>NC_042618.1:211786197-214186197 GCF_901001135.1 Rhinatrema bivittatum | reverse complement strand
AGTGCCTCCTTGACAGCATTGTGCCCCCAGGAGAGGTGCTTGGGGATGCGTTAGGAAAGCGGGCGCTGAACACTCACTGCCCGCTTTCAGCGTACCTTTTTTGCATTGGCCCCCACAGTGGGGTGAATTTTAAAGAGTCTCTTTACATTAAAAAGCAAGTATATGGTCTGAGCATGAGCAACTCGTATTTAAAATTGCCAATTTTTGCATGTATATGTGCGTGTGCGTGCAAGAGAACACATGAAAGAAAAGGGCGGATTAGGGGTGGGTGGGAGTATTCTGGGGTGGGGCCAACATCTATGCATGTAAATCCCAATTTTAAATAAGCAATCATAGCACATGTCGGGCTGTTACTTGCGCAAATTTTCTTCTGCACTTGTTCAATTATAAGTCTGAAAAAAAACTCATTATAGTCAAAAACTGACTTGCAAAGAATCTGGATCAACTGGGAGGAGTGGAGGATGAAGAATCTGAGGGTGTTGATGACCTAGAGATGGATTGGGAAAACTGGTGGACTAATTGGTCAAACTGGTTATTTCCTTCATGCGTGAATGTTTTAAAAATGGCTCAGAAAATATATCTCCCTGCACTGGGTTCAGTACAGGTATTCTATATTATAGAATTACACACAATATACCTGTATTCTCACATTAAATACATTAAATATTTTATTCCATATATTTATTTAAAAAAATACATAAAACACACCCTAAATTTTCATACACCCACTCATTCATTCAACTAGACATCATATTGTGAACACACTTTAAAAATTCTCCTTAACACCATACACATAAATGTACTACCTTACAATGGAAATTAATACAATGTAAACATATCCCTTAAATTACAATGTTTCACCTTATTTTTCACATCTATGGAATTTTTTATACCCTATTTACCATCAATTCAATTGTTGTCCCTTAAACACATAATTACAAATTCTCTTTATTACATCATAGAAAACCTTTTCTTTCAAGTCTTCTTAATTCTTTTGTCATCCCTTTCGATAACTGTCCCTTCTTGGCATCAATTCAGCTGCTGTTCTGACAGGAAGCTCCTGTTTCACCCTTCGGTTTCCTCAGGGGATTAGCCTTATATTCAAACTTGAAAGCTCTTGGGTAACATTCTATGAAGTCTATAACATCAATCAGGCTTTTACTGCCAATCCAATGTAATCAGGGAACCTTAAATAAAAATCAATCCATTGCATTAAACACTTCCAATTTTTACCCTCACCATCAACCTCTATAAATACATCCCGTACTCAACTATTATTATCCATTGATTTTAAACACTTTAATTAATTTAAATATGTTAAAAAAACAACTCTCCTAGTCATTGTTTCTTACGTCATCACACTCACCTTTATTCCACTCACTAGATAAATGCTGAGCGTTTCCAATTCTTCATTATTTTAAAACAAACTGTGTTTCCTCGACCCAAACAGGTTAAAAATGGCTCACCGCAAGTGTTAAAGCGAACAAGATCTAAAGAGAGAAATGCAAAGAACGTTTCCTCACACAACTGCTTAAAATTAGGAGCATACATACACATGTTGGGTGTATTTTAAATCATACATGTGCACTTGTACGCTCATATGTGCATGTGTGGGTGCATGTGCATTCGTTTTAGTTACCGTCCCTGTGCGCAAAAATGTCCGTCATACACTCTCACATACAGTATATGTGTGTGTGCACTGGTGAATGACACCTTTTACACTCTCAAAAAAGAAAAAATGTTAGAAAATAAACTGAGAAGGCTGGCAGTGCTGCACTTCTCCTCACGTCAGTCTATCTGCAGATAACCAGTATAGTGCACTGTGCAGTCAGACACAAAATCAATATTCATTTCTTTTGTATCTCCAGACCCAGTGAACAAATAGAAAGCAGTGTCTCTCTGAGAGCAGTGAGTTTCAGAAAAAGCCCTTTGCCAATGCCAAACCTTTCTCTCTCTCTTTTTTAAAGCTTTACTTTAACTCTTCTGAAAAGGTAAGCTTTCTCTGTGAAATCTAACAGAGAAAATGAAGTTTCTTTGTATATGCTCAGACCTTTCAGTGAGAGGATTTCAGCATTACTTGATCTAAATAACAGCTATAGGCTAGTTAGAAAAATGTTTCACATTAGTGCCTATTTCTCCTGCCTCTATTCCAGCCCAGCTACTACCTCACACAGGAAACTGATTGCTGTTAGCAGTCTCACTGCAGCTTTCTCACTGCAACACTTTTCAATGTGCTATAGACTTGTGTGGTACAGTAAAGTGGGCAAGTCGTTTTTGGAGTGTTTAATTTATGGTGCACCTAAAACACAGCATGACTGCTTACCTTCAACAGTATTCACATGTATTTTCAGCATTCACCTACAGGATTCACTAATAGGACAGCAATATGACAGCAGCTGCCTTCTCCTGGAGACCTGAGCCTGGCTTGACTACTCTCACCTGTGTCACAGTTCTTATTCTTACCCTGAGGGGCCCCACACCTAGAGTTCTCTGTGTTTCTGGCTGTTAAGGTGAACCAGGCAGGATGCCTGATCCTGTACAGGTTAAGGAGGGGTTTTAAGACCATTCCTTTACAACTTGAATGAGTAATGTAAATGAATGAAACAAAATTTTTCATTTAAATTCATGGGCACCCACCATTCATTTTGGGGGTCCACAAATGAAACAAAAATTCTCACAGAACAAGCAGGATCGTAGTCCTCACATATGGGTGACATCACAGGATGGAGCCCAATCACAAAACACTTTTGTCAAAGTTTCCAGAACTTCGACTGGCCCCTACTGGGCATGCCCAGCATGACACTAACCCTGCAGCCAACAGGGGTCCCCCTTCAGTCTTATTTAAAAGCTACAGGCAGTGCTGAAAAATAAAATAATAAAACGTTACGAACCCAACACCGCGGGGCGGCAGGTGTGTTTCGTGAGGACTAACATCCTGCTGTCCTCTGAGAACACCTGTTACAGGTAAGCAACATTTGCTATCTCACAGGACAAGCAAGATGGTAGTCCTCACATATGGGTGAGTACTGAGCTGAGGATGTCCGAGCATGTACCAAATGTACCCAAAGGCGTGCAACAGGCACAAAAACTGGGGTGGAATTTGGTTGAGGGCATCCTAAACCCCACCGGGCAGGAAGAAGGGTGTTGGTACGTCACATTATAAACAGGTTATGAAGGATAGACTGGCCGAAGATGGAATCTTGTCTTCTGGCTTTGTCCAAGCAATAGTGGGCTGCAATGGTTTGGCGAAAACTCCAGGTGGCAGCCCTGCAGATGTCAGGAAGCGGCACCGATTGGAGGTGTGCTACTGAAGTCGCCATGGCCCTCACAGAGTGTGCTGTAACACGGTCTTGAAATGGAATACCCGCTTGCTGATAGCAAAAGGATATGCAGTCCGCCAACCAGAAAGAGAGAGTCTGCTTACCCACAGGCTGTCCTAATTTGTTAGGATGGAAAGAGACAAACAATTGAGTGCTTTCCCTGTGGGCAGCTGTACGGTCTAGGTAGAATGCTAGAGCCCGTTTACAGTCAAGGGTATGCAGAGCCTGCTCTCCTGGATTGGAATGGGGCCTGGGGAAAAAGGTAGGTAGTATGATGGATTGATTTAGATGAAAATCCGAAACTTCCTTGGGTAAGAATTTAGGGTGAGTGCGAAGTACTGCCCGGTCCTGCAGAAGTTTAGTGTAAGACGGATAGGTAATTCACTAACTGTGCGAGCTGAAGTGATTGCCAGAAGGAAAATCACTTTCCATGTGCGATATTAAAGTTCACAAAAGTGAAGAGGCTCAAATGGTTGTTTCATGAGCCGACCCAAAACCAGGTTAAGGTCCCAAGAAGGGGCCGGAGGATGCAGTGGAGGCTTGAGGTGAAGCAAGCCCTTCAAAAAACATGTTACAAGGGTTTGTACTGATATAGGAACATCCCCAACACCTTTATGGAAGACAGCTACCGCACTGACATGCATTCTGATGGAAGAAGTCTTTAGACCTAGCTCTGATAAATGCCAGAGATAGTCCAAAAACTTCGTGATTGGACAGGAAAAGGGGTCAAGGGACTGAGAAGAGCACCATGACGTGAACCTTTTCCATTTGTAAGAGTAAGCTTTTCTCGTGGAAGGCTTCCGTGAAGCAATCAAGACACGGGAAACTGGTTCAGAAAGGTTAAGTGGCTGAAGGATTAAACTTTCAACATCCATGCTGTCAAGGACAGGGCTTGAAGATTTGGATGGCGGAGGCACCCATCATTTTGAGTGATCAGAAGCGGGTCCTTTCCTAAGGGAATGCGCCTGCGAATGGAGAGATCCTGCAGTATTGGAAACCACACTTGGCGTGGCCAGTGAGGTGCTATCAGGATCATGATTCCCTTATCTTGACGTAACTTCACGAGAGTCTTCGAGAGAAGAGGAGGTGGAGGGAATGCATAAAGTAGACCGGTTGCCCACGAGAGGGAGAATGTGTCTCTGGGCTGAGAGTGTTTGCTGTGAATGAGAGAGCAGAAGTTCTCTACTTTGTGGTTTTGAGGAGACGCAAAGAGGTTTATCTGAGGATATCCCCATTGTTGGAAGATGGAGTTTGCTACTGAGGGGCTGAGAGACCACTCGTGCGGTTGAAAGATGCGACTCAGCTTGTCTGCCAACACATTGTCCACTCCCGGCAACCAGGTGGCCCTGAGGTACATCGAAAGGGAGAGAAATTCCGCCCCATATCTGTGCAGCTTCCTGACACAGAAGGAAGGAGCCCATGCCTCCCTGTTTGTTGATGTACCACATGGCCACCTGGTTGTCCGTCTGGATCAGGACAATTTGATTTGAGAGGCGATCCTGAAATGCCCTGAGAGCATATCTGATTGCTCGAAGCTCTAGGAAATTTATTTGGTGTTTGGCTTCCTCTGGAGACCAAGATCCTTGCGTCTGCAGATTGGCCACATGGGCTCCCCAGCCGAAGTTGGAAGCATCGGTGGTGAGAGTTATTTGAGGGTCTGGAGCCTGAAAGGGCAAGCCTTGGAGGAGATTTTTCTGATGTCTCAACCAGGCAAGAGATTGACGGAGTGAGACGGTTTCGTGGACCATGGTCGACAGGGACTGAACGCTTTGAGTCCATTGTGATCGTAGAGTCTACTGCATGACTCTCATGGCCAATCGTGCCATTGGTGTGACTTGCACTGAGGATGCCATGTGTCCCAGGAGGATGAGAAAGTGACGTGCAGTCACGGATTGTTGAGACTGCAGCTGGTGTGCAAGAGACACATGAGTGAGCGCTCGCTGTTGAGGCAGAAAAGCCTTTGCCTGCAAGATGTCCAAGTCTGCCCCAATGAACGACAAGGTTTGAGATGGGACTAAAGAGGATTTGTCGTAGTTGATGAGAAATCCTAGTGAAATTAGAGTGTGTAAGGTTAGATTGAGGGACGACAGAGCAGCTTTCTGAGTGGGAGCCCTGACAAACCAATCGTCTAGATAGGGGTAGACCTGAACACCCTGAGTTCTTAGGAAGGCTGCAACCACTACGAGGCATTATGTGAAGACTCGTGGCACAGAGGCTAGGCCAAATGGAAGCACTCGATACTGATAATGCTTTGGACCTACTAGAAACCTTAGGTATTTGCGATGAGATGGATTTATCGCAATATGAGTGTATGCGTCCTGGAGGTCTAGAGAGCAGAGCCAGTCTCCTCTTTATAGGAGAGGAAGAAGCGAGCCTAAGGTTACCATCTTGAATTTCTCCCACTGGAGGTACTTGTTGAGGGCCCGTAGGTCCAGAATAGGACGAACGCCTCCCGATCTTTTGGGGAACAGAAAGTACCTGGAATAGAACCCTAGGCCGTGCTGAGAGTAGGGAACAGGTTCAATTGCCTTGGATTGGAGAAGGAGGGAGGCCTACTGATCCAGAAGGATGGAGTGATCGGATGTTCCCTGGAGGAAAGGAGGAACAGAGGTGATATTTATTTATTATTTATTTATTTAAAGGCTTTTATATACCGAAGATCATGTACTAGTACATATCGCTTCGGTTTACAGAGAACCAACAACTGGAAATTACAGCAAACAAAAATGAGTGAATACATTGAACATGGGATACATAATAAGGATTAAAGAGAACCTCGAGAAAGTAAAAACATCCAAACATAAGAACGATACTATGGTATTAGGTAATAAAGACTTAAGTAAAGGCTCTTGTGAAGAGCCAAGTCTTCAGTTTTTTCTTGAACGTCCGCAGGCAGGGTTCTAGGCGAAGTTCCGGGGGAAGATTATTCCATTGCATGGGACCAGCTATCGAGAAGGCTCGTTTCTTAAGTGCCGACTTAGCAGGGGGTACATAAAGGGTACCTAGGTACATTGTTCTAATTGGCCTGGAAGCTGAGTGATGTTGAAGAAAGCAAGTTAATTCGAGTGAGGTTTGGGAGTGAATAGTTTTGTGGATCATAGTTAGCACTTTATACAGAATTCTAAATTTAATGGGGAGCCAATGTAAGTTCTTAAGAATGGGAGTGATGTGTTCTCCTCAGCTGGTATTGGTTAAGATCCTGGCTGCAGAATTCTGAAGCATTTGAAGTGGTTTGGTAGTGATAGCTGGAAGGCCGACTAGGAGGGAGTTGCAGTAATCAGATATGATACAGACTTTCAGATAGTTGAAAGGTTTTAATGATTCAAAGACAACAACAAACCTTTTCCGTTGGAAAAAAATTAAGAGAACCAGGGGTCACAATTTGAAGCTCCAGGGAGGAAGACTCAGAACTAATGTCAGGAAGTATTTCTTCACGGAGAGGGTGGTGGATGCCTGGAATGCCCTTCCGGAGGAAGTGGTGAAGACCAGAACTGTGAAGGACTTCAAAGGGGCATGGGATAAACACTGTGGATCCATAAAGTCTAGAGGGCGTGAATGAAGAGTGGGTGGCTCGCGGGAATGATGGCTACTACCTGGAGATAATACCCTTATTCAATAAACATACACACGGTTAATGCAACTCCAACATTGCTATAAGCTTCAACGGCAAGAGGAAATGTGGAAAAAAGGATTTGCATTCACAAAAAAGCGGGGAGTAGCTTGCTTGTTACAGCGTTTATACCCCAAACCAAATAAGCCTGATACTTCACTTTCAATGCATATCCAGCATAGCTCTCTGCTTCAACGGCAGGGGAGAAAGACTGATACTTCTCGCATATCCAGCATAGCTTTCTGCTTCAACGGCAGGGGAGAAAGTCTGATACTTCACACATATCCAGCATAGCTCTCTGCTTCAACGGCAGGGGAGAAAGTCTGATACTTCAATTTATTTTTTTATTTATTTTTTTATTTAAAAGCTTTTATATACCGAAGATCATGTACAAGTACATATCGCTTCGGTTTACATAAAACCAGAATTAGAAATACCATGGGCATGGTGTACATGGAACAATAAACATTAAAACAAATAATACAAATATAAATTATATAATAATAGTAATAGTAATAATGTTAGTAATAATAATAATAATAAAATAAAATAAAATCAATAAACTGTGAGTATGCAACAAACAGGGTAGATATTGAGTATGTGGTGCATTGAAGAATTATGCATGGAGAACATTAAATGTATGTTACAGTTAAGGTAGCGTCTAACTTTATTTTTAGCTTGGGAAACTTTCAATGCATATCCAGCATAACTCTCTGCTTCAACGGCAGGGGGAATGAAGAAAAGTGGATCTATATACAGACAACAACCAACAAGGACTGAATTACATAGTCTGGGTAAACAAATAAGCATGAGTGTAGCTTGCTCATTGCGGCGGTTACTACCCCTAACTAATTAAGCTAGATATTTCACTTAGATGCAGTTCCAACACTGCTCTCTACATTAATGGTGGGGGTGGAAGGGAAATAGAACCAAAAGGTTTCTAAGAGCCAAGAGTAACAGATAAGTATAAGAAAAAAAAATTGCGAAACTTGCTGGGCAGACTGGATGGGCTGTTTGGTCTTCTTCTGCCGTCATTTCTATGTTTCTATGTTTCTCCTCGGCGGCAGAGGTGGGGAGTCTGGTGGCATGGAGAGAAAGTTCAGATGGTAACCCTGGGCAATTATCTCCAGTACCCATTGGTCTGAGGTAATTGAGTGCCATATGTTGTTGAAATGGCACAGTCGGCCTCCCACTGGTATGTGAGGCAATGGTGGTTGGCTGCTGCTCTCTAGGTGGAAGTCAAAAACCTGAAGCAGGACCTGGTTGAGGAGCTGCTTGTGGCTTTTGTTTCCGTGTCTGATGAGACTGGGCTTTTTGAAAAGGTCTCGTAGCATGGGATCTGGTTGGTGGCGGGTAGGACTTCTTCGGCCAGAAGAAGGACTTTTTAGAGTCCTTTCGGAAGAGCTGTTTTGAAGAGTAGTCAGAAGGCATCAGCGAGAGCTGTCTGAGAGTTTCATGATGGTCCTTAAGTTCCACCACTGTCTGTTGAATTTGTTCTCCAAATAGGTTATCTGCTACACAGGGTAGGTCAGATAACCAGTCTTGTACCTCAGGGTGAAGGTCGGAAGACTTGAGCCAGGCCCATCTCCTTGCCGAAATAGCTGCTGCAGATACTCTAGTAGCAGTATCAAAGATATCATAGGATGACCTGATCTCATGCTTGCCTGCTTCAAAACCCTTATTTACTAGGGTTTGAAGCTGATCTTGGAATTGTTGAGACAGGGTATCTGTCAAATCTTGTATCTGCTTAAAAATGACCCTATTATATTGGGTCATATAGAGCTGATAAGCTGCAATCCGGGAGATGAGCATTGAGCCTTGGAATACTCAGCGGCCAATGGCATCTAGAAACTTCTGTTCCTTACCAGGGGGAAAAGAAGTGTGAGGCTTTGATCTTTTTGCTCTTTTTTGTGCAGATTCACCAACTACAGATTGGTGATCCAATTGAGTTTTCTGAAAGCCTGGAGCTGACTGAACCAAATAGGTTGTGTCAGCTTTTCAATGCACTGGAGCAATGGAGCCAGGATGGTCCCAGTTCTTCTTGAGGAGATCCAGAAGAACCTGGTGGATAGGGATGGAGGTTATTTCCTTGGGAGCATCCAAGAATTGGAGCAACTCCATCATCTGGTGTCTGTCATCCTGTTCAGTCTGCAATTGGAAGGGAACCAATTCAGACATTTCCTTCACAAAATTTATAAAGGAGAGGTCCTCTGGAGTAGAACGCTTCCTACTTTGTGGGTGAAGGTGGTGAAGGTAAATCATTGGTGTCTGGGGAGGAATCATCAGTCCAGGTGTCGTAGGGATCAGCACCTGTCCCTCTAGGAACTAGAGGGGGACGTGGTGGTTGGATACCTGAAGGTCCTGGTTTAGGCTCCGAAGGAATTGGAGGAATTATCGGAGGCACCGATGAAGGCACCAGCGCAGGCATCGAGGGAATCGATGGATGGCTCGGTGGCACCGACGGATGTATCGGCACCGATGGTTGGATCGGTGATGAGGGACGTATCGGTATCGATGGCTGAGGCAGAACTCCCGATGGAGGGATGTGGAACGGTGTTTCTCCTCCCAATGACAATGTAAGAGGGGAGGGCACCGGAGCCATCGGAGACCCGGGGTCCATCGGTGAAAAAGCGGCAATGAGCGCTTCCATCCTGGACAGCAGCGATGCCAATGCTGCTGGAATCGGGTCGGTGGATGGTTCCGCAATCGGTACCAGTGTCAGTGCCGGAGGAATCTGGAGTCATTGCATCACCTTCTCGATGGCCTCCTGAACCATCCGGTCCAGTTCTTCTCAGAGACCTGGAGCAAGCAGCCCTGGCTCCGGAACAGAAGAAGGAGGCAGAGGCATAGCTGGAGGGACCACTGTTAAAGGTGGAGTCACGGCTCCCGATCCCCTGTCGGGTGAGGGTTGCCTTGGTGACCCGGTCGCTGAAAAGGTCGGTACCTTTTCTGGACGGCGGTTTCTTCGGCGGCTCGGACAATGGCGAGGTCGATGATTTCACTCCTTCGATGGTCCGAGACTTACGGTGTCGATGTTGATGTTTGTCTCTACGATCCCCTCGGTCCTGAGGGGAGTAGAGGATGTCGAAGGCCGAGATGACGTCGATGCCAGACAGTCACCGGTCGGTGTTTGATGCTGGCGCGAAGTTGACGGTGCCGGTTCCGATGACGTCGATGCAATGGACGGAGTTGGGGTTTGAGCACGGAAGAGAAGTTTTTGAGTGCACATTTTTACTCTCATTTATGTGCTAAAATCCTTATAAAAATTGTGAGTAAAGTTATGTACACAAAAATGTGTGTACAAATGGCATAAAACATATGTTCCCTGCTAGCACACTTTATTACTTTATTTGCTGCTGTTTTAAATTGTCATACACATAAGCGCCAGCTCTGTGGATGCTTGAGCACTCCCAATATTGTCTCCTGTGCTCCTTTATATCAGGAACTGAGAGCTACATGCTACAGAGATATGGGGGAAGGCAGTAAGGAAGCGCTTCTGGCTCCTAGCTACTGTTCCTGCCTCCTGCTGCAGCTCATTGGTTGTGGAATGTTTGACCAATAGGCTTTGGGGAGGGCATGCACTGCACTTTTGTCTCCCAGCTACTGTTCCCACCTTCCCCTGCAGCTTATGGAAAGTCTGTCCAATGAAGAAACAGAGCAGCAGCAATCTAGGACACACAAGTTGTTAGAAGTGTGGTGGAGATGTGGAGGGCTGCTAATAGAAGGGCTAGAAAGGAAAAGAGGGACAGAAGAGTTATAAGCAGTTTGAGAGAGGGGCTGATAGAACTGCTGGGATTTGGTTGTAAAAGGAGATATTGGCTGGGAGAGGAAGTGAAAGAAGGAAGTGTGGCTGAAAGAGAAGGAGGTGAGGGGAAGAGGGACTGTAATGGTGAGAGGGGCTTGGAGAATAGCAGAGAAGGCTAAAAGAGAGGAGAAATGGGCTGTGAGAAGTGGACAGTAGCTGAGAGAAGGGAAAAGAGGATACAAACTAGGAGAGAGTATATTGGTTGTGATAAGAAGAGGAAAAAGAGTGAGTGGTTAGGCGAAGGGAACTTGAAAAGGAAGTGAGAGGTAAAGAGGCCTGGGAAAGGAGCTCTGGAAGAGGGAGAGAAGTAGACAGGTTGTGAAGGTGAGAGGGACTGGGAGAAAGCAGAGAAGATTGACAGAGAGGACATGGGAAGGGGAACGAGGATACAAACTGCGAGAGAGGGCATGGGCTGGGTAAGAAGAGGAGCAGGGGTGAGTGGTTTGGTGAAGGAAACTTTAAAAGGAAGAGTGAGATGAAGAGGACTGGGAAAGGAGCTATGTGGATGGGGTGGGGGATTAATAGGTGAGGTAAACCAAGAGAAGGGTTGTGAGAAGAGAGGCTATCATGGTGGAGAGAAGAGGAAAGAAGACATAAGAAGACAGATGGAAGTGGCAAGAGGGACTGAAACCAGGAGTAGGTGAAAGAAGAGAATGAGCTGTAGAGAGACAGGTGATGGACCTAAAAGTCCTCCACATGGAGGAAAAATAATAATAAAGAAATGAGGAGAAGAAGACTAGAAAATAAGCTTTGAAAGTAAAAGGAAGTTTTAAGGCAGAGAGGAAACAGAGAAGCCAAGAGTCAGCAGAGACAGAGGATAGATTTAAACTACAGACACACAGGTTGCAAATTGTTTATTTGAAGTTTGGTGAAGAAATTTGTGCTAGCTAGGCAGGATCAAGAGAGGGGGCAGGTGGTATTTGCCCTTTTCTTTCAGCCCTGTAGTCACCAAGAATAAGGTTTTTTACTGGAAGTATGAGGAAGGGGAGGACATTGTGGTGGCATGTGATATCATAGGTTCAAAATCTCTCTTGAAAATTGGCAGCTCCAGTATTGAGAGGGCTTTTGGTCAGGGCTTGAATTAAGATGAGCATTGCTCCCCTTGCTACAAAACAGGCCGATACAGTACAGTGCGCTCCGGCGGAGGGCACTGTTAACTCGCGTTTGGACGCGCGTTTTCAATGTGCTAGCTTTACCCCTTATTCAGTAAGGGGTCGAAAACGCGCGTCCAACCCCCCCGAAACTAATAGCACCCGCAACATGCAAATGCATGTTGATGGCCCTATTAGTTATTCCCGCACGATTCAGTAAGTAAAATGTGCAGCCAAGCTGCACATTTTACTTTCAGAAATTAGCGCCGACCCAAAGGTAGGCGTTAATTTCTGCCGGCGCCGGGAAAGTATACAGAAAAGCAGTAAAAACTGCTTTTCTGTACACCTTCCGACTTAATATAGCGATATTAAGTCATAGGTCCCAAAGTAAAAAATAATTTAAAAAAAAATTTTTTAATCGGCCCAAGCCCGCCTACCTCCGCTTCAGGGATCACTGCATTCCGCCCGCTCCGGACCCCGGGGGCTTCTCTCACTCCACGTGGCGGCCGCCATTACGTGCCTGCTTCCCTTCAGTCTCGCGCGCGAGGACGTCCATCTTGAGCGCCCAGCTCCCGGAAGTCTGGCCCCGCCCGTGCTGCTGACGTCACGCCCAAGCCCCGATATAACCGGCGCTCAAACTCTCTCTCATTGCCTTTTAACGACTTGCTACAGACGCCGCAGCCGCCCGCTGCCCTGCCTTCAGCCAGCCCTCGGCCCTGCGCAGCCGGTTCCCTGCCTTCCGGGTACCTTGGACTTCCTATCCTTTCTGCTGGCTCTGGTCCCGGTCTACACCTATCTCAGCCTCTGGACTTTCTGTCTCAGTTCCAAGTCCTGAGGACCCGGGACCCTATGGGCTCCTCCCGGGGGGTCCCTGGTTCCTGGGTGAACTCCTCCAGCTTGTGGCTCCGCCTCCCGGCCTACCCTGCCTCCCTAGGTAGGCCGGCCCAAGGGTCCACTATCTCTCCAGCAGTGTCCAACTGCAACACGCGGGTTGAAAACCGGATGCTCAATTTTGCCGGCGTCTGGTTTACGAACCCGTGGCTGTCAGCGGGTTTGAGAACAGACACCGGCAAAATTGAGCGTCGGCTGTCAAACCCACTGACAGCCGCCGCTCCTGTCAAAAAAGAGGCGTTAGGGACGCACTAGTGTCCCTAGCGCCTCTTTTTACCATGGGCCCTCATTTAAATACTGAATCACGCGCACAGGAGAGTGGCCTGAAAGAGGGGAATTAAACCAAATATAAAATTCAGAGTATGCCCATGCAGGAGGACGAGAATTAAGAGAGTAGCGGGAGTAGCGGGAGTAAGGAGGAGAGGGGGAAGTGGAGATTAGAAGACTGAGTTTTTATGTAAGATGCTTTGGATCTAGCTTTTCTAATTTCTAATTTGCTATTCTAATTCACTTTGAATGAATTTCGCATTCAAAAAGATGGGTAATAAATCCATCAGCCTGCATGCAATTCAGTGCATACAGGCTGATGTAATATTTGCATACTGCAGTCATTTTCTTTTGTGTATTGAAGTATTTTCTATTACAAGAAGGGTACTCTTAAAACAAAAGTGCTAACTGATCAAAAAAGCATACTTATTTTATGTAAGGTATTTCTGTATAGTATATCTCAGATTAAGCTCTGATTGCAGTCCTCAGATTGTTACTTCAGTCAACTATCTTATCAGTAGTTTTAATTTTGCATTTAATTTTGTTCACACTAAATCATTCTTTGTGATGTTGAAATAATATTGGCAGTGAAGTAGCAATAAAGATGTAGAGGCCCATATTCAATACCACTGAGCAGAATAAGTTCCAAATTATCTGGCTAAGTGCTGTGTCTTAAATATTCGGCCATGGTCAGCAGCCCCCATTTAACTGGATAAATAATATTTATTTGGTTAAGTGGTGGGAGGAGAATGGGTGTAATGGAGGGGAGTTTGTTAGCCAGATAATTTATCCTGCAAATTCTGGTTCCCCCATAAACCTGTCCTAAAGTTAGCTGGATAAACTTTTCCAGCTAACTTTAAGATAGCCAGATAGCCAGTGGCTGTGCTGCTGAATACATAGGCTAAGTTAGCCAGATAAGTTTATCCGGCTAACTTACCGAGCTGACCTCAAAATGATTAGTCATTTTGTTTAAAGCACAGATTGCTTGATTATCAGCATATTATATTATAGCAGCCTAAGCCTTGAAAAAGCAGTGTGTATGAGCTATATTAGTTAAGAAGCTGCAATTCTAAAATCTTTTGGTGGCCTTTGTTAATGGCAAACGCTGCTATTTAGGTAATTAAACTCATATTTCCTTAATTAGAACTGTGTATTTTCATGTGCTATTTACATTTTTTATTTATTAATAAGACAATTAAATGGCTGTAACATTCTAATACTGAATGTAACTAAACACAAACAAAGAGTAAATGGTAATATTGAATTTTTTTTTAATTTTCTCTTTATTAAATGTTTTAAATGTTACAAAATTTGCAAACATTCAAGGAAAAACTTAGTGAAATACAGTTCAAAAATATCAACCACGACACTGTATCTAATAAGAAACGAAATTATTACTGTCTCACTATTATTCAGCCCTCACTTAGCCCGGGAGATCCTCACAGGAGACATTTTACAATAGGAAATTAAGTATTATCATATACCACCTCAAACATAGGAAGCATTAGATAGGAGACGGATAATATTACATTTACTTAGAACACTTTTTTTACCCTTAAAGGAGGTTTACACAGGTGCTACTTCTGAGACATCCTCTGGCACGACATTAATTCTATCATTTATAAATTTCTTTAACTGCTGTGGTTTGAAAAAAGGTATAAGATACATCTCTGAATTTTATGAGACATCTACAGGGAAACTTTAAAAAAAATTGGGCTCCAATTTGAACCACTTCCTCTCTTAACTCAAGAAATTGTTTCCTCCTGGTCTGTGTCTCCTTCGCATAATCTGGAAAAATTTGAACCTTCAAACCACAGAATAACTCCATCTTATTTCAAAAATACTGCCTAAGGACCCAGTCCCTATCAGAGTGTAAAAGAAAAGTTATTATTAAAGCTGCTGGTAAGGCCTCTTCTTCCATTGATGACTCCAAAATTGTCAAGATATTCAGAGGATTTAATTGTTATAATTCTTTACCTTCTGTTTGAATCTTTTTCCTTGTAGGGAGGTAGTACATTTTTGATAATAGGGGAAGAACAGCTTGAGGTATTTTCAAAATTTCAAGGGCAAACTTTGTCCACATTTCTGTAGGTGTTACCGATGTTCTTTTAGGAAAATTAGTCAGTCTTAGATTTTTACTCCTTTGATAATTTTCCATATTTTCAAGTTTCCGCAGAATATATAGATTATCTTTAATCATACCTTGATTTAACTTTTTCATTTTTTCCATCTCAGATTTCAATTGTGTTACTTCCTTTTTACTTTCCTCTTTTATATTTTGCAATTGTAAGTCAGTCTGGGCAATTTTCCTTTCAACAGGTTTGAACTGAACTATCATGTTGTTATTCATAGCTTCAATTGCCATCCAAATAGATTTAAGAGAAAAAGTTTCCGGCCTTACCAAAGATGTTAATTCGGGACATAGCCCTGAAGATCCTCCTCTCTTACTTCAGCCACTTGCCACGAAGTAATCTCTTCCAGCACCTGTTTCTGTCCTCCATCGGGTAAATCGACCTCCGACCCAGCAGTGTCTGGAAGCGTCGTCCTCCTGGGGCTGTCTCCAGCACCGGCATTCGGCACTTCCTCCTTCTCGATATGCCCCGGAAGAAGCTCCGGGTGTTGAGAGGTAGCTATCCGACTGGCTGTGGGGTTTCCAGGGGCTGTTCTATCATCCGGGGAGAGAGATAGTAATGAGTCAGGGAGGGTGCAAGCTATTTCCTCGTCTCCACGGCATCCCTCCAGCGACTCATCACCCGGTATTGCTGCTCCTCTGAGAAGGTGAGCGTCCATCAGTCCCCGAATCATTCTAGCTGAAGAGTCCAATAACAGCCTCTCTCTGGCCCTTCTCTTTCGACAAGAGTGCAACATGAGGAAATTATTCAGATGGTAAAAAAAATCCAGAACGGGAGAGCAAGGCAGAACACGTCCTCACTCTAATGCGCCATCTTGGATCTGATATTGAATTTTTATTTTTGCATTCAACTTCCCTTTATAAATGTAATTTATTTTTAAAAATCTGAACATTCTTTCCCTGGCACTGTAGATCAAATAGCATCATAAGAACATGCCATACTGGGTCAGACCAAGGATCCATCAAGCCCAGCATCCTGTTTCCAACAGTGGCCAATCCAGGCCATAAGAACCTGGCAAGTACCCAAAACCTAAGTCTATTTCATGTTACCGTTGCTAGTAATAGCAGTGGCTATTTTCTAAGTCAACTTAATTAATAGCAGGTAATGGACTTCTCCTCCAAGAACTTATCCAATCCTTTTTTAAACACAGCTATACTAACTGAACTAACCACGTCCTCTGGCAACAAATTCCAGAGTTTAATTGTGCGTTGAGTGAAAAAGAACTTTCTCCGATTAGTTTTAAATGTGCCACATGCTAACTTCATGGAGTGCCCCTCTAGTCTTTCTGTTATCTGAAATAACCGATTCACATCTACCCGTTCTAGACCTCTCATGATTTTAAACCCCTCTATCATATCCCCCCTCAGCCGTCTCTTCTCCAAGCTGAAAAGTCCTAACCTCTTTAGTCTTTCCTCTTAGGGGAGCTGTTCCATTCCCCTTATCATTTTGGTCGCCCTTCTCTGTACCTTCTCCATCGCAATTATATCTTTTTTGAGATGCGGCGACCAGAATTGTACACAGTATTCAGGGTGGGGTCTCACCTTGGAGCGATACAGAGGCATTATGACATTTTCCATTTTATTCACCATTCCCTTCCTAATAATACCCAACCTTCTGTTTGCTTTTTTGACTGCCGCAGCACACTGAACCGACGATTTCAATGTGTTATCCACTATGACGCCTAGATCTTTTTCTTGGGTGGTAGCACCTAATATGGAACCTAACATTGTGTAACTATAGCATGGGTTATTTTTCCCTATATGCATCACCTTGCACTTATCCACATTAAATTTCATCTGCCATTTGGATGCCTGATTTTCCAGTCTCACAAGGTCTTCCTGCAATTTATCACAATCTGCTTGTGATTTAACTACTCTGAACAATTTTGTATCATCTGCAAATTTGATTACCTCACTCGTCGTATTTCTTTCCAGATCATTTATAAATATATTGAAAAGTAAGGGTCCCAATACAGATCCTTGAGGCACTCCACTGCCCACTCCCTTCCACTGAGAAAATTGTCCATTTAATCCTACTGTCTGTTTCCTGTCTTTTAGCCAGTTTGTAATCCATGAAAGGACATCACCACTTTTTACTTTTCCTAGAAGCCTCTCATGTGGAACTTCATCAAACGCCTTCTGAAAATCCAAGTACACCATCTACCGGTTCACCTTTATCCACATGTTTATTAACTCCTTCAAAAAAGTGAAGCAGATTTGTGAGGCAAGACTTGCCTTGGGTAAAGTCATGCTGACTTTATTCCATTAAACCATGTCTTTGTATATGTTCTGTGATTTTGATGCTTAGAACACTTTCCACTGTTTTTCCTGGCACTGAAGTCAGGCTAACCGGTCTGTAGTTTCCTGGATCGCCCCTGGAGCCCTTTTTAAATATTGGGGTTACATTAGCTATCCTCCAGTCTTCAGGTACAATGGATGATTTTAATGATAGGTTACAAATTTTTACTAATAGGTCTGAAATTTCATGTTTTAGTTCTTTTAGAACCCTGGGGTGTGTACCATCCATTCCAGGTGATTTACTACTCTTCAGTTTATCAATCAGGCCTACCACATCTTCTAGGATGCAGAGGGACAGTGTAGCTGATCCAAAGAACTTGTAATATCCCATTTTCAAAATGGCACTTGCCATCCCTGAGACCAGAGGAATTCCACTGTGGGGCTGGTTGTTTTACGACCATACAACAAAATAATGCTGACCTCAGAGCTAGCTGATTTCATTTTGAAAATAGGATCTGGCAGGGATGAACAATTAGGAATTGTTTCTGCCCCATTTCAACTTCTATGACCCCCATGGGTGGGGGTAATAGGAATATGGGAAGGGTGGGGGATGGAGAAGGCCCAGGTAGCAGCAGCAGTGGTCCAGGGACTGCATTGTGAACAAAAGGAAAGCTCAATAAACTTCATGTCATTTTTAAGTTACAAATAAATATATGACCTGTTATACAAGGAAAGTCTATGTGAGACCTGGTGTACCTTCATACGATGCTATTAATAATATAGCTATCGTGTCTGTGAGCCATACCATTGGACTTCATAAATCATTAGGTACCTAGATCTCTTATCTCTATGCTAATTAGTGTCCACTTCCATTCTCAATGCTGAGAATTTATGTTTTTACATGAAGTCTGGCCAAAGTAATGAAGCCTTCTATGTCCAATTAAATCACTTATCTTGTGCTGCTTTGCGGTAAGTCTTGTGCAGCCGACATCTAGATGCTTCGGAGTGAGAGCTCCTTCTTCAGGGGCTGAATATTGACAAGAGTGACCTGTGGGACACTGTGTGAAAAAGACATCCTTTAGTTATCACTTAACTTTTGATCACTAATGGTGGAATTCGATACGTACATGTGATGGTGGCACTGTTCCGTGGGAAAATTATTTTTCTCTCAGATGTTAACGATGTGCTGTCGCTGCAGTCTAATGCGCTCCGCAGTGATTGCTTGTGTTGGTTGATCAAAGAAACTATTCAGCCGGTCGAAAGTACCGGTTCTACAAAGGATAACTATGCGTTGTATCACTCATGTTCTGGGCGATGTTACTGACTACCGCCTATAGAACATGTACAGTTAGCGGCAGCTCTCAGCGGCGGGAAGTACTGTACCTTTAACTGGCGCCAGTACTGCACCTTTAATTGGCAGCAGCCTCGGGGGGAACGGGTGAAGGCTGCGTGGGCTTGGCGCGCACAATCGTGGACTCCCTTGCGTGCGCCGACCCCCGATTTTATAACTTGCGCATGTTATAAAATCAGGCGTACATGTGTGCACGCCAGGTAGCGCACGCACCTTTTAAAATGTACCCTACAATTGGGAAGGCATGTGCCAAATAACACCAATTCCAGTTCCACAGGAATTCTATAATCCAGGAACCCTCCAAGTAAGTTAAAATCTGTTTCCAAAGTTTTTTAATAGTTGGACAAGCCCAAAACACAAGGGTGAGATCCTTTCTCCTGTAAACATTTTGGGCAATCCTCAGAGAGTGTAATTTGCGCCTTATGAGCTACTGCCAGAGTGATATAAGCTCTATGAAGAAATTAAAATTGTAGTTTCCTAAGGTAAATATTTGAAGAGCTAGATCTCACATGCTGAAAACAGGAAAGCATGCCCCCCTGCGAAAGAGAAGAATTATTTTCCAGTCTCCATCTCTCCCAAAGTGATTTTACCCAATTAACCTGTTTCAGCTTCTGAAATCCTTTATGTATCCTCGCAAGCGAGAGTTTAGTACGCTGTACTTGGAAAAAATTGTCTACCAGTTTTACTTTAGCCATAACTATTGCCTCTTTAGGCTGAGAAAAAACATACGGGTGGATTTTAAATGCCCTGTGCGCGTAAATCTGGCCGGATTTATGAGTGCAGAGCCCTCGCGCGCCAGTGCGCCTATTTTGCATAGGCCGCCGGCGTGCGCAGAGCCCCGGGACGCGCGTAAGCCCCGGGGCTTTCTAAAAGGGGCAGGGAGGGGGCGTGTAGGGGCGTGTCTAAAATGATGTGGCGTTGCGGGGGCGGGGCGTGGTGCCGGCCCAGGGGCGTGGTCGAGGCCTCCGGACCAGCCCCCGGTGTAAATTCACCACATACATTTCAGGAAACTATCTTTAAGTTAGAAAGAGTCATTAAAAAATCCTAAAAGCATCTGATTCTGAAAAAAGAAAAGACAATTCAAAAAGACAAGAACCTCCCCAGCTAAAGCCCTCATTTTCCTCCCATCTAAAACATAAAGATGTCTCAAAACTCTGTCCAGTAGGATCCTTTTAACCCATGATAATAGAATACCTAATCCCCCCATTTCCCTTAACCCTCCTCTCTAACAAACCCCTCCCTTTCCAGCTACCCAAACAATCACACTGATCATGAATAACTCGATAGCCTCCATCAACCACACCCATCCCCCCCCATTCACTCTTTTGATATATAAGAACAGGAACTTTAGAATAGTTATGGGAAATAGTATAAGTTAGCCAAAAATGCACACAAATGGCAAACTCTGCGTTCCCACTATACTGATCTTTAGGCTACACGTACATGAACTCGAGGAAACAAACAATACAGAAATTGAACAGTGCAGAAAAAAAACTTTCACATTCAACATAACCATTTGTCTATTAACAGACTGCTTTGCTTCCAGTATGCATACTAGGAGAATCAGCTAAGCTCCTAACATCATTTAAAACATCTTAGTGGTGTACTCAAAGCTAAATATATCTGCAGTCTCCTTTAGGTTTTCCAGAAGAATCTGTGTTCCTGGTACAAAGATTCCCCAAGAGTCTTTAATGTTTCTCAATAAATCTGAATTGCCTAAGGCATGGTCACCAACAATGTTCATAATCAGGGATATTACTAGAATCATTCCAGAAACATCTCTGCATTTGGAACATAGGATTTTCTTCATACGGCTGTGACCACTGCATTTAAATGGAGAACACAGAAATTTTTAAAGACAGCGAGTAGATGTTATGTACGGGTGGTTTTCGTGTGCCCATGGGCCTCAGCCCAACCCCGACCTTCAGGACCGAGCCAAGGGTTGACGGTGGCTCCGCTAGGCTGACGGTCTACCCTCCACCAGGCCGGCAAGCTCCCATGGCCAACATCCGAGGATGTTGGAAGGTGAATGGTCCTCTGACCATTCCGGGCCCTTTCGGACCTGCTGCGAGCAGCATGGAGCAGCAGGCCTGGCCTGAGGTTGAGGGCAGACGGGCCTTGACATGAAGACATGACTATGGAGTGATGCAACGGCATTCAGGGTCAAAGACACATGGCTGATGCAACGGCATCCAGGGACGAAGACACATGGCTGATGCAACGGCATCCAGGGACGAGACTCTTGACATCCACAAAGGTAACACGAGGTATGGACATTGGCACTGTCTCTCAGGGCGCCCTACTCAGGCCACCCGCGGGACTGAGTCACGGGCCACCCTGTCCGTTACGCGCCCTACACAGCCCCAAAGGCTAGTCACGGACCACGACGGGGGTGGGACAGCACAGGAACACACATCCGGGACATGACAGCTCAGGAGCACAGGACAACCGTCCACCGGCAGGCTAGTCCTCTCAGGAGTACTGCATCTGAGGGACCCCCGGCCTACCGGACCAGAAGGCTCGAGAGCGAAGATGAGGCATGGCGTAGGAAGGAACATCAAGGAAGGCAGGAACACCAGGACATAGAAGATAACGAAGACACCTGGACATGAACCTCAGGCACGAAGACTTGACATGGAACAGCTGGACGAAACAAGGAGCTCCTAGAAGACCTGAAGACCTTACATGGGCTCTGGCAGGCAGGAGCCTCCAGAGTGAAGACTCCACGATGATGCAAGGCCAGGAACAGCAGACGGAGCAGCCCTTTATAGGGCTGGAACAGGAAACAGTCATCAAGGTGGGGCCAAGACACTTCCTGTGTCTGGCCCTTTAAATCTTGAGAGAAGACACGGCCGCGCGCCTAGGAGCAGGAAACAGAGGCTGTGCAGGACCATGGCCAGCGGCCTGCACAGCGTCTGTGTGGAAGACGTCAGTAGAGGCAGGGCTGGCCTGGGACGCAGGCCCGATGTCGGCAGCAGCTCCAGCCACTGCAGGAGGCCCCGGGGGCGGCTCCAGCCGCTACTCCAGCCCGGGGCTGCGGCCTTAGCACTGCGAAGAGGAAGTCAGCGTCGGGGGCGGTCCCAGTCCTGAAGAAGGCCGTGGCTCCGGCCGCGGAAGTCAGGGCGAAGCAGGGCGGCCTCCTGGCCGCATGGGCAGGCTGATGGCGGCATCCTGCCGCGTCGGCGAAAATGGCAGCGTGGTAAGTGAGCCTGCTCGCTGGGAAACCCGCAGGCAGCGCGATTCATAACAGTAGGAGAATAAAGAACTGTGATTGCCCATCAGTAAAAGCCAAAAGAGGGCTTATTTGGTCTTCATATATACATAGAAACCACAGCAAAAATGTAGAACTCACTGAACACAGAAATTTCCTTGTGTTCCAGGTACAAGGATTTTCATAACATTATCACATTGCTGGTTTCTTCCTCCGCTTTCATTTGTAGTAACCAATGATAAACTAGAGACACTAGAGCTCATGTGTTTTCAGGTAACCTGGCTGTCTCTATTTTGTCTGCCAGCTTCTGTGCTTCTGCTGCAGACTGAAACAATTTGCCGCCTTCAGGCAGGAATACCCACAGCTTTGCCGGATATATTAAGGCAAATTTGACTCCCAAAGAATATAATTGTTTGGAAACAGGTGCAAATTCCCTCCTCTGAGCAGATAATTTAAGTGAGTAATCTTGAAATACCAGAATTTTTATGTTATTGTGAGTCAATGTTTTGCCAGCCCTGATTGCTTGCAATATTTCGGTTTTATATACAAAATCAAGAATTTTTGCAATTACCACCCTCAGTTTTCCAGAATTGTCTTGCTGGTCCACTTTATCTTAAGAGGTCCCCATATCAATGTGAGGCTTAGCTCACTCACCTGCCAACTTTCCAAAAATGGGAGCAGCTCTTTGTCACCCAAGGACTTAGTCAATACGACGAATCTTAAATTATTATGGCAAGAGCAATTTTCTAGCTCTTCAAGCTGCTCTTCTTGTTGTAGGATTTGGATTTTCATACTGTACAGTTCGTCGTGTTTCATTGTAATGGCATCCTGGTTATCAGATACTCGCTGTTCAAGCTCTTTGCATCTGGTCTCGTGGGTAGTCATGTGGTGGTGAAGTCTTCCAGTTTGTCCACTATTTTCTTAAATTCGAGGGGCACTGTTTCAGCCATCGCCACTTTGATGTCTGTAATCGCCGGTTCCTGCAGCATGATTGTGTCGGCCAGCTGCAGCACATCTGCCATTTTGTTGTTCCCAACTTGGTTTTCTCCTATTCTTTGTCCTCATCTTTCTTTGCTAATCTAGTCGACATTCCTTTGTTATTGCTCGGGAGAACCATGCGGACCTCCTCAGCCCGCCAGGCAGCTAGAATTTAGCCAGAAACAAAGAATGGGGGTGGACGCCATGGAGATGGAGATCAGAGCTAAGCAAGTCACATCCTACCAGCTCAAGATGTCACGTGATTTCCTTTCTGCTTTGTTTTATATAATTGGTAAAGAGCAATGTGGGCTTGTTTCTCACTATATCCCTACTTTTCCTCCAACGAAAAGGAAACTATGAAGGAAATGACCATGGCGCACACATTGGTGGTAAGCATGAAAAGCCATAATCAGCAGTGAAAACATAAGACAATCTTTCAAAATATTCACTGGGCCTTTCTTTGTTCATTTGTTTAGAGGCAAAGGGGGTACCATGCTAGAAAAGGAATGAAATATAAAACAAGAACAGCTCAATAGTTTTGGTTTTACTGCCAACTCAATTATCTTAAAGCTGTGCTAGTACTGTACTAGACAGAACTTTATACTTGGTCAGAAAGATTTATACATCCAACTCAATCAATATGATTTACCAATTCCTATCAAGAAAATCACCCTGATGCTTAAACATTGAGAGAACAGACCTCTAATAAATAAAACCCTGTGCTTTGTCAAAATTTAAAGAACACACACTGACATTTCTCTGGCTATAAATGTTATTCTCCATCCACAGATAATACTGACTGGTCTTTAGCTCAAAGACAAGAACTTGGGTGTTCCTGAATACAGAGTTGTTATTGAAATGGCACTTATGTAAATCAATTTTGCTTGTATCGTGTTACAAACTTCCTCATCCATAATAGAAGCCATATCTCTTATATTGCAGTCTCATATTTGAGCAATGCTACAAGTATCCTAATACTATCTAGGGTGTGTGCATTCATTTTCAAATAACATGAAAAACATAATAAAAAAAATCTGTTTCACTGTATGTAACTTAAAAATTACTTAAAATGAAAACCCAGAATATATAACATGAAACAAAATCCAAATAAATATATGACCTGTTATACAAGGAAAGTCTATGTGAGACCTAGTGTACCGTCATACGATGCTATTAATAATAAAGCTATCGTATCTGTGAGCCATACCATTGGACTTCATAAATCATTAGGTACCTAGATCTCTTATCTCTAAGCTAATTAGTGTCCACTTCCACTCTCAATGCTGAGAATTAATGTTTTTACATGAAGTCTGGCCAAAGTAATGAAGCCTTCTATGTCCAATTAAATCACTTATCTTGTGCTGCTTTGCAGTCAGTCTTGTGCAGCCAACATCTAGATGTTTCGGAGCAAGAGCTCCTTCTTCAGGGGCTGAATATTGACAAGAGTGACCCGTGGGACACTGTGTGAAAAAGACATCTGTAGCCCCCTGGGGCTGAAATAAGTTGCGAGTGCCGGCCGACTGCCGGTGCGTGGTCCCTAGCACAGCGGCAAATGGCGGCTGTGGCTGGAGCCTCTGACCCTGCCCCCAGTCGGCCCACACCCTGCCCCCTTCCTGTCCCTTTAGTAAAGTCCCAGGACTTACTCGCATCTCAGGGCTTTACACGTGTCGCCAGGCCTTTTGAAAAGAGGCCCGGCGCGCGTAACCCTTTGAAAATCCGGCCCTGAGTGCTCATAGAAGGAAATGGACTCTCAGGGGTAGATTTTAAAAAGGTACACTCAATTTTATAACTTGCGCGCGCAAGGGGGTACACAATTGTGCGCCTTGCGCGCTCCAAGCCGCGCTGCCTTTCCCCGTTCCCTCCCCCCTAACCTGACATTCCCACCCCTTCCCCTAACCTTTCCTCCCCCTAGCCCTACTCTAACCCCCCCAAATTTTTATTTTACTTTTTGTGCCTGCCTCCAGGCTGCCGGCATGCGATCCTTCGACACAGCGGCAATGGCTGCTGTGTCGGAGGCCTCTGAGACCGCCTCGCCCCTTTAGTAAAGCCCCGGGGCTTACAAGCATCCCGGGGCTTTACGTGCGTCGCCGGGCCTTTTTAAAATCCGGCTTTAGTGTGAAAAGCCCTGGTGCAGGGAAAATGCTCTATTTTGTTGCGATGGAAAGAGAAGGATCCTCTATCTTTTTGGTAATGGAGAAATGCATTGCATATTATGATGTTTATGGCATCAATGTCCACAGTTTTAAATTTATTCAGAGTCTTTCTGGCAGAGCTAGGAGTTTACTTTTAAATAGTTTGTAGACAGCACGAGCTATATCCCACAATCACTGATTGTATTTGATACTGACCAGTATATTTTGTAAGGTAATTGGGGAGTCGGAGGGAGGGGCCAAGTGGGCTGGAGGGGAACCTGGGAGGATAAGAGTTCCATTTTGGTGTATTTGATCACAAACTCGCCTGACTGGACCAGAGTAAGCCATTCAGATTGAGTTCTGTATGTAATGGTTTTATGGTTAGCAAGAGCCAATGTGGAGGGGAAGATTTATTCCCGGGGGGCAGGGGAAACAAAGGAAAAATGGAAGCAACAATGATTGAATTGTACCATGACAAACTCATTGACTGGTAATTGTTAAGCAGACTGTTGGATGCTTCATTCTTGTATGCTGTTCTATGTAGCTTGTACTCAACTGTTTAATAAAGAAATTTAATCAAAACAAAGCAGAAAGATAGCTCTACATGCTGGAAAGGATGTAAGGGGATGGGGACACATGGTAGTCCTGGGGGAATTCTGCACAGCGCAGAATTTGCACAGAATTCCTCTCCCGTGCGGAATTTAGTTTTTGCACAATTTAAAAGAAAGGTCCTGTGGGCCGCAAGCAAGCGGAGTCCATCCTGCTCATGGCGAAGATCAGACCCAGGGCAGCAGCTGGCTGCAAGCGGAGTCCGTCCCACTCATGGCTAAGATCAAGCGCAGGGCAGCAGCTGGTCGCAGACAGCGGAGATCAGGTCAGACCGTCAGAGGATCAGCGGCCGCGAGTGAAGCCTGTCCTGCAGCGGCGAAGATCAGTCCCAGGGCAGCAGCTGGCCACAAGTGAAGTCCATCCCGCTCGTGGTGAAGATCAGACCCCAGGATAAGCTGGCCACGATTGGAGCGGCGAAGATCAGCAGGCCCAGCAGCAGAAAAGGCCCAGCATAAGAGGCAAGAAAGCTTGTGAACCTGTGTGCTTGTGAGGGTGCCTAAGTGTACAAGAGTGAGTAAGAGATTGGGATCCTATATGTGTGAGTGGGAGAAGAGCTGTGTCATCGACAGCAGGAGTAGCCGGAGTTGGGGGGAACGTGGAAGTCATTTGTGTGTTCCTTCTGGGGTCTACCCCAACATCGGGAAGCCACATGCCGGGCTGAGGGGTGCAGGTAAGGACAGTGATTCGCTTTGCCTGCCCCATGGACTGCCGAACGCAATAGGAAGTTTTTATGACCAATGATAAATTGTAAAGCTTGTATTGAAACCTGTGAAAAATCAAGCTTGTTTCTGAGGTCTTTTCCTCTGTATAGTCAAAATTCATAATATTTTACCCTATATCTAATTTGAAAAGTATCCTTTGAATGGTTAAATGTATTAGGAAGCTCATAATTATACATACTTGAAATACAGTGCAACCACCCTTGTTATATTTTTTTGAGAAATTACTAGTCGTCTTTTCAAATATATTAGCTTTTGTATGCTGAAAAGACTCTCCCCATCAGCAGTTTGTCTTGCTGTTAATTTCGTAGATAGGTATATGTGCATATATTGGACACATGATAATAGAGACAAAAACATATTGAATTAGCACAAATTTGAAACTTGTTAACAGTAGTGCTGGTCATCAAGGCTTTTATGATTTGAAATTAATGCCCTCTCTGCCAGCTGTTGGACACCAGTAGTTACAGACTTCCATAACTAGTTGAGGTCTTTGTAGTTGGTGTATGGTTGGCCACATATGCAGGTGCAAGAAACTTTTGAATAAAGATGAAATTTTCTAAAGGGACATCACTCCATCAAATTATATCAAAAATACCTTTAGTTTGATTTAAGATATCTTTGAGGGATCAAATATTTTGACTGCTTTTTCTTTCCATTCCAACTTCAATCCTTCCATTTTGTTCCCTTCGGGACAAGAAGAGAGGAGAGGAAACAAAAAGAGGGGATTAGAGACTGGAGTGCCTCTTCTCTCCTTTGCTCTGTCTGCTCTAGCTTCAGCCTCATCCCTCTCCTTTGTTCTCTTCCGGCAGCTTGTGAGGGGAGGGGCTGGAACAGGATGCAGAGAGAAAACTAATACTGAAAGTAGGCATCTGCTAGACAGCTTCAGTTTTTAGATTGTGTGGTAGATTTTAAATTGTGCGGCCACAGGCTAATTGTGCCATTTCTCCCACACCCTCCATAGAATGCTGAGTCTCAGAACCCTGTAGGCAATTGTTATATCTTTAACTTAGAGCAGTACAGATATGAACAAATGGACAGACTAGGTGGGCTAATTGGTCCTTATCTGCCTTTATCTACTATATTGCTATGCAGGTATGCATTTTCTTTAAAGAGATGTGTGTACCAGTTTGTAGCTGAGAGAAAGCTACTGTCTGGGAATGTAATATAGAAGAAAACAGGTGAAAACTGAACATACAGTGCAGGCTAATGGCCCCCTGCTATCTGAAAGTAGACATGAAAGTAAGCTGTAAGAAGTTAGCCATTTGCTCATTATAATTATCCATATCAAACGAAAGTAAGAGACCTTTACCCAGCAAGATGTCTTTTATAAAGAACTAATTAGGGAAATATTGTGTAACTAAAAAAATCCTGTAATACCATCACTCAGCTTAATATGTTTGTTCAATAAAACAAGTTACAAGAACATAGGAATGATAACTTTCAAACCGGCACATGCGCACACCTACTTTGGCCCGTGCCCAGGTACGCGATAATTTTATTACATACATACGCACATGCGTATGTTATAAAATAGCATGGCTATGTGCACCAAATTTTAAGTAGGCACATGCATGTGCAAGCAAATCCAGCTTCTAATGTGTAAATCAGGGAATTTTAAAAGGGGCATATGCCAGCACCATTCCCAGTTTTACAGGTTCGTCCTCAGTTCATCCAATTAAGAGACAGGTCTTCCAAACCCCCCTGGCTTGATAGACTTTCCTCCCCCCCAGTTAGCCCCAACCCTTAAAACTCTGCAGATCTGCCTAGTTTTCTTTAAATTTATCTTACACAGCATCCATAGCAGAAGTAAAGTTATGCGGCAGAGGACCTCAGCACACCCCGGGTCATGTCAGTATTTATGCGCACATCTTAGGTTCACACCCAGAAATGCCCATACCTCTCCCAGACCATGCCTATGCACCGCCCCTTTTTGAAAACTTTCGAGATGTGCATGCTGTAAAAGATACACACGTATCTCGGCAGCTTTTAAAATCCGCTCAGTGTGCATGAGCCCAACTTCTTCGCAAATTTCCTAAAGCATGCGTCAGGCTTTTAAAATTCAACTCATAGAGTGCCCTCTAAGGATTGCATTAATATAATAGATGGATAAAAAAATACGTTTGTGAAGTTTGGGGACTTTTCCTTTTCTAAGTAGCAGATTAGCAAATATAGAGCCCTATGTACTTAGCATTTTTCCTATAGACCAGTTACTTTTTGTGTCTTTTACCATGTGTCCAATGTATATGCATGTTTCTCTGTATAATTTAACAGCATCTTGCCACAAGTATCTGTACAACCACAATTTAAATACCCAAATAATTGATCACCTCAAGTGAGAGAAAATACTTTTCCAAGTACCAGACCTCATACAACGGCATGGATTAGTAATGCTAATTTAGCATATATTGAGTATGCCAACGTTTATAATCACAGGTCTCTGATAGACAAAATTTTTCTTTTGTTTTCTTTGCTTTCGTGAGAACAATGTTCTAAATCGATTTAGAACATTGTTCTCACGAAAGCAAAGAAAACAAAAGAAACATTTTGTCTATCAGAGACCTGTGATTATAAACGTTGGCATACTCAATATATGCTAAATTAGCATTACTAATCCATGCCGTTGTATGAGGTCTGGTACTTGGAAAAGTATTTTCTCTCACTTGAGATGATCAATTATTTGGGTATTTAAATTGTGGTTGTACAGATACTTGTGGCAAGATTTATATTTTACTGTCTCCACACCATACAATTTTTTGTAGAGAGTCTTATGGATATATATTAATTTAACAGCATGTCAGACTGCTGATTCCTAGAGCATACATAAACTCATATACTCAGACGACAAGGACTATCTGAATAAAATATAAAAAGGATGGTTGCACTGTATTTCAATTCAAAACAAAACTGTCATTTCACTGTTGCATCCGTCGGTCTCAGACAGCTTCGACCTCTGTGCCTCACCTTTCTTCCTTCTCTCTTCTTAAGCCTTGGGAAGATGGCTGCAGCCACGTCTTCATTACCACTCTCTCTGGTATCCCCGGATCGGCAACGGCAACGGTGTTTGCCATGATTTTCCTGAGGGCCTCCTAGGGTGCGCGCGCGCACGCCACCCATGTCTTTATCCACGTCGGGGCGGGAACATCGGGGGCGTCCCCTCCAAGTGACGTCATCACATCCTGGTATTTAGCCTGCCCTGAGTTAGCAAGGATTGGATTGCTTCGGTCTAAGCTGCTCTGCCGCTTCCCAGCTGCCACAGGAAGCTCTCTCTCTGCCCTTCAGGGTATTTCTTCACTAACCTGGGTACCTGCTCCTCGGGGGCCCTTCTGCTCTATTTCAGGTACCTATCTTGGGATACCAGGTACTCGCTTCTCGAGGGCCTACTCTCCCTAATCTGGTGCCAGCCACTGAACAACCTCTGCCTGCCAGGACCTTCAACAATACAGCTTCTGCTTCAGTGAGTACTAACTCTTTCAGTCTGTCTCACCTTCAGCTTCAGCTCTCTATGTCTACATCCGGGACCTGTCCCTGCTACGCCGAGCTGCCTATCACCTACTTGAGTGTGAGACTGGTCTCCCCTGCTGAGGACCCCATGGACTACTTCACTGGGTTACCTTCACTGCTGCCTGCTCTCTGGGCAGTACCATTGAGCTGGAAAATAAATACAACTTCCCTGTGTCTGCGTGTATAGAGTCTAGCCTAGTACTGTGGTTCCTCACAGGGCTCCTCCCCGTGGGAGTGGCCATCACCGCAGTACCCAAGAATCCACTCCAACACCTCATAACCATAACATTCACAATTAAAGTTTATAAGGTATGGGTGAATTTTTAAAATACTTTTGCTGGGGTTATACATGTAAAATTGGCATATGTATGTAAATAGCCTCTGTGTGAAGGAAGCAAATTTGCAGAAGGCCAAGAGTATGTGCATACTGATGATGCTACACAGAGACGTACGTATGTACAAAGAGGGTGTTCCGGGGCAGGGTTGGTAAGTGCATGCACATTTATGTACGTCGTTAAACATGCATGCATGCTTTTACACCTGTTATTCAGTTCGTGGAAGTTAAATCTGACTTATTGTCTGCAATTTTTGGCTGAGGGGTCTGGAGAAGATGATGTAGGGTATGGGTGAACTGGTGAAGTTCTAGGGGAATGTTGACAGTCACTCAGGAGCACATGGTTCAGAGTGAGGTACCTTCAAAGGATACTGGCATAACAGTAAAGTTATAATATCCCAATAGAGAGGTTGTGATAAAGGCCAGGTGCATTTAAATAAAGATCAGACAGATAAATGATTCCAAACTACCCATTTCGACTACTAGGTAGGCTGTGAATACAATTAAAAATTATACTTTGAATTGTCTGTATGCAAATGCCAGAAATCTAAAAAATAAGACCGGAGAGTTAGAATGTATGTTATTAAAAGATGTAGACATAATAGGCTTTTCAGGGACCTAATGGAAGGAGGATAACCAATAGGCCATTGTGATTCTAGGGTAAAGATTATATCGAAATGACAGACCAGGTCAAATTGGTAGAGGGGTGGTGCTATATGTTAAGGATGGCATAGAGTCAAACAGAATAAAAGTCCTGCAAAAAACAAAATGCATTGTTGAATTTCTATGGATAGAAATTCCCTGTGTGATGGGAAAAGTATAGCTATGGAGGTATGTTACCAACTACTTGGCCAGGAAAAGAGAAGACAGTGAAATACTAACAGAAATTAAGAAAGCTAGCAAATTAAGCTACACAATAATAATGGAAGATTTCAGTTACCTCCATATTGATTAGATAAATGTTTCATCAGGACATGCTAGGGAGATAAAGTTTCTAGATGCTATAAAAGACTACTTCATGGAGCAGCTGGTCTTGGAGCAAAGGAGAAGGGGGAATACTCCAGAACTAATTCTCACTACAATGAAGGAACTAATATTCTACCACCGATCTAACACCATTCCCAGGCCCACCTAGAATTTGGCAGATTAAATTTATCCACCTATCAAAACTTAGCTGCTCATCCCATTCAGAGGTTAATATTCAAAGCCTTTTAGATAGATAACTCACAAGTTATCCAACTAAGGCCTAGATTCATCAAAATGTGTTAATTTTCACATGAATAACACCTGCGATAAGGAAAAAGGGGTGTGGTTATGATAATTTAAGAGTTACTGCACCATGTACAGGTACTTTATCGCACCGTGCATTAAAGTTAATCACGCCCTGCAATATTTGTGGTTTGCTATTTGTGCAGTGCCCAGACAGGCATTTTGGGAGAGAGGGAGAGAGCAGAAAGACTCTTTATAAGGCTCTCATAGTAGTCAACTCTTTATACTACTATAGGAGGGCTAGTTAGTAACTCAAGGTGAGGTTTTGGTGGTGGTCTAGGGTTTGGGGGTCAATTTTACATGTATAATGAGATGTACAAACAGCACAGCACACATCAGTGAAGATTTGATATGATTTGGAGTGAGGAAAGTCACATAAAGATGAGATTTCTTGTGATGGCTGGCTGTGGAACCACGCATCCAGCCACGCTCACCCCTCGATCCAGTCCGGTCCTTTCACAGCATCCTGGAGCTGCTGCTATTGCTTCCCTCCCGCGCGGTGGGTAGGCGATATTGCTGTCGTCGCGCTGCCGGCCTCAGCTGCTCCTAGAGCGTATGCACGGCTTGCTGCTGAATTTAAAGGGGCCGTGGCTCCAGATATCAACATCAGCCCAGAAGCACTATTTAAGGCAGCCCCTGCTGCCCAAGCCTTGCCTCAGAAACAGGACGATCTGATTGACCTGGTGGCCCGTCGCCTCCAGCAGCGAGCCCAAGAACTTCGGACTTTGTGTCATCCCATCACACTGGCACCATCCATCTCTTGCCCACTCACCACCACGGCCTTCGCTCTAGTATGCCCCGACGAGCCCATGCAGCTTGGATGAAGCCTGCTGATATCAGAGGAGAGACAACATTCTTGGGCGATGGGCTTATGCCTGTACTGTGCTGGTAAGGGTCACTTCCTAGCTCAATGTCCCGAGAGGCTGGGAAACTCCAAAGCCTAGGACCCATTGGGGAGGTGGTCCTAGGCTTCACTATTCCCGCTCCCCAACTCGTGCTTCCTGTGGCTTTTCGCTCGAACAGCTGGGAATTTCAGACACAGACCCTCATTGATTCTGGAACAGGAGGGAACTTCATTATGAAGAGCCTAGTGGAACATCTGAAGTTACCAACAATTCTGCGAGACAGGCCTCTTGTAATCTCCTTGATCTCGGGAGATCCTCTGCCGGGGCAAATTACTAAGACCACGCTTCCCTTGCGTCTATGGACTGGCTTGCTGCACTTGGAAGGGATTACCTTCCACGTGATCGAGAAGGCTGTAAGCCCTGTTGTCCTTGGATTACTGTGGTTGCAGCTGCATTCCCCTATTATTGATTGGGAGACCCTCCAACTCAGTAAATGAAGTTTCCGCTGCCAATAAGATTGCCTCTTACCCGTCCAACAGCTTCCCGTGGTGCTGATGCAGTATGCTGATTTTTCAAATGTTTTCTCGAAGGAGAAGGCGGAGATCTTCCCTGAACACCGCCCCTACGACTGCACCATCAACTTAATCCCCGGCGCTGTCCCTCCTTGTGGGAGAATGTATCCTCTGTCCCTTCCATAAATGGAGGCCATGGCACAATACATCCGGGAGAATCTGGAGAGAGGATTTATTCACCCCTCTACGTCACTGGCAGGGGCGAGGTTCTTTTTCGTGACCAAGAAAAATGGCACCCTCTGGCCCTGCATTGATTACCGGGGGTTTAATGCAATTACAAAGAAGGACCGCTATCCCCTATCCCTCATCGCAGAGTTGCTGGATCACTTGCAAAGGACCAAGATTTAAACTGGACCTCCAAGGGGGCATACAAATTGGTCCGCATTAAACCCGGAGATGAATGGAAGACCGTGTTTAATACATGCGATGGCCACTACGAGTACCTGGTCATGTCCTTTGGCTTATGCAATGCCCCTGCGGTATTCCAGCACATGAATGAAATCTTCAGAGATCTCTTTTACAACAACATAGTGGTCTACTTGGATGATGTCCTTATTTTTTCCAAGGACCTCCACTTTCATCGATAGGATGTGCGACTGGTGTTTTGTCGACTGCGTGCCAACCAACTTTATGCTAAGCTCGAGAAATGTATGTTCGAGAGGGAATCTCTCCCCTTCCTTGCATACATTATCTCTAGCTCCGGGTTCCGCATGGACCCAGAGAAGGTGGCCAGCATCTGGGACTGGCCCCAACCTTCCGGACTCCGACCTCTACAACATTTCCTTGGCTTTGCCAATGTCTACAGACATTTTATTCCTAACTTTTCTCAACTGGTTGCCCCTCTCATGGCCCTTACTAAGAAAGGCGCTAATCCCAAAAAGTGGCCGAAGAAGCAACCTCCACGTTCCTCAGGCTAAAGCAGGCCTTCTTACAGGAATTCTGTCTTCATCACCCTTATCCTATTTGCTCATTTATCGTGGAGGCCGACTCTTCTGCCATCGCAGTTGGAGCAGTCCCATGGCCAACTCTCCCCTAAAGGGACCTTCCATCCCTGTTCCTATTTCTCATGGAGGTTCACTCCCATGGAGAGGAATTATGGCATCGGGAATAAAGAACTTCAGGCCATAAAGTTGGCCTTCGAGGAATGGCACCAATGGTTAGAGGGGGCACAACACACCATTACGGTCTACACTGACCACAAAAACTTAGAGCACCTTCGCCATGCCCAGCGATTGTTATTATTTGTAAGGGTTTTGGGTGGATCCCTGAACCTGTGGCAGATGACCACGCCACAGGGGGAAGTACCGTGAGGGGCCACAGGTCAGGCTCAGCATAGGAGACACACACACACACTAGTTATTTTACTATACAGGATTGGTGAACCACCAGAGGTGGCAGTAGTGAGCTGGAAAGTAGCCCGGTTGAGCTTGTAGTCCCTCAGGCTCTGGAACAGCGATCCCACAATGGCTGTGCTGTAATAGAGAGATCTGATATTGTGAGTAGTAGCAGGATATGCAGAGTTCAGGAATAGAGCCTAGTTGGTAATGTACTCATGCAGAAGTCTCTCAGTGTGGAGCACAGGAGCTGGAGTAAAGGCAGGCCCTCGAGGAGCGAGTACCTGGTTCTAGGGAATAGCTCTGAGAGATAGAGATTGTAACTCATAGATGTTATAGGCAGCGGTGTCTTCCTGGCAGAAGTGGAATCCAAGTAGCGAGTCCAGGAACATGGGCCCTCGAGGAGCGAGTACCGGTTCCAGACTGCGACCTGGAAGATAAGAAAGAGAAAGAGGCCCCTGAGGAGCGGGAACCCCAAATAGAGTAGGTGCGAAGGAGGCAGAGTTGCAAGGTACGGAGAGTGAATCCCATCCATTAGGAACCTTTGTTAACTCGATTAGCTAGCAATCGCGTAGGCCTTTTGTATCCTGGATGCATGACGTCATCACAGGGGGACGCCCCAGAGTTTCGCGCCACTGAAGGTACTTGAAGCAGGGCCGTGCGGCACGTGCGCCCTAAGGCAGCTGAACAGGATGGCGGGAGGCAGCGCCCCAGCCGGTCTGGGGGCACTGGAGAGGACGGCAGGCAGATGCCGCGCCAGCCAAACGTCCGTCAACCGCAGGAGGAGTCGCCAGAGAGGTAAGGCAGGTGGAGTGGAGATGTCGGGCAGCGACAGTTGTAATAGTACCCCCCTTCAAAGGGCGGTCTCCTCTTTGGGTACCAATCTTTGGTTTAGAAGGATGCGCAAGATGAAATTGACAGAGCATTTCTTTGTCAAGGATGTTGGCCTGAGGCTCCCAAGAGTTTTCTTCGGGGCCAAAACCTTCCCATGACAGAAGGTATTCAAGTGCATTGCATCGTCTTCGGACATCAAGTATCTCTTCAACCTTGTATTCTAGGTCGTCTTCTGTGTTGATAACAGGTGGTATCTGAGTCTTGGAAGTAAATTCGCTGAGAATGAGCGATTTTAAGAGTGAAACGTGGAAAGCGTTATGGATGTTGAGTCCAGGTGGTAGCTTCAGACTATAGGTGATGTTACCAAGACGTCGGAGGATTAGAAATGGTCCAACGTAGCGAGGAGCGAACCAAGTGGAGGGTAGCTTCAGTCTGAGGTGTTTGGTAGATAACCAGACTTTATCTCCAGATTTGAAGACTGGCGCTTGCGAATGGTGAGCTTCATAGTACTTCTTAGCATGGTCACTCACTTTATTCAGCATGTCCTTTGTCTAAACCCACAAGTTATGGATTTCATCAGCAGTAGCTTGAGCTGCTGGGGACGTCACTGAGAGCTTCAGTGGAAGTGGTGGTGTTGGAGAATGTCTATATACCACTTCAAAAGGTGTTGATCCAGTTGATGTTGCTGGATGAGAGTTGATGGCGAATTCAGCCCATGGTAGCAGTTTGGCCCAGTTATTCTGACGGGAACTGACGTAGGCACGAATGAACTGCTTCAAAGTTCTATTCATCTGTTCTGTTTGGCCATTTGATTGCGGATGGTAGGCTGAAGTGTAGTCTAGAGAGATGTCAAATAACTTGCACAAGGCCTACCAGAATCATACTGTGAATTGTGAACCACGGTCAGAGACAATGTGACTAGGTAGGCCGTGAAGGCAAAATATGTGTGATATGAAGAGCTTCGCAAGCACCAAGGCTGAGGGTAAGCAGGAAACGCTACGAAGTGGGCCATCATGCTGAAGCAATCAACTGTTACCCAGATGGTATTCATCCTTCTGGAAGGGGGTAAATCGACTACAAAATCAGTAGCGATGTGTGACCAGGGCTGTTGTGGAACTGGCAGAGGTTGCAGCAGACCCCACAGTTGACCAGAAGCGGGTTTGTTCTTGGCACAATTTGTACAGGATGCCACATAAGAATAGGTATCCTTCCTGATCGTAGGCCACCAATACAACTTCTGTATTTTGAGCAGGGTATGGCGTTGACCAGGTTGGCCAGCCAGCTTGGAATTGTGCACCCAAAAGAGCACCTTCTTCCTGAGGTGTTTTGGAATGATGGTCTTACCAGCGGACACAGAATGGGTAGTCACCAAGATGACTTTCTTCGGATCAATTATGTGCTGAGGTTCTTTGGGCACATCCTCTGAGAGAAAGGAGCGTGACAAGGTGTCTGCCCCAGTATTTTTGTCTCCGGGGCGATACTGAAGCACAAAGTCGAAATGATTAAAAAATAAGGACCATCTGGCTTGTCTGTGGTTAAGACATTATGTGTGGTGGAGATACTCTAGATTTTTGTGGTCTGTGAATACGGTTATTTGATGTTGAGCGCCTTCGAGCCAAGGCCGCCATTCCTCGAATGCAAGCTTTATTGCCAAGAGCTCTTTATCACTGATCCCATAGTTCTTCTTGGCCGGGGAGAATCATCATGAGAAGAAGGAACAGGGAAGTAAGGCTTTCGAGTCTCCTGTCTGGCTCAATACGGCCCCCCACGCCGACATCTGAAGCATCAACTTCAACGATAAAGGGCTTCTTGGGGTCAGGATGCCGCAAGCATGGTTTCGTGGAGAAGGCAGTCTTCAGATTCTCGAATGCGGAAATGGCCTCCGCAGACCATTTTGAATCGTTGGCACCCTTGCGGGTCATAGTGGTCAAGGGTACTGTTAAAGAAGAGTAGTTCTTTATGAAGCTTCTATAATAGTTGGTGAACCCCAGGCTCAGGGCCTTCAGGCTGGTAGGTTGGGACCAGTTTTTGATTCTCTCAAGTTTGTGAGGATCCATCTGGAAGCCTTCTTTAGACACAATATAGTCAAGGAAAGGCACTGAGTTTTTGTGGAATTCACACTTAGAAAGTTTGGCGTAAAGCCGGTGTTCATGGAGTCGGCAGAGTACTTGTTTGACTTCTTCAATGTGAGTGGGCAGGTCCTGGGAGAAGATTAGGATATCATCCAGGTAGACTACAACACTCTTGTACAGCAGATCCCGCAAGATGTTGTTCATCATGTTCTGAAATATGGCGGGTGCGTTGCACAGGCCGAAGGGCATCACTAAGTACTCGAAGTGGCCATCTCGAGTGTTGAAGGCTGTTTTCCATTCGTCGCCACTACGAATGTGAACTAAGTTGTAGGCAGAGTTCTGTAGCAACAGTTTTAAACTCTATCCCAAAATCAGCCAGTGGTCTGTTGCCTTGCTTCAGGTCCACCAAAGCAGAGCCAGCAACAGTAACTCAAGCAGGATCATCGAAAATAGATTTAAATAAGTCCAGAAATCCATCTATGTACTGCAGTATAGGATCCTTGCGTTACTACAGTGTAGACGCCCAAGACAAGGCCCTTCCACCCAGATAAGAAAGGATGTAGGTAGTCTTGGAAAAAGCTGTAGGGAACTGAGAAGGCTGTAGAGCAAAATGCATGCAGCACTGGTTTAAAAAGCCCCTGGTCTTCTGAATCTCTCCCAAGAAATGAACTGGAGCCGCCAGCGGTACAGCAGTCTTTAAAGTTACCTTCATTGTAACTGACCTTCATTGCTGGAAGCAGTGCCTTGGGTCTTCTGTGTGTGCAGCTGATGAAACGCTGAAGTGGGTTTCTCCAAAGCGTCTTGCTGCTCCGAAATGCGCAGGGCCAGGCCCGGTATGGCCTGCAGGGCATTGAGCTGTGCCGGATCCATGGAGTTAGCAATCTGTTATTATTTGTAAGGGTTTTGGGTGGATCCCTGGACCTGTGGCAGATGACCATGCCCATGGGGGGAAGTCCCGTGAGGGGCCACAGGTCAGGCTCAGCATAGGAGACCCACACACACTAGTTCTTTTATTATACAGGATTGCGACCTAAAAAATAAGAAAGAGAAAGAGGTGCCCGAGGAGTGGGTACCCCAAATAGAGTAGGTGCGAAGGAGGCAGAGTTGCAAGGTACGGAGAGCGAATTCCATCCGTTAGGAAACCTTTGCTAACTCGATTAGCTTTTGTATCCTGGATGCATGACGTCATTACAGGGGGACACCCCAGAGGTTCGCGCCACTGAAGGTACTTGAAGCAGGGCCGCGCGGTGCGCGCGCCCTAAGGCATCTGAACAGCATGGAGGGAGGCAGCGCCCAAGCCGGTCCGGGGGTGCCGGAGAGGACGGGAGGCAGACGCCACGGCAGCCAAACGTCCGTCAACCGCAGGTGGAGTCACCAGAGAGGTAAGGAGGGTGGAGTGGAGACGTCGGGCAGCGACAGTCATAACAGCGATTGAACGCCCGCCAGACTTGCTGGTCCCTGTTTTTCTGCCATTTCGACTTCGTGGTAAGGTACAGACCAGCCGCGAAGAACATCAGAGCGGATGCCCTTTCACGGTCCTTCGAGGTCAAGGAGAACCCGGATCCCCCTGGATAATGTGATTGACCCTACACAGATTCTACTAGCCACGTCGTACACTGTTCCTACCGGAAAAACAGTGGTCCCCACTGGCTTTGGCAACGTGTACTGAAGTGGTCCCATGATTGTCAAGTAGTGGATCACCCAGGCCAGGCATGAACCTTTGCTTTACTTAAGCAATACTATTGATGGCCTCAGATGGACAGGGACATGAAGGCCTATGTGGAATAGTGCTCAACAAAAGTCCTTGGTGGGGGCGACCTTAGGGGCTGTTACACTGCTGCCAGCCCCCAAGGAACCCTGGATCCACCTGTCTACCGACTTTGTGGTAGACCACCTTCTCTTTAGCAGCAACTGCATCATTTGGGTCGTCATTGACAGTTTTTCCAAGATGGCTCACTTCATTGCGCTTCCAGCCCTGCCATCTGCCCTGGAGCTAACCAAGCTATTCACCACACACATTTTTCGTCTCCATGGACTGCCACGTCACATCACCTCGGATTGAGATGTCCAGTTTACTTTCAAGTATCGGCGGGCCCTCTGCCGCAAGTTCGATATCAAGCTAGATTTTACCTCTGCTTAGCACCCCTAGAAAGAATGAATTGGACCCTCAAAACCTTTTTCTGAGCATTCGTAAATGAGAGACAAGACAATTGGGCCACTCTTCTTCCCTGGGCTGGTTGGAAAGTTATCATCCTTGGCTGCTAAGTTCAGCTGAAAATAGGTGCCTAACTTTGGCACCTAACATTTGAATCTTCTGGCAATAAACTATCATGGCTTAGTAAATCTCCCTATTGGTTTGCCAGTATTCTTTGACAATATCTCCCTCTGAACCATGTGCTGAGCGACTGTCAGCTTTCCTAGTTTAAAAGCTGCTCCATCTCCTTTTTAAACGTTAGCATCAGCAGCCTAGTTCTTCAAGTAATTTGTCCAGGTATCTGCATGGAATTATTATTAAAATAACGCCAGTATTTACTCCAGATCTTTTAGGTATCAAACTCCCATTAAGGGTGAAAGTTACTGTCTTAATAAATGCAATTTTGAACACCTGTTTTCTCCATTCTTTCATGCAGTACAGGTGCCAGAAATGTGCTGCCAGTCTAGCCACCCCAGAGATATATGGATCTGAAATATTTCAGTTGTAAAGTACATTGGGAACATACATGAAAGATGCTATAGAAATAAAAATTATTATTTTTAAGCACTATGCAAGTTAATCCTATTTTTAAGATCTTTCTTGAAGCGTTTATACTCTAAAGATCAGATGTGCGATACATTTAAACATAAACAAAAAATTGGAAAAAAGCTTTTGTGTATCGAAGCCAATAATCAAAAAATCCTCCAAAAGATAACTATCCAGCTAAAATTATATATGTAGTCAGATAACTTTGAAAGCTAACTGGATATCTTTGAAACCAATTTGGTTTCAAAGTTATCCAGGTACATATACGTGCATAACTTTACCCTTAACCAGTTATATTCAAAGGATATAGCTGATTAAGTGCAGTTTTTCTGTTAAAAAAAAAAAAAGGCTATGTTTAGGGCTTCCTGGCCTGATCTTCCACCATCCGCCACAGTTTAAAGTATACCTGTTCCTGGCAGTCAAGATCCCCTTCCCGAAGACTCCCAAAAATAAAGTTGAAATTATCTGGGTATATGTACCCGGATAACTTTATACCTGCTCTCTAGTATATATAGAGATAAGAGAAAGAGCACTGTGGGGTAACATAGCACTTTGCATAGGTAGTAACTCATGATGCAGTAAAGTTTCCACACTCTGCAATACTTGCATTACACAGCTCACAAAGAGAGATAGAGAGAGAGAGACTGAGACTCAGACTCTCCTAGTAGTCAACTATTTATATCTCTGTAGGAGGGCCAGCTAATAGCGCAAGGTGAGGTGTTGGTGGTGGTTTAGGATTTAGGGGCCAGTTTTACTGAGACTCAGACTCTCCTAGTAGTCAACTATTTATATCTCTGTAGGAGGGCCAGCTAATAGCGCAAGGTGAGGTGTTGGTGGTGGTTTAGGATTTAGGGGCCAGTTTTACATGCATAGTGAGATGTACGAACAGCACAGTACACCTCTGTGAAGATTTGACTTCATTTGAAGTGAGGAAAGTCTCACAAAGATGATATTTCTATAATGTTCTCTCGCCCTAGCTTGATGGACTCTATAACAGGGTACCATCAAGTTAGGCCGATATAACATAGTAGAAATCTCATCTTTGTGAGACTTTCCTCACTCCAAATAATTTTATATCTTTACCAAGGTGTACTGTGCTGTTCGTACGTCTCACTCTGCATGTAAAACTGGCCTCTAAACCCTAAGTCACCACCAACACCTCACCTCGAGCTTTTAGCTGGACCTCCTATCTACCTTATAAATGGGCTTTGACTGACGGCCCGCAAATGCGCAGTAGAGAGCAGCTCTACCGCGCATGTGCGGGCGAGCACGTCGGTCAGAGCGGAGCGTGCCCGAAAAAAAAAAAAGGCGCTGGGTCCTTAGGAGCAGGAGTGGGAGGAGCAGTAGCGGCGGTGCTGCACTCGAGGGAGGGAGGGAGACCCCCTGGAGATCTTCCATCTGCCGGTTGTGGATGAGCTGAAAGGGGAGGGGATTGAGAGAGGGGGAGAGAGTGAGGTGAGGGAGGAGAGAGTGAAGGGGGGAGGGAGGAGAGAGTGAGGAGAGGGTGAGGAGAGGAGAGAGTGAGCTGAGGGGAGGGGGGAAGGTGAGAGGGATGGAGACTAGAGGGGGGAGGTGAGAGGGAGGGAGGGGGAGAGAGTGAGCTGAGGGGAGGGGGGAGGGAGGAGAGAGTGAGCTGAGGAGAGGGGGAGGGAGGAGAGAGTGAGGGGAGGGGGGAAGGGGAGAGGGAGGGAGACTAGAGGGGGGAGGTGAGAGGGAGGGAGGGAGAATAGAAAGGGGAGGGAGAATGAGGGGGAGGGAGTGGGAAGGAAATGGACTGAAAAAAAATGTTTAAATGTAGCCTGTTGTTATGGGCTTAACGGCTAGTAGTCATATAAATAGTTGAATACTGGAACAACCTCCCCAGAGGTCCTCTCTCTCTCTCTCTTCCTCTCCCGCCCAGAAATGGCTGAAATGCAATTTGCAAAATTTATCATGAATTGCGTTACAGCCATTTCAGGCATATTACACAGCTTAATGCCAGAAAAAAAGGTGTAGTTATTTCCAGTGTTAAAACTGTGTAATAGTATGGGTTATACTATCACACAATGAGTTATTGCCCCTCATTTTAATTAATCCCACCCAAACCCCTCCCTAATCCCGCCCCTTCTAAAAATTTGCATTCACATCTTGCAATATTACTATTATTGCATTCGTTAACGCCATAACACATTTTGATGAATTACCCTATTATTTTGCTAATTCAAAATATCTTGATTTAGCCAGATTCATTTTTCAGCTAACTCATCCCTGCCCCAGAATGCCCCCAACATGCCCCTTTCTTTTTTGGCTAAAGCTTAGCTAGGTAATGATTTACAGTATCTGGCTATCTTTTAGCTGAATAAGCAAGGGGGATATTCAAAACTTGCCATTTAGCCAGATAACTTGTGAGTTATCTGGCTAAATAACCCCCCACTCATCTTGTCTGAGTACAAGTGGGTAAAATACCTTGCTGCAGGTCACATGGTGAATGGCGGAAATGAAACTGGAGCGTTAAGTTTAACATTGGGCAATAATTTCAGCCACTAAAGTCTAATAAATCCTTCCTTAGCATATAAACTTGAGTCAGTCTGGTGTCTTAGTGATAGTATTGTATACTGCCTTGTGAAGTATCCCAGTTTGATTCTTGGATTGGGTCTTCTGCACCTTGGATCAGCAGGGGATGCTTCAGAGTCAGCATTTACAGGCCCTGGGTAGTAGGGGCTCATAGCCATTGTTAAGGGTAAGACTTGATGGTCATAATTAACCCTATGGTACATAATTCCTGATACATGGCTCCCTGGCTTAGGACCATTGCATCAACGACCAGACTAGCGGGAGAGAGGGTCTATTAAAATTGGAAAATACCTGGGTTGTTGTCAATGATGGCTCATGGCACCAGATCCCAACTGTGGATCCAACTGAGCTAGATGAAAAAAGAGAATGTAAGAACTACCAGGCCAAATAAAAGGCATATAAACCTTAAAATCTATTTACTGTGCATTTGTGAGGGACAATAATCCTGTTTTCATGCAGATGTTCTTGGTGATACATAATAAGAAAAGGGGAATCACAAAAAATAAAGTAGACTAGAAGTATGAGGGCTTAAATATCCTGACATTCAGAGAGTTTCTTTAGATGTTAAAAGCTTCAAACTAGAAGTTACATATTCAAGCTGGTGAGTGGGAAGCATTTGCAGAAATCCTGTGAACAAAATACCTCCCACACACCATTAGGAAAATATACCAAACTGAATAGGGTGATCGGAGCCCATAGCACTTCTATCACCAAAGCATAGATGGCAGAAAGGAAGTAATGTGTTCCTCAGTAATGTCAGTAACAGTAACAGTGCTTGTCATTCTTAAAGAATTAACCACCATTGGTTCTCCCTGCAAAAAGCAGTAATTGCTTACAGCAGACTGTACTGAGCAGAACTACAGGGACCATTGGTGAGGAAATACAGTAACCTAACTTCCAACTTTCAAACCCCTACATCAGGCATATGCTAGGAAAGTGAAGCCAATAAGTGTCTCTGAATGAAGTGATTAAATAAAAGAGCAATTTAATGCGTGTTCAAAATCTATTTTATGCAGATATCTCTGGCCATCCCTGGCCTTGCAGACTTTACATTAGAAGCACAGTAAAAGAGCAAAAAATTGACAGGAGACTATCAATTTTCATGAGTGGTAGAAACAAGTATTCTGGCATGCTCTTTAAAGGTCCTTCCTAAAGCACAGAGATTGGGTCAGGAGTATGAACTGGGACTGGAGGACTGAATGGTAATTTGAGAGAATGGGAACTCAGGGATTGACACTAGAATGGGGACTCAGAAGAGCAGTGACTGGTGGGAGGGTAATGGTAGGAACTTATTTATTTACATCTATATGCTCAAGGCTTAATATGTGGGGGTATGACATGGAACGCAGTTTCACCACTTCTTTTCAGTCTTAAGATGCAGAGCAGCTGGGGTGTTTTGCTCCAGCCTCTCCTCTTCGGGTAACCTGCAGGGAAGAGAAGGGGAGAGAAGGTGAGCCTGGAGCAGAGAATGGGCCACTCACCTTCCTTGTCCGGCCCCTTCCCTCTTGTTGTTCCACTTTCCCGTCCTCTCCTACAGGAAACAGGAGAGGAGGGGACGATACTGAAGCAGATGCTACAGAAAAAACTTGGCACAAAAAGGAGTAGAATTAGCACAAGTTTGAAACTTATGAGCATCCTTGCCAGTCGTCTAGGCTTCAGCCCTGGCCTTGATAAGTAACAAAGCTCACAAATTTCAAACTTGTGCTAATTCAACCCCTTTTTGTGTCTGTTACCCAGGGCTTAAATTCTGGTGGGACAACCCAACATGGCATTCTGCCATTTTTTTTCCAGGACCCAAGGAGACAGAGTGGAGCCGTTGCAGTTCCAGCTCCCTGCAGAAATGGAGCAGAGCTGGTGGTAGGATCATCTAAGGCCTCTCTCCATCCCCCAGGCCTCAGAGAAAGCAGAGCTGTTAGAGCTGATCACCATGAGATGAGAGCAGCCACATTGCCTTGATTTATTGCAATTTCCTGGCACAATTGAAAATCCATGAGAGAGGAAGAGAAAGGTTGAAAAGACACAAGATGAATGTTTGAGCGAGTGTTTGCATATATGTGTTTTAGTGTGTGTAGGAGAGAATTCACATTCAGCCTCTCTCTCCCCCCCCCCCCCCCCCCCCCCAATACAGGTAAGAAACGGGCCTGGCCCTGACCCTGTTCTCTCCCACTCTGCTTCCCCTCCACAGTTCCACTTCCTTTTTGTTTACAAATTAAGCCCTGTATATACTCAATTTTTAGATTTCCAGGATCCAAACCACTGTGGTACATATAATAAAAACCAAAGCACCAAACACTTAAAAATGATAAACACCTTGGTCACAAACCACCAATATACATATTTCAATATACTTTTGGACCAGCACCCACAAAACCAAGAAAAAAGGAGACCCTCACTAACTGCCACTTATTAATTGGGTGGGGGGAATGAGCAGAGAGTGAGAAACAGGCCTGGAGATGTGAGATAAGAGAAAGAGACAGGAGGGAGCCCTTAAGGGTAGGGATGGACTGGTGAAGGAATGAGAGGCACGGGGGGGGGGGGGGGGGGGGACAGTGGGAATACTGGAGAAATATGAGTGAAACAGGGGAGCACTGGGGAGGATGAGCTAGACTATGAAGGAATCACTGAGAAAAGGAAAGAGACTGAAAAGGGGAAACGGGACAATAGGAAAGGACTGAAAGAGGAACTGTGTTTCACTGAGATGAGGAGAGAATGCATTTGAGATCCGGAGAGGCAGAAGATGGAAAGGGAAACAAGAAAGAAAGTAAGGGTGGAAAAGAAGGTGTAGAAGATAGGGAGATGTAGATTAGAGATTGAGAGGAAAGGTAAGAGAGTGTGAGATGAAGACAGAAGACAAAACAAGTTGGAAATATGAAGAGGTGTTGGACAGCAGAAAAGCAGATGGAGAAAAAAGAGAATGAAGAGTGAAATGGGAGAATATTGGTAATAAAGGTGGGAGGGGAGGAAGAGATTTCTTTATGTACTTGTTTGCATGAAGAAAGGAGGAGACATAAGCAAAGGTAAAATGGTAAGGGATACAGGAAAAGAGTTCAGAAAACAGACGAGGAAATATTACTAAATCTTATAAGAATATAAGAACAACCAAGCTGTGTTAGACCAATGGTTCATCTAACCCAGCATACTGTCTTCGACAGTGGCCATGGAGTTATTAGTAACACCTAACAGATCTAAACCAGAGCTCATCCATGCTATCTAAAGATATGTAAGTATGTAGCAGCCTGGCCATACCCAATTACTAATATTTGTTTGTAACCCTACCCCAGTGTGCCTATCCTGCATGGATGGGTACACAAACTTATTTATTATTCTTTGGGACTGGAACCTCTCCCTGGCTAGCTATTTTACAGTGCTCCTTCTCCCAAGGCTGGATGCTTTGTAGGTGGGGGTGGGGGGAAGGTAAACTTCCAGGGTCCAATGTGACAAGGATGGTTGCTTTACACATTTTCTTTGTTTCCCCTGCGGAGGATGTTTGCCCTGGATGTGGGTGCTGTGAGTGGAAAAAGAAATACTCTGGAGGCACTTTGTTAGTTTCCAAAATAAAAATCTTTACTGTTAAACTGGTGATAAATGACACAAAACTCAAACTGCAGCATCACAGAATTCTCCTCTCAATTCATTTACAGTCTCTTTCCTCTATCTGTGCAGGACTCGTTTGTGTCGGGAACAGGAAACTTCTGCTCTCTTGGTTTAAGTTAAGTGGAGCTCCTAGATGGGCAGGATCTTTTAATCTGGGCAAAATGCGTTCCAAACTGATACACTGGCAAAAAGTCTAAGGCACAGAGAGTTAATTCTCCCTTTCCGTCCCCAGGGTGGTGAAGCACCAGATAGGTGTTCCCAAGTGGTATAGTGTTCCTTTACTCACGGTTAGGAGATCTTATGGATCTTCTTGAATTTTACACAGTTTCTTTAGTACTCTCTCACAGGATCCTTGATGGTAAGGATCCTCTTGGAAACAAGAAGTTCTCCTATTTCAAACAGGAAGGAAGGGGCAGCCAGAATTCCTCCTGAATCTTCTAATTCAAAAATGTTCTTTTCCCCAAAAGGAACAGAATCTAAACAGCGGAATCCCTTCTTCCCGGGAGGTCACCACCACTTCAGAGGTATATCTTCCCTATCCCTGGGACACCTACACAGAGAGTTCCCCAATCCCTGTAGGCAAGACAGGCCCAAGTGTCCAGTGAGACTCCTTAATAAAAATATCAAAATCCCTGAAATTAGACCCAGAGAGAAAATCTTAACCAGCAGGTTGTGGACTGTAAAAAGAAACCCCTCCCAGTTCTGGTCAGGACCCACAGGTTGGGCTAGCACGGTTTTACTGACTGGGCCTGGAAAAAATAGCAAAAGTTAAACCTCTCTAAACCTCTGCACTCTCTGATAACCTAAAGGGACTGCCTCCCGAGCTCACTTTGGAGAGCTCCTAAATAGACTCTTAGGGGGACGGCCATTCTAGACCCCTCAAAGGGAGGAGCTGCATTTGAATGGAATATCCCTCTACTCTAACCTATTCTCTCTCTAGCTAAAAACAAGGGCTCACCCAGGTCTTACTGGTGACGAGATTGTGGTCCCTGTCACATGTTTATATCTTTGGTTTTTAGAGCTGCATCAGACCCTTCTTGAACGTTGTTATACTGCTTGCTGTAACTGTATCTGTGACAGCAGATTCCACAATTTAACTACCTGCTGACTGAAAAAAGATATATTATCTTGCATTCATTTTGAAACTGTTAGCTTTCAGTTTCATTGGATGCCTCCTGGTCCTAGTATTTTTTGACAAGGTAAACAACCACTTGCTTGAGATTTGTTCTTTTCTGTTCATAATATTGTAGATCTCTGTCATGCCCCCCAATCGTCTCTTTTCCAAGCTAAAAAACCCTAACCTTTTCAGCCTTTTTTCATTTGAAAGATGCCCCAATCCAATTACCAGTCTAGTTGCCCTTTGTACCATCTTAAGTTCTTCACACTCCCATTTAAGATGGGATAACCATGCAGCATGCCAGGTGTGGTCACACCAGAGCTCTTCACAAATTTCAAATTACCCTCTCATATGGTTGGCCTTTTTGGCCACTACTGTGCACTGTGCTGATGATTTTATCATATGATCCACAATCTCACAACCCCAAGATCCCTCCTGGATAGCAGTTTCCCTGAATGAACCCCAACAATGCATACTAGTAGTTTGGATTTTTTTCTCCCAGCATGAATCACTTTGCGCTTGACTATATTTAGGAACCTCGTTTTCAGTGTTCATTTTATTTTCCCCTCAAATACAGTGTTTATTATAACAAACAAAAGGAGGATGTGGTTAAGGCAGTTAGCACTGTAAAAAAAAGTTTGGACAAGTTCCTAGAAGAAGTCAATAAACTGTTGTTAACCAAGTAGACTTAAGAAATAGCAACTACTTATCACTGCATGATAGCAGCATGAGATCTGTTTACTGTTTGGGATCTTGCCAGGTACTTGTGACCTAGCTTGGCTACTGATAGAAATAGGATACTGGGTTTGATGGACCCTTGATCTGGCAAATTCTTATATTCTTAAGCCCTTCATACCCTAGACTATAATCAGGCCTTGGCTTATTACAAGAGAAGAATTCAGCCTCATTGTCAGACCTTGCAACTATTCATCTCTTATGACGCTAACAGATTGGGATTAGCAGCAGCCAAATAAACATTGTTCAACTGGCTAGCAGACGGCATCGCAAACCACTATCACCTAGCAGGCCTTCAAGTTACAGATACCATCAAGTCTCATGAAGTTAGAGCCATGGCTGCATCAGTGGCTCATCTGCAAGCCGTACTACTTGAAAACATCTGCAAAACTGCAACATGGTAGTCAGTACATTCATTCATGTACCATTACTGTCTGGACAATCTCTCAAACAATGACAGTAAATTTAGGTTGGGACTCCCCACATGTAATGGCTAATTCAGCCAGCTTATTGATGGAAAAAGGAAGTTTGCTTACTGTAAATGTTGTTTTCTGTAGATAGTAGAATGAATTAGTCATGGTAAATACTCACCCACTTCCCTGAAGAGTCAACTACCTAGCTAGAATTAGCTCTCAAATCAACTTAGGGGGTTCATGAGGCAACACCTGAGCGGGAAATCCTGCACATGCTCAGAAGAGCAAAAGCTGTACTAGCTAAGAGAGAGAGTCAATTCAGTGCTGCCAGATGATGTCATCCACTAGTAATAGCTAATTCATTCTGCTATGTATGGAAAGTGTTGCACCGGTAGGTGGACCCTTGGCCTAGTGCAGGATTGGTAGGCTCCCTGGTCAGACCCAGAGAGCACTTGCCACCAGGAGGCGGAGCATAAGAGGAGACAGAGGCTAGCTGGAGCTTCGCCACTAGCAACCCTAGGTACCCCCGGGTTAAGCCCTTGAGTACCCAGGCCGCCTGGTCTTAGGTGGGCCTCGCAGGATCTCCTTGATAGGAAGTTCAGGGGTGTGCCCACCACAATCAAGGGTACATGGTCGACACTTAGGCTGGAAGTCCTGAGTGCCTGAGAAGGCCAGAAGAGTGTCTCTGAATGTATAGCAGGGATCAAGGCCAGGTTCAAGGAAGCGTGGTCAGCCAATGCAAGGGGCAGTGTCAATAATCAGTCCGTGGATGGTCAGCCAAAGCAGGGGTCAGTTACCAGTAGTCAGTCCGTGGATAGTCAGCCAAAGCAGGGGTCAAGTTCCAGGAGGCAGTCAGACGTGGTTGAGTACAGGCAGAGGTCAGCTCCAGGCAGTGTGCAGATGTGGTCGTGGAAGCAGGCAGAAGGTCAAGAGGCAGGCAGCGGTCAGACGTGGTCATAGAAACAGGTAGGTCAGAGGCAGGCAGCGGTCAAACGTGATCAAGGAAAGCCAAGGTCAGTACTGAGAAGACAGTCCAAAGGTATTACCTGGGGAGACGAGGAGACAAGGGACGCTGGAACAGGACTGGAACGAGACTGGAACAAAGGCTGGAATGAGACTGGAACACAAAAACTGGAATACAGAGGCAAATTAGAAACACGGTGTCGACCCGATTGCCAAGGCAGGGAACAAGGGAATGAGCCCTGCCTTATATACTGACAGTTCGTGACACCATCGGGGAGCGTCAGACCCAGGTTTCCCGCACTTGGTTCTTTAAATGGGATGATGTAGTCCGCGTGCGTGCCTAGGGGCGGGGTCAAGGAGCAGGAATACGCGGATCCCCGGCGGGAGCTCCACTGTGAGGCCTGGTTGGGCAAAAGCGAGCGGGGAAGCTGGAGACGCCGCAAACTGGCAGAGGCCACAGAGGAGGTGAGCCCGGTGCTGGTGGAAGGAGTAGCGAGGTGAACGGGGCCGGCCGCACTGCAGAAGCGGCCGGAGATTGCAAAAGAAAGCACCATTTATGGAAAGTAAACTTGCTCTACACATGTAATTCGAACACTGGCAAGCAAATACTAACTTTTCCTAGCTCACAGAATTAATCAGTCTATTTTCCCACTACAAGACAATTCTAACAGTAGCAAATGAATTCTAGCCTTAAAACTAGCAAACAATATAAACAGCCAGTAATTGTTGCGGTCTCTACCGCTTCCCTCCGGTTAGGGCCCAAACCCGCCTACCTCCGCTTCAGGGATCACCGCATTCCGCCCGCTCCGGACCCCGGGGGCTTCTCTCACTCCACGTGATGGCCGCCATTACGTGCCTGCTTCCCTTCAGTCTCGCGCGTGAGGACGTCCGTCTTGAGCGCTCAACTTCCGGAAGCCTGGCCCCGCCCAGGCTGCTGACGTCACGCCCAAGTCCCGATATAACCGGTGCTCAGACTCTCTCTCATCACCTTGCAACGAGGTTCACAACTCTATAGTTGTTCTTAGTTGCGTTTCTGGTGATCTCCACGTTGCCTGCTTCTGACTCCGGTTTGCTTCTGACTCCGCTTCAGCCTGCTGCCTGCCTCTGACTCCGGTTTGCTTCTGACTTCCACTTCAGCCTGCTGCCTGCCTCCGACTCCGGTTTGCATCTGACTCCGCTTCTGCCTGCTGCCTGCCTCCGACTCCGGTTTGCCTCTGACTCCGCTTCAGCCTACAGCCTGCTTCAGCCTCCGGTTTGCTACCAACTCTGCTTCAGCCTACAGCCTGCTTCAGCCTCCGGTTTGCTACAGACTCCGCTGCCGCCCGCTGCCCTGCCTTCAGCCGGCCCTCGGCCCTGTACAGCCGGTCCCCTGCCTCCCGGGTACCTTGGACTTCCTATCCTTCTTGCTTGCTCTGGTCCCGGTCTAAGCCTATCTCAGCCCCTGGACTTTCTGTCTCAACTGCGAGTCCCGAGGACCCGGAGCCCTACGGGCTCCTCCTGGGGGGTCCCTGATTCCTGGGTGAACACCTCCTGCTTGTGGCTCCGCCCCCCGGCCTACCCTGTCCCCCTAGGTAGGCCGGCCCAAGGGTCCACTATCTCTCCAGCAGTGTCCAACTGCAGCAGTAATAGTTTAACCCTCCAAGAATATTTTTCTTAATATGAACACGTTAAAAAATTATTATTAAATAAATGTTACCTGGGCTTGGCAGAGACAGCATGCTGCTCTTTTGTTTTGGTACTCTCTCTCCCCCAGTATCAGCTGTTAAAGCAGAGAGAAGAGCTGCTGCAGCCCCTGTTCACTAGCAGTTCAGCAATGATGTTGTCATATCCTGGAATCTTAAAGGGGCCAGATATGTCAGCTCCACAGGGGCAGGCACAAAAGTAAAATACAAGAATAAGTAAAATAAAAGAAATCAAAGTAAAACAAAGCTAAGACAGAGTGAAATGAAGGCAAGGGGGGAAAGGACAAGCAGCAGAGGGCACTTACTAAGCTCCTGCAGCAGTGGCAAGCTACCACAACCCCTCTTCCGCCACAGACGAGGTAGGGGACCGCGGTCGTGGCCTGCCACGGCCGCAGGACACAACAGATAAGTTCTTGGAGGAGAAGTCCATTACCTGCTATTAATTAAATTGACTTAGAAAATAGCCACTGCTATTACTAGCAACAGTAGCATAGAATAGACTTAGTGTTTGAGTACTTGCCAGGTTCTTATGGCCTGGATTGGCCACTGTTGGAAACAGAATGCTGGGCTTGATGGACCCTTGGTCTGACCCAGTATGGCATGTTCTTATGTTTTGAAGAAAAACAGAATATAAGCGTAAGTTAAATAAAAAAAACCTGAATGCAAATTCACTGAAACTTGTTCCTTGTTCCTACAGTTGTCTTTTGTGCAATCTTTATATGCAAATGGCCTTGTTACAATGTATATTTTAGAATACATTTTCAAAAGCATATATGTGCGTAAAACATAGATGCACACGCATATATAGGCCTTTTGAAAATTATCCCAGGTATTGTGTGCACAGGAGAAATTTCACACGTTCTGTTACGCATAGTTGAAAGAGGCATTCCCAAGAGAGGAGTTAAGGTGGAGAAACCATGTGTGTACTTTCTAAAATCAAAAGTATGCACATAAATGTCCACGTGAACATTTATACCTGCTGTCATGCAAGTGTAAATGTGCATGTGTATGCCGTGCAAAGGTTCACATGTACCTACTAATTTATGTGTATGTCTGCTTTGAAAATTATAACTGACTTAGCTCTAAGTGCTATGTTATAAAATTGGCCTCTGTATGTGCACTGGTAAATAATTAGGTACGTGCTCCTTTTACTGACAGGAGGTCTATCCTAACCTACAAAATGTTCAGAATAGATAGTATCACACTGTGGATCAAACGCATCAGTGAATGCCACAGAATTGGTTCTAAGACATTCATGTCACTTACTTGGATGGTGCTATATGAGCAAGCTAAGCGCTAGCAGCATGGATGTGTGTAGGCTGCCTGGCTTGTAACAAATTATACAGCTGGGACGGGGGTGTGAGAGTCTTTGTGGATGAGATTTACAAGATAGAGAGAGAGAGAGAAAGAAATGACATTAAATTAAAAATGTTATTCAGAAACTCGAACAGTTTCTAAAAAACATGAAGGTTCTTACTTATGCCTTTGGTTCTTACATAGTAAGCAATTTGTGCATTGCTTGAAGGTTGGGTTGATACCAAAATATCTGTACCCTCAGAATGAGTCTGTACAAAAGGCTATATCTTTACATTCTTGAGAAAACTTGGATCATTATAAGGATAAGGATTAGAAGACCATGGCACTGACTTTTTCAGAGGTTTAGATTTCGGCAAGGCTCTCATGGAAGTCATCATATCCCTAACTTTTAAGGCAGTGTTTCCCAACACTGTCCTGGAGGCAAAACTAAACGGTCTGGTTTTTGGATATCTATAATCAATATGCATGAGGAAATCATGACTGGATTGTTTAGGAAAGGAGAGGGTTAAGAAGCACTGTTTTCAAGCATACTGAAAATTTCTGTGAAAAATCCTAAAATGGATTTTGGTGGAATTTAAAAAATATAATGATATGCACTGCAGGAGTGCCATTATTCAGCGCTGTTTGTAACCGAATAAGTAGGGACTTATCCAGCTAAGTAGCAGTGGCTGAATATCCCGGATTAGTGGTGGGTAGGATATGGGAATTCTGGAGAGGAGCTTCTTATCCGCCTAACATAGCCAGATAAGTAGCAATATTCAAACTTACCGGTTATGGCGTAAATTTAAAAAAAGGCATGCGGGCGTCCATGTGCAGGGGGTTCCCAGTGCGTGCACATGGATGTGCCGATTTTATAACATGCGCGCATCACTGCGCGCATGTTATAAAATCAGGTACCTGCACAGACGTGTACCCAATTTTATATTGGCACACGCATGTGTGGGCAGGTGCCGACTCGCGCACGCAAGGGGGGTAATTTTATAACAAACGCGTGGCCACGCAATAGGGCCTTCCCCAGTTACCACCCAGTCTGCTCCAATAAAGGAGTGGACTAGGAGGGAACTTTCTTAACCCTCTATCTACCCTGCCTCCCTTGTCCCCTCTCTGCCCCGACTTCTAAAATCCCCCCAATTATCTTTTTTCTTTCTTTTTTTTTTTTTTTATGCATTTATAAATATAATATCAAGCATACACTTGAGAGGAAATACATGTAACATTACAGCAATATACAAATTAAAAAGAAAATAACAAAATACACTACCAAATACCACGTGTCTAACAAGTCCACAATATGGTGATCCAAGATTTACAATATCCATGGGGAAATCTATCAATTAATGTTGAATTTAGCAAGAATAGGGCAGCATATCATTTAGGAGAGGTCAAATTGCTTCTTTATGGAGCTCATTGTACAGAAACCAGAGAAGAGCTAAGGTGACCCTGACTTTATTAGATAGAAAGGTTGTTAATTGAGAAGGTTGAAAAATCAAGTAAGAAATCCTATGATGCCTAATCAAACATTTATATGGAAATTTTAATAGAAATAACCCCCCTATTTCAAGAACTTTGGGCCGCAGCAACAAAAGCTGACGTCTTCTCCTCTGGGTTTGTCTTGAGAGATCTGGGAATATTTGAACTTTATGGTTCAAGAAAAGCTCTGTTCGATGTGCTAAATATTTTTTAAAGATCCATTCCCTATCAGTTTCAAGCAAGAAGGAAATAAAGTAGATGTTGCCACATTTTCATCAGACAATTCCAGAACTGCAGAGATATCCAAATTTGGTGGCTCAGGAGGTAATAGAACATGCATATTATTATTCTCCAAAGAACTTTTCTTCAATGGGGGAATGTAATATATCTTTGAAATTATAGGGCGAATAGGCTCCGGGATTTTAAGTATTTCCAATAAGTACCTCCTCCACATATCCTTAGGTGGGACATGTGGGACTTTCGGAAAGTTAATGCAATTTAGATTTGTCGCCTTCATTTGATTCTCCATATTCTCTAGTTTGAATTGAAGTAGCTGATTTTCCTAAATGAATGCTTGATGTGTAATGGTAGAACACTCTAGATCCAACTATCCTTTTTAAAAAAATGTTTGCCACTTACTTGCTCTCCGGAGCAGTACTAGCTTTCACATACAGGCTGGCTGCCGGCGTACACTTCAGTGGGACAGTGCCTAATGGCGCGTCTTGGCCCGGACCCTCCCCTCCCCACCCCTGCCCCATCCCTTTTGGCTGGAGTAGGTTTTCTGCACATACCAGGAGATATGCACGTGGCTGACCCGCTTTGAAAATGCGCGTGGCGCACACACGGCCAGGCCAAGTGCGTACTTCCCGTTTTGTACTCGCGCTGGCTTTTGAGAATTTCCCCGTATGTTAGCCGGATAAGTTAGACCTGCTCAATAGCCAGTCTAAAATATGCTGGATAAGACTTATCAGCTAACTAACAATTTATTCAGGGATATTCAGCGGCATAACCATGCCACTGAATAACCCTTGAAAGTTAGCCAGCAAAGTCTTATCCAGCTAACTCACTTAAACGACTATATTTGAATATCTATCTCACTGTATTTTACAGTTGTACAGTAATATCTGTTGTAACTAGAAGGTGATATTACCTTCCTGGTTACGTTTCTCTATCTTTACAGAATGTGTACTGCCCTCAGCTCTCGATCCTAAGCTTGAGTGTCTATACAGTCAGTTAAAACTTATTCCCAACTTCGAATACCAGAGAAAACTCAGTACTTGTATACCAAACAACATTTATTTGAATAATGAACATTTCAAACACTCATGGAATATGTTAAAAATCCCATTTGTTTACAAGAACAACTCTGAATCTTTTACGTTTCTTTTTTTATTATATATCATTCATATACTATACATAAGCAACAGGAAAATGGATATACAGACAGAGAAAGAATAATCCTACATACTTACATAATGGCTATAGCTAGTACATTTTCTCGCGCAGGAACATTCATGCAGGAAGGCATCAAGGGTAGGCACACTGAAAGGGAGACGCAGCTAGCATGGATTTACCCAAGGGAAGTCTTGCCTCACAAATCTGCTACATTTTTTTTTTTAACGAGGTGAATAAGCAAGTGGATAAAGTTGAACCGGTAGATATAGTGTATTTGGATTTTCAGAAGGCGTTTGATAAAGTCCCTCATGAGAGGGTTCTAAGAAAACTAAAAAGTCATGGATAGGAGGAGATGTCCTTTTATGAATTGCAAACTGGTTAAATGACAGGAGCCAGAGAGGAGGATTAAATGGTCTGTTTTCATATTGAAAAAAGGTAAACAGTGGAGTTCCTCAGGAATCTGTACTTGGACTGGTGCTTTTTAATATATTTATAAATGATCTGGAAAGAGGTACGATGAGTGAGGTGATCACATTTGCAGATGACACAAAATTATTCAGATTAGTTAAATCACAAGCAGATTTTGATAAATGCAGGAGGCCCTCGTGAGACTGTAAGATTGGGCACCTATATGTCAGATGAAATATAATGTGGACTACTGTAAGGTGATGCATATATGGAAAAATAACCCATGTTGTAGCTACATGATGTTAGGTTCCTTTTAGGAATTTCCACCCAGGAAAAAAATCTGGGCGTCATATTTGATATTACATTGAAATCGGCTCAGTGTGCTGTGGCGGTCAAAACAACAAACAGAATGTTAGAAATTAATAAGAAGGGAATGGGAAATAAAACAGAGGATGTCATAATGCCTCTGTATCGCTCCATGGTGAGACTGCACTTTGAATACTGTGTGCAATTCTGGTCTCCGCATCTAAAAAAGATATAGTGTTACGTCCACCGGCCACGGCCACCCACGGCCAGCTCAACTCACCTCTTGTCATGCTTGGCCCTTTACTCCCGGTACTCTCGCAGCCACAGCCTGTCATTGCCACCACGTTCCTCCTGGCTTCCTGTGCTCCATGTGGCGGCTGGGATGCTGCCGACCAGCATTCCGACCCTGGGTCTCCCTAGGCGCACGCGCGCACCATCTGTCCTCCTTTTAAAGGGCCAATGGCGAGAACCTCAGGCTCGTCCCCAGCTGATGACATCACTGGCCCAGGATATTTAAGGACTACCTCTCTCCACCACTAACTGACTTGGCAACGAGTTCCCTGGTTCCTAGCTGGTGCTTGCTCCAGTTCTCTGGACCTGTTGATCCTGTTCTACAGATCCCTGCTCTGCTCATCGGAATCCTGGCTCAGCGCTTCTACATCTGGGACCCTGCCTTGGCACCCCGCTACTCGGGGTCTGGCTCAACGCTTCTACATCTGGGACCCTGCCTTTGCACTCCCACTCCTTGAGACCTGGCTCAGAACCTGCCTGTCACGGCATTTGCGCCCCTCGGGGCCTGGGTCAGAGCTTCTACATCATGAGACACTGTCTCTACGCTCCCGCTCAGGACCTGTCTCAGCACCTCTACATTACAGGACTGTGTCTCTGTGTCCCCGCTCCTCGAGGTATCTCTCAGCGCTTCTACTTCACAGGTTCCTGCTACTGTGCTGCCGCACCTCAGGCAGTGCCTCAGCGCTTGTGCTCCACTAGAACCTGTCACAGCAGATTCCCCGCTCAGGGCATGCTTCAACATACCATTACACAGGCCCCTGCTCCTGCACTTCCTTTCCACGGGGCCTGCCCCATGTGGTCCTGCTCTGCTGTCTCTGGAACTGCTGTAGCATCTCATCCCTTAAGGCCTTCTCTCTCACTCTCTCTCCTTGAGGGTACCTCAACCTTGGACTGAATCTGACCTCTCTGACACTCCCTGCTTCCAGCCGCCTGTTTCCTCTGGGACAACTAGACAGAGGCCCACCTAAGACCAGCCGGCCGCGGCACCCAAGGGCTCAATCTGCAGGGTACTGGCGAAGTTCCTGCTTGCCTCTGCTCCCAGCCAGCCTCGCCTCCCGATGGTGGGGACCTGCGGGGCTCAACCCCGCAGGTAGCGCCAACCCCACCTCAGAGCAAGGGTCCACAATTCCTAACATATAGTTGTATTGGAGAAAGTACAAAGAAGGGCAACCAAAATGATAGAAGACATGGAAAGGCTCCCCTATGAGGAAAGGCTAAAGAGGTTAAGATTGTTCAGCTTGGAATAGAGACAGCTGAGTAAGGATATGATAGAGGTCTACAAATCATGAAAGGACTTAAATGGGTAAATGTAAAATGGTTATTTACTCTTTTGGATAATACAAGCACTAGGGGGCACTCCATGAAGTTAGCAAGTAGAACATTTAAAACAAATAGAAAATTATTTTTCACTCAATGCACAATTAAGCTCTAGAATTCAGTGCCAGATGATGAGGTTAAGGCAGCTAGTATAGCTGGGTTTAAAAAAGGTTTGGATAATTTTCTGGAGGATTTTCATATATATGTTTCTCATATAATACTAGGTATACTTTAATCCATAAATTGCTATTTATCAACAGGGAATAGCCACTGCTAGTTGTTGGTATTAGAGGCATGGGATCTATTTAATGTTTGGGTACTTGCCAGGTACTTGTGACTTGGATTGGCCACTATTAGAGATAGGATACTTGTCTTGATGGACCTTTTGGCCTGACCCAGTATGACATATCTTATTTTCTTATGGGAGACTGTTACAGCTGTGATATTTCTGTCTGGAAGCCCAGTAGTCCGAAGGAGGCAACTGGCGCTGAGATATAAGCTATAGAATGTGAATGGTGAAAAGCAATGCTTCTGAATAGCTTGAAAAAAAGAGTCAAAAGGAGTTGCTAGCCTGCAGAGAGCTCAGTTCCAACTGAAGGAAAGCACAGGAAACAAATTGTCTCAAGCATTCCTAGTGGCAAGGGACCAATGAGAGTAGGCAAGAGAAAGCAGATAGAGAAACAAAGCATAACTGGCAAGATCCAGTAAGGAGCGCAGAATCATTAAAAAGAGAACCTATCACTAGAGAGAGCTCTACAACTAATAGAGAACCCAAGCTGTGCAATAAAATGATATAGAGTGTCAGCATAATGTTTATACATATTTTCTAATATACTGCAAAGGCAGAACAGAGTGGGATAATATTTTGATCCAAACCTATATACAAAAAGATGCGACCTGATCTGGGTATTCTCTGTGGTGAGTTGCTTTTGGGTGATAAGCAGAATTGAACTGGTGATTGGATTTTAATTATCCACAAAAATCATCATAAATTTTGCAGAATGTTAAAATCCAGTTGTGGATCACAATCAAGAACTTGGTCTATCATTACCAGAGCTGTAGGCAGGCAATTTGGCGCCTATGACCAAGTGAAAATCTGCGCCATCCCCCTTTACACAACACATGACACCATGAGTTGGGAGATTTTGTTAAATGTTTGTACAGCAATGGCCATGGCCAGTGCAATGGTATTAGAGGCCTAGGAAAATTTTATAGCCTTGCACCCCCTCCCTATCACACCCTCCTCACACAGTTAAAAATTATGTATTTATAATACAGATTTATTTTTTTTGTAATTGTATGTTTATTGACATAAATACCAGTACACAGTTCCATAGAACAATAGGCAATGCAGGCTAATACACATACAATCTAGCCCATAGTAGAAAACCAGCAACCAACATTGCAATAAACAAACAGTCAAAAATACTCATGTCTGTTATAACCCACGTGGGAGAGCCACCCTTAAGGTGCCACCCCACCCCTAGATCCCTTATAACAAAAACCCCATCCCCCCGGCACCCCTGTCGTCCCCCCCCATTCCCATTCCCGCTAACGTGTTCCCGCTGAGCTCGGTAAGGTGATATCAGACCAGTGTGTGTAAAGATGCCAAACTTTGCCCAATTTGGCCATATTGTCTCTACGAATTGCCGTCAGATACTCCATATAATAGATCCATTTCAATCTCCTCAAGATATCAGACAGAGTAGGGGAACTAGGATCCTTCCACCGCATGGCAATTTCACCCCTCACCGCGTGCGCCACTGCCCTGAGCAGTAAACTATGCACATGAGTGTCTTGCGAAACTGGAATGTGGAGCAAAACTTCCTTCGGGTGAAAGACGACATGCACACCCACCAGAACCCCAAACCACTGTTCCACTTGTTCCCAGAGGGCACGAATCACGGGACACGTCCACCACATGTGGTAAAAATCTCCCTCCAGCCCACAATTCCGCCAGCACAATATAATACAGATTTTATATGAAAAAGCGGGGAGTAGCTGGCTTGTTACGGCAGTTACTACCCCAAACCAAATGTGCCTGATACTTCACTTTCCATGCATATCCAGCATGGTTCTCTCCTGCATCGGCATGGGAGAAAGACTGATACATCACGCATTTCCAGCATAGCTCTCTGCTTCAAGGGCAGGGGGAAAAAAAAAAAAAAAACCTGATGCTTCACGCATATCCTGCATAGCTTCAACGACAGGGGTGAAGAAAAAAAAGGATTCACAATCACAAAGCGAGGAGTAGCTGGCTTGTTACGGCGGTTACTACCCCAACCAAATGTGCCTGATACTTCACTTTCAATGCATATCCAGCATGGCTCTCTGCTTCTACAGCAGGGGAGAAGAAAAAAAAAAAAAAAAACAACAAGAGCTGTACAACATAGTCTAGGTAAAACAAATAAGCATGGGTGTAGCTTGCTTATCGCGGCGGTTACTGCCCCTACTACCCCTAACTAATCAAGCTAGATATTTCACTTGCATGCAGCTCCATCACTGCTCTCTACATTAATGGTGGGGGTGGAAGGGGAATAGAACAAGGAGCTAAGAGTAACAGATAAGAATGAGAGAAAAAATGTGTGAGGCTTGCTGGGCAGACTGGATGGGCCATTCGGTCTTCTTCTGCCGTCATTTCTATGTTTCTATGTTTCTATAAGAACATTCAAAGCACAGTCTTCTGAGGTAAAAATATCACTTACAATATGTATATTTTATTTACATGCACTGCTGAGGTGCCAACCAGAAAATCCTGCTAAAAAGCAAGAGACGCTTGGAATCTATTTGATATTAGGCCTACTGTAATGCATCTTTGGCATGGGCATGACCCTCAGAGAGCCATCAGAAAAAATAATTTCTATATAGAAATAGCACTCAAAACATCAACAACCCTACCTATGAAAGTTAATTCTACAAATATTACACCAGGCCTAAAATAGTAATACACCCCCTATTAGGAATACAGAACAAGCCAAGCTGCTAATGGAATAACTCACCTCAGTCACGCATGAGAAACACAAATAGATCCTCAAATACAGAATACAGAGACCATAAAGTATAAATATATATAGACAGACAAAAACTGAACTGGAAACTGCAGCAAGCCAAATTCTGTATGCACTGCAACAATGTAAAAAACAGAAACATTACCATTCCTCATAAAACAAAATTAGTAAACCCATACCAATAAAAAGAATTATTCAAAATAAATAATGAATAGAATAACATTCAGTAATTAAAAACTCATAAAAAACTTCCAAACATAAATAAAATATTTCAAAACAGACACATCAAATAACACCTAACAGTTAAAATAAGGATTTTAAAAAATTCCTCATTAACCATTCATTGGAACTTTTGATTTCCAGATGACCTGAAAATTGTCATGGATTAGCAGGCAGAGAATAACTGGAGTAGTTGTATTAACACATGCTCCCTCTCATATACACACACATGCTCTCTGTCACTCCCCCACATACATACACACATACTCTCTCTCATTTTCTGTTAGCGCCGCTGGTACTAACGGGCCACGGGTACCCTCACTCACCCACGGTCCGGTCGCTCAGGCCTCCTCAGCATACCGCGCCACAGCAGCAGACTGCTCCCGTCACTCCTCAGGCCTTCCTGCGCACAGGAGGAGCAGGAATGCCGCCGGCCCTGATCTCCCCGGGCCTTCCCTAGCTCGCGCGCCAAGCCTCTGCCTCTTAAAGGGGCCGCGGCGGGAAATCCTCGGCTGGCCCCCAGCTGACGTCAAGTTTCACCGGGTATTTAAGGAAGGCTTCTTTGGACATCTGACGACTTGGCAACGAGTCTGCTTCTGCTTCTTAGTGTTTGGGTAATTGCCAGGTTCTTATGGCCTGGATTGGCCACTGTTGGAAACAGGATGCTGGGCTTGATGGACCCTTGGTCTGACCCAGTATGGCATTTTCTTATGTTCTTATGTTCCCTTGTGGAGTCTTCTGAGTTGCGTGAGTGTGTTCCTGCCTTCCGAGCCTTGTTCCTGATCCAACCTCCTTCCTTGGTCCTTTCGGTGATTCTTCTGGCTTCGACCTCAGACTGGCTTATGGTGATTCTTCTGGCTCCGACCTCGAACTGGCTTTCGACAAATCTCCAGCCTCTGATCCTGGACTGACTTCAGGTGACCCTTCCGACTGTGTATCCTCCATCTCCGCAGGGGCCCACCTAAGACCAGCCGGCCCTACGCACCCAAAGGCTCAACCCACGGGGAACAGGGCTGGTATTGGTGAAGCTCCAGTCAACCCCTGCTTCAGTCCAACCTCGCCTCCCGATGGTAGGGACCTGCAAGGATTCACCCTCCCAGGTAGCGCCAACACCTCCTCAGGCAAAGGGTCCACGTTCTCCTCCATGAGTCCAACACTTTCCAGCACACAAACTCTCTCTCACTCTCCCACATACATGCTCTCTCTCTCTTCCACACACATGCATACAAGCTCTCTCTCTCTCCCACACAAGCACACATGCTCTCTCTTACTCTCCCACATACATGTTCTCTCTCCTACTCTCCCACACATGCTCTCACTGTAAACACATGCACACATGCTCTCTCTCACTCTCCCACACACATGCAAACACGCTGTCTCACACACAGGCACACATGCTTTCTCACTTTCCCGCACACATGCTCATTCTCATTCCTTTAGCCCCCGTAACTAAGGGAACGACTTCTGGCCAAGGGGCATTGGACTACTTCTGGCAGGGCGCACTCCTCCTCAGCAGCGCAGCCCTGCCGAAATTGTTGGCGTGGTAAGCGCTGCCTTAGTGAGTTGAAAAGCAGTGCAGCCCCACCAGAATCAGCAGTGTTGCCAGCGGGGCCATGCTGCTTTTCCACTTACTAAGGCCACGACGACCACGCCGTCAATTTCAACGGGGCAGTGCTGCTTTTCTTTTTCTGAAGACCCGCCAGCAGCCGACTACACTACCTTCATTGGCGCCTTTTGGTAGCGGCGCTTAGATGGTTGTGGCCATATTGGCCATAGGCATGCTATGGTTCTGATCTCTACTTTTTACTTGTGATTTACCTCTGAAATTTACAGTAATCATATGCAACACATTTATATTCTTAGTTCTGGTCTATGCATTAAAACCTTGCAAGAACATCTTTTTATAAACTTATCTTGGCTATAAATCTGTGCTTTTCTAAATTTAGCCAAAGTCCTTATAGTTTAAATACAAGCAACTGTAACTGTGGTTTTTTTGCCCATGGATAGAAAGTTGCTATTTTCATAACTACCTATGTTATTGTAGTCTCAAAGTGTAGTCCAGACTTCATGGAGAATTTTGTAATGAGATTTTACATTTTTCTTTCAGTCTCTGGGTCACAGGATAGCAAGTTTAGCAGAGTAAGTACTTCTGAATGCCAAGCCCTCTCATTACATATTTCTAGGCAGGAGAGCCTTTTTCGCCTGTGAGAACTAATCCATTAGTTAGTAGCTCTCATGTATGTATTTATTTACTTTTACATTTGTTTATCTTACTACCAATAAATGTTACCCAAGGTGATGTACAACATATAATTAAAAATACATTGGGGTACATATTTAGTAGGATGTTTAGAAGGAAAGATATACGGCTAAAGTTAGCCAAATAATTTGTCCTGGATATTCAGTGGGATAAAGATCTCACTGAATATCCCCAATTAATGTTATCTGACTAAACATAACCGGATATTCTTTTTGAATATCTCCAGTTATGTATAAAGTTATGTGGCTAAGATTAGCTGTAAAACTTTAGACTTAACTGGATATAATCAAAACAGAATATATCTAGTTAAGTAAGGTTCCATTAAAAAAAAAACCAACCTCATATCGTGGCCTGTCCCTCGCCTCCCTCCCACTTGAGTTGCAAAGACCCTATGGGGTAGAACTTGCCATCCCCCCAAAACAGCCCATTTAATGTTAACAAAAAATTATTGGGGCCAAGAGTCCCTCCTTCCCCACCCCCTGCTCCTACTTCCCCTTATACTTAAAAATGTAAATCATTGGTTCCATATTCCCCCCCCCCCCCCCAACCCTTTTCCTTCTGCCCACTCCCCTTGTACCATACCTTTATTTGAAATTGGTCTCCATGATTCTGGTAGCCTCCTACCGCGATCTGGGACCAGTGCCTCTGCTGATGCCTCTGCCCTTGCTAGGCAACTACCGCGATCCTGGAGACTAACTTAAAAAAAAATCCTGCTGAAGACCTGGGCCTTTCCAAAGCTCAGGGAATGGGGAACCCTGCACTGAAGATGCCCAGTGTTTAGGGAAGATCTGCTCAACAAAAGTGGTGGCCCGTTGCAGCGGATTCCTGCAGTTATTTAAGTTGGGGAAGAAAATTTTTTTTCCTGTTGATAAGCAGGCTGAATTAGCCATGCTGTCTGGGAACGTCCTCTGGCGGACCTGGGCAGAGCTTCTCTCCAAGATCACAGAACTTTGACTCTGTGCGCCTGCGCGAGTCTTCCCATGTAATCACCATTTCTCCTCAGTCTTTTTTCTTCCGTGCTGCTAGCTGCACGTAGAGTTCTTCTCTCGTCTCCTCAGAAACATTTTTCACCTGAGTAAATCACCCAAATAGCACTTTTAAGAACTACCATGGCACCCAAGTCACTGGGATTCAAATATTGCCAAGTGGCAAAGTTGTGTCCTTCACAGATGGGCATAGCTACTGTTACATCTGCCTGGGCCCTGAACACGACCAGTCCACCTGCAGGGACTGCGGTCGGATGTCGACAGAGGGTTCAGAAGATAGCAAGATTAAGAGAGGAGGGGACAGACTCATATACCCTAGGGTTGGAATGGCTCTCTTCTCACTCATCCCCGGGGCCAAAGACACATAGAGCTGAACAGACAAGGAGAGCCTCCTCCCTGGCCCCCACCTAGAGGAAAAACAAGGCAGAGCCGAGGGGGACATGCTCCCACAGTGCTCGAACTCCCCCAAGCCTCAAGGAAACATCGGGCATCCGGGGATGTGTCAGTAAAACCCACGCCAAAAACAGCGTTGCCAGCCATCGGCAGCATTGAATCCCACGGACCAGCCAGGTGTCAAAGCAGGGCAAGCACAATGCTCGACGCAAGAGCAACCCGGCGCTTGCGTCAAAAAGAGAGGTACCCAATGCAGGGACGCGTCACAGAGCCATGACACACCGAAGCGTAGCTCGCAAGCACTGCTCACATTGACGCATATGGTTCCCAAGTGGAAGACGGTGCAGGACCACGCAACGAAGCATCTATCCATGACACGCACGATGCATCCAGACCATGTATCAAACCTACCGCAGGAAAAGATGGTGTGGAAACATAAATATTCCCATAAGCAGGCTTCCCACAAGGGGAAACCAGAGAAGGATTCTCAAGTGGTGTTCTTGCAGCTGGGTTTCTCAGCTGTAGAGCCCCTCTCAGATGACCATTTCTTAGTGGGATCCTTTGGCTCATCCCAAAGGATCCCACTATCCAAATAGATAGGATCCCATAGGATCCTATCTATTTGGATAGGTTTTCTATATCAAAGAGGAAGAGGCACTCGCCTCAATTACAGGTCTCCTTGGCAAAGAGACACAGACCGTCGCACAGGGATGAGAATCCAACTGAACGTCTTAGGGGGCCTGATTCTACCATCCTCTTAGCCGCAGTGCCTCCTCCAACCAGAAGGGCTAAGTCCACCATGGACAAAGGGCAGGAAGGAATCACACCCTCCGCCCAGAAGAAGAAGCAGCAGATCCCTAGAGAGGGAGGACTAGCTTTCCAAGTGATGTCTCAAATTTCCACAATTCTGAGCAATTTTTTCACATCCCTGGAGAGTGGCAAGTAAGGGCATCAACCACCCAGCACCTCGACTGAAGAATTATCCCCTGCAAGGGACTCCCCATACCCAACATAGGGGGATTGTAGCCCATGGAACGAGACGGTGGACCCCATCCATAGTTCTCCCCGCAACCAGACTCAGAGCCCAAAGACTCCCCTCCAACTTCACCGGACTCCTCCACAGGAATCCTGTCGGACCCGCTGGAGGAACCACTAGAACCAGGAACTGTCATACTCTTCCCTCCCACACTGTAAACCCCCTGTTCATTGTAACTTTATCTTCCTAGTTAATTGGTTACCCCGAGTTCAATGTAAACCGGTACGATAAGATGCTAGTCTTGAGTATCGGTATATCAAAAGTATTTAAATAAATAAATAAAATAAATACTCTGTTTATCAAGAAGATGGGGACACTTTTGAAGATCGAAACCAAAAAGGTGCCAGACCCAAGTTTGGAAATCTTCGGGATTTTAAAGATCTTTGAAGTTCCAGCTGAGCCTATGGCCTTGCCCTCCCATGCAGTCCTGGACGTGGTAATGGACAAGACCTGAAATCCCCCTTCTCGGGACCAGCAACATCCAGGAAAATGGACCTTAAGTTTCGGATGAGGACGTCCCCATATTACAGAACAGTGCAACTGCCACAAGCTTCCGTAATTTTAGAATCAGCCATGAAGAAGTCTAAAAATATCTAAGCTACACTTGAATAATCCACCGGGTAGAGACAACTGTTACTTGAATGAGTTCGGACTGAAAACCTTCCAAGCGGCGATGTTGAATGCGAAGATTCAACAACAGCAATTCTATACCACTCAATACTTATACGAGTGTTATAGTCCCTCAAACCACACTTCATGGCTGACATGTCAGACAACACGTTGCTTAAGCCCTTCACAGATCTGGAGGAAGGATTGCGCCACCTTTTTTAAATGGTGTATGAGGCATTTGAAACAGCCTGTACATCGGCAGTGTCCACTGCGGCCCGGAGAATAGCCTGGCTGCAGGCCAGTGCCATATGTGAGGATGTCCACTAGAAGTTGGCAGATCTGCTGTGTAAGGGAGACAACCTGTTTGGAGACAAGTTGCGGGAGACAGCATCCTAGCTTAAAGAGTAGAACGTGGTAGTCTTATCCCTAGCGTCCCCAACAGAACAACAGTCCTCTGCAAGGAAATATTACTCAACCTCTAAAATGTCATATTATCAAAGGCGCCCTTTTAAGATGTGCACACCCTACCTTCCACCAGGGTACCAGCAGCTCAGGCAGCAGCCGCAGCATCATAGCCCAGGAATAGACCAAGGGGCCAATGTAAACAAAGGCAACAGCAAGGCACCAACCTGAAGGCGCAACAGGGTTTTGAGGAGGGCACGGCCATGGCTACTACTATTGGTGGGAGGCAGAATATCCAAGTTTTACAACTCTTGGGAAGCAATCACATTGGAACGTTGGGTATTGAACATGAGAGTTACAGGTTGAACATCAAAAAGAATCCGTCTCTCCCACATCTGGTTCCTTCAACGTGGGCCTGCATGCAAGCGCAACTATTGCAAGTGGATGTGGACTCACTACTACAACAATAGGCAATCTAAGCGGTGCCTTCACACTGGTGCAACAAGGGTTTCTATTCCCAATACTTCCTCATGCCAAAAAAATCAGGAGGTCTCCACCCAATTTTGGATTTGCGGGCCCTCAACAAATTAATTCAGAAGGAGAAGTTCAAGATGGCATCCCTCAAATTCATTCTGCCTTTTCTGCAACCCAGCGATTGATGTGCTCACTGGATTTCAAAGATGCTTACTCCCACATACCAATGTATCATTGTTCATGCCACTACCTGTGTTTCCAGGTCAATGCACAGCATTACCATTACAAAGTGCTCCCCTTTGGACTCTTGCCCATCCTGAGAATTTTCACAAAATGTTTAGTGGTAGCGGTGGCCCACCTGAACAGGAAGGGGATTCAACTATTCCTTTATCTGGACAATTGGCTTCTGGTGGCATCAGAGGCAACTACTCTTCAGACACACTTAATGGACACCATAAATTGCTTAGAAGGGCTAGGGTTCATAATAAACGAATGAATGAGTTCATAGGAGCCAGTATAAACACCAGCATGGGGAAAGCATTCCTGCCGGGGGACATGGCTCAAACCTTTTGTACTCTAGCAACACAATTGAAGAATTGCACACACCCCTCTGCACATCAAATTTTAACCCTGCAGTAATATATGTGGTGCCACACACTCGACTGCATATGTGCCGCCTGCAGTGGGGGCTAAAGGCTCAATGGACCCAGTTTACTCAACCATTATCCAAGATGGTGACACTGACCCAGGCTATGAGAAGGGACATTTCATGGTGGCTGACCCCGCCAATCCTTACTATGGGAGCCCTATTCCACAACCCGGCGCACCAACTAGTTCTAACCACAGATGCATCAACACAATGTTGGGGAGCTCATTGAAGGCACATATAGTGCAAGGTCTGTGGACACCATCGGAAAGAACCCAACAAATAAACCTCCTAGATTTGAGAGCGATAGAGAATGCCCTCCATATGTTCCTTGACCACCTTCGAGGCAGAAACGTCATGATCCACACACACAAGCAGGTGGCCATGTTTTATATAAACAAAAAAGGATATTCAGGTTCCTGAATCTTATGCAAGGAAGCGATTCAAATCCTGAAATGGGTAGAGGCATGCTCCATCTCATTGCAAGCAACCTGTCTTCCAGGGAGTGTGAAAACTGAAGCAGACAGACTCAGCAAGATATTCCATCTGCACAAATGGGCTCTCAACCAAGAAGTAGCGGACGATCTCTTCACGGCATGGAGCCTCACATGCATAAACATCTTTGCAACGATACACAACAGGAAAGTTCAAACATTCTGCTCGGTCTACCTGAGCCAGGAGCAATTCGCATAGGATGCGTTCCTCATCCCTTGGTCGGAGGGACTCTACTACGCTTACATGCCGATACCACTGATATCCCAGACGATCCACAAATGCATTGCAGACATTGCGGACCTGATCCTCATCATTCTGGCGTGGTCAAGACAACCTTGGTACACCTATCTAGTTTGACTATCCATCACTCCTCCTACCTCATTGGTAAACAGCGTGTATCTGCTGACTCAGGAAGGGGGCACGCTGCTACACCCCATGCACTCCTTGCTTCATCTCACCACTTGGAGATTGAAAGGAGAGTATTGGACCACCTTTAGTTGTTGACAGGAGCCCAAGACGTTTTAGTTTCGGCTAGGAAGGTTTCCACAAGGAAAAACTATCAAGCAAGTAGCAGTGTTAAACGGCTTGGTGTACTGAGAAGGGAATAGAATCATTCTCCTGCTCACCAGAAGTTCTGCTGGAATACCTGCAAACACTCTCTACTAAGCAGGGTTGGCGACGGCATCCTTCAGGGTCCATGTGAGCGCTATACTGGCGCACCTTCACCAATGCAATGGATTTCCTGTTTCGAACCATCCTCTGGTGTCATGCTTCATGAAGGGGATCTTGAAACTGAGGCCACCCGTAACAAAACCTCCAGTTCCTTGGGACATAAATTTGGTTTTGTAGCAGCTCATGCTCCCACTCTTTGAACATATGGATACTGCACATATGAAATATCTCACTTGGAAAGTTGTGTTCCTGGTGGCACTGACTTCAGCAAGATGAGTTAGTGAGCAGTTCCACCATGACAAGGTTGCCTTGAGAAATCATCACTCCTTCTTACCAAAGGTAATCTTGGCTTTCTGTTTGAATCAAACCATCACATTACCTACCTTTTTCCCAAAGTTACATAAAAATAACTCCTTCACACCTTAGACTGCAAAAGAGTGCTGACTTACTACAAGCGAAGGACGAAGTCAGAAGATAGAACTTCTCAACTTTTTGTTTCCTTCAACCCAGTTGCGCCAGGGCTTCCAGTTGCAAAGAAGACCATGTCAAACTGGATATCCGAGTGTATTCACTTTTGTTACTCAAGGCACTTGTCACAACTTTTGGGCCCAGTCAAGGCGCATCAAGTAACAGCAGTAGCAATTTCATTTGCACATCTCCACGAGGTACAATTGCTGTATATTTGCAAAGCAACCACGTGGTCATCTCTGCATACTTTCACATCACACTACTGTTTGGACCAACAGGCATTTGGACGCAGTGCTATGTTCAGCAGTATTGAAGTATGCGACAAGAAAATGAGGCTACCCACAAGCATTGCAAGTTGCACACACAAGGTCAACTACTTCCCTAAGGGGTAGATGCCCACCCCTACGTCAGCATACACCAGTGTGCAGAACTCAACCCTGATCTGGGGACTCCCAAACAGCATGGCTAATTCAGCCTGCTTATAGACGGGGAAAAAAAGCAAGTTTGCGTGGAAAACAGTGTTTTCCATAGATAGCAAGATGAATTAGCCATACTAACCCACTCACCTCCCTGGACAGCCTTTCTACTCTTGCTGTGCTGGATAAACTATATTTCAGACTGAGGAGAAATGGCGATCGTGCAGGAAGACCTGTACAGGTGCACAGAGTCAAAACTCTGTGATCTTGGAGAGAAGTTCCGCCCAGAGCCATCGGAGGACATCCCCAGACAGCATGGCTAATTCAGCCTGCTATCTACAGACAACACTGCTTACGATAAGCAAACTTGCTTTTTCCAACATCTGGGAGGAAGTGTTTTCTGCCCCTTTTCCTGCCCATCAAGGGGACTGGCAAGAACTGCAGTCCACAAGGATTCCTACTATCAGGGATTCCACCAGAAGATTAATCTACTGATTGTGAGTAAAAGATTTACATCCAAGAGAGGACATCCATCTGACGTCCACAAAGAGCCCTGAGGAATAGAGACATTAGCTTTAGATAGATTTTTGTGCCACCGGGAGGGGTTTCCCAACCATTCAAGGGGGCCTGGCCGAGAGGGACCACTGCACAATCTAATCTAGAAGTGTGGATGGGTTCCTGGCCTGATAAAGACTAATACACAGATAGAAGAGAAAAGGTCTGTAATTAAGAGAGAAACTGCAAAGACTGTGGTGCGTGATTTACCATATTTAATTGTCTCATTCAACGAAATTGTATTAGTAAAGCATTATTTTGGACATTGCCTATGTGGTCCAAGTGTAGTTTGTTTGGCACATAATATACAACATGCAGCAGAAAGAGGAAACTCCACCATAGCTTACTAGTCACCCTGTACTGGGACCAGAGAAGACTCCTTTCCACCCCTAGACCGAAGGACCTACACTTTGGGATGGGAAGAGAAGTAAAAGTTATCCAGGGTCCCTGCCCCAAAGAACTTACAAATAACTTTATGTCCCCCTCCGTACTCGATTTGTACCTTAAAGAGGAGGGGTTACACATATGTTCACATTTTCTGAAAATGTGCACATGCGCAAACAGCAAACGTATGCGTGTATGTTATGTATAATAGATACCCCTCTTTTATAAACTGCACAGTTGAATCCATATAGATTATAAAATACAAGAGTAAATTTGCCCGTATCCATATACACGTGTATATGGGGCTGCACACAGTTCTTTGCAAGTTTATTTTATCTGGGTCTTCAGCTCTGAAATGGAATTCTGTATGTCTGTCTGAGCTTGTTTAGTATGACTGATAATCAAGAACATGAGATCCAAAGAGCATTTAGAAAGCAGCACATTTATTCAAAAAGACTATGTCTTCCACAAACATTTTTGGTTCTTTAAATAATCTTAGACCCTAGGGAATCATCTGTTGTTTGACACATTCAATTAAAGTGGCATTATGTAATTCTGCCCTCACCGCTTGCTTGTGTAGTTGCAATAATCCTGACCACTGTGAAGTATCAGGTTATTCTAATTGTCCTTGGAACAAGGATACTTCTTTTATTATGTGAGCTATATGTTCATCAGAGAAACGAAAGATTGCTTACACTTTGAGGATTCCATATTAGCTAATATTATAATATTTAACTCCTATAATTAACCACTACCCAATCAGTTTGACCATTGCTCCCAAATACAATACTAAACAACCACCACTGGTACAAATTTGTATCTATTAAGTGATTGATTTTTCATTTAACAAAAAATAATGTTCATAAAATTTTCAGTGTAAAAACTGAGAACAGCATACTGCAATAATTATCTCAAAATTTGTACAAAAAATAAATAAAATAAAATAAAGTATGTGAAGGATCAAAACAATGTGGAAAGGGAAAAACCTCAAACAGCGACCACTGAAATCGAATAATTCTGGAGTATTCAGATCCAATAATGTCTCTTAAGGATACCATCACAGCACATTTCTTTAATGAATGCCCATTTAGTTTCAAAATTTCAGATTTATAATTCAAAATTGTTCAGAACTTCCCAAATGTTCCCAAAATGTTCATAAAGTAGCTTCAGTTTAAAAAAAAATGTAATCCAATGCCAGCAGCAAATGTAGTACTTACCTTTAAGAAAACTAAAGTTAATTATGCCCTCCTAAAATCTGCCTTCCTTTCCATACCAGTGCTGAAAAGACCTGACTCCACACAACCTTTCGTTTTGGAAGTCAATGCCTCCTCTGTGGGATAGGTGCCATTCTCTTGCAGTCCAACCATATTGGTAAATTGTTACCCTGTGCCTTGTTTTGTAAAAAGATCTCCTTAGCAGAAAAAAAAACTACAGCATTGGCAATCATGAGCTGCTCACTATTGAACTAGCGTTGGAAGAGTGATGTCACCTACTAGAGGGCACCTTGTATCCCCTCACCACCTTCACTGATTTTAAGAATATTGTTTACCTTCAAACTGCCAGAAGACTTAAACCATGACAAATCAGATGGCCTTGTTCTTTGCCAGGTTTAACTTCTGCCTAACCTACCAACCAACTGGAAAAAATGTTAAAGTTGATGCCCTTTCTGGATCTTTTGATCCTGCTAAACTCTCCAAAGATTCTCAGTATCTTCTCGACCTGGCCAAGTTTATCGCAGTCACCCCTTCAGTACTAACTGGAACCCCGCCATGAAAAACTTTTGTACCTAAACAACCTTGACAAAGTCTTGAAATGGGCCTATGATTCTAAACTCACTGGTCATCAGGGCATCTGCAAAACCTTAGACCTCATCTCTCACAACTATTGGTGGCCAAATTTAGCCCAGGATGTATGTGAATGTCTCCTCTTGCACTAACTGTGTGCAAATAACTCTTGTCAACGACCGCTTGTACTACTCCATCCTTTACCAGTACCCCAGAAACCCTGGACTCATCTGTCTGTGGACTTCATTATTGATCTAACCCCCCACACACACACACACACACACCTGCGGCCGGGACCCCTTACCTGGGCAGGCAGGTGACCCATTCCTGCTTCCCCCCGTCGCTGCCTCTCACAGCTGTCGCTGACCACCGCAGCAGCGGCCTGCTCTTGCAGCGCTCCCACACGCCGCCAACGCTGAGTTCCGCACCCCTGCTGTAAATTTAAAGGTCCAGTGGTGGGAAAGTCCCCTGCAGCCTGCAAAGATGACGTCAGACAGGGTGGGTATATATACCCTGCCCTGCTACCAGCACTTCACCTCAGGAATGGGTCCAGCTCATTCTTGAGTGTGAGTTGTCTGCATTCCTGATCCCTGCCTTGTTCCAGTGTTCCTGCCTTGCTTCCTGTTCCTAATTCCTGGTTCCAGCATTCCTGTTCCTTGTCCCGATGAATTGTATTCATAGTAGGTCACAGACATTTCCAATACCGGGTGCTGCCGTTCAGCCTAGCATCAGCACCCTGAGTGTTTATGAAATGCCTGGCAGTAATAGCAGCTTTCCTAAGGCAGCGCAGTATCCATGTCTATCCATATCTAGACGATTGGCTGCTCAGAGGTCCATCCAAGGAGGTAGAACTTCAATCCCTCAGTCTTACCATACGTCTGCTACAGTCCTTGGGGTTTCACATAAACTATCCCAAATCACATATGACTCCATCACGCACCCTCTCGTTCATCGGAGCAGATCTCAACACCATTCAAGCCAGAGCGTTCCTCCCAAAGGACCGAGCACACACACTTTCAACTTTAGCCAAAGCAGTACAGACTTGCCGCACTACTATAGCTCATCAACTGCTCTCTTTACTAGGACACATGGCTTCTACAGTTCACATTACCCCAATGGCTCGACTAGCCATGAGAGTAACACAATGGATTTTAAAGTCCCAGTGGTCCCAATCACAACAACATTTCTCCCACATTGTCCACGTCACCATCCAGCTTCGACTCTCACTAGCTTGGTGGCTACAGGAGTCCAGTCTTCAGATAGGACTACCTTTTCAACCTCCAGATCCTCAGATTACATTAACCACAGATGCCTCCAACCTGGGTTGGGGAGCCCATGTCAACGATCTACAAACCCAGGGAACCTGGACCAGAGCAGAAGCAAGCCACCAGGTACATTTTCTGGAGCTCCGGGCGATACAATATGCCCTATTTGCATTTCAGGATTGCCTGTCCAACAAGGTAATCCTAATTCAAACAGACAACCAGGTAGCTATGTGGTACCTCAACAAACAAGGGAGAACAGGCTCTTACCTGCTATGCCAGGAGGCGGCGCAGATCTGGGCCTGGGCTCTCTACCATTCCATGATACTGAGAGCAACCTACCTGGCAGGCGTGGACAATATGATGGTGGACAATCTCAGCCAGACCTTTCATCCCCACGAATGGTCCCTAGATCCCATTGTAACAAACACGATTTTCCACCAGTGGGGCTGCCCATACATAGACCTCTTTGCATCAATTCACAACCACAAAGGACACCGATTCTACTCTCTATACCACAGCCACAAGACATCTCCAAGGGATACCTTTGCCCACTCGTGGACAACAGGTCTCCTATATGTATACCTTCCAATTCCGCTCATCAGCAAGACTCTCGTGAAGTTATGACAAGACTGGAACACAATGATTCTCATAGCCCCATACTGGCCGCGGCAGGTTTGGTTTCCCATCCTATGCGACTTCTCAGTCCAGCAACTGTTATTGTTTGTAAGGTTTGGGTGGACCCTTGGACACTGTGGCAGATGACCACGCCCACAGGGGGAAGTCCCGTGAGGGGCCACAGGTCAGGCTCAGCTAAGGACACACAACACAGAATTGTCTTTTATTAAACAGAGTTGTGAAGCCACCAGAGGTGGCAGTAGTGAGTAGAGATGAAGCTCGGCTGGGCTTATAGTCCCTCAGGACACTGGAACAGCGATCCCTCAATGGCTGTGCTATAGAGGAGAGAAACTGAGATAGTGAGTACAGTGGAACATACACAGGGTTCTGGTATGGAGCCTCGTAGGTTGATTACTCCCGAAAGGTATCACAGAAGCTGGAATAGAGGCAGGCCCTCGAGAAGCGAGTACCTGTTTCCAGGGAACAGCTCTGAGAGAGTCGAGATGGTAACTCACTGATGGTGTAGGCAGCAGGTTCTTCCAAGCAGAAGTATGCTCAGGCAGCGAGTCCGGGAACCTGGGCCCTCGAGGAGCTAGTACCAGTTCCAGACAGCGACCTGAAAGAAAAGAGAGAGGCCACCGAGGAGCGGGTACCCCAATAGAGTAAGTCCAATAAGGAGAGTAGCTAGGTATGGAGAGCGAATCCCATCCGTAAGGTGATCCCCTTGCTAACTCGATTAGTTAGCAAAGAGAGTAGGCTTTTGTATCCGGGATGCATGACGTCATCACAGGGGGACGCCCCTGAGGTTCGCGCCAAAGAAGGAATAAGAAGCAGAGCCACGCAGCGCGCACTCCCTATGGTAGCTGAACAACATGGTGGGATGCAGCGCCCAAGCCGGACCGGGGACGCCGGAGAGGACGGCAGGCAGACACCATCAACTGCGGGAGGAGTCACCAAAGAGCTAAGGAGGGCGGAGTGGAGACGTCGGGCAGCGACAGTCATAACAGTACCCCCCTTCAAAGGGTGGTCTCCTCTGTGGGTACCAGGGTTAGGCTTCAAAGGATGCGCGAGATGAAATTGATGGAGCATCTCTTTATCAAGGATGTTAGCCCGAGGCTCCCAAGAGTTTTCTTCGGAGCCGAAACCTTCCCAAGAAAGAAGGTATTCAAGTGTTTTGCCTCATCTTTGGACATCAAGAATCTCTTCGAACTTGAATTCTAGGTCATCTTCTACGTTGATGGCAGGTGGTTCCTGAGTCTTGGAAGAGAATTCGCTGAGTTTGAGAGGTTTCAAGTGTGAAACGTGAAAAGCGTTGTGGATGTTTAGTCCGGGTGGTAGCTTCAGACTGTAAGTGATGTTGCCAAGTCGTCGGAGGATTGGAAATGGTCCAATGTAGCGAGGAGCAAAACGAGTGGAGGGTAACTTCAGTCTGAGATGTTTGGTAGATAACCAGGCTTTGTCACTGGGTTTGAAGACAGGCGCTTGAGAATGGTGAGCGTCATAAAACTTCTTAGACGAAAGACATGCCAGTTAAAGCATGTGACCGTGCTGAGTCCACAGGTTATGGATTTCATCAGCAGTAGATTCAGCTGCTGGGGACATCACTGAGAGCTTCAGTGGAAGTGGCGGTGTTGGAGAGCGTCCATATACCACTTCAAAAGGTGTTGATCCAGTTTATGTTGCTGGATGAGAATTGATGGCGAATTCAGCCCAAGGTAATATTTCAGCCCAGTTATTCTGACGGCAACTCACGTAGGCTCATATGAACTGTTTTAAGGTTCTATTCATCCATTCTGTTTGGCCATTTGATTGCGGATGATAGGCTGAAGTGTAGTCTAGAGAGATGTCGAATAACTTGCACAAGGCCCTCCATAATCTTGCCGTGAATTGAGATCCTCTGTCTGAAACAATGTGTCTCGCTAGGCCGTGAAAGCGAAAAATGTGCGATATGAAGAGCTTCGCAAGCTCCAAGGCTGAAGGTAAGCCAGGCAGTGCCACGAAATGGACCATCTTGCTGAAGCGATCAACTGTTACCCAGATGGTATTCATTCCTCCAGAAAGAGGTAAGTCGACTACAAAATCAGTAGTGATGTGTGACCAGGGCTGTTCCGGAATTGGCAGTGGTTGCAGCAATCCCCACGGTTGGCCAGAAGCAGGTTTGTGTTTGGCACAATTGGTACAAGATGCCACATAGGATAGGGTATCTTTCTTGATAGTAGGCCACCAATAGAACTTCTGGATCTTGAGCAGGGTGCGGCATTGACCAGGATGGCCTGCCAGCTTGGAATCGTGCGCCCAAAAGAGCACTTTCTTCCTGAGGTGTTTAGGCACGATGGTCTTACCAGCGGGCACAGAATGTGTAGCCGCCAAGATGACTTCCTTCGGGTCAATTATGTGCTGAGGTTCTTCAGGCACATCCTCCGAGAGAAAGGAGCATGACAAGGCATCAGCTCTGGTATTTCTGTCTCTGGGGCGATATTTAAGCACAAAGTCAAAATGATTGAAGAATAAGGACCATCTAGCTTGTCTGTGGTTAAGACGTTGCGCATGGCGGAGATACTCTAGATTTTTATGGTTCGTGAATACAGTTATTAGATGTTGAGCACCTTCGAGCCAAGGTCACCATTCCTCGAATGCTAGCTTAATAGCCAAGAGCTCTTTATCTCTGTTCCCATAATTCTTCTCTGCTGGGGAGAACGTCGTGAGAAGAAAGAACAGGGACGTAAGGATTTAGAGTCTCCAGTTTGGCTCAATACAGCCCCCACGCCGACATCCGAAGCATCAACCTCTACGATAAAAGGCTTATTGGGGTCAGGATGCCGTAAGCAGGGTTCTGTGGAAAAGGCAGTCTTTAATTTCTCAAACGTGGAAATGGCCTCCGCAGACCATTTTGAAGCGTTGGCACCCTTGCAGGTCATTGCGGTCAAGGGTGCTGTTAAAGAAGAGTAGTTCTTTATAAAGCTTCTATAATAGTTGGTTAACCCCAGAAATCGTCTCAGGGCCTTCAGGCTGGTAGGTTGGGACCAATTTTTTATACTCTCTAGCTTTTGAGGGTCTATCTGGAATTCATCTTTAGACAGATATAGCCAAGAAAAGACACGGAGTCCTTATGAAATTTGCACTTGGATAGTTTGGCGTAGAGCCGGTGTTCACAGAGTCGGCATAGTACTTGCTTGACATCCTCTAGATAAGTAGGCAAATCCTGAGAAAATATCAGGATATCATCCAGGTATACCACGACACTCTTGTACAACAGGTCCCGCAATATGTCATTCATCATGTTCTGAAATATGGCGGGTGCATTGCACAGGCCGAAGGGCATAACTAAGTACTCAAAATGGCTGTCTCTAGTGTTGAAGGCTGTTTTCCATTCGTCGCCACTATGAATGCGAACTAAGTTGTAGGCCCCCTTCAGGTCAAGTTTTGAGAATATTTTGGCTCCTTGAAGCCGGTCAAATAGCTCTGAGATTAAAGGCGGGGTAGCGGTCTTTAATCATGATCTCGTTCAGACCTCGGTAATCTATACAAGGACGTAAGGTACCATCCTTCTTAACATAGAAACATAGAAATGACGGCAGAAGAAGACCGAATGGCCCATCCAGTCTGCCCAGCAAGCCTCACACATTTTTTCTCTCATTCTTATCTGTTACTCTTAGCTCCTTGTTCTATTCCCCTTCCACCCCCACCATTAATGTAGAGAGCAGTGATGGAGCTGCATGCAAGTGAAATATCTAGCTTGATTAGTTAGGGGTAGTAGGGGCAGTAACCGCTGCGATAAGCAAGCTACACCCATGCTTATTTGTTTTACCTAGACTATGTTGTACAGCTCTTGTTGGTTTTTTTTTCTTCCCCACAAAGAAGAAGCCTGCGCCGGCTGGAGACTTCAATGGTCTAATAAACCCCTTCTGTAAATTCTCCTCGATGTATTCGGACATCGCCTTGTTCTCAATCGCTGTGAGTGGATAGACACATCCTTTAGGAGGTTCAGTATTGGGTTTCAGTCTTATGGCACAGTCATAGGACCTATGCGGAGGAAGAATGTCAGCAGCTTCATTGGAAAACACATCACTAAATAATGCGTATTGGGGCGGCAGTCCCGGCATCACTGGAGTTGTAGGCATGCAGATGACAGGGGCAATCTCCTTAAGGTACTTTCCATGACAACCTGGGCCCCAGCGGGAGAGTTCCAAGGATGCCCAGTCAAATTGGGGTTGGTGCAACTGCAACCAGGGTAACCCCAGGATGATAGGGTGCATGGCCTTCTCTAACACAAAGAAGGGAATTGACTCGATGAGGAGAGCTCCGGTGCGATGAGTTACTGGTACAGTTTGGCAAGTCACATCACCCGGTAAGGGCTCCCCATGGATGGAAGATAGGAGAAGTGGAACCTTCAAAGTGACAAGGGGGATCCTCAAATGTTCTACTAGGCATCGAAGAATAAAGTTGCCTCCTGCCCCTTAATCCACCAGGGCAAGAGTTTGAAACTCAGACGGTCCGCAGATCAAGGAGACTGGGAGAGAGAGCGGAGGAGAGGGCGTAGTAAGGCCTAACAACAGTCCTCCTGCAGGACTTAGGCCCGTCCGTTTCCTGGACAAATTGGGCATGTTGGGACATTGTGACCAGCCTGTCAACAGTACATTACATCTACTGGTTCACCTTTATCCACATGGTTATTCACCCCTTCATAAAAATGTAGGAGATTTGTGAGGCAAGACTTCCCTTGGGTAAATCCATTCTGGCTGTGTCCCATTAAAGCATGTCTATCTAAATGTTCTGTAATTGTATTCTTTATAACAGTTTCCATGATTTTTCCTGGCACTGAAGTCAGGCTCACCCGTATATAGTATCCTGGATCTCCCCTGGAGCCCTTTTTAAATATCGGGGTTATATTGGCCACCCTCCAGTCTTCAGGTACAATAGACGATTTTAATGATAGTTTACACATTTTTACTAATAGGTCTGAAATTTCATTTTTCGTTCCTTCAGAACCCTGGGGTGTATCCCCTTCGGTCCAGGTGATGTACTACTCTTCAGTTTGTCAATCAGGCCTACTACATTTTCCAGGTTCACCATAATTTGGTTCAGTTCATCTGAATTATCACCCTTGAAAACCATCTCCGGAACAGGTATCTTCCCAACATCCTCTTCAGTAAACACTGAAGCAAAGAATTTGATTCATCTTTCCACAATAGCCTTATCTTCCCTAAGTGCCCCTTTAACCCCTTGATTATCTCACAGTCCAACCAACTCTCTCGCAGGTTTTCTGCTTCGGATATATTTTAAAAAGTTTGTATTATGAGTTTTTGCCTCTACAGCAAATTTTTGTCTTAGCCTGTCTTATCAATGTCTTACATTTAACTTGCCAATGTTTATGATTTATCCTATTTTCCTCTTTCACCTCACTTTTTAACCATGCTGGCAATCATTTGGCCCTCCTTTCACCTTTCTTAATGTGTTGAATACATCTGGATTGCGCTTCTAAGATGGTCTTTTTAAACTATGTCCATGGCTGTTGCACACTCTTTACCTTTGTAGCTCTACCTTTCAGTTTGTTTTTAATTATTTTCCTCATTTGCTCAGTTTCCCTTTTGAAAGTTTAGTGCTAGAGCCATAGATTTACTTACTTTCCCCCTTCCTGTCATTAATTCAAATTTGATCATGTTATGATCACTATTGACAAGCGGCCCCACTACAGTTACCTCTCTCACCAGATCCTGGTCTCCACTGAGAATTAGATCTAAAATTGCTCCTTCTCTTGTCAGTTCTTGAACCAATTGCTCCATAAACTGTCATTTATTCCATCAAGGAACTTTATGTCTCTAGCATGTCCCGATGTTACATTTACTCAGTTAATAATGGGGTAATTGAAATCTCCCATTATTGCACTACAAATTTGGTTAGCTTACCTAATTTCTCTTAGCATTTCACTGTCCATCTCATCATTTTGGCCAGGTGGATAGTAGTATACTCCTATTGCTATACTGTTCCCTAACACACAAGGGATTTCTATCCATAAAGATTCTGTTGCATCCATCGGTGCTAGATGCCTTCGCCCCGTTTGCCTCACCTTATTCAAGGCTCCTCCCGCTTACCTAGGAAAGATGGCTACCGCCGCGTCTACAAGCCGACCTTTCTGGCGTCCCCGGAACGGCTATGTTGCAGCTTCCCGCCATGCTCTTCCCAGGTACCTACTAGGGTGCGCGCACACGCGCCATCCACGTCTTTATTCCAACCTTAGCGTGAACCTCGGGGGTGTTCCCCCTTGCTGACGTCACGCCATCTGAGTATATAACCTATTCTAATTTGCTAGCTCGTTAAGTTAGCAAGGACTCTAATCTGTTCCTGTCTATGCTACTCTTCCGCTTCCGTGCTGCTGCTGCTGCTGGAAGCTCTCTTTCTGCCCTTCGGGGTAACTGCTAACCTGGGTACCCACTCCTCGGGGGCCCTCCTGTTTTATTCCAGGTGTTTTACAGGGGACAGGTACTCACTCCTCGAGGGCCTGCTCTCCCTGCCTCGGTGCCTGCACTTCCTTCTAAAACCTGGTGAAATCATATACCTACAACAAACACCTAGTGAGTACTCTAACTCTGTCTACCTGCTTCGAAACCTTCCGAGACCAATGGGGTGAGAAGGGATCCCTGAGACTGCAACTCCCAGACTGCCTCACTACTGCCACCTCTGGTGGTACTGTTCAAGCTCTATAATAAAGAACTAACTGTGTTTGTGTGTTCTGAGTCTAGCCTAGTACTGTGGCTCCTCACAGGGCTCCTCCCCATGGGTATGGTCATCTGCCACAGTACCCAAGGATCCACCCAAACACCGCTCATAACAGATTCAGTTGTGAATTTAGTAGACTCTGGAAGTATAAAACCTCTCATCTGGCGAAAGCTAGTCAAGAGAGCACAGATTGACTACAAAAATACAGTGATTCTAGCCTGTGTCCATTGAGACAAATGGCAATACCCCTCCACCCAGGTCTCAAGAATCCCCTAGCCAGACACGCCCACTTAGAAGTGGGAGTATTCCCATGGCTCCCATACCCTGTTGTCAATGAATGTGATCTCCTGGACTTTGGGAATTTCTAGTCCTGGTTTATGACTGAATCAGCCAACTCAACCAATAATGAGGAGATGTTCCCTAAAGTCTTCCTGCCAGATTTATTTATTTATTTATAGCTTTTTTATACCGGTATTAGTAGTTACATCATACCGGGTTACATCATAATTGAAGGTTGAGATTACATTAAACAGGTGCAGGGTATGGGACTAGAAGGAACAAGAGCGATAGCGAGGAGCTAGCAAACAAGTGCAAAAACAGGTAAACAATGTAAACAATGTAACAAGTGACAAAACCTGGTAAACAATGTAACCTAACTTTATACATAGGCTCTGGTCAAGTATTGTTGCAGATGACCCGGACTTATATATTATGGAGCCTGAGACATTCAAATCCCAAAGGCAATGTTGCCAAGAGAAGCTCAGCTATTCTAGGCACCTAGAGGCCACCCTAGATAGGGTCCCCATGAAAAAGAAGGATCCCCAAGCCTTTCAGGAACCCATAGTTGTTTCCTCAGAATGGGATGGGAGGGAATCCCTGGCAACTTTAGATGTGCTCAAAGTGAATATGAATCACTTGCCTGAGAACATATACTAATGGTAGATGGGAGGCCAGTCCCTGGGGCAGAGGCCCGTTACCCAACTCCACCCTTCTTCATAATGTAAAGGAACAATGTATTGAGTAGCCAAAGGGAATCTAGAGGAAAACTCTATGAGCAACCTCTTGTGCCCCATTCCTACTGCCAACAAGTGATTCAATTAGCCCACAGCCACTTCCTAGGGAGCCACTTAGGGAATGAGAAAAGGAGAACATTCTGGCCCAGTTCTAATGTCTTGACTTCTATAGACAAATTCAGGACTATTGTCAGTTCTGCTCTACATGCTAACTAATCAAACCTGCTGTGGTTCAAGCAGCTCCCCTGGTTTCAGTGCCTATTATAGAGACCCCCTTTGAAAGGATTGCCATGGATCTGGTTGGACCATTAAGAGAAGTTGGTGTGTGGAAGATTTTATATCTACTCATCCTGGACTATGATATCTGTAATCCATAGGATGTACCCCTATGAAATATGAAGTCCCAGATGGTAGCAACTGCATTGATGGAGGTCATCTCATAGGTTGGATTGTCCAAGGAAATTTTTAATTTACCAGGAGACCCTGGTAAATTACTAGAAGTGAAAACTCTCTGGATCTTAGTCAGTCAACCACAAACAATGGCTAGTAGAACATTTAACAAAACCCTCAAATAGATGCTAAGGAAGTTCGCCACTGAAGACTGCAAGTACTAGGACTCCTTGTTACCCTACATTGTTTGTAATCCACAAGGTTCCTGAAAGCTCAGCCAGCTTCTCCTTGTTTGAACTACTCTATGGGAGAAGACTTTGAGGAATGCTAGATGTGCTCCTACAACTTAGCTAAGGGTAGCACCTGGTCAAGTATGTGATATGAATGCAGGAACAGTTGAAGAAGTCTGGGGAAGCTGCTGGCCTTTGTTGAGAAGGCCAGTTACCCAAGCTTGGGAGTATAATTGATCAGCTGTCCAGTGACTCCAGCCAGGAGACTGTGTCTTGGTCATGTTATTGCCCTCTGAGAGCAAATTATTAGCCTTCTGGCAAGGCCCTACTGAGGTCATAGAGAAGGTCTGTGTAGTAGACTACAGGATAACCCAGCCAGATAGATAGAAGAATGTTCAGACCTTCCATGGAGATCTTTTGAAGAAATGGGTTGCCCCAACGTACAGCCTTGTTTGAGGAAAAGACTTTGGCTCAGAAGTTATGGTAGCCCAGTAATTATTATGAGTTCCTTTTGTTGATCAGCTGTTTGCCTCCCAGAAAACGGATTTGGACCAGTTAGTGAGTCAAAATAAAAATGTCTTTTCCAGCATACTGGAACTGACCCATATGGCTTATCATAACATTATTTATACCTCCAAGTGTGGTGGCTCAACAAACGCCATACTAAAGTCCCAGAAGCCAGGCATCACACTGTGGAGGATGAAATGAAGGAAATGCTCCAGCTCAGTGTGATTGAAGAATCCAACAGCGAATCGTCTACCCATATCATGCTAATTCCTAAACTCAATGGCAACCTCTTCTTCTATTTTGACTTCTAGAAGGTTCAAGATGTCACAAGAGGTTGAACTTAATGAAAGTTGGCCTCCCAGTTTATATCCACACACTGGACCAGATGAAGGGATAATGGAAGATACCCCTTACTCCTGCATCAAGAGAAGACAGCCTTCTCCACCTCTAGAGGAATCTTCCAGTTCATCATCTTCCCATTTGAAGCATCTGACATATTCCAACATTTAATTGACCACCTCCTATGCCTACACAGAAGCTATGCTGCTGCCTGCTTGGATAACATCATAGTTTATAGTGAGGACTAGAAAGCCCACTTAAAACAATTGCAAGCAGTACTCCAAGTCTTCAGAAGGCTGAACTGATGGCTAATCCAAAGAAATGCCTACTAGGGTGTCAAGAATTACTGTATCCGGAGTACTCCTAGGAAAAGGGCAAGTCCACCCTCAGGCATGAAAAATTAAAGCCATCATGTGTGTTTCAGTTCCCCAAAGGGTAAGATGAAAGCCATCTTAGACTTCATCAGCTATTACGGAAGATTCATCCCAAAGTACAGAAAGGGCAAAATCCCTCACCCTTCTTTTATAAAAGAAGGCCCCAGAGAAAGTCAGATAGTTCAAGGAAAAGGGAGAGGCATTCCAGGGATTAAAGAAGGCTCTTTGCTCAGAACCAGTTCTGATGAGCCCAGACTTCTGTGGGCCTAGGAGCAGTGCTTTCCAAAGAAACAGAATATCAGGAACACTTGTGGCCTTCATTAGTAAAATGTTACTGCCCAAGAAAGACACTACTCTACCACTGAAAATGAGGCCTTAGCAGCAAGATGGGCCCTGGAGGCCTTCAGATATTATTAGCTGGGCCACAAATTCACATTGGTGATGGACTATCAACCCCTCATCTAGATCGCCCAAAACAAGGAGACAAACAGCAGGGTGATGTGTTGATGTTTGGCTGTAGAATCCTTCATCTTCAGAGCTGGGAAGGATAATGGAAATGCAGACTTCCTTTCCTAGGAAGTGGCTCTGGAGCTAGCAGGTGCTTAAACCAGAAAAGTTGAGCTCGGGAGGGTGGGGGGGGGGGGGGAGGTTATGTAAAGGGAACACCTTATAAGGCCAGGATCAGGTAGTTAGCCTTAAACCAAGTCAGATTGACAACTCAGCCCATAGAGTGTTTCCCAGGCAAGGGGAATAAATATCCATGCCCAGAAAAGAACAGGGAGGCCCAGAACAAGAAGAGAATGCTCCAAGAATTATGCAAAGACCTTATATGTTTGAATATCTGATTTTTGATGTAGCACTGCTGAACTAAGCAGATGTTTTGCTACTTTCTGCTCTTGTAAATAACAAATATGTTTTCTGTTGGAAAAGCCAGAGTCGAAGCTGTTTCTGTCCTCTGGCACCCCCCCCCCTGAAGCCAAGGTTTGCCCCACTATATCACCACCTAAATGCAAGTTTTCAGCGCTAAGTTTTCTTAGCAATGGAAACTTAACTTTTAGTCTGAGGTGGAGTAAAGTTTCTATGGCTAATATTAGTCTATGAATGGAAGCTGGAGTTTTGGTGCCAGGACCTGTAGTTGGGCTTTTATGTGCAGAAAATATGATATATGTACACATAAAATGTTTTCTATGCAGAAAGCATTTTTTGATACATAAGTCAATTTTATGTGTAGAAAACATGATTTGTGCATATAAACCATATTTTCTGTGCAGAAACCATGGTTTATGTTCCTAAATCATGTTTTTATACATTTTGAACATTTTCTTTATACACAATGTTGGTATGTGGACCCCTGAGCTGAGACGAGGTTGGCGCTACCTACAGGGGGAGACCCCCCTGCAGGTTCTTGTCGTCGGGAGGTGGGTGTGGAGACCCAACAGGACCTTCACAAATACCAGCCCTCATTCTCGCAGGTTGAGCCCTTGGGTAACGGGGCCGGCTGGACTTAGGTGCGGGTCTCCGGGCGATGAAAAATCCCATAGAGATAGAAGAAGAGATGTAGTCAGACGTACCAGAGGTTGGGGCCAGCAGAAGGAAGCGGAGTCCAGTTGGAGGGGCAGGCAGCGAGAAGGCAAAATCTGAAGAACAGGCTGAGAGTTGAGGTGAGCAACAAACAAGATGACGTCCAAGAAATGTACCAAAGTCAGAACCAGAGAATCAGTTCGAGGAATCTGGAGAACAGGAGTAGGGAACACAGAGCCAAGGGAGGAACGCAGGGTCAGGAGCCAAGGACCAGGAGCACGGAGTCAGGAACCAGAAATCAGGAACACGGAGCCAGGAAGTAGGAATCAGGAGCATGGAAACAGGAATCAGGAACGTGAAGAGCGGAAGCAACCAGCTACTCTCACAAAGCGGGACCTGTTGCTGAGGTGAGGAAGGAGCGGCAAAGCTGGGTTTAAATAGCCCCCCAGCCTGATGTCATTAGCCAGGGCCACGGGGAACTTTCCCGCCTCTGGCCCTTTAAATTGGGGAGCGAGGTGCCCAAGCGTGCAAAGGAGGGCTGACAGGAGAGACGACATGGGTGGCATCAGCCAAGGAGGCAGCGGCTCCCTGCTGCGTGACCCGCTTGCGGAGTTGGCAGCAAGCTGGGCCAAGCCTGGATGGAGCGGGAGTGGGCCTCCTGCCGCGGAAGGTGAGGGAAGCCGGTTGCTAAGGTTTGTGGCTGGCGACCACAACACACACCTTCAGGGTTGTGTGCATTTTTTAATTCCCAATGAGTTAGCATATCATTAGCTTACTGCATCAAGAGTTAAAAAACATTTTTAGCATCTGAATTAAGACAATGTGCAGTGAATTTCAGCCACATTGTTTTAATGCTCAGCTTATTACATTAAATAAAGATCCTGAAACAATATAATGAGTGGATAAGCTCAAAGAGACCTCATATTTAAATGCCAGCAGGCTAAGCTAATGTAAGCTTTTAATAGCATTCAATCATTTTTTAATCATTGGTCTCAGTGGGCTGGATGTAAGGGGCGCTTTACCAAAAAAGCTGCCCTTTTATGCACATTGAACCTGAAAGTACTTGCAAAACGAATTGCTCACACGCTTAACTCCGAAGATGTACTTATCTTGCCTTGTCCGTCAATGAGCCTTGAAGTGATGTTAAAAAAATGGTAGACTCCGACGTTGCCCCGACACCGAGTGTTTCGGAGTGAACCTCCTTCTTCAGGGGGCCGGGTACCACTGGAGACGGCTCTGTTGATATCCGGAAAACCTTAGCGTGCTAAGGATAAAATAAATGCAAGAGACAATGTGCATAAGTAATACCACTCAATTTTAAGGAATGGCGCCGAGGTATGGGGGAACACTTACTGATGCAAGAATGATTGTTAATGCGGCAGCATCGATAGCGTTTCAATTTAGCTCTGTGAATACAACAGAATGCAGTCTGTAAAAATTAAAGCTCTAAGCGTAGATCTTATACTGTGAATAGATACCTGTTCTTCACATAATACTGACTTTGACAATGCTGGACTGAAGACAACGCGCTCGGCCGTGAGACATCTATCGGCGGCAGCAAGAAGAAAGAACGCTGACCTTTAAAGAGGCAAAAAGAGCGCCAATTCGGTGTATGTGTCCATAAATGGGTATATACGTCATGAGGGACGCCATCTTGGACAACGTGTATCCAAAAAAGGAGAGTGACGTCGTCAGACGCCATATTGGATCTCTCTCTGTTGAAGGGCTGCCCCAAGACTAGCCAAAAAAGGACATCTACGTCACTGGCGACGCCATATTGAAGAGGGAGCAGTGGACTCCGAGATAAAATCTCCGAGGCTATAGACAAGGAACACTCAAGAGGGGCATAAACGCGCGGCTAAATGAGAGTGTACCACTCGATTTTCTCATTTAAACCATGTGGTTCCACCGATTTAAGACGATGAATCCATTGATGTTCCTTGAAATTTAAAACGGAAATCCTGTCCCCACCTCTCCATGATGGAGTGACTTGTTCTATAATAAGCCACTGAAGTTGCTCAAAGGTATGCTGGTGTGTGGCACAATGTTGTACAATAGGTGCTTTGAAATCCAGATTCTTCATGCAGCTCCGATGTTCCGTGAGACGAGTTCTAATTTTCCGTTTGGTCCTGCCCACGTATACTTTTTGGCATGGGCATAAAAGTCCGTAAATGACAAAGTCAGAATTGCAGTGGACAGAGTATCTGCGTGTGATTCGCGTCTGGGTGTTGGGATCTTGCCACACGATCCCTGTGATAGCTTGAGCACAGAAACTGCAATGACCGCATTGTGTTTGTCCGGGGGGTCCAGAAATAAAATCACCATCTTGGGTGGCACGGACCACCTGTTGTTTAATGTTAGTACCCCTGCTATATGCGAACATCGGTAATGAGTCAAAAATCTGATGTGGACTAAGAACATGCCAGTTACATTGAATGGATTGCCTGATCTGTTGAGTGAGATTGGTGTGTTCCAACACACAAGTAAGACCTGAAGCTTGTTTCTTACTCCTATATTGTAAGAGAGATTCACGTGGAGAAAACTTAGCCCTTTTGAAGGCTCTCTTGATAATGTTAATAGGATAACCTCTCTCACGGAATCTGTCACTCAAACTTACGCTTTGTTGCAGAAAGTCTTGTGGATCCGAACATATCCTTCGGATACGAAAAAACTGACCCACAGGTAGGCCTTCTTTGAACCTGCGAGGGTGATGGCTTTCAAATTTTAAGAAGTTGTTTCTGTCCGTAGGTTTCCTGAATAGGGATGTTCGAATGGTGCCTGAATTCTTGGTGATCAAAATATCCAAGAAGGATAATTGTTCCTTATCAAACGTCATAGAAAATTTGAGATGAGGATTTGCTGAATTTAACCATGTGTGAAATTCAAAAAGTTGATGTTCAGAGCCATGCCAGATGAAAAATATGTCGTCTATGTATCTAGACCACTGAGTGATGAATTTGAAAAAAGGGGAAGTATATATCGTTGTTTCTTCGAATTTGGCGACATATAAATTGGCGATATCAGGGGCTACTGGTGACCCCATCGCCACCCCGTGTATCTGAAGGAAATATTCCCGTTGATAGGAAAAATAATTATTGAAAAGGACTAATTCCAATAAAGACACTAGAAATTCTGTAGGAATGCGTTGAGGATGTGTTCGATTACTCATAACATCCTTACCCAGCATCAACGCCTCCTCTTGTGGTACGTTGGTGTAAAGTGATTCCACATCGAGGCTTACTAACAACGCTTCTTCAGAAAGGATTGGTGTATCTTTGAGTTGTCGTAACATGTGAGAAGTGTCTTGAATGTATGATTTCGAGGTACAGACAGCAGGTTGGAGAAAGTGGTCCAAATATTTGGCTATGGGTTCCAGAAGTGAACCGTTAGCAGATACGATAGGACGACAGGGGGGGTTAACCAAGGTTTTATGTACCTTGGGGACCCCATGTATCACCGGCGTTCTGGGAAATTCTACATTCAAATATCTTAATTCTTTTGAGGTGAGGAAACCAGCCTGAGAGGCTATTTGTAATAACTCTTGAATTTGACTGTGAAGATCCGCAGTGGGATCTGATGGGAGTTTGCGATAGAATTTACGATCCTCAAGTTGTCTGTGAATTTCTTGTCGATATGTAATGTGATCCATAACGACCACGGCGCCACCCTTATCTGCGGGTTTTATGATGATGTCCTGATTTTGTGCTAGACCCTTTAAAGCTTGCTTTTCGCCCTTAGATAGATTATAGAAAGTGCGACACTGGTGTGTCTCTATATGGGTAACATCCTGTAGTACCAGGGTTTGGAAAGCTTTAATCTGTGGGTCAACTGGTCCTGGAGGAAGCCAACGTGATTTAGGGCGTACAATGGACATATCTTGAGTGACATCAGTTGTGGAAAAATATAATTTAATCATAAGGGATCGAAAAAATCTATGCAGAGCAATCCTACAAGAAAAAGAGTCATGTTTATTAGTGGGGACAAATGATAATCCCCTATTAAGCACTGATTCTTCATCTGATGTTAAGGAGTGATGTGAAAGATTAATTACTGACGATTGGATTGAGACCGGGTGAACGGCTTGTGCCATGAAGTGTCTTCGTCTCGGGATGGTTGGTGTGTGGCTTTCTTGCCACGAGTCCGTCCGGGTTTGGGAGGAAACTTGCGTTTGTCTAAAAAAGGCTTACTACGGGCTTCTGGAGCATCTGTCCCGTTGGAGGACCCATCAGAATCTGCGAAGGCCACTTGTTTTGGTGGGGATGTGCCTTCCTTATATTTGTTAAGCCAAATATAAACATTATCTTCATTATAGTCGTTCTTATCACGATTAAATTTGGAAATTTTCCTCCGCTTGATGTCTGTTTTAAGTTTTTCAGTGGATCGTTGAATATGAGGTCTCTTTGAGCTTATCCACTCATTATATTGTTTCAGGATCTTTATTTATGTAGTTGTCACTAGTTATTTCCTGTATATGTGGATTCTTCATTTTTTGTATTGATACGATATATATCCAGCTTATTACATTGGCATGTGAATGGGGCAGGGTTTTGGAGAGGAAGGGCCTCACTGCCTGTCCTTTGCTCACGCAGAACAGAAGGAAGAGGAAGAAAATAAATGGCATAGATCATGCAGGAGATATGCCTGTTCCTTTCCTGTGGCTGATGCTGCTAAACTACAATGACCCTCTTAGGGGCCATTTTTCAAAGTTATTTTTTCATAAATAAAGTATGGGAGAGAACATCTTGATAAATTAGGCCCTTAAACCATAAACCAATGTCAGCTCCAGTACTCTGGCACACCTAGGTTCAAACTCTTTTAAATTTATATTTAGGGAGGGTAATTTTCAATAGTGTATAGAACTCAGCACTTACATGCATAAGTAGGTATACCTAAAGATACGCCTGTATGTTGTTAACTGTGTGGCAGAAACCACATAGTTTATAAAATAGGGTATGGCATCAGTTTAAAGATATGCACAAATGTTTCAGTACTTCCCTGTTTTTTAATGCAGAGATCATCATATTTTATACCTCAGTTTTATAAAGTATGCACGTATGGTTTATGCATTAAATAATTGTAACGTGCACATATTAACCTTCAGTTTATGGGCAGATGGAAGTAGGAATAGCCTAGTGGTTTGAGCAGTGAGCTGAGAACCAGGGAAGCCAGGGTTCAAATCCCACTGCCACTCCTTGGGCAAGTCACTTCGCCCTCCATTGCCTTAGGTATCAACTTAAGATTGTGAGCCCTGTGGCGATGGGGAAAATACCTACAGTGCCTAAAGGTAACTCTCCTTGAGCTACAATAGTTATACAGCATTCCTAGTCTCCATTTTTAATTAGAGAAAGTTCGTTTTCACTCAACACACAATTAAACTCTGGAATTTGTTGCCAGGGGATGTGGTTAGTGCAGTTAGTGTAGCTGGATTTAAAAAAGGATTGGATAAGTTCTTGGAGGAGAAGTCCATTACCTGCTATTAATTAAGTTGACTTAGAAAATACCTACTGCTATTACTAGTAACAGTAACATGGGCTAGACTTAGTTTTTGGGTACTTGCCAGGTTCTTATGGCCTGGATTGGCCACGGTTGGAAACAGGATGCTGGGCTTGATGGACCCTTGGTCTGACCCAGTATGGCATGTTCTTATGTGCTTATTTTATAAATCTGGCTTATGTATTCTTATCTTGCTTATGAAAACACTTCCAAGCATCAGTTTGCTGAGACCTACACCAGTTGACCCAGACCTTCACTGGTTCACCCATTTCCTCCACAAGTTTACCCACACCCTGCACCATTTCCTCTACACCCCCCAACCCATAAACTTTAGACAAAAGAAAACTCCAATTTAATTTCCACAACTTCATTAGCAAGTATAAAAGCATGCACGCCTGTTTGATGACATGTACATGTACTCCATTTATAAAATATAGATGTATGCGTATTGCCAAACCCTGACCCAGAATGCCCTCGAGAGTCCCTCTTTGTGCAAACATAGTTTTCTGCATGATAGCAACAGTACGTATGTACACCTGCCCTTCTGAAAATTCAGTTACAATGCACAGAGGCTACCTACACATGTATATGCTGATTTTATATGCACAATCCCTACTTAAGACTTTGAGCATTCACCCCAAACTGCTTGTTTTTTTGAAAACCTGCTTGTTTCCGGAATGCTGATGCTTTACCTAATCAGCAAGAGAACACAGAAACACCTTATACTTGAGCTGACAAATAATATAATTGAATCGTGTGGACACCTCATAAACTATATGTGGGCTTATCCTGAATGCTTCAAGCTGAAGGGTGTGCAGCGTTTTTAGAAGCTGCTATGCACGTCGATTAACTTGACCTTGACTGTGCACCCAATGTTTTAATCACTGGTGACCACACTATTTTTGTTGAATTTTAATTGTTTGCAGAAGAAACCGGACACTTATCTGAGCATTGCTTGGGCAGTATCTGAAAACACCAACCCGACCCGACATGATAGTGTTTCGTGGGCTTCATCAAGGGTGGAAAATCTATGCGGTGTATTCTGTCTCTGTCTCTCTGCATACACTGCTACTCGGTTTCAGCTTTGCATATAGGGAAAAATAACCCTTGCTGTAGTTACACGATGTTAGGTTCCATATTAGGAGCTACCATCCAGGAAAAAGATCTAGGCATCATAGTGGATAATACTTTAAAATCGTCAGCTCAGGGTGCTGCAGCAGTCAAAAAAGCAAACAGAATGTTAGGAATTATTAGGAAGGGAATGGTTAATAAAACGGAAAATGTCATAATGCCTCTATATCGCTCTATGGTGAGACCGCACCTTGAATTCTGTGTACACTTCTGGTTGCCGCATCTCAAAAAAGATATAGCTGCAATGGAGAAGGTACAGAGAAGGGCAACCAAAATGATAAAAGGAATGGAACAGCTCCCCTATGAGGAAAGGCTGAAGAGGATAGGGCTGTTCAGCTTGGAGAAGAGACGGCTAAGGGGGGATATGATAGAGGTCTTTAAGATCATGAGAGGTCTTGAACGAGTAGATGTGAATCAATTATTTGCACTTCTGAATAATAGGACTAGGGGGCATTCCATGAAGTTAGCAAGTAGCACATTTAAGACTAATCAGAGAAAATTATTTTTCAGTCAATGCACAATAAATCTCTGGAATTTGTTGCCAGAGGATGTGGCTAGTGCAGTTAGTGTAGCTGGGTTCAAAAAGGTTTGGATAAGTTTTTGGAGGAGAAGTCCATTAACTGCTATTAATCAAGTTTACTTAGGGAATAGCCACTGCTATTAATTGCATCAGTAGCATGGGATCTTCTTAGTGTTTGGGTAATTGCCAGGTACTTGTGGCCTGGTTTTGGCCTCTGTTGGAAACAGGATGCTGGGCTTGATGGACCCATGGCAATTTCTTATATTCTTATGTTCTTATGTTTACAATTTAGATCAATATTAAATTAAATTAAATTAGATCAGTATACCATATCTGTCTGAGCCTTAAGAAAATTATAACAATGGAATGGAAATAGGTGACTAATTCTCTAATTACTTTTATGTTGCAGAAAAATGAATGGCTATGTTTGAACTGCCAAACACAAAGGCTGCTAGAAGGAAGTCTAGGAGATGCCCACACTCCAGTGTCACTGCCTACTCCAAAGCAACAAGCGCCAGGATCACCCCGGCGACAGCAAGGGACAGTAAGTCAGCAGCAGCAGCCAGTGACAGAGCCATCACAAGACAAACTCTTCACACAAGGCAAGCCTTTCAGGATTTCTGAGCAGAACAAAGTGCAACCTGTCAGTGAGGAGAAAAAGCCCTCTGCTGTACCCTCTGAAGATAAGCTGCGGTCAAAAATGCCTGTTGAGTCTCCAAAGCCTGTTTTGCCAAAAGGAAAAAGCATAGGTACTAGGAAAGACACAGCAGTTAAAGAAAGCAAGATATCTGCTGAGATCCGAAGAGACCAAGAGGTGAGAGGAATTCATATATTTAGTTATTTGGTAATGATATATCTTAACTGGATTTCACTGAACACAATTGCATGAAATCTGGTAAACACCAATAAGATCACCCCATATGTGAGAATGTATAAAAGAGACCTAGAGGTCACCACAGTGACCTAACAACTGGGCAACATGTTTGAATTCACTCGGGGAATGATTTTTCAAAGTTTTTATCAGCAAAAACCTTTGATCAATCAAGCTTATTGGGCTGAGGAAATAAATGTCTGGCAACACAAATTTTAGAAAAGCACTCTATAAGAGCAATTTTCCATTTTCCTAGGCAGTTTGCAGATGTCTGCAAATCTTCCTTTTGAAAATGCAGCTAAGCAGAGAGTGTACATAGGTTAAAGTACATGTAGGATTTCGATTCTCCAAACTAACTCTTCCTCTTTTTTCTGGAGGTCAAAGTATGTGTGTTATGTAGTAGTGCACATATCTGCATTTGGGGAGAGGGAAAATTTTCAAATCATATTATTACATTGGTAAACACCTTTAAAAATTGTCCTCCATATGGATTCTTTCAAGATCAACAGGCTCCAGAAGCTCTCTGAGTTTAAAAAAAAAAAAAAAAAAAAAAAAGAAGCTATAAAAAATTAGGCTTCGGCACTTTCAAATGGCTTTTTCTGATCTTCTCTGCTGCAATGAGTGGTCTAGTCTCTCTCATTTACTGTGACAGAAGAAAGACAGAGGCAATGGCACTGCTTCTGTGTTCACTAGGGATAGGGTAGGAGTGGAGTGGAGATTGAAGCAGTGCCAGACTGCCAATGATTTTTTTTATTTATAATTTTCAAATCAAATATACATAAGATATTCAATATGGAAATATTGGCACATTGAAAATAAGAATGTTATACAGTAGTCATACCAAAGGAAAAATATACAAGTTGCCACTTTAGACTACAATGTGTGAGAGGAGGAACATATAGGAAAAGGCCATAGGGAATGGCTTTAAAACAAATTATGCAATTTACTCAATAAACAATAAGGTAGCTGCTTAACAGAAAAAACAACCCACTTTACACAATATCCACTCTATCTGTATTAGGAAGGGTCTGAATTCCCCAACGGGCTTCCAAAAAAGATTGTAACTGGACAGGATCAAAGAAAACAAATTTGGTAGAATCAAAAGTTATCACACATTTACAAGGATAAAGAATAATACAGGTTGCTCCCAAGGAAAGAACAGAGTCCTTCATTGCTAAGAACTTCTTTCTCCTTTCTTGCGTTGCCTTAGTTATATCTGGAAAAATCCAATCTTTTGGCCTCTAAATAGACAGTCTTTATTTCAAAAATATAAACGCAGAATATTATTGCGATCTTGCATAAAGACAAATGACACTAATAATGTAGCTCGATCAATCACAGTTTCTTCTCCAGAATTTTCAAGAAAATCAGTTAGATTAGAAGGAACATCCACAGCGTTATTATCCAGTGATCTTCTATTAGCTGGAAGAAAAAAGATCTTCTTTATAGGAGGAAGTGCTTTCTCTGGAATTTTTAGAACTTCTTTTAAATACATGGAAAAGAATCAGAGGGTGTATTCAGAGGAATTCGAGGAAAATTAAGTATCCTCAAATTTGAAGATCTAAGAGAATTTTCAATATTCTTAATTCTACGAGAGGTACAAGACAGGTCTTTGATGACATTAACTTGTACATCTTGAATTTCTACAATAGTAGTTTTCATGTCAGTCACCTTCTGTTCCAGAGAGGCCAACCACATTTCAAAAGTTTGAGATTTATTATGTAAATCTGTAGTTAAGGAGACCAAAGCGGTTAGAGATTTGTTAACTGACATTGAAACAGTCCAAAGATTGTCCATGGTAATGACATCAGGCTTAGCACATTCAGAGAGATTAGGAAAAGCTATAGAAGGAGTCCCAGTAGTTATAACAATATCTCCCAAACCTGCTTTTTTCGAATCCTTCGTCAAGGGAGATAATAGGACCGAACTTTCCTCGGTAAGCCATGCCCCTCGAGGCCCTTCTTCAGCGCCCATGTGCTGGAATTGCATCAGCAAGGTGGCAGAAGCCAGGCCAGGTGAAAAAACGGAGCCTTCCAGCTCTCCAGGTGCTCCTAACAAGGCCTCAACTGAGGCAGCATATCCAGCGGGAGGGCACGGAGTGGAATGGTGATCGGGGCTAAGAGATATATCTGCCGCCGATGGGCTGGCGTCCCCAGGTCCGGCCAAGCCGGCTTCAATCACCGAACTCTGGGTGAATCGTGCTTCAGTCAGTGATGTTTGGCGAAGGGGAACTGGCGAATTTGCCATCTTACCCTGCCGAAGAGCTCCTTTCCGTTTCCCCATTGAGTAAAAAAATATCAGAGGAAATAGTAAGAAATATAGCGGGAATTCCCAGGAGCTGTGCTGAAACACATCTGCTATGCAGCGGCCATCTTGGTTCTGTCCCCTTCAGACTGCCAGTGAGTTTTTTGTCTCTGTCTGTCATAGCACAATACAATGCAGTGAGGTTAGTAGACAGATTGAAGTGAAGAAGAGTCTTGATAGGCTGTCAGATGTTTTGGTTCTACTTCTAACAGCTTTTTTTGTGTGTGCAAAAGGAATCAATTATTATCATTAAATTTATTAATCACATTAGAAAAAATCTGTTACGATTCCTAGCCTTGGAGGCCTTGGGCTGGACCCCCTTACCTGCTGATGCCAGGCCCCGAGCTTGGTCCCGCCTTCTCTCGCGGCGGTGGGCAGCCGTCTTCACAGCCATGCCGCTGTCGCATGTCCTGGGCCTTCTGGCTCAGCGAGGGATTCCCCTCTGCTGGGCTGCACTTCCACTCCTCTTCCGGTGGCTGCCGCCATGCGGGCCACGCCACCACCACTGTCCTTCTCAGTTTTCTGACTAACTTAGTAGAATTTCAGTTAGATAATTTTCAGACCTTCAGAGAAGGTTTATATTTATCTCACTTTGTATGGCTGGATAACTTGCTACTTAATCGGATATCTTTTGAAGATATCCAGTTAAATAGTGATATCAAATTAAAAAAAAAAAAAGAAAGAAGAAGCAAAAGGGCTGAAGTCCGCTTTCCTCCTTCACACCCTCCTCCTTCACACCCTGTGTGTAGTTTACTCTTCCAGCACAGCATGTGTCAAACAAAAGCTGTGTTGAAGCCAGGAGTGGGTAAGTGCCTACCCCTCTCTCGGCACAGATTTTTTGTTTCAGGGAGATGGGGGGGAAGATCCATGGGAGAAAGGTACCATATAGCAACTGAAGGCCTTGGTGGTGGGGGGGAGGATCTGGCACCTGCACTATATTTTAGATATATATAGAACCAGAGAAGGCAGTGGGGGGGGGGAGGGGGGCAGCAGCAGACCCAGGGCCTTTTTTAATATTTAGAAGAGGATGTATAATGGGGGATACATGGCTCAACAAGGCATCTATAAAATTTGAGGGTCGAGAAGGAGGAAATCGGGCCACAGGCCTTTTTACTTCTTTTTTTTTTTTTACATTTGACATTGTAATTTAACCAGATATATTTTGAATATATTCAGATAAATAGCAAGTTATCCAACTATACAAGGCTGGATAAATACAAATCAAATTGGCTATATTCAAACATACCCTTCCTTCCTTACATGGCGGGGGGGGATAAGAGAGTCAGACCCACAGCGCGGGTCTGACTCCCTTCCCCCCTACTATGATTCCCCCTTTCCCTTACCCTCCTTTTCCTTACAAATAACTCCCTTCAAGACAGACTTTTGTTAATTTGTTACACATATGTATTTGATATGTATACTCCTAGTTTTTCTGTTTAAATTAGCACTTTGCTTTTTCCACTTATGTTCATTGTAAAGCCTTTGGCTGAATTACTGTTTGCTGTAAACCGAGGTGATGTGCATTACGTACCGCGGTATATAAAAAACTATAAATAAATAAATAAATAAATATCCAGCTACATGAAGTTGAATAACTTTAGGCAAGTATATTCAGTGAGATGTTTATTCCGCTGAATATATGGGACACGTTTTCTGACTAACTGTAGCCAGCTAAATTGTCCACTCAATGGCTTACTGAATTTGGATCTCTAATAATTTTAATAATTCTTTCTTTATTAAGCTTTTTAATAACAAACATAAAGAAATTTAGAGGAAAAATTGTATGCAGTTGTCATAATAAAGGCAACAACGGACCAATACATTCATGGCATCACAAGGACCCAATAATAATGGGGAACAATTTAGGAAAGTGAATCAAAGCAATAAAAAAAATCTTGGAGAGAAGAGAAAAATGTTTTCTTAGGTCTTAATTTAAGTTGCTACAGATAGACTCACATTTATCTACAAATGCAACGGAAAAGGGTGAAGTGGATAACAAAACTCAACTAAATAAGTCACAAAAGGAGTCAAAGAAAAGCAGTAACCTGAATGAGAAAAGCTGGAAAGCTATGAGCACAAATGCTTGTAGTTTGGGCAATAAAATCCCAGATCTGCAAGCCCTAATGGAGGCGGACTTGGACGTTGTTGCTGTCACGGAGACGTGGTTCACGGAATCTCATGATTGGGATACGGCAATACCGGGCTATAACTTATTAAGGAAAGACAGAGAGGACAGGAAAGGGGGAGGAGTGGCTCTTTATGTCAGAAACAATATCCAAGCATCTGAGCTGCAAGGAAGATGGGGCAAAGAAGAAGCACTATGGGCCGACCTAAAAAAAGATGATGGGGCATCCATTTTTATTGGATTGGTTTACAGGCCTCCAAATCAAATGGAAGAGCTTGACAGAGATCTGGTTGAAGACATCCAAAAGATGGGAAAGAAGGGAGAAGTGGTGATTGTTAGAGATTTTAATCTGCCGGATGTAGACTGGAGAATCCCTTCTGCAGAATCTAACAGTAGTAGAGCGATAGTGGAGGCCCTGCAAAGGGCTCTGTTCAAACAAATGGTAATGGAACCCACGAGGGAGGGAGCTATACTTGATTTAGTGCTCACTAATGGAGATAATATCTCTGATGTCCAGGTGGGTGCCCACCTCAGCTCCAGTGATCATCAAACGGTATGGTTTCATATCACAAAAAGGATATGGAGAAGTAGCATGAAGACCCAAGTTTTGCAGTTCAAAAACATGGACTTTGATGAAATGGGGAAGTACCTGGAGGAAGAACTAGAAGGCTGGGAGAACAGGAGAGATGTGGAACAACAGTGGGCCAAACTAAAAGGAGCAATTACCAAGGCAACTAATCTATATGTTAGAAAAGTAAAGAAAAGCAAGAGAAAAATGAAACCTATCTGGTTCTCAAAGGAGGTGGCTGACAAAATAAAAGCTAAAAGAACAGCGTTCAAGAAATATAAAGGACACCAAAGGGAGGAGCACAAGTAAGAATATCTGATGGAACTGAGGGACAAAGAAAGTAATCAAGAAAGCGAAAAGTCAAGCAGAAGAAAGAATTGCCACAGAGGTAATGCGAGCTGACAAAACATTTTTCAGATAGATCAGTGAAAGGAGAACAGTCCAAAGTGGTATACTGAAATTGAAAGGTGAAAAGGATCAATGGGTGGAGACAGATGAAGAAATAGCAGAATTAAACGAAAACTTCAGTTTGGTATTCACTAAAGAAGACCCCAGAGAAGGACCGACACTAGTTAACAAGAAACTGGAGGGGAGTGGAATGGATGAAACTCCGTTTACGGAAGAGAATGTATGGGAAGAGCTAGGAAAACTGAAAGTGGACAAAGCCATGGGTCCTGTTGAGGTTCATCCCAGGATACTGAGGGAGCTCAGAGATGTGCTGGTGGCTCCGCTGTGTGATCTGTTCAATAGATCCCTGGAAACGGGTGTGGTGCCGAGTGATTGGAGAAGAGTGACGGTAGTCCCGCTTCACAAGAGTGGGAGCAGAGAGGAGGCTGGAAACTACAGGCTGGTTAGCCTCACCTCGGTGGTGGAAAAAGTATTGGAGTTGCTGCTGAAGGAAAGAATAGTGAACTAACTACAAGCAGCAGAATTGATGGACCAGAGGCAGCATGGTTTCACCAAGATAAAGGTCAGACAAATCTGATTGACTTTTTTGATTGGGTGACTAAGGAATTGGATCGAAGAAGAGCGCTTGATGTCATCTACTTGGATTTTAGCAAAGCTTTTGATGCGGTCCTGCACAGGAGGCTTGTGAATAAAATGAGAAACTTGGGTGTGAGTGCCAAGATGGTGGCCTGGATAGCAAATTGGTTGAAGGACAGAAGACAATGCGTGATGGTAAATGGAACCATCCATTCAGGAAGGGCTACTAGCAGGAATTCTCCTTTGGATACTGGAACTCTTCAAATAAATATTGAAGAACCTTCCAATGTCACACTGGGTGAATTGTGGAGGATGTTAGCAAAACTGGACTCTAATGTATCTCAGGTTAATATACATCTTTCTTCTTTGGTTAATACAAATAGATTATCCATTGAGGGGCACAGAAAGAAGATTTATGAATTAGAATCATCTATTAATATTTTGTCTTCCAAAGTACAGGGATTACAAAATGCTAAGATTATGCATGATGATGCGGTGATGAGCGGAGTGCCTCAAGGGTCGGTGTTGGGACCGGTCCTGTTCAATATCTTTGTGAGCGACATCGTGGATGGGATAGAAGGTAAGGTTTGTCTATTTGCAGATGATATTAAGATCTGCAACAGAGTAGACACGCCGGAATGAGTGGAGAGAATACGACTGGATTTAAGGAAGCTCGAAGACTGGTCGAAGTTATGGCAGCTGAGATTCAATGCCAAGAAGTGCAGAGTCATGCATATGGGCTGTGGAAATCCGAAAGAATTGTATTCGATGGGGGTTGAAGGGCTGATGTACATGGAGCAGGAGAGAGACCTTGGGATGATAGTGTCTAACTATCTGAAGTCGGTGAAACAATGTAACAAGGCGATAGCTAAAGCCAGAACAATGCTGGGCTGCATAGAGAGAGGAATATCGAGTAAGAAAAGGGAAGTAATTATCCCCTTATACAGGTCCTTGGTGAGGCCTCACCTGGAGTACTGTGCTCAGTTCTGGAGAACGTATCTCCGAAGGGATAGAGACAGGATGGAGGCAGTCCAGAGAAGGGCAACCAAAAAGGTGGATGGTCTTCATCGAATGACTTATGAGGAGAGATTAAAGAATCTAAATATGTATACCCTGGAGGAAAGGAGGAGCAGGGGTGATATGATATAGATGTTCAGATACTTGAAAGGTTTTAATGATCCAAAGTCAGCAGAACTAGGGGTCACGATTTAAAACTCCAGGGAGGAAGACTCAGATCCAATGTCAGGAAGTATTTCTTCACGGAGAGGGTGGTGGATGCCTGGATCGCCCTGGTGAAGACCAAACTGTGAAGGATTTCAAAGGGACGTGGGATAAATACTGTGGATCCATAAAGCCTGGAGGATGGGAATGAAGAGAAGAGGTATGGGGGTGGCTTGCGAGAATGATGGTTACTACCTGGTGATTAATACCCTTATTCAATAAACGTTCACATAGTTAATGTGACTCCAACATTGCTCTATGCTTCAACAGCAAGAGGAAATGTAGAAAAGAGGATTTGCATTCAGGCAACAACCAACAAGGCAGTACAGTCTGGGTAAACAAATAAGCATGGGAGTAGCTTGCTTGTTGCGGCGGTTACTACCCCAAACCAATTAAGCCTGATGCTTCACTTTCAATGCATATCCAGCGTAGATCTCTGCTTCAATGGCAGGGGGGATGAAGAAAAGAGCATTTACATTCAGACAACAACCAACAGGGACTGATTTGCACAGTCTGGGTAAACAAATAAGCATGGGAGTAGCTTGCTTATTGCAGCGGTTACTACCCCTAATAAATTAAGCCTGATACTTCACTTTTAATGCATATCCAGCACAGCTCACTGCTTCAACAGCAGGGGGGAATGAAGAAATAGGATTTACATCCAGACAACATCTAACAAGGCATTGATCTGAGCAGTATGAGTATACAAACATCGAGGTAAATTGCTGCATATGACGGTTACTACCCTCAAACATTAAGCCTTATACTTCACATTGATGCAGCTCCAACACTGCTCTCTGCATCAGTGGCGGGAGTGGAAGGAAATTAGAATAAAAAAGTTACCAATAAGGACCCTGAAGTCAGCGGTCGGAGTAACAGATAAGTATGAGAAAATAAGTGTGAAAGCTTGCTGGGCAGACTGAATGGGCCTATTGGTCTTCTTCTGCCATCATTTCTATGTTTCTGTGTTTCTATGAACCTCAGATTTATCAATCAAAAATGTCTCAAGATGTGATGGGTCAGAAAATATAAATTTCTTACCTTGAAAGTTTATGAAACATCCTCAAGGAAATTTCAGAAAGAATGTAGCACCAATACCTACAACTCTACTCTTCAAGTTCAGGAAATGTCTCTTGCAGGCCTGAGTAGGTCTGAAGACATCAGGGAAAATATTAATTTTCTGTCCACAAAACAGTACATCTTTACTTTTGAAAAATTTCTCAAAGACCATTTCTTTTATCTCTTTCTAAAGAGAAAGAAACAAATAATGTAGCCCTCTTATTAATAGTATCTAATGACACTTCTAAAAAGGTAGAAATTCCTGGGCTATTCTCATTATCCTCCCTTTGTATACCAATCTGTTTATTGAACTGATTAGTAAAGTAGAAAATTTTTGAAATACAAGGGATATTATCCTCATCGTATAACAATATTTCTTTGAGAAATTTTTTAAACATCTCATATAGAGATAATAATCTCGTAAATGGAAAATTTACAAAGCGTAGATTTTTTGATCTCATCAAATTTTCAATATTTTCAATTTCAGCATGTAAAGCTAAACTATCACTAATATGCATAATCTTAGCATTTTGTAATCCCTGTACTTTGGAAGACAAAATATTAATAGATGATTCTAATTCATAAATCTTCTTTCTTTGCCCCTCAATGGATAATCTATTTGTATTAACCAAAAAGAAAGATGTATATTAACCTGAGATACATTAGAGTCCAGTTTTGCTAACATCCTCCACAATTCACCCAGTGTGACATTGGAAGGTTCTTCAATATTTATTTGAAGAGTTCCAGTATCCAAAGGAGAATTCCTGCTAGTAGCCCTTCCTGAATGGATAACTAAAGAAGTAGCTGCCTGAGAGTTCACCGAAGAAGACTCAAACACACTCCCATTAGGATTCAAAGGTTCAAGTCCAGAGGGAATCTCCTCAGATATAATACCTGGGAGTTGAGGAGGGGTAGGGCCATTGCCAGGACTCAGAGAGACACTGAAAGTGCCCCCAGCGCAGTCCTCCTGTGGCATTACAGTTAATCTGCTAACATGAGCATCCATTTGGCCGATATTATCTTGAGGAGCAGGAGAGGATGTAAAAATCTTGGCTTTTCTTTTCTTACCCATAAAGCTGGTTTTACAAGGGTTAATAAAGTGGAAACCAGTCTCTCCAGCCAAACAGCCGACGCCAGATGAAGCCAGTCAAAGCCATGTGCCCCTTTGGCGCGTGCAGCGTAGGTGGCGCGGCGGTAGCGGTGCACCGCTCCACCGCACAATCTAAAGGGCTCGCGATCGCCCTGTTGACTTCAGCAGTCGCCCTTCAAAGAAACCAGATGAAGGCAATAGATAGTTCAGCTGCAGTCAATTCAGCAGCAGGAGCCCTTGGCACAGACGGGACAGCAAGAAATTCAGAGCGACTCATCTCTCTCCTCCAAAGAGTCCCCCAGATCTCTAATAATGGCCACTCACTTTGAAGCCCCGGTCAATCTTGCTACTGTATTCTGGATTAACTGGAGCCGAGTTAAGAGTTATTTGGGAAGATCCAGAAACATCATGTTAAAGTAATCAAATCTTGAAATCACCAAGGCTTGGACTATTGTTCTTAAATCATGTTGTCACAAATAGCAGTGAATCTGATGAATAACCTTAAAATAAAATAAGCAGTCTTAGCTGTGAAGGAAATATGATCAGACAAAGACAAATATGAATCAAGCCAGATCCCCAAATTACAAATGGTTCTCATAAGTGCCAGCTGGTGAATAAGGAAAGAAATAACTAAATCCTGCTTTGGGTTAGGTAACCCAACCCATAGGACCTCAGTTTTACTAGGATTTAGCTTTTAATCTATTATCCAAACACCGATTTCCAAACATTCAGAGATACCTTCCAAGGTCATATTATCATATAATCAAAATGATTAAATCTTCTTTCTAGTTTACTAATAGAAATTTCTTGGTAACCTAAGTAAGGTTTTGCAGGGATTCTCAAACCAGCTCCCAACACCACTCCCTTGATTATCATACATGGACTTCCTGGAATATCAAACATATGTTCTATATTTGGGATAAATTTTCAAAGTCTTAGCACCTTTTATATAGGTAAAATAGATATAAGCTGCCTTTGAAAACCATATTCAGGTAAGTGGATTTTTAGCCACCTGAAAACATGTGTACACTTTAAAAACAAGCATACAGTTGGCCACATAGACAATAATCATTTCAGGAAAGGCATTTTGGAGTTGTATTTGGAAACTACATGCATATATTTCCAAAAATGCACATACATCTTAGACATTCCACTAATGCAGTTAATTAATGCTATTGTTTTGAAACATAAGTGTGCGTGCATGCTTTTAGCCACAAAGATATTCAAATACAATTTAATCTGGGTACCTTGTTTTTATGCAGGCTTAAAAGTATGCATATATCTTTGCAGTTCGTCATCCTATTGAAAATTTGCTGATATAGATAGACAGATAGATATAACTGACTATAATTAATTTTCATATTATATTTAAGTTAACCCTAACATGATGCCTAGATGGAAAGGCAAGAATATATGTTAGAAAATATATAACCTATAGAACTCTAAATCTTGAACTGTAACTGATATCCAAACAAAATACATCAATGAGTTACATATTTGAATTTCCTTGTTAGCAGAATAATTTTAAATACATTGTAAAACGAGTTTAATATTTAATTTTTGTATTATGTCTTTTTCAGGAAACAAACAAGTCTTATCCCCATGACCTGTCCCGCAGTCCTCAGAGCCTGAGTGATACTGGCTATTCCTCAGATGGTATCTCGAGTTCACAGAGTGAGATCACTGGCCTAGTGCAGCAAGAAGAAGAACAACTAAGTGGAACAGGGCAAGTGGAAAACAGTCCACCAAGCCCCTCTGAACTTACTAAACTAGAAAGTTCTGTACGTCCACTATTGGAATCAAAGGGGATGTCCCAAGACCAGGGTGACAGAGGAAAACTATATCATGAGTTACGAGAAGAACAAAGGCAAAGACAAAGGCCACGATCACTTTCCATTACACCTGAAGCTTTTGATTCTGATGAAGAGTTAGAAGACATCATGGAAGAGGATGAAGATTCAATTGAATGGGAGAACCAGAAAGCTCAAAGGGAAAATTTGGAATCATCTGATGATTTTGGCAGCAAATTGCGCCATGACTATGTGGAGGACAGCAGTGAAGGAGGATTCTCCCCTTTACCAACAAAGCCAAAGAGGGGAGAATTGACTGATGAGGAATTTATGAGGAGACAGATCCTAGAGATGAGTGCTGAAGAGGACAATCTTGATGATGATGAAGAAGAATATAACATGAAATACAGCAGTGTTAAAATCAGTCACAAACCTGATTCTGAAAAAGGCAAAGATAGCTCTTCATCCAAAAAGCGACTTCCTCAGAACTCAGGCAATATGTATGAAGAAGACAGAAAAGTTATAGAAGTTGTGGAAGAAGAAGAAATGGCACAGGGGGGATTGCGACGTTTCAAGACTATTGAATTAAATAGCACAAATAATTACAACAGAGATATGGAGCTGAGCCATGAAACAGATCTTAGTCTAGACAGGGAACCAGAACTTGAGATGGAAAGTTTAACAGGCTCTCCAGAAGAAAAATCAAGGGGTGAATATTCTTCAACCTTGCCTGCAACCACACCCAGTTATACATCAGGTACATCCCCTACTTCCATTTCATCACTTGAAGATGACAGTGACAGCAGTCCAAGTCGAAGACAGAGACTAGAAGAGGTTAAGCAGCAAAGAAAAGCACGACATCGTTCCCATGGTCCTCTACTACCAACCATTGAGGATTCATCAGAGGAAGAAGAACTGCGTGAGGAAGAAGAACTCTTAAGAGAGCAGGAAAAGATGCGAGAAGTAGAACAGCAGCGTATTCGAAGCACGGCACGTAAATCTAAAAGGGATAAAGAAGAGCTAAGAGCACAGAGGAGGAGAGAAAGATCTAAAACTCCACCCAGCAACTTATCTCCCATTGAGGATGCATCTCCAACGGAAGAACTTCGGCAGGCTGCAGAGATGGAAGAACTTCACAGATCCTCCTGCTCAGAATATTCACCCTCGATAGATTCTGAAGCAGAAGGATTTGATATCATTGCTTCCAAACTATACAAGTCTGGCAGTGAGTATAACTTGCCAACTTTTATGTCACTTTACTCCCCAACTGAAAAGATGTCTACTTATCATTCCAATAAACCACTGAAAAGTGCAGAAGAAGTATATGAAGAAATGATGAGAAAAGCTGAAATGTTCCAGAAACAGCAAGTGCAACAATCTCTGCAAAATGTATCCTATAACAATGCTTATCAAGAGGTAGGGTATGGAAGTACAGAAAGTCAGAACAATTTTGAATACCAGTATATAGATGAGTACAGTTATGACACTGTTCATATGGGTTCATCTCAAACAGACTATCAGAATGAACTTGCTAAGTCTGGCGCAGTATATGAAGAAATTCTGCAGACATCACAAAATATTTCTAGAATGCACCAGTCATCATCACTTGATTTGTCTCTGCAGCCAGAGGAAAAGACAAGTGGTCAAGAGGATGCATATCAAGAAAAACAGTTTTTGAATGCAGAGACTGCATATTCTGACATGATGAAGCAAACAAGTGGCCCACTTACTCCTGGAACAAGTCCCACCCAGTTGGCTGCACCTGTGTCTTTTTCATCATCTGAAAGTATTGGAGGGAAAGTGATTCCTGATGTTCGAGTCACACAACATTTTTCAAAGGAAGGGCATGATAAATCCAAACTTCATAGCTCATCAGCAGCCCCTAGCTCCGGTTCCAAAGTTATGATAACTCATTATCAATACAGCAACAGCATGGGCACTACTGTGACATCCCCACACCAAACCTTTCCAACCAAAGCAATCAGTGCTCCACTAATGTATAGCAGTCCCTCTTCAATGAGTGGCTTAGATGCATCATCTGTTTCTTCAACCAACAGAAGTTATGGTCAACCAAAAGTGACCTCAGGTTATATCTCAAATAAAGAACTGTCAAGGCACAAGAATGCTGCTGAAATTAGTGAAACAATAAGAGATAAATTCCAGAGCACTACTGATAGCAAAGGTCATACATCTTTAACATCCAAAGTTATTTCATTCTTTAAGAGCTCAAGTCCACCACTTTCTCCTACTTCTCCCACTGAAAGTCCCACTCAATTTGTCCCAAGACTAGATATGCCACTCATCTCGGGATCTGGACCCAAATCTACAGCAGAGTTTTCTACTCAAACACAGAGTACAAGGATGCTATATGATGTCCCCACTGCTTCTGCTGTTTCACCATCCTCTCCGATGATAGCTCAAGGGACACAGACACCTCACCGGTCCAGTATACCTCGTCTTTCCAGACAGCAGTCTTCTCAAGAAGCTCCATTTATCGTCATCACATTAGCATCAGATGCATCCAGCCAAACGAAACCCATAAATGTAAGCTCTTCCACCTCCCCTACAACCTCTCCAACAAGAGCAAGCCATCAGCAAATAATTCATAGTTATAATCAGACTGCAGTGAATACAGCACAAATTCAGCAGGAACAACTATCATCTAGTTATACCAAAACACAGACAATTATAGAAAGAGGCCCAACATCCCCTTCTGTTCAGATGCATGCCACTAAAGCACATGCCAACATTGCTGATACCAGTGCTAGTATACATAGCTGGGGAGCACTGCCAGCAGAGAATATTTCTTTATGTAGAATATCTTCAGTCCCTGGAACATCTAGAGTAGAACCAGGACCAAAACCACAAAGTGGTAGTGCTGTAGACCTGCGAACTGCTTTAAAGCCAGCTCCAGTCATCATAACAGACCAAGGCATGGATCTTACTTCCTTAGCTACAGAGGCTAGGAGATACTCACTCACTTTAGATCAGTCTCCAACTCGACAGTCTACAACTGTGCAGCCTTTGATTATAAATCTCAATGCTCAAGAACAATCTCAAGCTATTGTAGGCACAGCTACTACAGTCAGTATAACTATTGCATCTTCCATGCTTGTGTCCCAAGCAAAACAACCTCTTGTTTATGCAGATCATTTCCAAAATAGAGTAGATTTTGGACAAGGAAGTCCTGTGTCTCTGACACAAGTCAGACAGGTGGATCAAACAACTCAATCAGGTATTTTAAGGGGAAACATGAATAGTGCTGCAATTTCTGCTAATGTGGGAAAACCAGATGACAATGTTGGTTCACAGCAAACCATTTTTGCAAGATATAACTTACCCAACCAAATGACATCATTGGTTAAGAAAGATGTGTTGGTCTCTCATACCAGTAAAACCCCAAATATGGTCAGTATTAGTGCCATTCCTAAACAGTTTCCAAAGGATCAATGTGTAGGTCCCTCAGAAATCTACAGAGTGTTTCCAGTGGAACTGAAAACTCAGAATCCTCCAGTCAACCTTATTAGTCAACCATCCCATTCCATGATGGTGCATTTGGATGATATAGAAACTGGTACAGTAACAAAGCTGATCAAAGAAGAAACATCTTCCAATGCTTTAGATCTCACAGGAATGAAGCCTGAAAGTCAGATGGCATGCTGTGATATGGTTTACAAATTTCCCTTTGGCAGTAGTTGTACTGGTACATTTATCCCTTCGTCCATGATGCCTGAAAAGAATGTGGGTGACACAGCTCAAGTTAGTAGGTCTAGTGCCCAGTATTATGGAAACAGAGATACTGAACCCTTAGAGACATATCCTTATAGAGAACTATCATCTTCTACTCAAAATATGTTTGATGAGCACAAATTCTACCCTCATGGCCTTAGTGGAAGGCTACATTCATCCCTATCAGAAACCAACTTGTCTGAAATTGGTTTGAATTATTACTTAGCTAAGAGTGAGCCATCTTTCCAGTCTGCTGCAGGAGACTCTGCCATGGACTTGACAATAATGAAGAACTCATATACCTTCACTGATGGAGGCTACCTTGGTCAAGGACTTCAGTATGGCTCTTTTACTGATCTCCGTCAGCCCACAGATTTATTAAGTCATTCACTACCAATGAGAAGGTACAGCTCAATGTCCAATATCTATTCTGATTACAGATATTCATCAAGAGATCTGCCAAATTTGCAGGAGTCTAACCTCGCTCAATATAGTGCTACTACAGCTCGAGAAATAAGTAGAATGTGTGCAGCCCTTAACTCCATGGACCAATATGGAGGTAGGCACACAAATAGTCCCGATCTCTTACAGTATGGGCCAAGTTCTATAAGTGTTGGCCCAACTGGAAGTAGTGTCATCTCAGCTCAGCAGGGTCTATCCTCTATGAAAGCTAATATGATGTACAATCCTAACTTTGCAGAAACTCATCATGGCTATGGAAATCTTCAACAATACAATATCTCTGGTCCTCGGTTGGGAGCTGTTCGTCAGATGTATCCTTCTACGGCTACAGTTAGAGCTGCAGATGGGATGATTTACTCAACCATAAATACCCCAATAGCCTCTACACTTCCTATCACCACACAGCCAGCTTCTGTGTTGCGGCCAATGCTACGAGGACTATATAGACCCTATGGTCCAGGAAATGTCACAACTGTACCACTAGCAAGCTTAACCAGAGTACCAGTAGTTGCTCCAAGGATTCCACTCACACACCAAGTGCCATATCGATATTCAGCTCCCAGGAGGTTTATAACTGTTACTACAGCTTCACTGATGGAGGCACCCATGTATTTAGGAAAGCCTATAAACACCCTTGCAATTAGCAGTACAGTAAGCACTGTTAGTACCATGCCAGCTATTCCTGTTACAGCTTCTACACAGGATACTGTGCAGAGACCAGAACAGATAAATGTTGGCACTCGAGAAGACCTCTGCATGGCAGCATTTGGGGTACAAAATGCCTCTAAAGAAATTAGCCAGTCTCATCAGCAACCAAATCAAAAGCAACAGACTGAAGCCCAACAAGCCATCATTACTAGCAAAGGTGGTACAGAAAAAGAAGAAAAGGAGAAGGAAGAAGAGCGGCAACGGAAGCAGCAGGAACACATGCTACAGATTGAGAGGGAAAAAGTGGAACTAGAGAAACTGAGGCAGCTGAGGTTGCATGAGGAATTGGAGCGGGAACGGATAGAGTTGCAGCGCCACAGAGAAAAGGAACAGATGTTGGTACAAAGAGAAATCCAGGAATTGCAGACAATAAAGCAACAAGTACTGCAGCAGCAGCAGGAAGAACGCCAAGCACAGTTTGCTATGCAGAGGGAACAGCTGGCACAGCAACGCATGCAGCTGGAGCAGATTCAACAGCTGCAGCAACAGCTACAACAGCAACTGGAAGAGCAGAAAAGGCAGAAAACAACTATTCCCCCTACCTGTGAGTCAACAACAAGGATACCTCCTCAGGCAGTATCTGATATAGCTATAGAAATGCAAAGGACCCTTGCCCAAAATGGACAATACTGGCCACCCATGAACCAGCCATTCATAGCTATGGCAGCCCCAGGTCAGGAAATGCAGACACATCCACGCTGTCCAGCACCACAAAGACCACTCACCAATTCTGCCTCAGAGATGTCCCTTCAGACAGAAGAGCACTGGGAAGGTACCAGGAGCATCAAAAAAAGAAACTCAATGCCACGGCTCAGGGATGCTTATGAGATGGATGAGGGACATGAGCCATATATTGTCAAGAAGATAACTGATAGTAGTGTGCAGACTGATGATGAGGATGGTGAAGACAGGTATTATATTTCCCGCCGGCGTCGGACAAGACGTAGTACAGACTGTAGTGTCCAGACTGATGATGAGGATAATGCAGACTGGGAGCAACCAGTGCGACGTCGCCGGTCAAAATTCTCCCGCCATTCAGACTCTGGTTTAGATGGAAAACATGACTCAGCCAAAGGAACATCCAGCATAGCCATCCAGACCATTAGTGACTGCTCAGTGCAGACAGAACCAGACCAACTACTGAGAGTTTCCCCATCTATTCACATAACTTCACCTGACCCAAGGGTGGAAATTGTGAAATATATATCGGCTCCAGAAAAGACACAGCGTGGAGAAAGTCTTGCTTGTCAGACAGAGCCAGAAACTCACTCCCAAGGAATTGTTGTACCTCAACTCACTGTCCCAACAACTGTAACTCCCTATTCATCTAACATACAGATTACATCAGGGCCTTTAGATCCCAACACTGCTAGGCAACAAGGTGCAGCAAAGTTTGAGAAAAAGAAACCTGACCCTTTGGAAATTGGCTATCAGTCTCATTTGCCTACAGATTCTCTTTCTCAGCTAGTGGCCCGTCAGCCACCTAAGTCCCCACAAGTACTTTACTCTCCTGTTTCTCCCCTTTCTCCATACCGGCTATTGGAATCTACATTTATGTCTAGTGAAAGACTTAACAAGGCCCATGTGACCCCCCAAAAACACTTTACAGCTGAATCAACCCAGCGCCATCAGACTCTGCCTCGTCCAATCAAAACCATACAGAGATCTCTATCAGATCCCAAACCCATCAGTCCAACCTCTGAGGAATCTGGGAAGGATAGGATCTCTATGTATCAACACCATTTACTCCAAGGCAGCCAGGTAAGAGAATTGTTTAGGTAGTACATAATACATATTGTTGTGATTCTTTGTTGCAGAGCTGATGACATTGCTTCAGTGCTTGGGAGAGTGCAGGAAATTGGATGAAAATAAATACATTTCCTCAGTTAGCTTTTAAGATAGAGACTAAATATAATACTGTTTTGAACGTATCACATTCATGTTAACTGAAAGAGGAAATGAAGTACTTTCTTTCGCAATTTGTATTGTAATTATTTTATTTTTTATGTAATTAGGATAATGTGCACAGTGACATGATAAATATAGATGATATAAAATTGTAAATAATAAGTCTATGAGTGTATAATTACTGCATGCTGAGTTTGGTAATCCCGTTTTTAGTGCTTTTTCTATATTTTAGAACATTCCATGTTTCTTTAATTGTGATGAGTATTTACACCAACTGAACAGGAGAATATAAATATTTATGTGTGATATAAATAGCTTGGTGTATGTGTCCCTGAGGATTCAGAAATATCTGAAATGTATTGGGGTTTTCTGCTTGGAGTTTAGTAGGTTGATCATACTTCAAAGAGAGCATTTTTTTTTTAACAAATACTGTTTTACCTTACTGTTTTCTACATTTAAAGTACAATTCTCATGCTACAAAATATCCCTTTCATTGCAGAAGAAAGGGAAATGAGAGCCCCTAGATTTATATGGTTGTGTAAATCACCCTAGGGATGCGGATCGAACATTTTTTTGGTGTGTGTTATTTGATTTCATTTCCCGTTTTTTTGCCATGTCATTCATTTTGTTTCACAAGTTATATCATTTGCTATGTATGTCATTTCCATTAAAGTCAAAGAGGGGAAGCAAAGTATTCTATTTTTTTTACTAGAACATTGAGGTTTTCCATCCAGCTTTTGTAAAACTTGCAGGCAGGTATCAGCCTCAAAGGCAACAGAATCCCAAAGCAACAAAATTAGGATAAAACAGCACCAACAGTGGCATAAACAGCCAAGGTACAGAAAGGGGGGAAAGTAGCATGAACAGTGCCATGAATACCCCAAAGCATCAAGAATGGGGCAAAGCAGTAGGAGTAGTGATATGAACACACCAAGGCACTGGGGTGAGCAAAGCTGCTCAAACATTGGCATAAATATCTGAAGGCTAAAAGTGTGGGATTTGGCAAACAGCAGAATTGCATGAAAACCCCCAAGAGGTAAAGTGAAAGATATAGCAAACAGCAGAGTACCATGAATCTTCCCCCACCCCCCCAAAAAAGCTAGCGTGCAGAGTATGGTAAACGGCATAGTGGCATCAAAATCCCAGGGCATTGTGAGAGGATAAGGGGCACCAACAACAGTGACATGAACAGTCTGAGGCACCAAAAGAGCCACAAAGCAGCACCAACAGTTGCATAAATGTCCCAAGGTACTATGAAAGGACAAAACGGTACCAGCTGTGATAGGAGTTCTCCAAGTCACCATGAGAGAACCAGGAATAGGCTAGGTAGTAACAGTGGAAGACTTATTCAGCAAGCTACAGAACCAGGAAAGAGACAGACTGGAAGAAGACACTTTTTCTTGTTTTTACAATTTTTCTTTTTGGGGACAAAGCACTCCAGTATAACCAAGAAAGAAACAGGGTGGGAGGGTCATGTTGGGACCTTAGAGTGGTGCAATAAAAAGCAAGGCATTGAATCAGGAATGAGGCAGAGCATGAGGAACTCTGCCTCACTTCTGATTCAGTGTCTTGCTGATTCAGTGTTTTGCGTTGCCCTTTTATTGTTTTTTTTTTCTTTAACATTATGTGTGGGGTTTTTTATTATACATTGCTGAAAATTTTAGATCACGCAGTATATACATTTTTTAAAATAAATAAACAAGAGAGGCACCTGGCAACAGCAAGAAAGGCTGAGGGCCTATATTATATTCTCTTTAGCTGTATACTCAGTCCTCCTGACACTCACATGGAAACTCTGGGTAACCCAACAGTTTATTTTAGGAAAAATTAACTTTTCCTCCCTTTCTGGCGCCAGGTGCGAACGATGTAGCCTGCCGTTGAAAATAACCATTCACTAAGCTCACTGGTTGATGGGCAGAAGAGGAAATGCGGGGCCACATTGCCAAGGTCTGGCTAGCCGACAGCTTTGTTATGTACACCATACCAACAAATCTGAGGCCATGTCCTTTGTGGGCTCTGCCAGATAGCATGTGACTGATGTTTATTTAGCACCTCCTTTGCTGGAGGAGGATAAACTTTTCTGTTGCCAAGTGCTGTAAACTGCTGCAGCCATGGCCTGTTTCAGGAGAGAATGTTCTGCTATGGCCATGTGTTGGCATGGATAAAGGTGGGGGGGACATGGTAGCTGACAGGATGCTGCTCCCTCTGACACTACTCTGTGGAGTGCTAACTTCCATATCCGCCCTCTGCCTCTGCTGCTCCCATTCCTACATGCTGGCCTTCAATGTATCCTTTCACTGAATTAGAGTGTCAGACAGGAGTGCACTACTCTCTTTCGCCCATTGGTCACATAGCATGGCTAGCATATATCGATCTTTCTGGGTGAGGAGGGTTTCATCCTGTCTTGCACTTGCTGCTGCAAGGAGTCCACAAACTAGGGATATGCATTTGTTTGAAATGTGCCTGTTTTCATTTTGTTTCAAATGAAATGAAAAATAAAATAAATTTGTGAATTTTTAATTTTTGGGAAATAGTACGCACTATTTGCAAATGGTGAATCGTGCACACTATTTCCCCAAAATGAAAAGAAACACAAAAAAATGAAAAATGAACAAACAAAACAAAGACAAGAAAAATTAGTGTGCACATCCCTACTACAAACACCAGCACCTCTTCTGTCAGTTCCTCTTCCTGTTGAAAACACTCTAACTTATTCTGCAGGATGTTAACTATGAGGATCACATCACTCAGGGTGGCTGTTGAGGAACTGAGATCCTCCATGGCATCCTTGAAGGGCTTCAGGATTTATGATCAGCTGCATTATGTGTAGCTAGTCATGATGCCCCAAAGGGCAATCCACATCTATTTCACCTTCCAGAGACAAATGATGAAGGGCTGTCTATTAATCCGCCAGCCTCCTCAGCATTTGATACTATAGGGGGAATTCCACTCAGCACCCACATCCTGGTCATCCCATAGACCTATCCTAAAGTTAGCCACATAAACTTATCCAACTAATTGTAGGATAGCCAGATATATTTAGCAATGCAGTTATAAGCAAAGCTAGCCAGATAAGTTTATTCAGCTAACTTGCCGAGTGACACAGCAGTTGAATGGACCTTCGAGAGCTTCAGACAGATGTACTGTCAGTGCCACTGCAGATTTTACAATAAACCAAATCTTTCTGTCTGCACAATAACCTAATGTGTATTATAATGTTAAATAATTTCTTTAGTTGTTTTAATTTTCTTTTTAAATTATTGTACATTGCCAAGAACCCAAGATAGGTGATTAACATATTTAAATAAATAAATAAAATCTCACTACTCTACAGTGGAGTGAAAAAAGTTAAACTCCACTGCATACAGCAAACAGAGATATCAGACTTTTCCTTCTGCTTGTTCAGAGTCTGATACTCCACAGCGTAACTGTGTGTCATTGTAAGGGTCACCTTGGCTGGAGCAGAAAACCACACTGACTCCAGCCTTTACAAATGCACTTTCACTTTATTCAAGTTAACAGCGCTTCAACAACAAAACTGGCTGCCTACCTTTGCAGTACACTTCCTACTCCCTGGGCTTTGGGTCAGCATAGATTTACAGGAGCTACCTCTCCTGGAGATACGAGGGCCTGATAAGTTCAGCTAGGCTAACTAATTTATCCTGCCCCAGCTGGTCTTGCCCTCAGGACTCTCCCTGCCCAGCAGGATCCAGCCAACAGAGCTCTCTCCCTCAGTGGGATTTAAGGTGGACCAGGCATCAAGAAGGGGAAAACAGGGGCACTACATTACATACCTCCTCCCCCCCCCAACTTAGACCCATTAATCTTCATTATTACTCCGCCTTGGATCCCATCAAGTAAAGTACCACCCACCCCATTCCCCTTCATCTGGCCTCCTGCCACCTAGATGTTGTGCTTGTGGACCCTTAGGCCAAGGTGGGATTGACACAACCTGCAGGGAGGAGCCCTGCAGGTCCCCTCCATTGGTAGGGGGACCCAGAAGAGGCAGAGGCCCAACTAGAGCTTCACTTTTACCAGCCGACGTACCCCTCGGGTTGAGTCTTTGCGTGTGGAGGCCGGCAGACCTTAGGTGGTGGCCTCTGCTGATGACGATGGAGTCTGTTGGGACAGCTGGGTCAGAGTAGACATAGGGAGACTTGTTCGAAGGCAGACAGAGGTCCATGGCAGGCAACGGTCAAGGGGATCCAGAAATCAGGCAGAGATCAGTGGCAGGCAATGGTCAAGGAGGTCCAGGAATCAGGCAGTGGAAAGTACTGAGTATCTGTCCAAAGGGAAAGGCAGGATGGGTAGGCAGGTAGGAAGGAATGGAGAAGAACAGGGGGCAGTGAGGGAGACTAACACTGAGGCTGAAGAACTGAAGCTGAAGACAAGGGTCGCTGGAACTGAAGAGAAGTATCACAGGAACTGGAGAACGAAGACAAGGAACTCAGGAATTCAAACAAGGAATGCAGGAGCAGCATGCCCTACTGAAACTTAGGGAGACCTGTTGCTGAGACATTGGAGGAGTATCAGAATGAGCACTGCGGGGGATTTCCTACCACGGGCCTTTTAAGAATCATGACGTCAGGCATGCGCACGCCTAGGGGAAAGCCTGACTGGAAGGTAGTGGCATCCCACCGCAAAGTGCATGGATGGATCCTGGTTCGACGAAGTGTGCCGTCCAGCCACATGGGCAAGCGAGGGAGTTGTGCAGCGTTGGAAGCTGGAGGAGGGGGCCCGGACCAGGGTGTGAGTGTGGCGGTTCATGGGAGGGATCAGAGGACTGCCAAACATAAAACTAGGTTTGGGATTGGGATTCTAGGGCCACACTCGAGTTCTCACATTAGGATTACCCCTGACAACATTAGTAGCATTCACTGCATCCTGTGCCCAGTGTCAGTCCTTTGAATGCATCCCTTGTTGGCTCCTAGTCCCAATCCCTCCTCAGCTGGTCTCTTTGGACTGGCTGTGGGACTTGACATGGTTGTTCTTTTGGCATTATTTGTGGGTGCTCTTCAATGTCTGGTGCCTTCTCTCAGGCATTCCTGTCAGCGCCCTCTGGCTCCTCTGTAGTGCCACATCTTGGTTCCTTTGCAACCCCTCTTGCTGAGGTCACCATCGTATCTGCAGCCATTCCATCTAGCCTCTTGGCAGCACCTCTCTCAGGCTCCATCATGCTACCTTCCATAGGCTCATCAGTACTGCATCTAGTAGGCCATTCAATATCGCCCCCTCCTGGGCATTCCAGGGGTCCTCTCTCAGGGCTCTCCACAGCCCCTGTCCCTGTGTTTTCTCTGAGTTTTGGGCACTCTACAGTGCCTCCATGTGGACTTTCTGTAGTGCCGTCCTCGGGCCTCCCTGCAGCACCTCTATGCTCTGCACTGCCCATGATAGGCCAGTCCGTGCAACACCCCAGAGCCCTTTCCGAATTGCCCCTTTCTAGGTAATGGACGTTGCCTTCTCCAGGCCCGGCTATGAAACTCCACCACAAGCTTTATATTTTCTCTGATTAAGTTACTGCAGGAGCATTCCTTGGATCCCAACTACTCATTACACTCTCTTCTGGATTAGAGTCTCTTTTAAGGGTCAAGTGCTAGTCATATACTTGAAACAGATGCTGTACTTCTTTTGCTTCCATCTTTAACTCTGCTAGGCAGACTGTAAGCTGAGCCCAGCATGGTTCTCGAACCATCCGGTTCCTTAAGGCACTCTTTTGTCCCATTGCATGCTTTTCTGTGGACTCTTGCCAGTCAGGATCTGGTCTAATGTCAACTGCCTTGCTGCTTCCAGCTTCCTTAGAAGCAGTGCTTCTTTCCAGGGTAGGGCAGACAGATGACTTGGGAGCTGTGGCAATCTCTCTGCTTCCAAGTGTATGGAATCCAGTACTGGTTTTACTTTAGCCAGACTGGCAGCTATACAGGCTCTATCTGCTTCCAGTTTTCCCCGGGGGGGGGGGGGGGGGGGGGGGGGGGTGTCCAGAGACTCTGGGACTTCAGGACATTTTTCTGCAGTTGTTTCTGCTCTTCTAGAAGACTCTGAGCCAATGCTTTCCAATTAATTCCTGACTTACTGACTTACTGACATACTTCTACTGTGCTCCATTCGGTCCTTAGTGCAAAGCCTGCTTACTGCTGGAGGCTACACCCTGTGCACCTACTAGCAGTTTCACTTTCTTCTGGGGTCACGCCATTTCAGGCCCAGTGTACAATTGCTTTTCTCTGTGTTTTTATTTTAGTTTTGTTTTTTTCTTAAAAGGAAAAAAACGTTTTTAAAAACCCCTATCTCACTGGCACTGACTTTGCTGAATATTACAGTTTATCTTCAGATGGAGCATGTCTCCTTAGTCTGCACAAAAATTCCTAAATCTGCTTCTTTCCAAGCTCCATAGACCACTTTCTGTTTTAAAAGCACTTTCAGTTTTTCTTTTCCATGCTCTTCCTTTCCAGCTTTAAACTTTCGGTGTACTGCAGCCCTAGCAGCACTGCTTTACCTCACCAATTTCTTTGGCAGGCCAGATACCACAACTTAAATTTGCAGTTCTCCTATGGAGACTTGGATTTTTTTTCTGTTTCAATTCTTAGAAATAAAGACCCCAACCTGACACAATATGTGAGGGTGACAGAGCGAATCACCTTGGCTGGAGCAGAAAATCACACTGACTCTAGCCTTTTCAAATGCATTTTCACTTTATTCAAGTTAACAGTGCTTCGAAAACAAAAATGACAGCCTGTCTTTGCAGTACACTTCCCACTCCCTGGGCTTTGGCTCCACATAGATTTACAGAAGATGCCTCTCCTGGAGATGCAGGGACCTGCTGATCCCAGCTGGGCTAACCAACTTATCTGTTACGCATGCCGTCCATGCTCCTGGTTCCTTGTCTCTGGCAGTGGTAGGCCACCAGCTTTGTCCTCGGGCCTCCTCTGGTGCCTCCAGCTCAGTTACAGTACCTGGCGTTCCCGGTCCAGTCACCACTTCCATTGCTTCACGTCGGGCCTCTCCGCATGGCCTGCGGAGAGACGACGCTACTCAGGGCCATGCCCCTCCCTAGGTGCGCGCATGCGCATCTCCAATGCTTAAGTAGGCCTGCGGTGGGAAACTAGCCGCGGCCCCGGATGATGACGTCAGCGGAGCACCGGTACTTAAGCCCAGGCTCCACTCCCTAGCTTTGCCTTTGCAACAGGTCTCCTCGCTGGTTGAGTACTCATTGCCTCCTGAGAGATTCATCTCACTCCCGTGTTCCTGTTCCTCGCTGTTCCTGGTTCCTGACTCCTTGCCTCTATGTTCCTGCTCTTCACCTTTCCTCAGATTGCCTACACGGACGTTGACTTTGCTTTGCCTGACCACGCCATTGACTCTCTCCAAGCCCGGACCTCTGCTTCGCCTGACCATGCCATCAACTCTCTCCAAGCCCGGACCTCTGCTTCGCCTGATTATGCCGTTGCCTCTCTCCAGACCCAGACCTCTGCATTGCCTGACTAAGCCGTTGCCTCTCTCCAGACTCAGACCTCTGCATTGCCCGACTAAGCCGTTGCCTCTCTCCAGACCCAGACATCTGCATTGCCTGACTAAGCCGTTGCCTCTCTCCAGACCCAGACCTCTGCATTGCCTGACTAAGCCGTTGCCTCTCTCCAGACCCAGACCTCTCCATTGCCTGACTACACCGTTGCCTCTCTCCAGACCCAGTCCTCAGCATCATTTGACAACGCTTGACCATCTCCGTGTTCAGACCTCAGACCTCAGCCTTGCTTGCCACTGCTTCCAGATTGCCGCCAACCTGTTCTTTGACATCTCTTCAGCCTACTTCCTGGACTTGGTCTATTCAGGCTACAGCCTGCTCTTGCTTGGGTGCCCCCTGTCTGCCTACATTCCTTTGGTGCTCGGTTTCCAGGACACTACCTCGTCCAGTGTAAGAATGTACCATCTCCCCTCTGCTATCTCTGGGCTGATTACCATCTCCACATCGATGACATACAGAGGCCCACCTAAGTCCAGCAGGCCCCGGCACCCAAAGGCTCAACCCGCGGGGAACGAGGGCTGGTATTGGAGAAGCTCCAGTTGGCCTCTGTTCATCAGTCCAGTCCGCCTGCCGACAGTGGGGACCCGTAGGTCCCTACCTATGGGTTGTGTCAACCCCATCTCAGCCCAAGGGTCCACCTCCGGCGCAACATTATCCTGCCCCAGCTGGTCCTGCCCTCAGGATTCTCTCTACCCAGCAGGGTCCCATTCACAGAGCTCTCTCCCTCTGTGGGATTTAAGGTGGATGCCTGGTCCTGCACAGGCAAAAAGAAGGGGAAAACAGGAGCACTACATCACAATTATACTGAACAGAACAGAGAACAGACAGATATCTTTTACAAATACTAACAGTGAATGACAAGCTGAAACAGAAGAGCTAGAGCCCACCTCAGTTTTAACGTCCCTAGTTCCTTTATTCTTAGTCTTTTTCAGTTTTTTCTTCAGCTCCAAGAGCTAGAAAAGCAAATCTCCCTGCCCTGCAGCCCAAAGGCAAGTAAATTAAAATGATGCCTGCTTATAGTTTCTTTCATTTTCAGCTGAAAAAAGAAGTCATGTTAATCCATATAGATGCCAACTAGGTGGCCTGGTTTAAAAAAATGCTTGACCTTGATTGGTCCTGTTTTCTGGCTTCTTCTTTGTTCCCTTGTGCCTCAGATCCATACAGTCAGGGTCACTGTGATATTTCTGCTTGGCTTGCCTTAGAAGAAAAAAACAAACAGTTTGGCTCGCTCCATAAACTTTAATGGGATCCAAAAATCAATGCACAAGAAAAATTTCATAAATTTGGGGGAACTAGCCATTAATTTTTATTTTCAATGGACCAAAATGAATATGCCTAAATTGGTTCAGATTTCTTACTTATTTTAAATGAATGTATATCCTTATGCAATGCAAGAGGAATATGGTTTGGAACTAACCATTAGACAAATGGTAACTATAAGTGGGAATTCTGACTTTGCATCTACAAGAGTGCAAAATGATGTGACTGGGAAAGCATATTCTGCAAACATTCTAGGCAAGAAAACTGAAATTGTGACAAATTAAAAACTTTTGCTAGGTTAGAATCTCTTGTGACTGCCAAATTTAATTGCAGCATGACATTATAGTAAAATACAAACAATGCATATATAGTTCAATGTGAAAATAAAGCAGAGAAGTGTAATGAAATGATGGCTTCTGTAGAACTTATGGTCAGTTATGTACAGGATACTTGTGCTCTCCAAGGACAAGTGGGATGGCAATCCTCATAAGTAGGATGACATCATTGGATGGCAGCCAGCCCAGAATTTTATGTCAAAGTTTCTAGAAATTTGATTGTGCTACACCTGAAATGTGCAACATGCCATTATGCCAGGTGTTCATTCAAGGGCCTTTCAGTCTCTTTTTTCCTATGGAGACCACTAGTTGCAGATCCTCACTCTCCTGCCTGCTGGGGAAATTTTCCAGTTTTTATATGGGCAGGAATCATTCATCATGTTGCCACATGGTCTTTTCTTTTACCCCCTCTAGTGTCTTGAGTAGGCTTTTAGTCATTTCTGTAAGTTTCCATTCATTGTTGCACCTGGACAGTGCACTGTTTCCAGTATACCAGCAGCTTTAAACAATGATCCTAATGTGACAGAATCATGTCTGTCACAAAACCCCATGATATTTAGTTATTTATTATTAAAATATTTATCAAATGCCTATATCGACACAATCATATTAGGCAAATTATCATTTATATCATCACAAATACAACAATTATAAAATTCATACATAAAACACAGAAACACAGTAAAACATCTTGACTGCTCACAGATTTAGACTTATATTCCAAAGGTTAACCATATGTCTCGCGAAATAACAGGGTTTTGAGCTGCTTCAGAAGAGAACAATGTCATCAAGCTCCCGCAAAGCATCCAGAAGAGTATTTGAAAGGATCAGACCTGCCAAAAAAAATGTTTGTCATCTGGTCTCTATGAGACAAGCCACTTTTATCAAAGGGGTCACTAACAAACATTTTCCAGATGACCTTAAGACTCATGCAGGGGCATAATAGTCCAAAAGAGATATTAGGTAATGTGGGCCAGCATATTTTAAATCATAATTAGTAACTTAAATTTGACCTGCTGTTTTATATGTAACCAATGCAACTCTGTCAGTACTGGGGTAATATGCTTCCATCTTTGCTTTCCAGAATAGGCAAGCCACACAATTCTGCAACACCTGCAGGGCTTTTAAAATGCTGGTTGGCAGTCTTGTATACAGGGAGTTGCAGTAGTCCAGTTGTCAGTATATAAGCTTGTACAATTGTCCTAAAATCTTTTTTTTTTTTTAGTTTTTATTGCATTTCAAATTTAACACAATTACACATGTGAGGCAAAATAAAGTTACAGGAAATTGAATACAGTGACTCATTTCAAAGTTACAAGAAATATATATGACCTTCAGTTATAAGGAAATTTGGGGGGGGGGGGGGGTAGCTCAGGAAAATCCAAGAGCGAAAAAATCTAGGAAATAAAGAAAAAGGAAAACAGAGGTTTCATCACCTACTAACACATGCCAATTGCACTAGTTACATTTATGACTCAGTTAGGGTGAGAATCCAAAAAACCCCGCAATTGCGACAGCTCAAAGAAAATATACTTAGAATTCTGGAAATATATCACACATTTACAGGGATAACGTAATATAAACTTAGAACAGATTGTTAAGGCATCAGATTTCATAGTAAGAAACTTCCTTCTCCTCTCCTGGGTAATACATGTGATATCTGGATACATCCATATTTTCTGTCCATGAAATAGAGAATTCCTGTTTTGAAAGAAAAACCTAAGAACTGTATTTTTATCACTCAGAAATGCAAAACTCACTAGCAATGTTCCTCTTTGAGCAACTTGATCTTCCTGTGAGAGTTCCAAAACATTCGTGAGATTCATTGATTGCTGAACATTCCCGTCACTTTGTGGGCCCTCAGCAGCTTTCTGAGGCAGAAAATAGGCCTTTGTAACTAATGGCAGAGCAACTGCTGGTATCTTGAGATTATTAACCATATAGTTCTTAAATATATTCACCGTAGGCATCAGTTTAATAACTGGGAAATTAAGAACCCTAATATTAAGGCCTCTAATTAAGAACCCTAATATTAAGGCCTCTTAAAGAATTTTCTATATTTTCCATCTTTTTAACCTGAACATTTTCAGAATGCACCAAATTCCGTTGAAGCTTTTCAGCTAAAGCTAATCTTTTTTCAACATCATTTAGTCTCTTTTCTTGTTCTGAAACCTTTTATTCAGTATTCATAGTACGCTTGTTAGTATCTGTATATATATGAGATAATGTAACAATTGCAAACTCTATTGAGACTAGTGCTTCCAAGACCACATCAAGAGTTATAACTTTAGGTTTCAATAGAAAAGGCCTGAAAGAACAGCATGCTCACCCCTTCCAGTGCTTCCAGTGTCAGTGTCCTGATTCGAGTCCAAGTTTGAAACAGCAGAGCAAGTTTGTTCCAATAAAGAGGGGGGCAAATAGGCCTTAGAATGGCCCTCCAAAACCTCTTCTGCTGCAATGTTCCCCTGGATCCTTCTCCCATGGCTCCCAAATCAATCTCCTGCATTGCAGGTCGTACGGTGGAAACGGCTGAAGAAGCCATAGTAACAGCGACAGTCACTGCACTCGGCCGATGGGGTAGGGACAGCATCTCTGCTGTGCCGGGGCTTAGCGAGATCTCCTCGGCCACGAGAGGAGACATTTGCTCCACGTTCCCTCCTTCAGCGGCCCTCATTCCCGGCATTTTCGGCGTCGAAGAAAAGAAGCTCTCAATTCTTCGCTGGTTAAGATCCGAGGTATCTAGAACTGCCAGGCTCTCATGGAGCTTGGCTTTGCGCTTCGTTTGCGGCATAAGGAAATTGAAAGGTTACCGGTAAAGCAAATATACCGAGGAAACTAGAGAGCGTTCTGATCCTACTCCTCAATCGTCTGCCATCTTGGCTCCACACACACCCCCCCCCCCCCCTCAATTGTCTTAAAATCTGAATGATAGATGTAATCTATGCCTGGGGGCATCACATTTTACAGTGAAGAGAAAAAAATCTCTAAATGTTTCAAACCACTATCAAGTGCAATATTTCATCCACCATAAAGGTGAAAGAGAAACATTTTTGGGGAAGAAGAGGAAGGTTTCATACAACTTCATGTCATTGCATCCAGCAATGTATAATGTTTTTAATCACGAACCAACCTCCTCCAACCCGTGAATGATTTTTTTTATATTTTTAGCGTGATTTAATTTAATGAAAAAATGACTTAAAACATTTCCTTAAAGTCCTTTGCCCTCAATAGGGCTTATTCTCAAGAAATACCAGAACAATTCTCAATGAACGCCAACAAAGAGTTTTTAGTTTAACTCGGGAACCACCCCGTCACTCCTTTATGTCTGAAGTTTTTCTTGAATAACAGAACAATTTTCAATGAATGGCGACCAAGTGTTTTTACAATTTTGCTAGGAAAACACCTTGTCACATCTTTATATCTGGAATCTTTCTTGGAGAATTTTTTTTACCCACAATTGGGTTTTGTTGACCTCCTATTTTTCAACAAAAGAGAGCAATTTTCAATAACGCCGACACTTGATTTTTCAATTTTACAGTGGGGAACTTCCTCATTACTTATCTGTGCACAATCGAACTGTTAGCTCCATGTCCATATCCCGACAAGGCCTCGTTTCGAATCGTGGATTCTTCATCAGGGGACAAAAGTTTTGAGTCCTCTGTTTGAAGGCTGTACGGCGTCTTCACAAACTTTCAATCGCCAAATACATGGTCGCCATGTATCCACCTTTATGGTCGCCATGTATCCACCTTTATGGTGGATGAAATATTGCACTTGATAGTGGTTTGAAACATTTAGAGATTTTTTTCTCTTCACTGTAAAATGTTAGAAAAATTCCTTGAATATTGATTTGAGGTGATATCCGGTTTCGTGTACTTATGATATTTATATCCCTCGAAAAATAGTTGTGCTTCATTTGCTTTTGGGGGCATCACATGACATCCCAGGGCATTGTTCTTGGGTTAATATGAAGCCTATGGGGCGCTGGCACTGGTTGGAACTTATCAGAAAAACTTCAGGCACCAAATCAAAATTGGCATTGGAGAAATCGATAGTGATGGACCCAGGAGCTGCAGCAGTATTTGAGGAGGAGCCAGACAAGAAAATACAGCAGACCTTGAATATGCCAACGTAAAGCATTGGTACCATGGCATCAAGGGCATCTGTGTCGATTCAGGCCTGTATCCAGCTACTGCTTGAGTCTTTATAGCTGACCAATGGCCTTGTATGACTGCCTCCAGCCCATTGGGGGAGGTAGCTTCCTCGAGGCACAGAAGCTCTTTGGGTTTTGGTTCCCAACAGACAAGTGTTCCCTCTCTGAGGCCTTGACTGCAAGATGGGCACCATCTGGGTCTTTGCCATAATCGGATTCTGACTCATAGTTTTCTTGGGGTACAACTATAGATCTGAAGATGTCTCTGAAGAAGATGAATTGACAAGTTTCCTCTCTGACCATTCTCCTCCACCAGAAAGAAAGACCTTTCTTTTGCTGGAGGCCATTCTATTTCCTTTCTTGAATGACGATGAGACCAGAAACAAGATGCAGGACATCCTCTAGTTCATGGAGCATCCTAAGGAGATTATGATGCAATCCCAGTACAGGAAACGCAGATGAGGATTTTGGAAACCTCCCTCTCTAAGGGACAGATCTTAAAACATACGCGCGGGCATAGATTTGTTCGCCCAACCTGGCGCGAACAAATCTACGCCCGATTTTATAACATGCGTGCACTTCCCCTTCCCCGGGCTTCCCCTCCCTTCCCCTATCTAATCCACCCTCCATCCCTAACTAAATCCCCCCCCCCCCCCCTTTGTCGAAAAAGTTACACCTGCCTGCGCCGGCTGGCTGCCGGTGCGCCATTTCCCAGCCCGGGGGCTGCTTTGGAGACCTTGGCCATGCCCTCGGAACGCCCCCAAATGCCACACTGCCCCCAACACGCCCCCCAACATGCCCCCGACACCCCCCCCAAGCAAAGCCCCGGGACTTATGCGAGTCCCGGAGATTTGCGCACGCCGGCACACAAGTCCCCTGCGCGCATAAATCCAGCTGGATTTACGTGCATAGGGCTTTTAAAATTTACCCCTAAGGCTCCCGTAAACAGGAAGGCAGATATGATTTATCTTGTCCAAAAGGCTCCCAGATTCGAAAAAAAAGGCAGCTACTACACCAATTTGTGGTGGTCGGATCTGCTCTCAAAAGAGCCAGGTTGACTAGAACTCATTCCTCGGTACCCCTAGGGAAGAATTCCAGAACCCTGGATACTCTTTTTAGCCACTGCATACCTGCCCATGAAAGACAACGGATAATCCATCCATTTAAACAATAATCTTTTACAGTTGGCCAAGGGTTTAAGAATATTGAGTTGGTACAATTCTTCTTCCATGCAAGTAAACCAAATTCCCAACTATTTTAAGGCAGATAAATTCTAACTAAAAGGAAAATATGAATTTCAAATGTCTTTCAAAGATAGCAATAAAGGAAAAGCTTCAGATTTGCCATAATTTATCTTTAAACCTGAGAAGGATCCAAACATCTTAATATTCTGAATCATTTGCTCTAAACAAGTTTTAGGATAACCAAAAAACAAAAGCATGTCATCTGCGAACATACTAATTTTAATACTTTTATTTTCCACGGCAATACCCGGAAAATCTTTCATATTTCATAGCTTTATTGCCAGGGGTTCCAATGATAACACGTAGAGCAAAGGGGAAAGGGACAGCTTTGTCTAGTCCCTCATAATATTTGAAATTTATGGGACAATATCCCATTAACTTGAATTTGAGCCCAGGGATCCTCATAGAGCAATTGTACCCAACTTAAAAAGATGTCTTTGAAGCCAAACCTTTCAAGTATCCACCATAAATAAGACCATTCAAAACTGTCAAAAGCTTTTTCCAAGTCCAAATTAACTAACATGCTATCAGGAATATTCAGTTTGGTATCCTGTAACACTAATATTACCTTTAAAATATTGGCTGATGAGCAACGCCCTTTAATAAATTCAGTTTGAATTCACTAAGGTTTGTTTAACAATCTATTGGCTAACTCTACTGCCAGTATTTTAATTGACTGAGAAGAAAAATTAGCCAATATGTTTCAGGAAACAATGGGTCCTTACCTGGTTTATGCAACAATATTATAGTGGCCAAATTATGGTCTACTTCAAAAGATCCCTTTTCACGAACTAAAGAAAACATTTCTCTCAGGGGGATGGCTATATAATCTCCCAGTATTTTATAAAATTCAGACCCAAATCCATCAGGACCTGAAGTCTTGCCCAGTTTTAAAAGTTTAATGACTCTCAACATTTCTGTATCTCTTAATGGCATTTCCAAAAATTTCTTTTGCTCATTTGAGTGTTGAGGTATTCCTAACTCTTGAAAAAAAATCACAAAGTGCCTGAACATGTTCAGATTCTCTACTGTGTAATTCAAAAAATAAAACAAATTCCTTTAGTATATACCCTGTGTCTGTAAAGGTAATGTTCCTGCTTTTACATTATGTTTTGCTTTTATCTTCCATGGTGTTGAGGTCTTTAACAAATTTGCTAATAATTTTCCAGACTTATTTCCTTATTGAAATAGTTTAGATTGATAATAAAGTAAGTTATTCCTAGCTTTAGTCTATAGAATGTCATTCACTTCCTTTCTAATTGCTACCATATTTTGCTTATTTTCCAGCATTAAGTCATGTATATGCATTCTTTTTAACGCCACAAATTTTTTTGTAAGATCTAAAAAATTTTTATTTTGCATTTTTTTCTTACCATCATACCACAAAGAACAGCTGTAGCTGCATGCCAAAAAGTCAATGCATTTATATCTGGCATTGCATTTTCTAGTTGGTATTCTTTCCATTTGTCTAATAAAATTTTTTGAAAGCTTTGTCATGATATAATACTGCAGAATTTTCCATGCTGCTCTTCCTGTTCTCGTGTCTACAAATTTTAAGTTAAGCGAAATTACTGAATGATCAGAATTTGGGACTTCCTACATATTGTTTGATATTATTCTGTCAAACCATCTTTCATCTACTAGAAAGTAATCCAACCTAGAATACATATGATGAGCTTTAGAATAGAAAGAAAAATCTAGTTCTTCTACATGTAAGAGACGCCAAAAATCTATCAAACCGAGGGCTGGATTCATCATTCTTCGCAGAATGATGAATCGCAGAATGATGAATCCAGAGAAAAAGGGAGCGGGGCGAAAGGGGGGGCGGGCCTGCGAAAGGCCACAGCCGCTCGCACCACGGCAGTGCGATTTCGACAGCAGCAGCCTTTCATGCAAATAGCGCCACCATGAAAGGTGGTGCTATTCGCCGTGCTACTGCCAGTGATAATGTTCCTCACATTATCGCTGGCAGCGGTGCCACGGCCCCCCTCCCCGCCCTGACTCCTCCCCTCCAGCTAATTAACATCCTATCGCACGCAAAAAGCCCCTTTTCGCGTGCGATAGGGGTTTATCGCATGCGTTAGGGCCTTATTGCATGCGATAAGGCCCTAACGCACATGATAAATGTTTAGAAAATAACCCCCCACGTTCCTGTCAAAACAAGCTAATTCCAATATATTTTTTATCTATCCTAGGCTGCTTGGCAAGCTTACAATCCATGAGAGGGTGACATTAAAATCACTCCCATTATGCAAATATACTCACTCCAACATGCTATTTCTGCAGCTAGTTTAGAGAAAAGGCTGTGTGTATTCTTATTAGGGATGTACATGTTTACCAACATCAATTTGATGTGATATAAAGAGCCAAGAACAATATTAAAATTACCATCTGCATCTATAAATTGATGTTATTTATTTATTTATTTATTTATTTATTTAGAGGCTTTTCTATACCGATATTAGAGAGTACATCATATCGGTTTACATCCAAACTGAAGATAGAAATTACATAAAACAGGGAAGGGGGATGGGATAACAGTGACTAAAAACTAAAGAAATAACTAAAGGATGGCGAAGGAAAAAAAACTGCAGAGAAATAACATAACATGATAACAAGGTAACATGATGTTCAAAATGAAATAGCAAATGTTTATTTATTAATATGGCAACCCCCCTTTTTCTATGTGAAAATGAAGAATAATAGCAATGATCCACCCATTCTCTTCGTAATTTGGCATGTTCTGAGTCAATCAAATGTTTTTCCTGAAGAAATGCAATATCAGGTCTCATCTTTTTTAAACCTGTTAGAACTTTTTTGCGTTTAATTGAAGAGTGCAGACTGTCAACATTAAGTGAGCTAAAACAAATTAACACCATATTATGTTAGTGCGTATATAGCAGAACAGATTTTACCTTTGTCGGTCGGACCCCAGCTCAGATCCACCACCAGCGTACAGCAAGAAATTTGGTAGATTAATGTTGATTCTTTGCTAGACCCAAAGGATCGAATGATGAATGCTTCCTACTAGAGCGACGTCCTGGAAGTCAGAACGCTGGATACTCTTGAGAAAAAGTGTTTCAAGAAGCTATCCTGAATGCCCACATAGCATCTTACCAGCTGTTTATGGGCCAATACATTTGGGATCTGTTAAAGCAGATGCGGGAGGTAGCCAAGCAACGTCCTCAGAAGAAATGCAGTAACCTTTAGTTACTGGATGAGAAAGAAATGAAGTGTGGAAAACTCATGGGCTGCTCAGCCTTTGATGTTTTCGAGACAGCATCAAGAATCTGTGCTATAGGGTTTGGCAACCACAGATGCTGTTGGCTGCAGGCCTCAGACCTGAGGTACAGGAAAGACTTGATGATGTGCTATGCACTGGAAAAAAATTGCATAAAAAATAGAGTGAAGGAAGTGGTGGCAAAAATCCGTGAACACTGCATTGCTTCAGCAGATCTCGACAGCCTCTCCAGACCCACTCACCTTTGTCGGAAAGTATCTAAGCATAGGGCTCAGGAGGCACTTGTTGCACCGGAGTTGGACCATTGGGCCGAGGTGGGGTTGATGCTACCCATAGGATGGATCCTACGGGTCCCCACCATCGGCAGACAGTGAGGGCTGACGGACGGAGGCAGGCTGGCGCTTCACCAATACCAGCCCTCGTTCCCCGCAGGTTGAGCCTTTGGCTGCCGGAGCCAGCTGGACTTAGGTGGCCTCTGTCAGTGGTCATCAATGGCTGGATCGAAGTCAGCCCAGAGGCAGCAACTAGTATAGGTATCAGTCTGTGCTGGATGAGGCAGAGTCCCGGAGACTCAGGCGCCAATATGAACACAGTCTGACAAATGGCGCCCGAGCAAGAGCAGGCCGAAGCCTGAATGGACCACATCCAGGACAAAGGCTGAAGAGGTGTCTTGAAGCAAGCTGGGATCAGGGCTGGTGGCAGTAGGGAAGCAGTGGCAAGCAAGGCTGAGGTCTGGACGAGGAGAGAGTCAAAGGATGGTCAGACAAAGCAGAAGTCCAGGGCTGGAGAGAAGCAACGGCGAGGTCAAGCGATGCAGAGGTCCGGGGCTGGAGAGAGGCAACGGAGTAGTCGGGCAATGCAGAGGTCCAGGGCTGGAGAGAGGCAACAGAGTAGTCAGGCAATGCAGAGGGCCAGGGCTGGAGAGAGACAATGGAGTAGTTAGGTGATGCAGAGGTCCGGGGCTGGAGAGAGGCAACGGAGTAGTCAGGCAATGCAGATGTTAGCAATCTGGAGGAGAGACGAAGGAAGAGGAATACAGGAACAAGGAAACAGGAACGAAGGCAATCAGGATCGGTTACCAGGAACAGAAGAAACAACGAGTACTCGACTAGCGAGAGGACCTTTTGCAAAGGCAATTTGAGAGAGAGGAGCCCGGGCTTATATACTGGAGCTCAGCCGACGTCATCATCCAGGGCCGCAGCCAGGTTCCCGCCACGGGCCCTATTAAAGGATTAGCTGTGCGCGTGCGCATGCCTAGGGAGGGGCGCGGCACTGGTTGGGGCGGCATCTCTCTGTGGGCCAGGCAGAGAGCCCTGACGCGAAGCATCAGGAGCTGTAGCAGAGCCAGAGGCCCCAGGGGCGGCCCGAGGACGGAGCCGGCAGCCCAGAGCTGCCAGAGACAAGGGACCAGGTGCTGGATCACTTTGAAAGAGGTGAGGGGGCCAAGCCGCGGGTCTGCCATGGCCAGCATGCGTAACAGCACTTCTTCCAGTCAGAGAGGTATTATCCTCACCTCCTCTGTCCTGTGTACAACAAGCTCTCATGCCCACTTAAGACAACAGATGACTCCCCAAGCCAGAGCTGGCACCCCAGTTGAAACCTGGGAAGGGGTTTGACTGGATCACATAGCCTGGATCCTGTTATCTGTGCAGAGAACTTTCCTGTCAGAGGCAGGCTGAGGTTTTACATAAATGTTGACCCAGAATATAACTTTGAACTTGTATGCACATAATGAAAAAAAGGTACAGATTGCATCTTTTGGGTATCTCTCCATATCTGCCTCCAGACCTCGCTTGGGGGATGTCTCCACATGTGGAATTGCTTCAGAAGGAGCTCTCCTCCCTCTTAGAGACTAATACGTTCAAGCGTATTCCACCAAAGGAAAGAGGGCAGGGATTTTACTCCAAGTACTTCCTAATTCCAAAGAAAACTGGGAGAATCCATTCCATCCTAGACCTAAGGGCCTTAAACAAGTTTCAGAACATAGAAAACTTCAAGATGGTTTGCTCGGGCAACTTAATTCTCTTTTTCAAAAAGAGGACTAGCTATGCTGCTTTGATCTTAAGAATGCTTACACTCACTCGCTGTTTTGATAGTTATATTGTTTGTTTTTTAGATTATGTTTCTCTGTGATCTGCCTAGCACAGCTGGTCTGCTATAGGTAGACTAAACTTATTTTAAAATAAATATAAATATTTCCAGATCACAGAAAATATGTAAGTTTTGTAGCAGGGGACTGTTACATCCAGTATTGCAAGCTGCCACTTGTCTTTACAAAATTTATTGCCATGGTGGCAGTGCATCTATGCATATTGGAAATGTATGTGTGCTTCTAGCTGGATGATTGGCTAAGAGCACATTCCAGGTGAGTGCCACAGAACTGATGCATAAAACCATCCTGATGTTGGAATTAATAGGATTTATCATCAACTACCCCAAGACCTACTTGAGCCTGTCATCTCTATTGGAGTTTATTAGGACACTGCAAAACATGACTCAGCCAAAATCCTTTCTTCCACAATAGAAGGCTATCATGTTGATATCTGCAGTGGAAAGGATTCAAGTGAGTCAGCATGCATCAAAATAGCACATGTTGAAGTTGTTGGGCCTCATAACATTAACAGTCCATGTTACTCCCTGGGCACATCTCCAAGCGAGCTCAGTGGACCCTCAGATCACAGTGGCTGCAGGCCACTCAGAATCTTTGAGACAGCATCTATGTCATGCAGCCACTCAAGGACTCCCTGTCCTCGTGGTGAAACAATTCCAATCTGACCAGAGCATACCTTTACAAACTGCTTCAATCCAAATTTTCCTGACTATGGATACGAACAACCTGAGGTGGGGAACCTATATGTAGAGGGTCTCTGTCATCAAGGTCCTTGATCTGCTCAGGAAGAACTTTATCAGATAAACTTCCTAGAGATAAGTGGAGTTCAGTATTCTCTGAAGACTTTCAGAGATCGGTTGACCAACAAAGTGATCCTGGTCCAGACAGACAATCAAGTAGTGATGTTTTGCATCAACAAGCACCAAGGCACAGGATCATACACCCTGTGTCAGGAGACTGTCCAGATGTGGGAGTATGTCATTTCTCAGGTAATGATTCTCAAAACCATGTAACTGGCAAGTCCTGGAACCCCATGAAAGGTCCCTGGACTGGGGGATAGCAAACCAGATATTCCACAAGTGCGGTACACCCAAGTGAGATCTGCTTTCATCTCCCCAGAACAGGAAGATCCCGCTGTTCTATTTCAGGAAAGGGACTCAAGGCAAACTAACACTGGATGCTTTTGCCCTCAACTGGAGCAAGAGCCTGCTGTACACATATCCTCTGTTTCTACTCTGAAGACTTTATTGAAGCTGAGAGAGGATCAGGGGACCATGATTTTCATAATTCCCTTTTGGCTGAGACAGGTTTGATTCCCACTCCTGAGGGAAATATCCAACAGAGAAATGGTCAGACTGGGGAATTCCCCAGCTCTCATCACTCAGGATTGAGGGCAGATACACCATCCCAACATCAGGTCCCTGGATCTTACTACCTGGATGTTGAGAGGGTAAATCTGCAACCCCTTGATTTCTCAGAGGATGTGTCTCATGTTCTGTTAGCTAAGAAAGTTGTATTATATAAGATTTAAACTATTATTCTTGTTCCATGTATAACGCTCTGGCGTATGTTTTTGTTCTATGTACACCGACGCGATATCTCTGATGAGCGGCGGTATATAAAAACCAATAAAGAAAAAAAGAAAAAAAGAAAGGAATCTGCAAGAAAGTCCAGTAGACTAAAATGGAGGAAGTTTGCCTTATGGTGGGAGCAAAAGGCTCAGACCTTTTAGCTTGCTCCACGCATAAACTGCTTGATTACTTTCTACATGTATCCAAGTCAGGTCTCAATCCAACTCAATAAGAGTTCACCTCAATGCAGTCAGCATGTATTATCAACATGTAGAAGGCAGATCCATCTCTGTATAGACTTTGGATGTCAGATTCATTCGAGGCTTGCTTCATTTGAAGCCTCCCACTGTGTCTTGAAATCTCAACATGGTACTGACCCAGCTGATCAAAGCTCCTTTTGAGCCACTGTGTTCTTGTGGCCAAAAGTTCCTGACATGGAAGGGCCTAGTTTTGTTGGTAGTGACTTCAGTGTAAGGATTCAAGGAGCTCCACATTTTAGCAACTTAAATAATAACAGTAACTTAATCATAATAGGGTGCTTCTCCTAATCTGTGTAATAATTGTGGTCCTTGGTCTTAAGGCAGATCATCTGGAAGCTCAAGGCTTATCATTTACCTTCAGCCATCTGTAATAAAAAAGGAGTTGACTCAACTAAAAGAGAAATTGTCTGTGTTTACAAAAAGCTCCGCAACTGTATAGCATCCAAAATATCTGCCCCCACTCCCACAGAGCATTCAGAAACGCATAAATAAATGGATTACAATGGGCTGTGGAAGGATAAGACATGTGACAAGGAGACACCCACTCTCCCAAATGATACCCGTACAAAATACCTTTTCTGCATTGGAAAATGATGATACTCCAAAAATGAAAACTGTATCTGAAAAAAGAGACACTCAAGGCACATTGAAACCATATAATGTCATCAAATATTGAAACAAAATGATCCCTCTACTTGGAGACATTTTCACCAGAACCCAACAGAAATCACAATATGTTACCAACTGCCCTTTCAGAAAGCTTCTCCTGTGGGAGACTTTATCATTAGAGGTACTAACTTGGGGACTCAGTTTGATGATAATAAAATCCATTTCAGAATCTTCAGTTGCAGAAGTATAAACCAGATTTTCAATACCATTAAGGAAGAACATAAGGAATATAAAACTGTCTATATGGGGACAAATGACCTTGCTAGAAATAACATCCAAGAAGTAAAGAGAGATTTCTAGAATCTGAGGAAGCAGCTTGGTTATATGGCACAGATTGCTGCCTTTTCAGAAGTGTTACTTGTACATGGAAAGGGAAAAGAAAGGTTAGTTCATATAAACAACTTCAATGTATGTCTTAAAACCTAGTTTAAGAAGAAGGATTTGGATATATTGGGGGTTGGAGCAGGGTATTGAAAAATGGCCTGCATCTTTCTGAGGCAGGAAGAAGAATCCTTAGTGAGAAACTCAAAATAATATGTCATCAGGCATTTAAACTAGTGATAGGGATAGTAGATGGAAGTCAATGAAAATAAAATGTCATTCTGAATGCATACAAATACAGGAAGTAGTTAGAGAAAAAACCCCAAAATTAATCTACTTTTAGGCAAAAACACAGAAAAGGTATCTGGGAAGTACAGCAAACTGAGGGGGAAAAGCTAGAAAACTAAGTGCATAAATGCTTGAAGTTTGAGCAACAAAGTTCCAGATTTGCAGGCACTAATAATAGATGTAGACTTGGATATTGTAGCTATCACGGTGTTTACTTATGAGGATTTTGGGGAGATACCCATTCAGGTAAATATTCAGCTGAACTGAACTGAATCACAGTGAACATGGAAGATGTAGTAGGCCAGACTGACAAACTGAAGAGTAGCAAATTGCCTGGACCAGAAAGAATTAAAAAATGAAATAGATCTATCACTAGTAATTTGTAACCTGCCATTAAAATTGTCCATTGTACCTGAAGATTGGAGGGTGGCCAATGTAATCCCGATATTTAAAAAGGGCTCCAGGGGTGATCCGGGAAGCTATAGACTGGTGAGCCTGACTTCAGTGCAGGAAAAAATTGTGGAAACTATTCTAAAGAACAAAATCACAGAACATATAGATAGATATGGTTTAATAGGATACAGCCAGCATAGATTTACCCAAGGGAATTCTTGCCTTACAAATCTACATTTTTTTGGAAGGGGTCAATAATCATGTGGATAAAGGTGAGGCAGTAGATGTAATGTATTTGGATTTTCAGAAGGCATTTGGCGCAAAGTCTCACATAAGAGACTGCTGAGAAAATTAAAATGTCATGGGATAGGAGGCAATTTCCTTTTGTGGATTGCAAACTGGTTAAAAGAAAACAGAGAAGGCAAACAGTGGAGAAAGGCAAATAGTGGAGTGCCTCAGGAATCTGTAGTTGGACTGGTGCTTTTTAATATATTTATAAGTGATCTAGAAAGGGTAACAATGAGTGAGGTGATCAAATTTGCAGATGATACAAAATTATTCAGAGTTGTTAAATCACAAGCAGATTGTGATAAATTGCAAGAGGACTGTGCAAGACTAGAAGACTGGGCATCCAATTGGCAGGTGAAATTTAATGTAGTCAAGTGCAAAGTGATGCACATAGGGAAAATAACCCAAGCTGTAGTTACATGATATTAGGTGCCATATTAGGAGTTACCACCCAGGAAAAGATCTAGGCATCATAGTGGACAATACATTGAAATCGTCAACTCAGTGTGCTTCAGCAGTCAAAAAAACAAATTCAGTGTTAGGACATATTAGGAAAAGAATTGTGAATAAAACTTAGAATGTAATAATGCCTCTGTATCAGTCCATGGTGAGACCGCACCTTGAGTACCATGTTCAATTCTGGTCACTGCATCTCAGAAAAGATATAGTTGCACTGAAAAGATATAGAGAAGGGATATCAAAATGATAAAGGGGATGAAACGACTCTGCTATGAGGAAAGGCTAAAGATGTTAGGACTGTTCAGCTTGGAGAAAAGACAGTTGAGGGGAGATAGGATGGAGGTGTATAAAATCATGAGAGAACTAGAATCTATTTATTTATTTGAAAATGTCTTCTAAACCGCTTTTAACTAAAGTGGTTTACAATAAAACATACATATAGTTAAAAACAACAGACAAGCAAAAAGTACATCTTTAATATAAAGCAACATAAAAAAATAAAACAAAAAACATCATCTAACACATCATAGGGTCATATAATAGTTTTAAAGTAACATACCACATAAAAGTAGGTTATATACAGCCCTCAAATATATCAATCCTTTAGAACTATGTTTCTAACTCACCAAATACTTGCTGAAATAACCATGTTTAAGCCCTTTTTAAACAATTTTTTGTCAACTACTAATCTCAGAGTTTCTGGCATTTTGTTCCACAGAATAGGTCCCGCTACAGATATTGCCCTTTCCCTTACTTCCCCCAAATGTGTCTGTTGAATATTGGAAACAGATAACAAACCTTTGTTTGCTGATCAAAACTTCCTAAATGGTGTATAGAGGTGCAGTCTAGTACCTAGCCAAGAAGTATCACTATTGTAAATTGTACAATGGATTTTCCACTGTTGGACACAGGATGCTGGGCTTGATGGACTCTTGGTCTGACCTAGTATGTCATTTCTTATGTTCTTGTAGAGAGAACTTTGTACACAATCCTTTATTGTATTGGTAACCAATATAGGCCTGGATTTATCAAAATGTGGTAAGTACTGCATGCAATAGCAAAAGGGGTGTGTTTTATGCTAATATAGCATTTATTGCAATTTGCACTAATTACCTGTGTGAAGAGCTAAGTTAGAAGTGCTGACCTGTTGTATTTCCTGCATTCAACCACTGGGGGATGAGAGAGAGAGAGAGAGAGAGAGAGAGAGAGAGAGAGAGAGAGACTGACTGACTGACTGGCTGGCCATAATGTCATGGCCCATAGGTAGGTATTTGTATCCCTATGGTAGGCCCACCTAGTAACTTGAGGTGGGGATTAGGTAAGAGTGCAGGGGGTTAGGGGCCACTTTGACATTCTACGTGACACCTACGAACAGAACAGTGGTCTCTTCTGAAGATTTGATGGCCTTCGGAGTGAGGAAACTCACTCCAAGATGAGATTTGGGCAAGGTTCTCTCAACCTAGCTTGATGTTACCCAGGTAGAGAATCCATCAAGCTAGGTTGAGAGAACCTTGCCCAAATCTCATCTTGGAGTGAGTTTCCTCACTCCGAAGGTCATCAAATCTTCATGAGACCACTGTTCTGTTCGTAGGTGTCACGTACAATGTCAAAGTGGCCCCTAACCCCCTACACTCTTACCTAATCCCCACCTCGAGTTACTAGGTGGGCCTACCATAGGGATACAAATACCTACCTATGGGCCATGACATTACGGCCAGGCTTGCTCTCTCTCTCTCTCTCTCTCTCTCTCTCTCTCTCTCTCTCTCTCTCTCTCTCTCTAGACCCTTCAATTCACCTGAAATAGGCCTTACGGGAGACATCGCAAAGGGCGATGAAACCTTACCACAGGATCACGGCAGCTATCGCACAGCCTAACGCAATTCAAAGAGGTGTAGTTAAAATCGGCGTTACAGCTGTGCAATAGCTCTTCGCAGACAGGCTAACCCAGCCCACTCTCCGCCCCTAACTCCTCCTATTTTCTGAATTTGCATCACACCATACGATATGGTGCGATCGCATGCGTTAAACACGTTTTCGCATGCGGTAAGGGCCTATCGCATGCGTTAACGGGGCTTTTCGCATGCAATAAGCCCTTAACGCATGCGAAAACGCCTTATCGCATTTTGATAAATGACCCCCATAATTTGTATAATACTGGAGTTATGTGATCATATTTATGTGTCCCAGAAAGGATTCTTGCTGTGGAGTTCTGAAGTAACTGAAGGGATCTAATGGTATTATTTGGGACTCCAAGAAAAAAGGAGTTACAAAACTCTAAACGTACAAAGATCAAGGTTTGGAGAACTAACCTGAAATCATCCTGTTCTAGGAGGGGTTTTAGTCTCCTCAACACTCTTAGTTTATAGTTACCAGACTTAACTAAATTATTTACTTGATGTTTCATAGAGAGCCTGGTGTCTAACAGGACACCCAAATCACGTACCATGCCTGGACTACTGTCTCTTGATTCTCGAAGTAAAAGACAGTCTTAGGTTGTCTTGAGATAAGGATTATTTCTGTTTTTTTTTTTTTTTTTTTATATTAAGAGTAAGTCAGTTCTGACGTAGCCATCTCGAGATGGCCAACATGTATATATCAAGTTCCTGTAAAGCAAAAGCAACTGAGGACACTATCGGAAATGAGAACTGGATTATCATCTGCGTAGATCCGAAACTTAAGCCCCAGACTGTCAAGAAGTTTGAAGAGGGGAGCCAAGTAGGTATTAAACAGAATGGAAGACAAACTAGATCCATGAGGGACACCAGTTTTTATATCTACCCACGCAGAGCAGGCAGAACCTATTCTCATTGCAACTTCCCTTTTACTGAGGAAAGACTGAAATCAACTAAAGACTGAGTTTTGAATTCCAAACTCAGTCAAACATGTCAATAGAATGTTATGGTCAATAGTATCGCAGGCAGAAGAGATGTCTAACAATACCAGGAGGAATCTTTGGTCTTAGGGTAAATGTGAATCGGTTATTTAATCTTTCAAATAATGCAAGGCCTAGGGGGCACTCAATGAAATTAGGAAATAGCACATTTAAAACAAATTGGAGAAAAATCTTTTTCACTCAGCACACAATTAAGCTCTGGAATTACCGTAATTGCCAGAGGATGTTGTTAAGGTAGTTAGCGTACCTGGGTTTAAAAAGGTTTGGACAAATTCTGGGAGATGTCCATAAACTGCTATTAATCAAGCTGACTTAGGGAATAGCCACTGCTTATTACTGGCATTAGTAGCATGGGATTTATTTTATGTTTGGATACTTGCCAGGTACTTTTATCCTGGATTGGCCACTGTTGGAAACAGAATGCTAGCCTAGATAGACCCTCGAGCTGACCCAGTATGACAACTTATAAATATCATGAATGAGATACAGCTGTCCCCGGACTATAACCTGTTGAGGAAAGATAGAGAGGGCAGAAAAAGAGGAGGAGCAGCTCTTTATGTCAAAAGCAATATCTTAGTAACTAAAATTTTGGGGGCATGGAGTAAGGAAGAAGCTTTGTGAACTGTCTTTAAAAAAATATGATGGCATTTCTATTTACAATGGTGTGGTCTACAAGTCTCCAAATCAGACAGAAGAAATTGACAGAGATTTGGTTGAAGACATTCGAAAGATGGGGAAAAAGGGAGAAGTGTTGCTCATTGTAGATTTTAATCTGCTGGATGTGGATTAGAGTATCCCTGCTGCAGAATCTGTAAGGAATAGGGAGATTGTGGATGCCTTTCAAGGGACTCTACTTAAATAAATAGTAATGGAAACCATGAGGGGAAGAGCAATACTGGTGCTCACAAATGGAAATAGTAGGTGCCCATCTGAGCACCAACGATCATCAGATGGTATGTTTTGAAATAGCGACTAAGAGATCAAAGTCATAGATTTCAGAAGTACAGACTTTGTTAAAATAGAAACAGAGAAACATGACAGCAGAAAAAGACCATATGGCTCATCTAGTCTGCACATCCATCCAATAAATGTAGATCTTATGATTCCCATCACTCCCTCAGAGATCCCCTGTATTTATCTCATGCTTTTGTGAATTCAAATAATGTTTTTGTCATCCATCTCCACAGGGATGTCATTCCATGCATCCACTACTCTCTCTATAAAGAAATATTTCCTAAGATTACTCCTGAGTTTACCCTCATCATGTCAGAGCTTGATGTGCCGGAATAGGGTAACCCCATGGACTGAAGTGGCTGCTGGCAGGACACAGAGACAGGACAGGGACAGGGCAGTCCGGAGCAGGACCAAGACAGGCAGGGATCTTCAGCTGTACAGGCCACCTCTCTCTCAGGCTGAGCCTTTGGGTTCTGGTTGCCAGCAAGACTTGGGTGGTCCCAGGGCAGGGACTTACAGATGGTGCACGCAAGAAGTACAGGGGTATCCATGAGTCTAGGCAGAATGGAAATGAAGGTAGAATAACTGGAAGGTGCTCACAGATACACACAGAACAGAAGTGCACCACAATAAAGACAAGGACAAAACAAATAACCAAATACAGACAAAACTGAAGGCCATGATAATGGGGCCAACCAGGGAAAAAGATGAGACAACTAAACATAGAACAATAAGGCCACAAAAAACAAAGGCAAAGGCAACAGGGATCCAAACAGGAGCAAGATCAAGCTTTAAACAAGAGCAATGATGGACATAATGTGGGCTAAGGAGACCCCAAGCTGAGGCAGGGAGCTCCATGAGAGGCAGGCTTATATGAGGCAAGCTCCCTCAAGCAGCTTAGTGTTGAGCTGCTTGAGGGAGCCTGCAAGGCATAGGCCTGTACAATTCAGACTGCAGCCCTCTAAATTCCCCTGCTGGAAGAAGGGGCGCATAGCCACCAGGATCCTCACACATCCCATGACCCCTTATTCTAGAGCCTCTTTTCCATTGAAAGAGGCCAGCGTCTTCTGCATGTAATCCTTGGAGATATTTAAATGTCTCTATCATATCTCCCCTATCATCTTTTCTCTAGGGGACACATGTTTAGATATTTAAGTCCTTCCCCATATGCTTTAGAATGAAGACTACTGATCATTTTAGTAGCCACCCTGTGGACTGACTCCAACCGGTTTATATCCTTTTGAAGGTGCAGTCTCCAGAACTGTACACAGTATTCCAAATGAGGTCTCACTAGAGACCTACATAGGAGCAATATCACCTCCCTTTTTCTGCTGACCATTCCTCTCCCTATACAGCAAAGCATCTTTCTGGCTTTATCTACCTGTTTGGCCATGTTAAGACCATCAGCTACAATCACCCCCAGATCCCATTCTTCTTTTGTGCTTAGAAGGATTTCACTTCCAATACTGTATCTCTCCCTATAGTTTTTGCATCTTAAGGGGTAGATTTTCAAATAGCGCGAATTGGCCTACTTTTGCTGGCGCATCAGGCGCAAGCAAAAGTAAGCTGGATTTTAGTAGATACGCGTGGAGCCGCGCGTATCTGCTAAAAACCTGGATCGGTGTGCACAAGGCTATTGATTTTGTATAGCCGGCGCGCGCCGAGCCGCACAGCCTACCCCCGTTCCCTCCGAGGCCGCTCCGAAATCGGAGCGGCCTTGGAGGGAACTTCCTTTTGCCCTCCCCTCACCTTCCCCTCCCTTCCCCTACCTAACCCACCCACCCGGCCCTGTCTAAGCCCCCCCCTTACCTTTGTTGGGGGATTTACGCCTCCCGGAGGGAGGCGTAAATCCCTGCGCGCCAGCGGGCCTCTTGCGCGCCGGGATGCGACCTGGGGGCGGGTACGGAGGGCGCGGCCACGCCCCCGTATCCGCCCCAAAACGCTGCCGACACGCCCCCTAAACGCCGCGACGACCGGGCCCGCCCCCAACACGCCCCCCTCGGAGAACCCCGGGACTTACGCGAGTCCCGGGGCTCTGCGCGCGCCGGTAGGCCTATGTAAAATAGGCTCACCGGCGAGCAGGGCTCTGAAAATCCGCCCCTAAGTGCATTACTCTGCATCTTTTAGCATTAAATCTTAGCTGCCAGTCTCCAGACCATTCCTCGGGCTTCATTAGATCTCTCCTCATGTTTTCCACACCTTCCTACTGTCCCCTGTAACAGATTTTGGTATCATAGGCAAACAAACAAACCTTTCCTGACAATCCTTCCGCTATGTTGGTCACAAAAAAAAAAAGAAAAGAACTAATCCCAGCACTGATCCCTGAGGCACACTCTCATCCCTGTGGAAATACCTGAAGGAGGAGTTAGAAGGCTAGGAGAAGTGGAACAACAGTGAGCTAAATCTAAAGGAGCTATAACAAAGGCAACAAATCTCTTTGTAAGAAAAGTGAATAAAAATAAGAGGAAAAGGAAACTGATATAGTTCTCTAAAGAGGTGGCTGAAAAAATAAAATCAAAAAGATCAGCATTCAAAAAGTACAAAGAAACTCAAAAAGAGGCTTACAGGAAAGAATATCTGATGGAGCTAAAAGAGACAAAAAAAAGAAATCCAGATTGCAAAAGCTTGATTGGAAGAAAGGATTGTCAAAGAAGTAAAGTGAGGTGACGAAACATTATTCTAATATATGAGAGAAAGGTAGAAGGCCAGAGGTGGTATTGTAAAATTGAAAGGAGATAAGAGTCATGGTGTGGAAAAAGATGCGGAAAATGCAGAATCGTTAAACAAACACTTCATTTCGATGTTCACTAAGAAAGATTTTGGGGATGCACCAATGCTTGTTGGTAAGAACAGGGATGTAGGTGGGATAGATACTACTCTATTTACGGAAGAAAAGATGTTGGAAGTACTAGCAAAAGTAGAAGTGGGTTAAGCCATGGGGCCAGATGAAATACATCCCAGGATTCTGAAGGAGGTCAGAGAGGTGCTGGTGGGTCCGCTGAAAAGACCTGTTCAATAGATCATTGGAAACTAGAGTGGTGCCGCAGGATTGGAGAAGGTGACCCCCATTTCTCAAAAGTTATATCAGGGAAGATCCTAGAAATAACAGGCCAGTTAGCCTTACCTAGGTGGTGGGAAAATTAATGGAATTGCTGCTGAAGGAAAGGATAGGGAACTATCTGCAATGCAGTAGTTTGTATGATCTGAGACAACATGGTTTTTAGCAGAGGAAGATCTTGTCAAACAAATTTGATTGACTTTTTTGACTGGGTGATTAGAGACTTAGATGAAGGAGGGGCACTAGATGTGATTTATCTGGATTTCAGCAAAGCTTTTGATACTGTGTCACACTGGAAGCTCATGAACAAATTGAAAAGCATTGGAATGAGTCCCAAGGTGATGCAATGAATGAGAAATTGGTTGACTGACAGATGACAGCGTGATCATAAATGGAGCTTTCTCTGAGGAGAGTAGAGTGATAAATGGAGTGCCTTAAGGATCAGTTCTGGGACTGGATCTGTTCAATATCTTTGTGAGTGATATTACAGAAAGATTAGAAGGAAATGTTTGCCTTTTTGTGGATGAAAGTAAAATCTGCAACAGAGTGGACATACCTGAAAGAGTAGATAGAATGAAAAGTGATCTAAGAAAACGTATTTATTTATTTAACATGTTTTGTATACCATCATTCAGTTTCGCCATCAGAACGGTTTACAGTAATCATATTAGTTAAACAAAGTTACATCAGAGTGTCTACAGTGATCATATTAGGTGAACCTATTAGGTGAACATGGTTACATCAGGTTGTGTGTTAGTTGTTACATACTAAAAAAGGTTCTCGTGCGACGTAGAATAGGTTTTATGGTTGAGGTGAGTCTCCGCCAGTGGACAGGAAGGTATATATGTTGGATGGTTTGTCTGGTTAGGATAGTTACCCCAAGTATTTCCGATTCAAGGTATACTTAGGTTATTTGTATATGATGATAGGGCATTGCACATTGTCGTTAGAGGTTATTATGTTGCTCGAAGGATGTGGATTTCTTCTTGGTGTTGGATTGGTGGGAGTCTGTTGGTGTTGATGGTTGAGTGAGTTTGCGTAGGCTCTGGTGAAGAGTGGTCAAAAGTTTGGCAGTTGGAATTCATTTCCAAGAAGTGCAGAATCATGCAGTTGGGAAATAGAAATCCAAAGGAGTTTTACGTACTGGGGGTGAAAGTCTGATGTGCACGGATGATCTGAAGGCAGCAAAGCAATGTGACAAGGGGGGTGGCTAGGATGCTGGGCTGCATAGAGGTACGACCAGCAGGAAAAAAGGAGGTGATAATCCCCATGTACAGGTCATTGGTGAAGCCTCATCTGTAGTACTGTGTTTAATTCTGGAGACTGTATCTCAAAAAGAATAAAGGCAGGATGAAAGTAGTCCAGAGAAAGGCGAACAAAATGGTATGGGGTCTGCAACAAAAGAGTTATGAGATGAAATTGAAGGACATAAATATATGTATTCTCTGGAGGAGAGGAGGGACAGAAGTAATATGATACAGATATTCAGATACCTGAAAGGTATTAATAATACACAGGAATCAAACTTTTTCAATGGAAAGAAAACTAGAATAGGGGTAATAATATGAAGCTCCAAGGGAATCGAGTCATGACCAACATTGGGAAGTATTTCTTCATGGAAAGAGTGGTGGATGCTCTCCCACAGAAGGTAGTGAGGACAAAGACAGTAAGGGAATTCAAAAGGGCATGGGTTAAACACAGAGGATTCCTAGTGACTAAATGATGGAGATGAAGAAAAGGATAACCTGTGTTGGTGGGAATAACCTATACAGAGCAACAATTATCCTAACAATATTTAAAAAAAAAAAAAAGTTTGCTGGGCAGACTGGATGGATCGCTAGAGTCTTTTTCTGTCGATATGTACTATGTTACTAGGTTACTGTCCTAAAATTCTGCCTAAGATGATATCAGAATTCCATTTCAGTTATTCTTCCAACATTTTTTCCCAGAGTGTAGATAAGTTATCTGGCTAACATAGCAAGATAACTTTAGGATTGCCTGAGAATATCCCTAAGGTAAGCCAGGTAAACTTATCTAGCTAGCTTTTAATATAGCTGGGCATATTTAATAATGCACCCTTGCCACTGAATATTGCAACCAAGTTAGCTGGATACGTTTATCTGCCTAACTTTGCCAGCCACCTTGCAACTCAGTATTAACCCATCAGTAAAAATACTGAGGTTGATATTCAATTAGCCGGCCAACACCAAGATAGCCGACTAACTATAAATGGCCACAAAAGAGCGGGAATTTTCAAACATGAAAAACCTGTCCGGCTAAGTGTCAATGTTAGAGTGTAGCAGGCTATAAAAAAAAAGACAGGCAAACATGCAGATGAATATTGCATGTTAGCCAGATATTTAGTTATCCAGCTAACTAAGGATATTCGCTACATACCTGGCTAACTTGTTACCCAGTTACCTAGTGAATATTGCTAGATAGCTGATAACTAGATAACTGGCTAGATAACCTATTTAGCGGGTTAGATAGTGAATATCACCATCTAGCTGAGTAACTAAGAAACCACGCCCTCTATCTGCTATGCAGTAAAATTTCAAAATGGTTGCGCGCAGTAGGAATCCAAATTTTTTCCACAAGAAGAAGGAGTATCTGCTGCATCTAGTCCTGCCACAGAAGGCAATCCTGTATCCTGGCTCCAGCAGGGGTAATATCCTGGAGAGAATGACTGCCTAGAGGAAAATCAGACGAACCTTTAATTGGTAAGATTACAGTATATCAAGGGTTAAAGTTGTATTCCAGGGGGGAAGGCAGGTTAGTAGTTATCTCTAGTATAGGAATGACACACAGTAGGTCCACAATCCCAAAAAATTTGCTAACTGTTGAGCAGATGATGGTAATGGGATGGCATGGGGGTTATATGCATAAGTACAGTGCCATCATGGCATGGCTCCCCACACATTTGCCTTTGGTCAGAAGCATCTTCTTTAGCCAGTGGGTGCCGAAGTATACTGTTGATGTACTCCCATTTTCCATTGGCAGATCACCAGTGGTGGCTTGATGTGAAGTCACCAGTGGTGGCAGATGTGAAGTCAGGACTGGTGCAGATGTGTGTTGAAAATAGCACTTTATATCCATTTAGATGAGCTAGCATGTCGGCCTTTGGTATGGCTGTTGCATAGATGACTGAACTACTTGTTCATGTTTATCCTAGCCAGAGGGAATCATGAGGAGGGTTGGAGGCTAGGTTTCACGAGGTGTCAGTGAAAGATTAGCTGAATGGAGAGAAGATCCATTGGGAAGTGATAGCTGAAGGTGCACAGAAAGGAGGTAATTTTCAAATGAGTTACACATGTAAATGTCAAATACTCTCATAGCTATTTTCTAAAGCCTATTTACCTATGTTATGTGCACTTAACACAGGTAAAACCTAATGCTCAATCAATGGTATCTATTGTAGTAATATTCAAAAGTGCATTTACATATGTAAACCCTGTTTTATGTGTATACATCCATTGGAAAATTACCCCCACTTGGTTCACAGCTTTCTGTTTTTTTTTCCTAGGTGAAGCTTTATCTCCAGGGACCTGGAGGAACTTAAATATAAAGTCTGACAGATCTGAGGGTTGGATCCTGGGCTTGTACAGCAAATGCGCGAAGAGCTGCAGGCTGCAGAAGGTAAGTGTTCTCCATTTATATAGGGTAAATGAGGGTTTTGTAATAAAGTTTATTTGACTGCAGTGATAGCCAATTGTACTTTGAGACCATTTACATTGGGCATGATATAACAGAGGAAAGCATGCACTTAATTTCTCTTAGCAAATGTTTTATGCCTGTAAGTACTGATATGGTAATTATTACTCTGAAAAGGAAAGGATATTGATGTTGAGCAGCTAGAAAGAAATGAGCATTTACATTTGCCATAAACACCAAACACAATGCTTTCTCTGCACACAATTCTTTGTCTGCACAGTTGGTGACTGACTGACTGGCTTATTTCCCACTAATCCAAGGTCTTTTTGTTTCCTGCTTCCATAATGTATTTAGAGCTATCACTCTGGTTCAATGTATGACTGATGCAATGTATCATTTTAAATGTTGTGCAATCAGTCAAGGAAGAGCAATTTTTAGCCTTGTCTGTTATGCATAATATCTCTATTTTGTCACAAAATATATATGCTTTATGGGCCTCAGCAATTAAGTGATCAGAAGACCACAAAACTGTGGCCTACTTGCACCAGATATTTTAACTGAACCTTAGTCTTAACCTGTGCTGATTTGTTTTAATGTGTATTATACAGGCTCATGTGTTCCCATGTGTACCATGTTTGGTCAAGCATCTGCTACATTACACAAGATTCTTAAAACTGAATTGCACTGGACTAGACATGTATGATAAGCACACACACACAAGAATAATATTACAGAATGTTTTGTAAATATGGTGTTAAACCTTACATATGTGCACATTGAAATGCAAGGAGATGTACAGCAGTGGAGGAAATATAGAAGTCATTTACACTATTGACACCATCCTCTGTTCTCTCTGTAATCACTAACATTCATATTTGACTTCCATAATGCAGGTAGTTCCTCAGCAAGAGCCAGTGCCTCTGATAGAAGACTGGAATCAGCCATGGGAGAGACAGAGGACCAGATGGTAGAGGAGGAGGAAGAAGAAGAGGAGGAGGCAGCAGAGAGCAAGTGCACAGAGACAGAGGAGGAGGAAGAAGAGGATGAGGAGGAGAAGGAGGCAGCAGCGGAGAGCTGGAGCACAGAGGAAGAGGAGGTGAACCAAATGGAGGAGGAGGAGAAGAAGAACCAGATGGTGAAAGAGAAGACAGCAGAAAACCTGATAGCAGAGGAGAAGGGTAGGGAAAAGAATGGAGGAGGTGGCAAGGGAGATTATAGGGGGTGAGGAGGCTGCTATAGCAGAGTTTGAGGAGAGGGAGCCACCCAGACCTTCTCAGGCAGCCAAGCAAGTTCTGCCTCCCTCAGTGCCACCTCAACCAATGACCACCAACCCACTAAAGCAGGTTCTACAGGAGCTGTAGCAATTATATAAAACCTGCAATGCTCTGGTGAGGAAGGTAGAGGGATGAAGTGGCTGTATAAATGCCTTGAGCAGGGAAGTCCAAAGGCAAAGGGCAGAAATACAGTCCATCAGACAAACCAACAGCTGATGGCAAATAAATGTGGTCTGGATTATAGTGGCCCTAGATGAACCCCCAAAATGGAAGCTTTGTACATATTTATAAAATCATATTTATATATAGTTTTTTATAAATACATATTATTACATATAAATACATATAATACATATAAATACATATTATTATACCTTTCGAGTACTACATTATTTATTGTAACTTCTTGTTTCTTTAATCCCCAGTTACTTGATCCAAGATTATCCTCCTGTTCGATGTAATTGCACTCTGTCTTGCTTGTTTAATGTTATAATGTAAACCGAATTGATATGTAACTTTTGCTACATGAATTTCGGTATATAAAAATGTAAATAAATAAAATAAATTATTGTTAATTTTGTAATAAAGGACTCATAGTTTAGTTTATTTTCTTGTGCTGACTTTTTATTTGCCTGAGTCAACTATATAAGACATCAGTGTCATCTATATCAACTTTTTCTTACACAAACCTTATAAACAGTATGATGTCCACAATCAGAGCCATCAAGATTGTACTAGCAACCTTACAAAGAAGAAGATGGTCAGCAGGAGAGAAATATTGAGCCTTCAAAAATAGGTGATGCAGTGGCCAACTTTTCTTGGAAGAACAAAACATGATCATTAGGAACTAGTAACTAACAAGCGCTACCAGAAATGTTCCTGTTTATACCACATAACATTTTCTGCTGGATCCTTTTACTGGTGTTAACCTTCCCTCATGTGTAATATTGGCTTTAGGATAAGGGAGGTGCATCTCAAAGGGCTACACCTGCAAGGAAGTAATGGACACGCATTCTCTACAAGAAGCCACAAATAAGACAAATATAGCACTTTTCGGTTAAAAGGCCCCGATTAGTCACATAATAAGTGGTGCTACATAACAGAGTCTAAAGCAGGGCTTCCCCAGCTGTGGGTCAGGACCCCATATGGAGTCACAAAACCTTCCGCTGGGGTCACAAGTGCCTCAAATGACTGTGCTCTTCTGGCACTAGCAGCATTAGTAGTGAAAGTCAGTATGGGTCCTGTGAGCTAGCACATGCTCACAGGTCCCGTGCTAACTTTCATTACTAATTCTGCTGCTGCTTTCAGATTGTTGGCCTTGGCACCAGCTCTGAGGAGAGGGGAGAGCTGAGTGTGCACAGGCCAGTGGAGATTGCTACTGTTACTCTGTCCTTGCCTACCACCGAATCTACTCAAGAGAAATCATGTTGTCCTTGTTATCAACCTGCCCTCTCTTCCCACTAAGGAAGAGAGCTAACTTTAGACTGGGGCCCAAAGGAAAATGGTGCCGCTGGCCCTGGCCAGGAGGATGTTTGGAGGAGGTGATGCATGGAGAGAGGGATCTGATGCAGGGAGGGTTTATGGTTTGCATCAACTGGAGAGGGATTGGTTGTAGAAGATAAGAGAGGGAAAATGACAAAAGATCAGCTGGGCAATGTAAGAGAGGAGCTTGGGATGAAAGGGCATCAGATGTGGGAGGAGGTAAGGCAGGGAGATGAGAGAGGGGATGGAGTGAGAACAGAAAAATTGTTGGAGGGGGACCACACCCCTGCTATTGAATTTAAGAAATGCAAGTATTATTAAACGAATACTTGCTAACTACTGTAAACCGATTTGATATGCTCACATGAAAAGTCGGTATATAAAAATTATTAAATAAATAGATCTTCTGGGGTCATGTGAATATTTAAGTGGTAAATGAGGTCACATTAGCAAACAGTTTGGGAAACTCTGGTCTAAGGCAAGGAAGCCTGTTTCTGTAAGGTAACAGTTACAGTGGACATTGGAACCAGAAAGTACTCTGTGCAGCCAAATGGTCACATGCACATGCACATTGAACTTGCTTTATGCCAGAAGCAACTATATAGCCCTAACACTCGTTTCCCACTATATACACATAGTAAGATTTAATCTGCCTATACCTAGGTTGTCGGTAACATACTGGGGCTGAAAAATTATTATACCACATCTTTTACTAATATTCCACTTTTCAACACTTCTAAGCAGATGACATTCAGGTATTTTATTTCCCTAACTTCAAAGGGCTTACAGTGTAAGGGTCTGATATACTAAGGCTTTTCTCCCATTCTATGTTTCTGGGAAAACTGCTTAATAAATGAGGCCCTAAGCTTGTATCTGAAATTATAGAAGGTAAAGTGGGTTGCCCATGATTACTAGCAGTGACAGCAGGATTTGAACCCTGGTTGTAACCTGCTGCTTTAACCACTAAGCTATCCTCAACTTTTCTCCTTTAAAAGCACCAGATGGCCTACTTGTGCTACAAGAAATACTACACTATGTTATAGGAAGAGCTATATCAAACAGACAAATATATGAAGGCTTATATAGATATATTCCACTATGATTAATAGGATTAGTGCTTCAGTAGCATATGGCATCACAGCCTCCTGAAAGGGTTTTGCAAATATGAACACTAGCACTACTTTTCTTCTTGGGAACACTCTTCTGAACAAGTTGCACTCTAGTCATGTTTCCCCAATCTGATGCAAGGTCTCAATAAAGAGGCTCAGCATATCTTAACATTGTGCCTTGTGTTGCATAGCTGTCCCTAATGAACACTGGCATGCTAAATAAAACCTCTGCATTTAGTGGCTGAAGGATGTTGCATGACATTGAGTAACCTTTGCAGTTCTGAGCCTCTTCAATGCCCCTAACAAATGATTCATTTCTTCCTTAATTTTAAGATGCATGCATGTCCAATATTTGTCATTGCTTGTTTTACATCCCTGATACCAACATCTCTGTATATTAAAGCTTTTTTTTTTAAACCAGGCCCATATCACCCATTAGATGCCTGTGAAACACCTTCATCTGTCAGAGTTAAATCACAAAGTCTCCAAACTGACATTCTCACATTGCTCCATTAACAGCAGAATGGGTTGGCTGTATAAAGTGTCTTATTCTAAGAGCTACTGAATGCTTTTGCTTAAGGGACTATTGTTTCATTATCACCTGCTTTGTGATCCTTTATTTAAAACGTCACTATATATTTAGCCAGATAGCTTTTCAATTTAACCGGATATGTGTCTAAACCGTCTGAGTTCTTTATCTGCATAAGCACTATTTACAATTTCAGTTTTTTAACCAGATAAAATATAGCCGGCTAAGTTTCTACTACTTACTTATCCGGCTATCATCTCATTAATAAGAAGACAGCCGTCCATCTTCAGTAGTTAGCCGGGTATATATCTACTTGCTTCCCTGAGGTTGGCAGCATGGTAACATGGGCTGTAAATCAGCCTAAGCTGATATCTACCTTACTTACAGCCAGCTGGTGAATGAAATTAGCAGCTTTAACACACTAAGACACACATGTGGAATAACAAAGGGGAAAACCATTGTTATAATCAGAGTACCATTCCTGTCTCTTTATCTTTAATATTGCCTTTCAATGTGAATATTATGTTATTTCCTAGAAATGTTCTTCAATCAAGCTTTATCTTAGATTTTGTCCAGCAGCAGGTGCCTAGTTTTGTATTTCTTCTACATCGAGCTCAGAGTCAGCATCTGAGTCAGAATGAGCTCCTATCTCTTCTTCCTCAGGTGCTGGGATCCCTCATTGAGTAGCTATTTTGTGTAGAATACAGCAGGCCACAGAGATCTGACAGACCTTGTCTGGGCTATAGAGTAACACTCCTCTCATCTTATCCAGACATTTAAAGTGTATCTTCAGAATGCCAAAGGTTCGCTCAATGACAGAGTTGATGTGTTTGTGAGGCCTGCTGGAATCTGTGGGTTTCTATGGGGAGGGAATAGCCAGAATTTTAGTGGGTAGCCTCTGTTATCTCAGGACAAGCAGGATGATAGTCCTCACATATGGGTGACATCACTGGACTTTTGACTGGCACATTGAGCTCAGTGAGCATGCCCAGCATGCCATGGTCCCTGCAGCCACAGCCCTTCAGTCTCTTTTTTTTTTTTTTGCATTGCTGTTAGCCTCGCATTGAAGGAGCTCTGTGAGATTCTCACATACTTTCCTCACGGAAAATTGATAAGAATTTTCATCAAAAGTCACAAAAAAAGTTCCCTACAAGGGTCTCCCTTCAGTGACACTCGGTGAGTACCGTTCCGGTGGGGGGAGGGGTTTCAGCCCAGTTCTTTTTACCTCATACCGGTACCCACAGGCCATCAACCGTTCTTGGCCTAAAATTTTAATCATGGCCTCAGGGTTTAAAAAATGCCCAAAATGCCCCCGAACGATGTCCATCACCGATCCGCATGAGATATGCGTCCTTTGCCTCGGTCCAAATCACGATGTCCGTGCATGTTCCACCTGCGCGCAGATGACTCCGAAGGGCAGGCGTGCCTGCCTTCATAAAATGGAGGATCTATTCAAAAAGTAACTCCATCGACGTCTACACAGTCGTCACCGATGATAACACCCTCTTCCTTCGAAAAAGTTAATCGAGGGAAAAAGAGAACCTGTGACCGTCCGTCACCGACTCCATATGATGCATTGGTAGCTTCTTCCTCGGCTCCAAGTAAAGACAGGACCGAATATCGAGAGAAAAAGCTTCATCGACATCGGATGGACTCCATTCCAGAGAGAACCAGTACCGCATCGGCATCAATGGCCATCGATCCGATAGCGAAGTGGGCCTGGGTACATGAGTCCCCATGCCTCTCTGTACCCGAGGCACCAAGGTGCTCCCCACCGGGACCGGTGTTGGAGACTGAGCCACCACATATTCATGTGGATAAGCCAGGAGTGCCCATCGTGCCTTCCCCTGTGACAGAGGATCCAATCCCAGTATCCAGGGAAGAGCTGAATACCCTCATCAGACAGGCGGTCATAGAAGCAATTAAAAATCTTCAACCGCCACTGATGCCAATTCCTGTACCAGCACTGACACCGGAGCCATTGGTCTTCGCGCCATTGTTAAACAGGCTCTATACCTTAATTGGTGCTTTCCCTACGCAACCAATGCCAGCACCACTGATGGAACCTCCAATAACTCCACCGACAATACCCATTCCAGGTTCATCAGAAGACGAAGACCCTCTACCTGGTCCATCGGGTCTTCAAAAACCATCCCGACCGGACTTTCCATTGATGCCTTCGATGCCTCTTCCTGGTCCATCGGGAGACATCGGACTTTGATTCCCATCTATGCTGTCGATACTGGGCGAATCGCCATCAGTGCCCGGCCTACTCCATTGATACTGACGTATCATCCATTAAAAACATTGAGGATTCCATCGATGCCAAAATGTCCAATCATACAGGACACTCTTCCTCCACCGGGATCCCATTCAGAATCCCAGTATAACTCATGGTAAGACGTAGACACTGATACAGACATAGATGACATCCTTTCAGAGTCTTCCCCACAGGAAGAGAGGAGAAAGTCTCCCCCAGAGGAACTATCTTTCTCTAATTTTATAAAAGAGATGTCTGAGAAAATTCCATTTGACCTAGACACAGAAGAGGACACCAGACACAAAACACTGGAAGTCCTCCAATTCGTCAATACCCCCAAAGAAGTCATGGCAATACCAGTCCATGAAGTGCTCTTAGATTTACAGCAACGTCTTTGGGAGCATCCCTGTACAGTACCACCTGTTAATAGAAGAACAGATGCTACATACATTGTACAACATACACCGGGGTTTCAGAAGCCACAATTACCACATCAATCAGTGGTAGTTGAATTGGCGAAGAAAAAGGCCAGGAAGCAGAAGCCTCATTCCTCTGGACCTCTGGGGAAAGATCAGAAATTCCTCGATGTCTTAGGCCAAAAAATGTTTCAGGGCTCAATGTTGCTTGTATTGCAAGCTATCAACTCTACATAGAAACAGAAATGATGGCAGAAGAAGACCAAACGGCCCATCCAGTCTGCCCAGCAAGCTTTCACACTTATTTTTTTCTCATACTTATCTGTTACTCTTAGCACTTATTAGTAACTTTTCGGTTCTAGTTACCTTCCACCCCTGCCATTGATGTAGAGAGCAGTGTTGGAGCTGCATCTAAGTGAAGTATCAAGCTTAATTGGTTAGGGGTAGTAACCACGCAATAAGCAAGCTACTCCCACGCTTATTTGTTTACCCAGCCTGAGCAATTTAGTCCTTGTTGGTTGTTGTCTGAATATAAATCCTCTTTTCTTCATTCCCCTCTGCCATTGAAGCAGAGAGCTATGCTGGATATGCATTGAAAGTGAAGTATCAGTCTTATTTGGTTTGGGGTAGTAACTGCCGCAACAAGCAAGCTACTCCCCCGCTTTTTTGTGAATGCAAATCCTTTTTTCCACATTTCCTCATGCCGTTGAAACATAGAGCAATGTTGGAGTCGCATTAACCATGTGTATGTTTATTGAATAAGGGGTAGATTTTCAAACAGGGTGCCCTCGCGTACTTTTGTAGGCGCATCAGGCGCAAACAAAAGTACGCTGGATTTTAGTAGATACGCGCGGAGCCGCGCGTATCTGCTAAAATCCTGGATCAGCGCACGCAAGGCTACCGATTTCATGTAGCCGGCGCGCGCCGAGCCGCGCAGCCTACCTCCGTTCCCTCCGAGGCCACTCCGAAATCGGAGCGGCCTCTGAGGGAATTCGCTAACGCCCTCCCCTCACCTTCCCCTCCCTTCCTCTACCTAACCCACCCCCCCGGCCCTATCTAAACCCCCCCCCCTACCTTTGTTGGGGGATTTACGCCTCCCAGAGGGAGAAGTAAATCCCAGCGCGCCAGCGGGCTGCTGGCGCACCTAGACGCAACCCGGGGGTGGTTCTGGAGGGCGCGGCCACGCCCCCGGACCGCCCCAGGCCGAAACCATGCTCCCGGGCCCGCCCCCGAAACGCCGCGTCCTGCCCCGAAAACGGCGCGCCGCTCGGCCCCGCCCCCGACACGCCCCCTCGGAAAACCCCGGGACTTACACGAGTCCCGGGGCTCTGCGCGCGCCGGCAGGCCTATGTAAAATAGGCGCACCGGCGCGCAAGCCCTGCTCGCGTAAATCCACCCGGATTTACGCGAGCAAGGCTCTTAAAATCCGCCCCTAAGGGTATTAATCACCAGGTAGTAGCTGTCATTCCTGCAAGCCACCCCCATGCCTCTTCTCTTCATTCATATCCTCTAGACTTTATGGATGCACAATGTTTATCCGATGCCCCTTTGAAATCCTTCACTGTTTTGGTCTTCACCACTTCCTCCGGAAGGGTGTTCCAGGCATCCACTACCCTCTCCGTGAAGAAATACTTCCTGACATTGGTTCTGAGTCTTCCTCCCTGGAGTTTTAAATCGTGACCCCTGGTTCTGCTGATTTTTTTCCAATGGAAAAGGTTTGTCGTTAACTTTGGATCATTAAAACCTTTCAAGTATCTGAAAGTCTGTATCATATCACCCCTGCTCTTCCTTTCCTCCAGGGTGTACATATTTAGATTCTTCAATCTCTCCTCATAAGTCATTCGATGAAGACCATCCACCTTTTTGGTCGCCCTTCTCTGGACCACCTCCATCCTGTCTCTGTCCCTTTGGAGATACGGTCTCCAGAACTGAGCACAGTACTCCAGGTGAGGCCTCACCAAGGACCTGTACAAGGGGATAATCACTTCCCTTTTCTTACTCGATATTCCTCTCTCTATGCAACCCAGCATTCTTCTGGCTTTAACTATCGCCTTGTCACATTGTTTTGCCGACTTCAGATCGTTAGACACTATGACACCAAGGTCTCTCTACTGCTCCATGCACATCAGCCCTTCAACCCCCATTGAATACAGTTCTTTCGGATTTCCACACCCCATATGCATGACTCTGCACTTCTTGGCATTAAATCTTAGCTGCCATATCTTCGACCACTCTTCCAGCTTTCTTAAATCCCATCTCATTGTTGCGTTCGTGCCTGTTCTTCCCTCACTCCACCCTCTCTACCTCTGAGGCGACTCCCTTCGGGTCTGATGGACAGATGCTGCCGCAGCTTCTCCTCGCCGTTTCTTCCCGGAGTCCCTGGGCTGGCCTGACGCTGTGGATCCACCATGTTCCTGATGACGTAGGGCGCGCGTGTGCACTCCAAAGTTTGCACCAGCAAGGGCGCGAACCTCGGGGGCGTCCCCCTGTAGTGATGTCATCTACTTCCAACATAAAAGGTCATTGCTTACGCTTACGAATCGAGTTAGCAAGGGATTGATTGTGGGGATCATTCCGACCCGCTTCATTCTCCGCTGCTCTGCCTCTTCGAACTTACCAGGGGTACCCGCTCCTCGGGGGCCCCGCTTTCTCCTCTTGTTTTCAGTTTGCTAAGACGGGATCCGGTACTCGCTCCTCGAGGGCATACATCCCTGAACGCTCAGAAGACTCCCTACTGCCTGGAAGCGATCGCAGACGTAAACATTGTGAATTTCCTTTCCAGTTGCATATAGGAACCGGTACTCGCTTCTCGAGGGCCCATGTTCCTAGAACTCTGAAGACTCTCTTCTGTCTAAGACGGTATCGCAGGTACGGAGATCGTGAGTTATTACAGATTGCAGATAGGAACCGGTACTCGCTCCTCGAGGGCCTATATTCCTAAAACCTTACGAAGACTCACTTCTATTTCAGAAGTTATTTCATATACAGATATTGTGAGTTCTTATTACAGTCGGCCTAGAAACCATTACAGAGATAATTAACTGTGAGTCACCATCGCTCTCTCAGAGCTGTTCCTGGAACCAGGTACTCACTCCTCGAGGGCCTAACTCTCTCCAGTTACTGAGCTTTATTATAATCTATGTCAGTGTACCATCTACTTCTGGTTATGTATCCAGCATACCCTGTCTACTCACTATCTATGAGTCTCTCTCTACAGCTCAGCTAACCCGGAGATTGCAGTTCCAGGATCTGAGGGACTTCAGCCCTGCCGGGCACATCAGCTCACTACTGCCACCTCTGGTGGTTCTACTACCTGTCTAATAAAGAACTATCTGTGTCTGTCTTCATACTCCAGCCTAGTCGGTGGTCCCTCTCTTGATATCCTCTTGAGGGTGCTGTCATCTGCCATTGACCCAAGGATTCACCATTCTACATTAGAGTGCTCATCTCTCACACTTCAAGAGCTGAGTACAACAAACTGCTACCTTGCAGTCTACCCTCAACTGTTGCTAACATCTTCTTCCTCAGGAACTGTATCATAACCATTTGCTACTTCTTAGCAGGAACCATACAGAGGGCCTACACCTCTCTTCAGGGAGACTCTCGTATATCAGGTTGCCACTCTGTGCGGAGATTCATAACAGATACTATTTCCTCCTCTCTGGAAGAACAGATCTTGGATGGTTGCTGACCTTTCCTCTCTGGTGAGCAACTCCATAGCAGCTTCTATTACAAATTGCTACGCAGCAGCCCTAACCTATAACAGACTGTTAACTCCTAGCAGACACTCTAACAGATTGATAATTCCGCCTCCTGGCAGGGTAATCCATAACAGATAGCTAACCCCTCTCTTCTACAGGAGTCAGATTACAACAGATTGCTAACTCCGCCCTCCTGGCGGGGAAATCGATAACAGATTGCTAACTCTGCCCTCCTGGCGGGGTGATCGCTAACACTCATTCTTTCCATTCCTTCCGGCGTGTCCACTCTGTTGCAGATCTTAGTGTCATCCGCAAAAAGACAAAAATTACTTTCTATCCCGTCCGCAATGTCGCTCATAAAGATATTGAACAGGACCGGTCCCAACACCAATCCTTGCAGCATTCCGCTTAACACCGCTCTCTTCAGAGTAAGTTCCATTTACTATCACACATTGTCTTCTCTCCGTCAACCAGTTTGCAATCCAGGTCAGCACCTAGGCACTCACGCCTAAGCTTCTCATTTTATTCACAAGCCTCCTGTACGGTACCGTATCAAAAGCTTTGCTGAAATCCAAGTAGATGACATCAAGTTCTCTTGATCCAATTCCCTAATCACCCAGTCAAAAAAGTCAATCAGATTTGTCTGACAGGACCTTCCCCTGGTGAATCCATGCTGCCTCTGGTCCAGCAATTCTTCCCACTGTAGATAGTTCACTATTCTTCCTTTCAGCAGTAACTCCATTACTTTTCCCACCACCAAGGTGAGGCTAACCGGCCTGTAGTTTCCAGCCACCTCTCTGCTCCCACTCTTGTGAAGCGGGACCACCGCCACTCTTTTCCAATCACTCGGCACCACTCCCGTTTCTTGGGATCTATTGAACAGGTCACACAGCGGACCCGCCAGCACATCTCTGAGCTCCCTCAGTATCCTGGGATGAACCTCATCAGGCCCCATGGCTTTGTCCACTTTCAGTTTCCCTAGCTCTTCCCATACATTCTCTACTGTAAATGGATTTACATCTACTCCACTCCCCTCCAGTTTCTTGTTAACTAGCGACGATCCTTCTCCAGGGTTCTCTTTAGTGAACACCGAACTGAAGTATTTGTTTAATATTTCTGCCATTTCTTCGTCTCTTTCCACACATTGATCCTTTTCACCTTTCAATTTCACTATACCACTTTGAACTTTTCTCCTTTCTTTGGTGTATCTGAAAAAGTTTTTGTCACCTCACTTTACCTCTTTGGCAATCCTTTCTTCCACTTGACTTTTTGCCGTCTTGATTACTTTCTTCGTCTCCCTCAGTTCCACCAGATATTCTTCCTTGTGCTCCTCCCTTTGGGATCCTTTATATTTCTTGAACACTGTTCTTTTAGCTTTTATTTTGTCAGCTACCTCCTTTGAGAACCAGATAGGTGTCATTATTCTTTTGCTTTTCTTTACTTTTCTAACATATAGATTAGTTGCCTTGGTAATTGCTCCTTTTAGTTTGGTCCATTGTTGTTCCACATCTCTCTTGTTCTCCCAGCCTTCTAGTTCATCCTCCAGGACTTCATCAAAGTCCGTGGTTTTGGGGGCCTGACCTGAGAAGAGGAGGGAGCCAACCTAGCCTGCCCGGCACAGAGGAGCGGTGAGGGATTAAGATCGCCTGCACCTGCGGGACTCCTGCCCCCTGACGTCATCGACCGGAGCCGCGAGCTGAAAAGCCCGCGGGACAGAGAGGAGTTTGGGGCCTGACCTGAGAGGAGGAGGGAGCCGACCTAGCCTGCCCGGCACAGAGGAGCGGTGAGGGATTAAGATCGCCTGCACCTGCGGGACTCCTGCCCCCTGACGTCATCGACCGGAGCCGTGAGCTGAAAAGCCCGCAGGACAGCAGCGCACCGTAGCCGCCGGCGCATCGTCAAAGCCGCGCACGTCCAAGGGGCGTGCGCGACTTAGATCGACTTTGATCGGCTTGGAGTGGCTGGATTAGTCCTTGATTATTAAGTGTTTATGGGGCGTAAAAGGAAGGCAAAATTCGTCACTTCGTCTCCGGCCTTACAAGGACAAGGACCAATGGACGCCCATGTATTGAGGATTTCGCCACAAAGGGACTGCATTAGAGACTCTTATGAGGCCTCGTTGAGTCCCGGCATAGGCCCAACACCTCTTCAGCCCCCACCCGGAACATCAGTTGGAGAAACCAACATACAAGAACAAGCAAGAGGAAGTGATTTGGAAAATTTTTCTCAATCGCCGAATGTTGCAGGTACTCCCCAGTCTGATTTAGACAGACAGGGTACGAGTGAGGATTCTCCAATTTTTAACATTGAAAGTGCAAGGTTAGATACCGTCGACACAAACAATGTGACTCTGGGGGATATTTGGAGGATGATGATTAAACTGGACTCTAACATGCAAAAAATGAATGTATCTTTAGGAGCAATTGTAAATCGTAATAAGATCCTAATACAGGAACAGGAGAAGAAGTTAAATGGAATTGAAACAACTATGTCTAATTTATCATTGGAAGTAGAGACTGTTAAAAAAATGGAAGATTTACATACAGCAGATAATGTTAGTCTACATGCAAATATGGAAAATTTGGAAAATTTTATGAGAATAAAAAATCTACGTATTGTGAACTTCCCTATCACCAGATTATTGTCACCTATAGAAATGTTTTCAAAATATGTAAGAGAAATTTTATTAAGTGACGAGGTTCCAGCTATTTCCAAAATCTATTATTTTCCACGCCAATTAGATGTTGCACCTGGGAGGGAGGTGGAGGATTCCCCAGGTGTATCCACCTTCTTGGAGGAATCAATAGATTTAATAACAAAGAGAACAACCTTGTTCATTTCCTTTGCCTTAGAGAGAGATAAGGAGATAATTATGGAAAAATTCTTTAAAAATAAAGATTTATTGTTTTGTGGACAGAAAGTTTTTATTTTTCCTGACGTCTCCAAACCAACACAGGTTAGGAGAAGGAAGTTTTTGGCCCTAAAGAATGCAGCATTGGAATTGGGGGCTACTTTTTATTTAAAGTACCCCAGTAAATGCTACATTAACTATCAGGGCAAAAAATTTATTTTTTCACAACCGTTACATTTAGAGAATTTTTTGGCAGATAAAAATCAAGCAAAGCTAGAGAACAATTTAACACCAATGTTGAGCCAACAACAAATAATTAGTGCTCCTGCTCCTTAGATAATGGTTATTTGAATTATGTATTTTGAACTTTTAACAGGCCCCCAAGTTATAAGGCTTGAATATAGCAGAATACTTTTTATGTTTGATGTATATGATTTTGTGATTTTGCTGTAATATTCAATTTACCTGATTTATGTAAGTATAACGTAAGAATTGCTGTAAAGCTTTTTTCTTGAAAATCCAATAAAGAAAGAATTATAAAGTCCGTGGTTTTGAACTGCAAAACTTGGGTCTTCATGCTTCTTTTCCGTATCCTATTTGTGATATGAAACCATACCGTTTGGTGATCACTGGTGCTGAGGTGGGCACCCACCTGGACATCAGAGATATTATCTCCGTTAGTGAGCACTAAATCGAGTATAGCTCCCTCCCTCGTGGGTTCCATTACCATTTGTTTGAATAGAGCCCCTTGCAGGGCATCCACTATCTCTCTATTATTGTTAGATTCTGCAGAAGGGATTCTCCAGTCTACATCCGGCAGATTAAAGTCTCCAAAAATCACCACCTCCCCTTTCTTTCCCATCTTTTGGATGTTTTCAACGAGATCTCTGTCAAGCTCTTCCTTTTGATTTGGAGGCCTGTAAACCACTCCAATAAAAACGGATGCCCCATCATCTTTTTTTAGGTCGGCCCATAGTGCTTCTTCTTTGCCCCATCTTCCTTGCAGCTCAGATGCTTGGATATTGTTTCTGACATAAAAAGCTACTCCTCCCCCTTTCCTATCCTCTCTGTCCTTCCTTAACAAGTTATAGCCCGGTATTGCCATATCCCAATCATGAGATTCCGTGAACCATGTCTCAGTGAAAGCAACAACGTCCAAGTCCTTCTCCACCATTAGGGCTTGCAGATCTGGGATTTTATTGCCCAAACTACGAGCATTTGTGCTCATAGCTTTCCAGCTTTTCTCGTTCAGGTTACTGCTTTTCTTGGACTCCTTTTGTGACTTATATAGTTGAGTTTTGTTATCCACTTCAGCCTTTTCCATTGCATTTGTATTTGGGGAGTGACATTCTAATTTCTTTCTGCCACCCCCAGCTTCTAGTTTAAATGCCTTATGACATAGGATTTGATTTTATCTCTTAGGATCCTTTTTCCTGCCACAGACAGATGTAAGCCATCTGTGACATATAGCTTTTTATTGTTCCATACACGGCCCCAGCCCCCTATAAATCCAAAACTGTTCCTTACACCAGGATTTGAGCCATACATTGAAGTTATTAATACGGCTTAGCCTCTCCTTCCCCTTTCCCTGAACAGGTACACTTCTGAAAAGGTGATGGTTGTTGCCATGTGACTAATCTGCTTCACTAGAGACTGGAAATCTCTTTGTACCGCTTGGATGCTGTTTCTAGCAAGGTCATTGGTTCCCAGATGGATGATAATATCAACTTTAGAGTCTTTGCTTTCTTCTTTGATCACTTTGACTATTTGAATAGCATTTCTGCTGGCCGATGATCCTGGGAGGCATTTAACTGTAGTGTTTCCCTCGCTAAGAGTTCCTAGTTTAGTTCCTCTGATGACAGAGTCACCCAGCACAATGAGCACAATACCAGAGAAACTTGTGAAAACAAGTTCAAGAGGTCACAGACAATCTCCCACAGCAGCATAAGGAACAACTCAATGCCATTATTCAGAAGGGACTTGAATCAGAAAAGCATGAGGTCCATGCAGCATATGATTCCTTTGAAACCTCTGCACGTATGTCTGCTACAGGAATCAGTGCAAGAAGGTGGGCCTGGTTAAAGACTTCTGATCTTAGATTAGAACTACTAGAAAAATTAGCAGACCTGCCATGCACCGGAGACAACCTCTTTGGTGATAAGGTTCAAGAGGCCATTTCACAGCTAAAAGATCATCACGAGACACTATGAGAACTGTCAAAACTACAATTCCTCCTCAGCTAGAAATCCCATCAGAAGGGATACCAGAAAACCTTTCTACACACCTCATAGATACTATCCACCATCATTGACAGTATGTTCTTCACATCCACCTCAACGTGGACGTCCACGTAAAACCAAACAACCCAGACCTCAACCAGCCCCGCAAGCGGGACCTGCATCTGGATTTTGAAACATTCCCAAAGAGCAGCAGCCACTCCAAGAACCCCAGACCAGACTTGTCAGTAGGAGGTCAACTCCATTATTTTATACACAACTGGAGCCTTATCACCACAGATCAGTTAGCCATCTTGAACCGAGGATACTTTCTCAACTTCCGAACGATACCTCAGGATTCCCCACCCGCTCCACTGAGGTCACACAACATTCCAACATCTCAACTAAAGTTAGATCTCCACCCTGCTGACTACCAAAGCCATCAAACTTGTTCCCAGGTCTCAACAAGGCAGAGGGTTCTACTCCCGCTATTTCCTAATTCCAAAGAAAACAGGCGGACTCTGTCCCATCGTAGACCTCCGCAATCTCAACACATGTCTTCAGAAAGAAAAATTCAGAATGGTCTCCCTAGGGACCATTCTTCCCTTATTACAGCAAGGAGATTGGCTGTGTTCTCTGGACCTTCAAGAAACCTACGCTCACATCCCCATTTCCCCACAACATTGAAAATATCTACTATTCATAGTGGGGCAAAAACATTTCCAATACCAAGTTCTACCATTCAGACTGGCTTCCGCACCTCGAGTGTTCACAAAATGCTTAGCAGTGGCTGCTGCACATCTAAGAAAAAACAGAATTCATGTTTTCCCTACCTAGACGATTGGCTGATCAGGAGTCCATCCAGGCAAGGAGCTCTCGCTGCCCTGAAAAGCACCATAACCCTTTTGCATTCCCTGGTATTCCTAATCAACTATCAGAAATCAAATATGAACCCGTCTCAGCTCCTTACTTTTATCGGAGCAGACCTCAACACCACAGTCGCAAAAGCTTTTCTTCCAAGTGACCATGCACACAACCTCACAAAACTAGCAAACTCTCTGAGCAGATGCAAGGTAGCCTCTGCCCACCAATTTCTTACATTATTGGGCTACATGGCGTCTACAGTCCACATTACCCCTATAGCGAAATTAGCCATGAGAAAGACTTAATGGACTTTGAAATCTCAGTGGCTTCAAGCTGTTCAACCACTGTCTTCCCTAATATGAGTCACCAACCAGTTACATTTCTCACTTCGCTGGTGGACGAATCAACCTGCCTTACGGAACAGTCTACCATTCCAGCAACCATCTCCTCAAGTAACCTTGACCACTGATGCATCCAACTTGGGATGGGGAGCTCACATCAACAACCTCCAGACGCAAGGTACGTGGACTCCGCTCGAGAAAAAGTGGCAAATCAACTTTTTAGAACTTCGAGCGATATGCTATGCCCTTTATGCCTTCAAAGACTGCCTCTCACACAAGACTGTGTTGATACAAACGGACAACACAGTAGCAATGTGGTACATAAACAAACAGGGAGGCACAGGCTCTTATCTGCTGTGTCAAGAAACAGTACAGATTTGGGCCTGGGCCCTAGCACACTCCATGCATCTCAGGGCCACTTATCTAGCAGGCATACAGAATGTCCTAGCGGACAGTCTCAGTCGACGTTTCCATCCCCACGCATGTTCTCTGGATCCTTGTGTAGCAAGCAAAATCTTTCAACGCTGGGGTCAACCAACCATCGACCTCTTTGCGTCCAAACTGAACCACAAAGTGGAAAGGTTCTGCTCCCTCCACAGCCGTCAAAAAACATTCACCAGGGACGCCTTTGCTCGCCCCTGGAACAAAGGCCTTCTATATGCACATCCTCCGATTCCGCTCATAGCCAAAACTCTCGTGAAGCTACAACAGGACAGGCATGGTTCCCCATACTTCTCGATATCTCTATCAGTGATCCAATTCACCTGGGCACAGAGCCCACCCTCATAACTCAGAACCAAGGTAGTCTACACCGTCCGAACCTACAAAACCTTGTCTTGACAGCTTGGATGTTGAAAGCTTGATCCTACAACCACTCAATCTTTCGACACAAGTCTCTCAGGTTCTCATAGCTTCATGAAAGCCTTCCACACATAAATCTTACCATTCCAAGTGGACTAGACTTACCAAGTGGTGCACTCAAAAAGGTATTGACCCTTTCTCCTGCCCCACTCCATCTCTATTAGACTATTTATGGCACCTCTCAGACTCTGGTCTCCAGACTTCTTCTGTACGTGTACACCTGAGTGCCATTGCGGCATACCACAAAGGAATAGGGGATGCCCCAATAACAGCTCAACCCCTAGTGAGTCATTTTATGAGGGGCTTACTTCAACTTAAGCCTCCCATTCAACCACCGGTTACAGAATGGGACCTAAATATAGTGCTTGCAAGGCTCATGCGATCTCCGTTTGAGCCTTTGCATTCTTGTGATGTAAAATTTCTTTCATGGAAAGTCCTTTTCCTTGTAGCTATTACATCTGCTAGGAGGGTCAGTGAGTTATAAGCCCTTGTCATATACTCACCCTACACAAGGTTCCTGCATGACTAGGTGGTCCTTCGCACTCACCCCAAATTCCTACCTAAAGTGGTAATGGATTTTCACCTTAACCAATCCATAGTCTTGCCCACTTTTTTCCCAAGGCCAGACTTTCACCAGGGCGAGAGAGGTTTGCACTCCTTGAACTGTAAACATGCGCTTGCATTTTACCCAAACCACACTGCAGACCATAGGAAATCCACCCAACTCTTCGTTTCTTTTGACAAAAACAAGCCAGGAGTTGCAGTGGGCAAACAATCTCTCTCCAACTGGCTAGCAGACTGTATCGAATTCTGCTATGAAAGCAGGCCTTTCTCTTCAGGGGCAAGTAAAGGCGCACTCAGTAAGGGCTATGTCAACTTCCTTAGCACACTACCGTTCAGTACCTATTGCTGACATCTGCAAAGCTGCAACTTGGAGTTCTCTTCACACATTTGCAGCTCATTACTGCTTAGTTGAGGAAGGAAGATAAGACTCTGCATTTGGACAATCTGACTTGAAAAACCTATTTCCAGTGTAATACCCAACTCCTTCCACAACTATGCTGTGATTCAGGCTGCCTCATTTTAGTCAATAGCACCCCAGTTGTTGTGCCTGTTGCACTTGTTGTGTGCCATTGACCTGTTAAAGCATGAATCAGCCTGTAGCTTGCTAATCACCCATATGTGAGGACTATCATCCTGCTTGTCCTGAGATAAAGCAGAGTTGCTTAGCTGTAACAGGTGTTATCCCAGGACAGCAGGATGTAGTCCTCACGAAACCCACCTGCTACCCCGCAGAGTTGGGTCCGCAGCCATTTTATTATTTTATTTTTCCGCTCGCACTTATTGCTACAAACGAGACTGAAGAGAGAACCCTGTGGCTGCAGGGATCATGGCATGCTGGGCATGCTCAGTGGGCTCAGTGTGCCAGTCAAAGGTTTCTAGTGACGTCACCCATATGTGAGAACTACATCCTGCTGTCCTGGGATAACACCTGTTACAGGTAAGCAGCTATGCTTCACCTGTGCAGTGGAGAAAAAGAGAGGAAGATCACAACATATGATCTTTATGCAGACAAGCATGGTGTACAGTTACGAGACTAAAAGGAGGATTTCTAGTGTCAAGCATGTCTGTCTGTATGCTTTGATATACTAGGCTAGACAGCAGGAAGCACCTGCATAGACCAGAGGTGACTATGTGCCAGACCCAAACAATACATCATGGCTGTGCACAAGCTAAAAGAAGTTCCTGGGGGTAAGTTATACAGAGAGAGTTGAATATTCTGGAATTTCTGCATTATTCCCAGTGTAACATGGCAGACTAGTAAATACTAAGCCATACAATAAGTTCTGAGAGATTATTTAGGGAGCTTGGACTTACTTAGAGCCAAGCTCCTGTTATTTCTCCATTGTCCTCTGCCAGTTCAGACTATGCAAGAATGAAAGCATCATGGCAGAATTCTTGATAGATGGCTAAGACGTCTGTGATTATTCCCCTGGCATTACAAACTACCTACATATTCATAGGGTGAAAACCTTTCCTGTTTCTCTTGACTCTTTCATGCTGCATTGGGGGCCTTAACGCCACATAAGTGCAATCTATAGCACCTATCACTGATGGAAAATCCGCTATGTGATAGGAGCCCCATATTGTTTCTACTTTCTGCTGTCTTGCATATGGAAAGGATATGCAGATATTCATTTTTTGGTACAAAGCATTAATACATTGTATACAATGAGAAGTGACTGATTGAGTTATACCAATAGTATCTCCTACAATGGTCTGAAAACTGCCAGTGGTTAAAAAGGCCAAGGCAGTGGTGACTTTTATGTATACTACTAAAGCATGGCTTCTCTGTGTGACATTTTCTAGATCCTCTTTGAGCAAGCTACAAATATCCAAAATAGTTTACTTATTAAAATGATATCTAGTGAAGACTTGCTTTTCTGAGTGGTCAAAATAGTTTATTCTGCATCTGTACACTCTTTCTGGGTGATATTGTCTGCTGTCTCTGCTGCAGAACCTGTTGCCTTTGCTGCCAACAGCGCCACCACCACAAAATGGGAAGCATGCTGCATCCTTGCTAGTCTACAATCCAAAGTTACTCTACTAAAGATGTTTACAATGCTATCCGGATAAAGTTATTCTTGTATATTGAAAGTCCCGCTGCTGCAGACTCCTAAATAGCTGTCCTAAGTTTAGCCAGATACACAACATAGTTAAATGCCTCTGTAAAGCTGAATATCTGACTTTTCCTATCCAGCTAGATAGTGCCGCTCAACTGAGATAGCCGGATAAATTATGGCTGCTGAAAATGCCCAGTATCCAGATAAAATATAGTTAGCCGGCTTAAGTGTTGATCTTAGCCAATAAGTAGCTCCTAAGTTTTTGAATATCAACCTCACTATGATTTGCTAGATTCGTCAAAATGATTCAGATTGGCCACTATCAGAGAGGATGCTGGACTCAATGAACCATTGGTGCATGGTACCTCTTATGATCTTATAGAGGGTATTTTTCAAAGCTATTTATACAGATAAAACCTAGTTTTATGTGTAGAAATGGCTTATACAAAATTGGCTTTGGCTTTTTTCAGATAAAAATACAGACAAATCTGGTTTGCATGTAATTTTACACAAACTGAGTAGACGTTTCCCAGAGACGTAGTTGGGGATGAATGGCACTTAGGTGAACAAGTTACATTCTCAGAGTGTATATGCACATGTGGTATCCTCCAAAGATGAGGAGTAACTTTACTCATTACTGGCTAATTACCTGTGAATTTTCAAAGCAAACATATGCAAGTATGTTCGCTTTGAAAATCCTCATAAAGTCTGCATGTACAATGTTCACTTTGAAAATTTGTGGGTAATTGGCCAGGTATGTATAGAAATGATTCTCTCACATAAAGTTTCACTTCATCTTTGGAGGGCGTAATTAGTGTGTGTATACTTTTGCACATAGGCCTCAATATTCTATGTAAGTTAGCTGGATAATAGTTAACCAACTAACTTACATGGGATATTCAGCAGTATGGTTGGTCCTCCTCCCCATTTTGCCCCAGGAACTTAGGATGCAGATTCTCAGGCTGGCCAGCCATTGCTGACTAATGAAGGCCATGAGCTCCCTCAGTACCTTCTATCCTCTGTAGAGTAACCCTTAGCTTCTGAGCCTGCCTCAGTGACCGGAGCACCAGGCCAGGAACTTGTGTCTCAGGAAGCTTTTGGTCAGATGATGCAGATGGTAGTGGAAGAGTTGAGATGGCTCAGAACTGACTTCAGGAGACTGGTTGCAATGGTAGAGCAACTAGCCGAGGTTTTAGAGGGCTTCAAGGCAGCTCATGAGTTGATGGACATGAGGCCATCTCTGCCATCAGCCCCAGGCCTTCAGGACTTGTCCTCCTTAGCTACCTGGGCCATATTTTTTTATTTGCATAATTTACTCCCTAAATTCCACCCCATCCAATTTTATATTTGTTTATTTATAAATTGTTTAAACAGTTTTTCTAAAATATTTATTTTAATATAAAAATTCATTTCATTTTTCAAAATGGGTATGTGTCTGTATTGTTTCATGTATGCTCTTTATACACACAAATGTGGGTATAAAGAGCTCGCTCCCAGTGCATGTCTTCTTACTTGCACCATGTCCAGAAGGAGGGGAGCGCTACTGAGAAATCCTAACTTCCTACCTAAAGAGGTGAACTTTCTTATCTATGAGATCACTGGAGAAAATTCTTTTTCACTCAGTGCTCAATTAAACTCTGGAATTCATTATCGGAGAATGTGCTTAAGGCAGTTAGCATTGCTGGATTTAAAATGATTTGGACAAATTCATGGAGGAGACGTCAATAAACTGTTAACCAAGTAGAATCTGCTGGAACCAACGAGAGAGAGAGCTATTTTAGATTTAATGCTTACTGGAACGCAGGATTTGGTGAGAGAGGTAATGGTGGTGGGGCCACTTGGCAATAGTGATCATAACATGATCAAATTTGAACTAGTGACTGGAAGGGAGGCAAATATGTAAATCTGCAACTCTAAAACTAAATATTCAAAAGGGAAACTTTGAAAAATTGAGGAAAATAATTAGAAAAAAACTAAAAGGTGCAAGTGCAAAGATTAAAAGTGTACAACAGGCGTGGACATTGATTAAAAATACAATCTTAGAAGAGCAGTCCAGATGTATTCCATGCATTAAGAAAGGTGGAAGGAAGGCAAAATGATTATCGGCATTGTTAAAAGATGAGGTGAAAGAGGCTATTTTAGCCAAAACAATTCCTTCAAAAATTGGAAGAAGGATCTATCAGAAGAAAATAGGAAAAACATTAGCATTGTCAAGTTAAGTGTAAAACACTGTTAAGGCAGGCCAAGAGAAAATTTGAAATGAAGTGGCTGTAGAGGCAAAAACTCATAATAAAAACTTTTTAAAATATATCCGAAGCAAGAAACCTGTGAGGGAGTCGATTGGACTGTTAGATGACCGACGGGTTAAAGAGTCTCTTAGGGAAATAAGGCCATTGCTGAATAACTAGATGAATTCTTTGCTTTTGTGTTTACTAATGAGGATGTTGGGGAGATACCGGTTGCAGAGATGGTTTTCAAGGGTGATGATTCAGATGAGATGAAACAAATCACTGTGAACCTGGAAGATGTTGTAGCCCAGATTGACAAGCTAAAGAGTAGCAAATCACCTGGATCTTATGGTATGCCCCCCAGGGTTCTGAAAGAACTAAAAAATGAAATTTCAGATCTGTTAGTTAAAATTTGTAACCTATCATTAAAATCATCCATTGTACCTGAAGACTGGAGGGTGGCCAATGTAACCCTAATATTTAAAAAAGACTCCAGGGGTGATCCAGGAAACTATAGACCAGTGAGCCTGACTTCAGAACCTGGAAAAATAGTGGAAACTATTCTAAAGATGAAAATCACAGGGCATAGAGAAAGACATGGTTTAATGGAACAAAGTCAGCATGGATTTACCCAGGGCAAGTCTTGCCTCACAAATCTGCTTCATTTTTTTCAAGGGGTTAATAAACATGTGGATAAAGGTGAGCCAGTAGATGTAGTGTCTTTAGGAAACTAAAAAGTCATAGGATAGAAGTAGGTGTCCTTTCGTGGATTACAAACTGGTTAAAAGACAGGAAACAAAGAATAGGATTAAATGGTCAATTTTCTCAGTGGAAAAATGATCAGTTTTCTTAGTGGAGTGCCTCAGGGCTCTGTACTTGGATCGATGCTTTTCAATATATTTATAAATGATCTGGAAAGGAATATGACAAGTGACGTAATCAAATTTGCAGATGAAACAAAATTATTCAGAGTAGTTAAATGACAAGCGAATTGTGATAAATTGCAGGAGGACCTTTGGAGACTGGAAGATTGGGCATCCAAATAGCAGATTAATTTTAATGTGGACATGTGCAAGGTGATTCATATAGGGAAAAATAATCTATGCTGTAGTTACACAATGTTAGGTTCCATATTAGGAGCTACCAACCAGGAAAAAGAACTAGGCTTCATAGTGGATAATATATTGAAATCGTCAGCTCAGTGTGCTGCAGCAGTCAAAAAAGCAAACAGAATGTTAGGAATTATTAGGAAGGGAATGGTGCCAAAACGGCAAATATCGTAATGCCTCTGTATCGCTCTATAGTGAGACCGGACCTTCAGTACTGTGTACAATTCTGGTCATCACATCTCAAAAATATATATATAGCTGTGATGGAGAAGGTACAGAAAAGGGAGACCAAAATGATAAAGGGGATGGAACTCCTCCCCTATGAGGAAAGGCTAAAGAGGTTAGGGCTAATCAGCTTGAAGAAGAGACGGCTGAGGGGGGATATGATAGAGGTCTTTAAAATCATGAGAGGTCTAGAATGGATAAATGTGAATCAGTTATTTACTCTTTCAGATAATAGAAGGACTAGGGGGCACTCCATGAAGCTAGCAAGTAGCACATTTAAAACTAATTGGAAAAAATTATTTTTCACTCAACGCACAATTAAACTCTGGAATTTGTTGCCAGAGGATGTGATTAGTGCAGTTAGTGTAGCTGGGTTTAAAAACGATTTGGCTAAGTTCATGGCGGAGAAGTCGATTAACTGCTATTAATCAAGTCGTCTTAGAGAATAGCTATTCCTATTACTGGCATCAGTAGCATGGGATCTACTTAGTTTTGGGGTACTTGCTAGGTACTTGTAGCCTGGATTGGCCACTATTGGAAACAGGATACTGGGCTTGATTGACCCTTAGTCTGACCCACTATGGCAAGTTGTTACGGGCTTATTTCCATAAACAGTAAAGGCCCTTTCAGAACACCCAATACTATAAATTATTTAAATAAATAAATATATCTCACTGACTCATACATAGCCATGCATGTAGCTTGTCTACAAGTTTGTCCACTAATTGTTATCCCTCTCTCATCTATCCTTACAGCAGCATATTTATTTGGTTGTGCAGTCTATACGTTGCTTCTCCGAAAGACAAACCAGTAAGGGAGACAACAAATCAGAGGTAGAAGACTACCTTTACAAGTTACCTCCCCAAAGGGCTACAGTTGTAAGTGCAGCCAAGTGAAATGCAGGGGATTAGTCTATACAGGGTAAAATACTTTATGCATCCCCTTTAATAAAAGCACAGCATAGGAAGACAAGGAGCACACATGAAGTAGCCCTTTCTGCTTCAGCATACTTTACAACAGAGAAGAGGTATGAAATAGATGTGATGATAGAAGCTGCATTCCCTTTAAACTGGCTGCTGCTACAAGGTCAACAAAGTCATCTCGATGTCCATAAGCTGCAAATGTCATAGAAAAGAACTGCAATCTTTCTTGCTCTACAGAGATGAAGGCCTATTTGGATTAATACGGGTATATGATATATCTACAGCACCAAGTCTTCCCTTCTCCATGCTTACACTAGCTATCTCCAAAAGGCTTCCAACTCCTTTCTGCTAATCCCTTCATGGACTTTACCACACGTATATCTCTTAATGTAGATCTGCCTGCAAGAAGACTGCTTAACCCTGGGTTCTACAATATATATAGGATCATGTGCTTTTTGAAGTCTCCCAGCTGTAAGCAATTAGGCACTCCTTGGTATTTCCATGACTTAACCCCCTAACTCACCTCCACCACCAGTAATCTATAAGGACCCTCTAACTGCTCTAATTGCAGCAAATCAGAGCTTGTTTGTCACATGAAGCTGAGTCAGAAATGTTATTTTAATCAGCTGTTTCCATCCAGACATAAATTACTTGACAAAGGGTTGATAGGGTAGAAGAAGCTACAAAGTCCCATTAGAAAGAGTTTGCCTGATATAGTATAAGACACAGGACACATCTAAATTATTATGAGATAGTGGCATAAATATGGTTCTGTTCCTTATGGAGGTGATAGATAGACAGATAGATAGATAGATAGATATACAAGTTTAAAAGACAAAAAGCCAAGGCAAAAAAAATAAATCAGCCAGGCTTCTGATGTTGAGGTAGTCATCCTAACATGCCTTACTTTTCTAACATCCAAGGTATATATTATAGAGATGGGATATCAGCAGGCTCCATGGCATCAGGAACTGGCAGAGCCAGTTCAGGTCTTATCCACATTGCAAACTATAAGGAGAAACCTTGGACCAGATATGAAAATCTCTGAGGAGATGGATCCTGCTATTATCCTTAGTGAAGACCAACTCTGCACACTTTCAAGTAGACATAATTAGTATATAATCATATCATTAAAGCAAATTAATGCAAGTATGTTATACCAGTATAAGCAAGTAATAATAAACACGATATATTTCCTATTTATTTTTTAAATATACGTGTATAATAATTACTTGTGTAAATCCTGCCTCTTTATACATGCAAATTTGTGCCATTTATGCACATATGTGGATATAATAGGTTTGCTCTCAGTGTATGTCTTCCTACTAGCACCATGTCTAGAAGGAGTGGAACGCTACTGAGAAAGCCTACCTAGGGAAGTGGACTTTCTTGTCTGTGAGGTCCAGCATCTCCTCTATGGCCCTAAGTCCAGGAGAGTGGGCTCATTCAGAAAGTAGAAGACATGGGAGAAGGTCCACCACAGGCTCAGTGCTGTCTTTCACAACAACTGAAGTATGAAAGACCTGAGCCACAAGTGGCAGGACCTCCAACATCTCATGAAGTGGAAACAGACCAGGATGAGAGCTGAGGAGCCTACCAGCCAGATCACCTTCTCTGCAACAGAATGGATGGTGCTGAGCACCATTTCAGAGGCAGCTGTGGGAGGTGTGGGACACTTGGAAACCTCGCAATCTGAAGGCCATGCAGGTGAGCATTATCTATAGGAAAGTCTAATAAAGTGATCGCATGTATGTATTGACTAATGATGTAGGGTACCATATATTTGTCTAAGTGGTCCTTGTCCAGTGAAGGTCCTGGGCATGTGACCACATGGAGAGAGCCACCCAAGGCCTCATGCCCTTCTGTGGTTCTTGCACAGAGGAGAATACCTGAGTATTTTATTTGCCAGAATGCAGTTGTAATCACAGATACTTTTTCTGCTTATTAGTCGATCTTTCATTAAAATATTCTGCACAACTGTGCAATGATAGAAAATGTAATATTTTACTGCAGGATGGCTGAGAAATGAATGTCTAACCAGGAAACCTTTCTGTACACTGTTGCTAACTATCTGCACACAGAAACTACTAGAACCCACTTTCTTGTCACTTCCAGACCCACTACACTTGTCAGGTCTTTGGGGCTAGTACCATTTCAACCATGTGCCCCCCACCCCACACACACAGTAGATGAGAGTTAGCTAAAATGTTTTACTCCTAGGTTATGTTCACTCTCCTTATAGTCTCGAGAAGCTTTTAGTGATATATCACTCAGACTTTGATGAGAGTTCCCTGGCAGGATAACTACCTCTAGCACCTCCCTCTACACTAGCTTGTGGGAACCTCTTTCTTTCTGCTATCTTCTATACTTCCTAAAAGTCCTTTTCTAGAAATCATCTCCTCAACTTTCCTCTGAGCATCCTCTGTGAAGATATGGTCTCTATGCTGGCACTTAGTGAAGATACCCCACCAGTGGGGTAATGGTTGCACCTCCATTGCATACTGACACTAAGCTGACATTTGACAGGCTAAGTCGAGTGATATCTCTGTCATAGTGAGTGCACTCTGACCAACTAAAGCTTCAAATAGGATGTAGGTAAGGGGATGGGACATATTTCAAGGGACACAGAATGCCTCTCCTTTCCATAGAGATATGTTACTGGATAGAAATATTAAATGGTGCACGAGTCAAATGGGGCGATCACTGAATAGTATGCTAGCCAACTTGTGGAATAAAATCAGGACAGGTTGACCCGGTGCTGGTTTTTACCAAACTACATACAGGGACTTCTACTCTTGCTTTTTTAAGGAAATGCAATAAGACAGACTGAACTACAACTCTCAGAATCCAATTGGATAAAACAAGACTTGCATCAACCTATCCTGCTATTCTTGAGCCAATTGGCAACTCTATTCAAGAGTCACACAAATTAGTGAGTCAATTCTCTGTCCTTGGCTGCTTGTGCTTTACAAGTGTATCAAGGGAAGATTAGGTTAGTATGGGAATGCTTTCAATATAGTTAGTAATATAGCTTGGGGTGCTAGAGTAGGGCCTTGGAACTGTTCTGTTAGGTAGAAAGAAAGGTCCAATGACAGTAAAGAGAAAAAGCCACCTAACATGTACTGTATATTGAAAGTATGTACATTCTTCCTTTTCACAGGGGTGCAGCCAGCTGAGGACTCTGTTGCATTGGGACCCAGTGGCCTCCAACGGGCAAGGCAGTTCTCATAGATGCTCCCCGATAACCCTGAAGAGGACACGGAGGAGGATGAATGACCAGCAGATGACCACCCAGCAACAGAGCAGTGAAAGCCCAAGGAGGAGGAGGAGGAGACGTGACCTAGCCGATAGCAACTCTTTCAAGCAAGCCAGATCTCTGGTGGCATGCCAGTGCCCAGAAATGAGAAGCATAGTATAATTGGACCTTGGCTCTCCTAGAGAAGAGGTGTAGGCCACTCCAGCAGAGAGGCATATAATGGAACTGGATGCCCAAGTGGTGGAGGACATCACTGACCTCAGGCATGACATGCAGAGCTTTAGGGATATGATCCAAAGTAGATGCAGGGTATGAGGCAGGAGCCAAGGGGCATTCATGAACAAGTGGAGGCCCAGACTGCAGTGTAAAAGGGGATGCTACAGAGAATGCCCCCCTGCCAGCCACTACCCTCACCAGCTCTGTACTATGTCATGTCTCCCTGGATGCAGACCCACTACCCTTTGCAGCACCACACCTTAGATGGCACCTCCCCAGCCCAGAATTCTGCCTGCCTCATGTGCTGTTCAACTTGTAGCTCCACCACCACCCATTGTGTTTTCACCTCCTCTTTTGCCACCACAACCACCTGCAATGGCATCACAACCACCACCACCACCACCACCATAGAGAGATGCTACCCCCTCCAAGGGCACAGGTGGCTGACATGGATAGGCCCACCACTGCTCCCAAAACATCTCAGATGCCTCACAGCCCTACGGGCCCCTCCAGCAACTAACAGGAAGTGCAACTTCCCCCAGGTCCTGGCCCTCCAAGGGCAGTATTGATCACACACCACTACAGAGGAACACCAGATTGGACCAGGCCAAGGCACCAGAGCTTCTTCCACTCCAAAAAAGAGGCCAGCAAGGAAGCACAAAAATAGTGGAATTTAATCTTCATCACACTGACCACTCTATATAAATAAATGCACCTTTATCTTCTAAATAATTTTAACACATTATGGGGATAATTTTCAAAAGGAGTGGAAAAAAAAGCATATATTATAGCAGTTTTCAAAAGCCATTTACTCAGTTAAAGTGCACTTAGGCATGTAAAACCTATTGACAATTCTATAGCATAGTAATTTAAAAAGCCCATTTATGCATGTAACACCCAGTTTTAAGTGTGTAAATCCTTTTGAAAATTACCCCCATATAAATAAATGCAATTTCACCATGTAAAATGTCTTTGTATCAGAGTGTTCCCTTCCTGTACAGCCTGCTGTTGAGTCTGGCGATGTATCTCCTGTAATTCCTCCTGACTCGGGTCATGTGCCTCTTCCTTCTCTTCTTCTTCATCCAGATAATCTTTAGTCCCTATGGAGGAGTCAGGCCTCTGTTTTTGGCTAGGTTAGGAAGCATGCAGCAGGCTAAAAAGATCTCACAGACCTTAGTGGGGTTGTATTGAAAAATTTACATTGGCTTCCGGTATTTTTTAGAATTCAGTTTAAAGTCCTTTGTTTAATCCAGGAAACAGCACAGAATACGATCCAATATAGCAGGGTAGCAACCAAAAAAGAGTAGATCGGTAAAACAGGGGTCCTTTATTATTAGAATATGGTACAGTGAAATCAAAGCCCGATTCAGGCCGAGTTTCACTTATATAATCGAGCTGCTTCAGGGACTGTGATGATAAACCAGCTCATATAGTGGTATTTATTCTAAAGACCATACTCTGTATCAGTTCCTCCTCTGTAATCAGATACAATGTTAGCGAGATGCTGGGTCGCGTAAACTCGGTGTGCTTAAATTAATGATTTTATTTGTTCAAGTGCAACATTGTATCTGATTACAGAGGAGGAATTGATACAGAGTGAGCTGGTTGAACATCACAGCCCCTGAAGCAGCTCGATTATATGAGCGAAACTCGGCCTTAGTCGGACTTTGATTTCACTGTTCCACATTCTAATAATAAAGGATCCCTGTTCTACCTATCTACTCTTTTTTTGTTGCTACTTTGTTTAATCCATAAATCAATTTACAATGAAAAAAATGAATGGCTAAATGCCTCTTTCCGGCTACACACTTCACAACGTAACCTAAGATCGAATTACTAAAGTCAGCTTGTAATACCATCACCAAAACTGGCCCATTTAAGAAAAGTGCGTGAGAGAGCCTTATCCCTGGCCGGCTCATTTATTTGGAATGATCTACCTAGTGAGCTGAGACTGGAATCAAACTTCTCAAGTTTCAAAAGGAAATTAAAAACACATTTGTTTAAACTAGCGTTTGGAGATTGATATGAAGTAAGATAATAGAGAAAGGTCATCTGAAGCTATTTGGTCATCGTTATTGATAGTATGATTTAGATTTTAGGATGTTAATTTTAACTAATTTTATGGAGTATTTTAGTATTTTAATGTTAGATGAATAATTGTTTTATTTGTATATTTTAATGTGATGTATTTAAAACGTATTTAAATTGTAAACCGGTATGATTGTACCAGAATACCGGTATAGAAATTGAAATAAATAAATCCCCAGATCTGTCGAGGCAGAGGAAATGCGTTTTGAGTGGGCCAAAGGCTTTTTCGATGACTGCCCTGGTCTGTTGGTGGGCCCTGTTGTAGTGAGCCTCTTCAGTGGTCTAGGATTAGCTAGCGGGATCGTGAGCCAGGTTTTGAGTGGATATCCTCTATCACCTGTAGGAGAGAAGACAGTTAAGAGCCAAGTTAGATATTCTTTAATTTTGGGCAGCAGGGTAGTTCCCTGGTTGAGGCTGGAGTGGTCCTCTTATGCCAATACTGTAAATCCACCTAGATATAAGGAAGACCAAAAGAAGAGGTTAGTTGCAGTATGATGGTAATGGTAACTGCATTCCTACCTAGAAGCCAGCCCCAAGTGATGTGCCCTTCCTGGAAGCAGTCATAAATTCCTGACTGCAAGATGATGCAAGCATCATGACTGGATCCTGGATCCTGGAAACCTGGGCACGACATCCAAGATGATCCCCTTGGCATCACAGACCACTTGCTTATTAACCGGCCGATACAGTAAAAATTGCGGGAGATCGGGCGAGTGCCCGCTCTCCCGGCACGCGCACAGGACACTCTCCTGTGCACGCGATACAGTAAATTAATTTATTTAAATTAGGGCCGGTGGTAAAAAGGGGCGCTAAGGACACTAGCGCATCCATTGCACCTCTTTTCGGACAGGAGTGGCGGCTGTGAGCGGGTTTGACAGCCAACACTCAATTTTGCCAGCGTCTGTTCTTGAGCCCGCTGACAGCCACGGGTTCGGAAACCGGACTCGGCAAAATTGAGTGATCGGTTTTCAAGCCGCGGGCCTATTTCAAATTTTTTTTTTTTTTACTTTTTTTAACTTTTGGGACCTCCGACTTAATATCGCCATGATATTAAGTCGGAGGGTGCCGGCAGAAATTAACGCCTACCTTTGGGTAGGTGCTAATTTCTGAAAGTAAAATGTGTGGCTTGGCTGCACATTTTGCTTTCTGAATCGCGCGGGAATAACTAATAGGGCCATCAACATGCATTTGCATGTTGCAGGCGCTATTAGGTTTGGGGGGGTTGGACACGCGTTTTCGACGCGCTATTACCCCTTACTGAATAAGGGGTAAAGCTAGCGCGTCGAAAACGCGCATCCAATTGCGGGTTAACAGTGCGCTCCACCGGAGCGCACTGTACTGTATCGGCCTGTAAGGTAGTAGAAGCCCTTACAGTTGCAGTAGGTGGCCATATCGTCCTCTAGTGCCTTTATAGAGATGTGAGTGCAATTGATAGCCACCAAGACAGAGGGGAAGCATGCAATTTGGTAGAAATCAGTTATTGTCTGCTCAGAGGAAGACATATATTGATGTGTTTTCCTGAAAATTGCAACCAGGAACTGATCTTTACATGTGGAGGTGGCAGACTGACTTATTCCAGCCATGACCTCTACAGGTGTCTGGAAGGTGCTGGTGGCCAAAAATGCCAGGGTAATAGTGACTTTGATGTGTACAGGCAAAGTGTGGCCCTCGTGGGTGGAAGGTTGCAGATTCTGCTTTGTTGGCATAAATACAGTATAATTTCCTTGTTGAACTGAACCTGCACATAACTTGCTTTTATGACAGATCCAAAAACTATGCCCTAATCCTATATACTTTCTGTAAGAGGAACCGCCTCCTTCTCCATCTTTTGTTCTTTCTCCCTCCTCAGCAGTTGTGACATGAGTACCAAAAGCCCATTAAAGTATTTTTGAAAATGGATTCTCTACCATAGACTCCCACCTGCCAGTTTGGCCCTGTCAGTCCCAAGTACCCTCACTCTTACACCCCAGTATAACCTAGTATGTCCCAGTTAACCCTCAGTATGGCCCTGTCAGTCCCAGGGATACTCCACTCTTTCACCTCAGTATAACCCAGTATGTCTCAGTTAACCCCCAGTATAGCCCAGTCTGTGTCAGAGACACTCACTGCCCCCCCCCCCCCCTTGTATAGCTTATATGTCCCAGGTACACTCACTTATACCCCTCAGAATAGCCCAGTATCCCCCCCAGTATGGCTCAGTCTGTCTCAGGGACACTCATTGCCACCTGCTAGTTTACTGTCATGTCCACTCACCCAGAGAAGCCAGCCTGCCAAACACCAAATGTCAAAACAGCACGAAAGTTTGAAGTATGCATAAATAAGCAGTAACAAATGTACTTGCGCAGTTCTGATGACATTCGTACACAAGTCACTTTTAAAATAGTGCAAACCATGCACCAACATGTCCCCTTTTTTGTGCATACTTTTACTCACAAAGGTGCCCATACGTATATATGTGACCCATTGTGTGCAGATGTTTCACATACATGTGTATATCCACATTTTCTCACTCGTAATGTTTTGAAAATTCACCCCATGTACATACTTTTATGCAAACCAGCTAATTTTGTCATTAGTTTATTCTTTGTGCATTCAATTTAAATGAATGTGCAGTTCATAACAAAAGTTTGTTACAAACAGAATAAACCTAAAATAAACTTAGCTGAAAATATCTGAAGATTTTAGATTATTTTTGGTTGATTTAAAAACAAGGCCTCCCTGAACCTCCCCATCCTCCACAGAGCTGAAATGGGGCCTCCTCAGCACCCACTTACCCCATCCATTGGGTTTTCATTATAGAAATGAGCAGGAGCAATCCCCAGTCATTCCTGCCCCATCAATTCCTGGTTCCACAATGGTACTGTTCAGCTCTGAGACTGACACCATTTTGTTTTATGATCACATGCTTTATGGCCATGAAACATTGATGCCGATCTCAGGGCCAGTCAGCATGATAGTCAAGCAGAAGCTTCAGTGGCAGGAGTGACTGGGGATCTTTCCTGCCTCTTTCAACATAGAAGATTGCATGGAAGAAGTAATTGTGAGTTTGGGAGGCCCTGACTCAGTTGAAAGAGGGGCCCAGGGAGGGCCCGAGTTAGCAGCAGGGATGCTCTAAAAACCCCCATTTCAGTGTTTTTTTTTAACATTTATGACTTATTTTGATTTATCAATACACATTAAATGAACTGTCAAGTTTGGAGGGATTCTCAAGTCAGAATCCCATTAAAAGTGATGCTCTAGGGCTGATAATGCCTAGACTACACAGTTAAAAAAGAGCTTCAATGTCCCCTATCCTATTATATACCGTAATTATATAAGGCTGAAACTACTTAAGGCTGGACAGGAGACACTGGGCTATCTAGCAAGCCAATAAATATCAGTAAGAATAAAACCAGTTATAACCAGTAGTTTACTTCTAAAAGACAGTTAGGATTGCATAAGTATAGCATAACTTGAGATTAAAGAATATTAATGAGCCAAATGCACTCGTTCTACTTTTTGTAACTAATCAGTGAAATGATGCATTTCTGTTTTTTCTTGAGATATATAAGGAGAAAATAAATAATGAGAGAGTATAGGAACTGACAACTAATTGGTTAAATCTCAAAACCTTGCCTTATATGAAAGAAAGCAGAAGTGAAAAAGTCTAAGAAGAGTTTGTAAATGTGAAGGCATGTATTGCTTCCTGATTCTTTTGTGGTGGCAAACCTCTGTGTGCACATATCCTCAATAAAGGGAACTTGTTCACTGCAGCAAGAAGGACTGTATGATTTGATTTTTTTTTTCATCTAATTGGGGGAAATAGGGACCTGAAAAGGTACTAAAACACCACAACTGGTGCCGAACCTTGTTCAGAAGGAAACTTTTTCTTCCTCCTGGGAACCTTTCCCCCTGTAGTCTGTCCCTTTATTTTTATTTTTCTTCCCATGCTGGACCTCCTACTTTTTGCAGGACTCCTTTTCTTTCTTCTTTGAGTTTGTGGTATTAGCTCTGTATGTGCTCCTGGTTGTGCCTTTGACACCTTTTCCTTGATGTTCGCTTTCAGGTGTTTCCCAGGAGAGTTCTTATCTTTTCTTTTTTGTTGCTCTCTCTTTTGTCTCCACTCCCTGGCTCTTTAGCTTGGCAGCAGCACCAAGGAAAAGTGGTTGTTTATTTGGTCTCCATCAGCTGTTAGTTGAGCTTTCTTTAAATATTGTGGACATTCTCTGAAATGTGAATGCTTTAGGTTTGGTCAGCTGCATCTGACCCTTTGGTATTGGTTCTTTGCTGTTCTAGCTGATTTAGATAGGGCCTCTGTTGGTGTACAGGGTCCTGAGAAGCATGAATGATTGGGTTTTCCCATGAGGAACTCCAGCACTAATTTCTCCGTGTTCTATGTTCTCATGGAAGACCACAACTATACAATTTGTTGTTTTTTTTACTGTAGTGGCTGTGTTTGACTCTGTGAGCATTATTGTGGGCTGGATTTTAGTGTTTATTTGATCTTGTGTTTAAGTGCTGTTATAAGAGAAAATAGAGAGGTACTAGAGGCAGGTGCAGCCCGGGTTTGCAGCATATCAGTGCCTTGGAGAACTTGTAGTGGTGGTGGAGAGTGATTGCTCTTTTCTTGTGACACATTAAAGACATGCTTGAGTGAGTTAGTTGCTTTTTTTTTTTTTTTTACCATGGGGTCTGGACACTCCAAAGATGTCCCGGAACCTTCCCCAAATACCCCAGCTCATTATATTTGGGAGCACTACTCAAAGTTGGATGTCAGGTACCTTAAGAGATGGAATTTTCTGACCCAAGATGATCCCAAATTGCAGTTTCCACTGGAAGGGAGTTTTGATTATGGTAGAATTATGCATTTATGGGATGTGCTGGCGGCAAGCACTGTTAAGAACTCTGGCCCCACCTTGTGCCCCACCAGAATACTCACTAACCACAGAATACCCAACTTATCCTGCATCCCCCTTGTCGCCAGTAAAGACTGTGAAGACGTTGCAAAACTCTCTGCATCCAAGCCCTCTTCCTGAGGATAACTTGGATGACCCTGCTTATCAGGGGCGCTATCTTACAAATCTCCAGACACCACTGAGGGAAGGTTCCCTCGTTTTCTCTTTGAGATCTGTTGTATCTTTCCTATTGTTAACCTTTGGCCAGGCACCTGGATGCGTTCTTTGGAATACACTCTGACACTTAACAAAGTACCACACTAGTATCATCTCTGATCTGATCTCCGGCAACATGCTGCTCCATGGAACCTGGCTAAAACTTCCTGTAGCTCTGGACTTCCTTTATAGGTCCTCCAGCCAGGAATTTCTGTGGTGCTGGCTGATGACATCACATCCTCCAAGAGTATGTAAGGAAGACCTTTGCAACCAGCAGTGTGTGTTGCTTTCCGTGTGCTTTGTCTCCTTATTTCTGTGCCTGCCTTGCTCCTTGTCATCCTTGCCCTACCTGTTGTTTTCTTTGCCTTGCCTATGGTTCTTGTCGTGCCTGCCTGTACCTTGTCCTTTCTAGCCCTGCTGGTTCCTGTCTTGCTTTGGTCCCCTGTGCCTTGACTTGTTGTGTTTGTTTGCCTCTGCCTGACTCCTGGTTCTGACCCCCTGCTACGGACACCAGCTTCTCCTTTGAACTTCTGCCTGCCCTGATCTTGGCCTAGACCCAGGGACCATTGCTCACTGCCAACCCTGACCTCTGTCTGTGTCTTGGCTTCATCCTGACCGCTACTTGCTGGACTCTCACCTAAGCCCTGCAAGCCCCTGGAACCCAAAGGGTCAACCTGTGGGGAATAGGGCTGGTATAGGTGAAGCAAGAGCAAGTCCACCAGTTGTTGGCATAGTCCTAGTAGGTACATCTGCTAGGCCGTATCAACCACGCCACAGCCCAAGGCTCATATCCATGAAATCACTCCATTCTGTGCCTGAGAATGTTCTCTCTTCTGTGTATGAAGGGGGAATATCCATCACGCCTTCCTTGCTGATCTTTCCCAGTTATAGGATGGTCCTTAGAGAGATTCCTTTCCAATCCGCTGTGGTATTGCCTACCCTAATTGTACGCAAAGAAAGCTGTACTCCCAGCCAGTTCTGGACATGTATCACATTAGAATGATCCCAAATTAAACTACCCACTCTAGCACTCAGGAAGTATACATTCCCTGGCCGCAAGGAGACTTGCCAGCCATCAAAAGCTCCCTGCCACATTATCGTGAGGAGCCCTGTAAGTGGGTAGAGGAGTTATGTGGATTATTTAGTATCTATAACCCTACCTTTATAGACATAAACCAGCTATTAAAACTTGCTCTCTCTCTAGATGTTCGCACACACCTTTACACCCTTGCTTCGTAACACAAGCAAGTACCTCCGAATCCACATTCCCCTACTGATAAGAAAAAAGAGGATTTGTTTAAAGCTGCTCTTGAGATATTTCCTTCTAAAACAGACTGGCCTACAATTTCTCATTGCAAAATGGCTGCTGATGAAGAGCTATCTGAGTTTCTGAGCAGGCTTAGGGAGATGTATGTTAATTTCTCTGGATTAGAAAATCCTGAGCATGAGCATAATGAGTCAGCTTTCACCAATTTCTTTTACCAGGAACTCCTGCTCAAGTTCTGTGAGTGTATGGCCACTGCTTGCATAATTTAGGCAACTGAGGCTCCCTCCAAATTTTATGCTGTAGCCCAAGCCTGCTTTGATCAGATGTTTGTTTCTAAAGCATCAGAGGCAAATTGCTTGCTTGCGCTTCAGCGTGGGCAGCTGGAGAATGCTGCTAGAGGAAGGGGCAGGAGACAGGGGAACAGATGAGCAGAATTTCATAACACTAAACGGGTTTGTCATATCTGAATTATGAAGGGCCACTGTAATGTCCCCTCCGTACCGTGGTGGTCCCACACTACCCCCCTATCTCCTTGTCTCTCTGCCGCTCCTCACCCTAACTCAGCTGCCCTAACCCCATTAGGATCAATCTTTCTGTCTCCAGCTAGGAATTTTCAGAGACCACCAGGGTTTTTCCTTAACTCAAAGCCTCTTATTCTTTTACTTCTCCTGAGCCTTTTGTTATTTTGATGGTCTCTGGAAATCCTGTTCAATGTTTAGTTGACAATGGAATGTCTCATTCTATTATCTGACTGCAGTCTGCCCTCTTACTTCCTCTTTCTTCTGAGAGGGTACCTGTTGGGGGAATGACTAATACTCAGCACTGGTGCCAAACTACACATCCTGTTCCAGTGCAGCTCTGCCCCCTTGAAATTTCCCATTCTTTCCTCCTCTCCTCCTTCTGCCCCCTTAACCTTCTTAGCTGTGACTTGCTTTAAAAGCTCGGCTGCCTTAACCTTCTTAGCTGTGACTTGCTTTAAAAGCTCAGCCACACTATCCTCCTGCCCACTTCTTTCCCTTTTCCTGCCCTCCTGGCCTTGACTTATCTATTGTCCCTGAGTCCCTTTGAGCCTGCAACAGTAATGATGTGGGTCACCTTGCTTTGCTTCCTGTAGTCATTTCTGTTGACCCTTCCTTGCCTCATAGGCCTCAGTTCCCCCATAAGCCTGCTGCCATTGAGGATATTCATCCTGTCATTCATGACCTCTTGGCCCAAGGAGTACTTTTGAGAAGTCCAATGGACACGCCAGGCTGCTGTAATTCCTTGATCCTCCTAAACCTGGCTCTGATAGTTACCACTTTGTGCAAGATTTGAGGGACATTAATTCTATTGTTTTGCCTAGTTTTCCAGTTGTTCCTTTTGTCTAAGATTCTACCTGAAGCTCTTGTTTTCTCTGTTGTTGATCTCTGTTCATCCTTTTTCTCCATATCTGTGGTCCCTGAATTCCAGTACCTTTTCTGTTTCTTTTTTGAGGGCCAGTATTACACCTGGACATGTTTGCCTCAGATTTTCATCCATTTCTCTTCTATTTTTTCCCAGGTCCTCCATTTCATTCTGAATTCTTTCTATGCTCCTAGGACTTCTACACTACTCCAATATGTTCATGATCTGCTTCTCTTTTCTGTGACATATCAGACCTCTGTTGAGGATACCCTGCACTTTTGATTCAGTTGCCTGAGACCTGTCTTAAGGTTTCCAAAGACAAGCTGCAACTTTGCTCTTATTCTGTTGTTTACCTGGATTAGCAGATTTCTCAAGGCTCCAGGTCCCTTACTGCTGATCGCGTCCAGGCCATTTTACAAATACCCCATCTCACTCCAACCATCTTTATGCCTCTCATGACACTTCCTTCCACCCCTGCATGTACTTGCCTTACTGAAGCAGAGACCATTATCAAGTCAGACCCAAAGTCAATATTAACTCCCAACTCTGAAGACATAGTGTTGCCTCAACTTCCTGAAATATAATGGTTACAGATAGCCCCCTCCCCAGACACTTAGGTCTCCTTGTCAACCTGAATGCATCAAGATGAAGGGGTTTTTGGGTTTACAGGGATTCTCTAGTCAGAATCCCATTAGAAATTATGCATTGGGGATGACAAGGCCTGGACTACACAGTTAGAAAAGAGCTTCAACTTCCCCTTTCCTATTATTTAATTATATTAGACAGAAAGGAACTTGTTCACTGCAGCAAGATGGACTGAGTGTATGATTTGACTTTTTTAAGTCTAATCAAGGGACAGAAAGACATGAAAAGGTATTAAAACACCTCAAAACAAACCCCAAATTAAAAAAAAACCTTACTGAAATGAAATGTTTCCTTCTGTACATCTCTACCATATGCACACATAAAAACTAGTTATATGTGCAAAAATGGCTTTGAAAATTACCCCTATAAATAAAAAGATGCTTTTAGCACATATTCCTTGCACTTGCAAATTTTTAAAGCAAAGCAAGACAGTAGTTTCTCTTTGAAACATGATTTGCATAAAGTATGTGCATCAAATTATCTTCAAAAGTTTTTCAGCAGTAACAAGCAATAAAGTTCATTAACAATGATATTGTAATACTAACCAGCAAGAGGAGGACAGTCTTAAATGCAACAGATCTTCTGAAAAGAATCTGAGTTTACTGCAGCTAGGGACTATGGCAAAATGTTATCTATGTATTTTTTTATTTATTTGTATGCTGTCACTCTGTATTCAATTGTGGCAATTCTCATGATTTATTTATAAGCATTTGAAATTCCACCTTTTCAAACAATGGTCTCAAGGTGGATTACAACAAAATTGAACCAAGAGTCACTTACAATCATAATTGAGTCAAATTAACAATCATAATTGAGCCAAGATTTCTTTCTTCTTCATCCCAGAAATAAGAACAAGAAAATAGGACATTTGTAGAGTAGGTGTAGAAGGAATATTGTGAGTCATATGCTAGTGGATGATAATACTTATAGTTGGATCAAGGATCTATTGGGGAGAGCATAAATATAAAACAGGTGTAAGAGTAGAAGTATATCAAGAGTAGGCTGACAGATGCAGACAAAGTAAAAATGTTGAATACGAAAGTCCAGGTAACTCAATTGTAATCCTCTCTTGGGGGGCTCTGTTGATTATAATAAGGTCTCTGCTGAGAAACCTAGGGAAAGGCTTTGCTGAACAGCCATTCCTTAGGCTTTTTTCCAGAATGTGAGATAGCACAACTCAAGACATAGAGGTAACGGTACCTTGTTCCAAATTTTGGTGCATAATAGCTAAACACATGAAGATTTGTACAAGTCAGTCTGGGAAAAGCCAGAGGAGGGGACAAAAAAAGATCCATTTGGGAGGATCAAAGTGCTCTTGTGGGAGTTTAGGAGAAAAGAATTTGGGAGAGATACTGGGGGTCTATTTATTCACAAATCTGAAGATGAAATGAAGGTTTTTAATTTTATCCTGCTTTCAACTGGGAGCTAGTTCAGCTGATGTAGGATTGGTCGTATGTGGTCAATTGCTTTGGCTTACCAGAATTCTAGTGTCTGTGTTCTCTAGGAGCTAAAGCATTTCAGACTATTGTGAGATGCCATTAAATAGAGAATTGCAATAGTCAATTTAATTGGTGGTTAATGCATGTATCACAGTAGCGAGGTTGTGGTGATTAAGGTAGTTACACAATTGGCAAATCCAGTGCAGATACTTAAGGGTCTTTACCATCCTTAAAATGTGGGTTTTAGAACTAAAAACAATCCTGTCAGTGGCAAAGACACAAAACAAGAAAAAATCCTTTAAAAAATCCATAAAGCCTAAAACAGAAAAATAAATAAAGCCTTGGTAAAAAGCAGGATTTAGTAAGGTCAATATTCAGCTCCTATCCAGCTGAGCAAGTTAGCTGTGCCACTGAATATGCTCGGGTATTTAATAGTTAGCTGGATAAGTTTATCTAGCTAACTTTAGACCTGCTGAATAGCAGGTCTAACTTATTGGGCCAACTTACTTGGATAAAGCTGAATATTGGCACTTATCCAGCTAAATGCCTGATTCACTAAGACTTTTCTCCCATTCTGTGTCTATGGGAAAATATCTTGATGAATCAGGCCCTAAATTAGCAGGATTAGCAGCCCCGTCCTGGAATGCCCCCATCCCACCCCTCACATGGCCAAATATTGAAACGGTGCCACTTAACTCTATACTTATCTGGCCAATTGTCACTGAATATTGTCCTCAGTATAGCTATATCAGAGATGCTCAAACTGGTCCTTGGGGCCTCTCCCCACATGCCAGTCAGGTTTTCAGGATATCTCTAATGAATATGCATGCAATTTACTTGCATGTACTACCTCCTATGTGCACAGATATTTTTCATGCATATTCATTAGGAATATCCTGAAAAACCAACTGTTGGGGTGGAGGGGCCCAAGGACTAGTATGCGCACCCAAGGGCTTCATAATTGTACACAGATCAATGTAAAGACATAGAGGCTGATGTAATAAGGGATGATAATGTTAGCACAGGTTTTACTCCTGTTTTAGCTTGCATTTTTCTGGCATAAGCTAACTCATATGTAACAGGTGTTTTAACTCCTAAAATATGCATGCTAAAACAGGAGTAAAAACCTGCACTTAGATTAGCGTGGGTTTATGCAAATCCCATGTAAAAAAAGGCATTAGCAGCTGTGACTGTGTTGGCGTCCCGTCTTCGACCCTCCCACTCCCCAATCTCCCACCATACCGTTACCTCTGAGTGACCCATTTCGATGTATGGATACATTCTTTAAACAAGGAATAAGAACAAATACGGATGTTGGATAAAAAAGGCCGCAGCTTTATTAACCATATATATATATATATATATATATATATATACTCCTAGACAAACTGGTACCCAAGCCGGTATGTCAGTTGACAAAAACCAGGTTACACCGCCACCTCAGCTGCCCACCGTAGCCATTAAGCAAGGCAGCATCAAACCCGGGCCCCCCCCCCCCACCTTGTCCTCCAAGCAAGAGGGCCCCAACCTGTGGCATGCAAAACGCCATACCGCCAGTCCGCTGCTGATCTGGACCATGATGCCCACCTGCACCACGTCCGAAATGCCCCTACCAGCCCAGGTAACTGCCTCCCCCCTTTCGCTGCGACATTAACCCTACAGTTGCACATTTCACCGTCATGTGACTACCTAATACATGCTGCTAACTACTTAGTTTGCGTATTACACAGTAAACATGCTACACTAGCTAACATTAGGTGCTATCTGTCGTATGTACCAACAGTCAAATACAGATTAACCCAAACACAAATTAACCCAATAATCTTATTGCTATAGAATTGACTAACATCAAACCTTTAACATTAATTGACCTGAAATTTCCTGTTTAACAAAGTAAACGGGGTGGGTGGGTGGGACACTAGCTGGAAGCAAAGAGGCCAGATGTGCCTTGGTCGCGGCCCTTTAAGCGGGCTGAGGAAGGAGGGGGAAGGGAAGCCGCACCGTGTCTCCACTCACCAAGACACCAGAGTCCCCCTGGTCAGGTGCAACCAGGCCATCAAGTGAGGTGCGCAGTTACAGGTGAGCTCCAGGCATGGGGACACGGGCCCACTTATTAACTCTAGCAGCTGCGACTGTGTTGGCGTCCTGTCTTCGTCCCTCCCAGTCTCCAATCTCCCAGCATCCCATTACCTCTGAGTGACCCATTTCCATGTATGGATACATTCTTTAAACAAGATATAAGAACAAACACAGATGTTGGATAAAAAAAGCCACAGCTTTATTTACCATATATATATATATATATATATACCCCTAGACAAACTGGTACCTGAGCTGGTATGTCAGTTGCCAAAAACCAGGCTACACCACCACCTCAGCTGCCCGCCGTAGCCACCAAGCAAGGCAGCATCAAACCCAGGCTTCCCTCCTTGTCCTCCAAGCAAGGGGGCCCCTGAACTGCTGTGTGTGGAATGCCACACCCTGCACTGCCCAAGGCACCAGTCCACTGCTGACCTGGACCATGATGCTCACCTGCACCACGTCTGAAATGCCCCTACTGGCCCAGGTAACCGCCACAGGCATGAGGTAGGGTGACCCTTGCCTCATGCCCCCCTCTAGCTGTGGCCAAGTTCCATCCCCAAAAACCAACCCTCCAGAGCCTCCTGCTGGGTGTTGTTGAATATATCATAGCCAATGCCTGAAAGATTTATTTATTTATTTATTTAGATTTTTTTCTATACCGGCATTCGTGAAAATATCACATCAAGCCGGTTTACAATAAACAATGGGGTGATAACCGGAACAGAGAACGAGATAATATGTATTAAACATACTATAGATGCAGTTACAATAAAACAAGGAGTTGAACAACTAGGAGCAAGAAGAAGAGAAGATAGTAACTTTAACATAGTATATTAACCCGTAAAATGGTAGAATTTCCAAGAAGGGAAGTGTGTGATTTACAATGAATTGTTCAGTTCACATAGATGTAGTTTTTAACAAGAAAGAAGAGATCAGAAGTAATGAAATTCTGGATGTTGATAATGCTTAGGGTAGGTTGGACTGTCTGCCCTGAATAAGCCTTTACATTGGAGATCCCCCCTGTTTGTGCCTTATGTGGTGACAACACAGCTTGCGGTCCATACATCGATCAGATGGTTGAACTTCTTGAGTACCCTCCTCTGCATTCTTGTATGCAGGAACCAAACATCTACTTTGGTCAGGTCATTCTCAATCCTCGTAATTAGCTGCCTGCTTGATAATTCGTCAAGGTCGTTGACCCCAAATAAGTTGTGATGGCATGTGGAGCTGCTATCGAATCCCTCAAACATTGAAGAAAGGAGCACAAAATCGTTCCAATGCATACCTGGCTTACCCATCCGTGTCGCGACCAGCCCACAAGGTGCCAATCCAAACTGCGATCCCTAGGGGCACTCGTGTTCTGTCCTGGCAGCCTAATGTACAAAAGAGTTTCTGATACCCTAAGCCATCAGTTAGGCCCGGTACAAATCTGCAAAATACCTTATGATTAGAATTGCCCATCCAGTCCATCCTAGCATACGTATTGACTGCTGCTGATCTTCATCTTCCTGTCTGTTATATTAGTGTCGATCCGAATACCCATTTGTGTGGCGTTATGTGGCTGCTCCAGTCCTTAAGGAGAGTAAATTTCCTGATATCCAGCTCCCTTCTTGTTACTACTTTTCTGACCACCGTAGAGAACTGATATCTGTTCGATGGGACCTGCATGGGAATTGATCCCTAGTTTCCTTGGTTCAGGGCCCATTGCTTTCAACAATAGGCTGCTACTCCACTCCATGGGATCTCCTCGTATGCTCTCTTTCAAAAGGCAGGTCAGACCTGCTAAATGTCTAGCTACCGAGCCTATGAATGCCCATTTTCTTGGCCAAGGAGACATACTTATCCTCAAGTCATTGTCGCTGGGACTGATAATCTGAGCCAGTAGACCGGGCTAACTAATCACCTCCGTTGCCTACCATGATAATCAAGCAAGGCAGCATCGAGACCCGGGTCCCCCACCCGGCTCCTGCAGTAAACTACCCATGTGCTCTCAGCTAATGATGCTTTCATGAGGTCTCTGATAGTCGACGACCAATCCTCCATAGATGGTCCAGGACTTTGGTTCTTGTTTCCTCCGCCATAGGTACCTGTTCACAAACTAATTCCCAGTTAGCTCGGGATAAAGGAACTGCAACTCCTATTACTAACCCCTGGTACGTATCACACTCTAACAGTGGTATTGTTGTGTACAGTGGCCTGTACCACCTCTCCGGGCAGTTCTGCTATGCACAGACACTTACGGCCTGATTTTTAATCCCCCACATACGTAAAATCCGGGGGTTATGCACACGGCTGGGCCTTGCGTGCACCGCACACATTTTAGAAGGGGCCTGGCCACGCACATAACTCCCGTTACACGCAGAAGGGCTGGGCCAAAGGAAAGGGCAGTCCGGGGGGCAGAGAGGGGCGGGGCTGGAGGCGGCTGCACAGTGTACCGGAGAAGGGACTGATGGCGCGTGCAAGTTGCTACTGCTCCAACAGAGCAGTAAGCAACAAAATAAAAAAAAAAAGTAGGGTAAAGGGTTTAGGGGGTGGGAAGGACAGGGCAAGAGGGAGGGAGTATGGGTTGGAGAATAGGGAAGTTCTCTCCCAGTCCGCTCCTTAATTGGACTGGGAGGGAACTGGGAGAGGCCCATTCTTCTCGCCATGCGAAATTTGCTAAAGTTATAAAATTGGCGTGTCCATGTGTGCGCACTGGGTAGCGCGCACCCTTCTTTAAAAATCTACCCTTTAGCGGATTAAGTGTTGAACACGAGGATGCCACTTGATTGTCGCACCATAATGTGGTTTGCTTATTCTGCAGCTTAATTTTTCAAAGTACTAGAGCCACCAGCATGGGAAATAACTCCAGGAATATGACATTCAGAGTTAATCCTACCTCCACCCATGCGTCCGGCCCCAGTGGGGCAGCCATGTATCCAGGCAATACAGCCCAAAACTGTATATCCAAGTTCCTGATGGAAAGTAGACGCTCCTGCCACAGCAATACCCTGTCGAAGTCAGCCATGAAGGATGCCCAGATGGGGTTGTCATTGCACCTGGGTCACACTATCTTAATGAAGTTTTGAGGCTTGCATGCACCCGCTGTTGCTGCAAGCAGTCTTCTGAGGAGATCCTTCCGGTGGAGTCCCTCTATATGCAAACTTCAGGCTGCCCACAATGGGTTGCAACTCTGGGAGGATCCACTTCTTCACTCTTGTCACTTTGTTCAACCCATACCGCAACTTCACCATTTTATCCTCCCGTATCTGGATGTTATCTCCTCTGAGTTATTCTCGATATCCGCGAATGGATACAGGTGTTGGTAGATTCGATATTCTTCTGTTCCAAAGGGAATCTGAAAATGGTTGCTGTAGCTTGAAAATTGCAGAAGAGGTGTGAACAGCGGTTGGACTCACTCATTTCACGAATAAGAAGTCGTCCAGGTAACATATGGTGTTATTGACCCAGTAATGTTGGATCAATGCCCAATGCAGAAAAGCGCTAAATCAGTTTGCAAAAGCGTGAGGCCCATGCAGCCCATAGGCAATTAAACCCATCTCATTCGACTTATTCCCATCCGTTGATTATTCCCCTAAGACTCTCACTGTCTTCTCTTTATAATTCAATCCTTGACCTGAACATAAAGGAATGGCCGTAAATTCCCGTTAGCTTCTTTGGGCCTGCTGCTGGGGTGGTTTATCTCATGTCCTCTTGAGGTTGGTTGCTGCTTTAGCCTCTAGCAGTTGTTCCATAAAATTGTTCGCATGAATGCAACACTCTTTCATTGAATCCCTGTTTTCGACAATAATCCTGACTCTATCATCTTGGAATTTCACTTCCTGTCCTCCCATTCAAAAACTTTCCTTTCATTCAAAAGGTTCATTCGTTGTACATCATTACCATCGTTTAGATATTCAACTGACTCCACTACCCTGTCCCTGCGATCCATAGACTAACTAAGAATCCCTATGCTGATGAGGAAACCGCCGGAAAAGTGGCCCCCCGACACCTCCCGACTGTGGTGAGAGGAGGAGGTCAGGAGGGAAGGAGTCATGCACCAGCACCACTGCTTCGGACCACTGCTCCCCAAATGCACCACCTACAGGTCCCAGCCGCATTCCCATCCCCGTACAGGAAACGGGGAAACCATCAGGGCACCACCGGCATGGGCCTGGTCCCCGCCCAGCTCTCACCAATGCGCCTCACCACTCACCCGCACAGCCCTCATCCTTAGTCGCCATGCTGACGCAAGCCCAGAGCAAGCAGCAGGACAGACATTGCACCACCGCCTCACCCATCTTCATCCAGAGGGGAAGGCCCTCCTCTGACGCAAACGCCACCCCAACCCCTCTATGCCCTGCGGCAGAAGCAGCAACAGGCCGCCGTCACTGCCCAATCCGTGCCCAAATCCAAACTGCTCCAGCCACACGGCTCATGCCTCATCCCAAAAATTCCTCTCCCTTCCCCCTTCCCCTTCTTTTCTTTTTTTAATATCCAGTGGGGATCGGACCACCGCTGCCAGACAACCCTGACGCCATGCGCGCTACTGCTCGCAAGCTGAACTCCACGATGCAACCTCGCATTACTCCCCTTCCGACCGCCTTACCAGGGCCCCCATCTCACCACGCCGCATCTCCACATGCACTGTGCCCATTGACGCTGTGCGGCCAGCCCGCTAATGGGTCTCAGTTAAGGCAGAGTTGCTGGACCAGCACTGGTGCTAGGCGGGGATCAACGCTATTCAACGGTGCTGCTCGTTGCCAGGGACAGCAAAAATGCTCTGCCTGTAGGAGCTCTCCCCCCACCCCCAAGGAGCCCGACCACGTGGAGCCCTCTGATCACTGTCTCTCCACTGTGGACCTGATCAGAACGGTGTGCGAGCAAAGTCGACCCGGGGAACCCAACCAACAGGCCGATACAGTAAGGGTGCGTAAGAAAAAGTGCGGCAGTGCCGGGCGCCCGCTCATTTGCCGCGCGCACAGTTCGGATCACATACCACTCGATACAGTATTTAAATGGCATGCAAATGCAAGCCGCGTCCAAAGCGCGTCCATGAAGCGTCCATGAAGCGCAATCCATTTTACTGTATAGAGTGCTATACAGCACCTATACAGTATCCTGGGTGCGCTGGTACCTGTCATTTCAAATGTCATTTCAAATGACATTTGAAATGACAGGTACCAGGAAGTGGATGGTTCTCCTACGCTCGGGCATCGGGGATTGCCAGTCCTCTCTCCCCCCTCCCGAAGCAAGGCGCAGGGCGAAAATCGACTCGACATGTTATTAAAGCAAATAGAAATTGCAACAATAGTAAACATACTGCATGCTTCCAGCAGCCCCAGTCCTCTCTCCCCTCCACCCGAGGCGCCCCCCACGGCTCCCCTGCCTCCCAGGGGCAGCCGGCGGTGAAAGCGGCTTCCAGCAGCCCCGCCGGCGAAGGTGCATGAGAGGTCACGGCGTGCGCTCATGCGCCTTCGCTGCTTGAGCGCCCAAATTGGACGTGCATTCATGCACCTTCGCCGGCGGGGCTGCTGGAAGCCGCTTTCGCCGCCGGCTGCCCCCAGGAGGCAGGGGAGCCGCGGTGGGCGCCTCGGGAGGAGGGGAGAGAGGACTGGGGCTGCTGGAAACATGCAGTAAGTTTACTTTTGTTACAATTTCTATTTGCTTTAATAACATGTCGAGTCGAGTCGATTTTCGCGCTGCGCCTTGCTTCGGGAGGGGGGGGGGGGGGGGGGAGAGAGGACTGGCAATCCCCGATGCCCGAGCGTAGGAGAACCAGGCCCGAGTGTAGGAGAACCAGGCCACACCATGTTACTCGCTTGCTCCAACCCACCCACTTATTTGACCGGAGCCTGCCTATTGCTGTCACATCCCTCTAACATCAGGGTCAGGGTAGGCGGAAAATTAGCGGGTTAAAGACGTGGCAAAACAATTGGTTAAAAAGGCGATAATCGGGCCGCATGTTACTGTATGGGAGGGAATAGCTAATCCAATCGTTTACATATCATATATATGCCGCGGGTGGAAAGGGATACGCGTCGATTTAAAGAAGCGGTAAAGATTGGTAAAAACGGATAGTGAATCGCGGGTTAGACTTACGCGGCCAAATTGTGGGTAGAAAGCGGGTTAGAAACAGGGTAACCGCGGCTGCGCTTTACTGTATCGGCCTGCAAGTGAGCTGCGTGATTCTCCTGCCCAGCACAATCCTATTGCTAGATTTTTTTTTTTGTTGGGGTGCCAGCTGCTCCGGTGTACCACGGGCTGGATACTGCGAGGAAAGCTGAAAAAGAAATCATTGCAGAATCGAACACTGACTGAACCACCTTCCCCCACTCACTCGGATCGGCAATGTTCTCCTTCTAGGGCAGGCCACGATCCAAGGCATCGCCAATGTGTTGGAGCCCTGAACCCCCCGACCTCACTGCCCTCAACTCGGCTCCCAATCCCTGGGGCAGCGAGGCTGGCCAGAAGCAAAGAGGTTGGATGTGCCTTTGTTGCAGCCCTTTAAGCGGGCCGCGACGTGATCAGCCCGCAACCACTCCTCCCCCTCCCCTCGCCCGGCTGCATCACCAACGAGCCAGGCCGAGGAAGGAGGGGGAAGGGAAGCTGTGCCACGGCTCCGCTCGCCACAACACTGCAGTCCCCTTGGTCAGGCGCAATCGGGCCGCCAAGCATGACGCTTGGTTACAGTGGGCTCTGGGCACGGGGGCGTGGGCCCACTTATTTCCTCAGCAATGCAGGGTAGTGTGTTAAAAAGCAGACAGCTTAAAACACACTTTCTTAAAGTTGGAAATTTAACTCATGGGTCACAGCAGGAGTAAAACTTAACTCACATTCTGGTTGCCATATTATACTATTCTGTGCCCAGTGTGGCAGTTACCTGATTCTACCAAACAGGGCACAGCAATAAAATAATTTTGGCCATCAAAAATGTGATTTTCCTCCACCTTGGACCCAGGAGTTTAATTTCCAGTTCTCTCAAGTTGGGCATCTACAGTTGAACAATACACTGGCATTGTGCATCCAACTTTGGCATATTATTTTACTGTCGATGCCCACCCCAGGGAGCTTACACTTTGTTCATCTAGCTCTAAGTACTCAATCCACAGAGAAAATGTTTGCATCAAAGGCTCTTTTGGCAGAAAATGGTAAGTAAAATCAAAACATAAGCTCTCTGGGGTAGACAACTACAGCTAGCTTTACAAAGCATAAACTCTCTTGTTGGGGCGGGGCACCTAAAGCTGAACAGGATGCCAAAATCAGATGCACAGCACCAAAGTGCATTCTGTTTAGCTGAAGGTATCTTCTCCAGAGAGCTTATGTTTTGATTTTACTTGCCATGCTTTGCCAAAATGGCATTGCATGTGAGATTGGTGCTATGCATCCCAACTTGTGGGTGCATTCTCTTATTCAGGGCCATTTTGACAAAGCCTGGTAAGTGAAATCAAACAACAAGCTCTCTGGGGTAGATACCTTCAGCTAAATAAACAAAGCATAGGCTTTTTGAGTAGGCATCAACAGATGAACATTACACACTTTAGCACCTCATGTCCATGTGCTGACCAGCTGTTCAAGAAAATGAAGACAACCTGTGATTGGTGCCTTCCTCAGAGAGCTTACATTGGAAATTTAACTCCTGGGGCTGAGGTTGAGTAAACTCACATTTCTGGTGGCAAATGTCTATAGTTGTGCTCAGTGTGGTACTCCACCTAGGACCCAGGAGATTTGCATTTACAGTGTATGCTCTCTGGGATGGGCACCTACTGCTGAACAGTGCTTCAGAGTCAGGATGCACAACACCAAGTGCATACCATTCAGTTGAAAGTGTCTTCCCAAGAGAGTTTGTGTTTTGTTCAGCTGTAGGTGTGAGCCTTCTTTGGTCTGTGGTGGAGTAAACTCACATTTCTGGTGGCCAAAGTTATTCTGTTGCAGCTCCCAGTCTGGGAGAAAGATACTACCACATGGGTACAGCAATAGAATATAATGGCCACCAGAAATGTGAGTTAAATTTTACTCCACCTCAGGCCCCAAGGAGTCAATCTGAAAATCCACTTAAGTGCATTAAATCAGGAGTACAGAGGTAAGAACTTGAAATTGGAAGGAGTGTGATCAAAATGGACTTGCATGCCAGATTGTGCCCAAGCCAGGATGCCAATATCAGTCTTGTATGCAAGATCATTTTGGTCACACGCCTTCCAACTTCAAGCACTTATCTTCTTACTCATGTTATAAAGCACTTTTCTGCATTAGTGAGGATTTTCCAGTTTAACTCCAACTTTAAGGGCAGATTTTAAATGCCTGGGCACATAAATCCCAGCCTTTATACGCGTGATCGGGCCTTACGCATGCTGGGTGAATCTTCCAAGAGGCCTGGCCACGAGCGTAAAGGCCGGGACGCGCTCAAGTGCTGGGCCTCTTGGAAGAGGCGGGCCGGAGGGCGTGTTTTGGGGAGGGAGAGGCGGGTGGGGGCAGGCCGGGACAGCAATATTGTTCGCTGTCCCGGAGCCTCGCACACCAGCCGACTTCTGGCGCACGCAAGTTACTTCAGGTCGGGCCCTGAAGTAACTTGTAAAATAAAATGTAAAAACATTTTAAATTGGTTTTTAGAGGGTGGGGAGGAGAGAGGAAGGGGAAGGGAGGTTATGGTAAGGGGTAGAAAAGTTCCCTCCCAGCCCGCTCCTAAATTGGAGCAGTCTGGGAGGGAACTCGGGAAGGCCCCAATGCATCCCCGCACGAAAATCTAAAAAATGAAGCCCCCCCTTGCGCGCGCTGCCCTGATTTTGTAACATGTGTGGACCGGTGCGCGCATGTTATAAAATCACGCATCCATGTGTGTGCGCCAGGTAGCACGCGCACATGGACGCGAGCACATATTTTTTAAAAATCTACCCCTTAGTATGCATCTTTCATTTAACACATTAAGTAAATCCTGTGCTAAAAATTTAACTCCAATTTTAGCACAGGTTTTATTACATTGACCCCAAAGTAATTTAAAGCGCTTATTGTTTTTTTTGAGTTTGGGTGGCTATAGGACCTACTCTGTATTTATAAAGAACAAAATTGCTGACCATATAGCTAATCATAGTTTAATGTGACAAACCAACATGGATTTAGTCAAGAGACGTCTTACCTTACCAATCTGATACATTTTTTGAGGGTGTAAATAAGCATGTGAATAAAGGTGATCCATTTGATATAGTATATCTGAATTTCCAAAAAGCATTTGACAAAGTGCCTCATGAACGACTGCTTAGGAAATTAAAAAATCACAGGGTAGGAGGCAGTGTCCTATTGTATATTGGAAACTGGTTACAAGATAGAAAACAGAGAGTAAGTCTAAATGGTAAATGTTCCCACTGGAGAAAGGTGAATAGTGGCGTGCCCCAAGGATTCATTTATTTTTATTTTATTTATTTAAAAACTCTTCTATACCGTCGTTAAGTTAGTTCATCATCACAACGGTCTACATAAAGGCACAAAATACAAATATGATTGGTATAGATTATAAATTAAACATGTGCCAACATGGAACGGTAACATTTTTTATAAGAGAAACTAGGTGTAAATTAGAGTTTATACGTCTGTTAGGTAACTGTTACGTGGTTCAAGTCTACATTTAATATGTATTTGGAGACATAAGTGAAAAAAAACTGATTGCTTAGTGCTACCTTATCTATCGGTTGTTTTCATCCTTCTCTTTGCCTTTATAAAAAGCTTGTTTAAAAAGCCAGGTTTTCAGATTGGTTTTAAATAGTTTCAGATTCCTCTGTAGTCTTATTTCGAGTGGCATGGAGTTCCATAGAACAGGTCCAGCTAGCAACAGACCTCTCTCCCTTACTTGCGTGAGGCATGCCGATTTAACAGAAGGAACGGTTAGTAGTGCCTTGTTTGCGGATCTCAGGTTTCTGTGTGGAATGTGTACGCGCAGTGCTGTGTTAAGCCAGTCGGCCTTTTCATGGATTAGTTTATGGATTATACACAATGCCTTGTATTGTATTCTTTGTTCGATTGGGAGCCAGTGTAGTTCAGCAAGTGTTCTGGGACCACTGCTTTTTAACATAGTTATAAACGACCTGGAAATGGGAGCTAGTGAGGTGATCAAATTTACTGATGACACAAAATTAATCAAAGTTGTTAAATCACAAGAGGATTGTAAGAAATTACAAAAGGACCTTGCAAATCTGGGAGACTGAGCATGTAAATGGCAAATGAAATTTAATGTGGACAAGTGCAAAGTGATGCACTTAGAGAAGAGTAACCCAAATTATAGCTACACAATGCAAGGTTCTACATTAGGAATCACCATTCAGGAAAAGGATCTAGGTGTCATCATTGATAATTTGTTGAAATCTTTTGCTCAGTGTGCAGCAGCAGCCAAGAAAGCAAATAGAATGCTAGGAATTATTAGGAAAGGAATGGAGAATAAAACAGAGAATGCCTCTGTATCACTCCATGGTGCAACTTCATCTTGAGTATTGTGTGCAGTTCTCAAAAAAGATATAGCAGAATTAGAAAAGGTACAGAGAAGGGGATGGAACGAGTCCCCTGTGAGAAAAGACTAAAGAGGTTAGGACTCTTCAGCTTGGAGAACTGACGGCTGAGGAGAGATATGATAGTTGCCTATAAAATAATGAGTTCGGTGGAACAAGTAAACGTTAATCAGTTGTTTCCTCTTTCAAAGAGTATGAAGTAAGCTGATTTTATACTGGTTGTCTTTCCTGTAATAATAAAGTATTTTTGTATGAGAAAAGGCCAGAATCCAGACTGTTTCAGTCCTCTAGCACCCTCCCTGAAGCCAAGGGCTGTCCCCACATAAGTACAGCTATATTATTATAAGATTTGTTGTCATTTTTATAGCTGCTTTCAGTTTAGCCCACTGTTCTTCCTCGTCACCTCTCTGCTGCAGCTCGTTTTCTCAATGTACATCTCCATTTTACCAAAGTCAGCCAGAGCAGGTGTAACTTTGTCCATGTAAATTTACGTGCATGCTTTTGAAATTTGAAAGTTTGCTCTTAAATTATCTTCCCTCTCTTCTGGAATATCTCTTGCAGCATGTGTACTTTTACACGCACTGGCCACAAGTTATTTATTTATCATTTTCAAAAGGTGATTTAAGCCAGACCTCATAATGGTTAATATAATGCATATGGTAATATTTGTAATACTTTTTATAGAATGCATTGCATGCACTGCAGAGCAGCAAGAAGGGGCTTTCCAGTCTTTTGCATTGAGTGTCACATGTATGACTTTTTATCCACCGGTGAGAAATTGTATGTGTGCACCCGGTGTAAAGAGCTCCTGGCTCTCAGAGAATGAGTCCAATCTCTGGAGGCTAGAGTGGCAGACCTGGAAGTGCTGAAACAGACAGAGAGGTACATTGATGAGACCTTCAGGGACATAGTTGCCACATCCTAAATCCAGTCTGGCAGCCCCGGTGCTGCCTTGGATCAGAAAGGTCTCCTGATTGGAGAGCAACACCCTGGTGTAGCAGGAAGTGATCCTGTAGCAAGGACCTGCTCTCCAGGTGATGCATTGTCCTCTCATACCGAGGATGAGTCTTCCAGGGCTACTGCCCAGGAGCAAAGGGTTACCTTGGCCTGTCTTAGTTCTGCTCTGAAAGGTAACCTTTAGTAAGAGAAACTTTAATAAGGAGTTCCCGTAAAGATTATTCTCTTTAACTTAGGATACCATGTCACATAAGTCTAACATATCAGAGTTGAGGCATCACATTGAGCTCAGTTAATTATTTATGAGCTCAGAGCCACTCAATAACTCAGTCAGAGAAATATTCTTAAAAAAGAATTATGATTTTTATTTTACATGAGGAAAGTATTTTAATTGATCAAGTCATATCATAGATACAGAAATAATAAAAAATGGTTTCTTACCAAATACGAGTTAATATTGTTAGGATCTCGGACATGCCATACTCTGGATAGCATTAAAGCCTGCCTGATGCGAAGCTGGCAGACCTCATGCGTTACCTAGATAGGATTGTAGACAGTGCTGTGGAAAAGCCGGCTGTTTGGTACATGTGGGCTCCGACATAGCAAAATGTAGGAGGGAGGTTCTGGAAGCCAAATTTAGGATTTTAGGTAGAAAGCTGAAATCCAGAACTTCCAGGGTGGCATTCTCTGAAATGCTCCTTGTTCCACATGCAGATCCCAGAGGCAAGCAGAGCTCTAGAGTCTCAATGCGTGGATGATACGATGCTGCAGGAAAGAGGGATTCAGTTTTGTAAGGAACTGGACAACCTTTTGGGAAGGAGACCAGGCTGCTGGTGCTAACTTTTGAAAAGGAGATAGAGCAGCTTTTAAACTAGAACAAGGGGGGAAAGGTGGCAGTCACTTAGCAGTGCATAGTTCGGAAGAAGGTATCTTCGAAGGGAACTAATGAAACAGGAGAGTTAGAAATCCCAACGGTGTTGTGAACGTGGACCCTTGGGCCGCTAGTGTGAGGTGGAACCACTGAAGGAAGGCCTGCAGCGGTACTCGTAGCCAGGAGGTGGATCAGGACCAGGAGACCAGACAGGACCTTCACCTATACTAGACCTTGTTCCCCGCAGGTTGAGCCCTTGGGTGCCGGGGCCAGCAGGACTTAGGAGAAGGTCTCCTGGCGAAGAGGAGTACAGTGAACAGTCTGAGTTGAGGCAGGCTGCAGATGTGGGGAGTCGGTGACGGTCCAGGAGTTCGAGGCAGGCAGCAGAGGAGCTAGACGAGGAGATGAGCCAGAGGTCAGGGCCAGCGGAAGACAGATGGAACCAAAGAGCAAGCCAAGGGTCAGGATGGGCAGCAGACAGATGAAACCAGGTACCAAGCCGAAGTCAAAACCAAAGAAGCAAGCAGGTGGGAACTGGAACTCAGGAGCAGGAGAGGAGCTAGAGCAGGCAGGAAGGCAGTAGCAGAGTCAGGAACAAGCAACTAGATTCTCCCAGGAGGCGACCTGTTGCCAAGGCAAGGCAATGAGGTCTGAGGCAGCCTATTTATAGTCCTCCAATGATGACGTGGGGTTTGGGGCCGGGCCGAGGTTTCCCGCCGCGGCCCCTTTAAATCCTGAGCAGTCGGGCACGCGCGTGCCTAGTGGGCGGAGCCACCTGAGGATGCCGACGGCATCTCCCTCGTGGGGAGAACGCAGCGAGAAGGTCCCGACGCAGCCCGAGCAGGAAGCAAGCTTGGCGGTAAGGGGGGACCCAACCGCGGACAGCCACGGCCGGGATTCCCAACAAATGGTGAGATTCCAATAAAAGTAAAAGTAGTGCATGTGCCTATAAGTAAAGAATCACCCGAGCTAAAGGATTCCAAATTATCCCTTAAAAAACTTAAATCCTTACTTCACTTTTCTGATTTCCGCACTGTTCTACAAGCTATGCTCTTTTCCAAAATCGACTACTGTAACTCTCTTCTCTTAGGCTTACCTAAAAACTCAATCCACCCCCTGCAAATCCTGCAAAATACAGCAGGTCGAATCCTCACTAACACACGTAGTAATGAACACATTACCCCCGTTTTAAAAGAGTTACACTGGCTCCCCATCTCTTCCCGCATACAATACAAGACACTCTCACTCATCCATAAGGCATTACACAACCCTGACATGAACTGGTTTACTGACTCGCTACAATTCCACACATCCTACAGACCTACCAGAAACCAATACCTCGCAACCATACGGACACCCTCTTCCAAACTATCCAATTATGCATCCACCAACGTACAAGCCCTCTCACTAGCTGGTCCTATGCTATGGAACTCAATGCCTACAGATCTACGTCTAGAATTGTGTCCTATAATCTTCAAGCAAAAACTCAAAACATGGCTTTTTGCACAAGCTTACACCTAATATCTATTCTCTCACTTCATATCTTCTCTCTCCACTACTCCTTCTCCATTGTCCATCTGCTGTTCCTTCTACTCCCTTCTTCTCAGTTACCACTCCCCCCACCCTTGTCTTTCCCTTTCACCCCTCCTTATCCATAGATGTATTTCCTGCTGCTATTACCTATCAAGTTTATCTCTCCCTAAACTCATGATTCCAATACATACGATTATGTTCATAATATGATCCAATACATATGATTACGTTCATAATATGTTCATATACTATCACGTTTATATTATGTTCCTACATTTTCTCTTTTTTCTTTTTATCGTTGTTCCTTCATTTATGTTATACCTTGTTATATCATGCCACGCCATACATTCTTTATACCCTTTATGTCACGGTTGGCCTCAAGGCTTTGCATACTGTCACGGTCAGCCTCAAGGCCTGGTGTTGTTTAGTGTGCCCTTGGGACTCAGCCCGACCCCAGGCAAACCCAGGACCGACCCGAGGGGTGAGGCGTATCCCAGCATGGCAGGCGGCTGACCCTCTGCGAGGCCTGCAAGCTCCCAAGGCCAACATCCGAGGATTTTGGAAGTTGAATGGTCCTCTGACCATTCCGAGCCCTTTCGGACCTGCTGCAAACAGCATGGAGCAGCAGGCCTGGCCTGAGGTAGCAGGCAGTCAAGGACCTTGACACAAGGACAGGACAATAATAGATCAGTGCTGTGACAGGATACAGGTTCTGGAACCAGGAAGGAACTGTAGCAAGACTCGAATACTAGAACCAGGCAGGAACTGTAGCAAGACTTGGGATACGAAGACATCACAGAAGACACTTGGATAGAAGGACAGTTGCACAGTCTCTCAGGGCGCCCTACTCAGCCCCCCCGCGGGACTGAGTCGCGGACCACCCTGTCCCACTGCGCGCCCTACACAGCACGAAGGCTGGTCATGGACCACGAGGAGAGCGGGACATGCGCAGGGAAGATCCATGCGAGGAGGAACTCCGATGTCAGGACCAATGGCATCCGAAGCTCCGACGGCTGGCGGGGACAAAAGCTCCGAGGCGCAGGGGCGGATCCCACCTGTTGGCCACTCCTAGGCCCAACAGGTCAGAAGGCCAGGAGCACATACGAAGACACAGGAAAGAACATCCGGGAAGGCCGGGACATCGGATCATAAAGGATCATGGCAGGACATCAGGATCCCTGGATGGAACATCTGAATGGGACATCTGGACAGGACATCTAGACCGGACATCTGGACAGGACATCTAGACAGGACCTCAGGCACAAAGACAAGACAAAAGAACAGGAACTGAACAGGAACTCCATGGAGAAGACAGGAAGGCCTGATGGAGCTCTGGCAGGCAGGAGCCTCCAGAAGGGTGACACTCTGATGCAAGGCAAAGAACAGACTGATGAAGCAGCCCTTTATAGGACAGAGGCAGGAAGTCCACTTAGAGGTGGAGTCAGCCACACTTCCTGTGGCTGGCCCCTTAAATCAGGCAGAATGGTGCGGGCCAGCGCCTAAGAAGCAGCAGGAGACCAGTGCAGGACCGCGGACAGCGGCCTGCACCGACGTCAGACGCTGAGAAGCAGGAAACGGGCAGGCAGGCTTCGGGGCAGCCTCCAGGCTGTCCCACGAGGACCCCCTTGATGGTGTCATGGTTCTCTGCCGCAAGGCTAACCCGGGGTGGCACCATGCCGCGAAGGAAGGCAGGAAAGACCGCGGCTCCGGCCGCAGCGAAGACAAGGAGCAGGGACGGCCTCCGGACCGTGTGGACAAGGTGACACCGCGGCTCTGGCCGCACAGGCAGGCCCGACGTCGGCGTCCATGCCGCGTCGGGTGGAGAAAGGCAGCACCGAGGGGTGAGTACCTGCTCGCGGAGGGCCCGCCGCAGCGGGTCATAACACTCTAAATATTATTTAAATTCTGTGTAATTCTACATTTGTTAAATACCTTGTTCTGCATATTATTTCGTTATCTACATATGTTTTAAATCGTTTAATGTCAAACGCCCTGGTGTATGTTCTTGTTCTATGTACACCGACGCGATATCTTCGATGAGCGGCGTTATATAAAAACAAATAAATAAATAAATCCCTATCAACTAAAAACAGGTTGTTAATACAAACAGAAAACACACTTTGTAATGTCTGTATGCCAATGCCAAAAGTCTAAGAAGTAAAATGGGAGCGTCAGAGTGTATAGCATTGAATGATGAGATAGACATAATTGGCATCTCTGAGACCTGGTGGAAGGAGGATAACCAATGGAACAGTGCTATATCAGGGTACAAATTATATTGCAATGATAGGGAAGATCAACTTGGTGGGGGTGTGGCACTTTATGTCCAAGAGGGCCTGTAGACCAAAGGATAAAGATCATACAAGAGACTAAATGCACAGTAGATTCTAGATGGACAGAAATCCCATGTGTGTTGGGTAGAGTATAGTGATAGGAGTATTCTACCGTCCACCTGACCAAAATGATGAGATGGATGATGAAATGCTAAGAGAAATCAGGGAAGCTAACCAATTTGGCAGTGCAGGAATGGGAGATTTCAATTACCTCAATATTCACTGGGTAAATGTAACATCAGGACATACTGGCATTAGTACATAAGAATATAAGAAATTGCCATGCTGAGTCAGACCAAGGGTCCATCAAGCCCAGCATCCTGTATCCAACACAGGTCAAACCAGGCCACAAGAACCTGGCAATTATCCAAACACTAAGAATATCCCATGTTACTGATGCAATTAATAGCAGTGGCTATTCCCCAAGTAAACTTGATTAATAGCCGTTAATGGACTTCTCCTCCAAGAACTTATCCAAACCTTTTTGAACCCAGCTACAGTAACTGCACTAACCACATCCTCTGGCAACAAATTCCAGAGCTTTATTGTGCGTTGAGTGAAAAAGAATTTTCTCCGATTATTCTTAAATGTGCTACTTGCTAACTTCATGGAATGCCCCCTAGTCCTTCTATTATTCGAAAGTGTAAATAACCGAGTCACATCTACTTGTTCAAGACCTCTCATGATCTTAAAGACCTCTATCATATCCCTCCTCAGCCGTCTCTTCTCCAAGCTGAACAGCCCTAATCTCTTCAGCCTTTCCTCATAGGGGAGCTGTTCCATCCCCTTTATCATTTTGGTTGCCCTTCTCTGTACCTTTTCCATCGCAACTATATCTTTTTTGAGATGCGGCGACCAGAATTGTACACAGTATTCAAGGTGTGGTCTCACCATGGAGCGATATAGAGGCATTATGACATTTTCCATTTTATTAACCATTCCCTTCCTAATAATTCCTAACATTCTGTTTGCTTTTTTGACTGCTGCAGCTCACTGAGCCGACGATTTTAAAGTATTATCCACTTTGATGCCTAGATCCTTTTCTTGGGTGCTAGCTCCTAATATGGAACCTAACATCATGTAACTACAGCAAGGGTTATTTTTCCCTATATGCAACACCTTGCACTTGTCCACATTAAATTTCATCTGCCATTTGGATGCCCAATCTTCCAGTCTTGCAAGGTCCTCCTGTAATGTATCACAGTCTGCTTGTGATTTAACTACTCTGAATAATTTTGTATCATCTGCAAATTTGATAACGTCACTCGTCATATTCCTTTCCAGATCATTTATATATATATTGAAAAGCACCGGTCCAAGTACAGATCCCTGAGGCACTCCACTGTTTACCCTTTTCCACTGAGAAAATTGACCATTTAATCCTACTCTCTGTTTCCTGTCTTTTAACCAGTTTGTAATCAACGAAAGGACATCGCCTCCTATCCCATGACTTTTTAGTTTTCTTAGAAGCCTCTCATGAGGGACTTTGTCAAATGCCTTCTGAAAATCCAAATACACCACATCTACCGGTTCACCTATATCCACATGTTTATTAACCCCTTCAAAAAAGTGAAGCAGATTTGTTAGGCAAGACTTCCCTGTGTTTCATGAAGTCATGTCTTTCTATATGCTCTACGATTTTGATCTTGAGAATAGTTTCCACTATTTTCCCAACACTGAAGTCAGGCTCACTGGTCTATAGTTTCCTGGATCACCCCTGGAGCCCTTGTTAAATATTGGGGTTACATTGGCCACCCTCCAGTCTTCAGGTACAATGGATGATTTTAATAATAAGTTACAAATTTTAATGAATAGATCTGAAATTTAATTTTTTAGTTCCTTCAGATCCCTGGGGTGCATACCATTTGGTCCAGGTAATTTGCTACTCTTTAGTTTGTCCATCTGACCTATTACATCTTCCAGGTTCACAGTGATTTGGTTTAGTTCATCTGGGTCATCACCCTTGAAAACATCTCTGGAACTGTTATCTCCCCAACATTCTCATTAGTAAACACAGAAGCAAAGAATGTATTTAGTCTTTCTGCAATGGCCTTATCTTCCCTAAGAGGCCCTTTAATCCTTCGGTCATCTAATGGTCCAACTGACTCCCTTGCAGGTTTCCTACCCACGGATATATTTTAAAACATTTTTATTATGAGTTTTTGTCTCTATTGCCAACTTCATCTCAAATTCTCTCTTCGCCTGCCTTATCAATGTTTTACACTTAATTTGACAATGCTTATGTTTTATCCTATTTTCTTCAGATGGATCCTTCCAGTTTTTGAAGGATTTTTTTTTTTTTTGGCTAAAATAGCCTCTTTCACCTCACCTTTTAACCATGATAGTGATCGTTTTGCCTTCCTTCCACCTTTCTTAATGCATGGAATACATATGGACTGTGCCTCTAGGATTGTATTTTTAAACAATGTCCATACCTGTTGTACACTTTTAACTTTTGTAGCTGCACCTTTCAGTATTTTGTAAATATTTTCCTCATTTTATCAAAGTTTCCATTTTGAAAATGTAGTGTTAGAGCTTTAGATTTACATACTGTCCCCCTTCCAGTTATTAGTTTAAATTTGATCATGTTATGATCATTGTTGCCAAGTGGCTCCACCACCGTTACCTCTCTCACCAAATCCTACGTTCCACTAAGAATTAAATCTAAAATAGCTCCCTCTCTTGTTGGTTCCTGAACCAATTGCTTCATGAAGCAATCATTTATTACATCCAGGAACTTTATATCTCTAGCAAGTCCTGATGGGATTGGGATGTACTTAATGTTTTAGATACTTGCCAGGTACTGTAACCTGGTTTGGCCACTGTTGAAAACAGGATGCTGGGCTTTATGGACCCGTGATCTGAGCCAGTTTGGCAACTTCTTATGTTCTTATGTACATACATTTTTCCTATCTTGAAGAGTTTACAATTTAATGCTCTGATTCATGGATTTGCATTACAGCTTTATTCATGGAAAAGAGCCAAATTAATTTATTAGATTTTCTATTTCAGACTTTTTACGTTTACAATCTCCTGTAAAAAAAATCTGAATGGGGTCATTATAGATGTGAATCATTATTATTACCAAAGTACAACTGGGTAAACAGAGGCACAGCATGATAAAGTGAATTGTTTCAGAACACAGTGAGGCTCAATGGGAGACTCAAAATTTAATCTGATACCACAAGGAATTTTATTAATATCTAATTTCATGCTTTTACTCCTACACAATGCCTTCTCCTTTATATCTTTACTAAATTAAATCCCCATAAAAAATGACAGGTTTTCACAGTTTGGCATGGAGATAAAATAGTAGATGGTAACTATGTACACCTTTTACCAGCCTCCCTCCCCTATTTCTCCTCTCCAGCCTCTCCCTCTGCCCCCAACCTTCCTCTCCTCCCATCTTTACTTTCTTATCTCTCTCCTACTCATTCCCCTCTGGTGATCTCCTGTCTCTCCTCCCACCCCTAGGATCTATTCCTTCTTGCTTTCTCCCCACTGGCCTCTCTTTATTTATTTATTTATTTATTTATTTATTTATTTTTTAAATGTTATATGCCGCATTGATCCAAAAGTCCAAAGTGGCTTACAGTAAAACCATTCATAAAATACATTCAAAAAACAGAATAAAACCATTTATCTTTATATCAACAATAAATGTTAACCACTTATGTTTTCATAGCATACCTGAATATACAAACTAATATTATTTGTTCATGTTCTCACAGTATGCCAAATATTTAAACTAATGTTATTGAAATTATGTCAGCTTAATGAATATAATAAAATGCTTGCCTGAAAAGAAGTCCTTTTAGCTTCTTTTTTAACATTTTGCTACCAGTCTGCTTGCGTAATGCAGCAGGGAGCAGGTTGACAACACTGGTCCCGCAACTGCAAAATTGTTTGCATGATTTCGGTAATCTAATAGATCAATGGCTGGGAATTTCAAGAAGAATTTGGCTCTGTGATCTTAAATTTCTGGTCAGATGATAAATGTTCAACAATCAAGGTGGAGAGTCTTCACTTAAAGAATTGTGTATCCTAGAAGCACAGTCCAGATGTATTCCACAGGTGGAAAGGTGGAAAGAAGGCAAAACGATTACCGGCATGGTTAAAAGGGGAGGTGAAAGAGGCTATTTTAGCCAAAAGATCTTCATTCAAAAATTGGAAGAATGATCCAACAGAAGAAAATAGGATAGGATAGGATAATGCATAAACGTTGGCAAGTTAAATGTAAGACATTGATAAGACAGGCTAAGAGAGAATTTGAAAAGAAGTTGGCCATAGAGGCAAAAACTCACAGTAAAAACTTGTGATAAATTGCAGGAAGAACATTCCCTTTCTAATAATTTCCAACATTCTGTTTGCTTTTTTGACTGCTGCAGCACACTGAACTGACGATTTCAATGTGTTATCCACTATGATGCCTAGATCTCTTTCTTGGGTAGTAGCACCTAATATGGAACCTAACATTGTGTAACTATGGCATGGGTTATTTTTCCCTATATGTATCACCTTGCACTTGTCCACATTAAATTTCATCTGCCATTTTGATGCCCAATTTTCCAGCCTCACAAGGTCTTCCTGCAATTTATCACAATCTGCTTGTGATTTAACTACTCTGAACAATTTTGGATCATCTGCAAATTTGATTACCTCACTTGTCGTATTTCTTTCCAGATCATTTATAAATATATTGAAAAGTAAGGTTCCCAATACAGATCCCTGGCACTGAAGTCAGGCTAACTGGTCTGTAGTTTCCCGGATCGCCCCTGGAGCCCTTTTTAAATATGGGGGTAACATTAGCTATAGCCACTGCTATTACTAGCAACGGTGACATGGAATAGACTTAGGTTTTGGGTACTTGCCAGGTTCTTATGGCTTGGATTGGCCACTGTTGGAAACAGAATGCTGGGCTTGATGGACCCTTGGTCTGACCCAATATGGCATGTTCGTATGTTCTTATTTTTTAGTGAATTTGTTACTCAGCTGGTAACCAATGGAGGGAGCTTAATATTGGCGTAATATGGTTGAATTTGGAAGTCCCAGTTAAGATCTAGAAGCTGAATTTTGGATAATCTACATGTTCTATACAGTATTGTGAGGTAGGCCCAAATATAGCAAATTACAATAATCAATGCCGAGTATTATCAGCCCCTGTAACAATATGAAAATCAACTGGATCCTGATAAGGCTTTAGTCTGCACAGCATGCACAGCTTCCAGAATGATTTATGTACCAGTGATTTCATATGAGCTTTAAAGTATAAATTAGTTTCTATAATGACACCTAAATTCCTTGCCTGTCTCACAACGGGTATAGTGTAATTTTGAAAAACAAAAGGAATAGGAAATGACATCTCAAATAAACAATCTCAGTTTTAAGTAGATTTAACAAAATCCTATTATTTGACAACCAACACTTTATTACACTCAAGTATGGTACTGATGTCAAAAAAATGGAAAGAAGAATTCTATATTGTCTGTGTAAAAATGATAATGTAAACCTAGGCCAGAAAGAAGTTTACGCAAGGGTCTCAAATAAATGTTGAACAACATTGCCTACAGAGATGACCCCTAAGATACACCAAGTATCAGAGGATACCAGAATGACAACTGAGTGCTAAATTTAACTAGCTGAATCCTGTTTACAAGGAAAGAATGAAACCATTGCAAGATGGTTCCATCAATCTCAATCTGGGCTAGTTGAGCACACAAAATCTTATGTAGTGATATAGTAATGATGGCAGAAAAGGACCAAATGGTCCATCCACTCTGCCCAACAAACTTCTTATAGTAGTATCTGCCATGCAGTGCAGGTTAACGCCCTTGTTTCTCATAAGGGTTGCAACTGCTGCTGCATGCAGTTATTCCCAAGCCTTATAATAACCCATTAAAAATTTACTGCTAGCAGCATTTTTACTGAGTGATGAGCCTTCTTGATAATTCACAAAGTGTTGACGTGTTTTCCTTATGGACTTGATCTTAGGAGGAGTCCTGTGCTTTTTCACTTATGTCTGTGTATTAGTACCCATGACCATAAAATTCAGTGCCCATATTGGTTGTCGTCTGAATCCAATTTCTCTTCCACCCCACCCAGACTGCCATCAAAGTGAAAAGTGATGTTGTAGTTTTGTCAAAATCATCAAGGCTTATTGGTTAAGGGTAGTAATCCCTTGCCTTCTATTAAGGGTAGTAACTGCTGCTCTGTGCAGGTTATCCCCATGCTTATCAGTTCCCCAGAATGTAAAAGTCAGGACCCTTCTTGGTTGTTGTCTGAATCCAGGTCCTCTTTTCCCCCTGCCATTGAAGTGGAGAGCAATGTTGCAATTGCATCAAAAGTATCAAGGCTTACTGGTTAACAGGTAGATTTTTAAAAACTACACGTACACCTCCATGTGCGGGCACTACCTGGCGCACGCACATGGATGTGCGATTTTATAAAATCTGGGCCGGTGCGTACAAGGGGGGTAGATTTGCCCAGTTTATGTGCGGTGATGAGATCAGGCCTCCCCAGTCCTCTTCAATTAACGAGCGGACTGGGAGGGAACTTTCCTATCCCCCTACCTACCCTCCCTCCCTCTTCCCCGACCCCTTTGAAGGCCCTACCTTTTTGGTTTTTTCTTGTTTTCTAACTTACCCAGCTATACCAGCGGCTTCTAGCTCTGCCCCGCCCCGCCCCCACCTCCCCACTCCCCAGGACCGCCCCTTGGAAGAGGCCTGGCTCTTGTGCACGTAACGGGAGTTACGCGCACAGCCGGGCCTCTTCTAAAATGCACACAGTGCACACAAGGCCCAGCTGCATGTGTAACCCCCATTTTCCCCACGCGCAGGGGATTAAAAATCATGCTTTAAGTGTAGTAACTGCCACACCAGCAAGTTTCACCCATGCACCCTTTTCTTCATTTCTATCTTCTAACCTTTAGGGATCCACAATGTTTATCCCATGCCATTTTCGTCTTTACCACCTCCTCCAGAAGGGCATTCCAGGCATCCACCACCCTCTCTGTGAAGAGATATTTTCTGGTGTAGGTTCTGAGTCGTCCTCCCTGGAGTTTAATTTTGTGGCCTCTAGTTCTACTGATTTCTTTCCAATGTAAAAGGTTTGAAGTTCGTGCATCATTAAAATCTTTCAGGTATCTGAAGGCCTGTTTCATATCTCCCCTGCATTTCCTCTCTTCCAGGATATGCATATTTAGATCTTTCAGCCTCTCCTCATAAGTCTTCCATTACTGACTCCACACCATTTTGGTCGCCCTTCTCTGGACCACCTCCATCCTTTCTCTATCCTTTTTGAGATATGGGCTCCAGAACTGAACTCAGTACTCCAAGTGAAGCCTCACCAATGACCTGTACAAGGGCATTATCATCTCCTTTTTCTTACTGATTTTTCCTCTCTCTTTGTAGCCCAGCATTCTTCTTATCACATTGCTTTTCCGTCTTCAGATCACCATTGAGAAAATCATCCAGAGAGAGAGAGAGAGCAGCTTCATGTACTAAAAAACAAATGTGCTGAATCTCGTGGAGGTTTTTTGACCAGTGATAAGATCATCTTAGGCAAATTAAAATTTGACTTGCTGGATTCTGAGGTCTTTTCCTCCATTTATATAAATGTGTTTTCAGCACAAAAGTATTAGTTAATGAATAAATATTTTTGTTGGGAGTTCTATACAGGATTGTGTGTTTTCACATACCTCCCTTCTTGCCTATATGGCTAGAGTTTTTCATTGAATCCCAGCTGCCAAATTTTCGACCATGTGACGGAGTGATCCTGTTTTCCCCCTTTTTGTGTATGCAAGACCAGACTAGATAAGCGGTCCACCTTAAATCCCACAGAGGGAGAGAGCTCTGTGGGAAGGACCCTGTGGGGCAGGGGAGGAGTGTAAGCCCAGCTGGGTTCAAGAGGCCCCCATGTCTCCAGGAGAGGCAGCTCCCTTAAATCTATTTTGAGCCAAACCAGAAGGAGAGGCAGCTCCCTTAAATCTATTTTGAGCCAAACCAGAAGGACTGGGAATTGTACTGCAAAGGTAGGCAGTCCACTATTGTATTATGTACAATATCCAGAGTTAAGGCAGTCTACTGTGGTGTTATTTATGTATTTATTTAGAATATTTATATCTACTATTGCGCTTGGGGGTGGACCCTTATCCTGGAGCAGTGGAGAATGGCTCCTTGGTAGGGACCAGGAAGCACTTGCCCCCAGGGGGCAGAGCACTGGAGGAGATAGAGGCTTGGATGAGCTTCACCACTGGAAGCCTGAGGTCCCCCCGGGTGGAGCCCGTAGGGACCCGGGCCGCTTGGACTTAGGTGGGCCTCACAGCGTCTCCTGGAGAGGTAGTAGACAGGTGTGCCCATGGACAGCAAAGTAGCAAGGTCGGACTCGAGACCGTAGGTCAGATGGAGCAAGGAGGACCAGAACAGCTTAGGCAATGACAAGGCAAGGGACAGAGTCAGAATCAGGAGATGTGGTCAATCAGGCTGAGGTTAAAATCCGAGTAGTCAACGAGACAGAGGTCAGGTTCCAGAGGTCAGCCGAGATTACAAGGCAGGCTGAGGTCAGGAGGTAGGCAGCAGACAGAAGGGTCAAGGAACAGGCTGAGGTCAGTACCAGAGAGACAGTCCGAGTGAGGCCTGGTGCGCAGTGGAAGGCCCGACGACTGCTGCTGCGGGACACCGAGGACTGGAGGAGCTCGTGGCTGCCGCTGTTAAGACCGACCCGGGACCTGCAGAGGAGCCAGAGAGATGAGCAGGCCCGTGTGCGGGCCAGATGCCGACGGGGCGCGCAACATCTACCCTTCCATAGTTCAGGGCGGAGTACAATAAAAACATACATACGTATCAGTCACAAACTACATTAAAAAATCATATAAAATAAACAAAAAGGCTATATGATGTAAAATGCCAGCTTAAAAAGTTAAGTCTTGAGGGATTTTTAAAAACATTTTGGGTCTTTTAGCCTTCTCAAGTCAGGAGGAAGAGAATTCCAAAGGGTGGGAGCAGCAGTAGAGAGGGCTCATTCCCTGGTTCCCTCATTCCACCTGCAAGGTGAGCAAGCCTTGCAGGTGGAATTTATAGTGGTCTTGACTGGAGGGACGCAGAGAACGAGAGGGAGTGTAGAGCTTCAGTGTGGAGGAAATCCAAGGAGATGCTATTTTGTTTAACATATTCTGAACGTTCGTTGCAAGTTTATATTGAATTTGATAAGGAATAGGTAGCCAATGCAGAGATTAGAGAACTGGAGTGATATGTTTGCGAATTAGTGTATTTGATAAGAGATGGGTCACGGCATTTTGAAGTATCTGAAGTGGTCCTAATGGTATGGACAGGTAGGCCGGTGGAAAAAGAGTTGGGATAATCTAAGCTAGAGAAGAGAAATGATTGTAAAATAGTACAAAAATCAAAAGGCTCAAAAATGAGCATAAAAGTGAGGCGATATGTGGCTGCATAGAGAGAAAAGAGTCAATGATGATACCGAAATTGCATACCAAGTTTGATATTAGTAACTGACAGCTGTTAATCTCAATATGAGAAGGTAAAGCAGTGACTGGGAACCTAGAAAGAACAAGAATTTTGGTTTTATTAAGGTTAAGTGAGAGTTTATTGGAACACAGCCATTGCTGAATTGCAGAAAGGCAGATTGATGCAAATTTTACAGCTTGATCCCAATTGGTTTTAAGGGGAAAGAAAAACTGGATATTGTCGACATGTAGTCCGTAGTGCACCCCAAAGCTGTCCAAAAGGTGAGAAAGCGGAGTAAGATAGATGTTAAACAAAGTGGCAGATAGGGAAGAGCCTTGAGGTACACCAGAAGAGAGAGCATGTCATCCAGATCGATTAGAATCTATAGATACCTGTTGGGAACAAGAAGAGAGATAGGATTGAAACCAGTTTTAAATAGCACCAGAAAGACCAAGAGATGAGAAACGTGAAAGCAAGATGGTTAAATGTTCCAGCCTCCTCGCTGCTACTTCTCTTGTGAAGCAGGACCACAATCGCTCTTCTCCAATCTCACGGCATCACTCCTGTTTCCAGGGATCTATTGTATGGGTCTTTCAGCAGACTTGCTAGGTCATCTCTGAGCTCCCTTAGTATCCTCAGATGTACCGCATCTGACCCTATGGCCTTGTCTATTTTCAGTTTTCCTAGCTCTTCTCATACATTCTCTTCTATAATTGTCTACCCAATGGTCCTTCTACAAAGTCTTCTTTAGTGAACAAAGAACTGAAGTATTTGTTTAATATTTCTGCCATTTCTTCATCTGTCTCTACATCTTGCTCTTTGTCACCTTTCCATTTCAGTATACTACTTCAGGCCTTCCTTCTTTCTCTGATATATCTGAAAAATGTTTTATCACCTTATCACGTTATCGGCGGCCAAGCGATTGACACCATAATAGCATCGCGAAAAGCTACACCGAGACGCCATCGGCACAGCTATAAAACAGTAACTTCTGTACAACAATGTAGAGTATCTCCGGGTAACGACTGAGCCGGCAATAGTGGTATCCGACCCCCTGAAGAAGGAGGTTCTCTCCGAAACACTTAGTGTCAGAACAACGTCGGACTTATCCATTCTGCCAACACCACCTCAAGGCTCATTAACGGATATAAGCTGCAAGATAAGTACACCTTCTGGGCATAGAGCAACCCTTTTCTAAGTACTCACAGACTTTAAGTGCATACTGACAGCTTCTGACAAGGAAGCGTCTTTCAAAAACAGCCCATAGAGACCAACGATTAAAAGAAAATGTTGTGCCATTGAAAGCTTTCATTAGCTTAGCCTCCGGGCAATCATATATGAGGTCTCATTGGGTTTCTTGACCCACTTCACATGTGTCTCAGGATTTATATATTGCAGTTTTACTACTGTTCCAGTCTTTGCAGGCTGATCTTCTTGCTGCCACCATTCCTTCTGTTACCTCCATGCTGGCCCCTGTGTGTGCTTCTCCTCTTCCTCCCTTACTTCCTCCAATCAGTCTTTCTTCCCTTGCCCACACACATCTTTCTTCAACCCCCATCCTCCACTAGCCTCTGTCTCTCCCTGACATCCCCTACCTACCTTCCTCTTCCACTTTGCACAGTGCCTTCATGTTTGCATAGGGGCTATAATGTCAGCACTACCACCACTATGCCAACCTCTGTGGGCCAATCTTCTTGTTGCTGCTATCACTGCTGTTATGCTAGTCCTCATAGGTCAATCTTCTTATCAGTGCCATGGCCAATATGCCAGCCCCCACAGACTGATCTTCGCACTGTCACCACTGCCTTCATATTGGTCCTCAAACCTGCTGATATCACAGCCTCTCTGTGTGCATCTCCACCAGCCCATCAGTGATGTGAAAAATGGGGCTCTGTCAGAGAATGGTCTCTCTGGGTAAGCTCTTTGGGGGAAGGAATACAAAGTGTCTTCATTTTCCCAGAGATAAAGCAAGAAGTTCATGTACATTTTATATGCTTTATTTACAATCACAAGTATTTACTTCACATCTTGCTTCCAGTTAAGGTCATAGCCTACTGTTTACAGGCTCCATTCTTGACCTAAATCAGTAAAGTATTGTAAACAGGGATTTATAGACATCATATATAGCAGAATTAAGCCCCTGTACTTCAACCTCTGGTCAGCCTCCAAACAGCTGATTACCCCTGATTAACACATGAGCATAAATCTTACTAGGGTAGCTTTCCCTTGGACTTCTAGCTTCCTCCAAGGTTGCCTTCTTTCCTGACATCAAAAGCCCTTTTGCTTCACTGTCCATTTTCATCTGCCTCTGCATTTGTGGTTTGGGCTTTTACCTTGAGTGTCTGGACCACTTACATAGAGTCTCGTAAATAGAAAATTGGCCTAGGAGAAATCCCGTGGGAAGGGAGAGATTTTGTTTAACTGCCATTTGTGGGTTATCGTGATTTTAATTGTGGTAGACGTTATCAAAGAGATTTGGTATATTCCTTTAATCATGTGGGGAGAGAGCCACAAGGGGAATTTTCCCCGGGCTAATATTTATTTATTTATTTATTTAACACTTTTCTATACCGACCTTCATGGTAGGGACCATATCAGGTCGGTTTACATCAAAAAGGGGGAACTGTAACGAAACCGTAGGTAACAGGAAGAACAAAGTTACATTCAACAAGGGAGGTAAACTTGGAAGCAAAGATTGCTGGAAAGAAAAAGACTAAGGAACAAAGTGCTTAGGATAATGATAACAACTGTTTTAAGAGTCAGGGTAGGCTCTTATATCGAGCTTGGTATATATAAGGTAGTGTTAAACAAAGGGATTAAATGATTTCTGCTGCAGAAAGGAGAGAGGGGCACTATTTTCCTGGAGGACCTCTGGTCTTTATTGTCAGTGAGGCCTAGACATATGAGACCAGTAAACATTTGCTGGGCTCCTGGTAGGTGTCTGGGAGAATTATGAGCCTCGGCATTCTGGTGGGAATCATTTTTGGAGTATTTGAAATATGCTGATGGGATTATGGTTGAGAGAAATGTACAAAGAGGCCACCTTCCCAGCCCTGGGGAGCATTTGACTGGCTCTTCCAGAATGGGGAACAATCTCTCATAGGGCATAGCTGGGGGAAGGTTTCCCTGCAGAGCCAATGTGAGCTGAAGACACTTTAGAAAAACATTTGTCTACTCCAATAACTTCAATATCCACATTGTACTTGTGCTATAACAATAATCTGCTTACTGAAGTAAATATCAAGTAGAAAAATCAGATAAGGGCAATGTAGTTATGAAATCAGTTCAGTGATCACAGACTTCGAGTTAGCATAGTCTCTTATCAACTGTTCAAACCCCGCTCAATATCTGGAATATTAAACTTCAACAAGAAAATTACAGCTTCTCAAAATTTTCAGACCATTTTTCTGTATCTACTTCCCCAACTTCAAGCTAATAACAGCTTTTCCTTTATCATAGTTCACAGTGTGCACTTTCATTCAGTATTCTCCCAGAGTCTGAGGAGCTCAGAGCAGTTACCCTCAGTCTTTCTCTAATACCTCTTCCAGCTTTTCTCACAAGATTGCTTTTTTTTTCTTCTTGCAAACTCTAGGGGTTCCTAGATGTAGTCCTCTCTCTCGCTCAGAAGCTAAACATACTTTACTCAGACTTCAGAAGCTACTAGGGGCCAGTTTTACATGCAGTTAGATGTACGAACAGCACAGTATATCTCGGTGAAGATTTGACATCATTTGAAGTGAGGAAAGTCTCACAAAGATGAAATTTTGTAATATGTTATCGCACCCTAGCTTGATGGTAAAGTCCAGCAAGCTAGGGCGAAAGAACATGAGACTTTCCTCACTCCAAATGACGTCAAATCTTCACCAAGGTGTACTGTGCAGTTTTTACATCTCACTCTACATGTAAAACTGCCCCCTAAACCACTACAACTCCTCACCTCGAGCAATTAGCTGGCCCTCCTACAGCGAAATAACTACTATGAAGACCTTATAGATAGTTGCTTTCTCTCAATACGGGTGTTATCCATGCATTATTGTAGCATTTTGAATCTAGGGGATAGGGTGGTAATTGGGAACACAAGATGGATCCAGAAAGGATTTCTTAAGAAGCAGTCATACGGAGGCTTTCTTTAAAGATGATGGTGGTAAACCTTTGGACAATGATGAATTAATGAAGTTTGTCACAAAAGGCGAAATCTTTGAGCATCTTTAAAAGGGTAATTGAACAGATATTTAAAGGAGAGGAGAACTGGTTGGATCTTGGAAATTATTTGTGTTACTTCAATTAATGATGTGGGAGAAAAATTCTCCCACGTAACCTCAGAAATCTGAGGATCAGTGAAATTGCATGCATTGTTTTTATGCTTTACCTGTATGATCTGCATTGGGGAATATATTATTATTAATATTTACCATATTAATTCCACACATATGTATATTATTGTATTCTATTAGGATGCTTGGTATATTTTCTAAAGTATGGCAAGTTTTGGTTATGTTAGTCATAAAGGATTTTAATGCTTAATGTGTTAATTGATTGAGGCCAGTAAGGCAGTGAGCAGACAAGTTGTCACAGATATTCAATGGGATAAATGTTTCGCTGAATATATTTGACTAAATTTATTGGCTACATGTAGCCAAATAACCTTAAAATCTAACCCATTATGTGCCCAATATTCAAACCATGTTCAGCACTATTTAGCTAGATAAGCGGGACTTATGCAACTAAGCAGCGGCCACTGAATATGTGCACATATTCGGCAGCTACTGCTTAGCCATATAAGTTCCTTATATGTCTAAAAAGTTAGCCACATAAGTTATGGGTGGGCAGATGGGGCAGAGCAAGTTAGCTGTACAATTTATGCGGCTAACTGCATGCCATGCTGCTGAATATACATCGTAACTTAGCCAGATTAGTTCTAACCAGTTTTGAATATTGACCCCAAAATGTTTTAAGTACATAGTGGTTTTATAGAAGCATTTTACATTGTTTAAGAACTTGTAAACTGCACTCAGGGGCAGATTTTCAAAGGGTTACGTGCGTAACCCCCGAAAAGCTGCCCCAAGCTGCCCCTGCGCGCGCCGAGCCTATCTTGGATAGCCTCGGCAGCGCGCGCAAGCCTTGGGACACGTGTATGTCCCGGGGCTTCGAAAAAAGGGGCGGTCTGTGGGCGGGGCCATGGTCCGGGGGCGTGGCCGTGGCATGACGACAATCCGGGGCCAGGGCCGAGTGCTCCGACACAGCGGCCTGTGCCGGGGCTTTGCCCGCTGGCAGCCAGCCAGTGCGCGTAACCTACGCCTGCCTCAGGCAGGCGTAACTTTTGGAACAAAGGTAAAGGGGGGGTTTAGGTAGGGCTGGGGGGGCGGGTTAGATAGGGGAAGGGAGGGAAAGAGAGGGGAAGGTGGAAAGAGGCGGAGGGAATGGAGGAAGTCTGCGCGGCTTGGTGCGTGCAAGTTGCACGATTGTGCACCCCCTTGCGCGCGCCGACCCTGGATTTTATAGCATGTGCACTGCAGCGTGTGCATGTTATAAAATTGGGCATAGATTTGTTTGCGCCGGGTTGCACGAACAAGCAGGTTTTAAGATCTGCCCATTAATGTTTTATATTTATTGTGCCAGTCTTTTGAGATACTGACATGATAAATAAGGTCATCAAGGAGAGCCAGTGCTGTTTCCTTATTAAAGCAACTGTATTGGCTCCCAGTCCAACAAAGAATACAGTTTAAGATCATGAGTTTAATGCACAAGGTGGTTAGAGAGCAGGGGCTAAGTATTTTCAGCAGTTGGTGAATATTTATAGACCTAGGAGATGCCTTTGCTCAGCATCTGAGAATCTTCAGTGTTCCACCCGTTAAGGTAGTATCTAAGAATACTATCTGGAAAATAATTTTCTCTACAATCGGCCCTGAACTTTGGAACTCAGCACCAAAGGAGATGAGGATGGAGTCAAATTATTTATCTTTTCAGAAAAATATGAAATCTTGGCTATTTCCATGTTAGGTTGTGGGTAGCAGTTGATATTTTCTGGTTTTCTGTAGGCTGTTTTTGAGTTTTTTATTGTTATATTTTAATTAATGTTAATCTGTTCTATTTGTGATGTTTTTGTTAATTTATATCTTGTTTTTTTTATGTTTTGTTTTAATTGCTGTACACCATACCAGCCAGGGTTTCTCCTCAAGCGAATGATTAATAAGAATGACTAAATGAAAAAAAAAAGAAATGAAATGAAAGCTATTTTAAGGTGCCTAATGGTTTCATAGAAGCATTTTGTATTTTTTAAGAACTTTAAAACAGCACTCAGTGTTCTATATTTATTATTTCAATCTTTTAAAATTTGACATCTGTTTTAAGCTGCGTAATGGTTTCATAGCAGCATGCTAGTCTACTTTTATTTTTTATTTTTTGAATTTTATGTATTATTGTCTCCATTTTAAATTATTTTATTGTATTTTATGCCTTGTCTTTTATACTTTCATGGTAGATTTTAATTATGAATGTTCAAGTTGTGATTCGCAATGAACATTAGGATATGTACAGAATATCAATTTTTTAAATAAAAAAAAATGATATATATATATATATGTGTTGTGTTGGTCAGTCACACTGTTGTGTCTGTCTGTGACAAACAAGTAGTGCCCTGAACAGTGTAGGGAATACTGTGCAAGGACAATATGCTCTGTCTGCAAAGCCCTGTCTCTCAGGCTTCCACACATACACATACACACACACACACACACACACAGGCACTCCCAAACATGCATACACACAGGCTCTTGCTCACACACATACACATGGCATCTTCTTCAGGCACTATCAGACCCCTTCTTCTGACGCCACAGTATGGGGTCCGCAGCGGCCTTCTCCCTTTTTGACCACAGCGGGATGGGAACCACAGCGGCCATGCCTCATCCTGTGGTATCAAGCAGCCTTGACAGTGTGAACCTGAATCTTAAATAGGTGGGCCATGGCCCACTCAGGCCCACCCATGGCTATGCCCCTGTTGTAGATTGTGAACTGGTTAACAGACAGGAAACACAGAGTAAAACTGGTCAGCTCTCTCACTGTAGGACAATACATAGTGCAGTGTCCCAGGAAAATGTACTGGAACCAGTGATTTTTAATCTTCCCCTGTAACAATCACTATTTAGCACTCTCTACAATTAGGTAACTAGAGATGTCTAATATACTGTCAATGTATTATATAGAGATGTTCCCTAGGTGTCTATATGCTTTCTGTTAATTACGTAACAAAATAAAATACTATTTATCATTTTCATTTTTGTTTGATTTTTAGAGTTGATAGCTGTTATGGACTTGACACCTTGAGCAACACTGGGCAGTTTTTGCTAGTGTTTGAATATAACCAATTAAGTTTTAAAGTTATCCAACCTCATGTAGCCAGATAATTTGAAACTTAAATGGCTTATTCAAAACAATATAGTTGGTTAAGTGGCATTGTTTTATTTAAAAAAAAAAAAAGAAAGTGCAGTATGGGCCTGCAGCCTGATTTCCCATCTCCACCCCTAATATTTAACAAATAGCCCTGCCAGGCTGAGAACCACATACTCTCCCAAACCTTCCAGAAAAGAAAATGTTGCTGGAGTCCACAGGTTCGACTTCCCCTCCCCCAGTTCCACTGAAAATGGCCTTAAGTGCCCCACCCACCTACCTGTTACCTTGAGAAATAAAGGCCCTTCAACTGAGATCACGGTGCTCAAGCACAATCAGGGCCACTTTCAATGTGAAATAATGAACAGCTTTTGAATATTGTCAGTTAACACTCAAATTATCTGGCCACATTAAGGTGAAAACCTTAGACCTGCTCTGAGTCAGGTATAAAGTTATCTAATTAACTTAACCAAATACAGCTGAAAATCGACTAAAGCCATCCCTGGAATGCCTTTTTTTTTTTAATCCGGCTAGATTTTAGCCAGTAAAGACTTTTCCAGCTAAGTTTAGTTGAATAAGTGCCCTGATATTCAAAAGGTTGGCATTTAGCCTGGTAACTTGTGAGTTTTCCAGCTAAATGGCTTTGAATATTGACCCCATTATGCATCTCTATAAATCATAAAAATATTAGAGACTCTGGGTGAGATTTGTGTCACATCTACCCATGCACCAATGTAATGACCTTACAAGGAGCAGTGAGAGGAGCTACCAGCACCAAGGAGAAGGTGATTGCTTTGGCAGTGCTGGCAGTGGAAGAACTGGTGGGGTTCCCTGGACCCCACCAGCTTAAAAGAGAAAGAGAAGTGGTGATGCCAGCAGTAGAAGAGCTGGTGGGAGTTCTCTAGCCCTACCAGCCAAATAAAACAAAAAGAACAGGTGCTGATAGAAGAAGGACCAGTGAAGGTTCCTGGGCTCCACCAGCACTAGAGAAAACAGTAGTCAGTACAGGCAACAGAAGAGCCGGTGAGGGTTCCCAGGCCCTACTAGCAGCAGGAAGACAGCACAAGGTGAGAAGAGACTAGGAAAAGGAGAGGGGAGAGAAGTGCCAGAATAGGTGGAGGGGGAGAAATAGAGGACAGGGGTGCAAGGGGGGAGGACTGAAAAGGAGAGGGAGTAGAGGAAAGGTGGAGGAGTTGGAATGGGAGGGAATAGTGGGAGCATGAGAGGGAGGGGGACTGGAGAGGGGGAAGGTGCACAGACACCCTTTCCCCTCCTCACCTACTCCACCACCAACCCCCACAGTACCAACCCCATCTCCCCTACACGCTCAACCCCCAATATGCTTCTATCCCTAAACTGCCACCCTCACCACCCCACACCCCCAACTCTACATACATAAAAGAGTGAGGGGAGGGTGTAGTCCTCCCTACCCAACTAATCCTAATCCACTCACTCCCTGACACACATCTACTCCAGACTCACAACACTTACACACCACTCACCTATGCCTGCAATCCCACACACCCCTACCTCCAGTCACTCCTTGACAGTCCCCTCTCTCTTACACACCTCCACACAATCTCCAGTCACTCCTCAACAACCACCACACACAACCCCCCCCCCCCCCCGTTCACTCTCCACACATCCCCCACTCCCAGGCACTGCTTGGCAAACCCACACAGTACCATCCCTAATCATTCCCCAACACCCTCTCCCCAATACACATACCCCCAAACACAATCTGACCTCAGTCAATCCTCAACATCCCCAGTCATTTCCTGATACAACCCACACATCCCTCTCCCCCGGTCACTCCTCGACTCCCCCTCCTCCATTCACTCACCCACCCGGTCACCCTCTGCCATCTCCACCCATTCACCCCTCTCCAGTCCCTGCCACACACACCCCTCCAGTCATTCCCCAACACCTCACACACTTCCCCAATCACTCCTGAACTGTGACAGTTGTTATCTGAAAGTTGCCCCAAAAATGAGGGGCCTAATCCTAGGAAAGTCAAAATCAGACTGCCGGAGGACTTCCACCTAGGCCAACTACCTTCCCTTTGGGTTGAGCCCTCTGGTGCTGGTGGCTGGTGAGGCATGAAAACCCGAGAGAAGTCCCCGACATGGTCAGAGAACGAGAGGCCTAAAGCAGGATAAGGAGCTGAAAGGAACCTGAAATCCAGGAACCCAGGAAGGAGAACAAACAGGAGTACTAAATGTAGAAGCTCAAGATAATGAAGTCTTCTGGATACAGGAGCAGAGCCAAAAGTACAAGGACCAGAAGGTAGGACTAAGCTCTGGAAACTGACTGATGAGATTGCCTCAGTATCAGTACATGTCTATATAGGAAAGAAGATGACCTCCAGAGGGAAGCTAGGAGCACAGAACTGGGAGGACTAGACAGACAGATCAAGCAGTTCATAGCGCCACCTGCAGGCCAAAGGAGCAATTGGAATGGATCTTTACATGAACACTCACATATACATACACATCCACTCAATATTACACCAATCTTATAACATATACATATACCCACTTCCCCATAATACCCCCTTCTGCTTACACATGGGATGGGGAGAAGAGGGGTGGACATTAGTGGAGATGGAAAGGGGAAGAGTGCTCATACACCCTCAGCTCTCTCGACATGCATACACACTCTTGACAAACTCACACACCACCACACACACCCCTTCCCCTTACACACATGCAGGAGGGAGGGTGAGAATGTGGAGAGCGCAAGAGGAAGACCACACCCCCGACACACACATCCCCAACATATACCATCACACTCACTTCCCTACAACTCCCCCTCCCCCCCCCCACACACACACCCACCCATGAGGGAGAAGGGAATGGGGAGGGGAAAAAGTAGAGAGTGTAATGGGGAAGAGGTGGAAAGATTGTACACACACACACACACACACACACAGGGGATGAGAGGGATATGAGGGTAGGTGGCTGGCTCCCCCACTACACATATCCCATACCCAGCCACACATACAATCACTCACCTCCCAATACCACTTACATGTTCCCCATTCACATCCACAACACATAGGATTGACGGAAATCATGAAGAGTACAAGGTGGAAAAAGTTCACACATTCTCCCACCACCACTTGCACCCCATATACCCCACCACTACCATACAGATACCCCACCTCTACCCCCCTGTACTACCACTCCACCCTCAGAAAATCGCTGCAAGTCTTCTGACTTACACTTTTCCCCACTGAACTTTCTTGCCCCTTCCCATTGCTCCACCCAAACAGAGCAAGTAGAAGATACCAATAATGGACACAATTAGGTCATGGAGTCATGAAACATGTTTATGAAGTTGCCAGGCAGTTATCAATTTCTCTTTTTTGGGGGCTTCCCTTAACATCCACCACTCTGCCAAAGGGAAAAAAAAAAGGAGGGGTGGGGTTGAGAATTCTATAACTTTTACTCTGCTCTTGCCTTCATTAGTCACTTTCCCCACCGAGTCATTCCTTGCATTTTCCACTTATCCATGTACATGGAGTCAAGATCGAGAGCCCATTATTGGGGTTGGTGAGCGAAGCAAGCAGGAGCACAGCTCCTAGTATAAAATAATTTTTATCCTGTCTGTAATATGCTGCTTATTTTTTGTTTTATTTGTTATATTTTTACACTGTTGGGGTAGTTTTCCAAAAGCCTGCACAAATTTGCAGGCCGTTATATGCCTAAATTACAACAATTTTCAAAGCTAATTTAAATGCACAAGTTTGTTTTGCAAATTATCTCATGAAAACTACCCACACAAAGTTACTTTGTGCAGGGAAAGTTTTCAGGAAAATTTATATGCATATTTTTCAAATCAAAACGTATGCATGTAAATGCAAAGCCTGCCTAGACTGCCCTAGGAAGCCTCTCCCCAGCATGCTTAAAATTACCTACATACAGGATGTATACGCTTAATTTTATATGCCTATCAGTCAGAATATTTATCTTTTCCACTTTTGTTTGGTATTGAAAATGTACATTGGTTGTGAACTAGACAACCCGATCAATGCTAGATACTCTTCGCTAATATGCTCTGTCTGCAAAGTCCAGACCCCTTTTGCAAGTAAAGTACTCTTTTTACCTGCAGAAGTTTCTTTGAAAATTACCCTCCCAATGTCATTTGGTAATCCACTTTGGAGTGGCTGAACGCCATGCAAGGAAGACTAGAAAACCTATATTAAATTAAATAATCTCAGGGTCTGTCGATTACTGTTTCTTGGTAAGCAGTGGTGATTTTTTTGGTTACTGACTATATACTATACTACACTGGAGAAGGAGCATGAGGAAGATTCCCTTATGTTGAATGTTTTTCCTGTGGTAATTATGGGGTCCTGTGATATGTTTTGCAGTATGAAACATTGAAGGGGTATGTGCCATTTTCTTCTTTCTAGGTTAAGAACAAGGGTTTTCTAATGTTTTGCCAACAGGTCCTTACAATCAATGATAATTTTATCTTCAAATATGCGTGTCAATGCATTATGAAGTTTCAAGAGAATTTGTATATCTTAACAGAAACCTGACCACCTTGCTTTATTTTTGAAAGATAACAACCAAGTTACTATTTTTTTAGCACCAGGAAAGCAGACTCCTGCTGAGAAATGAGAAGTAGGAAGCCCTTATAAGTAGTATAGGATGGCAAGTGTGCTAGTGCGAGCCAAGTCTGTTATATGGTGTTGGTGGGTTTTTCTTACCTGCATTTTTGTCATTGCCTTAGGATCTTAGATCCCTGCTTATTTGATGGACTTGCTATTGCAGAATTACAATATTTTCCTTGACTATTTACTATCTTTTTACTTTTTGTTTCTTTATTATGTAATAGTTTCCTACATTTGTTTTCAAATTTTAAAATTTCAGTGCATAATAAATAAATACTTAAATAAAACAAAGAAAATGTCTTTGCAGTGGACTTTATAGCCACCACTGTTAAAATGGCCAACATTCTCAGTAACCAGTGATGGCATGCGCAAAAACAGGAGATTCCCTCCTCGAGTGTAAAGGAGAAAAGTCACCACAAGGCTTCAAGGATCTCCTTCCTTGGGCCATGAGAAGAGAAGTGAAGAGTTAATGCATGCTAGGATTGCCAACTGAGCCCAGGTCGACTGAACAGTCTGATCCAGTCCTCGCTTTGCCCTATTGCATGCATATATTTATAGTTTTGATTGTCCCATTGATTTTCCTAAGAATCATAAATACAGGTCCATACACACAGTGGTACAAAACTAGAACTGGATCAGCCTGTTCAGTCAACCTGGGGTCAGTTGACAACCCTTCCGCAGGCCCGGGAATCCTTTCTGTGAATTTTTGCAGGTTGCCTGTTAAAATAATAATAATACAAATTAGACCACTGGAACGGTATGAGAATCATAAAGCAGACTAAAGTTAATTTACAGGCTTGAACTCCTACATTGCAAAGGAAGTACTTCAAACCCCAATAGCAGGAAACATTTGGCACTATGGAAGAATACCTGCTAGTCATTTTCATAGTTGTATTATGTAAATTCTTAAGGGGTCAGTGTGTTTGTCTTCTCTGCCTGAGGAAATTGCTATGGCACTAAAGTAAAGTGAGATGATGTGAGCATTTAGAGTATGGGGCTGTGGATTTCTTGATTGTAGCTAAATCATTCTAAGAAATTAGAGCAGGCTAGCGATAAAATACAATTCAAAGGAATACAACTATAAATAATTGTTAATAAGGCCTTTCTTTTTTCTATTTATAGATTTCAGCTTTGCAATCAAATACTTTGATTCGGAAAGTAAAGCGAACTCTGCCCAGCCCACCTCCAGATGAAACCCATCTACCCCTCACCAGCCAAGCTCACTCGCAGATGTATATGTCCAACCTAACACAGAGAACTACAGGAGGACAAGTTGTTCTAGCTCCCAAAGTTGGCTTCCTAAAAACTATTGATCGTGACTTGAAAATTGTAGAACAGGAATCCACCAAACTTCGCAAGCAGCAAGCTGAGTTGGATGAGGAAGAAAAAGAGATTGATGCTAAGTTAAAATTCTTAGAACTAGGAATTACTCAAAGAAAGGAGTCTTTGACCAAAGAGAGAGTACCAAACAGACGAGACTTTTCATATCTGAGATGCTTGGGAGAAAACAGAGATTACATGTCAGACAGTGAACTTAACAACATACGGATTTCCAATTATGATAGCAGTGGTCTTCTTATCAGACCTAGCACTACCACACTCGGCCAGTACTCTGAATTTTCAGCCACACAGCAGTTTCCCACAACTACATCTTCCTATTCTCCCAATGCTTATCAGTATCCAACTGGGCAGGCAGTGTCCCAGGGATCTGCCAATTTCCAGTATACAAGATTCCAGTCACCACACTACCCTGTGTCAAGCAATGGCCCTTCTCAAAATGGCTTCCAGGCTCATCAGCTTTCTGCCTATGCTTCACAAAGCACATTTCAGACTCACAGTGTCACACAGGGCACAGGCTACCAGTCAGAACTTGGTCTGCAGAGCCATTCAGGTTTTCGACCACCTAACCAGGGCCCAGTTCAGACCACATACCAAAGCCAAACTTCCTTACAGCCAGCACCAAATTCTCTCTTTCAATCCCAGGCTGATACATTTACAGTTCACCAGAAACCAAGGCAGACAACACTAAATGATCTTGAACAAAAGATTCCTACAAATTATGAAATAATTGCAGATCCTACAGTAGTGATCGCTTCAGCTGCTTCAGAAGTTGCATACACTAGTACTGTAGTGCCTAGCAGTTATGATCAGTACAAGGCCTCAGAAACAAGACCAGCTGATAGAGGCAATGCAGTGGAAAGCCCCTCTACTAGTTATTCTTCTGATGGTCTGTACACAAACCTAGAACAAAACATTCCTCGTAACTATGTTGTGATTGAGGATATCAGTGAACTAACCAAAGAGAATGCTACTCCACTTGAAAGCCAGAAAGTTGAGTCCCAGCAACCACAGAACAGCAATGACCGCCACATAAAAGAAAGTAATGGCTTAGTGGAAAGTGATATCTCAAATAAGCCATGTTGCTACGCAAGGGCTGAGGAGGAATCAGAAGAGGATATATATGACCATCATAGCTCTGACAATCGAGGAAAGAGTTACCACAGGAGTTTAGAAAACAATGGAAGAGTGTCAGGCAGCTCCAGCAGTTCCTCCTATTACTATGGAGATAATGATTACAGACATTCCACACGGCCAGAGAAACATGGATCTAGCACAGGAATACAGAAACATTCATCCAAAAGTCTGGGTCCAGCTGTTGTATCCTCAAAACGTAGCAAGCATAGAAAACAAGGTATGGAACAAAAAATCTCCAAGTTCTCTCCCATTGAAGAAGCTAAAGATGTAGAGTCTGATTTAGCCTCTTACCCAGTAACTACATCTGTTAGCAGCAGCATTAGTGTCACATCCAAGGCAAAGAAACTTCAGGATGATATCACTTATGGCTTGAAGAAGAATGTTTATGAACAACAAAAATATTATGGCTTATCTAGTAGGGATATAGTGGATGAAGATGACAGAGGGTTTAGCAGTGGAAGTAGATCCAGATCTGCCTCTAGTTATGTATCAGACAGGTCAAACCGTGATGTCATAACTAGCAGAAGTAAGTCATATGAAAGAGAAAATGTTGACAGGTCTCAAAAAGCAAACTCAAAACCATCTTCTCTTAATATGAGTCAGAGTCGAGGTCGGGCTCCAATGCGATCACAAGCCTCAGAAGAAGAAAGCCCTATCAGTCCTTTGGCGAAGACTGTAGGTGTATCTCGCTCATCAGGTGGCTCACTGCCTCAAACCACCACTGAAAGCTGCCCACCATTCTGTTCCAGTCACTCACTACCTGATGTACAAGAACATGTAAAAGAAGTGCCAAGGAATCACGTTTACAAACAAGAAGAAGCTTACATCATGGATGATTCACACTGTGTTGTTTCAGACAGTGAAGGTAAAAATTATCAATAGTGATGTCTTTCAATGTTAACAGCATCATAATTTCATATGCAGAGACAGTTATTACAGCCTCATTTTTGTTTGCAGTGTGCCTTTCTCCTTTGTTCTATTACTTTTTATTGTATTAGCATGTTCTATATTTCCACTGGTGTTCAGTGCTTGTAAATTGTCTTATTCTAGTGCATTCATATTTTCTGTGAGTGAAAGGTTTTGAGTGCATGGTGTGCTCTATCTGGAGATCTTTTTGCATGTCATAATTTGCTTGCACTCTTTTTTTTTTATTACCTGCCTCAGTTTGGGCTACATTTACACTGTTGAATCAAGTGAGTAACTGTGATCTGTTTTTTGGTTTCCAAAGCCTATCACTTGGGTCAGGAAGAGACAGATTGGTTTGATAAACCAAGGGAAGCCCGTTCAGACAGATCAAGGTACTACAGTGGCCATTCCTCTTCCTCGCAGAAAAAGACATCAGTGAAACACACTTATCATGATTATGATGAGCCTCCAGATGAAGACTTGTGGCAACATGATGACTATTCCCAACATCGTCACTCCTCTTCTAAGGAACACAGACATCATGGAGAGTCAGGAAGACACTCCTCTTCTTCACGCCATCCAAGTGATGATACTCGGAGATCTTCTAAGCAGCATCCAAGAGATCAAGGCAGACATGAATCCCGTCCACATTCACAGCCATCTTCACAAAAGAAGGCTCAACAGTCAGAAATTAGATCACAGCCTGCCTATTCCTCTAGTTCATCTGATTACTCTCAACAATCCCGGCAGTCATCTAGTTATCACCATACTTCAGAGGCACAGAAGACACAGAGGCAGACACAATCAGTGCCACCATCTCAGCAAAACAAATCTGAACTCCAATCCCATCAACAGCAGCAAGTGATGAGACAGCAGCAACCTGGACAACAGCAATCATCATCATCAAGGCAACAGACCCAACAACAGCCATCAAGACAACAGCAGCAAGTTGGCTCTTCACAGCAAGGATTTCATCAGCAACAACCTTCTCACCCCCAAGCCACTCATCAGCAAGGTTCTCTTCAACAGGCTTCTCAACAGCAGACTAAGCCACAACAGCAGCAGCAACAACAGCAGCAGCAGCAGCAGCAGCAGGGAACTCAAGGACAGCCATCTTCCCGACCACTGCAACAACAGCCTGCTCATCCCCAACCAGTAGGGAAACAACAACAAACCATACAACCACAAGTAGGCATTCACCAAACAGGACCGGTAAGTAAACATATTCACAGTATTTATGTATTTATACACTTTTTCATGAACTTAAGACCTGCAAATAAAGACCATCTCTATATGATGAATGAAATATTTATGCAAGCATTAACACACTTTTTAAAAAATGTAAAATGATTTTTTAATGAGTTTATAGGGCAATTTCCACAAAGACAAATACTAGCAAAGTACACAGATACTTTAATACTCACATACATTTAACAAATTCTCAAAGAAAAACAACCAGGCATTTTCTCTTTGAAAATTTTCTAAAGTTACTGAGGTACAAAGGCACTTGAGTACTTTGCCCCTTCTAAAAATGGAGTTAAGTGGGGGAAACAATAGGTCAATTTTAAAAGCATTGCTTGTGCAAAAATGCCCACATACAAGCAACATGGATTTTAAAAAGCCACAAAGTACACGCATATATACCCATACATGCGTCAAAAATAAGAGGGCGGAAAAGGGGTAGGACATGGACAGAACCTGGGCATTCCAGGGTGGGGCCAACAGTTACGCATGTAACTCAGATTTTTAAAACTGGATACCACAGAACACATCGGCTTGTTATCCTCATAACTTTACTGCTGCTCCAAATGAGGAGCAAGTCTGTAGATCTCGAGTTTTAGGGTTTATAGGACAGGGTGAGGGGTCTGGGTCAACTGGGGGGCGTACAGGATGAAGAACCAGAGGGGTCTTGAAGATCTTGATATTAACTGGGCAAACTGGTGGACTAATTGGAAAAACTGAGTTGTCCCTTGGTGCAAGTATGTTTTAAAATCTGCCTACATATGCATGTAAAAGCCGGCAAAGTCCTAGAAAAGATATGCAAAGTACATTTTCTTAGGCAATCTCTTAAGATTAGGCTCATATTTACATATGGGAGGTCTATTTTAAAACATACACCCACAATTGTGTGCATGATTTAAAATTGCATCGTATCTCTACTCACGTGCCGATAGTGCATGTATGGGCGCACACATGCTCGTTTTAAAATTTACCTGAATGTGCATACATTGAAGTATTCAATAAATGTGCACACTTTTCTCCCCTGTCCAAATGATATCTTCAGGCATGCCTATATTTAAAACAGTTATTAAATACTGCCACCTAGTGAACTGCTCTACACGAGTCAGATTTTTAACATGGGATCTAGCTGCCAGTGTGGTTAGGCTGCTAGATCTTGTTTGAAAATCGCCCTTTGGGGAACATTTTGTATCAACCCACATGATAAAGCTGACAAATCCACACAATTTACACCACTTTTCAAACCAAGCTTATATGTATTTATTCACTTTGAAAATTATCCCACCAAAAATACCCAAACATACTGTAATTATTCCAGCTAATTTGTGTGCAGGAAGTTTTCAAGGAAATTTACGCACATAGGGGTAGATTTTAAAAAAGCGCGCCTTCGCGTACTTTTGTTGGCGCATCAGGCGCAAACAAAAGTACGCTGGATTTTAGTAGATACGCGCGTAGCCGCTAAAATCCTGGATCGGCACGCGCAAGGCTGCCGATTTCGTGCAGCCGGCGCGCGCCAAGCCGCGCAGCCTGCCGCCGTTCCCTCCAAGGCCGCTCCGAAATCGAAAGCGGCCTCGGAGGGAACTCGCTTTCGCCCTCCCCTCACCTTCCCCTCCCTTCCTCTATCTAACCCACCTCCCGGCCCTATCTAGACCCCCCCCTACCTTTGTCGGGGGATTTACGCCTCCCGGAGGGAGAAGTAAATCCCCGTGCGCCAGCGGGCCACTAGCGCGCCGAGACACGACCTGGGGGCGGTTCTGGAGGGCGCGGCCACGCCCCCGGACCGCCCCGGGCCAAAACCACGCCCCCGGGCCCGCCCCCGAAACGCCATGTCCCGCCCCCAAAATGCCGCGCCGATCCGACACGCCCCCCTCGAAAAATCCCGGGACTTACGCGAGTCCCGGGGCTCTGCGCGCGCTGGTAGGCCTATGGAACATAGGCGCACCGGCGCGCAAGGCCCTGCTCGCGTAAATCCAGGCGGATTTACGCGAGCAGGGCTTTTAAAATCCGCCCCATATTTTTGAAAATCAAAACGTATATGCGTAAGTCCAAATCCCTTCCAACTCTGCCCCCAGGAATACTTCTGCTCAGTCTGAATAAACTTATGCACATTCAGGACCTATGTACATAAGTTTACCTGCATATCAGGCGAGCAATTTTATAACAAGCCATTTCCTGTTTTGCCTGTGGAAGTGCCTTTGAAAATTGCCCTCCTACTGCTTAGTAATGTGCCAGCTAGATAACATTGCAAGCAGCATCCTCCATCTATTCACAGAATAGGTACAGCATAGGCAGGAGCAGTTAAAACTTCTGTACACTGTCCTGTCAATGTGCACCAACTCTGCACTTTAATGACCACCTTCAAAGATAGATGGGCATTTCTTACCTATGTATGTTTTGGCCTCTATGTAGAGGCTATTAACAATGGTGTTAGTAACAATTTCATGCCAAACTGAGATGTTTGTTTTTAATGATGTGGACATTTGTCTAGCAGAAGCTGGACTGGGGAAAAAACCCACTTTTGTTTATTTGGTCCCACAATTGCCTCCAGCTTTTTTGGGCTTCTAGTTCATTTGGAACTAGCCTGTACTGGGCTATAGTATAATGAGCCTTCATTCACAACTATGGCCATTAGTAGCCTAATTTACTAAGACTTTTCTCCAAAGCTATCTTTAGTCATGTGTAATGAATGAGCCTTCATCTCCCAAGAACTATGAAACTCTTCCTCCACAAAATCAGCTCTGGCCAACTCAAGGAACTGGTATCCTACATGACAGTACTAGCCACTGAGCTGGCCTGACTGCCAGCTCATCTTGCATTGTACAAACACAGTTTTTAGCCATTTGCCAACAAATTAAGAAAACAAATTATAAAAAAACCGATCCATTGTGGACAGTACAGATCTGCCTACTGGTGCAACATAGCAAGAGACAAAAGAAGCAATAGTTTTCAGATTTTAAAATAAATGATACTTGAGCCCTTTGCTTGCATGAGATCCATAAATTTCCATTTTAGGTACAATCAATATACTTTGCATTTCTGAAAACCAATATCCACGTCCTATCAGATTTAAAAACTGATATTATAGCAGGACACTGCTGAGAGTTGTACAATTGTGCCACACGCCTAGCAACATATGAGTTGTTAAGGATGACGTTATCCGGGTAACTCAACACAAATAATTTCATATGTAACCAGCTATACTCAGAATATCATCAGATAGGTTAAAATGAGTAACTTTATCCAAGAATATTCAGCGAGAGACTTGTCTCACTGAATATCTTTTAAAAAGCGCGCAGTTTAGCCAATATGCCTCTGTATAAAGGGCCTGATTTTCAAAGCCATTTACACACAGAAAACTCAGTTTATGCACATAAATGGCTGTTATAAAATAGCCTCAGGGTCTCTGCCCATTTAACCCACTTTCACGCCTACTTTTACAAACACTGGGGAGAGGTGTCTAGGGGTCAGAGTTGGGACTTGTGTGCATTTATTTTTCTTTTAAAAATATGCACGTTAAGTTAAACTGATAGAGCAGGTGTGATTTTGTGTGGGTAAGTTTGTACGTATACCAGGGCATGTACCTGGAAATTTTCAAAGTGAACTTATGCGCCTACATGTGTTTTGAAAATTTGCATATAAAAGTTACACATAGACTATACTCCTACCCACACAGTTATTAAATTTCCCTTTAAAGGCCTGATTTTCAAAAAGCATTTATGTGCATAGATTAGCTTTTAGAAAATTGCCCCAGAGTTTGTGCACATAAAAGTTTGCTCAGAAGTGATTTTGTATGTACTTTTATGAGTACTGGAAAGAAACATTCCCAGGATGGAGAAACTATTTCCACCCATATTTTTGAAGGTATGCACATAAATGAATACGTACACATTTTCACCTGCTCCCAAACAGGCATAAATGCTCGCACATATGCTGCACTGGGTCCCATGTTCATCTGCTAATTTTCAAAGAGGACTTATGTGCATAAGTCCACTTTGAAAATTTGGGCTGAAATCTGCATGTACTTTCTACATACGGACTTCAGCCCTAAATGGGTAAACATGCCAGATGTATGCTAAACAGGTACATAATGTGCTAATCACCACATTAATCATTAGCACAAAAAGCCCCTGAACAGAAGCTAAATTTAAGTAGATTTTTTTAGTGCTTTAAATATAGCTTCTGTCAGGGGCAGTAGTAAACTGCTAGTACTCCACTTTTTATCCACATCTTTGCACAAATGTTTAAAGGAAATATCTGCATGTGCTTGTACTTTGAAAACTGCTCCAGGTATTCCCACAGAGATTTGCACCTTTTCTGTGGATACTATTTCCAACCAAAATACACACATGCAGCCCAACTTTCAAAATCCTACACCATTTGAGTGAGTGACGAGTTGGTTGTTTCCCTTTTTTCTCCTTTGTCTTCAGACAACGTGCTGAGATGGCACTAAGTAATTCTTGCTGGGTCAGAGGCTGGAGGAGCACCTCCTTTAATGCTCAATACTTTGGGGTCATCAGGAGCTGCCACCATAACAGCAGCCATCTTCACTCTCTCCCAAGGCATCAGAATATATGCTTCCTAATGTTCATTTTTTTTTGTTTGGAATGGCCTGTGCATCCTAACCTAGAAAATGTGCACATTTGTATAATACTTATTCCATTATTTTTTTTTCAGTACATGCTGAGATTTGAATTTTAGTTTTAGTATCTTTGCCTGTAACAACCTCCACAATCAAACCCAACTCTCAGATGGAACACCCCAGTAAATACAAGACTGTTGTCATGTTTCTATTAGAAAAAGGGGTCATGGGATGAACATGAAAGGAGGTAGACTCAAGAGTACCGGTAATTAAGAAATATTTCTTTACAGAGAGGATAGTGGATGCATGGAACAGCCTCCCCATGGAGGTGTTGGAAACAAGGATCGTATCTGAAATCAAGAAAGCATGGGATAAACAAGGAGGATCTCTGAGGGTGGTAGGGATTTTATAGCTGAATAGTTGGTGTGGATGGGCAGATATAGGCTTATGATCTCTTTCTGCCATCACATTTCTATATTTCTAAGACATGCATATAATGTTTTAATGTTACAGCCAAAAGCAGAACATACAGATAGCCCCAAAACAGCAGCAAAAGCAGCACAGCAAGGAAGAGCACCACAAGTACTGCCACAGGGAACTGCAGCAGCAGGTCAGTAGAGTCCTCATTCTACCACAGTATGGAACTGAATCCAACAGTAGTTTGTTCTTTCTGTTTGTACATTATCCCAAATCCAACTGTAACATTGCTGATAGTGTTCTAAGACTGCCCAAGAAGGATGACACTATATTTCATGTTCTATATGGAGCAAGCTACTATAAACCAGGTTTCTGCCCCCATGAGCTTATCATGTGTTGGAGCCTTTCAATGTGGACCAAGCTGGGTTTGGACCTGAGTGAAATATTTTTGACTTGTCGAAAAAGGGTTTTTGAACCACCCAGTCCAGGGTAGGACTATGCCACCTATCGTCTGCTGTCTCTGGGCTGAACCAACTTTGTTATTTTATTATTTATTTATTTATTTTATTTAACAGCAACCTAATAATTGAAGGTTGACCGACGTGCCACAAATGCGCAGTAGAGACCAGCTCTACCGCACATGTGCGGGCGAGCACGTCGGTCTCTGCCAGAAAAAAAAAACATGGCGGCGTCGAGTGGCAGCGGCAGCGGCAGCGTCGGGTGGCAGCGGCGGCGGCGGCAGCGGGGCAGCGGCGGCGGCAGCGGGCAGCGCGGCGGCAGCGAGCAGCGGCAGCGGTGGCCAGTAGCGAGGGAGGGAGGAGAGAGAGAGAGGGAGGGACGGACTGAGTGAGAGGGAGGGAGGGATTGAGTGAGGGGGAGGACTGAGTGGGAGGGAGGGACTGAGGGAGGGGGAGGGAGGGACTGAGTGAGAGGGAGGGAGGAGTGGGTGAGTGTGTGGGAGGGAGGTAGGGAGTGAGGGGAGAGGGAGAATGAGGGAGAGGTGAGAGACAGGGATGTGAGTAAGTGGAAGGGGGAGAGGGAGAATGAGGGAGAGGTGAGAGACAAGGATGTGAGTAAGTGGAAGGGTAAGAAGTTGTGGAGCAGAGAAAAAGGGAGTGGAGGAGGGCTGAGGGGGAGGGGATGGGATTGAGAGAGGGTGGGGAGTGACTGAGGGAAGGGGAGAGAGGTGGGAGTGACTGAGGGAAGGGGAGGGAGGTGAGAGTGAGGGGATGGAGGCAGTGGGAGACAGAGGGTGCGTAAGACTGAGTGGAGGAAAGGGGAGGAGTGAACGAGGGGAAGGGGGAGAGAGGGAGAAAAAGTGTAGAAGGGTGCTGTGTTAGAAAATGGACTGAAAAAAAAATGTAATGTAGCCCGTTTTAATGGGCTTAACGGCTTGTTTTTATATACTGAGCATTTGTTTTTCACTTCATGTCGGTTCACAATATAAATGGGGCCAGGTTTTAATCCTAGTCCAATACAACAAGTAAAATTTAACTATGTAAAATTAAAAATTAAAACTAGCATTATAAATAAATCTTATGAGATGTAAAAAACTTAATAAAATAAAATAGAAAGCTCAGTAAAAATACTAAGCTAAATATAAAATTAGCTGATTAAACAAGATTACAAAATAATAAAATACAAACATTTTTATAAAACCTGCGTAACACCAATAATTCAAAATAATGATTTTCTTGTCAAACTATATATAAATTACCAAATCAATAGTGGGAGAGTCAGTAAATAAGAGGATTAGCCAGATGGAATATAGGATTGCTCAAATAACCATGTTTTTAACATTTTTTTGAAGGAATGTATGTTTGTTTCTTGTCGGATATCTAGCGGTAGGGAGTTTCAGAGTTTTGGAATAACCCTAAGCCTGTCAAAAGTTTACAAAGCGGTGCCATGTAAATGTTGAACAGGGTTGGGGAAAGGGATGAACCCTGAGGAACACCAGAGTTGGGTGGAACTTTAACGGATTCTGCAGACCCTAATTTGATTTTGAAAAATCTTTTTGCGAAAAAAGTTTTGAACCAGGCTAAAGTGGTATCCTTAAGGCCAATTTCTTGAAGTCTGTCTATCATTGACTCGTAATTAATAGTATCAAATGCGGATGTAATATCGAGCAAATTAAAAGATAAGAATTACCATGGTCAAGCCCTCTTAACATGGTGTCTAACAGAGACATAAGAAGAGTTTCTGTGTTATGAAGTTTCCGAAACCCACATTGGGAGGGAAAGAGTAACTGATTGGACTCTAAATACTCCGTTACTTGTATGTTTACCACTTTCTCTATCAATTTTGCTAAAAAAGGGAGAGTTGATATGGGCCGAAAATTTGCAATGTCATCTGGGTTTAACTGCAGTTTTTTTAATAATGGTTTAATAACCGCACATTTTAAAGAATCTGGGAATAAACCTTCTTCCAAGGAATTATTGACAATATCAGCTAAAGAGCGGGCAACTATATCTGGGATAGCCTGAAGGCCTTTTATTGGAATCTTGTCTTATGGATGGAGTGCCGGGTTCATCTTTTTAAGAATGTTTACAATTTCTTGTAACCAACCTCAAGGCCCACCTAAGTCCTGCCGGCACCCAAAGGCTCAACCTGCGGGGAACGAGGGTTGGTATAGGTGAAGCTCCAGCGGCCTCTACCTTCAGCCCACTCCACCTGCCGACGGTGGGGACCCGTAGGTCCTCACCTACGGGTTACGTCAACCCCACCTCGGCCCAATGATCCACCTCCGACGCAACACAAGATGCAATTTGAATTACAGCTGGCTTGTTTTTTTCTCCAACCATGTCTAGATCACATATATGCTCTCCCTGTTAGGCGGTCCAACTCTCGCTTGGGACTCTCCCTTATGGGAACAAGATGATTTGCTTCTCAGGAATTTGGACAATTTCATTCAGCAATTCGGTCTGATCTTTGATCAATCTGGGTGTGTCATCTCTGCTTCCACAGAACTCTTTTGTATTCGTCAGGGCAATCATTCTGTTATTAGAATTCCTTACCTTAGCTTCCAAACTTAGGGCCTTATTTTCTCAGGCTATCGCAGGCTTGCGCTAACAGTGCAAGCCTGTGATAGCTAGCGAAGGTAGCGCACGCCTGCGCTACCCACATCGGGGCGGAGTCGGCCCTGGAAGAGGAGGAGTAGGGGCGTCACCGGGGCCGACTCTGCGAGGATGGTGCGGACAGCGAAAAGGTAAGGACCTTTTCGCTGCCTATTTCACGCCCAATAACTACACCTTCTATGGTGTAGTTATTGGGCGCGATGCTGGCAGCGATCGCACCGCGGAGGTGCGATTGCTGCCGGCTAGCGCAGGACCGCCCCCCCCATTTCGACCCCCCACCCCTTATTACCACATTTTTATAAAGTACCGCAGGCCTGCAATACTTTAGAAAATGAGGCCCTTAGTTGGGGTGAAGATAGCTAAACTGCCATTTTTTGGCAGGGATTATTTGAGAGAATAAAAGATGAACTTACAGCCCGTGATCTTATTTTGTCCCTTGAAGCACTCATTGCCTTGGCTATTCATATTGACTTGCCATTCCAGGAACAGGCTTGTGAAAAGAACTCTCAGCAGACCTCACTCGTGGTTCCCAGATCTCTGAATCTTTCGCAACCCATCCTGGAACCACTGAAAGTGGCTGCCTTCGAAGAACCCATGCAATTGGGAGTTACCAGACATTCACTTGATGAGCAACAAAGGCAAATATCACAAAATTATTGTCTCTGTTGTGCCACACAAGATCATTTTGTCTATCAGTGCACCTTGAGACTGGAAAACTCTATAAAGAGAAGTCTTGTTGGGAAGGCAGCCCTGCACTATCTTGATTCCTCTATTAATGGTTCCAATGTGTCTTACCTACGGAAAACACTCAGTTCAGACCGAAGCTTTAGTAAATTCTGGAGTGGGGGTAAACTTTATTCAAGAATCGCTGCTATGTCAATGTGGTTGCCTTACTACCAGCTTAACCACCCCTTGTTTCATTTTGTCTGTCTCTGGAAAACCCCTACCTGGTCGTGTGACTACTGCTTTCTTGTCCATCATGATGCAGATTGGGTCTCACCAAGACAGCATTCAGTTCTATGTACTATCTAAAGCATCCAGCCCTCTTGTACTTGGACTAACCTGGCTGAGACTTCATCAACCATCTATTGACTGGAATTCCTTACAGATTGACCAATGGGGTCCATCCTGCCAAGAACATTGTATCGTTTCATCTTTGTCTCCGGTCTCGTCTGAAGTGTTGATTTTGATGCCTCAATGTACATCCTGTTCCTATGTGAATTCTGAACTGTATTATTCTCCTGCCAAAGAAACTTTGTCCATCGATCAGAGCAAGTTTCAGTCCTTGTCCAAGCTTTCAGCCTTTTCTTCAGTTAAGTCTGATCTTTCAGTCCAGTCTCAAAACCAATCTCTGAATCCTGGGTCTGGACCCCCAAGCCCCGAATTGGTAAAATAGTACCTTCATCTCCTCAGAAGCCGAAGAGAAGAGGCTTGAGGAGGGGTACTGAGAGAATCCAGCTGCCTTCCCAGACTTTGGAAGCATGGCTGAAGCTTCAAAAGAACATTGATTAAGTCCATCAAGCAGCAATGAACAGGGAGGGAAAGAAATGAAAGAATATTTTACATTGCCTCTTGGACTTAACATTGTTGCTAGCTTGCCAGAATCTCTCTTTTCATGATCACAAACAGAACATGTCATCAGCAGACAAAGGAAACTTCATAGAATTGGTAGAGTTGCTTTCAAATTATGATCCAGTTTTGAAAGAGCATTTTGTAAAGATTAAGCATCCTATTCCATCTGGGAGGAGAATGGCTTCATATTTATCTCCAAAGATTCAAAATGAGTTTATTTGACTTTTGGGGAATCACAACAAAGAGAAAATAGTGGCTGATATCAAGAAAGCAAAGAATTTTCAGATTCTTTTTTAAAGCACTCCTGATTTGTCCTACACAGATCAGCTGTAAGTGATCAGATACTAGAGATGTGAATCGTGTCATCGATCGTCTTAACGATCGATTTTGGCTGGGAGGGGGAGGGAATCGTATTGTCGCCGTTTGGGTTTTTAAAATATTGTGAAAATCGTTAAAATCGTGAACCGGCACACTAAAACACCCTAAAACCCACCCCGACCCTTTAAAATAAATCCCCCACCCTCCCGAACCCCCCCAAAATGCCTTAAATTACCTGGGGGTCCAGCGGGGGTCCGGAACGACCTCCTGCAATCGAATCGTGTTGTCTTCAGCCGGCGCCATTTTGTGCCGCCATTTTGCAAAATGGCGGCGCAAAATGGCGCCGGCTGAAGACAACACGATTCGATTGCAGGAGGTCGTTCCAGACCCCCGCTGGACCCCCAGGTAATTTAAGGCATTTTGGGGGGGTTCGGGAGGGTGGGGGATTTATTTTAAAGGGTCGGGGTGGGTTTTAGGGTGTTTTAGTGTGCCGGTTTTCCCGCCCTCCCCCTTCCCCTCCCCCTTCCCCCAACTTACGATTTTTTGATGATAAATCGGGGGAATTGTTATTGTATCGTGGCTCTAACGATTTTTGACGATTTAAAATATATCGGATGATATTTTAAATCGTCAAAAAACGATTCACATCCCTATCAGATACATCCATATTGAATGTGAACATATAGAAGTAAAGGAAACATTCTCCAGCTTCTTCCTTATTGCTGGAAAGACTGCTGCTGATCTCTCCAGATATCCTGAGATATCTGGAGAGTAATGGCTGCTGACCCTTCCAGAAATCCTGAGCCATCTCTCCAGATGGCTGCTGATCTCTCCAGATATCCAGAGAGTGATGGCTGGACATAAATTTGTGCCATAGACAGGGATATGACAAAACTGAAACTATGATTGGGATTCATGGTTGTGTTCAGTCAAAGATCAGAGAGATTAATCCCAAGGCATTATTTGTACCTTGTGCAAATCATTCTCTGAACCTTTGTGGAGTGCACATATTTGGAAGTACTTCTTCGTCTGTGACTTTTTTTGGAGCCTTGGAGAGTCTATTCCTTGTTTTCAGCCTCTCCTTATTGATGGAAAATGCTGATGGAGAATGTCAGCATGACAGTCAAAAGGCTTTCTCAGACAAGATGGAGTGCCCATTATAATGTTGTGAATCCTTAAAGCAAATGTTGAGAAACTGACCTCAACTCTGGAAATACTGCGTGATCCCAAAGAAAATGTGGCCACAAGAGGATCAACACAGATTTTGCTGACTTTTGTATGTGATTTCTCTTTTTTGCGTTACCTTTCTTTTTGGGGTCAAGTCCTATAAGAAATCAATTTCACACAAAAATATTTTTAAACAGTTGGAATCAGCTTGATAAGTGCACTATGAAGCTCCAAGCTCTAAAACTGTTTCTTAAAGATCAGTGCAGTGAAATTGTCAAGCAGACCATTCATTATGCAAGTACAAAGTGTGAGGAAATGGGAGTATAAAGCTATATGTAAGGATGTCAGGAGAAATGGCAAAGGTTGCTGGTCTCACATTGCCAGAGGAAGTAAAACGGGCTATGCTTGAATGTCTTGTTTGATTTCATCAAGAATTGGAGATTCGATTTAAGGCAATGAATCAAATTCTGTCAATCTTCGCTGTTATTCAGTCAAACATTGTGCTTATTGCAACTGAAGAAGAACTTAAGAAGTGTATTCCAAATCTGACTTAGATTTTTTATGAATTCTCTGATGAAGATGTCAGTGTGGAAATTGGATGACTTCGGAGGCATTTGAAAGCTGCCAAAATCTCTGTTGAAGAAGCAAATAAATGGACAGAAGTTTCTGGAGTTTATTGTGAAATGGGATTCTTGTGAATCTCTGCCAAGCGTCTCACTGTGTTTGAGATTATTTTTGACTGCTTGTGTGTTTGTTGCTTCATATGAAAGAAGTTTTCCCAAATTGCAATTGATAAAAAATTTCTTATGCTTGACCATGAGTCAGAGAAGATTGACAAATTTGCCTTTACTTTCAATTGAACATCAATATGCAAAGGAAGTAAATTTTGATGAGCTCATCAATTGATTTACAGAGATTAAAGCTCAAAAGCAGAGACTGTGAATAGACTGAGCACTGAGGTTGGATTTCGTATGTTTTTTGTTTAAAGTAAAATGCAATAATACCTGTCACTGAACTATAAATGTCTTGCATTTGGAGGTTATATGGAGACTGGTATTTAAGGATTAATATTAGAAAAATAAAACAATTCAGCAAATTTGTGTTTGTTTAGATTCTTGCTCTTGGATGGATGTAAAATACATTTGTATTATGCATATTATTGGTACTGTTACTGGCTTTTAATAAAAAGTTTGAACATAAATGTCCTGATTTTTTCTAATTTTCAGTTTGCGACAGTACTAGTGTGCTATTTAAAAATCTACTTCCAAATATGTTTTTCTGTGTGTTTACATTTTAAAAGTATATGGGGGAGGAGTGCCAAAGGAAGTATCCACCCTAGGTGCCAAATACTTTAGGTATGCCCCTGTAACTGCACATGGACAGTAGCCACTCACAGCATAGGGGCCACTGACCATGGGCATCAGCATGAACAGCACTGGCAAGCCTAGCCTCTATCTCCAGTACAGCTGTCAAGAATGCACCATCAGGTATGCATGTGCAGGAGTAAGGGAGAGAGAGAGCGAGTGTGTGTGTGTGTGTGGGTGTGTCTTGTGAATGCTAGAACAGAAGGAACAAAAGGGACAGAGAGAGAGGAGGCAGGTTCAGGAGTAGTGGTGGCACATTTTTCAAATGAGGGCGAAAGGAGAAGGAGGGGCAGCCTTTCCCTCTCCACCCCACCCAGTCTTCAGGTGTCCAGTCCTGGTCTGAGAAAAAATTGGAAAACCCAGGTGCTGGCCCCTCCCATCCTGTTCTCTGCAGGCTGCCTGAGAGGAAGGGAATGTGAAAGAACAGGAGTGAGGCTGAATTAGGGAGCAGAATGACTGTTCTTTTCTAAGGAAAATAGGAGAAGCAGTAGCTATAGCAGGAAAATACTTTATATCCTGCTACCAGGCCAGAAAATTGATCTGACCAGGGCAACACAGACCAGCACTAGAAACTGGGGAATTGTCCTTGCCCTGTAATTTTATCTTACTGTTATCACTATTTTATAGTAATTCTCGATTTTTGCTTTAACCATTTTATGTATCACTTTGCAAATGCATGTGCAAATTGCTTTGCCAATAAAGTTTTAAATTTGTTTGTTTATTTATACTTGTTATACCACCTATACAAAAGATCTGTTATGTCGATGGTCCCTTGAGCCAAAGCGGAGTTAGTGCCACTCACAGTTCAGGGCCCTGAAGGTTTCCGCTGTCAGCAGGCAGAGGTAGGAAGATACAGAGGCTTAACAGGAACCTCACCACTACCAGTCCTCGTTCCCCGCAGGTTGAGCCTTTGGGTACTGGGACCAGCTGGACTTAGGCGCAAGCCTCTGTGAAGCATGGTATCTGAAGAAGGAGCAGGCTAAGAGGAGGTCCAGGCAGGACTAGTTTGGGGCAGGCAGCAGAACAAGCAAAGTCAAGTAGAGATCTGAGGTCAGCCAGAAGTCAGTCCAGGAAGAAGACAAGTCAAGGCAAGCCAAGGTCCAAACCAGAGAATCAGTCCTGGGAGGAGGGAGCCGAAGACGGGAGCAAGAACACCAGCAGAAGACCAGAAGAAGATTGCAGGAGCCAGGAACAAGGGGACCAAGGATGCAGGAACACAGGAACCAAGGACGCAGAAACCAGGAACACAGGAACCAAGGACACAGGAACTCAACCATCTATTCGCAAGAGAGGAGACCTGTTGCAGAGGCATCAGAGTCTGGTTCAGGCTGCCTTAAAAAGGGTGTCTTGGTGACATCAGTGGGAGGAGTGTCATAGAGAGTTCCCACCGCGGGCCCTTTAAGAATCAGGCACCGCACATGCGCCTAGGGAAGCTGCTCAGCTGAGCAGCGTCCCCCACGTGGCACGGACAGCATTGCTTGGTGGCCTGCCACATCTTGGTCCGGGCGGATGTCTTGCTCTAACCTCAGTCTCATCCCCTCCCATTCCATTCCTTGTACCTGCCTGAGGCCAGGAGGGACTGGAATAGGAAACAGAAGGCTGTTCTCTGTTGAGTGAGATGCCTAGCAAGGCAGAGGAAGTGGGATAGGGAAAAACCAGCACTTAGGGGGAGGGGAAAGATAGAGTGATAAAAAACTGTATGTGAGAGTGTGGACCCCTGCCCCGCCACACCAAATCTAAGGATGAGTACAACTGAAAAGTTCCCAGGTATGTTCCTTTCTGAGGTCTGGCATGTATGGGGAAGGGGGAGCCACTGTCATGTGCAGGAGCTGGGAGGTCTGGGCTGGACCTTCCTGCTGATACCGGTGTTGCTGGAGGAGCCTGCACTTATCTGTGCCATTGAAGTAGGGACTAAAGGACTATTCTGCTGACCTAGGACCCACCGCTGGTAGGAGGACTCAGGTCAAGCATGAAGGAAGAAAAGAAGAGACAGATAGCTATAAAAAAAGACACCTTCTGTTCACAGAAACTAAAGCACTGTTAAAAGATCCCAAAATAGAAATTCCTTCTCTTGGGTGACTCCAGAATTAAAGGCATTAACTTGGGGACAAACTTGAAAGGTAATAAAAATGTCAAATTCCTACTAGGATCTTCAGTTAGCAGGAATAGAAACCAGATTATTTGTATTATCACAGAAGAATAGAATTCTGACAATGATCTTATAATCCATTTGGGAACCCATGACTTGACATTAAATGAAGTCAGTAAAGTCCAGAAAGATTTCTTGACTTTAGGAAATGGGCTCAAGCATCAGGCAAGGATAGTAGCATTTTCAGAGGGATTGCCTGTTCATGGCAAGAGATAAAAGTTTTGGTTGTATCGCCAATTTTAATGAATGGCTCAAAACCTAATGCAAAGAGGAAAGTTTTAGGTATATTAAGCACTGGGGCCATATATGAACCAATAAAAAGCTTTACTGTAATGATGGCCTACATCTTTCTGTTAGAGGAAAAAAACCTAAGTGAAAACTTCAGATCATATGTTGTCAGGTGTTTAAACTAAAGGGGCGGGGTGGTGGTGAATGAAAGCCAATGGATTTGGGCTGTCACCCCTCCACAAACATGGAAGGTGAGAGGAGCAGATGTGAGGCTATACAGAATATAGGCAAGCCAAGGAGAAATACATGGAAGTCCATGAGTACAAATAGAAGTAGTCTAAGCAATACAATTCCTGATCTTCACACTATTATGGAGGAGAACCTGGACATTGTTGTTCAATGAGTTCTATGAATGGATACAGTCATACCAGGCTACAGTCTGTTGGCACAAAAGGGGGAGGAATCGCTTTTTATATCAAAAATAATGTCAACGTGACTGAAATGCAGGAAGCTTGGGGGGGAAAAGGGGAGGCGGTTGTATTGAAGAGTATAAAGCTTTTTTGGTTTGGACCACAACTTTTGGTGTAAAATTAGTTGTTGGGGTTTTTTTTGAGTGATCTCCTTTAGAGCCTTACAGGTTTATCCTGACCCATCATAGAAAACATATTTCCCAACCCTACAACAAGTGGGTCAGTGCTCAGCAGGGATTATAATTGTGATCCCCTTTCCAAATGAGGTGAAGGAGGTACAGTTTACATTTATGGGCCCAATATTCAGTACCACTTAGCCAAATAATTGGTGAGTGGAATGGGGTATAAGTGGGAGGAGCTACTTCTCCAGCTAACTTAGGAGTATAAGTAGTGATATTTAGACATATCCAGCTAAGGGGGTCATTTTCTATCGGTATCGCACGCGAAAAGTCCCTTTTCGCGTGCGATAGTTTGATAGGGGCGGAGTCAGGGCATAGTCGGGTCCGGAAGAGTAGGAGTCGGGGCGGCATTGTGGCAGACGCCACAGTAACTTTGCTGGCAGCGATAAGGTAAGACCCATTATCGCCGCCAGTAGCGCGCCCAATAGCATCATCTTTCACTGTGGCACTATTGGGTGCGAAATCCGGCAGCAATAATACTGTGGTGGTGCGATCGCTGCCGGCTTTCGCAGGCCCGTCCCCCGCTTCGCCCCCCCCCCCCCCCCCCCCCGTTACCGCAGGATTCAGAAAGCTGTGCACCGATAGAAAATCCAGGTCTAAATTAGCTAGATAAATTAGGTTCAGCAGTACAAAAAAAAATAGTTCAGAGTATGAAAATAGATAGGCTTTATCCATGAGAAATCTCCACACAGTCCAAACAATAGATTCAGAACCCTCAAGCCACTTGACTACTGGGGTATAATTCAGGGATCCCTCCTAGCTCTCCAAAAGGCCTCTTCTCCCATTGAAACCCTTTGATTCCAGGAAAATTTCACTTAAAGAATTGATAGTACTCTACCTGATGGCTCTATCAGCTCCTTTTGCCAGAAATCAATGCCACCCTCAACATAGGCAGCTTAGATCTGACACCTTTAGACTCCTCAGAATTATTCTTCTCCCTGGAAACTGGAAAAAAGAGGCAACCAAACCTCTCTCTTCCACAAGCCCAGTGAGAGTCACAGCACCTTGGCTGCCCCTCACTAGTTCCTTGGACAAAGCCTGTTTGGAACCTTACAGCAACTCCAAACAACTTCCTTCAACACCTTCCAGCACCTCAAGGAGTCAACATTTATATTCCTGCTTACTAACCTACCCTTTGGGGGATGGATCTCCCTGTCACTCCTAGGTGACGCTGTTTCCTGAGGAACTTCTCATTCTTGGAATATCCCCAATATTAAGATAGGGGGGCCTAGTTAGCCCTACATAAATATAACTTTCCAAACCTTTGTTACATGTCTCTGAATTGTTATTTTGTTCATTTTTTGTTATTTCTTTGTTTCTCCATTTTAGTTCACTTTACTTCCTTGTTCTTTCTATTTTCTTTCTTTGTCTTCCCTATTAAAGCCACCCTTGCTCAATCCCAGCAACAAGTACTGGCAAGTGCTGGGAGTAGCAACAAGGAATTGGATCTACTTTTTGCGATGGGCCACTATCGAAACAGGATGCTGGGCTTGATGGACCTTGGTCTGACCCAGCATAGCACTTCTTATGTATGTTTGTTTATTTATTTTTGTATTTATTTAAAATATGTCTATGCCGCTACATCCAAGGTTCTGAGCGGCTTACAGTAAAAACATTCATAAAAACTTTAAAACTAGCACTTGTATATTGCCTTCTTCACCTTGCACAGATTCCTTCTTTATTTATTTATTTAATCATTTTTAGATATCATTCTTCCAAGGCTTTGAACGGTGTACAACAATGTTTAACACAACGTGATCCATATTCAAACCCATTTCAATGGATAACTCATAAGTTATCCGTCTAAATGGTAAGTTTTGAATATTCCCTTTATCCAGTTTGCCAGATTGTCTGGCTAAGATTTAGCTGAATAAGAAAGGGGCATATTGGGGACATACCAGGGTGGGTTGAGATAACCAAATAACTTGTCTGGCTAACTCAGACATGCCTGGGAGCAGGTCTAAATTTATCCAGGAAAGTGTTTCTAGATAACTTTAGCCTTAACCGGCTATATTCAAAAAAATATAGTTGGTTAAGTGCCAAGCTGCAAGGTTTGAAAAAACCCAAAAGATCACGGGCCTGGTACCCTATCATAGCTCCCCTCCCCTGCTCGAGCTTCAAATATTTGGCCCTGCAGGGCTGGGCCTGCAGCCCCCCTCCAAACCACCTCTAGAAAAATAAAAACCAGTACTGCCATCACCTCTGTCTCCTTTTGAGTCCAATTCCAATGCACACTCTGTCTTCTATTTATTCTCCCTCTCACTTATTCCTCCCTCATTCTGCCCTATTTTATTCTTTATTAGGAATGTGCACAGAAAATCTTTTTCTTTTGGTTCATTCATTTCTTATGCCCCCCAAAATTAATTTGGTTTCAAATGAAAAAAAAAATCATTTATTCATTCCATTTGTTCATTTTTTTTCCTATTAAACTCAATGGGGGAATAATGTATCATGTTTTAGGATCTAAAATTGGAGTTTTCTAATGAATTTTAATGAAACTTGTCAGTAAACATTATCAGAAGTAAACATCATCAGGAAGAGTACTTGGCAAAACACCAAGACTTTCAACATGGCACCAAAAGTGGCATGAATAGTCCAAGGCATCATAAGAGAGCAAAGTATCTCAAACAGAGGCAGCCACCCCTAAAGGCACCATGAGAGGAACAAAGCAGTAACATGAGTGGCAAGAATACCCCAAGGCTTCAAAAGAGAGTCAAAGGGCACAAAAAACTGTGGTATGAAAACGCCAAAGCACCAAAACTGTTACACAGCAGCACCAAAAGTGGAATAAACAGCTCAAGACAGCATGAAGGGGAAATGAAGCACCAAAGACAGCAGGAAAATCCCAAGATACCAATAGAGGGTCAAAACAGTACAAACAATGGCATGAAGACCCCAAAGTACCATGAGAGGTGCAAAGCGACCATCCACACTGGCAGGAACACTCTAAGGCTCCAGATGAGGAGCAGAGGATGCCAATACAATTAGTATGAAGCCTTGGAGGGAGAGGCCAGAGAAAATCTCAGGAGGAGACCTATAGTGATCTTGATGTGTAAATTAGACCTCAGACATGTAGATATATAAGGAAAAAGACTAATTCAACCATCTAGAAGGTGGAAGATGGTGAACTTCAAACCCTGGGGAGGGAGAAGCCAAAGGAAATCTCTGAAGAGGCCTGTATCAGTCTTTATGTACAATTTGGAACGCAGCAGTCTATACATTTTTTTAAATAAATAAAGATGCAGAGTAACACAGCAAGAATAGTGGCATCAACATCCCAAGATATAAAGTGAGAGTTCATGTCCAAGGCCAAAACCATAGCACATTCAAGCAACATTATCTGAATTATCAAGAAGGCTACTCACCCTGTAAAAACTGTGGATAGCAGTAATTTTGATATGGGTTTGACAGTGCTTGGTTTTGATTGTTAATATTACTACCCATTACATAAGACTTGGGAGTAACCTGCATGGAGAGGTAGTTACTACCCTTAACAGAAACATGGGGGTAACCTGCATAAAGCGGCAGTTACCAACATAAGAAATTTTCTGGGCAGACTGGAAGAACCATTTGGTCTTTTTCTGCCATCAATACTATGTTACTGTGTTTAAAAGAACAACTATAAGTGCAGAGCAATACAGCAAGAAGAGTGGCATCAACACCCCAAAGCATTCTGAAGGGAGCAACATTACAAGAACAGTGACATGAACACCCCAAGGCACTTAAAGAGGATTAAAGGGGACCAACAATACTAGCATGAACACCCACAAGGCACCAAAAGAGCAACAAAACAGCTGCAACAGTGACATGAACACACTGAGGCACTGTGAGAGTGGCATCAAAACCTCAAGGCTCTCTGAGGGGGGCAGTTTATTCCAAACAGAGGCATGAACACACCAAAGCACCTAAAGATGAGCAAAAGGCACTAATAATAGTGTCCTGAACAACAGAAGGCACCCAGAGATGAGCAAAGGGTACCAACAAATGGGACATGAGCACCACAACGTATAGTGAGGGGGTGAAACAACAGCAGCAGCAGCAGCAATGAGATGAATACCTCAAAGCACAGAGAGGGGGTGAAACAGTAGCAGTAGTGGCACAGCCTATAGAAACGGGTTTGTCTTTTTACAAGTAGTATAAGTGTGTGTACTCTTACTGCTCTCACACACATACACCAGTGTAGACCCTCTCTCACACATACACTCTGGCAGAGACTATAGTGTACACAGGCACACACACTCAGGGCAGATTGCAGAACAATATTGGCCTTGGGGAATTTTTCAAAACCAGCTCATGGGGTATCTGACGCCCTCATGCACTTTCTCCGCAACACAACTCCCAAAGGATGCCAAATCAACCTTGGAACCCAAAATAATTGAGCCAGAATATCTCCAAAATACACTTCAATTTTCCTAAATAACTAAAAATTTGAGCACATTCTAGATCAAGGATGAACAGAGCAAATTGGTTGTGCCCCCTACATTTCTGCTTATATCTCTTATAGAGATATATCCTGGATTCCCGGTCTGGCTCTTGAACAGTTGCAAGTAATTACATTGCCTGCCAGTGTCAGACTGTTGCGCCCGTCGGTCGCAGGCGGCTGTGACCTTTGCTGCTCACCTCCTTTCTCTATGCAGCTCCGAGTCTGGGAAGAATGGCGGCCTCCGCTTCCACACGCCAACCCTCATGGTGTGCCCGGGATGGCGTGGGCGCTCCCGGCAGCCATCTTACATCCGGGGTTACCTAAGGCGCGCTCGCCTGCCCCCTTCTTAAATGCGTCATGGCGGGGACCTCGGGGGCGTTCCCACTGCATGATGTCATCTGCTTACCATACTTAAACTAAGATGACTTCTTGCATGACGAGTTAGCAAGGATTCCTGTACTGCTATTTCTGCCACACTGGGACTCCGTCTCGCTATCCTACTAGGTGACCCTAGGTACCCGCTCCTCGGGGGTCTTGCCGCACTCAGGGCTATCCACTCCTCGGAGAGCCATTACTTTCTGTTTCTCTATTCCAGTGAGTTCCTGCATCGTCCTCGGACAAACGTTGCTGTTCTTGTTCGGACTTCCTTGGTGCCTGATCCTCCATCTACTTCCACAGTACCGGCGTGAGTACAGAACCTGCACTTCTACCTTTGTGGCTACCTAGTGCAAGCCACTACCGGATTCCCTCCAATCTTGTGCAACTTCCCATCGGCTTCCGGCCTACCCCGCGCTGCGGACCACTATCGGAGTTGCCAGCACAAGCTACGCTTAGATAAGGTATTCACCGGACTACACCACGCTGAGGATTACTGCTCGGACCGACCAGCTGCAGGTCACTCTCTCGGGACTGACTCTATTGATCCGCTCCTCGGATCACCATTGGCTGTATAATAAAGTTGTTTCCTCTGTTGTCTATCACTGCTGAGACCTTGCCTGTTGTGGTAAGGGCCCACAGGGCTCCTCCCTGTGGGCAGAGTCTTCACTCGCCACAACCCAAGAACCCACTATTAGTTCAAATCACACAGAACGTAACAGATTGTTAACTCCATGGACCCAGCTCAGCTCTCAGCCTTGCAGGCCATTCCTGGTCTGGCCCAATGGATCACCGAGCAACAGAGGTCTCTCGACACATTGGCTACCGCCTTTAACCAGCTGAATTCCAGACTGAAGGATTCTTCTATTTCCAGCGAGAATGCATCATCCCTGGTTATTACCAGGCGAACTACAGTTCCTCTACCAGCCCCCCCACACGTTTCACAGGAGACTCCCTGTTGTGTAGGGGCTTCCTCAATCAATGCTGTATGCATTTTGCTCTACAACCAGTTTACTTTTCTACTGCTACTAACAAGATTACTTATATTTTATCCCTGTTCGATGGGAAAGCCCTGGCCTGGGCTTCACCCCTTTGGGAACGCAATGACCCAATCCTAAATGACTTGCATGGGTTTCTGGCTCTCTTTAAGTCAGTTTTTGATGACACCGCTTGCCAGTCTATTGCCAGTACAGCACTCCTGGAACCACTCCCGGACTACGTGATTGAATTCAAGACCCTGTCTTCCGAACTCCTATGGGATTCAGGTTGCCTAAGAGCTATATTTCAATTCCCGCATAAAAGATGAACTTGCCGCCCAGGAGTTACCTGACACTTTAAGCTCACTGATGGACCTTGCTGGGCGAATTGACCACCATATACGCGAACACTCAACTGAGGTAAAATCTCTAAAGAAACATGTATCCTGTGGTATCCGTTCACGGAATCTGCCGCCCACTCCGGTCCAGGCTGCACCTAGCCCTGAAGAAAAAGATGAACCTATGCAATTAGGCTGTAGTCATCTGACAGCCAAAGTGAGGCACTTTCATAAAAAGATGGTTCTCGAAAAGGCCATCCACCCTATAGTGCTTGGCATACTCTGGCTACAAGAGCACTCTTCTCAATTTAATTGGTCATCTATGGAGCTATCTCAATGGGGTCCTGACTGCCATAACAGATATCTAAATAAAATAACTCCACTGCCATGTATGGCTACTACTTCGCTCCTCCTGGTCTACCACCATAGTACGCTTCCTTTCAAGATGTATTCTCAAAGCAAGCTGCAGATGTGCTTCCACTGCACAGACCCTTTGACTGTGCATTCAATTTAAAGCCCAATTCCGAGCCACCCAGAGGAAGAGTTTATTCACTCTCCCTATCTGAAACTGAGGCCATGTCGGCTTATATCCAAGAAAATTTGCAGAAAGGGTTTATTAGACCCTTCAAATCTCCGGCAGGAGCCGGATTCTTTTTCGTCGGCAAGAAGGATGGATCCCTTCACCCTTGCATTGACTACAGAGGTCTGAATGAGATCACCATCAAAGACCAGTATCCCTTACCATTAATTTCAAAATTATTTGATCGGCTCCAGGGGGTGAAGAGTGGAAAACGGCCTTTAATACTCACGATGGCCAGGTCGAATATTTGGTAATGCCTTTTGGCCTCTGTAATGCCCTGGCCATATTTCAAAATATGAACGACATTTTGCATGATCTACTGTACCATTGTGTGGTTGCTTACCTAGATGACATCCTCATTTTTTCCCGTGATGTGCAAACCCACCAAACTGATGTCATTACTCCTGTACGCCAAGCTCGAAAAGTGTGCCTTTCATCAAGAGACTGTTCCATTCCTTGGGTACATCGTGTCCAGTAAGGGATCTCAGATGGATCCCCAGAAGACAAAAAGCATACAAGACTGAGTTCAACCCACTGGTATCAAAGCTCTACAAATTACTATTGCACCTTTATCAAGGACTGCTCTACCTTGACTGCTCCCCTCACTGTTATGACGGCTATTAATCAAGTTTACTTAAGGAATAGCCACTGCTATTAATTGCATCAGTAGCATGGGATCTTCTTAGTGTTTGGGTAATTGCCAGGTTATTGTGGCCTGGTTTGGCCTCTGTTGGAAACAGGATGCTGGGCTTGATGGACCCTTGGTCTGACCCAGCATGGCAATTTCTTATGTTCTTATGACGAAAAAAGGGGCTAACCCTTCAAAATAATCTGCAGAGGCCATCTCTGCATTCCAATTACTCAAAAGGGCCTTCCTGCAGAAACATTGTTTACGCCACCCTGATCCTCACAAGCCGTTCATTGACGTGGTGGACACCTCAGATGTCGGCGTTGGGGCCGTACTTAGGCAGCACAGCGATACACTCATTCTACATTCCTGCTCGTTCTTCTCGAGACGCTTCTCACCAGCAGAGAGGAATTATAGTATCGGCGATAAGGAACTGCTTGCCATCAAGCTAGCATTTGAAGAGTGGCATCCCTGATTAGAAGGTGCCCAACATCAGATAACCATGTTCACTAACCACAAGAACCTGGAATATCAGCCATGCTCAGAGGCTCAGTCATCGCCAAGCTAGATGGTCACTGTTTTTAACAGGTTCAACTTCCTACTCAAATATCGTCCTGCTGAGAAGAATGTTCGGGCAGATGCTCTCTCCCAGTCCTTTACTCCTCATGATGTCCCAGTTGAACCACGTCATATCATTGACCCTGAGAAGTTAATGCTGGCCACTACCCATTCAGTTCCCACAGGTAAAACGGTGGTTCCACTGTCTCTAAGGAAGAAGCTGTTGAATTGGGCTCATGACTCTAAGTTAACAAGCCACCCAGGACAATCCCGTACCCTTGCTACCCTACAGCGATACTATTGGTGGCCGTCTATGAGAAAAGACGTGCAAGTGTACTTGAAATCCTGCACCTCCTGCGCCAGGCAAAAGCCTCCTGCCGGTCATCCCTGGGGTCTGCTCCAACCTTTGCCCATTCCTGATGAACCCTGTGTTAAGCTCAGGCTTGTGAACCCTTGGGCCGACGGGAGGATGGTATACCTTAGGAGGAAGATCCGTAGGTTCTCCCGTCGGGTAGCGAGGCAGAACAGAAGACGTGACCAGCTGACCCTCGGCACTGGAGACTGAAGCGACTGTGGAGGCAGACGAAGAGTCGTGACATCAAGGAGAAGAACGGAGTCTTCGCCACTGGAGGTCTGCGGTCCCCCCAGGAGGAGCCCGTAGGGACCCGGACCGCTGGGACTTAGGTGGACCTTTGAGAGGTCAAGGTGTTGAGAGTTCGGTGCAAGGGCTAACTGGAGCTTCACCACTGGAAGCCTGCAGTCCCCCCAGGAGGGGCCCGTAGGGACCCAGGCCACTGGGACTTAGGTGGGCCCTTGGAGACGATGGTCCAGAAGAAGTCCAAGGTCAGGTGCCAGAGGGTCGTCGCTTACCAGTCCGAGGTCTTACACCAAGGGATCGCCGCTTGCCAGTCCGAAGTCACACACCAGGAATCACCGCTTGCCAGTCCGACGTCACACACCAGGAATCACCGCTAGCCAATCCAAAGTCACACACCAGGAATCACCACTATCCAATCCGAAGTCAGGAACCAGGAACACCAAGACAAGACAGGAACAAGGATCCGAAGTAGAAGAACTCACCGAAGCAAGCAGACCTGACTACGTGGGACATTGCCAAGTCAAGGAATAAGCAGAGGAAGCCTCCTTTTATACTTCCTCTGCTCTGGCTCATAGGGAACAGCTGTGGGATCAGGTCCCTTTAAATCTGATGAGGAGGCACGGCCTTGTGCCTAAAAATGGTGGCGGCCATCTTGGATTTCCTCCACAGAGGAAACGCTGCTGGACGCCGTGAGGGAGGAGCAGGGACGGCTCCCCCACCCAGCGACCATCACTGGGACCCGTGCCGGAGCGACGGGCACTGGATTAGGGACTTCCCCCGAGCTCCCGTGGTGGGTCGCCGTCATGGGCAAGGTAGGGGGATGCGGTCGTGGCCTTCCACGGCCGCGGAACACAACACCCTGGACGCATATTGCAATCGACTTCGTGGTCGATCTACCTCTTTCTAGTGGAAACAATACGATATGGGTTACCGTGGACCGGTTCTCGAAAATGGCACACTTTGTTGCTCTACCAGGACTGCCATCTGCCCCAGAATTAGCCAAGCTATTTGTGCGGCATATTTTTCGCTTACATGGGATGCTGAAACACATTGTATCGGACAGAGGAGTCCAGTTCACCGCCAAGTTCTGGAGGGCACTGTGTTGAAAGTTCGATATTTCTCTGGATTTGACGTCTGCATATCACCCCCAATCTAATGGACAAATGGAGAGAATGAACAGGACTCTTAAGCAGTTCATCTGCGCCTATGTCAACTGTAGGCAAAATGATTGGGCAGAGTTATTACTCTGGGCTGAGTTTGCCTTGAATTCGCATCCGGCATCCACCACAGGATCCATGCCATTTCAGATTGTGTATGGCCGTCAACCACTTCCACCACTTCCCATACCATTGACTAGTACGTCTCTGGCTGCCCAAGCTACTGCTGACGAGATTCACCAACTCTGGACTCAGACCAAGGAGCTTCTACATAAGGCTGGACAACGAGCAAAAAGATTCTATGATGCTCATCATCAAGTGGCTCCCCAGTTTAAGCCAGGAGATAAGGTATGGCTCAGTACCAAATATATCCAGCTCAAGCTACCTTCGGTTCGATTTGCTCCGTGATATATTGGACCCTTCACTGTCCTCCGACATTTGGAACCTTTGACTTCCAGCTTGAGGTTGCACCCTCAATGAAAATACACAATGTTTTCCACATTTCACTCCTGAAACCACTTATCTTCTCAGAGTTTTCTCATAAGATTCCTGATCCACAACCCCTCGATGCTGAAGATGACATTGGGTACAAGGTGGATGACATATTGAATGTTCGTAAAAGAGGAAAGCACTGGGAGTACCTCATTTCCTGGGAAGGGAACGGACCAGAAGAAAACAGCTGGGAGCCTGCTGCCAACATACTGGACAAAGAGATGCTACATCGCTTCCACCTTGCTCAAGCTAGGAAGCCGAAACCCCCTGGGAGGGGCCCTAAGAAGGGGGGGTACTGTTGCGCCCGTTGGTTGCAGGCGACTGTGACTTTTGCTGCTCACTCCTTTCTCTATGCAGCTCCGAGTCTGGGGAGAATGGCGGCCTCCGCTTCTACACGCCGACCCTCATGGTGTGCCCAGGATGGCGTGGGCGCTCCCGGCAGCCATCTTACATCCAGGGTTACCCAAGGCACGCGCACACCTGCCCCCTTCTTAAACGCATCTTTGCGGGAACCTTGGGGGCGTCCCCACCGCATGACATCATCTGCTTACCATACTTAAACTCAGCTGACTTCTTGCACGACGAGTTAGCAAGGATTCCTGTCCTGCTATTTCCGCCACACTGGGTCTCCGTCTCGCTATCCTACTAGGTGACCTAGGTACCCGCTCCTCGGGGGCCTTGCCGCACTCAGGGCTATCCACTCTTCGGAGAGCCATTACTTTCTGTTTCTCTGTTCCAGTGAGTTCCTGCAACGTCCTCGGACAACCCTTGCTGTTCTTGTTCGGACTTCCTCCATCTACTTCCACAGTACTGGCATGAGTACAGATCCTGCTCTTCTACCTTTGTGGCATGGATCCTTGGGTTACCCCGCTTGCGGGCCACTACTGGATCCCTCCAGACTTGTGCAACTTCCCATCGGCTTCTGGCCTACCCTGCGCTGCGGACCACTACCGGAGTTGCCAGCACAAGCTACGCCTAGAGAAGGTATTCACCAGACTACTCCACGCTGAGGATTACTACTCGGACCGACCAACTGCAGGTCACTCTCTCGGGACTGATTCTATTGATCCGCTCCTCAGATCACCATTGGCTGTATAATAAAGTTGTTTCCTCTGTTGTCCATCACTGCTGAGACCTTGCCTGTTGTGGTAAGGGCCCACAGGGCTCCTCCCTGTGGGCGGAGTCTTCACTCGCCACGACCCAAGGGCCCACTATTATTTCAAGTCACACAGAACGTAACACAGACATACACATGCTCAGTCACAAACAGATTTTTAAATTGCAGGAACTTTATCGGCACATACACACTGATACCCACAAAGACACATACTCTTTCTCAGACACAAAGATACATCCATGCACTGAGAGCGTGTGTGTGTGTGTGTGTGTATCAGAGAGAAAGATACCCACACACACTCTCGCTCTCACAGACAAAATGTAAATGGGTATGTGCCTCTCTCTCTCACTCTCTCTGATACAGATACACAGATACTCTCTCTGACATGCTACTGTTGTACTGCTGCTTATGTGCTCATACAGTGAATGCCCCCAGTCCAGCACTAATGCAGCATGGTGTAATGTTCTTGCTACTAACCCTTCCCCATTCTGCAGCAGACCCTTCCCTTTCCCAATCTCATCCTCTAGGAGACTCGCTGGTTCCACAGCCAGTTGCTTCTCTCAGAGCTCAGAACTGTCACCTCAGATTGCATAGGCACTTCCTTCTGTCTTGCCCCCTTCCTTCCTGTGCCTGTAGCTTACCTCCACTTCTCCACAACCCTCCCACCACTCTAGTGCATTCCCATTGACTGCAGGCTTCACAGTCTGCTGCTTTTATTGTTCCCCAGGCTCTGCTCTGCCTACTGACTCCAGAGGAGGGGAGACCAGAAATGACCCATACTGTTCCCTGAGCTTATAAAAAGAGAAAATTAAGCCCTGGCCAAGACTGGGGAGAGCCACTATCCCAAAGTAGTACAGCTCCAGATAGAATCCTGCTTTCTCTTATGGAGTCAGTGTAGCCAGGGCTGGTGCAAGGGTATTAGGTGTCATAGGCAAACTGTACAGTCTTGCACACACACCTGCATCCATCCTTGCCACAAATAATTTAAAAATATGCATTTATAGTAACATATATTAAATGAAAAAGAATATTCAGTGTTCTAAGTAAAAATATCACTTATTACGTGTATTATTTACATGCAGTGCTCTGGTACCAACCAGAAAACTTTGCAAAAAAGACACCTGGTATTGAGACTGTTGTAAAGCATGTTGAACCTCAGAAAGCTTTAAGTAAACTGAATTACAATATAGTAAACCTCCCATATGAAAACAGCACTAACTGCCAGCACTCAAACAGTAACAACCCTACCTATGAAAAGACAACACTGCAAATATTACACCAAGCCAAGCTTAAAATCTATACACAGAAACTACATGCTAGCAGAATACCTCACCTTAGTCACATATGCAGAACACAAACAAATCCTCACCAAATACAGAATAAAGAGACAATAAAGTATAACTAGAAACATGCAGACAAAAACTGAATTAGAAACTGTAACAAGAGAGACTCTATGCAGTGCAACAATGGAAAACAAAAAAAAAAAAATCACTCCTCACTAAACAATAAAATCAAGATATATAAACCATCAATCATGGTAGTAAAACCATACTCATAAAAAGAATAAATATTTTAAAGCAGTTGATCAATAAAACATCCAATAATTAAAAACATATAACATTATTTTCTAAAATTTTCCAAACATCAATACAATATTTCAAAACAGTAGACACATCAAATAGTACTCAATATTTAAAAGTAAGGCTAAAAAAGCCCATGTTCGCCATACATGGGAACTTTAGACTCCAGTCATCCTGAGATTGTCATGGATTAGTCAGAGATAGGAGGTTTGCATAAACTTTCTCCTGTCTCTCATATATACACATTCTCTAATATACATGTTCATTCTTACACAAACTCCCTTATATTTTCTCACACACATCCTGACTGGCTCACAAACTCTGGCTCACACACAGGTTCACTGACTCGCTCTTTCTCATACACATGCTCTGGAAACCACAGTAAGCCTGACTGTGTTATGTAGTGCAACAATCAAAAAACAGAAATATCATCATTTCTCATAAAACATTGAGCAATAAAGTTAAGAAATATAAAACATCTTTCATAATATTAATACCATACTAATAAAAAGAATAAATATGTCAAGCAGGCAACAGCCAGCAAACATCCAGTAACTGAAATGACTCAAAAGTTTTCTAATATTTCCCAAACACCAAATTTTCAAATAGTAAATACATGAAATAACACCCCAAAATTTAAAATATTAGGATTAAAAATATCCAGCTCTCCATACCTGGGATCCTTTGATTTCCAGTCACCCACAGATTGTTGTGGATTAGGGAAGGGGAGCCTCACGATCTATATCCTCTCTCTCCCCCTCTCACACACACATACACACTGTCACACACATAGGCTCTCTTGTCACTCACTTATATGCTATTACATACACAAGCTTTCTCACTCTCTCACATCCACACACTCTCTCTCATTCTCACATACACACAGATGCTCACAGACACATGTAGGCTCTCTTACTCTCTCATACATATGCAGCCTCTCATACATGTGCAGGCTCTCTTGCTCTCATACATACGTAGTCTGTCAAACATATGCAGGCTGTTTTGCTCTCATACACGCGCAGGATCTCACACATGCAGGCTTACTCGCTCTCACGTACACATACATGCAGGCTGTCTCATACATACATGTAGGCTCTCTCTCACATACACACTGTTGGTGGCGATCTTTCTCACATATGCACAAGCATACACACATACAGATTTCAGACCTTTCACTTTCTTCTGGGACTTGGCTTTAGCCGCTGTTGGATGGCAGCGCTGCTCCTCACTACTGAAAGAGAGGTGGAAGGAAGCCATTGCTACTGAGCTGCTCCTGCAAAGTTGTGGGGGGAGGGCCACGTGACCTTGCAGGCCTCTCTTCCAGCTGCGGCAAGATGGGCTCTGCTGTGGCCCAGTAATCTTCTCCTCAAGCTGCAGCAGGATGGGCTCTGCCAAGGCCCCACAGGTTTCTCTTCTGGCCGCAGCAGCCCCTCTTTATTTGGCTGAAAAAAAATAACATGTGATGGGAGTGACTGGCCCACCGGGGGAAGCCCAATCACCCAATAGCCTAATCTGCCCCTCTATACTCTTGTTGAAAAGCATGTCACTCTGTTGCACCGCAAATGCCTACCCTAGAGCAGTGGTTCTCAATCTTTTTTCTGTCGGGATACACTTGACAGATGGTTCTTACATGCATGACATACTGAACACACAATCATCATGGGGCTAAATGTAAACATATACTCTGTATCTACAGGAACTGCCCTGACCCCCAACAATGGGTGCAGAACAGAACTAGGACATTCTCCGTTCAATTTACCATACAAAAAAGATATTTCTAGTGTCATTTCAGTAGCAGCAACATAAACACTCTCTCCTACCAGGTGTAAAAGCCCTCCTTATGAAAAAAACAGTAATTTACCACCAATGCATATCTATTGAGAAAACAAAACAAATAAGATTGATACAAATGCCTACATGCTAGTAAATACCTCGCCTCGGTCACACACATAGAATCGACCTTCACCAAGTACAGAAAGACCACAAATTACAAATATGGAGACAGAAACTGGAATGGAAATCCAAAACAGTCAGTCTGCATGCAGTGCAAAACTGAAGAAATTAAAACAGAAATATTGCACCTAACATACTCCCAGGATCTGCAATAAATTACACAAACTAATGCGCAAAACGTTACACCTGCATTAGGGAACTCATTCAAACAGTAACAACCCCACCTATGAAAAGGCAATACTACAAATATTTAACCAGGCCCTAAACTCCAATACACCTCCTATTAGGAAAACAGAACAAGCTAAACTGCTATAGATACCTACACAGAAACTACAAGCTTGCAGAATACCCTTGCCTGGGTCATACACGCAGAACACAGACAGACCCTCACCAAATACAGAATAAAGTGACCATCAAGTTAATGTTTTTGTTTTTCCACTGTTGCACTGCATACACTCAGTCTGACTTCTTGCTGTTTCCAGTTCAGTTTTTGATTCCACGTTTCTATTTATACATTTCTCAACAAATATAATAATTCTAAAACTAGAATAATAAATATAATACATGTTTCAAAACAACTGATAAATAGAATAACATCCAATCATTAAAAACTTTATTAAAAATACTCTAAACACCAATAATATATTTCAAACAGCAGACACATCAGATAATACCCAATAATTAAAATGGCAGTCAATCAAGAAAGATAAACTTAAAAAGCCACCTTTACTTACCCTCTCCAGCATCTCTCTTACACCTTTACCTTGAAAGCCAATAGCACACACCAGAAGCAGCAATGGCTACTGAAGCTCTGTCCTCATGCTCCTCTTCCTTAGGGCCCATGATGAGTCTGTCTCACACACAAACACACACACTTTCTGTCTTTCACACACCAGTCACCTCTCTCTCACACACACATATACACACACACCAGTCACTTCCCTGACCAATTTTTCTTTCTCTCCCACCCACACCAGTCACCTCCCTGACCAATCTCTCTTTCTCTCACACACACTAGTCACCTCCCTGACCAATCTTTCTTTTTCTCCATACACATCAGTCACCTTCCTGACCAATCTCCCTTTCTCTCACACACACCCACACCAGTCACCTCCCTGACCAATCTCTCTCACACACACACACACACACACCAGTCACCTCTCTGACCAGTCTCTTGCTCTCACACATGCTTTCTGTCTCTTACTTACATACACAGTCTCAATCATACACATTCTCTCACATACTTACACATACTGGCTCACTCTCTCCGTCTCACTACCCCCTACCCCTGTAGACATGGCAGCTACAACACAAGAGAGCCGGTATGCTGCTATTAAAGCAGGGTCATGACAGACAGGGAAGTGTAGGAGGAGTGACTCCCCCAGCCAGGCAGCGGTAAGAAGGCAACACTCAACTGTTTTCCTGTGCTGCAATCATCGCAGTACAGAGAAGTCAGCTAAAAATGTGGCCGAGGGGATTTTCTGCCGCACAACTATTTGGAAAATCCGTCAATTAGCTGCCCTGGGTCTACGGCAGTGAAGGACTGACTCAGAAAGGAGACGGAATTGCTCCCGCGATCGCAGTAGGTGGAGGGAGCCTTGGGACATGATTTTTGCAGCGGCGGCAGCAGCAGCATGACCCTTTCTTCTTCCCGCGCACTCGCTAAACATTACTTCCTCTTCTGGCTAAGGGGCAGGAAGAAGAAAAGGCCATATTGCTGTTGCTGACTTCCACGAACACTGCTGCCGTTTCTCTCTGGGCTTGAATGTACTGATAGCCCAGGCAGGAGCAGCAGCAATGTTCGTTGAAGAATTTTGTGTGTGTGTCACTGGGGTGAGGAGAGGGAGGGAAGAGCAGTGGGAGACCAGGAAGTGCGCGACATACCTGCTGGTGCTTGGCAACACACTGGTCTGTTGCAACACACTGATTGAGATCCGCTGCGCTAGAAAGTGCCCATCTGTGCCTGGTAGTGGTATTTATTTTCCAGAGATGACACAGTTTATGAAAAAAACAGCATGCCACAATAGTGGCATGAACACCACAAAACCCCTACAGAGCAAGAAATCCTCAGTAATACTGGCATGGACAGTAAGTTTTTAGCAGGCCCTTGGGCACATGTGCATGCATTCATCAGCCCGCATCCAGGGACATGGCCATTTTATAATATACACATGCATATATGCATGCGATAAAATAACCTAAATGCATGCACATGTGCACTCAATTTTAAGTGGATGCGCACAAATGCCATTTCTACCGTGTAAGTGGCGGGATTTTAAAAGGCATGCGCACCAAAGCCATTACCAGTTTCCCAGTTTGTTTCCAGTTCATCCAGAAAACCCAACCCCCCCCCCCCCCCCCCCCCCAGTTTAAAAGCCTCCCTTCTCTCCTGTTAGCTTTGACCCTTAAAATCCTGCCAATATATCTATTTATCTTTATTTTATTACTTACACGTCCTCCATAACAGAAGTAAAGTTATACAGCAGGGGATCCTGGCGCACAACTCTGCATGTAAGTTTTTACGTGCTAATTTGAAGTTGAAATCCAGACCACACGCATGTCCCGTCCCTTTTTGGGAACTTTTCATTTGTGCACGCAGCGGAAGATACGTGCCTACTTGGGCGGCTTTTAAAATCTGCTTGGCACGCACTCACCCTACACATTCGCGTATCTTCTGGTTTTGGCGCACGTTGGGCTTTTAAAATTCACCTTTTAGAGTGTGGGGCATGACAAATAGCACAGAGGCATCAAAATCCCTCTGCCATTACCACAGCACTTTCTTCTTTCTCCCATTATTTGTGGCATGATGACAATTTGGCACAGTGACTAGAAGTGCCCACTTCTTAGTGTCCACTGTCTTTGGAAAGGGGTTTGGTTTTTTTACAAGTTGTGAGTTAGTGTGTGTTTACTACTTTCTCTTACACAAACACACACATACCAGTGTGGAAACACACAGGCATAGACTGCAATGCACATAGGCACACACTATCTTGCTTAAAAGAATGCCACTCTGCTGCACAGCCAGTGCCTTCCGAATAAGTGTCTGCCTAATGCCTAAATGTCCCTGGGTTAATAGTGGAGAGGTACCGTTTTTTTCCACAGATGGCATAGTTCAGGGATGGCCAACTCTGGTCCTCAAGAGCCACAAACAGGCCAGGTTTTCAGGATATTCACAATGAAAATGCATAAAATAGATTTGTATACAATGGAGGCAGTGCATGCAAATTACCTCATGCATATTCATTGTGGATATCCTGAAAACCTGGCCTGTTTGTGGCTCTCGAGGACTGGAGTTGGCCATCCCTGACATAGTTTAATATAAAAAAAACCATCACAACGCTACAAAGTTTACTTTACAAACTTTAACACTCCGAGTCCAAGGTTATACTCGTAAAAGCAAAATTTGTAAATTTGCAAAACATAGGCCTGGATTCATCATTCATCACTGAATGATGAATCCAGCAAAAACGGGGGGCAAAGGGGGGCGGGCTTGCAAAAGCCCCCAACCTTCGCACCATCGTGGTGTGCCAGCTGCCGGCCTTCACACCGGTTAGTGCCACCGTGAAAGGTGGGGCTATTTGGTGCGCTACTGCCGACAATAACATTGGTAACATTATCGCCGGCAACGAAGACACAGCCAACTCTGCCCCCTCCCTGCCCCGACTCCTCCCCTCCCCCTAATTTGCATGCTATCGCTCGCGAAAAGGGCCTTTTCGCATGCGATAGAGGCTTATCGCCCGAGATACAGCTGTATTGTGTGCGATAAGCCTTTGATAAATGACCCCAATAGATAGGAGAAGATTTTGGACAGTGGAGACACGTAAGAAAGTGTCTTATTGTGTGTCTGTGTCTGAGAAAATGAAAGCAGTATAGCCAGAACTTGCCTTTTCTGAATATTTCTTCAGCTCGCACTGCTTAAAATCCTACATCTTTCCCTCCCAGCAGCCAGAGACAAAATAAGATAAAATAATGCATTCTAAAACTTCCTGTCATTATGAGCTTGAAAAAAAGGAGGAAGTTACTATCAGTCCATGTAGATGCCAGCTAGGATAAAAAAAAAATGCTTCGCCTTGATTGTACTGTATCCTGGCTTGTTCTCTCCCTCTCCTTTGCCAACCCCAGATCTGATAAGTCTAGGGTCAAATGTGGCAACACTGATTGCTAAGCATTAAGCACTGTGCTTAGTGTGCTGTCTGGCAGCTGCCTTCAAAAGAAAGAATGCCTTGCAGTTTTAGTTTCTCATTAGAGTCTTGGGACAAGCAAAACAAATGCAAACAAACAATTTTGTTGCTTTTTGAGGCACTGGCCATTTGCATTTGTTTTGCAAAATATAAATAAAAGATACCTGATATTATTTGGATTTCTTATTTGTTTAAAATGAATGCACATCCCTATTCTCTATCCACGTTTCTCTCTCACTCTCCCTTCCTGGAGCATCTTCTTACTTCCCCATCCCTTCTCATTCTTCCTTCCATTGTATCCCCTTTTATTTAGACCACTTTTCTCACTCTACCTTTTATGCTCCCTTTTTTCCCTTTCACTTTTCCAACTAATGTCTCCTCTCTATTCTTTCTCATTCTTCTTTCCTCCTTATCCACTCTCATTTCCTAGCACTTCTAAATTTGTACATATAATACTTTGAAACAGGATTTCTAGTTTTATGTTTTTCCTTAGGATTCTTTATTATATTCCTTTGACAGGTATCAAAGTGGGTCAGAAGCCAATAGGAGCTACAACACCTGCTGGGGCAGCACCTGGACAATCAGGCCAAGAAGGAGAGAGCATGTTCTCAAAACTTCTTCCAGGCACAGCAGCAGAACAAGCAGGCAAACTCACTGATGGTAAAGGAAAACACTTCTTTTAAAATATATTCAGGGCATATCTAGTGGCTCTGCAGCAATGCTATTGTAGTTCCATTGCTGGAGCCACCTCATACTCCTCATGCTAGTAGGGGATAGGGAGGCAGTGGAGGCAGCATTCACATTCCCTGGGGGGAAATCTGTCATCACTTAATGACGGTATATAAAAACTATTAAATAAATAAATAAATAGATCACATAAAAGTGACACCTACTACTGGCCAAGCTCAGTGTGTATGCATAATAGATTCCGGAGGGAGCTATGGCCTGTATCTCTTAACTGAGGCTTGTCACTATGATGGCTTGGCTAGCTGAGAAGCAAAAAGGGAGTTAAAATGAGAGAGTGATTCCGAGATAGCTGAGTATGAAGATTCAAGGTATGATAACCCCAGTAGGATCAGCTGCTGATTGAGCTGGAAGTTGCAACTGGGCAAGAAAAAAGTATTCAGTACCTATTACTTTACCATGAATACGCATTACAGAGATAGTTGTGTGCCTGGTCAAGTGGTAAATTTAATTCAGTTTCTACTAAGAAAATAATGGATATGACACTGACAGTGAAAATGATATTCCTATTCTGAGCAAGAAGCCACTAAAAAAATAGTAGCAAGATAGGTGATTCTGCTTAAACTATACATGTGTGGCTTTATTTGAGAAATCAGAAGCTAATCTTTTAGAAAGTATTATGCAAAAAGTTATTTGATTTGTGAATTTGAAGCACTGCAGTGCAATTGGAATAATGACGTGACAGCCATATTTGATCAAACAGCTGTGATCAATGTCAAAAAAGACAGCTCAAGGACATTTGTGGCAATAAGTAGCTTCCGTGAAAACACACATAAGCTAATGATGATAGATAAAAACCCAAATAGTCCATCTAGTCTGCCCAGCAAGTTGCTTAGGGTAGTAACTACTACTTCTTGTAGGTTCCTCCTCCCCCCCCCACCCCAACATGAGTCAAATCATTGCATTGTGTGCATCATCATAGCAAGAGATTACTGGAAAGCTCTTCATGATCAGGACTGCAAGTGATCCCTGGACCAACAACTCTTCAAAACCAAGTTATTCATGACAAACCTCTCAGTTGCTAGGCTCTCAAACTATGCTTTAGTTCTGTTTTTCTTTTATTTCTTTTTCCCTTTATTTCCCCTTTGGGAAATTCTTACATTTTATTATTTTTGTGTGTTACTATGTTGATTTATGTTGATTTATTTAACACTTTTCTATACCAACCTTCATGGTAATAACCATATCAAATCGGTTTACATAGAACGGGGGTAAGAAACTTTAACAATAAACAATCATTTAACAAAAGGAGCAAAGTTACAATTAACAAGGAGGATAAAACTTGGAAGCATAGGTAGCCGGAAAAGAGAGTAGAAGGAGGCAAATAACCAAGAGCGCAATAAGATTACAAATTAGTAGTTTATACGTATTGGATACTTAGAGGTTCCTAAGATATATTAGTTTATACATATTGGATACTTAGAGGTTCCTAAGATACATTGATACTCTTAGGTCAGGTGTTCACAAGTCAGCTTCCTGGTCTGCTCAACTCAGCTCCTTGCCTTTGAAGTGTTCAGAAACTAGGGTGAACTGTGGAATTTAGAGTAGAGTATTTTTGGGTCTTGAGGTCTCCCATTTTCATCAATCAGCTACACAGAGTAAACAGTGGAACATACATATGTTACGCCCGTCAATCGCAGACGGCTCCGACCGCTCTTGCTCACCTTATGCCTTCCTGCATCGACTCCTCTGGGGAGATTGGCGGCCTCTGCCAGCTACCGCTGGCCTGCACGCCCTAGTTCCTGGGCCCTCCCGCACGGCATGTTGCTGCTGACCGCCATCTTGCCCTGGGAGTTCCTTAGGCGCGTGCGCGCGCCCTTAGGCCAGTCTTATCCACATCATGGCGGGAACCTCGGGGGCGTCCCCCCCCAGATGACGTCAATACTCTTGGACATTTAAGCCGGCTGGCCCTGCCTGCCTACGACTTGGCAACGAGTTCCCTCATTGCTGAATCCGCTCACTCCGGACCTGCGTTCCAGCTCCTGCATCCTTGACGAGAGACATTCCGGGTACCCGCTCCTCAGGGGCCTTATCTGTCTCTGGCTATACGCTCCTCGGAGGGCCTTGCTTCTTGAACTGCTACTTGCCCTGTGCCCCGGGGCTTCCTCTGGAACTTCGCTCTACTACTGTGAGTATTCCGCTTTGCGGATCATTGCCATACCAACGTGTTACGGTACTGGGCCGTGCCCCGATCCCTCCACTCACCTCGGGGCCGGCCCGGCCCGCAGTTGCTCCGTTCCGGCCGGCAGGACCCATCAGGGCCTCTCCCGCGGCGCTCCCTCCTCGAGGGAGACACTGCCGATCCGACTTGGCTGGCCCCGCCCCCTAGGCATGCGTGCGCTCACAGGAGCTCCAGAGTTAAAGGGGCCAGCGCAGGAACAGGCAGAATGGCCCCAGATGACGTCAGACACTGCAAGGGTATTTAAACCCTGCAGCTAGGCCTGGGTCCTTGCCTTGCAACAAGGTTCACTCTCTTTGAGAACTACTAGTTGCTACCTTCGTCTTCTGGCTATCGACCCCAGCTTCTGACTACTGGCTTCTGACCTCAGCTTGGACTACTGGCTTCTGATTCCGGCTTCCGACTTCTGGCTTCTGACTACTGGCTTCTGACCTCAGCTTGGACTACTTGCTTCTGATTCCGGCTTCCGACTTCTGGCTTCTGTCTTCGGCTTCTGACGACTGTCTCTGACCTCGGCTCGTCCACGGCTTCTGATTCCAGCTTCACTCCACTGGTTTCTGACTCCAGCTCTCGTCCAGGAGGCCCCTCCTAAGTCCAAGCGACTCAGGTCCTCATGAGCTTCTCTCGGGGGGACCGTGAGCTTCCAGTAGTGAAGTTCCAGCTGGCCTCCTGGCTTTGGCCCTTCTCTTCTCAATCTTCAGGAACTCCTCTTCAGACCCCGGCCTTCAGGAGACGGTACTTAATTCCAAGCGGCTCGGGTCCTCACGGGCTCCTCCTGGGGGGACCTTGGGCTTCCAGTGGTGAAGATCCCTCCGGTCTCCTGCTCTGTGCCGCCTCCCAGCTTCGACATCCACAGTGGGCCTCCCCACGGTGAGTCTTCATCTGTCTCTGCCGGCTCAAGGGTCCACAAATCCAACAGTTTGCAAGGCCATGGACCCAGCGGACGCCATGGGCTTGAAAGCCATTCCCGGAATTGCACAGCGGTTGCAACAACAGCAAATCTGCATTGACTCCCTGATGACGACCGTGCAGAGACTAGCCGATCGGGTAGATGGAGCCGCTACATTCAGTCCTCCAGTACCTGTAGCCACGGCCAATATCGGACCGGCCTCGCCCACACAACTGCCAGCACCTTCTCAGTACTCTAGGGAAGCGAAGCTCTGCCGCGGATTCCTCAATCAGTGTTACATCCGATTCAGCCTACTGCCAGCCCAGTTTCCTACGGATCGGATTAAAACCAGCTATATTATTTCATTGTTGGACAGGAAACCCCTGGCGTGAGCCTCCCCACTATGGGAGCGTCAGGACCCCTGCCTTGCGAATCTGGAACAGTTTGTCGCAGCTTTCCAACATATCTTCGATGAGCCCTCTCGCAGGCCCACTGCCGCCTCTGAGTTACTTCAGCTACATCAAGGCAACCGGTCCCTTGCCGAGTATGCGGTGGAATTCCGTACCCTGGTAGCCGAGCTAGACTGGAGGGACGACAGCCTCCACGGTATATTCCTGGAAGGTATCTCTCCAAGACTCCAGGATGAGCTAGCGGCAAGAGATCTCCCGGATGACCTGAACAGCCTGATCAATCTGGCTGGATGGGTGGACCGCCATATTCAACACCATTTTCGGGAAGGGAGGTCCGGTCGTAAACCCAGTAACTCTGGGCCTACATTTCCCCGACCGGTATCCTCCTCCTCTGCCTCTCCCGGAAACCAAGACGTAGAGCCTATGCAGTTAGGTCGAAGTCCCATCTCTCAGGAGGAGAGAAGACAACTCCGCGCTCAAGGGCAATGCATTTATTGCGGTGGCAAGGGGCACTTCCTGGCCCAATGTGGTGAGTGGCCGGGAAACGCCAGAACCTAGGGATCAAAGGGGAGCTGACCCTAGGTAATACATGTTCTGCCTCCTCATGTACTGTACCAGTTACCCTCGTCTACCCTGGGGGCACGTTTGATAAGCTGGCTCTGATCGACTCCAGAGCCAGAGGGAATTTCATTCTCGCAGACCTCGTCCAGCAGTTGCAAATTGGGGTCCAACCCCAAATTCCTCCTATCTGGGTGTCTTCGATTCACGGTACCCTCCTTCCGGGGAGCATTACTACTTGCACCAAGTTCTTGGTCCTTCGTACCGGCATCCTGCACAAGGAAGAGATCTCATTCCCTATACTGGAGAAGTCCATGCATCCCATCATCTTGGGCTTACCCTGGCTACAGAAGCATTCCCCAGTCATACGATGGGACACCCTTCAGATCGCAGCTTGGAGCCTGTCCTGTTTTGACTCCTGTCTAACTAATGTTCCTCATCCCAGTGTGCCTCTCCTGACCACACCCATGGCACTCCCGGCACAGTACCAGGGCTATGAAGATGTCTTCTCTAAGGAGAAAACTGAACTCCTCCCGGAGCACCGGCCCTTTGCTGTGCCATAAATCTGATCCCGGGTACTATGCATCCTAGGGGACGGGTCTACCCCTTGTCCCTTCCAGAGACTCGAGTCATGTCCTTATACATTCAGGAGAATTTGGACAGGGGCTTCATTCGGCCCTCTAATTCCCCCACCGGGGCCGGCTTCTTCTTTGTATGCATATACAGCATAGTTCTCTGCTTCAACAGCAGGGGAGAAGAAAAAACTGATACTACACACATCCAGCAGAGCTCTCTGCTTCAACGGCAGGGGAGAAGAAAAAAGGGTTCGCACTCACAAAGCGGGGAGTAGCTGGCTTGTCACGGCGGTTACTACCCCAAACCAAATAAGCCTGTTACTTCAATTTCTATGCATATACAGCATAGTTCTCTGCTTCAATGGCAGGGGAGAAGAAAAAACTGATACTACACACATCCAGCAGAGCTCTCTGCTTCAACGGCAGGGGAGAAGAAAAAAGGGTTCGCACTCACAAAGCGGGGAGTAGCTGGCTTGTTACGGCGGTTACTACCCCAAACCAAATGTGCCTGATACTTCACTTTCGATGCATATCCAGCATGGCTCTCTGCTTCAACAGCATGGGAGAAGAATAAACTGATACTTCAAGCATATCCAGCATAGCTCCCTGCTTCAACGGCAGGGGAGAAGAAAAACAACCAATAAGGGCTGTATAACATAGTCTGAGTAAAACAAATAAGCATGGGTGTAGCTTGCTTATTGCGGCGGTTACTACCCCTAACTTATCAAGCTAGATATTTCACTTGGATGCAGCTCCATCACTGCTTTCTACATTAATGGTGGGGGTGGAAGGGAAATAGAACCAAGAGCTAAGAGAAACAGATAAGTATGAGGGAAAAAGTGTGTGAAGCTTGCTGGGCAGACTGGATGGGCCGTTTGGTCTTCTTCTGCCGTCATTTCTATGTTTCTATGTTTCTATGTAAAAAGGATGGGTCACTCCGACCCTGCATTGATTACTGTGGCCTCAAAGCAATCACGCAGCGGGACAGATATCCGTTGCCTTTGATCCCTGAGCTCTTATACCGTCTACAAGGAGCTAAGATCTTCACCAAGCTGGACCTTCGGGGTGCCTATAATTGGGTACGGATACGACCCGGCGATGAATGGAAGACCACATTCAATACCAGAGATGGGCACTACGAATATTTGGTCATGCCCTTTGGCTTATACAACGCCCTGTGGTCTTCCAGAACCTTATGAATGAGGTCTCAAGGGATATGCTGCACACCTCGGTGATAGTGTACCTTGATGACGTCTTAGTCTATTCGAAGGATTTACCCACACACCGCATACAAGTGTGGCAAGTATTACAGAAACTCTGCGATAATCGCCTCTTCGCCAAGCTAGAGAAGTGCCAGTTTGAGCAGGAATCCTTACCGTTCCTTGGATATATAGTCTCATCCACGGGCTTCCATATGGACCCTGATAAGGTGGTGGCCATTCGAGATTGGCCACAACCGGTAGGGGTTAAAGCTCTACAATGTTTCCTGGGCTTCGCCAATTTCTATCACCAGTTCATACCCCACTACTCCCGAATGGTGTCCCCGCTCACGGCCCTTACCAGGAAGGGTGTTGATGCAAAGAATTGGTCCCCGACGGTGATAACTGCCTTCCAGAATCTGAAGGAAGCCTTTCTTCTTGATGTCTGTCTCCACCACTCAGATCCGCAGCGCCAGTTCATTGTGGAAGTGGATGCATCGGACCTTGCAGTAGGGACTGTCCTGAGCCAGTTATCCACTAAAGGCAAACTTCTACCCTGTTCCTATTACTCTCAAAAATTCTCTCTGGCAGAGAAAAACTATGGTATTGGTGATTAGGAGCTCCTGGCTATCAAGCTTGCGCTAGAGGAGTGGCGGCAATGGCTGGAGGGGGCCCACTACCCCGTGATTGTTTATACGGATCATAAAAACCTGGAATCCTTGTGCCAGGCCCAACGCCTAAATTCTCGACAAGCGCGATGGTCGCTCTTCTTTAGCAGATTTAATTTCCTCCTCCGATACCGGCCAGGCTCCAAGAATATTAGGGCAGATGCTCTCTCACGCACAATGGAAACTGAAGAGAACCTGGAACTACCTCGGTATATCCTCGATCCAGCCAAGGTCCTCCTTGCAGCATCAGAGGTGGTTCCTATGGGGAAGACGGTCGTACCTACTCGCCTGCGCAAGAAAGTGTTGTCATGGGCTCATGACTCCTTGACAGCAGGACATTCGGAGGTTGCTTAGACCTTGGACCTACTGACCGAATATTACTGGTGGCCTCGGGTCTGGAGAGATGTTCGTCTCTATGTTAGCTCCTGTCTGACCTGTGCTCGACAGAAGATGCCACCTGGTCGGCCCTGGGGGCTTCTCCAACCATTGCCTATCCCCACCGAGCCTTGGACCCATTTGTCGACCGACTTCATCGTAGACTTGCCACGGTCTGAAGGGAAAACTGTGATATGGGTCACGATCGATAGGTTTTCGAAGATGGCCCACTTCGTCCCCCTCTCTAAGTTGCCAACAGCACCTGAACTCGTCAGTCTGTTCACCCTGCACATCTTCCATTTACACGGACTTCCCCTCCACATTGCCTCCGACCAGGGCTTACAATTCACGGCGAAATATTGGAGGGCACTCTGCAGAAATTTGGGGTCCAGTTGGACTTCACGACCGCCTTTCATCCCCAAGGTAATGGTCAAGCGGAACGCACGAACCGGACTCTGAAAGCCTTCCTTCGAGCCTTCGTGGGAGATCTACAAAACGATTGGGTGGCTCTACTCCCATGGGCAGAATTCTCCTACAATCACCATAGGCATTCGGCCATTGGTAGACCACCCTTCCAGGTGATATATGGAAGACGCCTCCGACCTCCCTTGCCTTTACCATTGGCGGTCACTTCACCTGCCATGCAGCTCATAGCTCAGCAACTACGCAGCCTCTGGAGCTCTACTCAGGAGAAATTGCAATGCACCACAGTCACGGCGAAGAAGTACGCGGACCATCTGCTACGTCCGGTCCTAGCACTTCTTCCTGGGGACAAGGTGTGCTTAAGTACCAAAAACCTTCGCCTGCGGGTTCCATCTATGTGCTTGGCTCCGAAGTACATTGGCCCGTTCCCCATCACGGAACAGGTGGGTGCTGTCTCCTACCGACTTCGCCTTCCCGCTACGCTCCGAGTGCATAACGTTTTTCACGTCTCGCTGCTCAAGCCGTTGGTCTTGTTCGTCTTCCATAAGAAGATTCCTGACTCTGCCGCTCCCGCAGCCCAGGAGGATTCGGTCTACCAAGTAAAGGACGTCCTAGTTGTACGGTTCCACCACCGCAGATGGGAGTACCTCCTTTCAGGGGAGGGCTGCGGTCCCAAAGAAAACATGTGGGAACCAGCCTCTAACATCCTGGACAAGGGTCTTCTCCACCAGTTCCACTTGGATCATTCGGCAAAGCCAAAACCCCCGGGAAGGGGGCGTAAGAGGGGGATACTGTTACGGTACCGGGCCGTGCCCCGGTCCTGCCACTCACCTCGGGGCCGGCCAGGCCCACGGTTGCTCTGTTTCGGCTGGCAAGGCCCGCCGGGTCCTCTCCCGCGGCGCTTTCTCCTCGAGGGAGATGCCGCCAATCCGTCGTGGCTGGCCCCACCCCCTAGGCGCGCACACGCAGGAGCTCCAGAGTTAAAGGGGCTAGCACGGTAACAGGCAGGACGGCCCCAGATGACGTCAGACGCTGCAGGGGTATTTAAACCCTGCTACCTTTGTCTTCTGGCTATCGACCCCAGCTTCCGACTACCTGCTTCTGACCTCGGCTTGGACTACTGGCTTCTGATTCCGGCTTCTGACTACTAGCTTCTGTCTTCGGCTTCTGACTACAGGCTTCTGACCTCGGCTTGGACTACTGGCTTCTGATTCCGGCTTCCAACATCTGGCTTCTGTCTTTGGCTTCTGACTACTGGCTTCTGACCTAGGCTTGGATTACTGGCTTCTGATTCCGGCTTCCGACTTCTGGCTTCTGTCTTCGGCTTCTGACGACTGCCTCTGACCTCGGCTTGGACTAGTGGCTTCTGATTCCGGCTTCCGACTTCTGGCTTCTGTCTTCAGCTTCTGACGACTGCCTCTGACCTCGGCTTGTCCATGGCTTCTGATTTTGGCTTCGCTCCACTGGTTCCTGACTCCAGCTCTCGTCCAGGAGGCCCCTCCTAAGTCAAAGCGGCTCGGGTCCTCACGAGCTCCTCTCGGGGGGACTGCGAGCTTCCAGTGGTGAAGTTCCAGCTGGCCTCCTGGCTTCGGCCATTCTCTTCTCAATCTTCAGGAACTCCTCTTCAGACCCCGGCCTTCAGGAGACCGTACGTAAGTCCAAGCGGCTCAGGTCCTAACGGGCTCCTCCTGGGGAGACCTCAGGCTTCTAGTGGTGAATATCCCTCTGGTCTCCTGCTCTGAGCTGCCTCACAGCTTTGACATCCACAGTGGGCCTCCCCACGGTGAGTCTTCATCTGTCTCAGCCAGTTCAAGGGTCCACGAATCCAACACAACGCTACTGAGGAACCCTCATCGGTGTACTCCGCTCTGAGGAACATTGCCGTTCCAACGCTACTGAGCAACCCTCGCCGGTATACCCCGCGCTGCGGGCCATTGCCATACCACACTACTGAGGACCCTCATCAGTGTACCCCGCTCTGCGGGCCTTTGCCATACCATCGCTACTGAGGAACCCTCACCAGTGTACCCCGTCTGGACCTTCACCATCCATCTCTACAGAGGACTCCTCCGTGGGTATTCCCCACTGCACAGACCTGTGGCACCTCAGCGTCTGTGTGACTTTCTGAATCACTCCCCGCTCCACGGGAATTGTCACTCTGTTTCTTTAATAAAGCTTCAAAGGACATTCTTGCTAGAACCGTCGTCAGCTCCCTGTGCTGGCGCCCCGTGGCTCCACCTCCTGGGGTCACCATCTCTAGCTCTTCTGCCCTCTTCTCTTCACTCTCTCTCTCCAGCACCTGTTGCTCTGCACACCCTCAGTTGAAACCTTGCCTACTGATGGTGAGGTTGACAGAGCTCCTCCCCGTAGGCGATACCATCTCTCACCTCGGTCCAGGGCCCACATACTCACAAATCCTAACAGATTGCCAAGTCCATGGACCCGGCACATGTCTCGACGCTCCAGGCCATCCCTGACCTCACCCAGCGAATTACGGAACATCAGAAAATTCTGGAGACTTTGGCTAATGCCATAAACCAATTGAATAATCGGCTGGACTCCGCCTCGATGCCTGCCAAGTCAAGCCCAGCTTTGCATGCATTTCCATTCCAGCCTATGGTGCCTATGCCAGCACCTCCTCGTTTCGCAGGTGAACCCCTATTGTGTAGGGGCTTCTTGAACCAGTGCAATATGCACTTTTCTTTACAGCCTGCATATTTTCCTGATGTAGTTTCCAAGACAACATACATCTTATCCCTCCTCGGTAGAAAAGCATTGGCCTGGGCATCACCCCTTTGGGAGTGAACAGATCCGATCCTTCAGGTCCTGCCGGACTTTCTCACCCTATTTCGCTCTGTGTTCGACGACCCAGATTGAAAGGCCATCTCCGGTTCTACGCTCCTGCATCTGCAACAAGGTTCCAGACCTCTGACCGATTACATCATCGAGTTTAGAACCCTTTCATCTGAATTGCACTGGGACCTGGGCTGTTTGTGTGCTATATTCCTCGAAGGCCTGAGACCGCGTATCAAGGACGAATTAGCAGCCAGAGAACTTCCTAAAGCATTGGATCCCTTAATTAACCTCGCCGTTCGTATCGACCGCCGTCTTCGCGAGCGTTCACACGAGACCAAAGGATCCAACAGGACGGCTTCAGGTACTCCACGCAGCCGCCCCACATTGTCCGCTCCAACTGCTGCTCCACAAGGCACCGAGGAGGAAGAACCAATGCAATTGGGCCACGGTCACCTATCTGCAAAGGAGAAGCATAGACATCAAAGATCGGGCCTCTGCCTGTATTGTGGCCAACTGGGCCATGTGGTACCCTCCTGCCCACTTTGTCCGGGAAACTCCCAGGCCTAGGTTCTGCCGGAGGACTTCTCCTAAGCCTAATGTCACCCTCTCCGCCATTAACCCTGCCTGTCTCAATTTACTCGGATGCTCAAGAATTCCCCACCTTGGTGTTGGTAGGCTCCGGTGCCGGTGAGAATTTTATCTTAAGAAGACTCATGGAACATCTTCGGATCCCCACCGTCCGGATGCCAACACCATTACTGCTCTCCTCCATCCATGGTGAACCTCTACCAGTCGAAGTTACTTTCTCCACGGTCTCCATTCGACTACGCACAGGATCTCTACACACAAAGACCATTTCCTTTCTGGTACTGGACAAGGGTATACACCCTGTGGTCCATGGATTACCGTGGTTAAAACTACATACTCCACAATTTGATTGGAGCACTCTACAACTGACTCAGTGGGGCAACTCCTGTCATAGGAGATGTTTGGAGGTCGTGTCCCCGATGCCCTGCTTGGTTACCACGACATCCCTTCCGGGTCTTCCCCTGCAGTACTCCTCTTTCACGGATGTGATCTCTAAGAAGGCAGCAGACACCCTGCCTCCTCACCGCTCCTTTGATTGTGCTAGAAATTTACTGCCTGACATTGAGCCTCCTCGCGGAAGGGTTTACCCACTTTCGTTAACTGAGACCAAGGCTATGTCCGAATATATACAAGAGAACTTGGCAAAGGGCTTCATTCGGCCTTCCAAATCTCCTACAGGAGCAGGGTTCTTTTTTGGGGGAAAGAAAGACGGCTCCCTCCGGCTGTGCATAGATTACCGCGGCTTAAACGAGATTACCCAGAAGGACTGTTACCCCTTGCCGTTAATCTCTGAACTCTTCGACAGGCTCTAGGGGGCCAAAATATTTACTAAATTGGACCTCAGAGGAGCTTACAATTTGGTCAGGATCCGAGAGCGACGAATGGAAAACCGCATTTAACACCCGTGACTGCCATTTTGAATATCTGGTAATGCTGTTTGTCCTCTGCAACGCTCCAGTGGTGTTTCAGAATACGATGAACGAAATCTTCAGAGATATGCTTTATAGCTGCATTGTGGTCTACTTGGACCACATCCTGGTATTTTCTCAAGACCTCCAGAGCCACCACCAGGGCTTCACCAATGTTCTGCAACGTCTGAGGGACAACCAGTTATATGCCAAGCTGGAGAAATGTTCTTTCGACCAGGAGTCTGTTCTATTTCTAAGCTATGTGGTCTCGAGCCAGGGTTTCCAAATGGATCCACAAAAGGCCAAGAGCATTCGCGATTGGCCTCAACCCACGGGCCTTAAAGCGCTCCGAAGATTCCTTGGTTTTACAAACTATTACAGGTCGTTCATCCAACACTATTCAATGCTGACCGCCCCGATCACAGCCATGACTCGCAAGGAGGCAAACCCCTCTCAGTGGTCGCCCGAAGCCGTGACTGCCTTCCAGGAACTCAAGAAAGCCTTCTTGCAAAAACCATGCCTGCATCATCCAGACGACCCTTCATCGTCAAAGTGGACGCTTCTGATGTTGGAGTTGGCGCTGTACTCAGCCAGCACTCGGCCAGTCACACCTTGCACCCATGCTTGTTCTTCTCCCGACGCTTTTCCCTGGCTGAGCGTAATTATGGGATCGGGGACAAGGAATTGCTGGCAATTAAACAGGCTTTCGAAGAGTGGCGTCCCTGGCTTGAGGGAGCACAGCACCAGATCACGATATACACTGACCACAAGAACCTTGAGTATCTCCACCATGCACAACACCTCAATCACAGGCAGGCCCGCTGGTCTCTCTTTTTTACTCAGTTCAATTTCTCACTACGATACCAACCAGCCAATAAGAACGCTCGAGCTGATGCACTCTCTTGTTCGTTCACTACAGAAGATGTTCCGGATGTTCCCCGACACATCATTGACCCATCTAAAATTCTCCTCTCCACCACGTTCACTGTGCCACCTGGGAAGACGGCAGTTCCCCGACCACTTCGAAGGAAAATCCTCCGCTGGGTGCATGATTCCCTACTGGCAGGTCACCCCGGACAAGCTAGAACTCTTTCCACGCTCCAAAGGTTCTACTGGTAGCCGACCATGAAAAAAGATGCTCAAGCGTATGTCGAATCATTTCCCACTTGCGCTCGTCAGAAGCCTCCGGCGGGCCATCCTTGGGGCCTCTTACAACCCCTTTCTGCACCCAGTGAACTGTGGACCCATATAGTCACAGATTTCATTATGGACCTCCCTGCTTCCTCTGGCAACAACACCATTTGGGTCACTGTGGACCGATTTCCAAAGATGGCTCACTTCGTGGCACTACCTGGTCTTCCCCTCAGCCTGGAGTTGGCGAAATTGTTCATTCGCCACATCTTTCGCCTCCACGAACTCCCGAGACACATCCTCTCAGACCAGGGTGTACAATTTACAGCCAGATTTTGGAGGTCACTATGTAAAAAATTTGATATCGCCCTGGACCTCACATCGGCCTATCATCCACAGGCTAACGGGCAGACAGGAAAAACCGAACCCTGAATCAATTTCTTCGGGCTTACGTGAACTCTCGGCAGAATGACTGGTCCGACTTACTACCCTGGGCCAAGTTCGCCTTAAACTCCCACCAGTCTGCAACTACTGGGTCTTCACCCTTCCAAGTAGTATATGGTCGCCAGCCTCTGCCTCCTCTTCCACTACCTCTGTCTGTATCTTCTCCAGCGGCGCAGGCTACCGCACAAGAATTACATCAACTTTGGGACCACACCAAACAACTTCTTCAGCAAGCTGCTCTAAAGTCAAAGAAGTTCTACGATGCCCATCCTCGGGCAGCTCCACATTTCAACCCAGGAGACAAGGTGTGGCTCAGCACTCATTTTATTCGCTTGAAACTGTCTCCAGCCCGCTTCGGCCCCCAATACATCGGGCTGTTTCCCGTACTTTACCAGCTGGGACCAGTCACTTACAGTCTCTGCCTGCCCACATCACTCAAGATTCATAACGCCTTCCACATCTCACTTTTGAAGCCTCTTATCTTGTCCGAATTCTCCAAGAAACCACCTGAGCCCCAACCTCTGGCATCAGAAGAGGACATTACATATCAGGTACAGGACATCCTGGCTTGAAGGGAAAGCGCTGGCCTGGGCTTCTCCCCTATGGGAACGATCGGACTCCCTTCTAAATGAGTTGTCTCAGTTCAAGGATGGGTTCCGATGGAACTTTGATGATCCAGGGTGGCATGCTGTGGCAAGCTCAAGTTTGTTACACCTTCGTCAAGGTCAAAAAAGTCTTTTTGACTATACCATTGAGTTTCGGACTTTGGCTGCTGAACTTGCTTGGCAGGAAGATTGTCTGCGAGCTATCTACCTGGATGGACTTTCCTCCCAGCTGAAGGATGAGCTGGCTGCACGGTAGCTCCCTTCCTCCCTCGAGGACCTTATAGACTTGACGGGCCAAATTGATCATCGTCTCCAAGAGCGTCGCCGGGAGAGTCGGATGCCCAAGAAGCCTTCTCAGGTTCAATCCCGTTCACCACCAACCACCAGCCCCTGCCACAGGTAGGGTCTCTATTGTGGCTAAGACAGAAGAGCCCATGCAGTTAGGCTGTGGGTGGCTGACACCGGAAGAGCGCCTCCGGCGGAGACAAATCAGTCTGTGTCTGTATTGCGGAGCACCTGGCCACCATCTACAGACTTGCCCTGTCCATCTGGGAAACTTCCCAGTCTGAGTTCAGAAGGGGTCCTGAAATTGGGCGCAACATCTCCGGCCCCTCAACTGTCTGTACAGGTTACCCTGATTTGAGATTCCTGGTCCTTCCCAGTTCTTGCTCTGGTGGACTCCGGAGCAGGAGGTAATTTCATCCTTAAGAATCTAATTCAACTCCTGGGTATAAAAACCCGTCTGCTAGAGACTTCCCTGTGCATAGCTTCCATTTATGGGGAACCGTTACCCGGTCGAATATTCCTCACCACTGAGCCAGTTCAATTACGCACTGGTGCCCTCCACATAGAAGACATTGAACTACTAGTACTAGAGAAATCCATTCATCTGGTGGTCTTAGGACTACCCTGGCTCCAACGTCACTCTCCCCAATTTGATTGTGGTTCACTGCAACTGGTAGAGTGGAGTTCCACCTGCCACCAGTCCTGTCTACATAAAGTAGTACCGCCACCTATGGTTCCTCTGGCTGCCGCTTCTTCTGGTATACCCACTCCTTACGCGGATTTCAAAGATGTATTTTCCATGCAAAAAGCAGACCTTCTCCCACCTCTTCAGAAGTTTGATTGTCCCATAGACCTCCTACCTGGGACCACGTCTCCCCGAGGGCATACGTATCCTCTGTCTCTCCCAAAGACAAAAGCCATGACTGAGTACATTCTAGAAAACCTTGCAAAGGGATTCATCCGCCCCTCTACCTCTCCTTTTGGGGCAGGATTCTTTCTTGTGACCAAGAAGGATGGGTCTCTCAGGCCGTGTATTGACTACCGTGGCCTGAATTCTATTACCCGTAAGGACAAGTACCCACTGCCACTGATTTCAGAACTATTCAATCGCCTGCATGGAGCATCCATATTTACCAAGTTGGACCTACACGGGGCATATAACTTGGTATGAATCCGCCCGGACGACATTTGGAAGCATTTAACACCAGAGACAGGAATTACAAATACCTGGTGGTGCCCTTCAGTCTCTGTAACTTGCCCGCAGTTTTCCAACAAATGATGAACGAAATTTTCAGAGATTTGCTGTATACCAAGGTTTTGGCATTCTTGGATGACATCCTCGTCTTTTCTAAAGATTTGGCCACACACCGCACTGATGTCTGCATTGTCCTCCAGCGTCTTCGTGAAAATTACTTATTTGCGAAGTTGGATAAGTGTTTATTTGAGAAATCCAGTCTGCCTTTCCTCGGGTACATTATCTCCTAATGAGGATTCTCTATTGACCCTGCTAAGTTAAAAGGAATCTGAGACTGGCCGCAACCCGTGGGCCTTAAAGCCCTCCAGCAGTTCTTAGGATTCTCAAACTATTATCGCCATTTTATTCCACACTATTCAACCTTGGCTGCCCCTCTGACTCGCAAGGAACAAGACTCCCGAAATTGGACACCAGAAGCCATCTTAGCCTTCTGCCACCTCAAGGAAGCCTTCCAGGAGGGGTCTTGTCTCCATCACCCAGACCCAAACCGCCCCTTTCAAGTAGAAGTGGATGCCTCCACGATCTGGGCTGGGGCGGTCCTGAGCCAACGCACTGCTTCTGGATCCACAGTTTCACGCTCATTTTATTCTCGCAAGTTCTCGCCTGCGGAACAGAATTATAGTATCGGAGACCGCGAGTTACTTGCCATCAAACTAGCCCTTGAAGAGTGGCACCCATGGTTAGAGGGTGCTCAACACAAGTTCATTGTGTTCACTGACCATAAGAACCTGGAACATCCGAGCCACGTCCAACGTCTCAACGCCCGTCAGGCCCGATGGGCATTATTCTTCTCCAGGTTCAACTTTGAGCTTCGTTACCGTCCAGCTGAGAAAAACCTCCGGGCAGATGCTCTATCACGCTCATTCAAGCCTGAAGATACTCCGGAAGAACCTAGTCATATCATAGATCCAGCTTGCATTTGCTTATCTGCTACTCACCCAGTCCCTACTGGGAAGGCTGTTGTGCCCCGACGACTCCGAGAAAGAGTCCTCCGGTGGGCACATGATTCAAAGTTTGCTGGTCCCCCAGGGCGAGCACAAACCTTGGCGCTGCTCCAGCGTTTCTTCTGGTGGCCCACTATGGATTCTGACGCTAAAGCATATGTCGAATACTGTAACACTTGTGCACAGCAAAAACCCCCAGTCGGTCGACCCTGGGGCTTACTCCAGCCACTTCCAGCTCCCGAGGAATCATGGACCTACTTGTCTATGGATTTCATCGTGGACTTGCCTCCCTCTAAGGGCCATACCATCATATGGGTAACCATAGATCGATTTTTAAAAAATCGCCCATTTCGTCCCTCTACCAGGCCTACCATCTGCTCCTGAACTGGCACGCCTATTCTTTCACCACGTCTTTAGATTACATGGCCTACCCAAGGACATTGTCTCTGATAGAGGTCCACAATTCATTGCTAGATATTGTTGCGCTCTCTGCCAAAAATTCGGCATTAACATCAGTCTAACAACCGCTTACCACCCTCAAGCCAACGAACAAGATGAGCGAATTAATTTCTCCTTAAAAGCCTTTCTCCGCGCCTACTTTAACAACCGCCAAACAATTAGTCCGAACTTCTTCCTTGGGCAGAGTTTTCTCACAACTCCCACATCGCCACTGCTACAGGCACGTCACCATTCTCCATCATCTATGGAAAACAACCACGATCACCATTGCCCATACCATTATCAGTACCCTCTCCTGCGGCGCAGGCTACTGCAGATGCCCTTAAGGCTTTATGGGAACAGAAGAACCTTCTCTTATGTCAAGCCGCTTCCTGGGCCAAGAGATCTGCTGACAGTCACCGACGCTCGGCCCCTGAATTTCTTTCCGGCCAGAAAGTCTGTTTAAGCACTCGGAATATCCGACTCAAGATACCGTCTCAAAGATTCGCTCCAAAGTACATTGGGCCTTTTTCAGTCACCCGATGCATTGGACCAGTTACATACCAGCTTCGGCTGCCTCCTACTCTGGGAATACATAATACGTTTCACATAACTCTTCTAAAACCAATGGTCTTGTCCTGGCCTTCCCGAAAAGCTCCTAAACCACCTCCATTGGTGGATGAAACTGATACGACCTACAAAGTACATGAAGTCCTTGATGTCCGACGTAGGGACCACCGGTGGGAATACCTCTTTTCCTGGGAGGGTTACGGTCCCGAAGAAAACTCATGGGAACCAGCTCAAAACATCCTGGACAAAACCTTCCTCCTGCACTTTCATCGTGCCCATCTGGGCAAACCCCGACCTCCAAGAGGGGGGCGTAATGGAAGGGTACTGTTACGCATGCCGTCCGCAGCAGACCCGCAACACAGCCCCCTCACCTATCTGCAGTGACTCCAGCTCCTGGTTCCTTCTCTCTGGCAGCGATGGGCCGCCAGTTCCATCCTCAGGCCTCCCCTGGTGCCTCCGGCTCAGCTGCTGTCCCTCCACGTCCATTGCTTCACGTCGGGCCTCTCCATGTGACCCACGGAGAGACGCTGCTACTCGGTGCCATGCCCCCCTCCCTAGGCGCGCGCACATCTCCAAGGCTTAAGTAGGGACCGTGGCGGGAACTTAGTTGCGGCCCCGGATGTTGACGTCGGCGGAACACCAGTACTTAAGCCCGGGCTCCGCTCCCTAGCTTTGCCTTTGCAACAGGTCTCCTCGCTGGTCAAGTACTCGTTGCCTCTTCAGAGATTCATCTCGTTCCTGTTCCTCGTGTGATCCTGGTTCCTGTCTCCTTGTTCCTACATTACTGCCTTACACCTTTCTATGGATTGCCTATACGGACTTTGACTCTGCTTCGCCTGACCATGCCATTGACTCTCTCCAGACCCGGACCTCTGCATTGCCAGTCTACGTCGTTGCCTCTTTCCAGACCTGGACCTCTGCATTGCCTGACTACGTTTCTAGACTATCTCCTTGATCAGACCTCAGCCTTGCTTGCCACTGCTTCCAGATTGCCACCAGCCCTGACTCAAGCCTGTTCCTCAAAACCTCATCTGCTTACCTCCTGGACTTGGACAATTCAGGCTTCGACCTGCTCTTGCTTGGCGCCCCCTGTCTGCCTTTTTTCCTTAGGCACCCGAGTCTCCAGGACATTACCTCGTCCAGTGTAAGACTTTACCATCTCTCTCCTGCTGTCTCTGGGCTGAACTCAATCTCCTCATCGACTACATACAGAGGCCCACCTAAGTCCAGCTGGCCCTGGCACCCAAAGGCTCAACCCGTGGGGAACGAGGGCTGGTATTGGTGAAGCTCCAGCAGGCCTCTGTTCATCAGCCCTCTCCGCCTGCCGATGGTGGGGATCCGTAGGTTCCTACCAATGGGTTGCATTAACCCCACCTTGGCCCAAGGGTCCAACAGTTGCTCAATGCAGATAAGGAATAAATCCAGGGTCCTCTGACATCTGTTATGTAGTTGCTGGGGTCTTTTTAGACTGTAAATCCGACAATTCCCAGAGTGAAATTTTGAATTCCTGAGGACCAATCAAATTCCTCTGGGGTGGGATTACTGGGTTTACATCTAGGATCCATGCAGACTCCTAGCCTACATTTCCCCCAAATCACCCTGTGACTCAGAGTTAAGACACTTGCCTTTAACCCATACAAACCCAAGCTTAATGCTAGCTAGAATACTTCTGCCCTGACATCATGACAATGAACCTTGGTAGCTTGTGAAGGAGTCTATATGCTCTATAATCGCAGACTTTTGTTTTCAGTTTTTATTTTATTTTTCCTGGGAATTTATCCCAGAAAAATGATGGTTTTTTTCCATTGATTTCTCTCATTTTTGTTCTTGTCGTAATAGAGACTGATCAATTCCTGGCGAAAATAAAATAAAAAAATGAAAATGAAGGTCCATATCCATAATAGAAAGGGGCAAATCAGCTGATGGAGCAAAAATAGCTAGCAGGAAATACTGCAACAAAGCCCAAGGGACAGAAGACAGATTCCCATGAAAAAACTTACGCAAAAGGGCAAAAAAAAAGAGAAGAAGAGGAGGGCAAAGGCAGAAAGGGTATTCCTGGGGTAAAGTCCTGTAAGACGGAGGGTCATGGTTGTACCCAGTAGCATGAATTTTACCCAACCAGCAAGAGGTTCCAACTAGCTGCCCACTTGCTTTCATAAATTTCCTTGTCTGCTTGGTTTTCTTTGCCATTTTTAGTTTCTGCCTCCTGTTCACTCATTGGTTAAAGGGAAGCTCCTCTTCCTCAGCCTTAAATTGTAGTGTCATTGTTTCGAATGCACAAGGAGAGACAGAAGGTATGATAATACAGATGTTTTTCAGGAACTCAAGGCCTACACATCTTCCTAGTTCATTGTAATATCGTTGACTCTCTCTATCCTCGTTCATTGTAATTTCCTTTCTCAGTTAATTGTGAACCGACATGATGTGTCCTACGAATGCCGGTATATAAAAATTGTTAAATAAATAAATAAATAAATAAATAAATAAATAAAAAGAGACCTCTGTAGTAAAGTGCCCTAGGCTTAGCATACTGCTTTACTTTGGATTTAGGTCATATTTTCTGTATGTTAAAATTACTTCCCACATGATAAAGATTTTAGTACACAAAAAATGTGTGCTAAGAGAGACATAAAAAAGTAAGCTAATTTTAGTTCACTTTCCATACAAATGCATGCTAAGGAGCTAAATATGGAATTACTTCAAATGCAGCAAAGTGTGCTAAAAATTAGTGCACCTTTTTCCTTCCCTTTTAGCACTGAAACTTCACTTCAGGAACTGAAGTTAAGTTTTAATTTCCATTTACTTCTGAGGGAAGTGAATGGAAGTTAAAGACCTGATTTTCAAAACTATGTATGTGCATAGAACTCTGGAGTTGATATTCAAAGGCATTTATCCAGATAACTTTTGAATTATCTGGATAAATGCCTACTTTTGAATATCCTTGGTACTTATCCATCTAAATTTAAGATGAACAATGACTTATCCTGCTAAAATTTACACGGATAATGTCGGGGCTTTTTGGGGTGGGCGTTCCAGGCCAGAGCTGAGATAGCAAGAAATCATATTTATCTAACTTTGATATTTGGAGTTAGTCAAATAAGTTATTTGGCTATGACAAGATATGAGCGAGAGAGCATTTAAACTTAACCATGGACATGTTCATGATATCAATGTAGAAAACCCCCCAAAATACAGTTCCCTTGTGGTCCATTCCCCTAACCCCCTCCCCAGTCAAACATTCCCAAGATCCTAGAGCCCTGCAAAACTAATATTTAAATTGCAGGTCTCTAGGCTTGAAAATCCTTTCTCTTCCTCTCTCTTCCGTCCCCCTGGTTGAAAGTTATTAAGGTATATGTATCCAGATAACGTTAGCTTTAACTGACTGTATTTAAAATATAACCAGTTAAGTGGAGACAAACCAAAATATCTTTGGAGGCCTGCAGGCCTGATCACTCACCCCACTAAATTTCTCAAACATATGTTGGGCATAGTGCCTGAACCCCCTCAAAGGATTTTTTAAAAGCTGGGGGTTTATTGGCCTGAGGAGCCTCCCCACCTCCCCTTCCTCCCTGAATTGTGGGTACTGGTTTATATAAATCTGCATCCTATGTGAGATGCTGTATCTGCAACTAACAGGTTTTGAAAATTGAAAACACATTGTCAAATGATTATATTAACTGTCCAATTTGTCATCTTTGCAATTCACAGCTGTCTCTGCTTTTGGCAAGAAATTTACTTCATTTTGGTGAAGAAAAGCCATAGGGTAAGTTATAGGCTAATGCACTGATAGATTATCAGTGCAATTCTGTATATGCTCTGAATTGTTAGCTATGCAAATATTGTGTGTGCATAATCAGCTGTATTTCATATCAGCATAATAAAGGGCAATACATTTATGATGATGTTATGGGGAATGATCTATAAACTAAAAATGCTCTGAGGGCAATATTCAGAAGAGTGGCAAGTGAATGTTACTGATGTTAACCTGTAGATTGATGCCACCTTGTGGCTCATTGTTATATCTCACTCTTTTCTGTTTCCTGTCTCTGTTGTTGCTTTAACTTTATCTGTTGCTTGCTGGCTAATACAATACAATATGGCATGCGTTCACTAACAACTTTCAGTTGTCTTTGTTTCTGCATATGAAACATGCTATTAGAAGTATCTGAACCCAAATTCCTTCCCTACATCTAAAGTAGAGAGTTTCCAGAGTGGAGGTGGCTCAGGAACTGTGAGCTACTGGCAAGGCTTGCAATATTGATTAAGACTCCATGTGCCCTTCTATGGACACAGAAGCACAAGAACATTTCTGCATCATGGCAGTTGCTAACAGCAAACTGCCCCCCGAAGGTATGAAGGTTAGTGGTGACTTAAGTAGCAACTAGGAAAATTTTACGGCAGGATTTGAAGACTACTCTCTAACCACAGGCTTAAATTTGAAGTCAACTGACGTGCGGGCAGCTACATTGAGGAAATGGGTACTGAATGCTGCCATGTTTATACGCACAATTTGAACTTTACAGAGGAACAGAGAAAAGACAAAAGTCATCCTTCATTCATTAGAATTAAAAAACGTAATATATGAAAGATACATAATTGGCTGCTTCAAGCAAAGAAAGGGTGAATCCATTGCCAAATTTATCATACATTTGAGACAGCAAGCAGCAACATGTGAATATGGCCCACTGAATGATAAGAATGTCATAATATCTCTGTATTGCTCCATGTTGTGACCACATCTAGAGTACTGTGTCCAATTCTGGTTGCCACATTTCAAAAAAGATATAATAGAACTGGAAAAAGTTCAGAGAAGGGCGACCAAAATGATAACAGGAATGATACAATTCCCTTATGAGGAAGGGCTAAAGCAGTTAAGGCTCTTTAGCTTGGAGAAGAGATGGCTGAGGGGAGATATAACAGAAGTCTGTAAAATCATGAGTGGAGTAGAACGGGTAAATGAGAATCCGTTGCTCACGTTTAAAAAAAAAAAAAAAAAAAGACACAAAGTTAATAAGTACCACTTTTTCAAAACAGACAAAATACTTTTTCATTCAGTGCAAAATTAAGCTCTGGAATTCATTGCTGGAAGATGTGGTAAAGGCAGTTCTTGTAGCTTGGTTTAAAAAAAGATTTGGACAGCTTAATAGCGGAAAAGTCCATAAGTTGTTACTAACCAGGTAGACTTGAGGAAAGCCACTGCTTATCACTGGGTGTAAGCAACATAGAATCAATCTACTGTTTGCATCCTGCCAAGTACTTGTGACCTGGATTAGCCACTGTTGGAAACAGGAGACTGGGCTTGATGGACCCTTGGTTTGACCCAGTATAGAAGTTTTTATGTTCTGAACTGATTCAGGATAAACTAGTCCTTTCCATAACCAATGAGAGTGCCTGACGCCATCTTCTGAGAAAATGAAACTGAAATTTGAATACAGCTGTTGAAATATGTCACACTGCGGAACTTACTGACTTGCAAATGAGAACTATGAAACAGGACCAGCAGGCTAACAGTATTAATGCAAAAAAACAAGCATCAGCTAAGCACAGATGGCTGCTGCAATAAGTGACAGCAGGATAGCTCACTAGAAACCAAATTTGCAGCACGTGGCAATGTACATGAGCAAAAGAAAGAACATTGTCTAGCATATAGAAAAACATGTAGATCATGTGGTAGCCTAAATCATTGTGTGAGAGTGTGTCAATTGAGTAAAAGGCAAAACACAGTGAATATGCTGCATAAGTTGGAGGGGATAGCAAGAATGCATCATCTAACTCTGATAAGTACTCATGTGATCTCAAAAAGAATGCTCAGGCACTATATGAACAAAAGGACACAAATGGTTTGTGAATCTAAAATTAAATAATATACTACAATCCAGTCAGCTGGACTTTGGGGCGATATGTAATGTCGTGTTTGAAAGACAAGATGAGATTGGTACCAAGGCCACAACTGCAACTGAGCAGCACCAATTTGAAGCTATATTCAGGAGAATTGATGACATTCTTGGGACTTTTTCATAGGCAGTGAAGTATACGTGAACATACTCATGAGCTTTAGTTGGAGATAGTGAAAGCCAATTAGAAACTACTGCTGACTGGTTCAACATGTGAGCACCTTGGGCTGATCCAGTTCACCATTCCTGCCAAACTAGAACATCAGTGCATCAGACTATTGTAGAAAGAACAACTGATCATGCTTTCTCAACTTTTTTATATTTTTGCTACCTCACTTCAAATTGATATTTTTTTATTTCTTATTTTTTTTCATTATATCTTTATCTCTGTGGCTTGTGCTTCCCTTTTTTGGTTCAAAATTGATTTTGACTTAGCACCAATATTTTTCTCAAGCATGGCGTCGAACAGATTCAAAAGATGCCTACAATAAGGTATGTGTGTATTGTTTGCGACCATTTCATAGTGCTCCAAATTGTTCCATCTGTGCAAGAATGTTACCGAGAGCACTCAGATACTGAAATTATAGGTTTTCCATGGAGACTGAGAACATATTGGCAATGAAGGTATGGGAACATGGAAAAAAGGCTAGTTAGAGACCCTCCTTCAGAAGCAGAACTCCAGTAATGCCAGGTTGAGATGTACAATGGCGATCCCCTTATTGTCAAAGTACTACATATAACAGCACGGAAAGCCCAGTCATGTTGAGTAGGGGTCAGAAATCTCCCTTCTACATGACAAGTCCTTAGCTTTCCCTATGGAGAAAAGGTACAGATTCATATCTTCCTCTCAGAAAAGGGGATCCAGATCAGAACTGGAGTAAAACCGAAGAAAAAGTATCTTTGCACCACGGAGTTCACAGCAGAACAATGGAGACTTGTCAGTCTTGAAGAGAGCCACTTAGCAGATGCTATTAAGAAAAAGAGACACACTGGCGCTGAGGACAGTGCACCTCCTCACTGTGCCCTCATTGCTGTGGCATAGAAAAAGCATGACACTGTGTAACAGGAAAGGGATAATATTTCCATATCCTGCAGAGTACTGGACCACTAATTGCAGGTTCTGTGATTTTGGGGCAGAATTCAACAGCTAGGGCCAATAAAAGGTTCATAACCAATAGACCACACCAATAAGTTGTGTTCTAAAACACAACAACCCATTTTCCAAATCCTTCAGAATAGGAACCGTAGCTATATCCATCCCCTCTGCTTTTCAGGGCAGACCCACCATTCATCTATTTCAGAATGCAGTACTGATAGATGAAGAGAGCAGTTCAGGGCCTATAGTAGGCACTGACCAAATGGTCCAGAGTTAGCCAGATAAGTTATTCTATATATTCAGTGGGATAAATGATCTGTTTAATATTCTTGAATAAAGTTATCTGGATAAACCTACCTGATAACTAAAATCTAATCAGCTATGTTTGAATATCGCCAGTTAGGTTTCAAAAATATCTAGGTACATATACTCTGATAACTGTACCTTTAATTGAGTATATTCAAATAATATATCTGGTTAAGTGCTGATGCTTTAAAAAAAATGTAAAAACAAAAGCTTTGGTGTGGACCCCCTCCCCAACCCCACCACAGTGAAACTGTGATGACATATTCTTCTGGGAATGTGCCACTCAGGCCAGAAAGACTGGTACACTGGCAATGTACGTCAGACAGGTTTCAACTGGAATAGTGACAGGGCATCTTCTACCTGTGATGGCCACCTTCCCCTCGGATTCAGCCCTCAGGTGCTGGTGGCCAGCAGGGCTTTTCGTGGTAGGTCCTGAACCAGCACACAGCAGGAATGCAATATGAAACATAAACGACCTGGAAACAGGAAGACCAAATGAGATGAGTCATCAGATCTACAGAAGCATGGAACATGCTACAATTAATGCAGCGAGATGGACTTTGAAAGCAGGACTCCAATGAGGGAGGCCAGATAATGAGAACCAAACTTTGACAACTTGCTGACTGGAAGCCTGAATATATATGTGTCCAAAAAAAAAATAAGGTGGCTGTCCTCAGGAAGTGCAGGCCAAGGAACTGGGAGGGCTGACCATCTAGTCCCTGTAGTCCACAGAGGCCTCTGCTGGTGGGAAGAGAGAATTGCCTATCGAGACCTTACAGTAACAAATGAGGCTACTGGCATCAAAGCTTCCTCCCTCCCAAACCCTCCCAAAATAAGGCATAAATATAGCAGGCCTATAGGCCTGAAAATCCTCCACCCCACCTCCATCTCCCACCCCCCACAGTTGCAAAATTCATACATAAATAAAGGTGCTAACAGAAGTTTACTCTGCCATCTGCACCCTATCTGGAACTCCCCAAACCCCCAACTGCAGCTTGGAGCTGGGAAGAATTATCCAGCAACCAGAACATCCAGCACTGCTGTCAAAGCAATACTCTTATAGCAATGCTGGTGGCTTACGTGATCAGCATTGCTATTAAAGCAACACTGAACATGCCAGGAGCTGGGCACTTCTTCCTAGTTCCTGGCTACCATAAAGGATTTGGGAGATTCCAGGTGGGGCTGGATTAAAGGGGAGAGGATGAACTTTTTCCAGAGTCTTTGTTTCCTTTTTGAATTCTGAAATGTTTTTAGTGAAGAAGGGAGGATTTTTTAGCCTATAGGCCAGCTAAGTTTTTGTCTTATTAATCCGCACATATCCACCATTCATGGTGGATTCAACCAACAAACCATCTTGGCTCTATGTGACCTGTTAAAAGAAGATCTGAAGAGTCAAATACATAGAAACCATGCTTTTCTTGTACATATCAAAGAGACCACTGCCTTGGCTTTCTTAGCCATAGGCAGTTCCAGACAACAGTAGAAGAAGATGACGGGAATTAGTTTGCCATGTTACATTGCTTTGATGTATTTCTTCATGCACTTCTGCACAGAATGAAGGACTATATTTCATTTTCTCTTTCAAAAGAAAAGAGCAAACTATGAGGGACTTCTATGACATCAGTTTTCCTTCTGTTCTGGAGGCTATTGATTGCATGCATGTGGCATTCAGAGTACCATCTGAGTATGAAATAGAAATAGGAAAATATTATACTCCATGATTATGCAGATATTCTGCAAATCCAGGAGCATTATCACAAATGTCCTAGACAAGCACCCAGGGCAGTGCCACAATGCAGACATTCTCCATGGAAAAGCAGGAGAAATGTCAACCATAAAAGTGGATGATGTCATCTGACAGTGCCATTTCGGAGCATTCTGTCTCACAAGCTCATAACAAAAACTTTCTATTGAGTATATGCAGGAATTCCTGCATTAATTTTGCCACATATTTCTCTCAGTCTTTTAATGTCTGTTTCGTGAATAGTCAGAATAATCTCTCATTTTGTATCACTGTGATTTTTCAGACTATTTTGTTAAAGTTTTTTCTTTTCTTCAAATATTTGCTCTTCTTTTTTGTCTCTAATATCCGAAAAATCTTCATCAATCAGGAAATAAACTTTTAAGTCCTATAGAAAATGCTGCCACAAAATGGGAAGTCAGAACCTGTATGATCTATGGGCCAGATTTATTAAGGTTTTTCTCCTTGTAAAGGAGTGGCTCTACAACCCCTCTTTAATCTGTGCAGGACCAGCCTGGTCCACCTTAAAAGCCATAGAGATGGAGAGCTCTGTGGGCGGATCTCCTGGGAGGAGGAATAGGAATGTGAGCCCATCTGGGAACAGAGAGGCCCCACATTTCCAGGAGAAGGCAGCTCCTGAATCCTTTCTGGTATAAAGTAATGGTGGAAGTAAACTGCAGGAGGTAAGCAGTCTATGTATTTGTATGCTGATAGTTGTAAATAAAACTGGAATTTGTAAGAAGAAAGGCTGGAGTCAGTATGGTTCCTGCCTCCAACCTAAGAAAGTCACTCGGCTATCCCACACTCCCATTCTGTGTCTATGGGAAAAATGCTTAGTAAATGAGGCCCTATGTTTGAAGTATCTAGGTCCGGATCATGACATTTGGGCATGTGGACCATGTGACACAGCGTCACCCAGGGCCCAAACCTACAGAGACATAAAGCTCAAAAATGAGCTCTCTTCTCCATCTGTTAAAAGGAAAATTACTCAGAAAGGGCCGGATTTTAAAAGCCCTATACATGCCGGGCCTGTTTTATAAAGGCCCGGCGACGTGTGCAAAGCCCCGGGAGGCATGTAAGTCCAGGGGCTTGCAAAACCGTGGGCGGGGCGGTCTGGAGCGGAGCGGTCTGGGGCAGAGCAGGGGCAGGGCCAGAGGCCTCAGACATAGCAGCCATTTGTTGCTGTGTCAAAGGATCGCGTGCCGGCAGGTTGCCGGCACGTGCAACTTGCGCCTGCCCAGAGGCAGGCACAAAAGTAAGACAAAGGTCAGGGGAGGTAAGAGTAGGGTTGGGGGGGGAATAACGTGTGCGTGCCAGGTAGCGCTTGCACATATACTCCCGCGCACACCTTTGAAAATCTACCCCAAATGACCAGAACCCAGCAGGTCAATGCCTAGAAAGAGTAAAGCGGAAGCATCTCAATCTCATGGCTCCTGAAAAAGAAAGAAACCTTGTTTTAGACCATCAGAACCAATTCCAAAGATGGTTCTTTACTAACTATCTTGGTGCAAGAAGTGTATTGCCGCTCTTGCCTTTACCTCCATTGGCAGAATACCATGTTTTTGTACAAAAACTGTGGTCTGATTTAGTTTCATCATTTGCTAGTAACATATCAGCTTCTTTTTCAGAAGTAAAAGTATCAGAGTTAATTCTGGAAAAGTCAGCAGAAGAGCTTTGTTCTAAGCTATGAATCCAATGGATAAGGTGGGGTCGTCGCCAAAAAACAGGAATTCTTGACAGAACCCACCAGTTGTCATCTCCAAATTGGAAGATTCACTTGATTCTTATTCCAAGTATTATTCTATGTATTATTGCAGCCTTCCCCAGAGCTGCCTTCAGATCTATGACCAGAACCTGCAAGGAGTAATAAGCCCACTGAAGATTTGACATATCCCGTATTTGTACAAAAGATGATGGAGGCTATACCCTTCAAATTAGATGAAGTCTCAGCGTCAGAGGAGTACCAAGGAATATTAAAATTTATCCAGCCTCCAAATCAAAATAAGGCATTGCAGGATCTGCAAAAAATGTGGATGTTAAATTCAAGGTATAACATTGTTCAGGCTTCAAGAAAATACAACTACCACATGATTCGCTGGTAGCTGACTCTGCCATGAAGAGGGAAAAGAAATCAAAGATATACTCTATACTCCACCAGGAAGGGTATACAAATTATTAGACAACTTTGGAAGAAAGGCTTTTCAATCTACAATCCTACAATCAAGAATTGCAGCACATCAGTTACAGATGGTTCAATACACCTAAAACACTCTATAAAAGATAAAGCAACTGTTTGTCAATCAGACCAGAAATCCCAGGAAATTGCTCCTTTATGAGAAGAAGTAAAGGAATGTATAAAATATTTGACCAGATGTATATATAATGGATTAGATATGGCTTCAAGATCATCAATAATCGCTATAGATTAGCTGCTAGACATTTGGCTTGGCTTAGAGCTTCAGGCCTTTGAAAGGATATGCACAATAAGCTTACTGATACACCTTGTGTTACGAATTCAGAAGGTGGACCCCTGTTCCGAGGTAGGGTGGTACTACCCAAACGGACAGAGAACCCGTTAGGTTTCTACCGTCGGAGGGCAAGGCTCGATGAGATGAGTGTTGAAAGAAGACTTCACCCTGGAAGCTCGTGATCCCCCCAGGAGGAGCCTGTAGAGATCCGGCCGCTGGGACTTACAGAACTCCCTGAAGACTACTGAAGGTCTGGATGCAGGCGCCTCCTGCAGGTCATGGATTCCAGATGGCTGGCGCCTCCAGCTGGTCGTAGGTAGTCCGGGAGTAGAAGTCGAAGAAGAATTCAAAGCCGGTCCAGGGCTCGAAGTCCAGAGAGTGGTCCAAAGCCAGTCCGGGAACAGACAGGAGAAAGGTCCATAGCCAGTCCAGGAACAACACAGGAGAAGGGTCAGAAGGCAATCCGAAGTCAATGCCAAGCACTCACCACAGCCAGTCCAAAGGTCAGGAGCCATAGAATCAATCCAGTGAGGAGGGAGGAGCAGAAGCGGGACGAAGAACCAAGCGAGAACAGGAAACCATGCACAAACCTCAATACCAAGACAAGGTCTGAGGAGCAGACCTTGCCTTAAAATACCTGAACCTGAGGGAGGAGCTTCAGAAGGGAGCCACGACACTTCCTGTCATGGCCCCTTTAAATCCTATCTTCAGCCGCGCGCGCGGCTCTAAGGCAGCCAAGAAGGGGGCGGAGTCCTAGCAGCAAGCAGAGCCCTGCGGTCAGCCAGGCAGTGGCCATGGCTGTGAGGAGAATATCGGCGGAGGCTCCCTGCCCCTGCAGGAGCCGCCTAAGCAACCCGATGCCGTGGGTGAGTGTTTGGTCCCGGCCGCGGACTGCCGCAACCGGCGGCCATAACACCTTGTATAGGCAGTAACTTATTTGGTGAAAAAGAAAAAGAAACTGTAAAAGTTTTAAAAATGCATTCAATTGCCTTTCAATCACTAACACCACCTAAAGTTGACCATTCGGGTCAAAAGAGATCACCAATCAGTGAAAAATCATTACTTCTGTAACTCCATCCCCAGGTGCAGTTTATTACCCTATGAGGCCATAAAATTATTTGTATAACCGAGGCTGGTACCTTCCAGGCCAGCTTGAACAATGACTCTTATTTCCAGGGCCTGGATCCTTGGTTGAGTGTGGAGGGGGAGATTACGCCTAAGGCCCCGGGTGCTAAGGATGACCTGTCATGTCCTTTGTTATTGTCCCTGGGATAGGTGTATGTCCCAGCGAGTACTGGAGGTGCCAAAAAAAAGTAAATGGCGTCACTGTGTTAATATCCAAATAAATCTTTACTGTTGCAAATGAGTGAAAATGGCACAACACTAATCCACAGCACCACAGATTATATTCTTTTCGTTTCCTCCTCAAACTGTGCAGGAATATCAGCTGCCAGAGCCAGGGGAATTTCTTCTCTCCAGAGCTTTGGAAAAATAGAGTCCTCAGGTGGGTAGGGCGTCCTTTAGATGGGCAAAACATCCCTCAACTGGCAAAGATACAAAGTTACTCTTTCTTCCCAGGGGTTAGAAGCACCAGATGGCTGTCTCCATAGATGTTAGGCTTTGCCTTTACTCAAAGTTAGTTGATTTCCCAATTTCTTTATTTCTGATGCAGTCCATTTTCTCTCTTTACTCTGATGTGATCCCTGATGGGAGGGATCCCCTGAAGCAGGACTCACTGTGCTCCAGTCAGGAAGGTAGGGCAATCAGAACTTCTTCCTGGATTTTGAAAACCAAATCTCCCAAAAACTAAAAATAACACCAGAATGTATTCTTACAGCAGGTCACTGGCACCCCCTTCCTCGTGGAGAGTATGGAGGGCAGGTCTTCCCTAACCTGCACAGCCGCAGACCCAGGGTTCCCCTTTCCCTTGGCCCAGGAGGTGAACAGGTTCCAGTAAGGCTCCTACCACTTTAAAGATAAAGTCCAAAAAATGTACCCAGGGGGGAAATCAAAACCAGCCAGTGACCCTGGTCAGGGCCACCAAACAGGGCTTGCTTAACTCCTCTGACTGGGCCCAAAAAAATAACAAAAGGTAAGCTCCTATCAACTCTAAACTTTTGGTCAACCTAAAAGGATTGCCTCCCAAGCTGTAGCAAGGGAGCGGTTATTTATCCTACCCAGGGGGATGGCCATTCCAGACTCTGCAGAATGAATGAATGAAACCTCCCCATGAACCATCCTAAACTAATTAGCTAACACTTAACACCCTGGATTTACTGGTAGCATGACCATAGGGTCCACTACACTATTACTATTCAAGGAGAAGGTATAATCCATACTATTATATACAACATGAATTGACTCCTCAACAGCAGACCCAACCACAAGCATATCAGCACCAACAACAATCAAGAACTTGACCAAGAGACAGAACACAGCAATGTCTTCAACAACAACTTACACAAATACTGCAACAGGCTTTGGATAAGCATCACCCAGGTCACAGTTTTCTGAATCAAGATCTTCCAGTGGGAGGAACAGTTTGTTGTAGCCCAATAGTTTTTTCTCACAAGCATTCCCAGAGAGCTAAGAGCAGGAAGAATGACATTTTCAACTCAGTCACTGTCCCCCACCCCCTGCATACAAGTTCCTGAAAAGTTCATTTCTGAAATTTAATTACCATGTGCTTTCTGTTCACTGGAGTTGCCCGAATTCCCTCTTTGCGCCTTTTCTCTATATTAACTGTTTCAGCAATAATTAATTGTTAATTGTTTTTTTAATTGTTTCTAAGTGTTTAAATTGTTTTAATTGTTCTATCTGTTCAATGTAAACCGCCATCTAGGCAATAGTTAGTTATTTCCTTGTAAACCGGAGTGATATGTATATTATACAGGAACTTCCGGTATAGAAAAATCCAAAAATAAATAAATAAATAAATAAATAAATAAATAGTATCGCATAACAAGGGAAATGGGGAAACATTTGGGGAAGGGGGAGACTTTTCCAAAAGGATGGGCTCCACCTTAACCAGAGTGGAACCAAGCTGCTAGCACTAACTTTCAAAAAGGAGATAGAGCAGCTTTTAAACTAGAACAAGGGGGAAAGCCAACAGTCACTCAGCAGTGCATGGTTTGGAGAAATGTATCCTTGAAGGATACTAATGAAACAGGAGAGTTAGGGCATCCCAACAGAGAGGTTCCAATAAAAGCAAACATAGTCCATGTGTCTATATGTAAAAAATCACCGAAGCTAATGATTTCCGAATTATCCCTAACAACTGAAAAGCAGGTTGTTAATACAAACAAAAAACACACTTTGAAATGTCTGTATGCTAATGCCAGAAGTCTAAGAAGTAAGGTGGGAGAGTTAGAGTGTATAGCAGCAAATGATGAGATTGACATAATAGGCATCACAGAGACTTGGTAGAAGGAGGATAACCAATGGGACAGTGCTATATTAGGGTACAAATTATATTGTAATGATAGGGAGGATCAACTTGGTGGGGGTGTGGCACTTTATGTCCGGGAGGGTATAGAGTCCAACAGGATAAAGATCATACAAGAGACTAAATGCTCAGTAGAATCTATATGGGTAGAATGGGTAAGAGTATAGTGATAGGAGTATACTACCATCCACGTGGACAAAATAGCCAGACAGATGATGAAATGCTAAGAGAAATCAGGGAAGCTAACCAGTTTGTCAGTGCAATAATAATGGGAGATTTCAATTACCCCAATATTGACTGGATAAATGTAACATCAGGACTTGCTAGAGGCAAAAAGTTCCTGGATGTAATAAATGACTGCTTCATGGAGCAATTGGTTCAGGAACCAACAAGAGAGGGAGCTATTTTAGATTTAATTCTTAGTGGAACGCAGGATTTGGTGAGAGAGGTAACGGTGATGGGGCCACTTGGCAACAGTGATCATAACATGATCAAATTTAAACTAATAACGGAAGGGGGGCAATAAGTAAATCTGCAGCTCTGATAAAATGAGGAAAATGGTTAGAAAAAAACTGAAAGGTGCAGCTGCAAAGGTTAAAAGTGTTCAACAGGCATGGACATTGTTTAAAAATACAATCCTAGAGGCGCAGTCCATATGTATTCCACACATTAAGAAAGGTGGAAGGAAGGCAAAACGATTACCATTATGGTTAAAAGGTGAGGTGAAAGAGGCTATTTTAGTCAAAAAAAATCCTTCAAAAATTGGAAGAAGGATCCATCGGAAGAAAATAGGATAAAACATAAGCTTTGTCAAGTTAAGTGTAAAACATTGATAAGACAGGTGAAGAGAGAATTTGAAATGAAGTTGACCATAGAGGCAAAAACTCATAATAAAAACTTTTTAAAATATATTCAAAGCAAGAAACCTGTGAGGGAGTCAGTTGGACCATTAGATAACTAAAGGGTTAAAGGGGCTCTTAGGGAAGATAAGGCCATTGCAGAAAGACTAAATGAATTCTTTGCTTCTGTGTTTACTAATGAGGCTGTTGGGGAGATACCAGTTCTGGAGATGGTTTTCAGGGGTGATGAGTCAGACGAACTGAATGAAATGACTGTGAACCTGGAAAATGTAGTAGGCCAGATTGACAAACTAAAGAGTAGCAAATCATCTGGACCGGATGGTATGCATCCTAGGATACTGAAGGAACTAAAAAAATGAAATTTCTGATCTTTTAGTTAAAATTTGTAACCTATCATTAAAATCATCCATTGTACCTGAAGACTGGAGGGTGGCCAACATAACCCCAATATTTTAAAAAGTCTCCATGGGTGATCCAGGTAATTATAGACCAGTGAGCCTGACTTCAGTGCTGGGAAAAATAATGGAAACTATTCTCAAGATCAAAATCATAGAGCATCGTAGAGTGTATAGAAAGACATGGTTTAATGGAACACAGTCAACATGGATTTACCCAAGGAAAGTCTTGCCTAACAAATCTGCTTCATTTTTTTGAAGGCGTTAATAAACATGTGGATAAAGGTGAACCGGTAGATGTAGTGTATTTGGATTTTCAGAAGGCGTTTGACAAAGTCCCTCATGAGAGGCTTCTAAGAAAACTAAAATGTCATGGGATAGGAGGCGATGTCCTTTCGTGGATTACAAACTGGTTAAAAGACAGGAAACAGAGAGTAGGACTAAATGGTCAATTTTCTCAGTGGACAAGGGTAAACAGTGGAGTGCCTCAGGGATCTCTACTTGGACTGGTGCTTTTCAATATATATATATAAATGATCTGGAAAGGAATATGACGAGTGAGGTTATCAAATTTGAAGATGATACAAAATTATTCAGAGTAGTTAAATCACAAGCGGATTATGATACATTACAGGAGGACCTTGCAAGATTGGAAGACTGGGCATCCAAATGGCAGATGAAATTTAATGTAGACAAGTGCAAGGTGTTGCATATAGGGAAAAATAACCCTTGCTGTAGTTACACGATGTTAGGTTCTATATTAGGAGCTACCACCCAGGAAAGAAATCTAGGCATCATAGTGGCTAATACTTTAAAATCATTGGCTCAGTATGCTGCAGCAGTCAAAAAAGCAAACTGAATGTTAGGAATTATTAGGAAGGGAATAGTTAATAAAACGGAAAATGTCATAATGCCTCTATATCGCTTCATGGTGAGACCGCACCTTGAATTCTGTGTACAATTCTGGTTGCCGAATCTCAAAAAAGATATAGTTGTGATGGAGAAGGTACGGAGAAGGGTAACCAAAATGATAAAGGGAATTGAACACCTCCCCTATGAGGAAAGGCTAAAGAGGTTAGGGCTGTTCAGCTTGGAGAAGAGACGGCTGAGGGGGGATATGATAGTGGTCTTTAAGATCTTGAGAGGTCTTGAGTGAGTAGATGTGAATCGGTTATTTACACTTTCGAATAATAGAAGGACTAGGAGGCATTCCATGAAGTTAGCAAGTAGCACATTTAAGACTAATCGGAGAAAATTCTTTTTCACTCAGCACACAATAAAGCTCTGGAATTTGTTGCCAGAGAATGTGGTTAGTGCAGTTAGTGTAGCTGGATTCAAAAAAGGTTTGGATACGTTCTTGGAGGAGAAGTCCATTAATTGCTATTAATCAAGTTTGCTTAGGGAATAGCCACTGCTATTAATTGCATCAGTAGCATAGAATCTTCTTAATGTTTGGGTAATTGCCAGGTTCTTTTAGTCTGGTTTGTCCTCTGTTGGAAACAGGATGCTGGGCTTGATGGACCCTTGGTCTGACCCAGCATGACAATTTCTTATGTTCTTATGTTCTTAACAACAGACAAATGGGTTCTCAATATAACTGAAAAACTTTCAAACCTTTCCTCCTGAAGCTTACCCATACGTACATCATCATTTAAAAGAACAGATGGCAGTATGAAAGAAAGAACGTGAGTTCTTAATATTAGCTATTGCAATAATACCTGTTTCCCCTTTACAGAGGGAGAAGGGGTTCTAGTCCAGGTACTTCCTCATTCCAAAGAAATTGAGAGAAATGCAACCAATACTGGATCTCATAAATCTAAATGTTTCCTTAAAAGAGAAAAATTCAAGATGAATTCTTTAAGCACCATTCTTCTACTTTTAGACTTGGGAGAATGGCTAACTATGATGGATCTGAAGGATGCTTACACACCCATACTAATTCAAAAAATGCATAGGAAACATCTCAGATTCATTATAGGGGAACATTACTACCAGTACAAGGTCCTTCCATTCAGGCTAGCTGCAGCTCCAAGAGTATTTATACAGTGTTCAGCAGTAGTAATTGTTCATTTAAGAAAGAATAATGCAATGATATTTCCATATCTAGACAATTGGCTAATATTGAACAAATTGTCCTGCAGTTCCAAAAAGGACATACATTTGCAGTTCAAACATTGCAATCCCTAGGATTTGTAGTAAACTTCAACAAGTTTCATATGACTCCGACACATCAACTGGAATTTATAGCAGTGCAATTGAATACTCAAATAGAGAAAGCATATCTACTAGAACATAGGCTATACAAATTGATAGGCCTAGTCTGTACAATATGTAAACTTCAATCAATCAACAAGAAGGAACTGGTTCTTTTCTTCTCTGCAGAGTAGCCCAAAATGTTTAGAAATGGGCACAAATGAAGAATGTTTATTTTTCTGCAATTTACCTACCAGGAAAAGACAATGAATGATCTGTGCACCAAAAAAAGAGAAGAACAGTTATTCCATTGTTAGGAGAGTTTAAAAAAAAAAAAAAAGAAATAGATCTCTTTGTATCTCCTAAAAATCACAAATTTCCTCTTTATTATTCCAGGAGTCCAGCACAGGATTCTGTGGCGCTATCAATTCCTTGGAACAGGGGACTGATATATTCTTTCCCTCCAATACCTCTGATTGCAAGGACAATTGTGAAGCTGCAAAAGGGTTATGGTTATGACAATCCCCTTTTGGTCTTGTTAAATATGGTTCCCTTGGTTGGAAAGACTAACCATAATGCCCCCCCCCCCCTCCCAAATACACAAAAGGATATATTCAGACCTTCTAACACAATTAGAAGGCATCCTGCCTCACCCCAATCTCCAGTCTCTATCCCTCACAGCAAGGAGCTTGAAAGTGAATTAATAGAAACATTGTCCTTACCAATTGAGGTAAAAAGGGTGCTCCTAGCAGCAAGAAAGCAACCTATGAGAAAAGATTATCCAACTGGTATTTGAAATGGGAAAGTGACCTATTTTCCTGTGCTCCAACTGTACAGTTAGAATCTTTTCTTCACTTTGCAAATTCTGGTTTAAAGTTTAATTCAGTACAATTACATCTAAGTTCAATAGCAGCATATCATCAGCATTTGGAAGGGCTACTTGTTTCTCAACACCCTTTGGTATCTCATTTTATAAAGGAGCTATATCACTTGGAATCTCCAGTTATTCACCCTTCATCACAATGGGATCTTTATGTAGTCTTATCTCAATGAAGTCTCCAAATGAGCTGCTAGCAATGGTAGATCTAAAATTTTTAACATGGAAAACTCTGTTCCTGATAGCAGTCACTTTAACTTGTAGAGTTAATGAATTTCAAGCCACATTCCATTATGTGCCGTATACCCAAATTTATGAAATAGGGTTGTATTGAGAACACATCCAAAGTTCCTACTGAAGATAGTCAAACACATGAATCAGACTATTGTATTACCTAACTTCTTTCTAAAACCTCACATGATCTCAGTACACAGAGTAGTTCAAACCTAGATTGTAGAAGAGTTATCTATGTAAACAGAATAAAACCCTTTAGAATATCAACACAATTATTTCTATGTTATGAGAGATCCAGTCAAGGGCATAAGAATTTAAGATATGCCATATTGGTTCAGACCAAGGGTCCATTAAGCCCTTGGACTGACCACTGTCTCCAACAGTGGTCAGTCCAATTCACAAGTACCTGGCAAGTGCCCAAACATTAAGAAAATCCCAATGCTACTAACGATGGCAACAAGCAATGGCTATTCCCTATTGATTAATAGCAATATATGAACTTCTCTAGGAATTTATGCAAACCTTTTTTAAACCCAGCTATACTAACTGCCTTAACCGCATTCTCCGGCAATGAATTCCAGAACTTAATTTTGTATTGAATGTGAAATAATTTTATCCCAGGACAATCAGGATGCTAGTCCTCACATATGGGTGACGTCACCGAACGGAGCCCAGGCGGGAAAGCTTTCTGTCAAAGTTTCTAGAAACTTTTGACTGGCCCTGTGAGGCCACTGAGCATGCCCAGCATGCTATGATATTCTCTGCCACAGGTGTCTCTCTTTAGTCTTCACTTTTCCGCGCTGCCATTCGCACCACGGACCGATAGCCCTACCGTTGGGAATCTCGTTTTTGACTGAAAAGTCACTTTTTCTAAATATTCTCTGTCACGGGAAGATCTCTGCCTCGCCGGCTGGTGAGTACTCTCTGTTTAAAAATTTTCGGCTGAAAATTTTTCACACACACACACACGTTCGTTTCATCAACGGCCGTCGATCAAAAATGGTGACCGGTTTTAAAAAATGCCCGGTCTGCAACAGAAATATGTCCATTACCGATCCCCATTCGGAATGTGTAATGTGCCTCGGGGAACAACATGATGTCAATTCCTGCGAGAAATGTGCAGAAATGACAGTCAAGGGACGAAAGGCCAGGCAAGAGAAGATGGAACACCTTTTTTCTCTTCAGCTAATTCCTTCTCCCTCAAAAGCACCGAGGTCGTCTCCGGCTGGAGCAACAAAAAAAGTTCTCCTTAAAAAACCGCATCCGAATGGATCAGGAGACCGTTCATCCTCGCCATCTTCTGTACTCTCTACAAAGTCAACAGAACGATCCAAAACTAAACATCGCCATCGACATCGATCATCCTCCGAAACGGTGTCCTAGGACGAGTCGATGCCGAAGCGGTCTAAAAACCAAGACACGCCGGTGATTGGGCCTTCGCCGTCACCGACACCGACACCGTCATCGATGGTCGTTGCACTACCATCGCATACACCATCGGCTCCCTCGTTTACACCACAGCTTGAATTGTCTGCAATGATTAAACAAGCTGTTTTCCAAGCTCTTCAAGAGCAACAACTTCCGACAGGCCTGTCGATGCCGACCTCTTGGTCGATGCCGATACCCTCGATATCGATGCCGATACCCTCAGTATCGATGCCGATGCCTCCAGCATCGATGCCGATGTCTTCAACATCGATGCCGATGGCTATGCCATCGATGCCGATACCTTCACCGTCAGTATCGATGCCAATGCTTCTGCCTACACCATCGATGCCGGTGATAACACCGATGACAACAACGTCTTTTCCCTCAAGATCCTCGGCGGATACTATAACCACTACACCGAGGCTACTGACTCAATCTACATCGATGATTTTTCAAATTCCATCAACGAATCAAACGACTGCATCCCTGCAGCAACTTATTCCATCGGAGGAGGTGCACGATGAGACATTTTATCATCGCCTCCTACAAAGATACCAAAAAGTAATCGACAAATTACCACCTATTACAAAAAGGCAGGTATCTGCTGATTTTTTCCTCGATGATCCACAACCTGGACCTTCCGGGCTGCAAGCCCCTCCAGTTCCAACAACTCAAACAACTTATAGAGAAGAATCAGAAGACTCCTGGGATGATGAACCCTCTCAATTTTCCTCAGAGGAGTTCATGTCCAATCCTTCTTCTCCTGACCGAAGAAAGAAGTCACCTCCAGAAGATCTTTCCTTCTCATCCTTCATACAAACTATGTCTGATTCCATTCCATTTAAATTGGCTGCTGAGGAGGATACCAGAGCACAAACTCTCGAAGTATTACAGTTTGTGGATCCACCCAAACAGGTACTAGCAATACCTGTACATGAGGTGTTATTGGAACTTCAAAAAAGAATCTGGAAACACCCAGCTTCCATACCTGCAGTGAACAAAAGAGTAGAAACTACTTACATTGTTCAACCAGCTCCTGGGTACCATAAACAACAATTGCCCCATCAATCTGTCATTGTGGAATCAGCACAGAAGAAATCTAAACGTGTGCGCCCACACTCCTCCATCCCACCAGGCAGGGAGCACAGGTTCCTGGACACATTGGGTAAGAAGATTTACCAGAGTTCCATGCTGAGTACTAAAATCTCTGCATATCAACTCTATATAACTCAACATCAAAGAAATCTCTGGAAAGAGATGGAACAATTCATCACTTCCTTACCAACTCAATTCCAAGAGCCTGCTCAAGCAATTATATCAAAAGGTCTTGAAGCAGGAAAACATGAAGTGAGAGCAGTTTATGATAACTTCGAAACTGCTTCAAGAACAGCAGCAGCAGGAATCACTGCTCGCCGGTGGGCCTGGCTCAAGGCATCTGACCTCAGGCTTGAGGTTCAAGATAAGCTTGTTGACCTTCCCTGTCTTGGTGACAATCTCTTTGGAGATAAAATTCAAGAAGCGGTTCAACAGCTCAAGGATCACACGGAGACACTAAAACAACTGTCTCAGACCCCACAAGAATCTGTTGGTCAACCTTCTCGTCGTCCTCCACGAAGAGATGTAAGACACTCTTACTACAGGCCACGCAAGTACTACCAACCAACAAATAGGGGTAGATCCACCAGGCCAACTCAGCGTTCTCAAGCCAGACAATCCAGGCCTGCACGCCCACAACCGCCTGCACAAACAGGGCCTGCAACAGGCTTTTGAGGATTACACCAGAGAACAGATTCAACCTTGCAATCCCAAACTAAACCTTCCAGTTGGAGGCAGAATATCTTTTTTTCACGAAAATTGGCAAAACATAACCTCAGATCAATGGGTTCTTTCAATAGTTGCCCGAGGTTACAAACTAAATTTCACTTCAATTCCTCCAGAATTTCCACCAACATCATTCCAACAACAAAAATCTCAACTTCATCAATTACAAACAGAATTATCCACCCTTCTGAGATCCAAGGCCATTCAACCAGTGCCTCGGAAGCAGAAGGGCAGGGGATACTACTCCAAATATTTCCTCATTCCAAAGAAAACAGGAGGCCTACGTCCCATCCTAGACCTCAGAAATCTCAACAAATTTCTAAAGAAAGAAAAGTTCAGGATGGTTTCTCTAGGCACCATGCTTCCACTTCTTCAGGCAAAGGATTGGCTTTGTTCTCTGGATCTTCAAGATGCTTATGCTCACATTCCAATATACCCTCCTCATCGCAAATACCTGCGCTTCACAGTGGGCCTTCAACATTACCAATACAGAGTTCTCCCATTTGGACTGGCATCTGCTCCCAGAGTCTTCACCAAATGTCTAGCAGTAATAGCAGGACACTTACACAAAGAAGGTGTCCATGTCTTCCCATACCTAGACGACTGGCTCATAAAGAGTCCATCTCAACAAGGAGCAATAACTTCTCTCAACCGAACAATTGCTCTGCTTCACTCCCTGGGATTTCTCATCAATTATCAAAAATCCCATCTCACTCCAACTCATCTGCTTCAATTCATAGGAGCAGATTTGAACACAAACCAAGCAAAGGCCATTCTACCTATAGAACGGGCAGAAACCCTTATTCAGTTAGCAAGGTCCATTTCCTTACGGACACAGACCACAGCTCATCAGTTTCTGATTCTGCTAGGTCACATGGCATCAACAGTTCATGTTACTCCTATGGCAAGGCTAGCCATGAGAGTAACTCAATGGACTCTATGGTCACAATGGATCCAAGCAATTCAACCATTACACTATCCAATTCAAGTGACCCACCAACTAAGATTATCTCTACTTTGGTGGACCAACATGGACAACCTGTGCAAAGGCCTACCTTTCCAACAACCAGTCCCACAGACTACTTTAACTACAGATGCCTCCACCTTGGGATGGGGAGCTCATGTAGACAATCTCCACACACAAGGAACTTGGACAAAACTCGAAGCAACATATCAAATCAATTTTCTAGAGCTCCGGGCTATACGTTATGCCCTACATGCGTTCCAGGATTGCCTTTCACACAAGACTGTGAGATACGGGCTCCTATCTCCTTTGTCAAGAAGCAGCACAGATTTGGGGCTGGGCCTTGCATCACTCAATGTCCCTACGAGCCACTTATCTGGCAGGCATTCACAATGTAGTGGCGGACCGACTCAGCCGTCACTTCCAACCACACGAATGGTCCCTGGATCCTGCAATAGCAACCAGGATATTTCAACGCTGGGGTCAACCAACCATAGACCTCTTTGCATCACCTCTGAATCACAAAGTGGACAACTTCTGTTCTTTACACATACAGAAGAACCAACCAGCCAAGGATGCCTTTGCTCGCCCTTGGAACTCAGGCCTGCTATATGCGTATCCTCCAATACCGCTCATAACCAAAACTCTAGTGAAGCTACAACAGGACAGGGGGGCCATGATTCTCATAGCCCCGCATTGGCCTCGACAAGTATGGTTTCCCACACTTCTAGACCTCTCAGTCAGAGATCCAATTCATCTAGGAGTAGCTCCCACTCTCATTACTCAAGATCAGGGTCGGTTGAGACATCCCAACCTTCAGTCCCTGTCTCTGACAGCATGGATGTTGAAAGCTTGATTTTACAACCACTCAATCTTTCATCTCATATATCTCAAGTGCTTATAGCTTCACGTAAACCTTCCACACGAAAAAACTATGCTTCTAAATGGAAGAGATTCACTTTCTGGTGCTCAGCAAAGGATATAAATCCTTTCACTTGCCCCGCAACTTCTCTTCTAGACTACTTATACCATCTTTCGGAATCTGGTCTCCAGACTTCATCTGTAAGAGTATATTTAAGTGCAATCTCTGCTTACCATAACAAGATAGCAGATGCACCTATATCTACACAACCTCTCATAACTAGATTTATGAGAGGTTTAACTCACCTCAAACCACCAATTCGAAAACCCGTCCCAAGCTGGGACCTGAATTTGGTACTAACAAGACTCATGCGCTCCCCTTTCGAACCCATCGACTCTTGTAATCTTAAATTTCTCACATGGAAAACTATCTTCCTCATAGCCATTACTTCAGCTAGAAGGGTTAGTGAGTTACAAGCACTTGTCACATACGAACCTTATACAAAGTTCTTACATGACAGAGTGGTTCTCCGTACACATCCAAAATTCCTTCCCAAAGTAGTTACGGAATTCCACTTAAACCAATCCATAAATTTACCCTCATTCTTTCCAAGGCCTCATTCCCATCCAGGGGAAACAGCATTGCACACCCTGGACTGTAAGCGTACACTTGCTTTCTATCTAAACCGTACTGCAGTCCATAGGAAATCCACTCAACTTTTTGTTTCTTATGATCCAAACAAGCCAGGTAAGGCAGTGGGTAAACATACCTTATCCAATTGGATAGCAAATTGCATAGAGTTCTGCTATGAACAAGTAGGCCTTCCTCTTCAAGGGCGAGTAAAGGCATTTTCAGTAAGAGCAATGTCAACTTCAGTAGCACATTTTTGTTCAGTGCCAATCTTAGACATATGCAAAGCAGCAACATGGAGTTCTCCTCACACCTTTGCAGCTCACTACTGCTTAGACAAAGAAGGAAGACAAGATTCAGCCTACGGACAATCTGTCTTAAAGAACTTGTTTCCTGTTTAATCCCAACTCCTCCTACATCCAATGTTCTGGGATCTTCGGCTGACTCATTCAACAACAATACTTCACTGTTGCCTCAATACAACATGACTCAGCCTCTAGCTCGCTATTCACCCATATGTGAGGACTAGCATCCTGCTTGTCCTGGGATAAAGCAAAATTGCTTACCTTGTAATAGGTGTTATCCCAGGACAGCAGGATGTAGTCCTCACAGAACCCACCCGCCACCCCGCGGAGTTGGGTCTCATACCTTTTATTATTTTATTTTTTTTTGCTATCGCTTCATGCTATATACCAGACTAAAGAGAAACACCTGTGGCAGAGAATATCATAGCATGCTGAGCATGCTCAGTGGCCTCACAGGGCCAGTCAAAAGTTTCTAGAAACTTTGACAGAAAGCTTTCCCGCCTGGGCTCCGTTCGGTGACGTCACCCATATGTGAGGACTACATCCTGCTGTCCTGGGATAACACCTATTACAAGGTAAGCAATTTTGCTTTCTCCAATTTGTTTTAATTGTGCTACTTGCTAACTTCATGGAGTGCCCCCTGGTTCTTATATTATCCAAAAGAGTAAATAACTGTTTCATGTTTACCCGTTCAAGTCCTTTCATGATTTTGTAGACCTCTATCATATCCCTCAGCCATCTCTTCTCCAAGCTGAACAGCCCTAACCTCTTTAGCCTTTCCTCATATGGGAGCCATTCCATGCTCTTTATCATTTTGGTCACCTTTCTCTGTACTTTCTCCAGTGCAGCTATATCTTTTTTGAGATGTGGCAACCAAACTGAACACAGTATTCAAGGTGCGGTCTAACCATTGAGTAATACAGAGGCATTATGACATCCTTCATTTTACTTGCCATTCCCTTTCTAATAATTCCTAACATTCTGTTTGCTTTTTTGACTGCCACAGCATACTGATTTCAATGTAATATATCAGCTATTACGCCAGGATCTTATTCCTTGAAACGCCTAAAATGGAAGGTCTGCCAATTTCTAAACAAATCCTGTCAAAATGGCTTTCACAATGTATCATGCTTTGTTTCTCAATAGCAGGAATTAATCTTTCACAGAAAATTAAGGCCTATTAAGTAAAAGTGACTGCAGCAACAATTGCACACTATCCGTCAGCTTCAATTCAAGATGTCTGCAAAGCAGCTTCATGATCATCAGAACATACATTTACAAAACATTATTGCCTGAAACAGGATTTGCATAAAGATAGTGCTTTTGACCAGGCAGTTTTGAGAAATCTATTGTGATGACCCTTTCGGATTTCACTATAGAGCTCATAATCTTAAACTCTTTGAGCTAGAATAGAAAAGGTAGTGGAGAGAGGGGTGCAGCAGTCAGAACAGCTCCTTCATTGAGGTTGCTGGAAAGGCCACCCTCCTGCTGTTTATAAATGCAGCCTGCAGCATTTCACAGCGTGGTATTTTGGTTAGGAGTTAGAGAGAGTAGGAGTGTGGTTTTTTTGTGTTTGTTCCCCTGCTTGACTACTGAATTTCACAGCTTGGGCCAATACCATAGTGGGAAGGGGACCAGTGCTTTTCTGGGTGCTAGTTCCATATGTGTATTGGAGATTTTGGAGGACTGGTTGCCATTTTTTAGGTTTCCTTCTTGTGAGAGCACTGGTCCCACTAGCTGGAAGATTTTGGGCTATCTACCAGTTATATTAGATCAGGGGGTAGGGAAGACTCCAAATGGTCTTCAGCTCTTACAGAGGGAGATGGATCAGAAACCACCCACTGCAGGAATATTTCCTGATCTTTTCGTCATTTTTGTGAAGATTTTTTCTAAGTTCCCAAGAGGACATTTGTGGCTACCCTCCTGAAGGGACATCTGTGTTCCCTGCAACTGAATTTTTCCTACGAAAATTCTATTGTGACAACTGAAGAGGACAACTGTGAGTAAGACCTAAAATTCTACTTTGAGGACACCTGTCTGGCATCTTCACCCTGGAAGACATTTTAGGGAGACAGTGCAAAGTCTGTAATGTGAAAGTGCCATTTCTACTACTTAAGAATTCTGTCAGTAAAAATTTAATTCGGATACTCACTCTGAGCTTCCAGTATATTTTGTTGGTACTCACATCCTTTAAAGTTGGAAGAGAACTGATACTGCACCCATCTGCTCTGGCAGATTTAGCGGAAAGCTGAGAGATTTGGCACACTTGCCTATGTCCTGCAGCAGCAAGAAGAGCTAGCTGTTGTGTAAGCAGCTGAAGGGCAAAGGCTATAATAATCCGTTCCATCTCCTGCTCCTGAATGAACATCTACTGCTGCTGAACTGCTCTTATGTCCTCCACAGCTTCCACTATTTGGTGGGTGTATGTTAGCATCTGTTGGTCTGCTATCTACAGCATCCTTCCTCAGGCCCCCTCCTTCTGCAAGACTGGTGGCAAGATGTTTCCAGTCTTCTCATCAGGCCCGGATTTATTAATAGAAGATTTGCTGCCTTCTAGCTATGCTGAATCTCACTCAACAGAAAACAGTGCTTTGCTGCCTAATCCAGCCTGTCCTCTCTTAGGCAGTATGTAGGGAACAGGAGGGGAAGAGGTAATTCTGGAGCAAATATAGCAGAGCATAGAAGAACTACTCTCCCCTTTAATCCTGCCCCTCCCATCTTGTCATTCAGGGATAGGAGTGGAGGGCATGAGAGGAAGGAAAGGGGCAATGTTTGTGTATTTGAGAGAGAAGAGATTGGTGGGAAAAGGTGTATGCCAGATTGAGTAGGAGTTTAGAGAGGAGCTGCAAGAGGGAACAGAAGCAGAGCAAGGGAGGGAAACCTGCCTCCACTCCAAGCTACCTCCATCTCTGCAATTCAGATTCTTTTTTCCTTGATCTTAGATTCTATCCCCCAGATCTTAAAACCTCCTTAATTCCTACCTCTCCCTTCTCTCTAGATCCTAAAACTTGTCTCCTCCTACTCCCTCTTCCCCTTCCTCAGTCCCAGAACCTCCCTCCCTCTCCCTTCTTTTCCCCATCCCAGATTCCTAATCTCCCACTTCCTCGATCTTCCCCATCTCCCATCCTCCCCTTCCCCAGTCCTTTAGCCTTCTCCTCACTTCATTCCCGGTCTCCCTCTATTCCTTTCTCCATCCCTGGTCCTCTCACCCTCTCTTTTGTTTCCCCTATCCTTAGGATATCCTCCCTAAACTCACACCTGAGATCTGCTTTCCTTACTCAATAAAAATTAATACATTATAGAAAGACAAACAAGAATGGAAACACATTTTTATATAAAAGATCAATGTGCTTCAGAATTTTCAAATTTGTGCCACAGAATCTACCCCTGAACTTGAGCAGGAAACTGTGGGCCTGTGTCTTAGTACTTCTACTGCTAGTTGACCTAAATGGAGTTGGACCTGACAGTACCAGCAGTACCTAGGGGCAACTAAATCCTACAACTGTCATTGTTCCTCATTGCTTTGCTCCTGCAGTCTTGGAGCTTGGGGCACAAGAGGATCATCACTCATCAACTATAGTAGGCTGCACTGACTAACATAATAACATAGTAATGATGGTAGAAAAAGACCAAATGGTCCATCCAGTCTGCCCAGCAAGTTCTTATGGTAGTAACTGCTGCTCCATGCAGGTTATCCCAAATTTCTGTTAAGGGTAGTAACTGCCGCTCCGTGCAGGTAACCCCCAAGCCTTATGTTAAGTGTAGTAATACTACTAAAAACATTTTTACAGGGTGAGCAGCCTTGATAATTCAGTCAATGCTGCTTGAACATGTTTTGCTTTTGGGCTTGGCTGGAGAAGCAGTCCTGTATTTTTCCCTAATGTCTGTGTATTAGTACCCCAGACCAGTGGTTCTCAACCTTTTTTCTGTCGGGACACACCTGACAGATTTATTTATTTATTCAGTTTTATATACCGTCATTTGGTGCAGCCTTCATAACGGTTTACAAAAATCAAACAGAGAATATACAATTAAAACATATTTGCATAAATTAACAGTGGGAGAGATGAAGGGAAGGGGGTGAGGTTGGTGGTGCAAAAGGGAGGACAAGGAAATAAAGGGAAAAGGAGGATGGTAATAGTCTTGGTATGTATTCATCTTTGGGATGGACTTCTAGCATTGTTAATTATAAGTTCATATTGCTGCTACAATGGTTGATGCCAGATGTTATTTCAGTATCTCTCTTGCATGGGTCTGGTTGGTAGCATTGATTGAAGTTAGATTGTTGAATTAAATCATTAATGTAGACTTTGTGAAAAAGGAAAGTCTTAAGATCCTTCTTGAACGTTTTGATATTAGTTTGAGTTCTCAAATAAGGTGGTAGGGAGTTCCATTTTTTAGGACAGGCAATGGAGAAAGCTCTATTTCTTGTTGTTGATAGATGAGAATCTCTGATGGGAGGAATTATTAGACGAGAAGTGTTATTTGATCGAAGTTTCCTTTTGTTATTCTGTGGAGTGATAGTCAAGTTTGTTAGTTTATGGTGATCGGAATGTATTAATTTGTGTATAATGGTCAAAATCTTACATTCAATTCGGGATTTAATAGGAAGCCATTGTAGTGAAGTTAATATTGGGGTGATGTGATCATTCTTTTTTTTCCCAGATGGTTCTCACATCCATGACACACTGAACCCATGATCGTCACGGGGCTAGATGTAAAAGTACAGTTTGCATCCATGGGAACCCCCCCTGACCCACAATAATGGATGTAAAGCAGAATTACAACATTCCCCATACAACTCACCCTAGAAAAAAGATATTCTGGTTCTGGTGTCATCTCAGTAACAGCAACTCAAACTCCTTCTACTACCAAGCTCAATAGCCCTACTTATGAAAAGACAGCAGTTTACCACCAATGCAAGACCTCTTGAGTAAACACAACAAATAAGACTGATACAAACACTTACATGCTAGTAAAATATCTCACTTCAGTAAAACACACAGAACCGACCTAACATACTCCCAGGATCTGCAGTTATGTACATAAACTAATCCGCACACCTGTATTATGGAATGCACTCAACCAGTAACAACCCTATCTATGAAAAGGCAACACTACAAATATTAAATCAGGCCCTAAACATCAATATTCCTCCTATTAGGAAAACAGAACTAGCAAGCAGCTATAGATCTCCACACAGAAATAATTGTAAAACTATACTAATAAGCAGAATAAATGTTTCAAAACAGCTATGAATAGAATAACATCCAACAATTAAAAACTCATAAAAACTATTCAAAATCCTCCAAACACCAATAAAATATTTCAAAAAAGCAGACATATCACATAATATTAAATAATTAAAATGGCAGTCAATCAAGAAAGATAAACTTAAAAAGCCACCTTTACTTACCCCCTCCAGCAGCTCTCCTACTCATGTCCTCTTCCATGCAGGCCGTAGCACACACCAGAAGCAGCAGTAGTGGCTAAGCTCTATACTCATGGTCCTCTTCCTTAGGACACATGACCAGTCTCTCTGTCTCTCTCACACACACACACACCATACCAGTCACACCCCCATGACCAGTTTCTGTCTCACACACCAATCATCTCCCAACTAGTCTTTGACACACACACCAGTCACCTACCTGAACAGTTTCTCTCATTCCATACACACACACAGGCTTCCCACTCCCGTGTTCTATCTTACATATACGGGCTTCTCACTCCCTTACTGTGTCTCACACACATCCACACACCCAGGTTTCTCACTCCCATGTTCACTCTCTCCACATGCACAGGCTTCTCATTCCCATAAACACTTTCTCTCTCTTACACATACACGCACCAGTCTCTCTCTCATTCCCATGCTCACTCTCTCCACATGCACAGGCTTCTCATTTCCTTAATCACTTTCTTTCACATACACACACCCCAGTCTCTCTCTCTCACACACCGTCACCTTACCAACCAGTCTCTCTCTCCTGCATGCAAACACACACAGGCTTCCCACTCCCATGCTCTCTCTCACATATACAGGTTTCTCAGTCCCATGCTTTCTTTCACACACACACCCACAACACCAGGCTTCTTACTCCCATGCTTTCTCACATACCCAGATTTCTCATTTCAATGCTTTCTCTCTCTCTTTCTCTCTCTCTCTCTCTCACACACACACACACCCACAACACCAGGCTTCTTACTCCCATGCTTTCTCACATACCCAAATTTCTCACTTCCATGCTCTTTCTCTCTCACACACATACATCAGTCACCTCCCTGACCAATCTTTCACTCTCTCACACACACTCCAGTCATCTCCCTGACCAGTCACTTTTATTGTCTCTCACATATACACACATCACCTCTCTAACCAGTTTCTCTCAATCACACACATGCTCTCAATCAAATACATGCTCTCAATCACACACACATTCTCTCACTTACAGGCTGGCTGTCTTCTCTCTCTCACTCACTTCCTCTCCCCCCCCCCCCCCACCTTCCCCCGAGCACAAATGGTAGCTGCAGCAGCCTCCTCCAGCCCCTGCAGGCCAAGAAAGAAGAATCCCATCAGCCACGGGAAGCTTATACTGCTGTCTCCTTTGCCGATTGCTGGCTGCTTCGATTGCTCCAGGCCATGCTACTGCTCGGGGGCCGATACTGCTGCCGCCGCCGCTGCTACTTTTCCACATGGCACGGCTCTTTCTCCTTCTCGCTCACTGCACTGCGTATCACTTCCTGTTCTGGGGCAGGCGCGGGAAGAAGAAAAGGCCAGCCGCGGGTGCCACAGCTTCCTCTAACAACGCTGCCATTCCCATTGGGCTTGAACATGCTGTTAGCCCGGCGGCAATGGCAGCAGGGAAGGAAGAGCAGCAGGAGAGACCAGGAGCACGCGACACACCTGCCGGTGCTTGGCGACACACTGGTGTGTCGCAACACACCGGTTGAGAAGCGCTGCCCCAGACTATAAAAGATAGGGCCCAGTGTTGGCTATAGTCTGAATCCAATTCCGCTTTCACCCCCACCGTACTGCAAGGATACCAATTTTAGCAAGGTCATTGGTCCCCAGTTGGAAAATAACATTGATATCGGAGTCTCTACTTTATTCTATAATTGCATTGATTATCTGGTTGGTATTTCTACTGGCTGACAATCCTGGAAGGTATTTAACTGTTGAGTCCCCATCAAAATTATTTCCCAAAATGGTTTCTCTGATGACTGAGTCTCCCAGCAGAAGTAGATTCCTTTTATGACTGTTGCATCCACGACCTTCAGATCCTGATACGGGCGTGGCCGCTAGCTCATGCGAGAGTGTGAGCCCCTGAACCACGGCACGACTCAGAGAGGAGCCCTGAGCCACACCGTGGGAGGTGAGAGAATGCAAGCACGGGCGGACCAGGAACAAGCAGGACTGAAACTAAAGCAAGGAACTCGGAACAGGCACCAAGCAGGATCAGCCCTCTGCTGGACCTACACGCACCAAGGAGACCCAGCAATGCAATTCTGGTCTCAGGAGTAGCCCTCCGGCCACTCGAAAGCCCTTTCGAACCCGCCGCTTGGGAACGACAAGTGCGTGAGGCCAGACGGAGGCTGAGGGCAGGAACAAGACGAAGACTTGGAACTCGGAAGGGCTCAGACAAGGACTTGGAACTTGGAAAGACTCAGTCAAGGACTTGGATACTCAGAAGACTCGGACAAGGATTCAGGTTACTCAGAAGACTTGGACAAGGATTCAGGTTACTCAGAAGTTCTCAGGCAAGGTTTCAGGACTCAGGCGAAAGTACTGGATGAGAACTGCATCACAGCGCGCCCTACACAGCCACCCATGGCTGGTCACGGACCACACTGAAGTGGAGCAGGTTCTGGCAGAGTCATGGGCATGGACGGAAGCATACAAGGAACTCCGAAGACCAGGTCAGGATTCAAGACTCAGGATTCAAGACTTGGAACTTGGAACTCGGAACATTAAAAACAAGGGTCTTCTGGAGACTTGCACTGTAGACGAGAAGACGGCCTTGTACCACGAAGCGCCCTACACAGCCCCCCATGGGCTGGTCACGGACCATGGCAGTGGCACGCCAGGAAAGGTGGACACAGGAAGCTGGGAACTGGTTGCAGAGGCGAAGACGAAGGCATCAGGACCAAGACATCAGGAACACGGAACATCTGGAACATCAGGACTCAGGAACGGAACCACGGAACATCAGGACATGGATCAGGCGACGAAGGAGTTCCGACAAAGGATGAGACCAGGAACATCAGGACGAGGAGACCAGGAACATGGAACAAAGAGCCATCTAGATAAGTGAAGACCACAGAGGACCTTGACCCGAAGAGGAACACAGACAACTGTGGATTCTGGATCCGAAGGCCCCGAGGAACTGGAAGTGAGCCCTTTTATAGGGCTGAAGCAGGAAGTGAAATGAAGAAGACTTTCGGTGGGGCCGCAGGCTTTTCCCACCACTGACCCTTTAAATAGTGTGAAGAGGCGCGTGCTGACGGCTAGAGGAGGGCCCAGGGAGGAGTTGGACCACGGACAGCAGCGTCCTCCATGCCGTGAAGAAAAGCAGGGCCTGGCGGCAGCACTAGGCCATGAAGAGAGGACTTGGCGGCAGCTTCCTACCACATGGGTCCTGGCGGCAGCACTCAGCAAGTGGGGAATCCCAGCAAGGGATTCCCCACTGCAGAAGCAGAGTTCCAGCGGCAGCACAGGCCGCGAACAAAGAAGTCAGGAGGCGGCAGCAGCAAGCTCATGAGCCGGCCTCCCGACTACAGAGAGGAAGCAACAGCTGCAACCTCTTTGCCGCGTGAAGATGACGTCGGTGGCAGCCCACCGCGGAGACAGTCAACAGCAGCGGGCAGGTGAGTGGAGAGGCCTACTCGCGGGATGGGCTCCGCGAGCAGGATCATAACAATGACCTTTGACAATGTTTAAGGGTTACTGGGTACAATGGGTAGCTACATTCCTTTCAGATATCACCTCATTTTCCATTCCCGCAGCTTCTTCATTTTCCAGTGCAGAAAAGGTATTATGAAAGGGTAACAAAGGGGAGAGTGGGTGTCTCTTCATCATAGGCCTTATTCTGCCAGAGCCCACTGTAATCCATTTATTACTAGGTTTCTGAATCCTGGATGTCTGACTTCTCTGTGTGCTGCACAGTTGGGGAAATTGTGTGTCATATAGTCACATGTCTTGTTCTATAAGAGCCCGCTGTATACCATTTAAACTTGGGTTTCTGAATCCTCTATGGGAGCTGTGGAGAGATATTCCCCATCCCAGATTCCTAATCTCCTTGCTGCTGCTGCTGCTGTTGTACAGGCTGCTGATGTGAAAGGACAGGCAGACCATCTGCAACAGCTTCCTAGCTGTAGTCCCTGTAGGTAGGGAAAAGTTATAACATTTGGGGCTAAGTATTTGGGCATTGTTTTTCCTAATGGTATGATGTATGAAGGTCTTACTGAAATCTAAGTACACCATATCTGACAATATCTTCTGATTCAACTCTCTGGTCACCCAATCCAAGAAATTGATCAGATTTGTCTTATAATTCCTACCTCTGATAAATCCATACTGCCTCAGATTTTGTAATCCATTGGATTCTAGAAACTGCAGTATCCTCTGTTTTAGCAGCAATTCCATTAATTCTCTCACCACAAAGATAAGACTTAACTGGTTTATAGTTCCCAGCCTCCTCCTTACTTCCATTTTTATAAATAGGAACACATCTGCCCATCTCCAGTCCTCTGCAACTAATGATTCTAAAGAAGTATTGATAGAGTCAGCCAACAGAGTTCCAAAGCTTCTCTGAATTCCCTTAAAATCCTTCGATGTACCCCATTTGGCCCCATCACTCTATCTACTTTGAGGCCAATATTCAGCCACTGAGCGGTTTGACTAACTAGCCAAAAACACATTTTCAGCTAACTAGCAGGGTATATTAAAGTTAGCTGCGTATATTTATGCGGCTAACTTTAGGGCAGCCCTACAGCACGAACAGAGTAGCCACATAAGTTAAGCGGGGTAATAGTGTCTGGAGATCTGAAGATGGTGAATCAATGTGACAAGGTGATAGCTAAAGCCAGAAGAATGCTGGGCTGCATAGAGAGAGGAATAACCAGTAGAGATGTGAATCGTGTCCTCGATCGTCTTAACGATCGATTTCGGCTGGGAGGGGGAGGGAATCGTATTGTTTCCGTTTGGGTGTGTAAACTATCGTGAAAAATCGTTAAAATCGTGAGCCGGCACACTAAACCCCCCTAAAACCCACCCCGACCCTTTAAATTAAATCCCCCACCCTCCCGAACCCCCCCCCCCAAATGCTTTAAATTACCTGGGGATCCGGCAGTGGTCCAGAACGGCGGCGGTCCGGAACGGTCCCCTCAATAGAATCGTGTTGTCTTCAGCCGGCGCCATTTTTCAAAATGGCCGCCGCAAAATGGCGGCGGCCATAGACAAAAACGATTCGACGGAGGAGGTCGTTCCGGACCCCCGCTGGACTTTTGGCAAGTCTTGTGGGGGTCAGGACGCCCCCCCAAGCTGGCCAAAAGTTTCCTGGGAGTCCAGCGGGGTTCCGGGAGCGATTTCTTGCCGCGAATCGTTTTCGTACGGAAAATGGCGCCGGCAGGAAATCGAGTGCAGGAGGTCGTTCAGCGGGGGTCCGGAACCCCCGCTGAACGACCTCCTGCACTCGATCTCCTGCCGGCGCCATTTTCCGTACGAAAACGATTCGCGGCAAGAAATCGCTCCCGGAACCCCGCTGGACTCCCAGGAAACTTTTGGCCAGCTTGGGGGGGCGTCCTGACCCCCACAAGACTTGCCAAAAGTCCAGCGGGGGTCCGGAACGACCTCCTCCGTCGAATCGTTTTTGTCTATGGCCGCCGCCATTTTGCGGCGGCCATTTTGAAAAATGGCGCCGGCTGAAGACAACACGATTCTATTGAGGGGGCCGTTCCGGACTGCCGCCGTTCTGGACCACCGCCGGATCCCCAGGTAATTTAAAGCATTGGGGGGGGTTCGGGAGGGTGGGGGATTTAATTTAAAGGGTCGGGGGTGGGTTTTAGGCAGTTTTAGTGTGCCGGTTTTCCTGCCCTCCCCCTTCCCCCGATTTACGATTTTTTAACGATAAATCGGGGGAATTGGTATTGTATCGTGGCCCTAACGATTTTTTGACGATTTAAAATATATCGGACGATATTTTAAATCGTCAAAAAACGATTCACATCCCTAATAACCAGTAAGAAAAAGGAGGTGATAATGCCCTTGTACAATTCCTTGGTGAGGCCTTATTTGGAGTACTGTGTTCAGTTCTGGAATCCGTATCTGAAGGGGGATAAAGATAGGATGGAGGCGGTCCAGAGAAGAGCGACCAAAATGGTGTGGGATCTGTATCAGAAGACCTATGAGGAAAGGCTGAAGGATCTGAATATGTACACCCTAGAAGAGAGGAGGTGCAGGGGAGATATGATACAGACCTTCAGATACCTGAAAGGTTTTAATGATGCACAATCGTCAAACCTTTTCTGTTGGAAAGAAATCAGTAGAACTAGGGGTCATGAAATGAAACTTCAGGGAGAATGACTCAGAACCAATGTCAGGAAATATTTCTTCAAGGAGAGGATGGTGGATGCCTGGAATGCCCTTCCAGAAGAGGTGGTGAAGACGAAAACAGTGAAAGAATTCAAAGGGGCATGGGATAAACACTGTGGATCCCTAAAAACTAGAGGATGGAAATGAAGAAGAGTGCATGGGGGTAACTTGCTGGTGCAGCAGTTACTACCCTTAACCTATAAGCCTACATATTATTAATGCAACTCTATTAGTGCTCTCTGCTTCAACAGCAGGGGAAAAGGGGAATGGGATTCAGACAGCAACCAACGAGGGCCCTGACTTTTATGATCTGGGGAAACAAATTAGCATGGGGGTAACTTGCTGGTGCAGCAGTTACTACTCTTAACCTATAAGCCTACATATTATTAATGCAACTCTATTAGTGCTCTCTGCTTCAACAGCAGGGGAAAAGGGGAATGGGATTCAGACAGCAACCAACGAGGGCCCTGACTTTTATGATCTGGGGAAACAAATTAGCATGGGGGTAACTTGCTGATGCGGGGGTTACTACCTTTAACCAATAAGCCTACATACTGTTAACACAACTCCATCATTGCTCTCTGCTTCAAGGGCAAGGGGTTACAAGGAATTGGATTCAAACAGTGACCAAAGAGGGCCCTGACTTTTATGGTTTGGGAAACTGATAAACATGGGGGTAAACTGAACGGCACAGCAGATACTACCATAAGCTTGCTGGGCAGACTGGATTACTCCTGGGGGTATTCTGCGCTACTGCGGAATGCAGAATTTGCGCAGAATTCCCCCTTCCTGCAAATTTCCTCTCTCACCTCTCAGATTTCCTCCCTCGTCGCCCTTCCCACAGATTTTCACCGTTGCCTCGACGATTTCCTCCCTCCAAAACCGGAAGCGCACAGACAGCAGCCATTGCGAGAGTAGGGGCGTCTCAGCACAGCAGAAAATAGCAGAGGAGACCCTGGCATGCTGCGAACAGAGCGCGGCACATGGGACGCGCTCTGTTCGCAGCGAAAAGGGAAGGCCCTCGTGTGCCGCGAACGGCGCGCCCGTGCCTTCATCTTCGCCGCAAACGGAGCACATCCCACGGCATGCCAGTGAGAGAGAATGTGTGTGTGAGAGAGGGGAGGGTGACAGCATGGTTGGTGAGAGGGGGTGGGGAAGGTGAGAGAGAGCGCAGGAGGGTGTGAGAGAGATCATGGTTGGTGAGAGGGGGGTGGGGAACGTGAGCGAGAGAGCAGGAGGGTGTGAGAGAGAGCATGGGAGGTAAGAGAGGGTGGGTGGGGGGATGCTTGAGTGTGGGTTTCAGAGAGAGGGAACCTATATGAGGGGAAGGGGATGCCGGTGAGAGAGAATGTGTGTGTGAGAGAGGAGAGAGGGTGTGGGGGACAGTGAGAAACAGCTTGGTTGGTAAGAGGGGGAGTGGGAGGATGCTTGTGGGTTTCAGAGAGGGAGCCTATGTTGAGGGGAGGGGAGGGTGACAGAGCAGGAGGGTGAGAGAGAGCATGGGAGGTAAAATAGGGGGCTGGGGGGATGCTTGAGTGTGGGTTTCAGTGAGAGGGAGCCTATATGAGATTGTGAAGGAGTGTGTATCTGTGTAAGAGATTGGGAGCTCGTGTGTATGAAAAAGGGATTGTGTGTATGTGAGGGTGCTAGCCTGTGTGAAGGGATTGTGTATGTGAGGGAGCCTGTATTGAGGGTGTATGTATGTGTATTAGAGAGAGTGAGCATGTGTGTGAGAGAGGGAGGGACAGAGGGAGCCTGTGTGAGGGGCAGTACTGAGAACAGGGTCAAAGTCTGGGACTGGCAATAGAGTAGAAAGGGTTGAGCCTAGAGGTGAAGGGGAGAGATATTGGCAGGTGGAGGAGTTGGGGCCTGAGAGGGCAAACTGGCCAGGGGAGTAGGGAGAGCGAGTGGAAGGGACACTCTTACAGTGAATTTCTAGGGAAATTCTGCTAAAAATATTTACAATTCTGCAACTTTAAGTAACAACCTTTTTCTGTAATAATTTAAAATGTAGTTACTTAAAGACTGTCATGTAAATTGTGTTATTTTGACCAATATAAAGTTTGCAGAATTTTCAGTTTTTGTGCGCAGAATTTTAAATTTTTCTGCGCAGAATTCCCCCAGGAGTACTGGATGGACCATTTGGTCCTTTTCTGCCGTCATTTCTATATTTCTGTATTTGGGTTTTTTTCAACCTTTTTTTCAAATTCTATTTATTTATAAACTAGCGGTACCCGGCCACGCGTTGCAGTGGCAGAGTCAGGTTCTTTACCCTCCCTTCCCCTTGCTCATTTACCTCAGTCACTCATCCTCCTCCCCCTTGGTCACTCACCCCCCCTTCCCTCCCCTGTCCCCACTCCAACTCTCTCCCCTCACACTCACCTTTCCCCTCATTCTCCCTCCCCTGACACTCACCTCCCCCCTCATTCTCCCTCCCCTCACTGTCACCTCCCCCCGCCTACTGCCTACCCTTCAGATCAGAAAACCTTTGTCTTTCTATTTCTATGGGAACCCCCTCACCCCCAAAAAAAACCCCAATCCCAACCCTTTAAATCAAATAATAACCTCCCACCTTCCTGGCCACTCCCAAGACCTGGGAAATTAAAATTGTTGGTGCTACATGTGGTCTGTCCCTGGGCGTCTTTGCACGTTATGTAGCCAAATAGGGGAGTGCCTAACCAAATTTGCACTTCCAAATTTGTTTTGTGGTCTGGTGAGGGCTATTTTGGTGCGTTCCCGAGATCGTGCAAGTTTAGTGTATGTATTTGTGTGTGAACCTCCCCCTTCCCCCAAAAAACAACCCTATGAGAAAAGTTCTCTTAAACTAACCACCCCACACTCTCCTGCCCCCCTCCCCCAGCCCTGTGAAAAACAGTAGCCCCCCCCTGCCCCCCCAGAGTTGCTGAATGAATGAAATCTGCCCCCCCTCGTGACCCCTCCCCAAGATGTTCGCAATAAATTCATCACCACCCCCCACCCTCCAGACCCCCCGAGACCTGATAAAAATGTCAGTCGGTGGAGCGGGCTTCAGGAGCGGCCCAGGAGTGATGTATTGGCGTTGGTCCGTCGGCTGCGAGCACTGAAACGGGTTCCGATGGCCCTTTGCCCTTACTTTGTCAGTGGGGTGGAGCAATGGCAGCGGTAGGTCCTCTGACATAGTAAGGGCAAAGGTCCGCCGGCTGCCAGTCCTGAAAATGGCGCCGAGGGGCCCTCGCCCTTACTATGCTACATGGGCTACTGCCGCCATTGGTGTCCCCGAGTGGCATAGTAAGGGAAAGGGCCATTGGCGCCATGTTGATTGCTGGCAGCCGACAGCCGTAGTGCAGAAGATGTGTCCCAGACCGGTCCTGGCCCCCCCGCTGGAGCCTCCCGGACTTCTGTCAGGTTTTGTGTGTGTTGTGAGGGCCTGGGAAGTAAATCAATTTGGCATGTGTGTGGGGGGTGGGAGGAGGGTGGTGGGTGTATTTTATCTGTAAAGGAAATAGTTATCTTCCGGCAAAAAAAGTGCGCGAATGTGTTAAAATGGAAGTGAAACGTGGACATGGACTGGCGAAATGATTAGTGTAGTGTGTTTTAGTGTAAGGTGTAACAGATGGCGCATACATCCAGCAGATGTTGCTGTTTTCTCGAAAAAAAATTTAAACCTATTTTACTTGTCACAGGTGTGACATATCTGTAATGTAAGTACAGAAGAACCTTCCTGTATGCGAAATGAAGGTTATGTCCAAATTTGAAAGCAATCGCTTCAGTGGTTTCTGAGATTAGCGATTTTGTCCAAACTATTTAACATTTTTATTTATATAGATTACAAACATAATACAAAGCAATAAACTTTGCATTACAGCAACTTAACTGGAGTAAAACAAATAAGTACATTAGAAATTAATACAAAAAAAAGAAACCAAAACACCAGTAATCATCATAAAAGAAACAAAGAGGAGAGAAAATGGGGACTAAATAGCAAAAACAAGAAACAGCTATAACGGGACAGGCCGACTCATAAATATGTATATATAGATATATATATAGATATTTAGATATAGATAGATAGATCCGAAAAAGATTTCAATTGATCAGAAACAAAAAAAATGCATAACAATCAGTGTTAAGTTTTACGACATACTTGCAAGGGTATTTTAACAAAAAAGAAATACCTAAATTGAGCATGCCCTGGCTCAAAACTAAAAACCCCTTCCTTCTCTTCTGCATTATTCTGGACAAATAGAGATAAATCCTTACAACTTGACCCAGAAAAGCAGTGTTCATGTACCTGAAATAAAATTTCAAGATATTACCAGATCTTGCTCAAAAACAAAAGACACCAAGAAAGAGGTTAAGTTTTGATTATTATCAAAAAGTTTAAAATTTTGATTCTGTGCTCCAGAACTTGAATTTGATAAGAAAAATACCTTATTAATAGGAGGAATATCAGAAGAGGAAATATGCAGGATATCCAAGAAATATTTTTTCAAAGTTGAAATAAGAAGTTCACCCATAACTTTAGGAAAATTGAGCAATCAGAAGTTTAAATACCTGGAGTGATTCTCAGAGGTTCCTAACCTCTTAGAAAGAGCACATTAGTCTTGTATCGTTGCAGCTCTGATTCTATGAATTACTTTAATCTTAGTTTCCATATTATTAATCTTGTCAGTATGCTGCAGCTAAATGTTCCATGCTGAGAAACCACATGATCTAAACAGGTTGTTACAACATCAAGCTTATTGACAAAGGTATTCAAGGAATTAGCAAGAAGAGCCACCAGCTCCCATAACAATACCAATGTCACAACTGCTGGTTTCAAAGGAATTGGAAAGAACTCACCACCAGGCTGTTTTAGATTTCCTGTTGCAGCTCCCAAAGAAGGGAGCGCCTTCTCTTCACTTCACCTCCTCTGGCATAAATCAGACTGTTGCAGGGCAAAATGGCAGGAGATCCTAGGGATACCAACTCCAAGCTGACCCTCTCTTTCAAAATCTCAGCCATGACCTCATCTATAGGCGTTGAAGCCGAGACAGCAAAAGAGTCACATCACTCCCTCGGCGGCTCCAAATAATTGTGGAGGCTAAGAGATAACTCGTTCCTTGGTGAGTGCAACACTCCCTCACCAGCACTCATAACAGAGAGTTGTTCCTCCAGCACAGAGTGCCCTGGAGACATGAATGATGTATTGGAAGGCTGACTTAGAAAGTGAGCAGATAGGGAAGGGAAAACCCTCACCTTCTCCTTCCCCTTTGTCTTAGAAAGTATATTTAGAAGACAAGTAAAAGCAGCAGGAGAAGCTCAGCCACAAGACATGTCTCCTCACGCTGCCATAGCTCCGGCCGCCAACCTTTTTTGGGGGGCCTCAAGGATGGTAATTTTGTTTGGGCCTTAAGGATGGTAATTTTAAATAATATCCACAACTCCTTCAAGTTTTAACCTTGTGGATTGCTCCTTTCAGTTTTTATTTAACAAATTTCTTCGTTTTATCATAGTCTCCCTTTTTATAGTTAAATGCTTCTGCAATAGTTTTCTTAGTATTCACCCTTAATTGACTATGTCAAATTTAATTACATTATGAGCAGTGTTGCCAAGAGATGCACCATGTTTATTTCTTGCATCAGGTTCTGTGATCCACTGAGAACTAGATATAATATTGTTCCCTAACTTGTTGGTTCCATGACCAACTGCTACATGAAGCAGTCATTGATGGGAACTAGGAACTTTACCTCCCTTGCATGACCTAGTGTGACATTTACCCAATCAATACTCAGGTTATTGAACTATAGGCCAGTGAGTCTGACAATGGTGCCAGGTAAAATGGTGGAAATTATTATCTAGAACAAAATTACTGATCCTGTGGATAAACATGGCTTAATGGGGAAGAATCAATATGTATTTGGCAAAGAGAAAATGGTGGAATAAATAAAGGATAATGTACTAGAATTTTTTTGAAGGTATGAATAAGCATGTGGATAAAGGTGATCCTGGTGATTATAGTATTTTTCATTTTTCTGACAACATTTGATAAAGGCCTTCATGAGAGACTCCTGGAAATGTAAAAGTTATGATATAGGAGGCAACATCTTATTGTGGTTAAAAGATAGGAAACAGAGTAGGACTAAATGATTATTTTTTCCAGTGGAAAAAAGTAGATAGTAGAGTGTCTCAGGAATCCTTACTGGGACCAGTGTTTTTTTAATTTGATCATTAACTAATCTGGAAAGGGAGCAATGAGTGATCACATTTGCAGATGACACAAAAATATTTAAAGTACTTAAAACACAAGCTGACAGGAACTGCAGAAGGACCCTGCAAAACTAGGGAACTGGGCATCTAAATGGCAGAATAAATTTTATGTGGACAAGTACAAATTGATACACATAGGAATATTTTTCCCTAACTATAGGTATACAATTCTGGGTTCTATATTAGGAATTACCACCCAGGAAGATAATCTTGGACTCATTGCGGACAATATGTTGAAATCCTCAGTTCAGTATTCATAGGCAATCAAAAAAGCAAATAGAATGTTAAGAATGATTCAAAAAGGAATAGAGAATAAAACTGAAATATTGTATTACCTATGTTCCGAGCCATGGTGCAAACACATCTTGAGTTTGTGTGCAGTTCTGGTTGCCCCATCTCAAAAAAGAAAATACAGCAAAACTAGAAAAGATTCAGAAAAGGGCAACAAAATGATAAAGATGATGGAATGGTTCCTTTATGAAGAAAGGGTTAGGTTAGTGCTTCAGCTTGGAAAAGAGATGCCTGAGAGGGGATATGATAAAGGTTTGTGGAACAGATTAATAGGGAATGTTTATATACCCTTTCAAATAGTATTAGTACTAGGGAACATTCCATGAATCTAAGCGGATTGCGGATTTTAAATATATTCAAGGAGACCAATATCCAGTAGGCCGTTTAGTGGATAAGTTATCTGACTGAAGTTAGCCAGATAATTTGTCCTGTGTATTCAGCGGGATAAACATCCTACTGATTATACTAGCCTAAAGTTATATAGCCGGTTAGATTTTTTAGTTATCTGGCCTTGTGTGGCCAGATAACTTCCTACTTAACTGGACATCTTCAAAAGAGGTAAAGCAAAACAAAAAAGGAGTGAGTTTCCCATAAAAGTCCATAAAAGGTCCCTGGCACTTTTGTCCATAAAAGTCCCTGGCACTTTTGTAAGAGTCTGGGTTCCCCTGTTGGGACACACCTGCTGGCTGGGGGTGGGGGGGGGAAGAGGGGGGATGCTCTTTCTGTTATTTTGATAATGTGGAAGAGTTACCAAGTCTCTATCTGAAAGTTTAACTAAGTATAGGAACTTTCCCTGGCATAGAGAAGGTGATTTTCACAGTGTGGTCTTATTCCATGAAGGGTCTTTTCCTGAGAATGGAGGAGTATGAGAAGTAGAGCAGAGAAGTCATGAGGCCATTCATGTTCACTGTTAGAAAAAGTCAGTTTAACCCAGTGCACTTGTGTACTGTACTATGAGGGACCACAAACGTGATGTTTGCTATAAGTCTGTTTGAGGTCAAATTTGAACCCGGACACCAGTCAGCAGTTTTAGGGGCTGTTATAAAATTTAAGCATGCTCCTTTGATGTGGCTGTCCTGACTTTTAGTACCACCCACTGGGGGAGTTGGCAGAGATTCTCATCTGAGCTCTTTTTTAAAATTATTTATTTATAGAATTTAAATTACAAAACATGAATAAACTTTGTTAAAGCAACATAGGGAACAAGCATAAGCTTATAGCAACAAACTTATATCAGGAAAAATCTATACCACGCACATTAGTCCACAAAATTGTGCAGGAGAAGCAACTAATGTAGGAGGGAAGAAAAATACCTTTTGAAGACATGGAAACTGCGTAAATACTACCAAGACAACTATAGTTCTACATAGGATAGGCTCACACAGTGATTCTGGCAAGCTCTGTCACACTATTCAAGATGACCACAACTGGCTTCTCAACCCATCTGGCACCCCCCTATCAGCCATCCCAAAATTAAATCAATCTCCTTATGTGAGAGATCTAGGAGTCACCCTTGACAACCAGCTTAACTTAAAAAAATTTGTAAACACCACCACCAAGGATTGTTTCTACAAACTGCAAGTTCTTAGAAAACTCAAACCATTACTTCACTTTAACAATTTCCGCATGGTACTACAATCCATCATACTATCTAAAATTGACTACTGAAACTCCCTCCTACTAGGGCTCCCTACCAACACCATTAAGCCACTCCAGATGTTTCAGAATTCCGCAGCCAGAATTCTCACCAACACCAACAAAAGAGATCACATCACCCCTATCCTTAAGAACCTCCACTGGCTGCCCATTAAACAAGGATCCTCTTTAAAGTTCTAACAACTATCCATAAAGCCTTGCACAACATCTCCCTGCTCTACCTAAGCTTCCAACTGCATCCACATACATCATCCAGACCTATCAGAGGAGCATACAAAGGCACATTCTATGCCCCCCCAGCAAAATCTTCCCTAAGGAAACGCGCCCTATCTCCAGCAGGCCCGACACAATGGGACGCGCTCCCGCCAGACATCCGACAAGAACCTTGCCACTCGACTTTCAGAAAGAAACTCAAAACCTGGCTGTTCTGCCAAGCTTAACCAGGAACATAAGCCCTTATTCTTTTTCTTGGCCTTTCTGCCAAGCTTATCCAGGAACCTAAGACCTTCACTTCACAACCTGCCTTCTCGTTCCTCCATATTTCCGCAATGTCCGATTCATTTAAGATTGTTCTGGGCACGATATACCCTATTAGTATTCTCCGCTGCAGATCACTGTTGTTCACTCTTACAAGCTGTAATTGGCCCTTCTCCCCATTCTTTGCACTGACTACTTGTTATAGTTATCTATTTATTTGTTGATTTGTTTTAGCTGTTTATCGGTTTTCAGGACCATTCCATAACTTAACTAGAATAGTCTCCCTTATCCCAGTTTGTATTCCTTGTTCCATGTACCGCCTGTGTGCGAAGTTCTTTTGCTTTATTTCAATGTTTCACTGTAAACTGATGTGATTTGTATGTCATACAGGAACACTGGTATATAAAAATTAAAAATAAATAAATAAATAAATACCTCTGCTGGTCACAGGAGGGTGCTCTTGCTCTTACCTGGGGCTTCTTCTTCAGGGCAGAAGCAGAATACATTCTTCCTTTTTTTAAGGGAGTTTTTCTTTCTTTTTAAAATTTGTATTTATTTGGGGTTGCTGTTGTCTTTTGGAGTGTTCTTCTGATATGCACAAGTGATGCAGGATTCGACGTAGGCTCGGAAGTCCTTTTTCATAGTAGACCACCAATAGTATCTCTGGAGGAGCGCCAGAGTCCATGATTGACCGGGATGTCCAGCAATACGCGAGTCATGGGCCCAGTGGAGGACTTTGCTCCGGAGTCTGAAAGGTACCAAGGTCTTACCCGGTGGGACAGGTGTTGTGGTGGCCAAGAGAATTCTAGCAGGCTCGATGATATGTCGAGGGGGTTCGGGTTTGTCTTCTACGTTGAAGGATCGAGAAAAGGCATCTGCTCGCAGGTTTTTACAAGCAGGTCGCTAGCGGAACACAAAATCGAACTGTGTGAAGAAAAGGGCCCAACGTGCTTGCCACAGATTAAGGCGTTGAGCTCGATGTAAATATTCCAAATTTTTATGGTCCGTGTAAACGGAAATTTGGTGTTGGGCCCCCTCCAGCCATGGGCGCATTCCTCAAAGGCCATTTTGATGGCTAGCAACTCCTTGTCGTCAATGGTATAATTCCGTTCTGCTGGGGAGAACCGTCGAGAGGAGAAGGAGCATTGTGAAGGGTATCTGTAGCAGAATACTGACTTAGGACAGCTCCTACCACTTTGGAGGAGTTGGGATTGGCCCCTTTACGCATGAGAGTGGTAAGTGGGGCCACCAAGGTGGAGTAGTTACGGATAAAGGATCTGTAGTAATTAGCAAATCCTAAAAACCTTTGTAGCAGGCTGAGATCAATCTTGGATAGCTTTGAGCTTCTCTGGATCCATACGAAACCCTTGACTGGACACCACGTATCCCAGGAAGGGCACCGTCCTCTTTTCAAACGAGCATTTCTCGAGCTTAGCATAGAATTGATTCTCACGCAGCCACTGCAAGAACCAAGCTACATCCTTGCAGTGCGATTGCAGGTCTTTGGAAAAGACCAATATATCGTCCAAGTAGATCACAACTCAGTCATATAGCATGTCTCGAAATACCTCGTTCATTATATTCTGGAAGACAGCAGGGGCATTACAGAGTCCGAAGGGCATCACGAGGTATTCATAATGCCCGTTCCAGGTGTTAAATGCCGTCTTCCATTCATCACCCGCTTTAATGTGAATCAGGTTGTACATGCCCCTGAGGTCGAGTTTCGAGAATATTTTGGCTCCCTGGAGCCAGTCAAAGAGCTCAGAAATGAGCGTCAGATAGTAGCGTTCCTTGAGGGTTATGAAGTTTAGGCCACAGTAGTCAATGCATGGCCGGAGGCTACCATCCTTCTTCCTGACAAAGAAGAATCCTGCCCCCGCCGAAGATGTAGATCGGCGTATGAAGCCCTTGTTGAGATTTTCGCGGATGTACTCCGTCATGGCTTTAGTCTCAGCAGGGGATAATGGGTAGGTGCGACCGCGGGGGGGCTCCGAATCAGGCAGCAGGTTGATGGCACAATCGAAAGTGCGATGAGGAGGCAGCGTATCAGCAGTGTCTTTGGAGAATATGTCAGCAAAGGCGGCGTACTGAGGTGGTAGCCCAGGAAACCGGGTAGTCACGGTGGTGCAGCAGAGGGGCGTGACTAGTTCTAGACACCTGGAGCGGCATGCGGGGCACCAACTGGAAAGCTGTATTGTAGACCAGTCGAAACTGGGAGAGTGTTTCCGAAGCCAGGGTAGCCCTAGGACTATCAGGTGAATGGCTCGGTCCAGAACATGGAAGGAGAGAAGCTCTACGTGAAGTGCCCCGGTCCGGACTGTGAGCGGGGCGGTGGACATAGTTACCCGACCAGGCAAGGGATTCCCCTGAATAGAGGAGAGCACCAGAGACACAGGTAAACGGTTGACAGGGATACGGAGGTGGTCCACGAGTTGTTTCATAATGAAATTGCCTCCAGCCCCCGAGTCCACCAGGGCTAAAGTGTGGAAATTCTGGTTGCCCACTGTGAGGGATATAGGCAAGGTGAGTGGAGGAGAAGGCAAAGTGAGACCTAGGACGAGTCCTCCAGAGGGACCCAGGTCCAGGAGTTTCCCGGCCTTACTGGACAAGTGGCTAGGCAGTGACCTGCCAGAATAGGCAGAGGCCGGACTGCCGACGTCGAAGATGTTCTTTAGTAGAGACCTTCCCATGGCCCAGATGCATGGGTTCTTCGCCGGATGCCCCAGAGGCAGAGGTGAGCTCGGTGGGCGAAGGTGAATGCCGGGGACGCTACTGGGACGAGGCTTGTCTCTTGGAGAACCGTACTTCATGGGAACATTCTTGAAGGCGCCAGTCAATGCATCCCGTCAGGTCAATGAGCGAGTCTAAGGAGCCTGGCAATTCGTATGCTGCAAGTTCATCCTTTATCCTGGGGCTTAGACCTTCAAGGAAGATAGCCCATAGGCAACCAGCATCCCAGTGGAGTTCGGAAGAGAGGGTCCGGAACTGAATAACATACTCGGCCAGGGGTTGGGAACCTTGGCGCAAGTGGAGCAAGGTGGATCCGGAGACTGTTTGCCTGGCGGCGTTATCAAAGACCGTGCGGAAGAAGGACAAGAAGCTGGGCAGATCCTGTAGAACTGGATCCACGCATTCCCACAGTGGTGATGCCCAGGCCAGCTCTCTCCCATCCAGAAGGGAGAGGATGTAGGTGGTCTTGGTTATATCTTCTGGAAAGAGGGCAGGTTGTAGGCAAAAGTGCATATTGCACTGATTCAAAAAGCCGCAGCACAGCTGGGGATCTCCTGAGTAGCGCGGAGGTACAGGCAAAGGGATCACCAGCCAGTGAACTGGCAAGGGAACCACTAGGGCTACCGTGAAGGGTCCAGAATCGAGGCGGAGACTTAGGTTCTCTACTGCCGAGGCCAAGGTGGCCAAAGCTTTTTGTTGTTCCACGATTTTTTGGGCCAGGCCCAGAATAGCCTGAATTGCAGAAGCCTTTGCCAGGTCCATGGACTTGGCAACCTGTTGTGACCACACTATAGGTTGTGGACCCTTGGCCTGAGCCGGAATTCCCACCACCTGGGTGGAAGACCCACCGCAGGTTCCCAGCGTCAAGAGGCGAGGCCGACGGACGACAGGGGCCAAAGGTAGAAGCTTCACCAATACCAACCCCGTTCCCCACAGGTTGAGCCTTTGGGTTCCGGGGGCCGGCTGGGCTTAGGTGGGCCCCTGTAAGGAAGCTTTGACAAGATGATCCAATGTCTTGGGCTGCCAGTGAGCAGGAGGTGTGTGGTCTGATCCGGAGTCCAGGGCAGGTGGCAAACAAGAGGCGTGAAGTCCAGTCCGCAGTCAAAACCAGGAAGATCCATCCAAGGGAGAAGGAGAAGGAGCTGGAACAGGGCTGGGAGACAGGAGCAGGTACGAGGAAGGCAAGAACCGGAACTTGGGACACAGGAACGGGAACTCAGGAAGCAGGAACGCAGAAACAAGCATGGCACCAGAAACGAAGCCAAGCAGACCTGTTGCCAAGTCGAAGTGTGGCTGGGGAAGCTTCCTTAAATAGCTGGTGAGTCCTGACATCAGCTAGGTGCCGGGCTTTGTTTTCCCTCCGCGGCCCCTTTAAGAGGCGGGATCTCGGTGCACGTGCGAGCTAGGGGACTCACGGAGGAATCGGGGCCGGCGGTGTTGGAGCTCCGCGCGGGTGCAGGATGGCCCGGAGAGTGGCGGCAGTGGCTTGCCGCCACAGCACGGCACCCTGGAGAGGCCCAAACAGGCAAACCGCGGGTAAGGGAAGGCGCCCGCAGCCCGTTAGTGCCGGCGGCACTAACATAGTCATCAAGTACCATAAGAGAAAGTTGAAAAGAACTTTGAAAGAGTTCAAGAGGATGTGACATCATTAAGTGGTTGTTGGGTTTGTGGCATAGTGTGGACTCTTAGTCGCAGTGGCGATGACTCCTCCCACAGGGAAAAGCCTCATGGGGAACCACAGCGATAGGCTAGACTCAGAGAGCAGACACTGGAGATGGAAAGCTTTATTGTACTGCTGTAGATAGATGGTAATTGTGCAAGAAGAAATGGCACTGAAGTCCAGCAGGGTGCCAATACGCTCAGACAGTCTCAGATGTAGAAGTCTCACCCGGATGTATAAGGTTGGTAATGTTCCACAGAGCGGGATAAGCCGAACCTGGTGGGTGGAAATGGAGAACTGGAACATAGAGGTACTCATTGAAGAGTAGTGCAAGAATCCTCCTGGTAGATGATGACGGTGGGACTCGAGTTCCGTGATGCAGGATACTCTGAGCTGGTAAGGCCCTCGAGGAGCGAGTACCTGGAAGCGCAGATAATCCTGAAATGAGAAGAGAGACCCCCGAGGAGCGGTTGTCTGAATTAGTAGTGGAAACCCCAATGGGTAGCTGGAAGCGAGAGGCCCCCGAGGAGCGGGTGCCCAGAGCTTCTTCAGGAGCGAGATACCCCGGAGGGTAACGAGGAATCTAAGCGTGCAGCTTAGAAGCGGTCAGAGTAGCTAAACCGAAGTCCTTGTTAACTTGTTCGTTGGGAGCGGAGCGGAGGCTTAAATACCCGGAGGTATTGACGTCATGCGGTGGGGATGCCCCCGAGGTTCTCACCATGACGTGTAGATAAGCGTAGGCAGCGTGTGCGCGCGCGCACCCTAGGAGACCACGGGAAGGAGCATTTCAGACGGAATAGTGCTGTGTGCCGGTGCACTTCTGTTTGTTCCAGTGTATTTTCTATTCTCCAGTCTCTTTAGAAAAGGCTTGTTTAAAAAGCCATGTCGTTAGACTTCTCTTGAATGTTTTGGGGTCTCTCTGTAATCTGGTCTCCAAAGGCATTGTGTTCCAGAGTGTGGGTCCTGCTAAAGACAATGCCCTTTCTCTTACCTGAGTTAGTCTCGCTGTCTTGACTGAGGGAATGGTTAAGAGAGCTTTGTTTGCTGAACGAAGGTTCCTGTATGGTACGTGTACCCATAGTGCAGTGTTTAGCCAGTCTGCTTTTTCCTTATGTATTAGTTTATGTATGGTGCATAGTGCTTTGTATTTTATTCTTTGTTCTATGGGTAGCCAGTGAAGTTCAGCCAGAGTTTCAGTTATATGGTCTCTTCTTCTTTTCCAGTTAGTATTCTCGCTGCTGTGTTTTGTAGAATTTGAAGTGGTCTTATTGTTGTATTTGGGAGTCCTAGAAAAAGTGCATTACAGTAATCGGTACTGGTGAAAACTAGTGCCTGAAGCACTGTTCTGAAATCTGCAGGAGTTAGTAACAGTTTAAGTTTTCTGAGGATCATGAGCTTAGCATAGCCTTCTTTTACTTTTAGCGATATGTGTTGTTTTAGATTAATTTCGGGGTCCATTATTATTCCAAGGTTCCTTACTTTTTCCACTAGTTCTATTTTCTGGTTATTTTTGAGTATAATTGGGGTTTGAATGATTTCAATATTTTTTCTTTCTAAGTGTAGAAATTCCGTTTTTTCAATATTGATCACTAGTTCCATTCGGTTTAATAGTTGTTTTATGATGTCTAGGTACATGTTAGCTAGGTTTAATGTTTTTTCTATTGTGTCATCGATTGGTAGAATTAATTGAATATCATCTGCATAGATGTAATGTATGATTCCTAATCCTGCTAGTAGATGGCATAATGGAAGCATGAATATGTTAAAAAGGGTTGCGGACAAGGCTGATCCCTGCGGTACACCTGTTTCAAGATTGAATTTGTCTGATAGTGTGTTGTTGATCTGAACTTGAAAGAACCTATTTTTTAGATATGAGCTGAACCAGTTTATTGTTTCGTTGTGTAGTCCAATCTCTTCTAGTCTTTTTAGTAGAATTTTATGGTTTACTGTGTCAAAGGCTGCTGATAAGTCTAACATTATTAGAATGTATTGTTTTCCGCTATCAAAACCTCTTAGGATGTTGTCTGTAAGTGAGAGGAGTAGTGTTTTGGTACTGTAGTGTTTGCGAAATCCATGTTGTGATGGATATAGTAAGTTATTGATATCAAGGTGTTCCGCTAGTTGTTTCTGTACCTTTTTTCTATTAATTTGGCTAATAAGGGTAGATTTGAGACTGGACGGTAGTTGTTTACGATCAGGGGCTCACTGTTTTTTTTCTTTATGATTGGTTTTATAATTGCTCTTTTTAGTATATCTGGAATTGTTCCTTCTTATAGGGATAGGTTTATAATCTTAGCTAAGGTTGGGGAGACTGTGTTGGCTGCTTTTTTTATGTCAAATGTTGGTATTGTGTCGATTTTGTGTGGAGCTGGGTTTAGATTTTTTAGTATGGATTCTACTTCTAGCTCTGATATTTCAGTGAATGAGGACCATTGAGTAACGTCTCTTTTTTGCAATTTAATTTCTTGTTTGGTGTTGGTTGGAAGTTTGGATCTTAAGTTTGTAATTTTGTCGCTGAAGAATTTAGCTATTTTGTTGCATTTTGATTCTGGTAAACTTAGGGGTGATTCTTGTTTGTCATTGGTGAGATTTGCTACTATGGAGAATACGGTTCTTGGCATTGGATTGGTCAAGGAATACTCAGCTATCCAGAATATTTGCAGAGAGAAGTAGGAGAGCGTAGAAACCATAAACAAGATTTTACTGGTTTGTGGTGGATGCCATCTCAAGAAATGAAAGAGCTTTGGTCATTTTAAAATGACAGCACATCCCTAATAGCTGGATTTTAAAAGGTTTGGACATGTTTCTGATGGACGGGTTCATTGTCACTTATTAACTAGGCAGACAGAAGATATGTCACTTCGTCCATCTGGGAATGAGCAACAGGTGTTTTCAGGTGTTTCCAGTGGCCCAGATTGGCCACTGTCAGAGACAGGATACTGGGCTTGATGGATTATTGATCTGACCTAGCAAGAAAAACCCAGAAGGTCCTTCCTGGAACCTTAGATCTAACTTCAGAAAGCCTTAGAACTCTCTGAGCTCCTGATTTTATGACTTCTGTATTCCCAAGACACCATCCATTAAGGTGTACCTTACCCTTCTACGTTTTCTCTCAGAGTAACATAGTAAATGATAGCAAATAAAGATCAAAATAGTTGATTCAGCCTGCCCATTGCTTTTTAGGGTTGTAATTGCCATTCTGTGTGGGTTACCCCTGTACATTCCTGAAATCACAAAGCAGTGATAACCACTGCTGTTATGGACTGTTTTTGTCTCCACCAACTCCTCTTTAAAGGCATGCCAGGCCAGTGTTTCATTATCATCCTCTGTCTCCAGGAATCTTCTGTGTTTATCCCACTGGGGTTTTTTTTTAATTCTTTTATTGTTTTTGTTTCCACCAACTCCTCTGGAAAGGCATGTCAGGCATCCAGCACCCTCTCCATGAAAAAATAATTCCTGTCATTATTTCTGAGTATAATATATATTTGCTCCCTTCTGGGAACATATGGTCACTTATACCAGTGGTTTCCAAGTCTGTCAGATTTTCAGGACATTCGTAATGAATATGTATGAGATAAATTTGCATGCAAATCTCCTTCATAGTTTCCATGCTCTACTCCGGCTCTTTGTAAATATTCTGGAGAGTAGTACTCCTAGATTGATCCAATGCCTCATAGAGCTTCCCTGAGTGGTCCAGGAAAATCCATGGTTTTCCACTCAGAAAGGAGTGAAAGTTGGCGGACACTTTTAGCTGGTTATCCTGGAAGGGAGACATGTTCCCACATGCTCCTTTTTTTGGCCTTATAACATTAAGAAAAGCAAAATCATATACATCTAACTAGAAAATTAGGAAACTTTCTGCAAATGTGTAAAACGTTACGAAGTATTGTTTTCAATTCTCAAGTTCAATATCTCTGTTTTCTCTCTTCCTCCCTTTGTCTCTATTTGTCCTCTCTCATCTTTCACTCCTGCCATTCTTCTTTTTCTTTGATCCCACCGTCTCTCTTTATCTCCCTGGTCTTCCCCATTTTATCTCTTCGATAGGAGTTTGAGACAAGGAATGGAAAAACCTGTGAAGACATCAGTAAATTCAGCCAGCAGCATGGGACTCTGGGTATAATAGTAAGTCTCTAATAAAATTTAGAAATGTATGAAAAAATGCTTTACATTCACTTGCTATGGTTTAAGGAAAATACAATGACCTAGCATGAAATAACATGGTACAATCTCTTATGCAAAGATAAGCATGTCTAAAATAGATATGCATGATGCTGTATCATGGTATCTTGGGAGAACAGCAGTTACAGGTAATTATTCTTATTAGTTATTCATGTACAAGTAAAGGGTAATTTTCAGCAGCCCACATATGGCTAAAGTCTGTGGGTACACAATACAAAGTACCCCCAGAATTTAGCCAGAATTTTAAAAGCAGAGATATGGGCATATGTCCGCTTTGAAAATTCGCAGGTGTCCCCAGTATACAGGAAGTTGCACCTGCACACAAGCAGGTATAACTTTCAAAAGTATGCACATAAGTGTCTTGCCCACCTCCACTCCACCCCAGGGAATGCCTGCTATGAGTGTGAGAAAATGTTTACAAATATATTTGCCTGCACAACCCCCTGGATAAATTTCAAGAGCCAAGATTTATGCTTGTAAATCCTTTTGAAAATTACCCCATTAAAAATAATTTAGTTGTTTCATACTCAGATATAAGTAAAGCCAAGGGACTTGAAAGACAAGACTGGTAAATACAAATTTTAATACAAAAGTACAAATTTTAATATTATTAAATTGCTTATTGCTATGAATCACGGCTTCGCAGGCAGCCCTGCGAATCGCTGTGCTTACCCTGATGCCTCCAGTAGCCCCCAACGTAGCAGGGACGCTGCCGAATATAGCCCCACATGCCACCATGCTGCTCCTGTCCCTGAACCTCCTAAGACGCACACGCATACAACTTCCTCTCTTAAAGGGCCCATGGTGGGAAAGTCCCCACAGCACCTTTTGATGATGTCATCCAGCCCTTGCTATATAAGGGCTCCTCAGATGACTTACCAGTGCCTCAGCAACAGGTCTCCTGCATCTTCAGTGCATATTGCTCTCAAGTTCCCGGTTCCTTGTCTAGTCTAGCCTTCCTATCCAGCCTTGCGTCGTCCATCCTTCCTATCCCACCTTGTCTTGTTCAGCCTTGACTCGTCGAGCTTTCCTGTCCAGCCTTGCCTCGTCCAGCCATCCTGTCCAGCCTTGCCACGACTTGTTATCCTTGTCCAGTGGTGTCTTCTCCTCTTCATCTCATCCAGTATTCGTGTGTCTTCATCTATCCTTGGCCTCATTCTCCGGGTCTTGAATTCTTGCTTGGACCTAACCACGATTGCCTGCCACATTGACCTGACCTCTTGCTGGGATCTGACCTACCACCAGGACCTGACTTCTTGCTTTGACCTGACCATGTTTGCCTGTTGCCTGGATCTGACCTCTTGCTTGGACCTGATCACAATTGTCCACAGCCTGCCCTGACCTTGGCCTGTCTCCTACTCACTCTGCTGCCTGTCCTGACCCCAGCATGCCTTCAGACTCTTGCCTTCCATATCGCCCTAGGGACCCTCCCAAGCCCTGCTGGTCGCCAGAACCCAAAAGCTCAACCTGTGGAGTGTTATGGTTTTAGATGATAAAGTGTGGGCCCTTGGTCATTGCAAGAGATGGCTCCTCCCACAGGGTGGAGCCCTGTGGGGACTTGCAACGATAGGCTAACTCTTGAGTAGATATGGACACAGAGAATAGTCTTTATTGTACTGCAATACGGTGGTAGTCTCAGGAGAGGGAACTGATCCCTGCCAGAAGAGGAAGTCTCTGATGGCGGTGTTCCTTCTGTTAGCTGCAGGATGGAATACAGCGATGTGATCTCACCCAGTCCGGATAGCAGGGGAAGCCCGGCTGAATCCCATGGTGGCAAGCGGTCCCGGAATCTGTGATTTTGTGAGATAAACAGAGACAGAACAGGAGCAGCAATACTCACTGGAATGGTGGTAATCGCAGTAGCAGGGAACCTACGAGGAGCGGAGGTCTGGGACGGAATCTGGCCCCCGAGGAGCGGATACCCTAGGTGTCCGTGTTGAGAAGATATACCCCGAAGGGTTGGCAGGAGCGAAGCAAGACCCCCGAGGAGCGGGTGCCTTGAGTGTCCTTGTAGAGAGCGATATCCCGGTCGGCAAGAGCGAGGCAAGGCCCAGAGAGTGAGTACCATAGGCTTCCGTAGTTAGAGACAGTCTGACCCCGAAGAGTGCACAGGAACGAGGCAAGGCCCCCGAGGAGCGAGTACCTTAAATATCCTGCAGTCGTCCCTCTATCTCAGAGGTAGTAAGGAAGCGAGGCAAGGCCTTTGAGGAGCGAGTGCCTGAAGTCGTCCAGAGTAGAGAACCAGAGCGGCATGGTAGCGAGTCAGAGAAGCATGGAAGAATCCTTGCTAATTCGTATTGGAGTTGGTGGTTCAGGTTTAAATACTGGAGGCTCATGATGTCATGCGGTGGGGACGCCCTCGAGGTTCCCGCCATGACGCACGTAAAGGACGGAGCCGCGCGCACGCTCCTAGGTGAATCCTCATCAAAGATGGCGAACGCAATCGCCCATGCTGGGCCGAAGACGCTGACGGGGTCGGCGAGGAGAAGCAGCGGCAGCCACTCTCCCGACATGGGTTGAAGCAGGCAAGAAAAGGGTGAGCAATAGAGGGTGCAGCCGTCTGCAACCAACGGGCGCAACATGGGTGAGGCAGTTGGTACAGGTGAAGCTCCAGTCTGTCCCACTACAGGGCCTCGTAAGTTAGCCTACAAGGCTGCGTCAACTACATCACAGCAACAAGGGCTCACACCCACACCCCATCACACTTATACTAACAATGTGGAAAACATTCTAATAAATGAAGAAAATTTATCAATTATCCAAATCTTTACATTCAGTTTTTGGAACAAATATAAATCATAAACCATACAAACATAAACAGGGATGTTTGTATGGTTTATAATTTATTTTTGGCCTAAAAAGTGAATGTAAGGATTTTGATAATTGATAATTTTTTTAATTTATTAGAATGTTTTCCACATTGTTAGTAGAAGTGATTTAAAGATATTAAAATTTATATTTACTTAGCTTATCTTGCAAGTCCCTTGGCTTTACTTATTCAATTTTTAAGCACTTTTAAGTAACCTATTGTTTTTGGTCATATCAGATATTATATTTTATATATACTATACTATTTTACATTTTAGATACTTTATATATGTTATAAGTGGTTTTGTGTCAAATTGAAAATATAAAAAAATCTAATATGGAAGTGGTATTACCACCAGCAGTTTCCAAGTATTTAATGTAATGGTTTTTGGTTGTTTAGCTAAATGATGACAGAAAAGATTTTAAAACTTCAGCAATTTTCAGAAGCCATTTACACATTTAAATACCAATTTACCCTAACAAATAGGCCCTCTGAAGGCTATCCATCTGTTATCTGGCTAAAAAAGACACACAGGGATCAACACAGGGATCAACAATGTGCTTACTTTTAGCCAAATAAGAAGTATGCATGCAAGGATTGCTTAGGTCAGGGGAGGGAAATAACACTCGTAGATTACATTTTCAAATCTATGCACGTTATTTTCAAGGGAAATAATACCTTATCAGGCTATATCTGGTCACTTGTGCTACACTTAGGAAGAAGCACAGCTAAACAGGCTGTATGGTCAGATAAAGCAAGAATCTAGACTGGTAAAACCAGACCTAGCTAGGGAGATGTCTTGACATGCTGCTGTTGCAATGGAACAGACTCAGTATCAGGAACCCAGGAAACACGAAAGCAGAACTGGATGCAGAACAGGAACATGACAGGATGCAGAGCAAAAACATTGGCATGAGGACTACAGAGCTGGATGCAGAGCAGGAACAAGGCCAGATCAGCAGAGATTCCAGAGGTGTGTCTCTGTTGCTCTCCTTATATACTGTCACCAATCAGGGCACACCCTATGCTAGACCAATGAGGCTTTCCGAGGGTGTATCTAACTCCTTGGCATCCAAAGGGTAAATATCCCTGGCCTTTTTCTGAGTCTGCATCTCCCAGAGCTTCTCTGTAGCTTTCCAACCTCTACATACCAGAGACACTATTTCAAAGCCATGTGGTACCTGCTAGTACCTATCAAACCTCCATAAAATAAGGTGCAAATTTCCTTTGAGATTAGTGGAAATATATCCATGAATGTTACATAAATTCACACGGTTTAGAAAATGTCCCCCATAGAGGACATTTTTGGGATTTGCAGGACAGCAAGCTCATTTTCAAAGGTAAACTCCTCATACACCCAGGAGGGAGGAGCTATATTCAATAAGTGGTTTATATCCCATAATACATGTAACTAGTTGTTAGTGGGTGGATTTTAAACCCTTTTCTGGCCAAGCAGTTGTTGCAGTTGACCAGGCTCAAAATGAAAATCTTGTTGAACAGGGAATACTTTTCCTCTCTGTGGCTAGAAATTTCTCTTCTTCACAGTCCCTCTTAGAAAAATGCAAAACCAATTTTTCCCTCTTACCTCTTTTGGTGAAACCTGACCCTTAATGAACAAAAATCAATCCACTGACCAAACAGGTGACGGTTCCAAGATGCCAAATGTATTTAAAGTGTAGGAAAAACAAGAACATAAGAACATGTGCCATGCTGGATAAGAGCAATGGTCTTATCGAGCCCAGCATCGTATCTCCGACATGATGGCCAATCCAGGTCAGTTGGAAGGACCTGGAAGATCCCTTCTTTGTTGCTCATTCCAGGGCTTAGGGAGTGACAATCTTCATGCCTGCCTAACTAATATATGTTGATGAACCTGCCCTCTGGGAAATTATCCTCCATATGGGCATGTATTTTTCTGTTAAATTTGTTTTAGATCTATTACCTGTTAATTTCATGGAGTTCCCCATAGTTCCAGTACTACTGAAAAGGGTATTGTAAATAACTATTACCAATTTGCGTGTTCCACTTCACTCATGATTTTATAAACATTGATCATATCCCCTCTCAATCGTCTCTTCTCCAAGCTAAAGAGCCCTAACTTGTTTAGCCTTTTTTTAGTTTTATGATTATGTCCTGTTTGATTCTAAGTCCACAAACAACCGAGCACAGTTAGCACTCTAAATATACATCCACACCAGAGAGTGAGTGCTAGAAGAAAGGGTTCACAGTCCCAGGAATTCCACGTAAATTTTCAATATCATTCACAACTGTGTCATATTTATTCATTTGATTACCTATGTACCGTTTTATAGTCTTATTTTTTCACTTGCTATTCTAATGTATCAATAGGCTGAAATGTAAATATTGTGCTGTTCAATTTCTCCCCTTCCATCCCAAGTTTATTTTCCTTGTTTTTTGTAACTTTCCCTCTCCCTTTTTCTGATTCACTGTATTTAAAGTTCAAGGTTCTTATTGAAAATATCGTTTTTTACGTTACGTTATGCTTTACACTCCTTGTTATTTGTAAACCGGGTTGATGTGATGCCTATCATGAAACTCGGTATAACAAAAACAATAAATAAAATAAATAAAATAAATAAATATCAAAGTTTTTATTATTTATATCGGCAACTCCACTGTATATAATGACACTTGTTTCAAAAAGAGGGGTCCCCCGACACGGACCCGTGTTTTGCCAGGGGCTGCATCTAGAGGGACGCACAAGAAGTTTAAATGCATACTGTAAACAAAGCATAAACATAGGACTGCGTTAGAGAAAGAACGCCAATGCCGTACATAAAAGATAATAATTCAATAGAATAAGGTGTACAAATTGTGAACATTTACCAAAGTAAAATATTCAAAAGCTAACACTTACCAGAGTAAAGTCTTCAAAGTAACATGACAGGGAGCCCGTTACATATCATTAGACAAGGAGCTTTAAACCTGTCAAAAGAGCGCCAAAAGCCTCCACAGACCAATCAGCTAAGGAGAATAACCCACCAATCAGGACCTGAAACTTTTGTCCAATCAGCAGTCAGGTAAAATGGACCCATTCAATTTCTTTGTTTAGCCCTGCCGGGGCGACAGTATTCAAGCGGTGAATCCATCGTTGTTCGCACTGAATCAAATGAGAGTCAAAATCTCCGCCCCTAGGGAGGGCGGGAACCACTTCCAATACAAAAAAGAATAAGTCCGATATTGTGTGAGATGAGGATACCCAATGATCAACGAGAGGGGCCAAAACCCTAGCATGTTTAATATTTGACCGATGCTCAATCATCCTGGTCCTGATCTGTCGTCTGGTCTTGCCTACATAGAGTTTTGCACACGGACAACGTATAACATATATGACTCCGGCGGAGCTACAGTCAGATGAGCCATATAATGTAAAAACTCTACCTGAAACAGGGTCAGTAAAACTGGTCATGACAGATGTGTGTTTACAGACAGAACAATTACTGCATGGGGTATGGCTACCCGGGGTGCGTTTAAGTGTATTTTGAGAAAAGTCAGAACGAATTAAAATGTCCCTTAAGTTTCTGCCCCTGCGGTAAGTAAAACGTAGGGAACCTTGAAACAGCTCTGAAAAAGATAAAGCCGACCAATGTCTACGAATAATCGTAGAAATATCATGACTAAAAGGTGTAAATGCAATTCAAAGTATTGCTCCCATCCTTTTGTGTTTGAAGAAACAGGACATCTCTATTGACGTACAAGGCTCTTTTAAAGGCATGTTTAAGAATCCTTAAAGGGTACCCCCTCTGTCTGAACCAGAGAAGCATCTCCTTAGCTTTAATTGTATACTCAGCTTTAGAAGAGCAGAGCCGCAGTTTGATTCTAAGAAATAGCTCACGGCAGCGAACATACGAATAAGAACACAAATGGCACATATTTGCCATATCAAACTAATAGATCGGTTAACACAAAATTCTAGACCAGTGAGGCTTTCCGAGGGCGCATCTAACTACTTGGCAACCAAAGGGTAAATATCCCTGGCCTTTTTCTGAGTCAGCATCTCCCAGGGCTTCTCTGTAGCTTTCCAGCCTCTACTTACCAGAGTCATTTCAAACAGCTACCATAGTGGTAAAATCTGTGTGTATATTGTGCACATAGACTTTACTGAATTTTTTTAAAGTGAATTTATGCACACCAGTTCACTTTCAAAATAAACGGATAATTGATTGAATATGTGCACACATTCACCTGTGTAAAGTTACACCGGCTCTTCAGAGGGCATAACTTATGTGCGTACATTTACATGCATACTTTTTAAAATTAAAAATTCTGAAGTCCAAATTTAAAAGCCATTTAGACAGATAAATCAAAGGTTATCTGTCTAAATGGCAAAATAGGCATATTCAGCCACTTATTTGGCTAAATTATATATATATATTATATATATTTATAACTTAACCAGATAAAAAAGGGGCTACCAAAATGATAAGGGGAATGGAAGAGCTCCCCTATGAGGAAAGACTAAAGAGGTTAGGACTTTTCAGCTTGGAGAAGAGATGGCTGAGGATGAATATGATAGAGGTGTTTAAAATCATGAGAGGTCTAGAACGGGTAGATGTGAATCGGTTATTTACTCTTTCGGATAATAGAAAGACCAGGGGGCACTCAATGAAGTTAGCATATGGCACATTTAAAACTAATCGGAGAAAGTTCTTTTTCACTCAACGCCCAATTAAATTCTGGAATTTGTTGCCAAAGAATGTGGTTAGAGCAGTTAGTATAGCTGTGTTTAAAAAAGAATTGAATAAGTTCTTGGAGGAGAAGTCCATTACCTGCTATTAATTGAGTTGACTTAGAAAATAGCCACTGCTATTACTAGCAACGGTAACATGGAATAGATTTAGTTTTTGGGTACTTGTCAGGTTCTTATGGCCTGGATTGGCCACTGTTGGAAACAGGATGCTGGGCTTGATGGACCCTTGGTCTGATCCAGTATGGCATGTTCTTATGTTCTTATGTCACGGGGAAGGGTTGCGTTATCCAGCTAACTTAGTCAAAGATCACATATATCCGGTTAAGTTACCCAGATAACTTTAGCATTCTTCCAAGTAGGCCTAAATTATCCATCCTTGTGAGCTGGATAACGTGCTACTTAACTGAATATCTTTAAAGGATATCCAGCTAAGTAGTGCTATCATAAACAAACAAAATGAAATAAACATAGAAATGACTGCAGAAGAAGACCAAACAGCCCATCCAGTCTGTCCAGCAAGCTTTAACACTTGTTTTTCTCATACTTATCTGTTACTCTGTGCCCTTATTAGTAACTTTTTGGTTCTAATTACCTTCCACCCCCGCCATTGATGTAGAGAGCAGTGCTGGAACTGCATCAAAGTGAACTATCAAGCTTAATTGGTTAGGGGTAGTAACCGCCACAATAAGCAAGCTACTCCCACACTTATTTGTTTACCCAGCCTGTGCAATTCAGTCCTTGTTGGTTGTTGTCTGAATATAAATCCTCTTTCTTCCTTTCCCCCTGCCATTGAAGCAGTGAGCTGCGCTGGATATATATTCCAAGTGAAGTATCAGGCTTATTTGGTTTGGGGTAGTAACCGCCGCAACAAGCAAGCTACTCCCCCGCTTATTTGTGAATACAAATCCTTTTTTCCACATTTCCTCTTGCCGTTAAAGCATAGAGCAATGTTGGAGTCGCATTAACCACGTGTATGTTTATTAAATAAGGGTATTAATCACCAGGTAGTAGCTGTCATTCCCACAAGCCACCCCCATGCCTCTTCTCTTCATTCACATCCTCTAGACTTTATGGATCCACAGTGTTTATCCCACGCCCTTTTGAAATCCTTCACAGTTTTGGTCCTCACCACTTCCTCCGGAAGGGCGTTCCAGGCATCCACCACCCTCTCCGTGAAGAAATACTTCCTGACATTGATTCTGAGTCTTCCTCCCTGGAGTTTTAAATCATGACCCCTGGTTCTGCTGATTTTTTTCCAACGGAAAAAGTTTATCATTGACTTTGGATCATTAAAACCTTTCAAGTATGTGAAAGTCTGTATCATGTCACCCGTGCTCCTCGTTTCCTCCAGGGTATACATATTGAGATTCTTCAATCTCTCCTCATAAGTCATTCAATGAAGACCATCCACCTTTTTGGTCTCCCTTCTCTGGACCACCTCCATCCGGTCTCTGTCTTTTCAGAGATACAGTCTTCAGAACTGAGCACAGTACTCCAGGTGAGGCCTCACCAAGGACCTGTACAAGGGGATAATCACTTCCCTTTTCTTACTCGATATTCCTCTCTCTATGCAGCCCAGCATTCCTCTGGCTTTAGCTATCGCCTTGTCACTTTGTTTCGCCGACTTCAGATCGTTAGACACTATCACCCCAAGATCTCTCTCCTGCTCCATGCACATCAGCCCTTCACCCCCCCATCGAATACATTTCTCTCTGATTTCCATACCCTATATGCATGACTCTGCACTTCTTGGCATTGAATCTCAGCTGCCATATCTTTGACCAGTCTTTCAGCTTCCTTAAATCCCGTCTCATTCTCTCCACTCGTTCCGGCGTGTCCACTCTGTTGCAGATCTTAGTATCATCCGCAAATAGACAAACCTTACCTTCTATCACATCCGCGATGTCACTCACAAAGATATGTACATCTATACAGACCATTCAGCAAGATCGTTGTGACACTACACTCATATATATTTTATGATTTAAAGCACACATGTAAAATCATATATATCACGCTACTTCTGTTGACTTCAGATTCATGCTTTCCCCCTATGTGCTGTTTTGCATGTGTTCCCTATAAGCTGTTTCATTTTATATGTTAATCAATCCAACAGAAGCTAAATATCCTCACCTACCAATTCACTCAATACAAAAAAGGAGGATGTATTATGTTCTTTTTTATATAATTTTTAAAGTGCTAAATAAATTATCCTTATAAACTATCCGTTCCTATGTAATTAGTTTATAAGGATAATTTATTTAGCACTTTAAAAATTATATAAAAAAGAACATAATACATCCTCCTTTTTTGTATTGAGTGTCATTTTATATGTTACCATTATATTTGTATGCATATTCAATTATGTTTTTTAATCATGTTCTGTATGTCCTGTTTTGTTTAGTTAAATTTGTTATTTATGTTTTAGCCCCTGAGGCAGCCCTGGTTGTGGGCGAAACTCGGCCTGAGTCGGGCACAATATATAAAGAATACGTCTCCATCCAAATACAGCTTCATATTGGACAACCTATTGGCGTCTAACCCATTTTGTTGCCCTCACGGCTTTTTTAGATAGCCTACCCTCTTGTTTCGTTGGTCTGTACCGGAGAAGGAAATTGAACCGGCTAAAGAAAAGTGACCATCGGGCTTGTCAAGAATTGAGGCGTTGGGCTCGGCAGAAGAATTCCAGGTTCTTGTGGTCCGCATAGACGATCACGGGGTGTTGGGCCTCCTCCAGCCACTGGCGCCACTCCTCCAGCACGAGCTTGATGGCCAGGAGCTCCTTATCACCAATACTGTAATTTCTCTCTGCCGGAGAGAATCTTCGAGAGAAATAGGAACACGGTAGGGGTTTGCCATTAGTGGATAACTGGCTCAGGACAGCCCCTACTGCAAGATCAGATGCGTCTACCTCTACAATAAACTGGCGCTGCGGATCTGGATGGTGGAGACAGACATCAAGTAGAAAAGCTTCCTTCAGCCTCTGGAAGGCACTAGTCGCAGTCGGGGACCAGTTCTTAGCATCGGCATCCTTCCTGGTAAGGGCCGTAAGCGGTGCCACCATCCAGGAGTAATGAGCTATGACTTGGCGGTAGAAATTAGCAAAGCCAAATAAGCGCTATAGTGCCTTAACCCCTACCAGCTGTGGCCAATCCCTAATAGCCACCACCTTATCAGGGTCCATGTGGAAGCCCGTGGATGACACTATGTATCTGAGGAAGGACAAGGATTCCTGCTCAAACTGGCACTTCTCTAACTTGGCAAAGAGACGATTGTCCCGAAGTTTCTGTAGCACTTGCCGCACTTGTACGCGGTGCGTGGACAAGTCTTTAGAATAAACCAATACATCGTCGAGGTACACTATGACAGAGGAATGCAACATATCCCTCAAGATCTCATTTATAAGGTTTTGAAAGACCACAGGGGCGTTGCATAAGCCAAAGGGCAAAACCAAATATTCGTAGTGCCCATCTCTAGTATTGAATGTGGTCTTCCATTCGTCGCCGGGTCATATCTATACCAAATTATACGCACCCCGGAGGTCAAGCTTGGTAAAGACCTTAGCTCCTTGGAGCCGGTCTAGTAGCTCGGGAATCAGAGGCAAAGGGTACCTGCCCCGCCATGTGATAGCGTTAAGGCCGCTGTAGTTGATGCAGGAGCGGAGTGACCCGTCCTTCTTGGCAACAAAGAAGAACCCGGCCCCGGTGGGGGAATTAGAGGGCCGAATGAAGCCTCTCTCCAAATTCTCCTGGATGTATGACGACATGGCTCGGGTCTCCGGGAGCGATAAAGGGTAAACCCGCCCCCTGGGAGGCATAGTGCCAGGGATCAGGTTTATGGCACAGTCAAAGGGCTGAAGTTCAGGAAGGAGTTCAGCTTTCTCCTTAAAGAAACATCTACATAATCTTGGTACTGTGGCAGGAGTGTCCTGGGTGTGGTCAGAAGAGGCACACTGGGACGAGGAATAGTTGCCAGGCAGGAGTCAAAACAAGACGGGCCCCAGGATGCGATCTGAAGAGTATCCCAGTGTATAACTGGAGAATGTTTCTGAAGCCAGGGCAAGCCCAAGATGACTGGGTGAATAGATTTCTCCAGTATGAGGAGTGAGATTTCTTCCGCGTGTAGGAGGCCAGTGCGTAGAATCAAGGGCTTGGTGCAGGTAGAAATACTCCCCGGGAGGAGAGTACCGTGAATAGAAGATACCTGGATGGGTGGAACTCGGGGTTGGACCCCAATCTGCAACTGCCGGACAAGGTCTGCGAGAATGAAATTCCCTCCTGCTCCAGAATCGACCAAAGCCAGCGTATCAAAAGTACCCCCGGGGTAGACGAGGGTAACCGGTACTGTGCATGAGGAGGCGGAACTTGTATTACCTATGGTCAGCTCCCCAATGATCCCTAGGTTCTGGCGTTTCCCGGCCGCTCACCACATTGAGCTAGGAAGTGCCCCTTGCCACCGCAATATAAGCACAGGCTTTGAGTGCGGTGACGTCTTCTCTCCTCCTGCGAGATCAGACCTTGTCCCAGTTGCATGGGCTCAACCCCTTGGGCTCCGGGAGAGGCAGAGGAGGAGTGTACCAGTCGGGGAAATGTAGACCCCGAGTTACTGGGTCTACAACCAGACTTCCCCTCACGAAAGCGGCTTTGGATTCGGCGGTCTACCGGCCCAGCCAAATCAAATAGGCTATTCAGGTCATCCGGAAGGTCCCTCGCAGCTGGCTCATCTTGGAGACGTGAAGACATGCCTTCTAAGAATATGCCATGAAGACTGTCGTCCCTCCAGTCTAGCTCGGCGGCCAAGGTACAGAATTCCACCACATACTCGGCAAGGGACCGAGTGCCTTGGCGTAGTTGAAGTAACTCGGTGGCGGCAGTGGGTCTGCGAGCAGGCTTATCAAAGATATGTCGGAAAGCCGAGACAAACTGTTCCAGGTTCCCAAGAATGGGGTCTTTACGCTCCCATAGTGAAGAGACCCAGGCCAGGGGCTTCCCGTCTAGAAAAGAGATAATGTAACTGGTTTTAATCAGATCCGTTGAAAACTGGGAAGGCAGCAGAGTGAAATGGATGTAGCACTGATTGAGGAATCCGCAGCACTGCTTCGCTTCCCCCGAGTACCTTGAAGGTGCTGGCAGTTGTGTGGGCGTTGCCGGTCCGGGATTGCCCGCAGCAACTAGTGCAGGAGGTACGAGTGCAGGTGCTCCATCCATATGATTGGCCAGTCTCTCTACTGTCGCCATCAGGGCATCAAGGCAGATTTGCTGTTGCTGTAGACGCTGGGTGATTCCAGGGTAGCCTTTAAGCCCGCCATGTCCGCCGGGTCCATGGCCTTGCAAACTGTTGTATTCGTGGACCCTTGAACCGACTAGGACAGATGGTGATGCATTGTGGGAAGGCCCACAGTGGATGTCGAAGCCGGGAGGCGGCACAGGCAGGAGACCCGAGGTCCCCCCAGGAGGAGCCCGTGAGGACCTGGGCCACTTGGACTTATGAGCAGTCTCCTGTGGGCAGGTGTCGGAGGAGGAGTTCCAGAGGATAGAGGAGAGTAGAGCTGGAGCCAGGAGGCCAACCGGAAATTCACTACTGGAAGCCCATGGTCCCCCTGAGAGGAGCTCGTGAGGACCCGAGTCGCTTGGACTTAGGCGAGACCTCCTGGACGAAAGCTGAAGTCAGGAACCAGTGGACGAAAGCCGAAGTCAGAAGCCAGGAACAGCAACTAGCAACTCTAGGAAGAGTGAACCTTGTAGCAAGGCAAGGAGAGGCTTGTCAAGCCAGTTTAAGTACTGGCAGCGTCTGACGTCACGTCCTGAGGCGGAGCAGGGTTTTCCTGCGCTGGTCCCTTTAAATGGCAGAGCCCCTGTGCACACGCGCGCCTAGGGGGCAGGACCAGCCCAGACATCAGCGGCATCTCCCTTGCCGAGGGAACGCCGCAAAGAAGTTCACCGGCCTCACCAGGACTCCAGGATGCCGCTGCAAGACGTCCTGGGGTAGGTGGGGGACCGGCCCGCAGACCTCCGTGGGTCGGGAGCATAACACGGATGTTAGTCTGTTCATCAGCTCTTTTGCAATATTCTTTTTATTAGTGTGGTTTATCATTGATTTATAGTTTATGATTTTATTGTTTCATGATTTATGAGGACTGCTGATGTTTCTGTTTTTCCATTGCTGCATTACTTGTTGCAGTTTCCACTTTCTGTCTATGTGTTTCTATTTATACTTGAGAAGAGCTATTGCTTACTAATGGGAATGATATTTCATTGCTAAAATGTACCTGTGTTCTTGTTATAAGCGTCATCTTTTCTGCCAGCTGAAAGAACAAAAACTATCCATCCAAAAAGAAAAAATATATAATCTATTATTTAAAATGTGTGATGTATTTGTTGTTTAAATTGAAACTAAGATTTAAAGCTTAACTTATTAATATCTAAGATCAAAATATATAACCCCATCCATCACTGTGAGTGGAAATTTCCGGATCCTTGGGCACACGACAACAGTTCATAGAAAAATTATGATCTTTCTGTTCAGAGAGAAGACTCTTATCTTTACCTTGCGTCATTCTGAACAATAAAAGTAATACTTAGGATTTTTTTTTAGTTCAGATGTGGATTGTTGTGAGCAGTGTGTCATGCATATGAGCATTGTCCGTCAGGTACGTCAGGACAGGAAAAGGGCTGAGAACCACTGCTCCAGTCAAAGCACCTCCGGCAACTGATTCCAAAGGGTGGGGCCAGCTATAGCAAACAGCTTCTCTCTCAATTTGACCAGCTTCACAGAGCTACCTGTAGGGACATCCAGCAGAACGAAGAGAGCGAGAAGGCCTTTAAAGTCGTAGCAATTTACTAATTCATAACAGTACTTCATTATTAAGAGTCCAATGGCTCAGGGTTAGGATTGCACATACTCTGCTTCTGAGATACTTACTTATCAGCATACTTACAGTCACCAAGTTTCCCAACACCTGCATCCGTTCACACAGAACTTCCAACACTTCATCCAACCACTTAACGCAGACCTCCCACCAAAAAAATGCCGACAAAAGACAAGTGTAATTTCATTTCCGCCACTTAATTAGCAGGTGTGAAAGGGCATGTATAAACCTTCATTGTGCTTAAAATCTGTGAACAGGAACAGGCAAGAGGTCCCCTCACCTAAACTAGCCCATTATGGGGTAGATTTTATAAAAGTATGCCTGTGCGTACTTTTGTTCGCGCATCAGGCGCAAACTAAAGTACGCCGGATTTTAATAGACACTCGCATATCCTTTAAAATCCGGGGTCGGCGTGCGCAAGGCTGCCCATAATCAGCAGCCTGCGCGTGCCAAGCCACGCAGCCTGCCTCCGTTCCCTCCGAGGCCGCTCTGAAATCGGAGCGGCCTCGGAGGGAACTTTCCTTCCACCCGCCCCCGCACCTTCCCCTCCCTTCCCCTACCTAACCCACCGCCCCCAGCCCTATCTAAACCCCCCACCTTTGTTTTAAAAGTTACGCCTGCACCGGCCAGCTGGCCGGCGCACAATTCCCCGGCCCAGGAGCTGTTTCGGAGGCCTTGGTCACGCCCCCGGGCTGGAACCATGCCCACAGCCCCGCCCCCGAATGACGCGCCGCCAAGACACGCCCCCGGCACGCCCCCCCCAGGAAAGCCCCGGGACTTACGCGCGTCCCGGGGCTTGTGCATACCGCCGATCCTATTCAACATAGGCTTGGCATGTGTAGGGGGAACTTGGGGCAGGTTTTCGGGGGGGTACGCGCGTATCTTACGCACGTACCCCTTTGAAAATCTTCCCCTATGAGTTAATGCGGGCGAGAGCCTTTTCCATTGCCAGCCCTCTGCTTTGGAATTCCTTTCCAGAGAACCTTAGAGCTACAGCATGCCTGAAGTCATTTAAGAAAGCATTCCAAACCTGTTTGTTTTGTAAGGCTTATGCTAAATATCTTATGGGTTGTATTCCCTTTCCAGAGCCGTTTTTTATTTTTAGTGTAGGAAGTGATTTTGATTGTTATTTTTAGTTTGTTTATAAATGTATTTATATTCTTATTGGAATCTGCCTCGAACAATTGTGTGATTTGGGCGGAATATAAATCTGCTAAATAAATAGGTTCACTGATGTACTGTTTAGAAATAGCAACTTGTGAGCGAATTTCCAAACCTCCACCCCAGAACACTGCAAGTACGTGCTTTTGATAAATGCAACGTATGCGTGTACATGCTTGCTATGTGTGTATCTTTCAGTTTTACACCTGTACACGTTTAGAAAATATACCCCAAAATGTTTTAATAGAAGCCCCTGGCAGCTTTAAACAACTATAAAAACGACCTGCATTTGACCCAGATACACTTTGTGAACTGTTTTTTTTACGACTTTAGTGCCAGAAGATAAGAAAACATTTTTTTTCTTAGAGATAATAGTAAAGAGCAAGTTAGGCCATGCCTATTGGTCCAACATAAGTGTTAATCATTCTATATACTAAATGGGGGCAGAAAACTATGTGAAATTAAACATGAAAGAAATTGGCAGAAGTGTTAATCTGACCTTTGCATGTTTGGTATAAATAAGGAGCTGACAGTTATATCAGCTGTAGAACAGCAGGCGGTAAGTATGAGTACAGTCAGATTCATCTAGGTACATCTGTACTCCCTATATATTAATACCAATATAGAAAAAGTTTCCAGATGAGTAATACAATTTTTTAAACGCCAAAATATTGTGAAGAAATTAATAAATATGTAGGACCACTCCCGACTGGATCTGCTAATCAGTCAGACCCAACTTAGGGGAAGTCACATTACTTTATTTAGTATATATTTAAAGTCCTGAATAATATTTCAAAAAATATTGCCACGGGAAATATCCAAGCCCCAAAGGGTTAGTTTAGAATCAAAAACTCGCAACAAAATAATAGCTGTACTTAGCTTCAAGTCCCGACGTGATCACGTTTCGGACCAACAGGTCCTGCTTCAGGGGTAGAGAACTTCAAAAGATCGAGTCGAAATGTAATTCCCAAAAGGCAAGCAAAACGGCGTCTTCTTAGTAAATCATTTATTGGCGATCCTCCATTAGGACCTGCTTAAACAAATGACGGAAATGCAGGGTTTTTAAACCCATCCTCCGGAAGTGACGTTCACAAGGTGTCAATCAAAAGTTTGACCTATATATTACACATGCATATATTTTTCTTAGAAATACTTTTATATTTATCTCCTGATGCTTGTGTTGCAATTTATCCATAATGTGCAATTTATCCATAATGTGTAATATATCCCTATATATTACACATGCATATATTTTTCTTAGAAATACTTTTATATTTATCTCCTGATGCTTGTGTTGCAATTTATCCATAATGTGCAATTTATCCATAATGTGTAATATATCCCTATATATTACACATGCATATATTTTTCTTAGAAATACTTTTATATTTATCTCCTGATGCTTGTGTTGCAATTTATCCATAATGTATGCTGAAAAAAGCAGTAAGTTATCAAGAGTTTGTAGATTGCTATTTAAAAAAAAAAATAACCTATCTTCTTCCTTCTGTCTCTCCACAGCTTTGGAAACATGAAATCCTTTAACTGTTTCTGTGACTATGTCATTCAACAACATGCACAGATGAACCTTTCTCAGATTTCAAACATTTAACTGGATCAGATGAAAGACGTGTATATCAGAAGCTTTAATTGTTACAGATTTGATTTGTTGCGACTACCGCTGATGCACTTTGAAAAACAGTTCACGTCTTTGACTATGTGAAGTTGAACATAAAAACAGATGAGCCATAAAGGAACATATTTTCTAAGGTGCATCGTGAATTTATGAATTATATCATAAGAAAGTCTTACAAGCTAGGGAACTGGAGAACGGTGGGTATCTCAGACCATCCCCACTGTTGGAGAAGACTTGTAGCACCAGCAGGGAGGAGCCATGGCTTTGTCTTGGAGCCCAACTCGCTGGCATAGGGGAATCTCTGGTCCTCTCATGCGATTATACACAGAGTCTCACAGTGTTCAGTAGCTGAAGCTCATGCTGTCAGTCTTCTTAGGTTTTTCCATGCTCTCTGTGACAGGCTTGAATTGAGGGCTGTGAGTTAAGCGCTCTCTTTTTTTTTGTCCTGGAGCACTCCAGTTTGCACCACTGATCTCTGTGCACATACAGTGTTCTCTTTACTCTCCCCTTCAAAAAAGCAATCGTTGAAATTAGGAGAACTTGAAATTAGGACCTAACACTGTTCGTTGAACTGAAAATATGAGGCCATAGGAATCTGAAAGGCACTGCAAAACTGGCTGACTTTGATCGCAGAACAAATGCTGGCCAGGCATGTCTAGCAGCTATCACTAAGCCATTAAATAGCATTCAAATGGCAGTTCTTTCCATTGTTTAGAAAATATATTTATTATTTTCCTGCTATTATTTTGATTTCAAGGACAGCCTTAACCATTCCAGTTTTATTTTATTTGTATACCTCATTTTTCATTTGCTTATTTATGTATTTATTTATTTATTTTTTTATTTACCCTTTATTCCATTTTTCTGCTTTGTCATTGGTTCGCCATGGGATGTTTGTAGAAGCAATAGAGTGCAGAGAGCTAAAAAAGAGCACAATTGAATGTGAAAAGGGCAGGAGAGTTTGCCTCTGCCATTCTCCTTCCTCTTAACTGTGCAATTCGAGTCCTAAGCCATGCCTATGACAAAAGAGCTACTGAAGTCAAGAACTATTAAACTTACCAGTGTGAAAAATTATTTCTGCATTGAGGCAAGAGGAATTCAAATTGAACAAGTTGTTTGAAGAATTCAGGAAATGTTAAATGGATTCTCTCTCTTACCATTTCTTTCTCCATGGTTTTTTGTTCATTTCTGCTAAGCTCTCTTTCATGCTGAGCATGCTCAGAATGACAATTCATTTGTCCATCCATTGGAGCTTCCATTTATCCTGGGCAACAACAACAAAGTCTCATGTCTAATTGTCTATGCAACAAAATACAAAATTAAAAAAAAAAAACTGTTAATATTTCATAAAGTTCAATGTTATGTATAAAAATTAAATTGAAAGTATGTTATTGAGAAACTGGATAGATATGTTAATATCTAATACCTGTGTGTATGAAGTTTTACATTAGTGGCATGTTCGACTCATTTGAGGGACACTTTGCCAAAGGGTAGCCATATAGCCTGTAATAACTGTCTCCTGTCTTGATGTAATTGAGCATGGCTTGATAGTTTTTTGCACGATCCCATCTATTTTTAATGTTTCCCGTGCTGTGCTTAGAGATTTTTTTAATTGTTCTCATAATGGGTTCTTCACATTTAATGAATGTTGTTTGCAAATCTGACTTGTTATTGCAAAACGATCAATAAGTAAACCAATCAATAACTATGTTGTTCATTGTAACCTAAAGGCCATAAATATTGTTGATGGTTCACAGCTGTTTTTCAGTATTTTCCCTTTGATGGTCACAAGTCTCTTTTGAAGGTTACTCAGGACGCAAATATGTAAAGGTATTATTTGCCTATGAAGCAACCCCTAAAAAGCCACCAAAAGGAAAGCAAGTTAATGGGAAAAATCTGTCCCTGCAGGAAATGTGGAGCATTTTCATTTTTTTTTAATATATGCTTTACCATGAATTGTAGAGTTAAACATTTAAAGCACAATCAGCACAAACTATTATGTCCCACCAGAATCTACCAACAAAACTCTTACAAACTCTCAGATTTACTGATGGGTTCCTCCCATTTTGTAGCTACAAGTCAAGGAGACAAAGTGATTAGATATTAGGAGAAATTATAAACAAACACAACTCCAACGCTATTTAAATATATTAAGTTGCAGTCTGGTAGACATTACACAGTCCAACTTTTGCAGTCCATAATGATGCCATCACGCTTTGTTAATACTGCTTTTCTACTGGTTTGATTTAATGATCTCATAGATGTTGCCTAATTTCATAGTGATCATGATATGAGTTCTTAAACCAATCAAATGAATGGATTTTTTCAATCCATGTTAAAACCTTCTACGTACTTTTTTGTCAGAAGCTGGACTTCTTCCTTTCTCTAGATCTCATTCACAGCAAGAAGCTATTGAACTAAAAAAATAAAGAAAGCTTACCAATAAGATGTCTAGAAAGATAGATATTCTGAAAACTTTATAGCAAGACTAATTTACTTGCTAATACTTGTATATGTAAATATATTTATATAGATGCTTTAAGTCATAAAATTCCTAGTAATATAAGCCAGCTAATCATAACAACTGAATAAGGAACCTAAAATAGAAATGCATATTCATGTGCCTCCTTTTTAAAAAAAAAAATAGTTTCAGTTGCCTTTTTGCACCTTACTATTTTTAAGTTAGCTGAAATAGCCTGTGTTAAAGAAGCTGATATGAAGCTTTGGCAGCTTTCATTCCTAGCCATTGCTGGCCCCAGATTCCAGTGCCCCCTCCTGTACTGATCTAACAGCATTTGAAATCAAAGATTAACTACAGTTCTTCTTGGCAGCCATGGAACCTAATAGGTCCTTTAACTGTCACACAACAGCTTACTTAAAAATTACTCCAAAGGCCTCCAAGCATTCTGTTTTTAAATGAGGCCACCTTTATTTCCTCTGTTAAAGGAAATAAAGGTGGTAGCACAGTGCTGCTTAGCTGTGAGGGCACACACATCTCCAATCATGAAGCCATTGCATCTCCTATATTAGTAGAGGTATCACTTAACGGCTTTTAGCAACTTGAAAGTGTATTATCAGGGGGGAAAAAAACTCCCCTGCATTGCCCGCTGGAACAGATCAATTCTGCCCCCGCCCTTGTGTGAGACAACATTTTATTCAAATTTGGGTTGGGGACCTATGACATATCACAAACAGGGTCAGATAAACTAAGAAGTCACAAGATACTGTAATAGCTGATGAATATCATTTTGGGGATTTAAATATGTGCCCCTGCTGTCTGGCTAAGTTTTAGTCAAGAGTATTAAAACTTACCCGGACAAAACAAAAGAGGCAGGGCTTAAACTTAGCCGGGTGAGCGCTGAATATCAGTGTTATCTGGCTAAGTGGCTGGTAAGTCTATTTGTCCTCAGAGCAGGTCTAAAGTTATCCAGGTACATGTCCCCAGATAACTATACTTTTAGCCAGCAATATTCAACATGTAGCTGCTTAAGTGTTCTGCAAAACAAAAAGAAACAAAGTGTTTGTAGGCCTGCAATTATACCCTGCTCCCAGTGGCTGTGGGGAAGGAGGGGGTGGAAATGCCCTGTTTGGAATTGCAGGTGGGAAAGTGGAGGATGGGAGGGATTCTGGAGGCCACATATATTTTCTAAATTGGAGGAGGTTCAGGGAGGTTCCTTGAGCAATAGGCCCATAATTTAAAAAAAAAAAAAAAATCTTGTGGGGGGGGCTTAGTAACATAGTACATATAGGCAGATACAAACCAAAATGGTCCATCCAGTCTGCCCAGCAGTGTTAAGAGTTAAGAGTGTAAGCAGGTCCCATCCAAACCATAAAAGCAAGTGATGACCAGACCTCCTCCTTGTCAATTATATTTATGCATTCCTTCGTGCAGTGCTCAGAGCGCCTGCTCCAGCCATAGAAGCACAAGACTGAACTGCCCTTTCCCTTCCATCATCAAGAATGAAATTTATCAAACTGCATTGAAACAACGTGTAATCAGCCGCATTGCTCAACCATAAGTTAACAGTGAAATATGCCAGACTGGATCCCTTAAATGCACTACTGGCCACTTGTAACTGCTGCTCTGTGCAGATTACATCCATGCAGAAATATTTCACCAAGTTATCAGAGGTTACCCCAGTTCTTCATTTCCATCCTCTTTCAATTCCATTTCCATTCTTGTTTAGATTCTTCAGTCTCATCTCATGTGGATTTTGGTGCACACCCTGTACCATTTTGGTTGCTCTTCTCTGGACCGCTTCGAACCTATCTCTTTCCTTTTTGAGATACGGCCCCCAGAACGGAACATAGTATTCCAGTATCACCAATGACCTGCACGGGGGCATTATCACCTCCTTTTTCCTGCTAGTTACACCTCTCTCGTTCTAAAATTACTTCCTCCACCTAGGAGCATAAAACTTTGTTTCTGCTGTGGGAGCAATCTAACTTGTATAAAACATGTTAAAGAATGTATTTCTTACAGTGAGATGTTTGGGTGGTTCAGTCTTCTTATACATGATATCATCAGAACCTTTTGTTGTAAATATTTTCTGTTAGAAAATAGCACTCAATAATTATTATTATTATGAATTTATTTATTTGATATACTGCTCTTCCATTGAAAAAAATCTGAGTAGGTTACAATATTAATACAAGGCAAAAAAAATTAAAAATTCTACAAAGTTATTATAAAACAAATAAAAACATGCATAGTAACACTATTAAAGGTAAATACAAATAATGTTAATAAAATATCAGAATAAGATTATGTGGCCCTTCCAAATCCACAATGTTTTTATTGGGCTGCCCATCTGGGAGCTGATGTAATAAAGGATGTTAATCCTAGCACAGTTTTTAACCAGTGTTTCAGTGCATATTTTTCCCATGCAAAATTAACCTTGATATTTAACAGGTTTTTTTGCATGGAGAAAACACACTAAAATGTGGGTTAAAACTCATGCTAAGATTAGTGTGTCTAAATGCAAATCCCTTGCTAATGAGTGAATTAGCTGTTACCCTGTAATACATGCTAAGGAGTACATTTTCAGAAGGGTTTCATGCATAAAAATAGCACATATGTATGTGTAACATGTACGCAAAGATATGCTATTTTATAAATGTTGAGAAGGCATGCATATTTTCCATTTCACATTTACATTGTACTGGTGGAAAAAAGGGGCTGGCGAGAGCCATTCTGGAGCAGGGTTCAGAAGTATGCTTGGTAGTTGCTGTTTTGTAAGACATATACACATATACATGACCAAACTAATCTGTACACGCTACACCTGCTAATTGAGTGATGCTAATTGTCTTTTGTCTGCAGTTGTTGGGTGAGAATTCTGGGTAAACTGGAAGGGGGTCAGAGTGAAGTGCTAGTCTAGGTGAACTGGAGATTGGGTGAACTGGTAGAGGTATCAGCGAACTGGTGATTTCAAGTATGTGCGCAAGTATTTTCGATATGCATATACTTTATAAAATAACTGCCTCCAAGTACAAATCAGGGTTATTACACGTATATGTTATATTTTTTTGGCACCTAAAAATAAATGTGTGTAGATTTATAAATTAAATAGAGAAAGTATGCATTTTCTTGCACTGGACATATTCGCGCATACTGAAACATATGCATATACTTTCAGAGCAGAACTACGTGATATTTTATTAACTGTGCAGATCTTGCTTCACAGTTTATAAAATACGACAGTAAATGTTTGCGCATCCACTTATGGATGCAAATACTGGATTGGAAATAGGTTTGAAAGTTAGGCTCCCTAGCTGAATCCTTTTACCATGGGAAATTTTAACTCCTGGGTCAGAGCAGGAGTTAAACTTCCTGTGGTACTTTTAAACATGTAGTTTCCACAGCATGGAGGAACGTAGCCAAGGTAGCCAAAAATTAGAGCCCATCCCGGCAACTCATGCCATGAAGGAAACAAAATTTTCCCTAAGCTCGCACAGCTCAGTCAGATGTTATTCCTCCTCACACACCCCACAGCTACTCGCTCAACACTCAAACCCCTCCTGCATCTAATCTCTCCTCCAAACATCAACCAGGCCAGGGTCAGTAGCAATGTTTCCCTTTGGCCAACAGGCCAAAGGTGGATGACAACTGGTGTGAAAAGAGGACAGACTGATCACAGGAGCAGGTTCAGTAGTGGGTGAAGATTTATTTATTTTGTATTTAGTTTATATTCCACTTTTCAGCACTTCAAAGTGGACTACATTCAGGAACTGTAGTTATTTCCCTATGCCCAGAGGGCTTACAATTTAATTTTTGTACCTGAAGCAACCGAGGGTAAAAGTGACTTTGCCAAAGTCACAAGGAGCAACAGTGGGATTTGTAGCCCACTGCTCTAACCACTCGGCTACTAGAGGTGCAATGGCAATCTCAAACCAGCTTATCGCACTCAGCCCTCCCCTCATGGCTTGTCCCAAGCCTGATGGTGATCTGCAAGCAGCAAAGTATTATTAATGAAAGCCAGCACAGGGCCTGTGAGCCAGTGCAAACTCACAGGCCCTACGGCAGCCCCAGTCCCTCCTTTTGTAGGCCTTCCTGTTACACAGAAACTCATGTGAGGAAAGGACCACTGCACGGCCTACAAGTATATCCTGGCTCACAGGCCCAATGCTGACTTCCACTACTAACGCTGCTGATGCTGGCACCTGCAGAGTGCAAACATTTGAGGCACTTATAACTCCAGCTGAATGTTTTGTGACCACACTTAGAGTCCCAACCCGCAGTTTGTGAAGCCAGGTTGTAATCAGACATTAAAACCCAAACCCAATTCTTAAACTATGCATTGGGCAAAGTTCCTCCTATATAGCCTTTCCATAATTACCCAAATATTTCCCCAAGTACTGGTTCTCTGGAATGTAAGGAATGGGGAAAAAACATGGCTCAGAGCCGTTTGGCAGGTCTGTTCAGAAAGGGATATTAGATCATTTGAAGATTGTCTCTAATCATCCACATACACAGGACTGACATTCAGATGCTGTCCGCAAGCTAGCCAGGTAAATTTATCCAGCTAACTTGGCCAAGATATTCAGCAGTGCTGCCACGCTGCTGAATATACTCAGCTACTGGTTAGCAGGTTAAACTTAAGACAGCCGAGTCACTTCTGCCTCTTTAGCCATCCACTTTTTAGGGTCCTAAATTTAAGAGCTTAGTGAAACTTAGGTGCCTAAATGTAGGCTCTAAGCCTTAGTACATATTCAAAAGGACCAACTTGGAAGCCTAATGCCAAAGTTAGGAACCTAAGCTCTTTGAAAATCAATTTTCTATGAAATAATTAATGAGTGATTAAGTGCAGTTGTGTAGTAAGACATATCTTATGACATTTACAAGGTAGCATATGACTGTACCCTTGCTGTGGTTTACTTTTGTCATACATCACATTCTATAGGTTGTCATTATGAATGACCTCTAATTTCCTTGCAAACCATGGACATTTCCAGGTCTGGTATCTATAGCATGACTTTTCCTTGAATCAGAATATAATATCCTGTTTTAAGGCTCAGTGGTAGCATTACAATAACTATTCAAGCTGTAATTAGCAAAGTTGTCTTTAAAGGATGGGGAAGGAAAAGAGAAAGCAGGGATCTTTCAGGAAGCATTAATAGAACAGAAGCAAAGAAGAAAGGGGAGACAGAGAAGGGAATGGCTGAGACAGGAAAGGATCAATTTGATCAAGATGCAATAATCCATCACGTATGCCTGGCAAAGGCTGTGGCATCTTAAATTCTGCTCATTCAGACATTAATTTGATGGCGTACATGACATCTGAAACCCTGGATATGATTATTCATATAGCTGGGAGTTCATTATCTACTATTTTAAGAAGATGCAAAATGATAATGCTCCACACACCAATCCATTTCCCAGTCAGGGATGTTCAGTACACAGGACCGCACAGAAATAATGTGGCTATTCTTGGCATGCCCTGAAGGATTTTCAGTTAACCTAGGCCCTGGCAGATTATTTTTTTAAGTTATTCATGGCTGTCCTTCAGCCATCCCCTGACCTTTCTAAATAAGTGTATAATGCATACATTTCACCTGGTAAAGAACATAGGTACCAGCTCTGAGGGTGCTTGAGCACTCCGGATATCAGATCTGCCTCCCCCATTCACCTCTTCAATCTCTCCTCTCCTCTGGAGCAGGTACAGGATATTTAAGAGCAGATGAGGGAGAAGATTTGATAACGGAGGTGCTTAAGAACCCAGGGTACTCACAGAACTGGCACCTATGGTAAAGAATGAAAACAAGCAAAAAAATATAAAACAATAATATCCAACAGTACCGAAGGTTTCCATCTCACCTGCCAAGTCACGCTTCTGTGTGTGTAAAAGAAAAAAATATTTAAAAATTAGTTGTTTGTGGCTGGTTTGATTAGACTGTTGGATTAAAATCCACTTTCTAAACCTGGAAACATAGCAGACATATAGTCTTTTGTACATGCTGTGCAAGTAAAATGAGGAACTTCCTACAAATATACATCAGGCTTCCATGTATTTTCATTTATTTTGTGGCAGCTTTCTCTGTTTTGGAGGGGGTGGGATATGGGGGAAGAGTTCTGTATAAAAAGAATAGGACCAGAAGTTTACAGTTGTTAGTGCAAAGGCCTGAATCCTATATCTGAACATTGTAAGTTGTGTGTCTGTCCTGCTGTGCTCTGTAAGAACATGTAGTAATTCTCAATGTATCACCTCATGTATTGTGACTTGCTAATGACAAGTTTGAACCCTACAAGCTATTTCAGTGGGAATGGAATAAAAAGGACTTACTATAAGCATGGGGTGCCTGAGGCCTGATCCCTGTCTGCTGGTGGAGCAGGAAATGAGTATCTGTGACAAATGCTGTATTTATCCACAGTTGTATAAAAGACAAAATTGACCATTTTCTGCAAAAATATTACTTTTCCATTAATAAAAGTGGTTTTGTTAATTTTCACCACTATTATCGACAGAGCGCTGTCAGTATACACAGCTTTGTATGAGAAACGGGGGTGAGAAAAAGTGATTATACAAAAAATAACAGGTACAAAGGGTGGGACATTTTAACAAAAAAACTTACAAGGTAGGCTTAGGGCGATTTTCCCAAAGTCACTGAATGAGAGAAAAGCCTTACTTAATCAGGCCTGTAAATATGTTAGCAATATACAAAGTGGATTTGCTGTCTGGTAATGTGCTTTGATCACGCCTTGGCCGGTTTTTGGCTGAGATCTAAACTGTTGACTAAAATTGAAAACCTATCCAATTATAGAGAATTGATGCCATTAGGGACACAATAATGTTATATACATTGGTAATATTCCAATAGAAAAGAACCTAACCCCACAGTGGTGGTAAAAATAACACCCAATATCAAAGACCACAACAGATAAATATTTATACCAGCAATTGGGTTAATGGAACCATCATATGAAAGAGCTTTATAAATTCACTTCAAAAGGAGTTCAAAAAAAATATGAAGCCCTTTAAAGCTGACTTAAGCATTAGAAAGAGCTCATAGATTTAATCATTGGTCTCATATTAAATGCTTTTACCATCAGAATTGCATATTTTTTTACGAAATGCACAAAAAACAAACAGGTGGACGTAAGCACTTACGACCACACCACAGCTCAATTTTATAAGTTGCTTTTTGCCATTCCAAGGGAGAGTCCATTTCAACCTATAACCACCATTGCAAAAAGCAACTTTTAAAAGATAAGTGCTTATATCCACCTGTTTGATTTTTAAGTGCATTTCATTAAAAAAATTGTACAATTCTATTGGCAAAAGTATAACTATGAGACCAATGATTAAATCTTGAGCTCTTTCTAATGCTTAAGTCAGCTTTAAAGGGAGTCATACTCTTTTGAATGCATTTTAAGCAAATGTATAAAGCTCTTTCATATGATGGTTTCATTAACCCAGTCGGTATAAATATTTCTCATAGGACAAGCAGGATGGTAGTCCTCATATATGGGTGACATCACAGGATGGAACCCAATCACCGAACACTTTTGTCAAAGTTTCTAGAACTTAGCTGGCACCTACTGGGTATTAGGGATGTGAATCGTGTCCTCGATCGTCTTAACGATCGATTTCGGCTGGGAGGGGGAGGGAATCGTATTGTTGCCGTTTGGGGGGGTAAAATATCGTGAAAAATCGTTAAAAATCGTTAAAAATCGAAAAATCGAAAAACCGGCACATTAAAACCCCCTAAAACCCACCCCCGACCCTTTAAATTAAATCCCCCACCCTCCCGAACCCCCCCCCAAATAACTTAAATAACCTGCGGGTCGTTAAAAATCGAAAAATCGAAAAACCGGCACATTAAAACCCCCTAAAACCCACCCCCGACCCTTTAAATTAAATCCCCCACCCTCCCGAACCCCCCCCAAATAACTTAAATAACCTGCGGGTCCAGCGGCGGTCCGGAACGGCAGCGGTCCGGAACGGGCTCCTGCTCCTGAATCTTGTCGTCTTCAGCCGGCGCCATTTTCCAAAATGGCGCCGAAAAATGGCGGCGGCCATAGACGAAAAAGATTGGACGGCAGGAGGTCCTTCCGGACCCCCGCTGGACTTTTGGCAAGTCTCGTGGGGGTCAGGAGGCCCCCCACAAGCTGGCCAAAAGTTCCTGGAGGTCCAGCGGGGGTCAGGGAGCGATTTCCCGCCGCGAATCGTTTTCGTACGGAAAATGGCGCCGGCAGGAGATCGACTGCAGGAGGTCGTTCAGCGAGGCGCCGGAACCCTCGCTGAACGACCTCCTGCAGTCGATCTCCTGCCGGCGCCATTTTCCGTACGGAAAATGGCGCCGGCCATACGCGTATGGCCGGCGCCATTTTCCGTACGAAAACGATTCGCGGCGGGCAATCGCTCCCTGACCCCCGCTGGACCTCCAGGAACTTTTGGCCAGCTTGTGGGGGGCCTCCTGACCCCCACGAGACTTGCCAAAAGTCCAGCGGGGGTCCGGAAGGACCTCCTGCCGTCCAATCTTTTTCGTCTATGGCCGCCGCCATTTTTCGGCGCCATTTTGGAAAATGGCGCCGGCTGAAGACGACAAGATTCAGGAGCAGGAGCCCGTTCCGGACCGCTGCCGTTCCGGACCGCCGCTGGACCTGCAGGTTATTTAAGTTATTGGGGGGGGGTTCGGGAGGGTGGGGGATTTAATTTAAAGGGTCAGGGTGGGTTTTAGGGGTTTTAGTGTGCCGGCTCACGATTCTAACGATTTATAACTATAAATCGTTAGAATCTGTATTGTATTGTGTTCCATAACGGTTTAAGACGATATTAAAATTATCGGACGATAATTTTAATCGTCCTAAAACGATTCACATCCCTACTGGGTATGTCCAGCATGGCACTAAACCTGCAGCCAGCAGGGGTCCCCCTTCAGTCTACTTTTTTCCACGCAGCAGTAGCCACACGGGTTAAGGAGCTCCACAGAGATTCCTGACAGGAATTTTCCTCACGGAATTACTAAAAACTTTTATACCCCACAGGGGTCCCCCTTTCGAATTTTTGCTTCTGCGGTACTCCGGTAAGTCCCTTATCCGTTTTCGGTCAATTCCCGTCGAGTTTGGCCCTTCGGCCTATTGGCCGACGACCGCACCGCAGCTCAATTTTTCAAAGGCCATGGTGTCGGAGTTCCGTCGGTGCCCTGACTGTACTCGCACCATGTCCATAACAGGCCCCCATAAGGTCTGTGTAATGTGCCTCGGGTGTGAGCATGATGTCCTGACTTGCACCAAATGTGCCTTAATGACACCATAAGGTTGCAAAGCCAGAATGGAGAAAATGGAACTTCTCTTCCATTCTCAAACTCCGATGCCGTCTATTGCTTTGACGTTGTCCGAACTAGCGCCATGCACTTCGTGCCAGCATCGGGCACCGGCCGGTGACCGTCCGGCATCGATGACTTCCCAGCCATCGACTACCTCTACTCCCCCTCAGGATCAAGGGGATCATAGAGAGAAGCATCGGCATTGACACCGAAAGCCTTGGACCATCGATGAAGGAAAATCATCGACTTCGCCATCGTCCGAGCCGCCATCGAAGAAACCCCGTCCAGAAAAGGTATCGACCCTTTCTGGGACTGGGTCACCAAGGCAACCCTCACCCGAAAGGGTATTGGGAGCCGCGACTCCGCCTTTAACAGTGGTCCCCTCCGGCTATGCCTCTGCCTCCTTCTCCCCTTCCGGAGCCGGGGCTGCTTGCTCCAGGTCTCCGAGAAGAGCTGGACCGGATGGTTCAGGAGTCCATCGATAAGGTGATGCACAGATTCCAAGTTCCTCCGGCGCTGAAACCAGTGCCGGTTGTGGAACCGACCACCGATCCCATCCCAGCAGCATTGGCACCGCTGCTTTCGAAGATGGAAATGCTTCTAGCCGCTTTTCCACCGATGGATCCTGGGTCACCGATGGCTCTGGTGCCTTCTCTGCTTGCTCTGTCATTGGGAGGAGAAACACCGTTCCGTCTTCCCCCATCGGGAGTCCTGCCAATGCCTCAACTATCGATGCCGATGCGGCCATCGGCACCACCAATCCATCCATCGATACCATTGATGCCTGCATCGGTGCCCTCGATGCCTTCATCGGTGCCTCCAGTACTTCCCTCGATGCCTTCAGAGCCTATACCGGGACCTTCAAGAATACCTTTGTCCCGTCCCTCTCAGGATCCTAGAGGGACAGGTGTTGATCCCTATGACACCTGGATTGACGATTCCTCCCAAGACACCAATGATTTACCATCACCACCCTCTCCTACTGAAAGCAGGAAGCATTCTCCAGAGGACTTGTCCTTCATAAATTTTGTGAAGGAAATGTCTGAAATGGTTCCCTTCCAATTACAGACTGAGCAAGATGATAGACACCAGATGATGGAACTGTTACAATTCTTGGATGCTCCCAAGGAAATCACCTCCATCCCTATCCATCAGGTTCTTTTGGGCCTTCTCAAAAAGAATTGGGAACACCCTGGTTCAGTAGCTCCAGTCAACCGAAAAGCTGACACCACTTACTTGGTCCAGTCAGCTCCAGGGTTCCAAAAACCCCAACTGGATCACCAATCTGTGGTAGTAGAGTCTGCCCAAAAGAGAGCACGACGCTCAAAGCCGCACTCTTCCTTCCCTCCAGGCAAGGAGCAGAAATTCCTGGATGCCATTGGCCGACGTGTCTTCCAGGGATCCATGTTCATCTCTCGGATCGCCTCTTACCAGCTTTATATGACCCAGTATAATAGGGTCTTATTCAAGCAGATACAGGACTTTGCAGAGTCCCTGCCTCAGCAATTCCAGGAACAGCTACAAACCCTGGTTCACAAAGGTTTTGAAGCGGGGAAACATGAAATAAGATTCTCTTATGACATCTTCGACACCGCTTCCAGGGTTTCAGCAACTGCCATTTCTACAAGAAGATGGGCCTGGCTTAAGTCTTCGGACTTGCGCCCTGAAGTACAAGACAGATTGTCCAATCTGCCTTGTATCGGAGACAATCTGTTTGGTGAACAGATCCAGCGGATGGTGGCGGAACTCAAGGAGCATCATGAGACCCGTCACCAACTCTCTCTAATGCCTTCTGAGTATTCGACTAAACAACCATTTAGGAAGGACACCGAAAAGTCATTCTTCCGTCCAAAGAAGTCCTATCCACCACCGTCTAGAGGTCGTTCTACGAGGCCTTTCCAAAAAGCCCAGTCTTGTCAATCCCGTAACCAAAAACCGCAAGCAGCTCCTCAGCCGGGCCTGCTTCCAGTTTCTGAATCCTGCATAGAGAGCAGCAACCAGCTTTTGCTGCCAGTTACCGGTAGGGGGTCGATTGTGCCATTTCAACAACATATGGCACATAATCACCTCGGACCAGAGGGACCTGGCCATAATCTCTCTTTCTCTCCATCCCACCAGACTCCCCACCTCGGCTGACATGGGGAACATTAGACCATTCACTACTCCTGGATCAGGAAGTCTCCCTCCTCCTTCAATCCAGAGCAATCGAACCAGTGCCCTACTCCCAACAGGGCTTGGAGTTCTATTCCCGGTACTTTCTAATCCCCAAAAAAGTCAGGCGGCGTTCGTCCAATTCTGGACCTGCGTGTCCTCAACAAGTACCTCCAACGAGAAAAGTTCAAGATGGTAACCTTGGGTTCCCTCCTTCCTCTTCTGCAAAGAGGAGACTGGCTCTGCTGTCTAGACCTCCAGGACGCGAACACACACATTGCGATAACTCCATCTCATCGCAGATTTCTGAGATTTCTGGTAGGCCCCAAGCACTATCAGTATCGAGTGCTTCCGTTCAGCCTAGCATCCGGTCCACGAGTTTTCACCAAGTGTCTCGTAGTAGTAGCAGCCTTCCTCAGGACTCAAGGTGACCAGGTCTACCCCTATCTCGACAATTGGCTGATCAGGGCTCCTGCTCAGCACGCTGCTCTGTCGTCCCTACATCTTACCTTACACACTCTGATTTCGCTAGGATTTCTCGTCAACTACACGAAATCCTGCTTAGTCCCATCTCAAACTTTGTCTTCATAGGGGCAGACTTGGACACCTTTCAAGCAAAGGCTTTTCTGCCTCGACAGCGAGCTCTCACTCTCATTTCTCTCGCACACCAGCTACAGTCTCAACACCATTCGACTGCATGAAACTTCTTCATCCTGCTGGGATACATGGCGTCCTTGGTGCAGGTTACCCCAATGGCCCGCTTGGCCATGAGAGTCATGCAGTGGACTCTGAGGTCACAATGGACTCAATCCGTTCAACCACTATCGACCGTGGTCCGCATCACTGACCCATTTCGTCAGTCTCTAGCTTGGTGGAAAAATCAGATCAATCTTCCAGGCCCCAAATCCTCAAATAACTCTTACCACCGATGCTTCCAACCTCGGCTGGGGAGCACATGTTGCCAATTTGCGAACCCAAGGAGCTTGGTCTCCAGAGGAAGCCAAACACCAAATCAATTTCCTGGGCGCTACGAGCAATCATATGCTCTCAGGGTGTTTCGGGATTGCCTGTCCAACCAGGTCATCCTGATCCAGATGGACAACCAGGTGGCCATGTGGTATATCAACAAGCAGGGAGGGACGGGCTCCTACCTACTGTGTCAGGAATTGGCACAGATATGGGCGGAGGGTCTTTCCCACTCGATGTACCTCAGGGCCACCTACTTGCCGAGAGTGTACAATGTGTTGGCAGACAAGCTGAGTCGCACCTTCCAGCCACACGAGTGGTCTCTCAACCCCACAGTAGCGAACTCAATATTCCAACGTTGGGGTTATCCTCAAGAAGATCTCTTTGAGTCACCTCAAAACCGCAAAGTAGAGAACCTTTGCTCTCTCACTCGCAGCCAACACTCACAGCCAAGAGACGCATTCTCCCTCTCATGGGCAACCGGTCTCCTATATGCATTCCCTCCACTTCCACTTCTATCGAAGACTCTCGTGAAGTTATATCAGGACAAGGGAACCATGATCCTCATTGCTCCTCACTGGCCACACCAAGTGTGGTTTCCAATTCTTCAGGACCTCTCCATTCGCAGGCACATTCCCCTGGGGAAGGACCCGCTTCTGATCACCCAGAACGATGGGTGCCTACGCCACCCCAAACTTCAGGCCTTGTCCCTGACTGCCTGGATGTTGAAAGGCTAATTCTTCAGCCACTCAACCTTTCGGAGCCAGTTTCCCGTGTCCTGATTGCTTTGCGGAAGCCTTCCATGAGAAAATCTTATTTTTACAAATGGAACATGTTTAAGTCATGGTGTTCCTTACTGTCACTTGATCCTTTTACATGTTCCACAGCAAAGTTTCTAGACTATCTCTGGCACTTATCAGAGTCAGGTCTAAAAACTTCTTCCATTAGGATGCATGTCAGTGCGGTAGCCGCCTTCCATAAAGGTGTTCGGGATGTACCCATTTCTGTACAACCCCTTGTGACATGCTTTTTGAAGGGCTTGCTCCACCTCAAGCCTCCACTGCGCCCTCCGGCCCCTTCTTGGGACCTCAACCTGGTTTTGGGTCGGCTCATGGAAACACCATTCGAGCCTCTCCAATCATGTAATCTTTGATATCTCACATGGAAAGTGATTTTTCTTTTGGCAATCACATCCGCTCGCAGAGTTAGTGAGTTACAGGCCCTAGTTACCTATCCGCCTTACACTAAACTTCTGCACGACCGGGTAGTACTCCGCACTCACCCTAAGTTTTTGCCTAAGGTAGTATCGGAGTTTCACATTAATCAATCCATTATACTACCAACCTTCTTTCCCAAGCCCCATTCTAATCCATGAGAACAGGCTCTACATACCCTTGACTGTAAACGGGCTCTAGCATTCTATCTAGACTGTACAGCTAACCACAGGAAAAGTTCTCAATTGTTTGTTTCTTTCCATTCCAACAAATTGGGACAGCCTGTGGGTAAGTAGACTCTCTTCTCCTGGTTAGCGGACTGCATATCCTTTTGCTATCAGCAAGCAGGCATTCCACTTTTTAGACCGTGTTAAAGCACACTCTGTCAGGGCCATGGCAACTTCTGTAGCACACCTGCGCGCGGTGCCGCTTTCTGATATTTGTAGGGCTGCTACCTGGAGTTCTCTCCATACCTTTACAGCTCATTATTGCTTAGACAAGGCTGGAAGACAAGATTCCATCTTCGGCCAGTCTGTCTTGCGCAACCTTTTTGCAACTTGACGTACCAACACCCTTCCGCCTGCCCGTTAGGATTCAAGATGCCCTCTACCAAATTCCATCCCAATCCTTGTGCCTATACCATATCTTGGGTACATTTGGTGCAATTCTCGGACATCCTCAGCTCGGTACTCACCCATATGTGAGGACTACCATCCTGCTTGTCCTGTGAGAAAGCAAATGTTGCTTACCTGTAACAGGTGTTCTCACAGGACAGCAGGATGTTAGTCCTCACGAAACCCACCCACCACCCCGCAATGTTGCGTTCGTAACATTTTCTTATTTTATTTTTTACACTTCCTGTAGCTTTAAACAAGACTGAAGGGGGTCCCCTGCTGGCTGCAGGTTTAGTGCCATGCTGGGCATGCCCAGTAGGTGCCAGTCAAAGTTCTAGAAACTTTGACAAAAGTGAACATAAGAACATGCCATACTGGGTCAGACCAATGATCCATCAAGCCCAGCATCTTGTTTCCAACAGTGGCCAATCCAGGCCATAAGAACCAGGCAAGTACCCAAAAACTAAGTCTATTCCATGTTACCGTTGCTAGTAATAGCAGTGGCTATTTTTTAAGTCAACTTAATTAATAGCAGCTAATGGACTTCTCCTCCAAGAACTTATCCAATCCTTTTTTAAACACAGCTATACTAACTGCACTAACCACATCCTCTGGCAACAAATTCCAGAGTTTAATTGTGTGTTGAGTAAAAAAGAACTTTCTCCGATTAGTTTTAAATGTGCCACATGCTAACTTCATGGAGTGCCCCCTAGTCTTTCTATTAAACGAAAGAGTAAATAATCGATTCACATCTACCTGTTCTAGACCTCTCATGATTTTAAACACCTCTATCATATCCCCCCTCAGCCATCTCTTCTCCAAGCTGAAAAGTCCTAACCTCTGTAGTCTTTCCTCATAGGGGAGCTGTTCCATTCCCCTTATCATTTTGGTAGCCCTTCTCTGTACCTTCTCCATTGCAATTATATCTTTTTTGAGATTTTGGTAGCCCTTCTCTGTACCTTCTGCATCGCAATTATATCTTTTTTGAGATGCAGCGACCAGAATTGTACACAGTATTCAAGGTGCGGTCTCACCATGGAGCGATACAGAGGCATTATGACATTTTCCATTTTATTCACCATTCCCTTTCTAATAATTCCCAACATTCTGTTTGCTTTTTTGACTGCCGCAGCACACTGAACCGACGATTTCAATGTGTTATCCACTATGACGCCTAGATCTCTTTCTTGGGTTGTAGCACCTAATATGGAACCTAACATTGTGTAACTATAACATGGGTTATTTTTCCCTATATGCATCACCTTGCACTTATCCACATTAAATTTCATCTGCCATTTGGATGCCCAATTTTGCAGTCTCACAAGGTCTTCCTGCAATTTATCACAATCTGCTTGTTATTTAACTACTCTGAACAATTTTGTATCATCTGCAAATTTGATTATCTCACTCGTCATATTTCTTTCCAGATCATTTATAAATATATTGAAAAGTAAGGGTCCCAATACAGGTCCCTGAGGCACTCCACTGTCCACTCTCTTCCACTGAGAAGATTCTCCATTTAATCCTACTCTCTGATTCCTGTCTTTTAGCCAGTTTGCAATCCACGAAAGGACGTCACCACCTATCCCATGACTTTTTACTTTTCCTAGAAGCCTCTCATGAGGAACTTTGTCAAACGCCTTCTGAAAATCCAAGTATACTACATCTACCGGTTCACCTTTATCCACATGTTTATTAGCTCCTTCAAAAAAGTGAAGCAGATTTGTGAGACAAGACTTGCCTTGGGTAAAGCCATGCTGACTTTGTTCCATTAAACCATGTCTTTCTATATGTTCTGTGATTTTGATGTTTAGAACACTTTCCACTATTTTTCCTGGCACTGAAGTCAGGCTAACCGGTCTGTAGTTTCCTGGATCACCCCTGGAGCCCTTTTTAAATATTGGGGTTACATTAGCTATCCTCCAGTCTTCAGGTACAATGGATGATTTTAATGATAGGTTACAAATTTTTACTAATAAGTCTGAAATTTCATTTTTTAGTTCCTTCAGAACTCTGGGGTGTATTCCATCCGGTCCAGGTGATTTACTACTCTTCAGTTTATCAATCAGGTCTATCACATCTTCTAGGTTCACCATGATTTGATTCAGTCCATCTGAATCATTACCCATGAAAACCTTCTCCAGTACGGGCACCTCCCCAACATTCTCTTCAATAAACACCGAAGCAAAGAAATCATTTAATCTTTCCGCGATGGCCTTATCTTCTCTAAGTGCCCCTTTAACCCCTCGATCATCTAATGGTCCAACTGACTCCCTCACAGGCTTTCTGCTTCGGATATATTTTTAAAAGTTTTTACTGTGAGTTTTTGCCTCTACGGCCAACTTCTTTTCAAATTCTCTCTTAGCCTGTCTTATCAGTGTCTTACATTTAACTTGCCAACGTTTATGCATTATCCTATTTTCTTCTGTTGGATCCTTTTTCCAATTTTTGAATGAAGATCTTTTGGCTAAAATGAAGATCTTTTGGCTAAAATAACTTCTTTCACCTCCCCTTTTAACCATGCCGGTAATCGTTTTGCCTTCTTTCCACCTTCTTTCCGTGATTGGGCTCCATCCTGTGATGTCACCCATATGTGAGGACTAACATCCTGCTGTCCTGTGAGAACACCTGTTACAGGTAAGCAACATTTGCTTTATCAGTTGTGGTCTTTGTTATTAGATATACATTGGTAATCCAGAAGGATAAACTTTTTTTTTAAGTGTTCTCAGATGCTTGAAATATTCTGATGTTCTCAGTGGCATCCATGTGCTCCTATTAATGCCAAAAACAAAGTGTATAAAATAGTTTAATGATCCATGTTCTATGCAAATGCTTGAACGCAACTTATTGATATTAATGTTATGCTGCACCTCAAAAGGGATAGTAAACTATTTTCGAGAGCATCAGCAGGCTAATGCACTTCTCATTCTCTCTTACTGACTCTACTCCTTCAGAGGTGTCCACTCTGTTGCAGATCTTAGTGTCAACTGCAAAAAGACAAATCTTTCGTTCTCACCTCTCTGCATATTGCTCACAAAGATCTGAACTGATCTGGGAACTCTCCGGAATTGGCCCAGACTCTCCGGAATTCTAAAGGAATTGCTGGGTCCCTGAGCCAACATCAATAAACTGCGAGGCCTGCTGCAGAAGCAGGCCCTAGAATTAAAAAAAAAAGATCTGGGCACAAACAGGTCGATACAGTAACGTGCGGTTAAAGATTCCCCATCTGTAACGTGCTGGGAGCGCACAATACAGACAAGTAAGGCGATCCAGCGATACAGTCTCCAGTTTCACGCGTCCTTAGCGCTTCGTAAAATAGACACATAACCCTTTCCGCACGCAGCATGTATATGATGTGTAAATGAACGAATTAGCTGTATAATGAAGGAATTAGCTATTCTCCTCCGATACTGTAACGGGCGCTGATATTATCTCCTTAGTAACCCGCTGTTTTGCCGCGGCCTTAACGTGTTAGTTTACCGCCTCCCCCTAGTAGGTGTTAGGACTGTGAGTCTAGTAACAAATCCATCGACACCGCTTAAGATACTCAAAAACAATAAAACACAATAAAAAAAAAAAGCGATACAGAGATGATCGAGAAAATGTAATGCTGTGGGACACATAAAACCTGTCAGAAAAAAAAATAAAAATGTTTAAATACCAGTCGGAGGGCCGCGTGGGTCCAGGCGGCCGGCGGCGGGAGCCGGGGGGCAGGTGGTCGCGTGTTAAATCTATTCTAGGCCGCGGGCGGGTGGGCGCCTGTTCCAGGCGGCGGCGAGTGGACGCGCGTTAGTTTCAGACGGCCGCCGGCTGTCTGAAACTAATGCGCGTCCACCCGCCCCCGCCGCCGCCGCCTGGAACAGGCGCCCACCCATCCACGGCCTAGATTTAACACGCGACCACCCGGATCCCGCCGGCTGCCTGGACCCACGCGGCCCTCCGACAGGTATTTAAAATTTTTGTTTTTTACACTTCCTGGTGCCTGTCATTTCAAATGTCATTTGAAATGACATTTGAAATGACAGGTACCAGCGCACCCAGGTTACTGTATAGGCGCTGTATTAAGCGCCTATACAGTAAAATGGGTTGCGCGGGCATAACCCTTCCCTAACGCTTCACAGCCGCGGCATGCATTTGCATGCAATTAGAAGAGAGTATCAGGCGCTAGGTCAAGAGAACTGTGCATGCGGGGAGGAAGGGTGCGCCTGACACTGCCGCACTGTTTCTACCGCAGCCTTACAGTATCGAGCCGATAGTGGGCAGGAAATTTTTCGGGCTCGCAGAGCTAGGAAGGAGGAGCATGGACCTAGCGTGCCGGAAGGAAATGAGAGCCATACAGCCGTGAGGAGGAAGAACATAGGCACCCAGCAGCGCACCTTTTTTTTTAATTGTAGTTCAGGGAAGGCTGTGAAGGTAATTGCATTAGCAATTGCAGCAGAATCAGCTTCTCAAGGCAGTGAGTTGCAGAGAACAGGGAAAGCTCAGCATGTGCTCTTTTCATTAGTCTCTGTTGGTGGGAGCAGAGGCAGAAAGAAGAGCACATGCTGACTCTTTTTCTGTCCCCACATGCCCTCTGCCTTGAGAAGCTGATTATGCTGCCTGCAACAGCACTTCCTCCAGCCAGAGGTGTACCTTGCTTCGGGCCCACAGATTTCTGATCCTCTCCAGCTGTTCTGGGTCTTGGTTGATCTGCTGGGCTGAGAGGTGAAGGGAAAGACAGAAGAGACAAGATAGCAAAGGAAGGGGAGAAGGTGGGGGAGAGAAAGGAAAGAACATAAGGAAGGGACAGAGGAGACATTCTGACAGGAAGAAGAGACAGTGAGATGGAGGTGGGAGACAGTGACAAATAGAGGATGGTGGAGGGGGAAGTTGTGGATTTGAGAAGGAGATGGAGAGAAGGGGAAGGGAATAGGATAGGAGGAATTGAAAGAAAACGTGCAGATGAATGATTCACAAGAGGTAGTGATGAAGCAAACAGATACAGAGGAAAGGGAAATGGAAAAAAGTGAGATGAAGAGAGATGTCTGATAGATGGAAGGGCAGAAAAGGGATACGTAAGACAGAATAAAAAGGAAAATCAAAAAAGTCAAGACAGACAAGTTCAGAGAGGAAGAAAAAGTAACAAATGTAAAAGAAATGTTATTATCCCAGAACAAGCAGGATGCTAGTCCTCACATATGGGTGACGTCACTAACGGAGCCCTTGTGCGGGAAAACTTTCTGTCAAAGTTTCTAGAAACTTTTGACTGGCCCAGTGAGGCCATTGAGCATGCCCAGCATGCTAAGATATTCTCTGTCACAGGTGTCTCTCTTCAGTCTTCGTTTTTCCGCGCTGCTGCCAGCATCACGGTACAGGAGCTGTTGAGATTCTCTCAACACTTAAATTTGACTTGTAAGTCATACTATTGATATTCTCTATCTCAAAATCTCTCTCGGGTTCTTTTTCTTACCAGCCGGTAAGTAACCCAGTCTCAATTTTACTTGTTAGTAAAAATTTTATCTCCTCATAATCTCATCGACGGCTGTCGATCGAGTAAAAGAGAAAAAAATGGCGACAGGATTTAAAAAATGCCCTGTTTGTGCCAGAAAGATGTCGATCACAGACCCTCACACTGAATGTGTATTATGTCTCGGTGACAAACATGAAGTAAATAACTGTCCACAATGCGCGGAGATGACACCGAAAGGCTGGAAGGCCAGGCTAGAAAAAATGGAACATCTGTTTAGCCTGCAACTGATACCATCCCCCTCACAGTCATCGAAGTCGTCTCCGGCTGGAGCGACTAAGGGGTAGATTTTTAAAAAGCGCGCCTTCGCGTACTTTTGTTGGCGCATCAGGCGCCAACAAAAGTACGCTGGATTTTAGTAGATACGCGCGTAGCCGCTAAAATCCTGGATCGGCGAGCGCAAGGCTGCTGATTTCGTGTAGCCGGCGCGCGCCGAGCCACGCAGCCTGCCGCCGTTCCCTCCGAGGCCGCTCCGAAATCGGAGCGGCCTCGGAGGGAACTCGCTTTCGCCCTCCCCTCACTTTCCCCTCCCTTCCTCTATCTAACCCACCCCCCCCCCCCCAGCCCTATCTAGACCCCCCCCACCTTTGTCGGGGGATTTACGCCTCCCGGAGGGAGAAGTAAATCCCCGCGTGCCAGCGGGCCGCTAGCGCGCTGAGACGCGACCTGGGGGCGGTTCCGGAGGGCGCGGCCATGCCCCCGGACCGCCCCGGGCCGAAACCATGCCCCCGGGCCCGCCCCCGAAACGCCGCGTCCCGCACCCACAACGCCGCGCCAATCCGACACGCCCCCGACACGCCCCCCTCGAAAAACCCCGGGACTTACGCGAGTCCCGGGGCTCTGTGCGCGCCGGTAGGCCTATGGAACATAGGTGCACCGGCGGCAAGGCCCTGCTCGCATAAATCCGGGCGGATTTACGCGAGCAGGGCTTTTAAAATCCGCCCCTAAGCGTTTAATTCTTAAAACACCTCACCCGGGACCGTCGGGGGATCGTTCATCTCCTTCATCGTCTTCAACGTTGACAAAATCCATCGATAAATCCAAGTCTAAACATCGACATCAACATCGAAGCCCCTCGATGTCAGAATCTGCTTCCCAGGAAGGATCGATGGCTAAGCGGCCTAAGCATCAGGAAACCTCGGAGCCTTCAATGCCTCGGCCTAGTTCGATTCAGGTACCTGTACCAGATCCTCCACAGGGCACTGTGCAGGATCTCATGTCTCAGTCTACGCCACCGCCCGCAACCGCTCTGACTCCATCGGTTGTGCGGCCGGAATTGTCCGATCTAATCCGAGAAGCGGTTTCACAGGCTTTGAGGGACCAACTTTCAGTACCGACTTGTATGTCGATGCCGATGCTTACAGCATCGATGCCGGCAAGTCTGCCGATGCCGGTGGTACCACCGATGCCGGGGTCAATCTTGACACCGACGTCAGGAGGGGACTCGATGTCGACGCCTAGAATAATTACGGCATCGACTTCGATCTATGCACAGATACCATCCACTTCATTGGTGCCGATGACAATGGTACCGCCATCGACAGTGTTGACGCCGAGAAGACCAGTATCCACACTTGCATCGATGCCACCTATTATTTCATTGATGCAATCATCGACAGAGGAGACTGAGCCTCAAGATCTAGCTCTCCTCCAACGTCTCCTACAAAAATATCACAAAGTCATCGACACAATTCCACAGAAACCCACGGAACAAGTTCCTCCATCACTTTACATCGATGACTCATTACCTGGACCATCAGGTATTCACCAGCAACCCAAGTCAACCCCAAAGACTCCCTACCAGGATCATGATGAGGATTCTTGGGATGATCAAGGGACAGACACCTCTTCTGAGGACTTTATGTCAGACCCCCTCACCTCCTGAATCAAGAAAAAGATCTCCACCAGAGGACTTATCTTTTTCCAGTTTTGTCCAAGACACAATCCCTTTCAAACTTTCATCAGAACAGGATTCTAGACAACACACACTAGAAGTTCTACAGTTTGTGGACCCACCCAAACAAGTATTGGCGATTCCCATTCATGATGTGCTTTTAGACCTGCAGCACCGTATTTGGGAGCACCCATGTACTGTTTCTACAGTAAACAAATGTGTGGATACAACGTACCTAGTGCAATCAGCACCAGGATTTCAAAAGACACAACTACCACACCAGTCTGTGGTAGTAGAATCTGCCCAGAAAAAATCAAAGCGTGTCCGTCCACACTCTTCGACCCCTCCAGGGAAAGATCATCACTTCCTTGACTCCCTTGGCAGGAAAATTTACCAGGGTGCACTCCTATCTTCCAGAATCTCTGCATATCAGCTGTACATGACACAGTATCAGAGAGATCTCTGGAAACAAATGGAAGAAGTCACAAATTCTCTACCTGCACAATTTCAAGAAGCAGCACAGGCCATAGTGACCAAAGGCCTGGAAGCAGGGAAGCATGAGGTAAGGGCTGCTTATGACAATTTTGACACTGCCTCAAGAACAGCAGCAGCAGGAATCACAGCATGCAGGTGGGCATGGTTAAAAGCCTCAAGCCTCAGGCCTGAGGTACAAGAAAAGCTTGTAGATTTGCCATGTCTCGGAGACAATTTGTTCGGGGAAAAGGTCCAGGATGCTGTTCAACAGCTTAAGGATCACACAGAGACCCTACGACAGTTGTCCCAACTACCACAAGAGACAGCAACACAGTCCTCTAGGTGCCTTCCTCGAAGAGACCCTAGGCGGTCTTATTACAGACCAAGGAGGTACTACACCCAACCTGCTAGAACTAGGCCTTCTAGACCTACTCAACGTTCACAATCTAGACAGCCCAGAACAACCCGCACTCAACCTCGTCCAGCAGCGGGTTTTTGAAGATCAGACCAGAGAACAGACCCTCCTCCTGAACCCCAGACCAGACCTGCCAGTAGGAGGCAGAGTATTATATTTTCTCTCAAATTTTCAAATGTTAATGTGTAATTTTGCTTATGTATGTACCCTTTTGTAAACCGCCTAGACGGATAGTTCCCTACCCTTTGTGCGGTATATAAGCATTGTAAATAAATAAATAAATAAATAAATATAACAGCAGACCAATGGGTGCTCTCCATAGTGTCTCGAGGCTACAAACTAAATTTCCTCTCAATTCTTCCAGAATTTCCACCAACTTCCTACCCACAACAAAATTCTCAACTAATTCAATTACAAATAGAATTATCCACCCTTCTGAGAGCCAGGGCCATTCAACCAGTGCCCTGGACACAGCAGGGCAGAGGATTCTACTCCAGATATTTCCTCATTCCAAAGAAAACTGGAGGCCTACGTCCCATCCTAGACCTCAGAAATCTCAACAAATTTCTAAAAAAAGAGAAGTTCAGGATGGTTTCTCTAGGCACCATGCTACCACTTCTGCACACAGGAGATTGGCTTTGTTCTCTGGATCTTCAAGATGCTTATGCTCACATACCAATATTCCCTCCTCATCGCAAGCACCTGCGCTTCATAGTGGGCCATCAACATTTCCAATATAGAGTACTGCCATTCGGACTCGCCTCTGCTCCCAGGGTATTCACCAAATGTCTGGCAGTAATAGCAGCACACTTACGCAAGGAAAGTGTCCATGTTTTTTCATATCTAGACGACTGGCTCATCAGAAGTCAATCTCAACAGGGAGCAATAATTTCTCTCAACCGAACAATTGCTCTACTTCACTCCATGGGTTTTCTCATCAATTATCAAAAGTCCCATCTCACACCGTCTCACCTGCTCCATTTCATAGGAGCAGAACTGAACACCGTCCTTGCAAAGGCTTTTCTACCCGAGGATCGAGCAGAAACTTTGTCCTTGTTGGCAAACTCGATTCACTCAAAGAAACAAGCAACAGCTCATCAGTTTCTAACTTTACTAGGCCACATGGCCTCTACAGTTCATGTCACACCTCTAGCAAGGCTCGCCATGAGGGTAACCCAATGGACTCTGAGATCACAATGGATCCAAGCCATTCAACCACTACATTCTTCAATCCAAGTAACCCACCAACTACGTTCCTCACTTCTCTGGTGGGTAAACAAGGACAATTTGCGCAAGGGCCTACCCTTCCAACAACCAGTCCCACAGATCACTTTAACTACAGATGCATCCACCTTGGGTTGGGGAGCTCCCATAGACAATCTCCAAACCCAGGGAACTTGGACAAAACTCGAAGCAACTTTCCAAATCAATTTCCTGGAGCTTCGAGCTATACGTTATGCACTGCATGCATTCAAGGACTGCCTTTCACACAAGACTGTTCTCATCCAAACAGACAACACAGTAGCCATGTGGTACATCAACAAGCAGGGAGGTACAGGTTCGTATCTCCTTTGTCAAGAAGCTGCACAGATTTGGGACTGGGCCCTAAACCACTCCATACTTCTCCGGGCCACTTATCTAGCAGGCATTCACAATGTAGTGGCGGATCGACTCAGTCGTCAGTTCCAACCACACGAATGGTCACTGGATCACTCAGTAGCGACCAGGATATTTCAAAACTGGGGTCAACCAACAATAGACCTCTTTGCGTCACATCTGAATCACAAAGTGGACAACTTCTGTTCTCTAAACAAACAGAAGAACCAGCCAGCCAAGGATGCCTTTGCTTGCCCTTGGAACTCAGGCCTACTATACGCGTATCCTCCGATACTGCTCATAACCAAAACTCTAGTGAAGCTACAACAGGACAAAGGGTCCATGATACTCATAGCCCCGTATTGGCCTCGACAAGTATGGTTTCCCACACTTCTAGACCTCCCAATTCGCCTGGGAGTAGCTCCCACTCTCTTAACTCAAGATCAGGGACGACTGCGCCATCCCAACCTTCAAACCCTATCTCTGACAGCATGGATGTTGAAAGCTTGATATTACAATCACTAAATCTTTCAACCCATATATCTCAAGTGCTTATAGCTTCACGTAAACCTTCAACTCGAAAGAACTACGCTTCCAAATGGAAGAGATTTACTGTGTGGTGCAAGCAAAACAACATTGATCGTTTTGCTTGCCCTACAACTTCTTTACTAGACTATTTGTACCATCTTTCAGAATCTGGTCTCCAGACTTCATCTGTACGAGTACATTTAAGTGCAATTTCTGCTTACCATAACAAGATAGCAGATGCACCAATCTCTACACAACCTCTTGTCCATAGATTTATGACAGGCTTAACTCAACTCAAACCACCAATTAGACCTCCAGTCACACAATGGGATCTAAACTTGGTTTTATCAGGGCTCATGCGTTCTCCCTTTGAACCCATAGATTCCTGGGATATTAAATTTCTCACATGGAAGACTATCTTCCTCATAGCCATTACATCAGCTAGACGGGATAGTGAGTTACAAGCACTTGTCACATACTCACCCTATACAAATTTTCTACATGATAGAGTGGTACTCCGTACACATCCAAAATTCCTTCCCAAGGTTGTTATGGAATTCCACTTGAACCAATCCATTGTTTTACTGACATTCTTTCCAAGGCCTCATTCTCATCAAGGAGAAAGGGCCTTATATACCTTGGATTGCAAGCGTGCTCTATCTTTCTACTTAAACCGCACTGCAGTCCACAGGAAATCGAATCAACTCTTTGTTTCCTATGATCCAAACAAACCAGGGAAAGCAGTAGGAAAACATACCCTTTCCAACTGGCTAGCAGATTGCATACAGTTTTGTTATGAAAAAGCAGGCCTTCCTCCCCAAGGGCGAGTAAAAGCTCATTCAGTAAGGGCAATGTCAACCTCAGTAGCACACTATCGTTCAGTGCCAATTCTTGACATTTGTAAAGCAGCAACATGGAGTTCTCTTCACACCTTTGCAGCTCATTACCAGAGTTCAAAAAAAAGTTAAAAACCTGGCTCTTCAGGCAAACGTTCCAATCTCCAGAATGTAACTAAGCGCCTTATCCTGATTGAACTTGGGAATACTCTGTATTACAGTTAATAATATGCAATTTTATGCAAAATTAAATTTCAATTTAATCACGTTTAATTTAAGTTCAACATGCTAATTGGCCTAATTTTAAGTTAATTTATGAAAATATTTAAGGATTTATTGTTATTGTTCAATGTTCTTTGTAAAAAAATGTTCATGTTATGAATGTATTATATGTTATTGTTCAATGTTCCTTGTAAAAAAAACCCGGTCTGACCTCCCAGACCAGGGCAATCTTTTCGTTTTCATGTAAACCGGACTGATTTGTATTGTATACAGGAATTCCGGTATATAAAAATTAAAAATAAATAAAATAAATAAATTACTGTTTGGATAAACAAGGACGACAAGATTCAACCTATGGACAATCTGTCTTAAAGAACTTGTTTCCAGTTTAACCCCAACTCCTTCTACATCCAACCTGCTGTGATCTTCGGCTGACTCATTTTAGCAACCATGCTTCAGTAACGCTTCACTACAAGATGATTCAGCCTATAGCTTGCTAATCACCCATATGTGAGGACTATCATCCTGCTTGTCCTGGGATAAAGCAAAATTGCTTACCTTGTAATAGGTGTTATCCCAGGACAGCAGGATGTAGTCCTCACAAAACCCACCCGCCACCCCGTGGAGTTGGGTCTCATACCATTTATTATTATTATTTATTTTTTGCAAAAAGCTCATTGCTACATAAGAGACTGAAGAGAGACACCTGTGGCAGAGAATATCATAGCATGCTGGGCATGCTCAGTGGCCTCACTGGGCCAGTCAAAAGTTTCTAGAAACTTTGACAGAAAGTTTTCCCGCACTAGGGCTCCGTTAGTGACATCACACATATGTGAGGACTACATCCTGCTGTCCTGGGATAACACCTATTACAAGGTAAGCAATTTTGCTTTTTCACTTTATATACTGGATTATACACCTTGAAAGTTTTAAATGATTATAGTTTGTCTTTATATTTTTATAATGAATAGAATTGTGGGGTTTATTTAGTGTTGTATTGCACAGCTTATTTATTTTATGGTACACTGTGTCCTGACAGATTACTACTTTGCTCTTTGGTTCCATCCTCATGTCTGCTAATAATGGGGACAATAAACAAAGACATTTCTGAGTGTAAAACATGTTTTACCTATGGAAATGGGCATTTTGAAAATCACTCCCCCTGTATGTGGGTAACAGAATGCGTGTTGTTCCACATAATAGGGTGAATTTTAAAAGCCTGGCATGCAGCAAAATCAGGAGATGTGAGCACAAGTCAGGTTTGCACACGCCCACCAAATTTTAAAAGCCACCCAGACGTGTGCATGGTCTGGACAGGCTGGGGCATTTCAGGGTGTGGCCAAGATCTGTGTGTATAAATACTTTTGCACCCCGGCACACGTCCAGGTCCACTGATGCGTAACTTTACCTCTGCTATAGAGGAAGTGTAAATTCAAAAATAAAAGAAATTAGCCATTTCTGCTGGGTTTAAAGGGTCTAGGGTAACTGGGGGGAGTGTAGTCTATCAAACCAGAGGGATCCGGAGGACCTAGCTCTTAATTAGACATCTGGGAGAGAGAGCAAGCATGTAGGTATGTGTGTGGGAGACAGCGAGCATGTCAGTATATGTGTGGGAGAGAAAGCAAGCATGTATGTTTGTGGGAGAGAGAGCGAGACAGCATGGGTGTATGTGTGTGGGAGTGAGAGTGAGAGAAAGCATGCGTGTATGTGATAGGGTGACCAACTGCCTGGTTTTGAATTTCCATTCAGTTGTACAGTGTAACTGGACTCTGTAAAATCCAGTCCAGGCAGGCAGCAGAGTCAGAAGATGGTGGCTAGGTTGGGGACCAATCAGATTACATTTTGCTTCTGGCTGTGCACCAATTGCAAGCATCAAAAAGAGCATCTGCACATGCTCAGGGGCTCACAGTCTATAGGGCATGTGCGTCAGAAAGGAGTGGCCACAGGGGCCATGGCCCCACCTGATCCACCAATTAGAGAGCTACTGTGAAGGAATGATTGACAAGGCAAGCTTTGTTCCTCCGCCTGCCTGCAACTTGCTTGCAGCAGAAGATGTAACTTCTACTGTAAGCACGTTAAAAAAAACCCAGCAGTTCACGTTTTTCTCCTTTTTGCCAGTGCCACTGCCACTGGTAAGTCTCAGCCTTCTCTGATTCATACTGTGGCCGCAGTGTTGTGTTCCTTCATGCACACTGAGCACCATGGGAACTGCTGCCTTAGTTTTGCCGCTGTCGCGCGTGGAACTTGGCAGGATCTGCTGCCATCATCACGTGGAGATCTGCTACTGACCAACTCAGCACCACCATCGTGCACTGCCACTGCCTCCAGTCCAGACCCGCACACCAGGCCCACCAGGTCACGTGGGGGGTCAGGTTGGGACTTGCTGCCTGCTGTCCATCTCAGCACCACTGTCTTCAGTCCCAGCTGGATTTGGAACTACCAGGACAGGGACCACAGGTATGGAAATGGTGGATGGATGGATGGGAGGACTAGGAGAGCTGGTGTCTGGGGAGCAAAGAAGGAGCAACGAATAGGGCAGTGTGGGGGCATTAGAGAGAGCAATAGGACTGAAGAGGGAGTGAGGTGAAGAGAAGACAGAGAGAGAATGGGGGACAAAATGGGGAGGACAGCAGGGGAATGGGGTAAGCACGATGGGAGTGGGGAGGGGCTGAAGGGAGAAGAGGAGGATTTTGTCAAAGGAGGAAGAAGCTATTGGGGGGACTTTTCTTCCCCTCAGCCTCCTCCTCTCTCCCCATCCTCTTTTTTTTGTCTCCTCCTATCCCCATTACCTCTTGCTCTCGACCTCTCTCTCCTGTCTTTTTAACTCAGCCCTATTATGATCTTACTATATTGACGTTTTTATATTTCTTGATTTTATTTATGGAAATGTATGCAAAAGATGGGGGGGGGGGTACCGCCCCCCCCCCCCCAGTCCTTGTGTCCGAGTCCTGGTCTGTGAAAAGGTTGGCAATCCTAATATATGAGAATAAGAGAGAGAGCATGTGTGTATGTGTGTGTATGAGAGAGAGTATGTGTGTCCACAACAACTCCACTTCCTCTCTGCCTGCTAATCCATGACAGTTTCAGGGCATCTGGAAATTAAAAGTTGCTAGGTGTGGATAACGGAGGATTTTTTAAAATCCTTATTAGTTTTAATTTTTGAGTGTTATTTGACATGTCTGTTTTGAAATATTTTATTGGTGTTTGTACATTTTTATATGAGTTTTAAATTATTGAATGCTATTCTATTCATTAGTTTTGAATTATTCTTTTTATTGGTATGGTTTTACTAGTTTTTTGTTTTATGAGGAATGGTAATGCTTCTGTTTTTTCATTGTTGCAGTACATACAGAATTTGTCTTGTTGCGTTTTCCAGTTCAGTTTTTGTCTGTACATTTCTATTTATAGGTTATGGTCTCTTTATTCTGTATTTGAGGCTCTATCTGTGTTTTGCCTGTGTAAATGAAGTGAGGTATTCCAATGATGTGTAGTTTCTATATAGGGATCCATAGCAGCATGGCTTGTTCTGTTTTCCTAATAGGGGGTATATTATTGTTTTAGTGACTGGTGTAATATTTGCAGCATTAGCTTTCATAGGTAGAGTTGTTGCTGTTTGCGTGCTAGCAGTTAGTGTTGTTTTGATATAGAAAGTTTATTGCATTATAATTCTATTTACTTGTGACTCTCTCAGGGTCATGCCCATGCCCAAGTCATATTACAGTAGGTCTAATACCATATGGGTTCCAAGTGTCTCTTGCTTTTTTGCAGAGTTATCTGGTTGGTACCACAGCAGTGTATGTAAATCTAATATACCTTTTGGAAGTGATGTTTTTACTGCAGAAGACTGTGCTTTGAATGCCATTTCTCATGTAAAATCTGTTGCTATAAATGCATATTTTTTTAATTTTGTGTGAGAAAGGTGTGATGTGGTGGGGGTTCAAGGCTTTAAGATTTTTCTAGAGCGCTTAATACCCTTGCACCAGCCATGGACATTGCCGTACAAACAGAGTCTCCCATCTCGTGGTGTCATGTGCAGTGTAATGGCAGTTTTTCACTTGGCAATAGGCACCAATTTGCCTGGCCACGGCGCTGACTTGTACCAACTTCTTTCCCCACAGGATGAGTCCTTGGGTTCTAAGGTCCTGTAGAGAGCAGACAGGCAGAGTCAGTAACTAGGCCAAGGTCAGGGCAGGCAGAAATCCAGCAACATCAGTATCCAGGCAATGATCAAATTGGAAAGGCAGTCAGAGAGAAAGGAAAAGCAAGGAGAGGAGGTAAGGGACTAGGTGAAGGGTAGGACTGAAGTAAGGCAAGGCAAGGAGTGGGACTGGAACGAGGCAAGCAAGGAGCAGGACTGGAACGAGGCAAGGCTGAAGCAGGAACGAGGCAATATCCACTGAAGGCAAAGCACGGCAGGGGACCTGTTGCTGAGCCGTTGACTGATTGCAAAGGACTTCCTTACATACATGCCCAGAGTGTGATATCATCAGCCAGCGCTCCAGGAAGTCCCAGCTGCCAGGCCTATAACAGTAGCTCAAGGGAAACAGGAAATGCTATACGCGGCCCTTGAATGCAACAGGTGCGGGGCTCTCTGGGGTGTTACAAGGGGACACTCCATGAAGCGCTCCATGCAGCACATTTAAAACAAATCACACATCATATAATTAAACTGTGGAATTTGTTGCCAGAGGATTTCTCCCCTCTTTTTTTTAATTTATAGTTTATTAGCATTTAACTCATAGTTATATGAAATAAAGCAAGGAAACAAAGAATTATAATGCCAGTAATAGAATCTGAAGAAATATCAGGAACACAAATTGAATTTATAATCCTTTCCATGTCTCCATATATGAAAGGGAGTAAAAGAAATTTAAACGCAAGATAAATTCAAGAAATGACACCACCCTAATTTACATCTTGTTCTCCTATTTCCTATCCCCTGTTATCATTGATATGCAAATGTTTAAGTAACAGCTGATTCATCCAAGAGAAAAAAATGATAAATGGATAGGATCAGTAAAACTCCATTTGTTTCACTGATGGACAATGATACATTTGCACAGGTACTTCAAGAAGAAGGTATAACTTTTCTTAAAAGTTGTCCATTGCAGTAGTCCTCAGCAATAGGCTATTTTTAAGGGAAGTCATAACCTTGTTTATTGGCCCTTGAGATGAGAAATCCTCCTTTTTATTAGCATAAACAAATTCTTTAAAAAAATAACACAATATACCTTTGGACCAAAGATTATACGTGACCCTAAATAGCGGCATGAAAAAGTCTCAAAGCATCTGAGCTGCCGTGGGGTGGGATGAAAGTCCTGTTAATGCAAACACAATCGCCCAAATTTTAAGAGGCTCGCGTGCGTAAAATCCGGGAATTACAGCATTTAAGAAACGGCCCAGCCACGTGCGTAACCCCTGATATGCTTAGAAGTGCCAGACCATGAAAAAGGGGTGGGCCAGCCGGAACAGCACCATTAGGCCCTATCCCGGGGAAGTGCGTGCCAGCAGCTGGCCGGCGCGCGGAACTTACTTCATCTTTTCAGATGAAGTAAGTTCCGAAATTAAAAAAAATAAAGGTAGGGAAAGGGGTTTTAGGGGTCGGAGAGGAGAGGAGAGGGGAAAAGGGAGGCATAATGGGAAGGGGGATAGGGAACTTCCCTCCCAGTCCGCTCCTTAATTGGAGTGACGTGGGAGGGAACTGGGGAAGGCCTAGTTGCGTCGCCGCAGATTGGTTTTTAAAATCCCCCCCCCCCGCGCGTTCAAGTCCCGACCCGCCCACACACGCGTGTGCAGATATTAAAATCCGGCATGCATGCGCGCACGGGAACCGTATTTTATAATATGCGCGCGCCAAACACGCGCACGTTATAAAATCATCGCTGCCATGTGAGCGCGGCCGGGAACTGTGCGCACATGGACGCACACGTGCTTGTTTGAAAATGGACCCCAAAGTTAGTAGTTCCACGTCAGTAACAAAAAAACAAAAAAAGATTTGGGCTTTCTTGATGCTTTATCTCCATAGCACGTCCTGATGAGACATTTATGCAGTCAGTATTGGGGGTAACTGAAAACTTCTATTATTACTTTGCTTCCAAATTTGTTAGCTTCCCTAATTTTTGTTAGCATTTCATCGTTTGACTGTTCGTTTTGGCCAGGTGGGTGGTAAAATACCTCCACCGCTATACTCTTCCTCATCACACACGGAATTTCCACTCATAAAGATTCTACATTGCATTTAGCCTCTTGCAAGATCTTTATCCTGTTGGACTCGATGCTTTCCCTAATATAAAATGCCCCTCGCCGCCCCCCCCCACACACACCCACCAAACTGATCCACCCTATCATTGCGATATAATTTGTATCCTGGTATGCCATGCCCCATTGGTTATCCTCCTGTCAGGTATCTGAGATGCTAATTATGTCTACCTCATCATTCAGTGCTCTCATCAGTCTAACTCTCTCATCTTAATGTTTAGACTTCTGGTATTAGCATACAGACATTTCAAGGTACATTTTTTATTTGTCTATACCACTTTTCTAACAATTAATAGGAATAATTTGGAATCTTTTGACTCAATCTGTTCTTTAATTAAGGCTACATGGGCTACTTTTGCTTTTATTGGAACCTCTCTATCAGTATCCTTAGATGGTTTTCTGGTAAACTTTGAATGGATGCCCGCTTAATAGGGTGGCCAGAGTCAATGTGAACCACCTTCTTGGGCAATTTGCTGACATACAGCAGTGAAGCTGCGTTCCAGGCTGCAAATCCAGATGGAGGGGCCAACTATGCACAGGTTAAAGCCGCCATCCTTAAACATGCAGGGTGTATCCCAGAAGTATACCATTAATGGTTCCAGCAATAAACTGTTCAACTAAGAGAAAAACCATGCAATCTCTTTTATCAATTGAAGGTGTAGGATGGAAGTGGCTACAACCTGAAGAGAAGACTGGCACAGAGGTGGCCAACTTAATTCTCCTAGAGCAGTTTTTAGATGCTGGCACCTGTCTATGCGCAGTGGGTATGCCAGTGATTGAAGCTTACCCTCAAAGCCACCTTAAAAGTTGCTGATGCCTTCTATCAAGACTAATTAATGCCAGAGTACATCAGAGTACAAAAGAAAAAGCCACTACTGGAACCCTGAGTCCAGAGTGAGGGAGCAGTGTCCGCCACAGATCTCAGAGAAGGATCGACCACAGGACTTAGGTCTACTGCTATGCTTCAGTCGTGAAAAGAGAGGCCATTTTACCAGGCAATGTCCACAGACTGAGGAAGAAGCTATGGACATCAACTTAATGACACCCCTCATTTGTAATTTTGTTGACACTCCCTGCCCAGGACTTAGTACTTTTATGGTCCCAACTGACTGAATAGGTTCCCTAGGCCGGCCTGGGAGTGTAAAAATCCTCATCCAGGGGGATCTAGTTAAGCAAATTCAAATTGAATATGAGCATATGGTGACGCTAGCTTGCATTCACAGAGACCAACAGTGATACCCTACTACATAAGTCTCACTGAAAACATCCACCGGTGAGACCAGCCTTGAAGTGGCTCTCATATCCTGACATCCTGGGTCAAGATTTGAGATTTTGGATCTCTTTGTGTCCAGCTTAAAGCTGGAGTAACCGACTGTATATGAAAAAAAAGAGTTGTTTCTAGAGCTTTTCCTTGGGGGAGCCTAGACTTGTAAGTGAGGAATAACAAAATACCCAAAATCTGACAGTAGTGCCACCAAGGGAAAGCTCGGTATTCTAGGTACCTAAAGGCCATAGTAAATAGATTTACTGGGACAAATGAGGAACTGTGGGCATCCCAGAAACCCTTAATTGGTCCCCCAGAATGGGTAGGGAGGGACATTTTGGATGGGCTCAACTGGAAGATGGTTCCCTTAAGTTTGCCCATGATTAGGTATAGGTGATAGAGAGGAAATCAGTCCCTGGTTTCAAGGTGAACACTCAAAAGCTACATTCCTTAAAAGGAAGAAAGGGACAGATCCAGCACAGAGTGGGATATCCCTGGTAGGAGCAGGTGCTCACCCTAAGAAGGATGAGCTGAAAGGGAGGGTATGTGAAGGGATGCATAGACAAGAGCCTCAGAACATCTTAAAGGACAGGAACTAGCTATCTAGCCCAGTCTATCTTAAATCTCCAGAGTGGGAATTCAGGCTAGAGGGCATTTCCCAGGGGAGAGGAATAAAAGCCCAGACTAAGAAAATAGAATACGGGCCCAGAAGGGGAGAAGAAAGCTCCAGGCATTATGCCAGAACCCTGTATGTTTGAATGCTTGACCTTTGGTGAAACGCTGCTGAGGTAAGCAGGCTTTTTCTGTTTATGTGAAGAATAAAAGTGCTTTTCTATTGAAAGCTGGAGTCCAGCTGATCTTCCCTCCTTCTGCACACCTCTTTAAAGCTAAACCCAGCTCCACACTATCACAAGGAGCTGTTCTATTTCTTTCATCATTTTTGTGGCACTTCTCTGTAGCTTTTCTAGTTTCATTATATAATTTTTGAGATGGGAGATTAGAACTGTATGCAATAGTCATGTAGGATTGCCAACTGGCTCCAGATTTTCAGGACAGGTTGATCCAGTCCTGGTTTTACTCCCCTGCATGCAGGTACTTAAAATCTTGCTTTTCTTAGGAAATGCAATAGGGAAATCAGAATAACTCCCAGCATGCAATGGGATAAAACCAGGACTGGATCAACCTGTCCTAAAAATCTGGAGCCAGTTGGCAACCCTATACTCATGGTGCAGTTACATCATAGATCTACTGTTTACAGCAGCATTATGATATTCTCCGTTTTATTTTCTATTCCTTCCCAAATAATATCTGTTATTCTGTTTGCTTTTTGACCACTGCTGCACACTAAACTGAGGATTTCAATAGGGATGTGCATTCATTTGAAACAAATGGGTAAAATGCACATTACAACAGGAGTGAAAACCTGGACTGATATATCAGTGAGTCCTATTACATCAGCCCCTCTGTGGGCTCTGAGCCCAGCTGAAGTTATTACCACTTGAGGGAGCTCCTTACTCACTCTAAAGCCCTGACATGTTAGGAAATGGTGCACATTTCAGCTGCTGGAGAAAATCAGAAACTTCCCTCAAATGAATGAGCAAGAAAGACTCTGTATAATCCTGGGGGGAAAGAGAAGAAAGAGCGGCTAAAGCAGCAAAATACGCCGTATCCTGTCACCAGGCCAGAAATAAAACCTGACTAGGGACTATACGGAGCAGCACCAAAATCTGAGACATGACCCTGGTGCCTTACTTACCATAATCTTACTTGACTTATTTATTTATTTTTTTTAATTCTCACACTCTTTTCTTTCCCTTTATTGTAATCATTCTGTATGTTACTTTGACAGCCCGTGAAAAATTGCCGGGCCAGTAACATTTTTTCTGAATCTGAACCATTTGTAAACACACCGAGCGCTTCCAAGGTCACTCCCATTTTGCGTTGTGATATTTCTCATTTTATGCATGTTAGTCTTGTTCCCTGCCTCAAACCCTGGATGGGGTGGGATTATAAATGTTTTAAAATAAAATAACATGAAATGCTTCTTTAAAAAAAAAAAGCGGTGCAGGCACCGGCACCGGCAGCTGATGACTCGCTTGTTTGGAAAGCATGAAGCAAAGGAGTTGTGGAGTGGGGGAGGGGAGAGGGGGGGCACTGATTTTTTTTTCTCTTACTCCACAACCCCCAACCTCACCTGGGAACTACTTTGATTAATATTTTCTCTCACATAATAAAACGGTTTCCAACCGTTGTCGGATTTCTCTGCCCTTGTCCCTAATCCATTCTGTTCGTTCTCTCTGGTCTTCTCCTTCCTTTTCCTTTTTCATCTGTTTACTTCAGCAGCAGGAACTTCAATACTTTCTCTTCTTTCTTTTCCTGTCCCCCTTCTCTTGCTTCCCCCCCCCCCCCCTTCTTTCTCCCTCCCTCCTCTCCCTTCATTATAAGAACATAAGAAGTGGCCATTAGGGTTGCCAACTTGGCTCCAGATTTTCAGGACAGGTTGATCCAGTCCTGGTTTTACTCCATCACATGCTGGGTCTTATTCTGATTTCTCTATTGCATTCCCTAAGAAAAGCAAGACTATAAGTACCTGCATGCTGGGGAGTAAAACCAGGACCGGATCAAAGCGTCCTGAAAATCTGGAGCCAGTTGGCAACCCTAAGTGCCATGCTGGGTCAGACCAAAGGTCCATCGAGCCCAGCATCCTGTCTCAGACAGTGACCAATCCCTAACAGTAGATTCAGTTTCTTGCTGCTCACAAGTGGTGGGTCTCCCTGAGTCACCTGGTTAACAACTATTTAAGACTTGTCTTCCATGAACTTGTCCAAACCCTTTTTTTTTCTATTCAACATTTTTATTGCATAATAACACGTAACCATCTGATGTACATAGGTTTTACCGTACACTAATCTGCTGCATGAAATGCAAAGTACAGAATGCAAGATAATTGATGCAATTGTTTAACAAGTAATCCCCTCATTACTCCTCCCCCACTCCCTTAACCACCCTAGCTGGCTTAATTATATTTGCTTATTCTCCTCTCGCTTTTGTCTAAACCATTTTTAAACCCAGCTATGCTACATGCCTTCACCACATCCTCTGGCAATGAATTCCACAGCGTGATTGTACGTTGAGTGAAAAAAAAAAAGCATTCTCCAATTTATTTTAAATCTGCTAATTTAAAAGTGTGTCCCCTAATCCTAGTGATATTTGAAAGGGTAAATAACCATTCCCTATTTACATGTTCTACTCCACTCATGATTTTGTAGACCTCAATCATATTCTGCCTCAGTCATCTCTTCTCCTTTTTTCATAAGGGAGCCATTCTATCCCCTTAACCTTAACCGGTACCTTTTCTCTGTACATAATTTTTGAGATAGGGAGACCAGAACTGCACACAATACTCAAAGTGCAGCCACACCATTGATCTGTACAGAGGTATTATGAAGTCCTCTATTTTTTTCTCCATTTCTTTCCAAGCAATTCTTATCATTCTGTTCTTTCCAAATAATTCTTATCATTCTGTTTGCTTGTGTGACCACTGCCACACACTGAGCTGAGAATTTCAATGCACTCTCAACAACGACTCCTAGATCCTTTTCCTAGATGGTTATTGTAATACGGAACCCATCATCATGTATCTAAAATCAGGGTTAATTTTCCCTGTGTGCATCACTTTGCACTTGTCCACATTACATTTCGTATGCCATTTAGATGCCCAGTTCTCCAGTCTCACAAAGACCTTCTGCAGTTCCTCATAATCTGCCTGTGTTTTAACTAGCTGGAATATTTTAGTGTCATCTGCAAATCTGATCACGTCACTTGTAGCTTTCCTTTCTAGATCATTAATGAATAAGTTGATCACTGATCCCAAGACAGATCCTTGGAGCACTCCACTATTTGTCTTTCTGCATGAGGAAAACTGACGATTTAGTCCTACTTTATGTTTCCTGTCTTTTAACCAGTTACCAATCCACACTGAGACAACACCTCCTATCCCATGGCTTTTTAGTTTTCTAAGGAGTCTCTTCTGAGGGACTTTGTTGAATGCCTACTGGAAATCCAAATACACTACATCGATTTGTTCTCCTTTATCCACATGCTAATGTTTACACTTTCAGAAAATTCTAATAAGTTAGTAAGGCACAACTTACCTTCCCTGAATCTGTGCTGGTTCTTTCCCATTAAACCATGTTTATTCGTACGATCAGTGATTGTTCTTAACTATAGTTTCTATAATTTTACTAGGCACCGACATCAGGTTCACTGGTCTCTAATTGTTCAGACCATCCCTGGAGCCCGTTTTCGAAAACTGGTGTTATATTTGCTACTCTCCAGTCTTCAGGTATAGAGGCAGATTTGAATGATAGGTTACAGAGTGCCAGTAGTAGACCTGCAGTTTTATATTTGAGTTCCTTTAGAATTCGGGGGTGAATTCCATCAGGTCACCCTCGATTCCTTCCCCCCTCTGCCCTCTGTCCACAGGCTTCTCAATTTCCTGTCTTCCCTGGCCCTCTGGTAGAAGCAGCGATGGTGCAACGGGAGCGGGGAAGCTTAGAATTTGCTCCCGGCAGGGTTTTCCAGAGTCAGGGGGTGGGACAGGGGCTCTAGAGTGGAAGTGGTAGGGCCCAGGAGGAGGCTGGCTTTCAAGATGTTAATCACGAATGGGGAAGGGGGTGGCAGGGCAACGGCTTGCAGAATTGGAAGATTAGCCTAGGTTTTAGCGCAGTGGGCTATGAACCAGAGAAGCCCAGGGTTAAAATCCCACTGCTGCTCCTTGTGACCTTGGGGAAGTCACTTCACCCTCCATTGCTTCAGGCACAAACTTTTAGGGGGTTATTTTCTAAAGCTTTATCGCATTCATTAGGGCCCTAACGCACGCGATAAGGCCATATCTCATGCAAAAAGGGCCTTTTCGCATGCAATATAATGCAAATTAGGGGGAGGGGAGGAGTCGGTGGTGTTTTCGATGCCGGCAATAATGTTACTAGCGCGCCGAATAGCACCACCTTTCACGGTGGCGCTATTCGGTGCGAAAGCCGGCAGCCCCCCCCCCCCCCCCCCCATTGTCCCCCGTTTTCGCAGGATTCATCATTCTGCAAAGAATGATGAATCCAGGCCTAAAATTGTGAGCACCCGAGAGATTGGGAAATAACCCACAGTACCTGAACGTAAATTGCTTTGAAGTGGCTGAAAGGTAGAATAAATCAAATAAAGATGCTTTTCACTTATTTAGGAGGGGTTTGGGGCAGTGGGGAATGCACAGCTCAACAGGGCCATCTATTAAATTTGGTTGGGCTAGGGAGAGAATCAGGCCGTAGACCCTTTTATTTTTGGTTGGTTTTTTTTTTTTTAATTTTGGCAGCGCTACTCAAATGGATCGTTTAAGTTAGCCAATAACTTAACTCCTCCCTGAAATGCCCCTGGAAAGCCTCTTTTTTTTATCTGGCTAGATTTTTGTGTGGTGTACAGTTTGGTATTTGCCTGCAGCAGGAGTGTTTTGTTTTGTTTTTCTTTGGGATCATAGGATGCTTGTGGCAGGCAATAAAGAGGTCTGAGAAGCCTCTAAGCGTGACAGCGGGATGTGTGATGGAGACCCACTAGCAGAGTGAACCTATAGTCCTACATTCCTTTCCCCTTTACCTTCATTGGGGATCTGGGTCTTCTATGGTACATGGCCTGGCACAGCTGAAAAACTGACTAAGCCAGCTAAGTTTTGGTCACACTCATGACATGGTTTTTATTTTTTGTTATCCAGGTGTGCCCCCACCCCCCCCCTGAATTATCCCTATGCATGGGGTGGGGAGTATCACATGAGAAATTATATTTACCAATATGATTTATCTTCAGGTTTGTGGCCTGAGTGGGGGATGAGTCAGGGTCCCAGTCACCCCGGTACCACAATTCTGTGCCCTTCCCAAGCAGCCTCTCACTTGTGGCACCACAGCCCAGATAAAATCATGACACCAGAATAAAACAGTAATTAAACCTTTTACTATTGTAATACCCTTTTAGTATTGTGTAAGTAGAGGGTAAATCCAGCTAGAATATTAAATGGATAAAGAACAAAAGTGAAGTATAATATAAGCTTGCAGTTTTCTTATTTTAAATCAAGCAATGCAAAAATAACACTGGTATGGAATGTTGGCCAGGGCAACCAACATATTCTTATGGATAGTAAAAAAAGAAGGAACACTATAGAGAGCTTGGAGGGAAAAGTAGTGAAGAACACAGCTTTCAAAAATGGTCTTTACCCCCTGAATACTCAGAAAGGGGGGGGGGGGTGAACAGATCCACCCCAATGTCACCAGTTTCTAAAGAGTGCACCCTGTCCCAGACACAAACTATACAAGAAACAATCAAGAAAATGAATGAGTCCCTCTTGACAGTGGAGCTGGCTAGATGACAAACCAAAATAGATGAGCACTGCAGTGTGTGAAAGGTCTCTCTCTCCTGGAGAGCTTCCCCAAATGGTTTACTTGGTACTAAAAGAAAGTGTGCCTGGTTTCAGTCTCTTACAGAAAGACCACAGTCCACCAGTTGTTTTTTTTCCCAGCGCTATCTCATGTGGCCGTACCTACCAGCAAGGCTTTATGCTTGATGTTGGCTGAAAGGATGAAGCTAAGATACCCTCTATGCAAAGTTTAGATTAATTAACTCTGTCTCTTAGGGGAGTGATCCAGCCATGTGCTTCTAAGCCTGGAAATCTCTGGAAAGAGTCTCTCAGCTTCTGGCTCCTCAGTCCCTTTTTGGGATTTTACATGTAGCTCAGCTATGAAGCAAGAACAGCTGTCTCTCTATTTCCTCAGAGCACAGACTTCTGTCCCTCCCTCTCAAAAATTAGCTCTTCAAGAGAAGAACTGATTGCAGGACTGCCAGATGCAGTCCTCTCTTCCTGGCTGTCCCTGCCCCACGCACACAGACAGAGCCAGCCAAATTGTGTCTTTTCTACCTTAAATGGTCTCCCTGCATTATTTTGGCTTCCTCTTCTGCTGGCTATATTGTGCCGTTCCCTGGGCAGTCTAAACAGTACCGCCCTTTTCCCAACTTGTTAAGACTGTGAGTGGTGGATGCTGGTTCTTGCAGAACATTTGTCATTCACAGGAGAGTGCACCAAGGCTTTTGACATATTGTTATATTCTTTCACCTTGGTGTGGTAGCTTGCAGTCTCTGCAGGGTTGAAAACCCCTTTCTGACAGGTCCAAAACACATCACTCAGATCTAGACGCAGCTTTGTCCACATTTTAAGGCTCCAAAACATGATAAGCTCGTGGGGGCAGAAACCTGGTTTATAGTAGCTTGCTCCACAAGCATAAACACTACAGTAGAAGAGGTAATAATGCTTCTTTACAGATCATGGGTGAGGCCTCACTTGTGTAACGTTTTTGTTGGCCACAGGATGCCCCATGATTGGCCACACTTACCTCCAAACACTGCTGATATGGCTGAGACACTGCCATGCTGCCCTTCCCTCAGGCCTCCCTAGGCATGTGCATGCACGGCCCATTGACACTTAAGGGCCCCGCAATGGGAAACATGACTGTTGGTGCCCAATGATGTCACACAGCTAGGTATTTAAACCCCAGCCATGCTACAAGCATTGGCTCATTAACAAGTCTTCCTGAAGTCTTACAGTGTGTGTTGCTTTTCTTGTTGTCTTGTCTCCTTGTTGCTTTGTCTTCTTGCTGCCTTGCCTTGTCATTGCCCTGCCCTGCGTTATCATTGCCTTGCCTTGTTTCACCTTGCCTGCCCCCATTGTGTCTTGGTCTCTTCATGTTCTGCCCTGGTCTTGTCTGTCTCTGCCAGATTCCTGGTTTGACCTTGGCTTGGACCTAGACTTTTCTGGATCTTCACCTGCCCTGACTTCTGCCTGGACCTCAGCGCTGTCTGATCTCTGCCTGCCCTGATCTCCGCCTGCCTTGACCTCTGCCTGGTCCCACGAAGCAAGAAGATAGGCGATCTAAAAAAGCCGTTAGGAAAACAAAAAGGAATAGATGCCAAGGTCTTTTCCAATTCTTTATTGAGTTGGAGACGTGTCTAAAATAAACAGTCCGACTCAGGCCGAGTTTCGCCGTTCTCACAGCGGCTGTCTCAGGAGCTATAAATAAATCATGTAAAACACTGTGTTTAATAAAAATGAAATTAAAATGAAATCATAAGTAAACATTAATAACTTCAAAGTACAATTATAAAAATGGTGACAATAAGATAAAACTGCAACATTGGGAATCATTACGGTTATGATTGACAGTTCTGTTTGGCACCATTTGGTAGACTTAAAGAAAAAAAAGGAAGAATTTTCATTAAGAATTTTTCTTTAATTATTTCTCTTTAATAATCTTTCCTAGTCAAGACTGCTCGCAATATTAGACTATTTACAATATTGATTTCCATTGTTTTCCATCCTGTATTCGGCAAGATGATTGACAGCTCTATTGGCGCCAAATTTCACTTTAAAAATGATTCAACGTTAGTGTTTTAATGTTTGTTGTTGTGAGTGGAGACTGAAGAACATGGTGAGATGCCGCCGACATGTGGCAAACGCCATCACTTCAACACTCTCTTCGCATAAGCCTCCCCTGGCACGCACATGCACACCTCTCAAAGATTTAAAGGGACCATGGTGGGGAAAACCCTGCAGCCCCTGAGAGTGACATCACAAGCCCTGGCCTAAAAAGGTCCTTGCCTCCCTTACTCCTTCCTCGGCAACAGGTCAACCTGTGTCTTCAGAGTATGAGTTGCAAGTTCCTGCATCTCTAGTTCCTGCTTGTCCCCATTTCCAGTTCCAGCATCTGTGTTCGTTCTTCAGTGTCAGTGTCCAGTATCGTTGGTCTCCATCTCCAGCCCTTCTGGACCTTGCATTCGCATCAACCTTGTTGTTACCTCTTTAGTTCTTCAGGGATCTGTACTTGGACCAGTGCTTTTCAATACATATATAAATGATCTGGAAAGGAATACGACAAGTGAGGTTATCAAATTTGCGGAAGATACAAAATTATTCAGAGTAGTTAAATCACAAGCGGATTGTGATACATTTCAGGAGGACCTTGCAAGACAGGAAGATTGGGCATCCAAATGGCAGATGAAATTTAATGTGGACAAATGCAAGGTGTTGCATATAGGGAAAAATAACCCATGCAGAAGTTACACGATGTGAGGTTCCATATTAGGAGCTACCACCCAGGAAAAAATTCTAAGCATCATAGTGGATAATACTTTCAGATGCTGCAGCAGTCAAAAAAGCAAACAGAATGTTACAAATTATTAGGAAGGGAATGGTTAATAAAACGTAAAATGTCATACTGCTTCTATATCGCTCCATGGTGAGACTGTACCTTGAATTCTGTGTACAATTCTGGTCGCCGCATCTCAAAAAAGATATAGTTGCGATGGAAAAGGTACAGTGAAGGGCAATCAAAATGATAAAGGGGATGGAACAGCTCCCCTATGAGGAAAGGCTGAAGAGGTTAGGGCTGTTCAGCTTGGAGAAGAGACGGCTAAGGGGGGATATGATAGAGGTCTTTAAGATCATGAGAGGTCTTGAACGAGTAGATGTGAATTGGTTATTTACACTTTTGAATAATAGAAGGACTAGGGGGCATTCCATGAAGTTAGCAAGTAGCACATTTAAGACTAATTGGAGAAAATTCTTTTTCACTCAACGCACAATAAAGCTCTGGAATTTGTTGCCAGAGGATGTGGTTAGTGCAGTTAGTGTAGCTGGGTTCAAAAAAGGTTTGGATAAGTTCTTGAAAGAGAAGTCCATTAACGGCTATTAATCAATTTTACCTAGAGAATAGTCACTGCTATTAATTGCATCAGTAGCATGGGATCTTCTTAGTGTTTGGGTAATTGCCAGGTTCTTGTGGCCTGGTTTGGCCTCTGTTGGAAACGGGATGCTGGGCTTGATGGACCCTTGGTTTGACCTAGTATGACAGTTTCTTATGTTCTTATGTTCTTAGTGTGCTTCACCTGCCTGTTCCGCCTATCTGTCCCTCCTGGTCCCTTTGGACGGACACTTGATCTAGTCCTCAGCCTGTCTCTTGGACCTGCCTGACTGCCACCTGCCTTCGATCATAGCCTGCCACCGGATATGCCTCACCTTCTCCTGTTCCAAGCCTGCTGCATCCACAGATCTTGTCACAAGCAGAGGCTCCCACCTAAGACCTGCCAGCCCCAGCACCCAAAAGGCTCAACCCGAGGGGGACGTGGGCTGGTAAAGGCAAAGCTCCAGTTGAGCCTCTGCCTCGTCTGAGTCCGCCTGCCAGCTTCACCCTGCAGGTAGCAAGAACTCCGCCTCGGCACAAGGGTCCACGCTCACAACATAATTATGAAGAGGAGGAGCAGCCTTGTGGTTAGAGTAGCGGGCTGTGAACCAGGGAGGTCAGGGTGCAAGTGCTGCTTTGCTCCTTGTGAGCTTGGGAAAATCACTTCACCTGCCATTTCCTCAGGTATAAACTTAGATTGTGAGCCCTCTGGGGAAAGATAAATACTTATAGCACTTGAATGTATTCTACTATGAAGCCCCTGAAAGGCAGAAAATAAAATGTTACTATTTAAGCTAATTGCTGCTGTACACCAATGAGATGTGGCTAAGCCACCACTGTCAAAAATTCCATATAACCAGATATGTCCAATATATCTCACTTTTTTCGATGTATAAATGTCTTTTAAGCTTTTGAATACTGACCTCCTTGACATCTGCCTGGAAGTAATCGGCTTGTGCAATAATGGATCTGGGTTATGGGACCTCTGCTGGCTTTGGAGCTAAAGCGCAATAAACTCTGAGGTAGATATTCAAAATAAAACTTATCCGGCTAACTTTCATGGGATATTCGGCAGCACAGCTACGCTGCTGAATATCCCTGTCAAAACTGCTCCGTAGCCATATAAATTCTATCCAGCTAAATTAGACCTGCTCTATGGTAGGTCTAACTTATCTAATTTAACTGGATAAGTACGAATATCGCTATTTATCAGGCTGCGTTAGCCAGCTATGTAACACCACCCCGATCCGCTCACCACCCACCCACTAGATATCCGGCTAACTACTTAGCTGGATAAATGACTTATTTATCCAGATTATCCAGTTAGGAAGATAAGTGGCTAATCTGGCTAAGTAGCACTGAGTGCCTGGTCCTATGTCTCTGGCTCTGAGCATCGATGTCAGGTATCTCTGGTATCTATTCTGAGAAGAAGAATGTTGCGTAGGCGCCTTCTGTCTTCCCTGGGACTGCAGTGATGCAGATATTAGTCCGATCCTGTTCTCAAGGTCTGCTAATTGTACCAGTTTTTGTTGCGAGGCCTCTTGTCTTGCTGCTGTTGGCATCAGGGAATCCTGCGGCTCACTTGTCCTCTCCTTTGCATTACTTAGCCAGTTGGGCAATGTTGCTTATGGCTAACTCCAGCCTAGAGTCCAGTTTGCCCAGCTTGTACCTAATGGTGGCAGCAGCGGCATCTGCTGTGACCGGCACCTCTGATATCACCTTCCCCCTCTGGAACACTTCAGCAACTAGTGCTTTGCCCCAGGTGCCTTTCTACTCGATCTCTTTGATTTAGCCGCATGGTCAGCTCAGAGAGCTGGAAACAATCTCTTTGGGGATTTCTTGGCCATAATGTATCCCCTGGTTTTATGTCTTCTGCTCCTTCAGCTCGTAGTAGCCTGTATTTTATTTTAGTTTATTTTGGCAGCGGGTGTGAAACAGAGGGTATAGCAGAAGTCCCTATATCTAACGCACACCTGCTCTCTGTGTCCCAACAGTGAAAGAGGCAATAAAGCTTTAAATAAAGCCTCAATACCACTTTCATCAAAGGCCTTGCTAGATTATGCAGGCAGCCCCCCCGCTGTGGCAGTCTGCTTGTCTCTGGCAGTTGTTGCAGGAAGCCAGCACCATTCCGGGGCCCGCACACACACACATGGCCTCTGGAGCATGGGTCCTGACCCGCTCCACAATGTCTGACTTCGGTTCTATCGTCCTGCCTCCTCAGCCAGCGTTGGCCCGCTAGCACCTCCACAGAATCCCACCTCTTCTGCCAGCCCCACTTCAGGACAGCTGACCTGCTGCTGTTCTTCACTGCGGCCAGTCTCTGCAAAGTGCCAAATCAGGGCCTGAAACACAAAAGCAGCCAGCAATGCTCCCGATCAGCTGTACATAACTGCTCCTGCATTTTGGCTTGGAGGCACAAGAAAGGTCATTTTCAAAACAGTCCACACATTAATGCATATTTTCAAAGTGAACTTATACACATAAGTTTGCTATGAAAATACTTGAGCAACCGGCCCTGTACACATGCACTTGCGTAAAGTTACACCTTCTCTTCAAAGAGCGTAAATTCTGCGTGTACACTTATGCACACGCATTTTGAAATGTGAAAGTATACGTATAAATGCCAACTTTGCTCCCGGAACGCCCCTCCTTAGTGCCCGTAAAAGTATATTTGAATCTGGGTTAACTGCATCCTCTTCAGTGCACTGAGACCAGGGCAATTTTAGAACAAACATATACAATAATTTCGCTAACTTTTAAAGCACTTGCTCACAATGCTCCAGAATACTTGTGTTCTGCTGTTTCTATTTACACACCTAATGGCATTGGAGATCAACTGGAACGTGCACCTCTGTTCCTTCTTTCAAAAATATTGTGGCTGGCTGAAACTAGAGCTAGATTAGAGCATTTTCCATGCTGGTTCCAATTTTATGGAACACCCTTCCACTAGAAGTGTGATCACAAGACTGATTTTTATACAAGCTTTTCTGAATTAATTTTATCTATTTCATGCAGGTTTCATTGAAACATTATTCTGACAATTTATTTGATAGATATATTTATTGAATATTCTTACTTTGAATGTTGTATTTATGTTGTACTCGTTAATGGATCAGCAGAATAAAATTATTATAAATTACTATCCCCGCCTTCGCCTTCTTGCTGTCCTAGCCTTGGGAATAACAAGCCAAGCACAACTAACTGATTCACAAAGCCCCAAAACAGTTTCTCGCTGCCCATGAAAAGTTCAGGTAAGGGTAGGTATGAGGGTCTGCTCTTGACGTATGTCTCTGGTGCAACTTCTGATGGTAGATTCACCCTGCAGGGAGTCAGTCTCCTTTCTTGTTTGTGTTAGTCAACTCTCAATATTTCTTCAAACAAGCCAAATCACCAGTGCCCACCTATAACTGCGAGTCAGAACCAGGCTGCTCCCCTCCCCACCAGTAACATCTGTGCCAGAATTGGCTCCTCTGATTCCCAGTTCCTTCACCAATCCAGTCCAGGCTTTGGAAAAACTGGTGTTGCAGCTGAAAGGCCTCTTCAAAGTAAAGTTTCCAACCCCCAGTACCTATGTTAGCAGTGGTTTTAGGCCCTGTCCTTCTACATTAATCCAGACAGTGTTTTGGTAATAAAAGGTCACTATGATCCTTTTCTCTCAATCCAGCTCCAGCCACACTGGCTTGTATTAGCAGGTGCACCTTTGGCTCCTGCTCCCTACAATCATCCGAGCAGGGCTTTGCAACACAACCTTCCTTTTCCAGACTGTCAGGCTGATGCAGAATGCTGTTGCTGAGTGTACCGTTTAGCCCCTGTTTGGTCGCGCGTTTAGACGCACTAGTATTACCCCTTATACTTTAAGGGGTAATAGCACGTGGAAAACGCATGGCCAACCCCCCCATAACTAATAGCGCTCATCACATGCACATGCATATTGATGAGCCTATTAGTTTTTACCCAGGAATACTGAAAGTGATCCTTTTTATATCGGTCTTTCCAATATTCTGTATGTTGGAAAGCATAAGGAGTGTTGAAACAGCAACAAATGTGTGTTTAGGCATGCTAGCAAGGAGAAAAGAATAAACAGGCTATCATGGTTCAACAAATAAGCAGGAAGAAAATTAAGAGCAAAAAGTCAATCAGAAAATATTAAACACAGAGGAAAGAGGAGGAAAGCCAAAATTATCAAGTAAAACAAAGAGGTAGAAAGTACAGTTAGACTGGCAGAGGCTAAAAGTAAAGGAGTATATCGTTTCATCAGTTCTTTAGGTATATACGTGAAAAAAGATGATTAAAAGAGGAATAGTAAAAATTAAAGGAGCAGAGGAATTTAGTGAAGAAGAGGAGCAGAAGAAAGTGGAGATCTTAAACAAATACTAGAAGAGGATGATGGACCAAAAGCAAAAAGTAAGGGCAATCAAGGACTGCGAGTGAACACAACCATTTGCTGAGGAGATAATATCCAAGGTACTGGCACAGCTGAAAGCAGACAGGGCTATGGGACCTGATGGGGTACATCCCAGAATCCCGAAGACACAAAGGACTCGCTGGCTGTGCCCCTCACACAGTTCTGAATCTTTGGCATGTTCTAGGATACCATTAAGATATATATTATTCCTCGTGCCCCTATTTTCCCAGTCTTCTATGCTTTACCTGAAACAGGACATAAGAACATAAGAAAATGCCATACTGGGTCAGACCAAGGGTCCATCAAACCCAGCAGCCTATTTCCAACAGTGACCAATCCAGGCCATAAGAACCTGGCAAGTACCCAAAAACTAAGTCTATTCCATGTTACTGTTGCTAATGGCAGTGGCTATTCTCTAAGTGAACTTAATAGCAGGTAATGGACTTCTCCTCCAAGAACTTATCCAATCCTTTTTTAAACACCGCTATACTAACTGCACTAACCACATCCTCTGGCAACAAATTCCAGAGTTTAATTGTGCGTTGAGTAAAAAAGAACTTTCTCCGATTAGTTTTAAATGTGCCCCATGCTTACTTCATGGAGTGCCCCCTAGTCTTTCTACTATCCGAAAGAGTAAATAACTGATTGACATCTACCCGTTCTAGACCTCTCATAATTTTAAACATCTCTATCATATCCCCCTCAGCCGTCTCTTCTCCAAGCTGAAAAGTCCTAACCTCTATAGTCTTTCCTCATAGGGGAGCTGTTCCATTCCCCTTATCATTTTGGTAGCCCTTCTCTGTACCTTCTCCATCGCAATTATATCTTTTTTGAGATGCGGCGACCAGAATTGTACACATATTCAAGGTGCGGTCTCACCATGGAGCAATACAGAGGCATTATGACATTTTCCGTTTTATTTACCATTCCCTTTCTAATAATTCCTAACATTCTGTTAGCTTTTTTGACTGCCTCAGCACACTGAACCGACGATTTCAATGTGTTATCCACTATGACGCCTAGATCTCTTTCTTGGGTGGTAGCACCTAATATGGAACCTAACATTGTGTAATTACAGCATGGGTTATTTTTCCCTATATGCATCACCTTGCATTTATCCACATTAAATTTCATCTGCCATTTGGATGCCCAAATTTCCAGTCTCACAAGGTCTTCCTGCAATTTATCACAATCTGCTTGTGATTTAACTACTCTGAAGAAGAGAAGAGCTACATAAGACTGGGGGGAAAAAAGGAAGCGGAGAACTACAGGCCTTTTAGTTTCACATCAGAGGTAGGCAAAGTAATGAAACTTGTAGACTTATCTGCCAAAACAGGGTAGAACTGAAGAGTAAAACTAAAACTGACTTGGGGACCTCCAGTGATGGCCACTAGCTGAGAAGTCAGAGTGCTGGTACTCCTGGGGGCCAGCTTGTAAATCATTGTAATTTAACCCGTTTCATGCTGTTTTTACTTTATTTCAACACTGGCTAGCAGACTATGTAGTTGTGCTGACCGGTACTGTTGATTTTCCTGGTGTGAAGCTTGTTTTGTTGGTGAATTCCTCTTGGTCAGTGTGGGAGAAGGTCAAGGTAACTCATACCTACATGGCAACTGAAATGGAGGCGTCCCTGCTTGACTTTAAGGAGGACTTAATTAAAGAAATATTTCATAATGTTTCAGTGATCCTCGAAGATCATCTCCGTTAGCTGCAATCAGCTATGGAGGAAATTCAGGAAGGTGACAAATTGCAGAGATGGATCAGCACATTAGCAGCCAGGAATTGGCACTGGAAAAACTGAATGTTCAGTTTGACGTACTGAAACAGGATAATGAACTCCTTCTTGAATGCATAGAAGACCAGGAAAATAGAGGTAGGAGGAATAACATAATAAATGCCATACTGGGTCAGACCAAGGGTCCATCAAGCCCAGTATCCTGTTTCCAACAGTGCACAATCCAAATCACAAGTACCTGGCAAGTACCCAAACATGAAGATAGATCACAATCTACTACTGTAATGCTTATTAATTACCATAATAGTAGTTTATGGATTTAACCCCTAGGAACTTATCCAAACCTTTTTAAACCCAGTTACACTAACTGCTGAAACCACATCCCCTGGCAATCAATTCCACAATTTAACTGCACACTGAGTGAAAGAATTTTCTTTGATTTTCTTTTATTTATTTTAGATTTATAATCCACTTTTCACACTTTTTTCAGCGTTTCAAAGTGGATTACATTTCAGGTACTGTAGGTATTTCCCTATCCCCAGAGGGTTTACAATCTAAGGCCTGGATTTATCAAAATGAGATAAGTATTGCATGTGATAGCAATAGGGGCATGTTTTATGCAAATAGACAGTTTATTGCAATTTGTGCTAATACCTATGTGAAGAGCCAAGTTAGTGCAAATTGTGATAACATTTTCACACTTTGTGATACATGCCAGACCTTCCCTGGGTACTCAGACATGAGAGAGAGAGAGACTAGCCATAATGCTATCTCCGTAGATAGGTATTTATATCCCTATGGGAGGCCCACCTAGTAACTCGAGGTGAGGTTTACGTAATAGTATTAGTGTAGGGGTTAGGGGCCACTTTGACATTCAATGTGAGACGTACGAACAGAACAGTGCTCTCTTGTGAAGATTTGATGACCTTCAGAGAGAGGAAACTCACCCAAAGATGAGATTTGTACAATGTTCTCCTTTGACGCATGCGAAAACACCTTAGCGCATTTTGATAAATGACCCCCCTAAGTTTGTACCTGAGGCAATGGAGGGTAAAGTGACTTGCCCAACGTCACAAGGAGCAACAGCTGGACTTGAACGCTGGTCTCCTGGTTCATAGTCCACTGCTCTAACCACTAGGCTACTCCTCCACTGCTAACTTCATCTAATGCTCCCTGGTTCTTCTATTATCTGAGAGAGTAAATAACCGATTTACATTAACTTGTTCAATTTCTTTCATGATTTTGTAGACTTCTATCATATCCCTCCTCAGTTGTGTCTTCTCCAAACTGAACAACCCTAACTTCTTTAGCCTTTCCTCATAGGGCAACCATTCCATGCCCCTTATTTTGGTCACCCTTATCTGCACCATCTTAATGGTATCCTAGAATATGTCAAAGATTCAGAACTTTTGTAGCTTGTACAAATCTGCCTGAAGCGGGGCCTGTTGTAGCAGAAAGAGCACACAGAATAGGCCCTGCTAAAGAAGGTGCTCTGCGCCCCAGACCAGTGATCACCTGAATTTTGATTATGACCTTAAGGACACATTAATGCAGGCAATCAGGAAATGCAAATGTTGTTGGAGTATGAAGGGAAGAAAATATTAGTATTTAATGATTACTCAGCTTGAGTGCTAGTGGGCTGAAAAGCATTGTCCCCAATTTGCATGGAGCTCCGCCAGAAGGGAATTCAAATTTCTGTGCTATTCCCTGCAAAGGTGAGAGGTTATTGGGATAGAAGAATTAGTTTTAACCACTAAAGAACAAATGGAGTTGCCATACTGGGTCAGACCGAGGGACCATCAAGCCCAGCATCCTGTTTCCAGCAGTAGTCAATCCAAGTTACAAGTACCTGGCAAGTACCCAAACATTAAGTAGTTTATGGATTTCTACTCCAGGAACTTGTCCAAACCTTTTTTAAACCCAATTAAGCTAACTTCCTTGACCACATCCTCTAGCAATGAATGCCAGAGCTTAATTGTGCATTAAAAAAAAAATATTTTTCTCCAATTTCTTTTAAATGTGCTCAGTTCTCAAATGGCTGCCATACTTTCTTAAAGACAACCAGTCTATCATATCTGGTAGCTGTGAGACATTCCATATTATATATGCTCCATAGTCTTATACATCCCCAACATCATCAGTGCTTCAGTCTTCTTCCAATGTGCAGCCACTTCACATCTAGCTGCAATCAACTTCTGTTTAATAAGCCAATTAGAAGTCCTAGGTCCCTTGTCAACTGGTATTCCAAATAAAAACAAACCAGGATGCCAGTCTGCCTGTATTCGCACTGTATATTTTATGAGATTTTGAATTTATCTTTGATATGCACAACTCCACCAGATATTCCCCATTCTGCCCACTTCTCCCCAATCTCATCAAAATTCATCAGATACAGTTGTATATCATGTATATGGTCTCTGTGATGGAAAATGCCATCAGTAATACTCCTTATATGTATTTTCCATCAGGTGTGCAAATATAGATACTTTAGCCATTCTGGACCATTCCACCTCCCAAATATCTTCCTCCAAAACAGTACCTAAGTCCCTTTCCAGACTGATTCACCGGGCAAGCGATGATTGATATCCTTTGTATATGGCAAATCAAACCCTTGGAAACAGAACCACTTAGCTGGCTGCGTGATGCCACTGAATATCCAGTGCCATTTACCTGAATAAGTAGCTTAGCCAGCTAAGTTTTTAGATATACAAGATAGGGGCAGGAAATGGGCACATCTGGGAGGAATCGAGTTAGCTGGATAAATTCTGGCTAATTCAATGTTCAGACTTAGCCGGCTGATTTATCTGGCCAACCCTGGTTGGGACAAAAAGCGGTCCTGAAGTTAGCTGGTTGTACATAATCGGCTAACTTTAAGATAGCTAGGCATATTCAGCAGTGCAACTGTGCCACTGGAAATACAGCCCTAGTTAGCCAGTTAAATATATAGTTAAGTAAAACTGGCTAACTTGCAGAGCCATGCAGTGGCTGCATATGGACTTCAGAAAATTTAATACAAAGTTTTTCGTAAGAGGAATTAGGTCTCTGAATGATATTCCTACCGATACAATGCCTTACTTGTAGATAAGCAAAGAACTCCAAGTTGTATAAACCAGATTTGTCTTCTAGCCCCTGAAATTCAGAACATCCCTGTTTGTCCACCAGCTGATTAAATCTTATTAGCCCAATTCCTTCCCATCTCTTAAAGACATTCAAAACCTGCCCTGAGAGAAAATCACCATTAGTTCTAATTAGAGCAAATGGAAAATATTTCCCCCATGAGGTCAATTTCTCTCCAGCAGAATCCTATAATTGAATCATATGTTTTGTATAGGGATTTGCAGGAAGCTTAGGACCCGTACATTCTTAAGAATCCAGGGCTAATCAGCTAATCCTATACCTTGCAAAAAACGCTGTTCTATTTTTCCAATCAGCTATAGCTTTTATTTGAGCTGCTATAATATTACACTTCAACTTTCGGGACACCTAGTCCCCCATCCCTTCTCAACCAGAATAATTCTTTGGATATTTAAAAGGTTTCTGTTTCCAAATGAAATGCAAAACCTTCTCCTGGATCTTATCAATCATTTCCTTTGGAATTGCAAAAGTTAGGGCTTGAAACAGTCTCGGTAAAGCAATCATTTTTATAGCAGCTATTTCTCTCAACCAGGACAAGTTAACTGAGTCTCATAACTGTAAATCTCAAAGGATCCCATTAATCAAATGGTTATAATTTTTTGTCCATACTACTTTATTTTTAGGGGATACTAATCTTTTCTTTATCCACAATTATTGCAGTTCATTAGTAGCCCAACAAAAGGAAAATTCCTCTGTAGATTCTCTACCATTTTGAGGCGCTTTTATATTTCTGATGTAGATATATTCACATTGAATCCAGCTATTTTACCATAATTATGGAGTTGAGATATTAAAATGGGAAGAGATAAAGGTGGATCCAGCAAAACATTTACATTGGTCCAGGTATTATACAGTGCATGTGCTCACTGCTCCTAATTTGTACAACCAGCCCCTCTTTTTGGAGCATGGCTGAGTCTTCTTCATCTGAGAGCATGTTCATGTCAGTCATTGGCAAGGGGGGGGGGGGGGGGGGGGTAGGGCTGGAACAGGGAGCCTGAAGCTGACAGGGCTTTTGTGAGTTGCTAGCTGGAGGTCCAGGGATGTAAGAGCAATAGTGGTCTGAGACACCACAGTTGGGGTAGATGAAGCCTCAGCTGAAGCAGTAGAGATAGCTGAAGAGGTGAATTGCTGTGGGCCAGCAGAAAGAGAAGGCCTAAAGGCCATCTGTGCTCCAGCAGGGGGAGGACAAGGTTGGCTGGGCTCCAGCAGGGAGAGGAGGCATCCAGGGTGGCTGTGGCTGTCAGGGAAGCATCTGGGTAAGCATCTCCCCGAGTACATTTTGGATGCTATGCATGTCATCCTGCAGCATGTTTTGGCTGCTGTGCACCTCTTCCTGCAGGCCCTCAAAGACTGTGCCCAAGATGATCATTCTGGGTCATCATTCGGCTTTTGGCTTGTGTGCTTCTTCCCCACTCTGATGCCTGTTCTTCTCTTCTTCCCCCCACCCCACAGGGAACAGCTTGGAAGTACCTGGCTCTCCATAGGCATACAGCACTTGTCCTCTGGCTTCACCAGTTCCTGCTCCTGTTGTCCCTTTTTCCTCCAGCCTGGTATCGTCATCTGCTGCCTTTGGCTTTGTCTGTGACTTTGAACTAGGTAGCTGATCCAAAGATTGCTGCTCTTGCTCACATGCTCACATGACTAGGGCCTGGCGCATTGGAATCTGATAGCTCTTTTTCTGCAAGTAGGTAAAGAGTATGAAATGTGAGAGCTGCTTCATGGTTGTAGCCATTTGCTAACAGACATAGCAGAGGATATCCTATAGAGGCTTTGGAAGCAACCCAGGGCCCCCAAGCTTGGCTCTTTAGCCAAATCTCTGCCTAGAAATTTCTCAAGTCCTTGTCTCTCTACAAGCATTATGCAGTATAGGTATGGACATGCTGGCACCCAAAAATGTTCATAACAGCTCACTGGGGTGCACTGATAATGCTGGTCCTACAGGCATTGGAGCCAAGAGGCTGGCTGTGTATATGTAGATAGTAATTTAATTAATTTGACTAGAGACAACCCCATACATCCCTTCAATGTTGACAGCCAACATTTACCTTGTGTGCCTCTGGATCTGGAGGGGGTCTTGCTGGCTGAACCCAACCACTTGCGGGATGGTGTTCAGTACCTCCCATTCAGCCACAGTGAAGGTGATTGACTGACAGGGCACTCCTGGCAGATGTTTGGTCCACCTCTCTTGAACTTGTAGATGCAGGTCACACCATCTGTGACAAAGGTTTTCCACATTGCAGTGGTTATGGAAAACTGCAGTAATCTTGTTTCTTTTGCCTTCCAGATCTTCTCCTGCTAATAGGAATTTAATTTCTTGGAGGACTTCCATGGTCTGCACTAGCATGACCTCCTTGACCAGAAGGATCACTTCTTGGGGATGGAAATTTGGTTTGCATAGCATTATGGCATTCTGGACAATGGGAATAACCCGCATTATTATATTATCTTCTGTACCTAATTACTAGCTATTTAGGTACTGATAAAGGGCTAAAATATGTGACTATTTTATACACGTGTACTTTTATAAAACAGCATGCAGACATAAGCATGTTCCATGTATATTCATACTTTTTTCCTTGAGTAGAAGTGTAATATTACTCTTTTGTCTGTGTAGTTACCTTTCTTTTTGGCTGGCCTAAGTAGTCATGAGTAACAGTAAAGGCTTACCTTTGTTGGGACTCTAAGGCTTGAGTGGATTATGTTCCCATTATCTGAAGCCTCTTCCCTTGTGTCCTGGGGCCTGGCAACTTACAAGTATAGGGGGTATTTGTGAGAATCTGACTCTTCCTTTTACTTCCATTATGACTCATGTTTATTGTCTGTGGTGCAGAGGGAGTGTGGGCAGCATGCTTCTCTAAACTTTTTGCCCTAAATTCACCAGGTTCATAAATGTATGGACCAGATTTCATAGCAGGTGTGGATAGTTCCATGTGCTACAGCTCTGCAGGTGCTTCATTTTGACTCCTAAAGGCTGCTTTGTATGCCTTGTTCCAAAGCAGCACTCCAGTTGTGAAATGTGAGGGTGGTCTTATGAGATGTGCAGTTTCAGTAGCTCTCAGTTGTTCCTTCTCCTGAGGAAGCATTACTGAAGGCCTTTTGCTAACCTGTCAGGTAGGAGAGGGGAGCACTCTGGAGATCTACTTAGGGTCAGCAGACTACTAAGGGGTATGTAGCTCTCTGTCCTTATCTGTTCCAATGTGATTGATTCCACTAGATGTGAGCTGTGACCCTTGGTGTAAGAAGTATTCTGGATTTGGGCTTGTTTCACAAAAAAGCAAACAGAATGTTGGGAATTATTAGAAAAGGAAAGGTGAATAAAACGGAAAATGTCATAATGCCTCTGTATCGCTCCATGGTGAGACCGCACCTTGAATACTGTGTACAATTCTGGTCGCCGCATCTCAAAAAAGATATAATTGCGATGGAGAAGGTGCAGAGAAGGGCTACCAAAATGATAAGGGGAATGGAACAACTCCCCTATGAGGAAAGACTAAAGAGGTTAGGACTTTTCAGCTTGGAGAAGAGACGACTGAGGGGGGATATGATAGAGGTGTTTAAAATCATGAGAGATCTAGAACGGGGAGATGTGAATCGGTTATTTACTCTTTCGGATAGTAGAAAGACTAGGGGGCACTCCATGAAGTTAGCATGGGGCCCATTTAAAACTAATCGGAGAAAGTTCTTTTTTACTCAACGCACAATTAAACTCTGGAATTTGTTGCCAGAGAATGTAGTTAGTGCAGTTAGTATAGCTGTGTTTAAAAAAGGATTGGATAAGTTCTTGGAGGAGAAGTCCATTACCTGCTATTAAGTTCACTTAGAGAATAGCCACTGCCATTAGCAATGATTACATGGAATAGACTTAGTTTTTGGGTACTTGCCAGGTTCTTATGGCCTGGATTGGCCACTGTTGGAAACAGGATGCTGGGCTTGATGGACCCTTGGTCTGACCCAGTATGGCATTTTCTTATGTTCTTATGTTCTTACCTGAACTTTGACACCTCTTCTCTCCTCAAATGTCTAATGGCTGTGGTAATGCCACTATTGTAATCATAGCACACAGAACAGAAGGTGGGTTCAATCAGATATAAAGGATTGAGGAATGATACAGAATTTAACGTCCAAGAATTCCAAGATTCTTGAATTTTATTATATATCAAAAGAAGAAAAAATTGCCTATCACAGTATCTAAGTAGCAAACAGTCCCCCTAATTTATTTATTTATTTATTTATTTAAAATTTTTATATACCGGCATTCATGTTGCAAACACATCATGCCGGTTTACATATAACAGGGGTGTACAGTAAACAATTCAATAACCTATTTGTGTAGAAGGAAGCAGTTACAAATAACAAGGTAATAGAACTGGGAGGAGAGAAGAAAAGAAAGAGAATAACATTAGGTATAGGTATTTACATTAGTAATAACATTTTTACATGTGGAAGTGGTAGAATCTGGCTGAATAGAATTAATCGGTGTCCGGGAAAGCTTTTTTAAACAGCCAGGTCTTAAGTTTCTTCCTGAAGGTTGGGAGGCTGGGCTCCTGTCTAAGGTCCGGTGGGATGGAGTTCCATAGAAGGGGGCCGGCTGTTGAAAAGGCCCGATCTCTCAAGGTAATGTGTTTGGTAGTTTTGGCTGGGGGCACTTGAAGAGATCCTCTGAGTGTGTCTCTTGTTGGTCTGGAGGAGTTATAAATTTGGAATGGGACTTGTAAGTCGAGTGGGGTGTGTTGATGGATGGTTTTGTATATTATGGTGGTCTTTTCACTGTGAGTAACACTGAACACCAATAGGGCAGCTCTAGTGTAGATGGATTTGCTTAACAGACAATCAGTATCACAGTTGTGAGCCCTTTGGCTGATGCAGCCTAGCAGGTGAACCCATTAGGCTCATGCTGACAGCAGAACCAGCCAGGAGAGAATAAATGTCACCTTGGTCTGGTCCAATGGGAAGTTGGTAGCCTGCAACTCAAAGTGCATTATGCACTGGTTAATAAAACCCCTGCTTGCCTTGGGATCCCTGTTATACCTGGGTGGAGGAGGTAAATGTGACATGGGTCCCAAATGCCAGACCAGTGCAGCTGGAGAAGGTGCCGCTGCAGGTACATGGACCAGCATGAAGTCCATTCGGGCCCCCGAGACCTTGGAGGATGCTGGTCATATGGATGAGCTGGTCTTGCTGTTGCTGGACTTGGAGAACCAACCCTGAAAAAGCTTGAGCCAAGGATGAATCTGGAATCTTTAAGAGTAGATATTCCATGCATGATAAGGAGGAATATAGCGCTGGGGTTTACTACTGCCCACCCGACCAGGATGGTGAAACAAACAATGAAATGCTGGGAGAGATTAGACAACTTAATACAATAATAATGGGCGACTTCAATTGGTTACACAATTAACATAACATTGCTTGGATAAATGTCTCATTAGGGCCTGACAAGGTAATTACATTTCTGAACATCATAAATGACTGCTTCATGGAGCAACTGGTCTAAGAACCAGCAAGAGGCAGGGATGCTTTAGATCCAGCTTCCACTGGAATGCAGGAGAGTGGTGCAAAGAAGAGTGGTGGATCTACCTGGCAATAGCGATCATAATTAAATCCAATCTGAGATAGTCACTGGAGAAAAAAAACCCCATAAAACTACCACAATAACATATAACTTTAAAAGGGAAGCTATGATAAGATGAGGGAATTAGTTAGAAGAAAGCTAAAAAGAGAAATAACAAGTAAAAGATTTGTATCAGGCACGGATGCTATTTAAAAACAATATTTTGGAAGCCCAGACACAAATGCATTCCAACCCGCGTCCAACCCGCAGCCAGCTATTAGGTGCTGCGGGTTGGACGCAGCACCTAAGTCTTAATTTATCCGGCAAAGTGGCATTGAATATCTGTCTCTGAAAAAGCTAAGCTCTCTGGCGCACACACCGGCCCTTCGCCGGTGCGTGCCATTCTCTATTTAAATTAGGTGACGCGGTAGATCCAGGTAAAAGGAGGCACTAGGGACACTAGCGAGTCCCTAGCGCCTCTTTTGAAAGGAGCGGTGGCTGTCAGCGGGTTTGACAGCCCACGCTCAATTTTGCCGGCGTCGGTTCTCGAGCCCACTGACAGCCACAGGCTCGGAAACCGGATGCCAGCAAAATTGAGCTATGATATTAAGTCGGAGGGTGCACAGAAAAGCAGTTTTTACTGCATTTCTGTGCACTTTCCTGGTGCTGGAAGAAATTAGCGTCGACCTTTGGGTCGGCGCTAATTTCTGAAAGTAAAATGTGCGGCTTGGCTGCACATTTTACTTTCTGTATCCCGCGCGCATACCTAATAGGGCCCTCAACATGCATTTGCATGTTGAGGGCGCTATTAGGTGCTGCGGGTTGGACGCGCGTTTTCTGAATAAGGGGTAAGGGAAAACGCGCGTCCAAGAGCAGGTTAACGTCCAGCAACCATTGATCTTAGGCTCCTTTCTGGCCTATATTTCTTGTACTGTATCGGCCTGTAAGAAAGGTTAAAAGAAAAAGAAACACTAACACCCACCAGCCTGGCTAAATGGTGATGTGAAAGTGGCCATCAAAGACAAAAAAAAATCCTTTAAAAAAAAATGGAAAGCAGAGTCTAATGAGGAAAATAGAAAGGCACATAGTATAAAACACTAATAAACCAGGCCAAGGGTAAATTTGAGGAGAGACTTGCCAAAAAGTCAAAACTAGTAATAAATCTTTTCAAGTACATTAAAAACAAAAAACCTGCAAAGGAATCAGTTGGACCATTTGATGACCAGGTTGGGGGGAAGAGGGAGTAAAAGGGAGGATAAGAATAAAGTAAAATAATTAAATGAATACTTTGTTTCAGTCTTTGCAGTGCATTCTGGGACCTGCAGTCCTGTATTGCAACATGAGATCACACTACTTTATACATGAGATCATCAAAACTACCTCTACCAGAATGCATTCAGATTTGAATGGGGAAAAAAAGCCCTGGTTATGAAGCAGGTAATGGCTGTACATGTTTGTAATGCCCTGGAATCCAGGGTTCAAAAAGTTTGCTCACCCTGACATAAACACATATTCTCACACACTTACACCTCTACACATAGAAACTAAAAAAACATACACACATACAAATACGCATTTGCCACATGAAATCTAGCACACACACAAATATGTGTGTGCCCCCCCAAAACACACTAATACACAGATGCTGGTTTTCATGAGAAATTGAATCCTTCTTTTATAAAAACCTACATAAACATGAATAAAACAAATATAAAACCAAAACATGAACTACTCAATATTTCCTGAAAGGCAAAGGAAAAAGGTCAGTATTAATTAATAGAGCCGGTATCATTTGAAAGCCTGTCCAAAAAGATGGGTTTTCAGCTTCCTCATAAACGACAAAGCAAGTCTCCTTCCCCAAAGGTTCTAGAAGCCTGCTGTGCTGCATGGGCCTGACCCAGCAAAAATGCAGTCTCTTAATTCAGATAGCTATACTATCTATATAGAAGGAACGTCCAGCAACCATTGATCTTAGGCTCCTTTCTGGCCTATATTTCTTGACCAATGAGCTAATACAAGAAGGGGCAGCACCGATCAATGCCCTGTGAATCAAACATAAAACTTTGAAAATAATCCCCCATTTAAATGGTTACCAAAACAAAGAGAATAAAGCACGTGTGATACGATCGAAAAAGGAACCCATGAGGATATGGGCTGATGGACAATGGAGGCTGGTAAACCTAGATAAAGGGAGCTACAATTGTCTAGGCTAGTTAAAATGAAAGCCTGGAGCACCATGCAAAATTGACCTAGTTCCAAAAAATGGCTTTAAATTGCAAAGTAATTGCAGTTTGAAAAGGGAGCCCCACACTAAATGTTTTACATACTCAAAGATGATTCCCAGATTTCGAACCTCAATCACTATTGGGATATAAAAACCATCAAACAGCTAGCTCAATGCGCATTCTGAGTTAGAAGTTCTACTGAGTGAAATAATTTCTGTTTTACCTATATTCAGGGCTAATTTGTTGTTTGTAAGCCAAGTTTTAACAGCATGAAATATATAGAAACGCCCAAAGTGGTCCATGTTAGAGGTTATAGGAAAGAAAAATTGTATGTCGTCAGCATAGATTCTATATTGCAACCCCAGTCCAGAGAGTAAATTTGCAAATGGGTCTGAGTTAAATATCAAAAAGCATGGCCAATGGTGAGTAGCCTTGAGTGGCAAGAGGAAACCAGTCAGAAACAAAGGAATTAAATTGAATATACTGCACTCGATCGGTCAGGTATGATTTAAACCAGGCACAGACTGTTCCAGCTCTAGTAGATGGACTAAACAACTAGTATGTTACAAGGTAGCGAAAGCTGCTGAGAAGGCAAGCACCACGAAAAAAAAATCAGTAGCTGTGCCAAACCCTTGATGAAAAACTTCTAGGCTAGATTGAAGTAATGACTGTGCTGTATTTGAGATGGAATCCAACCTGAAATGTATCTAAGATAGGTTTTTCAAGAAAGTCATGCAGCTGTTTAAATACTGCCATCTCAGTGACTTTCACCACAAAACAAGAGGAAAGAAACTGGGGGATAATAAGATCAGTAGGATCTAGTTAAGGTTTTTTCAGCAAAGGCTGAACTGGTGTTTTTTTAACCAAAGGTGTAGGTAAAGTTCCTTCAGTGAAAGATACATTTACAAGAGCCGAGAAGGGGATGCAAATATCAACCAATGATTTAAAAAATGATTGTGTTACATGGATTTAGGGGGGCAAATTGCCAGGTTCACAGCCTTTACATACTCCGTGATTTCTGCTTAAATGATGGAATCAAATTCCTCCTAATGGACTTCAGTGGAGGGAGTTTGATGTATAGAATGATGAGCCGCAGATGTCAAGCACATAGAAAGATTTGCTATTTTCTTTCAAAAGAAATCTGCAAAACGGTTGGACTGAAGAGCCATCTCCTTTTACCTAAAGGTTATGGGAGATAAGGGCTTAAACGTTAGGGCAAGACCATCTCCTTTTACCTAAAGGTTATGGGAGATAAGGGCTTAAACGTTAGGGCAAGAGGTTAAATACATGAGACCCTGTAGAAGAGTCACACACATAGAACACTAAGGGCCGGATTTTCAAAAGGTTACGCATGCCGGGCCTATTTTCAAAAGGCCTATTTTCAAAAGTCCCGGAGACGTGCGTAAAGCCCCGGGATGCAGTAAGACCTGGGGCTTGCAAAAAGGGGCAGGGAGGGGATGGGTCGGTCTGGGGGTTGAGATGGGGCGGGGTCAGAGGCTCCCGGCATAGCGGTCATTTACCGCTGTGCCGGGGATCACGCGCTGGCAGTTGGTCAGCACGCGCAACTTACTTCAGCCCCAATTTTATAACATTTGGATATTTTCAGAAACACTGTCCATTTGATTTGGATGTAATCACCTGAACCAAAAATGGAGTCATACTCTGCATTTTAAGCATTTGTTTCAAAGGCATGCATATCTGTACAGGAGGTAGACATAAGTGGGCAAACTGGGTGAAGCAAGGGGTTGACACCTTCTGTGTTGCCAAGAGGTCCATACTGAGTAAGCCGGTGTGCTGGAATGCTACAACTCTAACTGGATATTTAGTGGCAGTGTGCTGCGGAATATATTTATTTATTTTCTCTATGTTACCTGCTGCTTAACCCATAATTTCAAAGCAACATACAAATAATAAAAACAGCCAACACCATCATAGTAATGAATTAATAACACCACATAAAACAATATAATGGTTACCCTCATTCCACGAAAGCAGTAACGCCACAGATAAAACCTTTTCAAATTCCCTGTCTACTCTCTAACTGCACTGGGACTGTGTTCCCTTTAACCAGAGGACACAGAGTCTATTACCCTCCCATATGTACCTGTGCTTCCCAGGACTTCCCCACAAAAACTATGACTCAAACTGAATTAGTAAAATACAAAGATTCGGCTGGAGCCAATGTTTTAAAAAGCCTTCTTATAAACTATGTCTTCATGACCCAGATAACTTTAGAACAGGTATTTGTTCAACCTGACATACTTGGCTAACTTTGGGGGTCATTTATCAAAATGCGCTAAGGTGTTTTCACATGCAAAAAGCACCGTTAACGCATGCGATAGCACCATATCACATGGTGTGATGCAAATCTGAAAAAGAGGAGGAGTTAGGTTTACCATTTTGTGAAGCTGTACTGCTTTAACTACTGTTAAGTTATGTGATAGTTTGTGAGAGAGAGAGAGAGAGAGAGAGAACCTAGCCATAATTCTTTCATCCTAGGTAGGTATTTATATCTCTATAGGAGGCCCACCTAGTAACTCGAGGTGAGGTTTAGGTATTAGTGTAGGGGGTTAGGGGCCACTTGGACATTCAAAGTGAGACGTATGAACAGAACAGTGGTCTCTTGTGAAGATCTGATGACCTTCGGAGTGAGGAAACTCACTCAAAGATGAGATTGGTACAATGTTCTCTCAACCTAGATCGATGGACTCTCTACCTGGGTAACATCAAGCTAGGTGGAGAGAACATTGCACCAATCTCATCTTTGGGTTAGTTTCCTCTCTCCATAGGTCATCAAATCTTCACAAGAGAGCACTGTTCTGTTCGTACGTCTCACTTTGAATGTCCAAGTGGCCCCTAACCCCCTACAGTAATACCTAAACCTCACCTCGAGTTACTAGGTGGGCCTCCCATAGGGATTTAAATACCTATCTATGGAGCAGAATTTATGGCTAGTCTCTCTCTCTCTCTCTCTCTCTCTCTCTCTCTCTCTCTCTCTCTCTCTCTCTCTCTCTCTCTCTCTCTCACTCATATCATTTTTGATAAATCCAGGCCTTTGTCTGGGAAGTGCTGAATATCATTGCTGCCCAAAGTGAACCGCCAACCTAGTAATACCCCCCTCACACCATCTCTTTTTATCTGGGTAAATTCTGTGCAGGCAAGGAGTTACACAGAGAAAATTTAGCCAGGGAGTGGGTTAAAAAATACTCAGATCTCGGGTTTTGTCCAGCTAACTCCAAAAGTTAACCAGACATGCCTTTTGAATATCAAAGGCCAAATAAAACTCCCCGATTTTGTAAAAATGTTCAAGTTCCAACCTGTTGTCAACCAGCTCAGCTGAATTTTATTGGCTTAAAGAACCATTGAAATATCACTCATTGGTTAAGGCTACCTTCTAATGGTCAGTGACTCATTATATATTACTTTGTACTGAAGGACATCATCTGATGTGGTCTGACAAATTAATGCTTGATATTCTCAACTATTATATACTGTTATTTCATTTCACTGAATTTGTTACTCACTAATAGAACAAATTGCTCTAGGAGAGGTACAGCAAAAATAAATTTGGTCATCAATCCTATCCTAGCCCCCTGTCTCCACTACTTCTCCAATGGCAGAAGATAGCTGTAGCATTTGAGGTTTGTTGGAGGGGATATATGGAAACCATTAACACCCTTAATTGGGATTTTCTATTGTACTATACAAAGTCTGTAAATGAACTACAATTGTCCCAGCACTGTTCTGCATCCAGGGTATCACTGCAGGTACTCAGACATGTCCAGGCAGCCCCTAGGATCCCAGCAATAGCAAGAAACACTGAAGCTGGGGTTATCCAGCAGGCTCTGTACAGGCATTACCCTGTCCATAGCAGTGCATTCTGGGACCTGCAGTCCTGCATTTCAACATGAGATCACACTACTTTATACATGAGGTCATCAAAACTACCACTACCAGAATGCATTCAGATTTGAGTGGGGAAAAAAAAAAAGCCTTTTTATCCCTGAAGCAGGTAATGACTGTACATGTTTGTAATGCCCTGGAATCCACAGTTCAAAAAGTTTGCTCATCCTGACCTAAACACATATTCTCACACACTTACACCTCTATGCATAGAAACTAAAACACACACACACACACACACATACACATACACACACACACACACACACACACACACACACATACACATTTGTCACATGAAATCTAGCACACACACAAATGAAACTAAAACACACACACACACATACACATACACATACACACACACACACACACACACACACACACATACATACACATTTGTCACATGAAATCTAGCACACACACAAATGAAACTAAAACACACACACACACATACACATACACATTTGCCACATGAAATCTAGCACACACACAAATGAAACTAAAACACACACACACATACACATACACATACACATTTGCCACATGAAATCTAGCACACACACAAATATGTGTATGCCCCCAAATGCACACTAATACATAGACACACTTACTTCCACATCTGCACACAGATGCTGGTTTTCCTGGAAGATTTAATCCTTCTGTGGTAATGACCGTAATGCCATCGTGTCCCCAATGGGGTTTGGTGGCAGGGCATTAATCCTCATGTTGTACAGGTTTTCAATCCCAGCCAAAACGCAAAAGGCCATGAAGCAAAAGCAGAGATCTAGTAAATTAACCTTTTCTAGAACTCCTGTTTGCACACACACAGAAATAGAGAGGAACCATTCTGCCTTAGGAAAACTGACTTCTGTGCAGGCTGCCACATTATTAATTCAGGAACTACTCTGCCCAGGTTTATTCACAATATCACAACCAATTTCCAGCAAGACCTACAGTGCGCTGCCTAGTTCCCTATAGCTCTCCTGCATATGTAGAACAGCTGCTCTCTGACCTTTGTAGACAGGGGGAACTATTAACCCTTTGAATGACCACACACAGGCTGCAAAACCCCCTCTATACATCGAGTGCAATATTGAAACACTACTTAGCCGGGTCAATAGGAGTTATCTAGCTAAGTGGCAGTCGCAGAGTAACCGGCTATGTTCAGCAGCCATCACTTAGCTGGATAAGTCACTTATCCAGCTAAGTAGATAACCAGATAGTCAATGGGCGGGGAATGGACACATTGGGGCGGCGGTACTTATTTGATTAATTTAACCGAATAAATGCCGATATTCAGCCTTAACTGGTTAAGTTAATCGGATAAGTTAGACCTGCCATGTAGCTGTTCTAAATTATCACACTGTATTCATAACACAACCCTCCTGCTCTTATTTTACCACTAATTAGCGCCACCTCTTTCTAATTGACCTTCATAATAGGCATCATTGTGCGGCAACTTGTACCAACTTTTCACTCTGCCTTATTTTTAATCATCGGTCAGTCCATATTTTTTGAAAATTTTTTTGTGCTTAAAACTTAAAGTGCTCCGTGCTTTTACTTTTCTTGATAAATTATAAGTCTCACTTAACTTGTGATGCCGATATTTCAAGCTGTTTGTGCCCAGGTTACTCATCCGATAATAAATGGCAACGTGATGACTCTCCACATTGCCGTGTCTGTGCCCGACACTGTACGGTGTTTCGGACGGGATCGTCCTTCTTCAAGGGCAACATTCTGCGCCAAAAAAAACTTATATTAAACGCTGAAATAACTGTATTAACACTGTCCTCACCTGCAGAACTACTTACTCAGTCTTTCCACCATTGTAACGTCTCGGCGTTTTTTTTTGATCTTCTCTTCCGGTTTACCACTTCCCGCCACCATTTTAAACCCCTTGCATACGTGACGTCACCACGTTTTTCACAGTCATTATAAAGAATACCACTCGATCATACTGTTTAAACCATTTGGGCTCACTGTCCGCATCCAGAATATCCATTGTTGCTCCTTTAAATTAAGCACTGTATTGGGATCACCCCCACGTTGTTGTAAAGTTACTACTTCCAGAACTCGCCATGTCAGCTGTTGAAAACTATGCTGTTTCTCTAAACAATGGGCCACCATTGGAGCCATGAGTTTACCTGTAGCTATGCAACTGCGATGTTCGATCAAGCGCACACGGATTTGGCGTTTTGTACGTCCTATGTAATACAGGTTGCAGGGGCACACTATGATATATATCACGTGAGATGTATCACAACAAGAATACTGTCTTGATTTATGTACCTTACCATATTTATCAATCCATTCTACCCCCTCGATCACTTGACTACATAAAGAACAGTGTTTACATGGCCAATGCCCTGAGATTTTATTCATATCAATTGGGCTATCAATAGACAAGAAAGAATGCGTGACCAAATCCCCCACGTTTCTACTTCTACTATACGCTATGATTGGAGATTCTTTAAAAATATTATGAATCCTCAAAATTGGCCAATGATAGCGAATCAACTTAGCTATGTTATCTGATAAATTAGAATAAGGGATAGTGCAAACTACCCTTAAACCTTCACTTTCTTTAGGTGTATCAAGAAGTAACCATTGACGTTCCGCATTGTATGCACGCTTGTAAGCTTTTTTAATATATCGCGCTGGATAGCCTCGTACAAGTAGGCGTGTTTTAAGAATGTCTGCTTGCCGAACAAATTCAGCCTTTGTGCTGCAAATTCTCCGTATCCGGAGAAACTGCCCAATCGGAAGGTTATTACGTAACTGTTGAGGATGGAAACTAGAATAATGTAATAGGGTATTCCTCTCGCACTCCTTCCTGTATAATGTAGTAATGCAACGTCCATTGACCAAGCGGATAGCTATATCCAAAAAATTAATGGCTGTACAATGGTAAGTGCTGGTAAATTGTAAATGTACATCAAGGGTATTTAACCACTGCAAAAAAAATTCTAATTCCTGTACACTTGAATGCCAAATGAAAAATACATCGTCGATGTAACGTGTCCAATCAGAGACTGGTTCAAACTGTGTATGAGAAAACAATTTTTCTTCTTCAAATTGTCGTACATATAAATTGGCCAGACTTGGGGCCATTGTTGCGCCCATTGCAGGAGGGTTGTGTTATGAATACAGTGTGATGATTGATCCCCAGCTCAAATTGATATAACGTGTCAGCTGACGGTTATAGGGCTGTTCTAAATTAGCCAGATTTAATATATCCTGCTAAGTATACACAGATATTCAGAAGCATAGCTGTGCTGCTGAATATCCCATTTAAGTTAACCGGATAAGTCTTATCCGGCTAACTTATATAAACATTTATTTTTTTTTAATATTGGGCCCATGCCTTTTATTGGACCAACTTAAAAATTATTTAAAGATGCTGTACCTGAGCTTTTGAATTTTCACATCTGCAGAAGGGGCTTGCACGCCTTGAAATTTCACATAAAGCATCATCTGTGGATAATTCATAGAAAGACTTTAGCACCTGTCTGGTTTGCCCATTCCAAGGTGGGGATAGGGGGAAGCTGCATGGTTTTCACAACTTCACATGTAGGATGACCAGGGGATGATGCAAGACTTTGGAATGGTGTATATTCATTAAAGGCTACCACTGCTCACAAAAGATCCAGGTATCTCCAGGACGAATACACATATACACACACAAAAAAAACAAGCTACACAGACACTAACACAGAGAGATGAACTTGCAGTCATGAACACCTAACCACAAACAAAGACACACAAACACTAACACACTTGGACACACATTCACTGTTTATTGCAGGTCCAAATTTAGGCTAGGCAACTACCTAGGGTACCCAGTCCAAAGAGGTGCCTACTTCTGCTTGCTTTAGGGACTTGTACTAGCAGAACTACACAGGGGCACCATAATAGCATGCTGCCTATGGGCGCCAAAATCTTAAATCCGACCCTGCTTTATCAGAAGCCTCAGTTCTAACAGATCGGCACAGTAAATGCTCCAAGTTCTTATAGCAGTCATGTAGCAATAACACAGGCATGCTTCCTAACTCCCAGACTACTACAAACACCGTGTGCATGTGTGTCTGCAGTGTGCAGAGACAGACGTGTGTCTGTTTACATTGACATCAAGTTGTTCTGTGTTTCCGAGTTTTGCACAGATCCACAACACAGTAATCAAATGATTTATTAAAAGTTTTCCAATTTTTGGTTACACTAAGTTTAGTTTTATTTTGACAAGTATCAACATACCACCTCATCCGCTACTACATTACAACACCCCACCCGTGTCTATATGTGTAGAATCTATTCTTTTCTTTTGGTGCTTATTTGGTTGCCATTATGATGCCCACACACATATATTGATTCCATGTTTTTGTATTCATATAATAGTTTTTATCTATGTTTTGATGTATATCTTTATGTTCTTTTGTCACATGTAATTTTTTTAACATACATTTATGTGCTATACTGTCTTTTATATGTGTGTTTTAATTTCAATATTTATTTTAATTTTACTACCCTCTGAGGCAGCTCTCCAGAGGGAGCGAAACTCGGCCAGAATCGGGCTTGCAATTTGTCATAATAAAGCTCTTTTACATATACAGATCCAGTTCTGTTTTTTGGTCGGTACATAGCCAACTTGGATCGACTTCCAGTCTGTTTATTGATTTATTTATGCATTTTATTTAAAATATTTATTACCTGTCCCTCTATGGTTCAGGGTGGGTACATAATTGACATACGTAAAAGAATGTACAATCAGTCATAAAGGTAAAAACTCCATAGTACAGAATTAAACAAAAAAAACTCCATAGTACAGAATTAAACAAAAGAATACAAACAAAGCATCAATGATGTCTATGTAAACCCCCCCTTGGGCACCAAACTATCTTGGGCACTGGGGTCACGTGGGTAGCCAGATGGTAAGGCTATTGGGATTTCTGTTTTTAAAGATGGTATGGAGATAGCGTACACACCCAGAGTATCTTCCCCAGAAAATAAATCAAAATAGAAAAATGATTTGAGAAGTACTTTTAGAATTAAAATAAAGGGTTTTATTTTACTGGCAAATGGATAATGTTCTAGGTTCTTCATCTCTAGAAACAAGTGTAATTATTTCAATAGTGTCAGTAATGTTAATGAGAAATAATTTACTTCTGGTGCACAAAAAACAAATTTTCATACGTGACTCACTCTAATTCTTAACACCGTTTGGAACAGAAATCGGTTTCTGTACAAGAATTACTTCCTACCAAGATACTATCAGATAAGTAGTTTTCAGTTAAGGTTAGTTTTTCAAAACTTACATGTGTGCGCCCACGTGCGATTTTATAACATGCGCGCCAATCCAGGCTACAAGCACCTGGCAAGAACCCAAAAACTAAGTCTATCCCATGCTACTGATGCCGGTAACAGCAGTGGCTATTTTCTAAGTCAGCTTGATTAATAGCAGGTAATGGACTTCTCCTCCAAGAACTTATCCAAACCTTTTTTAAACCCAGCCACACTAACTGCACTAACCAAAGTCCCCCACTCTCTCTTAATCAGTTTTGTAAATGTGGACAGATTAGGAGAAAAGCAATCTTACTTTGGCAACAAGTTCCAGAGCCTGGGGCAATGTATGAAAATGCTTGCTGTAATTTACTGGTGGCAGGCCAAGATATGACCTTAATGTCCACCATGAACAGACTTTGGTAAAATGGCAGACTACAAGTATTGTAAACAGAGCATAATTCACAATCTCTTCCCGAAAAGCTTCGGGTCAACATTATCCATTCATATTAAAACCAGGGGAATGTCCAGAAGCCAGAAGGAGAGCTAAGCTATCCAGAAAATGTCCAGATTTTAGCTCTCCAATCCAGCTACAGTACCATCAGCTGCTCATCTGCCACCCCATGGCCCACCATCTACACTGCTCCTCCTCCTGCCCAGCACCAGTGACTTCAACTAGGTAAATGCTGCCTCTGCCACCAAGACCAGCATCTGTGGTGTGCGGTTCAAATGTCATCAGCAGACATTTCAATTTGGCACTGCAGGAGGGACAGAAGAGGACCTCATCACGAGGTAGCTGAAGGCGAGGCACGGCAAGGCTGTTTGAGAAGGTCCAGAAGAGAGGAGGAGGCCTGATTATGTGTGTGTGTGTGTGTGTGTGTGTGTGTGTGTGTGTGTGAGCCTGAAGGTGCCTGTGAGAAAGGGCATGTGAGAGTCTGGGTGTATGTGTGTGAGAGAGAATGAACATATACAGACATAGGGCATAAATAAACATGTGGATAAAGGTAAACCAATTGCATTTGGATTTCCAGAAAGCACTTGACAAAGTCCCTCATGAGAGATTTATTAGGAAATTAAAAAGTCATGGGATAGGGGGCAATGTCCTATTGTGAATTGGGAACTTGTTAAAAGATAGAAAACAGATTAGGACTAAATAGTAAATTTGCTCAATAGAGAAAGTGAATAGTGAAGTGCCCCAGGAATCTGTTCTGGGACCATTGCTTTTTAATATATTTATAAATGACCTGGAAATGGGAAATATGAGTGAGGTTCTTAAATTTGCCAATGACACAAACTTATTTAAAGCTGTTAAATCACAAGAGGACCTTGCAAAACTGGGAGACTGGGCATACACATGGCTAATGAAATTTAATGTGGACAAGTGCAAAGTGATGCACTTAGGGAAGAGTAACCCAAATTATAACTACACAATGTCACCATTTAGAAAAAGGGTCTAGGCGTCATCGTGGATAATACGTTGTAATCTTCTGCTCAGTGTGCAGTAGCAGCCAAGAAAGCAAATAGAATGCTAGGGCTTATTAGGATAGGAATGGAGACTAAAACAGAGAATATCATACTTGTGTATCGCTCCATGGTGTGGCCTCATCTCAAGTATTGAATGCAGCTCTGGTCACCACATCTCAAAAGAGATATATTATGCAGAATTAGAAAAGGTACAGAAAAGGGCACCCAAAATGATAAAGAGCATAGAACAATTCCCTTATGATGAAAGACTAAAGAGGTCAGGTCTCTTCAGCTTGGAGAAGAGATGGCTGAAGGGAGATATGATAGAGGTCTATAAAATAAGTGGAGTGGAACGAGTAAATGTTAATCAGTTAATTACTCTTTCAAAGAGTACACACAATAAAGTTACTAGGTGGCACATTTAAAATAAGGGAAAATATTATTTTACCCAATGCGTAATTAAGCTCTGGAATATGTTAAGAGAGGATGTGGTGAAAGCTATTAGTGTAGCTGCATTTAAAAATAGTTTGGCCAAGTTCCTAGAGGAAAAGTCCATAAACCATTATTAAAGAAGAGTTGCAACTACCCCTTGGGATCCTCTCAGGTACTTGTGACCTGCATTGGCCACTGTTGGAAACAGGGTACTGGACTCGATGGACCTTTGGTCTGACCCAGTATGGCAAGCCTTATTGTTTTATGTTCCTGTGTGTATGTGTGTGAGGAGGGCCTCCCCCAATCCATGACAATCTCAGAGTGAATGGAAATCAAAAGATCCCAAGTATGGTAGTGGGAGAACTTTTTAATCCTTATTAGCTTTCATTAATTGTTTTTTATTATCTCTTTATTTTAAACTTTTAAACGGCATACAACAAACAAAAGCAGCAAAGGAGGAGCACCTCCACATAGTACAGATAAAATATCTTTCCACAGAGAAATAGTAAAGTACAAAGTCATATAGATCAGGCAGCTAGTTTGGCAAAGTCATTTATATGAACTTATATAGCTTGCAGATACTCATGGTATTAACCCCAGATTTTAACATATTTGGCATGCTCATTTTTTAAGATCATACCTTAACATTTTGATATCTGCAATGTCCCTAACGTGTGTTTTCCAGTAATCAACATGGGGACATGTCTTCCAAAAAGTAGCAATAATAAATCGTGCTGCTAAAAGCAACTATCCCACTAACAGCCTTTATTTAACAGGGACTAAGGATTAGGGATGTGAATCGTTTTCCATATCGTCTTAACGATAGAAATCGTGTGGCAGGGCAAGAAAATCGTCTTAGGCACGATTTTTTAGTTAAAAAATCGTTAAAAATCGTTTTTTCCGATTAGTGCGCACTAACTCGAGTTAGTGCGCACTAACGGGAGTTAGTGTGCACTAACTGAAAATGATACAATTTGACACTTTTCAGGTCAGTTAAGGTCAGTTTAGGAATGAATATGTATTCCTATTGGCTGCCCTCTTATTTATTCATGTTACCAAGTTTCCTACTGACAGTATATGGGGGATGGGAAATGGAAACAGTTGGTAGCTTGACAAAACAAGTAATGTGATCAGTCAATGTGACTAGAACTTGTGCCCTAACCCTGATACCAGGGGTATTGTGATCTTCCTGCACACAGTGCCCTATCCCTATTAATACCAGGAGTGTTGTGATCTTCCTGCACACAGTGCCCTATCCCTAATACCAGGGGTGTTGTGATCTTCCTGCACACAGTGCCCTATTCCTGATACTGGGGGTGTTGTGATCTTCCTGCACACAGTGCCCTATTCCTGATACCGGGGGTGTTGTGATCTTCTTGCACACATCCCGATATCAGGGATAGGGCACTGCATGCAGGAAGATCACAACACTCCTGGTATTAATAGGGATAGGGCACTGCATGCAGGAAGATCACAACACTCCTGGTATTAATAGGGATAGGGCACTGCATGCAGGAAGATCACAACACCCCTGGTATCAGGGATAGGGCACTGTGTGCAGGAAGATCACAATACCCCGGAGGAGTGAGGGTCAGGCAGCTCCCCCCTGTCTGTGAAGCCAGCCTCTCACTAGTAATGCAGGGAGGGAGCTGTCTCAGACTTCACCATCCTCCCCCCCCCCTTACCCACACACCATTCACTAGCTGGGACATGGGGGAAGTCAGGAGTGAGGGTCAGGCAGCTCCCCCCTGTCTGTGAAGCCAGCCTCTCACTAGTAATGCAGGGAGGGAGCTGTCTCAGACTTCACCATCCACCCCCCCCCCCTCACCCACACACCATTCACTAGCTGGGACATGGGGGAAGTCAGGAGTGAGGGACAGGCAGCTCCCCCCTGTCTGTGAAGCCAGCCTCTCACTAGTAATGCAGGGAGGGAGCTGTCTCAGACTTCACCATCCTCCCCCCCCCTCACCCACACACCATTCACTAGCTGGGACATGGGGGAAGTCAGGAGTGAGGGTCAGGCAGCTCCCCCCTGTCTGTGAAGCCAGCCTCTCACTAGTAATGCAGGGAGGGAGCTGTCTCAGACTTCACCATCCTCCCCCCCCCCCTCACCCACACACCATTCACTAGCTGGGACATGGGGGAAGTCAGGAGTGAGGGTCAGGCAGCTCCCCCCTGTCTGTGAAGCCAGCCTCTCACTAGTAATGCAGGGAGGGAGCTGTCTCAGACTTCACCATCCTCCCCCCCCCTCACCCACACACCATTCACTAGCTGGGACATGGGGGAAGTCAGGAGTGAGGGTCAGGCAGCTCCCCCCTGTCTGTGAAGCCAGCCTCTCACTAGTAATGCAGGGAGGGAGCTGTCTCAGACTTCACCATCCACCCCCCCCCCCCCCCCACCCACACACCATTCACTAGCTGGGACATGGGGGAAGTCAGGAGTGAGGGTCAGGCAGCTCCCCCCTGTCTGTGAAGCCAGCCTCTCACTAGTAATGCAGGGAGGGAGCTGTCTCAGACTTCACCATCCTCCCCCCCCCCCTCACCCACACACCATTCACTAGCTGGGACATGGGGGAAGTCAGGAGTGAGGGTCAGGCAGCTCCCCCCTGTCTGTGAAGCCAGCCTCTCACTAGTAATGCAGGGAGGGAGCTGTCTCAGACTTCACCATCCTCCCCCCCCCTCACCCACACACCATTCACTAGCTGGGACATGGGGGAAGTCAGGAGTGAGGGTCAGGCAGCTCCCCCCTGTCTGTGAAGCCAGCCTCTCACTAGTAATGCAGGGAGGGAGCTGTCTCAGACTTCACCATCCTCCCCCCCCCCCTCACCCACACACCATTCACTAGCTGGGACATGGGGGAAGTCAGGAGTGAGGGTCAGGCAGCTCCCCCCTGTCTGTGAAGCCAGCCTCTCACTAGTAATGCAGGGAGGGAGCTGTCTCAGACTGGTATCAGGGTTAGGGCACTGTGTGCAGGAAGATCACAACACTCCTGGTATTAATAGGGATAGGGCACTGTAAGAGATGACTGTAGTAGATTGAATAAAGATCTGATGTTTCTGCTCTCCTCACACCAAACAAAAACAACACACAAGCAGAGAAGCCCTTCTTACAAAGCTGAGCTAGTGAGTTAAGTAGGAGGAAAAGTAAACATACTGGTGCCAGTGTGGCTACTTAAAAAATACACTTACCAACAATCAATTACATATATTTGAACTGTGTACAGTTCCAGCCAGGACCACCTTTCTAAAATGCACAGTGATTGGCAAATTCAACATGCACTAGCATTTCAGGTGCCTGCTAACAAAAATAATAAACAAACAAGTTCTAGTCACGTGAGTGCTGATCATTACATTACTTTTTTTGTCAAGCTTCCAACTGTTTCCATTTCACATCCCCCCAACCATATTGGTAACATCAATAGATAAGAGCACAGCCAGCCAATAGGAATACATACATACATATTCATTCCTAAGTGACCTTTACTGACCTGGGAAGTGTGAACACTTTGTTTCATTTTCTGTTGGTGTTCGTTAGTTTCCAGTTCCATTTCCCATCCCCCCAACCATCACCTCAGTGGTAACCTTGGTAACATCAATAGATAAGAGGGCAGCCAGCCAATAGGAACACATATTCATTCCTAACTGACCTTCAGTGACCTGGAAAGTGTTTATTTGTATCATTTTCAGTTAGTGCGCACTAAATCGAGTTAGTGCGCACTAACGGGGAGTTAGTGCGCACTAACTCGAGTTAGTGCGCACTAACACGATTTAACGATTTTTAACGATAAATCGTTAGAATTTCTATTGTATCGTGTTCTATAACGATTTAAGACGATATAAACATTATCGGACGATAATTTTAATCGTTGAAAAACGATTCACATCCCTACTAAGGATCTGTTCCAGTGACCCAGCAACCCCAACTCAGAGGTCACCAGTACAGGGATACCCAAAATGTCCACTATCTCCTGAGAAATTTTCTCCCAGAATGCAGCAAACACTGGACAGAGTGGAGGAGTAGCCTAGTGGTTAGAGCAGTGGGCTATGAATCACTGTTGCTCCTTGTGACTTGGGCAAGTCACTTTATCCTCCATTGCCTCAGGTACAAACTAAGGGGATTATTTTCCAAGCTGTGTTATGGGCTTTTCGCTTGATGGACTCTCTTCCTGGGTAACATCAAGCTAGGTTGAGAGAACATTGTACAAATCTCATCTTTGTGTGAGTTTCCTCACTACGAATGTCATCAAATCTTCTGTTCTATTCGTACGTCTCACTCTGCATGTCAAAGTGGCCCCTAACCCCTACACTACTACCTAAATCTACCTAACCCCTACACTACTACCTAAACCTACACTACTACCTAAACCTAAATACCTAACTACTATGAGGGCCTTGTAGCTAGTCTCTCTCTCTCTCTCTCTCTCTCTCTCTCTCTCTCTCTCTCCAAACACACACACTTGTTGGAGGTAGGAATTGCAACAATTGTGGTACTTACCACTCTGTGGTAATACCTATGCAAAGCGCTAAGATAGTGCACTTTATGAAATCGGAAATTGGTGCCGCCACATATCCCCATTGAGCCTTGGGCAGGGATGGCATCCCTAAGCTGATCAGGAACTCCTGTATCTCAGCCAGGTTACTACCTTCTGGTTTCTTGTATAGGGCAGAAAAGTACTGCACAAAGGCATTCTCATTTTCTTGAGGGTTGGTGGTAAGTTTCCCCGTAGATTGCCTGATTGCAACAATATGTGACTTATACACTCTTTTCTTAGTACCTCTTGCCAGGAATGCTCCTGGTTTATCTCTATGCTTGTAAAATCTAAGCTTGGTATACTTTAGGTTTTTCCCCCAATCCTGGGCACTTCCAGAGACTGAAATTCTCATCTGCATTTCTCTAGGGCTTTTAGAATTTTAGCAGACCCCCATTCTTTTATGTTTAACCTCCAAGTCTCTGATCTGTGCCAGCAATGAATCCTCCTTATGCCTCCTCTCCTTTTGAAGATAACTTGCAAAAGACGATAAGTTTGCCCCCAAAAAAGGCTTTTGAGTGCCAAAGCCAATGCAAAATGGGTGTATAATCCCCCTCCGGTTTGTGATAGTCAAACTCAGCAATGGCATCCTTCACTAGGTCAGGAAAGCACTTATCTCCCAAAATAGAGGCATTAAGCCTCCAAGTAGAAGGTTTAAGTGGACCAGCAACAAGATTAAAACAGATCTCGACAGGGGAATCTGCTGGGCAAAATGTTACTGCTGTCCATGTTAGACAGCAAGTTTGGGGAGCAATGAAACAAATCACTCCTACTATAGGAATTATGTTTTGGTGAGTAAAAGGTATAATCCCTATCTTGGGGATGAAAATGCCTCCAAATATCTATAAGCTTGAACGAAGTAACTAAATCCTGAAAACCCAAATTAAGTGGAATAAGTGATTGAGATGAAGCAGTTCTATCCAGTATCAGATCAAGGCTAAGATTCCAAACCCCGCCCACACACAAATGTTCAAAGCCAAATTTTGCTATGTAATCAGTAAGAATGCGAAAAAATCCCAACTGTTCTCCATTGGGAGCATATACATTAGCTAACATGAAGGAAACAAAATATAATAAACCCTATAATACAATAAACCTGCCTTCCGCATCCACAAAAGAGTGGCAGACTGCCAAAGGCAGATCTTTAGGGATAAGTATACACACACCCCTACTTCTAGAGTTATGGGAAGAAGAATACATTTTCCCAACCCACTTTTAGTTTTTCATGCTCGGAATCAGTTAGGTGAGCCTCCTGTAGTAACAAACTTTCAGCATTACATTGCTTAGGAAACTGAAGAATATGTTTCCGCTTCATCGGAGAGGAGATTCCCCTAAGATTCAAGGAAAGACAGCGGACAGTCATAACCATTTAAAGAAAGCATATACTTGATGTGGGCTTTTGAAAATGAGACATTTGCCAGCTGTGGAGTCAAATATGCATTCGTAAACTGAGCAATGCAAGCCAAACCAGAGAGGAATCAAAAGAAAATAGCATTCTGCACACCAGCATACATACACTGTATTTTGTGCAAGCTTTCTACACAGTTACATGCCATTTTGACAAACCCACCCACAAAAATCCCTACCCCGCCCTCTTGACCACAGTATGTCTTAAATCTCTCCTTTGCCCCATTAACCCCCCCCCCCCCAGAAACCACCCAAACTGCGGACAAACCCCAACCTATCCACATTCCAATAACTAAACACAGCAACCCCACTAACCAACCCCGACCCCCCCAACTCCCAAAATCAAAGACCTTACAGCCTCTCAGTGGGAAATAAATCGAGAGCAAGAAGGCAGCCAACACCCCTCACCCCCCCCCCCCCCCGAAACCCACCTAAATCCCAAGAACTCACCCCATACTCTACTCTTAAAAGTAGGAGAACATAAGAGAAAATGATGAGTAGCATGTCAAATACCAAAACTCTCATATTACCATGTCCAATCATCGGTAACTTCAGAGAGAGAGAAACTAGGCTGCTAAGCAGGACCCCAAAGTGTTGTAGAAACAGCTTAAAATATCGTTCAGAAGTATCAGGATGGCTGGCCAGGTACAGCAACAGGAGGGAAAATGAAATCCTTTTCCGCCTCGCGATGCCGAGCTCATTGCAGCAACAGCATCTCCTCCAAAGGTCAGGAATATCGGAAAGCAGCAAGCGGTGAGATTTAAAGAAGCAGATCCACTCCCAGAGCAAAGAAAGCTGGAACAAGAGATATGTCACGCAGACATTCAACACGCCCGTCGAAGCGTGTTGAATGAGCCGGCCTTGCAGATATCAAACTTTGCAGCACATAGAACACATATGCAAAAAACATATAGCATGTAGTATTAGGTGTAAAAAGAAAAAATAGAAAAAAAACAGGCTTGCAGCACGAGAGCGGACTTCAGTTGTACCCCGCAAAGAGATCCCTCAGCTTAAAACAATCCAACAAAGGAGGGACGCAAAAAGCAAAAGGGAAATACCCCCACCTATGCAATCTGCGACCGGGCTCCTGCCAAACCGTAGGGGGTGACAGCACATGAGCAAAGGCAGTCATAGTTCACAAATGTCAGTCGGCCGAGTCTGGGCTTTTGGTATCTTGCAGCCATTTTTCCGCCGCTGCAACGGCGTCGAGGATGACTGGCCATCCATCCCAAACGGCTCTAAGGCGGGCTGGATATGACATGGCATATTTACAGTTCATATACCCTGCAGCTCCCGCTTGACTTTGCTAAAAGCCTGACGCTTCCGCTGGAGCTCCGCAGAAAAATCCTGAACGATCACAATGCGAGAGTTTTGGAATTTAATGTCTCGGAGCTCTCAGGCCGATTTAAGTATTCTCCACTTATCGCTAAATGTGCAGCTTAATGATAACAGCCCTGGGCCATCCTCCAACCCCTGGGGCAGGCATCGGCGTGTGATGGGCACGACCTGTTTTAATAAATGGCTTAGACCCTTCCAGCTGCAGGATACTAGGAAAACATTTCCCCAAAAAAGGTTACCGCATCGTCTCCCTCTACCTTTTCAGGGATGCCTAGTATTCGGATATTGCCTCGGCGTGAGCAATTTTCAAGCACGTCCAGTTCTTCCAGAGCTGTATCAAATCACCGTTCGAGCCAATCGATTTTTGCACCAGCTGCGGTGAGCGCCATTTCTAAATCCATCAACTTTCCATCCTGCTCTTCAGTTTTTGTTGAATTGTCCTGTGCAGCATCACCTGAGTCATTTTGTCGACCCCCACAGAGAGACGGTCGTCTAGTTTATTATAGAGATCTTGTCAGCGAATTCCTCCATCCACGCACATATGGAAGCTGCCATTTCTTTGTCGGAAGCAGAGTCACTTACTGGTTCTGGCCTAGCAGCGCCAGGTTTCTTTACCGGTTTTTTAAGTGTTAGAGCACGATCAGCCTACAGCAACGGCAGGGATCGCTTACCGATGTAATCAAACCGTGAGCCTCACCCACTGCAGGATGCAAGTCATCAGGATAAAAATAGGCAGGAGCTCCCACAACATGCTGCTTCCCTGCTCACAGTAATACAAAACACAAGAAGAGGACCTATTCAGCAAATAAATTTGTTTATTCATATATATCAATACCCTATCTAACATTAAAATCTATCCAACACACTCATCCATCATACATACACACCCATATAAAATCAATGTTCATCAATAAACATGAAATGAAATATACTGTATACAATGGGCCTGATTTTAAAAAGCATTTACTCGAGTAAAACAGGGTTTTACTCGAGTAAATGCACTTTACTTGAATAAGTGGGCTTTTGAAAATTGCTATAATATATGCCATTGAATTGTCCATAGGATTTACTTGTGTAAGTGCACTTTACTCCAGTAAATGGCTTTTGAAAATTGCTACAATAGTAGTTACATTTACATGTGTAACTCCTTTTGAAAATTACCCCCAATGTATATAATAAATGTAATTATACAGTATAAATATTCAAAACCAAATTTTTCAATGCTTGACAATTTATGTAAAGTGCTAATATTATGGCTTGATAATTTATGTACAGTGCTGATGTTATATAAAGTGCTAATATTATAGAACAAACTGATGTTAGTCCAAAAAATCCAACAAAGATCTTCGTTTCGCCAAGTTTATCTCAAAGGCTTCTTCAGGGATGGACTTAAACATCAAAAAGCAACCAACACATGTTCCCAAAAATATTGACGCTCTTTTTCAAACATGAAGTAGACGTCACTTCCGGATGGTGAATCTTTTTGGGAACAGAGGTGCAATGATACATTCTAAATGGATCGTATAATTATGAGTCTGAAGAATTTTTGAAGACGGTGAATTCTCTGAGTCTTGGCATGAATAAATTGGGATTGATTATGTGAGAAAATCGTTGAAGAGCTTTGAAAATATTTGAAGATGATGTAGTCCCAGTCGGGACACTATGGGGCGGATTTTCAGAGCCCTGCTCTCGTAAATCCGCCCAAAACCGGGCGGATTTACGCGAGCAGGGCCCTGCGCGCCGGGAAGCCTATTTTACATAGGCCTCCCGGCGCGCGCAGAGCCCCGGGACTCGCGTAAGTCCCGGGGTTCTCCGAGGGGGGCGTGTCGGGGGCGGGCCCGGTCGTCGCGGCGTTTCGGGGGCGTGTCGGCAGCGTTTTGGGGGCGGGTACGGGGGCGTGGCTACGGCCCAGGGCGGTCCGGGGGCGTGGCCGCGCCCTCCGTACCCGCCCCCAGGTCGCGGCCCGGCGCGCAGGAGGCCCGCTCGCGCGCGGGGATTTACGCCTCCCTCCGGGAGGCGTAAATCCCCCGACAAAGGTAAGGGGGGGGTTTAGACAGGGCCGAGCGGGTGGGTTAGGTAGGGGAAGGGAGGGGAAGGTGAGGGGAGGGCAAAGGAAAGTTCCCTCCGAGGCCGCTCCGATTTCGGAGCGGCCTCGGAGGGAACGGGGGTAGGCTGCGCGGCTCGGCGCGCGCCGGCTATACAAAATCCATAGCCTTGCGCGCGCCGATCCAGGTTTTTAGCAGATACGCGCGGCTCCGCGCGTATCTGCTAAAATCCAGCGTACTTTTGTTTGCGCCTGGAGCGCAAACAAAAGTAGGCTATTCGCGCGCCTTTTAAAATCCGCCCCTATATGAATAATGGTGATTGATCTGTTTGAAGGCTCTTCGAGAGTTGATGATGTTCACAAATACACCTGTTGAAAAGAATCAGGAGAATATTTTTGGGAACATGTGTTGGTTGCTTTTTGATGTTTAAGTCCATCCCTGAAGAAGCCTTTGAGATAAACTTGGCGAAACGAAGATCTTTGTTGGATTTTTTGGACTAACATCAGTTTGTTCTATAATATTAGCACTTTATATAACATCAGCACTTTACATAAATTATCAAGCCATAATATTAGCACGTTACATAAATTGTCAAGCATTGAAAATTTTGGTTTTGAATATTTATACTGTATAATTACATTTATTATATACATTGTATACAGTACATTTCATTTCATGTTTATTGATGAACATTGATTTTATATGGGTGTGTATGTATGATGGATGAGTGTGTTGGATAGATTTTAATGTTAGATAGGGTATTGATATATATGAATAAACGAATTTATTTGCTGAATAGGTCCTCTTCTTGTGTTTTGTATTACTGTGACGAAGAGGTTGTTTGCTCTTTTGACCCTTGTGTGATAATACCATAGGCTTCCCTGTTCACAGCATAACTGGAACTTACTAATTGGGCAATTGATGTGTCTGCAGCTTTGAAAAATGTTATTGGTGTTTTGGAAAATTCATACTTTTTTTTTTTTTTTTTAATTATGGATGCTTCATTCATCAGCAGTTTTGAAATATTTATTCTTTTTATTTGTATCATTATACTATTATGATTCATGTTTTAGATTTCTTGATTTTATTGTTTGATGCTCTATGAGGAGTGATAATAGTGCAAATATTGCAATACATGCTTGTTGTGGTTTCCAGTTCGGTATTTGTCTGCATGTTTCTATTTATGCTTTATGGCCTCTGTATTTCTCCAGCGATTAACTGACACTTGTGGATATGACATGTAACATCTATGAGATGTTACATGTCATTTGAATAAGATCCTGTATCCATTTTCTAAAATTGTTGATGCAATACTGTCAAATAATTTTAAAGGTAGTTTTGATGGGTGGCTAAAACTGGCCAGGGTTGTCTTTATTGCATATGGGGCCCTTGGGAGTTTTTCTTGTAATGTCTGACAGCCAAGTTGCCAGGGATGTCTTTACTCCAATGTTTCTCAGCTCTCTCATGGAGGCACACCTAGCCAGTCATGTTTTCAGGTTTGCCACAATGATTATGCAAGAGATAGATTTGCATACCCTGGGTCTCCAGTATATAAGAACGTATGAGCATAAGGAATACCATACTGGGTCAGACCAAGAGTCCATCAAGCTCAGAATCTTGTTTCCAACAGTGGCCAATCCATGTCACAAGTACCTGGCAAGTACCCAAACATTAGACAAATCACAAGCTACTATTGCTTATTAATTACTATAATAGCAGTTTATGGATTTAACCTCTAGGAACTTATCGAAACCTTTTTTAAACCCAGTAACATAATTGCTGAAACCACATCCTCTGGCAATGAATTCCAGAGTTTAACTATGCGCTGAGTGAAAAAGAATTTTCTTTTATTTGTTTTAAATGAGCTACTTGCTAACTTCATGGAGTGCCCCCTGGTCCTTCTATTATCTGAGAGTAAGTAACTGATTTACATTAACTTGTTCAAGTCTTTTCATGATTTTGTAGAGCTCTACCATATCCCTCCTCAGTCATCTTTTCTCCAAACTAAACAGACCTAATTTATTTAGCCTTGCCTCATAGGGCAGCCGTTCCATGCCCCATATCATTTGGTCGTCCTTCTCTGCACTTTCTCCAGTGTAGCTATATCCTTTTTGAGATGCAGTGACTAGAATTGCAAACAGTATTCAAGGTGCAGTATTAAAGGTGCGGTCTCACCATGGAGCGATTCAGAGGCATTAAGATATCCTATGTTTTATTTTCTATTCCCTTCCTAATAATTGCTAATATTCTGTTTGCTTTTTTGATCACCACAGTACACTGGGACAACAATTTCAATGTATTATCCACTATGACGCAAAACTATATCATGCATATTCATTATGGATATCCTGAAAACCTGACTGGTTAGGTGTGCCTACAGGCCAGGGTTGGGAAACACTGCTTTATTGCACAAGAGTTGTTCTTGTAATTTCTTATAGCTAGATTGCTAGATACAGTCAATGTCATAGCTAGGTGTTCTCTACTTCTTGATTATTTAGGAAAATTTTAAAATTTGTGTTAGAGAACTGGGGAAACTTTTGGGGAAGGGGGAGACTTTTCCAAAAGGATGGGCTCCACCTTAATCAGAGTGAAACCAAGCTGCTGGCACTAACTTTTAAAAAGGAGATAGAGCAGCTTTTAAACTAGAACAAGGGGGAAAGCCGACAGTCACTCAGCAGTGCATGGTTTGGAGAAAAGTATCCTTGAAGGATACTAATGAAACAGGAGAGTTAGGGCATCCCAACAGAGAGGTTCCAATAAAAGCAAACATAGTCCATGTGCATATATGTAAAAAATCACCTGAGCTAAAGATTTCCAAATTATCCCTAAGAACTGAAAAGTAGGTTGTTAATACAAACAAAAAACACACTTTGAAATTTCTGTATACCAATGCCAGAAGTCTAAGAAGTAAGATGGGAGAGTTAGAGTGTATAGCAGCAAATGATGAGATTGACATAATTGGCATTACAGAGACTTGGTGGAAAGAGGATAACCAATGGGACAGTGCTATATCAGGGTACAAATTATATCGCAATGACAGAGAGGATCAACATGGTGGGGGTGTGGCACTTTATGTCCAGGAGGGTATAGAGTCCAACAGGATAAAGATCATACAAGAGACTAAATGCTCAGTAGAATCTGTGTGGGTAGAAATCCCATGTATGTTGGATAAGAGTATAGTGATAGGAGTATTCTACTGTCCACCTGGACAAAATGTTCAGACAGATGATGAAATGCTTAGAGAAATCAGGGAAGCTAACCAATTTGTCAGTGCAATACAATGGGAGATTTCAATTACCCCAATATTGACTGGGTAAATGTAACATCAGGACTTGCTAGAGACATAAAGTTCCTGGATGTAATAAATGACTGCTTCATGAAGCAATTGGTTCAGGAACCAACAAGAGAGGGAGCTATTTTAGATTTAATTCTTAGTGGAACACAGGATTTGGTGAGAGAGGTAACGGTGGTGGGGCCACTTGGCAACAATGATCTTAACATGATCAAATTTAAACTAATAACTGGAAGGAGGACAATAAGTAAATCTGCAGCTCCAACACTAAACTTTCAAAAGGGAAACTTTCATAAAATGAGGAAAATAGAAAAAAACTGAAAGGTGCAGCTGCAAAGGTTAAAAGTGTTCAACAGGCATGGACATTGTTTAAAAATACAATCCTAGAGGTGCAGTCCATATGTATTCCACACATTAAGAAAGGTGGAAGGAAGGCAAAAGATTACCATCATGGTTAAATGGTGAGGTGAAAGAGGCTATTTTAGCCAAAAAAAATCCTTCAAAAATTGGAAAAGGAACCATCTGAAGAAAATTGGATAAAAAATAAGCATTGTCAAGTTAAATGTAAAATATTGATAAGACAAGCGAAGAAGGAATTTGAAATAAGTTGGCCATAGAGGCAAAAACTCATAATAAAAACTTTTTAAAATATATCTGAAGCAAGAAACATGTGAGGGAGTCAGTCGGACCATTAGATGACTGAGAGGTTAAAGGGGCTCTTAGGGAAGATAAGGCCATTGCAGAAAGACTAAATGAATTCTTTGCTTCCGTGTTTACTAATGAGGATGTTGGGGAGATACCAGTTCCGGAGATGGTTTTCAGGGATGATGAGTCAGACGAACTGATCGAAATCACTGTGAACCTGGTAGATGTAGTAGGCCAGATTGACAAACTAAAGAGTAGCAAATCACCTGGACCGGATGGTATGCATCCTAGGGTACTGAAGGAACTCAAAAATGAAATTTCTGATCTATTAGTTAAAATTTGTAACCTATCATTAAAATCATCTATTGTACCTGAAGACTGGAGGGTGGCCAATGTAACCCCAATATTTTAAAAAGGCTCCAGGGGCGATGCGGGTAACTATAGACCAGTGAGCCTGACTTCAGTGCCGGGAAAAATAGTGGAAACTATTCTCAAGATCAAAATCGTAGAGCATATAGAAAGACATGGTTTAATGGAACACAGTCAACATGGATTTACCCAAGGGAAGTCTTGCCTAACAAATGTGCTTCATTTTTTTGAAGGGGTTAATAAACATGTGGATAAAGGTAAACCGGTAGATGTAGTGTATTAGGATTTTCAGAAGGCGTTTGACAAAGTCCCTCATGAGAGGCTTCTAAGAAAACTAAAAGGTCATGGGATAGGAGGCAATGTCCTTTCGTGGATTACAAACTGGTTAAAAGACAGGAAACAGAGAGTAGAATTAAACTGTCAATTTTCTCAGTGGAAAAGGGTAAACAGTGGAGTGCCTCAGGGATCTGTACTTGGACCAGTGCTTTTCAATATATATATATATATATATATATATAAATGATCTGGAAAGGAATACGATGAGTGAGGTTATCAAATTTGTGGATGATACAAAATTATTCAGAGTAGTTAAATCACAAGCGGATTGTGATACATTACAGGAGGACCGTGCAAGACTGGAAGATTGGGCATCCAAATGGCAGATGAAATTTAATGTGGACAAGTGCAAGGTGTTGCAAATAGGGAAAAATAACCCTTGCTGTAATTGCACGATGTTAGGTTCCATATTAGGAGCTACCACCCAGGAAAAAGATGTAGGCATCATAGTGGATAATACTTTAAAATTACCAGCTCAGTGTGCTGCAGCAGTCAAAAAAGCAAATAGAATGTTAGGAATTATTAGGAAGGGAATGGTTAATAAAATGGAAAATGTCATAATGTCTCTATATCGCTCCATGGTGAGACCACACCTTGAATTCTGTGTGCAATTCTGATGGCCGCATCTTAAAAAAGATATTGTTGCGATGGAGAAGGTACATAGAAGGGCTACCAAAATGATAAGGGGAATGGAACAGCTCCCCTTTGAGGAAAGACTAAAGAGGTTAGGACTTTTCAGCTTGGAGAAGAGATGGCTGAGGGGGGATATGATAGAGGTGTTTAAAATCATGAAAGGTCTAGAACGGGTAGATGTGAATTGGTTATTTACTCTTTCGAATAATAGGACTAGGGGGCATTCCATGAAGTTAGCAAGTAGCACATTTAAGACTAATCGGAGAAAATTCTTTTTCACTCAACGCACAATAAAGCTCTGGAATTTGTTGCCAGAGGATGTGGTTAGTGCAGTTAGTGTAGCTGGGTTCAAAAAAGGTTTGGATAAGTTCTTGAAGGAAAAGTCAATTAACTGCTATTAATCAAGTTTACTTAGGGACTAGCCACTGCTATTAATTGCATCAGTAGCATGGGATCTTCTTAGTGTTTGGGTAATTGCCAGGTTCTTGTGGCCTGGTTTGGCCTCTGTTGGAAACAGGATGCTGGGCTTGATGGTCCCTTGGTCTGACCCAGCATGGCAATTTCTTATGTTCTTATGAGATATTTTGCCTCAGTTCTGCGGGTGATGTCATGACAGAAAATGAAAAAATATCATCTACTCAGGCCCACCTATTCAGTCAGGTGGATGGACAGGCAGCAGCCAGAACAGCATTTTCAGCATGGTGACCAGGGGGAGCACAAGCTCTGAGCTTTGCACCCTCTTCCACCTGCATTCCCTGCCATGGGATATGCCACCCATTATCCAAGCAAAGAGAGATGGTGAGGATTAATCAGAGGGCTCTCAGGAGGTGTTCTGGAGATGTAACGTGGTTCAGTCACATGTGGAAAGTCATCGTAGGCAAAGATTTTACTCAGCCTGCAAGGGTTCGGTATTTTCATAATTGAAAGTTGGCCACCCTAATTACACAGCCAAATCCAGCCCTCTGGCTTCTGCATTTAGATTTACAAATATATAGAAAGATACATTTATGTAGTGTGTGTGTCCGTCCATAAATTTGAACACACATTAACACACAGACACACACATCTCTCTCTCTCTCTCAGTAGTATATTCAAATAGGATAGTTTTGCAGTGGAATGAAGTTCACGGATAAACCAGCATATGATGATCTCGCTCTCTCAGGCGGACTCCTTAGTTGTTTATGTGTGCGAGTCTACACATTTGTGTGCCCACGTGTTTCATACACAGCTCAGCTTGAATCAGTCTGCGTTTTTTCTCGGCTGACGGCTGAATCCCCCTATCCTTGCCCTGCAGTTTTCGAGTGGAGGCTCCGGCTCTCGTTCTGCTCCGCCGCCCGCGTCAAGGTCTGGTTTAAGGGGGCCGCAGGGTGCCGGGGGGGGGGGGGTTCACATTACCGCCGCCGTGGGGATTGGCCGATGCTAGAGGCGGGCGTGCTGATTGGCTGTCGGGGAAAGCGGGGCGGGTCCGCGCGCGTGTGCCGGAGAGTTTGCTCGGGGCAGAAGAGGAGAGGGGGGATGCAGACGGGCAGGGTCCCGGGCTCAGTGGCGGCTCGGAGCTGAGCTGGCAACTTTCACGAGCGCTTGGACTGCAGAGCCAGCGCGAGCCATTTCCCTTAGCTCTCATAAAACCTTTATCGTGGAGCAGTCTGCCCTGTGCCTTCAGAGTCTTGCTATTCCGAAATCTATAACAGATATAAATGCACAGTATTTATAGTGATAGAGCCATAAAATTTAGATTTATAGACTAGACGTTTATTTTTTTTTCTGGAGAGGGAGAGACGTTTTCGCCCTCGGTTGAATAGCCCCCTTGGCATGCAAAGCACCAGACTGGACAACTTTATCTGCCACCTTCGGACTCAGGTGGTAAGTTACAAAGACTTTGCTGGTCTTTTTTTTTCTTTCTTTTTTAATTCATCTCTGGGCACAGCCGGAGGGGAGGTGTGAGAAGTCCGCGGCTTGGAAACGACGATGCTGCGTTCAGGCACTGGATGCGGGCAGGAGGCAAGAGCTGCTGCAGATGGAGCTTGCGAGGAAAGATGCTCTCAAAGATGGATAAGGAGCGAGATGGGGGATGCGGAGAGAGATGGGGAGGAATAGGGACAAAAAGGCAGGAAGGGCGATGCTTTATAAGAGGATGGAGACCGACTCTTCAGAGTGGTCGTCGTACATCGCAACATTTTTTGAACGACCACAAACTTAACTGGTGCTCCCTTGTCAAGGTGGACCGCTAGAATGTGGCTCTGGATCTGTCCCGCTCTGAGACAGTGGGACAGAAAGGGGGGGGGGGGGAGTGAGCGGGTATAAAGAAAGGGAATACAGGGGTACGGGTTGGGGGAAGAGAGAGGGGCAAGCGATGCGGCTAGGGAAGAGCAGGATAGGGGGGGGGGACGACGACAGAGAGCGTGCGCGAAGCATCAAGGTGTGAAGAGTCTGGGTGAGGAGCCAGGAGACGGGGAGAACGTGTGGCTGGTGTAGGCGGGGATGAAAGCAAACAGGGCCCGACGTGTCGGGGCAAGCGGCTCTTCCTGCGTCGCCGAAACTTTCTCGGGCGGGGGAGTGGAGGGGGCGCGGCGGCGGCGCTCGCGCTCCTGTCTGGCTTGGAGCGAAGGGGAGGGCGCGCGCATCCCTCTGCCCTGCCAGGGGGACGATGCGCTCCGGCCGGGAGAGAGCTCGCAGAGCCGCCCTGGGGGGAAGCAGGCGACGGTGAGTGGGGGTTTTTTGGGGGGGGGGGGGGGGAGCTGAGCCCGCAGGCTTTGCAAGTCCTGCGATGACATTTTCCGAAGTCCGGGCCACTTTCAAAAGAGGACTGGCCCCTCCCTCCCTACCTACCTCTCTAATCCCTTCTAGAAAACAAGGTGAAAAAGGGCGCTTGCCCGCCAAAAGTCAAATTTGTTAAGAGAGAGAAAAACAAAAAAAACCACCGAGGTGACTGACACTTTATCTTTTTTTTTGAGGTGACTTCGTTTTTAGGAGAGGACTCATTTCGAGTCCCTTCTCGGGGGGGGGGGGGGGGGGGGGGGGGGGGGATGTTGAAGGGAGGAACAAAGCTCCAGGAAGTGTTAACTCTTTGCTTTTCAGGAGGGACCTCTGCCTCGGTGAAGGCTTGCGGGGAGGGGGAGCGGCGGTTAGGGAGCCGCGGGGCTGGCAAGGTGCTCGGTAGGTGCTCGGTGCGGATATTTCCGTACACTTTGTTCTAAGAGCCGGGGTTTTTGGGTTTTTTTGTCTATAATTGGTTACTTATCTTACATGCGCGGCGCGGAGCTGGGGAGGACCGCGGAGCTGCGCGGCGCTCAGGGCAGTCGGGAGGTGCGGGGCTGCCGTTCCTCATATTATTATATTTTAAGTGTTTTAACTTCAGTGTTGAAGTAATATGTATTTTAGCCTATTATTTTTAGCTGAAAATAATGTAAAATCTATAGTGATAAGTTTGTTATATGGGTATGTTTGTTTTTGAATCTTGCTACTGCGAATTCCATGATTGTTAACCGCCTTGATATTAAATTGAAAGTCAGTATATAAAGTTGAATAAATAAATACATAAATAAATAAAATCTGGACGTTTACCCGCTTTTTTTTAAGGCTCGGTTCTAGCGCTGCCGACACGTGTTTGGCGTTAGCTGCAAATGGGTTTTTTTTTTAAATATCGCTTGTGTCGTTGTCACCAAGAGGGCAATACCCAACTAGGAAACAAATCAGCAAACGCGTGATACTTTGCCAGCTGCAGGGAGAGGATGGTCTGAAGAGGGCACCAGGGCGTCTCGGTGGAAAAGGACAAACTCTTCGCCGTCCGTCTGTGGTTTACAGCCCTCCGTGCCCTCACGTGTGGCTCCAGTCCAGGTTTTCTGATTCTCATCCCCAGGCAGTGATGCCTTTGATGTCCCACACAGGGTCTGGAGATGGAGATCGGGAAACCAGGGCTGGAAGACCAATCAGCATGACATGCAGCCAGGGTGAAGTTTACCCCTGCGAAGGAAAACAAAAACGGCTACGGTTTAGCCTAGATTTGAAAAATGAATTGTTTACTAATTGCTTGTGAATTAATATTAATAACATAGTAAATGATGGCAGATAAAGACCAAAATGGCCCATCCAGTCTGCCCAGTCACGAATAATCCCCTTTAGGTAAATATGCACATAAAATTCCCAAATGCTACCCAACCAATTCCTTCTTTGCCCATCTCTTCCACCCGATCTCTCATCTGTCCCAAGCATGGACGACCCCATTATACTCATCACATTGCTGGCTTCCCCATACTTTCTTGGATCTCTGATGCAATCGCACCACTGTCATTTTGGGTTGTAACTTCTGCTCTGTGCTTGTTTGCTGCCCTGATGCACTCATATCGCTACTGTTTGGGGTTTTAACTGCCACTCTGCACTTCATTCTTTTATTGATTTACCAGTTTTTATAACCCCCGACTTCCAACTTATGTTCCGCGCTGGTTACAACAAAACATTCATAAAATCACAATAAAATGCCGAAATAACAAAACAAACATAACTACAACTATGCTTTCTTAAAAAGAAACATCTTTAATTGTCACCTAAAGATCTTAAGATAAGACTTTGCTTGTAGCATCACTGGTGGAGCATGGCACAATGTGGGAACCACATAGAAAAAAAGCTCTAGAATACATTGTTTGCAAGTAATAATTCCTAGTAGAAGGCACTGCTAACAAACCTGCCTCTGAGGATCTTAAACATCAGAGTGGGCACATACACTTTTAGAGAGCAAGGATTTTCCATGTGCATTTTCATCCCTTTGCCATTATGGATCCTCTGTACTTAAAACACATATTTTTTTAATTATGCTACCATTTTTGTCTCCACCTCTTCAGGAAGGGCATTTTATGCATCCACCACTCTTTCTAGGAAAAAAAATATTTCCTGACTTTGTTTCTGAGTCATGATCCCTAGTTCTGCGACTTCCCTTACATTCAAAAAGGTTTGCCTTTCAGGTATTTAAATGTTTCTGTCATATTCTCCCCCATCTCTCTTCTCCTCTTCAGTAAACATATTTAGGTTTTTCAGTCTTATATCATATGGCTTTTGGTGCAGTGCCCACAACCTTTTGGTTGCCTCTCGCTGAACTGCCTCTAGCTTCTCTCTCTCTCTAACCTTTTTGAGAAATGGCCTCCAGAACTGAACACATTGTTCCAGGTGAGGACTTGCCAATGACGTACAAAACAATTATCACCTCCTTTTTTTTTTTTCCCTGGTGTTTAAACCTCTGCCTATACACCCAGGCATCCTCCTGGCTCTGGCTTACTGACTTAACATAGCATTCCGCCGCCTTGAGATTCTCAGTCACGATCACCCTGGTCAGTGCTCGTCAGCTCTTTTCCTTCTAACATGTATCACCATCCTCAGGTTTCTGCACCCCAAATGGATGACTCTACACTTTTCTTGAATTGAATCTTAGCCTTCTCATTCTGTCTACGTTCTCAGGGGTAACGCAGAGCTTTGTGTCATCTGCAAAAAGGCAAACCTTTTCTTCTAACCCATCTGCCATGTCCCCTGATATTGAAGAGGACCAGCCCCAGGACTGAGGCCCTCCCCTAATCACCTTTTTCTCCACAGAGTGAATTCCATTTACCACCGCCCTCTGTTATCTATTACTCAACAAGTTTCTAATCCAGGCCACCGCCTTGGAATATGGCCGGATTTGAGTTTTTTCCCCCCCATTAGACGGAGTTGGAGAGTCTGGAAATCAGAAAGTGAGGGAGTTCCTTTCACTCCCCCCCCCCCCCTCTCCTTCCGCCCCAAAGTCCCAGCCTGCCACAGCAGTGCATCTTTGAAGTGGATTGATAGAGCAGGCTCCTCCTCGGCACAGTCGTGCCCCGTTTTGGACTGGGTGTTTGACATCTTCAAAAAATTGGCACCCAAGGCACTTGCCGATATTGCCTATATCTAAATCCAGGCCTGTTCTGGTCCCCCTCTCCCAGACTGCTCAGTTTATTTATGAGTTCCTGTGGGGGACAGTATCAAAAGCTTTGCTGAAATCCAAGTAAACTATGCCCTTAATCTAATTCTCTGGTCATCCAATCAAAAATCTCTCCCTCTTTGCTGCCTTGCATCCTGCAAGCAGCTGGCTTGTAGGTGGAAAGAAATTAGTAAAATCTCCATAACTGGCCTATAGTTTCCAATCTCCTCCCTCTTGTCGCTTTTATAAGGACAGACAACTGTTCTTCAGTAACACGGACCCCTCCTGTCTCCAAAGATGTATTGAACAGATCCTTCAGAGAACTTGTGAGAACCTCTTGGATGGTTTTGTCCACCTTCAGTGTTACTCATTTCATCCAAACACTCCCCTTTGTAAATGGTGTGGTGTATTGCCCATATGCATCCTTGACATCCAAGAATGGACTTGTTCCACTCACTTCTTCAGTGAGCACCGAATAGAAATATTTCGCATTTCTGCTTTTTCCTCATCTCGCTCTACCCATTTTTCATCTTCTGCTCTTAGTCTTACAATTCTACCTTTTGGTCTGTCGCTGATATCCCTGAAATTGTCACCTTGCTTTACCTCTTTAGCTATTTTTTCTTCCATAAGCGCTTTTGCCATCCTGACTTTTTAGATTTTGAGAAGACATTTGACAAAGTCCCTCATGAGAGACTTCTGAGAAAATTAAAAAATCATGGGATAGGAGGCAATGTCTGCGAACTGGGTAAAGCAGGAAGCAAAAAGTAGAACTAAATGGTCAGTTTTCTCAGTGGAGGAAGGTAAATAGTGGAGTGTTTAAGGGATCTGGACTGGGAGCAGTGCTTTTTAACATATTTATAAATGATCTGGAAAAGGGGAACAATGAGTGAGGTGCTCAAATTTGCAAATGACACAAATTATTGCAAGTTGTTAAATCACAAGTAGATTGTGAAAAATTTCAGGAGGGCTTCATGAGACAGAGACCGGCATTCAAATGACAGATAAAATTTAATATGGATAAGTGAAAAGTTATGCACGTAGGGAAAAGTAATCCAAACTATAGTTACACAATATTAGATTCCATAATAGGAGTCACCACCCAGGAGAAGTATCTAGGTATCATTGTTGACAATACACTGAATTCTTCAGCTCAGTGTGCAGCGGCAGTCAAAAAAGCAACAGGATGTTAGGAATTTTTAGGAAAGGAATAGAGAATAAAAAGGAGAATATCATAATAACTCTGTGACACTCCATATGTGACCACATCTAGAGTACCATATGCAATTGTAATCACATCTCAAGAAAGATATAGCAGAACTGGAAAAGGTTCAGAGAAGGGTGACCAAAATGATAAAGGGGATGGAACAATTCCCCTATGAGGAAAGGCTAAAGAGATATTTATTTATTTATTTGCTTTTATATACCGACATTCGTTGGGGTACATCACACAGATTAAGGCTCTTCAGCTTGGAGAAGAAACAGCTGAGGGGAGATATGATAGAGGTCTATAAAATAATGATAGGAGTGGAACAGATAAATGCTAATCAGTTTTTTATTCTTTCAAAAAATAAAAAGCTAGGGGACACTTAATGAAGTTACTAAATAGCACATTTAAAACAAATCTGAGAACATACTTTTTCCCTCAACGCACAATTAAGCTCTAGAATTCACTGATGGAGGATATGGGAAAGGTAGTTAAAATAGCCAGGTTTTACAAAGTTTGGACAAGTTCCTGGAGGAAATTTCCATAAACCTTTATTAACCAGGTAGACTTGAGAACCACTGCTTATTCCTAGGCATAGGCAACAAGGAATCTATTTGGGTTCTTGCCAGGTGCTTGCAACTTGCATTGGCCACAGTTGGAAAGAGGATAATGTGCTTGATGGACCCTTGGTCTGACTCAATATGGATGTTCTTATGTTTTCATAGGGATCTGAATGGCAGATGCAATTTAATGTAGAGAAATGCAAAGTAAAGCACGTAGTGAAAAATAATGGAGGTTCAGATACCAATACAGGTGCAGCTAACAGGTACATGATGCTGGATATCATGTTAGTTGTTACCACTCAGGAAAAGGACTTTGGAATCCTTGTGGACAATACCTTGAAATGTTTAGTTCACTGTGTGGGCAGTCAAAAAGGCAAATAGAACGTTAGTAATTATTTGGAAAGGACTCGAAAACAAAACTGAGAACATCATAATAATTATGTATAGATCCATGGTATGACCACATGTTGAGAATTGTGTGCAGTTCTGGTCACCCCATCTCAAAAGACAGTGGATGTAGAAAAAGTACAGAGAAGAGTGACAAAAATGATAAAGGGGATGGAAAAGATCCCTTATAGAGAGAAGCTAAACAGATTAGGGCTGTTTAGCTTGGAAAAGAAACAACTGAGAGGGAGATATGACTGAGATTTATAAAATCAGGAATTGGGTGGAATGGGTATACAGGGAACCATTATTTATCCTTTCAAACACTAGGACTAAGGGACATACCATGATACAGCAGATTTAAAACAAATCATAGGAAGTATTTTTTCACTCAGCGCACAGTCAAGCTATGGAATCTGTTGCCAGAGGACACGGTCAAGGCAACTAGCATAGTGGGGCTCCAAAAAGGGTTTGGACAACTTCCTGAAGGAAAAGTCCATAAACAGTTATTAGCCAGATAGACTTGGGAAAGCCATCGGTTATTCCAAAGGCTGAAATAAATCAACTATTTGGAATCTTCCAGGTATTTGTGACCTGGAGTGGCCACTGTCAGAGGTAGGATGCTGAGCCCTTGGTGTGATCCAGCATGGCATGTCTTGTGTTCTTTCTATAAGTCCATAAATGCATTGGGGGGGGGGGGAACCTGAATTAGCCTGTCATATTGTTCTAATATAAATATGCACAAAGTAGGAAAGAGTAGTGGGAGCACATTGTAGGAGTGTTGGTGGGGGGGGAGGTATTAGGTTTTAGGGGGTGGGAAGGAGCAGTGGGAAATGGTTAGTGGGAAGGGCACTGTGTGCTACTTTCTGCTCATAGTTACTTTATAACAGAATGGTCATATGCAGAGCTGCCAAGTGATAGTTCAAGAAAGCAGCCTTGGCTTGTTCTGGTTATTGAATTTGCATTTCAGTGCATTGTGGTATTGTAATCCCTGGTTCTACCATTTGAGAGCAGCACTACAGGTAGCAAAAATGCATCATGGTAGGGTTGCCAGAAATCTATAACTGACCGAACATTTCCCTCCTGGAACTGGGAAAGTTTGCATCTCTGGTAATATGTTAGATGTTACAAGGACAATGCAAAAGCATTTTTACATCATTGTACTATAATACAGTGCAGCACCTTCAATGTGAGGAAAGCTGACAGATAAGGGGCTGCTTTTCTAATCAACATGTAATATGTGGTATGGATAGCTGTCAGTGGGAACCAAGATTATGGTAAGCACTGTTAGCATAGGATGTCTTCCAGTGCCTCTGCCAGAGAATTGTAGTTCAAGCTCTCTTTGTTATGGAAAGCTCCTTTCACTGTGTGATTTCGTCCATGGTAATCATAGCACAGTGCTCACCAAACATTTGCTGCTTGGGACCCCATCAGAAACTGTGACAGGCGCTCATGTTATCTGGATTAGCCATGCAATTTTAACCCATCACATATCTAGATTAGTATAACTGAGATTACAAGTCCAGAGACACGACAGGACAAAACCAGAACTGGCTCTGCCTGTCCAGATGACCTGGTACCAGCCCCTGTGTGAACCACCCACCAAACCAAAACCCTACCCGGTCTGAAAACTAGAAATGGTGTAAACCGGAAAATGTTCAGATACTTAGGACAATGGGAGCCAAAAAAGCTTTGAGTGTAGGTTGATGTCAGCCTGTCAGATTTGGCTTTCTCCCTCCAGTGGTGGCCTTAGGGGAGGGCAAACTGGGTGATCTCCAGGGACCCACATTTAGAGGACTGCAAAATTTGCAATACTTTTTTTTTTTGGGGTGGGGGGGTAACGTTTTTGAAAGGAAATGGTTCTACTTGCATTTTAGCACTCAACTATTTCTCTAATTATCCTAAAGCATATTAAGAAGATCCACGACAGGTGGATTAATAGCTGAGCATATACATCTTGCTTCTTGTTTTGTAAACTCTCTAGTAATAACTATGTATGAACTATGTATGAACTATGTAGATATCACAATAATGCCTCATTACCTTAGCACTTGAACATAAAAATAGGAAGAGGTTTAGATTACACTGGTGATGGGCAAGGTAAAAAGTTTCATTTTATTTTATATTATTGTTTCTTTTTATTACTGTTATTTGTTTTTCATTGCATTTGATGTTTATTTCTGTTCATTTCACTTACTTGAAACAAAATACCCAAAAACAAAAGGCAATGCAGGGCTCCCCTTCCCATTCACTGCCAAATTCCCTCCCCAGCACAAACAAATAAGAAATTAACCCCTGGCCTTCCAGGGACAAAATTTGTCCTTTTATTGTGCCCCCACCACCACATGACCTCTGACTCCCCCTCCACTTTGGCGTCAGTTCCCCCCTTCCAGAAACTGCCTCCCCCTACTTTTTGCCTCAGTCATCTCCTTCCTGCAAGTGGCATCAATCTCTCCCCTCCAATCTCTTCCCCTCCCCAACCTTTCTCTTCATTGTCTCCTAGCAATTGTCCTCAGTTTCTCCTCCTCTTGTCTGTGACCCACCTCGTCCTCAATATCCTGCCCGATTTTGGCCTCAGAATCTCCCTTCCTGTCCTTCAGTCTCCATCCCTTACCGTACCTCATTATCCGTGTCAGCTGCGAGCTCCAATCCCAGCCCCTTCCTCTCTTCTTCTGGCGGATCCCTGCTGGCTTCACAGCTCCAGTCCTGGCTCTTCCTGTCTTTTTCCGCTGGCAGCAGAAGAATCAGGTCTGATCAAAAGGGAATTGGGGTGGCAGGATTAAAGGTTGGGGAGGACGGGGGGCAGTAACTAGGTCCTGTGAGGATAGCGTTTGATCTACTGGGCACAGGCAAGATCCATATATTAGCAAAAATTAAAAAAAAAACCCCACAGACGCCAGCAGTTACCAAGCAGCCAGATTTTGCCTTAGCCTCCCCTTCTTATCTTGCCGCTGGAAGATGCAAATCATCTGGCTGACACTTCTCTTGCCCAGGGCTCGCCCCTGCGGCTCTCAGCCTCGCTATTGGCTGTGCAGAGGTGGCAGCAGAAATGTAGAAGCAGGAAAAAAAAATAAATGCCGCTGGGGATTCGAGTTTGCTCCGCTTATGCTGAAGCGGCTTAAATCTGTTGGTACTTTGCTGCTCGCGGCCTACCTCTTGGCACTCCTCTTCAGAAGATGGCATCAGCTCCTTGGGCCGCAGCCCAGCACCCTCTCCTATCCTCCCAGCCTGGCCCCACCACCGCAATCAGACCTAAGGGCCCGCACTGGCCAGTGCCAACTCCACCCTCTGTTAAACCCCTGCCCCCCCCCCCCCCAAGGGTGCTGCCCCATGCAATTGCATGGTATGCAGACCCACTAGCACCAGGCCTGGGGAAGGTCCCATGCAAATTTTCCCCATGAGGAGACACACTCATACCCTCAGCCCAGTGCCAAGGCTGACTCTGAACTCCCCAAGTCTCCTCCTGTCTCACATGGATGCACAGTTTTTATATACAATGTCAATCCCTCCTAATGGGGGGAGATACACTTCACTAATGCACCTCACTACACACTGACCTCACATTACAGGGCCAGGTCGGTTGAGACCTCTGACACATGCTGCTGGCAAACCAACCTGTGAGGCCACAGATGCCATACCATTCAGGGGCAACCACTGGGAGTGGGGGACAGAATTTGGCACCGCCCCTCCCCCCCCCCCCCCTCTCTCTCTCTCTCACACACACACACAAAGAAAAACCCAGGGATTTCACTCGAGTTTTTATTGCATTTCATTTTGAAATGCCAAGTAATGAAGGAAAGCGTTGCATTGTGTTTTTAATAGCAATTCAAAACAAATGCACAGCCCTAGATGACAGTGAGCAGATTTGGGGCTTACCGTCAAAGAAGGAAGGCAACAGGAAAATTATCTGCCTCAGGGCTGTTTTAAGCCTCTATGACGCCCTGGGCAAACCTCGCTAGGATGGGCCTCTCCCCACTCCTCACCATATAAACTTTTTGCGCAATTTACGAACCATGGACTCAGCCAATCTTTGTTAAGACCTAAAGAAGATAATATGGCAATAGCAATCTTCTTTTCTTTATTTACCATTTTATTCATTTTTTAATTTGTTTTTGGGATCAAGCTGGGCCCCTCTCAGGCTTTGGGCCCTATGGATAAAACGGCCTAGCAAGTCATCGATTCATCAATATACTGCTTGCCTGCTTGTGCCCTGTGGGCCATCTCCTCTACATCATCCAAGATGCAATGAACCTAGAATGTAACTCTCATGAAAAAAAAAAACTTCTTCAACTTATTACGAGAGCAATTGTCAAAGCCTTTAATGCATGTAAATAGCAATCTAAGGGCTGGATTTTCAAAGGGTTACGCGTGCCGGGCCTATTTTCAAAAGGCTCAGCGACGCACGTAAAGCCCTGGGACGTGTGTAAGGGGGTGGGGTCAGAGGCTGTGCTGGGGATCGCATGCCGGCAGTTGGCCAGCAGGCGCAACAGGGTAAGACAATTTTTTTGGGGGGGGGGGTGTTAGCTTAGGGCTGGGAGGTGGAGGAGTTTGGGGAAGGGAAGGTGGGGTGGGGGGAGGGAACGGGGGAAGGCAGCGCGGCTCAGTGCGCACCGACCCCCGATTTTATAACATGCGCACACATGTTATAAAATCGGGCGTACATGTGCGCGCGCCGGGTAGCACGCACATTTTCGCCCACGCGCATGTCTTAAAATCTACCCCTATGTGTGTTGACTGGCTGTCAGAAAATTGCCCTCTCTATACCTGTGGGTGGAACCCTGAGACTCAGGGAATTTGCATAAATAACTGGTTTCAGGTGAAACACTGAAAAGTTCTAGGCAGAAGCTTTCTGTTTATTACTTTAGCCCCTCCCCTTTAGGCAGAAAACAGAGAAGAGAGCAGAGCACTTGTTTTACTGCTCTGATGTGTCTGCTCCAGCCTCACCCCCTCCCCTCCTGTTCCCATGTTCTCTGTATCAACAGGCACCATGTAGGGGAGAAACAGGTTGGGAGGGGTTGGAGCAAACACAGCTCAGCCTGTCAGCTGAGGGAGGGAGGGAGGAAGGAAGGAGACACCCCAAACCAAAAGTCAGGGAGCCGTGAGTGATTTATAGGCGGCAGGGAGGGGGAAGGAGAGTGCTGGGATCAGGGAGAAGGGAAGGGGAAGAGTTCTGGGGTAATCCTGGATGGGGGAGAGAGGGAGTGTGTGGGGGAGGCCAAGTGAAAGAGAGAAGTTTTTGTGCATCCCTCTACCCGCATGCTAATCTACAGTAGTCTCAGGATGGCCACATCGCAAAAGTGCCCAGGTATGGCCCTTTCTCAACTGTTCCACAGTGCGCGTACTTTTAGCTGAATTTAGAAATGGGGCTCCCAGAAATGTGTTTAGTCTGGGGGAGTAAACTGCAGTTTCAACTCTATGCATGTTAGTTTCCATAAAAATCTGCCATGATATGTCCATGGGGAGAACAGTTTTGAGGAGTGCGAGGAGGCTGCAAGCCAATTGTTGAACGGGAGGAGGCGGGACAATTTGCAAAGGGGGCCTTCTCCGGAGTAAACACTCTTTTACCCCCAGTATGTGTCTCAGTAAAAAAAGGTTTGTTATGACTCGTGTTCCGAGTGTTGTGCTGATGCATTATGTCACATTTTCACTTCAATTGTATTTCAGTCTTACCTCACAAATATTTATATGATCAATAGCATATTAAGATATTTTCTTGCAGTTTCCTAGATAGGGCAAAATGAAATCTGAAATGAAAAAAATGTTCAACTGCTTATAAAGTCATCGACATTAAGGCCGCCCCCCCCCCAACAACCCTACGGCCTGCATTGTTCCCTGGGTCCTGCTTCCAGGACCCATTGCCACAGAGCCTTGGGTTGGGTGGCCCTGGCAATACAGCTGAGGAAATGCAGAGGGGAAACAAAAGCAATCGAGAAACTCCCCCTCCTTCCCATCTGGCCCTTAACCACCAACAAATTACAAAGATTTTTTTTTCCCTGTTGTTTTTCTGCCCCTCCTTACAGGAGGCTGTGTGGTTTAACAGTTTCTCACTCGCTAGTTTCTGACAGCCTAACAAGAGAGATAGCATTACTGGGCTTGTAATTATGGGATATGTGTAGCTGGCAGGGTGGAGATCTGGTGGAAGGGGCAATGTGGTGCCTTATTGTCCTGAGAAAGAAAAGAGTCTCTTCTGAGAGCCGAACTGTACTGAAAAAATACAGAGAAAGGCAGAAAGGAAAGAGGAGATAAAAAGGAACATTTTACAGGAAAGGAAGGAAAGGCAAGAAAAAATGGAAGCGAAAGGGAAACAGATGGAGCAGCGATCATGTTACAGCCACGGTCTCCAATATATACATTGCCCAAGTGCATACAGATAGCGAAAGAAAGAAAAGCAGGTTTTACAATGCAAACACATTCACTCATCAGCCATTAGCTGGGGCTGGCATTTCTACTAGGATCCGTCACTTGCGAATAGGTTACTTTATGCACAGCATGAGATAAATGACCCTCCCTTGTATGCAGGGCATATTCAGTGGAATCGCAGACTCTCAAAGTTACTGCTGCTGCTTTCTTTAATCTGTGCATTGCTTCCTTCTGGAACACTCAGGGGTCGATTTTTAAAAGCGTCGCGTGCGCAAAAATGCCCGTGTACGTGAGTATGTAAGGCCACGGCTTGAGCAACGCGGATTTTAAAAGCTGTGATTTATGTGCGTATATGTGCAAACGCAAGCAAAAAAATAAAGGGGCAGGGTGTTGGCATTCCAGGGCAGAGCCCACAGTTACGCGCGTAACTCCAAGTTTTAAAACCGGAGGCCGCAGACGCAGCAACTTGTTAGCCGTGTAACTTTACTGCTGCTCCTGATGAGGAGCAAGTCTGCTGATCTTGCAGTTTTTGGGCTTACAGGACAGGGTGAGGGGAACGGGTCAACTGGGGGACATGCAGGATGAAGAACCAGAGGGGTCTGGATGACCTTGAGATTGACTGGGCAAACTGGTAGACTAATTGGAAAAACTGGGAATGTCCCTAGGGGGAGCGTGTTTTAAAATCCGCTTACACGCGTGCGTTAAAGCCGGCAAAGTCCTGTGGAAGATAACGCGAAGTAGGTTTGCTCGAGTAACCTTGTAAAATTAGGAGCATACTTACAAGCGGTAGGCACATTTTAAATCATACGCACGCAAGTGTGCGCATGATTTAAAATTCAAGCGTATCTCCGCTCGTGTGCCAATACGCGCATGTATGGGAGCACGCGCGCTGGTTTTAAAATTAGCCTGCTAGGGTGCAATTTGTGCAGGTAGCATATCCAAACTGGTGGCCCCAGTGCATGTGGGATTATTTCTTTTTCTGCTACATTTTCCTGGTCTCTGATTGCATTTCTAGGTACAGAAAGGTCACGTGGTACTGATACTTCTATGAGCATTGCTGTTTTGTATTTTTCTCCTTTTCCACTAAGAATGAAGCTTTATAGTCGTTGGGATGACATTGCCCCATGTGCTCACAACTTCTTCATACTCTGTAATTCTGTCAGGGTTGTGCTTCCAGTATTTCTCTGCTACTGTGATGTTAGGAGGGTCATTTTATAACCCTGTTAAATGTATAACGCTCCGGCGTAAGTTCCTGTTCACTGTACACAGACGTGATATCTTTGATGAGCGGCGGTATATAAAAAATTATAAATAAATAAATAATAAATAACAGTGCACTTAGGGCTAAAGCCTCTGAATTTTCAAAGTGCATATACACGCAGAACGCAGCACAGCATAAAAGCACACATATTTGTCTAATAGCTTTTGGAAATCAGACCCATAGTATTTTCACAGTTTCCAGCAGATAAGTTGGTCTACTTTATTGCACCTTTCTGTATACCCACCATCTGGCATCAGCACATCATACCCAACAACGAGTAACTGTTTCCAATTCTGTGTTAAAGAATCTGCATTTCTCCGTTTTGCTGTTTTTTTTTTCCTTTTGGCATGCTGCCTGTGAATGAGCTTGTCCATAGTTCACTGTCTTCTGCTACAATTACAAATCACTCATACTAATATAACATAGAAAATGACAGCACCTAAAATCAAAATGGTCCATCCAGTCTGCCCAGCAAGGTGTTTAGGGTTCTAACTGCCACTCTGGGCAGGTTACCCCCATGCAGAAATGTTACTCCAGAAGTTACCACAGGTTACTCTGTTTCTTCATTTCCATCCTCTAAGCCATTTCAGATCCTCTGTGCTTATCCCACACTTACAGTTCTTGTCTTCACCACCTCTTCCAGGAGGGCATTCCATGCATCTACTGCCCTTTCCATGAAAATGTGTTTCCTGGCGTTGTTCCTGAGTCTTTTCCCTTGGAATTTCATATCATTTCCCCTAGTTCTACAGCTTCTTTTCCAGCGGGAATGGTTCGATTCTTGTGCATTACCAATATGTAGATTGATTATTCTTTGTTCTGCTCTTTCCTTCATGTCTCGTTCTAGCATTTTCTATTCTGAAAGTCCCCAGAAGCAGGTCACCTCCTCCCAGGATGCTATAGAAAGACCCTGGGGAAATCTTACATTTCAGTCTCCCCGATACCTTTAGTCACCAGGTGATGTGTTCATTTGAGAAGATAAGAGCACATGAAGTGTCATGCTGGGTCACGGAGCCCAACCCCCTGTCTCTTGATCCTGGCCAATCCAGATCACTTGAACAGTACCTGGAAGATCCTAAAGGAAAAGTCTTTTCCTTTTGTACTCACTCTCAGAAGTAAGCGCTGGCAATCTCCAAGTCTTCCTAGCTAATAATTATTAATGGACCCGTTTTCCAGAAATGTCTTCAAACCTTTTCTAAACCAAGGTATACTACTTACTGGTCCTGATTATATCCTACAGCAACAAATTCCACAGCTTCATTGTGCGTTGACTGAGAAGTACTTTCTTAAATTTATTTTAAATCTGCTACCAGATACTTTCATGGAGTGGCCCTTGGTCCTAGAAATGTTTGAAAGGATAAGTAATTGTTCTTTATTGACCTGTTCCATACAACTCACAGAGGCCGATATTCAGCACCTTTGGTCTGGACAACTTTGGACTTGATACACAGATTTTTATTTTTCATATGTTACTCATACGTTATTCAAAAATCCAGAAATCACTAGATACAATGTGCAATCCATAACATTTCTCTTAATTCTACAATTTAAAATAACCACATTAAAATTTGCATCTTCCATAAACCAAACATAAGCAGAATTACCCCGACAAAGGATCCCTCATTTCACTTATAAGAGGCTTCTTCAGGGGGAATTATATCACAGCTGGAAAAGATTCAGCCGTCTGTTGACAAAAACCACTGAATAACAGATTTTTAACCACGTATATAGGATATTTCTTCCCAAAATTCACATAAGGATCAAGTTTCAAATGGACCCAAATATTCAAACCAATCATATCATATTCCCGTGAGCACCCAAGCACATCTCATCAAGCTGCTTATTTAATCCACCGTATTAACTCCAACAGGACCACCAACAAGGAGGGATCCTTTGTTGGGGTAATTCTGCTTATGTCGCAGTACAATTATGAGAAGATCCCTGCTTATTACAGCGGCAGACACAAGGAGCATTTGGAGAATCCCACATATACTGGACGATTTATAAAAATCAATTAATGAATTAGTGAATGTAATGCGATATATAAAGATATAAGAAGTAGGAGTTTAATTTGTATCCGGGATCTGCTGCACATGTATGTAGAGGTATATATATATGATAGGACTTTTTTTTAATGGGAATAGCATGGGATGTTAGAATGAGTGAGTATGATTGTGTAAGGTGTGATTTGTTTTATGTGAAGCGTGAATTTTAATATGGTTATTTTTAGTTGCATAATTAAGAGAAATGTTATGGCTTGCACAAAGTATTTAGAAATGTCTTGATTTCTGAATAATGTATTAGCATATGAAGAATAAACATTTTTGTATATGGGGTAGGTTTTCCACATGTGTGCGCGTTTCCCTATGCACACACATGGACGTGCCGATTTTTTTTTACCATGCGCGCACCAGCGCACGCATGGTGGAAAATTTGAGGGCCATGTGCGTAACGTGTGGGCAGCATGCACAAGGGGGAGGGGGATTTTTGCAATTTCTGCATGGCAACGCATCCTAGCCTTCACCAGTTCCCTCCCAGTCCGCTCCAATTAAGGAATGGACTGGGAAGGAACTTCCCTACCCCCTACCCTAATCTCCCTTCCCCTCTCCTCTCCACCTCCTAAACCCTACCATTTTCTTTTTTCTTCTTTAGTTTGCAACTTACTTCAAGCTCCCAGTTATCTGGATAACTTTTTAGCCAACTAACTCGGGGACAGGGCAGGAGAATTTCAGGGCAGAGTCAACTATTTGGCTAAGTTAGTGGGACAAATGTCGATTTTCAGTGTTATCTGGATAACATAGTTGGATAACTGTAGGATAGCTTATTCAGCTAACTTTAAGATAGCCAGGGATACTCAGCAGTGTGCCTAATATCCCTGAATATGGATCTCATAATTTTATTAATCTCTATCATATTCCCTCTGAGTTATCCCTTCTTCAGGCAGAAGAGCCCTAACCTGTTTAGCCTGTCTTCATAAGGGAGTTGTTCCATCCCCTTTATCATTTTTGTTGCTCCTCTCAGTATCTTTTCTAGTTCTGCTATATCGTTTTTTAGATGGGATGACCAGACCTGCCCACAGAACTCAATGTGGTCATATCATAGATTTATTCAGGGTCATGTGGATATTCTCAGTTTTATTTTCTATTCCTGTTTTTTGTTTTTTTTTTAAAGCTGCTGCAGAGTGAGTTAATGATTTTAATGTATTGACTCTTAGGTGCTTTTCCTGAGTGCTTTCACTTAGGCCCGGATTTTAAAGGCCCAGCCAGGAGCGAAAGTCCCAGGTCCGAAGAAAAGGGGCAGGGCAGTCCGGGGGTGGGGCTGGGCGAGGGGCCTCCGGCACAGTGCCATTTGCCGCTGTGTGGGAGGATTGCATGCCGGCAGGCTGCCAGCGCACGCAACCTGCGCCTGCCCCGAGGCAGGCGCAATAAGTACGATAAGGTCGGGGGGAGCTAGGTTAGGGCTAGGGGGCGGGTAGGTTAGGGGAAGGGGAAGGGAGGTTAGTTTAGGGGGTTGGGAACTGGGGAAAGCTGCGGGAATCAGCGCACACAGGTTGCACTGATGTGCATCCCCTTGTGTCTTAAAATCTACCCCTATATGTAAAACCTAACACTATATACATATAGTTAGGATTATTTTCCCCTATGGCTATCACTTTGCTCTGGTCCACATTATATTTCACATTTGCCATTTATATGACCAGTTCTCCAGTCGGATAAGGTCCTCTGGCAGTTCTTCACAATCTACTCATGTTTTGACTACTTTGAAAAATGTTGTGTCCTCTTCAGATTTGATCACCTCACTCATTGCTTCCTTTTTCAGATCATTAATGAGATGCAGATACACTATATCAATTAACTTGCCCTTATCCATGTGCTTTTTGAAACTCAAATTGTATTAGTTTTTTACACTGTGGGGCAAGTGGGATGTTTTAGAGATATTTAAATACTGCAATGTTTTAATGCACAAGAAACAAGTCTTTTCAACAGAAAAGAAGTTTTAGAACTAGGAGCCATGACATAGAGCTTCAAGATGGTAGTCTTGGAGGAAATATTACTTCCCCAAAAGGGTGGCGGATGCTTGAAATAACCTTCCAGAGGGGGCAGCAGAGGCAAAAGTGTCGGAATTGAAAAACCAGTGGGAAAAATGCAAAGTCTGCCTGGAGACAAGAGGATGGTAATAAAGCATGGCATGGCAGTTCAGCCAATTAACACCAGTGGTATGACCGCTTTGCACTTTCAAGAATGCACTGGAATAACCTGCATGGAGCAGCAGTTACAGGCACAAACAGCAGCGATTGAACAGCATCGGGCCTGCAAGAAGATAGGACGACGCACATGGAGGGATCGTAGTTAAATCCCCAAACATCACTGAGCATGAGGAGATTGGATCTTTTTTTTTTTTTAACCACAGCACCACTAACCTTGGTGGCTGTGGGGATTATTGCACGATTTGGTAATAATAGAAGGGAGCCTGAGTGTTAGCTTAATTATTAGTTTTCTAAGAAGCAAAGGTGTGGATGGTAAGGCCTGAAGTGAATCTGCTGGTCCAAAAACAAAATGATTGCTTCCAGCAGATAACAAAATAAAACCAAAAACGCAACGTAATAAGTAAACAGAAACATGACAGACGAACTAACATGCAGATTTTGGGGCATGCTTGGCACGGATGAAGAGGGCAGTGATGGTAAAATGAGTGACAGGACTGGGAAAGGGGAGTTGGTGTTGAGTTGCATACGGCATTTTATACACATGCCTCTGAGCATATTGGATGAATCTCTACTAGGCAGACTGGATGGCCCAGTTTGGTCTTTATCTACCCTCCTTTACTATATTTTACAGCTAATTTACCAGTGCTTATGCGCTTTCCAATTTTCCTGAAACGGTCTATCGGAGCCAGAAGGCAGAAGAAATGTGAGATAGACCTTTCGCCTTAGGTAGAAAAAGCTTTACTCGCAGAATTGTTAAAAAAAAAAAAAAAAGCCCAACTCTGGCCGAGTTTCGCACAAATGGCTGTATCGGGGGACTGGTCAAATAAGACGCTTCTAAAAGCGCACAAAGATAGTATTGTAACCGAACGACATGAGGAAAATTGATGAACAGCATCTCATGAATCGAAAAACCTTTACTGATTGTCAGAAATCATAAGTGATTGTGCCATTAAAGAATTTCAAATGGCGTGAATGTGAGCCAGAAACACTGTTACCGTTTGCACTCAGTAAAAGTTTTTCGATTTATGAGACGCTTTTCATCAATTTTCCTCATATGCAAATGTAGGGCTTTTTTTTAACAATTGTGCGAGTAAAGCTTTTTCTGCCTAAGGCGACAGGTCTATCCCGCATTTCTTCTGCCTTCTGTTTTCCTGCTGTCCAGTTTTTAAAGAAGCCCAAACGACTGCCAGCTTCTTTCCAGCACTATTCAGCCATGCTGGCAGTCGTTTGGGCTTCTTTCAACCTCTTCTAACTTGTGGAATACCTTGGGAGGGTAATTTTCAAAACTTTTACCCAGGTTAGGAGGCGTTTACCTCTCCTCCCACACTGTAAAAGGCCATGTGCCAGGAATAGGGTGGGAACAAAGAGATGGGTGCAGGTCAGGGGAGAGGTTTTCATTCTGAGATCCCCACACTTCCATGGCACCTGCTTTCCCTTGCTGGCCTGAATTTCCAAAGGAAAGGACCACGGGGAATTTCTCTTTGAAAATGAACTGGCACTCTGCAAGCCCCAGAGACAGTTTGAAAATTGCCCATTTATCGGGGCTGCCAAGATGCTTCTCACCTCAGGCAGACTTTTAGCCCTCCCATCTTCTCCACGTAGTTTCCTTCTCATTTCCTCTCCCTTTTTAAAGAAGTTTGCTACTGCAGTAGTTTGATTCCTTATTCTCCCTCCAGTGGTTAGCATTCCACTTTCTGTGCAGTGGGGCAAGGCAGGATTAAATCAATAATTCTTTTTTTTTCCAGTAGTAGTGAATGCACGCTTAATCCAAACTGACACTAGAAAGAGAGCAGAGTAAGTTCCACATTAATCCTGGAGAAACCAATCCCCCCCCCCCGGAAGGGAGATTCTTGCTTGGATGCATTAAATGTGTGTGAATGAGCTTTAGCTTCAACTCCTGGAGTAACAGAAACGATTCCACCTGTAATCCTGGAATAGTTTCCCAGCGTGCAAGGATCTCCTGGACAGGATCAACAAAGAATGGATTTTCCCACAGAGGATTGGTTGCTGCAAGTGAAGAGATAGCAGACAGCACGCTCTGCTGGCATATGTTGAAGGGTTAATAGCTCTGTGCTTGTCTGATTGAGCAGTGAGTGTGGAGGGTTGCAGAATGAATGCTAAAGTGGTTAATATGAAATTGCAGAACTTCTGGTAGAAACACAGGCAACCAAGCGTTTTGGTTTGTCTGGCCGGCTGCAGCGATAGAACTGACTTCCTGCAGCCAGGTCTTTCTGGCAGGCTCTGCAGGATCACCAGTAATGATAGCTGTTTAAATCAGGCTGGGATGAGAGAATCAGACTAAGAGTTGGGTCTATCTAGTAGGCTGCAAGTGCAGAAATAATTGGAAGACCTAGAGGAAAAGCAGGCACTCATGTAGCCGAGTCGGTTTGGTAGGCTGTGCAGGCCACCTAGGAGACTGGATGTTTGGGCAATGGCCATACTAGTATTGCTGGCTGTTTAGATTATTGTAGAGTTTTGTGGCTAGACCTGGGGGGGGGGGGGGTGTGCTGGAGGGAGTCCTGTAGGCTCATCTGCACAAGATGACAGACTCAGATTTAATTACATGCCTTCCAAACCCAAACGCAAGACAGATTACAATCAGGGAGTGTGGGTCGTTCTCTCTGTGCCAGAAGGGTTCCAGTCTAACCCCGGGATTCATCATTCTGCTATAAATATAGCGGAATGATGGGCCGCAGGAAAAAAAAAAGGGGCAAGGGTGAAAGTATGCAGCCGGCCACATTGTGGCAGTGCATTTTCACCCACCGCACTTGCGGCCGGGCCGCACACTTTCACCCCCATAACATTATCGCCTGCAGTGCCGCCGGGCCATAATCCTGCCCAAACCATGCCCCACGCTCCTCCCCTTCCCCTGATTTAAATTGTACCACCGCGATGCGGCCGGTATCACATGCATTAGGCCCTTATCACTTGCAATAAGGCCCTGACGCTTGCGATAACGGCACATTGCAGTTTAAGGAATGACCCTTGTAAAATTTGGACTTGTGGCAGAGGAGATGAAGTGACTTGCCTAAGGTCACAAGGAGTATCTGTGGGAAGAAGCAGGATTTGAACCCTGGCATCCCTGCTTCTAAGCCCGCTGCTCTAATTGCTAGGCTAATCCTTCCAGAGAGTATCAATAAGGAATACAAAGACTGTCCTAAGTAAAGATATCTTGCTGGTGGTCACAGTCTGGCAAACTGGATGGACCAGTTAGTCTTTTTCTGCTTTTATCTACTATGTTACTACACTGCTGTTGACTCAGATCGGCTGCTATCAGAGGCAAGAAGCTGAATTCAGAGACATTAGTTGGACCCGGCATGGCGCTTCATCTGTTCTTATGAGCAAGAAGTGAAACCGAACTAAAACAGTTATTAGTCATGTTTATTTCCCTGGAAATCCCTCTGATGGCTCTCTTCTATTTGGAGTGTTTTCATACCATGAATAGGTGTTTTCCGTATTGAGGCAATAAAAAATAGAGGTCAAGAAACAAGATTTAGGGACAGACAGGGTGACCATACCGAGGTAGGAGGTAGAAAGAAAGCGTCATCCCTATAGGAGGACTTGACATTATTTATAAACATGATAGTGAAGTCACTTTGAAAATTTGAAGCAATTCCACTGTAATTCCCCTGAATTCCTGCCAGGGAGAAGCATCATGTTAGGTAGGGCACCACAAATATTTCTAGATGTGATTTGTAGATGTGGGCTGTGATGTCACAAATGTCATCATATGTACTCCATGAGTCAATCAGATCCCTTTTTATGCAAGGTAATTTGTGATACCTTTCAGGGGAATTTCAGTGGCACTGCTTCAAGAAGCTAAAAATTGATTGCATACCATTTTTTGGGTGATACAGGGTGTCGATAACTACTCGCTGCCTATGCTTTTGAAATACTGAGCAGTATATGGAAGATATGGTTTTCTTTTATTTCAATTGCAGTAAATATTCCGTCTTTTGCAGGAGTACGTTCGGAATGGATTACATAATAAGGGTCATTTTCCAAAATGGGGTAAAGTGGTGTTTTACCTGCAGGAATGACCCTTTGGAAAATTTTGTGACTGATATGTGCATAAAATTGCACGCCTCTGCGTTGCACGTATGTGTCGTGTGCTGAGGGGAGCGGCATTCTGGGTGGTGGAGTCTGGGCGGGGTTCTGACTTGCGTGCATCCTTTTTTTTTTATTTTAAAAAAAGTATGCACCAGATTCCCTCAGCAAAACTAGGTGCACCAAACAGCAGGCTTAACTGTGCAGTTTTGCTGGAATGATTTTCAGAGCGCCCTTATGTTATGAAAAACTGGGGTTGGTTATGCACGTATTTGATAGCTAACGTAAGCACAAGGTGACAAAATTACCTCAATAAGTATTTCGGTTACAGAATCACTAAATGTATAAAAGCACTATAACAATGTACATTCTTAATATAACCACGTTTCATAATAAACGATAATATCTGAACAACAAATAAAATACAGTGTTAAAATTAAGTATCACATCAGCAGCCTAACCATATTCCTGATTCCAAAATCAAGTTTTCATCTTCTTCCTAATTGAGTAGTTGCTTGTTTTTCAAGTGGAGCGCTAGTGGAATCGCATTCCAAGCTGCTGAAGCATAATAATAAAAAGCCGTTCACTTGGTTTCCAGTAGTTTACAGTTTGAATTTGATGGCATCGTCAGTAAAACATGCTGGAAGGACCTTAAGATCTTTGAGGGCTGGTGCCATATAAGTAATTCATTCAGGTATCATCGACCTGTTTGATGCAAGGATTTAAAAATAATGCAGAAAACCTTGAGCTGTACTCTACTGTCTACTAGAAGCCAGTGCAGCTCCTTCAGAACAGGTCTAACATGGCCGGTTGGTTTCCCTCCCACTAATAAACATGCTGCTGTGTTCTTGAGACACTACAAGTGCCTTACAAATGCCTTTTTTTCAAAAGACCAAACTATACGGAGTTACAGTAATCAACATGGCTGATTACCAGTGAATAAATTAGTGTATTTATTTTATTTATTTATTTATAACTTTTATATACCGGCATTCGTAAAAAAAAAAACATCATGTCGGTTTACAGACAACTGAGAAAGGAAATTACAATGATAGATGGAGGAAGGATAGGAAGTTAAAAGGTGACAACTTTACTGTAGAGCCAACGGGCGCCACAGTTATTAAATGAGATTACATGTGGTTAACCAGGTTGGACATAAATTAATTATATACAAGAGACGACAAAGTGGGGGGTAGCGCGGGGGTGGGGGATGAAGCGCATAGGGGAGGCGGGGTGGGGTAGGAACTGTACAAGGGGGCAGGGGGTGGCGATGGGAAGGAGAGGTGGTGACTGAATATCAGGAAGCCATAATATGGATGGGGTGGTGAGGGAGGGAGGGTGTGTAGGGGGGCGGGGGACACTGTACTAGGGAGAGGGAAATAATGAGTGTTGAGGAGAAGTCAAATGCTAGGGTTGAGAGGCGTTGGGATAGGCCTGTTTAAATAACCAGGTCTTGATTCCTTTTTTGAATTGATTAAGTGAAGTTTCTAGTCGGAGCTCAGTGGGGAGGGAGTTCCAAAGGGTGGGGCCGGCGATGGAGAAGGCTCTCGCTCTGGTGTTTGTGAGGTGAGCAATTTTGAGTGAAGGGGTGTGGAGGGTGCCCGCAAGGGAGTTTCTGGTAGGACGGTTGGCCTGGTGGAAGTGTGGCATATCTTCGATCCAGGGGGAGTTATTTTTATATAGCGTGTTATGTATGATAGTGAGTGTTTTGTATTGAGAGCGATAGGTGATTGGTAGCCAGTGGAGGTTTTGTAATATGGGAGTAATATGATCAGTCTTTCTTGAGTTTGTAAGGTAGTTCGTTCCCTTCTTTCTGAATATGATGTATATGACAAATTACACATAACTGCATGAAACATTTTAAGTTGTCTCTTCAGTGAGATTATGAGAGCACTGTCCCTTTAAAATGAACAACTTGTGATGCAGTGAGTGAGTTCACCGTGTTGTTTTGATGTGAGATTATGGTCTCCCTTAAGAGGCACACTCCATTGCTGTAAGAGTATTGTCTCTTTAGAATACACAACATTTAGGGTTGTGAGATCGGCCGTCCCTTTAAAAAAATTCACTTTGTTGGATTTCAGCTCACAGTTCCTTTAAAAGATATGTTGTGAAGCTGTGGCCGAGCTCACCATCCTTTTAAAAAAGGGTCATTTTCAAAAAGTTTCAGCATGTAACATTGGAAGTTACATGCGAAAACAGCAGGCATGCGTGTAAGTATGTATTTTGCAAAAGCCTGACGCATGCATATACTAGCAGAATCACATGTAAATGTTAAAGGGGAATAGAAAGGGGAGGTTTAGGGGTGGTCCATGCTGAGCTTCAAAGGTTCGCGCACAAGTCAGTATCACTGAACTTGTATGCATACTTTTACACCTGCTAATTGAGTCGTGGATCTGAAATCACACTTCTTGTTTTGTCTGCAGATTTTGGGTGGGAGGTCTGGGTTAAGTGGTGGAGGTGTCAGGGTGAAGTGGTGGAGGTCTGGGTGAGCTAGTGGAAGTGCTGGCAAGTAGGTGCGCAAGGATTTTCATAAGCAGAGTACGTGCACACTTTGGGGCAGATCTTTAAAGCTGCGCGTGGGCGTAGATTTGTTCGTGCAACCTGGCGCGAACAAATCTACACCCAATTTTATAACATGCACGCGCTGCAGCGCACATGTTATAAAATCCAGGGTCGGCGCACCTTCCCCTCCCTTCCCCTATCTAACCTGCTCCCCAGCCCTATCTAAAACCCCCTCCTTACCTTTATCGGGAAAGTTACTCCTGCCTCTGGGCAGGCGTAAATTGCGCGCGCTGGCTGGCTGCCAGCTCGCCATCCCTCGGCACGGCGGCTGTTCCGGAGGCCTCGGTCCCACCCCTGGAACGCCCCCGGGCTAGCACCCCACCCACGGCCCCGCCCCAGAACGTCCCTTTTTCGAAGCCCCGGGACATACGCACGTCCCGGGGCTTGTGCGCGCCGCCGAGCCTATGCTCGGCGCGTGCAGGGGCAGCTTGGGGAAGCTTTTTGGGGGTTACGCGCGTAACCCTTTGAAAATATGCCCCTTTATGCCTTTGTACATAAACTGCCATAATTACATGCACATGCTCCAGTTATTTTACATGGAAAACATGCAAGTGCGCTTTTCTAAAGCAGCTATAGAAAATACGTGGCTCCGTGCATTACAAAAATATGTGTGTACTGATACATAGGCATGTACGTTCAGAACAGAGATATGCTATATTTTATTAACAGGCCGATACAGTACAGTGCGCTCCGGCCGCCGCGCGTTTTTGACACGCTATTTTTACTCATTATACAGTAAGGGGTAATAGTGCGTTGAAAATGTGCGGCCAACCCCCCCGAAACTAATAGCGCCCGCAACATGCAAATGCATGTTGATGGCCCTATTAGTTATTCCCGCACAATACAGAAAGTAAAATGTGCAGCCAAGTCGCACATTTTGCTTTCAGAAATTAACGCCTGCCCAAAGGCAGGCCCCAAAATTAAAAAAAAAAAAATTAAAAATTAAAAAAAAAAAAATGTTTAAATCGGCCGGTGGCCCGCAGGTTGAAAGACGGACACTCAATTATGCCAGCGTCCGTTTTCCGAACCCGTGGCTGTCAGCGGGTTCGAGAACCGACACCGGTATAATATAGCGTCGGCTGTCAAATCCGCTGACAGCCGCCGCTCCTGTCAAAAAGGAGGCACTAGGGACATCTTTTACCGCAGGCCCTCATTTGCATACTGGATCGCACGCCCAGGAGAGTGGCCTGGGCGCGCGTTGCGAGAGCGGGCGCTTGCCTCGGAGCGCCGGCTCTCCCGCGAATTTTACTGTATCGGCCCGTATGTGACTCCTGCCACTCAGTTTACATATAAAATGCAGCTATAACTTTACATATCCTAACTTATGTGCATATCTGTTGACTTAAACATGTACTGCTGAAACTTAGCCTCAAATTGCACACAGTATAGCACTGGAGTCAGATCCCTGTCCCTTTAAGATATGCCTTGTGTGGCATTGGAGTGAAATCAATGTCCCTTTAAGATCACATTGTGTTCAGTGTGAAGATTCCTGTCTCTTTAAGGTGCACATTAAGTAGAACTGGAGTGAGATTCCTGTACCTTGAAAGTGCACATTGTGTGGCACTGCACAACCCTATCCCTTTACAATGTGCATTGTGCAGCAGGGGTGCGTAGGATCGCCATCCGTTTAAGATACACACATGTAGCAGCGGGATGATATTTCTGACCCTTTAAGGTATACACTGTATAGCACAGAAATGAGATCCCTACTCTTTTAAGATAAGCACTGTGTAAGGCTGGCATGAGGTCTCTATCCCTTTAAGATACAGACTGTGTAGGTCTGGAGGGTTTTTGGGCTGTGCCTTTCTCTGTACTGCATGCCGTTGCATGTCCAATTCAGGGGCGGTGCTGGAACATGGCTATAAACCAGCAGTAATCACAGCCTTAGGGCTCCTTCCCGTTCGTCCCTCCCTCCCGCCCACCCCCACCCCCTACCACTTTTGGATCGTGAGCCATATACTCCACCAGCTGTCGGCCAGAGCCATGCCAGCACCTGCGCGTGTATGGGCTCCGACAAACCACACGCCTCACTGCTGCCGCCCACCTTCTCCAGGTGCTGCTAGTTTATCCCTCCACACCTTCCTCTGTTCTCTCCCTCAGCCACAGGAACAGATCACTTCATGCAGTTTATTCAGCAGTTGCTGGAACAGATAAAGGCAGCAACTGCCAGTTTCTGTGCCTGCCTTTCTGTTTCATTTTCAAGGCCGTTCTCATCAAAGCACCTGCTGGCAGCCCCCTGCCAGCTTCTACAGATCTCAGAACAGAAGATTTAAAGGAAATGTGTATATATAGATGTAAAAGCATATATAACACTATACAAAAATATATATATATATGTTTACCCTGGATCAAAATCTATATGTTTCAAAAACAATTTTTTTCGAAGCTCAATTATTTTATTAGTTCCTTATTAGACACACATTATACATGCTGTTGGAGCAGCCCCCATTGTTAAAAAAAAAAAAAAAATCCATGCATACCTCACTCACACCAATCATACTTCACTAAAAACTGCAAATATCACATCCATAAAATACATAAGCCCAATAAACCTTAACGGATCTTATTGCTCATGCCTATAAACCTTCTTTCCCGGAACTATTGGCTTTGTTTGTAGGGCTGGGCAATAAGATCCGTTAAGGTTTATTGGAGTTTTGTAATTTATGGTAGTGATATTTGCAATTTTTAGTGAATTATGTGGTGTGAATGAGGTATGTATGGATTTTTGTTTTTAATGATGGGGGGGGGGGGGGGCTCTAACAGCATGCATAATGTGTGTATAAGGAACTAAGAAAATAAATGAGCTTTGAAAAAATTGTTTTTGAAACATTTACATTTTGATCCGGGGTAAACATATATTTTTTTTATAATATATATATATATATGTGTGTGAGTGTGTATATATTGCATTTACTATATCCAGAAGCATTTGATAAGACACACACATACAATCAACAAATCTGCAAAGTGATCACAGCCTACTGTAAAAAGAAATAGTGGGGTACGCCAGAGGTGCCCTCTCCCCATCTTCCCCCCCCCCAACACATCACCTCTTCTTCCTGGGCCTCTTCCTTTCCCATATGTATTGCAGTCTGAAACTGTGGCTAAGCAGTTTATGGAAGAAGCCCCGTTTGCATTTGCACGGCACCAGAGCAGCCCTGGACTACGCACCAGCCCCATAGCATAGGATGCTGCTCTGAGCAGAGGCTCATATAAGGCCCATTACAGATGCTTAGGAGCAAAGCCCCCCAGAAGATCACCCAAAGTCAGATACCTCAGTTGGGGGGCCCTCACATCCTTGCACAGAGGACTCAGGGAGACTCATGACACCTTGGGGTATATATAAGATGCTGCTTGGTGTAAAGATAGTGTGCCTAATCTGGGGGCTCAGAACTGCTGTTTATGACTGCTCACCTCAATAGGTAATTGTGTGTAGCACTGTAGCACCCACAGGGCCCAGATGATCACTGGTGACCACTAAGTGAGATGTTTCCATCAGTAGGTGGTGATTAGCTAGCTCCAGCAGGTTGAGTTGGAAACAGGATGCTGGGCTTGATGGACCCTTGGTCTGACCCAGTATGGCATGTTCTTATGAGTTAATCTCAACCTGACATTTTCCTTCCTTCCTTCCCTTATCTTTTGTTGATCCTCTGCAGCAGAGGCTAAGTTTGATTCAATCATAAATGCCAGAGAGTATAAAACTCATATTTCAGTATCACAACTGCAAAGCATGCCAGAACACTATTAATTTCTAAATTCAGTCCCCACCTAGAATCCCCATTTGTACTGGGGCAGCATCTCATGAATCAGGCTAAAATGTACTGAAATTGAGGGCTAGCTGGATACATTTTAGCCAGGTCACCAGATTGCATTCTGCCTGCCTCTTTTTATCCAGCTACATTTTAGCAGGGTAATTATTTACCCAGGTAATTAAGAACATAAGAAATTTCCATACTGGGTTAGACCAAGGGTCTATCAAGCCCAGCATCCTGTTTCCAACAGAGGCCAATCCAGGCTACAAGGACCTGGCAAGTGCCCAAACACTAAGTAGATCCCATGCCACTGATCGCAGTAATAGCAGTGGCTATTCCCTAAGTCAACTTGAATAATAGCAGTTAGACTTCTCCTCCAAGAACATATCCAAACCATTTTTTAAATCCAGCTACACTAACTGCTCTAACCACATCCCCTGGCAACAAATTCCAGAGCTTAATTGTACATTGAGTGAAAAAGAATTTTCTCCGATTAGTTTTAAATGTGCTACTTGCTAACTTCATGGAGTGCCCCCTAGTCCTTCTATTATCCAGAAGTGTAAATAACCGATTTACATCTACTCATTCAAGACCTCTCATGATCTTAAAGACCTCTATCATATCCCCCCTTAGCCGTCTCTTCTCCAAGCTGAACAGTCCTAACCTCTTCAGCCTTTCCTCATAGGGGAGCTGCTCAATCCCCTGTATCATTTTGGTCGCCCTTCTCTGTACCTTCTCCACTGCAACTAAATCTTTTTTAGATGCGGCGACCAGAATTGTACACAGTATTCAAGTTGCGGTCTCACCTTGGAGCAATACAGAGACATTATGACATTTTCCGTTGTATTCACCATTCCCTTCCTAAGAATTCCTAATGTTCTGTTTGCTTTTTTGACTGCTGCAGCACACTGAGCTGATGATTTTAAAGTATTATCCACTATGATGCTTAGATCTTTTTCTTGGGTGGTGGCTTCTAATATGGAGCCTAACATTGCGTAACTACAGTAAGGGTTATTTTTCCCTATATGCAACACCTTGCACTTGTCCCCATTAAATTTCATCTGCTATTTGGATGCACAATTTTCCAGGCTCACAAGGTCCTCCTGCAATTTATCAAATCCGCACACCGGTTTAAAAGTTACCTTTTTAGATTGTAAGAGAAATACCTGACAGTAATTCAGTGTGAGGTAAACCCAAAATAAAATAATAGATATTGAATAAAATGACAGTTCTGTATCCAGTAATACCCCTGTGTCTACAGTGGAACTGTGACCTTGGCCCATAAAAAAAGATTATATAGCACTTGTTTCCTAACCATAAAACCTCTTATCTTGCAGAGTTTTACTTCAGAAGGTTATCCCTCATCCAATCCCTAATATCTGTCAAACACAAATACAAATTGTGCAGTACGTTAATTTGGATTTATGCACATTTATAACGTGCATTGGCATTTTATTATGGCTTATTTATTGAAATTTATAATTTGCTTCTCTCCTTATCATGCTTGAAGTAGTCTTACACAATGGGACATCAAAATGCAGTGCAACCGATAAAAAAAAAAGACGACATCCAACAAGTCTACCATAGTAAATATCGACAAACAAGTAAATAGCTCCCTCTCTATCTGTAGCTATCTTTTCCTAGGCTGGTTCAAAGCCTAACATGAGCCTACATATTTCTGCTCCACCTAAGAGACTATAACAAGTTGGATCTCCAGTGGGGAGAGCAGGGCGGCCTATCGAGTGGCCCAATTGCCAGGCTGGTTGTTTCCAAGATGCTTACTTTATTCAGAGGTAAATAGTTACTAAACAGTCCTATAACACACAGTTCCATTTCTGCAGCAATGTAGCTATTAGATCAACAGTTTCAAATTTCAAACTCTAGAAGGGAACATACAGTTCAATTTCAGTGCAAAAAAAAGTTTTTCATTTCCACCTGTGCAATTGACTCAGATTCTGCATTATGGGCTTGATTTTCAAAGCATGTTTTATGTGTGTAAGTGTGCTTTGAAAATCAGTTAGGGAGATGTGCATGTAAAAGTACACACGAAACCCAATTAAACCCAATTTTGCATGTACTTTTGCTCACACTAGCAAGAGGCATTCCAGGGGAGGGGAGGAGGGGGTGGCAGGGGCATAGAATTGGAGCAAAGAATTCATTTATAATTTTGGTTTTAGAAAGTATGCAGAAGTGTACACGCATATGGAGACAACCTGCACATTTTGGAAATAGACTTTCATTTCATTTATTTACTGTATATTTATAGATCCCCCATCATTCCATCTCAGAGCGATATACAATCTAACATAAAAAGTAAAAAAAAAAAAAGAACATTATAAAAACATTCCAAACAATCAATGCACTTACATCAACTATTATAAAACATTCATTATAACATTTTGTTAAAAACCTCATGATGAATATGCCATCAAATATATCCTTGACCAATTTCATTTTCTGCACAACAGAGCAAGCGTGTAATCAAAAAAGGGAAATATCTCCCACAGTAAAAATGTCTTTAATAATTTTCTAAATTTAAGATATGTCCCTTTTAAGCAAATCTTTTTCGGGAAAGAATGTCACACAAAGAGGCCGATGCAATACAGTGCACTTGGACGCGGATTAAATAGGCGCTAATCCACCCCCTAATGCAATAGGGGGATTAGCGCCTATTTAACGCGTGTCCAACGCGTAGTGAATGCAGTAGCGCTCATCACATGCAAATGCACGTGAATAAGGTTATTACTCATTCACTCCGCATTAAAAAAAAAAAAGTGTGCGTCTCAGACGCACATTTATCGCTCAGATATTAACGCCTGCCTGGAGCAGGCGTTAATATCTGAGCGCATGTAAAAGAAGTACAGAAAAGCAGAAAAAACTGTTTTTCTGTACTTTTTTTCTAAAAATTAAAAACCTTGTGCGCATTTGGAAAATTTGGGCTAAAGTCTGCGAGTAGAAAGTGGCCCTAGGCAAGCTGTTATAAAATTACTCTCCCCAAACATATGTGACACAGGGAGGAATAAGCGCACACTAGAAGGGTCCAGCTGAGCTACTTAACTCTTAAGAGCTGATCACAGCAGTACCAACCGCAACAAATTCTCACATTTCCACCTTCATCTCAGAGTTAAAAACATAAGAGAGTAAGAAATGTCAAACCGTGTCAGGCCAAAGGTCCATCAAGCACAGCACCCTGTTTCCTACAGAGGCCAATTCGGGTCACAAGAACCTGGCAGGATCACAAGTAACAGATCCAGTCCTTCCTGCTCATAACCAGGGATAAGCAGTGGCTTTCCCAAGTCTCCATGGCTGATTTTCTTCCAGAAACTTGTTCGGACTCTTTTCAAATCCAGCTATGCTGACTGCTTTCACCACATCCTCCTGACTACAAAGTTCACAGTTTAAATTGCACGCTGTGTGAAAAAATACTTTCTCTGACTTATTTTATATTTAAATCTTTTTAATAATCCGAAGAAATCATTGACACAGCGAACTTTACATTTGGCATGTAACACAATAAACATTGCAATATTTGAAATACGTTTTTTCCATTTGTTTTCCTCTCCTCCACTCTCTTTTACTGTGCCCTCCCCTGTCATAATCCCTGATTTGTTTTAAAAGCGCTAGGAATTAGCTTCATGGAGTGTCCCCTGGTCCTAGTGTTATTGGAAAAGGTAAATAATCATTCCCTATTTACCCATTACGAACCACTCATGATGTTATGAATCTCTCTCATATCTCCCCTCCACTGAAGAGCCCTACACTCTTTAGCCTTTTGATCCCCTTTATCATTTGGTTGCCCTCCTCTGCATCTTTTCTCGCTCCGCTACAACCTTTTTTGCTATGGAGTGATCAGACCTGCACACAAAACTCTAGGTGTGGGTACACCATGGAGGCATTATGATATTCTCCGTTTTATTCTCCATTCCTTTCCTAATAATACCTAACATTCTGTTTGCTTTTTTTTGACCGCCGCCGCGCACTGGGCCGAAGATTTCAAAGCACTGTCCACGGTAAATCCAAGCTCCTTTTCCTGGATTGTGATGCCTCATAGGGAACCCGGTATTGTGTAGCTATAGATAGAGCAGCCCATCAGGTGGTATCCTCAAAGGATGACAATAACTGGAGTGTTTCCCTTTTCCAAACCTCTTATGAAAAGTGTTCTGACATCTTAGCTTTAACAGCAGCACACAGAAAGGCATCTTAAGCCAGCTAACTGGCTCCAAATCTAAATCAACTACACAAAAGGCATCTCAATTACACAACTGATTAATACAAAAAAAAAAAAAAAAAACTTAAAAAAAATTTTTTTTACTCTTTTGACTGCCAAGAGGACAATTTATATTTAATATTTAAAGAAAGATGGTGTTGGTTTCATACATGATCATAATTGGGTAGCAGCCAGGTTACCATTAAATTCCTAATCATTAACCTCCACCAACCTTCCTCATTTGCCTCACAGTCAATAGAGTTCAAAATTGGTTTTAGAATGTTTGTTTATAATTTTTCCATGCACATAAAATTGTTTCACTGCTTATTTTCCACTCCACAATTTTTAAAATTTATGTTGAATGCTCATCCCGATGCTCCGTGAATCAGTACTTGTATAGAAAACGAAAGTCTTTTTTAATTTTCAAGTTCCCTTATTTATTTATTTAACACTTTTTCTTTTTTTTTTTTTTAAATGCAGTAAGGTTTCAAAATTTAAAGCTGCAATAATCCAATAAACAAAACTTTGGAGCTAACAGGTTCCAGCAGAGCCTGGGATCCTCTTCCTATTTGTGGGGTTCAACAGTAAGTCTATATACAGACCAGCCCCAGAACTGACAAAAAACATCTCATCAGTTCTCTCTCCTGTCAACCACAAGAGTCCTCCTAACTCCTTCTAATGGTAGTATACATTAACCCCATTTCAGGGGTGCTCTGGGCTATGCTACATCTCCATCTTTTGGAAAATATTATGCCAACAATAGAGAACCTCCTACCTTATCCCATAGGGTCCTATCTACATACCTATCTGTCTAGTTCTCATATCTACTGCAAGTTTCTAGAGTGAATGCACAGAGCCACAGAACAACAATCATGTATGGAGTATGTATAATATTTTACTAATCAGTCTACAACACAGCCTCTGCAGTGTTCATAGTCAGGCCCGTGCAGTAGTCTCTGTGTAGAAATAAGAATTCTGTAACATTAAGAACCCAGCTTAGCCTGTTTATCAAAATTACTCAGTTCCAAATCTGAGCTCAGAACAAGTTATATTGAAGGTATTTATCTGTCCCAGAGGGCTTTCAATCTTTTAAGGCTTTTTTCCCATTCTGTATCTATGGGCAAGAAAGTTTAGTAAAGGACCCCCTAAGCTTGCATAGGAGACAATGGAGGGTGAAGTGACTAGCCCAAAGGTCACAAGAAGCCTTAATGGGAGAAGCAGCATTTGAACCCTGGCTGCCCTGGTTCACAGCTTATTGGTCTAACCACTAGGCTATTCCACCACACCAAGAGGAAGAAAATATACTCACCTAAAACCTCCTGGCATTTAGTGGCTATAGGGATCTTTTCTGTCACCTGAGGAAAGAAGGGTGATTCGTGGGGTGGTGCAGGGATGTGTCCTGGGGCTGGTTCTGTTCAGGGAGGGAGAAGGAAAAGTTTGTCTTTTGCAGCTGACACTAAGATCTTCAAGAGAATAGAAACCCCTGGGAGAGTTCTTGAGGAGCAGTCGAGTACTAGGCAGTTAAGATTCAATGCAAAAAGTGCAGAATTATGCATTTAGGGTGCAGATATCCAAAGGAGCAGAACATGGTGGAAGGATGAGATAATGATGGGCACCAACCAGGAGGGAGATCTTGGGGTGGTCATGTCTGATGATCTCACGGTTACAAAACAGCATGAAAAGGCAGTAGCCATAGCCAGAAGGATGCTAGGGCACATAGGGAGAGGCATAGCCAGTAGAAAAAAAAGGAGATGACAATACCTCTGTACAAGGCATTGCTCATTTTGCAGTCCTTACCTTGACAACGATATAGAAAGGGTGGAGAAAATTCAGAAAAACACTACCAGAACGGTGCAGGGTTTCCACTAAAAGCTATATGAGAAGAGACAAAGCTCTAAATATGAGAGACAGTGGGGCGAGAGGGGTGGGGGAATATGATAGAGAAATTTAAATACCTCAAAGATATAAGAAGCAAAGGTTTTTCAGAGGAAAGAATGTGTTAGAAAAGAGGTCACAATAGGAAGCTCCAAGAGGGTAGAGACTCAGGAGGAACATCAGAAAATATTTATGTTCTGAGAGTGTCAGTTGCATGGAATGGACTTCCAGTGGTGGAGATAAACAAAAAACAATAACAGGTTCAAGAAAGCATGGGATAAGCGCAAAGGATCCTGAGTTGCAAAGAAGTAAGGGGAAAACCAGAGGTCAGCTGGGGGTCTATGGCACTGCACCAGCAATGAAAATGGGCAGACCAGATGAGCTTTATCTGCTAATATAGTCTAGGACACCAATAAGTATGCTCCTAACTTAGCAGCCTAAAGTTTTAGCTAAGATTCACCTAAATATAGGCTTACTATTCTTATGCCTCGATTTAGGCTCTTAGATACTAGTGCTAAAACTCAGTGCTAAGCACTTAACTTTGCCTCTCTGCCCAAACTCCGCTCCTGTAGCCACCCACTTATTAGGCTCCTACATTTAGGGGCCTAGTGAAACTAGGATCCTAAACGTAGGCATTCAACCCTAGTAAATCTTCAAAAGGGCTGATTTAGATGCCTACTTGTAAACCGTTGCGATGGGATATAACTTAGCGACGGTATAGAAAAGATTTTAAATAAATAAAATAAATAAAAAACTGCCAGAGTTAGGCAACTTGAACAACTAAACCCTTTGAAAACTGACCTTTGAGTTTGTATGCCTGTCTTCCAAAATATTTTTTCAGAGCTGCTCCCCTGGGGAAGCAGAGAAGCTCTACTGAGGTCTTTGGGGGGTCGGCAGTCCAAATGGGGATATTGCCTCCCTTAGGACCAGTAGGTGTGTTTCATTTTAACCTGAATGAGTACATTACACCAGCGTTTCCCAACCATTTCCTGGATTCACCCCTAACCACTCTGGTTTTCAGGATATCCATAATGAATATGCATGAGATATATTTGCATATAATGGAACCCCCCCCCCCAGTACATGTAAATCTCATGACATTCCTTATGACTTAAAAATCAAATTGATTGAGAATGGATTGGAAAGCACCGTGATTCTTGATAAATAAGCTGACCCTATGTTGGGATCTCTACGTGGCTTTGCTCCTTGGTGTTTATTTGTTGAGTGACTTGGCAGTCTCTCTGGGGAGCATTTTTCTGGGACTCTTGTAAAGGGAATGTGCTTATGTACTCATATGGCCTGCTTTTTTGAGAGCCTGTGTGTATGTGTCCTGTGCACTCATATGGCCTTCTCTTTTCTTACAGCTTTGTATGAAGGAGTCAGGGGATTCCCTGCGGGACCAGATGCAGTGCATGATGCGGACTCTCCATGATTTGAAGCGGGTGCAGGGACACCACACCCCCCTGGACTCTCAAGGTTTATCAGGCAGTCAGATACTATCCCGAGAGCAGCGCTCCAACAATCGAGTCTCTGACGTTTCTGAAGCGGACTCGGCCTGCTGCCTGGAAATGGTTGTAGATGAAGAGGAGAGCGTCCCTGCAGCCCTCACCCCACCTTGCAGTGAGCGCAGTCTGGAGTTTGATTCAGGTTATTCAGAGGTGTCGGGCAGTAGCCTGAGAGAGGATGACATGCCTGTTCTCCGCAGGCATCCGCAGCCTTGCCAGCGGCCACACAGACTGTCTTCTGGGGGCTTTCTACGCAGCCGGCACCATCAGACACCCGACAAGAAGGTCCGTCCCAAATCCACCTCTGATGCCTGCCTGGAGCAGTGGAGGGCGTTTGAAAGCTCAGACACAGAAGACTGGACGGTGGCACTGCTGTCCCAGAGCCGAAACCGGCAGCCACTGGTCCTTGGTGACAATTGCTTTGCTGATCTAGTGAAAAACTGGATGGACTTGCCTGAGATGTCTGAGGAGAGTGGGATGCTGAAAGCACAGGACCAGCATCGCTGGCTGGGCAAACCCCACGACTTTTTCCTCAACATCTCGGGGAATGTGCGCCGGAAGCTGGCTAATATGGCACGCTCAGACCGCCCTAAGGGTGCCGATGTCAAACGGCGAGGAGACAGAGACTCTGCACGGGAGCAGGCAGCTTCAAAGAGGCTGTCCTGCCCTGTTAACTTCAACTACCGGCCCAAGGTCCCTTACTTCCACCAGTCCCACTCCAACATCACAGAGCTCACCTCAGACTTCAACAGATTTGCAGTCCTGATGAACAGCAGGAGCCGACAGCCAATAATCTGCAGTGACATCATTGGCTATATTTAAATCCCTGAATCATGAACTCTGAACTTTGAACCACACTGTGCACTCGTATGCCCTGCCAAAGCTTTACAGAAAACCAAGAGTTGCCAGACTTTTGCATTTCTAGTTTGTAGTTACATATATCTATTTTTGTTTTGTAAAATAAATGTTAACATGTTTTTAATATTGCATTGTGAAAATGTTTTATGTTTTGTTGTTACTGAGGTGGGCAAAGGGTGGCCCTTTCTTGTGGCTGAGATTTCTTCTTATAAACAAGATGGATCACGTGATTATTCGGTACATGAACCTATTCTGGAAAGACAGGAAGAGTTGCTCTGATGATGTCGTCATGCCAGCTGCCTAAGGCTTTGTGAATGGCTGCAGTTGGCATGATGTCATTTTCAGGCAGCAATCAGGTAACATCAACCAGCCATGTTCCTTGCCAAACACCTAAATTTTCAGAGCTATATATTTCTGATATATGTGTACTCAGTAATTTATCACAGAAACCCCTTTGAGCACCTATTAAATGAAATTCCAACAGTATTGACCCCTTAATACATTTAAATGATCTCAAAGACAGACTTTTTTTTTTTAAATATCTCTACAACCATGAGATGCATCAGTAAAAGAAAGGGTGAGCATGAACAGTTCCGAATGGAGGCACACCGACTGCCCAGTCAGAGAAGAAAAATGGCTATGCCGTAGAGTTTCGGTGCCATGGAGGTACTGCAAGCTCAGGAGGGAGGGAGCTGCTATAATGTAGTGGCATTACTGTAAGCATGCCACAGCTTAGCCATGCATCTCTTTTGATGGGGCCGGGAAGAGAACTGTGGCTGAATTGGACGTGGGAGGAGCCACTAGTGTTCCACAACCCAGGAAGAGCTGCCACGCTCAGGCCTCAGCCCAGGAGCAGTTCCTGATGCTGCTGGGTCGCTACCCAGGGAGAAAGAGCATTGCCATTGCCCGCCTGGGGGAAAAGAAGTGGTGAGGTAGTAGAGGGGAATGAGCGAAGAGGCCAAAGAGAATGAGGAAGTGGGGAATGAAGAATAAAGGCATAAAGTGTTTAAAAAGAAAAGTTAAAGTTAAATACGCGAAAAACATATGAAAACATAAAAAACAAACTAAGAAAAATACAAAGAGAGAGAAAAATGAGAAAAATTGGTGAAAACAGGAAAGAAGCAAAAACAAAAAAAATGTGGGCAGAGTGAAATGGAGTTTTTCTGAACTCTTAAAAAAATTATGGCTGGCACCCAAGTTTCTTAAAAAAGTTTCCAACCCTTATCATTGAGCTGTGTAGGCCATGTGTCCTGGTGTGGAGTGTGCGTGTGTCTTTATTTGTCTGGTATGCTGTGGTCTATTCCTTTGTGTTTTTCTGTCTGACATGGGTCTCTGGATAACTGTGCAGTCTCTGTATCTATATCTGTTTGGGTGTCTTTTTCTCTCTTTTGGTCTGGGTGTGATGTGTCTGGGTATGAGGTATCTGATTCTCTCTGTGTCTGAAAGTCTGGGAGTGGAGTATGTGCCTCTCTGTGTCTGTGTGTGCATGTATGAGCTTACTCCTTTCAGCAACTTGAAGAGAAACAAAATGGGGGCTTTGAGTCACTGGCTGGCAGTGCGGCTGCCTGGTGGATACCCTTCATATATATATATAGAGAGAGAGAGAGAGAGCTATATATCTATACTAGCGAAAAATGCCCGGCATTGCTTGGGTATTCTGGTTTATTACAGCCTCTGTGTGTGTGTGCGTGCACCTGTGCATGTGCGTCTGCCTGTGTGTGCATGTGTATTTGGAGGAGTCTGGGTGTGTGTGTGTGTGTGTGTGTGTATGTGCAAGCCAATGTTGATATGCTTGTGTGCACTTCTGTATGCTTGTGTTTTCCTGTGTCAGCCCATCCCTGTCTGTGGGAGTATGAGAGGGCTTCGCAGACAAGAGCATTGTAATGAAGATTACCTGACGTTACTTGGGTTATCTGGTTGATAACAGTTTGTGTATGTGTGCTGCTGTGTGTACAAACCTGTGTGTGTGGGGGGGGGGGAGGGTGTGCCTGTGCCTGTATGTGTGTTTGGAGGAGCCTGGGCCTATACAAGTATGTGTCTGCCTGTATATGTCTGTGAAGGCGCCTGTGTGAGTGTGACAGGGCTTTGCAAACAGAGCATATTGTTGTTGCACAGTGTGTGTGTGTGTGTTTGTATATGTGTCTGCATGTATATAAGGAATTAAAAAATGCCCTGCAAGTGTCCTTTCTTCATAAACAGGGAAATAGGGAGGAATAAAAAAATGCAAACATAGAGGGCAGCTATTATGTGTTTGTTAAAGTTCAGTAATGGGGAAAGCCATATTAAGTAAAATCCTTTATTTTCAACTCAGTTCTGAAGTCACAAGAGTGTAAAGTGACTAGATGTGATTTCATTCAAGCTTTTGTATTGGAGGCTCATTAATAAACTGAGCAGTCTGGGGGTGGCTCCCAATGTGGTGGGCTGGATTAGAAACTGGTTGAATGATAGACAACAGATGGTAGTGGTAAATGGAATTCAATCCGAGGTAGTTGGAATGCCTCAGGGATCGGTTCTGGAGCCAGTTCTGTTCAATACCTTTTTGCGCAGTCTTGCAGAAGGGTTCAAAATTTAAGTTTGCCTTGTCACAGATGACACTAAGACCTGCAACAGAGTGAACACCCCTGAAGGAATAGACAGAGTGAGAAGAGATCTAAGAAAACTTGAGGAGTGATCTATTGCTTGGCAGTAAATTTATTTACACTTTATGACACACTCCATCAATAAACTCTGAATAAAATACATAAGCTAATCCATATAAAATATATTAAAACACAAAAACAACTAAGAATCAGTGCAAAGAAGTCCAGAGTCATGCATTTGGGAAACAAAAATTCAAGGGAGTGGCACATGATGAGAAGTGAAAGGCCGATGAGCACAGACCAGGAAAGAGATCTTGGGGTAACAAGGTCTGATGATTTCAAGGTAGCAAAGCATTGAGAGAAAGCAGTGGCTAGAGCCAGAGGGATGCTAGTATGTATAGGGAGAGGTATAACCTGCAGAAAAAAGGAAGGCAATAATTCCCCTAATACAGGTCATTGGTGAGGCCTCACCAAGAATAATGGGTTTAGTTCTGGAGACCAGATCTCAAAAAGGACAGAGTCTAGAGGCTGTCTAGGGAAAAGCAACAAAAATGGTCTGGGATCAGCAACAAAAGACTCATGCAATGAGACTTGAAGACCTAATAATGTATATCCTAGAAGAGAGGAGAGTCAAGGCAGGACATGATATAGACATTTAAATAATTGAACAGCATTAATGCAAAAGATAATGGAAAAGAAGTTATAGAACTAGGAGTCATGACATGAAGCTCCAAGTGGGTAGGCTCAGAAGCAACATCAGCAAATACTTTTTCATTGAAAGGTTGGTGGATGCCTGGAATGACCTCCTGGAGGAAGTTGTAGAAACTAAAATGGTAACGGAATTTTAAAAAGCATGAGATACGCAGAGGCAGGGCCGGCGCGTCCATCAGGTGAACTTCGGCAGTCGCCTAAGGTGCAGAGCCGTAGGGGGCGCCGAAGAGCAGTCACGTGGTGCTGCAAGCGGGGCCTATCCCGCCTGCAGCAAACAGAAATAGGGACTGTGTGCTTCTCACAGTGTCGTGCCCCCCCCCCTACCTGTTTTGGCGCCAACTGTTTCCATTTTTCTTTGCTGTGAGCGGGATAGGCCCCGCTTGCGGCACCATGTGGCTGCTCTTCAGCGTCCCCTATGGCTCAGCACCCTGAGAAGCACAGAGTCAGCGCCAAAACAGGTAGGGGGGGGGGCGCGACCGGGGGGGAGGGGGGAGCGGCAGTGCAAGGGTCGCCTAGGGCTCCCAAAACCCTTGCACCGACCCTGCGCAGAGAAGCCCTTGTGACTAGATGATGGGAATGAAGTACTGACGTAACCTATGCAGCATGGCAATTGCAGCCCAAAGCAACATTGACAATGCCTTGGGTTTCCTAGAAGGCATTCTGGTAACCTGCAAGGAGCTGCCAACAGTGGTGTAATTGAATTGGGTCTCCAGGAAGGCTGAAGGACCTACATGGAATGACCATGGATAAACCAAATTTTAATGAGCATGGGGAGGCCGGATTTTAACATTGAAGGAGCCTTCTAGCAGAGGCTTTCACTGCAACCGAGTGGTAGCAAAATGTCAGGGAAGTCAGTTTATTTATTTAGGAAATTTATACTTGTACTATCAACATTCCTAGGTAGTTTAAAAGATTACACAGTAATCCTATGAGTTAATACAGCAGAAAAAGTCCTATCGAGTCTTCCTGGTCAATCCTGTCTACATCACCAAGGATATATCCCAGCTGCCAGCCATAGAGCATGACTGCCTGTAAGCATGATTTCTTATCCAAGACAGTTTTTCTCATTCTCCATCATTCTACTCCACTTTTTGTGTAGGTCCTTTTTCCACTTCACACCTAGCACCTCTCCTGTCCCATGTCTAACTACAAGGTCCTACAACAATCCAAACAGCCACCAGCAGCAATGTGATCATTACCCTCATGAGAGGCTTCTAAGAAAACTAAAAAGTCATGGGACAGGAGGTGATGTCACTTTATGGATTGCAAACTAGTTAAAAGCCAGGAAACAAAGAGTAGGATTAAATGATCTGTTTTCACAGTGAAAAAAGGTAAACAGTGGAGTGCTTCTTAATATATTTATAAATCATCTAGAAAAGGGTACGACAAATGAGGAGATCAGTTTTGAGGTTGACACAAAATTATGCACGGTAGTTAAATCTCAAGCAGATTGTGATAAAGTGCAGGAGGACCTTGTGAGACTGGAAGATTGGGCATCCAAATGGCAGATGAAATTTAATGTGGACAAGTGCAAGGTGTTGCATATAGGGAAAAATAACCCTTGCTATAGTTACACGATGTTAGGTTCCTTATTAGGAGCTACCACCCAGGAAAGAGATTTAGACATCATAGTGGATAATACATTGAAAACATCGACTTAGTTTGCTGCGGCAGTCAAAAAAGCAAACAGAATGTTAGGAATTATTAGGAAGAGAATGGAAAATAAAATGGAAAATGTCACAAATCCTCTGTATCGCTCAATGGTTAGACCGCACCTTGAATACTGAGTGCAATTCTGGTTGCCGCATCTCAAAAAAGATATAGTTACATTGGAGAAAGTACAGAGAATGGCAACCAAAATTATATAGGGCATGGTATGGCTCCACAATGAGGAAAGGCTAGAGAGGTTAGGGCTGTTCAGCTTGGAGAAGAGACGGCTGAGGGGGGATATTATAGAGGTCTACAAAATAATGAAAGGACGTGAACAGGTAAATATAAATTGGTTATTTATTCTCTCAGACAATAGAAGGACTAAAGGACACTCCATGAAGTTAGCAAGTAGCTCATTTTAAAACAAATCGGACAAAATTCTTTTTCACTCAACGAATAAGTAAGCTTTGGAATACACTGCCAGAGGATATTGTTACTGCATTTAGTGTAACTGGGTTTGAAAAAGGTTTGGATAAGATCCTAGAGGAGAAGTCCATAAACTGCTATTAATCAATAGGGAACAGCCACTGCTATTACTGGCATTAGTAGCTTTGGATCTATTTAATGTTTGGGTACTTGCCAGGTTCTTATGGCCTGGATTGGCCACTGTTGGAAACAGGATGCTGGGCTTGATGGACCCTTGGTCTGACCCAGTATGGCAAGTCTTATATTCTTACCCAAACATTTGGCTTTAAAGGTCCCCACAATGGCTTTGGGACAGTGTCCCACCATTACCTGCTCCAATCTGGTCAACACGAGGACTGCATAGCCTGTCAGACAGACTCAGATGTTAATTAATTATCTTAAATAATAATAAGTAAAATAATATGTATTAGACCCAGTCTAAGCAACTATATTGGGTCTAATACATATTTTACTTATTATTATTTAAGATAATTAATTAACATCTGAATGCTGCAAACCAGTCATATTTTCAAGATATCCACACTGAATATTCAAGAGATGCATTTACATGCACCATCTCCATTGCATGCAAACAAATCTCAAGCATATTCACTGTGGATATCCTGAAAACTCAACTTGCTTGCAGCGGTTACCTACCCCTATATTTGACTATTAGGAGCGTTGAACAATGAAAATATTGTTGCAAGCATGGGAAAGTACAGTTGCTTGCTCGAGAGAATGAGCTCTTGGGCCATGGCACAACCCCAGGGCAAGGCTCCAGGTTTACGTGCCAAGGGTAAGCGAGCGCGTCCAAGCACAGGCTGGACTTGGAGTGTGGCTTGAACTTCGATTTGTCACATAGATCGCTCAAACCTCTGCTGCACCTGTACAAAAAGGAGTGAGACCCAGCAACACAATGCTGGTCTCTGGGGTAGCCCTCCGGCTACTCGATAGCCCTTTCAGACCTACCACTTGGGAATGGCTTGTGCATCAGGACAGATGAAGGCTGAGGACACAAGACATGGCATGACTTGGTACTTGACGAAGACGCTGTTGTGCTGGTGGTGAACCCTTGGCCCGAGGTGAGGTTGACGCTACCCATAGGTCAAGCCCCACGGGTCCCCACCGTCAGGAGGCGGAGCTGACTAGGAGACGGAGGCCAACTGGAGCTTCACCAATACCAACCCTCGTTCCCTGCAGGTTGAGCCCTTGGGTGTCGGGGCCGACTGGTCTTAGGCGGGCCTCCATATGACGACTCCCAGTAGATGAGGTGCAAGGGTTGCCGGGAACCAGCAGAGGTATCAAGGGGCTGATGTAGGTCTGAACGAGGCAGGGATCCAGAGACGTGGGTGCCAGTAGGAACAGGGCAGAGACAAGGGGCGCCCAGGTAATAGAGGCCGAAGCCAAAAGGCCAAGTCCAAGTAGATACCAAAGGCATAGTCAAAGCAAGCTGGGGTCAGGGCAGGCAGCTGAGCAAGACAAGGTATTGAGTCAGAGCAGAGAAAGGGTCAAAGCCAGAGAGTCAGTCCAGAGTGTAGTTCAACATAGTGAGTGTCATAGGCAGAGAATCAATCCTGAATGTGATCCAACGTAGTAAGGGTCAAAGCCAGAGAATAAGTCCTGAGCGTGGTCCCAAAGCCAGAGAGTCAGTCCAGAGCGTAGTTCAACATAGCAAGGGTCAAAGCCAGAGAATCAATCCTGAGCGTGGTCCAACATAGCAAGGGTGAAAGCCAGAGAATCAGTCCTGAGCATGGTCCAACGTAGCAAGGGTCAAAGCCAGAGAATCAGTCCAGTGAGATAAGGAAGGTGTCCAAGGTACGGGTCAGGAGCAGGAACGAAGTCAGGATCAGGAACCAAGAACGATGGGCAACTAGCACATAAACAAATGTGGAGACCTGTTGCCAAGGCAAGGAACTAGTGGCAGACCCTGCCTTATATAACAGGACCCAAATATATCATCATCCAGAGCCGTGAGCTAGTTTCCCGTCGCGGCCGCTTTAAAGGTATGAGAGGCACGCGTGCGCCTAAGCCAAGGCCCACAGTAGGCTGGATGATGGCGTCTCCCCGCGGCCTACGCGGGGAGACCTGCTGGAAGCTGAGTAGGTCCGCGGAGGAGTCAGGAACAGCTGAGGAGGCAGTAGGTTCTTGGGGGTGTAGGCGGCTGCCCACAGCCACGAGCGAGGATGGTCCGGGTTCAGGAGCAGAGCTGCAAGGGTGAGTAGGCCCGGTCGCGGGCCTACTGCGGATGGGACATGCACCAGTACCCCCCTTTATGCCCCCCTCTTGGAGGTTTGGGTTTGCCCGGATGGGTACGATAGAAGCAGAGGAGGAGTCCCTTGTCCAAGATATTTCTTGCAGGCTCCCAGGAGTTCTCGGGACCATAACCTTCCCAGGAGAGAAGATACTCCCAACGGTGGCCTCTACTTCAGCAGTCAAGGACTTCTTGAACACGATATGTGGTATCGGTTTCCGTGGTAAGCTGGGAAGGTTCAGGGGCCTTACGAGAAGGCCACAAGAGTACCACTGGTTTGAGCAGAGACATGTGAAAGGAATTATGTATTCCTAATGTCGGTTGTAACCTGAGCTGGTATGTAACCAGCCCAATATGCTGGGTAACAGCGAATGGGCCAATAAATCTTTGTTATGATATCGAGGTATTTGGTGGATTCTCAGGGGCAACAGTGATGGTATCTCCTACGGGGAAAAGCCCCGTAGGAAACTGTAGCACCAGGCTAGACTCAGATGCACAAACACAGAGAATATATCTTTTATTATACAGCATGTCTGGTTCACCAGAGGTGGCAGTAGAGAGTGGATTAGATAGTAACAGTCTGTGATCCTTGGCGTGGGAGACCCATCCCACATTGGTGGTGTAAGGTCCCAATGCAGATGTCTAGTAAGGCACTGAAGGAGAGACAGACTGGCAGATGTTATAACACACTCCCTGTTAGCTGAGTAGATAGAGTTCCCAGTGAGCAGTATAGAGAGGATAGATATCAACAGTCTGTGATCCTCGGCAGAGGAGACCCGTTCCACAATGGTGGTGTAGGGCCAGATGCAGATGGGCAGCGAGGAGCTGTAGATGGTCAGACTGGGAGAAGTAGTACTCACTCTCTGTAGCTGATAGGTAGTGTTCCAGCAGGTTTGAAGAATTGGTAGCAGGCACCAGGATAGACACACAGGCCCTCGAGGAGTGAGTACCTGTAATTAGGATAGGCACCTGGAAATAAGCAAAGGGCCCCCGAGGAGCGGGTACCCAGGTTAGTAGAACCCCGGAGGGTGAAGGTAGCTTCCAGCAGAGTAGAAGCGGCAGAGCAGCTTCAGACCAGAGTGAATCCAATCTGTTGCTAACTCGGCGAGAGTCAGCAAATGGGCAATCTTTTGAAGGAAGCAGTGACGTCACTCAAGGGGGACACCCCCGAGGTTCGCGCCAACACTGCAACAAGACATGAGGCGTGCGCATGCGCGCGCCCCAGGAGGCCTCAGGTCAACATGGCGGGACGCCGCGCCAGATCCGCTCTGGGGAAGCCGGAGGGTGCGGCAAGGAGACACTACGGACGCCATTCTCCCGAGGCTGGTGGAGAAGGCTGAAATAGAGGTGAGGCATGTCAGACGAAGCCGTCTGAGACCGACGGACGCAACAATCTTGGTGCAAACCTCTGTGAAGGAAGTTTAAGTCGAATGAAAAACGTGCTTAGCCAGACTTTTTGGCCTGGCTGGAACTCAGGAGCCGATCGACGGTGGGTGTCAGCAGATTTCTTAGCACGTGTCGCAGCCTGGCGAAGGCATTGATTCATCTGGGTCCAAAGCGCTTGGAAAGCGTCTGCTGTAGCCTGAGCTGCCGGTGAGGGCACCGACAGTGGAATTGGCAAGGGTAGCTGAGGTTGTCTACCATACACAATGCAGAAAGGAGAAACTCCAGTGGCTGCTGCAATATGGGAGTTGTGGGAAAATTCTGCCCAGGGTAACAATTCTGCCCAGTTGTCCTGCTGGTCATTCATGTAGGCATGTAGGAAGTTCTTAAGCGAGGTGTTCATGCGCTCGGCCTGGCCATTGGCTTGAGGGTGATAAGCTGTAGTCAAATTAATGGTAATTCCAAACTTCTTATATAGAGAGCGCCAGTAACGGGTGACAAACTGGGGACCCCTGTCCAAGACAATATCCGTGGGCAGACCATGAAGGCGAAAGACATGCTGAAAGAAGAGACGTGCTAGTTCTGGGGCCTATGGTAAGGCAGGCAGAAGAACAAAAGGAGCCATTTTGGAGAATCGGTCTACAATTACCCAGATGACCATATTCCCCTTGGAAGGTGGGAGGTCCACCACAAAGTCTGTGGATAAGTGAGTCCATGGCTCTTCTGGTGCAGGCAATGGCTGGAGGAGGCCCCAAGGTCGACCTACTGGTGGCTTCTGCTGGGCACAGGTTGGACATGAGTCCACATTGGCACGAGTATCAGAGACCATAGTAGGCCACCAGTAGTAGCGTTGGAGTAGACACAGTGTTTGGGTGCATCCCGGATGACCGGCTAGCTTGGAGTCATGCATCCCATGCAGGACCCTTTCACTGAGCCGGCAAGGCACAACGGTCTTCCCAGCTGGAACCATAATGGTGGCTGACAGGCAGGGTCTATGATGTGACTCGGCTCATCTTGAACATCTTCAGGGTCAAAGGAATGAGAAAGAGCATCCACTCAGTGGTTCTTCTCTGCCGGATGGTAACGGAGCTTGAAATTGAAGTGAGAGAAGAATAATGCCCAGCAGACCTGGCGAGCGTTAAGCCACTGGGCATATCTGAGGTGCTCGAGGTTCTTATGGTCCATAAAGACGGTGAACTTAAACTGAGCGCCCTCCAACCAGGGATGCCACTCTTTGAGGGCGAACTTGATAGCTAATAACTCCCTGTCCCCTATGCTATAATTTTGTTCGGCATGGGAGAACTTATGGAAGTAGAATGAGCATGAATGGAGAACTCCTCTGGTTGAGTATTTACTCAGAACCGTCCCAGCTCCTATGGCCAAGGTGTCCACCTTTACGACGAAGGGGTGGTTCGGATCTGGATGGTGCAAATAAGGACCAGAAAGGAAGGCGTTCTTGAGGTCTTGGAAGGCAGCTAGATGTTGCGACCGTCGCTGCTCAACGTCCTCACTCTGCCCTCTTTACCTCTGTGGCGACTCCCTCCAGGTCTGATGGATGGCTGGCTGCCGCAGCGTCTTCATGCTGTCTCCAGCCTGCGTCCCTGGACCGGCTCGACGTTGCAGATCCACCATGTTGCCTGAAGACCTAGGGCGCGCGCGCGTGCTCTGATTGAGTACCAGCAAGAGTGCGAACCTCAGGGGCGTCCCCCTGAGATGACATCATACGCTTCCAATATTTAAAGGTCTCTATATCGCTAACAATCTGAGTTAGCAAGGACTCGCTTTGGCTGTCCAAGCTACTCTGCCTCCTCGGACTTACTAGGGGTACCTGCTCCTCGGGGGCCTCGCTCTTTTTCTTTACTTTCAGATTACAGATAGGAACCGGTACTCACTCCTCGAGGGCCCATGTTCCTGGACACTCTGAAGATTCTCTACTGCCTGGAAGCTATCGCTGCTACAAACATTTGTGAGTTACCATCGCTCTCTCAGAGCTTTCCCTGGAACCAGGTACTCGCTCCTCGAGGGCCTAAACCTTTCCAGCTCCTGAGCCTCCTTGAGACCTTACGTGAGTTTTGTCATCTAGTTCTGTTCATGAACTCTGCCTACTCTGCCTACTCACTTTCTACAGTTTCTCAACAGCTCAGCCATCCTGGATCGCTGTTCCGGTACCTGAGGGATTACAGCCCTCCTGGGCATATCAGCTCACTACGGCCACCTCTGATGGTTTCAAAATCCTGTTTAATAAAAGAATTAATGTGTGTCTGTCTCCATACTCAAGCCTAGCCGGTGGTCCCTCTTGGGATATCCTCCCGGGGGCGTGGTCATCTGCCACCGGCCCAGGGATCCACCTACAACTATATCAGATTCATTACAGATTGCTAATCCTTAGCAAGACGATATCTGAGACACTACAAGGTTGCTGACTCCTCCTCCTTTAGGAGCCCGCAACACAGATTCTAACAAGATTGCTAACTCCCAGCTCTATCACAGAGCTTTCCTACAGATTGCTAACTCCTAAGTGATTGCTCCTCCCATCAGATAGCGGAGCATAACAGATTGCTAACTCCGCACGGAGATTCAGAACACTAGAGCTTTGGAGGACCAGTTCTTCGTGTTGCTGCCTTTTGAAGTCATAGCCGTGAGGGGCGCTGCCCACAAGGAGTAGTTCGCTATGAAGTGATGATAATAATTGGTAAATTGAAGGGAACTTTGAAGCGCCCGAAGACCCACAGGTCGAGGCCAGTCGCGAATACCCTTTAATTTACTAGGGTAGATAGTGAAACCTTGCTGGGAAATGATGTAGTCTAGGAAAGGCAAACTGGATCTTTCAAAAAGACATTTGTCCAATTTGGCGAACAAATAATTTTCCCATAGGCACTGGAGTACAATGCGGACATCGGCTCAATGAGGGTCAGGTCTTTTGAGATGAGAATGTCATCTAGGTATGCTACGACCTTGGTATACAGGAGGGTCAGGGCAGGCAGCTGAGCAAGACAAGGTACTGAATCAGAGCAGAGCAAGGCTCAAAGCCAGAGAATCAGTCCTGAGCGTGGTCCAGCATAGCAAGGGTCAAAGCCAGAGAATCAGTCCTGAGCATGGTCCAACATAGCAGGGGTTAAAGCCAGTCCTGAGCGTGGTCCAACATAGCAGGGGTCAAAGCCAGAAAATCAGTCCAGCGAGACAAGGAAGGGACCAAGGTACGGATCAGGAGCAGGAACCAGGAACGGTGTCCGGATCAGGAACCAGGAACGATGGGCAACTAGCACATGAATAAATGTGGAGACCTGTTGCCAAGGCAAGGAACTAGTGGTGGGGCCCTGCCTTATATACCAGGTCCGGATGATGTCATCATCCATGGCCGCAGGTTAGTTTCCCGCCGCTGCCCCTTTAAAGGTACGAGAGGCGCGCGCACGTGCATGCGCCTAAGTCAAAACCCACAGGAGGCCGGATGACGGCATCTCCCCACGGCCCACCAGGAGCTGAGGAGGTCCGCAGAAAAGTCAGGAACAGCCAAGGAGGCAGTAGGTGCTCGGGGGTGTAGGCAGCTGCCCACAGCCACGAGCGAGGATGGTCTGGGTCAGGGAGCAGAGCTGTAAGGGTGAGTAGGCCCGGTCGCGGGCCTACCGTGGATGGGACATGCAACAGACGCTGAAGACTTGGAACTTGGACAAAGACTTGGAACTTGGACAAAGATGCTGAAGACTTGGAATGGATGAAGACTTGGGTTCAGGTTTGGATTCAGGCTCAAACGAGCTCTGCGCTGCAGCGCACCCTACACAGTCTGAGGGCTGATTGCGGACTACGCCATCCCACTGTGCACCCTACACAATCCATGGGCTGGTCGTGGACCACGCCAGGAGCAAGACAGGCTCAGGACTGACTCTCAGACATGGACGGAAGTCAGACATCCCTTGGAACATGGCTTGGAATGAGGAACAAAGTGATCCACTGACTGGACAAGCTCCACAAGTATGGAACTAGGAACATGACTAGGATCTTGAAATTCGGAACGTGAAACATGAAACTTGAAACAAGGATGGACTCCGAGGACTTGACTTGGAAACCTGAAAGCAGGCCAGTGCTACGAGGCACCCTACTCAGCCCATAGGCTGGTCGCGGGCCATGACACTGGCACGCCTGTAAGGACTTGGGAGACTTGGACAAGGCGAAGACTTGGATGAGGCAAAGACTCAGGAAACGTAGACGAGGAACCGACAAGAAACTAGGATCAAAGAACAAAAAACATGGAGGAGCTCCCACAAAGAACAAGTAACAGAAAACCCTGAAGAAGCAAAGACTCCTGGAATGAAGAGATGACTCAGGAACTCTAGGAACAAGGCAACTCCTTGAGAAGGCCAGAGACTGTGAATATCCAAAGAAGAACATGAAAACCATCAAGACAGGAACATGACCCCAGAAGACCTTGAAGTATGAAGCGCCATGGACTACCATGAACATCCTTGTGAAGGCAACCAGGAAGCAGATGAGGAGCCCTTTTATAGGGCTGACTGGCTGACGAGGCAGGATGTCATCAGAAAGGGCCACGGGGCTTTTCCCACCATGGTCCTTTTAAAAGAAGAGTGAGATGCACGTGCACAACTAGGGAGGGCATCGCGCACGAGTGGAGCATCGTAGTCAGTGATCCAGGCCACGAACATTGTCAGCATCAGTGGCACCCAGCCGCAAAGAGAGGGAAGCATCGGTGATGGCCCCAGCTACACCAAACAACGCAGCACAGACTCAGCCGGTGGCGGCTGCACCAGAACATGGAAACTCACGGCATCAGGGGTGAGTGAGCTGTTTGCAGGCCCAACCGCAGGCAGCAAGTGCAACATTACCCCCTCCTCAAGCCTCTTGTCTTCGGCCACAGAGAAGATAAAGGTATATCCTTTATACCTGCAGGAGGAGTTGAGGGTCCAAAGACAGTAGCTGGAAATTCTTTAATTTGTGACTGAAGTGAAGAAATATTCAAAACTGGAGTCAGGAATGTAGATATAATTAAAACTTAGACATAGACAAGACTGTAGACTTGAATGAAGATATGGCAGAAGCTTGAACCAAAACATAACTTGACTAGGACGAAGAAACAAGACTTGACTTTGGACTTGATTTATTTTATCCTGGCTTTTCCAACAAGCATTCACATAACACTTGCTGATATATTGAATTCCTCAATCATCCTTTTTATAATATAGTTAATTATTTTTAGAATATTAAGGATTTTATATTGTATTTAATTGTATTTTATGATATTTTAAATGTACTTTTATATTTAGAATTTTACTGTATTTTATACTATGATTTCTTTTACCGAGTCTTAAATTTTACTTATTGTAAACTGATGTGATGTACCCTGCGAACGTCGTATATAAAAACAAACAAACAAATAAATAAATATATCATCCAAGTGTAACTGATCCGAAACTTCAGGTTCTCACTTTATTACAGAAATGGGAATCACATTAGAGCTGTTGTCCTCATGCTACTCTAGCAAAGGTGGTGGTTAGTTAATTAGAACATTATTGCTTGATCCTTTTGTAGCTGGAAGTGTTGTACCAGGATTAATAAGTAGACTAAACTGCAGAAAACCAGTTGGCTGTTGAGTAGCAGAAGGTACTGGAAAGAGAGGCTGATATGAAGAACTTGGGTGAGCGATTACAGACTAAACATCTCCTGTAGAGCAGGAATACTTTCAAGGACCACAAAGGTCCTAATAGATGGTGGTCCGGATTCGATGATACATTTTATCATGAGCAGAAGGAACAAGATCCTGTAGCTTAGGCTTGCGGAAGAACAGATGGTGTCGCAGGTTTTCCACTGAAAAGAAAGGTCCACCACAGAACAGGAACCAGAATTAGGTGACTATAGCTCGAAAAGAATTTAATCTGTAATGCACAGGCTGAAACCGGCTCATAACTGTAGTGAGTTCCGTTCTTGAAGTTGAAAATTAGAAAGGGTTGAAATTGATTTAGCCCCGCTTTTATCACATACATTAAATTTACCAGAATAGAGCTAGTTATTCTCAGGTTGCTGCAGCATGGTATCACAACCAGTAATGGACGTGGCTTAAAGTCTTAACAGTTCTTGCTTCCACTTGAAGGAACTTGGCAAAATATGAAGTTTGGACACTAGAGATCAGTCATGCTCTTGTGTTCTTATAATGAATGACCATCTCACTCTCCAGCAACGCAATCCCAGAGGCTAAAGTTTTAAAGTTGATAGTTGTTCTTAGAATGTTTACTGACACGAGTGAGATCCGAAACTTTATTTTGGATAGTAGGGCTTCATGACTGGTGGTAAGGGCCGTCTGGCCAAAGTGACGGTTGTAACAAAAACGTAGCAGACGGTTGAATATAATGCCAAAGAAAAACTGAACTGTGAGGCAAGGTGCAAGGGATCCAGAATAAAGGTAGCTATTAATGAAGGCAGGCAAAATAAGCTCCAGAACAAGGTAGAAAAATCCTTTGATTAAACACACCGGTAAGGATGCTGACTCAAGAAGCTCTTTGAAGAAAAGCCAGCTGTTAACAATGAGGTCCTGAGATTGTCACTAGTGGATTTCATAGAGCAATCTGCTGTGGGAAGAATTGATGACAATCTTCCAGAGCTTAAAGGAAATACCATTATTTAAGACCATTTCATAAACAAAAAGGCCATTAAACTGCCAAGGTGGTAAGACTGGATTACCAAGCAGCTTCTCGTAGCCAGAGCATATTAATTACACTGACTCAGAAAGTTCTGAAAGGATGACATTGGAGAACAGTAATTCAAAGCAGCAGTGACTGATGTACTTTTGGAAAAGGCTCCTTGCAAATCCATGTGATGGAGAAAATTGGCTGTTATTCTGCTGCAAAGGGTATAATCTCAATTCCAGAACCTCAAAATACTGTAGTTCCATTAGATTGGTTGTAAAGGACAATGGAGACCGGAAACGGCATTGGTTTTTATTTCATAGTTGGAAATTGGGCAACGGTGAGACTGATAGCTTGTACAATGCGAAGCTTGAGACTGGAGAGTAATTGAAGGCTTGAACCAAAGATGTCCAAAGCCAAAGCTTGGAACTCGATCAATGACTTTGAGTATGATTGGAAGCTAAACCAATCATGGTTTGTTCTATATGAGATAAAAAGCTGGAATGTGGTTATAGCTGACGAACATATTGATAGCTGAAAGCTTGAGAAAAAACCTGACAACTGGGAACATTATTGAAGGTCAGAACCAATGCTGTGCGAGGCAAAGGCAGTAGCTGGAGAGAACCAGAGAACTTTGATCAGATGCAGAAATTGAACAAATGGAATGCAGGCACATCCTGCGTATCATGAAAATTTTTTTTCCAGAAGCATTGCAGGCGCCTCCTGTGGGTCATGAGCAGAAAAGAGGAGGAGAGAACCAGAAGAGTTGGATAAACTGAAAACTTTAACAAACCTGGGTGCAAGCGCCTCCTGCAGGTTGATTAAAAAAAAAAACCAACTGAGGAACACATGCAGGCATTTCCTGTGGGTCAAAAAAACATTCTGAAACAGATGCAGGAACTTCCAAACAAAGCTTGGACAAAGTTCAAAACTGGAACAAGATGCACTGAATCCAGAAAACATATGCCCGTTGCAGGAACACGCTCATCGAGTTCATGGGCTTTGCAATTGGTTGCGAGTGTGGGAGAGTGTGGTCACTTGCTTGAGAGAGTGAGCCCTTGGGCCATGCACAACCCCAGGGCAAGGCTCCAGGGTACGTGCCGTGGGTAGGCGAGCATGTCCGGGCATAGGATGGACTTGGAGAGTAGATCGCTCAGACCTCTGCTGCCCCTGTATGCACAGCAGTGAGAACCAGCAATGCAATGCTGGTCTCTGGAGTAGCCCTCCAGACATTTTGGACCTGCCACTTGGGAACAGCTTGTGCGTCAGAACAGACAAAGGCTGAGGACACAAGACATAGCATGAAGTGGTACTTGAAGAAGATTCTGAAGACTTAGAACTTGGATGAAGACTTGGAACTTGGACGAAGACACTGAAGACCTGGAACTTGGTTGAAGACTTGGGTTCAGGTTCGAGTTCAGGCTCAATCAAGATCTGCACACAGTGCGCCCTACACAGCCCGAGGGCTGGTCATGGACCACGCCGGGGGAGAGGCAGGCTCAGGACTGAGACTCGGCCATGGATGGAAGCCAGACATTCTTTGGAACATAGCTTGGAATGAGGATCAAGATGATCCACTGGCTGGACAAGCTCCATGAGACTGGAACTAGGAACATGACTAGGAACCTGGAACTCAGAACTTGAAACATGGAATTTGGAACAAGGATGGACTCCGAGGACTTGATCCAGCGAAGACAGACTTGATTTGGAAACCTGAAAGCAGGCCAGGGCTATGAAGCGCCCTTCTCAGCCTGTGGGGTGGTCACGGATCATGACGCTGGCATGCTTGTGGGAACTTGGGAGACTCAGTCTAGATGAAGACTTGGACAAGATGAAGACACAGGAAATTTATATGAGGAACCGACGAGAGACCAGGAATGAAAAACAGAAAACATGGAGAAGCTCCCATGAAGAACAAGAAACAGAAGACCTTGAAGAAGCGAAGACTCCTGGAATGAATAGGTGGTACAAGAACTCCAGGAGTAAGGCAACTCCTTGTGAAGGTTGAAACATAGAGACCGAGAACATCCAATGAAGAACATGAAGACCATCAAGACAGGAACTCAGAAATTGAAACATGGAACTTGGAACAAGGATGGACTCTGAGGACTTGATCCAGAAAAGACGGACTTGACTTGGAAACCTGAAAGCAAGCCAAGGCTATGAAGCGCCCTACTCAGCCTGTGGCTTGAGTCTTGGGCATGGACAGAAGCAGGTGTAAGGTGCTCCGAAGGCTGGGAACAGGATTCAAGACTCGGAACTTGGATTCAGCAATGGACCTCAGCATTAAAATAGGAGCCTTCTGGACACTTGAACTGCAGACATGAAGATAAGCCTTGTGCCATGAAGCGCCCTACACAGCCCCCCAAGGGCTGGTCACGGACCACGACAGGGACACGCCAGGAAGGATGAACAAGTAGGAAACCTGGAAGCAGGATGAAGAGTTGGAGATGAGAACATCGGGATCAGGACTGGAACACGGGACATCAGGAACATCTGGAGATAGGAACATCTGGAGGCAGGAACATCTGGAGAAGATACAGGATCCAACGAGAGACCAGAAACCACAGACAAAGACAAGGGAGCTCCCACGAAGAAAACGGACCTTGAAGGAGACGCAATGGACCTCAGAAGCCTCCTGGACCGAAGAGCTAAAACAGGGGAAAAATCCAGGAGAGGACTGGCTCCTTGTGAAGGCAACAAGGGACTGACGAGGAGCCCTTTTATAGGGCTGAAGAGAAGATGCCCTGGAGACGTCATCAAGTGGGGCAGCGGGGCTTTTCCTGCCGCGGGCCCTTTAAGTAACAGGGAGAGGCATGGCTGCGCGCCTAGGGGAAGGCCAGAACCTGGGACAGTGGCAGTAGCATCCATGCCATGATGATCGAGCTAAAGGTGGCACTAGGCCATGAAACAAGGCCCTGACAGCGGCTCCATGCCAGGCCATGAGGAGACACGGCAGCGGTGGTTCTGCCTGCTGCGAGGGTGGCAGCATTGGCAGCAGCCTCCAGGCCGCACGATGGCAGCATCAGCAGTGGCACTTGGGCTGCTAGGGAAGGACATCGGTGGCGATGTCAATGGTGGTGCTTGGGCCGCGACTCTAATAGTGTTGGCAACGACCTCCAAGCCGCGAGAAGAGATGGCGTCAGCGGTGGCCTCCAGTCGCGGAGGTGAAAGGCTGCTTGCGGCTAGGCCCTCAAGCAGCATCGTAACAGCACCCCCTCCTCAAAGACCCCCCCTCCTCAAGCCTCCTATCAGCAGCTTGGAAGGGTCAAAGGTATCCCATCCATACCATCAGCGGGAGAGCAAGGGTCCAAGAACAAAAGCTGGAATTTCTTGGCGAGGGACTGAAGTGATGAAGGCAATCGAAGCTGAAGACATGGAATGGAGCTAGTCGAAGATTCAGACAAAGACGTACACAGACCAACACTGAAGGCGCAAGATAAACATCATACAGGGGTGCAGGACAGCTAGGCTAGATCTCGGGTTCTTGTAATCATGGTAGTAGAAACCTTATGGCTCCCATATCATCTTGGAAATGATGGGGTAAAGGTCGGAGAATCATTTCTTGAATTTTCCAAGGCTGAAGCTGTTGTCGAAGGATGAAAGATTGAACCACAGAATAAAAGCCAAGTTGAAGGATCCTAGGAAGACTAGTACTCCAATGATTCTACTGTGGAAGAAGCTGAAGATGGGGCGTCCAGATGGCAGACCAGGATGCATCAACGAATAGCCTTGGCATTTCTAGAAGGCAGGAAACATTCCAATAGTTGTCAAAGTCCAGGATAAGCATAGGGAAGCATATAGCATTAGACACTAGCCAATGGTTCAAGAGCAAGGTCTTAGGGGATTCCAATGACCAGGTGACATGGCAGTCTCTTAGATGATAAGGTGTTAGGGCAAGCATGAATTCCTTTGCTTGCAGTATTCCAAAGGTAGCAGGTAAAATAAGGTAGCAACTTCCAGGTGGTCACAAGTGGAATTACTCTTGGCAATGAACTTAAGATGGAGTCTTCTTGCTGGTCTTTGGTCTTCATACAGCAGTAGACTAGGTGCTGATTAGACTCACTTGGGCTGGAGGTATAATTCAACAAGGATGAGTATACTTAAAAGAAGAACAGGAACTATTGCAGGCACAGATTTCCTTGTATTTTCTTTAAAGGGGTGAACCCTTAGGTGAGGCTAGAACTCAAGGTTTCTTGGTTTAAAGTTGACACTCACACTTGAGTTATTCTTGACTGATGAACTGGTAGGTAGAGTGGTGTTCTCTGGGGTACTTAAGAACAATGCCAGGGGTAGTTGTACTAGGAGAGACGCGCTTAGGCAGATGCCATTGTAAGGCTGATGAGACTTGTAGCGGGCCCAAGACTCTTCTAACCAGTTGGCAACCAGCGATGAGGTCATCAAACCATCACCAGCGGGTGATGTTTGAGCATTGCAAGAATAAATGTTGAACGTGAAGGAACTGCAGAGAGATGTCACTGGTCTTTGAGTAAAAGGTGGTAAGCAATGCTGAAAAGGAAACTGGTTGCATCTGAAAAAGCTGAGCGTAACAAGCGGAGATAACTTGTTGGTTCAACTCAAGGATGAAAAGAGGTAATCCAGGCCCCAGTCGAAGGATGGCAGCTCATCTGGAATGAGGAGCCTTAATAGGCTGTAGAATTGGGAACCATGAAGTGCGGATACCCCTTACAAGGCGGTGAAGCTGATAGACAGAAGGCACAGGGTTTCCAGCTACGTGACGATAACTCCTGGGTGAAGGCACCTCCTACGGGTCGTAAAGAAAGGTAAACCCAGGGAAAAAATATAAAAAATCTTGATGAGGTGGAAGCAGCCAAAAGGAACCAGAAGCTTAGACAGCTTGTGGAAGCTAGTGAACCTGGGTGCAGGCGCCTCCTGCAGGTCGTGAAACCAAAATATACCCAAGCTATTTGGGTGCTTCCCAAAGAAGGTTCTTGGTAAATGAGAAGATGCTAGCACCTCCTGCAGGTCGTAGAACAAAAGAAAAAATCCCAAACCAAGGCTGGCGCCTCCAGCGGGTTGAGGGATTCTCAGGAAAACTTGAACAAAAATTCTTGAGCAAAACTTTCTTAAATCAGGAACTCTAGAAACAAGGAATGGGTCCATCACAGGAACATGCTCACCGGACACATGACCTTCGCAATCTGTTAGGGGAGCGCTAGGGAGTGATCCTAATTATGGGGGGATAGTGTGCCCTTAGCCCATGGCACGACTCCAGAGGAACTCCAAAGAAGCACAGAGGCAGGCAAGACGTGTCCAAGCACGGGCGGACAGGCTGAAGACCAGGAACTCTGACCTCTGCTGAACCTGAATACACCAGAGACCCAACAATGCAATGCTGGTCTCTGGGGTAGCCCTCCGGCTACTCAATAGCCTTTTCGGACCCACCGTCTGGGAACGGCAGGTGCGACAGGATGGACAGAGGTTGAGGACAGGCGATGGTACTGGAACAAGAACAAGATGTAGGCATGTGGAGACTTGGACGAGACGTAGGCACTTGGAGACTAGACAAGGATTCAGGATACTCAGAGACGTAGATGAGGATACAGGATACTCAGAGTCGTAGACGAGGATTCAGGATACTCAGAGACTTAGGCAAGCTTCAGGATACAGGCACTAGTATGGGTTGAGTACTGCACTGCAGCGCACCCTACACAGCCGCCCATGGCTGGTCGTGGACCATGCCGGAAGCGAAGCAGACTCCAAGTGAGGAAGTGGAGACTTGGATCCGGAGATTCAGGAGAGACCTGCACCAAGGTGCATCCTACACAGCCACCTGTGGCTGGTTGCAGATCACGCTGAAGCAGAGCAGGTTGTGGCTTAAGTCTTGGGCATGGACAGAAGCAGGTGCAAGGTGCTCCGAAGGCCAGCAACAGGATTCAAGACTCGGAACTTGGATTCAGCAACGGACCTCGGCATTAAAACAGGAGCCTTCCGGAGACTTGCGCTGCAGACATAAATGTAGGCCTTGTGCCACGAAGTGCTCTACACAGCCCCCCCATGGGCTGGTCATGGACCATGACAGTGGCACGCCAAGAAGGATGAACAAGTAGGAAACCTGGAAGCAGGACGAAGAGATGGAGATGAGGATATCGGGATTAGGACTGGAACATGGGACATCAGGAACATCTGGAGACAGGAACATCTGGAGAAGATACAGGATACGACAAGAGACCAGAAACCATGGACAAATCAAGGGAACTCCCACGAAGAACAAGGACCTTAAAGGAGAAGCAAAGGACCTCAGAAGCCTCCTGGACTGAAGAGCTGGAAACAGGGGAAGAATCCAGGAGTGGACTGGCTCCTTGCGAAGGCAACGAGGGACTGATGAGGAGTCCTTTTATAGGGCTGAAGAGAAGACGCCCTGGAAATGTCATCAGGTTGGACCGTGGGGCTTTTCCTGCTGCGGGCCCTTTAAGTAGCAGAAAGAGGCGTGGCCGTATGCCTAGGGGAAGGCCAGGACCTGGGACAGCAGTGGCAGCATCCATGCCGCGAGGATCAAGCTAGAGGCGGCACTAGACCGCGAAATGAGGCCCTGATGTCAGCGGTTCCATGCCGCGAAGAAGGAGAAGGCCAGTGGTGGCTTCCTGCTGCGAGGAGACACAGTGGCGGTGGCTCTGCCTGCCACGAGGGTGGCAGAATTGGCAGCGGCCTCCGGGCTGCATGGTGGCAGCATCGGCGGCGGCACTCAGGCCGCGAGGGAAGGATGTCGGTGGCGATGTCATCTGTGGTGCTCGGGCCGCGACTCTGATAGTGTCGGTGGTAGCCTCCAGGCCACAAGAAGAGATGGCGGCAGCGGCGGCCTCCAGCCATAGAGGTAAGAGGCTGCTTGTGGCTAGACCCGCAAGCAGCATCGTAACAGCATTGAAGGTACCACCTTAAACTGGTTTGAATCATTTCTCTGTAACAGAACCCAGTCTGACACTTGAGCCAATAAACTCTCAAAATCTCAATAAACTCTCAAAATCTCCCAAGGCTCAGTCCTCTCCTCAGTACTTTTTAACAATGACATCCATCTGATATGTGACCTCATTCATGCCTTCAACATTGAGTGCCATCTTTTTGAGGATACTCAAAATTGGAAAAACTGGAAAATATGTGACTAAATAACAACAATATTCCAAAGGAAAAGTCACGAATGCCTCATGGTTCTTTCAATAAGGTATACCCTCATATCTGGGCTAATGCACACTTCATCCTAATGGCGTTTTTAACTTTTATGTACAAATGCCAGTTTGGCTGCCCTTTCATAGTACAATCATAGGATAACCCTTTTTTTTTAAAACCATGGTTAACACTGCCGCTTATTTTTAAGCAGGTTTTTAGGTTTAACTTTTCAAATTTTACCACCGTTTTGACCACCTCTTTTTTTGAAAAATTTTTTTCTTTTTTTCGGTTTTCTTTTTTTCACATAATCTCCCACTCAATATCGCTTGCAACTTCTTCTCCCTTATGCTCCCAAGAGAGGACGCAGATCTTTCCAACTGGCTGTACTTTCCATCCCACCTTTGGCCTGTGCTAGACTGTCCTGCACCAGACTTTGGGCCTTTAGCTGTTACACACCAAAGATCTGGAGCATGCTTTTTTATCCCTACGCTTGGAGTCCAGCTACCTCACCTTCAGGAAGAAAGCATTCCCAAGAGAGACTTCCTGTCCAGCAACCTAGTTACCACAGAAGTAATCCTATTTCTATAGCAAAACAAAAGAATCTGTCTTTAAATATGCAGATCCTCAACCAATATTGTTGATTTAACACTGTAATAACCTACTTTAAATTTATTGTAATCCACTTTAAGGCCATTCATGGTAACAAAAAAAAAAATTGGAATATCAAATGCCAATAAATAAATCCACAAAAATAATCTATCCATATCCTTTTTGAGATGTGGTCTCCGAAACGGAACACAGGACTCCAGGTGAGGCCTCACCAATGACCTACATAGGGGCATAAGTGCCACCTTTTCTCTGTAGACTATGACTCTTTCAATACAGCCCAGCATCACCCTGGCATTAGCAACCGCCTTCTCGTGTTGCTTTGCAACCTTCAAATCGAATACAATCACCCCAAGCTTTCTCTCTCAGTCCGTGCACATCATCAATCATGTGCAGCTTGCCTTGGCATAAATCAAATATTCCCTTGAGTCAAATTCTGCCCCATTGCTGCTTCTGCACAAGTATTTTTCTTTATTTCTTCTCCTGCAGCCTACATTTATGGTACTCACATTGCTGGTCTTTCATATTCTAGTCCCCCTGCTCCTAACCCTACCCAATATACCGAATTTAGTTAGTCCCTTCTATTTTTCCCTATATACCTTTTTAGGTATTTCTTCCTGTAACACTACCTATTAGTTTATTTAACTAGAGTTTATTTACAACCTCGTTCTCTGGTAGTGTGACGCTTCTGTTCACCTATAGGCACCTAAAAGCTCCTTTGGATTACCACACCTCAAATGAATGATTCTGCACTTCTTCACAGTAAATCCCAACTGCCAAACCTTTGAACCAATTCTCAAGCTTTCTTAGATCATTTCTCATTCTCTTTAGTTCTTCAGGAGGTTATCCACTCTGTTGCAGATCTTCGTACCATCCGCAAAAAGACAATCCTTTCTTTCTAACCCTATTTGTAATGTTGCCCACAAAGAAACTGAACAGAACCAGGCACAGATCCGATCTCTGAGGTACTCCCACTACTCACCGTTCTCGCCTCAGAAAAGATTCCATTTAACACTACCTATTACCGTTTGTCAGTAAAGCAATTTCTAACCCATTCCTCCACCTTGGCACCCACTCCCAGGCTGCTTATTTTATTCAGGAGCCTTCTATGTAGGACTGTAACAAAAGCTTTGCTGAAATCCAAGTAAAATCACATGAAGCTCTTGTCCTTGAACTTTATTCTCTGGTCACCCAATCAAAAAAATCAATCAGGTTCATTTGACACAGCCTTCCTCTGGTAAAACCATGTTGCTTTGCATCCTGCAACCCACTGGACTGTAGATCATAGTTCACCATCCTTTCCTTCAGCAGAGTTTCCATTAATTTTCCTATGACTGAGGTAAGGCTTCCAGCATCCTCTCTGCTACCACCTTTGTGAAGCAGGACCACAACAGCCCTTCTCCAAACTTATGGCACCACTGCCTTCTCTAAGGATTTACTGAACAGTGGACCTGCCAGCCAGCGCCTCTATTTCCACCCAAACACTCTCTTCTATAGAAGAGGTGGTACCTACCCCACACACCCATCTGTACTCTTGCCAGACAGCAACATTCCTCCTCTAGGATCTTTGTTAGTGAACACCAAAGTGAAGTATTTGATTAATATTTCTGCTTTTTTCTTCATCTTTCTTCACAAATTGCTCCTTATCTCCATTCAATATGATGATACCACCTCTAGCCTTCCCCCTTTCACTGATATATCTGAACAATGTTTTGACACCTCACATTACCTCTATGGAGATCCTTTCTTCCATTCAAGCTTTTCGTATCCTGGTCTCTTTCCTCGTCTCTTTCACCTTCTCCAGATATTCTTCCCTGGCTTCCTCTTTTTGAGTTCCTTTGTACTTTTTGAATGCTGATCTATTTGCCTTTATTTTTTTCAGCCACCTCCATGGAGAACCAGATCAGTTTCCTTTTCCTCTTACTTTTATTTACTTTTCTGACATAAAGAGTTGTTGCTTTTATTATATAGCTCCTTTTAATTTGCTCCACTGTTGTTCCACTGCACCTGTCTTTTTTATCCTTCTCCCAGCTTTCCATTATCCTCTTCAAGGTACTTCCCAAATTTACCAATGTCAGTATTTTTGAAATCCAGGACTTTGAGCTTTTTTTTACTTCTTTCTGCTTCGGCTGTTATATCAAACCATACTGTCTGATTGCTGCTGCTCAGGCGGGCACCTACCCAGACATTAGAAATACTGTCTCCATTTGTACCAGGCCAGGGGTAGGCAGCTTAGGTCCTGGAGTGCTACAAACAGGACTGGTTTTCAGGACATCCACAATGAACATGCATGAGAAATATTTGCATATAATGAAGGTAGTGCATGCAAATATACCGCATGCATATTCACTGTGGATATCCTGAAAACCAGATCTGGTTGTGGCACTCCAGGACTAACGCTGCCTATCCCTGATCTAGGCTAAGGCCGGGGAATGTCCAGCCCACAGGCCAGATAAAATACTTAGCTCAGTTCCAGCTAGCCTGCCACAAGAGTCCCAGAACAGCTGTTTGTGGTGGGAACTCTTGCTTTCCCCCTGCCAGGTCTCCTGCTCCTCCTCCAAGCCTCTCCTCTACTCCCTCTTCAGAATCATTGTCCACAGCAGGAGAAGGAAAGAGCTCCTGCAACATCCCTGGCTCCGTCCTGCCCACCACCCTTCAGAATTAAATGTTCGTGGTGGAAGCTTCATATTTTTTTCCTTTCCTCTCCTCATACTCTCCCCCACAATTAAGTGATTGTGAAGGCAGTGAGGAAGAGAGAGATTTCCTGCTATGTCTCTATCTCCCCCAATGCTTATTTTCCAAATAATTGTCAGTAAGATACAAAAGTAGAATCACCTCCAACACATGGAAGCTTGGCCTTGCACGGAATTGAGCCGCTGGGGGACTCGTCCCTTCTTTCCTCTAGAGGATGAACCTTCTTGCACTTGGGATATAAGATGAGGAAAATGTCAGTGGGATGTGGGTGTGAGAGCTCAGCAAGCAGAGTCCTGACCCTCCAATGCCATTTTGGAATCCCGCTGCTATATTCTTCCATTCTCCCTCTCCCCTTCTTTAATCTTTCTCATGCACTCCCCTCAGCTCTCATACAAATATCCCTCTCTTCCCTCACCACAACCACTCATCCTTTTCCTGCTCCTTTCACACACATCCCTCCCCTCCTTCCCTCATCTCTTCTCTCCCTCCTAACCCTTCTCCCCATTCCTTCCTTCCCCTCCCCATGACATCTTTCCTGATGATGTACTTACTGCTGAGCTGTGCAAATCCTTGGCTACAACCACTGACCAGCAATGGGCAAAGGGAAACCTGCTGGCAAAATACTATATACAAAATCAAATAAAAGAATATATATATATATATATATATATATATATAAAATAAAATGTTCAAAAAATATATATATTTATATACAATTATATGTACAATATATAAATTTAAAAAACTAAACTAAAAGATAAAAAAAGAGCAAAAAAGCAACAAACTAAACCAAAAGAAGAAAAAAGAAAAAAATAATAAACAAAATAACAGTAACAAAACTAAAATAAAAGAGGGAAAAAAACCAGGCAATAAAAGACCAAAAAGCTTTTCAAAATATTCTTACAGGACTTAACTTGCCACCCGCCACACCAAACATCCTCTCTCAACCCACAAAAGACTTTCTCCTGATGCGAGCTCTTTTCTGTCCTGAGGTTCTGCCGCTGTCACAGAGCTCTCTTGTAACATCATCGCTTACTCTGCTTGGTTGTAAAGTTCCAAGGCACAGAAAAAAAACCAACCAATTAAAAACTCCTTAAAAGCGCTGAAAGTCCCCATGAAATTACATCTCTGGGAGAAACAGGTTACAAGATCACCAAAAGACCAGAGGGGAGGACAATGCTCAAAGCCACGTGAATAAATAGTGATTATATGAAAAGGGGGCTCCGTGCACTCCTCCACTACACATGGATCTTTGGCTGCATGGGGGGGGGTGCATTCTCAGGGGTTTGTTTAGGTCAGGGCAGGAATGTAACATGCACTGATTTGTATGCACATTGTTTTCCTTACAAAATTTACCTGCAAAGGCTCACAGGTATTTCTGTTCTGATAAAAAAAAACCTCCACAAACCCTTCTGCAAGATTACTTTCATACTGGTTTTGTCTCCGGCACCTTGCAGAGAGACTTTTCTCTGCTTCCTCCACCCTCTCCGAAAAGAAATATTTCCTTGCATTTTTCCTGCGTCTACCCTCTCTCACCCTCATCCCATGACCCCTATTTCCAGAGCTTCATTTGTATTCAAAGAGGCTCCCTCCTGTGCATTCATACCTCTGAGGTATTTATCATATCTCCCTTAGTTTGCCTTTCCTCTAGGGTATACATGTTTAGACCTGTACGTCTGTCCCCATAAGCTTTGCTGTGAAGATCACTGACCGTTTTAGTAACTACCACTGTACAGACTCCATTCAGTTTATGTCCTTTTGAAGGTGCAGTTTGCAGGACTGTACACAGTACTCCAAATGAGGTCTCATCCGGGACTATTACAAAGGCAATATTGCCGCCTTCATTCTGCTGACCAGTCCTCTCCCTGTGCATCTTTCTGGCTTTTGCCATCACCTTATCCCGCCTGTTTGGCCCCCTTAAGATCATCAGATGTGTTCGCCCTCAGAAAAGATGCGAAGCTTGCATCCAACCCGAGGTATCCACCAGGCAAAAAGATACTACAGAGATGTTAGTTTTAAATATTCATATTTTATTTAGATCATTTTAAAAATGTTTATTTTGATTATATACTTATTCCACCAGCCAGTTCCTTTGAGGTATGCGATAATGAGGAACCAAATGTATACCTTAAACCAATAACTAACAATACAAAAAAAATAGGCAGGAGCAGGGCTTTCTTCTTATCGCAATACATGACAAATATTATCTGTCTGTGGGTCCGGTCATGAGTTTATGTAGTCAAAAGAGAAATTGCAAACACTTTTGCAGCACCTGTTAATAAAACTTAAACCGTTCAGTTGGAATTTGTAGAAGTGCATGGCTGGCCAGACGACTCATTTATACAGTCCTGGCCCGATTGTGCCCTAGTGATTAATGTGCCCATTTTTTAATTCCTTTCCCTGTTTCTTTGTGTGTGCAACATCAAATGTAGATGTAAGGTAATACCTAGCTCCAGGGCTGGATTTAAAAGTATTGTGCCCATAGGCAGGGTTGGAGAGTGGGGGGTGGGAGACCTTAGTAATGGAAAGTGTGTGTGTGTGTGTGTGTGTGGGAGGGGGGGCCATCCCCACTCCCATCACCTCCCCAAAGTGCCATAGCAGTGCCCCTTTCAAGTGGATTGTAGAGCAGGCTCCTCCTTAATACAGTTGCACTCCTCTTTGGCCTGGATATTTGGCCCCTTCAAAATGTGGTGCCCTAACCAATTGCCTATATTGCCCATGCCAAAATCCAGGCCTGGCTAGCTTTCTCACTAGCCAAATTGTCACTAGCTTAAGCCCTAAGGCCTAGATTTTCTAACGTACCGCGGCGTCGTGAATCGGGCGGGCCTGCGATCGCTGCCCCTTTTGCGCCCAATAGCGTCATTGTAAAAGGTGGTGCTATTGGGCGCAAAATTGGAAGCGAAAAGGCTCCTTACCTTTTCGCCATCCACAGTGTCTTCGAGGCGTCCACCCCGATTCCTCCTCTTCTGGGTCAGACGCCGCCCCGACTCCGCCCCTTTTTAGCTGTCGCACGTGAAAAGCGACTTTTCACGTGCGAAACGTTCCTTTTCGCGTGTGCTAGCTTTAAAAAATGACCCCCTAAGTTAGGATCCAGTAGTTTGCCGACCATCCCTGCAGGCACTTCCACAGAGGTTTGTCTGGATAGGTCACCGGTGCACTCTTAAAATCAGGCTCTGCATGAGAGGCCTGGTTTTGGCTTTGCTTTTGGAGTTGAAGGAAGTTAGAAGCAGTGGTCCCCATTTCTTAAGTCCCTCAGGCCTGATCCAAGGGGGAAAGCCTCAGCCCTGGCCAGCACCCTCCCGGATCTAGAAGGCATTACCCTTGGAATGAAGAAGAGTTTTGAAAGAGCCGTTGGGTTTTCTGAGAGTTTTGCTTTTGGGAGCCTGATCGAGCCCCAGGAGGAGGTTAAACCCCTGCCTGTGGGAGGTCAGGATACACCGCCGCTTCTCCCCTGCTGCCTGGAGTACAAGGAGGGAGAGCAGTGACCTGACGGAGAAGGATTCTTGAGGTGAATTCGGTTCCTGTTGTTTTGGGAGGAATTCTTTTGCCTGCAGTTCCTGACCACTAGAAGGAGGAGAGGATTTTGCACTTTGAGTGCGTTTTGGGGATTTTCTGTCACCAGAAGTCCCATTCTTACCCAGAGAGAGAGAGAGAGAAGAAGATAAGGAGATCCCAGACCCCAATGAGAACCCACCTGCAGGGCAGGTTTTCCTACTCCTTGCCACCTTGGGGACACTGACTCAGCCATCGAACTGAGGAGAGAGAGGCATCCTTGGACTGTTTATTTATTTTTTTTATGAGAAGGTTTATTGGACAATTTTTGTTGTGAATTGGAATTTAAATACTTTTGGTTGTAGTAAATATTTGTTGACTCCCAGGGTGTCCAGCGTCTTCATTCAGTCTCAGTGGGGCACTAAAGCGAGGACATCCAAAGAGTGAGCATAGCTGAGCGAGCAGCCAAAGAGAGAGACCATGAAATGGTCCCCCCCACCCCTGTGAGCTTAGCGTCCCGGAGATTTATCCTCCTCCCTGCTGGAAGAAACCCTGGCATCCTGGGGAGTGGACTGTGTTGCTGTGAAAAAAAAAAAAAAAAGAACAGAGTTGAGAGAGAAGTTGCCCTTAAAACCAAGACTAATAATGGAGGAAATGGGAGTGAGATTTGTTTCTCAGCCGCTCCCTTCTTAGACCAAAAAAAAAAAAAAAAAATCATGCATCTGTTTTCTGTGCCTTCCCCTTTTTGGTCTCTCTTCTGCTTTCTTAAAGATGTGAGCCATGTGCTGGGACTTGCTCTTTGCTTGCTGTGTTGTTGACAAAATCAGCCTGAAAGGATAAGGACAGGGGCAGATTGTCACCACTGACCAGCAGAATGTCACAGCAAACAGCCAAGCAATATTAGTCACTCAAAGTTCCAGGCTGTCAGCAGACACGCAGGGGTTCCCAGTCTTTCAGGGAATATGGACCCCCTTTCCAGCTTCCAGAACTTTCACTTCTCTTTTATGTTTGCATGCCACGACAAAAGAAATAAGGAGATGCACTCCAGGATCATTCATAATGGGATCTAAACTGAATAGGTAGGGAGGGCAAATTCCCAGGCTAATTGAAAATTGCCCTGGTAATTGAAGGAGGTGGCCATATCACCTCCCCCTCCAGCTGCAATGGGGAGAAGGAAGCAAGTCCAAAAAAAAAAAAGTTCCACGTGGGCGACTTGGCACGACCTGGCAGAAAATCTGCATCGGAGCCTGCAGACCTGCAATCGAATTTTCAAAGGGAAACTTGGGCCGGCGGGGTTCCTGCGTCCTTTTCATCTGCTTTGAAGAAGGTGCAAACTCCGTGCGTGAAAGCGTGCCTAGGGGGTTTCAAAAGTAGACCCTTGCATATACCTTCCCTCCCCCAACCTAGCCCTGCTCCTTTCCCCCGGCAGGTAAAAGTCTGGATGCTGATCACAGTGTCCCCTAATCTTCCTCTCAGTGGCGGGGAGCAGCAATTTTCGAACGGCTTTTATACGGCGGTAAACGGGTGATTACCCACCTACAAAGTTTTGAACCTTACCTTCCCTGAAAACGGACCCCCGTTCGGCCTGCTTTTCTTTTATACTTTATTATATTCTTTTACGATTCCTACGAATACATACAGAAAGTGACCGTCATAAAATAATTTAGATTTTAGAAAAAGCAAAACAGCCTGCTTCTCGAAGAGAGGAAGGTTCCATGTCTGTCTGTCTGTCTGTGTGTCCCCCTAAATAACTTTCATGTTTAATGTCACATCCACACCTTGCTGTTCTCTTGTCCAGCCTCCTCCTTGATCCCTGGTGGCCCCACTATCCCTCCCTCCCTCTCTCTCTACCTCTGTCCAGCATGATTGCAGGGTCCTCTTCTTCTCTCCCCCTTAGGCTGCCATCCTCTCTCACATCCCTTATCTAGGCCAATCATGGATTCCCGCCTCCCTCTTTATCCTCCTTCTCCTCAGTCCTGTCTCACTCCTTCTCTCCTCCAATTTTCCCCCCTCATATTCTCAGCCCAGTTCCCTTTCCTCCTTGCTCTCTTTGAGCCATTTTTCTCCCTTTTCTAGTGCAGCTCTCCTCTTCTCTCTGGTTAGGCCAGTGGCAGAGCTCGTGGCAGCAGTGGGAGATGTTTCCCACCACTGAAATCACCCCAGCTTTCCTGTGCTTTCCTCCGTGCGCGGCGGAGGCTGCAAAGCTTCTGACGGCCACAGTCAGCCCCTTCTCTTCCTCCCACATCCACTTGAAGAGCAGTGGGGTTTATAATTCTTGAAGGTTGCAATTGATCCCTCTCTTCCCAACCTCCGCAAAACATGCAGCAGTGCAGTTTGAGGCTACTAATGGCTGCAAAGGGCACCTCTCTCTCTATCCCTCCTCCTGGTCTGCAGCATGGGCCAAGATAACCCAGAACATGCACTGTGCTGCCGGACCCCATTGCCTTCTCCTTCTTCATGTGCATTTCCACTTTGAAACAGGAAGCATACCAGTAAAGAGAGGAGGGGGCTATAGGGCTTAGCACTGCACATGCATGCTCAGAGTTCAAATGGCCCACACTGCTGGACTCCATGCTGATAAACTAGGAGAGCTGGGAGCATCACCTATTCTCCATCACTTTCGAAGGAGGTCAGCTAAACTTAATCTGATGTTATTGGGCAATGCTGGCTTTGGAAATCTAATTTCTGATGGAATAAACAACTTTTATCACAACTCTGCCGTCTATAACCCAGTTCTTAGATGGGAAATATTTAAAGCTGTACTAAGGAGCAAAAAATTGCTTATTCTATTCACCTGAGCAGGGCTAGGATAGCCAAGCAGAAGATCTTTGAGGCTGAGTGTCTCGGTTTAGAGTTCCAGCATATACATGATTTCTCTAGAACAGTGATTCTCAACTGATGTGTCGCGTCACACCAGTGTGTCGCCAAGCACCAGCAAGTGTGTCCCGTGCTACCCGCAGCTGGCGGGGTGAAGATCAGAGCGCTGGCGGCCGCCAGAGACCAGGCCAGCAGGGGCCTGAAGATCAGAGCACTGCTGCCGTCGGAGACTAGGCCGGCAGGGCCGAATACTGGAGTGCTGGCCACCGCCGGAGACCAGGCTGGCGGGGCTGGACTGAAGTGCTGACTGCTGCCGGAGACCAGGCCGGCAGGGGCGAAGATCTGAGCGCTGCTGCCGCCGGAGACCAGGCAGGTGGGGGCCAAAGATCAGAGCATTGCTGCTGTCACCGGAGACCAAGCTGGCAGGGGCCGAAGATTGGAGCACTGCCGCCACTGGAGGCTGAAGATTGGAACGCTGTCACCGCCAGATACCAGGCTCGTGAGGGCCGAAGATCAGAATGCTGCTGCCGCCAGAGACTAGGCTGGCGGGGGCCAAAGATCAGAGCGCTGCTGCTGCCAGAGACCAGGCTGGCGGGCCAAAGACTGGAGCACTGTCGCCACCAGAGACCAGGCCAGCGAGACCTGAAGTTCGGAACACTGTCGCTGCCGGAGACCAGGCCAGCGGGAGCTAAAGACTGAGCTGTTCAGCTGAGGCCCAATGTGTGTGGGTGGTGTGTATTTGAAACTGGGAGGGTGTGTGTGTGTGTTTGTGTGTGTGGTGTGTATGTGAAGGAGGGTGGTGCTTCATTCTTCATGCCCAGTGTGTTTGTGTGTGTGTGTGAGAGAGAGAACATGTGTATGATTGAAAGCCTATGTGTGAGAGAGAACATGCGTGTGTAGAGAGCATTGTGTGACTGAGAGAGACTGGTCAGAGAGGCGACGTGTTTATGTGTGAGAATGACTGATCAGGGAGGTGACTGATGTGTTTGTGTGTGTGTGTGAGAGAGAGAGAGACAGAGACTGGTTGTGGTCCCTAAGTAAGAGGACAGGTACTGCTGCTTCTGGTGTGGCCTGCCAGGAAAAGGAGTAGGAGAACTGCTGGAGAGGGTAAGTAAAGGTAGCTTTTTAAGTTCAGTTTTCTTGATTGACTGTCATTTTAATTATTAGGTATTATGTGATGTGTCTGCTGTTTTGAAATATTTTATTGGTGTTCAGAGAATTTTTAATATTTTTTAATTGTTTTTAATTGTTAGATCTTCTGTTCACTAGCTCTTTGGAAACATTTATTCATTTATTTTTACAACTATAAAACTATGTGGTGATCAGGGGCGGATTGGCCTATCGGGGGATCGGGCATCCCCCGGTGGGCCGGTTGCTCTAGTTACATGGTCTGCCGAGCGCGGCCGTGACAGAGCTGCGCTCGGCGGACCACGTGGTATCTCCTGGGCCGGCCTGGGCAGCGAATCCCCAGGCCGGTCGTCATCGGGAATCCACCCCTGGTGGGGATCTATAGCAGCTTGGCTTTTTCTGTTTCCCTAATTGGAGGTAAATTGGTGTTTAGGACCTGCTTTAATATTTGTAGTGTTGCCTTTTTTATATGTAGGATTGTTCAATTTGAGTGCATGCCATAATGTAGGTGTAACTTTGTGCAGATTAGTTTATGTGCATTATTGCAGATCCTGGGACTATGTTAAGTGCTATATTTCTGCTTCCATTTCTCCAGTTTTGTACTGCATGCAGAGTGGCTTTATTGAGTTTCCATTTCAGTTTCTGTTTCCATATTTATAATTTGTGGTCTTTCTGTACTTGGTGAAGGTTGATTTTGTGTGAGTGACCTAGGTGAGGTATTTAACTAGCATATAGGCTAGTAAAATACCTCACCTTATTTGTTGTGTTTTCTCAATAGGTGTACTTGTGCCAAACTGCTATCTTTTTAAAAGTAGGGCAATTGCGCCTGATAGTAGAGGGAGTTTGTGTTGCTGTTATTGAAATAACACCAGAATATATATTTTTGTATGGTGAGTTGTTCGGGGAATGTTCTAGTTCTGCTTTATACCCATTGCTGAGGGTCGGGGGTGGAGTTGAGGTTCCTGTGGATGCAAAGTGTACATTTACATTTAGCCTTGTGACAGTCAAATGTTCAGGGTGTCACGCCTGTGAGAACTATCTATCAGGTGTGTCCTGATAGAAAAAAGGTTGAGAACCACTGACTTAGGGAATATGAATGTGCAGCATCTCTGATATCTTTGTATTTTGCATGGTACAGAAGGAAAAATATTTTTGTTTCTATTTCTCCAGTGTTGCACTGCATGCAGCATCTAGCTTCTCAGGGTTTCCAGTTTTTATCCAAGTTTTGTCTGTGTGTTTGTGGTGAAGTATTTTGGTAGTGTGTTTTTTTGTGTAGTGATTCTGTATAGTTTTTGTGTAGCAGTTCAGCTTGTTCTGTTTTCTCGGTAGGAGGTGTATTGGTATTCTAGGGTCAGATGTAATATTTGCAATGCTGGCATTTCATAGGTCCTGCAGCCAGCTGCGGGGGGGGGAGGGGGGGGGCTGGACCCTGATTGGTTGCCCCTTCCCATCTCACTCCCAAGGAAGGTCCTGCACGTGAGTATTGGCACCATATTTTCCAGTGTAATCCCAGCCCCGGCTACGGGTTGCTACCTGATAAAGCTATAAAAGTATTTGCTGTACTTGTAGGGACAGGAACCCTCCCAGGCTAGCTTGAACACTGACCCTTCCTTCCAGGGCCTGGATCCTTGGTTGAGTATGGGGGGTGGGGGGAGATGACTCCCAGGGTCCCAAGAGCTAAGGGTGGCTTCCGTGCATCCTTTATCTGATCCCTGTGGTGCCCAATGGTATTCCTGTCCCAATGTGTGCTGGATGTGCCAAAGAAACAACTGGAGTCACTGCGTTAGTGTCCAAATTAATCTTTACTGATTAAAATGAGGCAAATGGCACAAATCTCAATCCACAAGGATGTTCACTTCTCACAGTTTCCTCCTTTATCTGTAAAGGAAGGTCAAATGCCAGCCAGGCGTCCTTTACATGGGCAGAACCACCCCTTCCACCAGCAATGCTATAATGTTGCAGTCTCTGCGCAGAGAAATAAACTCTCTCTCTCTCTCTCCCCGGGGATTTGGAAGCACCGGATGGGTAACTTCTCAGATATTAGGCTTTGCTTTTACTCACAGTTTGTTGATTCAAACTTGGTTATTGGTGCAGTCCTTGTTATCTCCTTCTGATCCCTGACGGGAGGGATTCCTTGGAACAGGATTCTTAATGCTCCCAGCAGGAAGGAAGGGCAGTCATAACTTCCTCCTGGAGGTTTACAAAACTCAGAAAAACACTGGGGTGGCTCACAGCAGGTCACTGACCCCCCCCCACCCCCCCCCCCCCCCCCCCCCCCCCTTTCCTCACTGAGTCTAACGGAGGTCAGGTCTTCCCTAACCTGCCCAGGACCAGGCCCAACCCCGGGGTTCCCCATTCCCTGATCCAGGAACTGAGCAGGCTCCAGTAAGGCCCCAATACTTAAAGGGTAAAAGTTCCAAAAAAATGACCCAGAAGGGAATAACCCAAACCAGCCAGTGAGTGGACTGGAAAGGAAAACCCACTCCTGACCCCAAACAAAGCTTTCTTGGCTAAAGCCGGCTGAGCCTGTAAAAACAACAAAATCTTAACTCTTTTCTCCCTTTGTACTCAGTACTGAACTTCTCTGGTGCGATCCAAGAAGTGCCTGGGTTACACCAGAAAAAAACCCCCCACTGGAAAGAGCCCTTAGATATATGAGACAATGTTATTATAAATATGGAAATAAAACTGGGTCATTAGTAGGGAAAAAAAAGTACAGAGCATCATGATAAATTCTGAAAAGATGATGGGGATGTCATGGGGAAACATGAGGAAATCAGCAACCTTTTTCTATCTCACGTTACCGAGCTTTATGGTAACCAAGGGAGATGATTGGAGGGCAGTATTAAAATGTATTTAAACAAATGGCAACTCCCAAATCTTTCGGATGATTTTGTCACAGTGCTTTTGTCCCCTGTCACACCAGTGGAAATTCAAAGAACCATTAACTGACTGCCCATTGGGAAATGCCCTAAGTCGGATAGCTGTCATTTAGATATTTTACAAAAAATTTCTAGAAGTGTTCTCAGCAATGTTAAAGGACGTCTTCAATGACTGGTGTCATGTGCTGGTTTCCCAACCTACTCCTGGAGGTATACCTATCTAGTCACATTTTCAGGACTGCTACAATGAAAATGCATGAGATAGATTTGTATTCACAGGGTCTCCAATGTATGCAAATTGCCATGCATATTCATTATGGATATCCTGAAAACCCGTACCTTCAGGAGAGGGTTGGGAAACATTGATTTAGGTATAACTAGGACCCCTCCCCACAGAGATTTGATTACACAGACTTAACTGAACATTATACAATGAGCATTATACACCGAACATTATTCACCACATTACATCTTCCCCCTTTTCTATTATGAACACTTTCACATACTAGACAACAAATCAGTACTTCTGAACAACCCACTGGGCAAAGAGTAGGCTATCATAAACCTGAAGCAGATGAAGATTGTTCTGCAACAGATGTCCATCTTCAGACTATTAATCCAGTCTAACAAATGTTTCACTATTCGGCCTGATCCAGTAGTCGTGATCTTTTGCAGATCACTGCTTTGAACAGGCTTCAGATAGCCTGGCAGGTCTGGAACCAGTCTCCTGGATTGCTACAGGATCTATTTCACAAGTAATGGGCTGGATATGCTGTTGATTATACCTGGTTAATGTGCCATCTGAGATCTGGAGCAAGTCAGAGTGTAATGTGTCATATTGCCCTATAACTATGGCTATCCTGTCTCAAAGCTTCTCATCATCTGTTATGAGATGAACCAGGTTTCCTGTAATGACAGCTTATAGCATTTTCACTGAATGATGTCTACTGCAGAAAGTCTCATAGTTTGTGTTTAGCTTTTGCATCATTTGTTGGACAACAGTAAAATCAGATCACTGTGGTGCAGGTGTCACTAGCAGTGAAGCATCAGTATGGAGACGTAGCTGCATTAGCTGGACTCTCCCTCGTAAGTTCTGCTAGTATATTGGGGTAACTCAGAAGGGTAAGAAAGGGATTCTGGTTGATACAGGAACTTTTTTGCTGTGGTTAACACTTTTTCTGCTATTCCATTCGCTTGGGGAAAATATAGGTTCATTATCATATGGAAGACATCATATTGAGCTTAAAGGTAAGACAACAATTGGGTCTTGATCTGGGGGCCATTGTCAGTTACCAGGGTCTTGGGTGATCTAAATCAGACAAAGAGGCTCTTAGGGCTTCCAGTTATTGCTGCACTAGAGAGGGTAGTTACATACAGGATTTAAATCCAAAGACAGCAGTCAATAACTATTAGGTAAGTATTATGTTTAATGTCACATAGGTCAGCTGTCACCTTTTCCCAAGGAAGATCAAGCAGCTTTGACACGAGGAGGGCCTTGAGCTAGATAGGTCTACAGATGAAACAATGTTGACAAGAGAGAACATTTTCTTTTATCTGGCATCCAATGCCTGGCCACCAGTTTGTTTCTGCCTCTCCCTGCATTTGGCAAGCCCTAAATAACCATAATGTATTCTCTGCACTATGCCAGCTCTCGAGCTCTTAGGAATGATGACAGTCATAATGTGTCAACATCTCATTTGACTGACTGAGGTGTCCTCTGACTGAATGATATTCTTTTGCTACATCCAGCACATTTTGACCCCAGTCTGGCCAGCCCATCTTTAGGACAGCTTGAAGTTTGTCATCAGTCTGTTCTGCTGCCACAGGGACTGCCATTATAGGTCTGTGCATTTCTGTTTCCTAGACATTGGCTGAAATTTTCTGGTTTGGTTCTTGAAGGTCAGAGTTGTGCTTTGGGTACCAGGGTAACATGTCTTCTAATAGCAAACCCTGGCGCTATTCTGTCACAGGATTGAACCTCATTAGGCAGATGAGTAATCTTTGGCATCGTAAAGGTGCTTTATCTAGGTATTTTCTGTTGATAAGGCTAACAATAGGCTTATAGTCCATCATAAGCCGATAGCTTTCAAAGCCATAAAGGTACTGATAGACTCTTTCAGAAGCCCAGACACTTATCAAGCATTCTTTTTCGATTTCAGCACAGTGCCACTCTGCCTCAGTAAAAGTGGAAGAACAGAATGCTACTGGCTTGAAAATGTTATGTTCCTGCATTATTAGCACATCTCCTATGCCTTAGCCGCTTTCATCATTGCTCACCACCATTGCAAGTTAGGGCTGAAGAATGCTAAGATGGAAAAATATGGAAATTTCAGAGCTTCAAAAGCTGCTTTTTGAGGCTGGTACTGCATCTATCCATCTAAGAGCTACCAACAGTAGCCAATAACTTGACAGATGCACCGATTGTGTTGATCCATAAGAAGGACAAAGATGAGCTTAATCCTAACTCGTTCTTTTTCTCTGATTAACACATCAAGATTTTGGCTAATATACACCAATTTTTTCTGGAGAATATCATGCTATTTATTATGAATCCAGATCAGACATGAAGCGAAATGCTGACAGATAACACTCGAAGGCCTCTAAACATTGTTCATTTGGCTAGGAGGGAAAACATAACTGGTGCTGTGATATTGCAGAATGCCATAAAAAGCACTGGATAGGCTGGGGTGGCTGTTTTTATTTGCTGTGTTAACTAGGTTTGGATTTCCTAATAAGTTTGTTGAATGGAAATGGGCATTATACATTAATCCTAGATCCTGGTGAATGGTGTTTCTTACGTTTTGCTTTTCCTATACTGACTGGAATAGGCAGGGCTGCCCCATATCCCCTTCTCGATCTGACTGTTGAATCCCTGACACAAGCTATATAGGAATCAGCATGTCACTGGCTTCAAAGTTAATGACATGTCCCTTAAGATATCATTAAATACCAGTGATATCTTGCTGTTTATTTTACATATGTTTACCCACAGAAAGGGGCTTTTTGATTATTACTCATCCTCTGCTTGGAGGGTAGAGGAAAGGGGTGTCACACTGCCCTTTTGAGTCAGTCTGCAAGCATGCAAGCCCAGTATATTGCATATACTGGGCATTTAATATATGTAAATCTATCTCATGTATATTCATTGATGATATGCTAAAACTTTGATTGGCTGTGGGGTCACTAGGATAGGTTTGAAAACCTTGCATTGTATGGAAAGCCAAATTCTTTTCCAGTCTTCTCGTGGAGGGATCTGAACCTCATCCTGGCCTCAGCAAATAAGTCTCTAAAAGGTTGATGGGTTTTTTGTTCCAGTTTTCAGATCAGAAACATTCCTCTCATTGTCCTAATACTACTACTGAGAGCCTGTATCTTATGATGCCAAATTCTTTACTCAAAAAATTATTTTTAAAAATATATTTCTAACTACTTGCCCCAGACAGGATTATAAAATTATATTTTCATTTGAAGGATAGCAGGAAAGTCAAATGACTGTTGTCATGGTTAAAAGGGGAGGTGAAAGGGGATATTTTAGCTAAAAGAACTTCTTTCAACAATTGGAAAGAGGATCCAACTTAAGAAAATAGGAAAAAGCATACGCTCTGGCAAGTTAGATGCAAAACATTGATAAGGTGGGGGAAAAAAGAGAACCTGAAAAGAAGCTGGCTGTAGAGGCAAAATTTCAAATTAAAACTTTTTCAAATACAGCTGTAACCAAGAGCCATTCTTTGGTTACCAGTAGGCCCAGGGAAGCACTACCGAGAGCAGGTTAGTGGATGCGGGGAGAACCCGTAGGGGGATGGCCATTCCCAGGCCCTTCAAAGGAAGGGACTGAATCTGAATGGGCTCTCCCCGCATCCACTAATCTACTCTTCTTAGTGCTTCCCTGGGCATACAGGAGGCAGTCGTGTATAATTTTTGGAGAGTCAGGAGGTGGTAGGCGTTTACCTTTTATTGCATTTTCAGGCCCAGTCAGTGGGATCAGGCTACCCAGCCTAGGAATCCTAACCAGTGCTGGGAAGGTGTTCCTGCCAGTCTACTCCCTAGCTGGTCTGGATACGCTTCTGGGTTGTTTTCAGGATTTAGAGCTTTTCTTGGTGGGAACCTCACTAGACACCTGGGCCTTTCTTGGACTCAGAGCATGGGGAACCCTGTGTTTGGCGAGCCCAGGGATAGGGAAGACCTGCCCTCAGAGATGGTGACCCGTTGTGAGGAGTAACTCCAGTGTTATATTTGGTTAAGGAAAAAGGGACATTGAGTTTAGCCATCCAGGAGGAATATTTTTGACTGCCCCTTCCTTCCTGAAAGGGAGCAGGGTAAGAAACCTGTTTCTAGGTATCCCTCCCATAAGGGATCTAGAGGAGAGCCAGAGACTGAGATAATCCAAAGAGAGGAAGAAACTGCTAACCATGAGTATAGAGCTGTAAAGAGATTAGAGGACACCCATCAGGAGTCTTCAGCCCCTGGAGAAAGGAAATGTATAAGGACATGATTTTTGGCCATCCGTGGAAAGGATTTCCTGCCCAACTTAAAGGCTGCTTTGCCCATCAGGACTTTCATCTCACCTAATCCAGGTAGGATCCTTTGCCCTGTGAAAGATTCCTGCAAAGACAGAGGCAAAGTTATTATTAAGAAGAGAAAAACTGTGGTTCTGGAACCATATTTATTGTGCCACCTGCAACTATTTTATATAGCAAATTTAAGTTTGGACACTAACCCGGTACATCCAGTGTCTTTATTTGGGCACACAGGAAGAGAAGTGACCCCTCTCCTAGCGATAACTAAGAGGAAGTTAGCCATCCCTGCACTGGAACCTGAAAGAAACCCTTTCCCCCCAAGCCAAAGGATCCACACCCTGCGGAAGGGCAACAGAAAAGAGCTAGTCAGGGTTCCTGCCCCAAAGAGTTTATAAATTCTTTTATGGCCCTACCCGTGCAGGACAGGCACAGTAGGGAGGGGTTATACATCAAAGCATGAAGCCTGTAAGGGAGTCATCTGGGTCATTAGATGATCAAGGGGTAAAAGGGGCACTTAGGAAAAACAAGGCCATAGTAGAAAAACGAAATTCATTCTTTCTTTGGTGTTTACTGAGGAGGATGTTGGAGAGATACCCATGCTAGAAATGGTATTTAATGGTGATGATTTGGAGGAACTGAAGCAAATCACGGTGAACCTGGAAGATGTAATAGGGCTGACTGACTAACTAAAGAGTAGGAAATCACCTGGACCAGATGGTATACATCCTAGAGTTCTGAAATAACTCCTAAATGAAATTGCAGATCTAGTACTAGTAATTTGTAACCTATCATTAGAATTGTCTATCATACCTGAAGACTGTAGGGTGGCCAATGTATCGACAATTTTTAAAAAGGGCTTCAAAGGTGATCTGGGAAACCAGTGACCCTGACGTCAGTGATGGGAAAAATCATAGCAACTATTCTAAAGAACAAAATCACAGAACATATAAAAAGACATTGTTTAATGAGTCACAGCCAACATTGATTTACCTAAGGAAAGTCTTTCCTCACCAATCTGCTACATTTTTTTTGAAGGGGTTAATAAACATGTGGATAATTGTGAGCTGGTGGAATGCATTCATTTGGATTTTCAGAAGGCATTTGACATGAGAGATTCCTGAGAAAATTAAAAGGTCCTGAGATAGGAGGCAATGTCTGATTATGGATTGTGAACTGGTTAAAAGATAGGAAACAGAGAGTAGGACTTAATGGTCAGTTTTCTCAATGGAGGAAGGCAAACAGTGGAGTGCACCAGGGATCTGTACTGGGATTGATGCTTTCTAATATATTTATAAATAATCTGGAATAAATGAGGTGATAAAATTTGCAGATGACACAATTATTCCGAGTTGTTAAATCACAAGCGGATTGTGAGAAATTGCAGGAGGACCTTGCAAGATTGGGAGATTAGGCAGCCAAATGGCAGATAAAATTTAATGTGGACAAAATGATGCACAAAGGGGAAAGTAATCCAAACTGTAGTTACACAATGTTAGGTTCCATAACAGGAAAAGCATTTAGGTATCATTATGAACAATACTTTGAAATCCTTGACTCAGTGCGTGGCAGCAGTCAAATAAGCAAATAGAATGTTGGGAATTATTAGGAAAGGAATGTAGGATAAAACTGAGAATGTCATAATGCCTCGGTATTGCTCCATGGTGAGTCCACACTTGTAATACTGTCTACAGTTCTGGTCACCGCATCTCAAAAAGATATAGCTAAAGTGAAAAAAGTAGAGATATGGGCAACAAAAATGATATAGGGGATGGTACAGCTCCCCCATGAGGAAAGGCTAACGAGGTTAGAGCTCTTTGGCTTGGAGAAGAGATGGCAGTGAGGTCATGAGAGAAGTCTATTAAATCATTAATAGAGTAGAAAGGATAAATGTAAATCAGTTGTTTACTCTTTCAAAATATACAAAGACTAGGGGACACAATCATGAAGTTAGTAAGTAGCACATTTAAAATTGGAGAAAATATTTATTCACTCAGGGCCAGATTTTAAATCTTACGCGCGCAGGGTACATTTGTGCACGCTACCCGGCGCGTATAAATGTACACCCGATTTTATAACATGCGTGCGCTGCTGCGCGCATGTTATAAAATACAGGGTCGAGGTGCACAAGGGGGTACACACTTGTGCACCTTGCGCGCACCGAGCCCGAGGGGAGCCCCGATGGCTTTCCCCATTCCCTCCAAGGCCGCTCCGATTTCGGAGCGGCCTTGGAGGGAACTCTTCTTTCGGTCCCCCCACCTTTCCCCTTTCTAACCCACCCCCCAGCCCTACCTAAATCCCCCCCACCTTATTTTATTTTTTACGGCTGCCGGCATGCGAACGTCCGGCATGGCTGCTGTGCCGGAGGACTCGGGACTGCCCCAGATCGGCACCACGCCCCCGTCCCCGCCCCGGAACGCCCCTTTTTCAAAGCCCCGGGACATACGCGCATCCCGGAGCTTAGGCTCGGTGCACACAGGGGTAGGTTTTCGGGGGTTACGTGCGAAACCCTTTGAAAATCTACCCCTATATGCACAATTAAGCCAGACAGTGCCTGGCCACCCATGAATCTGTTAGCATTGACCCGGTTGGTTTTTGGGAAACTGTGGCCTGCTGGTACCAACCTGGCTACCCCATAACTTACTGTATCACAAGGTTTACTGAACTTCTCTTTCCTGTTCATGCCACATCCTTTCATATTTTTTAATTTTAAAATTTGATTTATATAAAACTTTGTAATTATTGTTTGATAAAAGTGCTTTCAAATCAAATTTTAAATTAATTTTAACATATTATATTTGAATTCCTTCAAGCTGCCTCTCTGCAGCCCATTTAAACCTCCAGAAACAGCAGTGGTCATGGCAAACGTCACCAGCTACCTCGCACACATGCTGCAGCTGATTGGCGACATTGGCTATGAAGTCATACATGACATCACATGCACACCGCACAAATCAGTTAGCACCCATTTTATGGGAGGTGAAATGTGAAGCCGCTCCAAGGAAGATGTGGAAGCGCACGGCATCACCTTACAATATTTAAAAAAAATAACATGGTAATATTGAAAATGTTGACCTGATACAAGCTGTTCAGTACTGCCGGATCTGGATCGCAGAAACATTACATCTATGGAGCAAAGTCCTCTTGAAAGTCCCTTTATCTACATTTTGGTATCTTACTTATGGAATCATAGTTCATTGCTCCTTTAATAGGAAAATTGGTTTAATGGCTAATTTATGCACAGTGATGCAAAATTACCCCCAGAGTGGTTTACTGAGCTTTAGGAGAAATCCTCAGACGTGAGTCAGGCCTCTTCTTTCCCAGTGGTTGTGTCTGACCCTGGAACAAGTCCCCCTGTGCCCCTGAGTATGGAATCATGGTTTTGACCTTGGCTTAATCTTCACATTGGATCTTCCCTGTAATTGCTGTTTGATAAACATGTTACATGCTCAGCCCTTAACTCCTTCCACAGGGCATTAATGCCAGGAAACACTTTCCCTATCAATCATCTCCACATAATCTAAATGACTTCCATACATGCTTGGCTCTCTTGTTATGTATTATTTATTATAATTATTTCATTCTATATTGAAGAATTATGCAATTTCATTAAGCTCTAAAATTCCTTCTTTTACACATCCAAAACTGCTCAGCCTTTGAAGAATATGGATGACAGACACTGCACAGACAGCTCACTGCCTCCTACCCCCACACCACCATTTTCAGGGGTCTGTTTCTTTCTGAAACATGTGATAGTGGACAGGTGGCAGTTGTAAATCTTCCTCTTCATCTCCTTCATCACTACAGACTATTTCGAAGGCCAGAGTGCTGAGGTGTGATGGGATTTCTTCCCCTGTGATAGACCTCACGAGGTCCGTTACCCTAGGAAGACAAAACACAAGTGTGCTTTCAGACAGAGAGAGACCTGGTAAATTGCACGCGTGCGTCCACACACAGAAAATAGTGAAAAAACTGGAGAAGAGGGCGGAGGACACACACAGGGAGCAAGCTGGGGAACACAGGGAAAAGCAGGGAACACAAACGGAAGTGAGAGAGGGATACCCTCACACACAGAGGAAGCAACAGGAGTCGCACCAATAAAGGGTATGGGGGGAGGGGGAGGGGATATATGCATATTGTACATTAGATGGAGCAAGTCAGATCAAAAAGAGCAAGCGACTGGGCCACCTGCACACACAAATGCAATACGGTGCACCCACCCAGTGCACGTGTTTACTCGCGGTTGGGTGCGCGCTTTGGGTGAGCAAGAATAGCATCCGATACAAAAAGGAGATTAGCGCACCCTAACAAACGTGTACCCTCTAGAGCCCAACGCATGTAAATCATGCGTTGGGTAATTGCCAGGTTCTTGTGGCCTGGTTTTGGCCTCTGTTGGAAACAGGATGCTGGGCTTGATGGACCCTTGGTCTGACCCAGCATGGCAATTTCTTATGTTCTTAATCCCATGTAGATGAAGACATTAACTATTAACCTACGATGCAGGAAAATGCCCCAAAGGCCGAGTGTCCGATGCATATTTTTTGACGCGGGGGAATTTAACTCCAGGTCCAGAGGTGGAATAAAGTTAACTTGTAGGCGAGGGCTTATAAAAAACATTAAAAAATACGGTCCTCTGAGTTGTGATAAATGTGTCCCGTCCTCCCTTAGTATCATCTGACTCTTAAATTTACTACTTGCAGTGGAGAAAAATATATGTATATTGATTTGATTAAAAAGCACACTTTTCTTATGACTGCACAATTCAGACACCCATAGCAATGAGTGCCTGATATAATAAACTTCATCACTGAAATTAGCACCTTAGCAAAATAACCAAAAAGAAGCATGATGAAAACGGACACTCATACTGAGCACCCGCTGCAGTCGTGGGTGCCTGATGCAATAAGCGTTTGAGCGCCAGAGACGCACGATTCTACCTTAGCGCGCCCTTTTTTTTACGCTGCCCTGATTTTCCTCCTAGTTCAAATACTGCATCAGGCACACAGGGGATGTGGCTGCGCGCGCATCAGGACAATAGGCGTTCAGTACGGGTGCCCGTTTTGAGCATGTGTCTTATTGCATTGGCCCCGGAGGGAGCAGTGGACAGTCACATACACAAGAGGGGTGAGCAAAGGACCCAGAGAACATGAACAGGAGACGTGCCTTCTTTTCTAGGCAGTTTCACACATATTATTCACAAGTGGAAGTGATATCGTCAAGGGACCAATCTCTGGTCTAGTTTAACACCAGGCTCATGTGTTCATTCCTGGCCATAAAACTGCAAATAATTAGAACTCCTGGGACCCGTTTCTTGCTTTAGAGAAGTTGATTATTCTAGCCCTTTGCAAAAGCATAGAATTGGTGTAAATCTTCTAAAGACCTAGAGGTCAGAACAACTAAAGGGACCACAATATCACCACGCCTGGTACAAGTGCCCTAATGCAGACATTGTCAGAAATACCATACAGGGACCAGCAGCAGCAGCAGCAGCAGCGGAAAAATCCCTTACAGTTAGCACCAGTAGAGAGGTTCTGTACACGGACCAACACCAGGGACCAGCGCCAGGAGCGAGATGCTGTACAGAGACCAGTACCAAGACAGCTATATTGTATCTGGCGACCAGCGCTAGCGCAGAGATCCTGTACAGGGGCAAGGGCTGGCAGAATCGATACCAGAACTGGCGCTGGCAGAGATATTTGGTATCAAGAGACTGTAGTGTCATAATATACTTGGGCAGAGTTCCTGCTGCTGGCAGGGAGAAGGGGGGTCTGAAGCTCAGAAATGCAGGCTCTGGGGGTCTGTTGCTATTTTTAAGAAGGGGTTAGGGAGGGGGCATGCTGGCTCAGGAAGGAGAAAGGAAACAGCAAGCACAGGATGTTTACTCTTACAGCCCAGCCATCTGCAGGCTGGAGGGATGAATCCTTTCAGCTGTTGTTGGAGAAATAATTCCATCTACTCTGCAAGTGCTGAATGTGAAGACCGGCGCAGACAGTCCCAGCCCCACATCTGTACCCGATTACACAGCGGAGCAGGTAGCACACTTCCAATGCCGGATATGGAAGCTAGTTGTGTCGTTGAGGTGCATTAACAGGCCACATTTATTTATGTATTTATTTTTAGCTTTTATAAACCGACGCTCCTGTTGTAAGAGTACGCAGAAATGCGTTAGCATGTTTATAGTAGCAAGTGGTTAAAATAACTAGCTCCTGGTCACTGGTTACTGCCACTCATGCAGAGCTAGTTAGTTACAGTGGCTAACTCCTGCCACACGTATGTAAGTGGTTGCTGTTCACAGAAGAAAATCAGTCTATTCTGAGCATGTGTGTGTGTGTGCAACACAGTGTCAAATTCTGTCCCCTGTAAATAGTTTGCCCTTTAGTTGCATGGCTTCTGTGGCTTCAGCTGGCCTGAGTGCCCTCAGTGTGATAGAGTTCTCATTAGGCCTCGCCTGCCTGTGAGGTCAGTGTAGTGGTAGTGTGCTAAGGAGCAGCGCCACTCCCCCACTTGAGAGGGGTGGTCGGAAAATACAAAAGACTGCTCCCACATGAAACAGGAGGTAGACAGGAGTCAGAGATCCCAAGATCTGGAGTCTTGCCTGTGGCGTGGAGCTATCTCTTGAAAGAGTGTCTCCAGGGGCCTTTCCCTTCACAGAGAAGGCTCAGAAGTGAGTTGAGAAGAAGATGTTCCTGGGAATGTAAAGAGAGTCCTACAGAGCTGAGGAGGCGACAGAGGAAGGACAGCCTTCCTGGGAAAGTCTACCAGAGTGAAGCTGGGAGCCTTAAGGAGAAAAAGTTTTCTCTGGAGAATGTGAGGACCAGGGTACTGGGAAGTGCCAGGGAAAGGCAGACTTTGGCGAAATTTCCAAGGCAGGTTTAGTGATTCAGTTACAATCAGCCTGAGACACCAGAGAAATAAAAGAAGAAAAGGACTTTGGAGGAAAAGATTACAGCTTCCAAAGAGGTACTTGGGGGGGTTCAGGTTGGAAAGGGTTCCCGGCTCAAAGAGCTGACCTGTTTTGGGTGAGAAGGCGAAGAGAGACTGTTTTTATTTTTGTGTCTTTTTGGACTGTTACCTTTGGAGCACTATTCAGAAGTGTATCTTGTTGGACTTTAATTTCCCTTACATTAGTCAATAAAGAAGATTTTTATTTTGAACAGCAGCATTGATATGGATCATGTCTTCTTTGAGAGTACTTGGACTGGTGAGCAGAAAGAGCCCCTACGAGTACAAAACCTTAAGGGCCTTAAAAAAAAGTGAACTTTTCTTCGCTGTAAGGAAATACCGGCAGGTGATGAGGCCTTGCATGGTCCACAGCCCTCTTTTGTTGCCCCTGTGCCCAGAACCAGAATGGGCTTTGGGTCTACATGTGTCTAACTCAGCACTTCACAAACCTGCCCCCGTAACACCATGGCCAGTCAGGTTTTCAGAATATGTATTTATTTATTTAGTTATTTATTTATTTATTTATTTATTATTTTTATATACCGACATTTGATCTCAATCGAGATATCACATCGGTTTACATTCAGATACATTTCTTTATCCCCAGAGGGCTTACAATCTAAGTTTTTGTACCTGAGGCAATGGATGTACAAATAATGTAAGGACCTTGTAGCTGCTAATTACATTTATCCCTGAATCATACTATTAGTCAGAGATGGTATTGCCCTAGTTCCATGCAACCTTGCTGGCTGTTTACATTTTTTGTTTTTGCCAGTTAGGGTGTCCAAAGACCTATATAGGGATGTTGAGTTGCTTCTAGGTTAGAAAGGAGCAAGGAGAGACATGTAGGGTCTCTGAAGAAGTGAAGAGCTATAGAAACTTGTCTCAAGAAAGAAAATGATTTGAATAATCTAATTCTCTTTGCCTCAGGATTAAAACAGTGGTGTCTTATCTGCAAATTCTGGCAGGACAAGCCGTTTTTTCTGTGGAAGATCACCAGGGTACAAGATAATTGGGATGTTTCCCATCTGGCATCAAGGCTCTAACCTATGTGTGTTGCATGGTATTAGAAGTAACCAATTTACTGAACTGCTGTGTTGGACTTGAAAGAGGTGGAAATTGATCAGTGCCAGTAGAAGACCTCTGTACCTTTGTCTAGCCTCCAGGGTTGAGACATAAGAACCGCCATACTGGATCAGACCAAGGGTCCATCAAGCCCAGCATCCTATCTTTGACAGTGCCCAATCTATAAAGGTAATATATCACAGAAGGTATATCTTGTTTCCTAATACCATTAAATCACAAACTCATAAAGAAACACTACTTGCTCTATTTCACATAGTACGTTTATTAATACAAAATTCTCTTTATAAACAACATATTATTAATACTAATACCACTTTACCCCACATAAAAATACCCCCACATACCATCTATATAAAATCAGACCCACATCATTCACACCATACACACACCAATTATCATAAAAATCCAACAAAACATCGTTATCGAGCATGTGGTGGAAGAGGATGTAAATGACATTGATATTGAAATGGGAAGAATTATGATGTAGGATGGATATGTAAATGTTCTGAGAAACATTCCCTGAGGAAGCCTTATTCAGGCGAAACAAATGGGGATCCTGTTTTGTTGGATTTTTATGATAATTGGTGTGTGTATGGTATGAATGATGTAGGTCTGATATTATATAGATCAGCGGTTCTGAACCGATGTGTTGCCACATACCGGTGTGTCACGGCTCCCTGTGTCCCACTGCCCCGCTTGTACTTCCCTTTTCCCCAGGGGCGGGACTGAAGAGTGGAGAGATCTGTGCGCCACCACCGGAGCCAAGGCCAGCGGGGCCAAAGAATGGAGAGAGACCCTGCGCACCGCCGGAGGCCAGGCCGGCAGGGCCTGGAGAGACGTTGCACACCGCCGGAGCTCAGGAGGCTCCATGTGAGCTTCTGTGTGTGTGTTTGGTAGAATGGGTGCCTGGGTGCGTGAGTGGCAGCTTTGTGTGTGTGTGGTAGAATGGGTGCCTGGGTGCGTGAGTGGCGGCTTTGTGTGTGTGTGGTAGAATGGGTGCCTGGATGCGTGAGTGGCGGCTTTGTGTGTGTGTGTGTGTGGTAGAATGGGTGCCTGGGTGTGCGAGTGGCGGCTTTGTGTGTGTGTGGTAGAATGGGTGCCTGGATGCGTGAGTGGCGGCTTTGTGTGTGTGTGTGTGTGGTAGAATGGGTGCCTGGGTGTGCGAGTGGCAGCTTTATGTGTGTTTGGTAGAATGGGTGCCTGGATGCGTGAGTGGCAGCTTTGTGTGTGTTTGGTAGAATGGGTGCCTGGATGCGTGAGTGGCAGCTTTGTGTGTGTTTGGTAGAATGGGTGCCTGGATGCGTGAGTGGCAGCTTTGTGTGTGTGTGGTAGAATGGGTGCGTGAGTGGCAGCTTTGTGTGTGTGTGTGTGTGTGTGTGTGTGTGTCTGTGGTAGAATGGGTGCCTGGGTGTGTGAGTGGCAGCTTTTTGTGTGTGTATATGGGAGAATGGGAGAATGCAAGAGCACTTGTGTGTGATTTGAGAGCTTGTATGTAAGTGACAGAGCATGTGTGTGATTGAGAGAGAGAGAGACTGGTCAAAGGTGATGCGTTTCTGTGAGAGAGAGGCTGGTCAGGAAGATGACTGGTGTGTGTGTGTGTGTGTGTGTGTGTGAGAGAGAGAGACAGAGACTGGTCAGAGAGGTGACTGGTGTGTGTGAGGAAGAGATACTAGTTAGGGAGGTTACTGGTCTGTGTGAGATAGAGACTGGTTGTGACTGGTTGTGCGCCCTAAGGAAGAGGACTGTGAGGACAGAACTTCAGCATCCACTGCTGCTTCTGGGAGTGCTATTGGCCTGCAAGGGAAAGGAGTAGGAGAGTTGCTGGAGAGGGTAAGTAAAGGAGGCTTTTTAAGTTTATTTTTCTTGATTGACTGCCATTTTAATTATTGGGTATTATGTGAATTGTCTGCTATTTTGAAATATTTTATTGATATTTGGACAATTTTAATCATTTTTATGAGTTTTTAATTGTTGGATGTTATTCTCTTCATCAGCTGTTTTGTAACATTTATTAGTATAGTTTTACAATTATTTCTGAGTGGGTATCTATCTATAGCAGCTTGGCTTGCTCTGTTTTCCTAATAGGAAGTGTATTAGTGTTTAGGGTCTGGTTAAATATTTGTAGTGGTAAATTACTGTCTTTTCATAAGGAGGGGTATTGTGCCTGCCAGTAAAGAGAGTATGTTTTGCTTTTACTGAGAATGTCATCAGAACCAGAATATCTTTTTTTGTATAGTGAGTTGTATGGGTAATGCCCTAGTTCTGCTCTGCACCCATTTTTGGGAGTCGAGGGGATTCCTGAGGATGCAGAATGTATATTTACATTTTGTCCATGAAGGTCACATGTTCAGTGTGTCACGCATGTGAGAACCATCTGTCAGGTGTGTCCCTGCTGAAAAAAGGTTGAGAACCACTGATGTAGATGATATGTGGGAATATTTTTAAATGGGGTAAAGTGGTATTCGAGTATTAATAATATGTTGTTTATAAAGAGAATTTTGTATTAATAAACGTACTATGTGAAACAGAGCAAGTAGTGTTTCTTTATGTGTTTGTGATTTAATGGTATTAGGAAACAAGATATACCTTCTGTGATATATTACCTTTATGGATTGGACACTGTCAAAGATAGTATGCTGGGCTTGATGGACTCTTGGTCTGATCCAGTAGTTCTATCCTGGACGGGATTCAATACGGGAACTCGGGCACCAAGGAATGAAGAGAGACTGAAGGTGCCTGATGAAATGAAAGGCCTGAGCCTTAGCAGTCCACGTCCAGAGGATAGGGACGGAAGCGTCACTGATTGGCAAGAATCGAGGCTGGCGGCAAGTGGAAGTTGTAGCAAGCAAAGGAGAACTCTGAACTTGGAAAAATCTATAGTGTAGCCAATCGTAGCAATGGTCAGGGCATGGAGATAGTAGGCGTGGTCAGGTGAAGCAATGGTCAGGGCACGGAGATAGGTGTAGTCAGGCGAAGCAATGGTCAGGGCACGGAGATAGCAGGCGTAGTCAGGCAAAGCAATGGTCAGGGCACGGAGATAGGAGGCGTAGCAAGACGTAGCAGTGGTCAAGGCTTGGAGAAGGCAGGCAAGGTTAGACGTAGCAATGGTCAAGGCTTGGACAAGGCAGGCGAGGTCAGACGTAGCAGTGGTCAAAACCAGGAAGTCAATCCAAACACACAGACTAGATGAGCAGGGGAGACAGGAACCAGGAACTATGGAGAATCAGGAACATGGAGCAAGGTAGACGAGGATAGCAAAGAGTACTCGGAATACGAGGACACCTGTTTCAAAGGCAACGCTATGGAGCGAGGCCTGAGCATTTATACCCTGAAGGATCTGACATCAGCATCCGGGTCCGTGGCCTGGTTCCCACCGCGGGCCCCTTTAAAAGAATCACCGATGTGCGCATGTGTGCCTAGGAAGGGTTGTGGCGCTGCTGGCGTCTCTCTGCGGACCATGCGGAGAGGCCGGACGAACAGAGGCATCTTGGCTGGAAATCCCAGGTAGTGTGGCAGGGCCTGAGGCGCTGGAGGGAGCCCGAGGTCGGAGCTGGCGGCCCATCGCCACCAGCGACGGGGGAGCTGGAGACTGGAGTCCATCTAAGGAGGTGAGAGGGCCGCGCCGCGGGGCTGCTGCGGGCGGCGTGCGTAACGGTTTCCATCTCTTTCAAGTCCAACACATCAGTTCAGTAAATTGTTTATAAAGATAATTTTGTATTAATAAACGTATTATGTGAAATAGAGCAAGTAGTGTCCAATCCATGTCATAAGTATCCAGCAGGATCCCAAAAAAATAGGTCTAAAACAGTGGCGTAGCCAGAATTGATATTTTGGGTGGGCACAAGGTTAACATGGGTGGGCTGTAGGCATGCAGGTCTACTAGTTGTTTTCTTACTGATAAATAATGCCATATACTGCACTCTAGAATGGCTTTCTAAGTAATGTGCAACAGCCATTATGTATCATGTATGAAACTTTAAAATAATTTGCTTCAATTATTTCTAGCACTTACCAGCATTAAAAATTCCTTATTAATCAGAATTTATTTTATATTTATTACAGTTTGTAAATGCACAAGTATAGAAATCAATCAGATCCAATCATGTAATAAAACAAAAATTAATGTATTCTTTCATGAACCATCTTTGCAGAAACCCAGAAATCTTCATAAGTACAATAAAATATAATTAATCATCAGAACAGGTACAGCACAGAGCTAGGGTAATTCACATTACAACTAACATGAAAAAAATATTCAAATTCTGGTGTCACCTCAGCAAAAAATAACCCCCCACTGCTATTTTGTGAAATAACACAAACTCTTGCAAAGAAAGAGGCATCTAGAACCTTGCCATACAGTCACAGCACTGACTCTCAGGATTCAAATAACAGCAACCTTATGAAAAAGCAGCAATGCAAATACTACACCCAGCCCTAGAACATTAATACATCACCTACGGGAATAACAGAACAAGCAGAACTACTACTACAGAGAAACTACACACTAGCAGAAATACTGCATTTAAGTCACACAGACAGGCAAAACTGAGACCGACCCTTACCTAATATAGAAATAAGACTATAAATTAGAAACAGAAACATGCAGATAAAACCAAAATAGAAAGCCTGAGAAACTAAAATTTCTGAACAGTGGAATACTTAAGAAAGAGCAAAATATAAAAATATAAGAAATGCACATTCCCAAAGATGACATATTTAAATTGCTCGTAATAATAAGGCTAAAGTACAACAGATTATCAACAAAACAAATCACAGTGAATTACGTTTTTTTGTATCATTAAGTAGACCTCATACATAGGCATAGATGTGAATGCTATTCAGCATAACGTTTTACACCAGTAGTATAATCATGGGTCAGAAAATAATTTTATATGCTTAGTGAGTCCAAAGCGAAAAGAATTCAAAGTTGATGTAGCATGACATTTCTCATTGTTGCAGAATTTCTTAACGCATGCCACCTTGTATATATTATATCTTTGTTCTTTGTATATATTGTATCTTAGTTTATTTTTGAAGAAGCCCCCTAGCCCAGTTCATTTTCTGATTCCCTCAACTTCCTATGCTTAATTTATATTGTTACTTTTGTTCTATGTTGATCCATTAAGGTTTAAGGTTACAACGTAAAATAGTATGATACCCCTGTCATGCTATCACACCTGTTATAATGTGAACCGATGTGATGTACTCCAACGAATGTTGGTATGTAAAAGCTAATAAATAAATAAAATAATAGTAATGACAACATTCAATTTCTTAAGATAATGTAGGAATGTGAGAAAACACATTACTTCCATGTTGGTGAAAATGCCAGGAAAATCATCTCACAGATGCCGAAACACAGTCCGTGTCGGGCTAGTACACCTCGAGCCTTGTAACATCTTTAACTCTCAGGCGTTTCTTCACATGCAAAAAAAGCTAAGTAGCTACATTATCTTAAGAAATTGAATGTTGTCAATACTATGATGAGTTAAGAAATTCTGCAACAATGAATACAATGGAAAATGTCATGCTACATCAACTTTGAATTCTTTTCACTTTGGACTCACTAAGCATATAAAATTCTTTTCTGACCCATGATTATACTACTGGTGTAAAACGTTATGCAGAATAGCATTCACATCTACGCCTAAGTATGAGGTCTACTTAATGATACAAACATAATTCACGATGATTTGTGGTACTTTACGATTCTTATTATTACGATTTTATACACGGCTACTACCTGTCCATAAATTTTGAGAGAGCGGTTGTGTTGCTTATATTTAAATTGCTAACATCTCAAAATAATTTTTTTTTTACCTTTGTTGTCTGATCTTTGTATTTTTCTAATCAGTTGGTCCTGGTCTCTTTTCCCCATTTTTTCCCTTGTCGCTCATGTCCTAATTCCTTTTCAGTGTCTTTCTTCTATTACTGTCTTCTTCCCTTCCACACACACACACACACACACACACACATACACGCTTTCTCTCACAGACTCCCTCTCACACACTCACGCTCTCACTCTCATATGCTCTCCCCCCCCCCCCCACACACACACACAAGTTCACATTCTCTGCAGACACACATACAAGCTCTCAATTTCTCACCCCTCCCCAGGCTTATATTCTTATGCACACACAGACACACATCCAGGCACCCATTCTCACCCACACACATAAACCCAGACTCCCATTCTCACTCACAAACCCATGCTCCCAGTCTCACCCACACATACACACATTGAAGCTCCCATTCTCACCCATACATACACACATTTAAGGTCCCATTCTCACCCACACATACACACATTCAAGCACCCATTCTTACCCACATATTCAAGCTTCCATTCTCACCCACCCACATAAACCCAGACTCCCATTCTCACCCACACACAAACCCAGACCTAAGTGGTAACTTGTAGCTCTGTAGTGTTATGGCAATCAGAGCAAGGACATTCAGGGGAGCTTTGTCTAGAATTGTGACACCAATAAACTGGAGCTGAACTAAGACTGCTGTAAGGTGGGTGAGTAGAGGATAGAGGCTATTGGAATGAGCTGGATGCATAGCTACATGCAGGCCAGAGTGTGTGGATGTGAAAGCAAGTTCAGTTGGTTGTCCTGAAAGGGGGTTTGACTCTGGGATGACTTGGAATACATTATGCAAAAGAAGAAGCCACACACAAAATGTAGTAAATATAACCGTTTTATTAAAAAAGAATTTGATTAATAAATATAATTTTTCCAAACAAAAATGGGGATAGGGAAAGGAAAACGTAAGGACATGACTATATACATAACAAAAAGATGCCCGAGGAACCTCAGGATAGGTCCTGATAGGCTTAGGGGACTGGGGCACTGGTGGTCAGCACATGGCCACCAGCTCAAAAGTAGCTATGAGGCCCTCTTGAGCATGGACAAGGCACTCCACCTCTGCCACTAGCCTCCTGAGGTCAGCTCGCAGCTCGTCAACTGCTTCCCCTATCCCCTGAATAGCGGCATCCATAGCCGTGAGTCTAGGCATCTGGGTTGGAGCAGGTGCTCAAGCCACAGAACCAGCCTTTGCAGCCACGGGTTGCTGCTCTGATTCAAGTGGAAGCTGATCAGCGAGCTGCTCACCTTCCTTCCCCGGTAATGGCAGAGCACCCTCAGGACCCAAGCTCTGAGGTTCTGGAAGAAAATGGAAGGAGGCCCTAGGGGGGGAGGTGGGAGGGGACAGGAAAGGAAAGCTGGAGGGAAGGAGCCAATCCAGTGGAGGCTGACAGGGGAGGTTTATCCTCAAGCAGCCCGAGGCTGCCATATTGGGGAGGGGGGGGGGGTGAGGGGGTTTTTTTTATGGCTGGCATGCTATTGTAAGTGGTGGAAGTGGCTGAGGGCCACCTGCAGCCGGAACTGCAGCTTCATTGGCAGGAGGGTCCAGGTCCACTGCCTCTTCCCTCTTTCTCCTCCAAGGAGGATCTGGTGTTGTCTGTGAAGAGAGAAAAAGAAAGCATGTGGCAAGCCATCGGCTGGTGTGCACGGTGGTGTGACGTGCAGCATCATAAAAACGGTGAGAGGGCCTTCCATTTCTGCTGGGGTGGGGGTGGGGAGGTGATGGGATGGGATCCTAGCGGTGGGACACCCATCTGCTCCCAAGAGGGTACAAGGCCATATATAGGTTCTAACAGACATGGAGACTTCTGTACAACCGCTCTCTACTTCGCGTTGCCTACTTAGTGATAACGAGGACAAGTCAGAAGTAGGCTCTGTGGCAGCCTTTCTTTGGAACGTGCCTTGCATTCCAAAGGTCAAGATGCTGCCACAAATTAAAGGGACTCCCTGGTTTACTCCTTTTGCTCAGACGTAAAGAAAAAATACAGCCAAGACAGCTTTTGTAATTACTTCCTCTTTTCTGTTTTTACTGCGTGCACAGAGAGCCACCTGTAAAAAGAGGAGGCAGCTCTGACTACAAAAAACCATTTTATATACCTAAGAGTGCTTCTGTTTCTCCTCCCTACACGGTTACATTTTATTTCCTGGATTATCACTTTCATTGTATTCGTCGATTATTCATTAGCTTCATGAATAATAATTTCTGTTCATTCTCCTTATTCTGCAAGGCTGAGCACGTCTTTGGTGTAAGCATGTTCTAGTTTTTACTGGTTCGTCTATATCAGTTTTGCCCTGCCTTAACCCTTTGAACCCTAGGTTCCTATGGCGATAAACCCGTCAACCCTAATTTCCTCGGGAAAAACCAATAATTTTTGTCAGTGTGCTATTTTTAATATTAGTATTGGTTATTCAGTATGTGATTATACCGGTTTATCGGGATAACGGGGGTTGATATTGATATTAGGCCGTCCCTGAATTCAGGGACAATGGGTTCAAAGGGTTAAGCATTTCTGCATTGACCAATACGTCACAGCGCAGTCTTAAATGTTAGCTTGTCATGATGTCTGAAACACATAGGCCTAAAACCAGTTAGGTCCTTTTAATCACCACAGGATCTTGTAGAAAGGGAGGTGTAGAGATTTCATGGTTAAGGTATTTAGAGTTGGTATTAACACATTATTGACGCTCTCTTACATGCAGCACTGCCTGAATTTTCAAGAAGGCTCCTCACTCAACAAAAATTGTTGTTAGCAGTAATCTTTGTATGGGTTTGACAGTTCTTGGTTTTGATTGTAAATATTACTACTACCCTTAACATAAAGCTTGGGGATAACTGCATGGAGTGGCAGTTACTACCCTTAAGAGAAACATGGGGGCATGACAGATACTACCATGGGAAGCTTGCTGGGCAGACTGGATGGACCACTTGGTCCTTTTCTGCCATCATTATCATGTTACTATATAGTAGGTCTGTGATTGTTGTAAAAGTAGTGTCTCATGATATGGCAGGCCATGACCCAGGAGTAGTGCTTTGGCCACTGGATGGATGTCTATAGGTTCTAGAAGGATGGTGCCTTATGTATAGGGATACTTCAAGCTGTTAGCTGGTAGGGCAGTAGTGGGATTTGTGATGGATGCAGCAAATAGAAAGACAAAGTTGACACCTCCCAGATGGGCATTATATGAAATCTCCTCTGGCCCCCTCCTGCCTGGTACAAGCTGCTCCACTCATTTCCCTTCCAGGCACACAGCTCCTTGGGCCTTCTTCTTGAGGTTTTCCCTCTGTACAGTTGAGAAGTTAGAAGAATATGCTCTTAGTTATACAATGCAGATTCTGTGACATCCTCAATGACCAGTTGCCATTCATGGCAGCTAACCCCTGACCCACCTTAACAGTGGCTCTTAACTGTCCTTTCTGACCTCAGTATATGCTGTTAGGTTTCTGTCCCCCCACCGAGCTTGCAACAGCAAATGATACTCTAATGCCTTGAGCTGTAGCCTTGGCTGCCCTTTGTCCAGCACACCACCATCTCTGGAGTTCTCCTTGCACCATAAGGGCATTGGTGCTCCCTGCAGGCTTTGCTGCTCACACATCTGTGGCTATGGGGGCTGCACATTGCCCCAATGTATCTATGTGTGAGGACGCACCTTAGCACTTGAAACCTTTTCCCTGATTTGTGTGTGAGGGCCTGCACCTAGTTCATGTTGTTTTGCAAATGCACCATGGTTGCCCTCTGTTTATTTGATTTTCGACCCCCCTAGTTCCTTCTAGGCACTTACCTCCTGGGGGATTGGATGCTCCACGATTAAATTCTCTGCATGGGCCTTGCCAAGCTTTGTACTTTGCGTTGCAACAGCCTCCCTGGATGGGGAAGAGTAGGTTCTCGTTCGCCACGATTAACGTGGCCAGTCTGGTTATATCATGGGCTGAAAGGTTTGGCTTGAGAGCCAGGACAGGAGGTAGCATCTGAGAATGAGCCTGCCCCAGCATTACCAGATGTATGGGCGTGCGCAAGACAGAGTATACGGGTACTAAAAATCCCAAGTAGGCGCAAAATATTGCGTGTACTGAAAATAACGTGTGTACTTTGGGAGCAGAGATAAGCGCGTTTTAAAAATTGTGGAGATGGCTCCATGCAGGTTCTAAAACACTTGATCTGCGCGGACATGTTTAAAAATTAGGCTCAATGTGAGAAAACACATTTTCACTGAGAGGATGGTAGACACTTGGAACAGACCTGTAATATGGGTGGTAGACATTAAAACATTGGCAGAATTTAAGCATGTATGGGATGGGCACCAAGGGATCTTGGAGGAGGAAAGAAGAAAATCACAGATGCACAAGACTTGTGACAACACAGGCAGGCAAAAATGGGCAGACCTGATGGACAGAGTGGTCCTTCTCTGATGAGAACGTCTATTTTGCTAGGTCTATTACGATACGCTGCAGGGGAAGGGCTCAGGCTGTAGTCTTGCTGATATACAGCTGTAGTGTGCAGGCCCCAGGCTCAGGCTGATATGAGGATAAGTTGGGTAGGGTGTCACAGCAGCCTGCTGCATTGTCAGAGTGTGCATGGGGCTCCAGTTGTAGGGTGTTTGCTAGCAGTAATGTGTCAGGAGTTCACACATTCTGAGTTGTTCCTCCGGCTTCTTTGTTTGGCCAGCAGTTCTTACCTTTTGTTGTGTTAGGGGGTCTTTGTACAAACAAGGGAGGGACTGCCTTCCCCTAAGCACACAGGAGCACAGAGACCTCATCCCCCAGTGTTAAACGCACACAAGAACCACATGGGAAAATATTTGCCAAGGACCTGGATTACTTATTCCTTGCAGATGAGAGTGGGGAAGAGCAGGGGTTTAGGGTGACTGCTTAAACTGGCGATGCACCAGAAACTTTGCTATTGCTATGTGAGTCAGGAATAAATTAAGTGCATGCAAATTAGCCCCCCTATACACTAATGTGCATTAACTTTCTCGCAGCCATGTAATTATGAGAAAATTAATGACAGCAGAGCAGGGTAGTGGTGGGGAAAAGGTTAGCGTGCCAGCCCTGCATCACAGGGTCACAGCGTTAACCTCTCCCACGCACAAAAAAAAAAAAAAGGCCTTCTTAGAAGGTGATTGCTCCCCTGCCTTCACAACCCAGGAATAAGCTCACAAAGACTTCAACACCACAACAAGGCTGTCCAGTGCTCCTGGAACTGGAAGCCCAGCTAACCCCTCCCATCCCCTTCCACAGACGGAGAGGTGCTTACCTCCAGCTCTCTTGCCCAATACTGTTAAAATCACGCCAGCTCCCCCCACACCACCTCACACTCTGTACACATGCAGGTGAGGGTGAAGCTGGGATGAGCTGGCACCATTTTTACAGAGATGGGCAAAGAAAGCCTGCAGGGATTTGTAGTTCTCATTTTCTTACGCAAATCAATAGGAAAAGCAGAACTGCAGCTCTATGCATCAAGGGTGGAGGGGGTGTGCACAACTGGATCAGCCTGCTTAATTGAGCCTGGGGAGGTGGCAATCCTATTTTACATTAACCCCCCCTCCCCTCCGCTGGCCAGCCCTAGTATGCAGCTGTCACATCTTCTCCCAGCCCTAGTTTGCAGTTGTTGTTTATAATCCCTTGCTCTCCCCTCATACTTTGTTCAGCTTCTTTCATTGTAAGCTCTTTGGGACAGGGGTGTAAACCTGAATGCATATCACCATTGTAAAGCACTGCAGACATTTGGTAGTGGTATAAAAATGACAGTTATTGTTAAGCCTCTCCCTCTCTCTCCCCTCACCTTGTTTCTCACCCTGGAATAGAGCAGAGCCATCTCTGTTCCTTAATTCATCCCCACTCCTCCCCCTTCCTAGAGATGCAGGCACTCAGGGCACTGAATGTAATAAGGTGTTTGAAAAAAAACATCCAGCACACAGTATTTTAACCCACGGAGTCAAAAAAAACCCCAGTAACTCTCAAAGCAGTAAGCTAATGCATTGGGAGTTAAAAAAAAAAAAAAAGCACACTATCCCAAAAATGCATGTAAAAACATGCTTTATGCAAATAAAATCATGAGTTATGCACATGAATCATATTTTCTGCACACAAAACAAGATTTAAGTGCACAAAAAAATGTTTTCTACATAGGAAACATTTTCAGGTCAATATTTCAAGCCATTTAGACGGATAACTCACAAGTTATCCGTCAAAATGGCAAGTTTTTGATTATTCAGCCCCTTATCCAGCTAGATTTTAGCGTTCTAGCGCTGGATGTGCTTTTAGCGCAGGTTATCACAGAAGCTGCGCTGGAGCAAGCTAGGAGCGGGTAAGTCATACCCCGCTATTGGCGGAGATTTTTAGGGTTCAGGGGGATGGGGCGGAGAAGCACTTAAAGCCTGCGGTGGGGGGAGGGTCTGGCATCAGCAGCAGTTTAAATATAGATTGAATGGGGGTGGGGAGGGGGCCACAATGGACTCCCCCCCCCCAGAGCATTTTCTTTTATTTATGAGGGGATTAGGGGGTGTTAGGTGAATGGCCTGAAAGGGCTTATTTTAGACTTGGCAGGGGAAGGTACAGAATCGGATCCTAGGCCTTTAACATTTCTTTTCCTTCTGATAAAAGCACTACTTAACTGGATATCATTTGAAGATAATGTTTGAATATAACCTAACTGGTTCTATTCAGACATAGCTGGTTAGGTTTTTAAGTTATCTTTGCTACATGTAGTTAAATAACTTTAGCCAATTATATTCAGCGGGACATTTTAGCCCGCTGAATGTATGGGACAAGTTATCTGGCTAACTTTAGCTGGATATCTTTCTCCACTAATCGGCCTACTAAATATGACCCCCCACAGGGCTTTTTTGCTGCCCTGTGCAAACAATTACTGAGCTGCCTCCCCCCCCCCCCCCCGCCCGCGTTCATTCATTCTCCATCCAGGCCCACCAAAAAAACACCCAGCTCCCTTCAGGACACCATCCCCTCCCCCGAACCCATGGCTAGTGCAAGGGTATTAGGTGCCCGAGGCGAACCTTATAGCCTTGCACAATGCCCCCTCCCCCACCTCAGCCCCATTCCACACACACACAGTTAAGAGTTTTGCATTTATATTTTACATGAAAAATATCAAAGTGCAGTATTCTGAGGTACAAATATCACTTATTTTTTAGTCCTATTGTGATGTGTGTTGGATGTGGGTTTGACCCTCTGAAAGCCCAAATACACTAATACACTTCCTATTAGGAGAATGCCTCACCTCAGTCACACATGCAGAACATAAACAGATCCTCACCAAATACAGAACACAGCAACCATAAAGGAGAAGTACAAATGCACGGACAAAAAGTAAACTGGAAACCACAAGAAGCCAGTGTAACAATGAAAAAACAGACCCATCACCATTCCTCAATTATTAAACAATAAAATCAAGAAGTATAATAAATACATAATCATAATACTAAAAACATACTAATAATATTTTTTTAAAAAGCTGATGAAAAAAGATCAAATAATTTAAAACTCATATACAAATTTTTTTAAATGTCCCAAACACCAAAATAATTTTCAAAAGAGTAGACATCAAATAACACCTGAAAAATAAAACTAAAAAGGATTTTAAAAATTCACATTCTCCATACCTGAGATCTTTGATTTCCAGTTACTTGAAATTTTCATGGATTAGTGGGAGTGGGGTGCACAAACTTTCTCTTCTCTTTCTTATACACACACATATAAGCTCATACATACATACATACACTCCCTCTCAGATAAAACCGCAGGCATCTCCTCCTCTTCTTTGGTTGGGATCGATCAGCAGCATCTCATCTTCATTTCAGCTGCTGGCAGGTTGGAATCCACCTGCAGCACCCATTCTCTCTCTCTCACACACACACACACACACACAACTCAGGCAGGCTACCATTAACATCCACCCAAATCCCAGGCAGGTTCCCATTCTCACACATATACTCCCTGCCCATCCCAGGAAAGCTCCCATGAATACATGTGCGTACACAACACCCACGCCCGCCCCCCCACCCAACCCAGATAGGCTCTCATTCACATACACACATATACATGTGCAATCCAGGCAGGCTCCCATCCATACACCCACCCATCCCAAGCAGGCCCCCATTCACACACCCATCCCAGGCAAACTCCCATTTACATACTCATCTCAGGCAGCCTCCCATTCACACACACACACACACACACACACCCATCATAGGCAGTCTTCTATTTACACACATACGCATCCATCACAGGAAGCCTCCCATTACATACACACATATGCAACCCAGGCAGGCTCCCATTCATGCACCCATCCATCTCAGGCAGCCTCCCATTCACACATCCACTCATCACAGGCAGCCTCCCATTCACATACACATACACACACACACCCCTATCACAGGCAGTCTCCCATTCACACACCCACTCATCCCAGGCAGCTTTCCATTCACACACACACACACACACACCTATCACAGGCAGTCTCCCATTCACACACCCACTAATCTCAGGAAGCCTCCCATTCATACACTCACTCATCCCAGTCAGGCTCCCATTCACACACTCATCACAAGCAGACTCCCATTCATACATTCACATACACACACACACACATACATTCCAGGCAGCCTCGCATTCACACACCCAGTCATCCCAGGCAGGTTTCCATTCACTCATACACACATGCAGTCCAGGCAGTCAGGGTCCACGGGTCATTCCTCTTCCGCTGCTGCTGCCAGCTTGTACCTTCTTCACTGGGAAGAGCAGCCATTCTGCAGCTCCTCTTTATGTGCCCGAGGTAATTCAACACTCACGGTGCTAGCACTCCTGTATTCTCATCTTGTGCATCGCAAGATGAGAATACAGGAAGTGCTAGCACCGGCGGCACCACGGGCCTCCTGCTTTTCTGCTGCCAGTGGGATTGGGTCCACCAGGGGCACCACAGGCCTCCTGCTTCTTCTGCTGCTGGTGACCTCGAGTCCACCGGTGGGGGGGGCACCACGGGCCTCCACTTCTTCCACTGCCGGTGGGATCGGGCCCACCGGCAGCAACACGGGCCTCTCCCTGCTCCCGACGCTGCCCCACCAGGGGTGCCGCCCTGTGCAATTGCATGGTTCCCCCTGTGGCACCGGGCCTGACCTCCCCATGTGCATAGTTCTAGTAGGGATGTATTTTACGTACATTATAGAGGAGTGCTGCCGGTGTGGGCTGAGCTCAGGGGAAAGAAAAACAAAACTAAAAGCAGGTGCAAATCTCTGCTAGTAATTTTCAAAGTATGTGCGAGTTTTTGCTTTGAAAACTGGTGCAAAGACTGTGTGGGTAAGAAACCCCCAGGGGCTCTGCAGCTATGCGGGTAGTCTGAAAATTGCCTCCAGCGAGGATAATTTTCAAAACCATTTTCTTGTGTGGAACAATGCTTTAGCTGCGGACACGGCCTTTTTCCAAAACTCCCCACCAGCTTAGCGGGTAAACATATGTGTGTATGACCTGTCTGCATGCACCTTAACCGGCACTAAAGAAAGGCATTCCCAGAAGGGGTTTGCAGTTATGCACGGACTTTGCTGCTCCTTGTGACCTTGGACTTTACCCTCCATTCGTCTCACGTACAAACTTTGATTTAAACCCTCTGAGGATAGGGAAATATCGGTAGTAACTGAATGCAGAAACTGTAGGTATTTCCATACATTGAAGTGCCTGAAAAATGGAATTATAAATAAATAAATATAGCGATTTTTCCTGGAAACCCCCCCCCCACTGTGTACATATTAGCAGAAGTAATAGCGTGCAGCTAGTTTTGGTGGCTAGAATGCGTTTACTTTCCCTTTGAAAATGACCCCAGGAAATCTACCCCCAGTACAATTCCTTCTACTAACTTTGTGCAGTTACACAGCCCTCCCCAATCCCGGGCCCAGGAACGCATCTTGTCACTGTGGGTAAAAGGAGTCACGCAGAAACCCTACCCATGTACTCCTCTCCGCATATAGACTGGGCAATTTTCAAAAAGCCCTTTTCCGTGGGTAAAGCTCGATTTTACTCATGGAAATGACTGACTGACAACTGCATGAAACATTGTTAATCTACCCTTTTGCCACCTTTTCCAGGAATTCTTTGGAATACACTTTGCAAATAAAAGCAGCCAGGGTCTTTTAATCTTCCGGAGAGGTCCCCCAACAGTCGTGAATTCAAGAATCATGCCATTGTCATGTGCAAAGGATGTACAGCAGTTCCTCTGATGAAGCTCAAATCTCATAGCACTCATCGAATCTCCACAAAGGCTGACACCTCACCACCACCACCACCACCACCACCACCACCACCACCATTAACTCTCTCACTTTTAGGTCAGTAAACGTTCTCCAAAAACACACTCCCATAGACTATTTCCATTTCTTCATGTGTTCTCATAGCTTCATCTCCATATTTTCTAGGAAAACCATATCTATCAGTTTCAATTTTCAAAGGGACCAATTTTGACCCCTTTGAAAATTGAGTAGGGCTGAATTTAGGTTCCTAATTTCAACTAGACAACTAAATATAGAAGCCTGAACTGTGGGTGGCTACAGGGGCAGAGAAAAAAAAAGTTAAATGCTTAGTGCTAATTTCAGCACTAGGCACACAATTTAAAGAACTATTCTAGGCAATTGAAATGAAGGCTTAAATTTAGGAAATTTTCAAATGAAAACGTAGGTGTCTGAATTTGGCTGAAAATATCCTTAAGATTAAAAGCCTCAAATGTTGGCACTGAGCATTTTTTGAAAGTTGACCACATAGGTTGTGGTAAAACTCATTGGTTCACATTTAAAGTTCAGTGATGTACTGGCACATATTTGAAAGATTTCCATATAGACTTGGATTGATAAAATGTATTCTCCACATGCAGTACATTTCACAGTAAACCTCTGGAAGATTTTTCTCATTTGTGTAGAGGCGCTCTGAGACTCCATTTTTGTTTATAGAGCAAACTCTCACCTATAATCAGGCTTCACGGGGACGCCTGCTCCCATTTTCTGTGGCCAATGATTTCACAGACTGGGAGTCAGGAAAGAGGGGGGGGGGGATGTGGATGATGCTGGCCAGGGAGGGGAGAAGGGGTTGCTGGAAAGGGAGGAGTGCAGATATAGAAACATAGAAATGACGGCAGAAGAAGACCAAATGGCCCATCCAGTCTGCCCAGCAAACTATGCACTTTTTTTTTTCCTCTTACTGGTTACGCTTGGCTCTTAGTACCTTTTAGTTCTATTTCCCTTCCACCCCACCATTAATGTAGAGAGCAGTGTTGGAACTGCATCTAATTGAATATGTAGCTTAGTTAGGGGTAGTAATCGCCTCAATAAGTAAGCTACACCCATGCTTTTGTTTACTCGACTATGTAATTCAGTCCTTGTTGGTTGTCTATATATAGATCCTCTTTTCTACATTGCCCCTGCCGTTGAAGCAGAGAGCTATGCTGGCTATGTGTTGAAAGTGAAGTATCAGACTTTCTCCCCTGCTGTTGAAGCAGAGAGCTATGCTGGCTATGCATTGAAAGTAAAGTATCAGGCTTATTTGGTATAGTGGTATAGGGAGAGGGGTCAGGGTGCTGCTGGCCAGGGAGGAGTGAGGGAGATAAGAGGTGAGGAGACGTTTGGGTAGGGAAGGGTGGGGGGAGAGGAGGGCAAAGTGCTGCTGACCAGGGGTGTGAGGGGGAAAAATGCTCAGAAAATGAATTTTGTGGTAATCTCTTGGGAACTATGTAATTTTTGCATATTTTGTAGTAACTAAACTCCTAGTTCTTGAGTTAAACTCCTCCATAAAATTTCCTGCAACTTTTGGTAGGATATATTTATAGTTAGCGATCATAAATACATGTTTGCACCCTTTCAATGGAAGATTTGCACAGATTTGCCCAATTTGAGCTAAAGAGAGTTCAAAATTACCAAAAGAGATCAACAATATATTAAAATCATTTGCAGGACCATCATAGAAAAGATACAGAAAAATGTGAATATGCATGGAAAACAATATTTTTCTTATTCCAATTCACTCCTAGAGCTCCAAGGTTTGGTTTTTTTCAACTTCATCTTAGTCTGCAAAATGTTGTCCATTTAGCCTGCTATCATGAACTATTCAACCTTCAGAAAAGCACTATTGGGACATGCAGCAGCTGGGGAGTCAGTGCATGGACAGTCCAAAATGATATCTTTAAGAACAGTGACAACTGCATGGTCTTCCATGGGAAAATCATTATAATTTCCTTATTTGTCAGCATTAAATAACAACGGTATACCACAAAGCCAATAGAAACAAAAGTAACATGTCCAAGCTGTCTATCTAGGATGAGAACAGTGCTTTCAGTGAGAATAAAGAGTCCAACAAAATCACCCATAACTCTTACAGTGTAAGTTTGCATTATAACATGCATTTCCTATAAGAAAATCCATTTTAATTTGAAAATCATAACATCCTATTCAAGGACACTATCATGAGCTATATTATCAGACTCAGTTGCAATGTTTTCTCATTGTTCTCACAATTCTGACATCTACAGCATCAGTGCAGGATAAGCCAAGAAGCAAGACATGAACACCTTCCTCCTTGGCATTTCACATGCTTGCATCTATAGTGCACTGTCTTCAGTATATAATCTGGTTCGGGGCTTCCTGTCATTCAGGTGATAGCAAGCACGTTGTCTTCTAAATGCCAGACCTGGCCAAGAAGCGACCGGGTGTTCGTTCATCTTTTGAAATAGAGTGTTGTAGTAAATGTAGCAGCTTGATTGTTTGCCTTTTCACTCTTCTGGTTTATTTAAATTTGATATTCCAATTACTAGGCCCGCATTGAGTAAGCCAGCGAGCAGACAAGGCGTGGGAGAAAGCGTGGAGGTACGGGTGGATTATTTTATTTGTTGATGATGTTTTTTTTAAGTAGGCAAATTTGATGTTATGTAACTTGCACTAGGTGGAAGGCTAGCGCGAGCAATCAAGTTTTAAACTAATTCATTCATTAATTGTGCAGCTAAAGTTAGTCAGATAACTTGTCACAGATATTCAGTAAGATAAATCTCCCGCTGAAGGCTCGATATTCAAACATATCCAGATGAGTAAGCTAGCCGGATAAGACTTATACGGTTAACTTACAAGGGATATTCAGCAGCACGGCTATACTGCCGAACATCCCCGTAAAAGTAGCTAGCTAGCTGGATAAATCTTATTCAGCTACTTTAGACCTGCTATTGAGCAGGTCTAACTTATCCGGTTAACTTAACTGGATAAGTCCGAACATCGGCACTTATCCAGCCAAATTAACTGGATAAGTAGTTCCTCCTCGATCTGTCTACATCCCGCCCACCACTTATCTAGCTAACTACTTAGCTGGATAAGCACTTATCTGGCTAAGTGGCAACCGCTGATTGCAGCCAATTATGCTGTTGCCACTTATCCAGAGAAGTCAAGACTTACCCTGCTAAATAGTGCTGAATATCGGCCTCTGATTATAATCTCCTAAAGTTATCCGGGTAAACCTAACTGGATATATTCAGAATATAGCTGGTAACTCAAAAAAAGAAAAATCCCTGCAGGCCTGATCAATGGCATTTCTAGACAGAAGTATTTTGGGGTGGCAGCAGTGGGGAAAGACAAGTATGAAATGGAACAAGCCAAAGTGATATTTACACACATCACACACCCCCTGCCATTAAAGTAACTGTAAAAGATACAATAAAAAAAAGTCTCAAGGTCCTTCTGGTAAGTGAAATTTAAATTAGGGTCGCAAGAATTCAAATAACCAAAAAACAAGTCAAAAGATTCCCGGGAACCCTTCCACACCCAAAACACATCGTCAAGATAACGTAGCCATACTATCACACTGTGAAAAAAGTCTGAATTATATACCCATAGTTCTTCAAAATGAGTGATATAAACAAGCAATGCCAGGATGATTGTTTATGTTATATATTGTCCATGTGATTTATGGTATGTGGGCAAGACTATTCGTCAGGTTAAAGTTCGTACTATTGAACACTGTTGTAGGATTTGTGAGGGCTATTTGGATGTGCCCCTAGTTCAATACTGAAGGGATAATAACTATACCACTGAAGATATTCAGTTTTTTGTTATGCAGCATGTGGTTTCCCGATGGGGTGTGCTATCAATCATTTTTTGCAGTGTGCAAGGCATCAGTGGATTTTTTATTTTAACACGGTGTCTCCCAGGGGTCTAAATGAGAAGACTGGTTGGGTGGTTTGTTTTTGATTGACATACCTCTTGATTGGTTTGGGGGTTATATATCTGTCTCGTGATAGGTCCATTTGATTATATGTTTCTGGATCTGGAATGGTGTTTTGGCCTCTGTTCTTTGCTTTATGTGAACTTTGAAGGTAACGTGGGTGAGTAAGCCCTGTGAAAGCTTTGTTTATTTGTTTCTTTTTTTTGTTTTTGATCTGTATGTAAGATAGTATTTTAGGGAAGTATTTTTTGATGCGTTTTGATATGTTTGATTTATATAAATGTTACGACACATAACCAGCTGACCGATGCCTTATAATCCACCTTTATGGGATGTTTCCTGTTTTGTTTGGCTATTGGTGGAATTGTTTTGTCCAGCTTGAAATATGAATGTTTTATAAAACAATTGGGGGTAGATTTTCAAAGGGCTACACACGTAAGATACACGCTTAGCCCCCGAATACCTACCCCTGCGCACGCCAAGCCTATTTTGCATAGGCTCTCCTAAAGTTATCCAGGTATTTTGCATAGGCTCAGCAGTGCACGCAAGCCCCGGGATGCGCATATGTCCCGGGGCTTCGAAAAAGGGGCGGTCCAGGGGCGTGGAAGCGGTCTGGGGGCATAGCCGTGGCATGGGGGCGGTATCGAGTGCTCCGGCACAGCGGCCTGTGCCGGGGCATGGCGCACTGGCAGCTGACCGGTGCGCGCAAGTTTTGGAGCAAAGGTGGGGGGGGGATTTAGTTAGGGATGGGGGGTGGGTTAGATAGGGGAAGGGAGGGGAAGGTGGGGGGGGGGGCCGGAAAAAAAGAAGGGAACGGGGAAAGCCATCGGGGCTCCCCTTGGGCTCGGCACGCGCAAGGTGCACATGTGTGCACCCCCTTGCGTGTGCCAAGCCCGGATTTTATAACATGCGCGCGAAAATCGGGAGTAGATTTGTTCACGCCAGGTTGCGCGAACAAATCTACACCCACACGTAGATTTTAAGATCTGGCCCTTGGGGTATACTTCCTATGCTTCATTTCCTGAGAAAGATTTGCAAAGTGCTGCCTCTCTACTTGATGTACGCCCCCTGAAGCAGCTCTGTGGAGTGACACATGTTGGGACTTTGGTGGTTTGGACATTTCTATAGAATTCTCCCGTGGGATTTCTTTGAAGGTACTTTTCTTCCTCTTGAAATATTGAGGGATTATGTGCTTCTGTGGGAATGCATTTGACTTTTTTTTTTTTTTACTATATATGATTTAGTGATTGTGAGTTGTGTTTGTTGTCTGTCTTGTGTTTTTTCATTTTTTTTTTTTTTTTTTTTACTTGTCTAGGATCAATTTGTGATTTTTTATGTGTTGTAATTTCTTAGAGGCGGATTATAATTTTGCATGAATTTTTGATACTTTGTAATTTTGATATTAAAGTTTTGGCTTATTATATTATCTTCTTTTGTTTGTATTGCTATTTTGAGGATATAGTTTTGCTACCATTTTTTTGTATTTACATAACCATGAAATAAAGCCAGTGAGAGTGCTGGAAAGTGGGAGTACAGGGGGAAGAAGTGAAGGGAAATTGTCTGCTGCAAGCTGGGGAACGCCTGGCAGCTAGCCCAAGAATTTTCTGTGATGCTGTTCCAGAGCCTGCTGGGGTGGGGGTGGGGGAAATGGATGTGGAAGCACTCGCTGATTAAATACATAAGCAATAGCATAAGGCAACTGCCGGTTTGTGTGACAGTGAAAGAGACTGTGTATGTTAGAGAAAGACTAACAGTATATCAGAGAAAGGCTTAGTACTGGGTTGGGTGGAGGGGGAGAGAAACGGGGTTTGGGAGAGGGGAATTTGCTGCTGACCAATGGGGAACATAAGAAACGCCGTACTGGGTTAGACCAAGGTCCATTATGCTTAGTATTCTGTCTCTGACAGTGGCCAAGCCGGGTCATAAGAATCTGTCAGATCCTCAATAATTGATCTATTTCTGGTATCTTAATGCACTTTGAATATTGGGCCATTCTGTTGTAATCCGCTCTGTAATTGCGGATTATAAAATGTACAAATAATATAAATAAACAAATAAATAAATATCTTACGCCCGGGGTACGTTTTGGCTTTCCCAAGTTTACGTTGCTAATAACTATTTATGGACTTTTCCTTCAGGAACTTGTCCACTTCTCTTCTGAACCCCAGTATGTTAGTCATCTTGACCACATCCTCTGGCAACAGATTCCATAGTTTGATTGTACGCTGAGTGAAAAAATACTTCCTACGATTTGTTTTAAATCTGAAGGTTGATAGTTTCTTGGTGAGTACCCTGTTACACCCCTGCCTGCGGCTGCTCCGCAGACAGGGCCTCACCTCCATCCCGCGGCCCAGACTGCTGCCAAGCCGCGTTGCCCTTCTCTTCGCAGCTGTGTGAGCCGCCAGCGGCCCCTTCTCCCTCCTGCGTGGCCAGAGCCGCGCTGCCGATGCCTCATCGAGGGAACTCCCCTCTTCTTGCAGCCAAATGTCACCGCAGGAGTGCTCCTTCTTCGAGGGAATTCCCCCTCGGGAATTCCCCTCCTCCGTGGCTCGAGTGCTGCCGCCGAGCCTTCTTCGCGGCAGGGAGCTGCCAATACCACCTCCGGCCTTCCTCCTTGCTTCTCAGCGTCGCTGCAGGCCTTGGCTCCTCCCCCTGTGCTCCAGGGCTCCCTCTAGGGGCTGCCTGCGCGGCTCTTCTCTTCTTTTAAAGGGACAGCACAGAAAGTTCCTCTTCAGCCCTCCCAGATGATGTCTTCAGGGCTCTTCCTGCTCCTGCCCTATAAAAAGGCGCTGCTTCATTCCTTCAGTGCCTTCGGATGGATCAACATCCTCCAGAGAGTTCCTCTTCGGAGTTCCAGCTTCCATCCTCGGAGTTCCACTGTTCCAACTTGTTTATCTTCAAGCTCCTGTCCAGAAGACTTCATCTTCAAGTCTTCTTTCTTCGTGATGTCTTCTTCGTGATGTATTTGTCCAATGTCTAGGTCTTCCCTGTCATCAACCTTCTTCGTGGTATGTTCCAGTCTCAGGCTTTCCTTTCTCAAGCCTCGGGATCCCTCGTCTATTCTTAAATGTCCCTGATGCTCCGATGTCTCAATGTCCTGACGTCCAGAAGTTCACCTGTTCTGAGTCCCAGATGTCTTGGTGTCCCGACGTCCTCCATCCAGATGTTTGTCCATCTTCTTCTATCAAAGACTTCCCGATCCTACCCTAAGCAGAGACCCATTCCTGCTGTTGTCCATCTCTTCAGATGTCCAAGTTTTCTGATGTCAAGATGGATTCTCGGAGGTATTGCCCTCTGTGTACCTCTCTCTTCACTACACCTCTTTATCCTGGAGAACACGTCAGCAGATCTTGGCGTTCCCCGGACTCTCCAACCAGTCTATGCTTGATAGATTGGAATCCCTCCGTTGGACTTCATCGAGTGCTGCCCGACTCCTCTCCGTCTGGTGCTCCTCCCCTTCCTAGCGTGGTCCGCGACCAGCCTCTGCGTTGTGTAGGGCGTGCAGCGGACAAGGTGGTCTGCAACCAGTCCTTGGGCTGTGTAGTGTGCCTTGAGGGATAGCACTCCCTAACTTCAAGAGCCTTGTCTCTTCTTCATACCCAAGAGTGTTCCTCTTCACCATCTCCTAGAGTCTCATCTTGTCTGTCTTAGTACTCAAGAGTGTCTCTCTTCATCCTCTCCAAGAGTCTCATCTCATCTTCATCTTCAAGAGTACACCTCTTCTTCATTCATGTCCAGGAGTCCTCTTCTAGTCCAAGTTCCAGGAATCCTCCTTCTTCTACAAACTCCGACTCTTCACTCTTTGGACCAGGAGTCCCCTGTTCCGGTTCCATTCTTCATGAGTTTGAACTGTGTCCAAGCTCACACTTGCTTTCCTATCCTCGGAGTATCTTAGGGCTTCTCTTTGAGTTATCTCGTGGACCAGGGGCTCACAGTCACACAGGAGCAAGCGATCACACCTCTATGCCCCTTCCTAGGGCTTTCCTGCACGCATTCACCACGGAATACGTAGTCACAAGGCGTGTCCGCAACATACCCTAGTCCTAGTGTTGTATGAAAGGAAAATAACCATTCACCCCACTCATGATTTTATAAATTTCAATCATATCCTCTCTCAGTCATCTCTTTTCCAAGCTAAAGAGCCATAATCTATTTCACCTTTCTCCATAAGGGAGCTTTTCCATCCCCTTTATCATTTTTGTCACCCATTTCTGTACCTTTTCCATGTCTGCTATGTCTTTTTTTGAGATGGGGCAACCAGAACTGCACCCCATACTCAAGCTGCAGTCGCACCATGGATCTATACAAAGACATTATGATAGTCTCAGTTTCATTCTCTAGTCCTTTAAAATAACTCCTAACATTGCCTTTTTAATCGCCACCGCACACTGAGCCAAAGATTTCAAGGGACCGGGGGGGGGGAAGGGCGGTACAGAGGGGAAAGGAGAAGGAGCCAAAGAGAGACTTGGAGCTGGATAGGAGCAAGAGAGAGAGATGGATTTGGATGTATCCAGAGATAGTAAGAAGGTTATACAGATAGGGAGCTAGAGCAAGAGATGTGGCAAGGAACCCCCAGAAATGTTAAACTCTTTGGGGCAGGGAATTATTGTACCTGCATTCTAATTATACTGTAATCTGCATTGCTTGGTCAATCTTCTACAATATGGTGAGTTGTATTTCTTTTAAAGTATAGTAATCATTTGTAATGTAAGCATATTTGCATATTAAAATGCCTTTCTGCTAATTAAGTATGCAAATTCAATGTAAATGTTGTTCTGCTTTTTGACTTTTATGGAGGTGAGTGTCCTCCTTTTGGAGTTATCATCCTTCTCTTCAGATAGTCTGAACTGGTCCCCCGAAATGGCTCTCTTATGAAGAAAGTCTTAACAGCTTATGGTTCTTCAGTTTGGAAAAGATACAGCTGAGAGGGAATTATGACAGAGGTTTATAAAATCATCAGTGGCATGGAACAGGTTAATAGGTATTGTTTGCTTATCCATTCAAAAAGTATTCGGATTAGGGGACACTCTCTAAAACCAACTGGGAGTAGATATAAAACAAATTTAACAAAAGGTTGGTTTTTTTTTCAGTCTGTAGGGCATCATTGGATGCCCTACAGACTGTCTGTAGGGCATCCAATGATGACCTACAGACAATCCTTCCTCCTTCTGGAAGGAGGAAGGATCATACAATCCATGTTACAGCACACCCATGTAAGGCTGCTGCAATGATTGCTCCCTCTGTCTATACCAGACAGAAACCCCTGCAGGAAATGTCGATTTCTGAGTTGAAGTGTTAGGGCGAGGAATGTTTTTTTTTGTTTTTTTTTAAACTCCTTTTTTCTTGGAGAAATCCTAGACTCAGTCCCTCTAGGACCTGGAGTGAAGAGACTTTCAAACTGATTTTACCTGTTGAGATTAGAGAAGACTTTTCAGTTTTGAGGTTTATTTGAAGGGAGGTTTTTCCAGCCTCCTCTTCTCCTTTTTTATTTGGGAACTGGGTTACTTCCCATCTGGTTCTTTCAGCCTGAGATTCAGTGCCCACATGGCAAAATTCTAAGGCAAGTATACTCATCAAATATTCAATAGGGATAACATAAGAACTTAAAAAACACCATACTGGGTGAGACCAAGGGTCCATCAAGCCCAGTAACCTGTTTCCAAATAGCAGCCAATCCAAATGACAAGACTCTGGCAGGCTCTCAAATAGTAGATAGACCCCATGCTGCTAACCCAGGGATAAGCAGTGGCTTTCCCCAAGGCTACATGAATAACAACAGTTTATGGACTTTCCTCCAGGAACTTGTCCAAACCGTTTTTAAACTCAGGAACTATCTTTACCACATCCTCTGTGAATGAATTTTATAGCTTAATTGTGCATTGAATGAAAATAATATTTTCTCTGATTTGTTTTAAATGTGCTACTTAGTAACATCATGGAGTGTCCCTAGTCTTTGTTTTGTTTGTTTTTGAGAGTACACTAATTTGCATTTATCCATTCCACTCCATTCATGATTTTATTGACCTCAGTCATCTCGTCTCTAAACTGAACAGCCTTAACCACTTTAGCCTTTCCTCTTAGGGGAGCTGTTCCATCCCCGTTATCATTTTGTACGCCCTTCTCTGTACCTTTTCTAGTTCTGCTATATCTGTTTTGGGATGCGATGACCAGAACTGTACAAAGTACTCTAGGAGCGGTCGTACCATGGAATGATACATAAGTATCATGATATTCTCTGTTTTATTCTCAATTCCTAATCTGTTTGCTTTTTAGACTGCTGCTACACATTGAGCTAAGGATTTCAACCTGTTCTCCACATTGATGCTTAGATCGTTTTCCTGGGTAGTGATTCCTAATATGAAACCTAACAATGTTTATTTACAGTTTGGATTATTTTTCCCTATATGCATCACTTTTCATTTGTCCACATTAAATTTCACCTGCTATTTGGATGCACGGCTCACATTCTCACAAAGTCATCCTGCAATTTCTCACAATTCTCTTGTGATTTAACAGCTTGGGACAATTTTGTGTCATCTGTAAATATGATCACCTCACTTGTTATTCCCGTTTCCAGATCATTTATAAATATGTTAAAAAGGCACAGGCCCCAGTACTGATCCTTGGGGCACGCCACTGCTTACTTGCGTCCATTCAGAAAACTGACCATTGCGCCATACGCTGTCTCCTATCTTTTAAACTGTTCACAATCCAGAATAGGACACGGCCTCCTATCACATGACTTTTTTAATTTCCTGAGAAGTCTCTCATGATGGACTTTCTCAAATACCTTCTAAAAATCCAGATACACCGGACCCAATTTTCAAAGGGCATTGGACGCTATTTAGCCAGATAAGCGGGACTTATGCAACTAAGTAGTGGCTGCTGAAAATGTCCTACATTCAGCGGCCACCGCTTAGCCATATAAGTCCCTTATACAGCTAAAAGTTACACACACAAAAAGTAGGCGCATACTGGGCGGATCGGGTGCGGAGTGAGTTAGCCGTATAACTTATATGGCTAACTAACTACTAATATTCAGAGTTAGCTGCATAAATTTACACCTCAGTTTACATGCCCCATAGAGCAGGTGAAACTTATCCGGGTAGACTTATCCGGCCAAGTGAGCACATATACGCATATATTCAGGGGCTTTGCCATGCCCCTGAACATATATGGTAACTTATTTATTTATTTTATTTATTTGGAGTTTCTTCTATACCGGTAGCCGTTTGCACATCGTAAAACTAAGAACTGTTGGGCATGGCCCTAACATAGAACAATAGCAAAACAATGAAACATATATACAAGGGATAAATATGTATTAGTAACAGGGGCTATGTAAAGGTGTATCAAAAACAGCTACAAGAGACCTAGCTATATATTAATGTGAGGAGATATAATACAAGGTATCATGCTAAAAATAGCCGGATTAGTTCTAACAGGCTAAGTTACTTACATGGCCAGCTTTGAATATCTACGCCACTATATCCACTGGCTCACCATTATCCACGTTTATTAATCCCTTCATAAAATATAGCAAATTGGTGAAGCGAGACTTCCCTTGGGCAAATCCATGTTGGCTGTGTCCCATTAAACCATTTCTGTCTACGTGTTCAGCAATTTTATTCTTTAGAAGAACCAGAAGAGAGGAGAAGTGGCACCCACCTATAATGAATACTTATCCAGTATATCAGAGGAGTCAAGAAGTTAGCCAATTGCTACAAGAAAGGAGTGAAAGTATTGGAGATGATCCAGCTAGAACCTTATTAACTCTCAGGAACATTTATGAAGAATCCTAACTGAAAGGTTTATCTTTGTACCGTGTCCTAGGCATCCTTAATATCCCAAGCGAATAGATGGGAGCTTCCCTAATTTCAAGAGAGAATCATGAAGCCCCGTTAAAAAAGAGAAGAGGGACCATACAGTTGCTGTTTGATGGACTTTGCTTTTGTATTATGGATTTAGGATGGAGAACGTGCATTATGTGTCAAATTATTCATGTTGAGCAAGTACTTCAGTAAAGGATTTATGCTGGAACACCAGTCAAGTGTCTATCTGGTTCTTCGTGTGCACTTGGAGACTGACACAATTAACACCCATGGTCTTGGAGAATAACCTTCGCCCACACACGAAAAATCCACTGGATGGGGCTTGAATTGTGTTTGTGAATGTGATTTAGCCCTGGTATTCTGTGTGACTGTTCCTGTGAATATAACTCCACCCCCTGTAGCTGCTCACTTTTTAAGCTCCTAAATTTAGGATCCTAGTGAAACTTTAAAAAGTGACCTCAAGAGTCCAGTGGTCAACAGCATTTAAACAGATAGTTCTGTTACCTCCCTAAATGCCGACTTTTGAAAATCTAAGGCATATAAAATTTAGCCGAAAAAATAAGGGATGTTTTAGGGGCATTCTTGGGGGGGGGGGGGGGGGGGAACGCCGCCGACAAATTAGCAAAGAAATGTGTCCAGCAAACTCTGATATTCGGATTTAGCAGAATATGTTTTCCAGCTCATTTTAGCCAGCTCCAGGAGCAGGTCTAAAGTTGTCCAGAGTCAAGTTCCTACACTTAACTGGCTATACATTGAAAAGAATAAAGCCAATTAAGTACTGGCACAGCCATAAAAAAAGAACCCAAGTCTAGCCCAGCAGCCAAGGCTCCCATGAGCTCCCTGTAGTTTTTTGTTGTTTTTTTTTAAGTGTTAGGTCAGTTCCCCTACCCTTGGTGATTCCAAGTTCTCCAAGGCAACTTCATCTATACTTCAGTGTCTGGCATACCCAAATGGCAAAGGCTGCTGAGCCATGGTTCAACCTAAGTCGTTGCCTTGGAACCCCTACCAAACGAGAACATTTTGAATCTCTGGGGAGGCGGGGAGGGCTGGCCTGTCTCCATGGACCTTTTGGTGCAACCCTTTCAAGACAAATTGCAGAGAAGCATGGGGGAGGGGCACAGGCTGTGTGTGTGTGTGTGTGTGTGTATATATATATATATATAATTTTTTTTTAACTGTGTCAATATTTAATTGGCTATTTTCTTTTGAATTTAGCCAGATCACTTTCAACCTGACTGGTGCAATACAAAGATGGCTGGCTAGGTTTTAATTTATATGGCTAAAGTTAGCTGGATAACTTTATTCAGGGATATTCAGTGGGACGTTTATCCTGTTGCATCTCTGGGATAACTAATCTGGCTAACTTTGCACAGATAACTTACCCGTTTTAGCCTTTTTTGAAACTTGGCTTCTTTGTGCAGACTTCAGATATCTGGCACCAAGAATGTTTATCTTCTGTGTGGTCTTTTGAATATTTAGTCCATGATAGTGCAGCTTGTCTACCATATGCTGCAGGCTAAAGTACTCCATAAGTATAGCAGTATTATTTTCCATGGAGTTTCAAAGTGCATGTTGAGAACATGCCATGGAGTTACAAAGTGCAAGTTGAGAACATGCTCAGAAATTCAAATGATCCGTTTATTAACTGACGAGGGTAAGTTAACAAGCTTTCAACATCCACACGTTATAGTTTCCCCTGATGTGTCTCTCACATCAGTCTTCTTCAGGAAACCATTGAAGTCATGAGGCTATGTGTCATCTATGCAGCCTTCAAGTACAAATCAATGAAGACAACAAGAATATCAGTAAAAGTCAGAGTGAACTCTCCTGGCTCCTGACTGAGACATACATCCTAAACCTCTTGTCTTAGTACTTGAGCTGAACATGGATCTGTGCACATGCAATATAAGAAGTGATCTTTCTGATGAAAACAGAGCGGCACAACTGGCCCACATCAGACTTCACATGTAGTTGGTGTCATGGACTGGCAGGCTGGAGTCAGGGCGCCCCCTCACAGAGGCAGTACAGAGCTGCAGGACAGGAATGGAGCTGGTCTTTGGCCTAATCACTCCCCTCCCCTGCAGGTTGAGCCCTTGGGTTCTTGGGGCTAGTAGGACTTTCCTTCTGTGGAACATCAGGCATGGACTGGGAGCTGAGTACAGGTTGGGCGCTGAGGTCAGACGTAGGCTAGGCAAGCAGGGCAGGTGGGACGAGGCAAGGCAAGCTGGACAAGGCATGGTAGGCTGGAAGCTGAGGGCAGGCACAAGCTGAGAGTTGGATACAGGTACTGGCTGGGGTTGGATACAGTGCACAATCTAGGGCTGAATCAGAGGCAAAGGACAAGGGCAAGGCCTGGGGAATAGACAAGGGACGGAACTGGACTGGGCAGGGCAAGGACTGGACTAGACAGTTAACAGGGAACAAAAAACCCTAACAGGGCACGAGACTGGGCACGGTAATCCTAGTAGGCCCAGAAGCTGTAAGGTAAGACAGAAAAGCCCAAGAGAGCACAGAGTAAGGCAGGGAGGAATGAGAGACTGTAGAGCAAGGCCAGAAAGCCTGAAAGGACTCAGAGCAAGGCAAAAGGTCAAGAGAGGCCGCAAAGCAAGGCAGGAGGCCCGGATGGGCCACAAGGCAAGACAGAAGGCCTGGATAGGCCACTAAACTAGGAAAGGCTGAAGGTCCAGAGAGGACAAGGGCAGATAAGGCAGAAGGTCCGGAGGCCACAAGGCTAGGCAAGGTAGAATAGCAAGGTAAGAGTGACCAGGTCAGAGAGCCGAGGTGACTCAATGAAGAGGCACTGAGGCATTGAGCAGGCTGAGTTAAGTAGGGCTGAGATTGCGATGTGGTGTGACCAATGAGGAGGTAACTAGCAGACCTGTAAGCAAGGTTTGCTGAGAACACCTTTTGGAAGGAAGGATGCGCAGCAGGTGGAACCTTTGCACAGGGAGACTGCATAACAGATGAAACCGAGACAGTTGAGAACAGATACCTGCTAGCGTTAAATAGTAGTAGTAGTGTGTTTCATGTGACAAGAACCCAAAGCTTCATCAGAATGGTTGACGAGGGCTTTTCTGGCATTCACATCTTTTATATCATCTACTCAAATCAATCAAGAAAGAGGTTTCTTAGGTTCGATGTCGATCCAAGAATCACAAACAGAGAGCCCATGAGTCCATGTGTTCCTGAGTAGAACACTGGAGAGCCACACTATGAGTCTTGGATCCCCATGTTCCTGGTTAGAAATGTAGACAGCTGTAGGCTGAGAACCCTAGAAGTCCCTGTGCCCACGGTTCAAACATTTGAGAGCCCCAAGCTGAAAGCCCCAGGGATCCCTTCATTAAAACATTAGAGAGCTGCAGGTTGTTGAGTCCCCAGGTCAGAGGTTACCCCATAAGCCCTTCAAGTCTCAGCACTGTGAAGCGCTGCAGCATATCTGGAACCCTGCAGAAGTCACTCTCTTACCATAAAATCACCAGAAAAAAGGAAGAAGTTTAGAAGTGGCCAAAACTGAAATAAGTGTTCTCTCCTATCCCCACCTTTCTATTAAAAATCACTGAACCGATGATCCAAGCTTTGGAGCTGTTCCCAATGACGAGGTTTCTGTTTAAATGACAACTCTTATACCGAAGAGAAGACATATCAGAATGTTTCCACATTCTCTGCTATGACTGGCTCATTTCTGTATCGACTATATAATGGTTATCTTATCTAATAAATGTACCCTCGGTTACACAAACTCCCAGCCATGTAATAAGTATTCATTATTCAGGAGTCCCACAGGTCCCAGAAGGAAAGGGTATATTATGGGGCCTGGAGAAAGAGCAGCAGACTACAGAGCAGACTATCTTAAAGGATTTTTAGTCACAGCCTGTGCAGACGGATAGACAGGGAGAGTTCACGTGGAAAGGAGGGTTCCAGATTTGGCCATGAAGCTGCTGGTACCCTTTGGGTAACTCTGCTCTGAGAATCACCAACTCTTACTCCAGGTGTTAAAAATGACATGAGGATCAGAAATCGCTTTGAAAGCTGCTTTATTCCAGGATGTAGCTCAGTCAGTCACTGACTGTTATTTTGCTCTTGGGTTTCAGGGCTCCTCCTGCAGCTTGTTAAGCTGAATAAGTTAATGATGTGTGAAAGGAGATGGCCTCAGAGCAGGATCCCCTGGGCCTCTCGGGGATGAGCGTTGCACCTCGGAGCTAGGGCAGATCAGTTAGTTCCAGGCTTTTGAGGAAAAGAATAACACAGATTTGTGATATTTTCTGGTGACAGATGGCTATGTGTCAAGGTGTGGATGATCTGTGATGCTGCTGTTCCTCCTGTATCAAACACTGTGTGCTGCTTTCAGATCTCAGCCCGGCTTTCTACTCTTAGCCCACTGCAAAACTAGTTCCTATAGATTCCAGTGGGGAGTGAATCATTCAGCTCCACATTAATCTCTGCTGGTTAGTTAGAGGACATGCTTCCGTGAGCTATAGTCTTTGCCCATTAGCCAGAAGACTAGAGCAAGGTCTAAAGAGATAGAAACAATGCACAGACAGTGACAAACGGGTGCCTCAGATTCAGGCCTATCTGTGCCAGTGGTATATCTGGCAGGAGCAGTCCCCCATTGCATTGGAATAATTGAAAACACGGAGCCGGCGCAACTTATGATACTTCACTTGTTGACTACAGCAAACAAGGCAGAGAACTGCTGAGAGTTTTCCAATGCAAGCATTCATATTTGAAGTCATGATTAAATGGCACAGGACTACAGGGAGAGACCCTGAGGCAGTTACTAATGAAAATATCTCATCAAAACTAACTCAAAGAGCTATATGAGAGTGACCAGATTGTTCTGTGTCATAAGTCAGGCTCATTCAGACCTGGTTTTATCCATTGTATGTATGGGACTACAAGCCACGTGGCCTAGGTTTGATCCATGGATCTTGCCCCTGTCACATGATGGGGCAAGATCGGGTCAGCACCATTTTTCAAAATGGCACCGACCGGGCCCAGGGTGAGAGGGCACCCTGGGCCATCAGCTGACTATTGAAGACATCTTTTGAGGGTACTGGCAATTTAGTCATTCACATCTGAATGTTCTTTGTCTACGTCAATCTGGGCTACTGCAGCCTTAAAGACAACCTCTCTACTGGGATAGTTTAATTTCCCTGTTTTGCAAGTATATTTGGAAAATATATTCCTCCGAACCATGCCCTTCTCAGGGACTGTCAGCTTTCCCCCATGGTCTAGTTAAAAACTACTCTATCTCCTTTTTAAATGTTAGTACCAGCAGCCTGGTTCCACTCTGGTTAAGGTGGAGCCTATCCCATCGGAATACGCTCCCCCTTCCCCAGAATGTTCCCCAGTTCCTAATAAATCTAAAACCATCTTCTCTGCACCATCGTCTCATCCATGCATTGAGACTCTGGAGCTCAGCCTGCTTCTAGGGTCCTGGGCATGAAACGGGGAACATTTCTGAGAATATAACCTGGAGATTCTGGATTTTAGTTTCCTACCTAAGAGCCTATATTTAGCCTCCAGAACCTCCCTCTTGCATTTTCCTATGCCATTGGTACCCAAAATGTAGCACAACTGTCAGCTCCTCCACTCTCTAAAATCTTATCTAGATGGTGCATGAAGTCTGTCCCTTTGCAAATTACCAAGCATTCCTGAAGCACACCAGCACCCCAACTATCTATATTCCTAATGATTGAATCACCCACTACAAAATCCATCCTAACCCTTTCCTACCTGGGCACACAGCCCCGGAAGTACAGGCAGGTCCTAGCTACAGGATCAATTCCTGCCGTACCAAGGAGATGGTCTCCTGCCAAGTAACAAGGCTCCTCCAAAGCAGCACAAGGGTTGCTTGACTGGAGTTGGGACCCCTCTACTATCTCCATGAAGGTCTCCTCTATATATCTCTCTGACTACCTTAGCTCCTCCAGGTCTGTCAATGCTCCAGAGACTGGACTCACACAAACAACCTTGCACCAACAGGTAGATAATAATATATGTGGCACTTGGTGCAAAAGACTGGAAAAGTCCCTAACTCGCTGCCAGACTTCTGTCTGCATCTTAATTTTGCTAAAGTTTTAAAAGCTGGTTAAGGAGTAGGTATGTCTGTTAATGTAAAGGTTTTAAAATGTGACTACTTTTAAAAAATTATTTATTTAGTGTCTTAGTAAATCTAAGCTTTTTATATTGATAACTAGGTGACATGTTAGTTTGTGAATGAGCAGCAACAACACTAAAATTAGTCTACAGCTAAAGTGGGGAGGGAATCTATATAACAAAAAAGGCGACTGGGGTGGATGGGAATCAATATTTGCCCAGGAACCAGTACTCTCTTCTTTTCAGATGAAGTAAGGGAGCTTTGGAAATTCACAATTCTAATACTTACAGATGCTAACCTATACTAGCTCACAAAACTAATCCAAAATCTATTATCCCTAAACACACACAATTCTTTACACTTGCAAACAAGTATTAACTTTTACTAGCTCACAAAATTAATCCAACGTCTATTATCACTATACACACATACTTTTTTAACACTTGCAAACAATACTAGCCTTAAAAACTAATATACAATATACACATCCAGTAATAGTTTAAACCATTTAGAAACCTTTTTTCAAGATTTAAATGTTCTTTCCCAGCAAATCCAACTTACCACCAGCAGATGAACGTTCTGCAATTAGCACTCCCTTTGCTCTTGACCACCAGGTATGGGAAGACATGCAATCCCCCTTTGCATAGGTGCTCCATCATCATGCTGAGACATTTTGTGAAACAAGTGGGGCAAACACTAGGCTAAAAGGCAGATTATGATACTGGAGACGGCAATCCTCTATTACAAATCTGAGATATTTTCTATGACCTGGAAATAATTTTATATAGGCATAAGCATCCTTCGGATCCATCTGTACTTCTGAAATTGTAAACATATCACACGGTGCATACAGTCTTCTGTCTCTTGTAGCTTCCAGAACACGACTGTCCAATGCAGTAAAACTTGGCTCACAGGGGACAATAATGTCACTGTTTCATTTAGTGTGGGAAATGGAACCTTACTGATCCATTGTCTCTCTCATACTCCTCTGCCTTGCACCCCAAATAATAATAAATGTTCATACCTTTGAGCCAAAACCTTCTGCCGCTTGCTTTCTGGCCAGAAGTGTGCATACAGCATGGCAGTGCCAAAGCATAACATGATCACCTCCATCTGATGCTCTGTCTGCAAGACAAGAAACCAGGGGAAAAAAATAAGCAGGACATCAGCAGTGGCAGAGGAGAGTGAGGAGGGCCTCTTATCATCTGGAGCCCTGCTCCCTTTCCTGGGTTTTCCAGCCACCTGCCACCCCCTTCCCAGAACCCCATAAGTTCTTTATAAAAGTAGGAGACCGAGGCCCGTTGACCTCGTCCCACCCGGACTACTTCCCTCACCTTTTTAGTTGCTGTAGAATCGTGGAAGGAGTGTGTCCCTGATCGAAGAAAGTGTCTGACTTGATTATAGGCAAACACATCTCCCTCTGGAAGAGAGTACCTTTGTTGCAAAACCGAAAAGGGGAACACATCTCCTATCTGTTCATCGTAAAGCTCATAAATGTATGTTAACCCTGACGTCTTCCATCTCTGAAACACCCGGCTAGTTTTCCCTGGTATAAATAGGGGGTGTCCCGTGATAGTAAGTAAGGGCATAAGGGGACTTGAGACGTGACCCAGCTTACAGAAAAACTGCCATGCCTTCCGACACACCTGCCATAAGCCTTGTGTTTTGATGGGGTTAGATATCATATGCGCCGGGAGTTGTAACAAAGGATTTAACGATAAGACCCCATACCATTCTAAAAGATATGCATATGGAGTGGTGGAGGCTAGCCCGAAAAGCCAATCCTTGACGTACCACATACTACACGCTAAATTATACCATATCAAATTAGGACACCCCAAACCTCCCCCATCCCTGGGCCTCATAAGCATCGCCAAAGGTATACGGGATTTTCGTCCCTTCCATAAGAAGGAGCGCAATGTTCGTTGGAACTGAGAGTAGTCTCGCGAAGTTATCCATAAGGGGGCTAATTGGAGGATATAAAGCCACTTCGGGAGCAAAACCATCTTAAATAGCTGTACGCGACCCATCAATGACAAAGGAAGGGTGGTCCATCTGTTCATAGTGTCCTGTGATTTTTTTAACAGAGGTGGAATGTTCGCCTTGTAAAACTGCCTTACATCTTGGGGAATATATAGGCCCAAGTATTTTAACTTATCCTTCGCCCATATAAGAGGGAAATCGGCCTGCCAGTACGCGCGTGTCGACCCCGTTATCGCTAAAGCCTCAGACTTAGTATAATTGATCCGCAAACCCGCAAATTGGCCATACTGCTCTAAAAGAGCCAACACATTCGGTAGGGACGTGCGGGGTTGCGTTAAGTAGACTAGCAGATCGTCCGCAAAAGCGGCAATTTTAAAAATGTGCTGTGGACCTCCAAAACCTTTCACCCCCCTACACCCATCAATTTTTCGCAACAGCGGATCCAAACATAAAATATACAGTAATGGGGACAGAGGACAACCCTGTCGAACCCCGCGCTGGATGTCCACCACCTCTGAAATGCCATTATTTACAAGGACTCGTGACGTGGGGTTTTGATATAATAAGAACATATAGGTTAGAAAATCACCTCGAATACCGAATCTTTGTAAAGCGGAAAAAAGATAGGGCCAGGCCACCCGATCGAAAGCCTTTTCCGAATCGAATCCAATCACAAGGGCTGGGATATCCTGCTCTTGACACATGGTCATGGCCGTGAGTAATTTGATAATATTCGCGTTGGGTTTACGCCCCCTGACAAAACCTGTCTGATGATGGGAAATGAGACTGGGAAGGAGAACTTTAAGTCTCTCCGCTAGGACTTTCGCCAAGATCTTTAAATCACAATTGAGTAAAGAGATTGGTCGGTAAGAAGCGGGGCTGAGCGGGTCCTTCTCAGGCTTGGGCAAAACTATAATATGCGCTTCGTTGAATTGTGCAGGGAAAAGCTGTAGCCGAAGGCCTTCCCTAAAGTATTCCGTCAGGGGCGAGCTAATGAAGGACTCCAGGATTTTGTAAAAATCGTAGGAAAAGCCATCTGGGCCTGGCGACTTTCCGGGGGTGGCAGCTGCGATAACTTGGGCAATTTCGAATTCCTGAATTGGGCGATTCAAAAATGTAAGTTGGGACCCCGAGAGCGTAGGGATAGCCACATCAGAGAAGAAGTGATCTTCCACGGCCCCTTCCCCTCCAGGCTCCGCTGTATACAGCGAGCTATAGAATTGACGGAAAATTTCCCGTATGTCTTGGTCCTTGTTGGTAAGGTGACCCGTGGGAGTACGTAAATTTGCAACCGCCGCTTTACGTCGTCGGATTTTTATTAAGTTGGCCAGCAACCTACTAGGCTTGTTGCCATATTTAAAGAAACTCTGCTGCCCTTTCCAGAGATACGACTGCGCCCTGAGATCCAGGAGTGTGTTTAAACGACCTAGAATACTATAGAACTCCTTCCGATTAGCGTCGGAGTTATGGCTTTTCAGTGCCGTCTTTGCACGCTGTAGTGGGCCCTCAAGGTCTACAATAGACTGATTTATTCTTTTGTTTCGGGCATGTACGTAGGCTATTATATCTCCCCGGAGGACCGCTTTCGCTGTCTCCCAGTATAGCTGCGGTGTGTCAGCGTGGTTTGTTATTTTGTGCATAATCTTTCCATTTGTGTTTTAAAAACTCCCGGAAGTGGGAGTCCGCTTTGAGGAAAGAAGGGAAGCGCCACAAACGGGATTGAGGAATAGAAGTTGGTGCCTGTAGGCGGATAGAAACCGGGGCATGATCTGAAACAGCTAATACCTCGATCTCTGCAGTTTGTATAGCAGACAGCTCATCCCTAGGAGCGAGAATGTAATCGATCCTGGAGAGTGTATTGTGAGAACGTGATATGTGCGTATAGTCCCGCTCCAGGGGATGGAGTGTTCTCCACACATCTAGGAGAGCTAAGTGATGGCACAAAAAGGCTACACCTTGTTTGGGGCTGTTGCCCCCACCCCCCACCCCTTTGTTCTGCGGGTCACTTTTGTCCAGTGCTACATCATGTACACAATTGAAATCTCCTAAGACATACAGGGTTCCCTGTGTGTTTGTTTGCAATAGGTTACACAGATTTACATAAAAGTTATGGTTATAATCATTCGGGGCATATACATTGCAGATGGTCACAGGTCTGCCATTCCAAGTTCCCAAGATGATAATGTATCGACCCTCCGGATCTGAAATGGACCGGGAGACCTGCAGATTTGCTGTTTTATTAATCAATATGGCAACCCCCCTTTTTCTATGCACCGCCGCCGCATATAAGCAATCCCCTACCCAATCTCTTTGCAGCTTTTGGCTTTCCTGTGCTGTTAAGTGTGTTTCCTGAATGCCAGCTACATCAGCCTTCAATCTCTTAAGATATGCCAGGACTTTTTTCCGCTTCACTGGTGTTCCCAATCCATTCACATTCCATGATATTAATTTAGACATTCCCCTGAGCTGTATAAAAAATGCTTTTATGTCTCCCGATGCCATCTAACGCAGAGGGTGGCCCCCAGCCTAGCCACCCCTCCGCTCGCCTCCCAGTATGCCACCCCCGATCCCTAGGCCAAAGAAACTTTCCCCATTTTCCCTCCCCCCCTCCCCCCCTCCCCTTCCCCCCCCTCCCCATCCCATCCCCACCTTAACCCCAGAACAACTAGAAACTTTAACACCTCCAAAAGGATTCGGAGGCATGGAGATCTCTTAAATGTGTCCAGGTGCCCCACTCCACCAAGTGGGGGTGCAAGTCCAAAACCAGATCCTCTGGCAAGGATAAACCAATACCAACGCAGAGGGTCCAAAGAAACCCAGGGCCTTCTCCTAGCCACGTTAAATGTCCACGGTTCTCGGATGTGTCATATCAGATCCGTCCCAAACGAGCCCAAACAGCTCTTCTAGCGGATATGCCCAACTGGCCCTTCTCTCTCGCATATGCCCCCGACTTTATTTATGCCTGGGGAGTGTACTTAACCTGCTGACAGTTTGCAAGAGTTACCAGGTGAGCTCCGTATCCTTCCCCATGAAGTTTGAGTCAGCCCGGCAAGAGGGTCTCCTGCAGGGACGATACAGGGAATCCCACGCGAAGAGTAAAAAGAAACTGCACCCTTGCGTAAAGATATGTTTTTGAACCCCTGCTGTATATTGCTGTTTTTAGTTTTGTAAAAGAAAACTATGTTTTGTATGTCCCATTTGGCCCCGGTCCAAAAAGAAAGAGAGAGAAGAACCCCGGGTGGGGGTGAGCCCTGCTCTGTTTCCTGGCCAGTATGGCGATCCCCCATATTTCTTGGTCACCTGGAGAACCCTCCTCCGGGGAGTACCGTTCCTCCTTTTGGAGCCGTTCCTGCTCAAATTCAGTAAACAAATCTGTCTGTCCGTGAACCGGGGGGGGGGGGGGGGTCCAAAGCCGTCAAAAATTTCTTTCTCCTTCCAGTTCCACGCGTTGAACTAATTTCATGGTTGTAAGTGTGTAGGGCTGGTTCGCCATCCTCCCCTCCCCAACATCGCCTTCGCCACGCTGTTTTCCCCCCCCCGGGCCCCGGGTTGTCGCCCTGGTGAAAGTCTCTTCCGCGGCCTATAACTCTCGATCAAAAGGTGGCTAACGTGCCCCCTATCAATTCCGTAACTTGAAAGTAAGAACACATGCACAGGGTACCTGTTGCGATCCCCACTGCTGCAGTCCAGCCGGAGTCTGGCTTAATTTTTGCATTTCAACGCCGGCAAGGTACGCCGTGCCCAGAGCCACCGTCCTTTTCCCCTGCTGCTCTATCCTGAACTCCCCGAGCTAGTATTCAACTCGGCGAGAAATGCCTGTGCGGCTGATGGCGTCTCGAAAACTCGTGCCCGGTCCTCGTGCCAGACGCGAAGGCGCGCAGGAAAAAGCAGGGTGAATTTTACTCCGCGACTGTGCAGTGTCGAGCAAACGGCTGAAAAAGCGCGGCGGGCTTCAGAGACCGCGGCCGAAAAGTCTTGGAAGATGCGGATCTCATTGCCTTGGTAGGTTAAATCCCGCTTACCTCTTGAGGCCCTCCACAGTTCCGCTTTGTGGGCAGAATTTAGGATTTTCGCGATTACCAGCCGCGGGCGAGTGTAGTGGTCTCTCTTCCCACCAAGCCTGTGGGCCCTTTCAACTACCAATTTGCCTTGTAGGTGCGGCAGCGTGAGGGACGTGGGGAGCCATTCTTCCAGGAGCGCACATAACGATCTCTCCTCGATACTCTCCGGAAAACCCAGGAAACGTAAATTATCCCTCCGCGCCCGATTCTCAAGCTCATCGATTTTATCTTCTAAGAGTTTTAGCTGCTTATTTGTGGCGGCCATCTTTTGCTCCGTCTGTAAGGCCTCATCTTCCACACTTGATATCCGATTCTCAGCTTGCTCTATACGGGGGGTCAGCTCCTTAAGAGATTCTTGGACTTCCCCTAACTGCGCCGTAATATGATCAAGCTTTTCATCAAGTGCCTCTCGGATCGCCGCTTTAATGTCCATAATGGTGAGCGCCCCGGACGTGGGGGAGGGGGGCTCACCATCCCTGACAGCCGCCATTTTTGGAGCTGGAGCCTTAGGTTTCTCTCTGTCGCGTTTTCCCCCTTTGGTTGTCATCGGTGGTGTGGTTCGGTTCATATAATTAATGATGGACATTCGCCCTCTGCGTCCTTAGTTTGGTGGTGTCTCTAGCTCTGCTATCCCGCCAGGATGAAGCGCGATTGGTGGAGTGGGCCCTGGAGCAGGTGAGGAAAACGTCCTCCCAGCTCACCACATCATGTGATCTCTTGTTTTGCTTTTTTATGAGAGAGTACAAGTCTGATATATGTTTGTGAGTCTATGGTTTAACTGTAGCAAGACGAAAGTTTTGGAATTCTGTACCTGAGAAATGATGCTTGGTACCAGAGAGAAAGAGATTTAATCACAAGCTAAAAACATGGCTATTCAAAAATGCTTATAAGCTAAATTAAAAAGCATCAGAATGCAGAGAACCACATTATCAAGAAGGACAAGAGATATTAACTGAGATATTAGGATTACATTAATTAGACAGTACATTATATTGAGATTCTTATAGTCTCTATCACGTGTAAACTGTTATCGCCTATGTCTCAGAACATCCAATTTGATTTATGTTAATCCTTGTCTATGAATACTACCCCCTTAAACAGTAACCACTTGTTGGTTTATACTATGAATGTTAATTTTGTAAACCGTTACGATCTTTATTTGGAACGACACGACAGTATATAAAATGTCCAAATAAATATATAAATAAAGTATTATTTCTATTGATTTCACTGTTCTTGTAGTTTGTATTGAATACATTGAGTTTATATTTAATTGTTCTGTATTTTATGTATTGATTTTTATACTTTACTGTAAACCGCTTTGATTTTATATGGGAAAGATGGTATTAGAAAGAAATAAAAGTAAGCTAAATTAAACTAGACACTACTATAGCAGGCCTAAATCTGTCCAGCTGTTGCTCAGCAACCCTCCCTTATGACCCAATAAATTAAAAAAGTGTCTCCTGTGACTAATTTCCTCCCATCTCTCTTCCTTCCCTAAGTACAAGTCTCCTTTACCTCCTGAAATTTAAACAAAGCTGGAGTAGCAATCCCACCTCCCAATCTAAAAAATATTCTGGCAAGGGAGAAGACATGATGGTGTCAAGTCATGATGATGATTCCAACAACACCCTTTGGCCTTGGAGCCCCTCCCCTTCCCACTGCCTCTTCTTAAAAACTTCCTGTGTCCTTGCCCTGGAATAGGAAAAGAGTAAGAATTGCTAAGGACAGGGTCAGATCAATACAATGAAAAATTATACTTTTTAAAAATTACAACCTTATTTCAGTAATGTGGAGAACGTTAGAATGAACACCTCTCTAGTCTCTAAAGAAGCAGGATGGAGTCCTTCCAAGGCGGTTTGGTTCCTTGTTTAGGACCGAGAAGATGCTCCTGATAGGGCTCAAGTATGCTCATAGTTAAGATTAAAGTGGTCACCTTGAGACAGTGCAACATGTCCTGCAGGGTCATCTCCTGTCCATCTGCCTTGATGCCCTGAACCTCAAATCGGTCCCAGGGGGTCCACTCCTTCTGCTGATACTGTAAGAAGAGAAAAAGGTAGAGCGGGCAGGACAGTCAGTAACAGACAATGTTTAACATGGTAGGAAGGCAATCAATCAGTGACATGGCGGAGAGGACAAGACACTCAGTAAAAGATAATCAGGTTCTTGGGCAAACTGGATTGAGACTTTCATTCCAATTGCCTAATGCCTCTGTCATAAAACCCAACAGCACTCCCCAAGGGTGGTGGCATGGGGAGGTACAGTGACGGATTTAAGATTTGGCCACTCTTGAATATTGCTGGTGCTGTCATCTCCCCTCCTCCTTCCCTCTCAATCTCAGGCAACAGACTGCAGAAGGCCTAAGGTACAGCCCCGCAGTTTTCTACAGAAGCTGAAGAGTAGATTCTCTGGCAAAAAATTAGAAAATTCTGAAGTACATTAACAAGCATTTCCATTCTGTGTACAATTCTGGTCGCCGCATCTCAAAAAAAATATAGTTGCGATGGAGAAGGTACAGAGAAGGGCGACCAAAATGATAAAGGGGATGGAACAGCTCCCCTATGAGGAAAGGCTGAAGAGGTTAGGGTTGTTCAGCCTGGAGAAGAGACGGCTGAGGGGGGATATGATAGAGGTCTTTAAGATCATGAGAGGCATTGAATGAGTAGATGTGAATCGATTATCTACACTTTCGAATAATAGAAGAACTAGGGGGCATTCCATGAAGTTAGCAAGTAGCACTTTTAAGACTAATCGGAGACAATTCTTTTTCACTCAACTCACAATAAAGCTCTGGAATTTGTTGCCAGAGGATGTGGTTAGTGCAGTTAGTGTAGCTGGGTTCAAAAAAGGTTTGGATAAGTTCTTGAAGGAGAAGACCATTAACTGCTATTAATCAAGTTTACTTAGGGAATAGCCACTACTATTAATTGCATCAGTAGCATGGGATCTTCTTAGTGTTTGGGTAATTGCCAGGTTCTTGTGGCCTGGTTTGGTCTCTGTTGGAAACAAGATGCTGGGCTTGATGGACCCTTGGTCTGACCCAGCATGGCAATTTCTTATGTTCATCTTTTATTTTACATTATAAAAATTAAGTAGTTTTCCAGCCTTGTTTGTGCCTTATAATTTACTTTTTTTTTATTCAGTGAGGAAGAGAGACCTCAAGTATCGTGGGAGAAGATCTCAGGGATGGGGAGAGTAGGAGGAGAGGATCAGGGATGGGGAGAGAAAGGGAGGAGAACCAGGAAAGGAGTGCAGAAAAGGTAAGACGACTGGGAACGGGAGCAAGAGTTTGACAAGGAAAGAGGACTAGGGATGCGGAAGGAGACAGGAACAGGGATGGGAGGATGGGAGAGGAGGAAGTGGAGAGGAGGGGGATGATCAGTTAACTGGGATGGGAGGAGGAAGGTTCTGGGATTTAGGAAGGAAAGGATGGACTAGCAGGGGTTAGGGGGTGAGTTCCAGCATCTGGGAGGAGGGGAGAGATAGCAAGGAAGCGAGGTTTCAGGATCTGGAAAATAGAATCTGAGATCAAGCAAGAGAGGATCTGAATTGGATTGGGGGGTGGGGGAGGAGGAAGCGGTAGGACCATGCTCTGGTTCTGATCCCCCTTGCATACCTTCTTTAACCTTCCACCCAATCTGGCATACACAAGCACTCCCCCCCCCCCCCCCCCCCGTATTCCTCTCTTACAAATGGACACATGATGACCAGCCAGTCCACTCTCATTCCCCAGCCTTTCTCCTAACCTCTCAGTGATTCCCCAGCTCAGCTCTTCCTAACCTGCACAGAATGATCTACCATTGCTCTGTGTGCTCCAGGCTCACCTCTGGCCCCCCCCCCCCCCACCCACTCTTTCCTGAGTGACAGGAGGGGAGGGTGTGGATTTAGGAACATCATTTACGTATTTATTTATTTTCACAATTTATAACCCGCATTTTCCATGGTTCTGAGCAAGTAACAAAAGTATAACGAACATTCAAAACAAATGTACAAATATTAACAAAAATTTAACAAAAGACTGAACAAAACAAATTAACCACAAATAAAAATTAAAACAAATAAAATTTATACTACAAGGAAGAAAAAACAAATTAAAAATGATCCAAATAGGATCTCCAAACACCTATGGGACCAGGATGGGCTGGGTGTCCGAGAAAGAAGATGAACGAAGGTAGGATTCTTGCAGTAAAGTTGGGGACTCCTCCACTAGGATTCCCGACAACCACTGGGAGAGTTTGCGCATTAACTATCACCATGGGCTCTACCCAGAGATATGATTTAAGGACACCCACCTATAGAGGAAAATTACTAATGTACCATCAATCATTTGTAAATTTACACTTCTTGGCAATGGACTTTAATGATTTCAAATCAGTAAACTATTATTTTAACACCCAGACCCAGTCCTGTCTGAGTTATTACAGCCTCTCACCTCATGGGAAGCACCAATACACACCCTGGGAGCATCATGACATCATCTGGACCAAAAGCGAGAGCTTACCCCAATAAAAAGAATCCCCTCAGGGATTGAGAGTAAAGTGTAGGATGGAATTGCTAGCCACAGTAGCCCCTGAAGATATAAATTAGTTGTGTGCCTTGAAGGGAGTTACTACTTCCAAAAAGGGGTTATATATGATTTTTTCCTGGCAATGATGTTAGGCTTAACAATCTATAGTATCCCAGCTCATCTCTGGAGCCCTATTTAAAGACTGGGGTTATATTGGGCACCCTCCCATCTCCAGGAACACCAGACAATTTTAATGATAGGTTACAAGTTACTAGTAATAGGTCTACAATTTTATTTTTTAGTTCTTTCAGAACTCTGGGGTGCATACCATCTGGTCCAGGTGATTTGCCTCTCTTTAGTTTGTCTCAATTTGTCCTCTTACATTTTCCAGGTTTACTGTGATTTGTTTCAGTCCCTCTTAATCATCACTATTAAAATATTTCCAGTATCTCCCCAACATCTTCAGTAAACCGAAGCAAAAAATTCATTTAATCTTTCCACTATGGTCTGGTCTTTCCTTTAATCCCTTGATCAGTTAGAATAGCTGTATTTAAAAAAGGATTGGATAAGTTATTGGAGAAGTCCATTACCTGCTATTAATTAAGTTGACTTAGATAATAACCACTGCTATTACTAGCAACGGTAACATGGAATAGACTTAGTTTTTGGGTACTTGCCAGGTTCTTATGGCCTGGATTGGCCACTGTTGGAAACAGGATGCTGGGCTTGATGGACCCTTGGTCTGACCCAGTATGGCATGTTCTTATGTTCTTATCTAATGGTCTAACCGACTCCCTCAAAGGCTTCCTGCTTCAGATGTATTTGAAAAAGCTTTTATTATTTTTTCCCTCTACAGCAACCTTCTTTCCAAATTATCTTTTTGGCTGCCTTATCATTGTTTTGCATCCAAGTGCCAGTATTTATGCTTTTTCCTATTTTCTTCATTTGGATCCTCTTTCCATTTTTTTGAAAGAAGTTCGTTTGGCTATAATAGCCTCTTTCACTTTACCTTTAAACCATGCCAACAATTGTTTGGCTTTCCTTCTGATTTTTTTTTTTTTTAAATGCATGTAATACATCTGGTCAGGTCTTCCAGGATAGTATTGTTAAAGAATGTCCATGCCTGATGTAAATGCTTAAGCTTTGCAGCTCTTAGTTTTTGTTTTTTTTTTTCTATTTTCCTAATTTTAGCATAGTCTCCCATTTGAAAGTTAAATGCTAGAGCACTAGTTTTCCTTAATGTCCTCTCTTCAGTTAAGTCAAAATTGATCACGTTATTGTCACTATTGCCAAGTGTCCCCACTACTTATACCTTTTGCACCAAATCTTGTGTTCCACTAAGGATTAGTTCTAAAGTAGCCCCCGCCCCCCAATTGGTTCCCGAACCAGCTGCTCCTTGAAGCAGTCTTATTTCATCTAAAAACTTTACCTCCCTGGAATGTCCTGATGTGATATTTACCCTGTCAATACTGGAGTAATTGAAATCTCCCATTATTACTGTGTTGCCAAATTTGTTAGCTTCCCTAATTTCTGTTAGCATTTCATCTGTCTGTTCATTCTGGCCAGGCTTGGATGTAGGCATAGACAACATAAGCAACTGTCTTTGGTGCCAAGTTTTGCTAGGCGCTGAAGCACTGATGCTGCTACTGCTATGCCTCTATCTAGGCCTGCCTCCCAGCTGCTTACCTAAAGCGGTGGTGTCCCGATCTTGAGGTAACGGTGCCAGCAACTTAAAAAAAAAATTAAATTCAGCAAGGGATCTGCAGCTGCTCACCGCACACACTCAAGACCTTGTGGCATCCCTGCCCCCTCCCCCCTTCATGGGTTTCCTGTTACTATGGAAACTTATGCAAGGGGCAGGGCCTTAAGCGTGAAATGGGTGACTGCAGGCCCTTGCACTGATTTTTTTTTTTAAGTTGCTGCCATGTGATCAGGATGCTGTTGCACTCAGTAAGCAGCTGGGAATGGACCCGCCCCCCCCTTATTTTAGGGGTGGGGAGACCCGCTGCCACCACCCCCACACATTGCACTGCCTCCACATCTATACTCTTCCCCATCACACATGGAATTTCCAGTCAAACAGATTCCACAGTGCACTTAGGGGTAGATTTCATAAATTTGCGTGATCACGTACTTTTGTTCACGCACCAGGCGCGAACAAAAGTACGCTGGATTTTATAAGATACGCGCGTATCTTATAAAATCCGGGATCGGCGCACGCAAGGGGGTGCACATTTGTGCAACCTGCAGCGCCGAGCCCAGCGCACGCTGCCTGTTTCCTCCGAGGCCGCTCCAATTTCAGAGCGGCCTCGGAGGGAACTTTCCTTCGCCCTCTCCCCACCTTCCTCTACCTAACCCACCCCCCTGGCCCTATCTAACCCCCCCCCCCCTTACCTTTGTTGCATGATTTACGCCTGCTAAAAGCAGACGTAAATCTGTGCGCGCCATCACCCGACCCGGGGGCTGGTCCGGAGGCCTCGACCACGCCCCCGGGCCCACCCCTGAAACACCGCATCACGCCCCCGAAACGCCGCGTCATTTCAGGAACGCCCCCGACACACCCCCTCCCCGCCCCTTTTACGAAGCCCCAGGACTTACGCGAGTCCCGGAGCTCTGCGCGCGCCGGCGGCCTATGCAAAATAGGCGTGCGAGGGCCCTGCGCGCGTAAATCTGGCCAGATTTACGCGCTCAGGGCATTTAAAATCTTCCCCTTCGTCTCCTGCAAGATCTTTATCCTGTTTTATTCTATGCCATCTTAACATATAACGCCACCCCTCCTCCTCCCTACCAATTTGATCCACCTTATCATGGTGATAAAATGTGTACCCTGTTATTGCACTGTCCCATTGGTTATCCTCTTTCTACCAAGTCTCTGACATGCCAATTATGTCTACCTCTTCATTCACTGCTGCACCTGGAGATACGGAGATGGAACGTTGTGCTTGCTGAACAGGTGCACTGGGAGAGTTGACATGGCCCTCCTCAGCTACCATCTTACTTGTATAGGTCATGTGAGTTTTCAAAGGGCTGCTCCTTGGTTATAGGAAACAATGGGAATAAGGAGCTTCTGGCACAGATCCCAGGGCTGGCTCTCCAAGCTGACCTCCTCGTGGAAACAAAGGAAGCAGGAAATGTAAAAATAAGCATTTGGGGAAGGGAACGATGCTGTAGATATACAGTTTATACTCGGGCCATCTGTACTATTTTAGCTCCAGATGTGTAAACACAATTTGTGCTTATATAAAGAGCTTTTTATCAGCCCCTTTTCTGTAGGGATTCTGTGAGATGGGCCTCTCAAGGGTAACTCCATCTGCCTCCAGGGATAAATTCCACATCCTACACTCAGATTCTCCACACAAATATCTGGAATTTTGAGAAGCAGTTGTACATTTTTGGTTATAAAATGGGTCATTTATTTTAGCTCTGTCCAAAAAATGCCACACAGTTTAGTACATCATTAAGGCCAGAAATCATGATGGGTGCGGCTGGGAGTGGGGAGTCTCCCTCCCTCAAGAAATCATCATAAAGTGTGGGGGAGGGACAGAACATACCCCCTTCCCTCCTAGGAACCAGAGTGGGGGCCCCCGTCTAGCTTTCCCCTTGCGGTCCTATGTCTTGTCTCCACTCACCTCCGAGTCTCATTTTCTTCCTGGTCTGGTTGTACTGCAGCGATAATTTAAACTAAACTGAGAGCGGGGTTCTTGCGCCAGCTCAAATGCACTCACAGGCCCTGCCGCGCTCCTTCTCCAATTACAGCAGGTGCTTCCTGTTACCAGGGAAACTGTGCTTGAGGTGGAGTACGGCAGGGCCTGTGAGCGTGCACAAACCGGTGCAAGCACCCTGCGCTCAATTTAGTCAAAAGTATCGCTGCACGGCAACCAAACTGGGGAAAAATGAAAGGGCAGCTTTTCACTGCGCCAGTTAACACTCAGGTGATGGCACCTATCAGAATTTGTCGCCGGAGGCAGTTGCCTCCTTTGCTGATGCCTAAATCTGGGCCTGCCAATAACATAAGGCTAGAATAAAATCCGCACAAGCCAGATGCTCAATGACTGCAAATATTCCAGGATAAGAGTTACACTGAGGCACTTTAAAAAGAACCCATCCCCTATCATTTTACATTCACAATGAGACCTGCCAGGGTGTATGTGGTACTTGGATATCAGCACCTCCCCAAGGGAGAAAAATCCATTGCAAACATATATCTCACGGAGTCTTCTCCTCAACCTTTAATCTACTGGAGTAACAGAGGCTGTTTCACCTCTAATGAATATCTCTTCCATTATATGATTGCTAGTATTGATTTGATTTGTATCAAGAAAGTCGGTATATAAAAGCCTTAATAAAATAAAATAAATATAAAGAAATTAATTTATAATCCACACAGGGCAGCAATAAACACCTGGGTTCTTTCTCCATGTGCAAATGATCAGAGATGTTACTCCAGTGCTATAGACACAGAGGACACTTCTCTTGATATAATGCTTTTCTCAGGGGCAGAGATAAATGTTCTTTAACAGGAGTTCACGATATACTGAGGGAGAGTTAGGACCCAGCGCACTGCTTGCCGTCGCCACTCTGAGTGCAAGCTTCCTCTGAGCACAGAGCTGTGTTTTTACTCTCCAGCCTCCTTATCTCTCCGGCAAACTCTGAACAGCTGCCGTGTCCCAACATGTCCCAGGAATGTCATAACAGTGTGAGGGGCAGACAGCATAAAGGGACTGGGACAGTAGGGCAGGAGGAGGACTCAGTAATGCAAGGAAATATGCGCCCACACCACCTTCTCCTGTCCCTGCCGGGTCACTTATGTTACTGTACATTAGTTACATGCAGCGAGTATGGCAGGACCAAGTACGCTGCTGACTCACAGAACTGCACCCAGGTATCATTCTTCCACATTCATGGAAATGCACCATCCCCGACTTATTCCCGCAGAGCAGCACCCATTCACTGGCAACTTTCTATGTGGAAACTCAGATTTGTAAACTTGTTGAGGCAGGGACTCTATAGGTCAGATTTAAGGACTGGGCAAACAAAGCGACATAAAAGTGACAACACTGCGATTATTTGAATTGTGTTTTTACAACAGAGATCCCACAGTTTCTACCAGTCCTAAGAAAAAAAAAGAGTTGTAAAAAGAAAATCCTTCAAAAATGATGCAAATCGCTTCCCTTGTACTGTTTTTAAACTGCAGGAGGCATAAATTTGGTGTTAGGCAATAGTTTGTGCAATCAAGTCTGCCTAAGCCAAATATGTGAAAATAATGCTGTGGGACTACTTCTGCTCTGATTCTAAATCTGGCTCTTCTTCCCCATGGAATTATCCATACAGAAATAACGCAAAATGTCAGGAAAAATCAAGGCTGCCACAAAAATCACAAGAGAAAGTAGAGCCGCAGGAAAAGAGATGACAACCTTTAGATGCTTATCTCTGGTAGGCCCTGTGTCTCCTCAGGGACCTCTTTCCATTCCTTTATCGCTGGGTTGGCTGTCGGTGAGGTACTGGGGCTCTGGTATTAATGTACGGGGCTGAAGGAAGCGCTAGAATTCAGGAGGTGTGGCTCAAATAGTGCCAGTCAGGATTATGCCTCCAGGACCAGTGCAGATGGCAAGGCAATGGGGCTAGGGTTTAATGGGACTTGGATTAGGGGGAGAAGAGTGAGAGAAAGAGGGACCCTCCAGCCCTTGCTTATGGACTTACCTGCACAGGGGGGGGGGGGGGGGGTTATTTCTATAAAGATGCAGAGTCGAAAACAAGACGACCAAATCAACGACAGATTAAGAGAGTTTCACCAAGCGTTATTGACTGCAGACAGACAAGAGCTTCACTTTAAAACCACCATCACAATTTTGGATTTGGCCCCTACATGGCGGTCAGAAAGAGGGGGGTCTAGGAATGGATGGAGACAGGGAATCAAGTGATGAGATCTGCGCAGGGGTCCGCAGCTGGCAAAACTCCTGAGCAGGATAAATCTTCAGAAGAAACTCAGTCGGAAGATCCAGAAATATCTGGGATTGGTAATGCAAGGGGGCCCTAAAACTGCCCTTACTAGAGTTCATCAATGGTCTCAGCAGAGCCTGCATGTAGTGTGTGATGTCAGAGTAGAAAAGGTTTGGCACCCATAGGCAGGGTGGGGAGGGGGCCCTCCTCCAGGAAAGTAATGATAGGTGCAGCTGGGAGAGGTGAGGTGTGGGGAAAGGAGAGGGCATATCCCCTTCCCTCCTAAGAATCAGAGTGTGGAACCCTATCCAGCTTTCCTTCTCCTTTGCTGTCCTGTGTTATGTCTCCACTCAGAAAGCATTGACAAAGTCCTTCATGAGAGGCTTCTAAGAAAACTAAAAAGTCATAGGATAGGAGGCGATGTCCTTTTGTGCATTACAAACTGGTTAAAAGACAGGAAACAGAGAGTAGGATTAAATGGTCAATTTTCTCTGTGGAAAAGAGTAAACAGTGGAGTGCCTCAGGGATCTGTACTTGGACCAGTGCTTTTCAATATATTTATAAATGATCTGGAAAGGGGCACAACAAGTGAGGTGATCAAAATTGTGGTGACACAAAATTACACAGAGTGGTTAAATCTCAAGCAGATTGTGAGAAATTGCAGGAGGACCTTGTGAGACTGGAAGATTGGGCATCCAAATGGCAGATAAAATTTAATGTGGACAAGTGCAAGGTGTTGCATATAGGGAAAAATAACCCATGCTGTAGTTACATGATGTTAGGTTCCATATCAGGAGCTACCACCCAGGAAAGAGATCTAGGCATCATAGTGGATAATACTTTAAAATCGTTGGCTCAGTGTGCTGCAGCAGTCAAAAAAGCAAACAGAATGTTAAGAATTATTAGGAAGGGAATGGTGAATAAAATGGTGGATGTCATAATGCCTCTGTATCGCTCCATGGTGAAACTGCACCTTGAATAGCGTGCAATTCTAGTCGCCTCATCTCAAAAAAGATATAGTTGCACTGGAGAAAGTACAGAGAAGGGGATCAAAGGGCTCCCCTGTAAGGAAAGGCTAAAGAGGTTAGGACTGTTCAGTTTGAAGAGGAGACGGCTGAGGGGGGATATGATAGAGGTCTACAAAATCATGAAAGGACTTGAATGGGCAAATTTGAATTGGTTATTTACTCTATCGGATAATACAAGTACTAGGGGGCACTCCATGAAGTTATGAAGTAGCTCATTTAAAACAAATCAGAGAAAATTATTTTTCACTCAACACATAGTTAAGCCATGGAATTCATTGCCAGAGGATGTGGTTACAGCAGTTAGTGTAAATGAGTTTAAAAAAGGTTTGGATAAGTTCCTAGAGTAGAAGTCCATAAACTGCTATTAATCAATAAGGATTAGTAGCCTGAGATCTATTCACTAAATGTTTAGGTACTTGCCAGGTACTTGTGACTTGGCTGGCCCCTGCTGGCCTCAGGATACTGGGCTTGTTGGACCCTTGGTCTGATCCAGTATGGCATAACTTATTTTCTTATGTTCTTCAGTTTAGCTGGGTTGAGGTGGAGAAGAGGTCTGCTTACGTGGATAACTTTAAACCTACCCAGCTAAGTAAAAAAAACAAACCCCTCACAGGCTAGCAGCAGCAGAAATGTCTCCCCTCCCAAATTAAACAATAGCAATCTCATCTCTCCTTTCCTGCTTGCAAAGGTGGGGCGCTACCCCCTCCCCTCAAAGCCTTCCATTATCCCCCATGTGAGGAGAAGCATGTAACCCTGCTCCGCGAAGGAAACGTTTTATGCCAGGAGGATCCGCCAGCTGCCTGGATTTCCCTTAGCACCCTCACACCTTTAAAAATGCTGGAAAAGGAGCAAGAAGCCCATCCAGAACCCCCTTCCGCCTGCTAGAACCCATAAATCAACCACCATGGTGACAACCCCCTCCCACCTGCCCAAAATGAAAATCATTGGCAACACCGCCTCCCATCCTGATCCCCCTTCTCCCCTGTTCCCACCAAGTCCCACCAACCGGGACACGAGTTACATCCTCCTAAGAACCCCATGTTGCTCTGGCATAGATGCTTATTAGCACATGCTGCCGACATTGTCGTCAAAGCAACGCTAGACTCTGGGAGGGCCGTAAGCCTATGTCCTCTCAGCGTCTAGCATTGCTCCGAGGGCAACACTAAGAGATTACGCTAAAAGCTTTGCCCTCGGAGCAATGCAGGATGCTTAGCAGGGAAAACGAAACTTGTGTCCCTCTGACTCGTCTTCCATTCCTCTTCAGTTGCGTCTTCTGGAGATCGGCATTAGGATGGTGGAGGTCTTGTCAATTGTTTCCCCTTGGGGCAGGTGGGAGAGTGGTGTCGCTGCTGCATGTGATTATGGATTCTAACGGCAAAAAGGGGGAATGTGAGGGGTGTCTGGATCACCTCCCAATATGTTTAAAGGCATGGGTGCTAGGGCTGATGTAAGAGGGCAAGAGGCTCCCCACCCAGCACAACACTTTTTTCTTCACAGAGAGAAGATAAGTGCTTCTCCTCCTCCTGCTGGGATAATGAAAGACTTTGGGAGGATGTGGGGGGGGGGGGGGGGGGCCTCAATTTTGTAAGCAAGGAAAAGGGGGAATTGGGCTGCTATGACCCTGAACATGTTTTTGTTAACTTGGGATACTAGGGAGGGGGATCAGGTTGCTGATGATCTGCAAGGCATTTTTTTTTGTAAATATTCAATAAACCGATGAGCAGCAATGTTACCCAGATAACTTGATCCAGATACTTTTAGCCATGGGTATTCAGGAGGCTAGTCCATCTGAATATACCAGCTAACGTTATCCAGGTTCTTTTATTTATTTATTTTTTCATGTATAGTCTGCTCTTTCCAGAAAACACATGGAGAAAATCTGAATAATGATACCTGGATAATTTGCTGCTCCTTGGCCTACTGAATATGCCCCTCAAAGCCTCAAATATTTACAAAGTGTGGTGGATATTGCTCAGTTAATGAAACACCTTTTGGCTTAGATCAATAGTTCTCAATCCAGTCCTAGACACATTACCAGCCAGTTGGGTTTTCAGGATATCCACAATTAATATGCATATCCCATGCATATTATCTGTGGATATCCTGAAAACTCGATCAGCTATCTCGAGGAATGGGTTGAGGACTACTACTACTACAAAATACAAGCCTCTGTAGAGGCTTGTATTTTGGTGAATACCCATCACCAAGCCAACCAGTGATCTGGGCAGTCTAGGGGCAGGGTCAGCCACCAGGAGAGGGGGAGAAGCAACATGGCCACTTGCTAATGGCTGAGTAAAGGCTCAGGAGCAGACTTGCTGTACAGTGGAGCTCTGTCTTCCAATGAGGTGCATTGGTGCTCTGTGCGGTCACCCGCCTCACTCTCCCCTTTTGACAGCCCTGATCACTGACTTAGATCACAGCACAGTCACGCACAGTGTCTGAGCTATGAGCTGCGATTAGTCATCTCTTTGCCTTTTGGCTGAAATTGAAATGCTACTGAATATTGAGGGGGGGGGGGGGGGGTGTTACCTCCCTGCCATCCTACCCCTCTAGAGACATGATGATGTAATGACTATTGTGAAAACAAGATTGATTTATTTATAAAATGTATAACTTGCCTAGCCGTGATTAAACCTCCTTCTAAAAAATAATAATAATCTTTGTGTCAGAAAATCAAAGAAATACTGAGTGAGTTAAGGATACTCATCCCCATTCAATATGACGACATGAGAAACAGCATTCCTGATGAGTAAAGCACAAGCCATTTGCATGCATTGAGAACTGTGCTAATATGGAAGGTCAGATTCTTACAACTGAAGGAGAGACTGGCAACACAGAAGTCAGAGTAGCCAGCAGACAGGGCCTTAATAATGGCAGTAAAGACTTTTCCAGGTCATTGACAATTAAAATATTCCACTTTTCAAACATCAGTGAGAGAATAATAGGCAGGACCTTTACCTGACTACTGGATATCAAACTATACTCTCCTACCTGAAGACTAGAGGACAGCTAATGTAACTCCAATATTTAAAAAGGGCTCCAGGGGCGATCCGGGAAACTACAGACTGGTTAGACTGACTTCAGTGCCAGGAAAAATAGTAGAAAGTGTTCTAAACATCAAAATCACAGAACATATAGAAAGACATGGTTTAATGGAACAAAGTCAGCATGGCTTTACCCAAGGTAAGTCTTGCCTCACAAATCTGCTTCACTTTTTTGAAGGAGTTAATAAACATGTGGATAAAGGTGAACCAGTAGATGTAGTGTACTTGGATTTTCAGAAGGCGTTTGACAAAGTTTCTCATGAGAGGCTTCTAGGAAAAGTAAAAAGTCATGGGATAGGTGGCGATGTCCTTTCGTGGATTACAAACTGGCTAAAAGACAGGAAACAGAGAGTAGGATTAAATAGACAATTTTCTCAGTGGAAGGGAGTGGGCAGTGGAGTTCCTCAGGGATCTATATTGGGACCCTTACTTTTCAATATATTTATAAATGATCTGGAAAGAAATACGACGAGTGAGATAATCAAATTTGCAGATGATACAAAATTGCTCAGAGTAGTTAAATCACAAGCAGATTGTGATAAATTGCAGGAAGACCTTGTGAGATTGGAAAATTGGGCATCAAAATGGCAGATGAAATTTAATGTGGATAAGTGCAAGGTGATGCATATAGGGAAAAATAACCCATGCTATAGTTACACAATGTTAGGTTCCATATTAGGTGCTACAACCCAAGAAAGAGATCTAGGCATCATAGTGGATAACACATTGAAATCGTCGGTGCAGTGTGCTGTGGCAGTCAAAAAAGCAAACAGAATGTTGGGAATTATTAGAAAGGGAAAGGTGAATAAAACGGAAAATGTCATAATGCCTTTGTATTGCTCCATGGTGAGACCGCACCTTGAATACTCTGTACAATTCTGGTCACCGCATCTCAAAAATGATATAATTGCGATGGAGAAGGTACAGAGAAGGGCTACCAAAATGATAAGGGTAATGGAACAACTCCCCTATGAGGAAAGACTAAAGAGGTTAGGACTTTTCAGCTTGGAGAAGAGACGGTTGAGGGAGGCTATGATAGAGGTGTTTAAAATCATGAAAGGTCTAGAACGGGTAGATGTGAATCGGTTATTTACTCTTTCGGATAATAGAAAGACTAGGGGGCACTCCATGAAGTTAGCGTGTGGCACATTTAAAACTAATCGGAGAAAGTTCTTTTTCACTCAATGCACAATTAAACTCTGCAATTTGTTGCCAGAGGATGTGGTTAGTGCAGTTAGTATAGCTGTGTTTAAAAAAGGATTGGATAAGTTCTTGGAGGAGAAGTCCATTACCTGCTATTAATTGAGCTGACTTAGAAAATAGCCACTGCTATTACTAGCAACGGTAACATGGAATAGACTTAGTTTTTGGGTACTTGCCAGGTTCTTATGGCCTGGATTGGCCACTGTTGGAAGCAGGATGCTGGGCTTGATGGACCCTTGGTCTGACCCAGTATGGCATGTTCTTATGTTCTACTGTAAGTTCTGTGAAGGGATCATTTTCTCACTTGAACAGGGCTAAAAGGGGAGGAACATTTAGGGAAAGTCACCAGGCAAAACAGGGTTTCTCGTTGTCACTTATGTTGTCTGAGTTGACACTAGTAAGGAGGAGAAACACTGAGCTGAGGATACATACAGCTATAATTGCAAATGAAATATGGAGGATATGCTCCTATGTCAGAAAATCAAAGCAATAAGCTGAACAAAGGCTAGATGTAACAGAGGAAACTGGATAAAGCCTGGGTGGGTCTGAATCATTTCTCCTATTAACTAAATCTCTGGAAGAATTTCAGTGTAATACTCAATAGGTTTAAAGAAGGAAATGTTAGCTATCTTGGTATTAATATTGAAAATATTGCAACAGAAAATTTCTCAAGACCTAGAATCTTGGCTCTCTCTATAATGGACAGAGTAAATCTAATAAAGATAGTGACATACCTCTGATGCCTACATATGTTACAAGCTATTCCAATAAACTAACCTAATAAAAGGTTGAAAAAATTGACTTGGCAATCGATAGATTTATCTGTACTGTGTGTACTAAACCTGTTCTGTGGTGGGGAAATCCATGTATTTGTGTTTGAGGAAGGTTTGCACTGCTGGTGCCTAGGGATGTGCAGCCTTGAAAATTTTGTTTCAATTTGGTAGTTCGTTTTTTGAATTCCTTAATTCATTAGTTTTGGAATGAAAAAAATATTTTCATTCATTTTAAACTGAAATCAGTGGAGGAAGGGCCCATTGACTTCCCTGTAAAAGAAAAAATGAGACAGGGCCCAGGCCTAGGTCCAATGCTGGGATCTGGCCGAGGCTGCATGCTATTGCCTGGGCCTGAGAATAGGATCTAGGCCTGGGTCCAATGCTGGAAACTGGTGCTGAGTCCCATTGATAAGGCCCAAGCCTGGGCCTAAGACCTAGACCTGATGCTAAGGCCTGGAGTGACATCAGGGCCCAGTCCCGGTTGCCAAAGCCCAGACTTGACACCAGGGCCTGACCAAGGCCAGATCCCACCTCTAAGGCCAAGCCTATGCCCAGGCCCAACAATCATAAAACAAAATGGCGCCATCTGGCCTGGAGGAAGGCATTGAAGTAATGTCACTTTGGCATTTCCTCTGGGTGGAGGATGTAATTTTTAGTTACTGGATCAAGAAGAAAAGACTCCACAAGGCCTGCTATTGGGCCTAGACCCCGATCCAGTCTTGGCCAGACACCAGTGTTTGGCCCAGGTCTACACCTAGGTCTCATTCTTAGGCACTAACCTATGCCTCGGCCTAAATCATGGTGACAGAGACCTGGCATCAGGACTCAAACTTGGCTGAGCCCCAGCATCAGACCTGGTCCTAGGCCTGGACCTCAGCAACCTGGCCCCAGCATCAGACCAAGGCCCAAGCCTCAGCGTCAGACCCGGGCCTAGGACTGTGCCTTGGTGACTGAGATCCGACCTCTGGTTGTGTCCCAGCAAAAGGCCTAGGCCTAGGTGGAATGTACCCATGCCACAGTGTCAGAACCTAGCATCTTGCTGGGCCTGGCATTGGGCCTAGGCTAGAAATGAATCTGGAACAAAACTGAATATGACAAATAGGATTTATTTTATTTTTGGGGCTCCCTCCATTCATTTTGTGAATCAACAAATGAAATGAATAGGGTCCCATTTGTTTCAGACAGCCATTTGTTTAAAACAAATGCACATCCCTACTGCTGCCTATGCTGTACCTGTTATATGGTAGGGCAGTGGGTATGGTTGGTCTGCATTACTGATGTCCATGCTGTACCTGTTTTCTGATGGGACAATGTATGCGAGGGAAGCTTGCACTGCTGATGCCTGTGCTGTACCTGTTCTGTTGTGAGGCACTGTTGAATAATCTTTGGTTATGTACAACTCACCACTATTCCTCAATTGAGTCTGTACCATTATTCAGTCTACCTATAATTTTTGTACAGTTCTGATCATAGAAAATACAAACTTATAATCGTACAAAGAGGATGAAGCTGAGGGAATGAGAGACATACTCATGGGAAGCGGTGATGAGTACTGCCTTCCCGAGAGTAGCGAGGGAATGAGAGACATCTTCACCTGTGCACTGATCAACACTAAAACCTGAGACATATCCAGACCCGACTATGATTTTTATTTTTCCTTTCTTTTCCTCTCCTTTTATTCTAATCATTGTGAGGCCAATATTTTAGATAAAGCAGCTAACAGACAATATATATATATATATATATATATATATGTATATATATAAAGTTAACAGGATAAGTTGTCAGGGATATTCAGTGGGATAAATGTCCTACTGAATACACTTGAATAAAGTTCTCCGGGTAAATATTTCCCAGATGACTTTCTAACCTAACTTGACTGTTTTTGAATATAATTGGTTAGGTTTAAAGTCATCTGGGAATGTATCCCCATATAACTTCAGTCTGAACTGGCTATATTCATATTATACAGCTGGTTAAGAAGCTGAATTAGAAAAAAAAATATCATAGCAGGCCTTCTGGCCTATTCCATCACCTCTCACCCCGCTAAAAAAAAAGAAAAAAAAGAAAAAGTAATGTGGGCCATAGCACACAAACCTTCTCCTCCTCCAAAAGATACAAAAAAACACACTGCAGGCCTATCAGCCTGAGAAATCTCTCGCTCCTCCCCTCCTAATTCACCTAATAAATCTTGAATCCAGACCCCCTCCTCCCTCTGTACCCTGCAAGCCCAACCTGAACCCTCCTACCCCACCAGACCCTCCTCAAATCTCCCCCACAGGTGCCAGGAGCTTGCTACACATGTCCAAGTTCAAGGCGATGCCCAGCGCTGATTTGACAGCAATGTTGGACACCACCAGGAGCTGGACCAAGCTCCCAGTGGCTGTGGGGGTTTGAGGAGGGGCCCTGGATTCAAGATTTATTTTGGAATTTTTTTTGGGGGGGGGGGGGTGAAGGCTTCTTGGGCCAATAGACCTGCATTGCTTTTTGTATCTTCTAGGGGGGGGGGGGATCGGAAGGAGGGGGAAGGGGAGGTCGGGCACTATGGCCCACATTATTTTTTCCCATTTTTAGTGAGATGGGGATGAGGCATAACCGGTAGTCCAGCCAGGATTATTTTTCTTAGTTCAGCCATTTAACCAGCTATATAATTTGAACACAACTGGTTAAGGCTAAAGTTATTTGGGGGTACTTTAGACCTGCTCTGAGGATGTTTCGAGGTACTCAGCTAACTGTAGCAGGATAGAAATGATATTCAGTTCTAGCCAGGGACGTTTAAGCCCTGCCCCCAAAATGCCTCTTGTTTTTATCCAAATAAGTTTTAGTTGGATTATAGCTTATCCAGCTAAATCTTATCTGGATAGCAGGGGGGGCTAAGTTCAAATTTAGCCAGATAAATCCTTTTGAACATTGACCTCTATGTACATCACTTTGGCATCACATGTAAAATTGTCTTGCTAATAAAATTATCCAAATCTGAGAAGCAGGGGGGAGAGAAAGGAAGAGGAGTGACGCAAGCCTAAGACTTGCTAACTAAAATCTAACAGTTTTTCTCCTAAAACGATGTTCCAATGTGTTTCAGCAGAACAGTAAGGTCTCTCTCGCTCTATGCCTCAAAATCTCCTTATGACAAACTTTCAAAAGTTAGTATCTACAGATCCTGCACGATGGCAAAGGAAAACAAGAGGGACAGAGGGAGAAATCTAGAAAGAGAAAAGGGCAGATAAAGAAAAGGAAATGCTGGATCAGAGAGAGAGAGAGAGAGGAAGATGGGGGAAGGGAAAGGGAGCAGGAGTTCCAGCTGAATAAAGTCTGGCTGATAAGTTTTCTTGTGGAGAATGAGCTCCCTCAGTCCCAACAAGCACAGGAAACAAGGCAACAGCAGAAGGTGCTGAGAGGAAGAGAGGGAAATAAATCAGCCTCCAGCAAGCAGGGAGGGGGGCTTCCTGAGGAAGGGGAGAGGGGGAGGGAAGTAGCTGATCCAAGCCGGGAGCTCCGATAAGGAGACCTCACAGCTCCTTAAACAGTGACCCGCTTCCTCCCCTCTGTCTGAATAATGATCCAGGCAAGGATCTCGCTCATTTCCCAGGGCTGACTTGCACCGATGATGTATCTGCCTAAAGAGCAGGAAAGACATGGTGAAAAAGAGAGACAGGCGAGGAAGAGAAAGCACCAATTCCTTGGGCAGGCCAGGAATTAATCACAGGAAATGAGCAAGATGAGATTCTGATCTAAACACACACATAATCAGATGTATATTCGTATATACAGTGATTGATATCACTGTGTATATACACACACACATCTGTGGCAGAACTGTACGGCTTACCCAGTGTGTCCACAGATGGTCAGCTGTGAAATAAGCAAGGGAAACTCTAATGAGCAAGGAGTTGTGGATCAAGACGTGGTCACGTGGCAGCACTACCAGGACCTGGTGGGAACTGTAGATGGCCAGGCTTTCTCTCCTGAAAAGCCACATATACTCTTTGCTGGTGTCGTGACACGGCAAATACAGGTCACCAACATACGAGGCCTGCCCTGCCCCCAGCCATTGGATTACAAGTTTTCAACAATGGAGCAGACAGAAGCTGTCTGGATCTCAATAGCTGTGAAGCTGGAGGACGGTGGTAACGCAAGGAAATCTCCATTCATCTTGGTCTCCTTGCTATTGAATCAGACATTTGAGGGGAGATTAATTGAATACATTTCTCCCGCTAAGTCTTGCTGAGTATCTTCACACAGTGTCTTTGTTGTAGAACATCTAAACTAAACCTTAGCAAGGTGAATACTACTATTAAAGCACGACAGAAAAAAAAACCAAAGAAAAATTAATCCTGGCTGCATGTTGCCCCGGACAAAAAGGTGCTCACTCTTAGCTTAACGCTACAGATAATGATGGTGGTAGTCCTTGACTGAATTTCATCCAGCCCCCCAGCAACAATGGCAAAAGTAACTCAATCCGATCTGCAGCAGTGACAATAGAAGGATTTTGATTTGGGCTGTAGCGATGGGAGCGAAATCCACTGCTACTGCCAGCTCAGCTGCTTGAAGTCAGAAGTGCAAGTAGAAGTATGTCAGAGTGGCATGGAGAGTGCATGCGCTGCAAGACCAGCACTGATTGGCTACGTTATACCTTGCTGGTGCTAGTGCTACTTGTGCAGGTGGAGCCACTTGGGCTGAAGACAAGGAAAAAGGCTGCAGCCCCTGTGGAGAGCAGCACAGGTCACAGGAAGCAAGGCCCCAGTGGCGGTGGGCCATGGGCTCTGTGGGGCTGCCAGGGAAAACCAGGTAAGGATGGTGGGTCCTGGAGCTCTCAGCCACGCTGCTATCTTTTTGGAGAGGGGCATGGATGTCATCCCCTAAAGCTGAGGGCGCAGAGTGCAGAAATCCTCATTAAAATAACCCAGATACCAAGTAGACCAAGTGTTTCTCCATGGGTTAGGGTCTCCAGAGGGGGGTTTGTTTTGCTCATGCCATAAATCTGGTATGTTGAAAGAGGGCAAGAGCAATAGTACAAAAGGGAAAAAGGGAAGGAAGAAGGGAGGGAGCAATAGAGCAAGGGTGTGAGTGAGAGAGTGCACACCACAAACACCCCATTCCTCCATTCATTCACTCTCCTCATTTCCTGCCCCCTACTTCCCTAGGTGGGCAGATACTGGGAAGGGGGAAGGCAGGGGGCAAGGTTGCTGGGGGTGTGGCAGGGTTGCCAACTTCAGAAAAATCTAGAAATATTACTGATACTATCTGCTTCACCTTATTCCCTAGGAACCCTGATCCCCGCCTCCCTCTTTCCCAGCATTTCAAATCACGGGAAGGGCCAGACACAGTCCTTCCCCATCAAACACTTCTCAACAAGCAACTCCGAGAAGCTCTCTCTCTCTCTCTCTCTCAGCAAACTATGAGGAGGACCTCCACCCCCCATCCCACTACCTCCCCTAGCCATCTTGGTGATTTGGAATGTCCTATGTGGCTCTCTTGAAACGTTTGAGGACCCCTGCACTCTATACACAGAAGTAAAACACTGCTTTTAATATTGCAGGAAACAGGACTGCATTAAGAAAACTGTACATAAAGGGTTAAACATACAGAGGTATAAACATCCATAAAAGCTGGAGTCTGCTTTTAGAATAATAAACCACGAATAATACGTATGTAACCTTGTATTTACTAGCACCAAGGCCTTGTAAACCTTTAAATTATCAGTGAGCTCACTACAGCTCTCTAGGGTGTAACACCACACTAATCACTGGGACCAGTAGTACACATACATTAACAAATACCGTTGTCCCCCTGGTCCTTTACAGGAATGTCCCTGTAAGGCTTATTATTTCTTAACCCTCAAAGGTTAACAGCCACATAATGTGCTCTCAGCCTTCTCAGAGCAACAGACAATACTGAAGCACATCACCACTTCAATCAAGATATGCAAAGAGATGCCCCTTCTGGCCCTGAGGTATGGTGATGGGACCAGGGACTCAAGGGTTAACATTGAAACACAGATCTTAATTTTAATTACATAAGAACTATCAGACCAACAAGCTCAATATCCTGTTTCCAATAAGGGCCAATCCAGGTCACAAGTACTTGGCAGGATCCCAGATAGCAGATAGATCCCATGCTGCTAATGCCCAGGGATAAACAATGGCTTTCCTCAAGTCTACCTCATTTATGGACTTTTCCAAACCTTTTTTAAACCTAGCTATGATAGCTGCCTTTACCACATCCTCCAGCAATGAAGTCTAGAGGTTAATTGTGCATTGAGTAAAAAAAAATATTTTCACTGATGTATTTTAAATGTACTATTTAGTAACTTCATGGCATGTCACCTAGTCTTTTTATTTTTTGAAAGAGCAAACAACTAATTCACATTTATCTGTTTCACTCCCCTCATGATTTTATAGATCTCTATCATATCTGTGGGATAGCCAAGCAAACTTTCATAGACTGGAGGCAGGAACCACATTGACTCCAGCTTTTCCTCTTGTAGTAAGTCCATTCCTTTACATGCCCTCCCTCTCAGCTCAAACCCATTGGGGTGAGCGTTACAAAAACACTCTGGATCCCATCCAGGGAAATGAATCTACTCCCCAATACCCTTGTTCTGGCCTCCTGCCAGCTAGATTTTACTAAACTACCACCATTACCACCACACACTGTGCCCTTTACCCAGTGTCCACCCTCAGTACTTCAACAGAGCCCTTTTTTTGCTCTGGGTTCTACTCCTCTCCCAGCTGGACTCTCTGGATTTTAGTTGGGTGTTCCTGAGGTGGCTTGCACTCATTTCCCATTTACCATGGTATCTTCTGCTCCTTTGCACCAACTTCACCTGTAACACCACTCTCTTTCGATTCTGCAGTGGTTGGCTCTGGGTACTCTACAGTGCCTCCCCTCTGCCCTCTCTGCAGCACTTCTCTCTGGTTCCACCACGTTGCCTTCTTCGGCCAGTTGGTGCTACTTTCAACAGGCTACTCTAATTTGCCTCCTTCAGGGCAGTCTGTGATGTGTTCTTCAAGCCAGGTTGTAAATCTCTACCATGAACTGTCTTGCATATCAGTCTCAGTCACTGCAGATTCATTTGTCTGGCTTTCATTCTCTTGTCTTGCACTCTGCTGTGCCTGTCCTTGCAACTCAAGCTAGTCTTCTGTCACCTGTTCCAGCAATGTGAGTTTACTGGTTCCATTCTAGGTTTTCCTGTTCTCCGTCCACAGGCTCTGCTCTGGTTTTAGCACATTTGCTATTCTTATCTTCCTCTGCAGCTTTGTCTCTCTGGAGGTTAACGCACTAGTTATGTGATTCAAATGGCTGCTGCCTTCCTCTGCTTCCAGCTTTACTTCTGACAGGCTGGCAAAAAGGAGTACCCAGCTTGCTTCCTCTTCTTTAAAGGCATACACCCAGGCAGTCTTTAAATTTACAAGGCCCTCTTGGAGTTGTCTCTGTCCTTCCAGGTGGCTTTGAATCACAGCTTGCATTTTCAGCTCAGTCATGTTTTCTATTGCCAAGGCTGACTTTCTTGAGCACTAATGCAAAGCAACTGGCTTGCTGCTGAAGGGCCATGCCCTGATCCAACAACACACATCACTCTAGTAGCTTCACTTTCTGGAGGGCGATGTCCTGTTCAAACTCACACTGCAACTGTTTTTTTTCCTGAGGGAAAGGCAAAAAGAAATAAAACTCTGCTTGTCCAGAAAATAACTCTCTTGATTGCCCTGTCTTAGACAAGTGGAGCTTTTCTCCTTACTTGCAAACACATTTTAATGGCTAATAATCTTATTCAGGCCCCAAGATACAGCAACTTGGATTAAAGAAAACATTTTTAAGTTGTTTGCCTTTGATGATCTTTCCTAAGCCATAGTCTTTTAAAGTCTTCAGTGCTCTGTGCACCACAAGCAACACTGCTTCTGCCCCAGCTGCTGCTTTGGGCAAGCAACATACAAAAAATTTCACTAGCATCTCTTCATCCCTTGGATACCTGGGTTTCTGCCTGTACAGTCACGTGATACAGAAATCCCACTTCTTACACCATACATGGGAAAGCTGAGCAAACTTTCATAGGCTGGGGCAGGAACCACACTGAATCCACACTGAACTTTATTACACGCTTCAAGATATACAATGTAAACTGCTTACCTCTCAGCAGTGTATTCACAGCATGACATCTACCAGAGTGTGTTCAGGAACTGGCTTCTCCTGGAGATGCAGAGCCTCCTGATCCCAACTTGGCTCTGCCTCTTATTCAGCTCCACAGATTCCTGCCCACAGAGCTCTCTCCCTCTATGGTGGTTTAAGGTGGACCAGGCCTAGTGCCTGGTGCCACACAGATTAAGGAGGGATTGTAGGGGCAGTCTTTTATACTTCCGTCAGTTCTCCAAGCTGAAGAGCCCTAACCTCTTTAGCTTTTCCTCATAGGGGAGCCGTTCTATCCCTTTATCATTTTAGTCACCCATCTCGTTACCTTTTCTAGTTCTGCTATAACATTTTTGATATACGGTGAACAGAATTGTACACAGCACTCTAGGTGTGGTTGTACCATAGAGCGATACTGAGAAATTATGATATTCTCTGTTATATTCTCCATTCCTTTCCTAATAATTCCTATCATTCTGTTTGCTATTTTGTCCACTGCCATAAACTGAGCCGAGGCTTTCAAAATATTATCCACAATGATACTTAGATCCCTTTCCTGGGTGGTGACTCCTAATATGTAACCTAACCATGTCCCTTCAGTTTGTATTATTTTTCCCTATGTGCATCCACAGGCGATACAGATCATTAACTATTTTTAGGGTGGTAACACAGTACATGGTATTGATGGCAGAAAAAGACCAAATGGTCCATCCAATTTGCCCAGCAAATTTTTTTTTATAGTAGTAACTGCCCTTTGTGCAGGTTACCCCCATGTGCTGCTAAGGGTAGTAATTGCTGCTCCATGCAGGTTACCCCCATGCCTTATGTTAAGGATAGTAATAGTTACAATGAAATCCCAGCAACTATCTAAACCCACAAAAAATTACTGCTAGCATCATTTTTAAGTGGTGAACAGACTACTTGATAATTGAGACAATGCTGCTTGAACGTGTTTTGCTTTCGGACTTGGCTGCAGAAGCAGTTCCTGTGCTTTATCCCTAATTTCAGTGAATCAGTACCCTGGACCATATAAGTGAAGGCCCAGCATTGGCCATCATCAGAATCCAATACCCCTTTTTCCATCCCGCCGTCAAAGCAGAGAGTGATGTTGCAGTTGTGTCAAAAGCATCAAGACTAATTGGTTAAGGTTAGTAATCCCTCATGCCTTCTGTTAGGGGTATTAACTGCCACTACGTGCAATTTACCCCATGCACCCTTTTCTTCATTACAAGCCTTTAGGGATCCAGAGTGTTTATCCCATGCCCTTTTTAATTCATTTACTGTTTCCGTCCTTACCACCTCTTCCCGAAGGGCATTACTGGAATCCACAACCCTCTCTGTGAAAAAATATTTCTTTATGTTGGTTTTGAGTCTTCCCCCCTTGGCGTTTGCTTTCCTGACCCCTAGTTCTACTGTTTCCTTTCCAACTGAAAAGGTTTGAAGTTTGTGCAAAACCTTTCAAGCATCTGAAGGTCTGTATCATATCAGCCTTGCACCTCCTCTCTTCCAGGGTATACATATTCATATTCAGATCCTTCAGCCTCTCCTCATAAATCTTCCAATACAGACCTCACACCATTTTGGTTGCCCTTTTTTGGACCGCCTCCATCCTGTCTCTATCCTTTTTAAGATACTGGCTCCAGAACTGCACACAGTACTCCAGGTGAGGCCTTACCAAGGACCTCTACCAGGGCATCACAACCTCCTTTTTCATTACTGGTTATTCCTCTCTCTATGCATCCCAACATTCTTCTGTATTTAGCTATTGCCTTGTCACATTGCTTTGCTGCCTTCAGATCACCAGACACTATCACCCCAAGGTCTCTCAGTAGCTTCAAATGTCACTGTAGTGACACTTTTATTGGTGAAATCCTCCCCTGCACTCCATCGGTCCTTGCATTTATGCGCTCTGAGCATAGTACAGTTACATACTGCACTGACAGGCTGAGGCAGCCATGCTGTAAAGATCTGCAGAGGTCTCAGATGTCGTAATTCAGTATCCCAGCTGCTCCCCACTGCGACAGGCACGAAGATATAGTGTGAGTGCACAAAGAGCAAGATAAGAGGGCTCTACACCAGTAGTTGTAGTAGTAGTAGAGGAATTCGAGGAGTGAGGATGACAATGGGCCACGTGACAGTTTTCAGTAGTGTCACAGCATAAGTGGAGAGCATCCCCAGTACAAAATTCTCCACTCCAATCTGATCTGATAGAAGACTACCCAAAGCAACACAGGTACATATTCTATTTTAATCTTTAATCTCAAATTTCTAGAATAAGATGACATAGATTCTCTTTTGTTCCCGCTCAAAATAAACGGACATAACATAACACATCCATGTGCCAAGACTTTGTTACCGTAAAGTCTTGGCACATGTATAGTGATAGAATTCATAATCTGTTCCAATATTAATTTTTGTGCCTTATTGTAAACTGTTATGATGGTACCTAACTTAGTGACGGCATAGAAAAGTTTTTAAATAAATAAATAAATAAAAATAATCTATATAATGAAACATTCACTCCCCCCGCCCCCAACCTCCTCCCAAAGTCACATACAGCAGCAAGGTGTCATACATGAAGGAATGAGCAGTGCCTCCATTACAATGCTCTCGGTGGTAGGGGGTAGAAGACCTGTTGTGTCACTCTAGATTCTGCCCACCTCTTACTTTTACATATTAACATAACAGATGATGGCAGATAAAGACGAGTTTTCTTCCTCTCTAGTTTTCTATTACTTTGGTAAACGATACAAATTTCTGAACACTAGCTCCCCCCTAAGTCTTTTATTCAACCTCTCAATACTGTTTCTATCTCTGCTTTCTATACCTGCCCCATTATAGTGCTGGCCCTCCAACACCTTTGCCGGTGCTGCCTTGTCTTCTTCTGCTTTAGTTCCTCTATGTCCCATACTTCATCCAATACCCAGGGTCCCCTTCTCATGTTTTTACCACCAAGCTTTGTCAGAAGCTTCTAAAACTAGTGAGGCTGTAGTCCGAAACATCTGACGACCCCATGCTCATTGATGTTGGCTAGGGTTATAACCTTTAACCTTTTCTTCCACCCCAGAGCTGCCACTTCCTGCAGGCTACAGTCGACCTCTACAATAATTACTGTGCAGAAAGGGATAAATACATAAATTGTCTTTTATCCTCCAAACTCCCAAGAAACACATTTAGGATCAGAACAATGAAATGCATTCTCTCCCATCTAGCCTAAGCTCATAAGGAGCAGACTGAGCCAGTCACAGTTTTGTCCCAGTGCGTCTATAATTGTCCAGCTTCAATTTTTCTAACAACAGAACGGGTTAAATCTAGGCAGTGGTTTATGAAATAAAGCGATCTGGTGAAATTAATCTACTTTCCAGGATATAGATCCTTCCCGTATGTTCCGATTCAGACAGACATGCTGCAGTAAAGCTCCTATAGCTGGCCACATGGTTAATAAGAGAGATTTTGGAATTCAGATCACGCCTGAGGGCCAAACATCCTGGAAGCATCTGTGGAAATGGGCAGAGCCACCGGGTGCCCCCACTCCTGGAGGGAGATTATAGGCTGGTCCTCGCTTTTTGATTCCCCCTTCGTGGCGCATTCTAGCCCCTTTAGTGGTAATTTCAACTGGCAAGGCTATACATCCTAGCATGTGAGGGCAAAGCTCAGTCCTAGCCATGTCCAGTCAGCCTGCTGAGAAATAAAATCTCTTGTTGGTGCTTAGAGCAAGGGCTCCCTTGACTTTTCATGAAAAGGACCATATAATTATAGAGAGGGCCAGGGCCAGATGGTAGGAGGGGGGTGATCTCTCTTCAGTTTTGCTGAGCTGATTCTGTCCAACCCTCTCAGTGATTTGAAATGCTGGAGAAAGAGGGGGGGGGGGGGACACGACACACTTAACTTCAAAAAAACACATTTCAGGTAAAATAAAAGGTTATCACAAAATCCAAACCTTAAAAAAATTAAAGCAGTTTCTATGCCAATCCAATTTCAGAATGGTTTTGAAACTACTCATCTTTTGCTAATATTGATTATTGTAATTCACTCTTGCTTGGGTTTACCCACCTCCACCATTCGTTCATTACAAATTCTACAAAACACTGCAGCCTGAATCCTGACAGAAACCAAAAAGCATGACCTTATTACTCCAATCCTTATATCTAAGCTAAAAAAAAACAAAACCCAATATAAACTTTTATGCAACCTACACAACGTTATATATGGAGAACAAACTGACTGGCTCAATGCAGCAATTCAACTTCACACTCTACAATGCAATCTTCGCTCAGCCAGTAAAGGTCTTCCGTCCATCCCTTCTGCCCAGTCTGCTCAGCTATGTCAAAGTAAGAGAACGTGCACTCTCTTTGGCAGGCCCCAAAATCTGGAACTCATTACCCACAGAGTTACGTCTCCAACCCGACTTACAATTTTTTTTTTTTTTAGAAAGGCGGTAAAAACATGGTTATTTTCGAAGGCCTATCAGGATGCAACATAATTTCTATTCCTTCGATTTAAACTTCCTGTTAATGATAATTCAGAATCGATGGCTTTCTAGCTGTGTCCGTTTTATTCACTTTTTAGATTTTATTTAGCTTTACTTATATTGTAATTTTATCAGTTTCAATTTTAGGCCATTGCTTTGTTTTATTTTTTACTTTTAATCTTTTTATTTACTGTATTGTACTATTTTTCTTTTATTCTATGCTTTAATTATGTAAACCGTTGTGATGTTTCACGAACGACGTTATATATATATAAATAAAGAAAGAAAGAAATAAATAGACACAGATACTGGGGTAGGCAGATGGCAGGATTCCCAAGGGTGTGCCCACAGAGCATCATGAATTAGGTTTTCTTTATTTCTCAGAAGTTGGCAACCTTGCCTTCCCTGTGCCCCAGCATCTGCCCCCTGCATGCCTAGTGCTTGGCCTGAGGTTAACATGGAAGGCCATTAGGTATACGGATTTGAGTCCCAGGGTTATATCCCTCCCCCGCCCCCCATCATTCTCCATAAAGAAAGGGTACGGTGCTGTCAGATGCTGCCTATGCTGTTGTCCCAGTGCTCCCAGCTTGGCCTGGCAGCAGATGGAGAGGTAGAGGCATGTACCATGTTTGAGGCAGGGTGGCATGAAGAGAAGGAAGCAGCAGGTTCAGTTAGAAAAGCCAACTAAACATGTACTTGGCACTTACTTCTCCCTTCTCCTCTCCAGGGTCCCTCCACAGCAATATGCTGACTCTGTCCAGGTACATACATGCATTTATTTGTTTATTGAACTTGATTTATATTCTGCTTTTCAGCACTTGGAAGCAGATTACATTCAAACATTGTAGGGCTTCCACTCTAAATTTTTACCGGAGGCAAGGGAGGGTAAAATGACATGCCCAAGGTCACAAGAAGCAAAGGGATTTGAACGCTGGTTGCCCTGGCTCGGAGCCCACTGGTCTAACCTCTAGGCTACTCCTCCATTCTGAGGTACATGTGATCCTACTACAGTTGCTCCTCCTCGCTGAGCACCTGTCAATCCAGTAGTAAGGCCCCCTCCCTAGGCTCAGCAGGCCAGAAACCAGCATGCTGAGCTTTAGGAGCAGCAGCCCATCCTGGTCATGCTGGTGGTTGGGAACTGTGCTGGTGGTACAGAGTGGCCCGTGGCATCCAGAGCTCCCCTAAGGTGCTGAAGTACCACATGCTGGCCAGCCTCAGCACTGCTCCTCCTGCTGCTACTGGATGGGATGAAATATAGCCATGGGCTGGAGATAACCCAGGCGCTGTAGTTTGGGGGATCCCTGACTTACAGATTACTCCCCCAACTTGACTGTGGAAGCTCCCTGACTTAAGCCAGGTCTTTCTTCCATTTTGTGTTGCCTGAGAAAACTAAAATGAAATAGGTAGTCCCTCTCTGCATGGAGACTTGTTAGAGAGAATTGTTTGTAGCACCTGAGAGCGCTGAAATGCTGTGCTATAGGAGTATAGTGCTATTCTATAGTGCTAGCAACTCTTAGTAAGGGAACAATTTTAGAAACTTTACTTTAAGGCAGGATGAAAGGAACTCCCAATGGTGTTACAACCCTTGTTAGAGCCACATCCACATAGCACACCTCAATGGGGGCTGTCTGGCAGATGGGGGACCCTCTCTCCCCCGAGAATGTCTAATGCTATTATCTAGTGCATTCCACATGCAGGGAACGCTGTGAGAGCTGGCATTGGGGCATGGAGGTGCTGATTTCATGTATTTTCAATTGATTCCTCTTACACAAGTAAGCATGGTTTCCACTTCAGGAAACCATGCTCTCCAGACATACTCAATGAAAAGATGTCTGATGCATTAAAGCAACTAGATCTCACGGACGCAACAACTGCAACTTCCTCTTGGATCAATATTAACAATAAAATTGCAGATCAAATCTGCCCAACTACAACCAAACCATACAACCTACACTAGACAATAGGAAACCTTGGTTTACACCCGAACTTAAATCCCTCAAACAATCTCTTAGAAAAAAAGAACAAAACTGGAGAAAAAACCCAACCACTTCAACACATGCCATCTACAAATCCCTCCTCAACAACTATAGGAATACAATCCTTAGAACAAAGAAAGAATTCTACGGAAAAAAAATACACCACTTTATATTCGACTCAAAGGCTCTTTTCTCCTACGTCTCCTCTTTAACCAAACCATCTCCTCCTACTATCCCAGACCACCAAGCTCTCAACAAAGCAAACGAACTAGCCAACTACTTCAAAACAAAAATCACCAACCTTACCCAATCAATCACATCCAACAGCCTTACCCTAACACACCATCTCACATCCTTGCTGCAACAAACCACAAGCCTGGATTCATTCGAGCTCACTTCTTCACTGGAGATTGAAAACACACTCAAAAAATTCAAACCTTCCTCCCACCCATCTGATCCAATACCAACAAATCTCCTCATCGCCATACCAAACACCATCTCAAAACCAATTGCAGAAATTATCAACACATCCCTTTCTCAAGGTTTAGTTCCTAACCAGTTAAAATTGGCAATACTGAAACCATTACTAAAGAAACCAAACGCTTGCCCATCAGACCCAGCTAATTTTAGACCCATCGCAAACTTACCACTTATCGCCAAACTGATGGAAAAAATTGTCAACAAGCAACTGTCAGATTATTTGGAAGATCATAACATTCTATCCCCAGCTCAATATGGATTCCGAAAACACCTAAACACCGAATCGCTCTTACTATCTCTCACTGACACAATCCTCGTTAATCTGGAGAATAAACAATCTTACCTGCTCATTCTTCTGGATCTTTCCGCTGCATTTGATACGGTAAAACACTCTACTCTAATAGACCAACTAGCCAACATAGGGATCAAAGGCACAGCCCTTAGAAGGTTCCATTCCTTCTTAAGCAACAGATTCTACAAAGTAAGGATAAACAACAAAGAATCGCATCCAATCCTGACAGAGCAAGGAGTCCCACAAGGATCATCACTTTCACCCACCCTCTTCAATATCTACCTCCTCCCCCTCTGCCATCTACTCTCAAACCTTAAGCTTATCCATTACCTCTATGCAGACGACATACAAATCCTCCTTCCGATCACAGAATCCCTTCAAAAAACCATCACGTACTGGAACGAATGCCTACAGCCCATCAAAAACCTACTCTCAAGCCTCAACTTAGTATTGAATGCTAATAAAACCGAAATGCTCATTGTCTCCCAAGATCCACGCACAATCTCTTCCAGCCTTTCTCTACCAAACACAAACAACTCGTTCTCATCTGAAGTCAGAGACCTTGGAGCATGGCTAGATAATCATCTAAACCTAAAAAAGTTCGTAAACAATACCACAAAGGACTGCTTTTACAAACTGCAAGTCCTCAAAAAACTTAAACCCCTCCTTCACTTCTCCGACTTCAGGCTAGTACTACAATCCATCATTCTTTCCAAGCTCGACTACTGCAACTCCCTGCTACTAGGTATTCCCGCCAACACTATCAAACCATTACAGATGGTTCAGAATTCAGCGGCTAGAATTCTAACTAGCACTAACAAAAAAGATCATATCACCCCAATCCTTTGGAACTTACATTGGCTCCCCATTAAACAAAGGATACTCTATAAGGTACTCACTATCATCCACAAAGCGACAAACAAATTAGCCCCCATCACATTAAGCTCTCAACTCCAACCGCACACTTCCTCCAGACCAATCAGAAGCGCATACAGAGGAACACTGCATGCTCCGCAAATAAAATCATCATTGAGCAAACGAGCGCTATCTTCAGCAGGCCCATACCAGTGGAACACGCTTCCCCCAGATTTTAGACTAGAACCCAGTCATCAAGAATTCAAAAAAAGACTGAAGACTTTTCTCTTCCAACAAGCTTTCCCAGACGCTTAATCTTACTGTGACTGACAGACTTCCTAATTACCAGGTATCCCTTAACTATGGACACTGTATCAAGTACTATATTTTTAAGAATCTGCAACTGAACAATTATCCTTGAGCTCAAAAATTCACTTTATTTCATATATATATTAGGCACTGCTTATATTTATTGCTACGTTAAATAGTTATACTTCTTATATAAAATATTATATTTCTTTATTTATTACCAGTTAAAATATTATTACTTTATTTAGCCCTATGTTAAATTGTCAACCAGTTATACTGTTCCATATGTTATACGGTTCCATGTAAAGCTCCGCTCTTTGTTGAGCAGTTCTTCGTTGTATGTAAACCGGAGTGATTTGTAGTCCGTACAAGAACTTCGGTATATAAAAATTAAAAATAAATAAATAAATAAATAAGTCTGAATGCTGTGAAAGCTGAATCCAGACAACAGAACAGCAGGTCAGTTCGTTTCACACGTTGCACAGCCCGTGTACAGTATTACATTTGCAGATAGGGCAGAACTTGTATATTCATTCTTCTCCAAGAGCTCTTTCCTGACATTTACACTGCTCTGAGCAAATGACTGCCGAGAAGTATATAAAAATGAAAATACATTTCTACCCAGCTCTCCTCAGGGAGTCATTACGCACAATCTCTTTCCTTGCACCTTCCTATCTGGCTCTTATCAGGGTGCAACCATGAAGTCTGTCTCCTTAAGTCTTCCCATCCGGCTCTAATTAGGCAGCCATCATACACAGGCACTAGTATATCCCGCAGCCTGAGGAGCAGGCCTGCGAGTTCGGAGCAGAGCTTGTCACTTCTGCAGGCCACCCCCCTCCTCCCCCACTAAGCTCTGTTACTCAGCCTGGGACCCTTTTGCTATTTTTGTGACTGAAGGGCATCAGAGAAACATCAACAGCATAGCTGAAACCCTGATTACCTTGTTACCCCCCCCCCCCCCCCCCCACCCCCGTGCAGTAAGAGAGTTTGAAAAGACCCCAGAGAGACGTCAAGCACTTCCTGCTAAGGAGAACAAGCTAAGCTCTTTGTTAGCAGAATGCCTGGAGCTGCCAGACTTGGAGCTGCATCTTGTGGTTCTGATTTTCCAGGGCACAGCACTGGGGAGTGCAGGATGTGTCAGGACTCTCTAGGGCTCCCACTGAAGAAGGAAGTGATTGTCTGAAGGAGTAAGGCAGCATCAATCCCGGCTTTGTCATGTTTCCCACTGAAAAATAAAATGCACTGAAAGGGCTTTAATGTACAAATCTTGCTCGAAAGTGGGGGTGGGGAGGTGTGGATTTTTTAGCCCCCCCTGCATAGGCAGTGCTGAATTCTCACTCTTTACTGTCTGCCACATTGCCTTGTTTTGCTTTTATTTAGAAATATAGAAGATGACAACAGTTAAATACAACCAGAGTGATAGGGATGTGCAGAATCAAAAACTTTGTTTTGGTTTGGGCCAATCCCATCGTGGAACTCACGACCTCAAGCCAGGGCCTGGCTTGAGGCTGGGTCCCGTTGCCAAGACCTAGGCCTGACACTGGGGCCTTGCCGAAGGCCAAGTTCCACATTTGCCCAGACCGAGGCCAGGTGCCAGTACCCAGGCCCAACACCGGACCCTCGCCCCAGCTTGAGGCTGGGTTCTGTCTCCAAAGCTCAGCACTAAGCCCGTCGTCAGGGCCTGACCCAAGACTGGGTCCTGTCACCAAGGCTCAGGCATAGGCGTAAGCCTAATGCTGGGTCCTGTCACCAAGGCCCAGGCCCAGGATTTCCAACATCTTCTATTTTGCAACTGCTTAAAAATGACATTTACTCACTGAAAGAAGGCACGGCAGTGACACCACTTTAGTGCTTTCCTCCTAAGCGGACGACTCCATAATTGATGGATGGCCAAGCAATTCAACTGCTATACATAAAAAAATGGTGCCGTCCGCTTGGGTCAGGTGCCGCAGTGGCAGAACTGTGCTGCATCCTTCCAGTGGATGATGTCATTTTTCGGTGATCGCAGAAGAAAGAAATCAGAAGGCCTTGCTTCTGGGCCTCGGTGATTGGACTCAGCCTCAGGCCTGGACCTAGGCCTCAGCGACAGGAATGAGTGTTCCAGGTTCACCCATCAGAAATCTGATAACCTTAACCTCCTTTCAAATCCTTCCCACTGGTATCAGGAGAGCAGAGACTTCAATCTGATGTTTGAATATTTGGAACCCTGTAATTAGTAGGGACAGCTAGTCTCACATATTTAGATGGCAGATTGGAACCAGCAAAATGAGGCGCGCACACACACAGGTAAAAAGTGCTACTCTCCTCTTGTTTGGGGGGGGGGGGGGGAGCATGAGAACTGTGCAAAATTTCACTTACTCTGTGTCTACTTCTGAGCCAATTACTTTATCTCTGTGCCTCAGTCACTGACTCTGTGTGACTCTGGGGCAAAACTCACCTTGTCGCCTTGTGCCTCAGTTCTAATCCTGATTCAGTGATTTCACATCTCAGTTATTTATTATTGTGACAGATGGCAGGTGCTTAATACATCATCTGTCTAAGAGCATAATTACCTAATCTCAAGCTACAGGACTTGGTACAGTTCACCTCATCCCCTGATACACTGCTCGAGGACAGTATAAAAGGATTTCTCTGGATGTGTAACCTTGAATTGCTGCTCTGAGACAAGGTGAGGACCCTTTATCCGAGTGTCAGCACTGTGAAGAGCCTTAAAACAGGTAATAGGCAGGAGGTTCCCAGTTTAGCCTGCTAATCTGATATGGAAATGATTTCCTGCTAATTAACTTTCCCTGTTCCATGACGCCATCTGTTCCCCTGTGGAGGGATGTGGAAGTCCTTACGGACATGCTGGTGAGTGAGACAGTTCTTCTCAAACTGTCATTAGTACGGTTTACAGAGTCCATTTGCAGCTTGGTGTGAAATAAAATGTTGGGGAGGACAGCATAAGGAAAGAGCAAAGGGTTCCATATGTGCATCATATGGTGGGAGTTTCTGCACATATGGAGAGATGGAGAGATGTCTCTGTGGCACTTGCCTTCCCCAGCCCATGATACCATGTCCTCTCGCCATCCCGTGACACAATGTTCATTCTTTTTGTAGTTGTGTAATCTTCAAATTAATCAGAATATATCTTGCAAGTCTAAGATTTTATAGGTAGTCATTTGTCTCACTCCCGTTGCAGTAGTTAACTATTTATTTTATTTATTTTTATTTAAAAACTTTTCTATACCGTCATTAAGTTAGGGACCATCATAACGGTTTACAATTAGGCACAAATAATAATCTTAGAAACTATAATAAAATCTATCATTAAACAGGTGCCAAGATTTTACGGTAACATAGCTCGTTTATAATTACTCATAATTGGAAGTTGTATCATAATATATCATGTCCATTCTTTATTATAACAGGTCTTAAAATTCTAAAATCAAGAGCAAACATGTTTAAAATAAAAATAGAGTATATATACCCGTGTAGATTGGGGTAGCGTGCTTGAGTGTTCTGCAGGTCGCTTTCTAATTCTCTATGTTCTACTCTCCTTTCTCTTTGTTGTATGCCTGTTTAAATAAAGTATTATGTACTTTATTGCCGTAAGCTGCTTTGAATCATTTGTTTGGGAAAAGCGGATAGCAACAGAAGCACAATAGTTTCAAATCAATGTTCTAGACATTGTAATCTGGTTTGGAACTTTCCAAACTGATTAGGAGTTCACATTACGAGAGGATGGGGGTAAACTGGAGAGAGTGGAAGGCCTCATCTGTAGCAGCACACGGTGCATGCCTTGATAAGAGGAGTTTGGACTGCAGCAAGGACATTCTCTGTCCTATTCCTAGTCCCTCTTGGGACAAGGATAGCAGGAACCAGCAGGGTCATTCTTGGGGCGATTGCCCTGTGTCCTACACCAACATGGAGTTGAGAGAGCCGGTTGGGATGGAGCTGATGCAGCAGGAGCTGTGCCCCATGCTCAAGCTACTACTTGCCAGGCTCACTGGCTAGCCCGATGCTGCTGCCTGTCTCTTTCCTCTCCTACCGCTGGGGCTATTCTTCACAGCTGTAACTCGGCCCACCTTGGGTGGTGGAGGGGGGAGACACCATGGACTCCCCCCCCCCCAACAATTCAACCTCCAATGGGGGCCCCACTCAGACATATTTACCTCAGGCCTCAAACCCCTCTAGGTTTAGTCCTGATATCCATTCCCCCCATGCTTTTTAATCTCCTTCCTTAAAAGTTGCACAGCTAGATAAGACCATGGGCCTTCCTGTGTTTTTTTCACAATGTGTTCCCAAACTTAGAGAGCAAAGGACAAATGTTTTTATTATCTCTTGCTCTTCAAATGCTCATATGGTCTCATATTGTCACCTCCCAAGAATCAGCACCTCTGACCTCTATTAACACCTGAAGGAGAGCTGTGCATGTTTCACACCATCATTCAAGCCTTAATGAGTGATGGTTCCTCCTCCTCCTGCCTTCTCAGGCAGCTCCTTAAATAACATTACAAAGCTAAGGCTACCTTTATTTTAAACACAGTGCTCTGCCTGTATCAGATACCGTTATAGTAGCACATGCATTCTACATTACAACACACAATTATATACCATAATCTGCTTATAACGGACAGTCACACGGCATACTCTACCTAACAACTAGTAATCACACAACACACTCTGCTTACAATGGGCAGTCACTCACCACACTTTACTTACAACAAGCAGTCACACAACACACATTCACTCAGTATGCTCTACTTACAACAAGCAGTTATACAGCATGCAGTCACTTGGTACACTCTCCTTACCACAGGCAGTCACACAACACGCTCTGCTTATAATGGACAGTCACACAGCGTGCTCTGCTTACAACGAGCAGTCCTACTATGTGCTCTGCTTACAACGAGCAGTTCTACTACGTGCTCTGCTTACGCAATCCTATTACATGCTCTGCTTACAACGAGCAGTTCTACTACATGCTCTACTTACAACAAGCAGTCCTACAACATACAGTCACTTGGTAGGTACACTCTACATACCACAAGCAGTTCTCAGGGCATGGTTTGCTTATAATGAACATTCACACAACACGCTCTTCCTACAACGAACAATCACAGGGCATGCTCTGCTCAGGACAAGCAGTCACAGGGCATGCTTTGCTTACAATGAACAAGCACAGAGCATGCTCTGCTCAGGACAAGCAGTCACAGGGCATGCTTTGCTTACAATGAACAATCACAGGGCATGCTCTGCTCAGGACAAGCAGTCACAGGGCATGCTTTGCTTACAATGAACAAGCACAGAGCATGCTCTGCTCAGGACAAGCAGTCACAGGGCATGCTTTGCTTACAATGAACAATCACAGGGCATGCTCTGCTCAGGACAAGCAGTCACAGGGCATGCTTTGCTTACCAGGGCCGGATTTAAAACTCTGATGCCCACAGATGACCTTTTCCCCTCTGCCCCAGAAATCATTGAGGGAGTGTCTCCCCTACTCCTCAGATATTATGGAGGTTTGGGAAGCTTCCCTCCTCCCTAGAAATCGTTAGAGGGTGCAGGTCCTCTCTCTGCCCAGATTTTTCCCTGTCCCCTTGGCATCCCACGTCATTCTCCTCCCACCTCCAGGACTGCCATTGATTTCCTGTTTATCCAGCTGCATGGCCATGCCAGGACTGTAGCTGAACTCTGTGCTGCGGAGCCTGTGAGCCAGTGTGTTTCACAGACCCTGTGGCGGCCCTGTCCCTCACGCATGGCTTTTCCTGGTAGCGAAGTCTGTGCTAGGACGGGGGTGGGAGTGCACTTGCCGACTCACGGACCCCGCAGGGAGTTTTGCTAAAGTCCTGGCACTGTCATGCAGCTGGATAAAAGGAAATCACCGGCAGGCCCAGATAACAGTAGCATCGGCAATACTTTAATGCCTATCAAACTTTGGTGCTTGAGACATCTGCCTATATTACATACATCTAAATTCAGGCTTGCTGCTTGCACACATCACATTCTGCTTACAACAAGCGGTCACACGGCACGCTCTCCTTATATTGAAGAAGCTAATACCTCTGGTAGAGGTCTTTGGCAAGGCCTCACCGTCAATACTGTTTCAGTCCTGGAGGACATTATTTCTGAAAATGCTGTGGGGTCCGCATCAATACCCATCTGAGATGAAACTGAAGGACCTAAATACGTATATAGTCTAGAGGTGAGGCCAGATGAGAGGACATGATAGAGACATTTAAATACCCGAAAGGTATCAATGGTGCACAAGAACCAAACCTTTTCCAGCGTAAGATGATGAGGTTTCATTTATTGCAGATTTATATAATGCGAATGCACAGCCTGAGGCAGTTTACAAAATAAACATACATAATAATATAACAGGCGTCAAAAGGAAACACACAGCTGCTTTCAAACGATACAGGCCAAACCCAAGCTAACCCTGCTCATAATGAATATGCAAGGTGAAACAAATGTTTCTTCAACTTCACCTTAAATGTCTTTACAACATAAGCTCAAAAGGGGAAGACTCAGAAACAATGCCATGAAATACAGCATTTTTTCATGGAAAGTGTGATGAATACCTGGAATGCCATTCTGGATGTGGTGGCAGAGAAAAAAAAAAGAAAAAGCAGCAACAGAACTCAAAAAAGTGTGGGATAAACAAGGAGGCTCCCTAGTGGCAGGAGCGTGGAGATGAAGCCCTGGGGTAACCTGCACAGAGCAGCAGAACAGTGATAGCAATGGGGCCACATCCCTAAAAGTGCAGGCTTGGCAGCTAGGATTCAATGCAACCACAATGGTACTACAACCACAGAAGGTTAAAACTTGTTTCCTTAATCAATTATTTCACAACCACATAAGGAAACACAATTTGCTGTATTGCAAATACTCTGTCTATTAATACAAAAACATTTATATGTAAACAATACACTTAAAAAAATATCCCCCCACCCCCCTTTTTTTTTTTTTTTACCACATCCATACCATTCACTCAATACACTTATTACTAAAACTCCAACAAATTAGGATTCCATTTGTTTCGTCTATATTAGGCTTCCTCAGGGAATATATCAACAACCACTTTTACATCAAACTCTTTTACATCCCTCCTAAATGTGTTCTCCATGTGGAATCGTGTAGGTGATTATTTTATTTTATTATTTTTTTTTATAAAAGAGTTGCTTGTTAGAAGTAATTAAAAGTGTAGAAGACTTTTTTGGGAATAGGGAAGAGGAAAAGCTTCAAGTTTAAAGAATTGGAAAAATATTTTTATTTGTAGATTAAAAACGCATCGTGTATAACATCCGGGGTAATAGGAGAAGTGGCAATAATGACGGTGAAGTATCTGGTTGGTGAAATGGGAATGGATGATGTGGTAAAATACTGAGGTAAGCGGGTAGTATGGTATTATATAATTGATTTAGAAATACTTTGGGGATTTAAAATATAAATGTGTTGATGTTTTTTTGTATAGCATTTGCAGAGGTCGATAAAAAAGAATAAGGAAAGAGAGTAGTGGATTCATCTTGGTGAATATTCAAAGAAGAAATCGGAAGAAAAGTTAGGACCAAAGCGAATAAAATTTAAGAAGAATGGGAATTTACATCAAAATTGGAGAACACATTTAGGAGAGATGTAAAAGAGTTTGATGTAAAAGTGGTTGTTGATATATTCCCTGAAGAAGCCTAATATAGACGAAACAAATAGGATCCTAATTTGTTGGAGTTTTAGTAATAAGTGTATTGAGTGAATGGTATGGATGTGTGTGTGTGGGTGTGTGGTTAAAAAAATGGGAGGCATATTTTTAAAGTGTATTGTTTACATATAAAGGTTTTTGTATTAATAAACAGAGTATTTGCAATACAGCAAATTGTATTTCCTTATGTGGTTGTGAGCTAGGATTCAATGCCAAGAAGTGCAGTCATGCTTCTGGGGAGCCGTGCTTGATGAGGGCCGAGAGAGTGAAGTGCATGGCCCAGGAGAGAGACCTCGGGGTGATAGCGTAGAAATGTAACAAGGCAGTGGCTATGGCCACCGAAATGCCAGGCTGCATAGAGAAAGGCTTGACCATCAGAAATAAAGGAGGTGAGGTGACAATGCCTCTGTATATCTGGAGTACTGTGTTCAGTTCTGGAGGCCAAATCTCAGAAAGGATAGAAATACGTTAGAAGCAGTCCAGAGAAAGACAATTAAAATGGTGTAGGGGGCCTGCACCAAAAACCATCGGAGATGTGACTGAAGGACCTAAATACCGAATGAATACACTAGAGGAGAGGATAGACATTTAAAAACCTGAAATGTTTTAATGCACAAGAATCAAACTTTTTCCGACTGAAAGAAAGCTGTAGAACTAGGGTACATAACATGACGTTACAAGGGGGTAGACTCAGAAACAACGTCAGGAAATATTTTTTCACAGAAAGGGTGGTGGATGTATGGCATGCTCTCCCGTAAGAGGTAGTGAAGATGAGAACAGTAATGGAATTAAAAAGGGGGTGGGGAATCACACCCAGGATCCCTATTGACTAGAGGATGGAAATAAAGAAAGAGGCTAGCTTGAGGTAACTTGGTGTAACATTGCTGCATGGGAGTAACCTGCACAAAGTAGCAGTTCCACCTTGCTAGGCAGACTGCATGGACCATCCTAGTCTTTATCTGCCATCGTTTACTATGATTGCATCAGGCCTCCAACGAAGCTCTGGGCTGACCTGCACAGAGCTGCATCAGGGCTCCAAAAAAGCATGAAGAGACCATCATTGTCATGGACTTATCCATGCTTGGGAAAGAGGTGTGGGGAGGGTAGAGAGGTCGTGTGGAAGACATGGGAAAGGGGGCAGGGAGTTGGTGTTGGGTTGCATTTGGAAATTTAGTGTGTACATCTAGCAAAAGATGACGATTCTCAACTGGGTAAACTGAAAGAGCCATTCCAGACATTATCTACCATCATTTACTAAGTTGTGCCCCATGAGCTGCTTAAATCAGACAGTCACAGACACACTCTGCTTATAAAGAAAAGTTATACAGTATGCTCTGCTTACTAGAGACAGTCACACAGCATTCTCGGCATGTAACAGACAGTCACACAGTACGCTGTGCTTATAATGGGCAGTCACCCTGCATGCTCTATTTATAATAGACAGTCACATGGCACGCTATTTAAAATGTAAAATTACACACCATAATCTTCTTACAACAGACAGTCACATGGCATTCTCTGGTTATAATAGTGACATGGCACACTGTTGATAATGTAAAATTAGACACCATAATCACACAGCATGCTCTGCTTACAACGGACAGTCACACGGCATGTTCTGCTAATAACGGACAATTACACATCATGACGACTATGGCTTTTGGCCTAGGAAAACCCAGCAACCAAATTTTAACTGTGCCTGTACTGTATTTTTAAGTCTGTGGGTCATTAGGTTTCTTTGCTTTTTGTTATTTATGTATTCAATGGAGGTGTTTCTACTACTGTAATAAATCTCTTGGCCCTACGGAATATAAACGGATGCGCAAATATATAATAAATGATCAGCTTATAACAGTCACACGGAAGGCCCTGCTTGCAACAAGCAGTCACACAGCATGCTCTGCTTACAAAGGACAATTACACAGCAAACTCTGCTTACAGCGGACAATCAGACGGCAAGCTCTGCTTAAGCTCTGCTTATAACAGACAGTTAGCTGGCACATTCTGCAGACAAGGGACAGCCACATGGCCCATTATGCTTCTAGTGGACAACCAGTCACACAATGCACACTGTTTACAACAGATGGTCACATCGTACCTATGCAGAGCACATTCTGCAGGGCAAGTCAGACAATGCCTTATGATACACAATGTGCTACATTTCCACTACGGCAGGTACCATTGTTCCAGAGGCGTCAAACATGGGACCATTTTTGCTTTTCCACTTCAGCACACAGAGCTGTATAGTGAAGGGGAGCAAATGTGCAGGACTAAAAGGGTCCCCACGGTTCCTCCCCTGCCTCCCCCACATGAACCTGTGCACAGGGCAATTAAATGCTAAAACCCTTCAGGCCCTGCATAAAGGGAGAATTCCACAACTCCAAAGGTGCAGCATCCTAATATAAAGCTACAGCCAAGAGAGGGTTTTACTGGGGCTATGAAAGGGTGGTGGCGCATAAAACATCTCAAGTGCACCTTATGACCTGAGGTGAAAGAGGTTCTGCAGTGCAGGTCGAGCCGGGTCTGGTACTGTGATGACGAGTCAGGAAACTCCCTTCTGATTCCTCCCCTTAGAGGTCTTAAGTTGCACTCTGGGTTCCTGTGTTCAAGTTCCTCTGTCCCCCATTGCCCCTGCTGTTGCTTTGTATGCCCCATCCTCTTCTCCACAGTGTAGAGGAGCTATCGGTGGGCGATACCTTGATATATTCTCCATCTTGTGAGCCCCTTCTACGTGGGCTGCTTGTGCCCTAAGCAGAGACAATTATAAGCTTGCGAATAAAGAAGTAAATCAAAGAGCGGGTCTAGTGTCAGTGCTGCAGGAGACTTGGCTTCAATTTCTCGGGTGAGCAGGGGCTGAAAGGGAGTCATCACACAACAATACCCGAGGATGAAATTCCAAGGGCACATACCAGATTGTGCAGGAGCCTCCACACTTTGGCTGTGATGACTGGGAGGCTGGCGTAGGTCATCAGGAACTAGCTGCACCAATCATGTTTTTTCTCCCTGGCTCAGCCTTGATGATCTGGAGCCCTTTGGTAACCTTAGTTACAGCCAGATACTCGGGCTATGAAAAGATTGGTGGAGCATAAAACATCATTGCAGCTGTATGGAATTTCATCCCACTGGAGATTCATTTGGAGACTTTTTTATCCAACGTTTTTAGAAAAAGTTTAAAGCGTGGTATTTTAGCTTGGCCTTTGGTGGAGATTCAGAATCCATTGCAATTTCAAGATTTGTATAGCTGAGTTTAAAAGGGGTTTGGACAAGTCCCTTGAAGAAAAGTCCATAAATAATGATTAGCCAGATGGGCTTGGGGAAAGCTACTGCTTATCCGTGGAGATGGGCAATAAGAAATGGATCTACTCTTTGGGGACTGGGTACTTCCTGGAGATCCAGATTGGCTGTTGTCATATGTTGGGCTCGATGGACCCTTGGTCTGACCCAGCATGGCACATCTTATGATCTTTTATTCTTATTTTACTGGACAGTACTCATGCAGATTGGTAGATGCGTATGCAGATAATTGATGGGATAGATTGAGTGTTGAGATAGTATATGATTTATTTTAGGCATTGTGTGGGATGATTTTATGCAGTACTGATTTATTTGACTTATGTACTGGTTGATTTATTTTTTATTGTGTAAACCACCTTGAGATCTTGAATGAGGTGGGGGCATATCAAATTTAAATAAATAAATACTGGCAGGACTAATTGGGCATAAGACCCCTGGATGCCATGATTGAAGGCGCCTTGTTATATAAGGCACGTTCTGGCTGACTGGCAGTTCACATTTGATGACCAGCCAGGCTACTCGCTCTTCCACCACCTACAGACCCGCTTTTTCACTCTTTAAACGGGGGGGGGGGGGGGGGGGGGAGGGTGTGGATGAGGACTAGTATGAGTAACATAGCCTTAGGAGATATTCGTTACCTAGCTGCTCCCACCATTACTGGCCTAAGTAAAACAGGGGATGCGGCTGTGCTCATCATCAAAGCCCCATGCAGGCATCACATTGTTCGATGTAAAGCAGGAATACAGCACAGATGGCTGAAGAATGGAGTCTTTTCCTGGTCCCATGCAGCGGGTCACAGTGATACTGTACATGCAAAACATGAACACAGCATGGATTGCAGAACGTTATTTCTTCATCTGAAGCCCATGCAAGTGTGACACTGATACATGTAAAGCAGGAATATAGGACAGACAGCTATAATCTGAACTCAGGAAGATAGATTTTTTTTTTTTTAAATAGGGGTGTGAACAAAATAAAATATTTAAACCTTTCATCCCAGGTCGCACAAAAATATAAGAGCTAAAATATATTGAAACATTAGAAAAGGTGATCTAGGAATAAGACCTAAAGAGAAAACAAGAGAGACAAGAACCCGACAAGCTGGCATTCTAAGGCGTACTTTGTGCTGCTGATTTACAAGGAGACCTTGTCATTGCCTGAAATTCTTTTGAATAAAGAGAATTCTTGTAAACCTTCTTTCGTTTGTAGGTTTCTGATACAGCGGAATTTGCCTGTAGGCAACACACACACACACCAGGTTTGCTGTCACACAGGTTCCATTTTCCACTGAGATTACGGCTGGCGGGCACCACTGTCACAGGCCATCCTTGCCCAGCTGTTGAAATGGGAAGAGCACGGAAAGGGAATGACATGAGCCTTCCTGGCCTCCGCAGCCTGGGTCTCGCCTAGATTTCCCAGCAGCACTCAGCAGGTCATGGGAGACGAGCCCCTCTGAAACAAAACTGAGGGGAAGGGGAGCCCAGAAAAGAGCCCTATCTGATTTCCCAAAGCCACAAGTCTGACAGAGTTCTGCACACCTCCCTCCCTCCCTCCTGCTTCAAAGGCCTGACATTCCCTAATTAAATCACTGCCTCCCCCCTGTGAGCGATTCTCCTCCCACCAGGTGCCAAAAGGTGCAGAAGCTGAACAGTTTCTGGTGTCAGTTAGACCCCTCCGGCTCCTGCGCCCTGCCTTTAATAACTCCCATATGTTGTCCTAATCTGCTTAGCGGGTCCGTGCTCTCTTCCAGTCTTAACTTTCTTTGCTTCTTTCCAAGCCCTTCACAGTGATATCAGAGGACCTTCCCGAGGCTGGCGGGTTAGTGAGGTGCATGGGGCCCTTAATTCCTGTCTTTTTACAATCTTGGGCAAGTCACTTCACCTCCGCCCTTCAATTTAATCAGCTGGGACTGAATAATATCATCATTCCTTCTTTTCTGTCCCCTTTAGAAGCTCTCATACACTTAAATCGTGAGCCCTCTAGGAATAGGGTAATACCTACTGTACCTGAAAGTACCTTGCCTTGAGCTACCAGTGAAAAGGAATGAGCCAAATACACAATAAAATAAAGAAATACAGAGAAAATCAAAGACTGCCCAGGAAAAGATTAGGCAAGAAAACTGTGTGCAGTCCTGGGGGAAACAGAAGGCTCTAAGCAGCAAAACATGTTGTGTCCTGTCCTGCCTCCGCACCAGGAACACAATCTGAACGGGGACAATGCAGGCCAGTAGCTAAACCTGAGACTTGTCCCTTGTTGCTGTCCTTTCTGTATCCTGCAATTTTGTCTCACTGTCGTCATTCCCATTCTGTACATTTTTTTTTCCTTCCCCTTTCTATTTTATTCACATTAGGGGCAATTTTCAAAAGCCCGATTGTGCATAAATCTAAGAGTTACTGTGCGCATAAAAATATCTGCAGAAGCAGTTTGGGGTGCACTTTTACACGTATTTGAAGGAGTTGTTTTGGAAGTGGGGAGGGGGCGGGGAATGGATTTGGGGCAGGGAAACCATTTACTCGTCTACTTTTGATTCTGGAAAGTATACGTGTAAATGCACGCGTGTGCCGTGCTGGGGTTACGGACAGACGGTAAATCCACTGTGAAAATTAGAGACAAAGCCCACGCGTGCTTGCTGCATGTGAACCTCAGCCCCACATGGGCTGTTATAAAATTAGCCTCTTTATGTCTTAGACTGGGCAACACATGTACAAACTGTCGAGCCAACAAAGGTATCTGAATCAGACCAAGCACCAAAAGGGTATTTCGTGACCAGCTCCCAATGTCCTAACAGTGAGCAACTAATAGAGGGGATGAAAGGAGTACAGGAGGGGAGAGGTACTTTATGTCTCTGTCTTTGCCCTTCTGCAAAATAGGGGATGTGGCTATTTTTGCCTCTCTGTTATATGGGTGACCGGAGGTAGAGGGTTAAGTTTAGGAACCTGGGCCAGTGCTTCTCAACCCAGACCTGGGGGGCACAACTAGTCAGCTGGGTTTTCAGGACATCCACAATGAATATGCATGAGAAAGATTTGCATGCATGTAACCCCCCCCCCCCCCCTGGGCAGGACGGATCCTTTTACTTGCACCCAGGAGCACCTAGAAAAGAAGAGAGATGGACAACACTCTTTCACTGTCTCCCAGGCTCTCCTTTACCCCACCAGATAGCTTTACTCTCAGAGTCCCAGGATTCCATTGTGGGGACGAACAAAGGTTCTTATACCCGGGCTTCCTTTTGCAATAAGCCCTTTACGTCCCTTGTATACAACACTGATAACTCTCAAAGTCTATGCATCCCAAAAAACACACAGGAGAAGAAGAATGGTTCCAACTCCTTTTACTGATAGTTGATCAGATGACTTGATAATCCTTACAGCTCCAATTTGGATTTTAATTATTAAAGTCAATAAATAATAAGACAGCAGATAGATTATTAAACTTGTGACTCCACTTCTTTAGCAAAGTCTCTCAACTCTGCTGGAAGCACTTTTCCATACAATGAATTCCCTCTTCTTCCCAGTTACTCCAAATACTTCAGATTTATCAGACTGAAGTTAGTTCAATCCTCCTTTAACTTTCCCAATTTATTTTCTCAGCTCTGCCCACTGAAGTTGGTCAGAATTTAGTTCCAATGCTCTTCCAGTTTTAATACATTTCCTAAACTCTCCTTAAATCCTTTGATTCCTTAGGCAGCATCTGAAGGACGCTTCACTTCACTTTGCATCTCCCCTGAGTTAGCAGCAACAACGTTCTTGTTACCTTTACTTTCTATCTTCTAGTTCCCTTCCCTCTTATGCCACCGGCAGGGATCCTCTCCTCCCAATGAATTCCTCCAAGCTCCTTAGGTTCTTTCAGGGTGGATATCTCTCTATAATGGTTTGGTATCAAACCATTATAGAGAGCTTCCACTTGGAGCTGATGGCCCTTGGTATCAAGGGCCATCAGCTCCAAGTGGAACAAAAAATAGTCTTTTAACCCAAAAGGGGGGAAAAAAATCAATCATGAGACAGGAAGGGTGGAATAAAACTTCTTGCCTCAAAACAGATGAGACAGTGCAAAAAGACTTAATTAAAAAAATAGAATTCCTCTGTATCAGGTCACTGTCAGGTCTATCCTCTGGAGGAGAGATAGTGCACAGCAGGTCTTCCTTACTCTCAAATCCGCCCTTCAACACAGAGATGCCCAATCTACTGCAACAAGGGGGACCTGGCTCTCATAGGGAATTCTCCAAAAATTGGCTTAAAAGAATCCAAAGCAAGCTTAAAGGCTGGATAGACAGGTCAATGGGAGGCTGATCCCTAAAAGGGAAAACCTCCTTACCCCTTTCCCATAAATTAGGAAACATTGTTAAGACAGGTGGCAGAGAAATCCTGCTTCCTTGAAATACTAATTACAAATTAATGAGGAGAGATGTGCTTTGGGATGAAAAACAGCTAGGACATACCATCTGATGTTCCCAATTGGGGGAGCAGAACCCAAACCTCTCTCACTAATTTCTACACAGAACCTCCCCAGCCATTGGTACCCTCCTTTAGTTAGGGAAACCACAAGTTCCCTACACAAATCTATCACATGCATATTCATTGTGGATATCCTGAAAACCTGACTAGCTAGGTATGCCCCAGGACTGGGTTGAGAGGCACTGACCTAGCTTATAGCTTAAAGAAATAGGATTTTTAGCCAGCCTTTCTAAATAATACCCAAAGCAGCTTACAGCATCAACGTTCGTCGGTATATAAAAGCCATTAAATAAATAAATAAATAAGTACAATACATCCATGCCCCAAAGAGCTTACAAGTGGTAACTGTGGCATCAGGAAACAAATAATTTGCCCAAGATCACAAGAAGTTTCAGAGAGAGAGAGAGAGAGAGAGAGATATGAAATTTGAAGCCTGGCTTCTCTGGTTCTCAGCTAGAGTTGCTAACTGGCTCCAGATTTTCAGGACAGGTTGATCCAATCTTGGTTTTACCCCACTGCCTGCATGAACTTGTAGTTTTGGTGAGCCTATTGATTTCTCTAAGAAAAACAAGAACATAAGAATTGTCATGCTGCGTCAGACCAAGGTCCATTGAGCCCAGCATCCTGTCTCCGACAGTAGCCAATCCAAGTCGCAAGTATCTGGCAGACCCCATAAAGTAGATCTAATTCCAGTTACTCACTCCCAGAGATGGTAATTGCTTTCCTTAGCCTACCTAGCTAATAACGTGTTATGGACTTATCCTTCAGGAACTTGTCCAAACTTCTTTTAAACCCGTTGTGCTCGTTGCCTTGATCATGTCCTCTGGCAACAGATCCCTCAGCTTGAAAGTGCGCTGAGTGAATAAGTACTTTCTATGATTTGCTTTGAATCTGCTTGTTGCTAGTTTTATTTATTTATTTATTTATAATCTTATAGCTACTTATGTTCAGTGCTAAGTAGAGTGTCTCCTTGTTTTAGTATTATTTCAAAGGGAAAAACCGTTCTTTATTTACCCCTTCTATCCCGCTCATGATTTTATAAACTTCTATCGTATCCCCTTCTCAGCCGTCTCTTTTCCAAGCTGAAGAGCTACATCCTATGCAGTCTCTCAACATAGGAGAAATGTTCCAGCTCCTTTATCATGTTTGTGACCATTCTCTGACATTTTCTAAATCCGCTATGTCTTTCTTGACACAATTCACGGTGCGACTGACACATGGCTCAATCACCTTTTCTATTTGCTTTTTGACTGGAACCAAGGATTTCAACACTTAGGTCCGCACTTCGCAGGACAGATCTTATTAAAAGTATCAACTGCAAAACAGGTTAAACTTGTTGAAACGAGGGAGAGATCTTTTTATGTGGCTGATCCACATTTATTGAATAGTCTACCAATGAGATTCTGAACATCGAATGTCACTAGACTTTTAGAAAGCAAACCAGATCTTTATTTTTTAAGCAAGCTTTTAATATTTATATGTGATTTTTTTAAATAGCTTTTTATTTTTAAGAATGTATATGATTTGGTTTGATTTTTATCTGTCAATTTTTTAAATCTTTATTACAGTGTATATTTGTTTTGAATGTCTTTATGTTAATTGTTGTTTGTTTTTCTGTTATCCACCTAGAATTATGGAGTGGGTTATAAACTGAAAAAAATAAATAAAAAAATAAAATTGTCCATTAGGACTCCAGGGTTCTTTCCCTGGGTAATGACTCCTAATACAGAATCAGCATTGTATCCCTTAAAGTTGACATTATTTTTCCTTATGCGCATCACTTTGTACTTTTCCACAGTAAATTTCATCTGCTATTCAGTTGTCCAGTCTCCTAATCTTTATAAGAATCTTTATAAGAACATAAGAATCTTATGTTCTTCTTATCTCAGAAGGTCCTTCTGTACTTCCTTGCAATCTGCTGCCATTTTAATAAATTTGAATAATTTTGTGTCATCTGCATATTTGATCTCTCATATCGTTCCCTTTTCTATATCATTTAAGAATGCATTAAACAGCATAGGTCCCTGTGGTACTCCAGTAACAACCTTTCTCCATTTGGAAAACTGACCACATAGTCCGATCCTCTGTTTCCGGCCTTTTAACCAATTACCAAGCCACAAGAGAACACTGCCTCCCATCTCATGATTTTGTAACTTCTTGAGGAGTCTCTCTTGGGGGACTTTATGAAAATCCAAATACACTATATCAGCTGACTCACCCTTATCCACATGTTTATTTACAACTGGTATGACTAGTAAGACAAGACTTCCCCTTGCTAAAACCATGTTGACTTTTCCCCATTAAGCCATGTCTATTTATATGGCTAGTGATTTTCTTTTTAAGAATTACTTCTGTTCTGCCCCCATTAACTGTGAACAGATTTGTTGTTCTGTTCCTGGCTTGTAAACTAGTGTGATGTCTCAGAAAGACTACAAGTCCCTATACTCCCGTAGTCTTGATGATGTTGGCCCTTTATGGAAACATGTTTTCCAGCCCCACTGATTCTGGGCACTTCCTTTTGGCTCAGATTCTGGTTCATGCCTGCTGGGAGGCTGTCAGAGTGCATGTGTGCTTCTGAGAGAGAGAAGCAAGCAGCCTCTCATCTCTCCTGTTCCTTGGGAAGGCATTTCCTTTTTACCAGATATATGTACAATAATTATGCTTAAATATCCAGTACAATTCCTACAACAGCTAATTCAACTGCAGAGTCAGTGTTCTGAACCTGAGATCAACCTCTCCTCTTTAGGGTGGCCAAACTGCCCGGGTTTGCACTGGACTGTTCGGTTTTCAAGCTAACTGTACAGTGTCCGGTCTAAGCTGCTTGCATGGCACCTAGTCCAGCGTCCGAGTTGTGCTGGCTTGCTCACAGCTGATCAGGGCTGGTCTGGCATCAGTCCTCCAATCAGCTGCCCGCTCTTTGTCTCAGGAGGGAGAGGTGTACAGAATCTGTGCCTGCAGGCTGGAGCTGAATCCACAACTACATTTCTCTGCCTCTACTTCCCGCAGCTTAAATCAGTCATGCTGCCCCACCACTGCCACTGTCCTTCCCCTTCCCGGCCCGCCGAGACCTGCACCGCCTGCCACCACAGCTTCCTCTTCAACACCCATGGCTCAGCCGGTCAGAGCTGCAGCCTCTTCGTCCCACTTCGCTGTGGCTGTCTCTCTGCTACTCACTGTAGGCTATGCCTTCCACTCTCTTCCTTCAGTCTCACTCTGCCTGACTGCTTTAAGCCTCTCACCACTACGGGCTGGCAGACCCCCCTTTAACCTGTTTTATTGGGGTATTTTATTCTACTTCCTCCTTCATCCCTCCCATAGCTGGCTATTATCTCTTCTCCTGACTGCTGCTGTGGCAGCCAGAGCCAGACAATCCAGCTAGGTAAACAGTCATTTTTTCGTAAAGAAAGGAAAAACCAAAACAGAAACCATCTTAACTTGCCCCATAGCAAGTCTGAATTACCTAATGTTAAACATAAATGTAGTGTACTGCAGTGAACCCCTCCCTGACCAGCATCCCCCTCTATTTCCTTCTCCTTTCCTAGCATCCCCAACCCTCAACCCAGTCTCCCGCTTCCCTACCTAGTATTGCCCTGCTTTTCTGAAACCAGTTGCTGGGCTACCCTGTGCCCCAGGCAGTCCCAGGGAGCATGGCTGGTCATGTGGAGGTGCCTCCCTGGGTGACATGACTGGCCAACTGACAGGTCGATACAGTAACGTTGAGTTAAAGATTCCCCGTCTGTAACGTGCTGGGAGCGCACAATACAGACGAGTAAGGCCATCCAGCCATACAGTCTCCAGTTTCACGTGTCCTTAGCGCTTCCTAAACCCTTTCCGCACCCAGCATGTAAATGAACGAAAAAGCTGTATAATGAAGGAATTAGCTATTCCCCTGCGATGCTGTAACGGGCGCTGATATTATCTCCTCCGTAACCCGCTGTTCTGCTGCGGCCTTAACCTGCTAGTTTACCGCCTCCCCCTAGTAGGAATTAGTGTAGATTAGGACCAGGGTGGGTAAGCAAAACATTGCTTACCCACCCTGGTCCCGACCGGTCCCCTCCTCCCGAAGCAAAAAAAAAACAAACGAAAAAGTAGCAAGGCTCGGGCCTGCTACGGTAAGTGTAAAAAGTGTAAAAAGTGTAAAAAACAAAAAACCTGTGTGTTATATAAAAAAATAAAACAATTTTAAATACCTGTCGGAGGGCCGTGGGTCCAGGCGGCCGGTGGGCGGCGGGCAGCCATCAGCGGCATCCGGTAGTCCCTACTCCCTTCCTCCCGATTTCGCACGACCTCCGGCTCCCCCTGCCTGGATGAGCGCCAAAATCGCACGGGCGGGTCGGCAGCGGGGGGGGGCGGCAGCAGGATCCGGGAGCGGCAGGTAGGTAGCAGCGGGGTCCGGGGGGGCAGCGGCAGCGGGGTCCGGGGGGGGAGCAGCAGCAGGATCCAGGGGCGGCAGCGAGATCCGGGGAGCGAGTAGCGGCAGCGTGTTCGATCGGGCAGGCAGGTAGGTGGCAAAAAAAAGATGGCCGCCTGCACGGGAAAAGCGTGCAATTGGCCGCTGAAGACGTGACGTCACGACGTTTGGCGTCACGGGGTGTGACGTCACGTCTTCAGCGGCCAATTGCAGCTTTCCCCCGTGCAGGCGGCCATCTTTTTTTCCCACCTACCTGCCCGATCGAACACGCTGCCGCTACTCGCCCCCCAGATCTCGCTGCCACTGCCGCCCCTGGATCCTGCTGCCGCTGCCCCCCGGACCCCGCTGCTGCCTACCCGCCGCTCCCGGATCCTGCTGCCGCCCCCCTGCTGCCGCTGCCGACCCGCCCGTGCGATTTTGGCGCTCATCCAGGCAGGGGGAGCCGGAGGTCGTTCGCCGTCGGCTCCCTCTGCCTGGATGAATGCCCGAGCGAAATCGGGAGAAGGGACTACCGGATGCCGCTGATGGCTGCCCACCGGCCGCCTGGACCCACAGCCCTCCGACAGGTATTTAAAATTTTTTATTTTTTTATATAACACACAGGTTTTTTGTTTTTTTTACACTTTTTTACACTTCCTGGTGCCTGTCATTTCAAATGTCATTTGAAATGACAGGTACCAGCGCACCCAGGTTACTGTATAGGCGCTGTTACAGCGCCTATACAGTAAAATGGGTTGCGCGGGCATAACCCTTCCCTAACACTTCACAGCCGCGGCATGCATTTGCATGCGATTAGAAGAGAGAATCAGGCGTTAGGTCAGGAGAACTGTGCGTGCGGGGAGGAAGGGTGCGCCTGACACTGCCGCACTGTTTTTACCGCGGCCTTACTGTATCGAGCCGTGAGTCAGCAGCTGCATAGGAACTAGGGAGGTCTCATGCCATTACAGTGATGGCATGCAGCGCTGGTACCCACCCAGCCCCTTAATGAGTGCATCAATACCTCCCTCCCAGACCTTGTACATTGCACCCTGTGCAGCTGCCCAGTGTCTACCCCTTCTGACAGTCCTGGCTCATTCTCTTTTCCTCCTTCCCTGTCTAACATCCCTTTGACACTCTGAATGTCTGAGTGTGTGTGTCCGAGTGTGTGAATGTTTGAGTGTGTGTGTAAGGGAGTATGTGTGAGAGAGAGTATGTGAGGAAGGGAGCGTATGTACGTGTGTGTAACGAAGGAAGCACATGTATTTATGAGTGGTAGAGAGTGTGTGAGAGAGTGAATGGGTGTGTATATGAGAGAAGAACCCCCCCCCCCCCCACTCACACACACACCTTCGCCAATAATCCACAACAGTCTCAGGGCGACTGGAAATCATAAGTCCCCTGGTATGGAGAGCACGGGATTTTTTAAAATCCTTATCAGTTGTAATTACTATGTGTTGCTTGATGTGTCAGTTGTTTTAAAATACTTTATGGTGTTTGGGGAAATTTAAAAACATTTTATATAAATTTTTGATTATTGGATGTTCTATTCATCAGCTGTTTTGAAATAATTGTTCTGTTTATTTGTATGCTTTTACTGTAATGATTGATGTTTTCTATTTCTTGATTTTATTGTTGTATTATGAGGAATGGATGTTTGTTTTTCAATTGCACTGCATACAGTCCAGCTTGTTGCAGTTTCCAGTTTAGATTTTGTTTGCATGTCTGTATTTATACTTTATGGTCTCTCTATTCTGTATTTGGTGAGGGTCTGTCTATGTTCTGCATGTCTGACCGAGGTGAGGTATTCTGTTAGCTTGCAATTTCTGAGTAGGGATCTATAGCAGCCTGCCCCCTGGAGGGGAGAAACTGAGTGGCGGGGATCTCCTTCATTGCTCAGAGGCAGGAAGATAGTTCACAGGCAGGGTTTAACATTTATATAAATTTATTACAATTTATGGAAATGAGCATGTAAACCACTAACCCTTCCCCCCCTATTCCTCCAGTGTCCAGTCTTGGTCTATGGAAAAGTTGGCAATCCTACTCTTCTTCCCTCCCTCTCAAGACCGCAACCAATAAGTTATATGTTTTGATTACCTATTGGAATAAAACACTGTTGGAATTTAGACAAGGTGTCTAAATTCATGCATGAGTGTTGTGAGATCATTAAAAAGGAAAGCAAAAAGAAATCATAGAGTCTAAGAAGATTCCGGAGGGATACAGCACTAAAGAAATAATTCAGTGAAAGATTGCAGTTGTTTTAAAAATTGCATTTGTGAACATAACTGAGAACTATGAGGGCTTATTAAAAACAAACTGTAAGAATCAGAAAGAGTGCATGGCCATTGAAACACCAACTATGGCAAGAAATTTTTACATGGTGCATTTTGAGCCCCCATCTCATCTTGGTCTGCAGAAAGTTGTTACAAAATTTGAAGTGACTGTAGCTTGGAGGCAATTAAAGTAAAATCCTATGCATAGTGCATACTCAACTAAAAGGATGCAAGCATAATTAGCTCTAATTATGTCCATTACCTGCTATTAAGTTCACTTAGAGAATAGCCACTGCCATTAGCAATGGTTACATGGCATAGACTTAGTTTTTGGGTACTTGCCAGGTTCTTATGGCCTGGATTGGCCACTGTTGGAAACAGGATGCTGGGCTTGATGGACCCTTGGTCTGACCCAGTATGGCATTTTCTTATGTACTTATGTTCTTATGTTCTAAGCCAGCTCCCATTTGCAAACCAGCTGGTGCATAAGGGGCTATCAGAGGTGTGCATCTTGTTTGTAAAAGAGCTCCTAGCAAACAATAGCTCACAACTCCCACAAGTTGGAAACCATTCTGGCATAGAGCCAAGTTTCAAACACCAGCTACAGAGCTCAGAGAAGCAGCTTTTAAGCCATGGCTCAATCTAATATAGAGGACACTGAAAACTGAGAAAGCTTAACACCATGAGCAAGATGACAAGTTAAATGCAGCACATGACAACACTGAGGGTGGATATAGAACCAAGACAGTGTATAAATTAAATGAGAAGGCCTGAGAAAAATATAATGCAGACAGGAAGGAGTGCCTCTCCGAGTTAAGTGAGAGGTAGCACAAAGTTGAGCAGCTTTTATCTAAGGTCTCTGGAAAACCCTGCAGACCTTCAGCATCATATAAAGCTATTGCAAATCAGTTGTAAAGCCTATGCACTTATCACAGCAAGGTATCTCAATTTATTTATTTATTTTTTTAACAAAGACCAACATTGAAGAAAGTCTAATTCAGAGAGGTAAACAACTGGCCACAGATGTGGCATGCCAAAGTATGGTAGTGGAGACCATTAAGAAGGCAGAGATGGAAAAGGAGCTTACACAAGACAATACAGCACAACACTTTAGTGCTCCCTAGGCATACAATAAGGTCTTCAAGAACCTCAAGATCAGATAAGACAGGCCAAGATCAGATAAGACAGGCCATTCAAGCTAATCCACAACACGTTCAATTGCTCTCGGAGTACAAATGGAGGTCCAGGCCGCTCAAATGCATGCTCTTTATGGTGAACAAGAAGCCGCCCTGAAACTGGAATAGATCAGAATGGGAAAAGAGGGGAAGGTGGCAGCTGCTGCCACTGCATGCAAGAAAGCTGAGTGGGAGGTTGCTACAAAAATGCTGCAGCAAGAAAAGGAAGTCGCTGCCCTTGAGGCCCCGGCCAATGCTCTCGAAGAAGCTTACAAAGCAAGACAGTGGGGAAAGCCAGTTTGGCCATATCGCCTTTGAAGACCCTGCTCGTCGTATTAAAGATTTATGTGATGGCTCATGCCACAGAACGTTACATTACATTAGCACAACTTTACCCAGAAGAATCCTTGGAATTTGGGGAAGACATCCTTCTTCGCCAGAGTTTATTTCACCTTAGAGGAGCAATTACAAAGTGCAGCATGCCATAGATTTCAGTCTCCACCATGGAGATCCACATGCTTGCCTGCGTACAGACACCCCAATACTGGTTTGGGTACCAGGTATATACGCACCATAAGAGATGCTTCACTTCAGCTACAGATTTCAGTACTCGGCAAAGACTGAGCACAAGAAAGAGTTAGGCAACCACTGTCAGGGAAAGGATCAATTAAACCCCCTGTGATGAAACAGGTGGGTGTCTGAGCAGTTACACCCCTCACCACTGTGCAAAGAAATCAAAGCAAGCCATCAGCCACAAATGCCCTTTGCTACTCAGCCCCAGACATGGCAGATCTAGCAAGGTACATGACTCACCGAGACCTCATAACTGCAGGTCTTACAAAGTTCGATGACAGTCCTGAAAGCTACAGGATGTGGAAAGCTGACTTCAAGGATGTGAACGTTCCCCCAAAGGAAGAGATGAATCTGATGTTGAAATGGCTGGGAAATGAATCAGCAGACCATGTGAAGGGATTGAAAAATGTACATCTGTATGATCCTTTTAAAAGACTGAGTGAGATATAGGAAAGACTCAAACAGTATTATGGCTACCTGTTACTATTAAGAATTTGATGCTTGAAAGATTGTAGTTTCCCTGAGATGCCCAATAAAGACAATAAAAAATTACAAGAACTAGGAGACTTCCTTCAAGAGCTGGAAGCAGCCAAACCTAAAGAGAACTTTCCAGGTCTTCTTCTTTTGGACACACCATGAGGCACAAGGTCCATTATAGGAAAACTGCCATATGACCTAAGGGAGACACGGTCATCATATAGAATGAAATATAAAGAAGACAATCAAGGAAAATATCCTTCTTTTGAAGTTTTCACTAAGTTCATTTGAGACATCACAAAAAGGAGAAATGATCCTAGCTTCTGTTTCAATATTCCTGAAGCCAACAAGACAAGGTATTTCTTGAATGAGAGGCCAGCCAGAAAGTATGGCAATACCAGGAAACCTATACCTGTGCATAGACAGAGGTATCACCCATAGCATCCACACCCTCTGATCTCTTCCTGCTACAGATAAAATAGAGGATCCAAATTGACAATGCCCAATGCACAAGAAACCTTATTCTTTCCAAAAATGTAGAGATTTTAGGGAGAAACCTTTGAAAGAGCGTAAACTACTGAAAAAGTACAGAATTTGCTATAGGTGATGTTCTTCATCTAATCACATGGCAAAAGACTGTAAAGCGAATATCAGGTGCACAGAATGAAAGAGTGACCAACATATTGGCACTCTACACCCTGACAAGGTAAAATCCAAGCCTCTGTAAACCCCGGCATCGGACTCAAGCCATGACATAGAGAAGGAGTCAATTCAGGTACCAGAAACTGATATTACTCTAAGTTGCACACAAGTGTGTGGAGGAGATTGCAGCGTAAGATCCTGCACCAAGATATACTTAGCTAAAGTGTATCCTAGAGAGCAAACCGAGAAAGCTGACAAAATGCATGTTATCATAGATGAGGAAAGCTATAAATCTTTGGCGAGATCAGAATTATTTGACTTAACATCCATGATAACTACTTTCCCTACAGTCTCAAAACCTGTGCGGGGGTTGTATGAGTGACAGGGAGAAAAGTGAGTGGATAACTCATAGAAGTAATAAATGGCAGCAACAAGTCAAATTTACCTATGCTCATTGAATGTCACCAGATACCAGACAATAGGGATGAAATTCCCATACCAGATGTTGCTCAACACTATACTCATGTAAAGCCTATAGTCAAACAACTTCAACCAGACGCTGAAATTCTACTGCTCCTGGGTAGAGATGTGCCCGAGTTGAGTAGAGTTGAGGAATCACGTGCTGGTCCACATGACACTCCTTACACCTATCGGCTTGCCTTAGAATGGGTGATAGTAGACACCATCTGCCTCAAAAGAACAGAGACCAAGTGTCAGTGTGAATGCCACGAGTGTCTTGGAGAATGGGCACACTTTCTTATTTGAGCCATGTCCTAACCACCTATGCATTAAGGAGGTTCCTGGCTATGAGGAACTGAGCCCTGCCAGACTTCCTCCCCAGCAGACTTGGGAGAACACTTGGGGAAACTCAGTGTTTCAGGTTACAAAAGATGATGATAAATCTACTCTTTCTACAGAAGATAAAGAGTTTTTAAGAATCATGGATAAAGAATTCTTTAAAGATGAATCAAACAGCTGGATGGCTCCTCTACCATTTCGGACACGCAGACTTCAGCCCCCTAACAATACAGATCAAGCTCTTTCACAAATTGCTTCACTACAGAAGACCTTAAAGAGAAAACCAGAGACAAAACACTTTGTAACCCTTCATGCAAGACATGTTGACCAATGATAATGCAGATCCAGCTCCAGCTTTGAAAAAGGATGAAGAGTGTTGGTACCTACCTACTTTTAGGATGCACCACCCTCAGTAACCAGGTCAAATTTGAATTGTATTTGACTCCAGCACTCAGTTCCAAGGGGTCTCACTTAATATTTTCCTCTCCAGGCCTGATATGATCAACAGACTATTGGGAGTTTTGATTCGCTTCAGGAAAGAGCTGATTACCGTAACAGCTGACATCAGCAGATATTCTGTTTCGTCATACACCCAGTCTACAGAAACTACCTAAAATTCCTGTGGTATTGCAACAATGACAGTATAAAATGCAAGCCCAAGTCTTTGGAAATAGTCCATTGCCTGCAGTGGCCACCTATGGGCTGAGGAGGACAGCCCAAGAAGGAGAAAAGGAGTATGGCACAGATGCCAGACATTTTAAAGAAAGAGACTTATGTGGACCATAGATAGAAGTTCTTATCCACTGAGAAGGAAGCCATTGACTTGTTAAAAAGCACACAAGTAATGCTAGCGGAGGTCAACTTGAGATTCTACAAAATAGCCTCCAGCAGTGCTGAAGTGATGACATTTCCTTCAGAGGACCATGCAAAAGTTCTAAAGAATTTAAACCTGAGAGTAGAAACACCTCCACTTCAACGTAGCCTTGGCTTAAGTTGTGATCTAAAGAGAAATATCTTTACTTTCCAAATCTCAACCCAAAAGAAGCCATACACTCATCAAAATGTCTTGCCACAGTCAACCGTCTCTATTATTCATTGAGGTTTGTCACTCCAGTCTCTATCCAAGGCAGATCTCTGCTAAGAGAACTTTCATTAGGTACAGATGAGTGGGTCGCCCCACTACCTACAGAACTGAGACAAGAATGGGAAAATTGGAAGGATTACCTAAAAGTTCTGGAGCAGCTCTGCATTCTATGTACATAAGTTTCTGTATCACTCAGTGCTGACTGCTGCAAAGGGCTTTGCATCTTCTCGGATGCATGTGTAAAAGCAATAGAGATGTGCATTCGTTTATCACGAATTAGGCAATTTCAACAAAATTGCCTAATTCGTTGTGGTTCGAGGGGACTTGAACCACGAAACTGATTTTCCCCGGGCTTCGGGGAAAATTCATTTTTCGGGTTAGTGCGGGGGGAGGGGCACATTTATTAAAAAAACAAACAAACAAAAAAAACCACCCCAACCCTTCACATTTATTTTCTTATAACCCCCCCATCATCCCGATCCCTCCCCAAGACTTACTAAAAGTCCCTGGTGGTCCAGCGGGGTCCCGTGAGCAATCTCTCCCTCCATGCCGTCAGGCTGTCGGGCCTGCTATGACTCAAAATGGCGCAGATAGCCTTGCCCTTACGATGTCACAGGGGCTACCGGTGCCATTGGTCTGCCCCCTGTCACAGCATGTCCAATGGCACCGGTAGCCCCTGTGACATCGTAAGGGCAAGGCTATCGGCGCCATTTTGAGTCATAGCAGGCCCAACAGCATGGAGGGAGAGATCGCTTGCAGCACCCCGCTGGACCACCATGGACTTTTAGTAAGTCTTGGGGAGGGATCGGGATGGTGGGGGGGGGGGGGGGGTTATAAAAAAGTAAATGTGAAGGGTTGGTGTGGGGTTTTTTTCCGATTCTTTTTTTTTTTAATTCGTTTTTCCGGTTTCTGGTTCGGGTTCCAGTTTCGTTTTTGGTGAAAAACGATCCGTGGGAAAACGAGTTTTCCCATGAAGCGCCCAAACCGAAACCCGACCCAAGCCAGAAAAACGAAGCTCATCTCTAAAAAGCAATAGCTGCAGTGGCCTACTTGAAAGTAACAGATGCATCAGGAACACTTCAAATGGATTCATCTTTGGCAAGGCCAAGCTGGCATCACAACCAAATCACACTATTCCACGCCTAGAGTTGTGGGGAGCAGTATTAGCAGTACAGGTGGCAGAGCTGATAAGTGAAATGAACATTCCAGTAGATATAGTCAACTTCTACATTGACAGTAAAGTAGTACTGGGCTACATCTACAACCAGACCAAGAGATTTTATGTATATGTCTGTAACAGCACATATAAAAGTCAACAAGTCCAAAACAATGGCATTATGTGCCTAGTGACCAGAACCCAGCAGATCATGCCACAAAGATGACATGGTTGATATGGCCAGAGTTCCTTTTAAAGCCTGATCACACAACTTCAGAGAGCTTCTTTGAGCTTGTGGACCCTGATTCTGATGTGGAGTTCATCTAGGAATGACTGCCCTTGCCACCAGCGTTGATTATGAGAGTAAACTGGGAGCTCATCGCTTCTCATGCTTTTCAACATGAGAAGCCATAGCGCACCTAATCCATAATCACACTTTCATTTCATCAACCAGTTAATAGGAAACCAGTCACCTGCCATCACTGGCATTGTTGCAGGAAGCTTCTCTCAGTGAACGAGCTTATCCAAGCACAGAGTACCATCCTACTCTGTATACAAAAAGAAGTATATGCAGAGGAATTTAAATGCATAGGCAAAGCTCTGAACCTTCCTGAGGATGTTGAACCCTTTCATTGATAAGGATGGCCTGTTGAAAATTGAAGGCCATCTCATTCATGGTGAATTAAGAAGGGAAAGAAGAACCCTCTCATTGTACCAGGTTGACACCACATATCCATTCTGCTTGTGCGTCATTATCACGAGCAAGGGACGCTCAGAAATTAATGCCTGTTCTGGGAGCCGCTAATCCCCTTATAGCAAAAGGGGCTGTGGATGCGCCTACAAAACGCGCATCCAACTGCAGGTTAAACAGTGTGCTCGGCTGATCGCACTGTTTTGCATCAGCCCCAAAGTTTGTTAACAGTTCTTGTAAGTATGAGCAGGGGATCCAACAAGCCACCCCTAACACAGTAACATAGTAAATGATGGAAAAAAAAAAAAAAAAAAGACCACCCAGACCATCCAGTATGCCCAATTCCTCTGTCCATACAAAGTATATAATGAGGTATGTTCTTAAATAGCTCCTACTCAAGTACTGATCTCAGCCCTCACCCATCCTTCTCTGGGCCAGCCTGACACCAGAGCACTTCAGGGAGTGCTGACCATGAGCTGCATGTACCTTCACATTGCCCTGTAGTATGCCACTAGCAATGTTTCATATCCCTCACCTCTGTTTGGCGTCTTAGAAGGCAATACAGTATATGGGTCACTGCCACAACACAGATAGCATATAAGTAACCCAAACTTGAGAAAGAAGTTAATGACTTAAAGAGACTTTATCTGCTATACAGAAAAAGCATTTCTGATGGGGAGATTAAACTTTTTTCTCTGAGCCAGGATGAGAGGAAAGAGGGTCGGGAGTCTATATCCTTGCTCCTCTGGAAAAGGATATTAATAGATGTGGCACAACTTAAAAGGTTTCGAACTCTGTAAATTATTTAAAATGAAATTAAAGATCAGAGGAGGGTAGCTGTCGCTCCCTCTCCCCATCAATCCCCTTCTCACCAGGGTCAGTCTGGTTCCAATCTGCCTCTTCCTGCCTCTCGTACAGGAAGTGTGCTGCCTTTGCTTATACACCCGCAGACAAAGAGCCTTCTATTGGCACAGCCGGTTCCAATTTACTACTCACAGCCCCTCTTTCTTCCCTCTCGCACGTGATGTTCATGTTCCACAATTTTAAAGTCCCAACCACACACATGCATACATACAGACCCGGGGACACATGCAGAGACAAATACTTTTAAGTATACTCGTGCACATACTTTCAAAAGTGCCACGCTGCTGAAGCCATGTGAACGCTTTTTCCCTTGCTCATGTGTCCAGAGGTTTCGCTAGTTTGACTATTTGTTGCTCTTTTCACCTGGATGCGGTTCTAGGGCTGCCGTGACCCTAAACGATGTTATTGACGGGGAGAAAATGTCCACAAGGTAAAACACAGAAATAGAATCTGTGTGCTCGGGGGGCAGGGGATACTGGGAAGTTGCCACAAAGGGGTGTTGGTTTATAGAGGGAGGGGTGTTTGATAAGTGTCATTTTTGTGTGTGAAGAGTTGATTGGGGTTTGTCATGCTATATTATATAAGAGCTGATTGGGAGGGGTGTCACTGTATTTGGGATGCTGTGTGGCAAGGCTAACGCATAGAATTTTGCCATCCTGTATGGTATCAAAATCTCTGGCTGACCACCCTGCACTTATGTTCTCTTGAAAAAAACAGTGGGAAAGCCCAGGGTGGCAGCAGCAGTGTTTCCTCCCTGCATATGGGGCCTGGGAGCCAGTGCTCAAATGCACAGGCAATGCGGGGTGGTGGCGGCAGGTGCTTGGAGGGGGACCAAGTGAAGGAGAGGGAGTAAGGAGAGCAGTGGTGGAGCTCCACAGCGGCATGTCTGCCACCTTTTGCAATTTACTATCCTAGGCGGCAACCTGTAACAGCAGGGGTTGCTGCAGGGCAGGACGGAGGTGCATTGACAGAACTGTTGTGTCTTCATGGGATGGGGGTGTCTCAGTACAAAAATTGCAGGGCACAAATGATATGCACTGGCAGAGTTGGGTGTGTGTGTGTGTGTGTGAGCTCCTCTATCATTTATTTATAAGATTTCTTAGCCTGCTGTATCACCAGTTCTAGGCAGATAACAAAATAAACATTCACAAAACATATGAACAAATTATAAAACAGCTCATGCCCAGGTTAGACCTGGAGTTAGTCAGTGCTAGGAAGTCTCACATTTGTTCGCATGTCTCCCATGGAGGAGAGAAACTTTGCACTGCTCCAGGGAAGTCTGCCTCCCTAGCTGGACCCCCATGTTTTAGATTTGTGGGTGTAAGTGGGTAACAGGGGTTCTGCTGCCAAGGAATAACATCTCCCATTTCTCATCTCTAATACGAACCAAATGTGCTGGCTCCGATGTCCCATCGCCAGATGTGAAGCAGCAGAGGAGAACCACAGTGATGCCTTTGATAGCTTTAAAACTTCCTCTCTGAAATTAACAAGGTTAATCAGTCCCAGGGAATGTGTGTCAACAAGAGACAAGGAAGGGCAGATAAAGAAAATGATGGGAGGAGGAGGAGATCGCTGTGGAAGAAACTGGGCTTCATAATTGAGCTGGAGCTGCTGGGAGTCAGTTCCACAAAATAAAGCAAGCAGAAAGCTGTCTGCGGAGGGGTGGGGGTGGGGGGCTATATCTGCCAACACCAAGGCTTGGAAGGATAGAGACAGAATGGAAAAAACTGTCTAATTCTCAGGGATTCAGGAAGAACCGCAGCTAGAGCAGCAAAATATGTCATCTGCCACCAGGCCAGAAACATAATCTGACGGGAGATTGTACTGAACAGACCCAGAACCTTGGACTTGTCTGTATTATTTCCCTGCCGCACTTTGTAATACTTTCCTTTTACCATATAAGCTATTATTCTGGCAACGTATGTACAAATTCTCCTGCCAAGAAATTCCCTTGAATTGGAAAACTTAATTGAATTGAGAGATGGAGTAAGACAGAGAGGAGGGGAGAGACAGAACCAGAGATGAAAGGCAGAATGATACCAGGAGAGTGAGGGACCTCTGGCATACAGAAACGGGTATTGCACCTGGAGTTCATCAGCAGCATCGCTGCTCCTACCACTTCCTCAGAGACCAGCACAGGGGATTCTCAGAGAAAGTGGTAGGGATCGTAGAGCCGAGAGTGACCTTGGGCAAGTCACTTTACCCTCCATTGCCTCAGGTACAAACTTAGATTGTAAGCCCTCTGGGGATAGGGAAATACCTACAGTGCCTGAATGTAAACCGATGTGATATCTCAGATTGAATGTCAGTACATAAAAAAAATAAATAAATAAAAATAATAAAGTTGGGTGTAGATGGGCAGACTAGAGAGGCCGGACACCCTTCTTCTGCTGTCACAATCCTATGTTTCTATTAGCTAGAAGGCTGCCGGGTTCAAAAGCCCACTTGGTGAAATGGGAAGGAAAGCAAAGAGACAAGACTCTAGTCAAGTGTTTTATAGAAAAGGAAATTCAAGGAATTATCATGATAAGAAGTTGGAGAGAGGAAGATTCGAAGGCAACATTAGAAAATCCTTAACTGAGAGATGCCTAGAATACTAGAGAAAATATATCAAAATATAAAATTCAATACAATATTTATTCATATAAATACATGAAACCTATCTAGACAATCAAAAACTCTCTCATTCACACATTTACATCCATCCACATCCAACCACATCATTGGATATGGATGGATGTAAATATGTGAATGAGATAGTTTTTGTTTGTCTAGAGAGGTTTCGTGTATTTATATGAATAAATATTGTTGTATTGAATATTATATTTTCATATTTTCTCTAGGAGTGTGGTCACTATATGAGTATAGGGAAAATTGAAAGAGAATACCCTCTGTATTAATGACAGAATACACTACTGGCAGACAAAGTAATGTCCAAAACCACGAGAGAATTGAAACATGCTTGGGAGAGGCACAGAGATAAGGGGAGATGGGGAGATGAGAGAATTGTGATGGGAGAATTACAGGTAATAAGTAGTGGAAACGATTGAAACTTTAGAGAGGGTGAAAGATAGGAGAAGAAAAGTCAATGGGTAGAGTGTGGCAGGACGGCTGCATCAGACTTGCAAGAAGGCTGGTGTATCCTGTATAGTGCAATCATGGCTACAATCTTAACCATCAAGAAGTAGGAGTGCCAGGACATTCAGACAACAGTCAGTCCCTAAGTTTTGGTAGCTATTTGGATTATTAGAAAACTTGTGGTAACAGATAAAGGTAGCCCGGATGTTGAATTTAGTATGGAACTAAAGAGGAAGAATGACAAGACAAGGAACAAACCTATCAGCAGAGGTGTGAAGGCCAGCACTATAATGGAATTTGAATATGCTTAGGACATAATGAGAGAGCAGTAATAGGAACAAGGATGAGAGGTTAGGCAAAAGACATGATGGGGAAGGGGAGCTGGCGTTCATTTAAGCATGGAAATTTAAAGGCCAAAGTGGTAGAGAACCAAAGAAGCTGACAACTGGACAGACCATAAGAATTTCCATGCTGGGTCAAGACCAAGGACCATGAAGTCCAACATCCTGCCTCCAACAGTGGCCAGTCCTAGTCACAAGTACTGGACAGATCCCATAAAGTAGATCTATGTCCTGTCAATCACTCCCTGGGACAGTAATAGCTTTTTGTTTTTATTCTACCTGGCTAATGACGTGTTATGGACTTTTCCTCCAGGAACTTGTCCATCACTCTTTTAAACCCTGCTATGCTAGCTGCCCTGGTCATGTCCTCTGGCAACAGATTCCACAGCTTGAAAGTGCACTGAGTGAACAAGTACTTTCTATAATTTGTTTTAAATCTGCTGGTTGTTAGTTTCATTGCATGTCCCCTTATGAAGAAGGCCATTTACTATTTCAAATGGTTTATTGGTTGGATTTGGGACTCTGTAATTAGTGTTAGTCATGTGTAATTTTCACTTCAGTCTATCCTCTTCAAGAGATATTTATGCCATCTCTGTTCTTGTCTTTGCCACCAGTGCTTTAGGGCTCAAAGTTCTTTGGAGTATCAAGGAAAATGTCTTTGTGGAGGGCATAGAACTTTCTTTTGTGGGACAGTTTTGCCTAGGCCTTTTGCTAGATTTCCATTCCGTATCTGTATCTGATTTACAGTTGTCAGTGTCTTGTTTCTAGGAGGTTTTCTAGGTCCTCTAGGGGTTTTTGGGGTCTGGCATTTCTTGTTCTGGATCACTTTCAAGGATCTTCTAACATCTGCCTTTTTAAGGTCACTGCTCAGAGAGAACTTAATTAGCAAGTGGTTTGTTCATGAAAGTGAAGTAATCTTAAATCTGCTGACTTGATGTTCTGGATTGTTGGTTCCCATGTGGAAGATCAAATCCAGTATGTTTTCCTTCTCACAGGTTGGAGACTTAATAAACTGATTGAACCCTATCTATTTTATGGTGGTTAGAAAGTCAGCAGAGTAGCATGTTGGAGTTCATAAATGTAGGTTAAAGTCATCCATAATCATAAGATTTGGGAATCTCAGAGACACCTCTGTAATGAGCTTGGTGATGTATTGTTGTGAGGATCTTGGTAGATCAGGAGAAATCCTACTGGGTTCTTGAATCCTACATCTTGGCTAACAGGCACACAGAGTCTAATAAATGGGGAAGAGGGATTCTGTCCAGTCAGAACAGGACTTCCCTCTTCCCCTCCCCCCCCCCCACCCCAACCACACCTTCTCGATCTTGGTTGGTGGAGGATGGCAAAATCTAATAGGCATAGTTCATTCTGTAAGATTGCCCCTATTTCATCCAGCCACATCTCTATTATCCCTAAGATATCCAAACTTTGTTCATGTATGATACCGTGAATCATGAAGAATTTCTTGTTAACTGACCTAGCATTCACCAGGCCTATGTGTTCATATGATAGAAGTAAACAGTCAAGTTCTGAGTGAGGGGGGGGGGGGGGGGGGTAGCCATGTTGGTGTTGACAGGCATGAGCAGGGGAGCCAACAAGCCACCCCTAAGTTGATGTGATTGCTCTCCTACTTGATATAGGGCAGGGATTCCCAACCTTTCTGGGAGCATGGACCCGTTTTCAACCTCCAAAATTTTCGTGGATCCCCACATGCTTCTTTTCATTTTTTACCTGCAATTATATGCCTCATATACTAGGGAAATCATGGTTTCCTCTCCCACGCCACAGGGAAACCAGATGTCTTCTGATCCCTTGGAGACACATTTTGATTTTGAGGCAGGTGCTGTGATAGTTTTTTGCAGTTTTAGGGGAATCCATGCCCAGCAATGGAAGTTAAACCGAGTCTGCAGGTTAGGGTCATCTTGGCATTTTTGTTGTCCACCAAGGGAGTTTGCAGAATGTCAGATGCATAGAGTGTGCACAATGAGGCAAGTCTTTAGTGTCAGATCACTAGCAGGAAGGCCTGCCTCTGATGCAGGGTCATGGCTACAGTGGCAGCAGCCACTACAAATAAGGGGTGCATCTTAGGGGTGTCACCAGAAGCGGCAGGGGGAGCCAGTGGGATTGGATCACTGAGAAGTCCTTACTGTCTGCTTTCTTCGAACTGCTCCGACTCAAGCGTATGGCTGCAGTGTCAGCAGCAACTGCAAATAAGGAAGGTGCCCCAAGGGGCTAGTCCTCAGAGGAGTCATCTGTGGTGGCAGGAGGGAGCATGGGGGATTGAGCTGCTAAGGAATCCTTATTCCCTGCTTTCTTCAGCCTTTTCTAATGCCTTGCTAATCTATTAGAATTCTTTGACGATATAAACATATGGATAAGTTGATGTATCTATGAATTTTTAGAAACTATGATAAAGTCTCTTAGGCAAAGACTCCTCAAGACATTAAAAATCATGAACTAGGAGGCTATGTCCCATTGTGGACTGGTAACCGGTTAAAGAATAGGAAACAAACAATAGGACTAAATAGTTAGTTTTCCTAACAGAAAGAGGTAAAAAGCAGAGTGCCCCATGAATCTGTACTGAAACCTGTGTGGTTTAACATTCATTAATGATCTAGAAAAGGGAGTGATGATTGAGTTGATCAAATCTGCAGATGATATAAAATTGTAGTTAAAATATGAGCTGACTATGAGGAATTGTAGGAGGACCTAGTGAGATTGGGGAATTGGGCATATAAAAAGCAGATGAAATTAAATGTAGACAAATGCAAAATAATCCTAATTATATGTACACAATGCTGAGTTCCATATTAGACATTACCACTCAGGAAAAAGACCTTAGAGTCATTGTGAACAATACATTGAAATCCTCAGCTCATTGTGTGGCAGTGGCCAAAAAAGCAAACGGAATATTAGGAATTATTCTGAAAGTAACAGAAAACAAAACTGGAAATATAACAACGCCTCTGTATAGATCCATGGTGCAGCTCTGGAAGCTCCATCTAAAAAAAAAAAAAAAAAAAAAAAAAAAAAAAGATATGAGAGAAGTAGAAAAGATATAGAGAAAGGCAAAAAAATAAAAGATAATGAGGACTTCCCCTGGCACCCAGTAACGTTACACTCTCTGGGGCCGAAGTAATAAGGGAGCCTGTTGTCACTAACCCTAGATTAGTCTCCTACCTTCCCTGCCATATGATTAGAAGAGTTGCTTTAGGTCTGGCTGCAGTTAATGAAGGAAGAAAATGATCACGCTTCCAGCCTCTGGGGAATGAAAAGTTTTGTGGTATTTCGTTTCACCCCATCTGGAAATAATCACATTAACCCTGTGGTGCCCAGACTGTCCTTTCTTGCCTAACAGCAGCTGTCATCTGCCGCTAAGCTGCCAGTGGATTCAGTTTCACTAAATACGGACTGCACAGATCTGCTAGAAACAGCAAAACTCTCCAGAGCTGGCTGCTAATGTGTCAGATTAGGTCGATAAAAAGGTCCAACCTGCAGCTAGTTTGTTACCTTTTAGTTCGAAGTAAAGAGATTAGCTTGGGACATCATTGCATCACCAAACTGAGGAGGACAGATCCAGCAAGGATGGAGACAGAGACAAGGTGTCAAGGGCAGCAGGGATTAAACCTGCGGCACCCGGTGTTCAAGACCAGAGAGATCCTGAAGTGGAGCCAGATGTACACTGAATCACAATGAACACTTCAGAAAATACTACGTGAAGCAGCAAGGGAAACCCACCTCTAGAGACTCCCTAATGGACCAGCATTAGGTGTGTTCCAAATAAAGGGGTCTATATAAGGAGCTCTAGCCTGACACACCCTTTTTGCTGGTTCAACAGCTCACCCAGCATTTCCTCTGGGATTTCCTATGATCATCTCTGGAGGGAAGAGGAACACAGACCCATGAATGATGCCATGCTGGCAGCCGAGTTCACAGAATGGGCTCTTAGTCCACAACAATAGACTACTCCTGTGACCAGCCAGCCCTCCTCACAGCGCCCAAGACTCCATATTCCAGGCTGCTTCTGCCACAGCAGCCTTCCAAGGCTCTGCTCCAGGTCCTCGCCATAGCTCTACTGCCTACACTGGCACCAGTGAACTCCATGTCAACTGCCTTATTTATACGAGCTCCTTGCCCATGTACCAGTGAAATCAGCCCCAGGATCATGCCCCAGGCTAGGCTCTGTTTCTTTTCCTAGCCTGGTGGAATCTTGCCCCTTGCCCGCTTTGGACTGTACCTCTCAGGGGTGGATCTGATTCTCCGGAAGTCTTTTGGGGCTGTCTGGAGGCCACCCATTGAAGGGTGGGCATTCTGTAAGGGGCAGTGTGGATTGAACATGCAACTCCGGGTGTTCAAGACTAGAGGATCCTGCAGTGGAGCCAGAGGGACTATTAATCACAAAGAACCCTGCAGAAAATACTAAGCATTAGTTATGTCCCAAATAGAGGGTTGTATATGAGCTCTAGCCTGACATACCTTTGCTGGTCCAACAGCCCACACAAAGTTCACTCTGTGATTTCCTGTTGCCTGGCCTTGATCCCATGCTTCTTGGTTCCTGTTCCTGCTCTGGGCCTGGGTCTCGGATACTCTTCTGGTTCCTAATTCCTGCTCCAGTCTTGATCCTAGGCTCTACTCTTCTGGTTCCTCCTCCAGTCTTGGTCCTCGGCTCCTCTTCTTGCTCCTGGATCTTGCTCCATGTTCCTTGTCCTTCCTTTTTCCTGGTTCCTGCTCCAGTCTTGGTCCTTGGCTACTCTCCTGGTACCTGCTCCCGTGTTGGTCTTCAGTTACGCTCCTGGATCCTACTTTCTTTCAGGGCAGAGGAACGCTTGTCCCGGATGCCCGGCCTCTCCCAGGCACACCCCTCCCGAGAAAGCATACCTATCTTTGTCCCCAGCCGAGTAGCCCGTGACACAAGGGGGTGTTTAGAAGGGTCCTGCTTTTTGGACCCATGCTGCTCTTGTGCTGGTCCTTAAAGTTCCTTCCTAAAGGAATCTGATAGGTCTTCTTTGTATTCAATTGCTATGTTGTAAGCCGCCTTGGGTCTTTTTTGTTTTTTTTTGGGAGGCGGGCAACATATAAATGGAAATTGAAGTGATGTGTGTGTGTGTGTGTGTGTGTGTGTGTGTATATCTCTGCCCTGTCCATCTGGGGTCACCTTCTCAGCTTTGGGGAGCCTAGGGTAACTCAACCAAAGTGAGGAAATCAGTCTCAGCTGGTTCATGGAATGGGGGCAGACAGACCTGCAGGGCCAAAGCAAGCCGAGGACACACTCCCAAGCACCTCCAAAAATTCACGGTTGACTACAGAGGGTGTGCTCCAAAGCAAAGTTGAACCAGCTGTAGAAATTAGACACCAATAATGGGGAGGGGGGGGGGCGGGGTTCTAGGTTTCTATTCTTTTTTTAATCCCTGGCCTACTCCTTTGTTCAGATGTAAATGAAAGTACAGCCAAGACTTCTATAATCACTTCCTTTTATTATGCACAGAGTTGCAAAAAAGGGGAAGCAATTCTGAACTATGCAGATACAAATACTATTTTATACACCTTAGAGAACTCCATAAGGATTACATTTTATTGCTTAACAAATCAGATTAATACTTTCATTGATTATTCATTAGTGTCACGTATAATTATTTCTAAAAGTTAATTTTCTATATTATGCTAGGCTAAGGATGTCTGATGTAAACAAAATCCAGTTTTACCTGGTTTATCTGTATCCATGTTGTTCTGCATTAAGCATTTCTGTACTGACCTATGAACAAGCAGCACAATCTTAAATGTTATCCTGTCATGATGTCTGAAACACCAGTTAGTTCCTTCTAATTACCACAGTACCAATGGGTAAAAACTGCTTTTGGTGACAAGCCATTTTTGTAATTCATTTGTCTTTTTTTTTTTTTTTAAGAGATAGACTGGAACCAAAAATGATGGGCCCAAGAGGGAAGGAGTTGGAATATACACCTGAAAGAGATCCTCAGGACAGCTTGACCAAATCTACTGCCATGTTGGAAATGCCTGTCCAAACAACAATGCAAATTGAATGTGTGGCAAGAACTTTACAACATAAGCCTTGCAGATCTCCTCTATGGAGACCAATCTTAGGTGGGCTACTGATGCTGCCATGGCCTTGGCACTATGGCCCAAAAGATTCATGCTTGCCTGGGCATAAGAGAAGGAAATGCATCGTTAGCCAGTTTGATAGTGTGTGTTTGGCAATGGCAATTCCAGGTTTGTTGTCATTAAAAGAAACAAAAAGCTGGGTGAACTTTCTAAGGGCTTCAGTCCACTCTAGATAGAATGCCAAGGCTCTTTTGCAGTCTTAACTATGCAGCACTTGTTCACATTTGTGGACATGTGGCCTGGGAAAGAAGGTTGGAAGGACAATTGACTGGTTAAGACCAACACAACCTTTGGCAGGAGCTTAGGTTACATGCACAGAACCACCCTATTGTGAAAAAAACTGGTATACGGTGTATACGTTACTAAAGCCTGGAGTTCACGGACACTGGGCTGGTGACTACCATGAAAAATATCACCTTCCAGGTCAGGCACTTCGGCTCACAGGAGTGCAGAGGCTCAAAGAGAGCTGTCATCATCTGGGTCAATACTTCACTGATGTCTCAAGACACAGCAGGAAGCTCAATGGAAGGCTTCAAATGAAGCAAGCCTCATACGAATCTGACAACTAAAGGCTGAACAGAGATGGTTCTTCATTCCACATGGTGGTGATAGGTGCCATCTGCATTAAGATGAACTCTTACTGAGTTGGTCTTGAGATCTGACTCTGAAAGATGTAGAAGGTGATCAAGCAATTTTTGTGCAGATAGGAGCAATGATCTTTTTTTTTTTTTTTAAACACCAAAATCAAACTTCCTCCATTTCAACCCAGAGGATTTCCTCCTACAGTTGTTCCTGGAAATCTGAAGAATCCAAGATATATTCCCAGAAATATTCTGAGGTTGCTGGGCTACCCTCTCAACATCCAGGCCGTGAAAGCCAGGGATCTGATGTTGGGATGCTGCAACATCCCAGGTGGGTCTTGAGTGATGAAAGTTGGGAAATTCCCTAGATAGGCTTCTCCCACAGGAGTGGAAACCAAATCTCTCTTGGCCAAAAGTACCCTAAGAAAATCATAGTCCCCTGGTCTCTTCTGATTTTCAGCAAGGTCTTTGTAATAAGTGGATATGCATACAGCAGGCCCTTGCCCCAGTTCAGGGAAAAGGCATCTAGGCTAGTTTGCCTCCTTTTTTGGAAGCAGAAGAGAGGGGCCTTCTTGATCTGAGGGAATGCAAACAGATCCACCACAGGTGTGCCCCACTCTTGGAGTATCTGGTTTGCTATCCCCTAGTCTAGGGACCATTCATGAGTCTGTCTGCTAGGACATTCTTCTTGTCTGTCAGGTATGTGGCCCAGAGAACAATTCCTTTCGAACTGTCCCAGTCCCACATCTGGGCATTCTCCTGACATGGAAGTATGATCCTGTTCCTCTCTCTGCTTGTTGATGTAAAACATCACTATTTAATTATCTGTCTGGACAAGGATTATCTTGTTGGCCAACCATCTCTGAAAGCCTACTGTACATATTAAACTGCCTTTGGCTCTAAGAACTTTATTTGATAAAGCTTCTCATGAATTGACCATAGACCTTGGTCCTTTTGGACTGGAAGGGTATACTCTTGGCCAGATTGAAATTAATCAGTTACCACCAGTACAGAGAGTCCTTCAGTGGCTGAGTAAGGCAGATACTGTCTTGAACATACAAAGTGATTTGAACCCACTGTGATCTGAGGGTCTTTTTGGGCTCTTCTCTTATGAAGCATGCCAAGCATGTTAATGCCACGAGGCTTGACAACCTCAACATGTCCCATGCTGATGCATGCTGACTCATTTGAACCCTTTCCACTGTGTATGTCAATGTGATAATCCTCTGCTGAAGGAAAAAGATTCTTGCCAGAGTTGTCTAGCATTACTCCTATAAATGCCAATTGAGCTGACAGACCCTAATAACTCAAACACTGGATGGTTCTGCACACTGAGTCTGTGGCAACTGCCTGAGATGTGCTCTTGACTAACTAATCATCTAGGTAGGGTAACAGGTCCTTCCCCAGCTTGCACAGATGCGCTACCACCACTGTGAGACATTTTGTGAAGACACGTGAGGCTGATGCTATGCCAAAGGGTAGAACACAATAATGGCGGTGATGATCCCCTACCACAAATGTGAGATATTTTCTGTGAAATGGAAATATCTATGTTTATTTATTTATTTATTTAAGAGTTTTTATATACCGTCATTAAGTTATTTACCATCATAACGGTTTACAATAGTGCACCAATATCCAAGTGAATATGTATCAAAATTTACATAGGTGGTGTCAGTACTATTCGGTAACAAACAATATGGACTAATATAATTTACTATAAGGATTATGCATATGAAGAAAACCAATTGGGGGATTGTCTGTTTTATAGCGATGTATCCTATGGTTTGACTACAGTTAAAATTAGTGGTGAGCTAATTTCCAGTAGTAACTGGATTTTGTGAGCTTGTTGGCTTATTCTTGTTTACATGCTTGTATCACTCTCTTTGTTGAAGGCTAGTTTGAAAAGCCAGGTTTTGAGTTGTGTTTTGAAAAATTTATGGTTGCTCTGAAGTCTAAGTTCAAGGGGCATGGAGTTCCATAAAACGGGACCGGCCAGAGACAGTGCACGTTCTCTGACTTGGGTAAGTCTTGCTGTTTTCACGGATGGAATGGTTAAAAGTGCTCTGTTTGCTGATCTTAGATTTCTGTGTGGAACGTGGACTCAAAGTGCTGTGTTCAGCCACTCTGCTTTTTCGTCATGGATAAGTTTGTGTATTGTGCAGAGTGCTTTGAACTGAATTCTTTGTTCAATGGGTAGCCAATGTAGATTGGCGAGAGTATCTGTGATGTGATCCCTTTTACTTTTCCCAGTGAGAATTGGGTGGGTGTAAGCATCCTTTATATCCAGTCTCCCTTTTCTAAAAAAAGGAATCAAGGTGCCCAAGGAAACCATATTGAGCTTTTCCTTCTTCAGGAACTTGTTGAAGGTACTTAGGTCTAGGATGGGACGCAGTCCTCCTAGTTTCTTTGGAATCAGGAAATATTTGGAGTAAAATTCCCACCCTCTTTTCCTGGATGTAATGGGCTTGACTACATTGGTCTTTAAAAGGGAGGAAAGCTCCTTTTGCGTTAGTCCCTGATGATGAGATATCCCCCTAGCAGGTTCTGGTGGACCCAGTATCCAAAGTTACCCTGGGCCAGTAGTTTATGTAAAATTTCAACCTACCTCTGACAGGAAGTTCTTCTGTCACAGGTACCAGGATCTGAGCTATGCTCTCTACTATCCAGTCAAAATTCCATCCCAGGTTTTGGCTGGGGTTATGACTATGGCTTGGGGGCTCATTACTTCCTAGGATGAGCATGAGGACCCTGCTACTGATGGGACTGAGTGGATGGAGGAAAACATCTCCTTGCTTGGTAGGCATGTTGCCTCAGCATGCCGCTCAGGTACCTCCTAGGTGAGGACGGTAGGTTTGAAGTGGCAGTGGAGGATTGCTGAAGTGTTAAGCAGTTCTCTTTAATCTGAGCCACCACTTCCTTTGACATTATCTCCAAAGACTATCTGTGAATCTTTCCAGGACATCCGGTCAAAGGTTTGAGGCCCACAGCCAAGGAAGTCTGTGGATGCCAATTCCCACTGCAGAAACTCTTGAATGCTGACTTGAAAACATCAAAGGCCGACCTGACACTGTGTTTTTTGCACTCTGTACCCTTGTCTATCAGTGCTTTGAAGTCATCACCATGCTTCTGAGGAAACTTCTCTGCTGCTTCTCTTAAGTTTCTTTAAAATGTTCTGTATACATTAGCCCAAGAAGAGCTGGTAGGATCATATGTGGGCAGTGAGCATCACTCCCTAAAAGTAGCTTTTTTCCCCAAGAGTATGTAAGTGTGAGAATCTTTCCCCACGGACACAGAGGAATGGGCCTTGGTTCTCTTAAGCAGATTCAACCATCACAAATTAGTGCAGGAAACTGCCATTTCTCTAATCAGGAAGCCTTCTGGAACCAATATATCACATCCACCTTCTTGCTGTCAGAAGCCAAACAGAGGGGTTCCTCCACATCTGTACTTCCTGAAGGATCTCATGCACTGGCACTGCCACAACTTCCTTAGGAAGCTCCATAAACTGTAGTATGTCCAATATATTGTTTATGGACTCCTCCTTCTCCTGCAAAGCAAATGGAATGGCCTCAGCTATTCTCTGGATAAGTCTGGGAAAGGAGGTGCCCTGGAGACTTTCTTCTTTCTTTTGGGAGGAGAGACCTGTCAATTTCTCCTGATCACAGAAATCTCCAGATCTATAGACGTACTCCAAAGAATATTCTGAGCAGGGCCGGGAGCAACTTTTTCTGCACCCGGGGCAGATATTCAGAATTGCAAACGCGTCCCCGCCCCCCTTGACTTACCAGTAGCTGCTCTGGCACAGCACTGTCCCCTTTGTTGGTAAAGGATCAGCTCTCTCTCTCTCTGATGAGGGCAATCCCAGCAAAGCACACCCCTCTTTCTCCCCTCCTACCCAGCATCCCACACTCTCTGTTCCCCCCATCCCTGGTCCAGCATTCCCTTTCTCTCTTCCATCCCATTCCTTCCCTTGCATCCCCTCCCCATAATCCACTCTGTGCCCTGCATCTCCTACTCCTTCCCCTGCATTCCCCTTTGACCCCCACCCAACTCCTTAACCTGCATTCCCCTTTCCCTACCCCCATCTACTCCTTGCCCTGCATTCCCCTCTTTCTCCCCTACTCAATCCATGCCCTGCATTGTCCCCTTTCTCCTCTGCTCACTCCTTGTCCAGTATCTCTTCTCTCTCCCACCCAGCTCTTGCCCAACAGAACCTCTCTGTACCTACCAACTATCCCTTGGCCTAACAGTTTCCCCCTTTCTCCTCCTCATTTCCTGCCCAGCAGCAGCCACTCTCCCTCTGCCCAGCAGCAGTCTCCCTTCTCCTCCAACCCCCTACCCAGCAGCAGTCCCTTGATTCCCCACTTCACTTCCTGTTCATCAGTAACCCCCCTCCTCTCTCTTCTATGTTCCTCAGGCTGCAATGCTGCAGAAACAAAATAAAAGGGCCTGTGAGCCGGCACATATCTAAAGGCTCTGAGGCAGCCCCAACCTCCTCTCACACAAGCTTATTCATTACAGCATCCTGAAAACCTGAGTGGTTAGGAGACCCCAGGGTAGGTTTCCCTAGGTTCTTCAGCCTTTAACTTTATGCCCCCTGGCCAATTAATTTTCAGGCCTATAGGCACCCCCTGAAAAGTTGAAAATTAAACTCAATCAATATGTTCCCACCACAGCCCTTCCCAGAACAATCCTGTAAAATCACATAATTGGACATCATACTTTTAAATATTAAACGTTGTGTCGTATTTAACATTTAAAAGTGTGTACATACGTGTATGTATGATACATTATACATATGTGTATGTGTGTATATATTTGTGTATATATATTATATATAAATGTTTCAGGAATCATATCAATATCTGATGAAGATATAATTAGTGATTTTGGAGATAGCCTGCAAAAAAGAAAAAAAATCCCAAGAAATATCTAAATGTATCAATTAAAAGACATTCATACTACATTGGTTGAAATTAATTTCACAAATGGCTGCCTGGGCTGAACTGGAATTTTCTCCCCTTACTACTCACCATAGGAGAAACATTCAAATTATATAGTCATGTCAGTAACAGTAACTCAAAGTCCCTTTCATTACCAGGCACTGTGAAGTAACAGAAACCTCTGTAAAAAGTCTCCTCCTGCACCAACCCGAACCCCGCAGATTGCATTCCATGAACCTCCAAAGCTCCCTTCACACACCACAACCTTTCCCAGCTCCATGCCTCTTCGCTCTCATTCGCTGCTTTCAAAAATGTCACCCTCATGTCAGACTACAGCGCCCCACCTAATCCACCTAATGCTCCTGCCAGCCCTGATGAAAAGGCAACACTGCAAATATTCCACCTGGCCCTAAAAGACCAATAAACCTTCTAGTGGAAAATAGAACACAATGGACTGCTACAGATCCCTACACAGAACTTACACACTTCACTTTTGTCACACATACAGAACTCAGACCCTCACCACATAAAAAATAAGGGATCACAAATTAGAAATGTGAATTCTTCTTTGGTCTGCCATCCACTCCAGCTTAACTTCTAACCTCCCCCCCCCCCCCCCCCCCCCCCCCCCCACACTCCTATTCCCTGCAGACAGGAGGGAAAGGGAGAAAAAGAGAAGAGGTGCTGGATTAGGGAGCATAAGAGCATAAGATATGCCATACTGGGTCAGACCAAGGGTCCATCAAGCCCAGTATCCTGTTTCAAACAGTGGCCAATCCAAGACACAAGTACCTGGCAAGTACCCAAACATTAAATAGATCCCATGCTCTAATGCTGGCAACAAGCAGTGGCTATTCCCTATTGATTAAAAGCAGTTTATGGCTTCTCAAGGAACTTCTTTAAACTTTTTTTTAAACCAGCTACACTACTGTCTTAATCACATGCTTTGGCCAAAAATTCCAGAGCTTAATTCTGCACTAAGAAAAAAAATTTTTTTTTTGATTTGTTTTAAATGTGCTACTTGCTAACTTAATGGGGTGCCCTCTAGTCCTTGTATTATCCAAAAGAGTAAATAACTGATTCACATTTACCCATTCAAGTCCTTTCATGATTTTATAGACCTCTATCAAATACCCCTAAGCTGTCTCTTCTCCAGACTGAACAGCCGTAACCTCATTAGCCTTTCCTCATAGGGGAGCCATTCCATGCCCTTCTCTGTACTTTCTCCAGAGCAACTATATCTATTTTGAGATGTGGCGACCAGAATTGCAAACAGTATTCAAGGTGTGGTATAACCATTGAGCGATACAGAGGCATTATGACATCCTCTATTTTATTTGCCATTCCCTTTCTAATAATTACTAACATTGTTTGCTTTTTTGACCAGATAGTTGTTTTTTACTTTGTACTTTATTCTATTTGCTCCAGGCTCATCTCCCCCCCCCCCCCCCCAATCCCCATCCTTAAATGATACCTGGGTGGGGAGAGTCATTGGGGAAGAGCCTTGTGTGCTTCTATCCATAGGTAAAATCAGCCCAGCTGATGACACCCCCTAGGGCTTGACACCCGGTGCAGGCCTCCCTTTGCTCCTCCAGTCTGATTCCAAGTTTGAGGCCAGCTGATAAGCCAGAGGTGTGGAACTGGATTTCACCTGGCTAGCAGACAATATCTCAGAGAGGGGAACACTTGTCTGTTGGGTCCTAGACCCCTATGAACTTCTGTGTCTCAGGGAAGTTTCCCCTCTTGATGGGCTAGAAATCACAATTGGTGTCATTGGTATTGATGTTGACTCCTCTCCAGGAACCAGTATCAGTGCCAACCTCTGGGCAGCTCAAATGACTCCAGTATTTGGCTGGACATTGGTATGCATGCACACTGATACTTTTGATGCCGGAATACTGACGTTCTGCATTGCTCTGTCCAAGATTTCCGAAGCCAGAAGGGAGGCCTCATCTTCCTGGGATACCAGATGTGTATCAATGGCTGAAACCTGGACTCTTGCGATTCCCAGGATTGAATCCAGGATGAACTTTCCTCATCACAGGAATGCTTTGGGAATTCATGGCAGCTGCCAGAATGTCCCTTCTCCTGGCATCGAGCATAGAGACAGTGTCGATGCTTCATGGCTTTCACCTGATGCACGTCATTGGCACTCAATGCTTTGGATCCCAATGTACTTTTCCATGAGATTGAGTAGGGACTGATACCCCCTAGGGATTATAGTTGTGCAAAGGGAACACTCCCAGATGTCATGACCAGCCCCCAGGCAAAGAATACATCTATCATTGGGATCTGTGATAGACATGGTCCCAGGTGGCACCTATTGTTGGTCTAAATCCATAATGGGATCAAGCAAAACAACAAAAAAAAAACAAGTACAGTGAAATCACCAACTCAATGACAAAACCACAACTGATGCTGCCTTGACATACCGCTGCAACCGCCAAAAAAGAAGGAAACTGACCAAAAACCTACCAAGGTGACTAAAAGGAAACATAGAGACTATGGGACACTGCAATGAACAAATGCTGTCCTCACTGGAATTCGAAGGATCCTCAACAGCAGAAGAGAGAAAAACCAGAACCTGTGGGCTCCATGGAAAAGACGAGACTGAAGAAGCCCCTGTATGGATATATGGCAGTCTGATATGCTGCACATGCCCAGTAGGACATGCCCAAAGGTCTTAGAGCAGAGATTCCTTGTCAGGCTCCATCTGATGATGTCACCCATTGTGAGGACCAACATCGTGCTTGTCCTTGGAGAAATAAAGATTAACAAATAAAAAAATAATCCCTTTTTAGTGGTCTAACTTAATACAGTCCCAAAAGGTAGCCAAGAAGAGAGGAATTTTCAAGCATTTCCAAAAGTAAAACAGTGCTTTCTACACAGATATGAATTGTGATAATATTGCCTGCCCGATATGTGAGTAAACTTAGATGCACATGTCCTGGACTAAGCAGTGGTGTTCCCAGGGGAGAGGTTTGGACTTATGCACATACTTTTGAATTTTCAAAGGTATTTACAGAAAGTTTCCTGAAATGTTTCTGCATGCATAACAGCAGGTATAATTGTGTGTGGGTAGATTTAGTGGGATCATTTTTAAAAGTGGATTTATGCTTGTAAGTCCAGTTGGAAAACTGGTGTAACTTATGCACATATTTGCTAGACAAATTATGCATGATGTAACAAAATTACCCCTGAAATGTATTTAATCTAATAAAAAGGTATCACCTTATATTCATACCTGGGAATTGCAGGGTCTCCGGGCCTTGGCTGGAAGGAGTTTTCCTATCAACCCCAGGAGGAGGTTGACCCTACTGGTGAGTTTAGGGTGGGGAGGTAGCCAGTGATGGGGTATTTGTGCATGTATGTTTGTATATAGAAGTGAGGGAGCATGTGTGTGTGTCTGCATGTGGGAGGGAATATATCAAGGGGAGGGGAAAGAGCATGTCTGTGAGAGTGTGTTTTTGTGTAGGAGGAAGAGAAGTGAAGGTGTGAATAAACATGGGTGTGAGGGTGAGTGAGCATGTGCATGTGTGTGTGTGTGGATGAGGGAGAGAAATGAGTGAGCGAGCATGTGTGTGAGAGGAGTGTGTATAGAGGAAAATATGGGAGTAAAGCTGTAACAAGCCGAGTGCACAATTTAGCCCCCCTTTGGCCATGCATTTTTGACACGCTATTATCACCCCTTATACAGTAAGGGGTAACAGCGAGTGGCCAACCCCCCCCCCCCCAACCCGAAACTAATAGCGCTCATCACATGCAAATGCATGTTGATCAGCCTATTAGTTACTTGCCCGAAATATAGAAAGTAAAATGTGTGGTCAAGCTGCACATTTTACTCTCAGAAATTAACGCCTACCCAATGCAGGCGCTAATTTCAGATGGCACCGGGCAAGTGCCAACTTAATATCATACAGGCTGATACGGTACGGTGCGTTCTGGTGGAGCGCACTGTTAACCCGCATTTGGACACGCGTTTTTGACGCGCTAGCTTTACCCCTTATTCAGTAAGGGGTAATAGCGCGTCGAAAACGCGCATCTAACACCCCCCAAAACTAATAGCGCGTGATACAGAAAGTAAAATGTGCATCCAAGCTGCACATTTTACTTTCAGAAATTAGCGCCTACCCAAAGGTAGGTGTTAATTTCTGCCGGCACCAGGAAAGTGCACAGAAAAGCAGTAAAAACTGCTTTTCAGTGCACCCTCCAACTTAATATCATGGCGATATTAAGTTGGAGGACCCAAAAGTAAAAAAAAAGTAAAAATTAAAAAAATAATAATTTTAAATTGGCCCGCGGGTCGGAAGACAGACGCTCAATTTTGCCGGCATCTGTTTTCCGAACCCGTGGCTGTCAGCGGGTTTGAGAAGGACGCCGGCAAAATTGAACGTTGGCTGTCAAACCCACTGACAGCCACCGCTCCTGTCAAAAAGGAAGCGCTAGGGACGCGCTAGTGTCCCTAGCACCTCCTTTTACTGCGGGCCCTAATTTGCACATATTGTGCACGCGCCAGGAGAGCAGGCGCTTGCCCGCTCTCCCGCACGTTTTTCTGAATCGGCCTGATAGCGATATTAAGTCGGAGGCCCCAAAAATTAAAAAAACTAAAACTAAAACTTCTTTAAAAAAAAAAAAAATCTGCCTGTGGCTCGAGGTTGGAAAACTGATGCTCAATTTTGCCGGCATCCATTTTCCGAACCCGTGGCTGTCAGTGGGTTCGACAATCAACCCTGGTAAAATTAAGCGTCGGTAGTCAGACCCGCTGACAGCCACCGCTTCTGCCAATAAGGAGGCGCGAGGGAGGCGCTAGTGTGCCTAGCGCCTCCTTATTAGCGCGGGCCCTAATTTAAATACTGAATCGCACACCCAGGAGAGGTGCCTGGGCGCGCATCGGGAGAGCGGGTGCTCGCCTTGGAGGGCCGGCTCTCCCGCGGAGCTTATTGAATCAGCCTGTAGGCGAGCATGTGAAAATGAGTCAGAGAAGGAGAAATGAGAGCATGTAAGAATAAAGCGCGCGTGTGTGGAAAATGATCGTGAACATGAGTGTGTATGAGAGTAAGTTTGTGCACATCTGTTCCTCACCTCTGCCTCCCCCCCCCTCCCTCTGCATTCATGGTAACCTCAGGGTGACTGGAAGTCAAAATTTCCCAGGTATGCTTAAAATCTTTTTTTTTTTTTTGTTTGGTAACTTATTTCTGTGCATTCAAGTGGCCTAAAACAGCATCCACACTACTTTGCCTTCTGTGCTTTGGAAATCTTTTCCTTTTTCCATTTTATGACTTACTTTGACAACACCTATACAAATTGTCTGGAAATTGTCTGGACAAATAAAAGTTTCTCGGATCTGAAATAGAGAGGGGGGGGGGGGGAAGAGACGAGAGGCAAGGGGAAGAGAAGGTAAAGAAAAAGATGAGCCAGGGACAGAAAATAAAAGCATGGGAGAAAGAACAGGCAAAAGTAAGGGGGAGGAGGAAGGAAAAAAAAAAAGGGGCAGAGGAAATCGTCCATCACTTTAAGCATTTTGAACTAATCTTGTATTATGATTGTGAGAGTTCATTTTGAAGCTCTCTCTCTGCCTCTCTCCTGGGATCCCAGCTGGAAAAGGGCTGGCTGCTGTCACCTAAAGCTTCAACCCCCCCCCCCCCCCCCCCCCTTGTTGTGGCTGAGGGCTTGCAGGCCACAGTCCTAGGCCTGCCTTTCATAACTAAACTGCAGCTTATATAAACTACAGCAACGTCTTCTTAAAATAGGCAGAAAAACAGTTTCTTTCCTCCCTCTCATTTTCTGTAAGAGACTGAAATAGATACCCAAGGTCAGCAGTGGAAGAGAAATCTGAAACCTGACTGGACTTCTTGAGAGCTTGTCACCCTCTCCCAGCAGGGCCAGTGCAAGGGGATTAGACGCCCTAGGCGAACTGTCTGCCTTGTGCCCCCACCTCCTCCTGATCGCGCCGCCCGGCCTGGTTGTACACCGAGAGCCCTGCCACCGGCTCGGACAAAGGCTTGCTCGGCTGGCTGGCAGCAAGTCTTGGCCTAGCGGAGGAGGGACGGCAGGTGAAGGTCTGCGGCCACGGGACTCAGCTCTGTCCCTTCCTCCCCCACTGTTGGAGACAGGATGCTGGGCTCAATGGAGCTTGGTCTAACCTAGCATGGCATTTCTTACGTGCTCACTCTAAAAGATAATAGAATTATTCTCACTTTTTAGTATGCAGTTTTTGCTATTGTATAAAATGTTTTTCTTTGAGTTCACTCTTCAGTTTTTCACGTTTTGTTTTACATGCCATCCCTGTGATGCCAGCAAGGGACTGTGATAAAGATCGGGTTGGCACATCAGCACATAGATTTAATAAGGTTTACAACTCCGGGAATGGCCGTGTGGGACAACCTTTCAAAATAAAAACTTTATAATCGTACAATTTACTCAGTAAATAATAATAAAACAAAAAGAAAGGGAATCGTGAAGCTTTTAATTGCAGACCAAAGTATTTAATCAGTTTAATCTGTGAACCCTGCTGCTCTTCCCAATCATTAGTGCTAGCGTGCGCGGCACCCTGCAAAAGTCACAGCCCAGCCAGTGTAGCTCAATACGAAGATCAGAGTGGAGGGAGAACTGTTCTTACCACATGGATGGTCAGATCCAACACCACTTTCACAGGCATTTCTGTGGTGCCCGCACTTAGCTTCTTGGGCAGCTTTGAGGCTGCAACCACAGCTGGAGCAGCTGGCGACGGATTCTGGGCTCCCTCTGGCTCCTGGCGCCACTGCCAGCTGGGGACAGGGGGAGAGGACGTGTTGCACTGCCATGGAGATTCAAATATTCTAACCTTTGACACTAAGGAGCACATCAGCACATGGTTGTGAGGGGGGCGGGGAACGCAGGAAGCGTATGTCCCGCGGCACTCTATTATAAACGCGGATATTGCCGAGTGACATCACCGTTTGTCCCGGTCACTTCGAAGGAGCTGTGCAGCTCAAGCAGTGTTTTCTGCCAACCCTGTCCTATCCTTCCCTTGGGTCAGGTCTCTTACTCTGGTTTCAAGATACTTGGCCCACATTGTTTCGTGGCCCTGGGACGCTGGCGCCCTAGGGCGCCACCTAGCTCTTCTAGTGCTTACACCGGCCCTGTCTCCCAGCAGTGACGGAGGCTTTGTCTGACTCCCCAGCAAAGAGTCTGGAGTCAGGAGAAAGGGGGAGCTAGGGCTAATATCACAATAACAATAACAATTCCCCAATTATCAGCTCCTTTCTCTAACACAAGTTGCTATAAAACCCTTTGCCTAAAAAGTGTCCCTGCCAATGTGATGTTTCTCTTTTATCCCACTTCAGGGCCTATAACCAACCTGAGGATCTTTGGTTTACATCTCGAGTAGGGTGGTCAAGTATCCTATTTTATACAGAACAGTCCTCTTGTTTAAAGAGATTGCCCTACGTCCTGCTTAAGCCAGAACTGGATGCACAATTGTGCTGCTTTTTAAACTGGTCATAAACAGGAAAAGAAATGTGATAGAATTTCATTCATGACACAAATGGTCAGATCTCGGATTTTAAAAAGAGGGAACAGAGGATGCAGTGCATCACCTCCCCTCATTCTTATTCTGTCCCCCTCTCTCTTTCCCGGTTCCTCTCTACCTACCGACTTCCCATGTCTCTAACTCCAGCCAAAGTTCATCTCCATCTCTTCTTTCTCTCAGATCTTTCTCCAACTACATCTTCCCCCTTGAATTTCTTGCCATCTTCTCCTTTTCTCTCTCCTCCTTCCCAATGTTCCTCTCCATCTACTCTTCCCTTGCTAGGGTCCTCTTAATTTTCCCTCTCTCTTGGATTCTCTTGATTATCCCTTGGACAGGTCCTTGGTGAGACTTCACCTGGAGTACTGTGTTCAGTTCTGGAGACTGTATCTCCGAGGGGACAGAGACAGGATGGAGGCGGTCCAGAGAAGGGCAACCAAAAAGGTGGATGGTCTTCATCAAATGACTTATGAGGACAGATTGAAGAATCTAAATATGTACACCCTAGAGAAAAGGAGGAGGAGGGGTGATATGATACAGACTTTCAGATACTTGAAAGGTTTTAATGATCCAAAGACAACAACAAACCTTTTCCGTTGGAATAAAATCAGCAGAACCAGGGGTCACGATTTGAAGCTCCAGGGAGGAAGACTCAGAACCAATGTCAGGAAGTATTTCTTCACAGAGAGAGCGGTGGATGCCTGGAATGCCCTTCTGGAGGAAGTGGTGAAGACCAAAACTGTGAAGGATTTCAAAGGGGCATGGGATAAACACTGTGGATCCATAAAGTCTAGAGGATGTGAATGAAGAGGCATGGGGGTGGCTTGCGGGAATGACCGCTGCTACCTGGAGATTAATACCCTTATTCAATAAATATACACACGGTTAATGTGACTCCAACATTGCTCTCTGCTTCAACAGCAAGAGGAAATGTGGAAAAAAGGATTTGCATTCACAAAAAAGCAGGGGGAGTAGCTTGCTTGTTGCTGCGGTTACTACCCCAAACAAATAAGCATGATACTTCACTTTCAATGCATATCCAGCATAGCTCTCTGCTTCAACACCAGGGGGATGAAGAAAAGAGGATTTATATTCAGACAACAACCAATAAGGACTGAATTACATAGTCTGGGTAAACAAATAAGCATGGGTATAGCTTGCTCATTATGGCGGTTACTACCCCGAATCAATTAGTCTGATACTTCACTTAGATGCAGCTCCAGCACTGCTCTCTACATCAATGGTAGGGGTGGAAGGTAACCAAAACCAAAAAGTTACTAATAAGGGCCAAGAGTAATAGATAAGTATAAGGCCAAGAGTAACAGATAAGTATGAGAAAAAAAATAAGTGTGAAAGCTTGCTGGGCAGACTGGATGGGCCGTTTGGTCTTCTTCTGCCGTCATTTCTATGTTTCTATCTCCTTCCTCTTATCCCATTTTTCTAGATCCCTCTGTCACTCACTCCCAAGTTTTTCTCAGTTTCTTGGAGTATAGTTTGATTGGTAAAGAAGTGGCAGATCTGCATGCTGGAGACAAGATCTGAACTAATTACCCCCTTCTAAATAAGGTCTGTAGTGTGTATATGTTAAGTTGGCACAATAAACAAGAGACACCAATGTTGCAGAAATACAACATTAGAAATAGCAAGTGTACTTACTATAAATGGGCTCTCTGTAGACAGCAAGATGACACTGGAGTAACGTCATCCGAAATTGTCAAATGGATCCATCACTCTAGCTCAGTAAGCATGGGAGTTCCAATGCACACACTGCCTTATGAGTCCATCAGTTAACTGAAGAGATTAGCTTTAGTTAGATAGTCAACTCACCAACGAGGCAGGAAAGTATTAAGCATAGCCTATTCATCCTGTTGACTATGGAGAACCCCATTTATGGTAAGCAAACTCACATTCTCCATCAACAGGGCAGAATTAGCCATGACGCATGGGGAGTCCCAAGCTGAGGGTTGCACAGCAAAGCACTTATTGAAAAGGCAACCCAGACTCCCCCCCCTCCCATGGAGTGTGGACTACTGAGAGTACAGGCTGCACAGAACTGTTTTCCCAAAGTTACTGTTTCTTGAGAAATTGTCCAGACAACAGCGGGACATGAAGATGTGAACTGACATTCAAGTTGCAGCTTTGCAAATGTCTTCGATTTAGATGGCTCTAAGATGAGCCTTGGTAACAGCTGTGGCTCTTACTTGATGAACCTTGTCAGTGTCTGTGATCTGAAGATCAGCTAGGGCATAGCAATGTATGTTACAGTATGCTAACCACTTAGACAACAATCATTTGGCAACAGCCACGTTCAATCTGCTAGGATCGTAGCAGATGAAAAATTGGGAAGCCTGACTATGTGGTTGAGTTCTCTTCAGATAATAGGCTAAGGTCCTTTTTGCAATCCAATAAATGGAGCACCTTCTCCTCTTTATGTGCATAAGGTCTTGGAAAGACAGTGGCTTGATTCCAATGAAATGCAGAAATCACTTTAGGCAGGATATATATGGATCTCCACCCTATTGTGGAAAACCTAAGTATGAAGAGTAAAATACCAATTCGTGTAGCTGCTAACTCTTAGCCAAAGAGATGGTGACTATGAATACCACATTCCATGTATGAAACTTCAAAGAAGCAGACTCCAATGGCACATGAGGAAGTTTAATCAGTTGTGCCAAGACAATGTTGAGATCCAGTGGTAAAGGCAGTTTTGTAACTGGAGGTTTTGTGTGCCACAAGACGTTCATGAACTTGGATACAAGAGGAGGAATAGAGATGGGTTTCCATCCACATGAGGATGATAAGCAAGGATGGCACAGAGATGCACTTTTACTGATGATGTCCTGAGATCCAAAGAGGAGAGGGAGAAAAAGTATTCAAGCGGATCTTTTGGAACATGGGTGAATAGGTCTAGAGAGCCTGCTTGACATCAAGATGAAAAATGCTTCCATTTAAAACCTTTTTTTTTTTTTTTTTTGGAGTACATGGCTTCCTAGCTGAAATCACAATGTCCTCAAACTCCTTGGATAGTGACAAGGAAATCAATGAATGCTTAACATCCATGCTGTCAAATTAAGGGAAGAGATGTTCAGATGATATAGACAGCCCCCTTCCTGTATAGATAAGGTTAAATATGCTCCCAGAAGAATTGGAGGACAGGTTTACAACTTGATGAGGTAGGAGGACCACACTTGCCTGGGCCAATGAGGATAAAGTGTGCCCATTCCTTTTCCACCATCATTATCACTAATGGAAGTGAAGAAAACGCATACAGCAAATCTGCATCCCACTTGCGCAGAAAAGCATCTGGACTGGATCTGAACTTGCTTTGAAGAATGAAGCAAAATTTGGGAACTTTCCTGTTGCTTTTTGATGCGAATAAGTCAATTTCTGGGTGACTCCAGTGACTGAGCAGCCTATCTGCTAAACCTTGGTCCAGAGACTAGTGGGGGGTGTCGAAAAACCCTGCTGAGGTGGTCCTGCCAGTGAGTTGGAGATTCCGATAAGGCTAACTGTTTGGACAAAAGCTCTGTAACTGACATTCCACTCCCAAATCCTCCAAGATTCTTAGCAGAAGGTCCAGGACACTGTGCCCCCTTGTTGTTCACATAGAACATTGCCACTTGGTTATTGGTTAGGATCAGTATTCTCTTTCCCTGAAGATGTGAAAATACTCTCAGTGCATGTTGAATGGCTCAAAATTTCAGATGTTGATTTGGAACAGGCTCTCCATTGCTGATCATGTTCCTTGAGTTTGGAAGGAGCCCATATGTGTGCCCCACCCTCTGGTGGATGCGTCCATTACCAGTGTTATGTGATGCGGTAGAGCCCAAAGTGGGGCACCTATTTCCAGGTCTTCTGGTTCAGCCACCAGTGCAGGAGCTTTTTCATTTCCATGGTTATCTGTACAGGATGAGACAGAGGCTGACAATTTATCTCAATGTGAGCAGAGGCCGCACTAGAGAATTCTCATGTTCAGGTGTGTCATGGGGACCACATGCACCACTGTTACCATGTGCCTGAGGACAACCAGAATTGCTTGGGACTTGATCTTGCTGTAGCAAATTCTGGACCAGCACTCAAAGGCACATTGCCAGTTTCGATAGGAGGAAAGCATTCTCCTCAGAGTCTATCCATTCCTCAATGAATTTGAGTCTCTGGATGGGGATGAAATTTGACTTGGCAAAGTTCTCTATGTACCCTAGTGAGTGAAGGAGCTGGATTATCTTCTGAAGGGCATCCAACATCCCTGATTGAAAATGGGTCACCAGCCAGTTGTCATGGTAAGGAAGGACACAAATCCCTAAATGATTAAGCTGTGTCATCATGACTCCTAGGCTTTTCATGAAGACCCTTGGGACCACCAAGAGCCCAAAGGGTAGAACCTTGTATTGGTAATGAGAAGAAGCCACCATGAATCTGAGGTATTTCCAAAGAGACAGATTAATGAGTATGTGAGTATATGTGTCTTTCAAATCCAGTGTTGCATCTGCTTGGATGAAAGGCAGGATGGTATGGAGGGTGCTCATTTTGAAATTTTCCCTTAAGTCTCATTCAGACTTCATAAATCCAGGATAGGCCTTAATCCCCTTGACTTCTTGGGGATAAGAAAATACTGGGAAGAGAGGTTCTATTGCCTTCTGATTGAGAAGTGATTCCATCTCAAGACAGAGCTGGGTTGAGTGAGACAGATCCAGATTAGAACATAAGACTTGCCATATTGGGGCAGACCAATGGTCCATCAAGCCCAGTTTATTGTTTCCAACAGTGGCCAAGCCAGGTCATAAGTACCTGGCAGGATCACAAGAGGTAGATAGATTCCAAGCTCCTTATCCCAAGAATAAGCAATGAATTTCTATAACTCTATCTTAATAATAGTTAATGGACTTTTCCTCCATGAACTTGCCCAAATATTTTTAATGCAGGTACACTAATAGCTTTCACCACATCCTCTGGCAAAGAATTCCAGAGCTTAATTATGCGTTGAGTAAAAAAATATTTTCTCTTATTAGTTTTAAATGTATTACCTAGTAACTTCATTGTGTGTACCCTGGTCTTTATACTTTTCGAAAGAGTAAACAACTGATTAACGTTTACTTGTTCCATTCCACTCATTTTATAGACCTCTATCATATCTCCACTCAGCTGTCTTCTCCAAGCTGAAGTTCTCTTTAGCCTTTCTTCATAGGGGAATTGCTCCATCCCCTTTATCATCTTAGTCACCCTTCTCTGACCCTTTTCTAATTCTGCTATATCTTTCTTGAGAGGTGGTGACCAGAACTGCACACAATACTCAAGATGAGGTTGCACCATGGAGTGATACAGGGGCATTATGATATTCCCTGTTTTATTCTCCATTCCTTTCCTAATAATCCCTAGCATTTTATTTGCTTTCTTGGCTGCTGCTGCACACTGAGCAGAAGATTTCAACATATTTTCAACAATGATACCTAGATCCTTTTACTGAGTGATGACTCTTAATGTGGAACCTTGCATCATGATAGGTCTTCCAAAATCAACTTTACACCCTCTACAAATACTACAAAACGCCACTGCTCGAATTCTCACTGGTTTCAAAAGAGCAGACCATATCTCACCCGTACTAAAAGACCTATACTGGCTCCCTGTAGAAAAAAAGAATAGAATACAAAATCTGTCAATTATACACAACTCAATCCACCACAATGACTACGATTGCCTCAACACCCTAATCCAAATTCAACACACTCAACGCAGCACAAGATCAACCAATAAAGCACGACTCGAAATCCCACCAGTCAACACAGCCAAACTAACCACCACTAGGAAAAGAGCTTTCTCAATAGCCTGACCACACCTCTGGAACACCCTACCTCCAGCCTCAGAACTCAAAGCAACACCAAACTGTTCAAACAACTGCTCAAAACCTGGCTCTTCAAATAAGCATTCAACGATGGTATTGGTTAAACCAACATATATGACAACCCACAGTAATCCCACAACTCCCCCGCTCTTCCCACCATAATCCCCCCTACCTCCACATATCCCTCCCACCCCTATACCCATCGCTAACACTCTTAATCCCACCACTAGAATATCCCACAACCCCTTACCCCCGATACAACATACTACGTGATGACTCAAACATCCTCTCTGACATACTACTGTATCAATATTTTACTCCTTAAGGTTTTATCCAAGTTTTGTTATTCCAATCCATGTATTTTTTATTCTAATCCACATTGTTTTAATTGCTCCTCCGAATTTTACCATATATCTATCTTCATTATAATTATGATCTTGTTGAAGTTGCCCTACTGAATTTTAATGTACTTCGTTGTTAAAATGTAAACCGGAGTGAAGGCCACCATCAATACTTCGGTATATAAAAACCTATAAATAAATTAAAAAAATAAATGTAGCTATAATTTGGGTTATTCTTCCCTAAAGGCCTGTTTTTAAATCCCCTGTGCGCGGGAAAAATGGGAGTAACGTGCACAAGAGCCAGGCCTCTTCCAAGGGGTGGTCCCAGGGGCGGGTATGTGGGTGTGTGTGTACAATGCAAACTACACTACCACAGACAGATGCAGCAGTTGGACCATGTCAAAGCCAAGAATTTGTTGAATTCTGTATTTAAGATCCAAATTCCTGGCTACCAGGGAGCAGAAGGCCAGACTCTCACACATTCTTGTTTATATACCCTGCAGGATTTGATGAACTGCAATAGCTGTTGGTTTGGATGGAATTTCCAGAATCCGGAGTAGACCAAAGACCTTAGTACAATGGTCCTGTCCCTGAAAACATTGACTCTAATTGGCAATGCTTTGCCCGGCTTGTACAGGAATCTGGAGTACTAGAGGAGATGAATGCTTTAGCAGGTCAGGCAAGAAGTCTGAAAGTATCTCCATAGATGCTTCCTCTGAACTAAGAGATAAAGGGATTCTAATCCATGACCCTGATGAAGAGGATGGTGATTGGGCAAGAGACCTTGATCATCCAGGAGGGGAAAGCTCTTGTGGCCTATCCCAATTGGTGGTGACCCATACTTCATCTCTGAAAGCTGGCTGGACTCCTCCACTGAGAGGGAAGGTTTTCCCAATAGAAGCAGGGCTATTCTCCACCACTGGGGAAGAATACCCAAGGCATAGAGGTGAGCGGGATTACCACTTGAAGGAACAAATCCAACATCCTAGTCAGGAAAGGCTGAACGTTGCCCTCCTTGTCATTTGCTACCAGTGAGGCAAAGAAAGTCTTCATCTATTCGGCTGTATGGTCCATGGACTTCTTGTGCCATCAATGCATGTTCTGGGGACTGGTGACTCAATTTCTCCGAGACATCCTCTTCTGAAACTAGTATAAGGTTATTGTACTGTGAAGTATGTATTGGACTCCAGGAAACAACTTTCTCTTGGGCTATCTGTGCTGAGGGCTGCATGGAGACCAGAGGCACAATACAGCAGATAGAATCTGGAGTCTCCATGTGTAACAGGAGGGACCCCAGAAGAGTTCTTCGGGTAGGCAACACTGAAGGGCCCCGGAAGGTCTGGGATCTGTGGGGGCAACATGGAGCAGGGCAGCTGTGAAGCATCTCCTCCGGAGCCCTCCAGAACTAGAGTCACCGGCCCCCAGCAAGTGTACTGATTGCACCATGATCTGATGTGTCAATGGGATCTGGTGTTTTGGCAGTGCAGACATGTGGGTACTGATGGCTCCAGCTAAGCTAAGTGGTGCTTCTACTTCGGTGCTGATAAGTTCCATTTAGAGGGGGAAGTAGAACAGGAATGTGCCAAGGAGCACGCTGGCTTTCCAGCACCACAATTGAGGGAGCTGTGCCTGAGGAGCTCCTGTTTGACTTGAAATGGTGGAAGCCCCAAGAGGCCCCACACTGAGAGAAAGAGCAGCTCTGCTTTTTTACCAATTCATGAAGCTCCTCCATCTTCCAAGTCTGGTTATGCTGAAATCTAGGCAACATCCAACTGCAGCATAGCAATAAGCTGAGTCATGATTAGAACATAAAAACATAAGAAATGCCATACTGGGTCAGACCAAGGGTCCATCAAGCCCAGTATCCTGTTTCCAACAGTGGCCAATCCAAGTCACAACTACCTGACAAGTACCCAAACATTTGATAGATCACAAGCTACTATTGCTTATTAATTACTGTGATAGCAGTTTATGGATTTAACCACTAGGAACTTATCTAAACCTTTTTTAAACCTTGTAACTAACTGCTGAAACCACATCCTCTGCAATGAATTCCAGAGTTTAACTATGCGCTGAGTGAAAAAGAATATTCTTCAGTTTGTTTTAAATGAGCTACTTGCTAAATTCATGGATTGCCCCCTGGTCTTTCTATTATCTGAGAGAGTAAATAACCGATTTACATTATCTTGTTCAAGTCCTTTCATGATTTTGTAGACTTATATCCCATCTCAGTCGTCTCTTCTCCAAACTGAACAGCCCTAACTTCTTTAGCCTTTCCTCATAGGGCAGCTGTTCCATGCCCCATATCATTTTGGCCACCCTTCTCTACATTTTCTCCAGTGCAACTATATCCTTTTTGAGATGCGGTGATCAGAATTGTACACAGTATTCAAGGTGCGGTCTCATCATGGAGCGATAAAGAGGCATTATGACATCCTCCGCTTTATTTTCTATTCCCTTCCTAATAATTCCTAACATTCTGTTTGTTTTTTTGATCACCACAGCACACTGGGCAGATGATTTCAATGGATCCCATACACTTGTAGCATAAGTTGTGGCTATCGGTGATGGACATCTTGTGGCCACACATACAGTTTTTGAAGCCACTAGTTGTGGCCTTCTTGGAGCCAGACATATCGACCTTTTATTAATTATTTTTTTATATTAGTACTGAAAAGTGCTGTTGAGGGGCTGCTGAGGTAGCAAGGCATCTTGAAAGCATGTTAGAGACAAGAAGATTGAAGATAGCAGAAAAATATTGAAAGAGAAAGAGAAAGAGTTCATTTCCATGTGGAAGCTTGTACAAAAAAAAAAAAGATTGAGGGGCTCATGAGACAGAATGTGCACAGGAACTCCCACACATGTTCAGTAGTAAAGCTTTACTGAGCTAGAAAGATGAGCCCATTCGATACAATTGGATATCATTACCCATGTGTCACGGTTAATTCAGCCCTGCTTGTCAATGGAGAAATAGGGTAAACTTTTCCTTAACAGAAGGAACAATACCTGGGTCCCACTTGAACGATTGCAAGACATAGTGAAATCCAGTGAGTGCTTACTGTGTCCCCACAATAGTGGCCTGCTTTTAATGATGCTAATCTGATTGTCAGGGAAGAGGGGAGTTGGAGAAGATTGACCACTTGAACATTTATTTATTTATTTAAACATTTTTATATACCGGCATTAGTTGTGTACATCATGCCGGTTTACAGCAAACGGGTTAAGCTAAGAAATTACATTTTAACAGGGAAATCAAAACTGGGAGGGGGGTAACAAGAAGTAGAAGAGAATAGAAATAATAACAATAACATGGATCCTCAATGTGAGAATAGAGAGGATAACAAAATATAGTTCCTCAATATGAGGAGAGAAGAGTAGACGCAAAGTGGTCTATTTCTTGGAAACTTGGAAATCAGACACAAAGGATAATTTTGTGACCTTCATGAAGAATATATTTGCAATAGTGAAGAGAGTGCTGCTATCGTCCTACCTTTGCCCTATACCAACCTCAGAAACCTGGCCAAATCAGGATTGTATTTGTTTCATGCTCGTTTTCAAGGAGTTGCTCTGAATGATGTGCTTCTTACTGGGCCAGATTTGACAAACAGCCTTTTAGGAGCCTTGAACTGATTTAGAAAAGAGCGTGTGCTATAACCACAACAAATGTTCTACTGTTTTGTGGTCAGAGAAGACAATAGGAATTATTTAACATTCCTATGATATCGTGACAATAACATCAGCAATGGCATCATGAAAGTCTTTGGCAACAGTCCATCACTGGCGGTGGCTACTTATGGATTCAGAAGAAGTGCACAGGAAGGAGAAATGGAGCATAATACAGATACCACTTTTATGTGAACAATGGATTTAAGTTTCTGGCTATAGAGGAAGAGGCACTGACCTGTTGAAAACAACACAACAGATGTTGTTAACCTGAGACTGCACAAAACAGCTTCCAACAGCTTGTATGAACCACTTGGATTTGTAGCCCCAATAATTATACAAGGGACATTTTTTCTAAGAAAGCTTTCAGCAAAGGCACAAGAATGGAACACCCCACTGCCCCTAAGCAAGAAAGGTGAGTGGGAGGCAATGGAGAGTCTCCATACAAGCTCTTGATCATTTCCAGATTCCACATACATATACGGTACCTCTGTTTCTCTCACTGCAGCATAAAACAGGGAAATCTGTGATTTTTCAGATACCTCGATAAAAGCCATAACTGCAGTGGATTTACTTGAAGATATGTGGGAAATATGCGCTTGCCAGCAAGCCATTTCAGGGTTAAACACTAACTTCCCTTCTCCCTGACATTTGCCTGAATAAAAGCATCACTTGTGCTTAAGCCCCTCTGCCTAGGAGAGGATACCTGACTTCATGTATTTCTCTGGCCTATAATTAATCCTGTTAGCCTGAAAGAAGGGCTGGGTGTTCCCTAGTCAGAGGCAGGACAAAGTCAGGAGGTATAGATTTCAGCAGCCAATGATATGATCCGTGCACACCCCCTGAGCCAAAGCCAATGGTGTAATGACTCTTCTGTTGCTATGGGAAAGTAGCCAATCATGTAATGACACATCATCTGCCTTTGTTTGAATGTACAATAAAAGGAAGAGGCTCGGGAGGTCAAACCCTCTTTGCCCTCTTTGCCTTCCCTCCTCCTGCCTGCGATGAAAGCTCTTCATTACTGCTACATCTGGTGACCCCGACGTGATGATAAACTCCATGCTTATTTCGGCTGGTCATAGCCTAGATACGTATCGTTCAACAGATTTGCAATCGTAAGTATATTAAAGTACTTTTTAGTATATTTAAGTATTTCTCAGCAAGTTTGTTCCCCACACTCGTAAGAATGGGTAATGATTTGACTGTACAGCAGCGGCTACATGCCAGAAAGTTGCAGCAAATCATCAATAATCATTATTTCATCACCAGAAGAAAAATAGCGCAAGTCAGCCTGGGGGACTTAGAAAAATTAATAAGTGAAATAGCTTGCCCTTGCCCTTGGTATTCCATGGAGTCTGGAACTCTAAATACCCAGAATTGGATTTCAATCGGCAATTATCTTCATACGGCTCCCAGAGCTCCCATAAAGCTAAGATTAATCTGGCAAAAATGTTCAGAAGCCATCGAATGCAAAGAAAAAAAAGGTTTAAAAACAGCAGTTTCAAACCATGTGCTTTTAGAAGCAGGCAGACATACCCTTCCCCCATCTTCTCAATCTCCCTCAGAGACAGCAAATTCTTTGTATCAGCTCTCCAAGCCCATTCACACTTCTCCGCTTTCTTTAGAAAACCAGTCCTTGAGAACAATAGAGCCACCACCTGGCCTGGGTGGGGCGATTAGCATTGAATTTCAGCAGAAACTGCAGAAAGAAAACCTTACAGAAACAGAATTATTAGAAGGACTTCAAGCCTTCCCCATCTCAGAAAAGAACCATGAACAAAGGGGGACAGAAAATGAAATAGAACATCTGGGGACACACACTCACATGGCTCCTGTGGCTTCCTCTGCATCCACCTCAGAGAAAATGCCCCAGGAAATAGAAAACACTGAGGTCAGAAAAACTAGCCTTCCTCCATCTTGCCTGCAAGCCCTTCCCCCACCAACCACCATGGGATTTCACCTAGAACATGGAAATCTCACAAGAGAGGAATTATTGAAAGGGATTCAAGCCCTTCCCATTACAGAAAGAAACAAAGAACTAGGTGTGGCAGCAATAGAGTTGAGTGCCATGTGCAGTGACTATGCCCCCAGGTCTTCAAAGAAATTAGCGTGTAAGATCTTGGGCCTGTGTTACAAGCAAAGAAAATATCATTATGAAAAAAAGGATTTAATTAGACTCCTGTGTTACAAGCAAAGAAAATATCATTATGAAAAAAAGGATTTAATTAGACTCCTGCGTTACAAGCAAAGAAAATATCACTATGAAAAAATTGATTTAATTATACACTTCAATGACCTCTTGCAGAACAGATTAGGCAAAGTAACTGTGCAGACAGTACAAATTTGGAAAAAATGGTTTCTATTAGTATTTTAATTCAGTTACAAAAAATCTGCATACTTTGAGAATATTTTCCCCCACAAAGTGTATGCAGAGCTTATGTTACAAACTGTACTGAGATTTGAATAATATTCTGTGTAAATTACATGTGAAAGTTTCCCTTTTGCAAAGTTTATTTGGCTCACATTTAAAATGACTCAATTTCTCTGAGATTTAAGTTTATAGTTTGAATTGCCAGCGCACAGTTTCTTATTGCAATTTTCCTATAGGAGAAAAATAGTATCTGTCTGCAAGGAACCAGTCCTTGCCCAGCCATTGTCTGTGGTCATTTGTTAAACAATGCTATCTTTAAGTTCCTATTGACTGAAGGATTAATTCCTTGGGTGCAGTTCTTTTCTTTTGAGAAACACTGCTCCTCCCCCCCTTTACTGTCTTCTGTAACTCTTGCTAGCCACTCATGGGGGAGGGAGGGAGAACTTTTGAAAAGAAAAAAACTGGACTTAGTCCTGCAATTTCTCTCTCTACTTTCTATATGTCTTTAATCTTTTAATACTTTCAAACTTTAGCATGCAGCAGACAGAGCTGAGCAAACAGCGTGTTTAATTTCCTATTCTAATAATTATAAGAAGAAATTCTATTCTGATATTCCACATTGAAAGTAAGCTCAGAGTATTACTGATTGCAACCTGGAACAATAGTTGCAATCTATAAAGTAATGATGGGGTCTCCACTAGGAGGCGCTATGTTATTCTACAAGTTATATTATATTATTGTTTTAATAATTCTGTTGTATAATAGTTTTTATTTTTCAGGCCTACAGACCTTCTGTATTAAGGACACTTCAGTTTTATTTTCTTTTTCACAAAACTTTTACAGAATTCTGAACCTTATAATTTTTACTGACAGAGGTTGCTACATCTAAAGCAATCCCTCCCAAGCCTTTTCTTGCAAATCCAAATTGATTTTATTAAATTGAATCATAGAATTGATTTCTTCAAGGTTAAAAAAGTAAGAATTTCACTTTTATCCTTACCTTAGTAATTTTTTGCTGTATGCCAGTTTTTAATATTTTCCAGATTTACAGCCTTCCTGCCATGAAGAGATGTGAAGATGGACACTTTGCAGTTTATTTTAACATTTTCAAACATTTTTCTAACGCCTTTTGACTTTTGATTTTTGATCCTTGATCTAATTTTGTTTTTGATAACTTTTTGATAAGATTTTTAGCTCATATTATGTGTTATCTGTTGTCTGTCTTGATGCAAGAAATATTTGCAGGATGGATGAATATGTGTCAGTTTTGTGTAAATTAATATTTGCAAGATGAATGAATATATGTCAGTCTTGTGTAACATATGTTTAATGTAATGTCTAATATACTTGTCATTTGATTCTGCTTACTGCAAATGACTTTTCCTTTAAATGATTAATTTACATTTATTGCTATTTTACTGAATGAAAATTGATCACTGCATAAAAAATTCTTGATAATGGGCCTACCCTATGTTCTGAAAACTAAAAATGGCTCTGCTTACTGCAGCCATTCCTTTGCATGAATTTTGTCAATAATTGAACATTAAATACGTATTTGGCATCCCCTACAACACCACAGGGCAAGCCATTGTGGAGAGAGCCAACCATACGCTTAAGAGCTCTGGACCAAACAAAAAGAAAAAAGGGGGATTGCCCCTGGATTTTCCCCCTGAACAAAGTATTGTTTACTTTAAATCATCTAAACATATCAGGTTTAAATTTAAGACCACAGCCATGAGTAATCATTATGGGACTAGGGTTAGTCACCCACAGCCATCAGTTTTGTATAGAATATTTAATGTCTGGTACGGTCCCGTTCCCTTAAAATGGGGAACGAGGATATGTTTCTCTGCTTGCTTCCACAGGTATCAAGCTGTGGAAAGATGGAAAGGTGTCCAGGTCTACAGGACCCGATCCCCAACTTCTCCATGAGCCTCCACAGCCCTCAGAAGGACAGAGACCGGACTCCTTGCAAAAAGCAGCACCACATGACCTGGGGACAGATCAAGGCCCTATCCAACCAATCTGCACAACTCTTAGAACAGCAAGGCCTTGAGAAAACTCCAGAGAACTTATTAGCCGCTTTTTCTTGCCTGAATGCCAACTCATTAACAATTGTGTTCTGCATCCTCATCCTTTGCCTTATTTCTCCAGCTATGGCGATTTCAGAACAAGGACTCTGACAGAACAACATGCACAGAACTTTTCACACCTGTTGAATCGAACAGACTGTTAGATCTGCACACACATGCCAACCCAAGCCTGCGGAGAACTACTGATGCATGCTGTACCATTTAACCTTACAGTATGGACTAATTATCCTTTACAGAGAGGTTTTCATTAACTCTCCAGTTAATACTACCATACTACACATTGGTAGCGGTATTCAAGAGACTGCCGCTCTTTGTTGGGACTATGATACAGGGGATGGAAAGGGAATTCAGGTGGGAAATATCCATATTGTAACTGAACTTTTGTATTAATCACTGAACACTTGCATAGTTATACCACATTATGTATGCAATTGGCAGATTTCAGGATGTGCAGTGGGAAACCCAAGCAAGTACAGAAAGTATAGAGGGGATGAAGGATTTACCTTTTGTAGTTATATAGCCCAAATGATAACCAATGACATGTCCACTAATCTGTTAGGAAACATATGGATGTTATGTGGGCGTAGAGCATATATGTACATTTCCCCAAGATGGAGAGACAGATGCACTTTAGGCTTCATCCTCCCCTCATACTATGCAGTCAAAAATTTACCCAAAGCAAGGCTCCGTAACAAAAGGGAGGCGATAAATAATCCCATAGAAAAGTATACAGAAACTCAGATAGCTAGAAGCCTGTTTCCTCCAATGGGAACAGCTATGAATTACAGAGACTTACACATCCTAGCTAACTGGACGACTGCCATATTTAATCAGACAGTTCATGCATTAAAACTACTCACAACAGAAGTTTCTCAGATTAGAGAAGTAGCATTACAGAACAGCTATACCTTAGACACTATTTTAGCTTTAACCTTAGACAACATTTTAGCCTTAAAGGGTGGTGTTTGTGCATTAATTGGATCTCATTGCTGTGTGTACATATCAGACTATAAAGCAAACCTCACACATACCATAGAGCAGATAGAAACCATGGATGCTGATGCACCATTTTCAGACAGAATACCTACTTCTCCATGGGACTGGCTATGGTCCTGACTCCCTGATATTTCTGGTCTCAAAAGGGGTGATTTCTATTATAATGACCATAATTGTCTTAATTGTTTGCCTGTGATGCTGTATTCAGTGCATACCCAACCCTCATATCCATATTGAAACCTTGCTCTCAGCCCGAATACAAAGATGTCTTGTACGATGCCTAATAGGGAATCCTGAGCCATGCAGTGTTGGCACACCACCTGCACCAGCTCTGGGTGATATGGAGATTCAGAAGCTCATCGACAGCTGGCACACCACGTCGAATTATAGCTTTCTTCTCTCCATAATCCCTCTTCCCCTATTTCCAGCCCATACCAAGACATAACAGATTTCAGTAAGGGTCTAAAGCTTTACTGAGCTGCCCTAAACAAAAACAGAAAGGGTGAGATGTGGGAAATATGCGCTTGCCAGCAAGCCATTTCAGGGTTAAACACTAACTTCCCTTCTCCCTGACATTTGCCTGAATAAAAGCATCACTTGTGCTTAAGCCCCTCTGCCTAGGAGAGGATACCTGACTTCATGTATTTCTCTGGCCTATAATTAATCCTGTTAGCCTGAAAGAAGGGCTGGGTGTTCCCTAGTCAGAGGCAGGACAAAGTCAGGAGGTATAGATTTCAGCAGCCAATGATATGATCCGTGCACACCCCCTGAGCCAAAGCCAATGGTGTAATGACTCTTCTGTTGCTATGGGAAAGTAGCCAATCATGTAATGACACATCATCTGCCTTTGTATGAATGTACAATAAAAGGAAGAGGCTCGGGAGGTCAAACCCTCTTTTCCCTCTTTGCCTTCCCTCCTCCTGCCTGCGATGAAAGCTCTTCATTACTGCTACAAGATAATAGACAATGAAGGTAAGCCCCATAAGGGATTTATTCTTGGTAAAGCTAAATTAGATCCACAGACTAGACACACGATTCCAAGACTTAAATTTTGTTGGGTGGTGTTAGCAGCCCAAGCATGGCACACTCTGGCCCTCCCCTAGTGTGTACACTCACACTACTGCCGTGCCTTGCAGTTGCTGCCCCATGGCCCTCTCAACTGCACTAGATCTGAGAAATGAAGTGAAGTTCATGGAAGCGGAGAGGGGAAAAATGGGACAGAAAATGCTGACAGAGTAATCACAGCAGCTGATTTAGTATTTCCACCACCCTCCCAGTGTATCTGTGGGAAATAATTGTCAGCCACTCTGAATCAAATGTAAAGTGAACTTCAACGGTACAGTGGTGCGGGAGGATGGAGGTGTTTGGGGGAACACTACAGCTAGAAACGGTTGTGATGGAGGCTGTTTCCTGTCCCACCAGTGCTGTCTACACTGCGCTGTATTTCTACTTTACATGTACCAGTGCAATGTCTGCATGGGTATCTGATAACAATCAGCACTGCAGCACCTGTATTTATTTAGATACATAATAGTGAGAATTAGGGATGTGCATTCGTTTCATATGTTTCCTATACAAGCATGTAATATGAAATGTATGAAACATATGAAACGAATGCACATCCCAAGTGAGAATGACTAAATAGGAAAAGTTTCTATAAACTTAATTTTCATTTTGTCTATTAAAAAAAACAAAAACAAAAAAACAAGAAAAGCAAGGGCACTGAACAACAATTTTGGTTTTAAATGTCACATCTGCTGTTCTCAGACATTTTCTAATATATCTGAGAATGATGTGAAAGTTACAGCCAAGTCTCAGACATTATTATGGACTTCTAAGAAAGAAAACGAAAGAAAAATTCAAGATTTTTCCAACAGTCATAGATACATCTTGCAGTGAGACAAAAATCAGTCTCACTATAGGTACAACTAATAACCGGGTAGCCCAGAAACCCCTAGTTCTATCCCACCCCGCCCATCTGGGCCAGACACCCAATGTTACATGCACACACAAAGAAAACATGAGACATAACTGGGATGCAAATGGCCGCAGATGTTTATTAGAGTACCCTAACGGGGGGTGGGGGGGGGGGATCTAATTTAGGTGCCAAGTCCTACAACTACTGCCTAATCTCAACCACAAGGCAGGTGTCAACATCTCCGTTTCATTCTTCCCAAGCGGAAACGGGAGGGGGGGTAGTCTTGTTCACCGTGAACCCCCGACTGGTGGCGGAGCACCGTCACCGGAGAGGTCCAGGCCGGCCGCCACGTAGCAGGCCCCGCTGGAGCCCCTCACAAACGTGCCTGGCCATTGATTCATCAAGGCCCCATTCTGGGCCTGACCTTCGTCATCCATGGCCAGGCGCCAAGTGGTGGCCCCAAAGCCACTCTCTTCCTTACCAACACTTCCTCCGCTTTGTTTTACAGTAGTCTTTCCAGGATTCAGTCGCTGCCACAGGGATCCTGTCCTGTGTGCGCTAAGAAGTACCATTCTGCCCACACGGGACAGGCTCCCCCTATACCAAATGGCTGCAGCTTTTGCATTAAACTAGCATATACCCTCTGCCAGACCTGCAGAAACAAGTCATTTCCCATATTTGACAAATGCAATCGCCTAGAGCATACAATTCTGCACAATGCGCATCAACCCGCACATGCCTCAGATGATAACCACCTAAGCGTTGAGTGGCCTTGCCTATCTGCCAATTGGATTTGGTGCCGTATCTTCCCTTCCCATCCAGTGCCCAACATTTTCAGCCAGGCTGTAATTTCGGACCAGCAGATTTGAGGACGACCATGAAAAGAGAATGTGGCTCAAGTCATCCCTGATCACGTTCCTCAGCGGGAGGCCAACACCGCTTCCCATATTATGGCCAACAGAGTGTATAACTAAAGAAACCATGCAGAACTGAGGGGGTTCTCACTCCCTGCGAGCCCTCGGACAGACGTCCTGACTGCTATCACCGGAGTGGTTCCGGGCAGGACGCTCCAACGAAAGCCCCCACCAGAATCCTTCTCCAACATGACTAGCTATCGATCCATCAAGGTCCAGTCCCCTGGACTGACATTCATCATTAGTGGCCAAACACAGAGAGGTGGGTGTGGGAAACAGACAGCACCAGAGGAGGTTCTTATGCGGGATGAGAGAGTGCCGAACCATCCACTCTGAAGCCCGGCCTTCGTCAAGGTTTTCTGGAAGATGCGGGATGACAGTGTTTCGAACAGCAGTCAAAAAAGCAAACAATGTTAGGAATTATTAGGAAGGGAATGGTTAATAAAATGGAAAATGTCATAATGCCTCTATATCGCTCCATGGTGAGACCACACCTTGAATACTGTGTACAATTCTGGTTGCCGCATCTCAAAAAAAAGATATAGTTGTGATGGAGAAGGTACAGAGAAGGGCAACGAAAATGATAAAGGGGATGGAACAGCTACCCTATGAGGAAAGGCTGAAGAGGTTAGGGCTGTTCAGCTTGGAGAAGAGACGGCTGAGTGGGGATATGATAGATTTAAGATCATGAGAGGTCTTGAAAGAGTAGATGTGACTCAGTTATTTACATTTTCGAACAATAGAAGGACTAGGGGGCATTCCATGAAGTTAGCAAGTAGCACATTTAAGACTAATCGGAGAAAATTCTTTTTCACTCAACGCACATTAAAGCTCTAGAATTTGTTGCCAGAGGATGTGGTTAGTGCAGTTAGTGTAGCTGGGTTCAAAAAAGGTTTGGATAAGTTCTTAGAGGAGAAGTCCATTAACAGCTATTAATCAAGTTTACTTAGGGAATAGCCACTGTTACTAATTGCATCAGTAGCATGGGATCTTCTTAGTGTTTGGATAATTGCCAGGTTCTTGTGGCCTGGTTTGGCCTCTGTTGGAAACAGGGTGCTGGGCTTGATGGACCCTTGGTCTGACCCAGCATGGCAATTTCTTATGTTCTTATCCACCTTCGTTAAGGTTTGATGGAAAAATGAACACACCACTCCCTTCTGGACATAAGGTCAACTACAGCATCATGGCCACCCCTCTTTGGGCATGAGGTCATGCAATGGGTCATGGCCGCGGCTGGACATTTTCATACCTTTAATATTTGTATCCATGGGGCAAGGCTGATAGGTGTTGATTTTTCAGATTCCTTCCGCCCAGAGGGATTTCTCTGATTCTCTTCCCCCAAGTGGGATTGAGGGTCTCGCTTCCCATGAGCCCCCCTACAGGCATTGTGATCTTCACCAAAAGGGTCCTGGGCAATCCGCCATGCAGTAGGCCCCACCAGATCCCCTCCCAGTTGATCTGTCAAGGCCCAATCCCCGGACCTGACATTAGTGCTTATAACCCAAATGCCAAGGGGGTGGCCCCAAAGCTGCTCGACAATGTCTATTGATGACCATACCACGTGCCCCTCGATCAGTCCAGGACTGTCTCAAATCTAGGCACGACATGCCATTTGAGACGCTGACATCCTCTCGCAGCAAGCCTCCAAAGAATGCAAGTGTGAAGGCAACCCTGAAATGCGTAGTCTCAAACTCATCTGCTGCTACCACAGGCAAGATGTGCTAAGCAGCAACAGGAGGTCATGGGTCAGAGGTCTCCATGTGTCATGCCGAGGTAGGCACTCCCTGGCACCCCCTTGATGGTGAGATACTGCTGTGAGTGTGACCCATTCCAGCTTTGAGAAGCATGCCAGAGCAGCCAGGTGCCAAAAAGCACCAGCCATTATCAATCAGGAATGCCTTCATCCTGTTGCGGTTGTGAATGGGTACATCCCATGTGGATGGAGCAAATGATCCTTAAAGCATCTCATGCGCTTTCCAGGTCCACGGAGCCATAGATGTACAGGGACCCACTCTCCGCCCAAACGGAATTTCCCTGATTTCCCCACCTCATCGGGGTTGATGGTCTTGCTCTCCAAAAGCCCCCCTACAGGTGTCGTGACAGACTTCACCAGAAAGGTTCTGGGAAGGCCGTCCCGCAGCAGGCCCTCCAGAACCTCTCAGAGACCTGTCCGGCCATCAATCCGTCAAGGCCCAATCCCCAGGCCTAACATTATCTCTGATTCTCTCCATCCAAGCAGGATTGAGGGGCTCGCTCACCAGGAGCCCCCATACAGGATTCACTCCACCCAAGCGGGATTTCTCCGATTCTCTCCACCCAAGCGGGATTGAGTGTTTCACTCCCCGCGAGCCCCCATACGGGCATTGTGACCGCCTTTACCAGATGGGTCCTGGGGAGGCCGCCTGATGAGCAGCATGAGGCCGGCACTGCACCCCATGTCTTTGCCACCAAGGTGTATGATAACAAGGTCCAGCGGTGTAAGACAGGCTCTCTCAGACTGCAGAATGGGCCAGAGTTGGTGCCAACGCATATCCCTCTCTCCCTGCCAATTGATGGTCAAGCCTCGTCCGGCCAACCCCCAGATTGGGCCCAAATTTCCCCTGCGGCCCTTCTATGCACACAGATGATGGAAGAGTGGCCCACGATCCATGCTGAACGATGATGGAGACAGCTGCAAGCGAAAGGAACTTGTCATGGGACGCACCCAGCCAGTTGCAAGTGCCAGGGAGCCATCATCCTGACTGCCTGACACAAATGCCCAGGACCTCCATCGGCCCATCTGTTGCAAGGCAGCCTGTGGCAAGCTGACATTTGAGACTGCAGCCCAAGTGCCGAAAGGTGGCTCCCCTAGGCCTCTCTCTTCCTTTCTGGCACCTTTTCTGATCCCTTCTATTGCCTCCCGTGGTGGCCAGCCAATCAGCTCCACTTGTGGTGCCAGCTTCCTGCGCAAGGGCCCGCCCACCAACCAGTGGTTCAGTCAAAACATGGTGGAGCAAACTCCACTGAAGCCAACACCTCAAGCAATGTCCCCCCTTCAGAGCATAGATTAAGGCCACCGCTGCTGTCTGTTCTGGAGAGTCACACCAAACACCAAAGTCCCTGAGGTGTCCGGTCCACAAGGCTAAATCTTCTCCAATTGGCCTGCCCTTCCGAGAATGGCAGTGGTTGTGAACCCGACCCACCATAGACTGGATTAAGCAGCACAGAGAATCCTGCCATTAAGAACGACTCGCACAGCAGAGGCCAGACTGTCACGAGAGACCCTCACATGCCCAAGTGAGGCCTCCTGCTGTTTCTGCCAATGATGATGGCAGCGAGGGGAGCGCCAAGGAGTCCTGCATCTGCCGCTGCCGGCGGCAGCATGAGGAGCCTTGAAGCAGTCACAATGCAGGGACCGGTTTGCCGGTTCCCTGCCACGGCTGTCGCTGCCGGTAAGTGCGGCTGGTCTAGGAGATCGGCCACTGCCGATCGCAACAGTGCGCCGGCAACAACCGAGACATAGACTCAACATCTGCCCTTACCATGAGGGCACCCTGGTCCAACAGGATCCTAATGGATCCCATGCAGTATCAACGCACGTATTCTGTACCGAGAAGTGCTCTGATGTAACATGCCCATCAACGGAAGCCTCCACAGGGTGAGTTAGGCCATGTACCGGCCCATATTTTCTAGGTTCCTTTTCTTTTAGGCCTATACTGCGCTGAAGGGGCATTGGCCGCCCCGACTGACTATGGTTGACCTGTGCGGGGTACACTTAGGGAAGAAGAACCCAAATTATGGCTACAAATGCAAGCTTCCCCATTAGGAGTCGCAACTCAGGAAAGGATCTAGGTGTCATCATTGAAAATACGTTGAAATCTTCTGCTCAGTGTGCAGCAATAGCCAAGAAACCAAACAGAATGCTAGGGATTAAGAAAGAAATGGAGACTAAAACAGAATATCATAATGTGTCTGTATCACTTGTTGGTTTGTGGCATGTTGTGAACTCTTGGTCGAAGTGGCGATGACTCCTCCCACAGGGAGGGGCCCCATGGGGAACCACAATGTTTGGCTAGACTCTTAGTAAGCAGACACTGAGGAAAGAAAGCTTTATTATACTGCTGTTGATGAGTCTGAATCTTGCCCAAGGAATGGACAGTGCTGTAGTTCAGCGATATCACAGTACAGCCCAGACAGTCTCTGTAGTTGATGGTCTCACCCAGATGCAGCAAAGGCCCGGTAGTGTTCCGCAATGCGGGATAGGCCATGAACCTGAAGGGTGGAATGAGGAGAGCTGGAGCGTATGATACTCACAGAGTCACAGTGCTGATATCTTCCTTCAGTAGTTGAATGAAGAGAGGGACCCGTGGTCCGAGGTGCAGGATACCCTGAGCAGGATAGGCCCTCGAGGAGCGAGTACCTAGGAGCGCCGAGGGTTCCTATAAGAAAATAGACAGGACCCCCGAGGGGCGAGTGTCCTTAAGGTTAGGCAGATTAACCCCGGAGGGCGAGTAGAAGCGAGAGGCCCCCGAGGAGCGGGTACCCAGAGCTTCTGTAGGAGCGAGATACCCCGGAGGGTAGTGAAGATTCCAAGCATCAGCTTAGAAGCGGTCAGAGTAGCAAAACTGAAGGCCTTGCTAACTCGTTGAATTGTAGCAGAGCGGAGGTTTAAATACCCGGAGGTACTGACGTCATGCGGTGGGGCTGCCCCGGAGGTTCCCGCCTTGACATATTCAAAAACGTAGGCGGCGTGCACGCACGTGCCCTAGGAGGCCTCAGGAAGAAGCATGGCGGACGGGGATGCCCATGCTGGCTTGGAGACGCCGAGGGTTTCGGCAAACAGCAGCGGAGGTAGCCATCCTTCCAAGGGAGGAGGAAAAGGGTAAAAGAGAGGTGAGGCAGAGTGGTCGCAGCTGTCTGCGACCAACTGATGCAACATCACTCCATGGTGTGACTTCATCTTGAATATAGTATGACTTTCGGGTCACCACATCTCAAAAAAAGAAAAAAAAATATAGCACAATCAGAAAAGGTTTAGAGATGGGCAACCAAAATAAAGGGGATTAAACAATTCCCCTATGAGGAAAGATAAAGGACTCTTCAGTTTGGAAAAGAGAGGGCTGAGGGGAAATCTGACAGGCCTGTGGAAAATACATGGCTCAGGTATCTTCTCTTAAAGTCAGTTATCAGCTCTCTCAAGCTAACTTTGGTTCAAGCTCACAGGTGTGGTTTTCAATCCAAGATGTGTCTGGCACCTTCAAGAATATTCAGCCTCTAAGATGGAAAAGCACTGCACCCCTTGGGTCTCATTACCGCTCTCCTTCTAATCATGCCACTTGCTGACAGGGGGTTGGAACCATTATGCGCGGACTTGGGTTTTGCTTGCTCACTCTGCCTCTAACCTTGTTCAGTGCCCTTAGGCTTTAGAGTAACATACTTTATAAATGGCCTAGAATTTTCATCAGCAAATTACTTGCAATATAAAATGTTTTGAACAACTTCTGATCTCTCTCTCATCCTTAGAGCCTTCTTGTACAACGTTAACGGGTAGATTTTAAAAGGGCCACGCGTGCACCCATAAATGCGCGTATCTCGCCACGTGCAAAGATACGCGCTATTTTTATAAACTATACGCGTAGATTATAAAATACTCTTCACACACGTGTCTGCAGCTCTGCACACATATCTTACTCGCAGTTGGGGGAGAGAGAGAAAAAGAGAGCCTCTTTATAAGGCTCAGTCTGATATAAATCAACTCCTTGTCATCACTTATAAGGTCAAATTCTTTAATTATGTTAGTTTTAAAATGCATACCTCTGAATGTGTCTGCAACGCAACCACCACCACCCCCCCTAAACCCCAACCCACCTCCTGAAAACTCACCCCGAATCAAAGTGCCCCCTTACAATGGTCCATAGAGAGAGTATCAGACTGAGTCTGATAAAAAGAGTCTCTCTCTCGTTCTCTCTCACATACTGAGGAGCTGTAACATACTCCATCTACTTTTTCTGGGTGCACACACATCCCTTTGTGTAGTTCCCGTGCGGCCCACTTACGCGCATATGTGGCCATTTTTGCGTGCATAAGGCTTTTTAAAATCTACCTCTAACCGAACACACCAAATCCTCGTCTGTGCCCAGCTGCCAGATCAACTCAGTAAAAGCAGCGCAAGGTATGAGGGGATCCCATATATTTAAAAGACGAGATGGGAGCTGGGAACTGCTTCTAGTGTGACCCCTAGTGATGCCCTAAAGAACTGCAATGGAAACAGCTCAGAGGGCATGGCATTGTCTCGTCGGTCACAGTTGTACTTCACTGACACATAGGAGGGGATGCTGAAGCAAGAGACCATATAACGATGACTCTCAGAAGAAAGCAGCAGGTAAAGAACAACGAGAAATTCTGAAAGGTAAGATGCTAGTACAGAGGAATAAATCTCGCAGAGGATCTGGAGAAATTGGTTAAAGGTCTGGCTGAGTCAAGCCCCGGAGAGTTCTGAAGGATAGAATGGTTTGATCTTCTGGGCTATGTCATTTACTATGGCAAACGTTTTTCAATGGGAAGTAGGTTCAGGAACTAGGGGGCATGATATGAAGGTCTAAGGGAGTAGAGAGTCAGGACTAACGTCAGAAAATATTTTTTCATGGAAAGGGTGGTGAATTTTGGAATGCCTTCCCCGTGGAGGTGGTGGAGATAAAATACAGCCCCGAAATTCGAGGCAGCATGGGATAAACACAAAGGATTCCTGGGATAGTAATGAAGCGCAGGGGTAGCTTGCTTGGAGAGGCAGTTACAAACCTAAACAGAAGGTGAGGGTGTACCTGCACAGAGCAGCAGTTACAACCCTGAAAAATCTTGCTGGGCAGATTGGATGGGCCATGCTCGTCTTTCTCTGCCATCATTTACCTCGTTAGAGGATAGGGTACAGCGGAAATGAGCCCCGTACAGGAAATCAATCTCCCTAAATAGGCACCTGGATTGCTTTTCTGGAGGGTGGAAAGCAAGCTGGAAATCACGTTCCCAGCCCTCAGACTGAGCTGGGACTCCCTGCTTGAAGTTGATACCAAGTGAACAGCAGAAATGAATGGAACCAAACATGTTGCAGGTTGAATTCATGGCTGTTGCTACTTGAAGAGAAACTTAAGGACACTCTGCCGCTGCCTCCTGTTCCAAGGATTGTTAATGTGTTCCTTTGTCGCGGTTATTAGTCATTAACTCGCTGCTGCTGAAATCTCTGTTTGAAACTCATATGCTGATCTACGTTGCTGAAAAGGAAATCTGTGATTTTTGTGGCTGAGCTCTGAATAAAGTTCCTGCTACCTGAGCCAGCCTGAAAGTTCCTCCCATCACTCTACCCCCTCTCCAATTCATCTCCCAGCCTGGCACACACAGGGACAGAGAGCCTAGCCATTGCTCCAGGGCACACGGGGTCACTGAATATTCACTAGAGCAGCTGCTGATGGGTGTCTCCGATTTCCCACCTCTCGCTCCAGGTGATAAAAGTGTGCCGAGACACATTTCTCCAGCTCAGACATGCAGTCAGGACTCCTGAGTAATACAAAACCAGGCCCAGGATTAGTGAGAGCAGCAGTCGCTCCCCCCCCCCCCCCCCCCTCCAAGGATAGGGAGAGCACCTTGCAGCCAGTGCTTTCTTAGTCATTACACACTCCATACACACAATGAGCAAAGGCTCCGTTTTTCCAGCAGAAAAGTATCAACTGGCCTTGCCCTGATACAACATGGGGAGAGATGCACCTCATCATTCTGCTGCATCATGTTCTTCCTATGTCTTCTCCAATTTAGGTCTGTCCTCTTGATTTTAAGCTTCTAACTTTGTCCTCCTCACAGACACAACAAAATCAAAGCTCTAAATACGCAAAAAAAAAAAAAAAAAAAGGATACTGTAGAAACACAAACTTTGCAGAACTCTAAATACCAAACTCACACTGTACAATACTGCACTGCACACAGATTTCACAACACCATGTGCAGAATAGAATGCACACTGAGGCACACACCCTGCACATCACGGCATATTGAACACACAGGTACAATGCACAACACAATACCATATGCCGAACACACTGAACATGAACAACACAAACGTACACAGACATCACAGCACATGCCAAACACATGCAGACTGCATAATACCACATGCTAAACTCACACTGTACAACACTGCACCATGCACACACAGCACAATACCACATGCCAATCACACATATAGCACAACATACACTATGACACACATACTGCACAACTCTGCATGCTAAATACACTGCACGCCACATGTTAAACATACACTTGTACAAAACACAGTGACACACTTAGTATACCACACATGTGCCAAATACACATACTGCATACTAAACACACACTGCAACACAGACACACACTGCACAATACCACATGCCAAACACACACACTGCACATCACATACTGAACACATACACACCATAAATTGCACACTGCGGCACACACGTTGCACAGCACTTCATGTCAAACACTCACAGACTGCACAACACTGCATGCCGAATACACACCGCACAAAACTGTATAATATATTGCACAACACCGAATGAACACACACACATACTACAGAACACTGCAACACACTGCACAACACTGTGTGACAAACATATACACACCTACACTGCATGTTTAATGCAAATTGCACAACTACTATGGCACACACACACACTTCAAAATGCTGAAATGCACAACAGGGCACAACCCTATGTACTGAACACACATCTACATTGCACACCACCACATTCCACACACATACACTGCATAACACCGTGTTTAGATTGGTTTAGTCAGGATTTCGATTGGGAAATAGTACAGAGATGAGACAGATTTCAACAATGGATGATGTTTGGCTGCTCCTAAATTGGGGAGGATCCAGTTTTCTGGTAATTCTTATTCCATTAGCTGCTTTGGGTAGATTATGAGAAAGATATCAATTATTGGGACGTCAAGGATTGGCGGCAAGTTGGTTAAAATCCTTTTTAACTGATAGATTACAGAGAGTAGTAGTTGATAATAATTTTTCTAAACCCAAGCAATTAGGTTCAGGAATTCCAGAGTCTGTTCTCTTTAATATATCTCTCCACTCCCTATTTATTTATATTTATTTATTACACTTATAAACTACCACATTCCAAAGACTCAAAGCAATATAAAAAATTCAAAATAATACAATAATTTGACTTGGAGGAGTAGTCTAGTGGTAGAGCAGCGGGCTGTGTGACCCAGGGAAGCCAGAGGTCAAACCTCGGTGCCATGGGCAACTCACTTTCACCCTCCATTGCCTCAGGTACAAGCTTAGGGGGTCATTTGCTAAGCATTTTTCCTCAGTCACAGAATGGGAGAAAACCTATAGTAAATAGGGCCCCTTAGATTGTAAGCCCTCTGGGGACAGGGAAATACCTTCGGTACCTGAAAGGTGTAATATACATAAGATCCTCCATTTCCATTTTAAACTGATTTTCATCCATAAATTCCTGGATTTTTCAAAAAGTGATAATCAATTTAAACCGATTTTCACCCTAATTTTAGACTGATTAAAGAGCAGCTCTGGAGTTGGGGATTCAGTGTCTCAAGGACTCTAGCAACTGCTGCAAGCCAGTGTGGGTCAAAGCCCCTGCAGCATTTCAAGTCCCACCCCCACCAGTGAACACGCTCGCTCTCCAGTGTTGCTGATGTGGCACTGGAGAGCGAGTGCTTGCTTCCCCCCCTCCTTCAAAGCAGCCAAAGTACCTGCTGCTTGGTGCCGCCAACGCAGCATTTGAAGTGAGCACTTCACTTCCCGGCAGGCTCCCTGGCCCCGCACAAAAGCAGACCTACAGTACTGCGGAGCACGACAGCCTCAGTAAGCATACTGAGGAAGGACAGAGAAGTCTGCAGCCATCACTAGAAAGGAGGAATGCTGTTACAATGGGGGGGAGTGCAGAGAAGAGGGAGATTCTTAGGGGTATGGGGAGAGAAAGGGACATGCTAGGGGATAGAAATAGAGAGAGGGATGCTACTGAGTGGAAAAATCTGCTTAATATTGCTCTATTGTACTGGCTTCTGTGCACCAAAATAAACTCAGATATGTACCCCCCAAAAATAATAAGTCACATTTTTCCACTAATTTTCTTCAGTTTTTGTTTTAGACATAATAAACCCTGATAAATTCCTGGGAAAAATAAATAAATAAAAACAAAAAATGGAGGTCCCTAAATATATAATCAAATAAACACAATAATTTTACATGAACAATCTCATTAAAAAAAATAAAGAAAACAAATTAAAATTAAAGAACATAAATAAAATCAAGCGAAAACCTGAGTGAACAATAACGTTTTACATAACTTCCTGAATTGAGTCACAAAGCTCAGCTCCATGAGATTCAAGTTCCACATAGCAGGACCACAAAAGAAAGTTTTTGGGTTTTTTTTAATCTTATTTACTAATTTTAATTTACTGAGAACTTCTAATAGGAGTATATTGGCCAAATGTAATTGTCTCATTTACAATTACAAGGTTTAAAAAGAGAGATGAGAGAGTCTAGAACCATATCATGCAATATCTTAAAAATTAACAATTACAGGGGATGTCAACTTCCTTACCCCTTTCTGGGACTTGGAGGTTTCAAGGGGATATGAGCTGTGGGCAGTTTGGAGGACATCTATGCCCAATCTGTAGGACCTGGGACCTTTAAATTGCGGTGTTTAGCGGAGCAAGTGGGGACGCCAATTTCCTTACCTCTTCCTGGGACCCAGAGGCTTCAAGGGGATCTCAGCCCCAAGCAGTTTGAAGGATACCCGGGTCCAATCTATAGGACCCGGGACCTTTAAATTGCCGCATGCAGCGGTGCACCAAAGGGGTGTGCCCCTTATGCCATTTTTTTGGGCTAACATTATGGGGGAAAAAAGGAAAGACCTTGGCATTTGTATCTACTTCCACCTCTATCCATGAGCAATGGACTTGCATGTCCATACAGCTAATTCAGCAATGCAGGAATTAAGTACAGAATTAGTAGGGATTTCTCTATCTCGTGAAACGCGATCTCTTCCACCTAAATCCCATGGTTCATCAGGTATATTGCTGGCTGACCCCAGCATTTCTTTGAACACTTCCCTCAGTTCTCAGAGTGGTTTGGATCCTCAGGATGCTCAGAGGGATTTGAGGGTGATGGCTAACCCCGGTATTGTACAAACTATGAGAGCCAGAGATCTGGCTATAATAGGAATTGAGAATACAGTGTCTATGGTCGGTATAGACCATCCTATTCCAGATCCTGTTCAATTAAATTTGCCTAAGGAAGGGTCCCTATTAAGTATTCATGATGAGCTGGCAGAGATATCTCTTAGAAACATTTGGAGATTCATATCCAGAATTGACAACTCCTTATCAAATACTGTGAATCAACTTTGTCTTTATAGACTGGAAAAGAGATCTTCCAGAATAGAAACTAATATTAAACTGCAGGCTGGAGCTATTGCCAACCTGCAATCTACCTCTGTTGCAGGCATTAAGATTAACTTAATTATTCATCAGAAATGGGAGATTATAGAGAACAGATTACAGTTAAAAAATGTATGCCTATTGAATTTTCCTATAACTCATCTACTTTCAGGGGTCAAGTTATTTAAGAAATATGCAAATGAGGTTCTTCAATTTCCTGTTGATAAGAATTTTTTATTATCTAATGCTTACTATCTGCCTGTTAAGAAGAGGGTGTAACTAAGAAAGAAGGGTTTTTTGATGTTTTAGCACCTATATCTAGCCCTAATGTATCATATTTCCTTGAATCAGATGATATAAATACAAGAGCTACTTTTGTAGTAACATTTGTATTAGATTCGGATAAAGACATTTTCTTTCGTCACTACTTTAAATATAAGGACAGTCTGTTTTGTGGTCATAAGATCCAGATTTTTCTAGATGATTCTAAGGAAACTCAGTTAAGAAGGAAGCAATTTTTACAATTGAAACCCCATGTGTTAGCCTTAGGAGCATCATTTTACCTAAAGTTCCCCTGTAAGTGTTTTATTTGCTTCCAGGGTAATACGTTTATTTTTTTGGATCCAACACATGTAGAAACTTTCTTAATTGATAAGATTTAAATTTAATTTGAAGATGGGGTATGGGTAACTCCAGGTTGGATTTTTTTTTTTGTTTTAATTTTATATGCCTTTATAAACGTGTCCCCCATATAATGTGGGCTTGTTCATGAATATTTCTTTAGTATTATATAGGTGATAATTTGTGGATGATAATGATTTTCCTGATTTATATCATTTTATGTTATGTTATAAAACTTAATAAAGTGTTAAAAAAATTAACAATTACACATTAAACCACATATAAAATGAAAGAGGAAGCCAATGATGTGATTTCAACGCAGGAATTATATGAGCATAACATTTGAGGCCCAGCAGTAAATGAACTGTGGTATTCTGGACCAGCTGGAGACAGGACAACTGAACAGAAGGGAGCCTGACATATAAAATATTACAATAATCTCATTAAAATTAAAGCTGGAACAATGGACAGCAAATAATCAGCATTCAAGCAAAGGATGTAAATTTCATATACTCTGCGAATAGAAAAATGTTGAGATTACTTACCTGATAATCTCTCCTTTTCCTTAGACAAATGGACTCAGAACGAATGGGATAGTATCCGCGTGCTAGCAGTTGGAGACGGATCGGACGTCAGCACGGGGGTATATATATCCCCACAGGAAGCGTAGCAACTCAGTAATCTTCCTTGCAAAAGCTGTTATGGAAATGTGTACTGACGCTCAGTGAAAAGTAAAAACAGGATTCCCCTGACCGATTGATAGTAGCTGGAGACCGCCAGCATTCCCAACCGGAAGGCGTTGACACTGGTAGAGTGTACGTTCTTATGGAACAGAAGACATGGCTTACCTTGAATCGGTGAAACCCATGTACACAGGCAGCTGGGTGGGATGCTGAGTCCATCTGTCTACACTAAGGAAAAGGAGATTATCAGGTAAGTAATCTCAACATTTCCTGGCGTGTAGCCAGATGGACTCAGAACGAATGGGATGTACAAAAGCTTTACTCCCAGCCTGGGCGGGAGGCTGCCTAAGGACCATGTAGTACCGCCCTCACAAATGCTGAGTCCTCCCTGGCCTGGACATCCAGATGGTAAAATCTGGAGAAGGTATGGAAGGAGGACCATGTCGCCGCTTTACAGATTTCTGCAGGCGACAGCATCCTGGATTCAGCCCAGGATGCTGCTTGTGCTCTGGTAGAATGCGCCTTGACTTGTAGAGGTGGAGACTTCCCGGCTTCTACGTAAGCTGCTCTGATAACTTCTTTAATCCAGCGGGCGATGGTGGGCCGCGAGGCCGCTTCACCTTGCTTCTTCCCCGCTGTGCAGGATGAACAGATGGTCCGTCTTTCGTAGTTGTTGTGTCACTTCCAGATATCTGGGCAGTAATCTGCCAATGTCGAGATGGCGCAATAAACGCCCTTCTTCAGATTTCTTCAAACCTGCCGTGGTAGGCAAGGATATAGTCTGATTAAGGTGAAACTGTGAAACCACTTTAGGTAAAAAGGAGGGAACCGTGCGAAGATGGATAACCTCTGGAGTGATTCGCAGAAAGGGATCACGGCAGGACAGTGCTTGCAGCTCTGAGATGCGGCGTGCTGAACAGACAGCCAGCAAGAACACCATCTTCAAAGTGAGAGACCGGAGAGACAGGCCCCGAAGGGGTCTGAAGGTGGATCCCGCGAGGAAATCCAAAACAAGGTTGAGGTTCCACAAAGGCACAGGCCACTTCAGTGGCGGACGAATATGCTTGACTCCCTGCAGGAAGCGAGAAACATCTGGGTGCTTGGCAATGGTCTTGCCATCCCTCCTGGGACCATAGCAAGACAGCGCAGCCACCTGAACTTTGATGGAGCTGAGGGAGAGATCCTTCTGGAGTCCATCCTGCAGGAAATCCAACACAATAGGGATTGTGGTCACATGTGGATTGGTGCCATGAGTGTCACACCATGCTTCAAATACTCTCCAGATCCTTACATAGGTGAGGGATGTAGAAACCTTGCGAGCTCGGAGGAGTGTATTTATCACGGGCTCCGAGTAACCACTCTTCTTCAGTCTAGCCCTCTCAATGGCCAGACCATAAGAGAGAATTGAGCTGGATCCTCGTGGAGGATGGGACCTTGACGTAGAAGGTCCCGGAGAGGAGGCAGGGGAAGGGGTTCCCCTGCCAGTAGTCTTCTCATGTCCGCGTACCAGGGTCTTCTTGGCCAATCTGGTGCAACTAGAAGAACTAGGCCCCAGTGTTTCTGAATCTTGTGAATGATGGTGCCCAGCAGAGGCCACGGAGGAAAGGCGTATAACAGAGTCCCTGGAGGCCATGGAATCGATGCCCTGGTTCAGACATGTGAGAACGGGTCACGCTTGCGGCTGAAGTATCTGGGTACTTGAGCATTGGACTTGTCCGCCAGTAAATCCATGTCCGGAATCCCCCAGTGATCCACAATCATCTGGAAGGCCGTGGGTGACAGCTGCCACTCTCCCGGATTTAGACGTTCTCTGCTGAGGAAGTCTGCCGTGGTGTTGTCCTTCCCGGCAATGTGGACGGCGGAGATGTCTTGCAGATTCGCCTCTGCCCAAGCCATCAGTGAGGCGATCTCCAGAGATACTTGACGACTTCTGGTTCCGCCTTGACGGTTGATGTATGCCACCGTGGTGGTGTTGTCGGACATCACTCTGACTGCTCTGTTCTGCAGTCTGTGAGCAAATCGAAGGCTTGCCAATCGGACTGCCCGGGCCTCTAGCCGGTTGATGTTCCACGCTGACTCTTCTCTGTTCCACCGCCCTTATGCGGTGAGTTCCTCGCAGTGTGCTCCCCAGCCGCTCAGGCTGGCATCTAAGGTGAGCAAGGTCCACGTGGGTGAAGACATCTTCGACCCCCTGCTCATGTGGTTAGACTGCAACCACCACCGCAACTGGGTCCGCACTCTGGTTGGCAGATGAAGGTGCGTTGAATAGTTCCGTAGGCGGGGGCTCCAGCGAGAGAGCAGGGAGTGTTGTAGAGGTCTCATATGGGCCTTCGCCCAAGGTACCACTTCCAGGGTGGATGCCATGAGACCGAGAACCTGCAGATAATCCCAGGCTATGGGCCGACTGGCTCCCATCAAATACTGGATACGCTGCTGAAGTTTCAACTTTCTCTTGGAAGTGAGACTGACTGTGTCTGCCCGTGTGTCGAACTGTACTCCCAAGTATTCCAGTGACTGGGAAGGCTGTAGGCAGCTCTTGCTGAGGTTGATTACCCAGCCCAAGCTTTCCAGAAGGGCGATTACTCTGTCAGTTGTCCGAAGGCTCTCCTCTCGAGATTTCGTCCTGATCAGCCAGTCGTCTAGGTAGGGATGGACCAGAATTCCTTCCCGCCTGAGTGCCGCTGCTACCACTACGACCACCTTGGTGAATGTCCGTGGTGACGTGGCCAACCCTAAGGGCAGAGCCCGAAACTGGAAGTGGCGCCCTAGAACCTTGAAGCGTAGGTAGCGCTGATGATCCGGATGGATCGGGATATGCAGGTATGCCTCTAACAGGTCTAATGCCGTGAGGAATTCTCCTGGCTGTACTGCAGCCTTGACGGAGCGCAGAGTCTCCATGCGAAACCTTGGTACCCGTAAGTATCGATTGACTGACTTGAGGTCCAGCACAGGCCGAAAGGTGCCCCCTTTCTTGGGTACCATGAAATAAATGGAATAGTGTCCAGAATTCACTTCCCAGGCAGGTACTGGGATGATGGCTTTCAAGGACAGGAGCCTCGCCAGGGTAGCTTCCAATGCTGCCTTCTTGTGTATGGGACATGAAGATTCCACAAACTTGTCCGGAGGGAGATGATGAAAGTCCAGATAATATCCCTCCCGGATAATGGCGAGGACCCACTGGTCCGACGTGATCTCGACCCATCTGGGGTAGAAGAGGGTTAACCTGCCCCCTATGGCTCCGTCCCCCAGATGAATCGGAGGATTCTCATTGTGAGGCGCGGCCGGGACCCGAGCCCGGGCCTGCTCCCCTCTTGCACTGCTTGGTCCGAAAGGACTGATTCCTGGCCTGAGGAGTGGTGCCTGGCAGCGACCCCTGTAAGGAACAAAGCGCTGTTAACTCCTGCCCCTGGAGGGCCTTGGAAAGGCACGCTGGCCCCTTTTGAACCGATCTTCCGGCAGTCTAGGCACTGGAGAGGCACCCCATGTACTGGCCAGTTTATCAAGGTCGCTGCCAAATAGGAAAGAGCCCTTAAAGGGCAATCTGGTGAGGCGTGTCTTGGAAGGCGCATCAGCTGACCATTTCCGGATCCAGAGCTGCCTCCTGGCAGCTACGGAGGAAGAAATCCCCTTGGCTGTTGTCCGGACCAGGTCAGATGCAGCATCCATGAGGAACGAAAGAGCTGACTCCATGTCTGCCGCTGGAGCGTTGTTTCTAACCTGTGACAAACAGGCACGTGTCACCACTGTGCAGCAAGTTGCGATCCGCAAAGATAAAGCCGCCACCTCAAAGGTCTGTTTCAGAATAGCGTCCAGTCACCGGTCATGAGGCTCTCTGAGGGCCGTCCCCCCTTCAACTGGAATGGTAGTGCGCTTGATCACAGCGCTAATCAAGGCGTCCACCTGAGGGCACGCCAGCAGGTCCTGGATAGCCAGTGCCAATGGATACATGCTCGTCAGAGCCCGGCCCCCTTTGAAGGAAGCCGCTGGTGCCGCCCATTCTAAATCTATCAGTTGTGCCACTTGTAAGAATGGAAAATGGCGGGCTGTAGGACGAAGACCTTCCAACAGGGGGTTCTGCGCGGAGGGCACCGAAGCGCTGGGACCTGTAATGTCCAATTCTGCCAGACACTGAGACACCAGGTCGGAGAGATCCTCTTTAGGGAAGAACCGCCTCATGGTTCTATATGGCTCAATCCCTGGGGGAAGGTCCCCCTCGTCCGGGAGTTCGGACTCGTCCGGTGAGACCTCCTGGTCTGACTGATCCGGACTGTCCAGCGGCGGGGGGTCCCACTCGCGATAAGGGCGTGAGGGTCCAGGAATGGGATCCGCAGGAGCCGCCACTGCAGCAGCCGCAGCCACCGCAGGAACCACAGGCACAGCAGGAACCACAGGGCCTGGACGGGAAGCCGTTTGCATCTGTTCGAAGGCATGAATCCCCTTGAAGAGATCCACCCAGGAAATTGAAGCAGCCTCTAATCGCCGGGGTACAAGATCCCCCGGGATTCCAGATTGGTCGAGACTGCCCCCTAAATCCGGGGTAGCCGCTGGGGAACTGTCAACAAATCGTGGCTGAGACCAGTCCTGGCCTAAGGGTCCCACGGTCTCCTCACATTGGACAAATAGGGAGTCTGGCTCTTCACTGCGCGTGGCCCTAAGCTGGCATGCCGAGCAGAGGCCAAGGGCTTTAATGCCTGAAGCAGGCGGTGCCGTCGCTGAAGACGCTGCTGCGTTCTGGTCCATTGAAAAATACGCGCTGAATGCTTATTACAACAGGCGCGCAATAATAATAATATGCGGTAGCAATGGGCGCTTAATACAACAGGCGCACAATGATAATAATATGCGGCAGCAATGGGCGCTTAATACAACAGGTGCACAATAATAACAATATGCAGCAGCAATGGGCGCTTAATACAACAGGCGCACATTAATAATAACATGCAGCAGCAATATACGCAATATGTTCTTAGCAATAGGCGGCGAAGAAAACAGCCCAAATGTATGCAATATGCACACAGCAATATGCCGGTAGCGATACACGCCCTATGGCTCTCAATAGGCTTTCAACAATATGCAATTAGCAATATACGCGCAATAGCATTCAATAGGCTTTCAGTAATATGCGGTAGCAATACACGCCCAATAGCATTCAATAGGCTTTCAGCAATATGCGGCCAGCAATATACTCTCAATAGCATTCAGTTAGAGTTCAGCAATATGCGGTCAGCAATATACACTCAATGACAGTCAAATAGTCTTTCAGTAATATGCGGTAGCAATACACGCTCAATAGCATTCAATAGGCTTTCAGCAATATGCGGCCAGCAATATACTCTCAATAGCATTCAGTAGGAGTTCAGCAATATGCGGTCAGAAATATACGCTCAATGACAGTCAAATAGTCTTTCAGTAATATGCGGTAGCAATACACGCTCAATAGCTTTCCATAGGCTTTCAGCAATATGCGGTTAGCAATATACGCTCAATAGCATTCAATAGGCTTTCAGCAATATGCGGTAGCAATACATGCTCAATAGCTTTCAATAGGCTTTCAGCAATATGCGGTTAGCAGTATACGCTCAATAGCATTCGATATGCTCTCAGCAATAAGGCAATATACGCACAAGGAGGAATAAACCTGCGCCCATTACCGGCGCCCTACCTGAACGAGGCCCAGAAAATGGCACCCTCCTTGGCGTACCACGCCGCCGATCCTCTGTTCCTTCGGAGACTCGAAACAAGAGATGTACGCCTCACCTGAACCTCGGCGCTTCTCGGCTGGAACCCAGGCGGTCTCCGGCTGCGGGGAGAGTGGGCAACCACCTTCACCACCGCGTTTGAGGATATGCACCCGCAGCCCCGTCCACGCCGGGACCGAGGCGCCTCGTAAGCCTCACCCGAACCTTGTCCGGGGGCTGTGTCCCTGCCGCGGTTCGGCCGGACCGAGGACTTAACCTCCGGGGGGACCACGGGAATCGCCCAGGGCAGCTCAACTGGGGGAGTGACCTTTGGGTATCACCGCAGGAGCGCAGGGCTCGAAAGTGTTACGGAAAGTAGAATCTAGAAATATAAGAAAAGAGAAAAAATTAAAGTAGTCTTGGAAAGCACGCTCAACTAGCGTGCAGGCACTCCAAACTGCTTTGGAGACGGAAATTACTGAGTTGCTACGCTTCCTGTGGGGATATATATACCCCCGTGCTGACGTCAGATCCGTCTCCAACTGCTAGCACGCGGATACTATCCCATTCGTTCTGAGTCCATCTGGCTACACGCCAGGAAAGGAAATCTTTACCACATTAATAATTTGGGATCAGAATGACAAATTGGAATCAAAAGCAACATGTCTCTAGGCATAACCATGGCATCATCATCAATCACTTTAGGAACTTTAACAGTTAAATCTCTGTTTTAGATTAGTTGAGACTCAGTTTATTAAGACTCTACCACACTTTGTCTTTAACCCAGCAGTCAACTTTTTTCTATTTTTTTTTTTTTTATGATTTCTGCTCAACAGGCATGTAACCTGAACATCTGCATACATTATAAATTCCAGCCCAACTGATTTATTCGCATCACAAAGTGGTTTTAGGTAAATATTTAAAAGCAATTTAGGTTCAATAGATCTGACTTATTAAAACCCTTTGAATCTGACCAGAAAGATAAGATTATATGCAGAGTCACCAATACCTAAGGTTGCAAGGTGACATAACAAAATGACACGATCCATCGTGTCAAACGCTGAACTGAAATAAAGACAAACCAGTACAATATCAAGGCAACTGTTCAAATTTCTACATAATTTATCCAACAAACAAGTCAAGGTGGTCTATGTCTTATAATTAAGTTGAAATCCTGACTGGCCAGAGTCTAGAAGATTATAATCATTAAGAAAATGTCTCAATTGAATAATAACGGCTTTCTCAATAAGCTTTCCTAAATATGGAAGATTTTAAATTGAATAGGAGCTGTGGGAAGGGAAAAGGGCATGAAGGTGTATACATATGCAGATGATTTTCAGATTCTATCGCCTGGGAACATTCACAAAGCAAACAATTATATTTGGTGGCAAGAATTGCCGACTGGAAGTCTCTTAACAAAATAAAGTTTAAATAGTAAAAAACCTGAAGTTTTAGAGGGTTGGAGAAAGGATATTGTCTAAGGATTACTCAACGACCTCAGTAAATGACACCATATTCCCCCTTACTGGTGCAGGTGGAAGCAAAAACAGAATCAGAATTTAAGAAAGCCTGGGCTGAGCTCAGAGGAGTCTTCGCAGTGGGGAAGCGAGGGTAAGACATGAGCTCAAACGCAAGAGCCTGCAGTAGGTACAGGAGGCCAGGAGAATGAGCAAATGAAATGGGCCTGGGGGTCTTTATCATTGTGTTCCAGGTTTCTATATAACACATCCAAAGGTCAGCCCTTCCTCACCTCTCCACAGACTAAGGATCTCCCAAAGGACCCTACTGGAACAATACAATGCCAGAGCCACTGTCCCCAGAGGCAATGCTGTGATCATGCTCTGTGTCTAGGTGTGTAGCACTATGATTGCTCTGTATAGCATTACAGCCTGCTCCCCCCACATTACACTTACCTTCTGAACAGGTGCTTGCAGGGGCTGGGAAAAGGCAAAGAGCGGCTGCGCCAGGTTCAGGAAGCTGTTCCGGTAAGAGCTGAGCTGCCGATGCCCCCACACCACTTTGTAAAGCTCCAGGCACACCAGGCCGGCAACCGCTGAGGTCGTGGTGGCGATGGCAGGGATAATCCTACCGGCAATGAGCTTACTCTGCCAGGAAAGTCAGAAAATAGAACAGGAAAAGGAAAATAGAGAGAGAGGGAAAAAAAAAAGACCAGGAGAAAGTGCAGGTAATGAACAAGGGAAGGGATAGAGACCAAGATAAGAAGAGAGAGGTCAGAGATCAAGATCGAAGGGTGCAAAACGAAGGAGAGAAATCGAGTAGGAAGAGGAGTGTAGAGAAGAGCATTAGAGGAAGGCAAAGATAGGGAGAGAGAGAGAAATTGTGAGAAAAAAAAAAGGGAAACAAAGAGAATGAAATTAATTTATTAAACCGAGAAAATACAATGAGCTGAGGACATTAGGCATCTGAAGATACCAGATGATTTTTTTTGCTTCAGATTAGGTGGTTGCCTGAAGGCCAATACCGATAGAAACAAAAATTAGCAAAAAGCAAACTTCTAACAGAAAATCAAAAAGAAGAAAATGAAAATCTCTCTACAATGCACCACACTGCAAGCAATGCCAGCACATATCACAGGAGATGGGAAAGATACTTAGCATAAAGGGATCCTACTCATGTTCCACCTCTAATGCAGTGTATATCATTCAACACAGAAAATGTGAAGACGCAGGCTACACTGGTGAGACAGGCCAGACATTAAAGGCAAGAATCAATTCACACTGACACAAGATGAAACACCACAGGGAAGATCAGACTGACACCTCTGTGGGGGGGCACTTTTCAGAACCTGACCACTGCATCAATGTCCTTATGGTCAGGATAATTAAAGGAAAATTTAAAACAATCCAGGAACATAAGACTTTTGAAATTAAAATGATCAGACACTTTAGAACTGACAAGAAAGGACTCAACAAAGACCTAAGGTTTCTTATCACATTATGAGCCAGAAAATTACACTGCCTGTCACATTCTGATCACCCAAACTCACTTCACCCCAGTCCCCGTTACCATATTATTGGAATGCCTTTTATGATTCATTTATATTTCCTGGTAAATGTCATTGTTTGCTCATTCTATATTAACCCAAGGAAGAGATATCAGCTCTTGAAAGCTAATCAAGAAATGTATTAAGTCACTATATATATATATTTTTTTTTTTTGCAAAGAAGTAGGGTATAATATATATATATATATATATATTTATTTATTTTATTTATTTATTTGTTTGTTTTTCTATACCGACATTTGATATGGAATATCACATCGGTTTATATGGAAACTCATTGGATAATATGACAACGGTGTCTTATTATTTTACATTGAAACAAAATACATTATTTAACAATTTGGAACTTTTGTATGATAAAACAGCGAAATAAAGTAACTTAATTAAACAGTTTGGAACTTTAGTTTGAGTCGTACAGAGGGCATGCAAGGTGGAATAGCGGTGCCGTTTTCTTCTTGATGGGGCAGTTAATATGTAATTGGCAGTTTATACACCTGAAAAAGGACTGGGTGGATAAGGCAGAAGAGGGGAAAGGGATGGAGGAGATGAAGAAAGGAATGTGTTTAACCAGGATTGTGGGGTGGGGGTTTACATGGTAACTCGTTGGATAATATGATCATATATCACAGGGGATGAAGTTAACTCGCTGGCTGGAAGGCTTTCTGGAAAAGCCATGTTTTTAGGATCTTCTTGAATGTCTAGGTTGAGGGCTCAGTTCTGCGTTGGGTGCATAGTTTATTCCACAGTGAGGGGCCAGCTGTTGAGATGGCGCATTCTCTGGTTGTGGTGAGGTGGACCAGTTTGGTGGAAGGAATTGTTAGCAGTCCAGTGTTTTTGGATCGGAGGATTCTTTGCAAGTAGTGTGGGTGGAGGGTGTCCTTTAGCCAGTCTATCTTTTCATTGTTGATGGTCTTATGTGTGAGGGTTAGGGCTTTATATTGTATTCGGTAGGTTATGGGGAGCCAGTGGAGGTCTTTAAGGATGGGAGTGATGTGGGCGGAGCGTTTGCTGTTTGTGAGAGACCTGGCTGCTGCATTTTATAGTAGTTGCAGAGGTTTGAGGGTGGTCCCAGCGACCACCCTCAAACCTCTGCAACTACTATAAAAGGAGAAGGGAGTTGCAATAGTCTAGCCTGGAGAATATACATACACACATATAATACATATAGCATAGTAACATACATATAGTAACCAATCCATGTATAAGCTGAATCACCTCTTTAAAATTCCAAAAACCTGAAAAATGCAACACCTATGCATAAGCAAGGATGCTGAATTCTCCAACCCCCACTAAAATAAAAAAAATGTTCCAAGGTCGGGAACCAACCTGGCCCCCCTTAACCTTTCCGTGGAGGTCCTAGTCAATAAAAGAAGTAGGAGCGTTTCCCACTTGCCTCCTACCCCTCTTAAGCCCCTTTCAACATAGTGCTGATCGGCCCTGAGACCAGTGACAAGACAATGTCAAAACGGCGTCGGTCTCGGAGCCAGCCGTGCCATTTTGTTGTTCAGCTGTATGTGTGAATGGCCATAAAACAAAATGGCACTGGCTGGCCCTGAAACTGGTGCCATTTTGACATCACTATGGCACTCTCCTCTGTTGGAGGTACAGAAGTTTTTATTCCACCCTTCTGGCTTCTTGCTTGATTTTTCCTCTTTTTGGTTGAACTAATATTTTTTTTCCACTTGTGGCTGATAACCCATGGTACCTGGGAGTCAGCGTACCAAACTTTTGGAAGAGGGAAGTTTTTCATCCAGAAAGGATACAGAGGTGTTACAAATTCTAGTTAAAGCAAGGGATCCCAGAAAAGTGCACTATTAGGAGATAAAAAGAAGATACAAGAACTTTGTTGCTATTGAGGGAAGTTTTATATAAGAGCGTAAGAAGTGCCCACCAGGCACTGCCTAAGGAGTTAACGGAATGAAGAATGAGAGTGAAGAACCCTTCTGGTGCTGTCTGAGGAGTTAAAGGATGTCTAAAGGGTTTCTTGGAAGATATTAAATCTGGGACTACTAAGTTCTGATTAAATATTGGGACTTTATACATTTTAACCACTTTCAGTGGGAAGATTAAAGAATTAAATTAGGAGGTAAAGGAGGACTGAACTAACTTCAATCTATATAATGTGAGCAAATTGAGTAAGTGGGAGAAAAAGAAATTTCAGGGTGCTTCCAAAGTGATTAAGAGACTTTGCTAGAAAACGTGAAGTCACGTGTTTATTTTATCTATTGTCTTATTTATTTGTTTATTTATTTATTTAAGAGAAATGTAAATATTATTCAATCAGATCAAACTATCAGTAAAGAAGTTGAAAGCCACCATTCTTCTCCTGTGTGTTTATTGGATGCAAAGACAGTATAAATTGGCAGTGCTGTGAAACAAGGGACAGAGACAGGGCTTGATGCAAAGAAGAAGGGTATAATAGCTATTGTTCGTCCCCACAAATAGGAGCCTGGCCTCAGAAACTAAAGCTATCCATGCAGCAAGGGAGTGGTATATTGAGGCTGTGGAGGTGTTTTAAGCCGAAAGGGTCCATCCTTCATTCTTTCTATGTGTCCCTGGGTGCCAAGTAAAGGATTCATCTTGCCCAGGGGTTACAACAGTGCTGATGCACTAATTGGTAGTAATGAGTAGCACGCCTACATCAGCCTCAACACTGTGATCCACGGATTAGCCAAACCCTGTTTTCCAGGCATATTTTAGAATGTTAAATTATACAGTCTGTGAGCATATACAGTACACGCATTTTTATTTATTAGCCTTTATTTTTGTGCTTTCAAGTGGACTAACATGGCATTCGCACTGCTTTAAAAAGTAAAAAAATAAGCTAGGATTGCACCCTAAACTCAAATGGTACAGAGAGGGTTTCGAACACACTGCAGCATTCACCATACTGGAGATACCGAAGAATGAACTGCATATCTTACTCTCTCTGAAAGAGAAATCATGAAAGAACAGCCAGGGACACAATCACTGAGCCAGCTGACAAGAGGGGTGAGGAGTCTGTGGTTAAGTCGAAAACATTATCTGTGAGAAGCACAAAGACAACTCTTGGGTGAAAGACACAACACATCAGCATCCAGGAGACTATCAAATGACCCCAGTCCAAGGTGGCCCAAAACATACAGAAGGAAACCCAGGCCAAACAGGGTGTTTCTGGGCGGGTGGAACACAATCATAAACCAGTGGTAAGAAAAAAACAAACAAACAAACAAAAAATCTCTCAATGCATAGCTAGAAAGTAGGATTACAATGTCAAACGAATATACCAAAGCAAAAATAGTCAAAAACAAAACTCAAAAAGATGTAAATGGGAAGTCAAAGGTAACTGCCTACCAGACTGAGAAAGTTCATGATTGAGAGACTATGTAAAGATTATTCAAAAAGAATTTTCACTAACACATAATGATGTTTCAGTGCTTTCAATACTTCTTAAGGGTTAAGATCTTGCCTTAAGCATAGTATTTTATATAGTTGAGAGCACATTAGAAAAAAAACTAGTAAATATAAACCAGCGATATGAGTGATAAAATGAGTCAGATTCTCTGCGGTGCCTCTATTCCCTTCTGCTCCAACAGAGTGCACATCGTGTTTCTACATACTTGACAATAAATGATAATATGTGAGGATGGTTCAAAGGTCTACACCATCTCCTGCAAGTCTGGTGTTGAATGAATGGACTGGAACATATATCTATCTGAGATATTTCCAATGCTAGAAACTCTAAGGTCAATATTCAAAGGCGTTTAGCTGGATAACTTGTGAATTATCTGGATAAATCCTAATGCGAATATATTATATATTATATTATAATATATTTAAAATATTAAATTTTATCCAGATAAGTCATCATCCGGATAAAATTTAGCCAGATAACTTAGGGGTGTTTTGGGGGCATTCTGGAGCAGGTATAAGTTAGCAGAGTATTATTGTGACAAGAATGCTGGAAGTCCAATATGATATTCCTGCAATCCTGGCAGCAGAAAGGGGTTTGATAGGGTGCCGAGCGATGGGGGGGGGGGGTGTTTAGAGTTGGGAAGGAGGAAGGAGGCCAGAAATATTGCTTTTTGGTAAACTGGGGAGGTGAGGGGGGGGGGGGGGGCCCAGCTAGCTGACCCAAAGCACTAACACTTTAAAACTTTGTCTGGGGGGTGGGGGGGGTGGGGGTGTTAGGGACATGGAGGGAAGCTTGGCCAGGAAGGCCATTTTTTTCAACACTGAGTGGGGGGGATCAGGTTTGGGCTGCTAGGCCCATGCGCAATATATCTATTTTAAAGGCTATTGTCAAATAACCAGCTAGATTCTTTTGAATATAGCTGGCTACAGGAGGCCGGATAACTTTAGACCTTCTCTTAGCTAAATCTTGAATTACCCAAATAATTTATTCAGATACTCCAAATATCAGTTAGCTGGAAAAGTTATTCATTTAAGTCAACTCCACCCCCGAAACACCCCCAAAATGCGCCCCTTACTTATTTGGCTAAAATGTATCTACTTAAGTACCAGGTATATTCAAAGCTCAGCATTTAATCTGATAACTTACAAGTTATCCAAACAAATGCCTATGCATATCAGCCCCCTTTAGTTTATCTATTTCTTCACAAGCAGAATTTTCTGAAAATCATTTGGGGGTTTACCATACTCCGCTTCTAATCCTATTTGTGTCTGTTTTCTGTGGTCCTACCCCTGGCTGTTCCTCAGTGAACACTTGCCAGAGATATTTGTTAAGAAAATCTGCTTTTTTTTTTTTATTTTCTCATCAGCATCTATAATATTCCTCCCCTTCACCTCAATCTCACATTGCCATTTGCACTTCCTCCTATCACTAATATATCTGAAAAAGTCTTGTCCCCTTGTTTATTGTATTTACTATTTTTTTCTTCCATTTGCCTCTTCTCCCTTCTGACTAATTTCCTGGTTTCTCTTAGCTTTCCCAGATATTATTTCCTATCTTCCTGTTTCTGTGATCTCTTATAGTTTCTGAACGCTAACATTTTTTTTCCTTCCCTTTTTCATCTGCTTCTTTAGGAAACCATAGCAGCCTCTTTTTCTTCTTTCCATTTTGCTTTGCCCATGGTTCTTCTACTTCCCTTAGATTTCCCCACCCAGTTAATAACTCCCATTTGAACAAAGTTAGTTTTCCTGAAGTCTATGCCCTCTTGCCTTAGAATGAACGAACCTTCACTGCCTGTTTTCTAATACTTCACTGCCTGTTTTCTAATACTTCACTGCCTGTTTTCTAATTCTGAACTGAGGTTGGGTCTGACCTAGTGGGGGGAGGGGGCGGGCAGGGTTTTGTATTGATAACCTTTAGGGGTTCAATGGGGGGGAGGGGGGGAGCAATCAAGAGATTAAAAAATGATATGGTTTTTTAGATCCACCTAGGACAACTGGATTCAATATTGGGGAATACAAACATTTTTAAACAGATAAATAAATACGCGCAGAGATCTGAGCCAACTTGAAAAACAGTGGCAATCTATGCATATAAATTAGGTGCGTAGATTTTGAAAATGAGGTGTATGCCCATAGTTTTCTCTTTCCAACCACAGCATACTCCTGGGAATGCATGCATTTAGAATAGCTAAATAAATATAGCTGCTTAGGTGTAATCACAGCTAACGTCAGGCATTAGCTGGTTCAGGTCTGTTTTTAGAAATTTTTCTCCATTGACTGGATAAATTTACCCCCCTCATCCAAATTCACAAATCGGGCAAATGTAGCTGGGAAGTAAAGGGGAGACTCTAGGGCATCCCTGGGGTGGGTTTACACTGGGTATTAACTGGCTAAGTTTGGACAGATATCCCCAGATGCACAAATAGCGGGCCTAAATCTAACTGGTCAAATTTTGTACAGCTAGATTTAGGGACATTTACAGCTGAAATCGAGTGAGTTCGGTTTGGCTGAAAGTTTTCCTACAGATATCTGGCTAAAATTAAGCGGATATCTCAGCCACTCACTGGGTGAAACGAGGGGCTATATTTAACCATTCACCTGGGAACAATTTTCAGCCCTGTGCATTTAGCTGCGGAATTCTTTAGTTACCCAACTAGATCGTTCTAAAAATTGTTCCCTGGATGAGAAAATCACCAGGCCAAAAGATATTTCCTGCTCTGCACTTAAACCCTAATACCACCCACCTCCTCACCCATCCCCAACAGCAGCCAATTTCAAGGGGAGCAAATTTCAAGCGTTCCCAGGTGCGCGTGCACACACACACACACACACACACACACACACACACACACAGATTGGGCCTGCTGTTTTGTGCAGTAGCCCCCGTCCCCTGCAAGAGAGAAAGTGAAACATTCACCACACGGGATGTTTTTTTTAGCACTGCTGACACAGTCTGAACATGCACAGATCATGTAAACAACTTCAACTCCTTCAGGCTGAGTCGGTCCACACCTGACTTTTAGGGGAAAAACTGCACAACATATCCCGCAATGCTTTGGGATAGGAGCTGGCCCAAGTTGCCCCAGTGACCTGGCATTTCATGGGCGGTGGTGGGGCAGGAAGAAGGTGTGGCTACGTTCACTGACTTATGAGGAACAATCAGTGATTCATATCCTACAGGGGGAGGATTGACTCTTGGCAGAAGATCGAGTTGATTTCTATCCAAATGCAGGCAGAGGCAGGACAGGAGTGAGCAATCTAAGTACAAAATGTTGTCTTTATTCTCTCTCTGCTGTGCAGTCACTATCCATATAGTCAGCACAGAGTCAGCTTTAACTACAGGCTGGCACCATCCCCCACCCATAACCCAAAGAGCACTACACCACTTATCCCCTCCCCTCCACCCTACCCCAAGAAAACCCACAATTCATTGACTCCTCCACCTAACCCAAGGAGCGCTATTATCCATAGCTATGGCTTCTGCTTTAAGGTTTTATCTGATAAACATGGATAAAACATCCCCCGATGCAATAAAAAAGGGTTTATTGGATAAACACCAGAAAAACATTGCCCCTAGTATTCTCTCACTCCTCCCCTTGCCTGCCTTGGATCCTCCACTCTGTTTTCAAGTCATTTCCGTTCTGATGACTCCTCAGTTGCACAAACGTAGACCTCCATCCACTAAACCAGTGGTTCTCAACCTTTTTCCCATCGTGACACACCCAACAGACAATGCTCATATGTATGACACACTGCTCATTACAATCCATGGCAGAAATTAAAAAAAAAAAAAAAAGGCCCAGTATTAATTTCATTGTAAAGAATGACAAGAGAAAGATAAGAGTACTCTCTCTGAATAGAAATTCCATAAATAGTAAACCTCCCATACCAGATCACCAACTTCCAACTCTCAAACAGTAATCACCTTACCTAAGAAAAGGCAACATTGATAATATTACACCTCCTATTAGGAAAATGGAACAAGTCAGGCTGCCTTAGAGTTCTACACAGAAACTACACGCCAGCGGAATACCTCACATCAGTCACATGTGCAGACCCTCACCGAACAAAGAATAAAGAGACCATAAAGCATAAATAGAAACATGCAGACAAAAACTGAACTGGAAACTGCAACAAACCGGAGACTCTATATGCAGTGCAACAAAGGAAAAAGAGAACCATCACCAGTCCTCATAAAACAAATCAAGAAATATAAAATCAATATAAATATAAAATCATACTAATAAAAAATCAGATTTCAAAACAGCTGATGAATGGAATGTCCAGTAATTAAAAACTTGTATAAAAAATTTCCAGACATCAATAAAATATTTAAAAACAGCAGACACAAAGAAACAATAATTAAAAATAATAAGGATAAGGGATACTTGGGAATGTTGGATTTCCAGGTGCACTGAGATTGTTGTGAATTAGCAGGAGGGAAGGGGAGGTTGCTTGCAACTTTCTCCTCTCTTTCAGTCACAAACAAGTTCTCTCTCTCACAAACTTCCATGCTGTGTCTCTCTCTCACACACAAAGGATCTCAATCATACATAGACACATACATGCTCTCAATCACACACACACGCTCTCTTTCATTCTAACAGGTTCTCAATCACACAGTTACACACATGCTCTCTCTCTCTCACACACACCACACAGGTGCTTAATCACACACTTACACATACAGGCTTTCAATTACATACTTACATACATGCTGTCTCTCTCACACACACACACACGGTCTCAAACAAATATGCTCACTCTCTCTCTCCCCCTCCCCACCAAAAAACAACTGGCAGCAGTAACAGCCTCCTCCTTTTCTACCCATTGCGGTCTCGAAAAAGGAGTCCCATCGGCTGCAGAGGCTGACATTGCTCCTCTCTTTGTTCTGGGCTGTGTTGCTCTTCTCCTTTTGGGCTGATGCTGCAATTACTTTTAACTTAGCATGGTCTCTTCTTCCTGTGCATGTGGCCATTGCACAAGACTTCCTCTTCCGGGCTGCGGGGGCGGGAAGAAGACACCATGCTGTTAGTGCTGCTGACTGAGTGCTTCTTTCAGCTCTCCTGCCGCGTTCCACCCAGGCTATCAGCATTTCAAGTCTGGGCAGAGGAAGAGGTCACATTTTGCTGGAGCAGGGGGAGCAACCTGGCCAGTGGGGGGGGGGGGGGGGCCAGGAAATGCGATGACACACCTGCATGGCTTGGTTGAGAATCGCTGCACTACCCAGCAAGCATTGCAGCTGGTGGTAAAGAAGACAGATTGACCAAGGGTGTTTGAAAATAGTAAGGATGGGGATGGGAAAAATGATGAGGACAGGATGGTGGAAGACAGTTGTGAGGGGGGGGGGGATTGGGACTGAGAAAGGGGGCTGGGGGGAGTGAAGGTGTACCTGGGAAATGTTTGTATTTAACCTGGAGGCTCTAGTATTCTATAGGAATAAGCATTGGAAAACTTGGCATCAGGTTAACGCTGAAGTGGCCATGTGCAGGCCCTGTAAGAGGAAAGCACATGGACTCATGGAAGCAGGGAGGAGGAGCATTCACCGTATGGGTGGAAAGAAGGAAGAGGAGTACTGTTAGCCAAGTAGCTGATAGAAGAAAGAAGAGTCTCATCAGCCGTGTGGCCAGAAGGAGAAGCAGGGGCAGCATCAGTCTGTGCAGGCATAAGGAGGAATCCTGTTGCCTGCATAGGCCCATGGAAGGTGCTGCCACTGGTGGATTTGAAGATGGGGAAAGAGAAAATGAATCAACATGTGTGAGAGAGTGTGTGTGTGTGTGTGTGTGTGTGGGGGGGGGGGGGGAGATGTTAGTGTTGCGCCGGCCGACTGTGGAGCTCACGACTGGCCTCTCTCACCTCCCTCGCCGTCCTGCCATTGATGGTCCTCGGCTCCGCAGCTGGGCAGAGAGCTGCTTGGATATGCATTGAAAGTGAAGTATCAGGCTTATTGGGTTCGGGGTAGTAACCAACACAAGCAAGCAAGCTACTCCTACGCTTATTTGTGAATGCAAATCCTTTTTCCCACATTTCCTCTTGCCATTGAAGCATAGAGCAATGTTGGAGTCGCATTAAACATGAGAATGTTTATTGAATAAGAGTATTAATCACCAGGTAATAGCCATCATTCCCACAAGCCACCCCCATGCCTCTTCTCTTCATTCACATCCTCTAGACTTTATGGAGCCACAGTGTTTATCCCACACCCCTTTGAAATCCTTCACAGTTTTGGTCTTCACCACTTCCTCCGGAAGGGCGTTCCAGGCATCCACCACCCTTTCCGTGAAGAAATACTTCCTGACATTGGTTCTGAGTCTTCCTCCCTGGAGTTTTAAATCGTGACCCTTGGTTCTGTTGATTTTTTTCCAACAGAAAAGGTCTGTCGTTGACTTTGGATCACTAAAACCTTTCAAGTATTTGAAAGTCTGTATCATATCACCCCTGCTCCTCCTTTCCTCCAGGGTATACATATTTAGATTCTTCAATCTCTCCTCATAAGTCATTCGATGAAGACCCTCCACCTTTTTGGTCTCCCTTCTCTGGACCACCTCCATCCTGGCTCTTCGGAGATACGGTCTCCAGAACTGAGCACAGTATTCCATGTGAGGCCTCACCAAGGACCTGTACATGGGGGTAATCACTTCCCTTTTCTTACTCGATATTCCTCTCTCTATGCAGCCCAGCATTCTTCTGGCTTTAGCTATCGCCTTGTCACATTGTTTCGCAGACTTCAGATCATTAGACACTATCACCCCAAGGTCTCTCTCCTGCTCCATGGCACATCAGCCCTTCACCCCTCATCAAATACATTTCTTTTGGATTTCCACACCCCATATGCATGACTCTGCACTTCTTGGCATTGAATCTCAGCTATCAAAAGAACCGGTATTGTATGTGATAGAAGTAGAAGACAAAATATAAAGAAATCACATATATATAACGTGAATTACTGAAAGAAGTGAACCCTCATAAATGAGCAATTGCACACTTACACTGTATTAGTGTTTTAACATTTGTGCACTCGTTGCGATTGTGCATGCTCAATGGACATAATCATGGGGTAACACTTTTCATTTCACGTAAAATGTGCCGCTGTTCTTGAACAGAAAAAATTTTTTGGAATTTTTTTGAAACAATTTTTTTTTAGAACTTTAACATCAACTCCAACTACTTCATTGGTAAAGAGACATCTATGGAAAAAAGACTTATCTTTTCAAAGAAAAACGCTAGAGCTTAAGAGCTCATCAGCTCTGCTCTGCCAAATGCCCTTTCTTTGAAAAGATAAGTCTTTTTTCCATAGATGTCTCTTTACCAATGAAGTATTTCTGGAAAAGCAACCCACCTTTTAGGATATTAGGGGATAAATTTTAGAAGGGCTTAGGCTTCTAACTTTTGGAGTTAGACTCTTAAATTAGTCCTTTTGAAAATTTACTAGGGCTGAGTGCCTAAATTTAAGTTTGTTTCATTAGGTTTCCTAAATTTAGGGGCCTAAAATATGGGGGACTACATAGGTGGAGGAAAAGCAAGGAGCTTAACATTGATTTTCAGAACTAGACACCTAGGGGCAGATTTTCAAAGGGGTACCCACATAAGATACGCGCATACCCCCCGAAAACCTGCCCCAAGCTCCCCCTGCACGCGCTGAGCCTATGTTGCATAGGCTGCCGGCGCACGGAAAGACCCGGGACGTGTGTAAGTCCTGGGGCTTTCCTGGGGGGGCGTGTCGGGGGTGTGTCGCGGCGGCGCAACATCGGGGGCATTCTGGGGGCGGGTCCGTGGGCATGGTTCTGGCCGTGGCCTCCGGACCAGCCCCCGGACCGGAACATGGTGAGCTGGCAGCTGGCCCGGCGCATGCAAGTTACGCCTGCCTTGGGCAGGCATAACTTTTGGAATAAAGGTGGGGGGGGGGGGGGAGGCGGAAGGAAAGTTCCCTCCGAGGCCGCTCCAATTTCGGAGCAGCCTCGGAGGGAATGGAGGCAGGCTGCGCGGCTCGGCGCGCGCAGGCTGCCGATTTTGCGCAGCCTTGCGTGCACCGACCCCAGATTTTAAAAGATACTCGCGTATCTATTAAAATCCAGCGTACTTTTGTTTGTGCCGGTCGAGCGAACAAAAGTACGCGCGGGCGTATTTTTTTTACCCCCTAATTTTAGGACCTAAATATAGGAAAATGAATAACAGGCCTAAATTTAGGGTCCTAACTTTTAGGGCTCCTAAATGTATGTGAATTTTCAGCTGAAACTTAGGCTCCTAAGTTTGGCTGAACATAGTGTCAAACTTAGGGGCTTAAATTTAGGGGCTCATTTTATTGAATATCAGCCCCTAAATTTAGCAACCTAGTTAAATTAGAAGCCTAAATGTAAGCACTCAGCCTTAGTAAATTTTCAGAAGGACCAATTTAAGAATCTAACTAGCATTTAGAAACCTAAACACTTTGAAAATTGATCCCTTTGTGTTTTTTTTTACAATGTTTATGTTTTTATATTGTATATATTTATAACTTGTAAATGGCTTTTTGAAAATTTTTTTTATAAAGATGTGAATTAAATACATAACTCAAATCAAACCTTATCCCACCCAACCTCAGAGAATACTGCTAACCCAAACCCTATCCCACCCCACATCTGGAAGCACTGCATTTCCAATTGCTTCTTCGCTGTCATCTACAACTAGATTCCCAAATTCCAACCATCCTATCCTAAACTTACCCAGAGGAACATGGCTACCTTAACCCTATCCCACTCCCAAAGAGCACTACTATTTTTGCCCCACCCCCAATTTGTGGAGCACCTTAATTCAAATATGCTCCAACCCCACCCCCATAGAGGACTGCCATCTGAATAAAATCTATCCTATCACCATCCCATGGAGCACTGCCATTCAAAACATGCCCCAACTCCACCCCTGAGAGCACTATTATTCAAAAAATGGCCTCTTTCTCACACCCATCCCAGGATTCATTGTCATCCAAAGCCTTCCCCAATACAACAATTACTGCTATCCCACTCCAATCCTATCCCAGGAAGCATTGCCATCATGGTCCCTGTACTTACTCTAATCAGTCTAAGAAGCAGAAATTTCAGATCTGAATCATATACAGGCCGCACACTCGCTTGTCAATGTAAAAATGCACGTCTACATGAACTAGCATACTCTGAGATGAGAGGGAGGCCATGGGGCAAGTGTCTTCCTGGATACTGTTACATGGACAGATCTGTTTCCATCTTTCTCTTCATGAAGAAACATTGTTGCAGGAAATGGAGATGGGAAGATTTAAACTCCATGTTATGGTAGGTAAAAGGTAAGACTCCTTTTATATTCTTCCTTCCTCATCTTGTGTCTCCATCAAGGGATGACCCCCGCTCCCTGACTTTTCTCTCACCTTGTGTCTGTCTGTCTGGGGGATTCCATAGTTCTCTGCTCTTAGGTTTGATGCTGCCACAATGAAGTCCATATGAAAGTTGCTGTCATCATCCTGTAGGAGAAATTTGTAAAAAAAAAAAATTATTATATGTCAAGAGCAATTTGCAAAGTGATCTAGCCAGCTAGCTAAGAAGTCAGCAGATTAGATTATCCTAGGTATAAACTGCCTCATGCAAAGCAGGTTTATGGGGCCTATTTATTAAACCATGTTAGAAAGGCACAATAATGTACTGCTGTTAATGCACCATTTACTGAGAGGGAGTCAGCTGGACTGTTAGATGATCGAGGAGTTAAAGGGGAAGATAAGGCCATTGCAGAAAGACAAAATTAATTCTTTGCTTAAGTGTTTACTGATGAGGACGTTAGGGAGATACCCATTCCAGAGACAGTTTTCAAGGATGACAATTCAGATGAACTGAACCAAATCACGGTGAACCTGGAAGATGTTGTAGGTTAAACTGACAAACTGAAGAGTAGCAAATCGCCTGGACTAGATTCTATACACCCCAGGGTTCTGAAAGATCTAAAAAATGAAATTTCAGATCCAATATAAGTAATTTGTAACCTATTATTAAAATCATCTGTTGTATCTCAAGACTGAAAGGTGGCCAATGTAACTCCGATATTTAAAAAGAGTTCCAGAGGTGATCCAGGAAAATAAAGACCAGTGAGAGCCCGACATCAATGCCGGGAAAAATAATATAAACTATTATAAAGAACAAAATCACAGAACATACAGACAGACATGGTTTACGGGACATAGCCAGCATGAATTTACCCAAGGGAAGTTTTGCCTCACAAATCTACTACATTTTTTTGAAGGGGGTGAATAAACATGTGGATAAAGGTGAACAGATAGATGTGGTATTTGGATTTTCAGTAGGCATTTGACAAAGTTCCTCATGAGAAGCTTCTAAGAAAATTAAAAAGTCATGGGAGAGATCACGTGACCCATTGCACAGGTAGGACACGCTTGCCTGACCCGCTCCTGGTCCCCCCCTCTAAAATGGGCCATTTTTTCGCTGATTTCTGGTGCTTGAAGTTGCACATTGCCTCCCTCATGGCTTCCCAATGAAACCTAGACTATTTCTGGCAGAGCAGCGGCGACATGTCTAGCAAGCAGCAGTGTGAAAAAAAGCTCCCGGGGAAGACGGCTGAATCCAAAATGGCCGATGGGCTGCTGAGCCCGAGTCAGCGTGGGACCTGCAACAATGGTGCTTTGTTGGAAGAAGTCACCAGGGTGGTGGTGCAAGCATTAGATAGACACCAGTTTTCAAGCCATTTCTCAGCAAATCACTGCAGGAAATGAAACCTTATCTGAAATTAAAAAAAACAAGTCGAGGACACCCAGACCCTGATTGTAGGCCTTGAAACAGATACGCAGGCTCTGCAACAACAGCAATGCACCCTGGCCCAGCAAGTAAGGGCACTGGAGGAAAAGGTGAGTCCTAGAAAATCGGTCATGCAGGAATAACCTGCGGTTTTGTAAGATTCCCTGAATCTATATCGGACCGTAACCTAACTTCCCTAATGGAGGGCTGGCTACTGGATGAACTGGGGCTCCAAAATCTTCAAGATCAGTGCAAGGTGGAATGGGCACATAGACTGGGGGCACGACTACCCGGTAACTCCAGACCCAGAGTAGTCATAGCCCGTTTCTGAACTATGCTCATAAAATGACAACATTGCAAGCTTACAGAAAAAAAGCTGCCCTGGAATATGAGGGTACCAAAATCTTAATCTTTCAGGACTTTTCCGCTATGGTGTCCGCAAAAAGGAGGGAATATTCTGCGATATGCAACAATCTATTCCAAAAACGCATCAAATTTACCCTACAATATCCGGCAACACTACGGATGGAGACGACTAAGGGAGGATATGATAGAGGTCTTTAAAATAATGAGAGGTATTGAACGAGTAGATGTGAATCGGTTATTTACACTTTTGGATAATAGAAGGACTAGGGGGCACTCCATGAAGTTAGCAAGTAGCACATTTAAGACTAATCAGAGAAAATTCTTTCACTCAACACACGATTAAGCTCTGGAATTTGTTGCCAGAGGATGAGGTTAGTGCAGTTAGTGTAGCTGATTTTAAAAAAGGTTTGGATAAGTTCTTGGAGAAAAAGTCCATTAACTGCTATTAATCAAGCTGACTTAGGGAATGGCCTCTGCTATTACTGGCATCAATAAGCATGGGATCTTCTTAGTGTTTGGGTACTTGCCAGGTTCTTGTGGCCTGGTTTGGCCTTTGTTGGAAACAGGATGCTGGGCTTGATAGACTCTTGGTCTGCCCCAGCAAGGCAATTTCTTATGTTCTTAAGGGTTGTGTACTTATATTTTTTCATTTTGTTTTCTTTGTCATTTTTTTCAATGTTTTTACATTTCATTTATGGATTGTTTATATTTGAAATAAAACAAAGAGCAATATGAATGAAAACAAACCAAAACTCAAGATAAAATGGACCACCCCTCCCCCCTGGCAGAAAATACTCAGTGCCTCAGAAATTAAAAAGTTCGAGGTCTTCTAGGCATACCCCTCCCCCCCTTCCCACAAAGCCTCTTGCTGTCCCATTTGGACTTTAAAGATCAAAAATGGGGTAAGGATCCCCAGGTGCTCCTGTCCGCCAAATGGGTATTTCAAAATGGCACCAGCTAGCTCTGAGGCCGGCACCATTTTCTTGTACAGATGTTTTATGATATGTCTATATAACAAAATGACGCCAGTCACAGGGCCAGCTGACACCATTTTGAAATGCTAAGCTAGTGGGGCAGAGCGACCAGGAATCACTCCTCCTATTGGACTATAAAGACCAATGAAGGAATAAGAGGCAACCGCAGGAGGAGGAGAGGCCTTGACTTTCTTTAATTTTTTACGATGGGGCAAGTAGCAGCAGAGGGCCTGGGCCATGGCTGGTGGCTGATCCGTGAGGAAAATGAAAAAACAAAATTAAATATATTTTTATATTTTGTTATCCAATCAAAATTAAATTAAACAGGAAATTTCAAACAAATATCCTCTTTCGTTTCAAATTAAATCATATGCTAAGAACATAAGAAAAGCCATGCTGGTCAGACCAAGATCCATCAAGCCCAGCATCCTGTCTCTGCCAGTGGCCACTCCGGGTTGCAAGTACCCGGTAGATGCCATGAAGTAGATTTATTTCCTGTTACTGACTCCCAGGTATAGCAATGGCTTTCTTCAGCCTACCTGGCTAATAATGTGCCATGGACATTTTCTCTAGGAGCTTGACCAAATCTCTTTTAAAGTCTGCTATGTCAGCTGCCCCAACCACATCCTCTGGCAACATATTCCACAGTTTGTGCACTAACTAAAAAAAAGTACTTTCTATGATCTTTCAAAATCTGCTGGTTGTTAGTTTCACGGAGAGTTTCCTTATTTTAATATTATTTGAAATTATTTATTTACCCATTCCACCCCACTCATGACTTTAGAAACATCTGTAATGTTCCCTCTCAGTTGTCTCATTTCTAAGCTGAAGAGACCTAACTTGTGTAGTATCTCATCATAGGGAAGCCGTTCCATCTCTTTTATCATTTTTGTCACCCTTCTCTCCGCCTTTTCTAGTTCCACTGTCTTTTTTGAGATGGGGCGACCAGAAATGCACACAATTCTCGAGGTGTGATCACACCATGGATTGATATAGAGACAGTATATTTTCTGCTTTATTCTCCATTCCTTCTTGGATAATTCCTAACATTTTATTTACTTAACACCACCGCACTCTAAGTTGAGGATTTCATCATATTGTCCACATTTTGGACTTTTCCACATTAAATTTTTTTTCTGCCATTCAGATGCCCAGTCTTCTAGTTTCACAAGATCTTTCTGTAGTTCCTCACAATCCACTGGTGTTCTATCAACTTTGAATAATTTTGCATCATCTTCAAATATGATCTTACTTGTCATTTCATTTCCCAGATCATTTATGAATGTGTTAAATAGCACAGGTCCTTGTACCAATCCCTATGGTACTCTACTAATGATCTTTCTCCTTTTGGAAAACAGACCAATTTATCCTATCCTCTGTATCCTATCTTTTAACCTGTTCACAGTCCACAGTAGGAGATTGCCTCCTTTCCCATAACTTTGTAATATTCTGAGGAGTCTCTCATGGAGAACTGTCAAATGCCTTCTGAAAATCCAAATACACTATATCAACTGAATCATTTTTAGCTATGTGTTTTATTTACACCTTCAAAAAAATCTAAAATATTCGTAAGGCAAGACTTCCCTTTTCTAAAACCGACTCTTCTCCATTATGGCATGGCTATTAATATATCTAGTGAATTTATTTTTACGAATGGCTTGTATCATTTTGCCTGGTGCCAACATCAGGCTTGCCAGTCTATAGGTTCCCAGATCACCCTTGGAGTCCTTTTTAAAAACCAGCAACTCGGTTACAGATTACTAGTTATAAGTTTGCAGTTTCATGTTTTAGATCTTTTAGAACTCTGGGGTGGAAGCCATCCAGTCCCAGTGATTTGTTTAGTTTGTCAGTCTGATCTTATTACATTCTCCATTATCACAGATATTTGTTTTTGTGCTCAGAATCTCCACCAATAAAGAATGTTTTAGGTGTAGGTATGTTTCCAATATCCTTCTCAGTAAAGACCAAATCAAAGAATTCATTCAGTTTTTCTGCTATTTTTTTGTACTCCCTCACTACCCCTTTTGCCCTTAGTCATTTATTGGTCCAACTGATTCCCTCAAGGACCTTTTGCTTTGAATAGACTAGAAAATTATATTATTATCTGTCTCTCTGACAAGCTTCTTCTCAAAAATTCTCTTCATCTGGTTCTAACCTGTCAGTGCTTATATTCTTCCGTATTTTCATCATTCGGGTCTGCTTTCCATTCTTTGAATGATGCCCTTTTAAGATTTTACTGCCTCTTTTACCTCACCTCCAAACCCGGCTGGCAGACATTTGATCTTCCTTCTACCTTTTTTAATGCATGGAATGCATTTTATCTGGGCTTCCAAAATAGTATTTTAAAATATCAATACCTAATGCAAACTTTTAACTTTTGCAACCACTACTTTTAGTTTTCTTTCAATTAATTTTATTTTTCTATCATAGTCTTCCTTTTTAAAGTTAATAGTACTATAGTAGTTTTACTTAATGTCCTCTCTCCAGTGATTATGTCAAATTTTCCTAATGGCACCCACCACCTGCTCTCCAAATCCGAACTACAGAGGATTCCCTCACACTCCCTGGCTTTCCAGCCCTGCCTGTAGATGCTAAAATCTTAAATCCTATCCTAGCTGCCACCCAATTGGGCTAATGAGCTGCTCCCACAGGACTGCTGGAAGCCACTGGGTGCAGTAATAGAGCAGCAAGCTAGCTTACAAGGAGCACAAAGAGCAGGGGTGCAAAAAATACTTAGGAAACAGAAACCAGTCAAAAATATTTAAGCACTGGTGAATGTTTCCTTTTTTGTATTTTTTTGTTACTGTTATTTTTGATTATTTTCAATTTTTCTTATTTTGCAATTTATTTGGCTACTTTTTAATTTTACTTTTTTCTTTTGGTTTTCTTTTCTTTTTATTTTCTCTCTCCTCCTCTTTTCTTTCTAGGCACTATCCCCATTTCACTTTGCTTCTTCCACTCCCTCCAATCACTCTCCCCCCATCTTGGCATTACAGTGCCTGGTGAGGCTCTGATGTCTAGACTAGGATCCCACCAGCAGGAACAGCAGCTTTTTAGACTATGTCTGCTAGAAGAAGGTTCTTGAGCCCTTATCTGGGCCCTGCCTCAGCAGCAGGTTTCAAATTTTAACACCTGGGTGGGTGACTTGGCACCTGAGTTTTTTCCAGCCAAAAAGGGAGGAAAATGTGTGCAAGATTAGCACTGGGGAGGAAATTACATTTGTTAGTTTCAGGGACTATGCCTTAGTCTAGTAATGTAAATAACCATCCTTATTAACCTGTTCCATATCACACATAATTTTATAAACCTCTATTAGATCCTCTTTAAGAGGGGACTTTCATTTTCATTTTTTATTTTTCCCAGGAATTTATCCGTGTTTATTACAATGAACAAAAACGGGAGAACATTATGGAAAAAAAAGTCATTTTTCCCCACTGGTTTTTCTCCTGTTTTTGTTCGTTTTAATAAATACTGATAAATTCCTGGGAAAAATAAAATAAAACCTGAAAACAAAGGTCCCTATCTTTAAGTCATCTCGTCAAGTTGAAGAGCTCTAACCTATTTAGTCTTTCTTTATATGTGAACCGTTCCATCCCCTTTATAATTTTTGTCTCACTTTGTACTTTTCCCGAGTTCTGCTGTATTCTTTTTTTGAGGTGTGGCAACCAGAATTACAACATAGAACGCAGGGTGTGGCTGCACCACGGATCGATACAGAGCATAGGCACAGTTTGTTTGCTTAATATGGGGGGAGCAAGGACTGGGGAGCAGGTAGCAGGAAAGAAAATTATTATTAACTATTACCATAAATTTAGTCTGCCACACAGCAATTCGATGTCTGGTGTGGATTTAGTTAATAAATAACCATAAAATTTAATTTAACTATTAGTCAGGTTTCACTAGGACATTCCAAACTAACTCCGCATATAGCATTAGCTATATATTTGAACACACTGTTACTGAACCATTTTTGGCACTTTTATTAAACATTGATTAATTTATGTTATGATTTGTGCCTTCCTGTAAACTGTTGTGATGGTAAATAATTTAACGACTGTATATAAAAGATTATAAATAAATAAATAAATAAATTATTACCAATTTTGTTTTATTGGATTTTAGGGCAACATTTTATTTTTTCTTATATTATCTTATTTTAATTGATTTAATTTTGTCTATCTTATTTTTTGTTTTAACTTATAAATTGGTTTTAAGAATTATGTTATCAACTATAAAATGTATTTTAGGTTTATTTATTGTAACTATCTATGGTATTGTAAACCGACATGAAGTCAATACGAATGTTGGTATATAAAAATTTCCTAAATAAGTAAATAAATGGGGAACTGACTTAGCACTAGCCAGGAGTGTTTGTTTTTTTTTTGGGGGGGGGGGGGGGGGGCACTGTCTCCCCATATTCTTCCCAAACTATGCTTATGATATGGAGGCATTATTAGGCACAGTTTTGTTTTATATTCCTTTCTGAATAATTCCTAATATTTATTTGTTTTCCTGGCTGCCCATTCACACTGAGTTGAAGATTTCAAGATGATGTCCACAATGACAACAAGGTCCTTTTTTCTGGGTGGTAACTTCTAATTCAAAATGCAGCATTTTACATACAAAAGATTACTTTTCCCTTTCTACTTATCCAAATTAAATTTCATCTGTCATTTAGATGCCCAGTTCCCCAATTTAACAATAGAGATGTGAATCGTGTGATCGATCGTCTTAACAATCGATTTCGGCTGGGGGGGGAGAGAATCGGATCGTCGCAGTTTTGTTTTTGTAAATATCGTGTAAATCGTAAATCGGGGGAGGGCGGGAAAACCGGCACACTAAAACATCCCTAAAACCCACCCCGACCCTTTAAAATAAATCCCCCACCCTCCCGAACCCCCCCAAAATGCCTTAAATTACCTGGGGTCCAGAGCGGGGGTCCCGGTGTGATCTTTTACTCTCGGGCCTGCGGTGCGTTGTAGAAATGGCGCTGGCGCTACCTTTGCCCTGTCATATGACAGGGCAAAGGTAGCGCCGGTGCCATTTTGTTTTTTGTCCCCCGACGACAGGAGCATAGGAGATCGCTCCCGGACCCCCGCTGGACCCTCAGGGACTTTTGGCCAGCTTGGGGGGGCCTCCTGACCCCCACAAGACTTGCCAAAAGTCCAGCGGGGGTCCGGGAACGACCTCCTGCAGTCGAATCGTGTTGCCGTACGGCTGGCCGTACGGCAACACTCCTGACGGCGTTTTGCCGTACAAAATGGCGCCGGCCATACGCCGTGTGGCCAGTGCCATTTTGTACGGCAAAACGATTCGAGTGCAGGAGGTCGCTCCCGGACCCCCGCTGGACTTTTGGCAAGTCTTGTGGGGGTCAGGAGGCCCCCCAAGCTGGCCAAAAGTCCCTGGGGGTCCAGCGGGGGTCCAGGAGCGATCTCCTACGCTCCTGACGTCGGGGGACAAAAAACAAAATGGCGCTGGCGCTACCTTTGACCTGTCATATGACAGGGCAAAGGTAGCGCCGGCGCCACTTCTACAACGCACCGCAGGCCCGAGAGTAAAAGATCACACCGGGACCCCCGCTCTGGACCCCAGGTAATTTAAGGCATTTTGGGGGGGTTCAGGAGGGTGGGGGATTTATTTTAAAGGGTTGGGGTGGGTTTTAGGGTTGTTTTAGTGTGCCGGTTTTTCCACCCTCCCCCTCCCCCGATTTACGATTTTTGACGATAAATCGGGGGAATTCCTATTGTATCGCGCTTCTAACGATTTTTGACGATTTAAAATATATCGGACGATATTTTAAATCGTCAAAAATCGATTCACATCCCTATTTAACAATGTCATCCTGCAGCTCCTCAAAATCAGCTTGTGTTTTAACTACTTTGAATAACTTTATTTCATCTGCAATCTGATCACCTCATTTATTGCTCCTTTTTCTAGATCATTTATGAATTACATTAATCAACACAGGTCCTGGTACACAACCCTCTCCATTGGAAAACTGATCATTTAGACCAGGAGTGGCCAACTCTGGTCCTCAAGAGCCACAAACAGGTCTGATTTTCAGGATATCCACAATGAATATCCTTCATATAGATTTGCAATCACAGCTTCCACTGTATGCAAATATATTTCATGCATATGCATTATGGATATCCTAAAAATCAGGCCTGTTTGTGGCTCTTGAGGACTGGAGTTGGCCACCCCTGATTTAGACTTACTTTCTGTTTCTTATCTCTTAACCAGTTATCAATCCACAATTTATAATTTCCTGAAGTCTCTCTCATATGGGACTTTATCAAATGCTTTCTGAAAGTCCAGATTCATTATAATTGACCAGCTCATCATTAAGTACATGTTAATTTATACCTTCAAAGAATTTGAATAGTTCGTAAAGCATGACTTCTCAGCTAAAGCCATGATGGTTGTTTTCTATTAAGCCATGTCTATCCATAAGTCCGGTAAGTCTTTTCTTAACTATAGTTTTTACCATTTTTCCTGGTATAAATGTCAGTTTACTAATATGTAGTTTCCTGGATCATTTCTGGAGCCTTTTGTAAAAACTGGCATCACTAAATACCTTCCAGTCTTCAGGTACAATGGCAAATATTAATGATATTTCACAGACTAACAGGAGAAATTTGTAATTTCATACCTGATTTCTTTCAGAACCTGGGGTAAATACCATCAGGTCCTGGTGATTTGTTACTATTTAGCTTGTTAGTTTACTCTAATACAGCCTCCAGTTTAACAGTGATTTGTTTTAATTCCTCTGACTTAGCTTTAAAGACTGTTTCAGTGCGGGTCTCTCGCCAACATCCTTTTAGGTAAACACCAAAGCAGAGAATTCAGTTAATTTTATGCAGTGGCTTTGCCTTATCTGAGTTCCCTTGTTCATCTAGTAGTCCAACTGACTCCATCACAGGTTTCTTGCTTTTGATGTATTTGAAAAAGATTTAATTATTAGCTTTTCTGCCTCTGTAGCAAGCTTCTTCACAAATTCTTTTTTTGGCCTACCATATTAAGGTTTTGCATCTACCTTGTCAGTGCCTATACACTTTCTTATTCTCATTTGGACTTGCTTTCTATTTTTTAAGAGATGTCTTTTTGGCTTTAATAGTTTCTTTCATAGCACCATTTAATCATGCTGGCAGTAGTTTAGCGCTTCTTTAACCTTTATTAATATGTAGAATACATTTTATCTGGACTTCCAAGATGGTAGTTTGAAAATAGACTCCATGCAGAACTTTAACCCTTGTAACTGCCCCTTTCAGCTTCTTCCTGACTAATTTTCTTATTTTATTAGTCTTTTTTTTTTTTTTTTATTTGAATGCTACTGCAGTAGGTTTACTTAATATTCTTCCTCCAGTGATTAGGTAAAATTTGATTGCATTAAAATCATCTACTATCACCCACTATTACCACCACAGTTATCCCTTGCCTCAGGTCCTACAATTCACTGAGAACTAACTAAAATAGGTTCCCCTTATCAGCTCCAGGACTAGCTGCTTCACAAAGCATTTATGGCATCTCTTTTGCATATCTTGATAAGTCATTCACCCAATCAAAACTGGGGTAATTGAAATCCTCCATTATTATTGTGCTGCCAAAGTTATTAGTTAGGTGGATGATAATAAACTCCTAGTGTTATACTCTCTCTCATATTACATGAAATTTCTATCCACAAAGAAACAGTTTGTTACTTGTTGAACTTTAATTCTGTGCTCTCCTTAACATAGCCACCCCACTTCAATATGAACTGTCATTTCAATATATTTTCTATCTTGCTATCACCATATCTCATTGGTTAATGGTTATCCTCTTTACACCAGATCTCTGAGATGCCTATTATGTATATCCTTTCATTTAGTGCCATACATTTTAAATCTTTTTTTTTTTTTTACTTCTGGCATTTGTGGACAGACAAGTAAATCTATGTTTTGTTTTGTTTGTATTTCTTTAATCACAGTCTGTTTATTGATAGCAATTAATTCAGATAATTTTGAAGCATGTCCTAGATACAGGATCACTCCTGTCGCTCCAAAATGATGGTCTTCTTTCTTGGAGACCTTGCTCCTTCAAAACAGCACAGGAGCTGCTAAAATGAAGGTGTGCCTGAAGGTCTCTTCTATATACCTCTCTGTCTGCCTCATGTTCTCCAGGTCTCCCACTCTAGCCTCCAGAGCTAGGAGGTCCTTGCAATGGAAAAAAAACATATGACCTCTCCCTAACAGGTATATAATCATATATATTGCACTTGGTATACAAGACTGGGTAATTCCCACCTTGGTTGCTGTCTGCATTCTTTTCTTTAAAAGTTATCAAAAATGATTATATTTTCTTCACTTTTTTGTTTATTCTGTAGACATATTCATATAACTGATCTATAACTTCTTTAACATTTATGTGAGGATATATTTTGCACTTATTTGTCTAAAGAACTAGTTGGGTCCTATTATGCAACTGGGCAATAGTCTATAAATGTATATTTGAGACGGGTGGGTAAAACAAACAAGATAACAGCTCTGCCACACTCTTAGTCAAATAGAATACTTTTAAAACTATCACACTCCCAAACAGAAAATAACATTCTTCAGAGATCAATCACACTCACAGCCAATTAGTATGCTTTTAAAATGTTATCACACTCCCAAACAGAAAATAATATATTTCTGAGTTCAAGAAAATTTAACACACAAATACCTTTTCAAAGTGAATGGGATCCATCAAGTATGCTCTGAAGGGGGAAGAGTCAGCCAGGGCGGTTCTCAATAACTCTAATCGCTGCAGGTCTATAGAGTAAAAAAAAAAAAAAAAATGGCATAAGAGACATTCAGCATTGTGATGCCAAAGCGCTCAGCTAATTAGGCACCTGTAATTCAAAGTTCCTGTAGCAGGATCTGACTTCCCATATTACCATTAAATTCTCAAGTCTTCTCTCATTTATCTACCGGTACAGATCCCTTACTATTTTGGTTGCCTTTCTCTGCCATCTTTCTGTCCTATCTTTCTTTTTTGAGATAGAGACCCCAGAACTGAATATTGGCTTCACCAATGATCTGTTTAGGAGCATTATCGCCTCATTTTTCCTGTTGGTTATGTGTCTCTCTATGCAGCCTAAAATCTCTCTGGTTCTAGTCACTGCCTTGTCACATTGCTTTGCTACACATTCAGATCATCAGACACTATCAACCCAGGGCCTCTCTCCCGGTTCATGAACATCAGTCTCTCTTGCCTTCCATCTCCTTTGGATTTCTGCATCTCAAATGTAAGACACTGCACTTCTTGACATTGATTCCCAGCTGCCACAATTTTGACCATGCCTCAACATTTTTTTAGATCACTTCACATTTTCTAAACTCCTTCAGGGGTGTGCACTCTTTTGCAGAACTTACTGTTATCCTCAAAAAGGAAAACTTATCCTTCTAACCCCTCTGCAATATTGCTCACAAAAATATTGAACAGAATCAGCCCCAAAACTGATCAATGAGGCACACCATTAATCACTCTTCTCTTCTCAGTATGCGTTCCATTTACCACTACCCACTGTTATCTGTCCCTCAACCAATTTCTAATCCATTCCATCACCTTTGCTGTTCATTTTATTCATTAGCCTCTTATGCAGGACTGATTCAAAAGCTTTGCTGAAATACAAATAAACCAGCTCAACTACCCACCCTTGATCTAATTCTCTAGTCACCCAATCGAAAAAAATCACATTGATTTGACACAACCTTCCTCTGGTAAAAATCATGGAGAGATTGCCAGAAATCCTCAAGCCTATTGACTACTATCCATCCAATACTGCTCCTCAATGTTAGCACAAATGACATTGCTAGTACCACACAGACCGTATCAATAGTGACTTCAGGGCTCTAGAAGGAACAGGTGCATAGGAGCTATTTTCCTCCATTCTCCCAATCAAAGATAAACACCTTAGTAGAGAAGCTCACATTCTGGAGACGAATTAATGGCTGTGTAGATGGTGTCGATGAGAACGTTTCAGCAGAAGTGAAAGGGCTGCTGAGCAGTAAGGGGAGGGAAACAGGGAACTGGTGGTAGCTGAGTAGGGAGGGGGACAGGGTAGGAAGGGGAGAGAGGGAACACAGAGAGAGTATGTAGGAGTGGGGATCGGGAAAGCTGAGCAAGGATGCGAGTGTGAGGGAATGATTGGAAAGGAGTACTGGGGAGAAGTAAGGGATGAAGGAGGCATGGAAGGGGAGAGACAGGGTACAAGAGCCATAATATTATAGTTTTGGGAATGTGCATTTTTTTTCTACCTCTGTACTTTGCTTAATGCAGGAGAAAATGTTTCTACTTCTCCAGTTTTGTATTGCTTGCAGAGTGGCTTTTTTGAGTTTCCATTCCAGTTTCTGTCTCCATATTTGTAATTTGTGGTCTTTTATTCTGTATTTGGTGAAGATCGGTTCTATATGTGTGGCAGTTATTTTACTAGCATGTAGGGATTTGTATCAGTCTTATTTGTTGTGTTTTCTCACTAGGACATCATTGATGGTGCACTGCTGCATTTTCATAGGTAGGGTTATTGCTGTTTGAGACCTCAGATTAATACTGCTGTGGTTTGGCATGTTTTCTATTTATGTGCTGAATGGTTTTGTTTTGTTTTTTATTCAGGTTTTGTATTTTACAATGTGCCTGGTAGTAGAGGGAGTTTGTGTTGCTGCTACTGAGATGACACCAAATTCACAATATCTTTTTTGTATGGTAAATTTTATGGGGAAATATCCTAGTTCTACTCTGCACCCATTGTTGAGAGGTTCCTGTGGATGCAGGGTATGTTTACATTTAGCCCTGTGAAAGTTATGTATTCATTATGTCACACATGTGAACATCATCTGTCAGGTGTGTCCTGACAGAAAAAAGGTGGAGATCCACTGTCCTGGACCTTGGGATGATATTTCAGGGACTGCTGAGCAGAGATGGGATCTATCAGTTGAAGAAGGGGAGCAGCATATTCCAACACAGATTGGCAAACCTACTGAGGAGGGCTTTAAATTAGGATTGTCGGGGATGGGTGAACAAAGTCCTAAGCTAAGTAAAATATTAAGCACTTGTATAGAAATGGGAAAAAGGGCAACATCTGGAAATCTATATACACGAATGCTCATAGTATAGTAAATAAAATCCCAAATATAGAGGCAGTCATGGAAGAAGCTGACTTGGATGTAGTGGCTGTCACAGAGTCCTGGTACACAGAAATCAAGGACCAAGTAGGAAGAAAGGGAGGAGATGTTGAACTATATATAAAATATAATATTAAACAACAGGATTTCAGGGTTTACAAGGTAAGGAGGCAGCACTGTGGATTAATCTAGAAAGAGGGAATGGAACATCTATTTATATTAGTTTAATATATAGATTTACATCACAAACAAAAGAAATGGATAGAGATTTAAAAGAAGAAATTCACAGAATTGCTATGAAAAGGGATGTTGATTGGGACATCCTGACTACAGAGTCTTCTAAAAGCAGGGAGGATCCTGGATTCTCTGCACGGGGAACTGTTCTGTCAACTGGAAACAGAATACACATGGAAGGAAGAGATACTGATGGTTACCAATGATGTTATAGTGATTATCTGGGATTCAGTGATTACTGGATGGTATGGTTCAGTATTAGAGTGCAGGAGATGAAGGTTCATTCAAAGGTGAGGGTTCTAGACTTCAGGAAAACTATATTAAAATGGGGGATTACCTCAATGAGTCGTTAGCTGGATGGGAAAATCTAGGGGAAGTAGAAGAGAAGTAAAACTACAAGAATACTTTAAAAGAGCAACTAACCTTTTTGTTAGGAATGTAAATAAAGGAAAGAGGAAAAAGAGGCCATTATGGTTTTCTGAAGTAGTAATTGAAAAGGAAAGGAAGAAAAAGTTAGTGTTCATAAATTACAAGAGATCGCAGACAGAGGAAGACAAGCGATAAAACTGGAAAAGGTAAGAGAAGCTGGGAAAGTCAGGAATGCAAAAATTTAAATGGAAGAAAAAAACAGCAAATACAGTAAAAAAGGAGAGACAAGACTTTTACAGATATGTTAGTGATAGGCATTGCGAGACTCCAAGCGAAAGAGAAGAATATGTAGAGGCAGAAGAGGAACATGCAAAACTCCATAACGCATACTTCTGTTCAGTGTTCATTGTAAAATGGCGAGGAGCAGGACCACATAAAATGAACAAAAGATTGGAAGTAAGGAAAACCTCAATTGATTTTCAGAAAAATGCTTTTGTGAATAGCTATCTAAACTTAAAAGTCGATAAAATGATGAAGCCGGATGGAATATATCAGAGGATATTAAAGGAAAGTTCTGGCAACTCCGCTGGCTGACCTTTGTAATGCTTCTTTAGAGAGGGGGCAGTTCCGGAGAACTGGAGATGGGCATATGTGGTTCCTATTCACAAACGTTGAAGCAAGGTGGCAGCTAGGAACTACAGGCTGATTAGTCTGACCTGGTGAGCAAATTAATGGAATTGCTGCTAAATCAGAGGATAATGCAGATTCTGGAATCCAATGGAAGCATGGTTTTACCAGAGGTAGATCTTGTCAGGTGAATCTGATCAATTTCTTTGGTGCTAGATGTAGGGTTCCTGGATTTTAATAAGGTTTTTGAAACTGTTCCACACAGACAATTTATAAATAAATTGGGCACTCTTGGTATGGGCCCTAAAGTAACTGACTGGTTTAGAAACTGGTTGAATAGGAGGCATTAAGAAAAATGTAAGGAAGGTCCAAAATGACTGGAACAAGGATCCATCAGAAGAAAATAAGATAAAACATAAGCATTAGCAAGGTAAATGTAAGACAATGATAAGACAGGCTAAGAGAGAATTTGAAAAGAAGGCAAACCTGTGAGCATCATCTGTCACACAAAAATTGTGGAAGCTGTTATAAAGAATAAAAACCACAGAACATTTAGATATGGTTTAATGGGACACAGCCAGCATGGATTTACCCAAGGGAAGTCTTGCTTCACAAATCTACATTTTTTTTGAAGGGGTGACTAAACATGTGGACAAAAGTGAACCGGTAGATGTGGTGTATTTGGATTTTCAGAAGGCATTTGACAAAGTCCCTCATGAGAGGCTTCTAAGAAAACTAAAAAGTCATGGGATAGGAGGCGATGCCCTTTTGTGGATTACAAACTGGTTATAAGACAGGAAACAGAGTAGGAATAAATGGTCTGTTAAATGTTTGGGTAATTGCTAGCTACTTGTGACTTGGATTGGCTAGTGTTGGACACACGATGCTGGGCTTGATGTACCCTTGGTCTGGCCCAGGATGGCATGTTCTTATGTTCTTATGTAACAAAGGGTAGTAATAAATAGAGTTCACTCTGATGATGAGGCGTTACTAGCGTTCTTCTACAGGATCAGTCCATGGTCCAGTTCTTTTCAACATCTGTGTGAGCGACATTATGGAAGGATTATCCGGAAAGATTGTCTTTTTCCTGATACCAAAATGAGCAACAGGGTAACAGCCAGAAAGGTGTTGAAAACATGAAGAAGGATCTAATAAAGCTAGAGGAATGGTCTAGAGTTTGGCAGCGAAGATTTAATGCTAAAAATGCAAAGTTAAGCATTTAGGGTAGAAAAATCCAAGAGAGAGGTTCAGTATAGGGGTGAAATTCTCCTAAGCATGAAAGAAGAGCAGGATCTAGTTGTGATCGTATTTGATGATCTTAAGGTGGCAAAACAGGTGGTTGGGCATCAGCAAAGCCAGAGAGATAATTGCTTGCATAGGGAGAGGAATGGACAGCAGAAAATGGGAGGTGATATTGCCCCTATATAGGTCATAATGAGACTTAATTTGGAATACCATGTACAATTCTGGAGACCTCACCTTTAAAAGGATATAAACCCGATGGAGGTAGCCCAGAGGGTGGCTACTAAACTTAGTAGTCTTTGTTCTAAAGTATATAAACTGAATATGTATACCCTCGAGAAAAGGTGAGATAGAGGAGACAGAGACAAAGGGATGAGGATGAAAGGGGGTAGGACTCAGGAGTATTCTAAGGAAATATTTCTTTATAGAGAGGATAGTGGATATATGGAACAGCCTCCCTGTGGAAGTTGTGGAGACCAGAAAAGGGGATCTGTGAGGGAGTGATAGGGATTGTAGAGCTGAATTAATTAGTATGGATGGGCAGACCTGATAGGCTGAATGGTCTTTTCTGCCTTCATGTTTCTATGTTTAACTCCTTCTAATTTTTCAATACCACCTCTAACCTTCCTCCTTTCTCTGACATAATAGAAAAATCTTTTGTCACCTCCATTTACCTCTTTGGTGATTCTTTCTTCAACTTGAGCTTTTGCTATGTTGATTTCTTTCCTCATCTCTTTCAGCTTCACCAGGTCTTCTCTGTTTTTTAGATCCTTTGTACTTTTTGAATGCTGATCTTTTTGCCTTTATTTTTTTTTTTTTTAGCTACCTCTTTGGAGAGCTATATCAATTTCGTTTTTCTCTTACTTTTATTTACTTCTCTTCCATAAAGGTTTGTTGTCATTATTAGAGCTCTTTTTAGTTTGGCCCACTGTAGTTCTAATTCACTGTTCTTCTTCCAGCCTCCCATCTTCCTCTTCAGGGTACATCCCTATTTTACCAAAGTCACTATTTTTTATGTCCAGGTTTTTGAGTTCTGCATGATTTCTCTGCGCCTTGGCTGTTATTTCGCACCTTACCAACTGATGTTCATTGGTGCTCAGGTGGGTACCTACCTGGACATAAGAAATATTCTCTTCATTTGCAAGTACCAGGTCCAGTACTGTTCTTCTCTCATAGGATCCATCACTATTTCTTTGAGAAGTTGCATTTCTGAAGAAATGATCAGACTTCTTTTCACAGGTGATAGCCATGATCGATCATTTAAGGGAGATTCCAATGAACATAAGATTTGCCATATTAGATCAGGCCAAAGGTCCATCAAGTCCACTATCCTGTTTCCAATCCAGGTCACAAGTACCTGGCAGGATCCCAAAAGGCTGATAGATTCCAAGTCCACCTTAATAATGGTTTATGGAAATTTCTTCTAGGAACTTTTTTAAATCCAGCTACATTAACAGTTTTTACTACATCCTCTGACCACAAATTCCAGAGTTTGAGTAAAAAACATGTTCTCTTATTTGCTTAAATATTTGTCACCTCATAACTTCATTGCATATTCCCTAGCCTTTGTACTTTTTGAAAGGGTAAACAACTGATTCATGTTTACCCAATCCATTTCACTCATTTTATAGACCTCTACCATGTCCCCACTCAGCCATCTCTTCTCCAAGCTGAAGAGCCCTAACCTCTTTAGCCTTTCCTCATAACTAAATTGTTCCATCTTTACCATCTTGGCTGCTCTTCTCTGTATCTTTTGTGATTCTGCTATATCTTTTTTGACATGTGGTGACCAGAACTGCACACAATGCTCCAGATGAGGTCTCACCGTGGAGCGACACAGAGGCATCATGATATTCTTTGTTTTATTCCCCATTCCTTTTCTAATAATTACTAACATTCTATTTGCTTTTTTTTTTTTGCTGCTGCTGCTGCACACTGAATAGAAGATTTCAACATATTATACCAATTACACCTAGATCCTTTTCCTGAGTGGTGACTCCCAATATGTAACCTTGCACTGTGTAGCTAGAATTTGGGTTGCTCTTTCCTACATGCATCCCTTTGCACTAGTACACATTAAATGTCATCTGCCATTTGGATGATGATCCAAACTTCCTTCTGGGGATGACAACTGCTCTGAATTTGATGATCATATCTCTCATGAAGGAAAGGGGTTGGTGGTGTCAGCAGCCAGATTTCCAAGTCCTCCAATGGTACTAGGGTGAAGAGCATCTTGTGGCCGGCATGGCAGAAGCAGACCTACGGCTTAACAGTTCAGAGAACAGCAACTACCACTCTCTGAGAACATCCCAGATGCTGCCACCAAGAGAATCAGAAATGACAGGTTGTGGCAAAAAAAAAACTCCACAGCTGGTGTGTATAACTGCTAAAGACATTGTGCACGAACAAGATCAGCCAATATGAGCACTCCAAAAGGGCAATATTAAAAAAAAAAAGTCTGCCCTATTTATGTTGAACAGTATTTGTGAGCAAAACTAATGGGGAGGTAGAGCATAAGCTCAGTGAGTGGAATGAAAGTCATCTTTATAAAAGAAAAACATATAAGTAGCTTGATGATACTGAACAGAAGTCATACATAGGCCTCCTCATTCCAATTGGCTTGCTCCATTATAAAACCCTGAAAAAGGTTGTGGAAAAGCTAGGCACAGGATGTCCTTGCTTTTGTACTACAATTAGTCTGGAAAGATTCCAACAAATAGAGGGGCACATGAGCTGCATAATAAAGTTACATGGGAGGAAATGAGAGAGTTGTGGATATGTTTGCTGCCTTCTGAGATACGTAGACACTGTTTGTGGAGGAACTTCGAGAATGGTATATGCCTAACCGTGGATGAGCAGCTGGTAGTTTTCAAGGATCTCTGTCCTTTTAGACAGTATGGGGTAATTTTCAAATATATTTCTGTGCATAAGACAGGACCGACAAGCGACTGCGGGGAGGGCCTCCTTTAACATGGCGCCTTACCTGGGCGGTTAGTCCACGTGGTTCTCACGGCGTCGGCATGTCTTTCCCCGGGGAAGGGAGACGTGCGTGACGTGGTGACGTCACCACATCAGCGCATTGATGCGCGGTGACGTCGTGAGGCCGAGGTCCTTAAAACCGCGGTGAGCGCCAGGCCAGGCCTCTTTGCATGGCTGGCGCTCACGTTTTCTCCCATCCACCCAACAAAAGGGGAGAAGGAGGGGGCAGAAGAGAAGGGCAACCAAGGGCAGTAGGGATGGACAGTCAGGAATTAATGTTAGAAAGCGAGGTTTAAGAATGTATAATATGTTGCAGCACAGTGGTTGGTGTGGATACCCGAGTCGGTAGGCAAAGAGGGGCCTGGAGGACACAGTGTGGGCAAACCAGAGGTCCTAGGGGATGGAAGAGTGCGTATAGGTAGGCGTGGGCTGCCCAGAGGAATGGCCCCGTGGCTTGGACACGGCAGGGGGCCACCATGGCTTACATGGTGGATGCCGGCACAAAGCCCGGGACGGTAATATGTACAGACGCACCAACAACTCAGGTACTGGGAATCTGTTTATGTTAATAGTTAATAAAAGCTGCGGCCTGTTTTTCACCAATCTTGGAGTATGTGTGTTATTTTATGCGGTATGACGAAGGGCCGGGGGGGAAGAGCGGACACGAGGGTGCAAGCTGCCAATGTTAAACACTTTTATGCTCAGAAATAAGGTTTTATAAAATTGCCTGACCAATGTACAGGTAAATTTGCATGCATATGTCATGTTTGCGCGTAAGTTTCAGCAGCATAGGCATAGCAGATAAAACTGCTAAATGAAAATCTGACCTAACTAGGCAATATCAGGAGAAACAAGGTTAACATTCCAAATGAAAGGCAGCCTCATCTCCATACCTGGGAACTTTCCGGATTTAGCCCGGAGACTCCGGAAATTTAGACAAATTTCCGGGTCTCCGGGCAGGACGGTAAAATCTCCGGGCCGTTGCTATTTCCGCATCTCTCGCGAGAGAGAGAGAAAGAGAGAAAAATAATAAAGGCAAACATGATGACTATATATACACCACAGTAAGAGCACACGTTCAACTCAGGGTGGGGGCAGGGTTTCATTTGTCTGCCTGATGAATTGATGATTAATATTAAATATTGATACTGATTATATTGATTGAATAATAGTGAATTGAATAATAGTGATGAATTGGTGATTAAAACAATGACTATGAATATATGAATGATAATGATGGTGCTTCCCCCCCCCCCCCGCTAATCTTGAGAAATCTCAGGGTGAGCAGGATTCAAAAGTCCCCAGGTATGCTGATCTCAAAGGAAAGAAAGCCGCATCAATTTTTGCATGTCATGAGGCTTTCAGCTTAGTTTTATATTTGCCCAGAAGTCTAAAGCAGTAATGTTGCTATCAACAATGTACATGTAGTACCCTCCTAATTTGCTCTTAAGGTTCTGACAAAGAAGGAAGGACAAAGTGTTTTACTGCTGCTGACCCACTCAACATGGCTACTCTAACCTGTCATTGCATCATAAAGCCACACCCTGTTTCAAGAGACTTGATTTTATGAACCAATCAGTAAAGGGAGAGTCTTTCGAAAGTGGCCTGCTGGAGGGTTTTGTTTTTTTTCCCCAAGAGGGAATGAGAGAGAAAAAACAGGCTGCTCAGGTTGGGGAAAGGTTTGCTAATCTATGTGGAGATCTAGAAAGTGAACTCCCTACTTAATTCGAGCAGTTACACACAGAGCAGACAGAAAGCACATCACTGAGTCTCCAATGTCCTGCTGGAAGCTGCTTTAGTTGAAGAGTTGTATCAAGGCTCAGAACAAGCAGTTCTGAGTCAGAGGAGTCACTGGATCCCTGAGAGCTGTACTGAAAACTGTTTCTGCTGTCTCTCCAGTCGTGGATAAAAGGCTTCCAGATTTGCTGGTGTGAAGTACGAGTCTTCTGTGACCCAGGAAGAGGGAATAGACATTGAGCACAAGGCTCTGGGTTAATCTTTGTTTTTGAGCTGCTGTTACCCTATTGTGACTTTACTCATTGTATCAAAGAAAGTTAACTGTCTGCAGCATCTATAAACCGTGGGATTACAAACCAACCCAAATCTAAGCTGTCTACTCCTTCATTCCTCAACCCTATCACCGTACCCCTGGGGGTGTAAGACCTCCTCCTTTTGCAACAGCATTGTGCTACAATTTGATCTGCCACGCCCAGAAGGTTAAGGGCCTTTTCACATGGCTGCTGATTCCCGGATTCAAGGAACTCTACATATTGAGTGCACTCCTGTGAAAAGGGTGGGGAGAAGCAATTATCTCTGTTTATGCATGAACAATATTGGCCCCAGCAGTTAGTGGAGCAGTATATCCACTGCTGGGGAAAACTAGTGAGCTCACTGATAATTCTACGGTATACCAGGCCTGGGTACCAGCAAATACAAAGTTTTATTACTTTAATGATTAATTTATTTTTTAGTTCAGAATGTTATGTAAGACTGCTCATATTCATTATGGAAGTGTGTGTATTGGCATGTGTGATAGATTACTCTAAAGCTGAACATACTGTTTATGGATTTTAGCACTGGCATATGTGCTTAACCTTTTGTTTATGCACAGCTTTTGATGCAGTTGTCTTTTACAATAATAAATTAATTCTAAAAAACCTAATCAAGTGGTTAGAAATGCAAGCAAAATATAAATCCTCCAGACATGAGTGGCTGAGATCAAAATTATTTATGTGTGTATATGTATCAATGAAAATGACCATCATATATAAAGACGCCATCAAGTACTCATCTTTCGAGTCAACATAGTCTTAACAAAGACTGTGTCTATAATATAATCATAAGTCATAAAGTCCCAAAGTATTTCATATAGTTTTTTTCATAAGTTTTACTTGCAATTAAAATAACAGCTTCAAGTTGCATTTAGATCTTCTGAAATATCGATTGTTTGATGAACGCCACCCGACACCGTCACAGTGTTTCATGTGGTCTGCTTCAGGGGCATATAAAAATGCTGGTTAGAAGAGAGTCTGGACCCTAATTTTGTAATGGCAACGTATAGTTTCAATTGATACAGTCATAAGATCATTTAATACATTTCCAAAGTACATTTCCCAGAATACCAAACAAATGTGTGCTGGCATGGCTATTATGAATTGCTTAAACACAGGAACATTAAAAATGCATATGATTTAGTATCCATGATCTTACAAAGTCCATTTCATTTACCCAGTTTGTCAGCATCTATATCAGGTCAAGACTGGTACATCGAAAAAGTCAGCTATTTAAATCACATAGGGACGGTTCTTAAACCAGCATCATCATAAAGGGGATATTAGCATGAGAAAAATATTAGATGGCATGCCAGTCAATATCCTCATTTAATTAATTCAGAGACACAGTGTTTAATTTGAAAATCAGTCTCTGTTTGATACAGTTGAGCATGGAAGCCGCATCGCCTCCTCTTGCAGAAACTCGGACTGCTTGCCATACAGATCATTTCAAACGTGTGAAATTATGTTGGTGTTCTGCGCAATGTTTCACTAGAGGTGCACTGGGAGTAAATTATTGATCCTACTTCGATGTTCCCTTAAATGTATCCGAATGCAATGACTAGTGTCCCCTATATAAATTAGAGGACCTTGATGCATATAGATTACATTCATCGTTGAGCAGTCAGAATACAATTGTCTAAGCCTTCACATTAGATGCTGGATGAGTCTATACTTGGCCAGTGATAGTACTCTCACACATGTCACACTGTTCATACTTATAATGACCCATCCGTTCAACGTCTTGGGTGACAGTTTGAAATAGCAACGCTTACCACTTGTTCTTTTAGATTGCATCCCTGTTTGAGTGCAAAACGAGGAAAGTTCCATAGCAAAGGGTGTAAAGATAGGATTTGCCAAAAGTAACCCAGACCACTTTTTGGGTTACTAATAGGTCCTATAACTGCCTAATGCAGTTAGAGAGATAGTTAGGAGAGTACCCACTCAAGGACAGCCCTCCCACTGACAGAGCTGTAATGAATATCCTTGGTCCTGAGCTTTTATAGCAGAGCTCTGACATAGGCTCTGGGGGCAGTATTATTTGGAAGTCAGAGAGAAAGGTTGTATTATTACCTAAGTTGGATTTGGGTCTACATGAAGCTTCAGAAACCCTCTGAGACCCCTCCAGGTCAGGCTGCTATACTCTGCTCACGAGGTGCAGAGTGGCTGCTCTGGGACTAATTGGGGATTTTGAACATTTATGTAGAGTAGCCCTGCTGGAGGCCTGGACTTTTCTGGAGGGATTAGGGAGCCCTGATCTGAAGACGCCCAGTGTTTAGGGAAGATCTGCCCTTCATTTGAGCCTCAGAGAGGAAGGGGGGTGTAGTTCCACACTGCAGAGGATTTCCTGATTATCTAAGTTGGGGAAAAAGATATGTTTTCCACAATCTGGGAGGAAGTGTTTTTCTGCCCCTCAAAGGGACTGGAAAATCCTGCAGTCCAAGGATTCCTACCACCTGGGATCCCACCAAAAGATTAATCTACTGTGAAAAAAAAATACACATTCAAGGGAGGACAACCATCCGGCATCTACCAGAGCAGTGGTTCTCAACCTTTTTTCTGTCGGGACACACCTGACATGGTTATCATGTGTGACACACTGAACATGATCGTCACGGGGCTAAATGTAAACATATACTCTGTATCTACAGGAACCGCCCTGCCCTCCCCCCCCCCCAATAATGGGTGCAGAGCAGAACTAGGACATTCCCTGTTCAATTTACCATACACAAAAGATATTTCTGGTGTCATCTCAGTAACAGCAATATAAACTCTCTCCTACCAGGTGCAATAGCCCTCTTTCTGAAAAAACAATAATTTACCACCAATACATGTCCTATTGAGAAAACACAACAAATAATATTGATACAAATGCCTACATGCTAGTAAAAAACCTCACCTCAGTCACACACACAGATCGACCGTCACCAAGTACAGAAAAACTGCAAATTACAAATATGGAGACAAACTGGAATAGAAACCCAAAAAAGCCACTCTGCATTCATTGCAAAACTGAAGAAATGGAAACAGAAATATAGCACCTAACAGACTCCCAGGATCTGCAATAATGTACACAAACTAATGCACTAAAAGTTAAACCTGCATTATTGAACTTATTCAAACAGTAACAGCCCTACCTATGAAAAGATAACACTACAAATATTTAACCAGGCCCTAAACACCAATACACCTCCTATAGATCCCTACACAGAAACTACAAGCTTGCAGAATACCCTTACCTGGGTCACACACACAGAACACAGACTCTCACTAAATACAGAATAAAGTGACCATCAAGTTAATGTTTTTGTTTTTCCATTGTTGCACTACATACACTCAGTTTGGCTTCTTGCAATTTCCAGTTCAGTTTTTGTCTCCACATTTCTATTTATACATTTCCCAAGTAATATAAAATAATAATTCTAAAACTAGAATAATAAATATAAATGTTTCAAAACTGATAAACAGAATAACATCCAATCATTAAAAACTTACAAAATTATTACAAATTCTCTAAACACCAATAAAATATTTCAAACAGCAGACACATCACATAATACCTGAATGTAATCTACTTTGACGTGCCGAAAAAGTGTGAAAACCAGAATATAAAAACCTAAATGAAAAAAAAAATAATACCCAATAATTAAAATGGCAGTCAATCAAGGAAGATAAACTTAAAATGCCACCTTTACTTACTCTCTCCAGCAACTCTCCTACTCCTTTCCATTGCAGGCCAAAAGACAGATGCACCTAGATGTCCGGTTCTTTATGGAGTTCTGAAGGTTCATAAGACACTAACCAATTGTCCATGTAAACCGATTGTGTCAGCCAATGGGTCTCTTTTGGAACCCTTGGCCGTGTTTTTAAATATCTTTTTACGTATGTACATGCAGTCATTAAAGATCATTTTTACAAGATTCATCACATAAGCTAGAGAAATTGAATGACGTGAGCTTTATTGCTGGAATCACTATTAGTCAATCTAGATGTATAATTTCTCTACACAAACATTTCACAGGAGGCAGCATTACAACTCGTAGAAGAAGTATATGTTTATCGTCTCCATCCACAACGTGTACCCACACACATTTGTTAGAGCTGGCCAAGCTAGTATGTGAAAATTATTTTTCTTTTGGCACTCAGTTTTTCTATCAGAAACATGGGGTGCTATGGAATCCCCAGTGGCCCCAGATCTGGCCGACATCTATGTTTCATGGTTTGAAGAAACATATATATACTGTTCGCCTGACTATCAATATATTCCTTTATGGATGAGATATATAGATGAATAGTTTCCATCTGGGAAGCTCTGAACAAAATTTACTTACTTTTCACTTTTGGCTTAACAATCAAAATTTGAAGTTTTCAATATAATAGAGTAAAGAATGAATTTCATTTTTAGATATAATTATTGATAATAGAGGTGACAATATAGTCACGGATTTATACCAAGGGCCATGTGAAAGAAACAATCTCTTAAAATTTCAAAGTCACCATCTGAGACCTTTCTAGAGAATTTACCAGTTAGTCAATTCTTATGAACACATAGAATATGTACAGACATATCTCAATTTCTGTTTCAATCCAAGGATCTGACTCAGAGGGTTTTGGAGCACAGATATCCTCGTAGAGCGATCAGACAGGCATAAATATGGGTGAGATTTTCTGATAGATCACAATTATTAAGTTATAGAACCAAACCAGTGCAAACAGGTGAAATTACATGTGTTCTTAAATTCACGAATCGCGCATTTGAGGTAATATCTATTATCAAGTGACATTGGCAAATCCTATCTTTACACCCTACACTATAAAACTTTTTTCGTTTTGCAAGACGTTGAAAGGATGGGTCTTTATAAGTTGTCAGTGTAACATATGTGAGAGTACTATCACCGGCCAAGTTTGGACACATCCAACATCTAATGTGAAGACTTTTAGACAATTGTATTCTGGACTGCTCGATGATGAATGTAAACTATATGCTTCAATGCCAGTGTCCTCTAATTGATATAGGATGCACTAGTCATTGCATTCTGATATTTTTAAGAGAACATCAAAGTAGGATCAATAATCTTAGTCCCAACATAATTTCACAATTTAAATGGTCTGTATTGCAAACAGTCTGGGTTTCTGCAAGAGGAGGCGATGTGGCTTTCATGTTCAACTATTTCAAACACAGACTGATTTTCAAATTAAACACTGAGGCTCCAAATGGATTAAAAGAGGATATTGATTGGCATACCATCTAATATTTTTCTCGTGCTAATATCCCCTTTATGATGATGCCAATTTAAGAACTGGCCCTTTGTTTAGATTGACAGCTTATGTCCTGTTTTGATTCTGCTTCCTATCAGCTATACCATTTAAATAGCTGACACTTTCGATGTATCAGTCTTGACCGGATACAGATGCCAACAGGCTGGGTAGACAAAACAGACTATGTAAGATCATGGATAATAAATCACATGCTTTTTTAATGTTCCTATGTTTAGGCAATTCATAATAGCCATACTAGCACATATTTGTTTGGCATTCTGGGAAATGTTCTTTGGAAATGGATATTATCTGGCATCTGTATAGTTTGACTCCATACATTGCCTTTACAAAATTAGGGTTGAGACCCTCTTCTGTTATTTTTGTATGCCCCTGATGCAGATCACCTGAAACCCTGCAACAGGGTCAGGTGATGTTTGTCAAACAATCAATATTTCGGAAGATCTACATGCAACTTGAAGTTATTTTAATTGCAACTATAACTTAAAGAAAAAAATATATGAAATACTTTGGGACTTTATTATAGGCAGCAGTCTTTTTTAAGACTATGTTCACTCGAAAGATGAGTACTTGATGGCTTCTTTATATGATGGTCATTTGCATTGATTATATATACACATATATATACATATATATATATATATATATATACAGATATAATTTTGATCTCAGCCACTCGTGTCTGGTAGATTTATATTTTTCTTGTAATAATAAAGCAGCATTGTTTTATTCCAGAGTTTTTTTGGTTGGTTCACAGGGACAGCACCCCTTCAAAGTCTGGGTGGGGCTACATACAAATACATGACAGTAGTTGGATAGGAAAGAAAACCACTTACCCTTATGAACTATAACAAATCCAACAGTGGGGTGGACAACCTGGATCACTTGGTACATATGACTACTAGAAAACTCAGTACAAACAGGTGACAATGACAATGTTTTTCAATTTGATTGATGTTGCTGCAATTGCCAGCTTTGCTGTTTGGATAACAAATCATCTTTTTTGGAACAGTAGATTACCTCAAGAAAGATGGTGCCTCTTCCTTACTCAGCTGGGAGGGCAATTGATTGATGAACTGATCAAACAAGGACTACAAAATATCAATAATCTAACCAGGCCAAACAGAACTGCATTGATTGCACTGGACTACAAATTGTACTGAGGGTAAAGGGCATGGGGTGTGCTGTCAAATCCATAGTAGCAGTCCGCAAAAGGTTTGAGCAGGGAGAGTACATAACTGCTAAAGCTATGTTCTGATAGTGTTCAGTGAAAAAAATGTTATTTTTATCTTATTACTTGATCCCTTCTATCTGAGTCACTAAAAAAATGTTTATTCGTGAGAAAAAGGTATTTTTTCCTAAGTTTACAGAAAATAAAAATATGGAAAATAAGGATTTTCTTTATCAAATAAAAAGTTTAAGTGTATTTTGCATTATTTGTTAGTTATTTAGGTTGGGGTCCAAAAGGACTCCAGAATTGCACAACTGTCAATTTCAGGGTCCAAATGTCCCCAAAATGGTATAAACGGTTTTCTTTTCAAGACAGGAAGTGAGGGTTAATATGGCAATCTTTGCATTTCTTTTTCTGGAGTATGAGGCTGATCCGTGAGCACAGGGAGAGAGATCTGGGCAATCATTTCAAATACACTGGGAAGGAAGAGAAGAGTATGACAGTCCCACAGGGTCCGACCATACAAAGAAAACCTCTCAGAAAATCTAAAATGAAAGAGAACTTCAGAGGAAGGAAATCCAGAAGGCTTTTTCTGGGGCCGACGACAGACTTTGCTGGCTATGGGTGCAGGAGGTGCGGCTGCAAGAAATGCCAAAGATCCTGGAGCACACAGGCCATGTGCCCTTCTCTTTTATTCATGTTCAGTTTTATCCAGTCTTTACAGTGTAAAACTTCTACACCAGTGTCATACATGTGTCCTGCTCAGAATGACAACACAGCCCTTTTTCTCAGCATCACAGTCACAGCAGGTTGCCAACCGGATCCAGGCCACCCTGTTCTAAGTTTAGCCTGTTTCCTGAAAAGAAATGCAGTTTCAATTTCCTAAGAAAAGCTGAGCACCACAAGACCATGCAGATAACCGGGGTAAAACCCGGACCAGATCTATCTGTCCTGAAAAAACATAGGCTGGCTGCTAATCCTACAAGTAACACTGGATCACCAGATAACTCCGGATAAGCCAGTCCAGGTGCAGTTCTTACCTCTCTATGAAAAGCAGCACTGAAAGTCCAGTCAAAGGATGGATTTAAACCCAAGATGGGCTCCATCCGTTCCCAAATGTGGGAAGGTGGGCAGAGCTACATCCTGCCACCACAAATTAGTAAGCAAGCTACCTCCAGACTGTTAAATAAAGCACAACAGGTTTTTGGTTTTTTTTCTGAACAGCTGAAACCACAAGTGTAAGTACTGCACCCACAGATCCCCCAGAACAGGAGCAGGAGATGGGCTGGTCAGTGGCCGTGCTCCCAACTCCACTTATTTTAAACATTAAATGTTTATTATGTTTTCCTGGGAAATGCATTTTGTTTTTCTTGGTCCTAAATTTAGGAGGGCTTGGCTCAAATGAGACACGGGTCAAGTGCCCCTGCGAGTCTTCAGTGTGGGGGCTGGCTTGGAAGAGGTGCGGTGAAATGGCTTCCCAGCAATGAGCTGAAGCCGCAGTGCTGTCCCAGGGGCTCCACGTTGCTGGTAAGGGTGGGGGGTAGGGGGGCCCTTTGTTTGGATAAGAAGCAGAGAACTGTAGCACAGAACCGAGGGGCTGCTTATTCTCATTTGTGTAGAACTACAAGGTGTAAGCAGTGCTTCACAGAGACACATAAGAGACCGTCCCTGTCCCTTGGAGCTTATAATCCTATCAAGACATACAGATAAAAGTTAAACAAAATGCTTTGAGTTCAAATAAAGAGGCCATGATTGGGGCAAACTAAACCAGGTGGGTTACATGTTAGATTAATTGAGGAAGGGATAACTTCAATTGAGTGAAAGGGTTGCAAGGAATGAGGCCACTTAGGAGTCTATATAATGGGTGGGACTAAGCCCTTTCCAAACAATACAACACTCCGATACCCTAAAATCATCACCTAAACTCATCAGCATTTCAAGCCAGCGTCACACACGTCTCTGCAATTTTTGACAATCCACTGGAAACAGAAAGCAGATTTAAAGATGAAATGTCAAACAAATTATACACAGTGCAAAAGCAAACAAATAAATAATTGGCACTTCCCTTCGAAGACAAAATGTTTCCTTCCACCTTGGCGTCCAAACATTTCAGAGCTAGGAGAACAATTTGCAAAAGCAACATATGCAAGTAAAGGGGCTTTTTGAAAACTGCCCATCCTGCATGCAAGTTAGAGAATGCGCGTTGTTTCACAAGGCGTGCATTTTTTCCTGCATTTTCATGCAAGTGTTTGCGGGCTGAGGTTAGGCCTGGGAGGGCAAGGATGCACATAGCTTTGCATTTTCAAAACTAGGAGTGCTTTTTGGGCCAGGAAAAGCAGGTGCAAATCTCTGTTCATGCTGGGTTCCTTGGGTAATTTTCAAAGGAAATTAAGCATAAACATTCCCTTTGAGAGGTAGTGCAAAATCTGCAGGTAAAAGTACCCAATGGGCTTTGCACTGCCTGCACAGCTTTGAAAATCCCACCCCTCCCCCCAGGCAATTTTCAAAAGCCATTTAACTGGATAAAAGGGTTGTCTGAAAACTACTCACCAAGTGCACTTGTAAAAGTATGTGTGGACATCAAAGCGTGCACGTTTACCCACGGGAATAAAAAAAGGCAGGCACAAGGTGGAGTTAGGTCAGGGGAGGCAATAACATGTGTAGTTTCACAGTTTCAAAACTACATGTGCTGTCTGTCATGGGGAAAAATGCCTGAAGAAAAGCAGGTGCAAAGTTTTCTGGGTTCCTTTTCCTGGGCAATTTTGAAAGATCATCCCTTCTCTTCAAGAGCTGGTGCAAAATCAAGGAAAAGTGCTCACAGACTTTTCACCTGTCTACAGAATTTTGAAAATTGCTCCCATATGTGTTAACGCACTTAAAGAAAGGCATAACTTGATCCAAAAAGTGGACAAGCATGAAACCACACAACAGCCACCAGAAGTTAAGGTATCTTGGAAGTTGGAGGGAGAAAGGGTCCTTTGCTAAGATGTAGAATTGAGTGAGCTGATAATGTAATTTAGTGCTACAGGGATTGTTTTGCAGTAGGAAACTGGAAAAATTACTTACCTGATAATTTTGTTTTCCTTAGTGTAGAAAGATGAACCTAGGACCAGTGGGTTTATGCACCCCTGCCAGCAGATGGAGACTGAGCAAGCTGACATCACAGAATACATAACACTGCAGTAACCCCGCAGCCAGTATTCTCTTCAAAAGCATCTGTGGACATACTAGCAAAAAACTTGATTAAAAACAGGTAACCAGAATTGTACTCAACTAACCATAAACAATGAACTAACATAAGATTCTAGTTACCCCAAGCTAGGGACTGGATGAACACTTACCAGTAATCCCTTGGGACCCTGAGCCCCACAGGAGGACTATTGACACGTTCATGTGGCAGCCGAGGGCGGGAAGCTGAGTCAATCTGTCTACACTAAGGAAAACAAAATTATCAGGTAAGTAATTTCTCCATTTCCTTGCATGTAGACAGATGGACTCAGGACCAGTGGGATGCACCAAAGCTACTCTCCAACAGAGTGGGAGGCTGCCCACGGTCCAGTTAACACCGCACGTGCAAAGGCTGCATCCTCCCGGCCTGCACATCCAGACGATACAACCTGGAAAAAGTGTGTAAGGAGGACCATGTCACAGCTTGGCAGATTATCAATTGTCAACAGACTAACGTCCGCCCATGACACTGCCTGAGCCCTAGTGGAATGAGCCCTAACCTTAGGCAACTGCTTTCCAGCATCCACATACACGGCCATGACCACCTCCTTAATCTAACAAGCTATGGTAGCCTGCGAAGCTGGAGCACCCTTCTTACTTCCACTATGGAGAACAAACAGGTGGTCCGTCTTTCAAAGAGACCTCTAGATACCGCACAACAAGATGCTTAACATCCAAGGAGTGCAAAAGGTGAAACTCCTCCATATCCCTGATAGCAAGGAGATTGATTGATTCAAATGAAAGTCCGAGACTACCTTGGGCAAAAAGGATGGAACAGAAGCAGTTGTAATGTCCCTGGAGTCACCTGAAGGAATGGCTCCCGGCAAGACAATGCCTGCAGCTCAGAAATCCAATGTGCATAATATATATAGCCACCAGGAACAGAGTCTTCAAAGTCAACAACCATAACGAAAGGCTACTCAGTGGTTGGAACGTAGGGCCCGCCAAAAAGTCTAGCACCAGATTAAGACTCCACAATGGAACCGGTAACCTCAAGGGAGGCCTAAGGTGCTTCACTCCCTTCAAAAAACGGGCCACATCAGGATGACACAACAAGGAAACACCATTCACCAGGCCTCTGAAACAGGCAAGAGCCGCAACCTGCACCTTCAAGGAATTAAGGGCCAAGCCTTTATTCATCCTGCAAAAAAATCCTGCAAAAAATCCAGATTGAGAGGGATCTTAACTGAATGAGGAAGCCCACTCCTGACACCAGGCCTCAAAAACTCTCCAAACCCGCACATAAGCCAAGGAAGTGGAGAACTGGCGAGCATGGAATAAAATGGCAATCACCGCAGAGGAATAACCATGCTTTAACAGGCAAGCCCTCTCAAGGGACAAACCGTAAGACAGAATCGAGTAAGATATTCGTGAAGAATCGGTCCCTGCTGAAGCAGATCCATGTGCGGCAGAAGAAGGATTTGCAACGACTCCACCAGGAGTCGTTGCAAATCCGCATACCACGGATACCTGGGCCAGTCCAGCGCCACCAGGAGTACTAGCTACCTGTGGCCTTCAATCTTGCAAATTACCCTGCCCAGCAAAGGCCATTGAGGAAAGGCATAAAGCAATCTGTCTTCCGGCCAGACCAGTACAAGAGCATCTATTCCCAGGGACCACGGATCTCTTATGCGACTGTAGAAGCAAGGAACCTTCACATTTCGAGAAGTCGCCAGAGGTCTAAGAACGGAAGGCCCCAGTGATCCACAATCTGCTGAAATGCCTCAGCTGATAGTACCCACTCTCCTGGGTCCAGACTCTCCCTGTTGAGAAAGTCCGCTCTTACGTTGTCTTTTCCTGCAATGTGAGAGGCCAAGATCATCTGCAGATGACCTTCCACCCATTCCATCAGCTGATCTATTTCCTGCAACACTTGCTGGCTCTTGGTTCCTCCCTGGCAATTGATACAGGCCACCATCATCATGTTGTCTGACATCACTCTAACCTCTTGATTCCGCAGCCTGTGACTGAACTGCACTCATGCCAGCTGTACCATCCGGACCTCCAGGTGATTGATGTTACAGTGGGACTCTTCGGCATTCCATTGCCCCTGGGCTAACTCCAGACAGTGAGCCTCCCACCTGTGAAGACTCAAATCTGTCGTGAGTACCAACTAGGCCAGAGAGGACATGGGAACTCCCTTTCTCAGATGATCCTCCTGCAACCACCACTGGAGGCGGGAGCAGATTTCCATTGGCAAGTTGAGCCAAACCACAATCTTGAGACTGCGGGTTCCAACCAGAAGGCAGAAAGCACTGAAGAGGATACATATGCACCCTTGCCCATGGCACCACTTTCATGGTAGTTGCCATCAAACACAGTACCTGTAGGTAGGACCACACCATCAGGCATATGGCCCCTCAACACCGCAAAGCGTAGAAAGCGTTGGTGTTCCAGTCGGATGGAAATATGAAGGTAAGCCGCTGACAGATCCAAGGAGGTCAGAAATTCCCCCGACTGCACCGCCATTATTACAGAGCGTAAGATTTCCATTCGAAAATGAGTTACCTTCAAGTGACGGTTGATCCTCTTGAGATCCAAGATGGGATGAAAAGAGCCCTCTTTCTTGGGCACAACAAAATAAATGGAATATCGCCCCATACTTTCTTGAGACATGAGCACCAGAACCACAGCCCTCAGTCTGAGAAGCCTTTGAAGCATGAACTCCATTGCCTGCTTCTTCTGCGGGGAGTAGCAAGGGGACACCCATGAACACGTCCCGAGGAATACTGTGAAATTCCAGAGCATACCTTTTGTGTATCACCTCCAGGACCTACTGGTCAACGTGATCTCAACCCACCTCTGATAAAAGAGAGAGAGAAGTCCTCCTATTTCCTGTTCCGGAAGGTGGGTTGGCAAACTTTCATTGGGAAGCTTGGGAAGGTCCACCACCCAAGCCTGCTCCTCTCTTGGGCTGCCGGGGACAAAAGGACTGAGACCTACCGAAAGGCTGAGTCCAATGAAAGGTCATCCCTCTGAAGGGACGAAAACACCTGGAACCCCAGCAATGACCCCTCATACCAAAGGGGCGCTGTAACTGTTTCTTATTCTCTGGCAACTAAGGCACTAGAGACTCTCCCCACTTACTGGCCAGTCTCTCTAACTCGCTCCCAAACAAGAGCGAGCCTTTAAAGGGCATCTTGGTAAGACTGGCTTTAGAAGCTGTGTCAGCTGTACAATTTCGCAACCAGAGTTGACGCCTGGTTGCTATCACCAAAGCCACTCCTCTGGCTGAGGTCTGGTCCAAATCGCAGCCTGTGTCTGCTAAAAAGGCGGCAGCAGACTCCATAACCGCTCTGGAATTCCCTCCAGACTCAATCTCCTGAGAGAGAATCAGACAAGATCTCGCCACTAGGGCGCAACAGGAGGCAATCTGTAAATTAATCGCCACTGCCTCAAAGGCTTGCTTATGAATAGCCTCAATCCTTCTGTATATACATCCTTCAGGGCTGCTCCTCCCTCTATGGGGATAATCGTCCACTTAGGCACGGCACATACCAGAGCATCCACCTATGGAAAGCACATATGTTCTCTCACAGCCAGATCCAGGGGGTACAGGCCTTCCAATGTCCGACCCCCTTTAAAATTTGCTTCTGGGGCATCCCATTCCAGATTAATCAATTCCTGGATGGCATCCATCACAGGGAAAAAAAACAAGAGGCTTTACATAAGGAAACCAAAATGGGATTCTTTCTTGGCTCTGACATAGCATCCGAACCAAGAACACCCAGCTGTTTCAAGGTCTGGGAAATCAGGGCCAGCAGTTCATCTCTGTGAAAGAACCGCAACATGGTTCGATATGGTTCCAGCCCTGGAGGAATTTCCCCATCTTCCAGGGAATCCGGATCAACCTCATCCTATGGATTCCTGCAGGGAGCCGGGGGTAAGACCCGGCATTTAAGCATAGGACTGGAAAAGGAAGGGGCCACTGGCTGAGGGTCTGACTGGACAGAAATGGGAGAAGCAGAGGACTGCACCTGAAGAAAGGCTTGTAAGCCTTGAAAAAATTCCACCCGAGAAAAAGTAGCCAGATCCAGACCAAGCCCAGAAGGAACTGGAACTGGTCCCACATAACTGCCCTCTCCAGTAGAGGATCCAGTTAAGGGAGAACCAAGATCTGTCATCCCCCCAGTCAAGGCTGTGACCAACCCACCATCAGAATGGGAAGAGCCAGGCTTAGCAAAATCCGAGGAAGACAACTCTCCCTGAGCATCTGAGCAGCGCTGACACAGGTTATAAGCCAGGTTTGGATGAGAAGCTCTAATATGACAGGCACTACAAATAGGAAGACGATTAAGCTTCTTGCTTACTGGCGCCATCGCTGCAGTAAACGTGCATCAGATCGGCTTGCGCTCAAAAATGAAATGCGCCCAAAAAATAAGTGCCTAGAAGAAAGCACAGCAAGGCGAATGCACAACCTGTGTGCCAAGTTAAGTGCATAAAAAGTTTGTGCACATAAAAAGCACACCCAAAAACCGAGCACACGTGTGTGCAGAGCTGACGCACTGCGCATACGGACGGCCTATAGAGGGTAACAGAATATAAGAGCGTGCGAAAATGGCCGCTGCGGTCTACCACACAGCATGCAAGAAAAAAGCCCAAGTGCAGGGCCTAGCTCACTGGGTGCCACTCAACACGCCAGGCTGCCCAGTTCCCCAACCCGAACAGGAGTGGGAATGAACGTCAGCACAGCTTGCCGGAACGGAGACCGGAGGAAGCCATGAAACTCTTCTAACTCTCTCTGATTCAGGTAAAACTTTCTCCTTTTTTTTTTTTTTAAACCTTATCTGAGCTCAGCGTTTACTGGCTGAGTACTGAGATGGTCTGCGACTATGGGGGGGAGGGCATCTGCTGTCACCGCCGCACTTTGCCTCGTGCATCCACTAGCAACTCAGTCCACGCTGAGAAACCCAGCTACCAGACTGAGGGACACCTCTGAGGGACCATGGAAATCGCCTCAGGAATTCTCAACTGGGGAAGGGATCTTTAGGTATCACAGCAGGAGAGAGGGGCTTTCTTTTCCTGAATTTAGAAGTTCGATTTTCTCCTTTCAAAAAGCTCAAAGCAATCCCCATAGGGAGATGCACGCTCACCATCTGCTGGAGACGGAGAATACTGGCAGGCTGGGGTCACTGCAGGATTATTCTTCTGTGACATCAGCTTGCTCAGCCTCCATCTGCTGGCAGGGGAGCATAAATCCTCTGGTCCTGAGTCTACATGCTAGGAAACTTTCTTGTTCCTGTATGAAAAATAGAAACAGAAATGACGGCAGAAGATGACCAAATGGTCCATCCAGTCTGCCCAGCAAGTTTCGCACTTTTTTTTTTCCTCATACTTATGTTACTCTTGGCTCTTAGTAACCTTTTGGTTCTATTTCCCTTCCACCCCCACCATTAATGAGAGAGCAGTGTTAGAACTGCATCTAAGTGAAATATCTAGCCCAATTAGTTGGAGTAGCAACTGCTGCATGAGGAGTTCCATTTGTTCAGGGGACTTAATTAGTTTGGGGAATTCCTTTGGATAATATGTAGGAGTGAGCTGGCGTTATAGTGTAATGATGGGGTGGGGGTTGATGATTTGTTGTAGCTGGGTTTCTTTGGTTCTGGGAGATTTATTAGTTAGGGGACTCGTTTTTAGAACCAAATGGAATGAAATGATAGCAACACCAAAATGAAGTAAAGAGTGAAGATGCAAATTTACATGGCAGACTGTGCTAATGGCTCAGATCAGAGATGAATGTTGCAGAGGAGAACAGTGCTTCTGTCTCCCCATTGGAAGTTGAGCTCATGGCCAGTCTCCCTCATTACCGGCTACTGGAGTTCATTTGATGAGGTCAAGATAAGACATCACAGGTCTAAGATCAGAAGCCTTGATTTTCAGCATTCTGGAGGCTCGTACAAGCTCAAAGGGCAAGTTCCGCAGTTATAATCTCTTACCAACATCTTCTTCAAATTCCTTCATTTCCTCATCCGTGACGTGGATTTTCACCCCCGATTTTGGACTGAAGGGAGGAACAAAGATGGCATCCACACTACGCTGTATGGCATCTCGGTCCCTGGAGCCTGGCAGTCCGTAGGTCTGGGCGTAGAGATTGGCAGCTGCCACAATATAATCCAAGTGCATTCTCTAAAGAAACAAGGAGGAAGAGTTATCATATCAAAAGCACAGAAAGAGACCTCTGCTCCAAAGATACAGGGTATGTGACCATCGAATAGAGGGGGGGGGGGGGAAGATGGACACCTTCTCCCACCAGTGATTCATTGACTCCTCCAGATACAGAGAGGACAGGGTTATAAAGACTCCAAGACCTCTGTTCCAAAAAGGCCCAGAGACAGAGGGGAAGAGGTTATTGCTGAGAAAATACAGATACTCCCCACTTCTGAGACTCACAAAGTCCGAGGGCAGGGGTTAAAATAAGTAAAATGCTGAGATCCTCAATGACTCATACAAACACAAATATAGATCATGATGGCAGATAAAGACCGTATAAGTCCATCCACACCTCCTATTTAGCTTTACAATTATAGAAACATGAGAAATTCATGGGAAGGGGGCTAACACAGAAATATACTGATATACCTGTTCTATAATCCATGGATCTGGAGACCCCTCCTTTCTCCCCCAAACACAGTCATATGAAAGGTGTGGGATGCACTATACTGCTGGCTTTGAAGTTTTGATAACATGGTAAAATACTAAGTATATGACTGCACAGCTGCCAGCCATACAGTGTGACCACTTGTATGATATCGCTCCTTATCTAAGATCATTTTTGTCAACATCCTTCTTTGTTCGCTACCATCTTGAGCAGAGAAGCATACAAGCTGATAAGTTTGTACCCAGCTGCTCTCACTTTCTATTTCCCCACAAGGCTTTCTAAAAATCTAAATAGCTGCCAATATCATTGTGTCTACTAAGCATCCAGCCTCTTCAGTCCCTTGCATAGCCTCTGTGACCCAGTCTGAGTTTCCACTAGGACTCCCAATTATTACCGTACTCACATCCTGCTAGACAGATCCTGTTATAGTTAGTTCTGCCATTGCAGCCTGCCAGACAGATCTTGCTGCATGGTTGCCTGCATTTCTGTTAGGTCTTCTAACATTTCATTTTATTCATTGTGGCAACCCCAAAATAAGAGGCATATTATGACTCCTTGTTCTAGAATGTTCTTTAACACTGAAAAAAGGTTTAACCCACCTGTGCATTATTAAAAACTTTTAGGAATTTTAGAAATCAGTATTGAGCGGTATGGCAAACAGCAGTTTCCTGTAACTTTAGCCAGGATATTCAGTGGGACCTAGCCGGATAAGTCTGCTACTGAATATACCCACCTAAAGTTACCCAATCCAAGTGTAACCTTGTTCCCCCTTCACTGGGGATCCACCTTCTCAGACCTGGAGATCACTGGTTTCACTCCATCGGGGTAGGGGACAGAGTTCTCTGGGTGGAATGGGGGCAAGGCCATACTGGGCAGAGGTTACCTTCAACAACAAAGCACAGTCCAGACCAAGTTTGTGCTCTAACCAGAAAGAAAGTTTACTTATTTTATTTATTTAAAAAGATTTTTAGTCCACCCTCATAGCAAAAGAGTTCAAGGCAGAGTACATGTATTACAAAGGTAACCCCTGGGTAGGAAAACAGATAATGAACCCAAAGTCACACAATAATAGTTCAGACTGTATTTGCAAATCTCTCAATAAATCGAGGCTATAGGGTTCCCTGTGGCCCTTATGCATTGTTCAATAGTTGCCCCTGCCCCTTAAGTCCCCTTATAAACTGTACTGATAATGCCCAACATCTATAGCAGCAATAATCTTGCTGAAAATGAGTGGTTTCCAACTTTATTGATAATTGATAAGCTGGATGAAATGTGCTTTACAGCTCATTGATGAAGTCCAATTGATTTACAGAGTGAAATTAATAAATTTGTGACCTTACTCTTCCAATAAAACGTCTTTAGAATTTGTAATGGCCAATTCCTTAATGATTTAACTTCTCCACCTTTCCAATGAGTCAGGCTGAAGAAAATGTAAACTTTCTCCCCATTTCCCAAATGTACTTGAACATTCCTTCTTATTGTTTAATGGATAGAAATTTAGTCCCAATTACTTCACAGAATGAAAAGTCCCAAGTCTCATATCTTTCTATAGTCTTCCTGGTAATACCAAATTGGTACTCTCCTCCCTAGTGTAGCACACCTGGGTCAGCAGTGAAAATACTCTTGAATAATACCTTAACTCCTCCTCTCTCTCAATGGATGTGAATCCGCTCCTTAGCGATAATACACTTCTTTCCAGGTTCTTTCAAGGTGAAAGGCACTTCTTCCTCAGAATAAACTATAGCTGAGTCCCCTGGGCCCTAGGGTTCTCAGCCAAAGACACAGACAAAACTTTTAAAGAAAAGGGAGAACCAAATGAGAGAAAGGAAAGGAGGAAAAAAAACTTCCTCCTCCAGAAACAAAAGTTTCCTAAGCTCTGGGCTAAAAATAGGGCCGACACTCTGTTTCCATCTCCGTGAAGAACACCCTCAGATTTCTGTCCCCCAAAAAACAGACAGACAGTAGGACAGCATAGACAGGGCTGTCCTACAGCAGGACAACACAGGAAAAATTGAAAGAGTCCACAAAAGAAATCCGTATTAAAATTCAGAACTGAAATCCACACCCTAAGATGGTGATAAAGGTTTATATCAAGGGTAGGCAACGCTGGTCCTGGAGTGCCCAACAGATCTGGTTTTTAGGATATCCACAATGAATATGCATGAGGTATATCTGCATGACTTTGTACACCTCATCATCCGAAGATGATTTAATAGGCAGTTCCAAAAACCAGCAACTGAAATGACTCTTTCTAGCAAGTTTTGCAGAGGGAGCCTATAGTAAATTTTTTTGTTCCAGATCTTTATGATTGAGGTGGTTTATAAACTTGCAAAGCACTATTTGTCCAGAACTCAGGATTCCCATACAAAAGCCTGTGAATTAGGGAGGCCAGTTTAAATTGGACCTTCCATTTAATAGATTGCCAATGTAATGATGAATGTACAGGGGTAATGTGGTCCCGCATTCGTATATCTGTTAAACGTGAGCTACGGTATTTTTTTATTTTTTTTTTGATTAACATTTTTATTGAATTGTATAGCAACATTCAACATGAGCATAAACAGATAAGTAGTCAGATAACAACAAGATTCATATTCAAGCCAGTGTTCCGTCATGCAAGTAACATCAATGAAAACACCGCCATACCATTTCCTATATTCCCTTCCCTCCCCCCCCCCCCACCCCCCTCCCCCATGTTGGAGATATGCAAGTAGGGAAGTAAGAGTGTGAGACTCCCTGGACAGCTGTCGAGAAAGCTAGACATCCATCCCTTTGGCCCACCTCTGGCTCTGCCAGGTACGGTATGGCATCCAAACCTTCTGATTAGATCCCCCCTGACCAGGTCGGCGTAGATTCTGAGACGAATGTACAAGGCTCAGTGTGTGCAGCCTGGGATATATTTTCTCGATAACTAGTGGGCCTGTAGTCTTCCAATCTAGGGCTACTACACACTTCGCAGTGGCTAGGATATAGGTTATAAGCTTACCCTGGGTGTAGGAAATATCCAGGGGCAGATTCAGTAGAACTTGTTCAGGAGAAAGGGCTACCTCTATCCCCAAGATTTCTCGTATTAGGGTCATTACTGAGGCCCAGAAACTTGTCAAGAAGGGGCACGTCCACCACATATGATAGAAAGTTCCTAGCTCTCCGCACCCCTTCCAACACTTCGGGTCATAGGTGCCTTTGTACTTATTCAGCTTTACAGGTGTACAATACCACCGAAAAAGAATCTTATAACGATTTTCAGCTAACTGAGATTGTGGGGTCCCTCTCTTGGTGTAAAGGAAGACCTGATCCCAAGTCTCATCCGTCAAAGGGCGGGCGAGATCGCGTTCCCAGGCCCTCATGAAAGCGGGTTTGCTCTGGGGATCTCTATTAATATAATTGTACAGCTGAGACATGGCTCTACGTAGGGTATCTGCTTGCTCACTCCAGGCCTCCATCTGTGTTTTCCCTTTAGCTAAATCCCTCCCCACCTGCTCCGTTTGAAAAAAATGCCGTAGCTGCAAGTACGGGTACACCTGCATTGGTGCTAAATCATAGGAGGACTGCAGAGAAGGGAATGCTACCATACCCTCTAACCCCCAGAGCTGCCCGCAACAGGTAATCCCTTTCGCTGCCCAGTGTCGGAAATCTTTAGATGAGCCTCCCAGGGGGAACTGACTGTTGTAGTAGAGGTTCGTACTATAAAAATATCGTCTGTCCCCGGTCAAGCGAGATTTCCACTTCTCCCATACCAACAGCGTGTGCTGCGTAGTTGGTGGGAGAGGTCGTTTGAACCATCGAGTATGCTTAGGCTGCCAGGTAAGGGCGCCCAAGGGGATAGCTCCCACTTGCAATTGCTCTATCACCGCCCATTGTTTCCGTTCGCCCTTCCTATGCCAATCAAAGAGGGCCCTAAGTTGAGCGGCAACATAGTACCATTTCAAGTTAGGGACTCCGAGCCCTCCCCTCAGCTTGGGTCTATACATAACACTCCTAGCGATCCTGGGTGGCCTCCTTTTCCAAATGTAGGAAAAAATCCGCCTCTGCCAGCTGTTAATCAGGGCGTCTGATACGTGGATGGGTAGGGCCTGGAATAAATAGCCTAACCGGGGAAGGATATTCATTTTGACCGAGGCAATCCTACCAAACCAGGAGAGGTAAAGATCTGACCATCTATCCAGATCTTGAAAGATTTTATGAATAAGCGGTGGATAGTTTAACTGAAAGAGGTCTTTGGGATCCTTGCTAATATATACCCCCAAATATTTTATTTTAGTGGGCGCCCACCGGAACTGGAACTGTGTCTGCAATGCCAGTAAGATTGCAGCTGGCAATGTAATATTCAAGATTTCAGACTTCTCGATATTGAGCTTAAAGCCCGATACTCCCCCAAAGGTGTGTAGGGCTTCCAACGTTCCCCGGAGGGAGTTGGCTGGGTCCGTCAGTGTAAACAAGATGTCATCCGCGAACATTGACATTTTAAATGTCTTATCCTTAACCTGCACTCCTGTGATAGAAGTGCTAGCACGTACCGTTATGGCCAGGGGTTCAAGAAACAGGGCGAAAAGCAGGGGAGACAGCGGGCATCCCTGCCGCGTTCCCCTCCGAATGTCGAAGGCCTCGGAGTACTTTCCATTAACCTTAACCCTAGCAGTAGGTTTGGTGTAAAGTTGCCGCAGCCAGGTCAGGAATTTATCTCCAAAATTCATAGCCTGCAGGGTTTGAAACAAATAGGGCCACCGGACCATGTCGAAGGCCTTTTCCGCGTCCACGGAGAGCAAAACCATGGGTTGCGAACTGGTCCTAGCCCAGCCAATGAGATCTACAATTTTGCGGATGTTATCCGCTGCCATACGGCCCGGGATGAACCCGGCTTGATCTGTGTGTACCAATTTTCCTATAACGCCGTTCATGCGGTTCGCTAATATTTTGGCGAGTAATTTTAGGTCAGTATTCAATAGGGAGATGGGTCGGTACGACCCGCAACAGGTGTGATCCCTCCCCGGCTTCCCGATGACAGTAATCCCTGCTTCATTGGATCCAGGTCTTAAGGACTCCCCGTTCCTCAGAGAATTAAACAATGTTTGCAATGGGGTAATAAGTGTCTCAGAGAACGTTTTATAAAATTGCGGGGTGAAGCCATCAAGCCCCGGTGCCTTATTGGCCTTAAGGTCCCGTATCGCCCATTGGATCTCTAGTGGAGTGATTTCACTGTCCAATCTATCCTTTTCCACCTGCGTTAAGGCAGGTAATTCGATGTTGGCTAAATAGTTCTGTACCAGATCTGTTGAGATTTGGGGTCGGTCATCATACAGAGCCCCATAAAATTCTTGGAACCGGGCTCGAATGGCCGGCGGCTCCGTCAATATCTCTCCCGTGACAGACTTAATTTGCAGGATTTGATTTTGGATTTGTCGCCGTTTTAAGAATCTGGCCAGCAGTTTCCCTGGTCTATTGCCCCACTCAAACTGCTCTAAATTCAACATCCGCAACCTGTCCGCCAGTTCCTCTGAGGTAAGCACTCTCAATGCCTCTCTGGCTTGTTGTAATTGAGTGTAGGCAGCAGCAGCCAGCGTTCGCTTATGTTCCTGAGCGAACAAGTCAATCTTCCCCAATAGTTGTTGCGTGGTCTCCAATTTAACTCTTTTCACATAAGTGCCTCTGGATATAAATTTCCCTCTCACTACTGCTTTCAAGCAGTCCCATATTAAAGCAGGAGCTCCTTCATTTATTGCTAAGTATTCTCGAATATCACTTGTAATCATGTTGCAAAACTGTACATCTCTCAAGAGAGTATCATTTAGTTTCCAAGATTTATAACCCGATCTATCCGGGTGTGTGCGAATGTCTAATGTGATAGAGGCATGATCGGACCACACAATAGACTGTATGTCTGTCTGTGCAACTCGGGGCATAAGAGTCCTGTCCACCAGGAAGAGATCAATTCGTGAGTAGGAATTGTGGGGTGCGGAGAAGAAGGTATAATTACGCTTGCCTGGATGCCGCTGCCTCCAGACATCCACCAAGCTCCATTTGTCTAATAGAAGCTACGGTATTTTATACAAGTTGCAAAGCGTGCATTCACATATACTGAAAGGCCATGTATAACACATTACAATAATCCAGTCCAAGCAAAACAATAGCCTGAAGGATAGCACGGAAGCTGTCTGGCTCAATAATTGATCTGAGTTTCCTGAGGATGCACAGTTTATAGAATGAGGATTTAAAGTTGAGAACTCATGGATAAAATTGGATCACTAATACTTAAATTTAACAGATTTATTGGGTGACTGGAATTCTGTGACCTCTGAACAGAAGTGTAGATGAATATTGGCAAGTGGAAATTTACTTAAGATGATTACTTCAATTTTTAGCAAGATTCAATAGCAAGTTATTATGAGATAATCAATGCTTCATGGAATTCAGAGAGAAACAAGCTTAAAAGTTTCAGACCAGGAAGAGTTATTTGGGATGAAGAATTGAATATCAATAGTATAAACTTTGTAGTTTATGCCGAGACATGCTAAAACATTACATAAGGGAGAAATGTAAATGTTGAAGAGAGCTACCAACAAGGCAGAGCTCTGAGGAACACCAGAGGTCCCAGCAAACCAGTCAGATACTGCATTTCCTTTTAGGACCTGTTGAGTCCAATTAGAAAGACAGGAACAAAACCAAGTGAGCCTAGACATGCCAATAGAATCTCATGATTAAGAGTACTGAATACAGTGGAAATATCTAATAAAACTAATATGTATTCAACTCCGGTATGGAAACCCCTGAGAATGGTGTCAAAACGTGACAGAAGGTGGGCCTGTCTAAATCTGAATTGGCATTCATCATTAATTGCGTGAGCTTCAACAAACTCTATATGCTGGGCTAATGCAGCAACTTCAATTGCTTTGGAGAGAGTAGGAAGAGAGGATATTGGTCTGTAATTAGCCAGGGTGAGTAGGTCAGCAGAAGGTTTCTTTAACACCGGATGTACAGAAGCTTGTTTAAGAGAATCTAGTAAAATCACAGTTGATAATGAAAGATTGACAATACCAGCTATAGAGTCAGAGGTTGTCCTTTAGACGTTTTAACAGAGCGGTGGGACAGAGATCGAGGAAACAAGAGGAGGAGGAGTTCATCCTGGCTAGTATATGAGCAATATCATTAGCAGAGATAGACTCAAAGGAGTCCCAAGAGGACAGTCAGAATTAAAAGCAACAGAAAAACAGACTTATCAGTAAAACGTTTACAGATGTTTGCAATTTTTTAGGAGAAAAAAATCTGGCAAATTTGTTAAAATGAACAGAAGAATTATCTGTTAATCCAGAGTTCACTGGTCTAGATGTTAAGGATTTTACAACTGAATTAATTTTTTGTGAGTAGTATAATTTTTTAATCTTATTAATTTGTGTATGATAGGTAGTAATTTTCTGAAGATAAAGAGCTTTAGCACTCAGAGATGGAATTTACACTATTTGTGCTCATAGCGTCAGTTGCTGTTTTAAGGATCTCAATGAGGTAGTAAACTAGGGAGCAGCTTTAAGAAGCTTAACACTATAAGATCTAATAGGAACAAAGGGGCAGATTTTCAAAGGCTACGTGCGTCACCCGAGAAAATCTGCCCCTGCATGCACCGAGCAAGCCCCGGGACGTGTGCATGTTCTGGGGCTTTAAAAAATGGGCGCACTGGGGGCTTGGTGGTGGTCCGGGGGCGGTCCTGAGTCCTCCGGCATAGTGGCCTGTGCCGGGGTATGGTGCGCCAGCAGCTGGACGGCGCAGGCAGGCATAACTTTTTTAACAAAGGTACGGGGGGGATCCAAAAAAAAAGTTCCCTCCAAGGCCGCTCTGATTTCAGAGCGGCCTTGGAGGGAACGGGGAAAGCCATTGGAGCTCCCCTCGGGCTCGGCACATGCAAGGTGCACGTGTGCACCCTCTTGTGCGCACCGACCCCGGATTTTATAACATGCGCGCGGCCGGGTTGCGCGAACAAATCTACGCCCGTGCATAAGTTTTAAAATCTGGCCCAGTGTGTTGTCGATATAACTGAGTTCCACATATTGACAGCAAGATCTATACTACACTTTGGGAACTCAGCAAATTGAAGTAATAAACGCAGCTTTAAATTAATCTGGCTCACTGTGCTCACATCTGAATATCTGAGGATTATAAGCATTAATAGAAACCTGATGAGATTTAAAGCCACAGTGAATAGATAGTAGATGGTGATCAGACCAGGTACTTGTGACTTGAATTGGCCATTGTTGAATGGGTAACCAATGTAAGGAATATAAGATGGGAGAAATATGATCTCTGCGAGATATGCCAGTTAGGATCCGAGCTGCTGAATTCTGTATTAATTTTAAAGGATAGATGGCATTATCATAGAGACCAATCAGGAACACGTTACAGTAATCTAGGCCGCTAAAGATTGCAAAATTGTGCAAAAGTCATCTGAGTATAAGAATGTACGTAGGCATTTCATCATGTAGAGTTTGAAGAATTATTTTTTTACAATATGGGAAATGTGATGTGACATGGATAGACTTGAGTCTAATATGACGCCTAGGTTGCATGCTTTTGATGTTATTGGGATTAAAGTATCATCTAGATTGAGTTGCGTCGGGGGAATACAAGCGGAATGTAGAATTGAGGATAAGTGAAGAATGTTACTCTAGTCCGTTTGATAACTTGCATTTTGCCATGACTGATGTAGTCTCTCTTTAAATTAATGTACCTCAGGATGATGCATTAAATGTAATAAGACAAACTTATTTCATTCATGAGTGCATTCCAATATTCTTTATATGTGAGTTGGCTATATTAGTGATGAAAGAAATTTTTTTTATGTTTAATGTTTGTTTTTATAAGCAAGTGAAAGGTGTTGCAATGGGAACCTAAAAAGCCCCAGATGTGGTGAAACTCTGTGTGTGTTGCAGCCTGATACTGCAGGTGAAGTAGTGGACCCTTGGGCCGGCCTACCTCGAGTGACAGGGTAGGCCAGGAGGCGGAGCCAGAGGCTCAAGGTGTTCACCCGGGAACCAGGAACCCCCCAGGAGGAGCCCGTAGGGTTCTGGCACCTTGGGACTTGGGCAATAGAGAGAGTGCAGTGACAGGGGTGGCAACAAGCCGGGATGAGAGCAAGGAAGTCCAAAGGTCCGCGGTAGAGCGGATGCTGAGGCAGGCGGAGGAAAGTAACAGAGTCTCTTTGGCAAGCGGGAACAGGAGCAGGCGTAGCCTGAAACAAAGTCTGTGACAAGCAGGAGCTGATGCAAGCTGTAACCTGGAACGGACTCCGTAGCAAGCAGGAACTGGAGCAAGTTGAAGACTGAAGCAGAACCAGAGACGAGCCGAGATCAGTGGCAGGCAGCAAGCTGAGCAAACAGGAACAGGCCAAGATCAGGGCAGGCGGCAGGCAAACGTAGTCGGGAACAAACCAGGGTCAGAGGCAGGCAGCGGGCAAAGCGTAGTCAGGAACAAACCAGGGTCAAAGGCAGGCAGCAGGCAGAGCGTAGTCAGGAACAAACCAGGGTCAGAGGCAGGCAGCAGGCAAAGCATAGTCAAGGCAATCCAAGGTCAGCGACAGGAACACAGTATAGACGAAGCGCAACTCAGAACTACAAGGCAGTAGTGAACCTCGTTGCAAGGCGATGAGACGGCGTCCGGACGCCGGTTAAATCGTCCTGGGTGCGTGACGTCATCATCGCAGGCGGGGCTCGACTTCCGGGTGCTGGATGCACAAATTGAGCGCGCGAGGCCATGGTGAAACAGGCAGGAAATGGCGGACGCCACGTGGAGCCATCGGCGTCCTGGGATCCTGGGGTCGCGGAGCGCGGCGTCTCCAGCCGCGAAGGTAGGCACTGGTCAGGCACGGAAGAGAGGAAGCGGTGCAGACCGCAACAGTGTGGGGCAGTTTAAGAAGATCTGTTTGACAAAGTGTCCTTACAAATCATTTATATCATCATGCCACTGAATTGTTGATGATATTTCGGTGCTTTGGACAGATGTAGGAATTTATGGATTGGTGGAATGGGTGGACAAGAATTTACAATTTACTTATAACATCAGCAGTTCAAATATTTCTTTTTTTTATATTACTGTTAGCATTAAAAATCAGGGGTTTTAAGTTTCTATTTTTAAAAAACCCATTGACAGAAACACATGATTCTCAATCTTGATTGGTTTGTGTGTTACCTATTCTATCATATTCAGAGGAGCATTCATAAACACTGGAGTGTTCTACAGCTTCATTCCACTTTTCATGAGGTTCCTCTTTTTGTGTTGCAAAGAGGATGGAATATTTGTGACATGCTTGCTCAATCAGAATTGATAATGCTACAGAATGAGCTTGATTTAGTTGCTGCCGCTCATCATCCATGTGGAAAATGCTCCGTTTGTCCAGAGACTAAGGGGGTCATTTTTCAAAATGCGGTAAGGCGTTTTCGCATGCGTTAAGGGCTTATCGCATGCGAAAAGCCCCGTTTTCGCATGCGATAGGCCTTTAACGCATGCGAAAACGTGTTTACCGCATGCGATCGCACCATATCGTATGGTGCGATGCAAATTCCAAAAATGGGAGGAGAGTGGGCTGGGTTAGGCTCCCTGCGAAGAGTATCGCACAGCCATAACGCAGATTTTTAACTACACCTTTTTCAAATGCGTTAGGCAGTGCGATAGCGGCCGTGACCATGTGGAAAGGGTTTATCTCCATTTGCGATGTGTCCCGTAAGGCTTAGTTCAGAGGATTTGAAAGAAAGAGAGAGAGAGAGAGAGAGAGAGACTGGCCATAATAGCATGTCCCATACATAGGTATTTGTATCCCTAGGATAGGCCCACCTAGTAACTCGAGGTGGGGATTAGGTAAGAGTGTAGGTGGTTAGGGGCCGCTTTCACATTGTACATGAGACGTACGAACAGAACAGTGGTCTCTTGTGAAGATTAGCTGGCCTTCGGAGTGAGGAAACTCACTCCAAGATGAGATTTGGGCAAGGGTTTCTCAACCTAGCTTGATGTCCACCAAGCTTGATGTCTCTCTCTCTCTCTCGTTCGTGTCTGGGATCATTGAAATGGTATTGCAATGTGCACTAACTTAGCTCTTCGCACAGGTAATTATCGCAAAATGCGATAAATACTACATTAGCATAAAACACGCCCCTTTTGCTATCGCATGCGGTACTTACCGCATTTTGATAAATCCAGGCCTTTGATGGGTAACATTTTGCCCTTTCCAAGTCTTTCTAAATATCAGTTAAGGATTAAAACTACATGTATTACAATAGGAGTAGTATATATATATATATCATGTGGTATTCCTGTAAATTAATTTATATTGGGAAAACAAAACATTCTTTGAGAATCCAGGTGACTGAACATAGAAGTGCTATTTCTTGTCAGAGGTTAGAGGCACCACTCGAACATTGTTTGTTGGTAGATCATGCTTTTGATCTCCAGTTTTCAGTTTTGGAAAAACCTACTATGGGTAGAAGGGTAGATAATTTAGATGTACTTCTTTTAAGGAAAGTGCAGAAGTGAATACATAAATTAAATACAATACAGCCCTATGGTTTAAACAAAGAAGTAGAATGGGGATGCCTTTAAAAATTGTTTGGCAATTTTGAGGATAATAAAGTTGAGTTGTTTCAATTGTCTGGGTTTTATTGTTTGGTAGTGATTGGTGAATAGCTCTATAAATGAGATAGGGAAGTTTGGCATTTCTTTAATGAGTTGCCATTTTGAAAAACATCATGTGAATACATAATAAAATGAAAATGGGAGTGTTATTTTGTATGAATTTTTGAAATACTATACATTAATTTGATTAATTCTTATGTTTTTATTTGTAGGGAAAGACATATTTGACTCCTCAGGAAAGCAGGATAATCTGCCGAAACGCAGGCCCGTGTCGGGTTCAGATTTAAACATCTAATCTGTTGGTGGTTGCATTTACAAATACAAGTTTAACATATTGGCGCATCATGAGAGGATGTTTCTTGTAAGACATCACATTTAGAATTTAATTGATGGAAAGTTAGGTTGTGAAATCTGTATAATAGGTTTTGTTTTCAACTTTTTCACTCTATAGAAGGGATTATAAAATAATTTGTAGAACTGGTATATGACTGAGAACATTAGTGCTACATTCGGATTCTGCTTGCAGCTCATTGCATGGCAAGAGGCAGCAGATTAAGGCATAAGCACATTATATGATTCTGATACCAAGCTCTTCAATTTATTTTAATGAAAATTTTTTTAAACAAAAAGATTTTTTGAACATAAAAATGTGTTGTATCTTCTATTTGTTTTTGTTTGATAATGACTGAGGTGCTTGTTTGCTGTGTGATTTAGTGTATAATTATAATTAAGGAATTTATGAAGTACTTGTTCCATGAGCTATCTCCTCCTATTATATGAAAGTCCTCAAAAGAACTAGGTAAAACTCAGTAGATTATTTCTTTCTTTAGGAGGTAATTTTGTAACAGCTCACATAAGAAAGCTGGTAAAAAGGCAAGCTTTTATCATAACAAAACTACCTGCACACAGTTACACCAGCCAAAATGTATGCAGACATATTTTGGGAAATTTTATGCACATTCTTTTGAAAATCCAAACGTATAGGTAGGTGTAAGTCAAAACTCCTCAATTCAGCCCATGGGAACACCTCTGCTCAGTCCGGATGGCTTTCCCAAGTCTACCAGGCTAATAACTGTACATGGACATTTTCTGCAGTAAACATATCCAAACTCCTTTCAACCCCTTTCAATCGCCTTGATCATGTCCTCTGGCAACACATTCCATAACTTGATTGTGCGCTCAGTGAAAAAATATTTTCTACGATTTGTTTTAAATCTGCTGGTTGTTAGTTTGATAGGTAACCCCATGTTTTATTATTAACTTAAAAGGTAAATAATTATCCCCTATTTACCAGTTCTACCTCACTTATGACTTGATAAACTTTATCATATTTTCTTCTCAGTCTCTTCTCCAAGCTGAAGAGTCCTAAATTGTTTAGTCTTTCTTCATAAGAGAGCCATTCCATCCTCTTTACTTTTTTGTTGCCCTATGTACTTTTTCTAGTTCTAATATGACTTTTTTTTTCAGATGGGGGGGGGGGGGATCTGGTTGGCTGCCTCAAAGGACCCCTTGGGTTTTTTCTATTCTTGTAGGGGGCACTGTTTGGGTCACTTGGGCCCTTTAAAAGATAGTGGCCCCAGGCTGTGGGGCTCTCACATGCAGAGGAGAGGCACTTCACTGCACTATTTTTCTCAATTACCAGTTACCACAGATTTGGGAATCCTGTGGCATTGGAAAAATCCTGTGGCTTAGTAAATATACTCTTTAGATTGCAAGCCCACTGGGTACAAGGAAATAGCTATAGCACCTGAATTTAACTCATCTTGAGCTACCAATGAAAAGGCATGTGCTAAGTATAAATGAACAAATTCAGTTTCACAGCTTGATTGTTTGTTGAGTGAGAAAGTACTTTGTATGTGTCATGTTGATGCAGGCTGGGGTCAGAGGACAACCCTTCAGATGTGGTGCAGGACTGTAGGACAAGGTTTGGGTTTATCTTCTGCCTAGCCAGCCCCCTCCCCTGTAGGTTAAGCCCTTGGGATCGGGGGCTAGTAGGGCTTGGCTTTGGTGGTGGAACATCATGATGGAAGCTGGTCTGGTGCTAGGTTTGGCAGGAGCTGGGCAGGCTGGATGAGGCTGGACAAGCTGGGACTGCAGGCTAGATACTGGAACAGAAGTGAAGCAGAGTACTGAACAAAGGCTAGGACTGGGTACAGACACAGGCTGGGCAGGGTACTGAGCAGGTACTCGGACTAGATACAGATACAAGCTTGGGCAGGGCAAGGCAAGGCAAAGCAGGGAATAGATACAGAAACTAGACTGGGCAGGGCACAATAAGACCAGACAAGTGCAGGACTGGACAAGGAAGACAAGGGCAGGACTAGACAAGGACAAAAGAGTACACTGAGGAGTGAAGGCAGTGATATGGAGGGCCCATAGGCTGCTAAGAACAAGGTCCAGAGGCTACAAAGCAAGGAGAGTCCTGGGTAGGCTGCAGGGCAAGGCACAAGGTAAGAGGAGGCCCAGAGGCCACAAGGCAAGGGAAGGCCTGAATAGACCACAGAGCAAGATGCAGATAACATAAGGCCTGGAGGCCAAAAGGCAAGGAGAAGCCTAGATAGGCCACAAGACAAGGCACAAGATAACAAAATACCAGGAGGCCACAAGGTAAGGAAAGGCCTCAATAGGCCACAGAGCAAGGTGCAATGTAACAGAAGGCCTAGAGGATACAAGAAAAGGTAAGAACAGCCAGGTCAGAGAGCCAAGGGTGACTTCATGAAGAAGCAACTAAGTACTGGCAAGACTGGGTTAAATAATGCAGGAATTGCTGAATCAGATGATCAATAAGGAGGTGGCTCAGATAGCTCGAAGCAGAGCTCGCTGGAGGCCTCTGCTGGTGGGGAGGTGTCATTGCAGGCAGAAACAGGGCATGCTGAGGCTACATGGCAGGCAAAACCATTTCTGTATGATTTGTTTTAAATCTGCTGGTTGACAGTTTCATCAAGTATACTTTTTAGTATTGTTTGAAAGGGTAAATAACTGCCTCTATCTACCCATTCCAACCCTCTCATGAGTTTTATAAATTTCTATCATGTCCTCTCTCAGCTGTCTCTTTTCCAAGCTGAAGAGCCCTAACCTGCATAGCCTCTCATCATAGGGGAAACCATTGCATTCCCATTATCATTTTTCTTACTTACCATGCACCTTTTCTATTTCCTTTATAACTTTTTAAACTCTGAACTGCATAACCAGAATTACACACAATACTCAAGGTGCAGTCGCAGCCACAGATTTATATAGAGGTTTAACTTTGTCTACCTATTTACATCTTCAAAAAATTCTAATAATTTGTAAGAGAAGACTTTCAAACCACATTGACTCTTCCCCATTAAGCTATTTTTATCTATATGATCATTCATTTTATTTTTAAGAATAGTTTATACCATTTTGTGTGGCACGGATGTCAGGATCAGCAATTTATATTTTCCCAGATCACTCCTGAAATCCTTTTAAAGATCAGCATTATATGAATACTTGGGCCCCGATGGATCAAGGGAGATCTTATCTTATCCTCCTGGATCTTTGAGTTGCATTTGACACAGTCGATCATCAAATATGCTGGCTGGCTGTTGAATTCAGGAGTAGTAGGAAATATGACTTAGTGGTTCATATTTTTCCTGACTGACAGATTTTAAATATCTCAGGATGATACATCTTTAGAACCCTGGCCCATGCTATGGAGAATTCCCCAAGAATCTCTACTATCCCTCATTCTATTCAATGTATACCTCCAGCTCTGGGTGCCATAAGAAACAATGCACATGATATATAGATCCTCCTCCTCCTTTCGGATTGAATAACGGCAATCCAATACCTTACAGCAATATCTAATCGGATGGCTAATGACAGGCGTCAGCTCAAGGACAAAACAGAGGACATTTGGGTTGGTAGCTCACCATGATCAGAAAATGTCCATACCTGGGAACTTTTGATTTGCAGTCACCCTTAGATCATCATTGATTAGTGGGTTGGGGGCACAAACTTTCTCTGCAATCTCTTACCTTTACACACTAACTCACTTACACACACACACACACACACACACATACGTTCTCAAAGTAAGGAACCTAGAAATAATAATGGACCCCGAAATTAATCTAAAACAACACATATTGCTAAAAGTAAAAGAAGGCTTGCTAAACTCATGATCCTCAGAAGACAAACCATTACTAACTCCTGCAGATTTCAGAACAGTGCTTCAGGCACTAGTTTTCGCCAGTACCGATTACTGTAATGCACTTTTTCTAGGACTCCCAAATACAACAATAAGACCACTTCAAATTCTACAAAACACAGCAGCGAGAATACTAACTGGAAAAAGAAGAAGAGACCATATAACAAACTCTGGCCGAACTTTACTGGCTACCCATAGAACAAAGAATAAAATACAAAGCACTATGCACCATACATAAACTAATACATGATGAAAAAGCAGACTGGCTAAACACCGCACTATGGGTACACGTACTACACAAGAACCTTCGTTCAGCAAACAAAGCTCTCTTAACCATTCCCTCAGTCAAGACAGCGAGACTAACACAGGTAAGAGAGAGGGCATTGACTTTAGCAGGACCCACACTCTGGAACATAATGCCTTTGGAGATCAGATTACAGAGAGACCCCAAAACATTCAAGCGAAGCCTAAAGACATGGCTTTTTAAACAAGCCTTTTATAAAGAGACTGGAGAATAGAAAATACACTGGAATAAACAGAAGAGCACCAGCACACAGCACTATTCTCATAAATGTGCATTACAATATTTTAACATGTGAACCGGGGTGATGTTTTTTACGTGCCCCGGTATATAAAAAATCTTTAAATAAATAAATAAATAAATAAATAACATATTGAGTACACAATGAATGTAACAAGATAACACAGTAAATGTGATTTTTTTTTGACCTGTAAAAGTACCTTCTGGGTACACCTGACCAGAACCTACATCACTAAACATTTGTACGTATTTTTATGATTTAATGTAAACGAAACTTAATGGCACCAGTTAGAATGTACTATAGTACGCTTACTCCAAACTTATGTGCCTACATGTAAACCGTTGCAATGTTATATAATTTAGCGACAGTATAGAAAAGACTTTAAATAAATAAATAAAACAAACAAACATGCTCACACATACACATGCCCACACACACATACCTGGGAGCTTTCGATTTCCAGTCATCCTGAGATTTTCATGGATTAGCAAGCAGAGAGAAGTGTTGAGGATAGGGTAGGAGTATGTATACAAACTTTCTTCTCTCTTACACATATTCACTAACATACTCACATGTTCACACTTACACACACATACAAGCTCATTCTCACATGCGCCGCTCATTCTCCCACACACACTTTTTTTTCAAATGCTCACTCTCACTTCTCTTCCACATACACATGCCTACTTATACATTCATGCCCTCACCATCTAGCTGGATAATTATTTAGTCAGAAAAATAGTTATCTAAGTGGTAGCTGCTGCATGTGACTGAATATTCAAATGTAGTCACTTTGCCAGGTAAGTCCGAACTTATCTGGCTAAGTGGCGCTGAATATCGGGCCACATATCTTTACTATCTTACAATATTTCAGATAATCTAACTCCTGCCTTGCTTTGCATGGAACTCTCTCTCTTCTTTTCTGAAAGCCTCTAATGATTACTGATCTTCCAACAATGCCGTGAAAACATGGCTTGTTGTCCAACAGATTCACTAGTCATAAAACTTCAAGGTAGGTGGTACCTGGTAGACTATCAGGGTATCTTAGACCAAGACCCCTCAAGAAATCATGCAATTAAACACAAGGTCATGGTCTACTTTCTCAACACTCACTGTTGCTTACCAGTGGTGGCAAACTATTTTTTAATGTCTTTGTTTTTGATCCCGTTTACTGACAAACTGCTTTCTAATGATTTTGTTCTGAACTTCCTTCCTTATGTCCTTACTTGTTATCAATTATCACTTGTATGTTAACCTGTTTTGTGTCAATGTACTACTGTCTAACAATTGGGATTTCCCATGTAACATTCCTTTAATCGGCTGTATAGTGGTTGACCAGCTAAGAAAGGAAGAATATAAATCTCAGATTAAATTAAATTAAAATTATGGATCCAATTGGTAACCCTAATTGTAATGAAGTAATCAATCAATCCAATAACTCCATTGCAGAGAATGAAACAGAATCACGTATTGTTGCGTCGGAGGTGGGGTTGACGCAACCCGTAGGCAAGGACCTACGGGTCCCCACCATCAGCAGGTGGAGTGGGCTAAAGCTAGAGGCCACTGGAGCTTCACCTATACCAGCCCTCTTTCCCCTCGGGTTGAGCCTTTGGGTGTCGGGGCCGGCAGAACTTAGGTGGGCCTCGAGGTTAGCTGGAGACGAAAGGTGATTCAGCCCAGAGACAGCAGCCGGTAAATGGTGTAGACCTATTCTGGACTGGATTCGGTACTGGAACTCAGGCGCCAAAGGAACAATGAGTAGCTGGAGGCGCTCAAGCAAAGGAAGGCCTAAGCCTTGTAAGTCCATGTTCAGAGGATAGGCGAGAGGATGAGTCACTGACAGGCTAGGATCAGAGCCAGCGGCAAGTGTAAGTTGTGGCAAGCAACATAGAACTTTGGACACAGGAAAGTCTGTAACGTAGTCATTCAAAGCAAGGTTCAAGGCACGGAGAAGGCAGGGGAGTCAATCAAGGCATGGGTCAGGGCACGGAGAAGGCAGGTGTGGTCAGGCATAGCAGAGGTCCGGGGCTGGAGAGAAGCTGAAGAGTAGTCGGGCGGCGCGGAGGTCTGGGGCTGGAGAGAAGCTAAAGAGTAGTCAGGCTTAGCAGTGGTCAAATCCAAAGAGTCAGTCCAACACAGACGAAACAGGAACAAGGAAAACAGGAACTAGGAACACAATGAAGAGACGATTTTAGGATCAACAACGAATACTCGGAGTACGAGGAGACCTGTTGCAAAGACAACGCTATGGAGCAAGGCCTGAGCTTTTATACACTGAAGAGTCTGACGTCAGCATCCAGTTCCGCGGCCAGGTTCCCGCCGCAGGCCCTTTAAAAGAACTAATGATGCACCAGCACACGCTTAGGAAGGGGCGTAGCACTGATGGCGGCGTCTCTCCGCGGGCCATGTGGAGAGGCCTGACAAATAGGGACATCTTGGCTGGTAATACTGGGTAGCGTGGCAGGGCCAGAGGAACTGGAGGGAACCCGAAGTCGGAGCTGGCAGCCCACCGCTGCCAGTGAAGAGAAGCCAGGAGCTGGAATCCATCTGGAAAGGTGAGAAGGCCGCGCCACAGGGCTGCTGCGAGCGGCATATGTAACATGTATACAGAATAACTAACACATACTCATCAGATGGCATTATAATCTGAGGACAGCACACTCCAGTTTATTATTAGAAAAGGCATTTCCTTCCCTGCATATGCAATCCCTTAAGAGTCTTCAGCAAGCATCTTTCTGGCTAGAAGACAACCTTGTCTTGAGTTCTTGGGAGTGCTTTAGGGCTATCATCTCAACGCTGTGGCTCTCTTACTGTATTAGACCACTCATAGGTCACTAGGAGTACCTGTAGGATATCCCTTAAATAAATCCGTTCCCCAACCTGCCCTGAACTGGTCAGAAACCATAGAATAAGAAAACTCCAAGGGTCTATTGGTGGTTTACAGCTGCGAAGGTAAACAATATAACGTTCCTGTCTCATCACATTAATATTCTCAGACAACCAGCAACATGGAAAGCTTTCATAAGCAAGAGTACTCACATTGCAGCTGTCAAACTGTATAGGATGGGGACACCTCTTGGATCCATACCAGAAGGGAACACCTGAATTTGTTACCTGCAAAGGGCAGAAAACCAGTTAGTCAACATGTGAAGCAAGGCATGGGTGAGGGGGTAATGATAGGGAAGAAATAAAATGATGAAGCTGGTCTAAGAAAGTTATTTATTTATTTTTATTTTTTATATACAGACATTCCTGTAAAAATACAAATCATATCGGTTCACAATGAAACTTCAATTTCGCTCTAGGGCAGTACAAGGAACAATGTTGCCAGTTAAAACAGTTGAAAACATGTCAAAAACTTGTCTAAACATAACCTGAGAACTCATGAAACTCATCTCCACAAGAGATAAAATTAACTTAAATACAATAAATGAATCATATCAGGAAATGGAAGAAACTGGAGGAATGGTTGGAGGGGCAGAGAAAAGAAGAGGGGAGTGGGAGGGATGGTCGAAGGGGCAAAGATTAGAAGTGGGGAGTGGAATTGAGTTGTCTGGCTGGAAAGTTCGTTTGGGGGGAGTTAGTTAAAGGCAAACGGCGATTAGGTATCCTGAAAGGCTTGGCTAAAAAGCCATGTTTTAAGTCTCTTTTTGAAGACAGAAGGGCAAGATTCTCATCTGAGGTCGGGGGGTAACACATTCCATTGGTGTGGACCAGCAGTCGAAATGGCCCGTTTTCTGATTGTTGTTTTGGCTTGGGGAGCGTACAAGGTGTCTTGGTAGACACTCCTGATTGGTCTGGAAGACCAATAGAGATGGGCTGTGTGTGTGTACATGTGCACACATGGCTCATTCTCCATGATTAGAAGGAACAATGAGCTCTGGGTCTGCATACATAGTTCGGCCTCCACAGTGAGAACAAATGATGGGCTGTGAGTGGGTGTGTGCACATAGCTCCGGCTCCAGGGTAAGAACTAGCAATAGGGCCCATGGTGAGAAGCAATGTCCTCTGTGTGGGTATATGCATATGGTTTGATCTCCACCGTGAGAATTAGCAATGAGTTCTATTTGGGTATACAGAAATGATTCCATGGCAAGAAGCAATGGCTTCTGTGTGGGAGTGCTCACATGGCTTGGCCTCCATGAGGAGAAGGAGTGATGGACTGTACATGGCTGTATTTGTGGGCCAGACCCTAAACCAGGTCCATGCCACCAGAAATGTGTCATTGTACCTTAATTGTTTGAAACTTAAGCTTTATTGTTTGGCTAATGGTGAAGTGCCCTGTTACCAAGCTTCTTGAAGAGGATATGTCTATTTCTTTAAGTAAAGATGTGAGAGGGAACCTCTAGGAGGAGTGTGCCCTAGACCAATATATGTTTGTATACAGAGAAGGAGACAAGTGTTCTGGAGGACTTAGTTGAATAACTTGGGGAACTCTGTGCAGTGCACCCTGGCAGTCTTTAAGATTGCGAAGAGTAGTGTGGATGTGAGCCCTTAGTACTGTGGGCGTAGTTGACACAGCCTTGCAGGCAAATCTATGATGCCTAGACTGGCAGCTGGTGAATGTGGCTTGTAGTGGGGCAGACTGGAGCTTTGCTTATAACAGCTGCCTCCCCCACAGGTTGAGCCCTTGGGTTCTGGCACCTGGCAGGTCTAAGGTAGGTCCCTAGGGCAGTGGCTAGAAAAAGAGTCCAAGGTATGCTGGAGTCAGGGCTGGCAGCAAGCAGAAGGAATCGGAGACAGGCCAAGGTCAGGGCAGGTGGCAGACAAGAGTGGTCAGGTCCAGGCAGCAGGCAAAATGTGGTCAGAGTAAGGCAAGAGGTCAGAACCCAGAAATCAGGCCAAGGGTGAACAGAGACACACAGAAGACACTGGATGAAGTGGGCAAGGCAAGGCTGGAGAAGACCAGACTGGATGAATCAGGAGAAGACAAGGTTGGATGAGGCAGAAGACGACAAAACTGAAGATGTAGGAACTTGGGAAAGGTGGCAACATGCTCTGCAAAGCAGAAGACTCGTTGATGAGGTGCTGGTAAGGCATCCGAGGAGCCCTTCTATGGGAAGGGCCTACTGGCATTCTCAGAGGGCACTGTGGGAATTTTCCCACTGTGGGCACTTTAAATAAGCACATTGTGCACATGTGCCTAGAGGCAGCCATAGACGATGAAGAATGGCGGCATTCCTGGCCATTACGACAGCAGTTAGCATTAGCAGTGGATGAGCTGTGAAGAGCCGTCGGCAGGTTAGACTCAGATAGATCAATGCGGCATCAGAGGTAAGAGCAGAGGCTCGCAGGACCACCCCACAAGCCGCGTATCTTAACAAGATAATTGTCTATCTTCAATAGTGCAATTGCAATGTTATCTAGATACGTTTATCAGGCTAACTTTGCAATCCAGCCAGCAACTGAATATGGACCTCCAAGTTTTTGGTGCTGTGCTGCTAATCTCTGCTCTTAAGATGCCCATGAATTCATCCAATGGTGTGGTTTTTTATATTACTTTTCTTTTGACTGCTACTAACCCCAGAAAATAAAAGTTATATATATTTTTTTAAACATAGTTTTTGGACTAAGACTTTATTACCTAATCCTAGGTTATAGGTTCAAGATGTGAGTTTGGCAGTCTAAAGAAGAGAGGATTGCCAGTTTTGGATAAAAGGGGTACAGTCAGATGATTCATAGAGGTGAAAGAGAGGAGACTGTCTTTTTTCCCCCCTATCCAACATGAGCGAATATAGCTCCTGCCTCCAGGCCATTGTACACTAAACCATATGCTCAACCATTTTTGTGTCTTTGAACCCACAGAGACAGTTGTTAGAATCAAAAACCAGCATTAACATCTCTTAATTTTATGTGCCTCAACAGGGAGATTATACATGGAAATGGTTTGGTCCCCATGGTGAGGAGCAATGGGCCCTGTGTTGGTGTGCACACATGGCTCAGCCTCTACAGTGAGAAGGCCCCCCCCCCCCCCCCCAAAATGCTCAAACAGTGCTGAAGTATGAAAGCAAACAAGCATCATCAGTCTCAGTCCTTAAGCTTGGACAATTGTTCCGGCGAATAGAAGGAATGACTGAAAATCCACCATATCAGAAGGGGAAAGAAGCTACAGAACTAGCAAAACAAGAGAAAAAAAATAAAAAACTCTTTTAAAGAATTAGATCTGCAAACAAGCAAAGATAACTGGCAGAAGCAAAAATATAGTGGGAAATACAGAGAGCTATTTTTGAAACAGCCCTCATGGATTAAGATTTGACACAGCAGTGTTTAAGGAGAGGTGGACTGAACCCTATAGATGAGAGACCGATAATTGTAGCACTGGATAATGGGCTATGGAAAAGATGATTCACAGCCAGCATAGAAAAGAAAGGTAAAACGGATAAATACAGATTCTGCAGAGCAGACCTGGAAACGGTTACACATCTGATCGCTGGATGTGATGTGCTGATGTCAGAAGGCACAACAAGTTGGCACAGCATACATTGGAAACTGCATACATTATTATATAATCACAATCCTAACAGAATAAAAGAAAATAAAGAAGTTGTGATCGCCTGGGACATTCTTATTCCAACTGACAGGAAGATTGATGTTAGAAAACTGGATATTGTGGTGAAGGAGAAAAACATAAGAATAGCATGAATGGTAGAGGTGTCAAAACCCAGCAACTATTCTGTGGATTGAATAGAGAAAGTACAGATCCTTAAGTATCAAAGATGCAATCAGGAACCAAAAAATGTGGCAGAAAGATATAGAAATAGTCCCAATTAAACTGGGTGCCACCTGCCTGATAAAGAATTTCCATAGAAACATAAAATTGATGGCGGAGAAGGACCAATGGTCCATCCAGTCTGCCCAGCAAGCTTCCCATGGTAGTATCTGCCATGCAGGTTACCCCCATGTATCAGTCAGTGCTGCTTGATGTGCTTTGCTTATGGACTTGGCTGTAGAAGCAGTCCTGTGTTAAGAACATAAGAACATAAGAAATTGCCATGATGGGTCAGACCAAGGGTCCATCAAGCCCAGCATCCTGTTTCCAACAGAGGCCAAAACCAGGCCACAAGAACCTGGCAATTACCCAAACACCAAGAAGATCCCATGCCACTGATGCAATTAATAGCAGTGGTTATTCCCTAAGGGGTAGATTTTTAAATGTCTGTGTATTAGTACATACACTGAAAAAAGTCATGGCTTGTGATGGTTGTCTCTGAATCCAAATTTCTCTTTCCCTCCACTCCCAACGCCCCCCCCCCCCCCCCCCCCCCCCCCCCCCCCGGTCAAAGCAGAGAGTGATGTTGCAGTTGCATCAAAAGCATCAAGGCTTAATGGTTAAGGGTAGTAATCCCATGCCATCTGTTAAGGGTAGTAACTGCTGTTCTGTGCAGGATACCTCCATGCTTATCAGTTCCCCAGGCCGTAAAATGTGGGACCCTCGCTGGTTGCTGTCTAAATCCAATTCCCCTTTTCCCCTGCCATTGAAGCAGAGAGCAATGTTGGAGTTGCATTAAAAGTATCAAGGCTTATTGGTTAAGGGTAGTAAATGCTGCACCAGCAAATTACCTTCATTCATGCTTCCTTAGTTTCCTTTAGGACTTGGCCATAGAAGCAGCCCTGTGCTTTTTCCCTTATGTTTGTGTAACAGTATCCCCCAGACCATGGATGTTGGAGCCCTTAGTTGTTGTCTGAATCCAGTTCTTCCTTTTCCTCTGCCATCTAAGCAGGGAGCAATGTTGCAGTTGCATTAAAAGCATCGAAGCGTATTGGTTAAGGGTAGTAATCTCCATGCCTTCTGCTAAGGATAGTAACTGCCGTACCTGAAAGTTACCTCCCTGCACGCTTATCTCACTTCCGTCTTCTAGCCTTTAGAGATCCACAGAGTTTATCCCATGCCCCTTTGAACTCTTTGACTGTTTTCTTCTTCACCACCTTCTCTGGAAGGGCATTCCAGGCCTCCACCACCCTCTCCGTGAAGAAATATTTCTGACATTGGTTCTGATTCATCCCCCTGAAGTTTCATTTCATGACCCTTAGTTCTATTATTTTCTTTTCAATGGAAATAGTTTGAAGTCCATACATCATTGAAACCTTTTAGGTATCTGAAAGTCTGTATCATATTATGCCATCTACTAGCAGGACTGGGAATCATACATTACATCTACGCAGACGATATTCAACTAATTCTACCAATCGAGGACACAATAGAGAAAACGTTAAACCTAGCTAACATGTACCTAGACATTATAAAACAACTACTGAACCGAATGGAACTTGTGATTAACATTGAAAAAACAGAATTTCTGCACCTAGAACGAAAAAATATCAAAATCATTCAAACTCCAATAATACTCAAACAACCAAAAAATTGAACTAGCCGAAAAAGTACGGAACCTTGAAATAATAATGGACCCAGAAATAAATCTAAAACAGCACATATCGCTAAAAGTAAAAGAAGGCTATGCAAAACTCATGATCCTCAGAAAACTAAAACCACTACTAACACCAGCTGATTTCAGAACAGTACTTCAGGCTCTAGCTTTCTCCAGCACTGACTACTGTAATACATTTTTACTAGGACTCCCGAATACAACTCTAAGACCACTTCAAAACACAGCAGCTAGAATACTAACCGGAAAAAGAAGGAGAGACCATATAACCGACACTCTAGCGGACTTACATTGGCTACCCATCGAACACAGAATAAAATACAAAGCCTTATGCACCATACATAAACTAATACATGATGAAAAGCCAACTGGCTAAACACAGCACTAAGAGTACACGTCCCACACAGAAACCTTCGTTCAGCAAATTAAGCACTCTCCATTCCTTCAGTAAAGATGGTGAGACTAACCCAAGTGAGAGAGAGGGCCTTAACTTTATCAGGCCCCACACTCTGGAACACAATGCAGCTAGAGATCAGATTACAAAGAGATCTCAAAACCTTTAAGAAAAGTTTAAAAACATGGCTTTTTAAACAAGCATTCTATAAAGAGACCGGAGAATAGAAAACATACAGGAATAGGCAGAAGAGCACCAGCACACTGCACTACTCTCAGAATGAGCAACTATTTCACAACAAGCATAATTGTAAAACACAGAGAAAAGGAATTTTACCTGTGATTAGTACCTTACAGGTACTCCTGGGCATGACCTACTTCACTAAACAATTCATTGGTATTTTCTTATGATATATTGTAACTGAACCTTTTGTGGCACCTGTTAGATTGTACTACAGTAAGGTTTCAACCACCTTAATTTATGTGCCAACATGTAAACCGTTGCGATGGTATTTAACTCAGCAACGGTACTGAAAAGATTTTAAATAAATAAAAATAAATATCTCCTCTGCACTTCCTCTCTTTCAGGGTATACATATTCAGATCCTTCAGCATCTTCTCATAGGTCTTCCAATAGAGACCCCACACCTTTCTCGTCACCCTTCTCTGAACCACCTCCATCCTACCTCTATCCTTTGAGATCTGGGCTCCAGAACTGAACACAATACTCCAGTTGAGGCCTCACCAAGGACCTGTACAAGGGTATTAACACCTCCTTTTTCTTATTAATTATTCCTCTCTCTATGCAGCCCAGCATTCTTCTGGCTTTAGCTATCACCTTGTCACATTGCTTTGCCACCTCAAGATCCCCAGACACTATCACCTCAAGACACCTCTCTTGGTCCATGCACATTAGCTGTTCACCCCCCATCACATACAGCTCTTTTGGATTACCACATCCCAGATGCATGACTCTGCACTTCTTGGCACTGAGTCCCAGCTGCCAAATCTTTGACCACTATTCAAGCTTTCTTAAATCACTTTTCATTCTCTCTACTTCTTCCAGTGTCCCCACTCTGCTGCAGTTCTTAGTATCATCCGCAAATAGACAAACTTTATCTTCTATCCCTTCTGCAATGTCAGTCACAAAGATATTGAACAGAACAGGTCCCAAAACCAATCCTTGTGGTATTCCACTTAACACCATTCTCTCTTCGGAATAGGTTCCATTTACCATTACACACAGTCTCCAGTCAACCAGTTTCTAATCCGCTCCAGCACCTTGGCGCCCACTCTCAAGCTTCTCATTTTATATACGAGCCTACGTGGGACTGTATCAAAAGCTTTACTGAAATCCAAGTAAATCACATCAAGCACTCTTCCTTGATCCAATTCTCTAGTCACCCAATAAAAAAAAAAAAATCAGATTTATGTGATCGGACCTTCCATTGGTGAATCCATGCTGCCTGAAGTCCAGCAACCCACCCGATTGTAAATAATTCACTATCCTTACCATCAGCAGAGTCTCTCAATTTTCCCACCACCAATATGATGCTTCCTCTCTGCTGCCACCACTCTTCTCCAATCTTGTAGCACCTCTCCTGTTTCCACAATCTGTTGAACAGGACTTTCAACAGACCCTGCAGCATATCTGAGCTCCCTTAGTATCCTGTGATATAACTCATCTGGCCCCATGGCCTTGTCCACTTTGTTTTCCTAGCTCTTCCCATACATTTCTCTTCTGTAAACTGCTATCAGTCTCCTTTGAGAACCAGATCAGTTTCTTTTTCCTCTTACTTTTATTTTCTAACAGAGATTTTTGGCCTTTGTAATAGCTCCTTTTAATTTGGTTTTACCTCACCCATTTTCTCCCGGTCTTCTAGTTCTTCCTCCAGAAACATCCCCATTTTGACGAAGTCTGTATTTGTAATTCAAAACCTGGATCTTTGTGCGACTTCTATTTGCTATATATCAAAACCATATTTTCTGATTATCCTACCCTGACATTAGAGACATTATCCCCATTAGTGATTATCAGATCGAGTATCACACCCCATCTCATTGGTTACATTATCATTTGTTTGAGTAGAACTCCTTGAAGAGCATCCATTATCTATTTGTAGATTACGCAGAAGGGGGTACTCCAATCCAAATCCGGCAGATTAAAATCTCCAACGAGCAACACTTTTCCCTTCTTTCCCACCTATTGGATGTCTTTGATCAGATCACTGTCCCATTCTTCTGTTTGAGTCAGAATCCTGTAGACTTCACAAGTGAAAATGGAAGTGTCATCTTTTTTTTTAGTACAGCCCATAATGCTTCTTTCCTACCCCATATGTCCCTTGCATTTCAGTTGCCTGGATATTGTTTGACATAAAGAGCTACTTCTTCCCCTTTTCTGGCCTCTCTGTTCTTCCTTAACAAGTTATAGCCCAGTTTGGCCATAACCCAATCATGAGACTCAGTGAACCAAGTTTCCGTAACAGCAACAACGTCCAAGTCTGCCTCCACCATTAAGGTCTGCAGCTCTGAAATTTTATTTTCACCTGCCAGTTCTTGTTCATTGGCTACCTCTTGCCATCCTCACCCTTTAGTTTAAATGCCTAATGTATGATTTGAATTTCTCGCTTAGCATCCTCTTTCCTGCCTCAGACAAATGTGGGTCATCTTTACATTATAACCTTTTATTGCTCCTTAAATGGCCCCAGTCTGCAATGTATCCCAAGCCATTTTCTTTACACCATGATTTGAGCCAGAAATTGAAGTTAACTAAATGGCATAGCCTTTCCTTTCCCTTTCCTTGAACAGGTAATACTTCTGAAAAGGCAATGGTCTTTGTGTCAATTCTTCTTCCCTAGATTTTGGAAATCTTTCAGTACTGTATGGATATAATTTCTAGTGAGGTCATTGGTCCCTAGATGGACGATAACATTGATATTAGAGTCCCTACTTTCTTCTTTCATTGCATTGATTACTTGGTTTGCATTTCTATTAGCTGAGGATCCTGGAAGGCATTTAACTTTTGTGTCCCTATTGAAATGAGTTTCCAGATTGGTTTCTCTAATGATCGAGTCTCCCAGGAGAAGTAGCTTTCTTTTATGACATTTGATCACATTCAAGGGTTTCTGGGTGTATTGGGCAACTACATCCCTCTCAAATAACCCTTCATATTCTATTTCTGGAGCTTCTTCATTTTCCAGTGCAGAAAAGGCATTTTGCAAGGGTAACAGCAGGGAGAGTAGATGGCTTTTCATCACAGGCCTTATTCTGCCAGAGCTCACTGTAATTCATAATAAGAACATTCAAATATCCATAAAGCTTCAATGAAGTACCCGAAGGAAGCATTTTTCATACAGTGTAAAGTTCAAGGACAAGAAGTCATCATATAAAGCTCAAAAGCTATGTGAGAAAATGCTTTTTCAAGATTCAAATACAACAAAGTAATATATAGAATATGTGCTGCCAAAGTAATATATGGAATAATTAAAATAAAAGACTAAGAAAAGAAGAGGACAATTATAAATTGGTAATAAATCAAGTAAAGGTACATGTTACAGAAAGTATAGCTTCAGGGTAACATCTTTGGTTTCGATGCTGGTCCATATTGTCACTGTTCAGGTTTCATTACTGGCCAGGGGCAGGCTACCACATAATTGCTACTATAGCCTCTGTTTCTCCTCTTTCCCCCAGGATTATACAAAGTTTTTTCTTGTTCGTTCTTTTGTGGGAAATCTTGGATTTTCTCTAGCAGCTTTGGGAAATGAGCATCTCGAATATCTTTGTATTTTGCACAGCACGGGAAGAAATGCATTTCTGTTTCTATTTTTCCAGTGTTGCATCCCACCACACACAGTCTCTGTCTTTTTGGGATTCCCAGTTTAGCTTTCGTCTGCATTTTTCTTTTTCACTGAGAGCATGTTGACTGGAACAGACTTCCAGCAGAGGTTATAGAAGCCAAAACAGTGGAAGAATCCAAGCACGCATGGGATAGACCCAAGGAGACCTTAGTAGAGGAGGGAGGTGGGAAGCCACAGATCAAGCAAGATGTATGAGAACATAGCAGGCAGGCAAGACTGATTGGACCAAATAGTCTTTTTCTGCCAACATCTATGTTTCTATGTAACATCAGAGAGAGGGAGAAGGAGAAAGACAGAGAGAAGTGAAAGCAAAAGGGACAGAGAGAGAACGAGGGAGCAAAAGATGGCTAAGGACAGAAAAGAGGAAAGGAAAAGGGGGAGAGAAAAAGACAGAAGGGGAGAGAGAAGGAGATAAGAGGAAGATAAACATAGTTTGAGGATAAGAGAATGAGAAAAGGACCGAGAGGCAATATGACCATCAGCCGAACCTCTGTAACAGTCCTAATTTTCTCTCGTCTCCTTGCATGTCTTTCTTTTATTACTTAACTTACTTATTTTGGAAAGACACACATCAACTCCTATTCCAGTAGTTTCTTTGAATTTTAATTCATAAATCAATACTGATCATCATCAGGAGCCAGGAAATGTCCTTATTCACCATTCTGTACATTGTAATTCTTTCCTTTATTTTTCTACCTTTTTTGTGTTTCTTTGGCAAAGCATATAAATTCTTCAGCCAATAACGTTTCTTTAATCAAAATCTGATAGACACAGAAAAATACCGAGATGGGTCGAGAGAAGAGACAGAAGGGAGGCGATGGAGGGAGGAGGGGAAAGCTGGAGAAGGAAAACAACTGTGGGGGCTGGACAGACAGTGGGCAGAACTTTGTCAGTCTGCTATTAATTAATACTCCTCTGCACTGGCAGATGATGCAGGATGCATGTCTGCCTTGGCAAGGATGGGCCTCTCTCCTACGGCTCTGCACTACACACCGAAAGGATTAATGATCTGAGAGGTGAATGTGCTAGAGTCTCCTGGTCGGTCGCTGAGGGCACAGCCTGCTCCAGACATTGCTAGCATCCTGTTAACAGGATGCAGAGGAGACAAAGCTGTTACCAGCATGTAAACCTTCACGTGGAGAGCACAGGAGAGCTGAGAACAGCTAAAACACTCCCAAGTACTACAAATACAGACCCTACAGGATGATTCAGGGGTGGGAACAGGGCCACAGAACCTGTCACCTCTAGGACTGGAGGCCCGAGGGGACGGATGCAGGGATGCAGAGCCTGTCACTTCTAGGACTGGATGGCTCAGAGGATGGGCATGAAGATAGCTGTAGATTCCTGTAACAAGTGTTCTCTGGGGCCAACAGATCTAAGTCCTCACATGTGGGTAATATCATCCAATGGAGCCCGGTGCAAGAAGATTATTTAAAAATGTCTAGAAACTTTTAGCATGCTCAACAGAGCATGTACAGCCTGACCCACAGCAGAGTGAAGCAACTCAGAGAGGAATATAAATAAATATATAACTGTTTTCTCTGAGGGCAAGCAGGATGCTAAGTCCTCCTATATGGGGACATCTCTAGCTGCAGACTGCCCCAAACATAAAAGGTAAAATAAATAAATAAAAATCCCTAAAAACCAGTGCAAATAGGTAAAAATTGTTTTTGGTGGCATCAGGCCATTTCATTATTTTCTGGGGGGGGGGGGGGGGGGGGGGTTGGTTCGTTTTGATTAGTTTTCATATAGAAGAAGCCTGGAAGCAAAATAATGGACCTTAGTACAGACTGGCCAAACCTACTGTCCCATCGGGAGTCTCTGTCCAAGCAATAAAGAGATGTGAATGCCTGGAGAGAACCCCATGTCGCAGCCTTGCAGGTCTTCTCTATGGAGGCCGATCTTATATGGGCTACCGATGCTGCTATGGCACCGTCATGCCCCACCAGATTCAGGCCTTCCTGGGCATAACAGATGGCAATGCAATTCTATTAGCCAGTTAAGAAAGGGTGCACTTGACAATGGCACTTCCAGGTTTGTTGGGATCAAAAGAAACAAAGCTGGTTTAAATTTGTTTTCCAGAATTTAAAATTTTGTATTAGTAATGTTCGACAGCAATATAATTAAACAGTGCATAGTATAATCCCTAGTGCAAACCCCTAGTTTTATGTCACATATCATCATTAAAAGCATTACTTTTTTTCCCACTTTGTCCCAGACCAACATTCCTTACCCTCTTCCTCCCCACCCATCTTCTTCTTTCCTTAATCAAGCCAAAGAATGAAAGAGTCCCCATATCTTCAGATGTGACAGTTATTTTACCCTTCCATATAACATATATATCATATATGCTTACAGAAGACCCAATTCTCTGAGCGCTATGTGTCATTTCCAATACAAGTCTGCTCCAGAGAAGGCCACGGCTCTTTTGCAATCCAAACTGTGCAAGGCTCTCTTCTCCCTTGTGGTCATGTGGTCTGGGATAGAAAGTTGGACAGATGACTGACTGGTTAAAGTGGACGTCTAAATTACAAACAGGAGGTTTCTATACATACAGTATACAGCAATTTTACATAAAATAATATTTATGGTACAAAATTTAAGAAATATCAGAGAAAAATGTTTTATTACTTTCTAAACCAACTCATCTATTGTTTTCACTAAAAATTTACAAAATTCAGACATACCTATTATAAATTCTTAGGCTACCTTTAATATATACCAGCAATATCCATATCACAGATGTGCTTGTATATTGAAGTTTTTTGTATGTACATTTGGCTTAAATGCATGTATGATTGGCTGCATGATGTAATTATGGGTCCCTTGCAGTGCTTTTGGTAAAGATATCTAAAATAAAGTGAAAGTCTGACATACCTTTAGCAGGAACTTTGGATACATATGGAGAACCATCCTGTTATTAAAAATCTTAGTAGAAGTTAGATAATTCACTAGGAAATGGAACTCATTGACACTGCATATCAAAGTGACTATCACCAAAAATATGACCTTCCAGCTCAGGTACTTCAGCTAACAGGAGTCTAGTAGCACTGGGTTCCATGACACTGGAGGAGGCTGGATGACAGGCTTCAACTGAAGCAAGCCCTGCATAAATCGAACAATTAAAGGCTGTACAGAGATGGGTTTAAATACCCATACATTTAAATACCTCCAAGGTATCCATGCAAAGTAAAACTTCCTCCCCAATGCACTGGAAATTAGTATAGTGCAGGGGTACCCAATACCCCTTCACTGGATACCTTAAAATTCTTCATAAAGGGTTGGAGGTCAGTCTGCAAGGATGTAGATGTATCAATGCTTGCTATCTTACGGTCTAATGCGTCTTGGATCCTTCTATTCAGCTTTTCCTTAAAAACTGCCAATGATAATATGGCCTGGAAAGAAGGAGGAGATGCAACATCTTCCTGGGACACTTGAGGTAGATTGATGGCTGACATCTGGATCCCTGGAGGTTATTGCGATTCCCAAGACTGTTGTAAGGATGAGCTCTTCTCCCTACGGGATCATTTTGGGGGATTCAAGGCAGTCACCAGCATTGCGCATAGATGCAGACCGATGTTGACGCTTCGTAGCCTTCAACCAATGTAAGTCATTGAAACTTCTTGATGCTAGCATCAAAGAAGTGGAACCAAGTGCTTTCTTTAAGTAGGAGAAGCTAAACTATGGTCTATCTCCATGATCCTTTCTGGCACTCAATGTGCAGCTCCTGATTCCCCTGATGCTGATGCCCGCAATGCTGATGGGCTGGACAGTTCTCCCAAAGAGCTATTTTACAAGCTTCAGCTGAGAACTACATCCTCTCTAGGGGTCACCTTCTCACACAGAATGCATCCCAAGATGTTGTGGTTGTCCCTCCCTTCCCTCCGAGGCAAAGCAAGTATCTATTAAGAGGATTTTTGAGACATGTTACGTTCACACCAGGGAAATGTATTGAAGCTACTGGTCTTCTCTTTGTGGTGCACTGAATGGGAAATTAACAAGCAAAATCAAATAACTTGATGGCAAAAGGAAAAACTAGGACTGATGCTGCTTGATGCACAGATGTTGGTCTATTGGTGTATTACGAGGCTGGCAAAAAACAAAGAAGCTTTAAAAAAAAATGACAAAAATCTATCTAGAGAGGTTAGAAGGGTGAAAAAATTATCTTGTGGCCTCTTCCAGAAAAACCACTTCCTGCACTTCAGGACAACTTTCCCAAATAGAAAAGCATGGAGAGAGAGACAATACTGTGACGAAAAGGCTCCACTGAAAAACAGACCGAAAGGGCCTCACATGACACAGTGATGCGGGGTGGATCACACATCCTCTGTTAAGCATGTTAAAAGCTTGAAGAAGTAATCTTCTGGCATTGAGCTTCATCAGATATCATCACCCATGTGTGAGAACTTAGAATTCTGTTTGTTCTCAGAGAAACAGAGTTTGTTGTCTCTATGACTAAAGATGGATGCAGGGACACAGATCCTATCAAATCTAGGATGGAGGGCTCAGACGATTGGTGCAGAGAGAAACAGCCTGATACCTCTAGGACTGGTTTGATGAGGATAGGCACATGGATACAAAGCCAGTCACTTTTAGGACTGGAAAGCTCAGGCGATGGACAGAAGGATACAGAGCCTGTCACCTTTAGCTCAGTGGTTTAAATCTAAGTTTTAGCGGCAAAAATCATTACCATCTGAAAACCATCAGATGGCCTATGTGAACTAAATTTATAATTCCTTGACCAGTCCAAGTGGTATTAATTGACTCCCATCTGCAGGCTCATCATAGAGGCCAAGATATGCATATGCAAGAAACCTGAATTCATTCTTAGAAATGGTCTCCTCTAAAACAAAGTATGATCACAAAGGCAAAGCAATATGTGTGGAAAGCTTGCACTGGTGCTGCCTTCCGTAATGTCACTTACAAAAAATGTTAACAAGAACTGGTCCAAGGACCAATCCCTGCAGTACACCACTAGTAGCGCCCCCTTTTCCTCGGAGTGAACTCCATTTACCACTACCCTTTGTCAAATGGAGCTCACTTTGAGGAGGGGCATTATTAGCAGTGCCCCACAGGGATCGATCCTTGGACCAGTTCTTTTCACAATTTTAATAAGAGACATCGTGGAAGGGTTGTCGGGAAAGGTTTGGCTTTTTGCCGATGATACCAAAATCTGCAACATGGTAGACAGCAGGAAGGAGTGGAAAAATGAGGAAGGATCTAGCGAAGCTCAAGGAATGGTCTGTTTTCTGGTAGCTAAGATTTAATACTAAAAACAAAAATGCAAAGTTATGCATTTAGGATGTAAAAAAATAATTAATTAAAACAGGATACTCCCAGCTGCAACTTTTACATCCGTTGAATCCTCTACTTGCTTTCCAGGGCTTCCAAACTGTTCTACAAACACTAATATTCTCAGACTTAGATTACTGCAACTTCCTCTTACTAGGCCTACCCTCAGGACTATTAAAACCATTACAGCTACTACAAAGTGCCTCTGCAAGACTATTGTTAGGGAAAAGGAAATGTGACCACATCACCCCTTCGCTGATAGAGCTACACTGGCTGCCAGTACAATCAAGAATCCACTATAAAGATAAGTTTATCCGGATCACTTTTAGGACGGCTCTATGACATGACCAGAGTTTGCCAGGTAAGTTACCCAGCTAAATCTGATATTGGAGCTAGCCTGATAACTCTGCCCAGAAATGTCCCAAGAATGCCTCCAAGTTATCCAGCTAAATTTTATCTGGCTAACTACTTAAGCCAGATAACTATAAGGCTATCATTCAGTGTGAATTTTCACATCCAGTCATTTGTCCGGCTAAGTTTAAAACTAGCTGAACAAATGGCACTGTATATCAACCCTATGAGGTCTATGATCAGCCGCTGTGCAGCTCTGCTAGGTAGCCAGATAAACTTATCTGGCTAATTAATGCTGTACATTTATGGGCACAGCCACACCACTGAATATACCCGGCTATCTTAAAGTTAGCCAGATACGTTTATCCGGCTAACTTTAGGACAGGTCTACGGGCCAATGAGAGTCAGCTGAATAACTTATCTAGCTAATCTGAAAATCGGAATCAGCTGAATAACTTATCCGGCTAACTCAGCTCCTCACAGTTACACCTTCAGAATACCCCTAACTTAAAACTGGCTAAATTCTAACCAGATATCTTATTATCCTGCTAGAATTTAGCTGGATAAGTGCCCAAATCTTCATTTAGCCAGATAACTGTGATTTTTGTTTTATACTGTTTTTTTGTTATGAAAATATTTTATAATTGTCTACCTTTGTTACCCACCGTTAATATAAGATACGTGTGGGATCCAAATCTTTTTTAAAACAAAATTAATAAATAAATAACTTCTCAGCTATCCAGCTAAATGCTTTTGAATATGGACATCTGTGTGTATAAAACATAAGGATGCCAATATTAAAATAAATTGTAGATCAGATAACTTATCCAACTAAAGTTAGCCAGATTACATTATCAGAGATATTGAACGGGATAAACATCTCACTGACTTTCCCTGAATAAAGTTATCCGGTTACCTTTATCAATCATTACTGGTAGTTTTTCTATAGTAATGTCTTATTGTCTGGATTTACGCTGAAACCTACTTTCTACTTACTGGCAAAGGAGGATATAATTTCCTAAATAATACATACAAGTAAATACAAAAAAATAATAATGAAGCTTGCAGTTCTGTTCCATGCGCTGTAGATGGAGAACATCGGTCTCCAGTGCTGTAACTGGCAACTTTCCTAATCACCAATTTCCCTAGGAAACAAAGCGTGGGAGATGGGCTGAGTGCAGCGTGTTTCACAGCACCTCACCTGGTCCGGGGGGAAGTTATGCAGAAGCTGCTGGATGCTGTTATGGAAGAGCAGCTGCCAGCGGTTTCTGGCCCAGATTATACATTCCTCCCAGGAGCTCGGCCTCTCTGCCACCAGTCGGCTGTGAAGGGTCTCCAGGGCCTCAGCGTTGGGCTGGCTTAGTATTCGGTCCAGGAAGCTGGAATCCCTGCAGGGGCAGAGCAAGGACAGGCTCACAGGTATTCCGAGGGCATGGCCATTTGATTTTCAGCATTACAGAAATCTGTACAGTTGAAATCAACACTGTGGGTGTCAGAAAGCCAGCACTGGCTTGAAATTGTCCTCCAGGGTCACTTGGCAGCTCTGCTTGGAATCTGTTATCCACGAATCGCCAGCACAGCTGGAAGAGGCAGGCACACCATTGAACATGTTAGCTTGTTCAAGAAACCAAGAGAAGAACACACGGAAACAGACACACAAAAGAGATGAATTAACACAAGTTTGAAACTTGTTAGCAGCAGTGCCAAGTCTCAAGGCTTCAACCCCAGATAATTCAGTTACTTTAAACAAAAAAAATACATATAAATGTGTGTCTAAGCCTATTCCCCTACCTCAAACCTCATTCCCTAATGTTAATTCAGATTTCAGCCTCTCTTACTGATCCAACTTGAGGAAACTAATGACTTACTTTTACTTTTGACATTTTTTTTAAGACAGACAAATTATGAATGCTTAGGAGTGATGAGAATGGACAGTGCCAGGGTGAAGCTTATAATCAGTGCTGCTGCTCACAAGTTTCAAACTTGGGCTAATTCAACAACTTTCTGTTCCAGAAACCAAGAATTCTTGTTACATAAAGGTTGCTCAAATAACATTTTCTGTGGTTCTGGATGTAATTTGAATACCAAAGAGCCAATCGGAAAGCGGCTGCAGACCAGGACAACCAATCACAGGACTGGTTACACAACAGTTCTTTTCTGTTTGGCTGTTCACTCTTATTTTTTCATCAGATCAGGTGCAGATTTAGCAACAACCATAAATAATTTTTAAAAATGATTTGTATTTGTATTTCTTAGCTTTAGCATTTGTGACTTTAAAGGGCTACATTTCTATGATATATGTCAGTACTTCCCAACCCTCTCCTAGAGGCACACCTAACAAGTCAGGTTTTCAGGACATCCATAATGAATATGCATGAGATAGATTTGCATATATTGGAGACCCATTGTATGCAAATTATCTCATGAATATTCTTTGTGGCAATCCCGAAAAGCCCACAGGCTCGATGTGCCGCCAGGAGAGAGTTGGGAAACACTGATATGTGGGTGCTCACTTGACTCAATGTACGTAAGTGGGGTTAACTTGCTGGGCTGAGAGACAGCTGGTGTCAGTAATTGTTTAGGCTGTGCCTGAGGCACATTACAAGCTCGCTCTCTCTGCTGATGTCAGGCTTCCCCCCAAGGATCCTGATTATCCTTCTGTTTTGTCCCTTTGTGGATGCTGGGATCCCAGGGTCATATTTAGGCTAATACAAATGGTGCGACTGCACTGGGCCCTGAAGGAAAAGGAATGGCCGAGTGGTTAGAGTAGTGGGGCCTGGACACCAGGGAAACCAGGGCTGGAATGCCACATCTCCCACGGATACGCCTTGTGACCTTGGGCAAGTCCCTTTATATCTGTTGCTTCAGGTTATCCACTTCAGCTTGTAAGCTCTCTGAGAAAAGGGTCTTACTGTATCTGAATTACTAATAATGCTATAAAGGGCCTTGAGCAACAGTTGAAAAGGCAGGCTTGGTGTGGGGCCATTTGCAGCAGAAAGAGTGGAGGAGCTGGGTTGCTGAAGAAAGATCTGGGAATCCCCACAGGCCACACCCCCAAGCATGGCTGCCTCTTTCCTCTTTATCACCCATCACCTGTTCTCCCCTCCCCCTTCAAACTATCATTTGAATGCCTTTTGGGATTCTCTTGTATTTTTTGGTAGCATCATCTTTTGCTCATTCTATTCTATTCTGACCTGAGGAAGGGAGTAATAGCTCCCAAAAGCCAGTCATGAAATGTATTAAGTTAGTTGAATAAAAAGATATCCCCCTTATTTTGGTTTTTTTTTTTGCTTCTAATTGTTAACCTTTATTTTCATGCTCATAAGAACATAAGAACTTGCCATGCTGGGTCAGACCAAGGGTCCATCAAGCCCAGCATCCTGTTTCCAACAGAGGCCAAACCAGGCCACAAGAACCTGGCAATTACCCAAACACCAAGAAGATCCCATGCTACTGATGCAATTAATAGCAGTGGCTATTCCCTAAGTAAACTTGATTAATAGCAGTTAATGGACTTCTCCTCCAAGAACTTATCCCTGGAGCAGCAGGATGGCAGCTGTAGCCAGGAGGCACTACCGAGCTGCTGCTTCTCATTTTCCATGGCTGATTGATTCTTTGAAGCAATAATGGGGGAAGCAGCAGCACTTCAGTATTGCTTTCTCCTGGGCTGCCATGGGAGAGTAGGTTTGAGGATAGAGGGATGAAGGGGCACGAGACAAAAGGCAAGGTGTGAAAGGAAAGAACAACGAAGAGGGTGAGAAATGAAAGCACAGCGGAGGTGGGAGTAAGAGGGGGAGAGAGGGGAGTGCTTTATCTAGACTCCCAGTCTCAGGTGAACTTTTAGTATCCAACCACTCTTCCCCATGTCCCCTTCCCAGGTCCTCCCCACCCAGCATATCCAGCTCTCCCCTCCTTTGGCTGGTCCTGAGCCCAGAGGAAGCAGCAATAGCAGAGAAAGTCAGCATGGTGCCTCTGAGGGGACACATGCCTACAGGTCCTGCAGAGGTCCATCCCTCTCACAGGTTCTCTCAAGAACAGGAGTCCTGTGCAGGAGGCCACTGCAGGACCTGTGAACCCACACCCCCATGCTGGCTTTGACTCCTGTTACTGTCACAGGTGATCAGCTGTTCCAGAGCAGCGGGCCGCTGGGCCCCCTTCCCTGCTTGAGTCCCCAACACTGTTGACTCGGGCAAAATTGACGCCGTTGTTGTGCATCTGGTTTGCATTTCATATTTGAGCCTCTTTCTGTTTGAGCCCCTGGGCGACTGCCTGGTTCACCCATGCCTGCGTCCACCACTGTGGTAATGAAATGAAAGGCACTGCATTTAATTCCCTCACAGGGCCCTGCTTCAGTCTGAAGGTGGCTCATGGGGTTTCCCCTATGGACACTAATCTTATTCTTTCCAGCTCTACCTCTGCTGATGCCAAACCTCCCCTGCTGACAATAGCTTTTCTCCTGTTCACTGAAGGCCTGCCTGTACAGATGCCAGCCCTCCCTCTCTTTCTCTCTCTCTCTTTGCTGCTGCCCATCCTCTCCTGGCAGCCTGACCTAGACTCCAGATATACATTGGATAAGCTCATAAAATCCTCCCTTCCCTGTCTGTACTTGCGAATGACTTACTTGGCCATGTGACAGAGAATAATGTCTGTTTATACTTTTCCTCAGCAAGTGGGAGGAAAAGAGCCCCTGCCCAGTACTCCCTCCCCCCTCTCCTTCAGGACGGGAAAGAGTAGCAGCTTTAAAATGAGTGCTGGAACGGCTCAGGATAAATCACTTGCACGTCTTCCTGCAAGAGAAACCCAGACGAACTCTGACCAATGCTGCTGCCCACGGGGGAAGCTTAATCCTCCTAAACAAAACCGTGTAAATACGGCTGGAGAAGGAATAACATAGGAGTCCCCAAACTCGGTCCTTGAGGGCCGTAACCCAGCTGGGTTTTCAGAATTGCCACGACGAATATGGAAACTATTCACATGCAGTGTCTCCACTGTATGTAAATAGATCTCATGCTTATTCCTTGTGGCAGTCCTGGAAACCTGACTCGGTGACGGCCCCTGAGGACTGAACTTGGGACCCCTGGAATATCAGTTTAAGACTCTGAGCTTTGCCTGCAGGGTGTAAAATCCAGGGCTAGCCAGACCTCATGGAAGGATCATGCGGTGGCAGGCAGAAATGATCTTAGGGAAATCAGAACTACAATTCCCTGCATGCAATGGGGCAAAGCCCCGACTGGATCAGCCTCTTCAGGGTGACCTGGATAAGCTCACAACCCTAACTTAAGAAGCACAGGATATCAAGAGACAGAAGAGGTTCTATGCTATCAGGAACTGAGTATGTTTACAGGATGGCTCCAGGTCATCAGAGACAGGTTGAGCCAGACTTGGATTTGCCCCTTTGCATCTATGGATATGTGGTCCTATTTTTCTAGAAAAGATTGGAGCTACAAGGCCATAGATGCAATGGGGTTAAACTAGGACTGGCTCAGCCTACCCCTGATGACCTGAAGTCACCTGGTAACCATATGTGAGAGGCAAAAGGTGAGAGTGGTTGCAGCGCTCTGCCTGGAATCGAGAGTCAATGCTGGGTTAGCAGAATCTCTGGAAGGCAGAGAGGATCTCGGAATAGCAGATACAGTGCAAGGCACTGTATTATTTGGTCAGATTTTTGTTTTATGGTCAGAAACTTACTGCAGGTACTGGTTGACCCTCTCTGCTTGCTGCTTGAACAGACCTTCAAATTCATCTCTTGCCCACTACAAAAGAAAGAAAATAATTTAAATATTTCTCCATGACTAACAGACAAGAACTCTGCTTCACAGGCCAGTGAAATAATTCTCGCAGCCCCTGAAGTGACGCAGGGCAGAGCAGCATTGCCAGCAGATCTTAGTAGGGTTACAGGCACTCTTGATGAACAGCATGACCCATCTCAAGGTAAAGATTCCCGACTCATCCCAGATCTCAGCTGGGGTCCCAGATAAACGCCCAACCACCTGCCCCAGGCAAGCTCAACATCGGACCCTCCAGGGAAGATAATCACAGTCTTCTTCTTCTCTCCCCCAGGTGAAGTCAACATGGAAGCGCCAATCCTCTCCCTGGGGCTGTGCTTACTACTGCTGCTGCTTCAAAGGGACTATGCTGACTGGAGGAGCCTTACAGCCACGAAACTCAAAAGCTTCTGCTCTCCAGTTAGCAATTCCCAGAGAATGTTCCAAATTTCAAAATAAAGCCTTTGCTCTTATCCCTCATAATGCAGACACCTAGTATTGCTAACCTACCTAGTACAGCTATTAGCAGGATAGTACCTGGTCGTACATTGTACGCTGCAAACAAGCAACTATTGGTCCTCCCTCCTATTAAAGACTTTCGCCTACAAGAGACTTGCAAACATGCTTTCTCAACAGTGGGGCCCATGTTCCCGGTGACCTCCAGGAAATTAATGAGATTATAGCTTTCCAGGAGTAAATGGAGAGCTCCAGATTTCCAGGAGGCATTTTCTTAGACTTTTGGTGTAGTCGCTTACATTTATTCCATCAATTTGACTCCAAGATTATTAAGCGTTGATAGGATTTTATTTTGATTTTATTTGCATTGTCTGTCTTGTAATGTTATTTTCGTTCTTATATATATATATATATGCCGTAATCCTCTTAGAAGGATGTGTTTCATTATAAGCAGAATATAAGACTTTGAAAATAACAAAAAAAAAAAAAAAAAAAATCAGTCCCTGAAAGCATTAGGGCAGCTTGCTGACACTGGTTTCAGCCTGTTAGCAGGCAGTGTATTGCTTAATTCTATTTCCCAAGGGCAGATGATCTGTTCCAGGATTCAAATGCCAGGTCCTCTGCATGGCAGTGCACAGCCTACCCCTAAACCACTGGGCCCACTCAGCAAGCAGATAGTAACAATGTCTCATATTCTTTACTAGAGGCAATTTTCTTTGCCCTCTCACGTTTTTGCAATCAGGTTAATATTAGGTTGGAATACGCCTTTCTTTTTCCGAAGCGTGGTTTACAGTATTTCACGTTAATATGGTGAAGGTCGAATCTATGATTTTTTTTGGGGGGTATAAAATTCAGATTTCAGTCATTTTGTTTCTGTTGAAACTGCCAGGAAGGCTGCAGACCTGCAGTCTCATTTTGACAGGGAAATGCCCTGTGGTGTTTTCCTTTGAATATTTGGGCTAGCTTTGTATCCACATACTTGGCTCATACTTTGAAGAAGGCACCTAGTATTTATATATTAAGGTACACACAGGAGTTTCAAATGAAATCCCTGGGAGTACGTTCCCTCCCCTGACCTAACCCTGCATGTGTTTCCATGCACTAAGTTGAGGGGGGGGGGGGGGGGGATGGGGATGGCCAACTTCCTGGAGGAAAAGTCCATAAACCATTAATAAACCAGGCAGACTTGGGGAAAGCCACTGCTTATCCTTGAGCATAAGCAGCAAGGGATCTCTCTAATATTTGGGATCCTGCCAGGTACTGTTGGACACAGGATACCTGGCCGACACACAGGCCGATTCAGAAAAACGCACGGGAGAGCGGGCGAGCACACAGGCCACTCTCCTGGGCACGCGATTCAGGAGGGTGGCCTATGCAAATTAGGGCCCACGGTAAAAGGAGGCACTAGGGACACTAGTGCGTCCCTAGCGCCTCCTTTTTGACAGGAGCGGCGGCTGTCAGCGGGTTTGACAGCAGATACTCAATTTTGCCGGAGGTGCATCTTTACAGGTGCAAAAACATCCTAATTAAAGGGCATGGATGCAAAGGCTCATTTAAGCGGACCCTTAGCACAGAAGCATTAAACACTTTGTAAATCCAAATGTTTTGGATATCTAAAGTCTTAATGCAGTTAGATGGAGGAACATTGAGCTCAAAAAGTGGTCATCTAGTGATCTATGGAAAAAACTGTGTGCCTAACATTAATCATACCAAAACTCACAGTAACGACCGGTAGCACTGCTTCAATGAATACCCACTTTGCCGCTACTTTAACCAGGGTGGCTAATTGGTTGCAATGTCTTAACTTATACACAACTGGTACATCTTCTCTAAAATGCCTCATTTAGGAGTTAATTTGTATAATAAAGCTGCCCCAGTGCTGTGGCCCGGCTGTCTGGGATTGGAGAGGTTAATGACTGATCCTTAGCCTCACTGCCCGGTCAGTGACCTCAGCTGTGGCAAGTTTTCACACGAGTCCCTCACATGACTCCATGTTGTGTATTTATGGTTATACACAGCGCAGGCCTCTGGCTCCGAGACCTCTTAAGACGTTTTCCCAGTCTATGGCAAACTCTCCCATAAACTAATCTCCTCAAAACTGACAAATGGCACAGACAAAAGTCTAAACAGGAACTTAAGGCCAGAAGGAATATTTCCAAGCAGTCAACACTCCACTCCCGCTGAGAGCTAGGGGGTTAATCATTCTTTCCTGGCCTTGGATGCATTGCTTCTCAGATTGGAGGCGAACTCGATCAGCTCCTTGCACTAACTTGTGTTTTTCATCTCTTTGGTTATACATTACAATGACATAAAAATGGAACAGCAAAAGCACAAGCTAAGTTCAGAAAGAAATGACATCAGTGACAGATTTAGGATCTGGCTACTCCTAGGCATTGTTGGTGCTGTCGCTCCCCTCCCTTCCCCCTACAACCTTGGGCGACGTGGAGCAGAAGGAGTAAGGACCAGCCCCATAGTTTTTTGTGGCAGCTGAGGGGCAGATTCTCTCTGGCAAAAATAAGAAAAATCTGAAGCACATTGACTAACATTTCCCATCTTTCATTTTACATTATAAAAGTAAAGTCAGTTTCCCAGCCTTGGTGGTGTCTGTATACATGTTTTCTTTTACTGGGTAAGGAAAAGGGACCTCAAGTATCAAGAAGATCTCAGGGATGGGGGAGGGGGATCAGTGATAGGAAGAGAAAGGGAGAAGCACCAGGAATGGGGAGCAGAGAAGGAGAGAGGACTGGGGAGGGGAAGGAGAGAGTTACAGGGATGTGGCTTGAAGCACGGGGATAATACAGTTTTTAAAGAAATAATTGAGGAATTGGAGGGGAGGGGGAAGATAGTCTGCAAATGAGAGAAGTGGAGGGGGAAAAAAAAGGGGGAGGTTCAGGGACTGAGGAAGGGGAGGATGGACTGGGAGTAGATAGTGGGTGAGAGTTCCAGGTTCTGGTGAGAGATGGGAAGAAAGGGAGGCTTCAGGATCTGGAGGGTTGAATCTGAGATCAAGCAAGAGAAAAATCTGAATTGCATGGGGTAGGGGGGGGAGGAGAAGGAGGAGGAGCAGGTATCCCCAAACCCTCCTCCAGTTCTGATCCCTCTTGCATCCTCTCTAACCTTCTACCCAGTCTGGCACACACACACACACACACACACACACACACACACAGCACTTAGTCCCTCTTCCCTTTTATTTCTCTCTCTCTCTCACATACAAACACATGAAGCCCAGCCAATCCCCTCTCATCATCCAGCCTCTCACCTCACCCTCCACAACGATTCCCTGCTCACCTCCTCCTAACCTGCAGAAAATGAATCCCCCCCCCCCTTTGCTCTGTCTGTCCAGGCTCATCCCCTCCCCACCTGTCCCTGAGTGATAGGAAGGGAGGGGCCACATAGCTCTTCTTTGCGCTGATGTATCTGCTCCAGGTTCACCTCTCCCCATCTCTTCTCCCCCCCCCCCCCCCAAGCTGCATGTGGGGAAGTGGGATTAGGGAACAGAGAGCTGTTCTCTACTGAGCGAGATTCAGTACAGCTAGAAGGCCGGAAGAGAAAATGGAGGGCAAATGGAAGAAATAAAAAGCAGCGAAGAGAGGAAGAAACAGGGAAGGGATAAGAGAGAGGGGCCGATGCAAAAAAAAAAAAAAAAATGCGCTGAAAGCAGGCCCTGAGTGTTCCTAACGCGCCCCCAGGCACCTCTCCTGGGGGCGCCATGCAATATTTTAATTAGGGGTCACGCTGTCAAGGAGGCGCTAGGGTCGATTGTGCGTCCCTAGCGTCTCCTTGACAACTGAAGTCCGCAAGCGGTGGGCTGTCGGTGGCTGTCTGCCAGTTTAGAAAACGGATGCTGAATTTATCGGCGTCCGTATTCCTAATCGGCACACAGCCACGGGTTTGGAAAACGGACCCTGGTTAACTGAGCGTCCGCTTCCTGAACCTGACCAATGGCACTTTAAAAAAAAATAATTTTTTTAATCTTTTGTTCCTCCGACTTAATATCACCAATATATTAAGTCAGAGGATGTACAGAAAAGCAGTATTTTCTGCTTTTCTGTACAACTTTTTGGGGTGCTCAGAAATTAACGCCTGCTCCGGGCAGGCATTAATTTCTGAGCCCAAAAATGTGTGATTTGGACACACATTTTTTTTTTTTTTTTGCATTTGGCGTGAATAACTAATAGACTCATTCACATGCATTTGCATGTGATGAGCGCTATTAGTTTCCCGGTGCGTTGTGGAGGCGCTAATCCCCTTATAGCATAAGGGGCTGTGGACGCGCCTACATAACCCGCGTCCAATTGGAGGTTAAACAGTGCGCTTGGCTGAGCACACTATATTGCATTGGCCCCAGAGTGAGAGAAACATAGGAGAAAGGGAAGAAGATAATCAGGCAGAAATTGACAGGTTAGAATTACAGCAAGGAACGGGGATGTGAGCCAGAGTCAGACTGAAAAGCCGAAAGAAAAGGGCCATGGCAAACATTGCAGCTTCTCATTTCCTTAACAACCCTCAGCAACTGAAATGGATTCAACAGCATAAGGCAATGATAAACACATAGCTGCCTGTACTGCAAACCCACCCAAACTTACTGCCAGCTTATCAACTCTCATTACCAACACATCATACCCAGCAGTGCCAACTCACCCAAACTTAAGAACATGCCATACTGGGTCAGACCAAGGGTCCATCAAGCCCAGCATCCTGTCTCCAGCAGTGGCCAATCCAGGCTACAAGGACCTGGCAAGTGCCATAACACTAAGCAGATCCCATGCTACTGATGGACATGAGGAAAAGTCTCCCCCTTCCCCAAAAGGTTGCCTAGTTCCTTACAAAACTGAATCCCTCTTCCTTGCACCATCGTCTCTTCCACTCATTGAGAGTCCGGAGCTCTGCCTGCCTCTTGGGACCTGTGTGAGGAACAGGGAGCATTTCAGAGAATGCCACTCTGGAGGTTCTGGATTTCAGCTTTCTACCTAAATTTGGCTTCCAGAACCTCCCTCCCACATTTTCCTATGTTGTTGGTGCCCACATGTACCATGACAGCCGGCTCCTCCCCAGCACTGTCTATAATCCTATCTAGGTGACACGTGAAATCCGCCATCTTCGCACCAGGCAGGCAAGTTACCAGGCAATCCTCACGCCCACCAGCCACCCTGCTATCTACATTTCTAACAATCGGATTACCAACTAAAATGGACGGCCTAACCCTTCCCTCCTGGGCAGTAGCTGTGGGAGACTTGTCCTTAGTGCAAGAGAACAATGCAACACCTGGAGAGAGCAGGTCCTTGCTACAGGATCACTTCCTGCTACACCAGGGTGATGCTCTCCAACCGGGAAACCTTTTTGATCCAAGGCAACATGGGGCTGCCAGACTGGATTTGGGACTTGGCTACTATGTCCCTGAAGGTCTCATCAATGTACCTTTCTGTCTGCCTCAGCTCCTCCAGGTCTTCCACTCTAGCCTCCAGAGATCGGACTCATTCTCTGAGAGCCAGTTTATCAACTCTCAATGCCAACACAGTCATAATCAGCATTGCCAGCTTATTTAATGTAGTTTATTTACTTGATTTACCTCAAAATCATTTCAAAAACATCAATGTGGTTTACAAAAACTGAATCATTGTGAACGCGCTCATTCACACTGCCAGATCACCCACTGTCAATGCCATTACACTACCCAGCATGGCCAATCTCAACCTTTTCACTGCCAGCTCATCTTTCACTGCTAACACACAGTTATAAATAGCACTACCAATTCACCCCAGGAGGGCCAGGATGGGCATCTCCTACACAACTCAGGTGATGACAGTGGTTATGTGGGAGTTTTCCTCAGAGGCTGCATCGTTTGCTGTTGCAGTAGCATGGTGTACTATTGCACCCTTCTACCCCCAAGCCCATCTCAGCCTTACTGCCAGCTCATTCAGGCTCACAGCCGCACACACAGTCATACCCACTACATGCAATATGACCCATTCTGCGTGTGCTCACTAATATATTTAACAGTTTATAACAAGGATCCTTTGGTTGACTATGTTAATAACATTCACTGAACAGTAAGCCTAGATGTAGATTTCAAGAGTTCTACCTCTCTCTTCTTTGGGAACGTTTTCTAAATGACTTATTACATATTCATTACCATCTACAACTTAAAGTATTTATTTATAAACATCTGATATTTTGCCTTTCCCTAAATAGTCTCAAGGTGGATTACAATACCAGCTATAATTAAAAATTACATTTAAAGTTGTATCACAATATGTAATCAAACAAAAGCATTACCCATGAAGTTGGCACATATATAAATAGATGTAATAGTAAATAATAATGTGTCTGAGTATAGATATAGGTACAAGAGTGCAAATACATATATAATAAGACATCATCTACTGCACAGGTAGAAAGAATCCATTAATTAGGATTAGTCCAGTCGTGGCAGAAGTTAGGGCTCACGATCAGGAAGATCTTTACTTATAACCCCCTACTAGATTATGTATGGTATAGCTTGCAGCCTGTTTGTGAGGGAAGTTTTCACTGCTGCTGCCTCTGCTGTACCTGTTTTGTGGTGGGGGGGGGGGGGTATGTTTTTAACACCAACGCACAATAGACAATATCAGTCTCATGCTCTGTCCTAAACTCCCTTTCACTGCCTAAATAAGCCCTGCTCCTTCCAGTGATCCAAACTTTCCAAACTGACACATCCCCCTGAATACATCTTACCTGATCCACAGGTCCAAAATTTCTAAATTGTGCAGATGTGATCCTCAGATGCTTTTGCCCCACCTACCGGTACGTAAAAATGGCACAGGATGGGCCCTGCAGCCGGCACCATTTTGTTGTACAGAAAAACATGCACTGCTTTGGTGCCACCCAGAAAACCCTTAAAAAAAAAAAAAAAAAAAAAGACACTTGGAAACCAAATGGAATTAGGTCTATTGTAACATGTGTTAGGTGTGTGTTTGGTTCTTGGACAGCCTAGAGTAAACTGAATGAAAACAATGTAGTAAACTTCCCATACCAAAACAGTACTTACTGACAACACACAAACAAGGAACAAACCTATTTATGAAAAGGCAACTCTACAAATATTACACCAGGCCCTAAAACACCTCCTATTAGGAAAGCAGAATAAGCCAGGCTGCTATAAATTCCTACACAGAAATTACACGCTAGCAGAATATCCCACCTCGGTCACCCATGCACAACACAGACAGACTCTCACCAAATACAAAATAAAGTATAAATAGAAACATGTAGACAGAAACTGATTTGGAAACTGCAACAAGCCAGACTCTATATGCAATGCAGCATTGGAAAAACAAAAATATCACCAATCCTCATAAATCAATAAAATCAAGAAATATAAATCAATCATAAGAAACCATTACTAATAAAAAGAATATTGCCAAAGAGCTGATGAACAGAATAACATTCAATAATTAAGAACACATATATGCTAAAGTTTTAAATTTTTCCAAACAGCAATAAAATATTTAAAAATAGAAGACACAAACACCCAGTAATTAAAACTAATAAAGATGGAAAAATCCCCTGCTCCCCAACACTTTTCATTTCCAGTCATCCTGAGCTTGTCATGGAATACTGTGGGTGGCACAAACTTTCTACACACACATACCCCAGGCTGGCAGGCTTCCATTCACACACACACACACACACACACACACAAACCCCCAGGCTGTCACACACACACACACACACACATCCTAGGCTGCCATTCACACAAACACCCCAGGTTGCCATTCACACACACACACACCAACCAGGTTGCCATATACACACACACACACACCCCCCAAGCTGGTATTCATACACACACCCCAAGCTGGCAGGCTGCCAATTACACACACACCCCAGGCTGCCATTCACACTTACATACACACACAAAAAATTCAGGCTGCCATTCACACTCAGGCTGCCATACATATACCTCAGTCTGCTATTCACACACACATACACCTCCTAGGCTGCCATTCACGCACAAAACCCTGGCTGGCTGGCTTGGGCCATGTGTGTGTGGGAAGCTTGTACTGCTGCTACCTACCAACTCTTCTCCGCAGGAAACAGTCCAATACCTGGGGGTTTCTGATCCAAGGGTTTATAAATTGTAAAAATAGGTGTTTATTTTTCAGGCAGTTGAAAGTTTTTGATAGGTTCTGAAATAAGTTTTATTACTGTATTCACTTTGCAAACAAAACCACTAGGTGCATTTTTTTGGTTGATTCAATTTTATAAACTTAATTCCATTTTTATATTTTTAAAAATGAGTGGGGGAGTGGCAGGGTGTGTTTATATGGCTAGGAAGGTGGCAGGGCATGAATGAGTGAGAGTGAGTGAGTGAGTGAGTGTGTGTGTTGGAAGAGAGATTCATGCACCTCCACAGAAAAAGGAGAGAATTTCATGTTCCTACAGGAGAAAATAGAGGATCACACATTTCCACAGGTGGGTAAAGGTTTCTGGCTCCCATGGGAAGAGAGAATTGAGAGCATCCTGCACTGTCATGGAAAGGGGGAATCGCATGTCCTTGCAGGAGTGAAGCACAGGTCCAGAGAGAGAAGAAAGGAGCCTGCATTCCCACTGAAAGAAAAAAAAGAAGATGCCTCACCCCCCGTGGCAGGGAAGAGAGTCTTGTGCCCAGATGGAAGAGAAAGAAAAGGAGAATCTCACATTCCCATGGGAGGAAAGGGAAGAGAACATGCGCCCCATGCCATGGAAACATTTCTTTTCCCCCTCACTCGGGCCCTTCTCACGCCCCTTTTCTCCCTTCAAAAAGGCATCTTACCCCTATCAGATGGGACTTGCCAAAGAGTCCCAACAGGACAGGAGTGATCCAAAAATGCTCCTGCTCTGCCCTGTTGTACACAAAGGTACCACAAGATGGCGCTAGCCTCAGGGCTGGCCAGCACCATTGTGATAGAGATCCAGTGGAGCGTCTTCTAGGGCCACCAGTCCGGTTCCTTTCATGGCGCCTCTTCTAGGGCAGATGGGGCTTGGGTTCCCTGCCAGTCCTGCTTCCCTGCTCTGACATCATGAGAGCATACGAGATATGGCTATTTTCATGGGGGGGGGTTTGGTTAGTACTAAAAAAAACCCCAAAATTCCTTATTGTAAGTGTTTCCCTGGGGTTTTTCAGTTTCAGTTGAAAGCCTGAAGCCCTGCTTACACACAGCAGAAATCCTTTGCAGCTTCTGTTATTCGCAAAAGCTCTCCTAGAATCCTGCTGTGCTCTGTGACTGGGGCCCTGTGTGTGCAGGAAGCAGCTGGGATCCATTTCCTGCCGTCCTGGCTGCCCGACAGTTTCAGTCACACACATTTATACAACTCTCAACTGGCACTTCGGAGCAGAGCAGCAAGATGAGAAGCAGGCCTTGGGTGTAGAGGAAAGCTCTCCCCCGCAGCTGCTGCGCAGTTACTTCCTCCTGACAAAAGAATACCACATTAAAGTGAGCTGCATCGGCAACTCGGGACCACTGGCTGGATCTCACTCCCCGTTCAAAGGTTTACCTTGAAAACGGGCACTGCCTACCCTCTCTGCTCATTATGTGAAACAATACAGCAGAACAGCACACCTGTACTTAAAACACCTGCCCAGAAGCTCACCTGCCCCATATACACAGACCCTTTTTGATGTCTGCGGGCTGAGCCGTTAGTCCATTTGTATTAATAACTTGAAATTTTATCTGAAATAAAATCCATTCACAAAGAACTGAACCAAGCAACATGAGCCTTAGCTCCTGTGTGGCGAGAAAGAACTTGGTGTTGGTGTGCAAGCTTTCTGTTCTGGCGGTGAACTTTCGGCTATTCTATTCTTTTATTGCATTTGCCCCGGCATAGAATCCATGCACAAAACGCTATGTGCACGTGGTACCCGTGCACAGATTCTACATAAAACACACGGTATCCATGTACAGCTTGTGCGCACAGGCATGGTATCACAGTGTACAGATTCCTCATAAACACGATACCTGTGCACAGATTCTACATAAAAACGATACTTTGCACAGATTCTGCCCACACATATGATACACATGCATAGATTCTGCACACATATGGTTCCCATATACAGATTCTACACACAGCAAGCACACAGAACACAAGTATGACTGCACATTACAACAGCAGGACAGACTGCTATGTAACAGAGCTGCCTTCCTGCGCCCCCAGAACTGTCAGTCTATGTTGCTAGATCCATATGGCACGACTGTGTGTTGAGGCTGGGGAGAGGAGTGCTGGTATACGCTGACAGATTTCCTCCCACAGGGAGACCCGAAGCTGATGGAAGGGAATAAGCAATATCCAATCCGGTCAGATCTTTATCTTTCAAAACTTTTAACCCTGATCTACCTTCTCGCTTGCTCCTATCCGTGAAGAGAGTCATGCAAAGCCTCTCTCCTCTGGAACTTTCACTCCAGAGTCAGCTTGAGGTACAGTAACAAATTATATTCTTAACGTGGTCCAGAGCACATTCTGCGGCACAAATAACGGAGTCAGGCTGCAGGTCCAGAGCCTAATCCATGGATGGGAGAAGGCTGGCATACTGCCAACATCAGTCTCAGTCCAAGAAGTGGATGGAAGGAGGCTGGGGCACAGCCACATCAGTCCCAGCCTCAGGGGGTGGACGGGAGGAGGAGTCTCGCAGCACTGTCACATCAGCCCTTGGGATAAACAGGAGAAGGACGGAAGCACTGTCACATCAGCCCTTGGGATAAACAGGAGAAGGACGGAAGCACTGTCACATCAGCCCTTGGGATAAACAGGAGAAGGACGGAAGCACTGTCACATCAGCCCTTGGGATAAACAGGAGAAGGACGGAAGCACTGTCACATCAGCCCTTGGGATAAACAGGAGAAGGTCGGAAGCACTGTCACATCAGCCCTTGGGATAAACAGGAGAAGGACGGAAGCACTGTCACATCAGCCCTTGGGATAAACAGGAGAAGGACGGAAGCACTGTCACATCAGCCCTTGGGATAAACAGGAGAAGGACGGAAGCACTGTCACATCAGCCCTTGGGATAAACAGGAGAAGGACGGAAGCACTGTCACATCAGCCCTTGGGATAAACAGGAGAAGGACGGAAGCACTGTCACATCAGCCCTTGGGATAAACAGGAGAAGGACGGAAGCACTGTCACATCAGTCCCAGCCTCAAGGTGGATGGAAGTTGCTGGAGCACTCCCACCTCAGTCCTATCCATAAGGGGTGGATGGGAGGAGGTTGGGAGCACTGCAGCAAACATCCCAGTCCTTGGGGCAGATGAGCAGATGCTGGAGCACTGCCAAACAGTCCCAAATCCATGAGGTGGCCAGGCGGTGCCTGACGTACTGCTGCTGCACTCACTGACCTTGAAGGGGCTAGGACTGGGAAGAGCGAGGGACAGGGAACATATCAGGATGGAATAAAAGGGGGAGAGAGAAAACTCCACAGAACCATTCCCAGTCATTCTTAGTCACAGAACATCCCCAAATCTTCTGCAGATATCATGAGCCTTGATGGCACAAGATCCCTGTGTCTGAGGGCCTTTGTACAGTACCTGTAAGGTATGTTCGATGGTGCTAGGGAAGTTTTTGAGTGTACACATGGGGAACGCTGTTTCCGAAGTGTCTCTGGCGGTTCCATACGTCTCCGTCAGGAAGGGGACGATGACCTGCGTGTTCCCCTTGGTGCCGAGGGTCCCAGATTCCAACAGCGGCTTGCGGTAATAGATGCATCGCTGATCCATATACATTCCTGGACACAGAAACACCGGCAGAGTTCAGAAACACTATCCCATATACCTCGGCTTCCAATGACTTGTAAGAACTATGCCACCACATGCCTACCAATCACTACCTACCCCACCAAGTCACTACCATGTACTCCTATCTAGAGTATGCTAATTCATGTACCCTGGACTTACTGAAAGCTTAAGCTTGTTGCAATCATACTGACACTTCTGTATTTGTATTAATAACACTGTATCTGTATTAATTTTAACTGTAAATTCATTAACCCAGGAACTGTAACTCATACCTACTGATGATCAAATCACTGATCTACCCCGTATTTACTGTAAAACCCAAGTCTGTCATTAGATGCTGTGAACTGCTCTGTTGGAAAAGCAGGATATAAATGAACAATAATGGAGATACACTATGTCCACAGCAATGCCCCAGTGACACTGTGCATTTATCATTCTCTGATGGACATCGCGTGTGCAGCACTGCCCCAAGGAGACTGCATGTGTAACATTCTCTTACAGACACTGCACATGTGCAGCACTTTCCAATGGACACCATGCACGTACAGCACTACTTCACGGACATGATACATGTGTAGCACTGTCCTATGGATACCATGCATGTGTGCAGTACTGACCAATGCACACAGTGTACATACAGAAATAATTCTCGTGTATGTGTAACATTCTCTCACAAACACTACATGTGTGAAACACTGCCCCCCCATGGACACTACATAGGTATGGCACACATTTTTTATTTTTCAAAACATTTTATTGATACGTCAATAACCTTTCTACAAATAATAAACAAAGAAGAATGGTTACATCACCAAATATGACATATAAAATTAAAACTCAACATTCCCTTAAAGTAAAAGCATTCTCAAGATACCAAGAAAACAAAACAGACCAATAGAAGAGAAATCAGTACAGAACACCTTAGCTAACCCCCCCTCCCCAAAACCAAATTCCCCAATCCCAGAGAGAGCAGCAGTACCTCAGAACACTTACTGAGGACAAATAATAAAAATGTAGATAGAAACATGACGGCAGAAAACAAAAACACAACCCATAAAACCCATCCCTTCCACTGCCTCAGAAGGGATTGTAGAGCTGAGCTGTGCGCCCCCAAAAAGAAAAAAGTAAGTAAATCAGCCGTTTAAATGTGGAGCCCTTCTTGGGGGGGTCTCTACTATGAGGACTGGCTCATCAGGATAGGTATGTTATCTGGTTTTCAGCTCCCCCATGTGGCTGCTGGATTGGTTGCTGCTTTCTGCTATAAAAAGCAGAAGAGTTGATATTTAAGGGCAAACCGGCTAAGTAACGTAGCTGGATATAGTTCATCCGGCTAAGTTACAAGAATATTCAATGGCCCGGCTATGCCGCTCAATATCCGCGTACAAACGCTACTTAAGCCAGATAAGTGTTGTTCAGCTAAGACTGGACAAGCTCAATAGCAGGTCTAGGCAGCTGGTTAACTTATCTGGCTAAGTCTCAAAATTGCTACTTGGCCGGATACGTTATCCAGATAAGTGGCGCCGCCTCCATCTGCCCACTGTCTGTCCCCAAGTTAGCCGGCTAGCCAGATAAGTGACTTATCCACCTATCTAGCAGCCGCTGAGCATAACTGGATATTCAGCGGCTGCTTAGATAGCTGGATAACTCCTACTTATCCAGCTGTCCGGCATTAGAATATCTGACTCAGAGTCTCCTGATTTAGGTGTGGATTTTCTAACTAAGCTTTTGAGGAGGCAGGGGTGTTTTGTTCCCTCCTTTCCTCTAGTTTGGGAAGGAGAAACCCTAAGACTCTGTTTCTGAAGGTCTGGGCTTTAGATGAAAGTGGAGGAGGTGTTCTCCTTCTCTTTTTGTGAGGGATATCAGCCCCTGCTTTTGACGTTCTTTTGAACGCAGTTTCATCCACACTTCCTTGGTTTCAGCCTGGTTGCCATCTGAATGCCTCTTGCCAGAGGAACTTGGCTCCCCCCCCATCTGCAGAATTTCTAAGGAGAGGCAGGGACATCCACCAATGCCCCCCCGAAGAGGAAGGGGGAAGGGAAGGAAGAGATCATTGGCACCCATCTGGCGTACATCCACTTGAAATACCACAGATATTCCGGAGAGGAGTTGTGAGGGGGGCCACCCAAATATCAAGAGGGAATTGAAGAATAATACATTGGAAATTGAGAGGTGTCACCTAGCTTAAACAAGTTTCGTATCCACATTTTGGGAGGAAGTTTAAAACTGCTCCTGAAATTGGGAAGGGATCTGGATGGGAAGATTGTACATTTACCAGCAATACAGAGTCAGATATTTTCCTCAGAAGTAGCATTTTATGTAAAGAACAACTGCCTGAAGATTGGCCTTCTAGCATCCTACGATAACGCTCTAATTAAACCATCAGTAAAGTTATGTTGGAATCTTACCATGGCCTCCAGCGAGATTTGTACTACAGAACATTTATGGATTTTGGACCACCACCCAGAGCCTTGGAGAGAAATGTTCTCCCCTCCCTAACAGGGAATCCTGAGTGGGGCTTATTGAAATTTTTGGGAAGTGAAGATAGCTTAAGCCCTGGTGAACTGAGGTGTGCCCTTTGAGTCCTGTAGAGGACCCCAGCCCAAAGGGAGGGGGGGGGGGGGGGAAGACATAAAAAACAAATCATCCTTTTAAATAGGTAAAAAAGTAGCCCACAGAGCAAAGAAAACATTTGCTTTTCTCTTGCAAATCCCAAGTAATACCTACAGTACTTGAATGTAATCTGCTTTGAAGTATCTGAAAAAGCAGTATATTTAAAAAAAATGTAAGCTTCCCCAGAGTCACACTATCCCAATCATTTCGTATCCAGTCATACCAAGATGGAGGACCTTTCTGCTTCCAACATCGCACCAACAGAATCCTGGCTGCTAATAAAAGACACTGACTCAGCCTCTTTAATCCCCCAGAAATATCAGCCTGGATGTCTACTCAGCCACAAAAAAAAATCCAGGATACTGGAAAAGCAATGTCCATGCCCAAAATTGTAACTAGAGAATTTTGTATTTCATATAATATTCTCATCAAATTTTTCCAATTGAGTGCTCACCCAACCTAAGGAAACAATGTTTACAAGCAATTCTCAAAAGTGCCCGCATGGTTGCCAAGGCTGCGCGTACTTTTCCCCCACAGATTTTGCAGCAGTTCTAAAAGGGGATGCATGGGCGTACTTCCTCTCTGAAAACTGCCCACAAGGATCTGCACCTGCTTTTCCCCTGAAAAACAATGTGTGTGAATTTGAAAATGCTAAACTCCATGTGTTGCCGCCTCCCCTGATGGTAAAAATATGTATTCTGATGATCCTTGTTGCCTATTTTTATCCCCACCTAGGGAAGACAATTTTTACACGGCTGATATACAATAACTGGCTAAATGGCTTTTGAAAATTGTCCTCTTAAAAGTGTATTTACAAACTGGTGGCCAGATAGCTTGGGAATCTCAAAGACCTGCATATTTCTCCTCATGCTTATGACAAGGGGCACAAGTGTCTCTAGCAAGGGCCTTGAAGATATGGAAAATCGACTCTTAAAAACCAATTTGCCAAAAGGCCCTGCTCAAGTCAAAGACTGCACATGAAAATTTCACTCTATTAGCTGGAACTAAGACAAAACGCCTAATCCGAAAATATCAGATATTGATTTCTTAGATTTGCTGCTTGCCTTTTACAGCACTGCCCCACAGACACTGCAAAGGCAATTTTCAAAAGCCATTTACCAAGATAAATCCATTTTCTCAATTGCCCACCCTGTACATGGGCAGATAAGTGGGGGGCTATTTTCCTTCTAGTCCTCAGTTGACTACAGGACCCGGTGTAAGGGGTAATGCTAGTGGGGGTCACTTGGTAATAACGATCATCATGCAATCACTGGAGGGAGGACATTAAGGAAAACTATTATTACAAAAGCAGTAAACTTTCCAAAGGGAGCTTATGATAAAATGAGAAAATTAGGAAAAAACTAAAAGTTTTTAACTAAGGCTTAAAAGTTTGCATGAGGCATTTACATAGTTTAAAAATGATAGTAGCCCCTATGGATTTGTGGCACGGAAGTGTGTGGGGCTAATTTAAAAGGACTTTAGAGATGTGGTTCCTATACTAGATCATATTCACACCCGCTTTCAACAACACTTTGCACTGCTCACTTTTCTAATCATCGGACATGAAAGTTTTAAAATCTTTTTAACATTTTTCTCTTGCATGTTAAGAGGGTAATTAAAAAAAAAAAAAGTTTTCCACATGCGAATGGGCTTTGCGAAAATTTGCCAGGGGACTGCACATGTTAAAGTACGCGTGGATGCGATTTCACGCAGATTTTTACGTGCACTGCAAGCAGCATCCCTGGGGGCAGAGCTGGGATGGGGACATTTTCGCCTGCTCTCCAGCAGCTGTAAATACGTGCACCCATGCCACACCATGGTACGCACGGTCCCACTAATTTTCAAAGCAGACTTACACCATAGAAGCCCCTACGCAGTTTGCTATACAATTATTCTCTACAACCAGGATTTCATGCACTTAATGTGTACACTTAATCAAAGTTTTTTTTTCTATTAAATACGGCCTGAAACAGCCATGTTTATGTATGCCTGCTTAGGGGTCTCCAGCCATGATCTTTTTGAAAATTTGTACAAAATAATTTACATAGATGTTAAGGAAATCCTCACTTCAGTGGCAACCAAAAAACACAAATCGAATGTTAGAATGATTAGAAAAGAAACTAAGTTATATTGAGGAATGTAGTTAGACACCAGTTGTTTAGACTTCCATGTTTAACAATTATTTCATGCAGCTTGATTGCAGTGCATTTCTCAACAGTTTGACTCTAAAATTCCATAACTAGTCTGGAGTTCTCATTATTCAGTTCATTTCATATGGCATGAAGCATGTTTTCAGATTTGATGCATGGTGATGCAGGCAGATTGTTCCCATTAAGACAGTGACTCTAAATTGAGCATTCACACTCAGCCAGTGAAGTAGGTCCTGGGCTGTGTGCGCGCATTTTTTCACTGCCATATTTTGTTGATTGAAAGATTACCTGGTGCAGCAAATCGGAGTCCTTGGTATTACCAGTTTCCCTCCCTTGAAAATTAGTCCTTCTAAGACTGTTTGCACTTCTAGATTCTCAGAATTCTGCAGCTCTTGATCATCCATTGAGTATGATTTTCTGTAGTGCTAACATTTCAGGCTGTTTCTTGATTTTCTCAATCAGTTCTTCATCATTTTGTTAGAAACTGGTAGTTGGAGATGCAGCTAAATGTGCTTGTGCCATGCTCTCCTGTTCTTCAAGCAGCATCCTACTGAGAATGTTAGCCACTGGGATCTCTTTCTCTGTTATTTTTTAATGGGAGTAGCCTAGTGGTTAGAGCAGCAGGCTTTGAACCAGGGAGACCAGGGTTCAAATCCAACTGCCACTCCTTGCGACCTTGGGTAAGTCACTTTATCCTCCGTTGCCTCAGGTACAAACTTAGATTGTGAGCCCTCTGGGGACAGAGAAATAACTACAGTACTTGAATGTAATCCGCTTTGAAGTGCTGAACAGCGGAATATAAATAAATAAATAGTCCTCGGCATAGTCCGTATGTTGTAGCAGTGCAGTCACATCTTCCTTTTCTGTCTGGTCGGCGCTTTCTTTATTTTCAGTTGAGCCCTGTGAAAACTCCTTTCCCTTTAAGAACACCTGTTTCCTGAACAGTTTTTTAGTTAAACAGCAGGTGGCAGCGTAACAATGCCGTATTCTCCAGCCACTGGCAGTTAGAGCCCAGGAGGATAAGCTGTTGATCCCAATGAGCCATAGTAGTGTCTGGTTACCGGCTGACAGAGAGCAATAGGAAGTGATAGAGAGGGAGCGATGGTTACAGCGGAAGGTAAAAGCTGGGAAAAACATTTTTCAGATTGTTTCTGAGTGCTGACTTCTGACAGGAAATGCAAGGTGATCTGTGTTTGTCTTTCAGTTCAGCCTAACAGGACAGCCCAGATCTGATTGGGGGGGGGGGGGGGTCATTTACTAGGCCAAGGATATTTTCCCAGGAGAGGAAGACACTGTGGGAGTTTTCACTGCAGTAAAATGCCACCAGGAAATATACCATGTTTTGCTGCCCCGCCCCCTCCCCACAAAAATGTACAATGACAGCCCCTTGACCTGCGGGCCAACATCATGTTAAAGGTCCCAAACAGCGCAAAAGAAGGTCCCCCAAATATCCCATAACTCCAGGGGCCTTATGAGACCCCCATTCCTACCCCTCTGCCACCTTTGTTTTATTAAAAACAAAATCAAAGGTGGCCAGTGACAGCCCCCATCCCTTTTCCCAACCCCACCTGTTTCAAATATTAACCCCCCCCCCCCCCCCAGCCTCCAAAGCCTCTTAATGCATCACAATCAACCCCCCTTCCCCAGAACATTTCCACCCTGGGCCAATCCCCTAACTCTCCATCCTCCCATACCTTCAATCTCTAGTGGCTAGTGGAGGCCCAGGCTGTAGTTGTCTGAAGCAAAATGGTGCTGATCAGCCACATCATTACTAGTAATGAGCTGCTTTGTATGCATAGCAGCCCATTACTATTTTCACATTATTTGGGATAAAATAACACATGGTATTTAAAATACCTCCCATTATCATTGTGTTAAGGAGTTTTCTGTGCGGCAAATGCCTATCACAGTTTAGTTAATATACCCCTGAGATAGGCACAGTGTTCTCTATAGACAATTTAACATAAGTAGACCAGTTAGTGTAAACTGTAAAAATCCAGTTTATTCTCCCCTGTATGTTGTATGTAGTTTTGAATCATTTTGTATTCACTGAACATCCTTGTTAATAATGATGAAATCCATTTTCAGTCACTGCAATTTTAGCAAAGTTAGATAAACTTATCCAGCTAACTTTGGAGGTATGTTCAATTGTGCAGCCACACTACTGAATATAGTCAGTTATCTTAAAGTTAGCTGGCTAACTATACCCGGCTAAATTTAGGACAGGTCTTTGGCTTGACCAGAGTTAGCCAGCTGTTATCCAACTAACTTAGCTGACTAACTCAACTCCTCCTAGTTACAGCCCAGAACACCCCTAACTTATTAGCCAGCTAGAATTTAGCCAGATAAATGTGAAAACATTAATTTACCTAACTAATTTCTGAGTTAGCCGACTAAATGCTTTTGAATATGGACCTCAGCTTTTTAGTTTATTAGCTCTGTTTGTGACTGGTCAGTGAGCCAAGTAAGATAAGTCACTATATGATCCTAGTATTTTTGGGTGTGTAGTCTGTGAGTGCTTTTCTAGATGCTGTGTGATTCCCAGGTTTGTAGAGTCAGTGTCCCAAGAAACTATCAGGGAATAGCGTATGGGCAGAGTACTTGCTCAGAGACCAGCTGGAACCCAGTTGGTAAGTGAGAAGTTAATAGGACAAGGGCACATGTGCAGATAAAGGCAAGGCCTGTGTAGTGCTTGTCAAGATCTTCAAGCGGTAAGGGTTGAATCCTGATGGGTGTTTGTGATTGTGCAGAGAGTGTTTATGTAACACCAATTATTCTAGTGTTATTTTCCTCCAATAGGCATACTGGTGAAACCATTCACAGCCAAATACAATGTCATACATTTCCTTCTAAATCTGTGTGCAGTTTCAGTTTGTAGTGAATGATTTTGATGCAAAGGTGACTGGTCTTCATAACCCAATGGATCCTTTACACAGGCACTTATCACTCCAGGGCTGTTTGGATGCATATTTTGACTGTGAATCTTATTTTTCTACTTGTCGAAGATGAAATCTGAGACCGCAATAGTGAACTCAGAAAAGTGAAGCCCATGTGTTGGCAGATAAATGGCTTGAAAATTAGGGAGGTCTATATTCAAATGCATTTATTCAGATAACTAAGAAGTTATCTGGCTAAATGAAAATATTGCCACTTTTCTGGCTAAATTCGAGCTGGATAACTATTTGTCCCGCTAGAATCTGGCTGGATAAGTGAGGGGTGTTCTAAGGTGATTCAGAGGCATTCCAGAGAGGAACTGAGTTAGTTGGATAAAGTATCCAGCTAACTCAAATATTCAGAGTTAGTGGAATAACTTATCTGGGTTACTCTGTTCATCCTGTGGAGCTGTCCTAAAGTTAGCCGGATAAAATTATCCGGCTAACTTTAAGATAGCCGGGTATAATCAGCAACATGGTTTATTTATTTATTTATCTAATTTATATACCGTCTGTCTGACTAGCAATCACTTCTGTTGGAAACAGGATGCTGGGCTTGATGGACCCTTGGTCTGACCCAGCATGGCAATTTCTTATGTTCTTACATAGCGGTCGTATAATATACATCAAAAATTTTAATCTAATTAAGCCAGTTTAAAATTTACCATATTAAAATAAACTATAATAAAAAACATTGCAAAAATTAAAATGACCTTAAAATACGATAACAATGTAAAAGAATCAAAATCTAATATTAACTTAAAAAATAACAAGTAATGCTACAAATTAATATCAGTATAATATAAACATAAAAACATAAAATAATGTAACATAACCGTTGTAGACACATATTAATCAAATATAATATGCTTGTATAGCAGCACTGTTAAGCTCTTTTGTTAGTCTAATTGTGGGAGGTAATTTAACTTAACTGTCATTTAAATGATTGACGGTTGGGTATTAGTTAAGTCGTAGGCCTGTTTGAACAGTAGTGTTTTTAAACTTTTCTTAAACATTTTTATTCTTTCTGTATTCTAAGTTTGAAGGGTAAGGTTGCAACACTGAATATATAAAACAACCATATAGGACACTGCGGCGTATAAGACGCACCCCCCTTTTGTCTACACATTTGTAAGGAAAAAATAATTTTCTAACTTTGCAAGTGCAAAGTTAGAAAATTATTTTTTCCTTACAAATGTGTAGACAATCAAAATTCCCTGTCTTCTGCATCATTCTCCAGTGCTGGGCAAAAGGGGCTTGCTGCGCTTCGGCACGGAACCAGGCTGCACACAGAGCCAGGCTGGGAAAATCATCGAAAAATGGACACCTCTGCGATGCAGCTCCGAGCAGGGCCCAGACATCTCCCTGCGTTGTATGGCCAAGTGCCAGGGGGAAAGTGACGCGGTGGCGTTGGGGAGCGAGGGCGTGCCGTCCGATTGGCCGGTGCAAAGGGAGCTTGCCCAGCAACAGCCAATCGGGCACGCGAACTCGCTTCCCGATGCCACCACGTCACTTCCCCCCCAATCGGACGCTGTTAATTTTGATTACCGGCACATAGGACGCACTCCATATTTTTCCCCTATTTTGAGGGGAAAAAAGTGCATCCTATACGCCGGCAAATATGGTAGTTAGCCAGATAAGTTTATCCAGCTAGTAGAGTTGCACAGTAGCTGAATATAGAGTCCTTAATGTTTATCTGTGCCATGTCCATTTCAGAGACATAGTGCGTCTATGGCCACGCCTAAAAGTGCCAGAGCGCTGCCATGTTCCAATGAGAGCAGTGTGGCTGGTGGACCCTCAAGAAAAAAGCAATGCAGTCCCCTCAAAATAGACAGCCTGGTCAGCGTGGCCCCGCTAGCTAATACTGCAAATTCTGGTGGGACTGCACTGCTTTTTTCACTTACTAAGGCCTCACTTACCACGCCGTCAATGTCAGCAGGGCTGCACTGCTTTGAAGGAGGAGGAGGAGCGCACCCTACCCTGCCAGAGATAGTCCAATGAAAGAGCTGGCTCGGCCCCACGGCAGGAAGTTGTTCCCTTGGCCACAGGGGTTGAAGAAGTAGACTGCTGCTGCCTGATATGTCAAGAAGGAAGTGAGAGAGAGCACGTGTGCTTGTGTGTGAGAGCGTGAAAGAGCACGTGTGCTTGTATGTGGGAGAGTGAAAGAGCACGTGTGCTTGTGTGTGGGAAAGAGCATATATGTGGGAGAGAGAGAATGTGTGCTTATGTGTGGGAGAGTGAGAGAGTGTATGTTTGTGTGTGGGAGAGTGAGAGAGAATGTGTGCAGAAGAGTGAGAGAGAGTATGTACGTGGGGAGAGTGAGACAGAGCATGTGTGCTTGTGTGTGGGGGAAAGACAGAAAGCATACGTGTGGGAAAGTGAAAAAGAGCATGTGTGTATGTATGTGGGGGAGTAAAAGAGCATGTGTATGTATGAGAGGAAGCAGTTATTCTCTGCCTGCTAATCCATGACACTTTCAGGGCATCTGGAAATCAAAAGTTTCAAGGTATGGATAATAGGGAACTTTTTAAAATCCTTATTTTAATTGCTGGGTGTTATTTGATGTAAAATGTCTGTTTTGAAATATTTTATTGATGTTTGGAAGATTTTTATGAGTTTCTAATTATTGAATATTATTCTAGTCATTGTTTTGAATTATTCTTTTTATTGGTATGGGTTTACTAATTTTGTTTTATGAGGAATGGTAATGTTTCTGTTTTTTACATTGTAGCCAGGATTTAGCTTGTTGAGGTTTCCAGTTCAGGTTTTGTCTATACATTTCTATGTATACTGTATGGTCTCTTTATTCTGTATTTGAGGTTCTGTGTGTTTTGCATGTGTGACTGAAGTGAGTTATTCTATTAGTGTGTAGTTTCTATGCAGGGACCTAAAGCAGCTTGGCTTGTTCTGTTTTCCTAATAGGGGGTGTATTACTATTTTAGGCCTGGTGTAATATTTGTAGTAGGGTTGTTGCTGTTTGAGTGCTGACAGTTAGTGCTGTTTTATATAGAAATTCTTTTTTCTCGTGGCTCTCTGATGGTCATGCCCAAGCCCAAGATGCATACAGTAGGCCTAATACCATATAGGCTTCAAGTGCCTTTAGCTCTTTTTGCAGGGTTTTCTGGTTGGCACCACAGCAGTGCATGTAAATATAATATACATATTGTAAGTAAGATTTTTACCTTAGAAGACTGTGCTTTGAATGGTTTTCTTTCCATGTAAAACCTGTTATTATAAGTGCATAATTTTTAATTGTGTGTTAGGAGGGTGTGATGGGGTGAGGGGTACAAGACTGTAAAGTTTTCCTAGGGCACCTAAATCCCTTGCACTAGCCATGGGCATTGCTGTACAAACATTTAACAGAGTCTTCCAACTCGTGGTGTCATGTGTTGTGTAATGGGTGAGGGTGCAGTTTTTCACTTGGCCATACGTGCTAAATTGCCTGGCTATGGCTCCGGTCTAGTTTAAACTTCATTTTAATGAAATTCGTTCCTGCTGTTATTTCTGTGGAAACTGTCGCATGGAACTCCTAATACAGGATTTTAGTAGTGAGATCGGTTGAGCTTGCTCAAGATTTCTACAAACAGCTCTCCTGACATAATTAAACAGAAGGTAGTACACATTGAGCACTCTTTCTGGCTAAGGAAAAGGGATTGGCGCACACTGGCCCCCCTGGCTGGGCAAGCATTCCTGCTCCGTGGCATCCATAGCTATTGCATGGCTTTTATTAACTTTTCAGATTGTAGGCTGATTTTGTGTTCGGTTGCTTTGGGTCTTTGTGACTGTCCTATGGCTGGGTGTGTTTGAGTCATTTTTTGCAAACTGTCGCCAAAGTCCATTGTCTAGTAATTTCAGTTCTATTATAAATGATTCTATAGGCTCAGTAGCACCTTACAGTCTGTTACGGAATTTATATCTTGCAAATATTGGATTTACTTTAGGATTTTCATATTCTTCATATCTTTTGTAGTGGGCCCAATTTTTTTCTCTTGGTGGTCATGTCTTCCCACTTTATAAATTTCCATTCTTTTTTCATGCACTTTTTATTATTAATTAACAGCACATTTCCTTCTTTCATGATTTGAGGGAACCTCTGAATAATAGTTCTGCATGCTATTTGAAATTCTTCTACTCATCAGGAAGATTTATCTTGTTCCAATTCATGCTAAGCACATGCATTGTCAGACTCCAGGTGGCCAATATTCAAAGCTACTACGCCGGATAAGTAGCAACTAATATCCAGTAGCCGTTGAATATCTGGCTAAGTTCGGCAGCAGCCACTTAGCTGGATAAGTCACTTATCTGACTAAGCAGATAGCCGAATAAGTTTTGGGCAAATCGGCATGGCGCTACTTATTTGGTTAACTTAGCCAAATAAGTATTGATATTTCTACTTATCCGTTTAAGTTAACTAGATAAGTTAGACCTATCTACCTAAGTAGCGATTTTGACAGCCATGCTACTGAATATCTCATGTAAGTTTGATGGATAAGTCTTATCCTGCTAACTTACATAGATGTTTAGGTTTGAATATTGACCCCCTTACTTTCTCTACAGGTTAGGGGCTGCTGTCAGCAGTACTTACAGCTGTTTTGGATGTTTATGCAGTTTCTTCCAAAATTGATTGCTTCTAGTGCCAATCTATTTGCTCTGGCACTATTTACAAATCTGTTTACTTTACTTCTGACAACATATGTTTTTAGCCTTTGTGGTATTTTGTGCTACTTGGAATAAGGAGAATGGGTATGAATGTATCTTAAGACATCTATTCATAGCCTGCTCAGTGCAGCAAAGGTTTCATTCTCCCATATTATATGCAGTAATTATCCTAATAGGTTAGCACTTACATTATGTACCATAATTCACCTTGTCTAGTGGCAATACCATCTAGCATCCTTTCAGTGTATTACATCTGTATTTTTGCAAACAGTTACTAAGAGTACAACTCACACAGCCATGTGGAGCCAGTGGGCAAAAGCATCAGTAGGAAAGGAAGGAGCCAAGAGGACTTGGTGGCAGGCATCATCTTTAGCTGGGGTCAGGGAACATGGCAGCAGTAACCTGTGATGGAAGAGGGGTTCATACAATGGAAACAACTTGTGTGGGGAAGAAGATGGCCGACTAGCATTCTCCCATGATTGCATGGCACACGGCTGATTCTACACAGATGCCAGGGCATTGTAGGAGACAGGGATCCCCCGGGTATAACTGAGGGAATATTCAAAAGTCTCTTAACAGGAGAAGAGAGTTTAGGACATTGGAAAGGTACTGGTTTATGAAAAGGGCAGTTATGAACAGTGAGAAAGCATCGGTTTAGGAGTGGGAACATTTAGAACAGTGGACAGACATAGACTTAAATCCTTCATTTCTCTCTGGCCTTTTATAAGATGTACGACATGTACCATGTGCTTTAACCTTAGACTGAGAACTTTAGCAGTTACATGCAGACATCCCCACTTTAAGCTGGCTTCAGAAGCAGTTTCACACTTCGAGTCCTCAAGTGGTAAGAGATCTGGAGTTGGAACAAGATTGCTGGAGTCATACCATGCAGAAAAAGGCAAGTAAGAAATGGATTTATAAAAACCTGCTTCAACTTCAGAAATCCTATCATTGTCACATAAATCTATTATGCCACTTTAACAAGTAATTTTCATTCATTTCACATTTCCCTTTTAATCAGGACGTCCCTATATCCAGTGGTGCGCCTAAGCAATGATGCCTCTTGTGGCAAGACCAGCCAGCCTAACACTGTATTTACAACAGATAGAACATAAGAATATAAGCTGCGCCATACTGGGTCAGACCAAGGGTCCATCAAGCCCAGCATCCTGTCTCCAACAGTGGCCAATCCAAGTCACAACTAACTGGCAAGTACCCAAACACTAGATAAATCACAAGCCACTATTGCATATTAATTACCGTAATAGCAGTTTATGAATGTTTCCTCTAGGAACTTATCCAAACCTTTTTTTAAACCAAGCTACATTCTCTGGCAATGAATTCCAGAGCTTAACTATGCACTGAGTGAAAAATAATTTTCTTCGGTTTTAAATGAGCTACTTGCTAATTTCATGGGGTGCCCCCTGGTCCTATTATCTGAGAGAGTAAATAACCGATTAACATTAACTTGTTCAAGTCCTTTCATGATTTTGTAGACTATCATATCCTCCCCTCAGTTATCTCTTCTCCAAACTGAACAGCCCTAACTTCTTTAGCCTTTCCATGCCCCTTATCATTTTGGTCGCCCTTCTCTGCACTCTCTCCAGTGCAACTATATCCTTTTTGAGATGCTGTGACCAGAAATGCACACAATATTCAAGGTGTAGTCTCACCATGGAGCGATTCAGAGGCATTCTGACATCTTCTATTTTATTTGCCATTCCCTTCCTAATAATTCTTAACATTCTGTTTGCTTTTTTTGATCTCCACAGCACACTGAGCTGACAATTTCAATGTATTATCCACTATGATGCCTAGATCTCTTTCCTGGGTGGTAACTCCTAAGTTTGCAACTAGGGGGAGCGTGAGAGAGCATACTGGAGACCAGACAGGAAGGGAGCTCACAGTTAAAAGAAGCCTCCCAGCATACCCAGTCTGCAATTGTTCTAAAGTGACAGGAAGGTGGGAAGTGTAGTTCTTAGGCAATTTGAGCTGAGCACCCAATTAGAAGTAATTAGGAATGGATGATAGACTGATAAATATTTAAAATAAAGTAAGAGAGTCACCTAAGGCCAATTGGGGAAGTTTCAGCTACTACTGCTGTTAGTAAGGCAGAGAGAGAGAGAAGCAAGGTGGTCTAAGACATCAAGAAGGATGAGATCCTGGCTAGGAGCCCAAGAGTGAACCACACTGGCAGGATCTCCATCCACTTGATAATCAAGAGGCAGTCAGTTGGGGGGGAAGCTAGCAAGGGACAGGTTAAAGTACAAGGGCTGATTTCTGTAGTGTAAAGCATCGGACTAGCCTGGAACTATGTCTTTAACTACCTGCTTAAATGCCCTGCTGTGTTAAGCCATAAACAGAGTCTGCAGCTGGCAAGCAAAGATCCTAACTGGAAGCAAGTTGTGACTTGTTACTGTAAATTAAGCATGTAAAATACGATGTGAGATTCACGTCTCCTCTCTGGGAAGGGGAGAGATGCTGATTTCCCGCCCCAAAGAGCTGAATCAGAGATTCCATGCTGTGACACCCTATTCACCTAGTATGAGTGTGATGACATAGGCGGAAGATAAATATTTACATAAATAAATATAGCCAATGATCCACGTAACCAGATATATCTCTCTGTCCAGTGACACCTTTTCACTGCTTACTTGCTTTGATGTTATCTAAGGCGTTGGCAACACCATCCAGTGCTTGGAAGAAGTCGTCGTCGTACACATGCTCCGTGCTGGGCCCCACAAGGTCCTGATGCGCCCTCACCTGGCACATAGGGTTCATTTTCCTGATGGCCCGTGCTGCCGTTTCTGATTTCATTTTCTGCAAAAGTAGAGTTAAGAGACTCAGTCAAGATATGTTTCCAACAGCCTCAGTGTAATAAGTGACTTGTGTAAAAAGATCTATCTGATTAAGCCTGAATACGCCTCCTCATAAGTACTTTCACACACACCAAGTAAATACTAGCTGAAATGGGATATGATGTGACTGTGAGTCTTGGGCGTTTTTTTCCTCATTCCCTATGTTCATACTACGATCCAATAAACCCCAGTTACATATGGTCCATGTTTAGGAGTTCAGAGCCCTTCTCCAGACAAGAGTGCTACTACTTTTTAATGGAGTGCATTTCTTTTAACAATGAAATCAATGGAGTGACCCACTCCCCCTCCCCATCTATCATATCCTTTTGTACCACTCTGTGACACATCATTAACATGACCTATAGCTATGACTTCTTACTGTGAAGAAGTCACCTGTCACTGGTACCCTGTGAGGTGTACCTCTGTTGGTGCACTTACACATCAAAGGATTCCTACCCTGTCTCTTTCTTCTCATCCTCTTCTCTGACTTGAACAGACTGGTCTAGATTACTGTCATCCCCTATCCATGGAATTGTTGCAGAAAGCACTCAGACATTTGCAACTGATTCAGAATGTGGCTGCTAAGTTATTGACAGGGACTGGGCTTCGTCACTTCTTTGGTTGCCAATCGAGCACAGAGTGAAATTTAAGATTCTCGCTCTGACTTTCAAAGCTTTGAATGGTACTGCTCTGCTTTTCTTGCATCTCATTTCACAGCTTATGTCCCAAATTGTGTACTTAGGCCTGCGCATGAGGGTTTGCTCAAAAAGAGAAGACTGCTTAGTATTAAACTGAGAGCTTTTTTTCGGCACTGAACCATGTTTCTGGAGCAACCTGCTCATTTTATTAATGATTATTTATGTTTTACAAATGGTGTAAAATTTTGTCTGTTTGAACAGGCCTTTAATTGATCTATCCCTTATGAAGAAAGCCTAAACAGGTTAGGTCTCTTCAGCTTGGAGAAGAGATGACAGAGGTTTACAAAATTAAATTAATATGGAACAGTTGTTTACGCTAACAAAAAGTACAAGGAATAGAGGACTACAAACTAGTAGCAGATCTAAAACAAATTTAAGAAAGTATTTTTTCAGTTAACGCACAAGTAAGCTGTGGAACTTGTTGCCAGAGAAAGTGAGTATAGCTAGCAGTACAGCCAAGTTTTAAATGGGTCTGGAAAAATTTCTAGAAGACAAGTCTATAAATAGTTATTAGCCAAAAGGACTTGGGTGCCTCCACTTGTCACTTCTGGGAGTTAGTAACATGGAATGGACTTTCCTATTGGGATCTGCCGGGTACCACCAAATGATCCAGCCGGGCCATTCTCAGAGACAGGATGCTGGGTGAAGGACCATTGATCTGACCCCAGCATGGAGTTTCTTAGGTTCCTATCGACTGTTACCTTGGTCCTTTTTAAATTGATATTATTTCATTTAGGATCTTTTATCTTAATATGAGGGCAGTATTCAAAGATATTTCTGCAGATAAAACATTTTACCCATGAAAATATGTTCTCTGACCATTGCCCATGCTTGGGTCCCAATGTAATAACTGTGCACACGTTAGCACACAGTAACTGAGGCAGCCCGGACACCCCTTAGTTGTTCTCCCACCCCCACCATCCTGGCTGGATGCCCCAAAATTACACACACAAGGAAAACATGACACTATAACTTTGGATGAAATGGCCGCAGCCATTTATTAGAGGACCCTAACAAAGGACTCTAATTTAGGCGCCGTGTCCTGTCACCACTGCCTACTCTCAACAATCGGGTAGGTGTCGATAACCCAATTATCCATTGTACCTGAAGACTGGAGGATAGCAAATGTAACCCCAATATTTAAAAAGGGCTCCAGGGGCGATCCGGGAAACTACAGACCGGTTAGCCTGACTTCAGTGCCAGGAAAAATAGTGGAAAGTGTTCTAAACATCAAAATCACAGAACATATAGAAAGACATGGTTTAATGGAACAAAGTCAGCATGGCTTTACCCAGGGCAAGTCTTGCCTCACAAATCTGCTTCACTTTTTTGAAGGAGTTAATAAACATGTGGATAAAGGTGAACCGGTAGATATAGTATACTTGGATTTTCAGAAGGCGTTTGACAAAGTTCCTCATGAGAGGCTTCTAGGAAAAGTAAAAAGTCATGGGATAGGTGGCGATGTCCTTTCGTGGATTGCAAACTGGCAAAAAGACAGGAAACAGAGAGTAGGATTAAATGGGCAATTTTCTCAGTGGAAGGGAGTGGACAGTGGAGTGTCTCAGGGATCTGTATTGGGACCCTTACTGTTCAATATATTTATAAATGATCTGGAAAGAAATACGACGAGTGAGATAATCAAATTTGCAGATGACACAAAATTGTGCAGAGTAGTTGAATCGCAGGCAGATTGTGATGAATTGCAGGAGGACCTTGTGAGACTGGAAAATTGGGCATCCAAATGGCAGATGAAATTTAATGTGGATAAGTGCAAGGTGATGCATATAGGGAAAAATAACCCATGCTATAATTACACGATGTTGGGTTCCATATTAGGTGCTACAACCCAAGAAAGAGATCTAGGTGTCATAGTGGATAACACATTGAAATCGTCGGTTCAGTGTGCTGCGGCAGTCAAAAAAGCAAACAGAATGTTGGGAATTATTAGAAAAGGAATGATGAATAAAACAGAAAATGTCATAATGCCTCTGTATCGCTCCATGGTGAGACCGCACCTTGAATACTGTGTACAATTCTGGTCGCCGCATCTCAAAAAAGATATAATTGCGATGGAGAAGGTACAGAGAAGGGCTACCAAAATGATAAGGGGAATGGAACAACTCCCCTATGAGGAAAGACTAAAGAGGTTAGGACTTTTCAGCTTGGAGAAGAGACGACTGAGGGGGGATATGATAGAGGTGTTTAAAATCATGAGAGGTCTAGAACGGGTAGATGTGAATCGGTTATTTACTCTTTCGGATAGTAGAAGGACTAGGGGACACTCCATGAAGTTAGCATGGGGCACATTTAAAACTAATCGGAGAAAGTTCTTTTTTACTCAACGCACAATTAAACTCTGGAATTTGTTGCCAGAGAATGTGGTTCGTGCAGTTAGTATAGCTGTGTTTAAAAAAGGATTGGATAAGTTCTTGGAGGAGAAGTCCATTACCTGCTATTAAGTTCACTTAGAGAATAGCCACTGCCATTAGCAATGGTTACATGGAATAGACTTAGTTTTTGGGTACTTGCCAGGTTCTTATGGCCTGGATTGGCCACTGTTGGAAACAGGATGCTGGGCTTGATGGACCCTTGGTCTGACCCAGTATGGCATTTTCTTATGTTTCTTATGTTCTTAATTCTCCTCCACCCAAGAGGAAACTAAGGGATCTCGCTCCCACGAGCCCTAACAAGTGTTGTGACCACCCTCCCCTGAGGGGGGATATGATAGAGATGTTTAAAATCATGAGAGGTCTAGAATGGGTAGATGTGAATCAGTTATTTACTCTTTCGGATAGTAGAAAGACTAGGGGCACTCCATGAAGTTAGCATGGGGCACATTTAAAACTAATCATAAAAAGTTCTTTTTTATTCAACGCACAATTAAACTCTGGAATTTGTTGCCAGAGGATGTGGTTAGTGCAGTTAGTATAGCTGTGTTTAAAAAAGGATTGGATAAGTTCTTGGAGGAGAAGTCCATAAAGTTCACTTAGAGCAGAGCTTTCCAAACTTTTCATTTTGGTGACACACTTTTTAGACAAACATAATTTCATGACACGGTAATTCAGTCTACTAGCAAACCAGAGGTTAAAGGTTAAACGAACGAAACGTATTTCGACAATTTATGTATGTTTCCTTAAATATATACATAAATAAAATGTTTCACAACACAACCTATCTTATGAAAACCTTTCATTTATATTAAAAATATATAATATTCCAAGTTCTATTTTCCAAAAAAAAAAACAAGCCCAAGCATATGTCTATCCCCCACACACTCATATCTCTACCCCCCCCCCCCCAAGCATGTCTGGCCCCCACACATTCATCTCTCTCCTCCCATCAAATGTCTGGCCCCCACACTCGTGTACCTCTTCTTTTTGATTGTTGCCAGTTAAGAGCTTCACTCCCTTCAGGGTTCAAGCCTGCCGTGCTGCATAACACCTTCCATGATCACCAGACACTGTTGCTTGCAGTCAGTACTCCTCGTGGTCAGGCCTCATTGGCAGCAGCAGCCAATGACAGGGACAGCTGGGTTCAAGTCCCATCCACCAAGCCCCAAAAAAACACGATTGACAGCAAAAATCACCCAATAATAAACAACCCACGAACCGAAAAAAAAAATATGAATTGCTAGAAAAAAAAAGCCCAAACTCATGCTGGAGTTGACGGCTCAGCGTGCGACACACCTGCACACTGCAGGCGACACACTAATGGGTCGCGACACACAGTTTGGAAAGCTCTGACTTAGAGAATAGCCACTGCCATTAGCAATGGTACCATGGAATAGACTTAGTTTTTGGGTACTTGCCAGGTTCTTATGGCCTGGATTGGCCACTGTTGGAAACAGGATGCTGGGCTTGATGGACCCTTGGTCTGACCCAGTATGGCATTTTCTTATGTTCTTAGGGGTCACGGGCAGGCCACCATGCAGCAGGCCCCACCAGAGCCCCTCCAGACGTGTCCAGCGTTGACCAGTCAAGGCCCAATCCACGAGCCTGACATTCGCCATCTTGGCCCACCGCTATGAAGTGGCCCCAGGTCACCTCTCTTCTTTTACTGGCAGCTCCCTGATCCCTTTTATTGCCTCCTGTTGTTTCAATAACCTCTCCTGGACTCGGTTGCCACCACTACAACAAAATAACAAATGAACAACAACATGCTGCCTAACACTTTATTCTAGCTAATGAAAGGGTGAGTTGGGTGGGAATCGCACTGCATCAGGCCAAGGAAGAAGAGGATGAACAACCAAAGCCAACAGGTTTTTAAGTTCCCAGCCTGCCTGCCCTCCCAACTATGTCACCGCATCACTCCTGTGGTCCCATCAGGTGGGCTAGTGCCAGGACGCATTATGATGTCACCACGCCTGACGTGGGACCAACCAGGAAGAGCGGCGTCAGTATTCACCAATGACATCGGAAGAGACACCCCACCCCCGAAGCGCACAACCCACATGATGCCAGCGCCATCATGGGAAGGGACCCACCGTGCCCCGGGGGTGAGTCGTGACAGGGTGAGGGCAGCCACCCACACAGATGCATCAGGTGTCCAGTTATTTGCAGCACCCGCACATATGTGCTGGGGGAGCTGCCCATTAATTGGGGCAGCCCAGACACCCGTAGTTCTTCTCCCTCCCCCACCATCATGGCTAGATGCCCCAAAATTACACACACAAGGAAAACATGATACTATAACTTTGGATGAAATGACCACAGCCATTTGTTACAAGATCCTAACAGGGGAGTCTAAGTTAGGCGTAAAGTCCTGTCACCACTGCCTGCTCTCAACAACCGGGTAGGTGCCGATAACCCAATTCTCATCTGCCCAAGCAGAAACTAAGGGGTCTTGCTCCCACGAGCCTCAACAGGTGTTGTGACTGCCCACCTGGAGGGGTCCCGAGCAGGCTGCCACACAGCAGGCCCTACCAGAGCCCTTCCCAGACATGTCCGGCTGTTGACCAGTCAAGGCTCAATCCCTGGGCCTGACATTTGCCATTTTGCCCAACCGCTGTGAGGTGGCCCCAGGCCCCCCCCTCTCTCTTCTTTTACCAGTACCTCCCTGATCCTTTTTATTGCTCCTGTTGTTTCAATAGCCTCTCCTGTACTCTGTTGCCACCAACACAGGGATCTCATCATGCATAGACCAGGGTACACCCTTCCTGCCCACCAATGACTAGCTCCCTCCATACTAAATGGTTATGGCTCAAGCACCCACAAAAATCATCTCTGAATAGCTTGCAGAAACAGATCATTGCCCATATTTGACAATGAACTCCATCCTTAGAGTACAAGTCCGCGCAGTGCATATCCACCCATTCATGCCTCAGATATAATCCACCAATGCACTGAAGGACCTTGGCCACCTACTGACTGAACTTGGCTCAATATCTTCCCCACCATCCAATGCTCAACATTCACCAATGGGGTATGATTTTGGATCAACAGATCTTGGAGGATGGCCATGCTGAAGCAATGCAGCTCAAGTCATCCCTGATTGCCTTCAGCAAAGCGAGGCCTGTACCGCTCCCCAAATCATTGCCTCCAAGGTGGATGATAAGGAGGTCTGGTGGTACAAGTCCTGCTCTCCCCAACTGCAATAGGAGCCATATCTGGTGCCAATGCATGCCTCCTTGACCAAACCACTTGATGGTCCAATCTTTTTCTGACAGCCCGAGATCTTGCCCAAATTTCCTGCTCTCGGCTCTTTTGAGGGAATGCATGATGAGCGAGTGGCTGATGACCCACATGAAACAAAGACGGCCAGTGGCAAATGAAAGCAAAGTAAAGTTTTGGTATGCACCCCACCGGGCGCCAGCGCAGGGTGGGGTGCATACACGAAAGTCCTGGCCCTCCAAAGTCCTATCTGCTGTATGATAGCTTGCGGGAGACTGGTGGTGGCAGCATAGGATGCTGCTATCATGCTCTGCAACCCGGCCATCACCAAAGTATTCTAGAGGACTGCTGTGAACTGGTACCTACTTAAAGGCGATTTATCCCAATGTAGCAAGAACAAAACACCCTCTTTAGGGTGTATCGCTAAGTATAAAGTCATGGCTGCGACTGGATATGTCACTAAGCCTCTATAACCTGACCACTCACCCCCTGATCAGTTTTAGACTGTCTCAGTCACAGAGAAAGGGTGCCATTTTAGCCACCGATGTCCTCCTGCAGCAAGCCCTGCAGTTGTGTTTCTCGAAAGCGCCATAAATTCACTAATGCACAAGGCCCCAAAGAATGCTAGCGCGAAGGCAACTCAGAAAAGCGTGGTCTCAAACTTATCGGAGGCTACCATGGGTAGTACGAGCCAGAGCAGCAATAGACAGTTGAAAATCAGTGGTTTCTGAGTATCATGTCGGGGTAAGATTTCCCTGGCCCGGCCCAGCATTACCCTTTTGATAGCAAAATACTGATCTGAACATCATTTTTCCAGCTTCGAGAAGAATGCTACTGCCGCAGGGTGTGAGCGAACCATGTTCCTGGATAGTCCCTGCTGCTTAGTGTGCACTATCAGGAGATCCTCTGGAACCCGGTGCCTGGATCATTTGCACAAGGAATGCCTTCACTTTGTCATAATTGCAGATGTAGGCATTTCCATGTGGATGGAGTAAGTGATCTTCGCAGCATCTCACGTGCCGTCCAGTTCCGAAGGACTATAGCTGTTCTGGTTCCTCTCTTCCAACCAAATCCGCTTACAGTGCCAGCTTCCAGAACAGGCACCACTTGCAACTTGAACACAAAGGTCCCTATTCATATGATATGCGCTTTCTTAATGCTCACTAAAAGGTAAGTTTTCAAATGGGGTCCCACGTGTAAGTAGCATGTACTTGCATATATGCTATTTTATAAATGGCGAGAGTATGCGTGCATTATCGGTTTTGTATGTGGTCCAAGAAAATATGCGTTTTCTTGCATTGGAAATATTCACGTGTACTGAAAAATACATGTGTACTTTTGAAGCAGAAATTTATACTATTTTATAAACTGTGCAGCTCCTGCTGCGGTTTATAAAATACTAGTATTAATCTCTGTGTGTCCACTTATGTGCCCAAATACTGTACTGCAAATAGTATAGGCTCCAAAGAAACATGCATCATTTTATGATATTTGTAGTTGGTGCAGAGCAATGCTGCTAGGATGAACTTAGCCTGACAGCAAGTGGAGAGCAGGACACCTTTGCTGAAAGAATTTAATGGACTCCCTATTTGAGCTACAATTACATTTATTGCGCTAACCATGACCTTTAAAGTTCTTAGAGGGAGAGGTAAAACACCTCAATATTTAAAAGATAATGTCTAGCCAAGCAGCTTACCTTAATATACTCCTGTTTTAGATGCCTAAACATAGAGAGGGTAATTTTACAACAATCCATGTTACTTACACATTGCAAAGGTGTGCAAGTTACACCAACAACATGTAAATTTCACCACCAAGCAGTCAGCACCCTGGACCTTGGAATGCGGAGTCCCTCAGGGCTTTATGCTACCTTCAGTCCTTTTCAACATTTGCAGAAAACCTTTTGCACAGCTAATCAAAAATCTTTTGATGTAAAGGCATATATCTACACTAACATCCAGCTAGTACTTCCTAAGTACACGTCTTAGAACCATCCAAGAATGGACTAAAAACAACAAACTCCATCTACGTCCAAACAAAACTGAAATTCTATGGATACAAAACATGCACAAATAAGTCCCTGATCTGAAAATTCCATTCAGAGCATACAAACTCCCACTAAAACACTGGTAAAAAGCCTTGGAGTCCTGCTGGACTTGAAATTGACAATGTTCCCAGATATCCAAGCAACAGTAAAGAAGCTGCCTCTTCAAACTATCCTGCCTACAAAAACTAAGAAGAAGAATCTAATCGCAGAAGTCCATGCAACGGTAACCACACGGCTGGATTATTGCAATGCTCTGTACAATGGGTCTTGCAGATAAGGCCCTCCACAAACTCCAGATCATTCAAAACACAGTGAGTTCTATTACATAGGAATCGGTACTTGCTCCACAAGGGTCTACATTCCTATTTGCCCGTCCAAGATGTTATCGCAGGTACAGAGATCAAGAGTTACATTGGCAAGATTGCAGATAGGAACCGGTACTCGCTCTATGAGGGCCCATGTTCCTAGAATCTTATACAGACTCTTCTACTCTAGAAGCCAGTTCATATACAGCAATTGTGAGTTCATATTACAGACTGTTTGTGGGAACCAGTGCTCACCTATAGCTCCTGTTCCTGAATGTACTGGAGACTCTCTGTGGCATAGAGACCATTGCAGACATCTACTATTGTGAGTGTACCTTCTTGTATCCAGTATACCATGTCTATTCACTACCTCCAATCTCTCTCTACAGCTCAGTGACCCAGAAATTATATTCCAGTATCAGAAGGACTTCAGCCTTGCCGGACACAGTGACTCACTACTTTAGCAATGGCGCCGTAACACCATTGCAATGGCGTTACGGCGCCATTGCTAAAGTTATGTTTGTAAGTTCCATAGAAGGGTATGGAGATACGAAGAGCTCGTGGCGTGCTGATAGTGTTTGATTAAAATATCCCCTGATGAAGGCTAATTTAGCCGAAACATGGTCCGTGTTGGGAACAATTTATGAATATTTGAAATGATACAGTGTCAAAAACAATATAACATCTATACGCCAGCGATTTGAGATAAGTATCTTTTTGAAATTAAGTAACTAGAGGTCACAATTAAAATAAAATATTATTGCACTTTTAGAGATTTAATAATAAAGTGAAATAAAAAATATCAAAAATTAAAAAATAGTATATAAGGGAGATGGTACGTGATTATAATTAATGGTGCTATAAGAGCTGATACTGTCTGGGGCCCTATGTGGGCGGGAGACGGTGGATTGACACCAATAGGCACTTTGGTTCTATGATACCGTTCTCCTTATATATAAATTTTAAATATTTTTGTTTGGGAATAATTTTCCCTCTCCGTTTCTTGTGCTTATATATTGGGAGATGAGTTGGCTTCTGTGTTGTGATTTGTAATAAAACAATTGTCAGTTGATAAGGACCATTTGGTATATTCACTTGATCAATAGACACTACTATATCTCAAGTCATTTGCCTCGGTATCTTTCCACCCACACCCTCTACATTTGTGTTGGGGCAAAAGAGCTTAAGCTGGCCTTACAGACTGCTGGGGTGAGAGGCTAGAACCTTCCTTTTGAGCCACCAAGTGGCCAGAGATTATTGAAGTAAAGCAACCAGTAAAAATATTTTCTGTTGTTCCTGAGCCTACTTCCTTGCAGCATCATATCGGGACCCTTAGCTCTAGCACTTTCTTTCCACTTAATAAGATTTGCTTTTTGTGCATTAATAACTTTCAAGTATTAAATGTCTGCATTATATCCCTCATCTCTCCTCACATCTAGAATATGCATAGTTAGATGCTAATCTCTTAATTCATTTGGCTTCTGATGTAGACCCTATACCATTTTAGTTGTCTCTTTCCTTTCTGAGATAACAGTCTTCAGAACTGAACAGTATTTTAGGTAAGGGTTAACCAATGATTTGTGCTCTAGTATTATTCTTCCACCTCAGCTGGGCGCAATTCCAGGCATCTACCACTCACCATAAAAAAGCATTTCCTCATGTTTCCTCTAAGCCTTCCTCCCCTCCAAGTCGGTCATGAGCCCTTGTCCTTTACCTATTTTTCTACAGAAAATTCACCTTCCTGTCTTGAATTGAAACTTGCTAAATATTTGAATGCTTCTGTCATACCTCATGCCTTTCTATGCAGAGTTTGTGTTGCAGGCCGTGTACCATTGTGGTGGTCCTCTGAATCACTCCCATTCTATTCTATATTTCCTTTTCATTTTAACCACTTTATGAATTACTTTAGTAACACATGTAAATGTTTCCATGCTAATAGAGTAATCAGACACTATTGTGTCTTTATGAAAGTAAGACCTCCAGAACCGAATACAATACCGAGGTCTCATTAGTGACCAATATAAGGGCAATATTACCTACTTTTTCCTGTGGCAACATCTCTCTTTATATACATCAAGCAGCCAAGTTACCCAATACCTGGATGAAGATTTTTTTTTTTCTTTTGGATAATGCCGTCTTTTTGTAGTCCCTGATACTGCCAGATGAAAGCAGCACTGCAAGTACTAGAATGCAACAGGATTGAGTTGTCAGAAATCCAGTACTGGCCTGAAATCTCCCTCTTAGTACTGCATAACTTGGCAGCTCTGTATATCTGAGCATATTGTTAGCTTTCCCGACTGCTTTATTACACTGACTGGGAACGGTCAGGTCATCCAAAATTATTACTATAACAGTCTCTTTACTTCCTGGTAGCTGCCAGCTTCTTCTGCTAACTGTTTGAGTGGTAATTGGGCTTTTCTGCTCCAAATGTTTTACATGATTTTACATTTTTGGATTGAAGCACAGCTTCCAGAAGTTTGATCACTTTCATTTTTTCCCTCTCCTTCTGGTGTATCTACTCGGTTATAGATTTTTGTGTCATCTGCATAGGAACTTTTTTTTTTTTTTTTTTTTATTTCAAGTCCTTCCACAAGGTCACTATTAAATTTGAGCGGCCTAACAGGGGGGCAAGTGAGTGAGTTGGGCAACAAGCCCACACCCAGCGCATGAGTCCATGACCCTTGACCTAGCATGGTTCGGTTCTAGTCTGAATCTAATACTGAAACACACCATATGGCAACATCTGCCAAGAGACTAAGTTCCCCTTCAATAAAAGGTTCATCTCCTATTCACATTCAGGAATACAGGACCACTTTCTCAGTAGATTAAATACACTCCAGAATGAAAAGTTTCATATGCAGTACTTTAGAGTGCATAGAAATAAAGGTTAAACAAAAAAAACCACAACACAATTTACAAGGTGATATATTTTTGGACTAATTTAATACATTTCTTGACCAGCTTTTGTTGGCTTATACATTTTAGACCATAGGAGTTGAACCCTCCTGAGAGATGAGATCTAAACATTACAGCTCCATGGTTAGATCTCCTGCACCGTGGGTGGGATCCCCCATGTGACTTATGTCTAAGAAATGATGCAATCAGCTTCTGTTCTGTGTACACAAAAAGCATTATTGGGCTGTAAATCAGGCAGCAGACAGAGATATAGATCTCTTCCTCCCATTAAAAGGCGAACAGTAACTGCGTCAGGGTGTCCAGGATACCCTGCCCAAGCCAGAAGACAGACACGGAGCCCAGAGAGCTCCTGCTCAGCTAACAGGAGCCACTTCACTGCTTACGGTTTCAACAGACTCCAGTGGCTTTCTCCCTCCTAATAGCACTTGCCCCCTCTGGCCTCTGGGCTTCAGATAATTAAGCTGGCTTTGTGAGGGAGGCCAGGTCTGGAGTATGCAGCAGGACAGATGAAAGGATGGGCTTTGCAGCCCTGGGCTCTTGCAGGCGGCAGGATGTCAGGAGTCAAACCTCACCAGTGACATATGTCTCAATTAACAGACTGCGTGGGTCCCTGGTGCCTCAGAGGAATTAAAGGGGGATTTATTGAGCGAGGTTGAAGGGGGGCAACCACACACACACACACACACACACCTTTGTTGTACTGGACTATAATACAGGGACTGTAAGACAGCATGTCTTAGCCATACTGAAGAAGAGTCACATTCATTTGCTGTGACAACAGAGCAACTATAAATTTCCCAAGCATTAAATAGGAACAAAGTTACTTAGTGGGTTTAAGTTGAAAAATGACCAATGGTCCATCAACTCCTACCTTTTTCTGATTTCTAGAGTTTTATCTAAAAGGTAATTCAGTGGGAGGGTATAAAACATCGTGCAACTGTAGACAATTTTGCACCAGTGAAACTTTCCTTCCAGATCCCCAATATAACTGCCAGTTCCGCATCAGCACTTTTTCCCAAGTATACAATTATATCATAAACATATCATCTTTCTCCTCTAAAAATGTTCTGTTTACTTTTGAACTGATTTAGTATGGGAGCCATAACCAATTCTGTTGCCATCTCCCTACAAACCATCAGCACTGCAAGCCACAAGTTCCAAGCAGACTCCTGCATCTCCCTCCATATATGGCTCCCATCATTGCAGTAGTGGCCTTATCATTGTTGGGGCCCTGGGCAGATTAACTATTCAGGGGAATTTTGATGACCTAGAAGCAAGTCAGATACTTTTTATTTTAATTTCACTTTGCCCTATTCATGAAATTGCAATGAAAGTTGGGTCAGACCAAAAGTCTTTCAAGCCCAGAATCTTGTCTCCAACAGAGGCCAATCCATAAGAACATAAGAAAACGCCATACTGGGTCAGACCAGGGGTCCATCAAGCCCAGCATCCTGTTTCCAACAGTGGCCAATCTAGGCCATAAGAACCTGGCAAGTACCCAAAAACTAAGTCTATTCCATGTTACCGTTGCTAATGGCAGTGGCTATTCTCTAAGTGAACTTAATAGCAGGTAATGGACTTCTCCTCCAAGATCTTATTCAATCCTTTTTTAAACACAGCTATACTAACTGCACTAAAAACATCCTCTGGCAACAAATTCCAGAGTTTAATTGTGCATTGAGTAAAAAAGAACTTTCTCCGATTAGTTTTAAATGTGCCCCATGCTAACTGTTATGGCCGTGGCAAACCGCGACCGGGGCCAACCGTCATGGCCGCCGGCTGCGGCGGTCCGTGGCCGGGACCGGTAACTCACCCGCGACATCGGGGGGACCTGGAGGCTCCTGATGGAGCAGGGAGCTCCCTCAGACGTTCTTCTCGCGGCCTTGGCCGCTGCCCGGGCCAGCCGCGGAGCCCAGCGGGGCTGAGATGATGACTCCTCCTTCCTGGCTGCTTAGGGCTGCGCGCGCGGCTGAAGAATAGATTTAAAGGGGCCACGACAGGAAAGTCGTGGCTCCCTTCTGAAGCTGCTTCCTCTTTTCGGGTATTTAAGGCAAGGTCTGCCTCTCAGACCTTGCCTTGGTATTAAGGCTCAGTTCCTGGTTTCCTGTTTGGTGTTCTGGATACGCTTCTCGTCCCGCTTCTGCTCTTCTCCCCGTTGGATTGATTCTTTGGCTCCTGACCTTTGGACTGGTGTTGGTGACTTCTCTGGCTTTGACGTGGACTGGCTCTGGATCCTTCTCCCTCTTGTTCCTGGATTGGCTTCGGACCATTCTCCCGTCTGCTCCTGGACCAGCTCTCGACCTCTCTCCGGACTTCGACCCTTGGATTGGACTGGGACCATTCTTCAACCTACTCCCCGACCTCTGACGACCTGCTGGAGGCGCCAGCCATCTGGAAACCACTACCTGCAGGAGGCGCCTGCATCCAGACCATCTTCTTTCTTCAGGGAGTCTCCTAAGTCCCAGTGGCCGTGCCCCTACGGGCTCCTCCTGGGGGGGTCACGAGCTTCCAGGGTGAATTCTTCAGCTCTACCTCTCCAACAGGCCTTGCCATCCGACAGTAGAGGCCGACAAGGGTTAACTCCCCTCTCGGCAGCACTGACTCTATTTCGGAACAGGGGTCCAACTCTCCAAATCGTAACACTAACTTCATGGAGTGCCCCCTAGTCTTTCTATTATCCGAAAGAGTAAATAACCGATTCACATCTACCCGTTCTAGACCTCTCATAATTTTAAACATCTCTATCATATCCCCCCTCAGCCGTCTCTTCTCCAAGCTGAAAAGTCCTAACCTCTTTAGTCTTTCCTCATAGGGGAGCTGTTCCATTCCCCTTATTTTGGTAGCCCTTCTCTGTACCTTCTCCATCGCAATTATATCTTTTTTGAGATGCGGCGACCAGAATTGTACACAGTATTCAAGGTATTCAAGGTGCGGTCTCACCATGGAGCGATACAGAGGCATTATGACATTTTCCGTTTTATTCACCAGGTCACAAATATCTGGCAGGATCTCAAAGAATATATCCAATCTTTGCCCATAACTAGGAATACTTGACACTAAACAACCGAAACCGTGTTAAAGCGGTGTATGTTCAAATAATTATAATAAAGAAAACACCCACGTAGGCTGTCAGAATTCAAGCTGAAGCCATTACCAGCATCTTTGGAGCAGAAAGACAGTGATTTAAAACACCGCAGTACCTTCCCACCCCTGAAGAAGCCATCGAAACACGCATCGTGTCGGGTTGGGCTGGTGTTCTCTCAAACTGTCAAGATAAGTGCAAATTAACTCTGCCTTCTGCATAATTTAAGGTTGCTTTCAAATAACGTGGTTACCGATGATTATAAATGACGGTGAAGCATAGTCGCTAAATGTTTCCGAATGACATGCAAAACGGTATACGAACATACTGCACACCCTAATCTTGAGGCATTTTAAATAAAGCCCAAGTGAAATATATGAGGTATCCACAACAAAGCAATACTCATACATTCAGCTCTTTTACGTGGGTGTTTTCTTTATTATAATACATAACTAGGAATAAGCAGTGGTTTTCCCAGTCTACCTGGTTAATAATGGATTACAGACTTTTCCTCCAAGAACTTGTCTAAACTGTTCCCTACTTAGCTATTCCATACCACTCAAGATTTTATAGACCTCCATCATACCTCCTCTCAGCCATCTCTTTTCTAGGCTGAAACACCCTAACTAGTTTAGCACAACATGTAGAGAGAATCATTAAAAAAAAAGAAAAGAAAAGGAAAAAGATAAACAAGAAACATACATCTCTCATATGTCTTGTCCATAATTATGGAGGAATAATAAAACCCAATATCAGAGAAAAGTTTATCAAAGAAGAATAGTAAGGGACCCTCTCAATTTAAACAGAGCCTTCCAAATCCTGAGAGGTCCCAAGTACTGGATCCATAGGAGACTGGGAGCATTTTCATTAAGAAAAACAGTTAATTGAGAAGGTTAAAAAAATCCATTATTGACCCAAGAAAAATAAAGCCAAAAAAAAAGCATCCACACTTACGACACCAGGCCTCAACAACAAGAATCATTTCCTTTTAACATGGGTTGTCTTAGCAACATCAGGGAATATTTGGATTTTCGATCTAAAAAAGGGAACTTTCCTGTTACAAAAAAAAAACCAAACAAACCCTGAAATAAAGTCCCAGTCCAAATCAATGGCTAAAGTCACAATAAGAGCAGATGACTCCAATCTGATGAATTTTCCAGGAACAAAGACAAATAATGACATCGGGAAAAATGTATGATCCCCTCTTATTTTTTGAAGGCTTTCGAACAAATGACAAAAAGTACGCCTTCGAGATAGGGGGAAGTACATTTTCAGAAGTCTTCAATGTCTCAAGATATTTTTGGAGCATTTCCATTGGAGATACAAGTCTCTTCCTTGGAAAATTGATAATTCGAATATTATGCCAATAGATATTCTCTAGATTTTATGTTTTATTTTGCATGAAAAGATGACCCTTGGAGATAACTCCAACTGAATTTTGCATAGAAGTCTCTCTAGCTTCTCATAACTCCACTTTCTGAGATATTGAAGATGACTTTTCCTGTGTGGAATACAATGCAGTAGAAATACTTTTTGCTGAGAATTAACTGGACCAGTTGTGAAGATACTGTAGCTTCATGATGAATTTCCAAATAATATCTAGGGTAATATTAGAAGGCATAATAAAGCAAAAAGACAATTCCTCAAACTTAGAAACTCCTTTCAGGGATGGCAGAGCAACTGAAATGTCTTCAGACAAAAATGCTGCCTCCACACAGGATCACAGACTCAGAGGTCATCCTAGTGGTCAGCCCCTCAACCCAGGCATCTCTCACCACCAGAATGGTTGATGGCAAGAGGTCATCCACCTGTGAACAAGAAGAAATGCTATCGTCTTTGTTGGCTGCTTGAATTCCAGGTTAAGGAGGATCTCTGCCCTGCTCCGGAGTTAAGGATATTTCAGAGTCCGTAACGGTTGCTGGCAAACCTTCATCTGGTATGCTGTTCAGCAACTGCTCAATGGAGCTTACAAGAGGGTCCTGATACTGAAGGAGGTGCTTAACCATAGAACCATTTGGTGTTGAAACAGCTGAAGTGTCTTGGAACTCACAAGCTTTACCCTTCTCCTCTTACCCACAGAAGAGAGAAGAAAAGCAAGCCAAAAGGTAATATCTTTTAAAGCTCACAACTCAACATACTGCCATCTTAGAATTCCGCAATACCCATTTTAGCCTAATAGGGAAACCATTCCCTCCCATTTATCATTTTGATAGCCCTTCTCTGTACATTTTCTAGTTCCATTATATCTTTTTTGACAGTATTCAAGATACGGTCATACCATGAATCAATACAGAAGCATTATGGTATCCTCTGTCTTATTTTCCATTACTTTGTTAATAATACCAAACATTCTATTTGTTTTATTGACCACTGCCATGTACTAAGTCAAGGATTTCCAAGTACTGTCTACAAGATCCTTTTCTTGTATGGTAATGCCTATTTTAGAACCCAGCATCATGCACCTATAAGTTTGGATTATTTTCCTCTATATACATTACTTTGCATGTCTACATTAAATTTCATCTGCCCAATCCCCACGCTCAGGGTCTTCTTGCAGTTTCTTACAATCTGCTTGTGATCTAACAACCTTAAATAACTGTCATCAACGAATTTAGTCATCTCACTCACTACTCCATTTTCCAGATATTTATAAATATATTAAAAAGCACTGGTCCCAGTAAAGATCCCTGTGGCACTCTTCATCTTTCTCCACTGAGAGAAATAACCATTCAGTCCTGCTCCCTGTTTACTATCATTTAGCAAATTACCGGTCCACAATGGGATATTGTCTCCTTTTATTTCATGACTTTTCAATTTTCTGAGGAGTCATAACAATATAAAAAATTGCCATTCTGGGTAAGACCAAGGGTCCATCAAGCCCAGCATCCTTTTTCCAACAGGGGTCAATCCAGGCTTCAAGTACCTGGCAAGTACCCAAACACTAAGTAGATCCCATGCTACTGATGCCAGTGACAGCAATGGCTATTCTGTAAGGGGCGGATTTTCAAAGGGTTACGCGAGTATAACGCGCGCGTAACCCTGAAAACCCGCTCCTGTGCGCTACGAACCTATTTTGCATAGGCCCGGGACGCGCATATGTCCCGGGGCTTGAAAAAAAGGGTGGGGAGTGCGCGGGGTGGTCCTGTGGCAAGACCAAGGCCTTCGGCACAGCAGCTGTGCCAGGGGATCGTGCGCCAGCACGCGGCCGGCACGCACAACCTACGGGCGCAACTTATTTAACAAAGGTAAAGGGGGGGGGTTTTAGATAGGGCTAGGGGGAGGCGGAAGGAAAGTTCCCTCCGAGGATGCTCCGATTTAGGAGCGGCCTCGGAGGGAACGGGGAAAGCGATCGGGGCTCCCCTAGGGCTCGGCGCACGCAAGGTGTACAAGTGTGCACCCCCTTGCGCGCGCCATCCCCGGATTTTATAACATGCATGTGGCTGTGCGTGCATGTTATAAAATCGGGCATAGATTTGTGCACGCAGGTTGCGCGCACAAATCTACGCCCACACGTAGGTCTTAAAATTCGGCCCTAAGTCAACTTGATTCATTACAGTTAATGGACTTCTCCTCCAAGAACTTATCCACACCTTTTTTAAACCCAGCTATACTAACTGCACTAACCACACCCTCTGGTAAATTCCAGAGCTTAATTGTGCATTGAATGAAAAAGAATTCGTTTTAAATATGCTACTTGCTAACTTCATGGAGTGCCCCCTAGTCCTTTTATTATCTGAAAGAGTAAATAACTGATTCACATTTACCCATTCTAGACCTCTCATGATTTTAAAGACCTCTATCATATCCCTCCTCAGCCATCTCTTCTCCAAGTTGAACAACCCTAACCTCTTTAGCCTTTCATCATAGGGGAGCTACTCCATCCCCTTTATCATTTTCGTCACCCTTCTCTGTACCTTCTCCAGTGCAACTATATCTTTTTTGCAATGCAGCAACCAGAATTGTACAAAGTACTCAAGGTGCAGTCTCATCATGGAGCGATTCAGAGGCATTATGACATTTTCCATTTTATTCACATTCCCTTCCTGATAATACCTAACATTGTTTGCTTTTTTTTTTTTACTGCTGCAGCACACTGAGCTGACAGTTTTAATATATTATGCACTATGATGCCTAGATCTTTTTCCTGGGTGGTAGCTAATATAGAGCTTAACATTGTTAAATACAGCATGGATTAATTTTCCCAATATGCAACATCTTGCACTTGTCCATATTAAATTTCATCTGCCATTTGGATGCCCAATCTTCCAAGTCTCACAAGGTCCTCCTGCAATTTATCATAATCCACTTGTGATTTAACTACTTTGAATAATTTTGTATCATCTGCAAATTGGATTACCTCACTTGTCATATTCCTTTCCAGATCATTTATAAATATATTGAAAAGCACCAAGTACAGATCCCTGAGCCACTCCACTGTTTACTCTTTTCCACAGAGAAAATTGATCATTTAATCCTACTCTGCTTCCTGTCTTTTAACCAGTTAGTAATCCACAAAAGGATATCGCTTTCTATCCCATGACTTTTTAGTTTTCTTAGAAGCCTCTGAGGGACTTTGTCAAACACCTTCTGAAAATCCAGATACACTATATCTACCATTTCACCTTCATTCACTTGCTTATTAATCCCTTCAAAAAAAATGAAGCAGATTTGTGAGGCAAGACTTCCCTTGGGTAAATCCATGCTGAGACTGTGTTCCATTAAACCAGGTCTTTCTATATGCTCTGTGATTTTGATCTTTAGAATAGTTTTCACTACTTTTCCCTGAAGTCAGGCTTACTGGTCTTCTCATGAGATATTTTGCAAATGCCTTTTGAAAGCCCAGATTCACTAACCCTGTCCACAGTCAGATCAATGACTTACTTTTGTCCACAATCATTTCAACCTCGTCAAAAAAACAAAAAACATTTGTAAGACAAGACTTCCTTTCTCTAAATCCATGTTGGCTCTACCCCCTTAATTTGTCTGTCCAGATGGCCAGTAATGTATCTTCTGCCATTTTGCCCAGAACCAATGTCAGACTCATAGGTCTGTAGTTTTCTAGCTTATCATTAGAGCTTTTTAAAAATAAGCATGACTTTTCCCATCCTCTAATCCAGTTTATTTGAAAAAAAAGTAATATATTATTAGTAGTAAGTCTGCAATTTCATTTCTCAGTTATTCTGATTGTATACCATCCAGTTACAGTTATTTGTTACTCTTTAGTTTATTGATCTGCACTATTACATCTTCTTGGTTCACCATGATTTGATTTAGTTCTTCTGAATCATCACCCTCAAGTGTGTTAGAGGTCAATATTCAGTGCCACTTATCCATCTGAGCGGCGCTGTTTGAATATTCAGCCATGTTTACTAGCCGTCACTTAGCTGGATAATAATTATAATAATTATAATTATCATCCGGCTAAGTGGTGGACAGAAGGGGATATTCTGAGGACAAGCTACTTGTCCAGTTAAGTCAGCTCATAAGTAAGATCTGTCAGAGAGAAAGCCTTAAGCTAGCCAGATAAACTTATCTGGCTAACTCTTAGATAGCCAGATATATTTAGTCTGGGATTCCAATATGGTGCTTTTATATAGTGCCCATGCTGCATGCAAACTTAGCCTTTGCAACTACTCCTTTTAGTTGTTTTTCAAATTAATTTCTTCATTTTTTCAGGGTTTCCCTTTTTAAAGTTAAATGCTGCTGCAATAGTTTTCAATATTGTCCTATCTTCAGGGATTATGTCTAAAGAGAACAAAAAAAAGAGTGGAGAGAATGGGCACCCTTACTGAGTACTTCAGTGCAATGTAAATGCTTCTAAGAGGCTCCCATTCACCAATATTCTCACTCGTGGATTTTTGTACAAAATGTATATATATTCCAGAAAGTGACCTCGAGAACCTTATTTCTCTAAGGTGACGAATAGATAACTCCAATTTACCCTACCAAACGCCTTTGCAGTGTCAAAACTAATGAGCAGAGAATTTAACAGACCGAACGGAATAATCTATGGAAGCAAGCACCATGCATACGTTATTAACAACATATCTCCCCTTTATAAATTCCACCTGTTCTGGAGAAATGAATAAGGGAAGTATCTGAGATAATCCATCTGCCAATAATTTTGCCAATAATTTATCATAGTTTAATAAAGAAATCTGTCTGTAGGATCCAGTCAGTGTTGCGTCTCTACCCGGTTTTGGTATTAGCCGTATTTGTTTCCTCACCCTTATGTAACAAGGTATCACACATTTTTCCCAAGGGTAAACAAAAATGATCAAGTAATATCTTATAGAATTCCCCTGGTAATCCATCTGGGCCTGGTGTCTTATATAAGGGCGATTGTTTAATAAGTAAGTAGAGCTCAGTGAACGTAAAAGGAGCATTAAGGGCTTGCAATTAATCAGCTGACAATACAGGGGTTAATATTTTATTGAAATACGCTGGCATTGCACTGTTATCTATCTCCTCAGCTGAATATAATTGTTTGTAATAAGAAATAAATAATTCTTTTATTTCTTTTGAGGTCCTAAGATGTTGTCCATTGGGTCCCTTCATTTCCTCTATGTATGATTTCCCCCAAGTTCGAACAAGATTAGCTAACATACAATCTGTTTTTTTATCACCATGGAGAAAAAAAATGTATATTTATAGTATAGAAGACTTTTTTTTTTGTTTTTTTGCTGTAGCAGCATATTTGGGGCAACTTGTGAGATCAAAAACTGCATTTTATGTAATGCAGAGGGATCATTAATCAGTTTCATTTTATCAGAACATAATTGCCTTTCTAACACAAGGATCTCCTTAGCCCTCATCTGTTTTTATCTGCTGACATAGGATATTACGGACCCTTTAAAACTGCTTTCACAGTTTCCCAATATAGTAAAGGGATGTCAGTATGTACGCCATTAAATTTAGCATACTCTTTCCATTGGTTGCTAAGATAAGAATAAAAGGCCTTATATAAATAAGGAGGAAATTTCCAATTACCCTTAGACTCAGAGTCCACAGATCCTTCTAAGAGGATCCATACAGGTGCATGGTTGGATATTTCCATAGGCCCTATGTCTGCATCAAGCTCTTGTGAAAAAGAAGTATCTGAAATTAATAAATAATCTAATCTGGTTTTAGTACATGAGCCCTGGAATAATGTGTAAAGTCAATGATCAAGGGATGTAGACATCTTCAAACGTCTAAAAGACGAAGATGCTCACACAAATACGGGATATCCCTCCTCTTGTCGCTACTTCTAGGAGCTTTGATAGGAGACAGATTTAATAATGGGTCAGAAACAACATTAAAGTCACCTCCTAAGAGACTAGGAATATGAGAATAGGACATTACCACTTAGAAGCATTTACATTTGGGGCATAGACACTATCCAGAAGTATGTGACATCCGTATAATTGCCCTTTCACAAAAATAAGCAGCCTTCCGGGTCTTGAATAACTACCATAAGTTGCTGAAAGTGTAGAGATTTATGTAATAATATCATCACACCTGCCTTGTGTTTTGATCATTGGATGCATAGTAAATTTGTCCCACCTATTGTTTTTGCAATTTGGTGTGTTCTACAGCAGTTAAATGGTTTTCTTGTAATAAAGCTATATCCATTTGAAAACGTCACATGGCTTCTAATAATTTGAAATGTTTTACCACATTACCAATACCATATACACTCCATGATAAACACTTAAGATGCTTAGCCATAGAACAGAAAACATGGTGAGTGACAGAAAAACAGATAAAAGTCAATCTAAGGAGAGTCGCCCCCCATCCTAGGTCACCCTCCAATACATACCACAGATATCTTAATTTTCGATGAGGACTCTGAAAAAACAGAAAAAAAAATCCCATGTTTTTAATCTAAAACCCTCCCATATTCAACACCCCTTCCCCCCTATATCCAATGTTAACAAATTGTAATTGTGAAAACAGAAACATGTAACCGGAAAACCAATAAGAGCCAGCAAACCTCACATTTACAGAAGGGTCCCTCCCCCTTTCAGAAAGGAGAATAGGAAAAAAAAATTAGTTGGAAAGAAATTTAAGTCAGCCCAACTTCGCTTCACTAAGCAAAGAAAACCAAAACCAACTCTGGAGCCATAGAAGAGGGGAAAAAAAACATGGAAAGCAACCTGCTTAGCAGGTTGTGGTGATTCAGTCGGCGTCCATATTTTGAAGAAAGAATGTGACTTCCTGCATAGTGGCAAAATGTCACGCTTTGCCTTGGTATATAACCCTCAGTTTAGCAGGGAACAAAAGGGTGATGCGCTGGCTTTTCTTGATCAAATGAGCACAGACTGGCACAAACAATCGCCTTTTCTCAGCCATCGCAGCAGAGTAATCCTGAAAAAGTAGTATCTTATGATTTTCATAATGCGGATTTTGCAGCCTCCTATCTGCCCTAAGAATATCCACTTTATGGGCAAAATTCAATACTGGAAAATAACCATACAAGGTTTGCCACGTCCCTGGTTAGATTGGGATTGCTGATGCTGTATTTGGGGGCCCAACCTATCTGCTTTTTCTAAATGCAGGAGCCCCTAATTTGCGTTCAAAGCCAATGCTTGTGGCAGCCATTTTTCCAGTACATCTACCAGTTGGTTATCAGGAATAGATTCTGGAATGCTAAATCTCAAATTATTTTCTCGAGATCGATTTTCTAAATCATCTACTTTAGCAGATAGGAAGTCATTAGATGTTTTAAGGTCAGTGATGGTATTTTCCAGTACTTGCACTTGATCTTCCAGCAAGGATTGGATTGCCTCCGGTCTAAGCTGCTCTGCCGCTTCCTTGCTGCCGCTGAAAGTTCTCTCTGCCCACCGGGGCCATTCACCTCTAACCTGGGTACCTGCTCCTCGGGGGCCCTATGCTTTCTTTCAGGTGCTTATCTGGGATACCGGGTACTCACTCCTCGAGGACCTGCTCTCCTTTCTTAATGCATGGAATACATATGGACTGCGCTTCAAAGATTGTATTTTTAAACAATGTCCATGCCTGTTGTACACTTTTAACCTTTGCAGCTGAACCTTTCATTTTTTTCTAAATATTTTCCTCATTTTATCAAAGTTTCCCTTTTGAAAATTTAGTGTTACAGCTGTAAATTTACATATTGTCCCCCTTCCAGTCATTAGTTCAAATTTGATCATGTTATGATCACTATTGCCAAGTGGCCCCATCATTGTTACCTCTCTCTCCAAATCCTGCGTTCCACTAAGAATTAAATCTAAAATAGCTCCCTCTCTCCTTGGTTCCTGAACCAATTATTCCATGAAACATTCAGTTATTCCATCTAGGAATTTTATTTCTCTAGCTTGTCCTGATGTTACATTTACCCAGTCAATACTGGGGTATTTGAAATCTCTCCTTATTACTGTACTGCCAAATTGGATAGCTTCCCTGATTTCTCTTAGCATTTCATCATCTGTCTGACCATTTTGGCCAGGTGGACGGTAGTATACTCCTATCACTATACTCTTACCCAACACACATGGGATTTCTACCCATATAGATTGTACTGAGCATTTATTCTCTTGGACTGTATACGCTCCCATCAAAGTGCCACACCACCACGTTGATCCTCCCTATCATTGCGATATAATTTGTGCCCTGATATAGAACTGTCCCATTGGTTATCCTCCTTCTACCAGGTCTCTGAGATGCCAACTATGTCTATCTCATCATTCTCTGCTACACACTAACTCTTCTATCTTACTTCTTAGACTTCTGGCATTGGCATAGACATTTGAAAGTGTGTTTTTTTGTTTGTAGTAACAACCTGTTTTTCAGTTGATAGGGATAATTTGGAATTATTTAACTTAGGTGATTCTTTACTTACAGCCACATGGATTGTGTTTGCTTTTATTGGAACCTCTCTGTTGGGTTGCTCAAACTCTCCTGTTTCATTAGTATCCTTCAAAGATACATTCCTCTGAACCATGCACTGCTGAGTGACTGTCTGCTTTCACCCTTGTTCTAGTTTAAAAGCTGTTCTATCTCCTTTTTAAAAGTTAGTGCCAGGTGCCTGATTGCACTCTGGTTAAGGTGGAGCCTGTCCTTTCGGAAAAGTCTCCCCCTTCCCCAAAAGGTTCACCAGTTCCTTTCAAAACTGAAACCCTCTTCTCTGTACCATCATATCATCCATACATTGAAACTCTGGAGCTCTGCCTGCCTCTGGGGACCTGCACATAAAACAGGGAGCATTTCAGAGTATGCCACTCTGGAGGTTCTGAATTTCAGATTTCTACCTAAAATCCTAAGTTTAGCTTCCAGAACCTCTCGCCCATATTTTCCTATGTTGCTGGTGTCCACATGTACCATGACAGCCGGCTCCTCCCCAGCACAGTCTATAATCCTATCTAGATGAGGCGTGAGGTCCGCCAGCTTTGCACCAGGCAGGCAAGTTACCAGGCGATCCTCACGCCCACCAGCCACCCAGCTATCTACATTTCTAATAATCGAATCACCAACTATGATGGCAGACCTAACACTTCCCTCCTGGGCAGTAGGCCTGGGAGATTTGTCTTCAGTGTGAGAAGACAATGCATCACTTGGAGAGCAGGTCCTTGCTACAGGATCACTTCCTGCTACACCAGGGTGATGTTCTGCAATCAGGAGACCTTTCTGATCCAAGGCAGCACCAGAGCTATCAGTCTGAAGTAGGGACTTGGCTACTATGTCCCTGAAGGTCTCATCTATACACCTTTCTATCTGCCTCAGCTCCTCCATGTCTGCCACTCTAGCCTCCCGAGATCGGACTTGTTCTCTGATTATCAAGAACTCTTTGCACCAGGTGCACACAAACAATCTCTCAACTGCGGGTAAAAAATCATACATGTGACACTCAATGCAAATGACTGGAAAGCTCCCCTCTTGCTGCTGGATTGCTGCCTTTTAGAAGTATCCATTTCAATGTGATTTCCTTGTTTATATTGTAAGTTGCCAATGTGCTGGTATCTGCAATAAATTGTTTCATTTTTTCACAGCTGAATTTTGTTGTGCTTTCCACTGGAAGTCTAATATCTTCAACAGGTTCCTCACTGGTGCCAAGATGCCAGTTAAATGACAAGATAATTCCTAATATTGTCTCAAACTCAGCATGCCAACATCCATTTTCAGGACTGGCAGCCGGCGGACCTTTACCCTTACTATGTCAGAGGACCTACCGCTGCCATTGCTCCACCCCACTGACATAGTAAGGGCAAAGGGCCTTCGGAACCCGTTTCAGTGCTCACAGCCGATGGACCAACGCCAATACATCGCTCCTGGGCCGCTCCTGAACGCCCGCTCCACCGACTGACATTTTTATCAGGTCTCGGGGGGGTTTGGAGGGTGGGGGGTGGTAATGAATTTATTGCGAACATCTTGGGGAGGGGTCACGCATGGGGGGGGCAGGTTTCATTCATTCAGCAACTCTGGGGGGGCAGGGGGGGACTACTGTTTTTCACAGGGCTGGGGGAGGGGGGCAGGAGAGTGTGGGGTGGTTAGTTTAAGAGAACGTTTCTCATAGGGTTGTTTTTTGGGGGAAGGGGGAGGTTCACACACAAATACATACACTAAACTTGCACGATCTCGGGAACGCACCAAAAGAGCCCTCCCCAGACCACAAAACAAATTTTGAAGTGCAAATTTGGTTAGGCACTCCTCTATTTGGCTACATAACGCGCACAGACGCCCAGGGACAGACCACATGTAGCACCAACAATTTTAATTTCCCAGGTCTTGGGGGGGGGGGGGGGCAGGAGAGGGGGTTATTTGATTTAAAGGGTTGGGATTGGGTTTTTTTGTTTGGGGTGGGGGGTTCCCACAGAAATAGAAAGACAAAAGTTTTCTGATCTGAAGGGTAGGCAGTAGGCGGGGGGAGGTGACAGTGAGGGGAGGGAGAATGAGGGGAGAGGTGAGTGTGAGGGGAGAGAGTTGGAGTGGGGACAGGGGAGGGAAGGGGGGGGGAGTGACCAAGGGGGAGGAGGATGAGTGACTGAGGTAAATGAGCAAGGGGAAGGGGGAGGGAGGGTAAAGAACCTGACTCTGCCACTGCAACGCGTGGCCGGGTACCACTAGTATGAAAATTAAAAAAAAGAAAGAATAAATGGAAGGGCATGCTAAAACCTAAATTAAAAGCTACAAAATAAAAGCTTTAAAAATGCCATGCAGATATTTGTATATTTTTTAATATTCAATGAAAAAATACAATACAACCCAACACGATCATGTTCCAGCATATTGCCTGCTGCAGGGGTATATACATTTAGTTCATTAGGTGCTAAGCCCTTGTGAGTGAGCCTTAAATGAAGAGGAGAACTTTATTCTTTATTGGAACAAGTGAGGCCAAATTATCATTGTAGGGGGCAACATCTGGAATCCACCCAAGGGCACGGCTGTGCCACAAAGGTAAGAGGCCTCAAGGTCTTACGTTCTTACTACAAGGAGCTTTTGTGTTGCATTAAGCATTTGTTGAGAGGACCTGAAGTGGCTGTTTGGCTTAGGAAGCAGTTTTTTGTATTGGTTTTAGCTGTACAGTAAGCCAGCCTTGCAGTAAGAACATAAGATCTGCACCAGACTGTTTATGTGAAATTAAGAGGAGATCTACCACAGTGGGGAGCACGAATGAAAAAAAAAAAAAAGGATCCTCTCATTTCCCCCATCCCCTGGCTCACCCCTTTTCTCATATTCATCCCCTCCTCCCTTCAATCCCTATCTCTAAGACTGCTGCTTCTTTTCCCTCTCATCCTCCATCCACATGCCAATCCCTTTTTCCTACTTCCTGCACCAATAACGAAGATCCCGTTATCCCCAACAAAAAATGAAAAAAACAAAATACATAATCGAGACACAAGAAAATGACATTTTATGAAGTTAAACCAATTTAACACTATTTAATATGCAACTTTATTCTAATGTCCTGCTGAATTTCAGAAACATTTCTGCACAATTTTCTAACTCTTGATGGTAAAACCTAATTCCTGAGCTGCTGCAGGAAACTGGGGGCTGTGACAACTGCCAACAAGCTCGAATTTAAGGGAACAAAATCACATAATTCAAATCATTTAGCAAAGGTGATGATTTTGTACTGTTATGTGCATGTTGGGCATTGTGAAGTATTTATCAACAGTCTCTCTCTCGTTAAGACATGTGTCCCCTCTCCCTTTTTCTTCATAACAAGTTGAAAGGGCTATACACCCCAGGGGCATATAGGGGGGGGGGGAAAGGTGCTTTCCCCCCCCCCCATAGGCTCAGCTTGGCACGCTTCCCTCTGCCAAGCTGGCCAACTCTGTGGATGACAGCAGATTTGCTTACTTGTAACAGGTGTTCTCCAAGGACAGCAGGATGTAAGTCCTTACACATGGGTGACATCAGATGGAGCCCGATGTGGAAAACTTTTGTCAAGTTTCTAGAAACTTTGACTAGGCACACGGAGCATACCCTATACCACGCATCCACATAGGGGTCCCTCTTCAGTCTTGTAACATAGAATTATGATGAAAAAAACAGCAGAAACAGGGTGGTGGGTGAGTTTCATGAGGACTAAGATTTTCCAAGGACAAGCAGGATGGTAATCCTCACACATGGGTGAATCCCTAGCTACAGGCTGCTCCCCAACACAAAAGGGGACCAACAGACACCTAACCAGCTGCCAACGAGCACAACAACAGCAGTGTTGTTGGCAACAGAGAGGGAGACAGCCCGAACCCAAACAACGGGCCCTAGGTTGGGAGAGTTAGGTTCTAAACCACGAAAAGGTTCCTGAGGACATACTGGCCGAACCTACTGTTGCATTGACCATCTCTATCCAGACAGTAATGGGATGTGAATGTGTGAAGAGAACTCCACATCTCAGCCTTGCAGATCTCCTCCAAGGGAACTGCTTGTAAGTGGGTCACAGACACTGCGCCATAGCTCTGACAGAATGAGCATTAACATGACCTTCAAGATGCAGTCCTGCCTGGGCATAACAGAAGGAGATGCAATCTGCTAGCCAACTGGATAGTGTCTGGCAATGACAACGCCCAACCTATTCTTATCAAAAGAAACAAAAAGTTGTGTGGTCTATGGGCTTCTGTCTATACCAATATAGAAGGCTAAGGCTCACTGGCAGTCCAAACTGCAGTGCTCATTTGCCTTGGTGTAAATGGAGCCCAGGAAAGAATATTGGCAAGACCACCCTGTCATGAAAGAATTTAGTATAAGGCGGATATGTCACTAAGGCCTGGAGCTTGCTAATCTTGCATGCAGAAGTGACCACCACAAAAAAATATGACTTTCCAGGTCAGGTACTTCAGGTCAAAGGTACGCAGCAGCTCAAAAGGAGCTTTCATCAGCTGAGCTAACACCATGTTGAGGTCCCAAGATACAGCAGAAGACCTTAGGGGAGGCTTCAATTGAAGCAGGCCCTGCATGAAACATAACTATAGGCTGTACGGAGATGGGCGTACCATCTAAACTGTGGTGGTAAGCACCAATTGCACTAAGATGGACCCTAAAGGAGGTGGTCTTCAAGCCAGCTTCCGATAGGTGTAGAAAGTAATCAAGAAATTTTTGTGACGGGCAGGAGAACAGATCTAGGGCCTTTTGCTCATACCACATGGAAAAACCTCCTCCACTTCAGTCCGTAGGATTTTCTAGAGGAATCCTTGCTAGAAGCCACCAGGACCAGAGACACACCTTCCAAAAGATCGAGTGGCTGCAGAATTAACCTCACAATATCCAGGCTGTGAGTTACAAGGCCTGGAAGTTGGGATGCTGCAGTCTGCCCTGATTCTGCGTGATGAGATCTGGGGAAGTCCCTAGACTGACTGGTCTCCAGATGGACAACTCCCGAAGCAGTGGAAACCAGAGCTTTCTCAGCCAATGAGGGACTATGAGAATTCCAAAGAATTCCCTCTGTCCTCGCGAAGCTTCAAGAGTCTTCGCTACTAAGGGAATCGGAGGATACGCATACAGAAGCCCTGTGCCCCAATGGCAGGTGAGGGCATCTGAGGCTGGTTCGCTGTCTGTCCTGGGCAGGGAACAGAACTGAGGCACCTTTCTGTTGCAGGGGAATGCCACTGAGACCTTATGGTCCACTGGGCTCTGCGCATGTGTAATCATGCCAAAGGAGTAACATGAACAGTCGTGGCCATGTGGCCCAACAATTTCAACATGTGCCAAGCCGATACCTACTGGCTCTGTTGAACTTCTGCCACATTGGCCACTACTGTGACAGCCCTCTGGCGCAGCAGAAAAGCCTTGGCCTGAGCTGTGTCTAGCAGGTCTTTAATGAAGTCCAGTTGAGGTGACGGACTGAGATGGGATTTTTGGTAGTTGTGAATGAATCCTAGTGACCAACAACCGAATGGTCAAGTGCATGGAACTGGCTGCCCCTGCCTGAAACGTGCTCTTGACCAGCCAATTGTCCAGATAGGAAAAAACATACACTCCCAGTCTGGAGAGGTGTGCCACCACCATGGCCAGGCATTTTGTGAATACCCATAGATGGACACGAACCCAAAAGGCAACACCCCACTGTTCCCCACTACAAACAGGAGACACTTCCTGTGACCATGGAAGATCTCGATGTGGGTGTATGCATCCTGTAGGTCAAGGGAGCATAGCCAGTCCCCTTGCTGCAACAGGGGAATCAAAGTACCGGAGGAAACCATCTTAAACTTTTCTTTTTTTAGAAATTTGTTCAAGGCCCTCCGGTCTAGGATGGTTCAAATTCCTCTTGTTCTCTTTGGAATTAGGAAGTACCTGGAGTAAAATCCCACCCTCTTTCCCGTGGTGGAACAGGCTCAACCACTCTGGCTATTAAGAGGGAGGAAAGCTCTACTAGTAGTATTTCCTGATGCACTACCGGCCCCTAATACAGACATGGAGGGAATTTGATAGGACTCCCAATAGATTTAATTGGTACCCTTGATGGACGATAGACAGAACCCACTGGGGTCTGAGGTTACATTGGGTCACTAGTTTGCAAAGAACCGCAGCCTGCTCCCGACCGGAGAGGCCATCACCTCTGGTATGGGCGACTGGCTGATACTCCCTGCAGCCCAGTCAAAACTCCATCCCCAGGAGTTGCTGACTGGGGTTCAGGAGCTCTCTGCTGCCTGGGAAGGCTGTGAGAGCTCTGATATTAAGGACGGGATCAAGGAGACTGAAGACAGTACTTTCTTTAGCAAAAGAAGGACTTCCTTGGCCGCTGCCTCGATGGCCTCCTAGAAGAGGAAGACAGGTCCGGAGCACTGGTGGAGCATTGTTGGCTGATCTCTTGATGGTCTCCTGTTCAAAGCACGTCAGCAAGTCATTCCTGTACCTCCAATCGGAGATCCGAGGCCCACAGCCATGCCATTCTGCGGGTGCCAATTCCCACTGCAGAGATGCTGTCTCGAAAAGATTGCAGGCCGCACGGACCTCATGTTTTCCACACATCAAACCCTTGTGCACCAGCGACATGAGGGTGTCTTGCTACTGTTGAGGCAGCTGCTCAGCCACCTTCTGCACCTGCTTCCAGATATTCCATGAATATTGGCTCATGTAGAGCTGGTAGGCAGATATGTGGGTAATAAGCATGGTGCCCTGGAAAGCCTTCCACCCAAGAGCATCCATTACTCTGTGGTCCTTCCGCAGGGGCACCGAGAAATGGGTCCAAGAGCACTTGGCCCTCGAGGGCAGATTTGACCACCACAGACTGGTTGGGCAACTGACGCTTATCAAACCAGCCTTCTGGACAAAGCAAACCCTGTCTGCCTTCCTATTGACAAGACACACTGTGAGGGGGTGTTCCCAATCCTCAGCAGCAACTCCAAAAGGATTTCATGTACCCCGACCACCACGATCTCCTTAGGAGCCTCCACGAACTGAAGGATCTCAAGCATTTTGTGCCTGGCATCCTCCTGCATCAACTGCTGGAGTGGGATGGCCTCTGCTATCAACTTCACAAAACCTGCAAAGGTTAAGTCCTCAGTTGGAGACTTCCTTCACTCCTCTGGAGGAGAAGGATCTGACAGGAGACCATCCGAATCCTCGGAGGAAGACTCCATCTGATCATCCCTCCAGGGGGTCATAGGACCCTCATCCTCACTGTATGTCACAGGGGATGAGGCCCAAGGTACTCGGTCAACGTCTAGAGGTACAGGCACTGATGGAACTGGATGGGGAGGACTTGGCAATCCCGCCAGCCATGGTGGCGTTTCCTTGGAGGAACCTGTGACAACCACCATGTTGGTAGGAGGAACTGACACCAGCTGGGTTTGTAAGGTACCAATGAGCACATTGAATTTCTCCAGAAGCAGTACAAGAATGGGTGGTATTGGCTCCCTTGGTGCCATGGAACTGTGGCCCTGCAGCTGGACCCAATGCTCCAGCTCCTCCTCGAACATTGCTGTTGCCAACACAGACTGGGAGAAATCTTCCTTGGACCCACGAGGGGTAGCACCAGGACCAGTGGAGACTGTTGCAGACTTCGGGGGCATCATGGCAAAAGCCTCATGCCCGATACTGTGCATCAATGGGGACTGATGCCAATGCTTCTTGGTCTTCCCACGATGCTCAGCCCGGTCTTTCCCCAGTGCAAAGACTATGAATCTGTCAGCCTTGATCTGGAGGACATAGACCGTGGACAGTCTCCGGCACCCCCATCCACCAGCGAACTTGATGGAAGCAACGGCCCCGCCGATGTCGATGGCGAGGTGTCCAGCAATGTGGCTCAGAAGTCCTTAGATGCCGATATCGATGGGTCAGACTTCAACTCAAAGAGGTGCTCCATCTTGTCAAGTTAAAGCCACATCCATGTTCTCTCATTACAGGACTCTCTAGCGCCTGCTCACCCATCTCATGTGAACACCTGTTTCCGAGTGATGGCTCCATGGCTCTGGTCAGCTTTCCCATCTTTGATGACAGTGCCTCCGAGCATCAAGGCCCAGAGTACTGAATCTAGAACAAATAGACAGATGGACAGACAGGACCAGGACATGAGGCATTTTCTTGCAAAAAGAATGCTTAAAAATGTGCATTTTGATGCCAAAAATTGGAACAATACAAGAAATAAAGGCTGTTAGGACAAAACTGAAAGGAGATCTAGGAATACATCATATTACTCCCATTTTAAAGCAGCTTTATTGGCTACCAGTAGCACAAAAAATTGAGTTCCAGGTGTTAGCATTGTCATTTAATGTTTTGAGGGGATATGGGTCTGTAATACTTATGAAATGTTTTGCAGAGTTATTGTCCCAACAGAAATTTGAGGCCCTCAGACAAGCATTTTCTCATGATTCCTTCGGTTTGGGATACACATCTTTAGGAGATGCACAAGTGCGTGTTTTCCATAAGTGCACCCAGTTTATGGAACACATTACCTTTGAAGGTTAGGTTTATAATAGGGGATTTCAAAGCATTTCGTAAACAGTCAAAAGCTTGGTATTTTCGACAAGCATTCAATGTATCTTAATCTGCATTGTATTTGATTAGTTTTAATGCAATTGTTTTATGTATTATTGGCTGTGATGCATTTGATGTTCATGTTATATTGTACACACCTAGGATGGCTGTGGCTTGCAATAGGCAGAATATAAAAATTTTTAAATATATAAAATAAGAAGAGGAAGAAAGCAGATATGTAAAATCTTGCTGGGGCTGTTGCTACAAAGGACAATAATGATAGCCGCCACAGAGATTCCTTTTGAAAATTCTTCCAACATACAGGTGCAAAATACATGTGGAGCTCTGAATATGCAATCTCTGCACGTTCTTCAGCTTCCCGATATGTCTCCATGCTATTTTTATGCAAGTAAAAGTACCTGCAGTGAAGGGAGGGCTATAATCAAAACATGATTTTATGTAGGTAGAATTGTTTACCCATGTAAACGTTTTTGATAATCACTTCCTTAGCTCTTTTATGATTTTTTTTTTTTTGTTTGGAATACTTTTAGTTTCCTTACTGATTGAAAAAATTGAAAGGAAAAGAACATCTTGGGTATTGATATCTCCCTGGAACCCTTGAGGAGGCACTGCTACTGTAGGACAAGAGTTCTGCTGCCACCTGGTGGTGAGAGGGATAAACTTCAGGAATTACTGACTCCTCTCTCTCAGGGAATGTGCTGCTGCTCTTTTTTAAGCACAGTCACTGCTGCTCCTGAGAAAAGCAAAAGAATGTATTTTGGGGACATGGTGTCTACGATGTGAACACTTCTTTAAGGCACCTGAAACAGGGCAGAGACCATCAGTTCACTTCACATGGCAGCAGAGGCGGCTCAAGGCAATCTGCTGAATGAGGTGAGGGATGAGATGGTTCCCCCTCAAGCTGCGGTGCAGGTCAAATTACCAAGAGGGCCAATCACCAAGGGGGGGGGGGACGGGGACGGACAACCTTAGACTCTGGCCCTTTCGGTGATTTGAAAGGCTGGGAAAGGACAGAGGGCAGGGTCAGGGCTCCCAAAGGGAGAGGCAAATAAAATATCAGAGATAATTTTTCTAGGAAGCTGGCAATCCTGCCAAATTCCCAGGAACCCTACACCACCTGCTGCCCACCCTTCTTCAGCATCTGCTCCTAGGGATCTGGAAAGTGGGTGAATGGTGGGAGTCTGTGTGTGGCAAACACCAGTGCAAGTATATTAAGTACCCTAGGCTAGTGGTTCTCAACCTTTTTTTGGCCGGGACACACCCGACAGATGGTTCTCACATGCGTGACACGCTGAACATGTGACAGTCATGGGGCTATATGTAAACATACATTCTGCATCCACGGGAACCCCCTTGACCCCCAACAATGGATGCAGAGCAGAACTAGGGCATTACCCATAAAACTCACCATGCAAAAAAAAGATATTCTGGTTCTGATATCCCAGTAAAAGCAAAACAAACTCCTTTTACTACCAGGCAAAATAGCCTTCCTTATGAAAAGATAGTGATTTACCACTAATACATATCCTATTGAGAAAACACAACAAATACGATTGATACAAATGCCTACATGCTAGTTAAATACCTCACCTCGATCACACACCCTTCACCAAGTACAGAAAAACCACAAATTATAAATATGGAGACAGAAACTGGAATGGAAAACCAAAAAAGCCACTCTGCATGCAGTGCGAACCTGGAGAAATGGAAAGAGAGATATAGCACCTAACAGACTCTCAGGATTTGCAATAATGCACACAAACTAACCCACACAAAGTTACACCTGCTTTATGGAACACACTCAACAGCAACAACCCTATCTAATAAACACAACTATTAAACCAGGCCCTAAACACTAATACATTTCCTATTGGGAAAACAGAATAAGCCAAGCTGCTATACAGCCCCACACAGAAATAATTGTAAAGCTATACTAAAAATGTTACAAAACAGCTGCTGAACAGAATAATATCCAACAATTAAAAACTCATAAAAATTGTTAAAACATGTACAAATATCAATAAATATTTCAAAACAGCAGACATCGCATAATACCCAATAATTTAAATGTCAGTCAATCAAGAAAAATAACCTTAAAAAGCCACCTTTACTTAACCTCTCCAGCAACTCTCCTACTCCTTTCCCTTCCAGGCCAATAGCACTCACCAGAAGCAGCAAGGGCTGCTGAAGCTCTGTCCTCACAGTCCTCTTCCTTAGCGCCCACAACCAGTCACCCCCACCCCCCCAATTAGACCTCACGACCAGTCTCGGTCTCTCTCTCACACCAGTCATCTTCCTGACCAGTCTCTCTCTCTCACACAGAAACATATCACCACCCTGACCAGTGTCTCTCTTAATCACACTCATGGTCTCTTATATACAAGCTCTCAATCACACACAAATGCTCTCGCACCCATTCACACCAGCTCTTACCCAGGCTTTCATTCACATCCACAGACACAAGCTCTCACCCATGCATCCATTCACACCCACAAGTTCTCACCCAGGCATCCATTCATACCCACAGACACAAGCTCTCACCCAAGCACCCATTCACACCCACAAGTTCTCACCCAAGCACCCATTCACACCCACAGATACAAGCTCTCAGCCAAGCACCCATTCACACCCCCACACCCAAGCTCTCACCCAGGCTTCCATTCACACCCCCACACACAAGCTCTCACCCAGGCATCCATTCACACCCCCCCCCACACCAGCTCTCACCCAGGCATCCATTCACACCCCCCCCCCAACCAGCTCTCACCCAGGCATCCATTCACACCCCCGCACACCAGCTTTCACCCAGGCATCTATTCACACCCTCACACACCAGCTCTCAGCCAGGCACTCATTCACACACAGATGCACCAGCTCTCACCAAAAACTTCTTCCTTCACTGCAGGGATGTCTCCAGTTCCGCTGCGGCTTTACTCCGACAGGCCTTCTTTTTTCGCCACCACGGGAATGGGCTCCCGTGGTGGCCTCGGTCAGGGTCAGGTTTCCTCTTCGTCGCCACGGCCTGTGGCAGCCTTGCTTGGTCGGGGTCGGGTTTCCTCTTTGACGCCATGGGAATGGGCTCCCATGGCGGCTTTGCTTTGTCGGGGGTCGGGTTTCCTCTTCACCGTGCGGCCTTGCTTCGACGGAGTTCAAAAACTTCTATTCCTCCCACCCTACCCCCAGGCATTCTGATGCCTGCCTCACCGGCCAAAGGCTTCCTCCCTTCTTCTTATTCCCACTGGTAGGGAGGAGGCTTCCAATTGGCCTGCACAGGGACAGGCTGAATGAAGGAGGCTTCCCATTGGGCACTGGGGGTAGGAAGAAAGGAGGCTTCCAATTGGCCTGCAAGGGCTGGAAAAAGGCAAAAGGAAAGTAGAATGGGGTAGTGGGACATCGGGAGACCCGACACACCTGCCGGTGTTTGGCAACACACTAGTGTGTCGCGACACACCGGTTGAGAAGCGCTGCCCTAGGCAAACCTTACAGCCTTGTGCCCCCTCCTCCCCCCTGCCCTGATCGTCTCTGTACACAATTAAAAACTAATCATTTCTTATTCTCCAAAAAGAGATATTTTACATAAAAAGGACATTCAAAGTACAGTCTTTTGAGATAAAAATATCACTTACAATATGTAAATTATAATTACATGCACTGCCAACCAGAAAACCTTGCAAAAAAGACATTGGAATTCATATTGCATTAGACCACGTTGGGTGTGGGCTTCACCCTCAAAAAGCTAGGAGTAAAATGAATTACAGTTACAACACAATAAACCTCCCATACCAAAACAGCATGAACTGCCACTACTCACACAGTAACATCCCTAACCTATGAAAAGACAACACTGCAAATATTATACCAGGCCCTAAAACACAAGTACACCTCCTATTAAGACAGCAGAACAAGCCATGCTAAAATACCTCACCTTGGTCACACATGCAGAATACAGACAGATTCTCACCAAATACAGAATAAAGAGACTATAAAGCATAAACAAAAACATACAAACACTGAACTGGAAACCTCAACAAGTCAGATTCTGTATGCAATGCAAAGAGGGAGAAACAAACATCGCCAGTCCTCAAAAAACATATAAAATCAAGAAATATGGAACAATTATAATAGTAAAACCACACTAAAAAAAATATTTCAAAAACATCCTATGAATAAAACATTGAATAATTATAAATTCATAGAAATATTTTTTAAAATTTCCCAAACAATATTTTATTTCAAAATAGCAGACATCAAACTCCCAATAATGAAAACTAATAAGGATAAAAAAATTCCCCACTTGCCATACCTGGGAACTTTGATTTTCAGTCAACCTGAGCTTGTTATGAATTAGTGGGAGGCGGTGGAGGCTGAAGATACATTTTGAAAATGTGTATTCATGAGAGAACATGCTCACACTCCCTCTTCTCATTCACACACACGCTCACATACTCCCTTCTTCTCTCCTTCTGGAACACAGCTCATGTGACTGACGGGACTCCTCTTTCCTTCCAGAATGCAGGCCAATGCTGCGCCTTGCTCCTTTTTTTTTTTTTTCTTCAGTAAAATGAGCTGATGCTGTTCCTGCTTCTTCTGGCTACAGTGATTGAACCACCTCTTTCCCACTCATGTAGGCCCACGCAACACAACTTTCTCTTCTGGTCCCACGTGGGCGGGAAGAACAAAGAGGAACAATCACCATGGTCCTACCGCTGCTGCATGGTCCTCAAAACTGTGGCATTCTAGATGGCCCCCTAGTTCCCCAAATGCTTCCATCAACCTTGCACTGTCTCCCACTCACACCCACCCCCCTATGCAGACCTGCCCCCTCTCTACTTCCCAAACCTTTCCCCTTGCTCCCCTCTTCTTTCCCTTTCTGTCCTCTTTCCCTCAAACCTCCTTCCTCCGCACTCACTCACTCTCCATTACATTTCTTCCTTTTTTACTCATCCCCCTCTAACTCTTCCTTCACACCCCCTCACACTGGGTCATCTTCTTCCCGCTGGCAAAGTGTGAGAACCCCATCGATAAGTAATCGTCCAGTACCATTGTACAGTCTTCTTCCGGCCGGGGTGATGCAAGAACTCTGCAGCCTTGCCATTGAACTCCTACTGCTGGCTTATGGATACAAAGTGAGGCAGCCAACTGTAGAGCTGTTCTGAAGGGCACTTGCTGCCTCCCCAAAATTTTGCTGCCTCAGGTGGCCCTCTCACTCTGCCTAGAATTATAGAACTGCCCCTGACAGGCAGCTAAATCTGTTTCCCCCACTCCACCTCTTTCCAGTGCGTCACACCTTCTCTTACCCATGCTGGCCTCCTCCCCAAGCCCTTCCCAGCATAGAGGCTCCTACCCTGCACCTGCCCCATCATCTCGTCTGACAGCATGCTCAAGCAGCCTTCGGTAACCACAGAGACATGATGTCTGTATACAGTCACTGTCCCCAAGGTGCCCTACCTCTTCCTCCCCTGTGGGATTCCCTCTTAAGTCAGAAGTCTGGGCACATCAAGGACAGTCAGCATGCAAAGACACACACACGTCAAGTGGTTAGAGAGTGCAGCTTGGACACAATGCCTGAACAGGAACTGAGGAAGGTGAAAAGAGAAATAGAAAGGCATCACCAGAAGGGAGAGGATTACATGAAGTAAATGTGTTGATGGCAGGAAGATAGGGAGATGAAGTGAAGATGTTATAGCAGTGGTTGGGGGCGGGTGTGGATGCTGTGGAAGTGGATTTGAAAAGGGAGGCGAGAATGATGTGATGGCATGCCATGTAGGGGAGTGAAGGTGTATATGCAGAGGATGAGAGGGAGATGAATGGAGAAGGTGGTACTCAGAATACCAGCTTATGTAAGATGAAGTAAAACATCTCTCTAGCCTTAGAGGAAGACAACTATTTTTCTCTATGGAGAGGGATAAACCTCTGATTTTTCTGCTCCAAGAGCCCAGAAATCCTTAATCTAGCCCTGCCCTTCTCAATAACACCCATACTCTTTCTTGGTTGATTACCACTAGGATCTGTTCTTCAGCCCTCCCATGCTATGTGTTTTCTACATTCTCACTCCCTGCAGGTATTCTCATTTCCTCATATCATTCTTAGACTGATACACAAAGAGGTAGATTTTAAAAACATACGCATGCGCGTACTTTTGTTCGCGCACCAGGCGCGAACAAAAGTACACTGGATTTTATAAGATACCCGCGGCTACGCACGTATCTTATAAAATCCAGGGTCAGCGCGCGCAAGGGGGTGCACATTTGTGCATCTTGCGCGCGCCGAGCCCTGCACGCGCTGCCTGTTCCCTCCGAGGCTGCTCCGAAATCAGAGCGGCCTCGGAGGGAACTTTCTTTCTACCCCCCGCACCTTCCCTTCCCTTCCCCTACCTAACCCACCCCCGGCCCTATCTAGACCCCCCCCCCCATACCTTTATCGGAGAAGTTACTACTGCCTCCGGGCAGTAGTAACTTACGCGCGCCAGGCCCAGACACAGGCCGCTGTGTCAGGGCACTTGGCCATGCCCCCGGACCGCCCACACGCCCCCGACACCCCCCCCGACCCCTAACCGTGCCCCCTGGCCATGCCCCCGACCGCCCCTTTTTGAAAGCCCCGGGGCTTACGCGCGTCCCGGGGCTTGCGCGCGCCACCGAGCCTATGCAAAATAGGCTCGGCGCGCGTAGAGGGGGTTTGGGGTAGGTTTTCGGGGGGTATGCGCGTACCCCTTTGAAAATTTACCCCACAGCTTCTCCAGTAGTCTCTGTCCAATTCTTATCCTGCCTCGTATCTGCCTGGAAGCTCTCTATCTAATGCTTGCTCTATCCAGAAACCCAAAACCAGGATTTTCCAACTTCTTCCATGATTTCCTATCTTCCCCTAATGTCCTCTTGACTCTATCCCTTTCACTATCTCAGATTCTGTGAAAAATCTTGGTGTCATAACTGATCATCTCTCTTCACACTCTCTCCTTTCTGCTTTACCATCTGTTATTACTTAATATTTTGCATCTAACTTTAACATTTGTCTTTTTCTCCTGACTAGATTGGTGCGCCTTTTCAAGCTGAAGGCACACCTACATTAACAAAAATGTTGTGTAGCACACCAACTTCTATGGAGGCGGCAGTGTAGACATGAAGACTCAGAAGTAAAAGGGAAGCACTGAAAGCCCCCACCCCCAGCCTCTCTTCCAAATTTTAAAACAACGGGAGAGAGGAAGAAAAGATACACATGAACCTGCCAAAACAGACCAGACCTCCCTCTGCATAAAAGTGCAGGAGAAGAGAGAAGTCAATATGGGACGAGCAGCCAGCTTAGTTACCTTGGCTGCCACATGTAGCTGCCAGAGTTCCTGCACTGCTGCTGCTCCCAACACTCAGAATAAGTCGCATCTGGTGCTTAGTGCCTGCTCAAATAGAAACATAGAAACATAGAAATGACGGCAGAAGAAGACCAAACGGCCCATCCAGTCTGCCCAGCAAGCTTCACACTTCTTTTTTCTCATACTTATCTGTTTCTCTTAGCTCTTGGTTCTATTTCCCTTCCACCCCCACCTTTAATGTAGAGAGCAGTGATGGAGCTGCATCCAAGTGAAATATCTAGCTTGATTAGTTAGGGGTAGTAACCACCGCAATAAGCAAGCTACACCCATGCTTATTTGTTTTACCCAGACTGTGTTATTCAGCCCTTGTTGGTTGTTTTTTCTTCTCCCCTGCCGTTGAAGCAGAGAGCTCTGCTGGATGTGTGAAGTATCAGTTTTTCTTCTCCCCTGCCGTTGAAGCAGAGAGCTATGCTGGATATGCATTGAAGGTGAAGCATCAGGCTTATTTGGTTTGGGGTAGTAACCGCCGTAACAAGCCAGCTACTCCCCTCTTTGTGAGTGTAAATCCATTTTTCCACATTTCCTCTTGCTGTTGAAGCTTAGAGCGATGTTGGAGTGACAGTAAGCATGTGTATGTTTATTGAATAAGGGTATTGACTCCAGGCAGTAGCCGTCATTCTGGCGAGTCACCCACTCTTCATTGGCAGCCTCTTGACTTTATGGATCCACAGTGTTTATCCCACGCCCCTTTGAAGTCCTTCACAGTTCTGGTCTTCACCACATCCTCCGGAAGGGCATTCCAGGCGTCCACCACCCTCTCCGTGAAGAAATACTTCCTGACATTGGTTCTGAATCTTCCTCCCTGGAGCTTCAAATCGTGACCCCTGGTTCTGCTGATTTTTTTCCTACGGAAAAAGTTTGTCGTTGTTTTTGGATCATTAAAACCTTTCAAGTATCTGAAAGTCTGAAACATATCACCTCTGCTCCTCCTTTCCTCCAGGGTGTACATATTTAGATTCTTCAATCTCTCCTCGTACGTCATGCGATGAAGATCCTCCACCTTCCTGGTCACCCTTCTCTGTACCGCTTCCATCTTGTCTTTGTCTTTTTGTAGATATGGTCTCCAGAACTGAACACAGTACTCCAGGTGAGGCCTCACCAAGGACCTGTACAAGGGAATAATCACTTCCCTTTTCTTACTCGATATTCCTCTCTCTATGCAGCCCAGCATTCTTCTGGCTTTTGCTATCGCCTTGTCGCATTGTTTCGCAGACTTCATATCATTAGACACTATCACCCCAAGGTCTCTCTCTTGCTCTGTGCACATCAGCCTTTCCCCCCCCCATCGAATACAGTTCATTCGGATTTCCACTCCCCATATGCATGACTTTGCACTTCTTGGCATTGAATCTGAGCTGCCATATCTTCGACCACTCTTCCAGTTTCCTTAGATCCTGTCTCATTCTCTCCACTCCTTCCGGCGTGTCCACTCTGTTGCTGATCTTCGTGTCTCACTCAGTCTGGGAACAGGATACAGGCTGGAAGGATTCAGACGAGGTGGTGATCTGTGTAGTGTGTGCGCTGCCCAAAGTGGGGCCCAGCTATCCATGCCCTGCCTGCTGCTCCCTAATTACCACATTCCTGGGCTCATGCTATAGCTAGGAAGCAGCAGCAGCATGTATGATTACACATGTTCTCAGAAAGAAGCTCCCCCATGTTTAAGAGTCATTTCTGGTGTCTCTTGTTTCTATGAGGTGCTAAGAGCAGAGCCCAGATGCTGTCCTGGATCTGGGTATCAGACAGTGGTGACTTTTCCATGGCACACCTTATCAGGTCTGAAAGCACACTGGTTGGGAAACACTGCACTAGATTACTGCAGCAGCCTTCTCTCTGCTCTTCCCCTTAGACTCTTACAAATCTGTTGCCTCTCACGTATTACTCCTAGTCAGGATCTGACCTAACTTTCACTGAGTGATGCAGTGGGGCCTGGTGGAACCTGTCAATCAAGTTGAGCTGCTCTACAGTGAGAAAGTTTGTATAACTCAGACGCGCCTGACATTTCTCTGCTCCTCTGTCTTCATTGGCTCCCTGTCAAGGTCTAAACCATGTTCAAACATTTAATATTTACATACAAATGTGGTCATGGTCTCATATCTTTCTTCTCATCTCTGTTACAGGCTTCCTCGATCGGTTCACTCAAAATTGCATGTTCTCCTTTGTGTCCCCTTCACTAAGCAAGCTATTTCTTGAGGATAGGCTTTCTTCCCATTCCATGCAATAGGATTCCCTTACACAAGCTAAAAATCTATGCTGACGATTCTATCCTGAATCTTTTTTTTTTTTTTAATTCTTTCTTTATTAGAATTTTACAAGAAAACACCAAACACTAGAGAACATTAGAACCTATCCTGAATCTTAAGATCTGCTCTGATTTGTGCATCTTCTCTAAATTCATTACTTATCACATAACTGTACTGTTTCCCATCAGTGAAAGGCACCCTAGTAAGAGTCCCATATGAGAATCAAAATAAAGTGGAAGGGCTTAAGGGTACACTCTCATAAGGAGCAACATTCATGTGATAGCAAGAGAACCAGCACATAACCGAAACAGTGTGATGAGTGCACGGACAACCAAACATTGTTAGAAGTAATCCTGAGGGGGTTCAGGACGCACCAGACTTCACTTACAGATACATCGCTGGCTCGGAAGAGGAACTGGCGATTTAGGTTTGACCTCTCGATGGAATCCATGTCTGTCACAATGATGCTCCCACCCTTGCCAGCTCCAAGGCCAATCATTGCAAAGTTCTTCAGCAGCTCACAGCCAATGGCACCGGCACCCACCTACGGTACACAGACCAAATTGTTTGGCAAGAATCCCTTTGCTTGAGTCTAAAGTTAGCAGAATACCAGGAGCAGTCCCTCATCATCAGTGACACTCCAGGAGGAAAAGAAAGAACGAGGGTACCTTTAAATTATAATTTGTTTACCAATAGACCCTTTCCATGTGTCTGTATGCAAAGCCCCTTCATGGGGGACAATCAGAAGTACAAGAGAAGCCTAGAGCAGGGAGGTGGGCCTGGGTCTATCATGGCCTGTCCACTTTGGACTCAGGCCTACCCCAGGGATCAGTGGGCCTGCCTGAACCAGAGGACCCAATGGGGTGGACTCAGGGTTGGGAATCTCCTCAAGTTTCTGTCCTAGGTCCCTGGGCCCACCCAGGTTAACCTTGGGCCCTACCAGGAAAAAAAAAAAAAAAAATCAGACCTGGTTATGCCACTTGCTTAGAGGACAATTTCAAAAGGGATTTACTCAGGTAAATAGATTGCCCTGGATGAAAATAGTCCCCAATAGAGCAGAGTGTGTGTTTTCATAGTGTGCATACTTTTAGATAGACCTAAAAAGAGACATTCTGGGGAGAAGGGGGGTTGCTTAGGTTGGGGAAGGAAAGCAATGTACAGAAATTTGGAGGTCCATATTTAGACACAATCCAGATTGCAAAGTTAGCTGGATAAATTTATCTGGCTAACAATGGAGGTAAATTGAATTGTGCAACTACACTACTGAATATAGCCAGCTATCTTAAAGTTAGCTGGATAACTTTATCCAGTTAACTTTAGGTCAGCTCTTTGGCCTCACCAGACTTAACCGGGTAAGTTATCTGACTAAGTCTGCATATCGGAGTTAGCTGGATAACTTATCCGAGTAAAGAAACTCCTCCCCAAAAATCCCCCACTTTATCCGACTAACCTTTAGCTGGATAAGTACTCAAATATTCATTTAGCCGGATAACACACAAGTTATTCAGCTAAATACCTCTGAATCTGGACCTTTTATTTTCACAACTGTGCGCATTGTTTAGCCATGCACAGAAATAGAAGGTGCACTTCTTTCTACATGTGACCCTTCTAGGTGATATTCAAACAGAAACTGGCCAGATCTACCTTTGAAAACTAACTACAAGGTACATGTGGACACCTTGCAAGAGCAAGCTCTACTCAACATTACCACTTAATAGGGACACTGAAATGGGGAAAAAAAACCCTGCCTTTTCACCTGAGTGGTCAATATTGAGTAAGATGGTACGTGAGAAGTTATCCAGATAACTTTAGCTGAGTATTTAGGTGAACACATCTGGATAAATGTTCCATTAAATTTATCTGGAAAACTCATCACTAGCTTATAGAATATAGAAAAATAAAACTAGTGTACAACTGATTTTTCACCTCCAATATCTTAAAAAATTGTACCCTAATCCTAACCCACTATAACCCCTTATCAGTAAAAAGATCAGTCTCTGTTCAGCAGTCACAGACAGGGAAGCAGCCAATCCCCATTCAGTACTGAGTTTTGAATAGGTCTTTAAACCCCCGAGTAAACTGAACAAATTAAAACTTAAGTGCTGATGCCGGACCGCTGTACCGACACTTGGTATTCAGCGGAGCAGAAGAAAGGAACGGGCTCGCCTCCTCCCACGCTGCACTGGGGACACTTTTGAGGGTTTGGAGGTGGAGAGATTTGTGCTCACAAATTTTTTTTTTAAGGTAGGAGATTGGGGGGGGGGGAAATCAGCACCACTGAACCTCTTCAATTTTTTTAAGATTTTGGAGGGTGTGAGGAGGCTGCTTAGCCCACACTATCTTTTTAAAAAAATGGGAGCAGGGAGGGAAAATTCTGCCCTTGCTCGGCAGCTAACTTTTTTTTTTGTTTTGTTTTAATGTTTTGTTTTTTTTTAGCTATCCAGCTAACTTTAGGACCTTAATTTTTCTGAGCAGAGTTAGCAGGATATATTTTAGCCATGCCCCGGAACACCCCAGACACCACCTCTTTTAATCCAGCTAAATTTTATGCAGGTAATGACTTACGCAGACAAAATTTAAATGGTGAAATGTGGGAAATATTCAAACATGGGGTTTTGTCCAGTTAACTTCAGACGTTAGCTGGACAAATATAGATTTCCGAATGTCCTCGATCCAAGAATACTTGGAAACCTGAGAAGAAGGGAACATAATTCCTGAGGAGGACAATTTTCAAAGAGATCTAGGCCCTAATAGCAGAGTTAGCACAGAGATCGTAGAAACACAGCGGCAGAAAAAGACTATATGACTCATCCAGTCTGCCCATCCATCAAATTTATCTAGCCCTTACAATTCCCATCACTCCTTCAGAGATCTCCTGTATTTATCCCATGCTTTCCTGAATTCAAATACCATTTTTGCTTCTACCATCTCCATTGGGAGGCTATTGCATGCATCCACCACTCTCTCTGTAAAGAAATATTTCCTAAAATTACTCCCGGAGTCTAACCCCTTTCACCCTCATCCCATGATCCCTCATTCTAGAGCCTCCTTTCCATTGGAAGAGGCTTGCCCTCCTGTGCATGGAAACCTTTGAGATATTTAAGTATCTCTATTATCTCTCTCCCTTATCTTGCCTTTCTTCTGGGGTGTACACTTTTAGATCTTTAAGTCTATCCCGATATGCATTAGAAGTAAGACCACTGATCATTTTAGTAGTGACCCTATAGACCAACTGCAACTGGTTTATATCTTTTTAAAGGTGCGGTCTCCAAAATTGTACATAGTATTCCAAATGAGGTCTCACCAGGGACCTATACAGGGGCAATATCACCTCCTTTTTCCTGCTGACCATTCCTTTCTGTATGCAACCAAGCATCTTTCTTCTTTTGCTGTCATTTCATCCACCTTAAGATCATCAGATTCAGTCACCTCCAGATCCTGCTCTTCTTTTATGCTTAGAAAAATGTTGCCTCCAATAGTTTCCCTGTCCCTTGGGTTTTTGCAGCCTAAATGTATTTCTCTGCATTTTTTAAGGATTAAATCTTAACTGACAGTCTCTAGACCATTCCTCAAGCTTTGCTAGATCCCGCCTCATGTTTTCCATACCTTCCTGGCTGTCTACCCCATTGCAGATTTTGTCGTTGCTGGCAAAAAGACAAACCTTCCACAATGTTGCTCACAGAAATATCGAAAAGAACCGGTCCCAGGACTAATCTCTGAAGCGTCCTCAGAATAAACTCAATTTACCACTACCCTTCGTCTCCTTCCAGTCAGTTAGTTTCTATCCTCGGCACTCACGCTAAGTTTATACTAAAAGTGTTAATTTATTTATAAGTCTCCTGTTTAGAGCCATGCCAAAAGCTTTACTGAAATCCAAGTACACTACATCTAACGCTCTCCAACTCTCTGGTCACCCAATCAAATACATTGATCAGATTAATCTGATAAGATCTAACTTCAGTAAAACTAAGCTGCCTCGGATCTTGCAATCCATTGGATTCCAGAAACTGCACCATCCTCTGTTTTAGCAGCGATTCCATTAATTTGCCCACTACAGAGTTCAGACTAACCAGCCTATAGTTCCCAGCCTCCTCCTCACTTCCCATTTTAAAGAATAGGATCCTTCTGTCTGAAGATTGTCTCAGGCAGAGCAGCCACACATAACCACTTAAGGGTGTGTTTGGGGCAGGGGAGAAAATTATGAGCATATAATTGAATTTTCTCTTCAAAAATCCCAGCTATACAAGAAATAGGGTACTGTGCGTGACCAGCATAGCAGGGTTTAAGGTTTGTTAGGAACTGAGCACCATTTTGGGGAAGGGGGACCTTTTCCGAATGGATGGGCTCCACCTTAAACAGAGTGGAGCCAGACTGCTGGCACTAATCTTTAAAAAGGAAATGGAGCAGCTTTTAAACAAGATGATGGGGGAAAGCCAACAGTCGCTCAGGAACGCATAATTCAGAATGATGTATCTTTGAAGGATACAAAGAGAACAGGGAAATTAGGCCATCCCAATAGAGAAGTTGCAATAAATATTAAAATGGACAAAGTGCCTCTAAGTAAAGAGCAGAAAGATTCCAAATTACTCCTGCCAATTGATAAACAGGTTGATAAAAAAAAAACAAAACAAGCAAACATACTTTGAAATGTCTGTATACAAATGCTAGAAGTCTAAAAAATAAGATGGGAGAGTTGCACTGGATGAAGAGGTAAATATAATTGGCATCTCAGAAACCTGTGGAAGGAGGATAACCAATGGGACACAGATGCCAGGCTACAAATTATATCACAATGATAAGATGCATCAAATTAGTGGCGGGGTGACACTATATATTAAAGAGGGCATTGAGTCAAACAGGATAAAAGTTCTGCAGGAAACAAAATGCAATGTTGAATCTATAAAGATAGAATTCAAGGTGAAAATGGGAATAAAATAGCAGTGGGAGTGTATTATCCATTTAGCCAGAATGAACAGAGAGACAATGAAATGCTTAAACAAATTAGAGAAGCTAACAAAATCAGCAGCACTGTGATAATGGGCGATTTCAATTACCCCAACATTGACTGGGTGAATGTCACATCAGGACATACTAGAGAGGTAAATTTCCTAGATGAAATAAATGACTTCTTCATGGAGTGGCTGGTACAAGAACCAACAAGAGGGGAAACTATTTTAGACCTAGTCCTTAGTGGAACACAGGATTTGATGCAAGAAGTAATAGGTTTGGAGCCACTTGGCAATAGTGATCACAACATGAACAAATTTGACTTACCAAGTGGAGTGAGAACACTAAAGAAATCCACTGCAACAGCGTTTAACTTTCAAAAAAGTAACTATGATAAAATGAGATAAATGATTAGGAAAATACTGAAAGGAGCAGCTGCAAAGGTTAAGAGTTTACATCAGGCATGGACATTGTTTAAAAATAGAAGCCCAGATCAGATATATTCCATGTATTAGAAAAGGCGGAAGGAAGGCTAACAATTACCATGGTTAAAAAGTGAGGTGAATATATGTGAAACTTAATAATAATACTTAAACATAAAAGTGAGATGAGAGGCTATAATAGCTAAACAAACTTTTTAAGAAATGGAAAAGTGATCCAAATGAAGAAAACAGGAAACAGCACAAGCACTATCAAGTTAGAAGCAAAGCATTAATAAGGAAGGCCAAAAGAGAATTTGAAAAGAAGCTTGCCATGGAAGGAAAATTCATAATAAAACCTTTTTCAGATATATTCTAAGTACAAAGCTTACAAGGAAGTGAATTGGATCATTAGATCAAAAAATAAAAGTGACACTTAGTGATGGCAAAACCATAGCAGAGAGATTCAATGAATTATTTGCTTCAATCTTAACTGAGGAAGATGTAAGAAATATTCATGACAGAAATGATATTCAAAAGTGATGATTCAGCAGAACAAACAAATCTCAGTGTATCTGGAAGATCTAATAGGACAAATTGACAAAATAAAGAGAAGAAAATTATCTGGACCAGGTGGTATAAATCTCAGAGTGCTAAAAATTGAAAAATAAAATTGCAGACCTGCTATTAATAATTTGAAAATTATCATTAACATAGTCCATGATACCTGAAGACAGGAGGGTTGCCAATATAACATCACATTTTAAAAAGGGATCAAGAGGTGATCCAGGAAACCACAGGTCAATTGAGTCTGGCGTTTTCTGTCAGGCAAAATGGTAGTAATTATCATAAAGAACATAATTGTTAAACATAAAGATAGGAATAGTTTAATAGGACAAAGCCAACATGGATTTAGCCAAGGGAAGTCTTGCCTCAATCTGCTACATTTCTTTGAGTGCATAAATTAAACATGTGGATAAAGGTGAGCCAGTTGATATAGTGTATCTGGATTCCAGAAAGCATTTCATGAAGTTCCTCATGAGAGACTTCTTAGGAAGTTAGAAAGTCATGGAATAGGGGGCAGTGTCCTATTGTACTTTGAGAACTGGTTAAAATAAAACAAAGTAGAGCTAAATGGTAAATTTTCCCAGTGAAGAAAGATGAATAGTGGCATGCCCAGGGATCTGCTCTGGGACCACTGCTTTTTAATATATTTATAAACGATCTAGAAATGGGAACTAGTTAGGTGAAAAAATTTGCTGATGAAACAAATTTATTCAAAGTTGTTAAATCACAAGAAGATTGTGAGAAATCGCAAGAGGACCTTGCAAAACTGGGAGACTGGGCATTCAAATAGCAAAATAAATGTAATGTGGACATGTGCAAACTAATGGACTTAAGGAAGAATAACCCAAATTATAACTACACGATGCAAGGTTCCACATTAGGAGTCAGCATTCAGGAAAAGGATCTACGTGTCATTGTTGATATGTTGAAATCTGCTCAGGGTGCAGCAGCAGCCAAGAAAGCAAACAGAATTCTAGGAATTATAAGGAAAGGAATGGAGAATAACACAGAGAATATCAATGTCTCTGTATCGCTATATGGTGCATTCTCATCTTGAATATTGTGTGTAGTTCTTGTCACCACATCTCAAGAAAGATATAACAGAATTAGAAAAAGTACAGAGAAAGACAACCAAAATGATAAAGGGGACAGAATGATTCCCCTATGAAGAAAGACTAAAGAGGTTAGGTCTCTCTAGCTTGGAGAACAGAAGGCTGAGAGGAGATATGATAGAGGCCTATAAAATGATGAGTGGAGTGGAAAGAGTAAACATTATTTATTTTGAGTGTTTTATATATGGGGGAGGAGTCATGTGCTTATGACTTAAGTAACCAAACGTGGTTATATTGAAGATCCGGTGTAGATCGGAAGAGAAATACAAATAAAATGTTGAAAAAAGCCATGTTGCTGAAATAGTAAATACCGCTCTGAGTAAAAACTTCAAATCCGTTGGCAATTTTGAGTTGTATTAATGTTGTGCTTTTGATGCAGAACAGAGCCCTTGATAAAGGACATTATTAACTCCGAAACACAGTAACATGTCAGGCATGGAGACCGCAATTTGCTAACAGCATTGCATCGCAGAAGAATCGATTTGGGCATTCGAGTATGAGATTACAGTCGATAGACAGCATTCCACACAATAGTGGTTTTCTGGACTCAAGATAAGTAGAGCTGTAATTCAATATGGACTATTAATGACAACAAGTTTGGTCATTAATATAGCTTGATTTATTTTAATTTCCACAGGTGAAGAAGCACAAAAAAATTTAAAAATTATTTTGGACAATAACACTGACCTATGATTATACATAAGGCAGAGTGCAAAATGGTGGAGAGCACCACACAATGATGCCTATTATGATGGTCATTATTCAAGCGTCAAAATAATTGGTGATATGGGAAGTTAGTTACCTTTATAGTATTATATACTATCATTCCATGTGAGAATCACTAGATCATAACGGTGTATAGGTTTAACACTCAGACAAATGATGACTTACAAAGGCAGGCATACATGCATGTAAATATTCAAGGTAATCATTCCAAATCTAAGGGAGTACTTAAAAAATGTTAATCAGTTGTTTACTCTTTGAAAGAGTACAAAGAATAGGGAGGACTCAATGAAGTTACTAGGAGTTACATTTAAAACTATTTTTTAATTTCTGGGATTCATTGCCAGAAGATGTAGTGAAAGCTATTAGTATAGCTGTGTTTAAAAAACGTTTGAACAAGTTCCTGGAGGAACAGTCCATAAACCATTATTAAGCTGGAGTTTAGAAATCCTCTTCTTATACCTAAGATAAATAGCAAGGAATCTATCTACCCCTTGGGATCCTGCCAGGTACTTGTGACCTGGACTGACCACTGTTGGAGACAGGATGCTGGGCTTGATGGATCAAGATTGGCATGTTTTAAGTAGGTACTTTTAGACTCCATCTTTAGGCAGTTTTCAAAGAGAACCTGTTTAGCTGCTCAACCCCGGTCACCCAAACAGCAGATCTAAATCTATCTAGCTAGGATTCACAAAAAGTTTCAACTGAAAACCTAGCAGGGTACAGTCAGCTGCAAATTTACCAAAAAATAACCAGCTAAAAATCGCCAGGTTTCACTGCTCAGCCGGTTTTGAAAACTGATCTTGGTAATCCTTAGAACTTCAGATAAGTGCTGGTATAACTATAGGATAAGGAGAGGTTCTACCATTTGTGGTGGACATACCCTACAATCAAAATCTACTGATGGGAAATCAAGTCCTGAACATACCAAATAACTGGAGTCAAGTTTCCCTTAGATCTAATAGGAATTCAGTTAATTTTCCCTATCAAGAGAGTATTCTCCAGGTCAGTGAGAGAAGTCCATTGGTGTAGCTGTTTAAAAAAAGGTTTGGACAAGCTCTTAGAGGAAAAGTGCATTAACCATTAAGGTAGTATTGCAGAAATCCTCTGCTTATTCTTGGGATAAGCAGCTTGGAATTATCTACCCCTTGGGATCCTGTCAGATACTTCTGACCTGGCTTGGCCACTGTTGGAAACAGGATACTTGGGCTTGATGGACCTTTGGTCTGACCCAGTATGGCAAGTCTTAAGTTCTTATGTCCTTTCTGTTCATTTGCTGGTTATAGCCAGATGTAATGAAGTACATTGTCATCAGAACATCTAACTGCAAAGCCCCAGTCACTCAAACCCAGATAATATTTAAACACAAGTTATCTGCATAAAATATGTTTGAATATTGGTTTATTTAGCTAAAAGTACACACACTCTGTGGACAGTACATGCCTTAGTGGAATTACTCGTGTACATTACACGTACTAATTAGATATTTTTCAAACTTAAATATACATATGTGGTTTGCGGCTAAAAGGACACACATTCTGTAAGTATACACATCCTTTCAGGTGATGGCAAATCCATTAATATGGAGTCAGCAAATTTACCTACGTGACTCCTCATTCTCACACACACCTTTCAAATATTTACCCCATTGTGGTCAGCCAATGGAGCATTCAGGAAACTGCTCTTTAGAAACTTGATTTCAGTAAGTTTGGTCCTTGTTTCCCCATGGAAATGATTACATTTTACATTAAGGAAGAATACCAAAACATTACGAAAGAATGGGAACTCTTCCTGAAAATAATAGGAGGTCCTTTTTTTTTCTAAATTTCTATATACATTTTCAAGCTTAATATCCCAAAAAATGACAGCTTAACAATTGCTGCGTATAGTATCGATGAAATATGTATCCTTTCATTCTGATTCATTACCACTTTCAGTTTAAAAAGAATTAGTTGGCACTGTGTTTGCTCTGAGAAAGCAAATGTGTGTACTTCTTTCTGTATGGTGAAAACTCTTGTAATGTATCATAGCTTTCAATAATAAAACAAGATTAGAGAGTGAGTGAGAGAGTGAAAGGTGTGTTAAGATACTGCAGAGCCGATAAAGCTTAGAAATAGAAGGAAAAGATCCAATAAAAACCATGAAGTATTCAGGAGTGCAAATTGTCACTTTTCTTGTTTCACATTTATTTATCCCCAATTGTTAAATCATTTGGATTTAGGCTGTAGTGTTATGCAAATAATCTCCAAATGTATTGTTCTTCAGAAGGAGATCAGGTAGCCTCAGCTGGGAATATCAGTGCTTGTCTGAAAGCCATTTCATGCTGGATGAAGTCCAATAAGCTATGTCTTAATCCTTCAAATAGATTCTATGTATCAGCAAAGTTAATATCAGATTTGTTGATTAATCTAAATGGGGTAATTCTTTTTCTTAAGTCTCATGTGAAGAGTCTAGAGGTAATTCTGAATTAATCTCTAAAATTACAGCAGCATATCACTGGAGTATGGTATAAACTTTGTATGGTACAATTGCTTATACCTTAACTAACTGGTGTTCCACTGTGGACTGTTTTACAAGTTTCAGTGTTATGTCAAGTAGATTCTTGTAATTTGCTTTTAAGACTCTACCATTAAAGAGCTTGCATAAGTTACAGTTGATATAGATGGCTGCTGCTCATCTAGTTGCAGGCTTCAATGTCAGAGCCCATATTTCACCTATTTTACTTGATTTACACTAGTTACTTGTATTTTTCATAGCAATCTTCAATGTTGGTCTTACTTTAAAGCTCTATTTGCTTTAGTTCCCCTGTACCTGTCAAGAGAAACTTGTGAGATACATTTCTGGTTGTCATCCCGTGGGAATGGATGCTTCTCTTTTGTCCATTCCATCAGCAAAGGAATGTAGATTATCTGGGAATACAGCTCAGGCTTTTTCATGCATTTCTTCAACCTTATGTGAATGCTCTTCTAGTACTCTTCCATTTAGAAAGGGACGATCTTCAATTCAGAGAACGTTTAAAGTCTCATTTGTTTAATTTAGCAAGAGCGATGCTCCGTTCCCTCACTGACCCAAGTTGCCCTTAGGATACTGTTAGGGCTATACGATTTCCTCACCTGGGTAACCTGGACTGGTCAGGCTAACCGTATAAAAAGTTGGCTGTGCACTTGAGATGGTGTGGTTTGTTGCTTTACTTTTGAAAGGAGAGGAAGAGATTAAGAATGACTCCCAAATTCAGGCCTCACAACCTGTTCATTCAAGGGGAAAGCACTCTGCCCTGGTCAGCCTCTTCACACAGCTGGGAGGCATTGTTCTGGGAAAAGAAAATGAGTTTTGCCTTTGGCAAACAGTCATTTGTTTGAGAGCTGCACTTGCCCAGAAGTCACTTCTGCTTGCAGGAGGGTGGGAAAAGGCGCTGTTTGTCCCTTTGGCAGAGATACAAGAGGGTGGCAGCCCTCTGAGAAGGAAGAAGATTATTATTTTTTTTGTTGTTGGGAGAGTTGTTCTAGCTTGGGAGAGGAAGTTTTGAATAGCCATTCCTGCACACCAGAGGAAGGCATTTTCTTTTTGGACTTTGTACTTGGGCTGTCAAGAGAAGCTCAGTTTGTGGAGTTTAAGATCAGAGGAGATCCTTGCCCCACAGAGCTTACTCCCTAACCTCAGGAGTGGCGTTACCTACTGGAAGGAACCTTTGGTTTCTTTACCAGAAGGACTGAACCCAAATTCTGGGGACATACAGAGAGAGTAGCTAAGCAGAGGTTCGAGCTTTGCATCCCCATTGTGGGAGAAGCAGATGGAGTCCTCCCTGCCACCAACTTTGAGTGTGGACTCCAGTTTGGATTTTCAGTTGAAGGCTTAAATTAACCTTTTAAGGGGCAGCATATCCCATGCTGTACCTCTCGCGATTATTTTCTGGGTTAGGACTCTGGCGTCTTTCTAAAATGTGACAGAGTTCCTGTTCCCTGTGGTTTTTGTCCATGCTTTTGGTAACTGTTTTAGTTGCCAAAGGAGGAAGTTAATTTTTTTCCATCCTTCCTACCTCTTTATGGGTTGCTTTTGTGAGGGATATTTTGTCTTTTTGTGTTACTAAATATCTTGCTGGTTTGAGGAGAGGTGCCTTTCCTTTTGAAAGGACTGGGAGAAAGAAGGTGTGTCATCTAGGAAGAAGGGACTCTCATCCATTTCCAGGGAGAAGAAGCTGAGGTCTGGTGTTAAGAGTTCTGTATAGACTCAGGGCTAAGCATCACAGGTGCCACAAAGTGGAGAGTGAAGATTAGTGAGGACTACGGGAAAAGTATGAGAACTGGGACTTTGTTGTACGTTAGGGAAGCACTTTGGGATACATTTCCTTCCCATTCCCATGAGAGGATCTGGAAACTAAAGACAGGAAACAGAGAATAGGATTAAATGGGCAATTTTCTCAGTGGAAGGGAGTGGACAGTGGAGTGCCTCAGGGATCTGTATTGGGACCCTTACTGTTCAATATATTTATAAATGATCTGGAAAGAAATACGACGAGTGAGATAATCAAATTTGCAGATGACACAAAATTGTTCAGAGTAGTTAAATCACAAGCAGATTGTGATAAATTGCAGGAAGACCTTGTGAGACTGGAAAATTGGGCATCCAAATGGCAGATGAAATTTAATGTGGATAAGTGCAAGGTGATGCATATAGGGAAAAATAACCCATGCTATAATTACACGATGTTGGGTTCCATATTAGGTGCTACAACCCAAGAAAGAGATCTAGGTGTCATAGGGGATAACACATTGAAATAGTCGGTTCAGTGTGCTGCGGCAGTCAAAAAAGCAAACAGAATGTTGGGAATTATTAGAAAAGGAATGATGAATAAAACGGAAAATGTCATAATGCCTCTGTATCGCTCCATGGTGAGACCGCACCTTGAATACTGTGTACAATTCTGGTCGCCGCATCTCAAAAAAGATATAATTGCGATGGAGAAGGTACAGAGAAGGGCTACCAAAATGATAAGGGGAATGGAACAACTCCTCTATGAGGAAAGACTAAAGAGGTTAGGACTTTTCAGCTTGGAGAAGAGACGACTGAGGGGGGATATGATAGAGGTGTTTAAAATCATGAGAGGTCTAGAACGGGTAGATGTGAATCGATTATTTACTCTTTCGGATAGTAGAAAGACTAGGGGACACTCCATGAAGTTAGCATGGGGCACATTTAAAACTAATCGGAGAAAGTTCTTTTTTACTCAACGCACAATTAAACTCTGGAATTTGTTGCCAGAGAATGTGGTTCGTGCAGTTAGTATAGCTGTGTTTAAAAAAGGATTGGATAAGTTCTTGGAGGAGAAGTCCATTACCTGCTATTAAGTTCACTTAGAGAATAGCCACTGCCATTAGCAATGGTTACATGGAATAGACTTAGTTTTTGGGTACTTGCCAGGTTCTTATGGCCTGGATTGGCCACTGTTGGAAACAGGATGCTGGGCTTGATGGACCCTTGGTCTGACCCAGTATGGCATTTTCTTATGTTCTTATGTAACTCAGTAAAAGAGCCAAATTATTCAAGGAATTGGCTGAATTATTTGGAGAACTTGTTGCTGGAAGATTATGGTGACAAATTTATTCAATTTGTATTTTGTAAAGATCAAGTGGACTATTTTCAATTAGAGTTGTAATGAACCATCAATTCCCTTTTACAACCTAATCATTAAAATGGAGTTGGAACCCACCCAGTCTCCAGTGTGATTATTGCTGCTGTCCATATTGGGAGATAGTCTGTGCTGTTTACAAGGTGTGAAAAGGCAGACCTGCAGAGGGGGTTTGTGAGGAACTAAAACGCAAAAGGGCTTTGAAGCTGATCTCCCCCCCCCGCCCCCTCCCCAGGTGATCGTGGACTCTCAGAAAGGTTGGGTGTGGCGAGAACTGTGCAATTAGTCTAAACTTTGAGATGTGAGCTTTTGCGGATAATATTGGAGTTTTCCCACCCAGGGGTTACACTACAAGAAGGAATACTGACTCAGCGGAACATCTTGGAGAAAAGGCACTTTGAACTTTTTCTTTTTTTATTGTTTTGTATGAAAATTTCCTGAAGATTGTTTTTGCGACTTGGACTTTAAATGTTTTTGGAACACCCAAGTCAAGTGTCCAGCCTGTTTCTTCTGAGTCAAAGAAGCCCACAGGCAAGGACTTCTAAGACTGAGCACAAGGGAGATTAGACCTCTGAATGAGTGAGAGATTGTGAGGAGGAGGAGTTTAGGGCCCCAGAGGTGTATCCTCCTCCCCGCTGGAAGAACCTCAGCACCCCAGTGGCCAGATGTGACTTGTGGACTGTACTGGAGAGCAGTAGGAGAGACAGTGGCCCTGGGAACTATGTGCCCCTGTATTCTGGAATGGCCCCGAAGAGGGGATTACACCAAAATTACCCAAAAATTAATGAATTTGTTTTTCTAAGCCTCTGGCTATTTTTTGCTGGAATTTTTATGCTATGAATTGATCTATGATAGATAAATACAGAATAGAGGGAAAGAAAGAACCCAATAGAGTAAGGATAATTTAAAAGGAAGAAAACAAGTAAAGCTGCTGCTTCCTCCTACTGCTCTTTAGATCTTCCATAGCCCACCCCCCACACTACACCTACCAGATGCTCCAGCACTCACCAGAAAGTACTTCTGCTTCCCCAGTCTCTCCTGGAAATCAGCACCAAAAACAGCAATCTGTCCATCGTAGCGACACTGCCGCTGGGAAGAGAGAAGCAGACGCCATTAGTCCTTCCAGACCTCAGGTGGGTCAAGGAATACATCCTAGATCTGTCTAAAAGGAGGTTTAGATTTCCTTTCCAAACCTAAGTTCAAGGCACTTTACATTCAGGGACAGTAGGTATTTTCTCTGCCCCAGAGGGCTCACAATCTAAGTTGGTACCTGAGGCAATGGAGGATGGACTGACTTACACAAGGTCGCAAGGAGCATTGGCTGGGGAAGCAGGATTTATTCCCTGGCTTCCCTGGTTCACAGCCCACTGCTCTAACCACTAGGGTACTCCTTCCACATGCAGAAGCACCAGACGCATCAACATACAGTAACAGATTAGACTTGTTTGGCAAGAGACTGAAGGTCAGTCGTGATACACCATCATGAACCTTTTCTCTCTCAGCTCTCTAGAAGTGACCTGAGAGAAGGCAGAAAGGCGCCTTGTTTCTCACAGCAAATTTTGCCCCTCAGTGGAAGAATGGTTTTTCATTATTAACAGAAGCACCTTCCAGAATCAGTACCAGAAACCAAAGCAGATCCTCACACCCATAGTAACATTTTATTCATTTATTTATTCAAAAGCTTATAATCCGCTCCCTGCACCCTACAGATCGTAGAGTAAATGACGACAGATAAAGACCAATACGGTCCCCCATCCAGTCTGCCCAGCAAGGTGTTCAGGGTGAATCCTTTATATTCTCCAGGACTTCATCCAGCCACCTCTTAACCATGGTCATAGATGTAACAAGAACAATTCCTCAGATGTATACCCAGGTTTTACCTGTATTTCTCCTCATGCACAGAGCAACTCCTTGCTCCGAAGGCTCTCAAATTATTTATTGAGCAAAATTTCTATACCGCCTAACCTTTCTAAACAATTTTCCATAAAACGTTCATAAAAAAACCACCGCCATGATCCCAAATAAGGCGGAATCATTAAAGCTGGGATTGTGAACTGAACTGGGTGAGAGTAAGAAGGAAGGGAAACAGGAAGGGCACTGGGCCTGCTTCAGAGAAAGGGGAGGGTTGAGAAAGAGGGCGGGAAGAGAAACTGGGAGGGGGTTAAGTAGGAGGCAGAAATGGGAAAGAGCTGAGAGAGAAACTGATGAGGGGGGGGGGGGCTGGGAAATGTTTAACCGTAATTAGGGTCACAGTAAATTTTCAAGGCAAAAACAGGTCACTTTGAGAAAACCTTTAGAGAAGAGGTGTAATAAATTGGTAAAGTCCCCTTTTTACTTAGGAAATAAGACCACTTTTGCTGAGTCTCTCTCATGGGCAAATCCAGTCTGCACTTCTCTGTACCTTTTTTTTTTTTTTTTTTTTTTTTTTTTAATATCTTGATTACTTTGAAAAAAGTGTGGGGCCCAGAACGGCAGCCCACACATGTGACAGCTGTCAGTGAAGGGAGCAATCAGTAGCCACCGAAGTGAATAAATTAATACTAAATGCCGGTACGGCTGAGAGCTGTGCCAGCATTACTGACAGCAGATCTGTGGGAGGAAGTAAGGTCTTCTTCCGCCTTCGGCTGGTATTCCCAGCACAAGTGGATTTGGCTGCGTCCTTGCCTTCCCCTCTCATCCTCCTCTCCCCCCCAAGCCAAGTTCTGCATATCTGCTTGACACTCAGCTCCCTTCTGCAGCCCACTGAGCCTCTTTTGCTGCTCTGGTGCTGCTCTCTCAAACCCCTAAGACTGTTCCTGCTTTGCTGATCGCCCACTTTGACTCCTGGCCACGCCGCTTCCCAGGGCTGTGGCCGTTAATTGCCTTCTCCTCCAGCTGGAAAGGCTGCTTCTCACCACCCTTTTCTTCCTGGGCTTTCTTGCTGCTTCCCTTAGCTCTTGTCCCCAGGCCCTTTTGTCTGGAGTCCTGGAATGTCTTCCCGACCCATCTGCCTCTGCATTACAGGGTGAAGCTGAATGGTGTTTTGTTTTTATTAGAACAAAATAAAATAAAATAGGAGACGGTTGGAAAGCAGCCATCTGTAAGGATTACTGGATTTAGGTGGGTTTTTGTTTTTTTTAGCGTGGATATGCTCTTTAATGGTATGTAAATGGTTCATGGGTAAACAACAAGTATGCTTTTCACATTTAGCACACTTTTTTTTTATTCATGCACAACTTGTATGCTATTAGCAGGCCATAGGTTTTTAATCATGTAAGTGCAACAACATTCATACTAAAATTCTGCTCAGATTTTAGTGTGGATTTTATTTCACAGACTCCTTTTTGCACAGAAAACTTAGGCCTAGATTCATCATTTTGCAATAAATATAGCAAGAATAGCGCCCGCGATAAAAAAAAAAAAAAGGGTCATGGTTAGGGTAATTTTCCTGGTACTGCTTTGCATAACTACTTTACCGCAACACACGTTAAATTGATTTTATCGCGTTCTGGGCTGCTGCTGGGGAGCGAAAGAAAGAGAGAGAGAGAGAGAGAGAGAGCCTCTGTACAGGCTCACAAAAACATTTACTCTTTATACCACTGTAAGAGGGGGCACTAGTAACTCGAAGTGGGATGGGTTCTGGTGGGGGCAATTTTACATGCACAGTCATATGTACGAACAGCACAGTTACCATCAAGCAAGGTAAAGAGATCATGGTACAAATCTACACTTTCACCTTTCATCAAATCACATTAAATCTTCTCTGATAGTAAAGGAAAATTGGTTCTTACCTGCTAATGTTTGTTCCTGAAGTTCCATGGATCAGTCCAGTCGAGTGGGTTTATGCATCCCTACCAGCAGATGGAGGCAGAGAACAAAACTTTGAGGCACTGATACATAACTGAGTGCGCCACCTGCAGTGCCTCAGTATCTCCAGCAGATGGTAGAGGTGCAAACTTGCAATCTGTAAGCGTTTAAAAAAAAGAGGATAAACGGATTCAGCTCCCGGAGGTGTTAGGTTCCTTCGTGGGCCATCCCTCAGGTAGTGCAGGGCAAGCGGGGGGATTGGCCCTTTTTTGGCAAGGGGGGTAGATAGCCAGGCCCTTGGCTCCCTTGGTGTGCCTGATTCAGACCTACCAGAAGCAGTAGGTCTTTCCCCCTTTTTTCTTTTTTGGTGCAGTGAGGCCAGGAGGAGGCTGCAGCAGCGTTGGTGTGCAGGGCTGAGGAGCAGGTACGTTTTGTTATTTTTCTGCCGGGAGGCAGGTAGGAGGGAGTGGGCTGAAATGCCTGCCTTTATCGGGGTCGGGTTTGTGCTGTATTTCAGCACCGGGACAGTGATCAGTGCGATCGCTGTGGTTACATTTATTTTTAGGCCTGACTGCATGTGCAGGTCTGACCGCCTGAACATGCCAGCTCCCGCGCAGCATGGCAGACTTTGCCACAGTTCCTCAATATTAATCTATACCCAAGCAAATCACAACAAATTTCAAAAACATCCATACATTCCAAAAGCTATAAAATATGGGTGGGTTCTGAACTGATCTGTGGTACTACAGGAATGAATATTAGCAGGTAAGAACCAATTTTCCTTTCCCAGATCAGTCCAGACTCCTGAGATGTACCAAAACTCCCTATTCAGGGTGGGACTTGGAGAGTCCTGCTTCGCAGAACATTTTCACAAAAAGATGGGGAACCCATTTCTCCCACATCCAGACCTTAATGTCTTGCAAAAGTATGTAGCAACTTCCAAATTGCAAATCTCCTGTGGAGAAACAAGAAGAGCCTCTACCCACAAGGCCACCTAAGATTACGTAGAATGAGCATGCAATCCCTCCAGAACTGAACTACCACGAATAATGTAAGTGGAACTAATAGTCTACTTAAGCCAACGTAACTATCCTTTACCATGCTGAGAACCCACTGGTCCTGACTAATACTGGTCCACTCTTCATAAAACTAATACTGGTCCACTCTTCATAAAACCTCGTCAGGCGACCTGGAGTGAACCAGCTTGCCTCACTGCGAAGACTTAACACCGGGCGTACTCACCCCAGTGGCGCCTTGGAAGGGCCTTTGAGCATCCCAAAAGGACTGCCCCCTGAAAAGAAAACTGCCTCTGGGGCCTGGACATGGGTCTTGATGGCTGAGATCTATCTAGCCGAAAACGGGAACGCACCTGAAAAAAAACCTCTTGCTCTTAGGTTTATCCACTGGCAATCTAAGGACTTTATTATTCCCAAGAGACTGCTGGAGGTCTGCCCCAAATAAGAGTCGACCCTTAAAAGGCAGTGGACCCAACTCCACCTTGGAGGAGACGTCTGCTGCCCAGTTTTGCAGCCAGAGTAACCTTCTGGCGAAAATCATAGATGCCATAATGTGAGATGAGGTACAAACCAAATCATACAGAACATCCGCTCTGTAAACATTTGCTGCCTCAACTCTCTCAGTCCCGTCTGCCTCCTCGCCAGAAGTAGGCAGGTTCTCTTGCATCTGCTGCACCCAACGATGACATGCACGTTGCATAAAACTAGTACAAATAGCAGCACGCAACCCTAGGGCAGAGACCTCAAAAATCCTTTTGAGGTGTACTTCGAACTTATGATCCTGAATGTCCTTCAACGCCACTGACCCTATCACAGGGATGGTTGTCCTCTTAGTAACTGCATCGACCTAGGGAGGGCAAAAAGCTCCAGCGCCTTTTCCGGCAACTGATAAAGTCTCGCCATGGCCCTTCCCAGCTTTAACCTGGAATTGGGAGCTTCCCACTCCGCTTCCACCAACTTCTGCATCGACTTGTGATATAGGAAGGCTGTGGAGGGACCCCGCATCCCATCTAGGACGGGATCCGCCCCATCCAAGTCAGAGTCCTCCTGTGGAATCTTAATCCCAAGAACCTGAAAAGCCAGAGGCAGCAAGTCATCAAGCTCTTCCTTTCTAAAAAGGCGTACCACTTTTGAGTCATCCCCTTCAGGGACTGGGACTGACAGATCATCCCCTTGACCTCACCTCAGGCCACCGGGTCCATCGGAACATCCAGGTCAGGAGCCTACACTGCCCTCATGGGAGCCTTGCAAGACTCATTGGACCCATCCTCCCCTGGGCCAGAACCCAAGGGGGAACTCAGTAACCTCTGAACTGGAAAAACCCATTGTCTCCCAGAATGAATTTGTTTTGCAGCTACCGTACGCCCCTCAGTTGCTTATTGCTTGGCCAGGTAAGCCTCATGCAGCAGCAGCACAAAATCTGTAGAAAAAGGCCTAAATGCTCCAGACCCCACAGGGAAAGAGACAGAACCTGGCAGCATGGGGCCCCCTTCCTCCTTAAAATCCCCCGACCGTGCCCAGAGCTTGAACGGGCCGGAGACAAGTCTGAGGGAGCATCCCACGCCCCCCCAGCAGCGCGGGATCGGCCAACAGCAAATCCAAGATGACCACCATTCCTGCACTGATTGGGAAAGGATCAGCACACTGGTCAGCGCCCCGGAGCGATGGTGGAACAGCAGTGGAGAAACCCCAATGTTGCTTCATGGCTGGCAGATGATTGGATGAGCTCTCTCTGCCTTCTGAACACCCGGCGTAAAGATCGAGCCTACTAAGCCGCGACCGTGTGGAGCCGTGGCCCATTGGAAAATGGAAAGAAGCTGCCCAAGCGACCAGCAGTAAAAACGCAAAGCAAAAAGAAAACCAAGAGAATAAAAAGAAAACAACCCTACTTCAGCCACTCAGTACTGAGGAGGAAGCCACCCACATAGCAGAACTGTGAAACTGCTTTCAGTTCCTTTTTTTTTTTTTTTTTTTTTTAAACTTTACTGAAAATTCACTGAGACACAAAGCCTACAAAAAAGAATAGGCTGCCTCAGACCAAAAGCCTACCTGGAGCCTGCAGCCACCTAAGCAGCCTCGTGAAGGGGAGTGATCTGGACCATCAGATTTACACCGCATGGGCGCACACAGGCTAAGCACACACACAAGAATCACCAATCCCCAGCTCACCCACCTCAACCGGACAGGGAAGAACCCACTAGGATTGAAAAACCCCCGGGAGGGGGTCTCAGTTGCAGAACTGCAGGTTTTGCACCATCTACCATCTGCTGGAGACAGAGAAATACTTAGGAACTGCAGGAAGCACGTGTGGTTAAGTAACAGTGTTAGTAAAACTTTCTCTGTCTCCAACTGCTGGAAGGGAGGCAAAACCCAGGAGTCTGGACTGATCTGGGTACGTATAGGAACAAGGGATTTTCCTTCACGCTAAAAAGCCAACCTCCTCCATTTTGACCTATGGGACTTTTTTCTGGAGTCGTGCTTGGAAGCAAAAGGAAACCAAAACACAATCTGAGAAAGATTCAGGGGTTGCAAGGCTACCTTCTCAACATCCATGCTGTGAGAGCCAGGGACCCAACGTTGGGATGGGACAACAGTACCTGATCTTGAGTAAAGAGGGTTGGGGACTTCCCAGGCATGACTGGATCCCTGATAGACATCTCCCACGGGAGAGGAAACAAAATCTGTCTCAGCCAAAAGTGTGCCAAAAGAAGTTAAAAAGTGAGGTAAAAGAGGCTATTTTAGCCAAAAGTTCTTCATTCAAAAATTGGAAAAAGGATCCAGAGGAAATCAGAATAAAGCATAAGCACTGGCAAGCTAAATGTAAGACAGACTAAGAAAGAATTTGTAAAGACTATGGCCGTAGAAGCAAAAACTCATAATAAAAACTTTTAAAAATAAATTTGAAGCAGAAAGCCTGCAATAGAATCAGTTGGACCCTTTGATATTGAGGGGTTAAAGAGGCTCTCAGGGAATATAAAGCTATTGTGGAAAGACTAAAATTCTTTGCTTCAGTGTTTACTGAAGAGGATGCTGGGGAAATACCCGTTCCGGAGATGATTTTCAAGGGTGATGAACTGAACCAAATTATAGTAAACCTGGATCATCTGGACTGAATGGTATACATCTCAGGGTTCTGAAAGAACACAAAAATGAAATTTTAGACCTATTAGTAAAAATTTGAAACCCATCATAAAATTGTTCATTGTACCTGAAGACTGGAAGGTGGCCAATGTAACCCCAATATTTAAAAATGGCTCCAGGAGAGATCCAGAAAACTATAGACCGATGAGCCTGACTTCAGTGAATAGAAAAGTCATGGAAATTGTTATAAACAATGAAATCACAGAACATTTAGATAGACATGGTTTAATGGGATACAGTCAGCATGGATTTACCCAAGAGAAGTCTTGCCTCACAAATCTACATTTTTATGAAGGGATGAATAAACATGTGGACAAAGGTAAACCGGTAGATGTGCTGTATTTGGATGTTCAGAAGTTGTTAGACAAAGTCTCTCATGAGAGACTTCTAAGAAAACTAAAAAAAATCATGGGATAGGAGGCAATGTCCTTTTGTGGATTGCAAACTGGTTAAAAGACAGAAAAGAGAGAGTAGAATTAAATGTTCTGTTTTCACAGTGGAAAAAGGTAAACAGTGGAGTGCCTCAGGGAGCTATACTAGGACTGGTGCTTTTTATATATTTATAAATTATCTGGAAAGGGGCACGACAAGCAAGGTGCTTAAATTTATGAATGACACAAAATTATGCAGAGTATTTAAATCTCAAGCGGATTGTGATAAATTGCAGGAGGACCTTGTGAGACTGGACGACTGGGTGTTCAAATGGCAGATGAAATTGAACGTGGACAAGTGCAAGGTGACGCATATAGGGAAAAATAACCCTTCCTGTGGTTACATGATAGGTTCCACATTAGGAGTTACCACCCAGGAATGGGATCTAGCATCATAATGGATAATTTATTTATTTATTTATTTAACACTTTTCTATACCGACCTTCATGGTGGAGACCATATCAGGTCGGTTCACATCGAATAGGGGAACTGAACCAAGAACAATAATAATACATTGAAATAATAATACATTGAAAGAACAATAATAATACATTGAAATCGTTGGCTTAATGTGCTGTGGCGGTCAAAGGAGCAAATAGAACGTTAGGAATTATTAGGAAGGGAATGGCGAATAAAATGGCAGATGTCATAATGCCTTTGTATCGCTCCATGGTGAGATTCACCTTGAATACTGTGTGCAGTTCTGGTCACCGCATTTAAAAAAAAGATATAGTTGCACTGGAGAAAGTACAGAGGACGACAACCAAAATGATAAAGGAGATCCAAGGCCTGGAGCCAGGCCATCCTGTGGGCTCCAATGCCTACTGCGGATACTCAGGCCAACGTCTGAAACACGTCATATGTGGAACATCCTGTTGGACGAGTATTGGTGCTACATTTGATTTTTAACTCCTTGGCAAGTATCTCCTCAAATTCTCTCTTGGCCTGCTATATTAACATTTTACATCTAATTTGTCAGTGCTTACCGGTATATGCCTTCCTATTTTCCTCATTAGATCCTGCTTTCCATAGTTTGAAGGATGTCTTTTTGGTTTTGATGACCTCTTTACAGCACCATTTAGCTATCCAGGGAGATAATTGTTCTTCTTTTGACCTGTTTTAATTTGTGGAGTACATTTTATCTGGGATCCTAAGATGGTATTTTTAAACACCATGGGGTAGATTTTCAAAGGGGTACGCGCTTACAATACGCGCGTACCCCCCGAAAAACTACCCCAAACCCCCCCTGCGTGCGCCAAGCCTATTTTGCATAGGCTTGGCGGCGCGCGCAAGCCCCGGGACACGCGTAAGTCCCGGGGCTTGCATGGGGGGCATGTCGGGGGCGTGTCGGGGGGCGTGCCGCGAATGACGCGGCGTTTCAGGGGCGTGGCGCCGGCCCGGGGGTGTGGTCGAGGCCTCCAGACCAGCCCCCGGGTCGGGTGATGGCGCACCAGCAGCCCGCAGGCGTAAATCTGCCAACAAAGGTAGGGGGGTTTAGATAGGGGAAGGGAGGGGAAGGTGAGGGGAGGCGGAAGGAAAGGTCCCTCCGAGGCCGTTCTGATTTCAGAGCGGCCTCGGAGGGAACAGGCAGCGCGTGCTGGGCTCGGCGCGCGCAGGTTGCACAAATGTGCACCCCCTTGCGTGCGCCGACCCCGGATTTTATAAGATACGCGTGGCTACGAGCGTATCTTATAAAATCCAGCTTACTTTTGTTTGCGCCTGGTGCACGAACAAAAGTACGCCCGCATGTACATTTATAAAATCTACCCCCATGCCTCTTGAAGACTTTTTACCCTTGTAACTTCTCCTTTTAGTATCTTTCTAGCTATAATTGACTATCTATCTTTGATTACGAAGGTAGTTTAACTGTAAGCTGCCTTGACCCTTGGAGAAGGCAGCATGTACATTTTAAAATAAAAATAAATAACTAGCTTTGTCATCTTATTATAGTCTCCTTTTTTAAAGTTATATGTTATTACAGCAGTTTAATTTATTATTTTTCCTCCAATGATTATGTCAAATCTGACTGCATTACTATCACTATTGCCAAGTGGTTCTCACCAGTGTTACCAGTGCATTCCAGTAAGAACTTTCTATACCACACCTTGTTGGTTCTAACACCAGTTGCTCCATGAAAAACTCTCTGTTGAGACATTCACCCAATCAATATTGGGGTAATTAACATCTTCTGTTATTACTGTGTTTCCACGTGTAGTAGCATGTCTAATCTCTTAATATTTCATAGTTTGTTTCACCATTCTGGTAGGGTGGTCCGTAGTAAACCCCCAGAGGTATACTCCTCCCCTTCACACCCTAGTTAAGGTGTTACAGTCCTAGTTTTCCTTCTTCCATTTCTTTCAGAGTGTTTTCTCCATTCTCCAGCAGAAACTCTCTCCCCCCTTCATGCTCTCAGCTGCAGCCATACACGTGGACCCTGTACACTGAGCCTCATGTCACAGGCTCTGCACCTTGCAGGGCAGGAGTGAGCTTTATTGGAAGAGCTTTGTGTGCGTGAGTCTGTACTGAAATAATAGGTGGTGCCGCAGTGTGGGATTGAGATTCACAGGTAGAGGTGTGTGTATATCAGGCCGATACAGTAAAACCCGCGGGAGAGCCGGCACTGCGAGGCGAGCGCCCGCTCTCCCAACGCGCGCCCAGGCCACTCTTCTGGGCGCGCGATCAAGTATTTAAATGAGGGCCAGCGGTAAAAGGAGGCGCTAGGGACACTAGCGCGTCCCTAGCGCCTCCTTTTTGACAGAAGCGGCGGCCGTCAGCAGGTTTGACAGCCGACGCTCAGTTCTCAAACCCGCCGACAGCCTCAGGTTCGGAAAACGGACGCAGACTAAATTGAGCGTCCGTCTTCCAACCCGCGGGCCAATTTTTAATTTTTTTTTAATTTTGGGGCCTCCGACTTAATATCGCTATGATATTTTTCTGCTTTTCTGTACACTTGCCTGGTGCTGGCAGAAATTAAAATGTGCGGCTTGGCTGCATATTTTACTTTCTGTATGGCACGGAAATAACTAATAGTGCCCGCAACATGCATTTGCATGTTGCGGGCACTATTAGTTTCGGGGGGTTGGCCACACGTTTTTGACGCACTATTACCCCTTACTGTAATAAGGGGTAAAAATAGCGTGTTGAAAACACGCAGCCAATTGCGGGCTAACAGTGCGCTCCACCGGAGCGCACTGTACTATATTGGCCTGTAAGGTAGGGAGGCTGTTTTGAGTACTGGAATAGAAGGAGGTGCTGCAGGGCAGGCCCATGAAGCTTGTCACAGCTGTATGTATACTCAACACTGAACACTCAGTGTGTAAGCAGATCCTCAGTTTCAGGAGTTAGAGGGGTGCAAGTTGAGGTGTTTACTCACCGGAGCACAAGATTCTTTCTTCAGCAGAGTATCCTCCTCAGGTAAGCAATGTGAGCCATCAAAGTACAGCCACTGCTGCAGAGGTGTAAACTTCCCTGAGCAAGCCTGGTGAAAGGAGGAAGAGAAAACGAAAGAGAAGGGAGCACAGCAGGACAGAGAGAAAAAAAAAAGCATAGAAGGGAAAAGGACAGGGAGCAAAGAGGGTGGAGATGTGAGGGCAAAGAGACATAGGAAATTAGAAATTAGTTTAATTGCAATATTTATGAAAATACCATTTAAAAACCTAAAATGCCTACTATCAATCCAGCACCAACCCAGAGACCATGAGACATGAGAGAGGGGGATATTTTAATATATCGCCATTGTTGATACACTAGGCCAGTATATATTCAATAACCCCTCAGCCCACACTAAGCGAGAGCTTATCCCAGCACTCTGAATTCACTTCCAGGCTGAGCCAGCGCATATCCTAGCACCCTGCAGTCACTCCCAGCAATATCCCAGCACTCTGCAGTCATTTGTGTAAGGGTGCTTTGAAAATGTTTTCCATGAAGCCAGACTAGTTTGGTAGTGGTGAAGAAATAAAAATAAATAGATTGCACTGATCATGAGCCTTGTAGGAATAGCCAAGGCTGCTGAAATGCTTAAAAAAAAGTATGTTAAAGATCAGCACAGAGTTTCGTTTCCATTTTCTGGGCTCAGTTTACAAGAAATCATATGCCTAACAGGAATCCAGTCATTGGCATACATGAGATAACATTTTATTGCCAACCAATTAGGAAAATGTTATGCAAACAAACTCATTGGTGTGTAGATTAGAGGCAGCAAAGTATTTAACAGAGTGTAAAGGCTCAAAAAAAAGCTGAGCTGAAGATTTAATCTGCATTGTTTGGTAATCACTGCTCCTATTATAAGATATCTTATAATAAAGACTAAAGATTTTTCTCTTACTGGCTGTTGGTTTTCAGTGCTTCCTACAGCCTCCAACACTTGGATGTAGAAAACATTTAGTTGAAAAAAAATATATTCCCAATCCTTTACTTATGCACAGGGCAATTTTCGAAAGACATTTGCCCATGTACTGGCTATGCACCCAGGTAAACCGGCTATTTGAAAACTGTCCACCCTCTTTGCGGGGTAAAAGCACACACACTATTCCACAACATGCCTATGTTTGCCCGCATTTTCTTGAAGGCTTTGCCAGGGGGAGGTTAGCTTAGGAGAGGAGACAATGTGCATAGTTATGCATTTTCAAAACTACAAACATGTTTTGGCGAGCAAGTGCTTCTCAACTGGCGTCCCATCCAAGGCAAAGTTCTTGCTGTGCTACAGTAGTGGCAGCCTCTTTCCTCCCTCCAGCCCTCAACTGCCCCGGGGGCACAATAAACCCCCTAAACTCCTGCCCCTAGTGCATTCTGACAGAAGGAGAGTAGAACTTGTAACCCATGCCTGCCTCCTCTTCATTCGGCTTCACTCTGAAATTTGAATACACAGAGGCCCTATAATCTTGTGGGACTTGTTGGCATTGACAATTCAAAACTTCAATTTCAAATGGGCAGAGGAGGCAGATGAAGGTACAAAATGTACTTGTATATTTTGCAGTACGGCACTTCTTTCTGTATGATGAAAGGGGCAACCATATTGATACAATCTATTTATTTATAAGCTTCACCCCCCCCCCCCCATACAGTGACATTACAAAACATCTCTATTTGCCTTGCAGTACTTATAATTGAATAACTGTATTTAACTAGTACAATCTGCATCTTTAAAATCACTCATATTAAATCCAGCATATCTAAACACTATTTGAATAAAATCAATAGGGGTGGCACAAGGCAATCCGCTGCCTGAGGCAAAGGAAGAGATAGTGCCCCCCTCCCCTTGCAGGAATTAGGAAAACCACTACCTTATTTCCTTTAAAAATTCCTGGCTTCAGAATCAAACTGATTTCCAGGGCCCAGTTCATCTCGGATCAAACTCTTAAATTAGAAGAGAGAGACATTAAACAAGAAAATCTGACATGAAACCAAATTTTCCTCTTTTAGGTGGTTTGTCTGTCTCAAGTGCAACTCTAACAAAAATCTAATAAAAAAAAAACTGTTTACTTTCTGTATCTTATACAGGCAGCTCATTTTAGACTTTATATTTTCATTACTTGATATACAGCCAATGAATACATCATTACCTGATATACAGGCAATGAATACATCATTACCCATTCCTCGAATCATATTTTCATGACATCACCACTGTTACAGGAGTACTAGGGAGCAATCCTGCTTCCAGGGAGAGTGGTGTGCCCTTGGACCACGACGCGACTGCAGAGAGAAGGTCCGTGGAAGCGCTGAGGCAGGTGAGACGACTCCAAGCACAGGCGGACAGGCAGAAGACCAGGGACCTTGCCCTCCGCCGAACCTGACACATCAGTAGAAACCCAACAACGCAATGCTGGTCTCTGGGGTAGCCCTCCGGCCACTCTATAGCCCTTTTGGACCTGCTGTATGGGAATGGCAAATGCGTCAGGACGGACAGAAGTCGAGGGCAGATGATGGAACTGAAACAAGACGATACTTGAAGACTAGGTCAGACGATACTGGATAAGGATGAGGCAAGGCTGAAGAGAAGAACATCAAGGACATTGATGAAGACACTTGCTGAGTGGAAAGACGACTGAAGAGTTAAAACTCAGTATGAAGTTATCCGGCCATGACTTGTAGCAGCAACCATCCTGAACTGAGGCTTCGGGGACCTGGCGTGATCGGCGCCAGGTCCCCGAAGCAACGCGGCTTCGGGGCTTCGGGCCAGGCCCCGAAGCCCCGTTGGGTCTTAAGAAGCGGTGGCTTCAGACCCAACGCGGAAGACGAATCAGAAGGTTAACCGAAGTAGAAGAGAGGACGGTCCACTAGGAGGTAAAATCCGGAACCTGGATATCCGAGAAGGTGGCTACCCTGATGAGGGAGGCAAAGAGTCTGAGCGCTTGACAGCGAAAGATCTGAAGATGAGGATGTCAAAGGATTCTGAAGACGAGGACAACTTCACACAAAGACATCTGGAATGTCAGGACATTTGGACTTCAACCCCCAGGACACTCAGTCAAGAGCATCCAGGAGGTGTCGAGTGAACTGGAGAACAAGACATCTCAGACATCTGGACTTCGGACCCCCAGGTTACCCAACCAAATGCATCAAGGAGGCTCCGAGAGGCAGAACAACAGGATGATAGACTTCAGGAAGGACAGGACATCAGAAGGCGAGGACTTCAGGAAGATCTGAAGGTGAAGACATCAGGAGGGTCGGACGACGAAGACATCTGAAGACAAGGACTTAAGGATCCGGCGAGAGACCAAACATGGAACAAAGATGTAGACGAATGATCAGGAACCACAGAGGAAGACAAGGGAATTCCCACGAAGAACAGAGTGCCTTGAAGAAGCGGAGCAGGACATCAGGAACTCCTGGACTGAAGAGCTGGAACGGAGGATCCAGGAGCAGACCGACTCAATAACTGACACCTTGTGAAGGCGAAGAGGAACTGAAGGCTGAGCCCTTTTGTAGGGCTGAAGAGGAACACCCAGGATGACATCATAAAGAGGAACCAAAGGACTAGCCCTTTAAATCTTAAGAGGAGGCGTGGCCCTGAGCCTAAGGAGGCAGGACCAGGGACAGTAGCCATGCTGTGAAGATGGAGCTGAAGCAAGGAAGCAGGCCCAGCTGTAAAGGCGGCTTCCTGCCGTGTAGGAGGAAAAGTTCCAGGGTGTCCTCCAGGCTGCGGAAAAGAGCAACGATGGCGGCATTCCCTGCTGCGGGAAGGTCCCACAATGGCGGCTCTGTCCACCGCGGATGGTCACTTCAGTGACAGCCTCCTAGTTGTAAAAGAAGGTAAGCAGCAGCCTCAGGCCATAAGAGCACGGTGGCAAGGCCCGCTGTGCAGAAGACAAACGAGGACAGCCTCCGGGCCGCGGGGAAATCCTGACAGCGGCCTCCAGGCAGAGAAGCTATGGTGGTGGGCCCGCCACGGAACAAGGCAGTGGCTCCTGCTGCATGAAGACAGCATCGGTGGCCTCCTGGCCACATCAGAGCATGGCAGTACGGCCCGCCATGCAGGGGAATAGCGTGGGCGGCCTCCGGGCCATGAGGTGGAAGGACGGCGGCACCAGGCAGCAAGAACTGCATTGGAACGGCTGGCAGGCAGGAAGAAAAGGTGAGAGGTTGCTTGTGGGCTTGTTCCCACAAGCAGAATCGTAACAATCACATCATAGAGCCAATCAGGCAAGAGATTTATTCCTTCATATAAAAATATACTCTTTTCTCCATCTTAGATCTTATCCTCCATTTTAGATCCAAGGACAGGTTGTCCTTTGCCCTTCATCTTAGATGGAGCATTATGTGATTTTTTTCACGCTTTCCACTAGAAAAACATGTTTATCTCCTACAAAAGGGGAACAGTTGCAGTTTCATTATAATGCAATACCCCAAGTGCAGGCTTAAAATAATTCTTGTTTTCAGTTATGAATTAATCTATCAGTCTAAATCAGATCACAAGACTTAGATAGAAAAACATTAATTAGCTAAACATACTGTTCCACAACAATACTCCGTTTTGTGTAGCTGACCCTGATACATGGGGCCAAGACAACCATAACTAAATGGTCTTAACCTATCTAAAAAATTCCACACCCTCCTGCCCTGCCCCCCCCCCCCTACCCGAGGTATGGCAAGGAGATGATGTTCACCTGGGAGTCTGGCCCTTTCAATGACTTGAAATGCTGGAGAAGTGGGCAGACAGGGATCAGAGTTCCCAGAGGCGTGGCAGATAAAAGTGTCAGTGAAATTTTTAAGAAGCTGGCAATCCTGTCGCACTCCTCAGCACCCTTCCCATCTGCTTTCCCATCCTTCCCCAGTATTTTCACTCTGGGGAAGTGGGAGATAGGTGAATGGTGAGGGTCTGTATGTGGCACTCTTTCAGTGAACTTATACCCTTGTGCTCCCCCATTCCCCCAACTCTCACCACACACAACTGAAATTATGCACGAAAAACAGATTTTACATGAAAAAGGACATTCAAAGTACAGTCTTCTGATGTAAAAATATATCTTACAAAAATATTTACATGCGATGCTATGATGCCAATGAGGCCTAATGTAAAGTACATTGAGTTTGAACTTAGCCCTCAAAAAGCCATGAACAAACTAAACTACAATTACAATATAGTGAACCTCCAATATCAAAACTGCACAATCTGCCAGCACTCAAACAGTAAAAATCCTACCCATGAAAATGCAACATTGCAAATATTATACCAGGCTCTAAAATGACAACACAGCTCCTATAAAAAAAAAAACAAAAAACCCAGAAGATGACAGGCTGTTCTAGATCCCTATACAGAAACTATACAATAGTAGAATAGCTCACTTCCGTTACACACCAGAACACAGACAGAACTCACCAAATACAGAATAAAGTGACCATAAAGTATAAATAGAAACACTGAAACACTGAATTGAAAATTGCTAATAGCCAGACTCTGTATGCAGTGTAACAATGGAAAAACAGAAACATCACGATTCCTCATAAAACAATAAAATCAGGAAATATAAAACAGTCATAATAGAAAAACCATACTAATAAAAAAATAAATATTTCAAAACAGCTGACAAATAGAATAACATTCTAAAATTTAATTCATATACACATTTTTAAAGTTCCCAAAACCAATAAAACATGTAAAAATAGCAGACACATCAAACATCCAATAATAATTAAAACTAATAAAGATAAAAAATTTCCAGCTTCTCATACCTGATTTCCAGTAACTCGGTAATTGGCCTGGAGTAGTGGGGGAATGGGGGCTACACAAACTTTTTCCACTCTCTCATATACATATAATTTTTAACGCACATATATTCGTTCACATACACACACACACAGACAATGCTCACACTCTCATACTCACACACAATCACTCATGCTCTCTCACACACAAGTTCAATCATTCATATTCTTACACACACAAGATCACTCACATTTTCACAGACAAGCTCGCTCACACACACATGCACACGGATCGGGTGCTCTTGCTCTCCTTTCTTTTCATTCACCTCTTCTTTCCTTACTTCTCAGCCTCTTTTACTTTCCTTCTCTCTCCTCTCACACACTTATCTCCTTCCCCTTTTCCCTCTCTCACCCCTTTACATTCCATCCCCTCTCTCACTTAACCCTCCTCTCCCCTTCCATGCCATTCCTCCTTCTCACTCACACCCCCTCTTTTCCCTTCCCTTACACTCCACCCATCTTGCCTCTCCTTTTTTTCTGTCTGCGGGTTGTGGGAACTCCAGCGCTGGCCAGAGGGTTGTCTTTCTGCCTGTGGGGTATGGAATCCCTGCCAAAATGTAATAATTTAGCTGCTGTCACTGTCATCTTCTTCTTGCTGGGCTGGGCCCGGGAACCCTCCCCCCCTCCCACCGTGGGTACATCATAAACCCATGCTGCTGCTGCCTCTGTCTTCCTGCTCACCGGTCCGGGAGCTCCGAGTGCACATTCTAAATCTGCACTGCCACTGCTTTCTTCCTGCCCGCGGAGGCTGGGAGCCCAGCAAGCATATCAAATTCTCACTGCCCCCATCTTCTTCCTACCCATTAGGCTGGGGATCCTTGTGGGTATGTCATAAATACGCGCCACTGCCGCTGCTTTCTTCCTGCTCGCAGGGTTGGGAGCCCCGCAAGCACATCAGAAATTCTTGTCCTACCACCGTCTTCTTCCTACCTGCGGGGCTGGGGATCTCCGTGGGTACGTCAAACATGCACCACTGGTGTGTTTCTGCTGCAGGTGGTTTCTAGCTAAATACAAGGTGAAGCGCCTGCTGCACAGGTGTTTTGAGGGGGGAGGGGGCTGGGAACACGTTTTGCCACACCCTGAAAAAAAAAAACTTTAAAGCAACAAATATCGTCCACGTATTTTACATCCTCCTTAATAAAGTTGCTTACATCCCCTTTCAATCTGCATAGCAGACAAAATCCATTAGAATCAAAAGTCCAAGCTGTTAACGGCTGCGGGGAATAATGTCAGGTTAGTTTAAATCTATTTGCTACTGGGACATGAAAATTAATAGGTATTTATTTTGGCAGTAAATACACTTTGTAATTGTTAGTGAACTATAATGTACAGTAGTAAGATCTATGGGTGTATATTATGAAAATGTCTTTGAGAGATATTGTGTGTGTGCTTGTTCATTTGTTTTAGAGGTCGCTTTAACTAAAATCCCACTTTCACAGAGGACATTTCAATTATATATAGATAGATTTTATCTATATATATATTTATTTACATACAGAAAATCTATCGGAAAATACATGTATATTTTAAAATGTTATATGTACACATCTTCCTTCCTTGACTTCACTGGAATTCCAGAAATTTTGAGCTGCCTACTGAAACCAAGTAGCAGTACATTTTCAAAACTGACAATTTAGCCTCCTAACTCCAGTTAAGTGGCTAGATTATTTTGAAAATTGCTCTGTCTGCTAGAATCTTTTACATTAGAAACAGAAGATCTATTACACAGCAAAGAATACAAAAAGATTAATATTTAGATTCCAGCTCCTTCCATAAAAAAAACCTCCAGCATGTTCTTGTGAGCTGCCAGCATGTGACCTTCTCACCAGTTGCCCATGGTTTTCCTTACCTTCATCACCTCCTGAGCCGTCACTCCACCCAGGAAAGCATTGATGGGGCTTAGGTCTCCTGCACTCACATAGGCAAATATCCGAACCAAGCTGTCATCCAATGGATCTTGGTGCACACTGGGGGAGGCCTTGTTATTGAGAGCCTGGGTGAGCTCTAGCAGCCTCTCGGCATCCAACTGTGGAGAAAAAATATGAGTGGCAGCAGAACCTGTGCAACTAATTCTGTCTCATTTATGTTATCACTCACTTCCCATGGAAGCCTCTGAGCCAGCAGATAGGACCCCCAGAATTCTAACACTAATCATATAGAAGTGACACCTATTAAAAAGCAGAAAAGACTGCATCAGTACACCAGACAGCATATTAAAGACATGTGCATGGGACTGGCAGAACTTATTTTCAATTCTACCAATGGTCACAGGGAAGGCAATTTTAAAACAACCCGCGTAACTTATGCCTTGCCAAAAGAAACAGGTTAAGCCAATTTTCACAAACGTATCTGCGTAAGTGTGCTTTAAAAATGATCAGAAATAACAAACGCAAACTAACCTGCACGAAGTTATACCTGCTCTTTACAATACATAACTTGCACAGATCAACCTATGCATATGCTTTGAACAATCAAACATATGCGTGAAAATCCCAGCTCTCTTCCCCAGAATGCCTATTTTTTTTTTGTGCAAAATCAGATTATGTACTTTTATGTGCACAAATCCTGTACAATGTTATAAGGAATCATTTATGTGCCTAAACCCATGTTTTATGTATGTAAATGCCTTTGAGAATAACCCCCACATAACCTTTAGTAAGTTACAAAACTTCTTGTACGAGGTAAGTTGTAAACATTTTGGGGAAGGGACCTTTTTCTTATCCAGAACAGCATACAATAGCAATTTCTACTTAAAGAATGTTATGATTATAAGGTACGAAATCATTTAACCAGCTAAAAGAATATATGAGAGGCAGAGTTATTCGGTGTCTCTGGGGTAAGGGGAATAGATAATAGTTTCTGCTGCTCAGTGTCCCAGAAGCAGGATGAGAGATAGGAGGAAAGGTTACTCAGTGCCCCTGTGTTAGGATGAGTAGATGGGAGGGAAGGTTACTTAGTACCCCTGAAACAGGATGAGTAGATGAGAGAGAAGGATACTCAGTACCCCTGAAACAGGATGAGTAGATGAGAGAGAAGGATACTCAGTACCCCAGAAACAGGATGAGTAGATGAGAGAGAAGGATACTCAGTGCCCCTGTGGGAGGGTAGGTAGATGGGAGGAAAGGTTACTCTGTGCCCCTGTGGTAGGATGAGTAGATGGGAGGGAAGGATACTCAGTGCCCCTGTGGGAGGGTAGGTAGATGGGAGGAAAGGTTACTCTGTGCCCCTGTGGTAGGATGAGTAGATGGGAGGGAAGGATACTCAGTGCCCCTGTGGGAGGGTAGGTAGATGGGAGGAAAGGTTACTCTGTGCCCCTGTGGGAGGATGAGTAGATGGGAGGGAAGGATACTCAGTGCCCCTGTGGGAGGGTAGGTAGATGGGAGGAAAGGTTACTCTGTGCCCCTGTGGTAGGATGAGTAGATGGGAGGGAAGGATACTTAGTACCCCTGAAACAGGATGAGTAGATGAGAGAGAAGGATACTCAGTACCCCTGAAACAGGATGAGTAGATGAGAGAGAAGGATACTCAGTACCCCTGAAACAGGATGAGTAGATGAGAGAGAAGGATACTCAGTACCCCTGAAACAGGATGAGTAGATGAGAGAGAAGGATACTCAGTACCCCTGAAACAGGATGAGTAGATGAGAGAGAAGGATACTCAGTACCCCAGAAACAGGATGAGTAGATGGGAGGGAAGGATACTCAGTACCCCTGAAACAGGATGAGTAGATGGGAGGGAAGGATACTCAGTGCCCCTGTGGGAGGGTAGGTAGATGGGAGGAAAGGTTACTCTGTGCCCCTGTGGTAGGATGAGTAGATGGGAGGGAAGGATACTCAGTACCCCTGAAACAGGATGAGTAGATGGGAGGGAAGGATACTCAGTGCCCCTGTGGGAGGGTAGGTAGATGGGAGGAAAGGTTACTCTGTGCCCCTGTGGTAGGATGAGTAGATGGGAGGGAAGGATACTCAGTACCCCAGAAACAGGATGAGTAGATATGAGAGAAGGTTACTCAGTGCCTCTGTAGTAGGATGAGTAGACAGGAGTTTCTGCTCAGTGTCCCAGAGATAGAATAAGTAGATGGGTGTTTCTGCTCAGTACCTGGTCTCTAGGTTTGGGCAGTTGTTTCTTCTCCTTTACAAATAGGTGCAAAGCCTGGAAGGTCAAGTGCAAGGTCCTGAAGCATTTTAGTTTACCAGGATCAACTGTTGATATTTTGGGGTTTTTAATGGAGACCCGCAGAGGTTCCTGGGAAAAGAGAGAAAGCAAATCATCATATTGTGCAACTCAGCTCATTGTATTCCAGGACTGGATCTGTGCTGTAATGGTCCACTCCAGAAGCTACACGAAGTTAAAACCTGCAGCCAAAGAAATGCTATTTCAAAGCTGTGCAAACAGATTTGCAGGCTTTTTGCCCAAAATATGTGCATCTCCTCCTGTGAGGATAGAGTGAAGGGTTGAGTGATGTTAGGCATGTGGGCAGAAGGTGGGAAGCCTTAGACCTTAGTAAGATTAAACAGGGCAAGTGATGGCACCCGGCAGGGCCTGCTGTTCCAAAAATTCTCTGCAGCTACTTCCAGGTGCCACCACTTGCCCACCTAGTTTGGATTCCTCAAACTGAGGTGGGAGAACGTCCTTCAGACAAAGATCTTTGTCTACGACTCCCAGGTGGGAAGCAATTCATTAACAGAGGGGGTAATTTTCAAAGGAGTTACGCATGTAAATGTGACATACTATCGTAGCAATTTTCAAAAGCTATTTACTCGAGTAAAGTGCACTTACTTGAGCAAATCCTATGGACAATTCAATGGCATATATTGTAGCAATTTTGAAAAGCCCACTTACTTGAGTAAAGTGTATTTACTCGAGCAAAAACCAGTTTTGCTCGAGTAAATGCTTTTTAAAATCAAACCCAGAGTTCTTAAGCTTACATAACCAAACATGTCAGCCTCTAAGAGTCCAAGGGAGAAGTCCTTCAGTTCTCAAATAAATGAATTGAAGGCTGGAATCTTATTTCAGACGATACCTTTCTTTCATTAAGAACATAAGAAATACCATCCTAGATCAGACCAATTGTACATTGAGCTCAGCATGCTCTCCCCCACAGTGGCGAATCTGGGACATTTGGAAACATCTGGAAGACACCTCCCTTTTGCTCATTTGTAGATGTACAAAGTGACAATCTCCATACCTGTCTGGCTAATACTCAGAACCCCCCTTTTCCTGTAGCAGATTTTTCAAAGTTGTATGGCAAAAGTTAAATTCTGTGGCAGGTGTGCATATTTAAATTTATATTATTTTGCTTGACAAAAATAAAGTGGTTTTCCAACTTTCTTTTTGTCTGAATAAATTATCTGGTTCTCCTGGGAGTTTTATGTATGGGGAGTTTCAAATACCGATATAAGGGGAAAAGAGAGGAAGAGAAGAACTCAGATTGGGAGGCGAGAGGGAGAATCAGAGATAGGGAGAAGGTGGGAAGAGTGATGATGGGTAGGAAGGAGGAGGAGGGGATATAGGTTCTGGGATCTTGAGGAAGGCTGGGCGATGGAAAGGTGGGAGGAGGTTCTAGGATCTTGAAGTGCGATATAGAAAAAGGAAGTGGTGGCTCCAGGATTCAAAGAAGAAAAGAGAGGAGAGGGAGTTGCATCTCCCCTAGGTCCAGCTCTTTTCTCCTTCACATCCAATTCCCTTGATTCCAGCTTTACTCCCTTCCCACCCCTGCCCTGTTTCTATCCTTTCCTGTCCCCATCTAAGGTGCACAATCATCCATCTTCACCCCAGCTCCTCTATTCAAACCTTGCCAAGTCCCTCAATTTGTTCAAACCCCCCCCCCCCCCAATGCTCTTTTGGATCTTTTTAGCTCCTTCCCCCCCCCCACCTCCAACACACACATACTGATCCAGGAGGAGGAAGAAGAAAGCAGTGACAGCAGATCGTCTGCATCTGTGATGATGTAGTCTGCCGGAAGTGTGACCCTGAGGCTTGAGTGGCTGGTACACTGGCAAGGCAAGTCGGAAAGGCCCCAACTGGAACAGTGACAGGGTATTCTTCTGCCTATAATGGCCATCTTCCCCTTCAGTTGAGCCCTCAGGTGCTGATGGCCAACAGGACTTAGGTAGTAGGCCACAAACCAAGACTCAGAAGGATCACAAGCAACCTGGAAACAGGGAGGGTCTATACAGACACAGTCTGGATAGCAAACTTAGCCAGATAAACTTATCTGGCTAACTTTGAAGGTTTATTCAGTAGTGCAGCTGCACAATTGAATATAGCCTGCTATCTTAAAGTAGTTAGCCAGATAACTATAGCCAGATAACTTTAGGACAGCTCTTTGTTAATCGGCTAACTCTGAATATTGCAGTTAGCCGTTTAACTTAGCCAGGTAACTCAACTCATCCCAGTTACACCCCTGGAATGCCCCCAACTTATCTGGCTAAATTCTAGCTGGGTAACTAATTACCCAGCTAGAATTTAGCTGGATAAGTACTAAATATACCCCAATAAGCCAATCAGACAGATAATTTTTCAGTTATCTATCTAAATGGCTTTTGAATATAGACCTCAGGAAGACCAGATGAGACAAATCAGCAGACCGAAGCAGCATGAAATATGCTGGAGTCAACACAGCAAGATAAACTCTGGAAGCAGGACTGCAATGAGGCAGGGCCAGAGAATAGGAACCAAGCTCTAGCAATCTGCTGACTGGAATCCTGGTGTATGTGTGTCCAAACAGTAAACAAGTTGGCCGCCAGCAGAAAGTGAGGGCCAAAGAGCTGGGAGGACGGAAAAACTAGTCCCTGAAGCTCACATAGGCCCCCTGCTGGAGGGAAGAGAGAATTGCCTATTGGGACCTCACAGCATCCTCCTCCTTTGCTACCTGAGGACCACCTGCAGCTTGGAGTCCTATACATTGAAAGCTGCAGTCAAGCTCTGGGTAGCAAAAGGAGGAGAATGTAGCTTGATGTGCTGCCGCTGTTCACTTCTTTCTGCCACCCAACCACAGCGGGGAACATACGCTGCTGCTGGCAAGTCTCTGCAACCCAGCAAGGGCCTGATTTCCAATGGCCATTCTACAGGGAGAGGCACATTCTGCAAGAAGAGCTGGATTGTGTGGCCCTTTTCATGGCCACAGAATTGCAAGCCCTGCTAATACGTCCTCCATAATTTTGTCAAAACCAATTTTAAAACACAGTTATCCATCAACTTTGACATCCTCTGGCAACAAATTCCAGTGTAATTGTGTGTGCTGAGTGAAAAACCAACTCTCAAATTTGTTTAAAATCTGTTGCCGGTTAGTTTCAGAGTGCGCCCCCTAGTTTTTGCACTGACTGAAAAAGTAAATAACCATTCCCTCTTTACCTGTTTCAACCACTCATGATTTTATAATCCACTGTCCTATTCCTTCTCAGTCATCTCCTCTCCAAGATGAAGAGCCCTAATCTGCTTAATCTTTCTGCACAAGGAAGCTGTTCCATCCCCTTTGTCACCTCTCTCTGCACCTTTTCTATTTCCATTATATCTTTTTGGAGAATTGAGTTACCAGAACTACAGACAGTACTCAAGGTGGAGACATCATGGATCAAAACAAAGGCATTCTGAAATTCTGCGTTTAATTCTTCATTCCTTTTCAGACCCTTCCTAATATTCTATTTGCTTTATTTTAACTGCAGCTGCGCACTGACCTAAGCATTTCAAAGTACTGTCCACAAAGACTCCAAGGGTCCTTATCTTGGGTGGTGTCTCCTACTACGGAACCAAACATTCTTTGCCTGTGGCTAGGATTATTTTTCCCTATGTGCCCCACTTTGAACTTTACCACATTAAACTTCATCTGCCTCCTAGTCTTGCGAGGTCCTTTTGCAGTTCCCACTACTGTTTTAACAATGTTGAATAATTCTATGTTACCTGCAATTCTCATTACTTCACATGATCGCTTTTCCAGATCATTTATGAATGTGTTAAACAGCACAGGTCCCAGGACAGATCCCAGTGGTACTCCACTAATGACCTCTTCTCCATTTGGAAAACTGACCATTTAGCCCTACCCTTTGTTTCCTGTCTTTTAACCTGATTACCAATCCACAATAAAACACTGCCTCCTATCCCCTGACTGTAACTTCCTGAGGAGTTTTTCATGGGGAGAATTTATCAAATGTCTTCTAACAATCTAAATACACTCTATGAAAGAGCTCACCTTTGTTTATATGTTTGCTTACACCTTCATAAAAATCTAATAGACTCATAAAGCAAGACTTCCCATTGCTAAAACCATGTTGACTCTTCTCCATTAAGCCATGTGTATATGTCTGACCAGTAATTTAGTTTTTAAGAATAGCTTCTAACATTTTGCCTTGTACTGATGTCAAGCTTACCAGTCTAGTTTACCAGATCACCCCTGGAGCCCTTTAAAAAAAAAAAAAATAGGTATTACACCGGTATTACACTTCAGATATTGAAGCTGTTTTAAATGCTAGATTACAGATTATTCGTGAAAGGTTTACAGTGTCATGTTTGAGCTCTTTTAAGGTTCTGGAGTGGATCCCATCCAGTTCTGGTGATTTGTTACTCTTTAGTTTGTCAGTTTGATCTATTATATCTTTCATTATCACAAAAGATTTGCTTTAGCTGATCAGAATCATCACCATCAAAGAATGTTTTTGAAGGTTGGGTTTATTGTTTTTGGTTTTATTATAATTTCCTACCTTGGGCTTACTTTTTTTGATATGTGAGTATGTTCCCAACATCCTAGAACATAAGAAATGCCACACTGGATCACAGCAAAGGTCCATCAAATGCAGCATCCTCTTGCCAATCCAGGTCACAAGTAGGATACCAAAGAATAGTCCAATCCTCCTTGCTCATAACCATGGAATAAGGACTTTTCTCAAGTTTAGATAGCTAATAGTCATTTATAGACTTTTCCTCCAGGAACTTATGGTGACATGCCTCTGCAAGCAAATCCCACCCAGCTGTCATGAAGTCAGATCATTGTTCCACATCTGACTGATTGGACCCCTAAAACTGGTGCCCGATATGCCCGCTGCTGTGCCTTTCCTTCATATCTTTGCTGGTAACTAGAAATGTGCAGCCCCAACATTTACAATTAGTTTTCTTTTTGTTTATATTTTGGTTGTTTAATGTTTTTTTTTTCAGCTTGGTTCATTTGCCAAATTAAAAAAAAAACAGACGAGAAAAAAACCACACCCTGCAACAAAAAAACCCCAAAAACCAACAACAAAAAAAGAACAGGTCTCTGGTAGCCATGACTGGACCTTCCCAGGCCAAAAAATTACCCAGGCCTGGTACCGAGGCTTCAAGTTGCTCCTCTCAGTCCTAGAACTTGAAAAATGGCACAGTCTGCCTGGAGTACAATGACAAAATGATATCACCTCAGTACCTTTCACTGGTGCCATTTTAATATATGGTTGTACATCAAAATGGTGCTATCTGCAAAGTGATGTCACTTTGGCACTACCCTGCAGGTAGATGGAATCATTTTTCAACTGCCAGGGTTCTGGACCCAGCCTGGACCCTGGCCTATGCCTTGGTGCCAAGGCGTTGGGCCCTGGTCACAGGCTGAAGCCTCAATGCCAGGTCCCAATCATAGTGCTAGGCTCCGATGCCAGGCCTAAGTCGTTTTTTGGCCTGGAAGGCCCAGCTAAGGCCACCCTTTTTTGTTTTTTTTAAATAACGCAAATACAAAATAGGCAAATGTTTTCAGCGATTTTCATGAGGCTATTTTTAGTGTTTCATTTAGAATGATCCAAAAATAGCCTAATTCATTGCATTTTTGGCCTTTGTTAAAAACAAATACACGTCCCCATAGAATACCCATAAAGCTGGCTGGCTGGCGGCCATGAAGAATGTTTGGTAACTTGTCCGCCAAGTGCAAAGCTAGCTGTCCTTATGCATTGCTTAGATACCATTTTAAAGAGTCCTGGGAAAAATCGGGTTGTCATGGTCCAGGTGACTACCAATGACATTGAAAATTGCAAGGTGGTGGTTTTTAAAGTGGGGGAACAATAGATTCAATATGTCCTTCAGGTTCATTTGGGAATTTTATTACGTTCAGGCAAGCAGCAAGACTATTATAGCATCCAAAAGAGCAGTTTGTATTAATAATTTTATGGCTCCCCATGTCTTTTTGCTTGCCTGAACGTAATAAAATTCCTATATGAACCTGAAGGACATATTGAATCTTTTGTCCCCCCCTCCTTGTATTAGTTATCTAATTTGATGGTTGGACTTTCGTCTTTTGTTTGATTGCTTGGTGGTTCTGGAAGCTACATGTAGGCTTTTAAAAAATGAACTAAAATCCAACACCTTCAGGGTAGTGTTCTCAGCAATGCGTCTAGTTCCACGTATAGGATCCCAGAGGGAGACTGAGCTCCAGAGTCTCAATGCATGAATGAGATATTGGTGCAAGGAGGAAGGTTTTAGACTTATTGGGAACTTTTTTTGGGCAGGAAGGCCCGTATTTTGGGAAGATGAGCTTCATCGGAACCAAAGCTGAACCCAGCTGCTGGCACTAACAAAATGGAAATTGAGCAGCTTGTAAACTAATCTATGCGTGAAAGCTGGCAGTTGCTCAGGAACGCATGGTTTGGGGCAGGGTATCCACAATGGATACCTTTAATCAACAGAAATTAGATTGTCATGATACAAGGCTGTGGAAAAAAATGATTCTTAAAAAAAAAACAAAAACCTGTTGAGTATGGCACATTCACTTTGCTTTGCCTACTGCAGTGCATGATTATAGGAAGTCATTCGAAATAGATACGTGTTCTTTATGTATACTCTGGTAACATCTCTCTCCAGCTCCCTAACGCTGGATTTGTTTTTACCTTACTATCACGGTAAGTCAGAATCTCAAGCTTAGTCAGTATTCTATTTCTCTTCTCTACCAACTGTATATTCTCCTTTATTTCATCAAGGATTTTTATTCACTTAGATTAAGGAGTCTCCATTTCACACTAACTTATTATTCCAGAGTATCTTAAAATAGTTCTTCCTGATATAGATTTAATCTGACAAGCTATGCAGGTTACTTTCAAGGTGAAGTCAAATTTTTGGTTTAAAACTTTAGTCTGATATATTATTAATACTCTAGAAATGGGATCTTCTTAGTGTTTGGGTAATTGCCAGGTTCTTGTGGCCTGGTTTGGCCTCTGCTGGAAACAGGATGCTGGGCTTGATGGACCCTTGGTCTGACCCAGCATGGCAATTTCTTATGTTCTTATGTTATATCAGAGCATAATTACCATCAGGAATCAATTTGATTCTCTATTTACCTGGGCTAGAGAATTAATCATCCAGGAAAGATGTTTATATTCACAAATAATTTTTTTTTCTAATTTAATATTTATTTTCCCTTTTCCAGGTAAACATGTTCTTTTCACCTTTACAGCTGCATGTATTTAATTCAGGGTTACTTCTCAGTTTCACCCTAATGAGAATGGGAGCTTAGTAAATATGGTACATTTCAGCCTCACTTTCTCTCACTCACTCTCAATTCTGTAAAGGTTGACATATAGTATATTCTTGCAGGTCAACCATGGTTTAGAAATTAACTGTTCTATCCTGAGCCTAAATCTTACCTTTGATTCAAACCTCTATATACACTTTCACTAAATCACTCACATTTATGTTCTTTCACACACACATAGGGGCCGATGCAATACAGTGCGCTCAGCTGTATAACCCACAGTCGGATGCGAGTTAAATAGGCGTTAATCCACCCCCTAATGCAATAGGGGGATTAGCGCCTATTTAATGCACGGCCGATGCGGAGTGAACGAGATAGCGCTCATCACATGCAAATGCATGTGAATGAGGCTATTACGCATTCACTTCAAATGCCCCGATATAAAATCGGGCACACATATGCGCATGGGTAGTAGATTTTATAACATGCGCACGTCAACACACACGTTATAAAATCGGCACGTCCATGTGTGCACACCGGGAACCGCGTGCTCATGGACGCCCGCATGCAGGTATTAAAATTGACCTTTATGTGAGCATATAAGCAGCAGGAGCACAATGACAGCATGTGAGTTTCCGAGAGAGAGAGAGAGAGCGAGCACATGTGTGTGTGGGTGTCTTTCTCCATGACACAGAAAGCCATCCATACACATACTTTCTCTATGACACACCCATACACTGAGAGCAATAGTGCGTGTTTGAGTGTCTTTGTGTCTGAGAGACTATGCGTGTGTCTGACACTGGCTGGCAGTGTGGTTGACACATTACTTGGCAAATGGCTCAAGAGCTGATTGGTTGGCAAGAGACTAATACTAGACCATGAATCCAAGATATGTACGAGAGATGTAACTAGACTTGCGGGTGGATGGCAACTGATTGCATGGAAGAAAGAGAGCACGCAGCTCTGTTTACTCACCTCTGGTCTAGGGGGTGTTCTACTACTTAGTTATTTAGGAAAAATGTAACATTTATGTTGGGGATTTTTTGACTCAATTCTGCCAGGTCACATGATATACATATGAAAGGTCAGTTTGACTTATTTATGGGAACTGTTGAAACACATGCTGCAGGGAAAATGCACAAGGGAGTCAGACAGATATATTGTAGGCCAGTTATGAAAAAAATTCCCCGGGCTGATATTTTCCTGCAATCAGACCCTGAAATCACCATAGGATTCTCTCTTGCTTTGGTCAAAAAGGAAATATAAAAATAAAAGCCCTTTGCAAATAAACGGGCCGATACAGAAAAATCCGCAGGAGAGCCGGCGAGCGCCTGCTCTCCCAGCACACGCCAGGGCCACTCTCCTGGGCGCGCGATACAGAAAAAAAAAATATTTAAATGAGGGCCCACGGTAAAAGGAGCGCTAGGGACACTAACACATCCCTAGCACCTCCTTTTTGACAGAAGTGGCAGCTGTCAGCGGGTTTGACAACCGACGCTCAATTTTACCAGCGTCTGTTCTCAAACCCGCTGACAGCTACGGGTTCAGAAAATGGACGCCAGCAAAATTGAGGGTCAGTCTTCCAACCTGCGGGCCGCAGGCAGATTTTCAATTTTTTTTATTTATTTATTTTTTTAAACTTTTGGGGCCTCAGACTTAATATCACTATGATATTAAGTCGGAGGGTGTACAGAAAAGTTTTTAATGCTTTTCTGTACACTATCCTGGTGTCGGCAGAAATTAACGCCAGCCTTTGGCAGGAGTTAATTTCTGAAAGTAAAATGTGCGGCTTGGCTGCACATTTTACTTTCTGTATCGCGCGGGAATAACTAATAGGGCCATCGACATGCATTTGCATGTTGCAGGCGCTATTAGTTTCAGGAGGTTTGGCTGCGAGTTTTCGACGCGCTATTACCCCTTACTGTATAAGGGGTAAAAATAGCGTGTCAAAAATGCGTAGCCAAACATGGGCTAACAGTGCGCTCCACCGGAGTGCACAGTACTGTATCGGCCTGATAGGTAGAGGTACATTTCTGGATATGGCACATATAAATGAGAATTTCACTGTTACTCCTGGGCAGTCTCTGTAGATAGAGATTCCACGAAGCCAAAAAAAAAAATCTTGCCTGCACCGAAAGGCGGTACCACAAGCTAGGCTCTCCTTGTGCATCATGCTGTGCAACCTATTTTACCACTGCCAAAAAGAGTGCGAGTCCTGAATTTGCTGCACCATCAGGGTGCCTTACTTTCCCACCAAAAAAAGCTTTTCAAGCCAGCACTGTTTCCTCCTTTCACCTAATCTGTAACCCCGAACATTTGTCAAATATAGCTTCTGTTCTGGGCGGCAGTAGTTGTCCCAAAGGTTTGCCTAGGAAACCTTAGATTTTCCCCCAATACTGCTGAACCACTAGACAAAATCAAAAGGCATGCGCCAGCATTCCCCCAAGTGTTCCTTTTGTTTATTTATTTATTTTGATTGTTAGCATTAGCAGCCGGATTCCATTTCGGTTAAGATAGAGCCCATCCTGCTGGAATAGGCTCTCCCCATCCCAAAACATTCCCTAGCTCCTAATAAACCTAAAGCCCTCCTTCGTGCACCATCATCTCCATCCACACATTGAGACTTCAACACTCTGCCTGTCTCTGGGGTCCTGAACTGGGAGCTTTTTGAGAATGCTACCCTGGAAGTTCAGGATTTTAGTTTCCTACTTAGATTCCTAATTTTAGCCTCATTGTTACCCACATGGAGTTTGACATCTGACTCCTTCCCAGCAGTGTGTGAGGTCTGCTTCTTTGACACCAGGCAGCCAAATTACTACATTTTCATGGCTTTCTATTTACTGAGGCAAACCAAGGGTTAAAATCACCTGCAGAGTTTGTCAGACCATGGGTAGTCAGATTATGTACCCCACACAGCCTCCATCAGTTCCCCCACAGTGCGTTATTTTATTTATTTATTTATTTATTATTTTTATATACCGACATTCATCTCAATTGAGATATCACACCGGTTTACATTCAGGTACTGTAGGTATTTCTCTATCCCCAGAGGGCTTACAATCTAAGTTTTTGTACCTGAGGCAATGTAGGGTAAAGTGACTTGCCCAAGGTCACAAGGAGCGACAGCGGGACTTGAACCTTGGTCTCCTGGTTCATAGTCCACTGTTCTAACCACTAGGCTATTCCTCCTCCCTGTGACATGCAAAGAAGTCAACCATAGTGTATTACCTGTGTCATTGTGGGTGACTATGTGATGCACTGTGTCACCCACAGAGCATCACAAAGTCCTATACAGTGGCAGTGGCATAGGTAAAAATAGGGAAGAATAGGTAGTTTGGATGTTTTGGAACCCTTACACTTCATTATAGGGAACAATACAGGAGAGAAGACAAAACCAACAAACATAGAACAGTGATACAGTTGCATCAGGTATGCAGGAAGTGTAAGCCATGCCAACCAACACAAAATTGCAGAGGAAAATGAGCAGACTGAATAGGCCAAATAGTCCTTAACTACCAACATCTACTATATTAATTTTTCATAACCCAATGAAATCTCCCACAGCACATCAGCTGTGGGTCTCCCATATGCCCTCCTATAACATGCTACTTTCCCAGATCTCTCCTGCAGTACATCACCCATGTATCAGTTCCTGGTGTCTCCAGACAAGTATCATCAGGTACTGGCAGAGTTTCCACTGTACTTACAAAAGAAATCCGTGCTGGCATTTTCACCTCTGTCACAATTCCACCCTTTTCATACTCCGAAAAAGAGGTTGTGTCCCCAATCTCAAAGGAATATGATCCTGCAGAGAGAAGACAGCAGATTAAAAGCCTACACAGACTCACAACAGAGCTCTCACCAACTGATCCCAGGGGCACAGACCCAGTAGTGTCTCCTGCTCACCAATACCAAGGCATACGGGGACATTACACAGACTCCCTCCCCAGCACCACTTGGTGCATATGGCACAATAAAAGCAGCTCAAATGTTCAAATCCAATGTTATCAACCAAGAAATAATTTCAACTAAATGCAACAAGCCTGACATTCAAAGGACCTAGGAGGGCCTAACTATTTATTTAGTTAAAAGAATTTCTAGACCGCCTAGTAAACTGATTCAAGGCGGTTTCCAATAAAAACCATACATAAGTAAAAGTATCTGAATTTAAGAAAGCAATGGATAAATACAGGGGATCTCTAAAGGGGTGATCGAAATTATAAAGCTAAATTAATTGGGTGGCTGGCAGGACTAGATGGGCCATATGATTTTTTTTTTGCTGTCATATTTATATGTTTCAATGACAAGACGAACCTATCACAGTAGCTTTTGGCATGGTAACCACACAGCTCAATTACTGCAATGCACTGTCTAAGAGTCTAACAGACAAGGCTCTCCACAAACTCCAGTTAATACAAAATTCTGCTGCACAACTGATAGAAAGATGCAAGAAACACAACCTCATCACACCCATCCTACAAAAATTATGCTGGTTACCAATATCATACAGAACGAAATTCAAAATGTTAACACCAACGTTCAAGGCTCTAAGAGAAGAAGGGCCTGTTTTGAGCACGGATGGCCAACTCCGGTCCTTGAGAGCCACAATCAGGTCAGGGTTTCAGGATATCCACAGTGAATATGCATAAGATAGACTGGCATATAATGGAGGCAATGCATGCAAATCTATCTCAATCATATTCATTGTGGATATCCTGAAAATCTGGCCTATTTGTGGCTCTCGAGAACCAGAGATGGCCACCCCTCTACTTGAGTTACTGACTCTCTCTATGTACACACTATCCAGATCTCTAAGGTCCACACTCAGATCCTCTATGGCAATTCAGTTCTCAAAAAGAAATCAAAAAATCAGTCAAATATCCGGCTATAATTTGGCCAGATAAAAAAAGGGGCATGCCAGGGAGGGATTGAGTTATCTAGCTAATTTAGTCAAATATCACATATGGCTGTATAACTTTAGATCCACTTGTTTAGGAAAGCATTTAATTAAGGGATTTGGCCTACACATGTGTTGGACTTAAACATAGTTGACATCTTGCAAGCACAAACTAGCTTTAAATTATTTGCAGTGCAGATTGTAATGTGTTGTTTTTGTTTTAATTTTTGGCTTTTGTATATTGTTCGTGATAAGTATTATGTAGTTTTATTCTTTTAATCCGCCTTGAACAATGGTGTGACCAGTGTGGATAATACATTTTTAATAAATAAAAAATAAAACAAACTTGCTTCCAAGTGTAAGCTTACGTTTCCAGCGCTGCCTTTGTCAGGGAAAAACAAGGTATGGGGGGAGGGATGGAGGAGGAATGGGGGCGCGCACCGCACATCATCCTTGGTGGATGAGTGGGAGAGAAAGAGGGGCTGGCTGATCGTCCTAGTTATCTAAAACTAGGACAGGAATTTCTCCAGGATTAAAACAAGTTTGGGGAGGGGGTTAAGGATAGCACGATCAGACAGGGACTTTGTAGGATGTTTTGTGGGGAGGGGGAGAGCATGACAGTGCTATCTTTTAAAGATATGCGGTCAAGTAGCATGTTATCTGGCCAGATAAAACCAGATAACAAAAAAAGCATACCCAGCTATATTCAAACATAGCCAGTTAGGCTTTTTTAGTTATCTGGCTACATGCAGCTGGATAACTTTAGGCTGGTATATTCAGCGGAACATTTACCCCGCTGAATATATGAGACACGTTATCTGCCTAACTTGTCCACTATATGGCTTTTTGAATACCAGCCTATATAAGATTACAGTACACTACTTGGTGTTGCCTCAAAAGGGCTGCTCAAGACAAACATATTTGCTATGGTATTTGAGTAAATCATTAGTATTTCTGCTGTGCTGTACAGTTTAGTTAGGATTTGTTAATATAAGGGTTCATATTCAGTGGGATTTAGTCAGATAACTTGAGTTAATTGAATATTTTGGGCACTTATCCAGCTAAAGTTTATCTGATATCTCATTGTCCAGCTAAAATATAGCCAGTTAATGGAGGAGCATTGCAGGGGCGTTTCTGGGCAGAGTTAGAACTCTGATATTTAGAATTAGTTGGATAATTTATCCAGGTAACTCTGGTCCTGCTGTAGAGTAGCCCTGAAAAGTCAGCCGGACAAACTTATCTTTAAGAGAGCCAGCTATATTCAATGATGCCGCTACACTATTGAATATGCCTCCAAAGTTAGCTGGATAAGTTTATCCGACTAACTTTGCAGTCCGGCCAGGACTGGATATTATTTCCATAAGGTTTAGTCCTAAGGTGTGCCTTTTTATTGCCAAATGAAATGTAAGTTTTGTTGCTATTTTAAATTATTACAGATGCTCTATTTGTAAAATTGCTATTGACCTATGCTCATATGCTGCTATTCTAATGTACTGTAAAACAGCTTGAGTGAATTTTGTATTCAAAAAGGAAGGTAAATAATTCCAAACAAGTAAATACATTTCTCATTTATATTCATTCGGGATTCCTGAAAAACTGACCTGTTTGCAGCCTTCAGGCACTGGATGTGAATTCCACCACCTTAAATCTTTGTTGTTAATACAAATAGGATTCCATTCCCATCTCTTGTTCCTGTCTGTTCCTGAATTTTTTTCTTGACTGAACTCACCTGTTCCCTGTTGACTAATTTCTTGGTTTTCACCTCAGCAGGGCACTGACTACCATCTCTATTTGTCTGGATCCCTTGCTTTGTCTCTTCATGCACTGACCCTGAGACTTTATTGAGACTTAACAGCATGCACAGAGCTCTTTTTGTATCCATGCATGGAGTTACTGATGTAAGAAATACTCTATTTTCCTATAGGAAAAGCATTTATTTATTTATTTAAAGGATTTATATACCGGAGGTTCCTGTATAAATAAATAAATAAATATATATATATATATATATAAGCATCATCAGTATTACTCCGTGTATGTATCTATGTGGATTAAGCTCTCACCCAGGACTCTGATTTTGATGGGCTCACAGCTGTTCAGCTCTACCATTCCTTGGATATCAGAAAAGGTCACAAAATCATCATCCATAAATCCATGTCTGCGCTCATCCAGGCAGGTAACCACTCCAGGCTGTCCCTGTGAGAGAAGGAGGTGGATTGAAGGCAATACACAAGGAGAGGCACTCTCATTCTAGAGAAGTTCTTTTATTCTTTCTTTCTGTGGCTTACTCACGGAATTCATTACAAAATGTCTATGCTTTCTCTGCCCTTCCATACAGTGTTAGGAGGATAGGCTATATATATATATATATATATATCAGGGGATGCCAAGGAATAGGCCACAACATAGCAGGAGTGGGTCATCTTCTCTTCTTTCTCTACTCTTGATTCTGTGGTGCTTTGATCTCCTCCATGGCACCAGTTTGCCGAGTTATTCTGTCTCTACTGCTATGGATAATATCCCAGCTGCCAGCTACAGAGTGTTGCCATCTGCAAGATTTGTCCTAATCCTACAAAGTCATTTTGTTTTCCTCCTTTCTACTCCATTATCTTGGGATAAACTCCAGGATTCCACTCACCCTGATATTTCACCTAACTATCCCCCTCTACACCAGAAATTTCACTACAAATCCAGTCTCTAATCTCAGCTTGGTCATCCGATATCACCGGCTGGATGTTCCACCACCACCTTACAAACTATTTGGTAAGCCGGCGAGCTAAAGTTAGCCAGATAATTCAGCGGGATAAACGTCCCCCAGAAAGTATTGGCCTCTGGTTATCCATTTACATGAAGCCGCATCACTTCAAAACCCAACCAGCTATATCTGAATATAACCAGTTAGTTTTTAAAATTCTCCGGCTTTGTGTGCTCGGATATCTTCAGATTTAACTGGCTATATTCCAAATAATACAGCCAGTTAAGTGACACTGTCTAGTTTAAAAAAAAAAAAAACATTTAAAAGTGCAGCGTGGGTCTGTGACCTGATTCCCCTCCCCCCCCCCCATCAATATTTCAGAACTGGTCCTACCAGGCCAAGCACCCTATCCCTCAAAGCTCTCTGAAGTACAATAAAACAATGTTGCAGGGTCCACAGATTGCATCCCCCTTCTCTGGGTTTTGGGGTTGTTTTTTTTTAGCTTAATCTGGCTCCCTCCTGCCCCTTTCACCTACCCATAAAGCTGTTTGTAACCCAGATACTTCCTCCCCACCCCCCTCCAGATCTCTAATAGCCCAGCCAAAAGCGAGATATTCTCTTATCCGCTCTGGGCATTTCCAGCATTGCTATGAAATGACATCAACGCCTTAAAGTCAGGAGTGGGTAAAGAATACTTTGCTCGCTCTCCGGGTGGAGTTTTAGAGACCTAAGTGGGGGGAGAGTCCAGGTAATAAAGAGGTGGGTGGGGAGGAGGGAACCAGATTAAGCTTAAAAAAATAGAGGAAAGGGGAGGGCTGACCTGCAGACCCTGCAATACTGTTTTATTGCACTTCAGAGGAGTTTGGGGGGGTGGGGTATGCTCGACCCAGCAGGATTATTTCTGGAACACTGGGGGGGGGGGGGGGGGAGCATCATGCTGCAGACCTGCACTGCACTTTAGTTTTAATTAAAAAAAAAAAACACAAAACAGTGCTTCTTAACCAACTATATTCAAAAGAATATAGTCTGTTAAGTTACTCGGCCATAAAAGGCCAGGTAACTTTAGACCTGCTCTGAGACAGGCCTAAAATTTAGACCTCAGTTGAGCTACATCGGTGCCAGGTTAGACATGACTCAGACCAGAGCATTTCTTTCACACGATCGGGCTCTTGTGCTGGCATCCCTGGTGCGAGAGGTCCAATGGAGCCAGCAGGTCTCGGCTCACTGCATGCTACAACTCCTGGGTCACATGGCCATGACCGTCCATGTTACCCCCCTTCGCTCGCTTGCATATGCACAGAGCTCAATGGTCTTTGCGGTCCCCAGTGGCAGCAGGCTGCTCAGGACCACAGTGTTCGCATCTGTGTCACTCCGCCTCTCTGCGACTCCTTGTCATGGTGGGAGACTGCCCAATTTGGAGCAGGGGATTCATTTTCAGTCTTCCCCAGCCCAGATTGTGCTCACTATGGATGCATCCACCCTGGGGTGGGGTGCCCATGTCGAGGGACTCCGTACCCAGGGTCTATGGTCCGCCCAGGAAGCACAGTGTCAAATCAACTTCCTGGAATTCCGTGTGATCCGATACGCACTCTGGGCATTCAGAGATCGGCTGACCAGCAAAGCAGTCCTGATCCAGACTGACAACCAGGTGGCAATGTGGTACATCAACAAACAGGGTGGGGAACGAGGTCATTCCTCCTGTGCCAAGAGGCGGTTCAGATCTGGTCATGGGCTCTGTCCCAGGTTAATGTGCTCTGAGCCATGTATCTAGCTGGGATAGAGAATGTGGTGGTGGAAAAGCTAAGTCAGGCCTTCTGACTCTACAAATAGTCCCTGAATCAGGAGGAGGCAGATCAACTCCTCTGTATCTGGGGCACCCCCAGATGTGGATCTCTTTGCATTCCCCTACAATAGGAAGGTGGACCAGTCCTGCTCCCTGTACAGGGGGGACAGCAAGCCAGCCTTGGATACATTTACTTGCCATTGGGGCAAGGGTCTTCTGTATGCATATCCTCCGCTTTCTCTGGTGGCAAAGACTCTCTTGAAGCTCTGACAGGATGGGGGACCATGATCCTCTTAGCCCCTCATTGGCCAATGCAGATCTGGTTCCTGCCTCTGTGGGATCTTTCCCTCCAGGAACCGATCAGTCTGGGAACTTCTCCAGACCTCATCATGCAGTATCAGGGCAGGCTGTGCCACCCCACCTCAGGGTCTTGTCCTTGATGGCCTGGATGTTGAAAGGTTAATTCAGCAGCTCCTTGACCTGTCAGATGATGTATCTTGGGTCTTGATAGCTTCCAGGAAGCCTTCCACTAGGAAGTCTTATGGCCTGAAGTGGAGGTGGTTTTCCATGTGGTGCGAGTGTCCCGTCTTGGATCTGTTCTCTTGCTTCACACCAAAACTGCTTGACTACCTTCTGCACCTTTCGGATGATAGCTTAAAACCAATTCCGTTAGGAAGCACTTGAGTGCTATCGGTGCCTACCACAAGGGTGTGGATGGTTCGCCCATCTCTGTGCAACCCATTGTGGGTCACTTTACGTGGGATCTACTGCAGTTGATGTCTCCCCTGTGGCCTCCCGCAGTGTCCTAGGATCTCAATGTGATGTTGGCTCAGCTCATGAAAGCTCCTTTCGACTGCTGTGTACCTGTGACCTGAAGTACCTGACCTGGAAGGTCATCTTTTTGGTCATGGTCATTTCAGCACAGGGTCGGCAAGCTTTAGGCCCTAATGGCGTATCCATCTTACACAAAATTCTTCCATGATAGGATGGTTTTGCACATGCACCTTAATTTCTTGCCGAAGTGGTGTCGTATTTCCATTTTAATCAGTCAATTGTCCTGCCCACCTTGTTTCCCATGCCTCATTCGCACCAGGGTGAACAGGCTCTGCACAGTTTGGGATTGTAAGAGAGCCTTAACCTTCTACTTGGAGAAAATGGCAGGCCATAGGCAGTCTACACAACTCTTCGTCTCTTTTGCCAGGAACAGATTAGGAGTTGTGGTTGCTAAGCAGACCCTGACCAACTGGCTGGCAGATTGCATTTCCTTCTGTTATATTCAGGCGGAACTGCAACTTGGGAACCATGTCAAGGCTCATTCTGTCAGAGCCATGGCAGCTTCAGTGGCCCACTTGAGAGCAGTCCCCTTCAACGAGATCACAGCAAGGCTGAGACGTGGAGTTCACTCCACACTTTTGCCTCTCACTACTGTCTGGACAGGGATGGCCAATGAAATAGCATCTTTAGTCTGTCCTCCGGAATCACTTTCAGCTATAGAGTCCAACTCTTCCTGCCTTGGGCCCATTTTTCAGGTTTAGGCTGTTTCCCTCTGTTACCAACAGCACCACTGTTGCTGTGCCCGTTGGCACCTGGTGGGTGCCTGTTGGTCTTGTTTGTTGCTCGGGAACAACCTTTAGCTAGGGATTCACCCATGTGTGAGGATTACCATCCTGCTTGTTCTAGGAGAAAGCAGAATTGCTTACCTGTAATAGGTGCTCTCCTAGGACAGCAGGATGTTAGTCCTCACAAAACCTGCCCACCACCCCACGGAGTTGGGTTTCTCCTCTGTTTATTTTATTTTTTCGTAATTCTATGTTATGAGACTGAAGAGGGATCCTGCATGGACAGTAGCATGTGTGAGGACTAACATCCTGCTGTTCTAAGAGAATACCTGTTACAGGTAAGCAACTTTCCTCTCATTTGTGATGTGAAAATAAAGCTGACTCTGCAACACAATTTACCAGTCTTATCACAAGACATAGCCATAAACCTTAAATGTCTTTTATTAATATTTTTGCACTTTAAAACCTTAATCAGACCTTAAAAGCGTCTGATCAAATATCTCTCTCAGCTTCCATGAACGCAATTGAGAACTTCACTTCAATAATCCTGAGAATATCTAATCATAGTCTTGTTGATTTTAACCATTTATCTATAATAAAGCGATTTGCCAAAGCTTCTAGTTTGCTTATATGTGTGTCTTGACTGGATGATAAGAGTCCCTGCTCCACAGAGCTTATGTGTATACTTCTAGTAGCAATACAAAACTCAATAGCAGTAGTAATAGTAGCAGACTGGCAGCAGGTCCCAGTACCCAAGAGACATGAGATATGTAGTGAGCAAACTATTTAAAATTTAGAAAACAAATAAGTGAAAACCTTCCTATTTTTAGAAGCCTTTAACAGATTGTGTTTAATAATTTTCTCTGTTTTTGTTTTTTTATTGTTAATGTTGATTCCAATCCACATTGAATTATGAAGAATTGCGGAATATAAACAGAATAAATACATAAATGAGGAAATGGATCAGTACCCGTGAGACATGATGGACCATGGAAGATAATGGTTGCTCTCCATCAGGATCAGACACCACAAAATCCGTTCCAAAGTCACAAAACAGTTGTCTAATAAATTCAAAACACAACATGAAAATAATTGAATAAATTGCATCTTCTATCAATGACATATGGCGTGTTACAGAAGAAATTTGATCCTGGGGGCTTTAAAGAAACCAACAGGATTATAACTTGAAGCAAAGGATATTATGTTTTTATCCAGTTAATAACTGGTTAACCTAACCATAAAAATAGGACACAAAGCTAAATGCTGCAGAGCTGAGCTGCCTGTGCTGACTAATAGAATTACTGTTTGAAACTTTAAAACTAGGAATGAAAAAATACCTCACAGCTAGCAATCCTACATCATTCCCTACAGTGCCTCCTGCAGGAAGAAGGTAGGAATGTAGGAATGCAGAAGCTGTGAGCTCCCCCACATCAACACATCTGTACCATTCCTTACAGTGATCCCTGCTTAGAGGATTAGATCACTGGAGCTATGAGCTCCCCCCCCCCACCCCCAACCTCTCCACTGCCTGCACTACTGTTTCATTCTCTACTGCGCCTGCTACACAGAGGATGGGACTGCAGGAGCCGTGAACTCCCCCACAACCAACACTCCTGCACCATTTGTTACAGCAGCGGTTCTCAACCCAGTCCTTGGGACACACCTAGCCAGTTAGGTTTTAAAGATTTCCACAATGAATATGTATGATATAGATGTGCATACAATAGAGGCAGTGCATGCAAATCCATTGTGGATATCCTGAAAACCTGACTGGCTAGGTGTGTCCCGCAGACTGGGTTGAGAACCCCTGTCTTACAGCGACTCCTGCTGAGATGATGATACTGCAGAAGCTATGAGCTACCCCCACTGCCTGCACTACTGCATCATTCCCCACAGATGAGCTCTAAAAGGTGGTGGTAATTTTTATTAGTGACGGTTTTAGTACTAACCAGTGGAAGACAAGTGCCAAAGGCTACACATACCCAAAAAGTCCCTTGGTATCAGCGCTGATGAATGGGATGTTGCGGGTGTGGCAGAAGTCTCCAATCCTCAACTGCTCTTCCAGCGGAGAGTCTGTCAGCACGACCACCTGAGGCACAAAGGGTTGACATACTTGCATTTCCAGCACAGAGTTTCAGATTAATAGAACCAAATGTTCAGCTAATATTAATCAGATGGTCGTGTCCTGAACATCAGTCACACTGGTAAGGAACAGTTCTTGCGGCCAGGGCTCAACTGGGCGGGAGAACTGAGGGAGGGAAGCATTGGTGTAAGAAAGAAAAGTGTAAGAGGAGCTGGAGGAGAATGTAGAGGGTGAAGGGGAAGAAATGTAGAAAAGCCAGACCAACAGAGAAATCTGGGGCCCTGGCAAGCCATGTTCACTGGGGATAAGTAAGGAGAGGGATAAGCAGCCAAAGTGAAGAAAGGGAAGAAATGATCAAGGAAGAGGGTAAAAGGACACGTGATCCAATGAGAAGTAGGAAAAGGGGGAGAGAGGAGACAGTGGGGACAGAGGAGGAAGAATGGAATAACGAGGAGGAGAAGGAGGAAGATAAGGAGCAAGGTGGAACGAAGGAAGAAGAGGGAGGAATGAAATGGTAAGGGAGAGAAAAAAGCATGGAGGAAAGATGGAGTGAGGAAGAAGAGTAAGGGAGGTGTGAGAAGAAGGGAAGAGGGAGTAGGGGGTACAGAAAAGGAAGCCCCACAAGGATAGAAGCAGGAAAAGGGACAAAACAGAACATGAAAGAAAAAAAAAGAAATGTATGCACAAAAATGCCTCTATTCCCTGCAGCTAAAAACCTGCACATATTTTTAGCTGTTCTGAAAGTGGCAATTTTCTGCCAATTCATTTAACCGGGGAAAAGTTCTATTTACCCATATAAATGACTTTGAAAACTTCCCTCTGAGAACTATTTCTCAAAACCATTTTTGCAGGTAAATAGTGATTTGTTTGTGCAATCAGCCATCCAAAAACTGCTCTTCTTCAATGAGGCTAAAATGCTTTGTTTCACATGCCTATTTTTAGCTACATTTAGAGGAGGAGGGAAGGATAAGTACACACGGAGATTTGAAAAAGCTCTTTTTCATGAAAAAAAAAATACCCACAGGAAAAGCAGTTGCAAATGTAAAGTGCCCTCAGCAAGCTTCAAAATGATTCTCCAAGGATAAGCAGGTTGTTAGGTATACATGCAAGTGAAGTCATCTGATGGAGCCTGGTACAGGAAGATTGTACATAGCATAGTAAATGATGGCAGATAGTCTACATTATGATCCATCCATTTCGCCAAGCAAATCTTTAGGGTAGCAACTGCTATGCCGTACTGGTTATCTTAGACCAAGGGAGGTTAACTCTGGTCCTTGAGAGCCAGAAACAGGCCAGGCTTTCAGGATATCCACAACGAATATATATGAAATAGATTTGCATGCAAATCTGTCTTATGCATATTCATTGTGGATATCCTGAAAACCTGGCTTGTTTGTGGCTCTCAAGGACCGGAGTTGACCTCCCATACCCTATATACAGGAATGTTACACAAAAGGTTGCACAAACTATTCCAGTTCTATCCTCTTGCCACCGGGGATTCTCTGTGTTCATCCCACACACCCTTCTGAATTCCATTACCATTCTTGCCTTCATCAACTCTTCCAGGAGTGCATTCCAGGAATCAACCAACTTTTCTATGAAAAAATATTTCCTGACATTGTTTTTGAGTTTACCCTCTTGGAATTTCATATCATGATCCCTAGTTCTAGAGCTCCCTTTTGAACTGCTTGCAGCTTTTGACATGCTCGACTGAATATGTGCAGCATGACCCGTGTCATTACATCATGCGGGGCCCCCTCAGTTCTTGGTTTTCTGTAGATCCCTTTGGTTTTGGTTCTCTCATTCATTTTTTTTTTTGCAGTATTTTTCCTGCACAGGGGTTCCTAATTCTCCAACTCCACCCCTCAGTTTTGCATTTTTCAAGTTTTCTTCAACTATTTCAAACACAAACATCGATACACTGGGCGGTACTATTTGGGATTTTGGTAAAATCGAGCTGTTTGATTTCACATTGCTGGTTTTTCAGAAACTTTCCCAAAAAGTGAAGAAGGCCAGCAGTTTTAATAAGTGCCCCTGGTGCAAACATATCATATCAGTCATGGCATTGCCGGGGGGAGGACCATAATGTTTTTCGTACCGGGTTTGTCGCCAGTTCACAGGTGTCAATCGGGAAACATTTAACTATCAAAAAAGGGGAAAGAGAAGACTCACATTAATATCGTTGTCATCGGACACGTAGACTCCGGAAAGTCCACCACTACTGGCCATCTTATCTACAAATGTGGCGGCATCGACAAGAGAACCATCGAGAAGTTCGAGAAGGAAGCTGCTGAGATGGGAAAGGGTTCCTTCAAATATGCCTGGGTGTTGGATAAACTGAAAGCTGAACGAGAGCATGGTATCACCATTGACATCTCCCTGTGGAAGTTTGAAACTAACAAATACTATGTCACTATCATTGATGCCCCTGGTCACAGAGATTTCATCAAGAATATGATTACACTTAAGACTTGGTTATTCAAGCAAGCTTTTCCGGACACAACCCAATGACACAATCCAATGACTCCTAAAACACCATGCCTCCTGTATATAACATTTATTTTGTATACTATACTTAAATTGTATATTATTTAACCATTTCTATTCTCTCCTATCTTCTTCCCTCTCCAAGTTAGGCTACCCTTGTTAAATGTAACTGTACCTTCGATCACCATAGTTCTAGTTTCCTATGTATATAATGCACTCCTGTTTTATGTAAACCAGCAAGATATGTTCTCATGATTGCCGGTATATAAAAATTCTAAATAAATAAATAAATAAATAATGTCTTAGGGTATTCCACAGGTGGAAAGATGAATCTGAGAAGACGCTGTTCCTGTCGAGATCTGATGGAAAAGGTCTTCGGGAGAGTTAAGTCTGTCCCATTGGCTTCAGCAGCATCAGCATCAAGGGATCCATGAGCTGTAGTGATCATTGGTGGTGTATCGACATTAAGAGGGCACCGATCTCCCTCCATATCAAGCAACCAAGGAGATATGCTATCATTCAGTTCCACCTACCTGAAGAAAGTGAAGGGTTCCAGTTGTTCCATTCTGGCACTGAGGAACTCAGATGACCTGCATTGAGTGAAGATCAAGAAACATCGGCATCAGTCTCTGTAGGTGTGAGATTATCAAGAGTGGGGAAATTCTGGCTGCTACGGAATTCCCCTGAAGTTTTCCTGTAGAGAGTACAGCTCATCTTAACAACACACTTGGGAATTGCAATAGACTCCAACGGTCCAGATGCCAGTTACCGATCTTCCTCAAGTGATCCAGGAAGACATGGCCTCTTCATCTGCTACCCAGGCAGTACTGCCATCAACAGTTTTTGAGGAGGAATTGGCAGAAGGACCCAAGAAATGTTGAACCAAACGATGGCAGGCAATAGTGCACTGGCACTGAGGTCCAATTTCTGCTGGAGATTCTAACAGCATTCAACAAAGGGGCCCCAATGCCAGTTCATCGAGAGGCATCATCATCAGGTGCTGGCATACAAATGTTAATTTCTAGTTCATCTGTGAAGAAGCTTCTCTGAGGTGATGTGGTTCGAGGGTTCAAGGTCTAGATCCCAGTAGAGATGAGCTAACCTCACCAAGATCTTATCTGCAAGCTGGATGCAAACTTAATCCACACCACCAACTTACCATTCAGGTTCACACTGAGCATTTCTGAGGACATGCTTATGGATCTGAGGATGTCTTTAATCAGGAAGGGTCAACAGAAAGGAGGTTTCCTTTGAAACCTTTGCCAACTTTATAAAAGGAATGGCAGAAGCCATCCCATTTGATTTGCAGGAGTCGTCGTCCAGGGCAAAAATGCTTGACATTATCCAATTCGTTGATCTCCCCAAGAATATTGTGGCAGTGCCCATTCATGAGATCTTTCAGGAGATGCAGATGAGAACATAGGAGAAGCCCCTCTCTGTGTTACCAGACAGTAAGACGAACATAATATATCACATCTGTACAGCTCCTGAACTCAAACAGCAGCAACTACCTCAGTCAGTTGTGGTCAAATCTGCTCTCAAAAAAGCCAAGAGCTCTAGAATCAACTCTTTGGTGCATCCAGAGAAGGATTCTTGTACCCTTGACCTGACAGAGTAAGTTTATCAGGGAACTATGCTCAATGGCTGCATAGCTTCCTACCAGCTCTTCATGAGCCAATACATGAAAAACATTCTTAAGGATGTGAATGGTTTGTCAGAGCATCTCCCTCATGAGCAGTGTAAAACACAGTCTGGTTGATCTTCAATGTTTTTGAGATGACATAAAAAGTCACTGCAGTAGATATTGGTGCCTGCAGACTTGCATGGCTGCAAACCTCAGACAAGATATGCAGGACAGGATCACTGATATCATTGCAATGGAAAGAATCTCCTTGGGGATAAATTCAATGAAGTGGTGGCTCAGACCCCCTCAACTACCATTCCATACCCACTCTCCTCATCTAGGAAGCCTTTCCATCCATCACCCTTTTGTCCCTGTCAATATCAGGGGACCCCAAAATCATAGCCAGCATTCCAACCAAAACCTGGGACAAAATTTTGACAGAATAGAGGAGGGCATATCCAAGTTCCCAGTAATTTCCAGCGAAAGCATGTTTACTTACCTGTAAACATGGTTCTCTGTAAATAGTAGGATGAATTAACCATATGGGAAGTCCCAAGCTGAGGGTTGTACAGCGGAAGCACCTATTTAAAAAAACAACAACCCGGGCCCACTAGGTGGAGAGTGGATTACTGAGTGAACAAGTGGCACAGAACTGCTTATCCAAAGTTACTGTCTCCTTGGGATATATGCTGTTGAGATAGTGAGGCATAAAGGGGTGAAAAGATGGCCAATTATCAAAGGTCACAAACAGTTGAGAAGCTTGATGGTGAGGGTGAGTATGCTTTAGGTAATATGCCAGAAATCTCTTACAATCCAAGGAGGGAAGTGCCTGTTTCTCCTTTTGCACACGTGGTCTTGGAAAGAATGTAAGCAACACAATAGTTTTGTTAATATGGAATTCAGACACCATTTTCAGAGGAAAATTGGGGCGAGTTAACAGAACCATCCTACTTTAAAGTTTATGGTGACTATGAAATCAGAGTCTTTAATTCACTTATTCATCATGCCAAAGTGTCAGCCACAAGAAAATATTATCCAAGACAAAAACTTCAAGTCCAAGGCACTGAATATTTACTGACCAGAGATTTGGAATGCTAAAGTATTTTCATTAACTTTAATACCAAAAGGATGGAAAGAAATCAGAGCCCCTTTCACTTTTAGTGCTATGCCAGAAAGGCACTGAGATGAACTTTGACTGAAGAGATGCTGAAAACTGAGAATAAGAGGCAGAATACATTCTGAGGCAAGTCCCTTAGGTCAGAGGAGAAAGGATCCAGTTGACTGGTCCTACACCAAGTTGAGAACCTCTTCCATTTGAAGGTTCCATCTGGTTGAAGGTTTCCTAGAGGAAATAAGAACATCCTCCCCCTCTTTGGGAAGGAGTAAGGAGTAGACTACTGCACGTTCAACATTCATGCCATGAGAGCCAGCGATGGCAGGTTTGAATGGCAGATCATATCTTCCTTCTGTGTGATGAGAGTTGGAGACATTCCCAATGGAACCAGAGACTGAATCGACAAACAGACTAGATATGGATGCCACACGTGTTGTAGCCAGTCCTAGGAACTTTTGGACAGTCCTGGAAACAATGACTACAAAAAGAGTAGACAAAGCTCCAGTGTAACACAAAAGCATTGAGAGCTGATCTGAAGCTGCTTGGATGCCTGGAACAGAACTTCTCAACTTTTTTGTTGTCTTGAGGTAAATAGGTTGATCACTGACTTTCCCCAATAACTGAACAAATCATCCGTAATCCCTTGATCCAGGGACCACTCATGCAGTTGTAATACTCTACTAACATGTTCTGGATTTCCAGAAGGTAGGTCACCTGGAGATGAACAATGCAATGTCCTGTCCATGAACAGATCTGGAAGGCCTTCTGGCAGAGGGTGTAAGAGCCAGCATCTCCCTGATTGTTTATACAGAACATAGGCACTTAGCTGTCTGGATCAAGATTCTCTTTCCCAAAAGAAGGTAAGAGAAAGCCCTTAGAGATTAGCACATGGGTGATTTGTAGACAATTCACCACTGGAAACCATGATCCTTAGGCCCATGCAGCACTGATATCCTCCCCCTACCCCTTAGGTGGAGATGTCGGTAGACAGTCACTTGATGCAGGGGAACAAGCAACAAGAGGCCCACATTTTGAACATTGATATTAACATGAAACTATAGTATATAAAGAATTCTAATAAACTAAACTGATTCCTCCACCAATGGAGGGATGATCTCATCCTGTGGGTCACAGAGATTTGGTGGGATAAAGGCTGATAGAGCTGATCCCATTGGTTATGGAGGCCCCATTGAAAGTCCAGCATGTGCAAATGAGACAGAGGAACCATATGCACTGCAGCAGCATGTCTCTGAGAAGGACTGGGACTGAGCTTGCTGACACTCGGTCCTGTTGAAGAAGATATCTTTCCAGGCCCCTCAACAATGCAGCTCTTTCAACAGGAAGAAACATCTTCTCCTGAAGCGAGTCTATCCATAAGAACATAACATCATAAGAAATTGCCATGCTGGGTCAAACCAAGGGTCCATCAAGCCCAGCATCCTGTTTCCAGAGGCCAAACCAGGCCACAAGAACCTGGCAATTACCCAAACACTAAGAAGATCCCATGCCACTGATGCAATTAATAGCAGTGGCTATTCCCTAAGTAAATTTGATTAATAGCCATTAATGGACTTCTCCTCCAAGAACTTATTCAAATCTTTTTTGAACCCAGCTACACTAACTGCACTAACCACATCCTCTGGCAACAGATTCCAGAGCTTTCTTGTGCATTGAGTGAAAAAGAATTTTCTCCGATTAGTCATAAATGTGCTACTCGCTAACTTCATGGAATGCCCCCTAGTCCTTCTATTATTCGAAAGTGTAAATAACCAATTCACATCTACCCGTTCAAGACCTCTATTACATCCTCCCTCAGCCGTCTCTTCTCCAAGCTGAACAGCCCCAACCTCTTCAGCCTTTCCTCATAGGGAAGCTGTTCCATCCCCTTTATCATTTTGGTTGCCCTTCTCTGTACCTTCTCCATCGCAACTATATCTTTTTTGAGATGTGGCGACCAGAATTGTACACAGTATTCCAGGTGCAGTCTCACCATGGAGCGATATAGAGGCATTATGACATGTTCTGTTTTATTAACCATTCCCTTCCTAATTCCTAATATTCTGTTTACTTTTTTGACTGCTGCAGCACACTGAGCCGACGATTTTAAAGTATTATCCACTATGATGCCTAGATCTTTTTCCTGGGTGGTAGCTCCTAATATGGAACCTAACATGTAACAACAGCAAGGGTTATTTTTCCCTATATGCAACACCTTGCACTTGTCCACATTAAATTTCATCTGCAATTTGGATGCCCAATCTTCCAGTCTTGCAAGGTCCTCCTGTAATGTTATCACAAGCCGCTTGTGATTTAACAACTCTGAATAATTTTGTATCATCCGCAAATTTGATAACCTCACTCATTGTATTCCTTTCCAGATCATTTATATATATATTGAAAAGCACCGGTCCAAGTACAGATCCCTGAGGCACTCCACTGTTTACTCTTTTCCACTGAGAAAATTGACCATTTAATCCTACTCTCTGTTTCCTGTCTTTTAACCAGTTTGTAATCCACGAAAGGACATCGCCTCCTATCCCATGACTTTTTAGTTTTCTTCAAAGCTTCTCATGAGGGACTTTGTCAAACGCCTTCTGAAAATCCAAATACAATACATCTACCGGTTCATCTTTATCCACATGTTTATTAACCCCATCAAAAAAAATGAAGCAGATTTGTTAGGCAAGACTTCCCTTGGGTAAATCCATGTTGACTGTGTTCCATTAAACCATGTCTTTCTATATGCTCTATGATTTTGATCTTGAGAATAGTTTCCACTATTTTTCCCGGCTCCTATGAACTGAATTCTCTGAGCAGGAACCAGGTTTGACTTGCCAAATTTGACCAAGAAACCCAAGGACTGGAGAAGGCATATGGTGTGTTTGAGGGACTCTAGAATTTCTGATGGGGGATGAATTGTCACCAGTCAATCACATAGGTACAGGAACACAGAATACTTGAAGATGTGCTGCTGCTACCACCACAAGTCATTTTGTGAACACCCTTGCAGTCACAGAGATGCCAAAGGGGAGAAAGTTGTATTTGGTATTGTGTTCCCATCATAAAGCAGAGAAACTTTCAATGGGCAGGGTGAATGGGGATGTGTGCAACAGTTTTCAGATCCAGAGCACACATCCCATCCCTCAGTTGAATGAAAGGAAGAACAGTCTGGAAGGAGTTCATCTTGAACTTCTCCTGCACTTATTTACAATTTTTTTTATTAACCATTTTCCATATCAAATTTTCCAAAGTGATTTAAACCAAAATAAAACAAATCAAACAATCACATAAAATACCTCAATCATAAAATAATAATACAATCACCAACTAGTGAGTCACTGATTGCCACTGTCATGAGCCAAGTTCTTACTTTCTTATGGAACTTCAGAATTTCCTTTTCTTCCTTCAGATTCAAAGGGAGGGAAGTACCATAGGGTAAGAATCCCTACCGTAAGCTACCTGTTTTGTAATCACTTCTGGCGGTAGCTCGAAAAAGTGCTTTCTTGTCGACTGTAGAGTCCTACCTGTCTCATACCATTTTATTGTTCCTTTTAAATGTGGAGGACATGGGCCATGCAAGGACTTAAATGCAAGCAATAAAATTTTAAATTTACAGCACATGCTTACCGGGAACCAGTGTAGACCCAATTACAACAGCCTTGCTGAAGATCTTCTAGGACTCCCAGTTATTATGCACGTAGGAGTATTTTGAATTATCTGTAGTTTGTGCAATGATTTTATTAGTAATCCCACAAACAAGACATTACAATAATCCAAGTGGGATAAAATAAGCATGAACTCTACAGTTTTCAAAGAACTGACAATTTTTTCAGTTTCCACAAGTCATGTATAGATTTTAATCTCCCAGTTTTTTGGGGGGGGATCAGAATCCCTGGCCACACTCCAGAGGAAAAACATTTTCAACTGCTTTCTGCTGAAGGAGCGACTCCCAGTTGCAGTTGGATGAACTGAGAAGGGTCAGAGCTCAAGCCTGAAGTCCGCTGTGTAGGAAGAGGGTGAGAGAAGCATTAAGCAGTAGCCATACGCCACCCACCTTTCTTTGGTGATATGATGTAATTCTGGGAGGAAACAGAACTCTTCCCCCCCATCAGAAGTAAAGGGGAGGCAAGTCTCAAAATCATCAAAAAATGGTTCGAGTTAGGTTATGTTTGCTGCTGAGCCTTTGGCTGATGCCTCTTTTTCCACTTCAGGCTAGCAGCTGCTGAAGAGTGGGAAGAGCCCAATGTTGCTGAAAAAAGCAAGCATTGAAAGAATGGATGCTTGTAGGGAAAATACTGGTATTGGGCAGAGTCCCTGCCAAAACTGATAGTGATTGCAAGGTGGATTGATCTTTAAAATGAAGCCACTGTCTCTTAATTTTGTCAATGAAGAAATTGTCCCTTGTACACATCACATCCACAAAACAATCATGAAGTCCTCTCGGAGGCCACTTACTCACAGCCAAAGTCCTGGTTGTAGTATCAGTAACTTTGTAAGTAGAACAGATAAGATGTTTCTCACATTTCTCCATGTCCTCCACTGCTCAGCAGAAGTCCACCTGGTCTGGGTGAGTCAAATCCATCAGAGGCTTTAGCTTTTGCACACATTTGTGCAGATACTGCACCATGTATAGTTGGTGAGCCGTAGTCCAGGCACTAAGCATAGACCTCTGGAAAACCTTTTTCCCAAATGTGTCCAATGCCTTTTGTCCTTCCCAGGAGACATGGTGGAGTGATCACAAGTGTGCTTAGGATGTTTCAATGCTGACTGCAACACTACCAAGTGTTGGGGAAGTTAGATGATCCCATAACCTGCTGAAGCATGCACCTTGTATTTTAAATCCATTTTTCCAGGCCACCAGCAGGGATGATGTTAGAATCTCCCACATTCTTAGTGGAGATCCTGAAGGAACTTGTGAACAAGGATAGTCACCTAATCTATTCTTGGTTCCTTTTCTTTATTGATGGAGAGTGTCTTTGCCAGCTTATCCAAGAACTTGGATAGCATAGATCATTTGTAGAAGTGTGCTGTGGCAAATCAGATACATTCTTTCAGAAACCCTTTCTTCTCTCCCAACCATAGAGAGGGGAGGGGGACACCAACACCTTGAAGAGTATGAGGGCGACTCAGGAGGAAATATCTGGTAAGAACTCAGAAGGGGCTGCATCTTCTTCATTCCTTCTCAACTTGTGATGTGACCCCCCTGGACAAGAAGAATTTATCACCTCATGAAGAGGACTTACTCTGAATTCCGGAAGCTCTAGAGGAGAAGCACATACCAATGTGGGAGCACTGAGAGGAGAGGATCACCTTGCTGGTGGCTGAAAGGAATCAGTAAGTCTTTGCTTGGGACATTGTCTTTTTTAAAAGATTTGGGGCAGAGTTAACTATTTGGGAATATTTAGTGTGTTTGTGCTTTTAATAGTCAGTAAGGCAGCGAATAAACAGAAGTTAGAGTGTTTGTATATTAAAAAAAAAAAAAAAAAAAGGTAGTCAGAAGCAGTGTATACCTAAGTAAAAAGGTTGAAAAGTTCAGTTCAGTTATTCACTTTGGAAAGGTGTTGAGGTAGTGTGTTTTGGTTTGATTAGGTACCAACATTTGTTAATCAAGAGAGCAGTGAGTCACTCTGGCTGACTAACTGAAGTTAGACTGTCTACAGCCACAGGTTACAAAAATGGACGCTCATTAATTGAGCATTTCTTTTCCTAACCTGACCGCCAGCACCCTTTTTTTTTTTTTTTTTAAACCTTTTGGTTCCGAATACAGGCCAGGTGACCCGGAGGGCAAGATGGCGCCCTGAAAGGAGTCATGTGAGTGAGCTGCTCAATTTCCTAGAGACACTGCGGCGTTTTGGAAAGTTTCCTGGGTTTTCTCAAAGACAATTACAAGAACAAAATGGCGCCAAAACAGAAGGGGAAAATAAGAGTTTTCCCTTCATTATAGATTATAGATTATAAAAGAAAGTAAATGAAGTCTTAGAAAAAAAGAAAAAGAGTGGAAAAAAGAAAAAACAGATAGGCTGACTAATTTCAGAAAACAATTAGCATACTACAAAAAAGTAATTCGACGCAAAAAAACAATTCTTCAGCCGAAAAATTGAAAAGTTTGCTAACAACCTAGAACACTATTCAACATTGTTAAAAACCTGACTAATGATAAAACAGAAACAACACAAATCCCAGAGGAGATTAAATGTAACGAAATAGCACACTATTTCATAGACAAAATAACAAACCTAAAAGCAAAAATCCCAAAATCAACAAAACAAGAAATTACAATCAAGACTAGAGATGTGACACCATGGTCCACATTCGATGAGGTATCCAGTATCGAAGTTGAATCCATGCTAAAAAATTTAAATCCAGCACCACATAAAATCGATACAATTCCTACCATAGACATAAAAAAACTAGCCGACACTGTTTCCCATACAATAACCAATATAATTAACCTTTCCCTGAACGAAGGATCAATCCCAGATATTCTTAAAGGTGCAATAATCAAACCCATATTAAAGAAAAAAAACAGTGATCCAAATATACTAAGTAACTACAGACCTGTCTCAAACCTACCCCTACTTGCTAAATTGATTGAAAAAACAGTACAAAAACAACTAGCGGAGCATTTAGACAACAATAACATACTTTACCCCTCACAGCACGGCATTAGAAAACACTATAGCACCGAAACATTACTAATCTCTCTAACGGACAACATACTACGAGGTTTTGATAATGGGAAGCACTACATCATGATTCTACTACCGTAGACTTATCAGCATTCGACACAGTAAACCATAACACACTACTAAAAAGACTAGAAGAAATAGGCCTAAAAACCAAAACAATAAAATGGTTCAAATCTTACCTAAGTACCAGATTTTTCCAAGTTCAGATTAAAAACACAATATCAGACAGAACTGAGCTAAAAAATGGAGTACCTCAGGGATCAGCACTCTCGGCGACACTTTTTAACATCTATTTGCTGCCTCTATGCCACCTACTGGCTGGACTAGGTATCGTACACTACATATATGCAGACGACATCCAATTAATACTACCAGTAGAGGACACAATTGTTAAGACATTAAACCTAGCATTGATGTACCTAGACATAATTAAGCAATTACTAAACCAAATGGAACTAGTAATTAACATTGAAGAAACTGAATTTATACACCTAGAGCGGAAACACTCTGAGATAATTAAAAACCCAATCAAACTTAAAAACAATCAAGAAATAGTACTAACCGAGAAGGCTCGGAACTTAGGAGTAATAATTGACACGGAACTCAGCCTGAAGCAACACATATCACAAAAAACTAGAGAAGAATACGCCAAACTAATGGTCCTCAGGAGGCTTAAACCCCTATTAACCCAAGCGCACTTCCGAACAGTCTTACAAGCACTTATATTCTCCAGCACAGACTACTGCAACACTCTATTTCTGGGTCTACCATACTCAACAATAAGACCTCTTCAGATATTACAAAACTCGGCTGCCAGAATACTGACTGGTAAAAACAAAAGAGAACATATCACTCAAACACTGGCCGAATTACACAGGCTGCCAATAGAACAAAGAACGCAATATAAAACACTATGCACAATTCACAAACTGATTAACGAAGATAAAGTAGACTGGTTAAACACAGCACTACGCTTACATGTCCCACAAAGAAATCTTAGATCAGCCAACAGAGCTCTACTAACCATTCCCTCAGTCAAGACAGCAAAACTTACCCAAGTTAGAGATAGAGCCCTTTCTTTAGCCGGACCAGCATTATGGAACTCATTGCCACTCGAAACAAGATTACAAAGTGATTTAAAAAGCTTTAAAAAAAGTTTAAAAACATGGCTTTTCAAAAAAGCATTCTACAATATGAATGGGGAACAAGAAGTTTAAAGGAATAAGCGAATGTACATCTACACTAAGCTAAAGTCACCCTATTAGCATAATTGTCTATCCATCATTATAGAATAATTTAAGAAACATGCAGTTTAAAGTTCAATTATTATATGATTTCCTATTAATCATATAAAAGACAAGATCCAGATCTCACATTATATACCTTAGATTATGAAATTGTTACCGTAAATGTTTTGGCACTTTGGTAGTAAGAATTTAATTAAATACATATATGCGTGCTGCCCTGTAAACCGTTGTGATGGTGCAATACTAAACGATGGTATAGAAAAGATTTTAAATAAAAAAATAAATAAATTATCAACACAACTTACTGAGCAGCGACTTATCACCACCTTCACAACCCCGGGAGCAGTGAAAAACAGGGGGGAGTAGCCTCGCTGCAGCCCCGACTGGAGGAGAGTCGGACTCACCTGAGGCAGAGGTTTCCCTTAGCCCCCCCGAAAATAGACCACCAGCAGAGAGGGGAGCGTCATCGCTAGAGGACCTGCAGGAGACGCTGAATGATGAAATCAGCGACTCGGGACTGCAGGGAGGAGGAAGTGCAGCATCTGCACAGCCAAAAGCAATGAGGGAACCCTTCGGGGAACTTTGGAAGCAGCTGGTCGAATGGAAACCAAACCAGCAGGCACTGGATTACCCCCTTCATCGGGTGAGCAAATAGCAGCCCCCATAAAACCAGCAGTGGTAACGTTGGAGACCCTATGGGACCTTACAGCTGGTCTCTCTGTTGCAGTTAAAACAAGAAATTTAAAAATGGAACAATTAGCTATTTCTTTGAACATAAAAATTTCTGGGCAAGAGCAGTCCCTGCAGGATCTGAAAACTAAAATGGAGAAAATGGAAAACAGAGAAAAAAATATTCAAGAATTCAACCAGGCCACTATTACGGAGAGAACAGCATTGTCCGGGAGACTAAAATTATTAGAGAATTGGAACCGGAGATTAAATCTTAGGCTGATAAAATTCCCCAGAGTAATGGGGGAGATGCCTATTATGACTTCTCATGACGGACTCTGAAATTCCTATGATTAACAAGGTCTATTTTATTCCTAAATCAATAGCTGAAAGAGGGGAAATAGTGGGTCAAGAGCAAAATCCACTAGATATTAATAACTTGACAATGTTTTTGGAATCTTCTGCAATTGAGCTAGACTGAAGAGTAGTAAATCACCTGGACCGGATGGTATACACCCCAGGGTTCTGAAGGAACTCAAAAATTAAATTTCAGACCTATTAGTAAAAATTTGTAACCTATCATTAAAATCATCTATTGTACCTGAAGACTGGAGGGTGGCTAATATAACCCCAATATTTAAAAAGGGCTCCACGGGTGATCTGGGAAACTACAGACTGGTTAGCCTGACTTCAGTGAAGGAAAAATAGTGGAAAGTGTTCTAAATATCAAAATCACAGAATATATAGAAACACAAAGCTTAATGGAACAAAGTCAGCATGGCTTTACCCAAGGCAGGTCTTGCCTCACAAATCTGCCTCACTTTTTTGAAGGAGTTAATAAACATGTAGATAAAGGTGAACCGGTAGATGTAGTATATTTGGATTTTCAGAAGGCGTTTGACAAAGTTCCTCATGAGAGGCTTCTAAGAAAACTAAAAAGTCATGGGATAGGAGGCGATGTCCTTTTGTGGATTACAAACTGGCTAAAAGACAGGAAACAGACAGTAGGATTAAATGGACAATTTTTTCAGTGGAAGGCAGTGGGCAGTGGAGTGCCTCAGGGATCTGTATTGGGACCCGTACTTTTCAATATATTTATAAATCATCTGGAAAGAAATATGACGAGTGAGGTAATCAAATTTTCAGATGATACAAAATTGTTCAGAGTAGTTAAATCACAAGCAGATTGTGATAAATTGCAGGAAGCCCTTGTGAGACTGGAAAATTGGGCATCCAAATGGCAGATGAAATTTAATGTCGATAAGTGCAAGGTTATGCATATAGGGAAAAATAACCCATGCTATAATTACACAATGTTCCATATTAGGAGCTACCACCCAAGAAAGAGATCTAGGCATCATAGTGGATAACACATTGAAATAGTCGGTTCAGTGTGCTGCGGCAGTCAAAAAAGCAAACAGAATGTTGGGAATTATTAGAAAAGGAATGGTGAATAAAACAGAGAATGTCATAATGCCTCTGTATCGCTCCATGGTGAGACCGCACCTTGAATACTGTGTACAATTCTGATCACCGCATCTCAAAAAAGATAGTTGTGATGGAGAAAGTTCAGAGAAGGGCGACTAAAATAATAAAGGGAATTGAACAGCTTCCCTATGAGGAAAGACTAAAGAGGTTAGGACTTTTCAGCTTGGTGAAGAGACGGCTGAGGGGGGATATGATAGAGGTGTTTAAAATCATGAGAGGTCTAGAACGGGTAAATGTGAATCAGTTATTTACTCTTTTGGATAATAGAAAGACCAGGGGGCACTCGAAGTTAGCATGGGGCACATTTAAAACTAATCGGAGAAAGTTCTTTCTTACTCAACGCACAATTAAACTCTGGAATTTGTTGCCAGAGGATGTGGTCAGTGCAGTTAGTATAGCTGGGTTTAAAAAAGGATTGGATAAGTTCTTGGAGAAGTCAGTTACCTGCTATTAATTAAGTTGACTTAGAGAATTGCCACTGCTATTATTAGCAACAGTAGCATGGGATAGACTTAGTTTTTGGTTACTTGACAGGTTCTTATGGCCTGGATTGGCCACTGTTGGAGACAGGATGCTGGGCTTGATGGACCCTTGGTCTGACCCAGTATGGCATGTTCTTATGTTCTACTTTGATTGTGTCTCTGGTAGCAGAACAGGATGTTAGCAAATTGATAAGGTACTTTTGACATATAAATTCCCTTTTTCACGGCTCAATAATATGTATGTTTCCAGATATCTCCAAGATAACGCAAGAAAGACATAAGGGCTTTCTTGCAATTAGGCAGGAAACTGTTTCTCTAGGAGCAACATTTATGTTGCGTTATCCATGTAAAAGTGTCGTTAAAAGGAAAATGGTTGTTATATATTTTTTGCTCCTGAGCAACCAAGAGCTTTCATTGATTCTTTTCCTAATTAGTATTAGAACCATAGGGACCCAAAATTGAAAAAATGACACTGCTTAAGTTCAGGACTATACCTATTCCTTAAAAGATTTCCTGTATAACTCCTCATAGATTTATCCCCCCCTCAGAGTGTTATTGAGATAATAGATTAAGACATTAGAGTATTGAGGATATATAAGGATAAGTTGAATTGTGTACAAGGTTGCAAATAATGCTTAATCGAAGTTTTCTTTTGGATAAATACTTTATATGTATTGTTAAAATTCTAAAATTAAAAAAAAAACAAAAAACTTTTGGTTCCTCTGACTTAATATCGCCAAGATACATCCTCCGACTTAATATCGCCATGATATTAAGTCGGAGGATGTACAGAAAAGCAGTTTTTTCTGCTTTTCTTTACACTTTTTTGGGCTGCTCTGGGCAGGTGTTAATTTCTGAGTGTAAAAATGTGCGGGTCGGGCGCAGATTTTTTTTGGGATCTGGGGAGACTAGATTATAGCATCAACACACATTTGCATGTGATGGGCGCTATTAGTTTCGCTGGGGGGTTGGATGTGCATTTTGGATGCGCTGATCCCTTTATAGCATAAGGAGTTGTGGACATGCATCCAAAACGCGCGTCCAACCATGGGTTATAAACAGTGCGCTCTGCAACTGTATTGCATCAGAACTCTTAGAGATTAATGCACTAAAAACCATTGCACCAGGGGAAAGAGCAGGGATTTTATGCCAACGATACCCTGCTTTTGAAGAAGTCAGAGACTTTATTTTATCCTAGATCTGAGGGCCTTGAACCAATTCCTGGTAAAGTAAAAGTTTATTTCGTTGGGTATCTTAATCCCTTTCCAAGAAAGAGGTGATTAGCTATGCTCTCTGGATCGAAAAGGATGCTTACACCTCACATAAAGATATTCATAGGTCACAGGAAATATCTCAGATTTGTAATAAGGAAACAGCACCTCTAATCTCACATTTCCCTTCAGCCTGGTATCAAACCCACGTGTGTTCACAAAACGTCTTGCAGTAGTGGCTGCGCATCTAGGCAAATTACTATTACTATTTATTACTTCTATAATGCTACGTGACATATGCAGCACTGTACAAAATATGTAAGAAACAGTCCCTGCTCAGTAGAGCTTACAATCTAATCAACAAACAAAGGGCAAGAGAGGCTTTGGGAATTTCTCTTATTAAAAAATGGTTAAAACTTAATAAGGCTGTTGGGGGGGGGGGGGAAGGGTTAATCAGGGGTTAAGATTTAAAAGTAGCCTTAAAAAGTTGGTTTTTAAATTGTCTTTAAATAAGGCAAGAGAGGAAGAATGACACCCCAAATCAGGAAGTCTATTACGGTGCAGCCAACACAAAGTTGGGAATTGGCAATAGAGGAGAAGGGCATAGATAGAAGTGACTTGCCTGATGATACTTTACATTTTTTCAGTCCAAGGCATCTTGGATCCTTCTTTCCAGCTACTCTAATTTCTGAGACAGACACTGGGACAGCAGAAGTGAATTAGTGGCCATCATCTGGATCCCTGGAAGCTGTCACAATTTCTGACCTTATGAGGATACGTTCTCCTGTCTGTAGGAATGGTTCGGGGGGGGGGGGGGGGGGAGGATTTATGGCAGCCACTAGAATGTCCCCACTCCCAGCATCTGCACTGAGAGACCTTTATAGCCTTCACCCAATGCACATTCTCAGAGTGCCATGATGTCAGCACCAAAAGCAGAGGAACCCAGCGCTTTCTTTGGGTGAGAGGAGTCAGATGATAGGCTGTTTCCCCCGGCCTTCCCGGTGTTCGATTTCAGAGGAAATTTGTGCCCTCCAATGCCGACGCACCACCAGTGATCAGTGCAGGACCTGGGCCCCTCAATGTCGATACCTCAGACACTGACGGTCCAAGACAATCCTCCCCAAAAGCATTTCCATGAGCTTCCACCAGGGGCAATGTACTCTGGGAGTCACAGTTGCATAGGGAACACCCCAAGACATTACGGTTGACCCCCAGGCAAAGCATGAATCTATTATGGGCATCTGCAATAGACATAATGCATTCATACAAGGGACACTTGTTGAAGCCGCTGGCTGCCTTCTCTTTCTGGGGTATCGGGTGAAAAATCAAAACTCCTCAATGCAGAAAAAACATGACTTATGCTGGACAAAAAGGCTAAAGAGATTATTAGGGGTTGAAGAATGAGTGTGGGACTTTATGAAAAACTGCTCCTTGGGGAAGAAAATCACAATGAAAGGAGGTGGGGAGGAAGAGAGTACCATGTCTGGTGGGGTCCGTGGAAAAGATGAGACTGAAAGGGCCCCACAAGGATGCGGGGGGGGGGGGGGGGGTGTCGGGCCACGCATGCGCAATCGGACATTTTCTAGAAACTTTAAAGTTAAACTTCCACATTAGGCTTTACCACATGAGAGGACTTCTATTTTGTTTGCCCTCTGGAAAAAAAAAATACAAAAACAGGCAGATTGAATGCAAGCAAATTCCTGCTGCAGAGTAACCAAAAGCAGAAGAGAAAATGCAGTAAACAGCCCCAATATTTACCTTTTGTGGAAGATTTGAAGGGGGGGGGGGGGGGGAGGAAGGTTTTTGGGTTTTTTTCAGTTTACGTGGATAAAATAGAGGCTATGAGTTTCAGGGGAGAGGGGTTTGTAAAAATCCTTTTTTTAATTTGCTTTTCACTAGAGTGCCCAAAAATGAGATGTAACTTTGAGAAACCCAGTTTCCAGATAGGAAAACCTCCCTCTCGGGTGTTACAGCAGTGAGCTCACCTCACGGTGCCTGGCAGTACAGCAGCAGTGCCAGCTGCTCTGGACTCCAAATCCCAAGAAGCCTCAGCAGTGAAAATGAAAGTATGAATGTATGTGGGAAAGCAAAAAAAGCTATGTCAAGAACTATGGACAGACTGACAGACAGTGACAGGGAAAAACCACACACACTGGCCTGCTGGGAGAGGGGCCATCTATATGATTACAATGTGCAGAAAGTACAGTGAAAATGTCATTGATCAACTAGAATGTCAAGATAACATCAAGCACTTCACTTATGTTAGTAAATGAAACTCAATAAAGCACCCACCCAGAGTTGTGGATGGTGCGAGCTATAACATTTTTAAATAAATAAAACTTTGCCAACACCTGAGGTATGGGGTGATTAAACAAAATGTCTGTATCACAAACCATCCAGCGGTAGACATCAAGGGGGAGGTCTTATTGCACACTTTGTAGTGGGTTCCATCTTCCACTCCCACCTATTTCCGGTACAGATAAAGCCCTATTGAAGTACGTGTTTCTCCATACCTGCACCACACTTGCCAGGCCATTTAAAAGTGTGTCACACGTGTCACATATAGGCTTCTGTAAGGGAATGCATTAGTGTGCCAGGTACCTGGAACTTTGCTAGGAAGCTTTCTGTGAGTTGCTGGGTGAATGCGGTCACAGGGACATAGCTGTTCAGCTGTGCCAGATGCACCTGGGACACTTCAGCACGGTTCTTCCCAAGGTCATCTTCACTCAGGTAAAACTGCAGATGAATCAAAAAGCAAGGGGGCAGGTCATGAAAACACAATTCCAAAGAGAAAGAAACTGACAAGTGTATATGTAACACAGACAGACAGACACACAACACACACACACAAGCTGACAAGGATATCCCCCTATTATAGTCACCCCGTGCAGTCTGAAGGTTCAACTTGACCACAACCTTACAATGGAAACCCATCTCTCATATCTGGTAAAGACCTTTATGCACTGTACCAAATTCGCCAACTGCACAACTACTTTGAGAAACACAACTTCGCAACCATGATACATGTTGATTGCCAGCTGCATAGACTATTGCAACTCTCTATTTAATAGCATCTCACAGTACAACCTCAAATGCCTCCATAGTAGGGCTGTTAGATCTTTGGCAGGAGCCAAGGCAACAGACCATGAAAGGTCAATCTTGTGTCAGTTACATTGGTTCCCAATCAAAAGTAGGACAAAGTTTAAAAAACTCTGCTTTGTCTTTAAATCATCTGACTTCTTAATATCTCACCCAGTTTCTTTTCTCTACACTCAGGGAAACTTCCAACCTCCCGAAAAGCCCATCTATCCTCCCCTTCTCTGGCTTCTGCCAGAATAATTTGCACAAGACTTAGCGCTTTCTTCTGCTGTGCCCCAAAAATTTAGGACAAGGTATTATCTCTATGCCTTCATAAGATGAGTAATGTATTTTGTGCTGAATTAATTATATTGACGCAAAATACTGCATATTTTGAGCCATGAAAATGGTTGAAGAACCTTGTCCTAGAATGCTGGAAAACTGTGATACTCCCTCCACCCACTTGATAGCAGAAGTCAGCTTGATAATGGGTGAAGACAAAAGCTAGACAAGACTATCCATTACTGGACAATGCCTCTTTCATAGCTAACATTAGTGCTACTGTCATTGTTCGCCTGTAGTGCATTGTATGTAGGATTTCCCAGCACCCTAAACTGCCAATTACAGCTTAAACAAAATGCAGAGGCCTGCTTGATAATGAAGGCACATAAATTTGACCATATCACCCCAGTTCTGAAAAGCTTCCACTGGCTACCAACACCCTACTATACCAAATTCAAGATACTCAGCAATGCCATCACCCCCATGAGCTCTCCAACTACTACAGCCACTTACATGCCCATCTTGTGGTCCCACCCCTGAGAACTATGCATCTCATCATACTAAAAACAGAGCCTTTGCAGGTTCCACTTCAACCCTTTGGAATTCCTTGCCCCCTACATCAGTCTGGTCCCTGACCTCTTATCCTTCAGAAAACTATTAAAAACTTTACAATTTGAGGCAGTTTTTGATGCAATTGTTAATGTGTGAGCTGGCAAGTACATAGAAACATAGAAATGACGGCAGAAGACAACCAAACGGCCCATTCAATCTGCCCAGCAAGCTTCGCACTTTTTTTTTTCTCATACTTATCTGTTACTCTTGGCTCTTAGTAACCTTTTGGTTCTATTTCCCTTCCACCCCCACCATTAATGCAGAGAGCAGTGTTGGAGCTGCATCTAAGTGAAATATCTAGCTTAATTAGTTAGGGGTAGTAACCGCCACAATAAGCAAGCTACACCCATGCTTATTTGTTTACCCAGACTATGTAATTCAGTCCTTGTTGGTTGTTGTCTGTATATAGATCCACTTTTCTTCATTCCCCCCTGCCGTTGAAGCAGAGAGCTATGCTGGATATGCGTGAAGTATCAGTCTTTCTCCCCTGCCGTTGAAGCAGAGAGCTATGCTGGATATGCATTGAAAGTGAAGTATCAGGCTTATTTGGTTTGGGGTAGTAACCGCCGTAACAAGCAAGCTACTCCCCGCTTTTTTGTGAATGCAAATCCTTTTTTCCCACATTCATTCACGTCCTCTAGACTTTATGGATCCCACAGTGTTTATCCCACGCCCCTTTGAAGTCCTTCACAGTTCTGGTCTTCACTACTTCCTCTGGAAGGGCATTCCAGGCATCCAGCACCCTCTCCGTGAAGAAATACTTCCTGACATTGGTTCTGAGTCTTCCTCCCTGGAGCTTCAAATCGTGACCCCTGGTTCTGCTGATTTTTTTTCCCGACGGAAAAGGTTTGTCGTTGTCTTTGGATCATTAAAACCTTTCAAGTATCTGAAAGTCTGTATCATATCACCTCTGCTCCTCCTTTCCTCCAGGGTATACATATTTAGATTCTTCAATCTCTCCTCATAAGTCATTCGATGAAGACCTTCCACCTTTTTGGTCGTCCTTCTCTGGACCGCCTCCATCTTGTCTCTGTCTCTTTGGAGACACGGTCTCCAGAACTGAACACAGTACTCCAGGTGAGGCCTCACCAAGGACCTGTACAAGGGGATAATCACTAGGGATCTGAATCGTTTTTTGACGATTTAAAATATCGTCCGATATATTTTAAATCGTCAAAAATCGTTAGAGGCGATATATAATAGGAATTCCCCCGATTTATCGTCAAAAATCGTAAATCGGGGGAAGGGGGAGGGCGGGAAAACCGGCACACTAAAACAACCCTAAAACCCACCCCGACCCTTTAAAATAAATCCCCCACCCTCCCGAACCCCCCCAAAATGTCTTAAATTACCTGGGATCCAGTGGGGGGGGGGTCCCGGTGTGATGTTCCACTCTCGGGCCACGGGTGCGTTGATAGAAATGGCACCGGTGCTACCTTTGCCCTGTCATATGACAGGGCAAAGGTAGCGCCGGCGCCATTTTGGTTCCTGTCCCCCGACGTCACGAGCGTAGGAGATCGCTCCTGGACCCCCGCTGGACCCCCAGGGACTTTTGGCCAGCTTGGGGGGGGGCCTCCTGACCCCCACAAGACTTGCCAAAAGTCCAGCGGGGGTCCGGGAACGACCTCCTGCACTCGAATTGTGTTGCCGTAATGCAAAATGGCGCCGGCCATATGGCCGGCGCCATTTTGCAACCCCCTCCTACGGCCCACGCAGCAGCCCTGAAGCTGGACAAGATGGCTGCCGTGCCTGTGCTTAGTGGGAAGAGATCACTGGTGGGTTGCCATGCTGGTGAGAGCCTCCCAGGCTCATGGTGCCTGGCCAATTTATTTACTACCACCCTCTCCAAAGTGCCCTCCCCACCAGAGGTGCACCGGGAACATTTGCCGTTGAGCAAGAGTTGCGGGTGCGCACATCTCCACAAGCCGCACCATGAGGCATGAAAAATGGCGCAGGGCAGAACGGAGAATAACAACTGAGCCGCCCGATCACTTAAGCAGCAGAGCCAGGGTAAAGATGTGCCATCCCACGGCAACCCCTATTCACTTCCTTGGTAAAATTCTTTTTTTTTTAAACCAAAAACTTTAATAAAACAAGTACTTCCCTCAAAGAAGAATATCTGCAGGCTCAGCCCGTCCCCTTCAGGGCGAGGGAACTGGGACCCCCAGTTTTCAGCCCTATCCGGCGATGAAGGAATGAGCAACAAAGAGTCCCTGACTCCCTGCTCGTCTGCCTCACAAACCATATAACTTATCCATTGCCCTGCCCACCCTTCAGGCTGATCTCCGGAGTATCCCATTCCCTGACCACCAACTTCTTAACGGATGTGAAAAAGAAAAGCCTTCGCTGGGTGCTGTAAGCCAGCCATAACCGGGTCCACTCTTCCTCCGGAAATGGGACACTTCCTTCGGAAGATTAATTCCTAGTTCCTCCAAAACATGGGGGGGGGGAATCAGGGGCCCCAACTCCTCCCTGCGGAACAGACACATCACCTTTGGATTATTACCGTCCACAGACGAGCCTTCCCCCTGCCCCTCTTCGGAATCCTGCCCCCCCCCCCCACCCCCAGGGAAGGATCTGTCTGAGCAAGACCAGAGTCCACCGAACGCCAATGTCAGAATCTTCTGAAAGATCGACCTGCACAGCACGCAGTGTGAGCTTCCCAAGGACCCACTGAACTCTAGTAGCCCCCAGCTACCCTGCAGATCTGGATCTCTTCCTAGGCCAGATAAACTTTGTGCATTAAAGGCACAAAATCCATTGAAAAAAGAGGCAGAACTATCAGAGTCCTCCTCCAGGAGGTCTTCTGCAGTCCCCACCTGCCCTCCCTTCAGCCCCCCCCCCCCTCCCCGCACGGGGCTTAAATTAGCTGGGTACAATGAAGGAGGGAAATCCCCCTCCAAGGCTTCAATTGCCACAGCCTGCTGCCTCGTGAATGTGTCCAAGATGGCTGCCGTTCCCGCGCCAACAGGAAACGGGTCAGGGGCTTCTCACGGCACCTGCACAAGTCCTCCCAACTGACGCCACCAGACCCCCCCACCTCAGGCAAGCCTGAACTGCTCTCCCCCTCCGGGAGACCGCAGAAGCAGAGACCATTTTGCGCAAGTCGCAGATGCGAATCTCCACAGCCAGCACATGCGATCCACGTGGCATGCTTCAAAAGCAGTCGCCCGCGGGAAACCAAGAGAGGAAATGAGCATGGGGCACACTACTGACAAGAGGCAGCACCTGTCACTCTCTGGAAAGCCTCTCTTCTCTCTTTCCTTTTTATTTTTTTTTTAAACTTTAACAAGGAAAAAGAAAAACAAGGAGGCACACTTCCCTGATCTGAAGATTGGCAGCAGTTCCTTTGATCTTCCTGGGGCAGATGGAGCTGGATCCACCAGCTTTCAACCCCTGGCGACTAAGGACCAAGCAACAAAGGGTCCCCGACACTCTGCTTGTCCACCTCAAGACCAGGAGGGATAGCCCCACCAGGGCCTGCCACCCCCCCTCCCCCCGGAAGGAATCACCAACTAAGTCCAGACTGCAGGTTTTGCACATCCACCATCTGCTGAAGACAGAGAAATACTAAGATACTGCAGATGGCTCACTAGGTTATATGCCAATGTCAGTAAAACTTTCTCTACCTCTATCTGCTGAAAGGAAGGCAAAACCCAGGAGTCTGGACTGATCTGGGTACGTTCAGGGAACTGTATATATGCTCTCCCTCTGTTTCTTGCTCTATGTTAGATTGTAATATTTGATACAACTGTAGTTGTAGTTTTAATTATAATTTTGATGTAATTGTAATTACCTAATTTTCATTTTCATTATAATCCTCCTTGAGACTAATTTAGAAAAAGGCAGCATATCAAATGTTTAGAATCGTATCTACACACATCTTTTCACTCTTAACTTTGAGATGTTAAAGATCCTGCTGGACTTTTTAACCACCTATTGGTATTAATATTAGTTATAATATGTTTCTTTTTAATCTGGGAAAATCCAGAGTAGCCAGTGAGTGGACTGGAAAGGACCCCTCCCTTCCCTGGTCAGGACCACCAAAACAGGGCTTGCTCGACTCCTCCGACTGGGCCTGCAAAACAACAAAAACTAAGCTCCTCTCTACCTCTGAACTCTGCTCCAAATTCAAAGGACTGCCTCCTGAGTTGTAGAGCAAGGGAGCGGGTATATAGTATTACAAGTGGGATGGCCATTCCAGACTCCACAGGAGGAGGGTTTGAATTTGAATGGAACCTCCCATGAACCATCCCTGCTCTAACTAGAGGACTGCTACTAAACACCCAGGACTTACTGGTAACAGAACAGAGTGTCTCTTAGACATGTTAAATCAAAAGAATAACAGCTATATTACCTGTATACACCAGAGACAAATAGAAAGTTTAAATGTGAAAATATTTTCTCCAGGATTTCCTTTAATGAGGATAAGGCTCCCCAGCTGCCCTCTAACCCCCTACACAAAGGTGTGTCAGGGAGCCCTCTCTGGGAGCTGAGCAACTCTACTGACCCAGGAGAAGACTGGGAGGCCTCTGGAACAATAAAAGGAAGCCATTAAAGAGCACAAACACCTTAATAATAGAAAAAAATAGCTGAGTGTGCAAAGCAATTACACGCAGTGCTATACATCCAGGAGCAGGTGGGGAATACATCTAGCATCGCCGCCTGAGAAGCTGATCCAGTACTCATATGCTCCATTGCATCTATAGATGTATAGTTCCAATTTTTCTAATAAAGGCAGGTCTGAAAATCCATAGATGCAATGGGACAAACCCAGAACTGTATCAGCCTGTCAGGATTGACTGGGGTCATGTGGCAATCCTGTGTATCAGGTCCGGTTCTTAACTGTGCCACTGACTGTGCCCATAAAATGTGATGGCCCAGCTGCAGCCCCTTTGATTTGGCATTGCTCCTTCCCATATTGATGCTATAATGAATAGAAACAGAAGGTGATAGTGTTATTAGATAGTGCTGTACACCTGCCAAGGGGTAAAATTTGCATTTCAGTATAAAGTTGATCTTGTCTCTTTTTCAGTGTCATCAAAAGCTTTTATCACTTGATTTATATAGGCATCTCAGGATCTAAACCAGCAAACTAAGGTCCCCTACCTCTACTTCCTGTGACTTATTTCCCTAACCAATACTTCATCCTGTCACACAAGCTACTTCAGTTCAATACTCCCCTGAAACCTTAAAATTGAAGCCCCAGCAGGTTCAACAGCCATGTCTCTACCACATGCAGCATCAGGATGCATGGAATTTAGCAGGAACTGTTGAATCTGGCTTTATTTTTCCCTAATCCCTTAAACTCCATATTTCTTGCAATTCAGTCCCACTATGAGTAAGACATCTTCATGCAATCACCTTCCTAACTATTCATCACCACTGGCAGCACTCCCTCAACTATTCCATACCATCAGACTCCAGGTCTGTCACCCCTTTGAACACAATTAAAACTATAGAAAGTTACAGAAGCGTCCTGCCTTAATGACTGCTCGCCCTCTTTTTCCCTACCTGTGAGGAAAGGTCACTCCAATGCACATTGCCTACATCATGAATGGTCACCGATTTGACCCCAGACAAGATGACATTCTTGGCAATCTCAACTCCAAGCCCCTTCATCCCAGAGATAAGAACATCAGAGGAACCCATCTTCCGCATTGCCTCATGGCCAAGAACATACCTGCACAGCAAATGGAAAAGAAAAACTCCCATGATTCTCTAGTACCATAGGAAAAAGCTTCCCAGTATGTTCAGCTCTGGTCAGTAGCTCTCATGATCCCCATTCACTGACTACCATCCAAGTATGTTCAGTTCAGTTCAGGATATTGAGGTGTCTGAGGCAGAAGTGTAGCCATAAAAAGCATAGACAAAAACAACAGAGATTTAATAGAGGATATTCACAAAACTGCTATGAAAAGGGAAGTACTATTACTAAAGGATTTCAGTCTGCCAGATGTTGATTAGGACATCACGGCTGCAGTGTCTTCTCTGCAGGGACCACTGTACTTTCAACTGATAAGAGAACCCACACAGGAGGGGGAGATACTGAAGATGGTGCTTACAATAAGGGACAGTATTTCTGATGATGTAGTGGACGATCATCTGAGATCCAGTGATCACTAGATGGTGTAGGTCAGTTTCAGAGGCAGGCAGTAATGGTTCATTTTAAGCCAAGGGTCCTAGGCCAGGAAAACTAACTTTGTTAAAATGGAGGAGTACTTCAAGGAGACATTAACTGGATGGGAAAATCTAGATGGAAGTAGACAACCAACGAGAAAACCTATAAGCATATATTGTACAGGCAACTAAATCTTGTGTTAGAAAACTAAAGGGAAAAGGGTAAAAAGAGGAACTATTACTTCATCTATTACTACAGAAAACTATGGTTTTCCTTACTACTTTCATCTACTACTTTAGATGAAAAAGTAAGGAAAAAAGGTTAGAGTTCATAAACTACAAGAGATCACAGAAAGAAGACAGGCAACAATATCCGGAAAAGGTAAGAAACTGGGAAAGTAGTCAGGAGAGTGAAGATACAAATGGAAGAAAAAACAGCAAATATGGTAAACAAGGGGGGGTGGGATTGATGAGTTTTAGATATGTTAGTGTCAGAAGGAAATGCAAAAATGGCTTTGTGAAGCCCAGAAGTGAAGGGGAGAAACAGGATGATGGCAATAAGCAAAAAGCGGATTTGCTTAACAAATGTTTGGTGTTCATTGAGGAAAGGCCATGAGCAGGACCCTAGAAAACAGATACCAGTAAGATTGGAAGCACGGTAAACCTCAATTTTCAGAAAAATGCATTTGAGAGGAACTAGATAAACGTAAAGTAGATAACACAATGAGACCAGATGGGATACATCCAAGGTTTTAAAGGGAACATATTGGTTTTGGCAGCTCTGCTGGTTGACCTGCTCAATGTCTCTAGAGTCAGCAGCTGTTCCAGAAGACTGGAAACAGGCAAATGTGGTTCCTATTCACAAAAATGGAAGTAAGGAGGAAGCTGGGAATTACAGTTTGGTTAGCCTGACCTCTGTGGTGAGTAAATTAATTGAATCACTGCTAGGACAGACAACAGCATAGTTTTTAGAATACAAGAGAATACAAGATTTGAGGCGGTATTATCAATTTCTTTGACAGGGTCACCAGAGAGTTGGATCAAAGGAGAACACTAGACGTAGTTACTTGGATTTCATTAAGTCCTTTGACAGGATACCACAGAGGCAATTTATAAATAAACCGAGCTTCCTTTGTGTTGGTCCTAAAGTGACTGATCGGAGTGGGAGGCGACCAAGGGTAGTGATAAACTGAGCTCACTAAGGGGGTCATTTTCTATAGCTTTCGCACGTGAAAAGTCCCTTTTCACATGCAAGAGCTAGATTGGGGCAGAGTCAGGGTGGCACCGGGGTGGATGCGGCGAAGACATCACTGACGGCGAAAAGGTAAGGCCCCTTATCGCCACCAGTAACACGCCCAATAGCACCACCTTTCATGGTGGCGTTATTGGTTTGTGAAAGCCGACAGTGATTGCACCATGGTGGTGCAATCGCTGCCGGCTTTCGCAGGCCTGCCCCCCGCTTCGCCTCCCCCTCGCCCCCCGGTACCGTGTGATTCACTAAGGCCTGCAATTTTAGAAAATCCAGGCCTAAGAGGAAAAGGGCATTACTAGTGGACTATTGGGAAAGGTTTCTCTTTTTGTGGTTAATATCAAAATCCACAACAGGGTAGACCATCCAGGAAGGGGAGGAAACCATGAAGAGGGATCTAGTCTGGAGTCTGGAAGCTAAGATTTAATATTTAAAAATTCAGGGTGATGTATTTGGGCTGCAAAATCCCATGGGAGCAGTAGAGTCTAAGAGTTGAAATTTTTCCATGCATGAAACAAGAGCGGATCTAGGAGTGATTGTATCTGATAAAGAGAGAGGAACAGTCAACAGAAAAAAAGCGTGATATTGCTCCTCTACAAGACCCTGGAGAGACTTCACTTAGATATTGTGTATGGTTCTAGAGACTGCACCTTCAAAGGGATATAAACAGAGTGGAGTCAGTCCTGAAGATGGCTACTAAAATGGTCAGTGATCTTCATTGTAAAGCTTAAAGGGGCAGACAAAGATCTAAACATAAATAACCTAGAGGAAAGGCAAGAGAGGGGAGATATGATAGAGTCATTTAAAAACCTCAGAGATATCAATGCACAGGACGTGGGTCTCTTTAAATGGAAAGGTGACTCTGGAATGAGGGGTTATGGTATGAGAATGAAAGGAGGGTAGAAACAGGAGTAATCTAAGGAAATAGTTCTTTACAAAATGCTTTAAGGATATATGGAATAGATTCCTAATGGAGGTGGAGGAGACTATTGTAAGAGAGAGAGACTTGTTTGTCGCCAGTCCCATATTATGGAACTCGTTACACCTTTGCCTTTTTGAATGACTGAATGTATAAAATCTTTTAAAAATCAGCTGAAGATACATTAATTTTGTCAGGCATTTAATGGTAGAGGGTCACTATTGTTACCTTCTTTTGAGGGCAGATCAGTAATTCTGATTATTTCTGTTTTATTTTATGTTTTATGCATTTGTTCTTGTGTATGTGAATGATGTAAGCCACCTAGGGTTGTGTATAGGTGGCATATAAATCTCGAAATAAAAAAATGACAGTAACTGAATTCAAGAAAGCATGGGGCAAGTACAGGTGATTTCTGAGAGAGTGTTAGAAATTTTATAGTGGAACAGTTGTGTGGATAGGCAGACTAGATATCGTACATTCTTTTTCTGCAGTCATATTTGTGTTTCTATGTTTCTTATTCTTGGTGGCTATGGAAATAAGGAACAAAGCTGGAGAAAAAACCCCACCACTTCGTCACATGCTATCTACAAATCCCTTCTCAACACATACAGAAACGCCATCCTTAGAACCAAGAAAGATTTCTACGCAAAAAAAGTCCACAACTTCATTTTTGACTCAAAGGCACTTTTTTCCTACGTCTCTTCACTTATCAAACCATCTCCTCCCACCATCCCAGACCACCAAGCACTCAAAGCCAATGAACTCGCCAATTATTTCAAGACAAAAATCTCCAACCTTACCTATTCTCTCACAACCAACAGCCTCCCCCCAATACACCATCTCATAACCCTGCCTCTACAAAACTCTAGTCTAGAGTCATTTGAGCTCACCTCTTCTCTTGAGATAGAAAATACCCTCAAGAAACTCAAAACATCCTCCCACCCATCAGACCCATTACCGACAAACCTGCTCATCGCCATCCCGAACACCATTTCAAAACCAATTTCTGAAATTATTAATACCTCTCTATCTCAAGGCTTAGTACCTAACCAGCTAAAACTGGCAATCCTCAAACCTCTGCTAAAAAAAAACAAATGCCTCTCCATCGGATCCAGCTAACTTCCGACCAATCGCAAAATTACCTCTCATTGCCAAATTGATGGAAAAAATTGTCAACAAGCAACTGTCAGAATACCTGGAAGATCATAACATTCTCTCTCCGGCTCAGTACGGCTTTCGCAAATCCCTAAACACCGAATCACTCCTACTATCACTCACGGACACCATCCTCTTAAACCTGGAGAAAAAACAATCCTACCTGCTTGTTCTTTTGGTAAAACACACAATACTTATAGACCAAATAGCCAACATGGGCATCAAAGGCTCAGCTCTCAGTTGGTTTCAGTCCTTCCTGAGCAACAGGTTCTATAAAGTCAGGATAAACAACAAGGAATCTCATCCCGTCCTTACAGACCAAGGAGTCCCTCAAGGATCTTCACTTTCACCCACCCTCTTCAATATCTACCTCCTCCCTCTCTGCCACCTACTCACAAACCTTAAGCTCACCCATTACCTCTATGCAGATGACATACAAATCCTCATCCTGATCACAGAATTCCTTCAAAACACTATTACCTACTGGAATGACTGCCTTCAGCCAATTAAAGACCTACTCTCTAGCCTCAACTTAGTTCTGAATGCCAATAAAACAGAAATGCTCATTATCTCCCATGACCACCCCCCACCACCACCACCATCTCCTCCTCATCAAGCTCCTCTCAATCAACAAGCTTAAACATCAATTTCTCACCTGATGTCAGGGATCTAGGAGCCTGGCTGGACAACAATCTAAACCTAAAAAAGTTTATAAACACTACCACAAAGGACTGCTTTTACAAACTGCAAGTCCTCAGAAAGCTAAAACCCCTCCTTCACTTCAATGACTTCCGGCTAGTACTTCAATCCATCATACTAAGATCGATTATTGCAACTCCCTTCTACCCGCCGCCCCACAAATACTATCAAACCCTTACAGATGGTTCAGAACGCCGCCACCAGAATCCTCACAAACTCCAACAAAAGAGAACATATCACCCCTATCCTCCGTAACCTTCACTGGCTTCCTATCAAACACAGGATCCTCTTTAAAGTTCTCACAATCGTTCACAAAGCAACACACATCCTCGCTCCCATCATGTTAAGCACACAACTTCAACCCCATACATCTTCCAGACCCATTAGAAGCGCATACAAAGGCACTCTGTATGCCCCGCCCGCAAAAACATCACTAAGGAAACGAGCACTATCTTCAGCAGACCCCCACCAATGGAATGCACTCCCCCAAGATCTACGACTTGAACCAAGTCATCAGGAGTTAAAAAAAAACAAAAAACGAAAAACATGGCTCTTCTGCCAAGCCTTCCCAGACACTTAATGCTGCCTAGATGCTATAATAAACTCAATCATGGGCTTCTTCGTTGAGATTCTTATTCTGACTCTCTTGATTCTTATTCTGACTCTCTTGATTGGTCGCTGCTCCTTGTCCGTCTTCCCCTCCCCTTCTTCTAATTTGAAAACTCTTTTAGGCAGCTCCCAGGACTAATGCCTATAACAGATTTCAGCTCGGAGTTGATCTATTCAAGTTTTTGTACTCACATACTATATATTCCGTAGTCATTCACCTTGACCTGTTCCCTTGTTCCCCCATTAAAGATACTGCGCTCAATTGTTTTTTGTAACTGTACTATGATACTGGGTTCAAATGTTTCTTGTAATCTGTACTATGTTCAATTTGTTCTATTGTTCTATGTAAAGCCTCCCTTTTTTGGGCGTTTCACTGTTTTATGTAAACCGGAGTGATTTGTATTTCATACAAGAACCTCGGTATAGAAAAATAAAATAAATAAATAAATATTTGACTTTTCTACCTCTTTGGAGGCCACTAATGGACATATAGATGTGTTGCAATCAATTTCTATCAGTCAAGGCCAGAGAATTGAAAGTTTAGGGTCTCAAAATAATTATTTTAACGTCTTTAAGGTGGCTTCTATTAAAGATAATCTGTCAACACATAGGAGGCTTGAGATTTTGGAAAACAAAGGTAGAGCATTAAACTAGCATTTTTTCCAACTTTCCCAGGTCTCCTCTCCTTTCTCCCTCAGAACTAGTTAAAAAAAAAACTTTAAGGAGGGTTTAGGGATCTCGGATGAATCCCTCCCCTCAGTAACTAGAATGTATTTGCCTTTTAAAAGTAGGAGTCTGAGAGGAGACTGGTGAATCAGCTTTAAATGTTGGATTGAATTTGACAGATTTTTGGAGCATTCCACAAATTTTATTGAAGACCATGACACTTACTGGTTACTTGTTCTGCTGAGGAGGAAAAAAATCTTGTTTTGCGATTTTTTTTTTTTTTTTTTTTTTTTTAACAGACAATATATATTTAAGGGTTATAAGGTTTGAGACTTTCCTGATGTATGTAAGTAGACCCAGGTGAGGAGGAAAACTTTCCTCCAGCTTAGAGATGCTACAATGGGTATTGAGGGTACTTTTTCTGCAAAATGTGAGGTTCGTTATTTTGGCAATACCTTTGTGCACTTTGAACCCTCTCAGTTAAAGGCTTTTATTGATAGATAACAGGTCTTTTCAAGTTATAGCTTCTGCCCCGTCCCTTTGTAAGCACAAACGCAAGGGTAAGGTCCGGGTGTACCCAGCAGAACCCGGTCCGTCTACGGAGCAGAGGTTAATACCTCAATATGCCGTTCCAATACAAACAACACCGGGGTTAAGCCCCATTGACAGAGCAAGGGGAGGAAACTTACTCTCGTCGGGGGATGTTACTCTGTCCCCGCCGGACCCCAGACCACCTCCACTGGCTTCCTCTCCGGGAACTTCGGGGAATGTTCAGGCAGGAGGCGGGACACCCAAAGGTCCTGACCATGCTGGGATCTCCGTCGCTAACCTGGAAGTGTCTGTGGAGCTTGGAGACCTGTTACCCTGAGACCCTGCGAGTGGAGGGACGACTGGAAGCCCAGGGAACCTCGTAGTGGAGGAAGGGGTACAAGGAGGCTCCCTGGAACATCTAGCGACCAGACCGAGGATTTTATCAAACCGGAGGTGGTGACAATGGACTCGCTATGGGAGTTCATGGCAGGTATGTCTAAACTGCTACGGGAACAGGCTAAGTGTGTTGGTAATGTTGAGAAGAAATTGGATTTAATGAGAAAAGAAGATTGTACGGTTATACAACAACAGACACAAATGGAGGAAGTAATAAAGCAAGATCTTAAGAGTGTTCAAGATATTACTGGAGGTCTGGCTCATGAAAATGTTACTCTATCATGTAGACTGGAAGCAGTGGAAAATTATTTAAGGCACCTAAATATTAGAATCTTGAATTTTCCCAAGATAATGGGAGAAATACCGCTGCTTACACTGAGGAGATATTTAAAAGATGTCTTAAAGATTCAAGAGGAAAAAATACCTCCCTTCAAAAAGATAAATTTCCTGGTCCAGAGAATGGTTTCAACTCCACAAAGAGGAGAGACAGATTCCCAATTTCTTAATTTGACTCATTACTTGGAGACCTCTGATTTGGAGGTGGTGGATAGAGCTGAATTGTTTATTTCCTGCTATTCTGAGCAAGATCTTTCCTTAATTATGAAAGCATACTTTAAAAATTTGAATGCTCTATTTCATGATCAGAAAGTACGTCTGTTTCCAGATCTAGCCAGACCAACTCAAAATAGGCGTAAAGAGTTTTTGTCACTGAAGCCTGATGTAATAGCAACAGGGGCGAAATTTTTACTTCGCTACCCATGTCGCTGTATTATAAAGATGTCTAACAATACCTTTGTCCTTTTCATCCCAGATCATTTAAAACAATTCCTAGATGGCAGAAGACATAACAGTGCCACTGATAGAACTGGGGTATAAAGTTAAATAATGTATTGTTGTCGCCTCAATTTTTCTTTGTGAGATATTCTTTAAATTCCTCAAATATAGAAATTACTCCCCCCCCCCCCCCATTTCTTCATTATGGTGTGATAGTAACATAAGGGATTATATGATTGTATCTCCTGAAGCTTGTTTGTTTTTGTGACTTAAAAATATTACTTGTTACTATTGTAACCGTATATCTAACAAAGTTTGTTCTTTGTTTAATTATTGTAAAATTCAGAAATTAAAAAAAAAAAAAAAAGAGTCTGCATAGATATGGCATTTGCTGAAGAACTACCCAAGAAAGAAAATATAAACAGAAAATAACTTACAGCTGTCGGGAGTACAATCCCTCATCGATATCCAGACTGTCCGAGTTGGCCATCCTCCTGTTAACAAAAACCACACAAAGATAGCACAGGAAATTCTTGCATATGATGGGCCCTATAACAAAGGCGAGCAGAGCCTGGTGGTAGACGGAATTAGAAATTGGTTAAGTGATAAACAGAGGGTGGTGGTAAATGGAATTCATTCGAAGGAGAGAAAGGTGATTAGTGGAGGACCTCAGGGATTGATCCTAGGGCTGATTCTCTTCAATATCTTTGTGAGTGGCATCGTGGAGGAGTTAGAAGGAAAAGTTGGTCATCCGTGAAGAGACATTGGTATCCACTCTGTTGCAGATCTTAATGTGGGAGTAGACACAGAATGAAAAGTGATCTAAGAAAGCTCAAGGAAGGATCAAATACTTGGCAGTTAAGATTCAATATAAAAATGTGTAGAGTCATGCATTTAGGATGCAGAAATTTGAAGGAGCAGCACATGATGAGGGGTGAAAAACCAGGAGAGGGCCCTCAGGATGATAGTGTCTGATGATCTCACGGTGGCTTTCCCCCATGGTCTATTTTAAAAGCTGTTCTATTTCCTTTTTAAGCACCAGTAGTCTGATTTCATTCTAGGTAGAAAGAGGGAAGTAATATTACCTCCTGTACAGGTCTCAGGTGAGATCCCAAATTGAGTTGTGTGTGCAGTGTTAGAGTCCACATCTACAAAAGGACATGGAAATAGGACAGCAGAAAAAGGCAATATGCCTACGCTTATCTCTATAAGCCCTACCACTCCCTCCAAGATTCCATGTGCTTGTCCCATTCTATCTTGAATTCAGATATTGTCCTCGTCTCCACCAGCTCCACAGGGGATCTGTTTCATGCATTCACCAACCTTTCTGTAAAGAAATATTTCCTTAGATTACCCGAGTCTACTCCTTTCACCATCATCCCATGAACCCTCTGTCCAGAGCTTCCTTTCCATTGAAAAAAAGCCTACCTCCTGTGCACCAATATCTTGGAGGTTTTAAAATTCTCTATTATATCTCACCAATCTGCCTTTCCTTTAGGCTATAAATATTTAGACCTTTAAGTCTGTACTCATATGTTTTACAGTGAAGACCACTGACCATTTTATTAGCCCTGCTTTTGGACCAACTCCATCTGGTTTATATCCTTTTGAAGGTGCGGTCTCCCAAATTGTAAACTTTTCTTTAAATAAGTTCTCACCAGGGACTTATATGGGACAATATCACCTTTTATTTCTGATCATTCCTCTCTCTATACACCCAAGGATCTTTTTGGCTTTTGCCATTGCCCTTTCCATCAGTTTGGCCACCTTGAGATCATTAAACATGATCTCCCACAAATCCTGCTCTTGTTTTGTGCTTAGATCTTAACCCCCTATACTGTATTGCTCCCTTGAGTTTTTGCATCTCAGATGCATGGCACAGCATTTTTTTTTTTAGCATTAAATCTTAGCTGTCAAATTCTAACTAGAAGCAGGCAGGTCTGGTTTTCAGGATATCCATAATGAATATGCATGGGATGTATTTGCATGCACTGCCTCCACTGTATGCAAATATATATCAGGCATATTTCATTGTGGATATCCTGAAAACCAGACCTGTTTGTGGCACTCGAGGACTGGAGTTGCCTACCCCTGCTCTAGACTATTTCTTCAATCTTCACTAGATACTGCCTCATGCTTTCCACACCTTTCTGGGTGTCTATCTTGTTACACATTTTGGTATCATTGTAAACTGACATCTTTCACAATAGTCCTTCCTCAGTATCAGTTATGAACCTGTTGAAAAGAACCAGTCTAAGGATTGATCCCTGCAGAACACCAATAGTAACATTCTTCCCCTCAGTATGAACTCCATTTACCACTACCCTTTGTCACATCTCAGTCAACAAATTTATAACCCAGTGACTTTAGGGTCCATACCTACGGCATTCTGTTTATTTGTAGGTCGCCTATGTGGAACCATGTCAAAACACCTTACTAAAATCCAAGGACATTTCATCTAGCACTCTCCCCGATCCAAATCTTATCCCCAATAAAAGAAATTGATCAGATTAATTTGACAAGACCTACCTCTGGTACTAACCATGTTTCCTTGAATGTTGTAATCCATGTAAGGTTTCCTTCCGAAACCGAGAAACCTTTAGCGCAACGTTCACCTTTTTAAAATCTAGGATGGGACAGAATTGGCCCTCCTTCTTGGGGAATAGCGACCCATCTCTTGCTTTCCCAGGGGGACAGGCACGATGGCCCCAAGCGTGCAAAGACAAGCAATGGTTCCTGCACCACCAGCTTCTTTTCTCGATAAGTGCAGGGGGAGACGAGAACCAATCTCTTAATGGCCGAGCAAATTCTAAAGCATAGGCTTGACTTATCACGCTGAGGACCCACTGGTCGAAGAACAGAGCCAGCCAGCCAGCCCCCTATTACTGGAACAGAGGAGTGGACCAGCTTCACTTCATTGTGCAGGTTTGGCTCCACCTCCACCGATGGAAGAGCCATCTCTGCTCGACCTACAACCTCAAAAGGACTGGCTCAAGATGGTTGTCTGCCAGAGGACTGCCTCTGAGTCCTCCCTGACGCCCTCATGGGCCGAAACAGTCGATTAGCTCTGAAGCGGGAACAGGAAGGAAGAGAGCCTTTTGCCTTTGGTTTATCTTCCGGCAGTTTATGGATCTTATTCTCCCCGAGAACCTTAATCATCTCTTCCAAGTCTTTACCAAAGAGTAATTTCCCTTTGAAGGGCAAAGCCCCCAACTGGGACTTAGATGAAATATTGACTGTCCAGTTCCTCAACCAGAGGAGTCGCCGAGCCAAAACTGCAGACATCATGGTTCTGGAGGAAGTTCTGACAAGATTGTATAAGGCATCCACACTGTATGCTACAACAGATTCTAGACGCGCTGCTTGTCTGGTCTCAGATTCCGATAAGGACCTGTCTGCTTGTAACTGTTGTACCCAGCTAAGTCGGCCCTCAACATAAAACTGCTACACACAGCATTCTCTATTTCCACCCCCCTCTTTTTTTTTTTCAGACTGCAAGGATTGCACCTCTACCATCTGTTGGAGACAGAGAAATACTGGAGGACTGCAGGTGGTACTTTGGATTATATGCCAGTGCAACTTTCTCTGTCTGCTGAAGGGGAGGCATAATCCCAGGAGTCTGGACTGATCCGGGTATGAACAGGAAATCTCGATTTCCAGTCACCCTGAGATTGTTGAGGATTAGGGGGCTAGGGGAGCGCACAAATGTTTTCCCCTCTCTCACACATTTGCATGTCCATTCTCTCACACATATACTGTCAAATACATGCTCTTATACACACCCACAATCTCTCTCTCAGACACTGAAACACTCTCAGACTCTAAGACATTCTCTTTCCCCTCAGCCCCCCCCCCCCCCCCCCAAATTCTCTCAAAAACACACACGCTCTTACTTTCACCGGCTCCCTCACATACACACACAAACACCCCCCCCTCCCAGACAAGCTCCCAGTCATTCTCTCTCACACAAACAGTCCCCCCAGGTAGGCACCAATTTATTCTCTTACACACACACACATACACACCCAGGCAAGCACCCATTCTCACACAGACAGATCCCCAGGAAAGGCGCCCATTCTCACACAGATAGACCCCCAGGGAAGGCACCCCTTCATTCATACATACACCCCAGTCTGAATCCTATTCATACACATGCACAAACTGAAGACAGACCCTCTTTCTTTCTTTTGCCTGCAACCACGGAGCCTCTCTTGCTCCTCTGCTGCCACTGTCACTGCTGCTGCATGGCTATGAGGGAGTCGCAGATTGCTGCTACTGGCACTGAAGCCCATTCTGCTGCATCCTTTGTGCAGGCCCCCGGTATTAAAAATTTGTGGGGCTTCCAGTTCCTCCATGCTAATATTGTACACTGCAAGATAGGCATAAAGAAAGTGCTACCTTTGCACATTCCCAAAGATAACATATGCCAAGCACTAAAAATTAAAAAGATTATTTATTTATTTATTTTTACTTTTGCTGTCTGATCTTAGTTTTCTAATCAGTCAGAGGCTTTTTTTTTTCTACCTTCCCTTTATTGGTCTTTTGCCACATGCCAATTCCTTTTACAGGGTCTTTTTTTTTCTTCTCTATCCATCTGTCTTCTTCCCTCACACACTTAGGTTCTCATTCTCACATGCTATCTCTCTCTCACACAAAACTAAGACTCATTCTCAGCACTGTCTCTCACTCTCTCTCTCACACACACAGGCTCTCTCACTTGCTGTCTCACACAAACATACAGGCTCTCTCTCTCTCTCACATGCTGTCACACACACACATATACATACACAGGCTCTCACATGCTGTTTCTTGGATCCTACAGGTTCTTACTCCCACAGTCTCCCTCAACTCAGTCTCCCTCAACTCACTCTCACACACACATATTCTACAGGGCCACAGCCTCTCTCTCACCTCTGGGCCTCCTCTTCACAGGTCGCGATAGGATGGGCTCTGCAGTGGCCCTGATCTTCTCGGGTTGCCACAAGGTGGATCCGTGGCGTCCTGCTACCAGGCCTCCTCTTCTCGAGCCGCTGCGTGGTGGGATCTGTGGCGGCGCTCCCACCAGGCCTTCTCTTCTCAGCCACTGCGAGATGGAATCCGTAGTGGCCTTGCCACAAATGCTGCTCCCCTTCTGCACACAGCGGATGCTCCTCCTCCTCATGCAGCTCTGGCAAGTTTTTTCTTCCGAGGTCAAACAGGCAGGAAGGAGAAGGAGCACCTGGATGTGCCTTTTTCTTCGGGCCATGGTGGGATGAGCTTCACCACGGCCCTGTCGATCTTCCTGCTGTGTGACCCCTGATCAGGAACCAGGAACGCAGGAGAATCACCAGGAGGCAACGAAGTACACGACCAGCATGGAGACCTGTTGCAAAGGAGACTATCAGGAGCAGAGCCCAGCCTTAAGTAATGGAGCTTTGGCGACGTCATCATCCAGGACTGTGGCCAAGTTCCCGCCGCGGGTCCTTCATAAGCAACAGTGATGCGCGCGTGCCTAGGGAGCAGCGTGATGCTGAATGGCAGCATCTCTCTGCGGACCATGCGGAGAGGCCCGTTGCGGAGCACAGAGGCCAGTAGCAGAAGCTGGAGCACCAGGGGTGGCCAGAGGACGGAGCTGGCCGCCCACCACCGCCAGAGATGTGGAACTAGATGCTGGATTTGGCAAAGAGGTGAGAGGGCTGGACCGTGGGTCTGCCACTGCCAGTACACATATATCCCTGTGCCTGGGGGCATTGCCCCCCCAGTATGCCACTGCAGGCTCCTTTTTCTGTTGCTGGTTGGATCGGGTCCACCAGTGGCAACACGGGCCTCTCCTTGCTCCTGCACTGCCCCATCAGGTGTGCCGCCCTTTGCAATTGCACGGTCTGCACATCCAGTGGCACCAGCCCTGGACTGAGATCTCATTAGATTTTGCCTGCCTGTGATGTCAGTGCGCTAAGGAAGAGCACCACTCTTCTTGAGAGGGGTTTGTGTGTTAACAAAACTCTCGTGCCCATGTGACAAAGGAGTCAAGAATCAACCTTAGCTCGGGGCTGAGGGAGCAAGGGTCCTCTTATGGAGGGTACTTGAGAGGCCTTATCCCCTCCCAGGGATGGCCTGGAGAGTGAGGAGAGGATTCAAAGCACTGGAGACCTGTCGGAATGGAGGAGAAGGATTTGAAGAGATTTATTTCTTTAAAATTATTTGTATACCGCTTATTCAATGGATGTTAGGTCTAAGAGGTTTACATATTAAAAACATATATAATTGATTACAATTTGAGAGATTCTTCTGACAAAGTGGTCTCTATCCTCAAAGTCTCATGCCTCAAATCGGTTAGTCTATAAGGTGCCACCCGTCTCTTGTCATTTATGCTATACCATATTAACACGGCTACCCCTCCAAAAGGTGTGTACAGCTTTCTCATTACATCCTTATCACAAGTCAGTGACTGAAGGGTGCTCAGCTGATCTGCACATACCTGAGAGTACTCAAGAGGAAAAGCAAAAGCACAGATTCAGACACTGATAAATAAGGAACTGATTCAGCAGAAATAAGTTTTCAGAAAGAAAGAACAGAAAGTAAAGTGCTTATAAAAGCAAATTTTTAATCCTGACTTTTACATTGTCAGTATCTTAAGAGTCCAATCCTGATTTTACAATTAATCTCCAAAAGCATTTAAAATTTGAGCAAGAAAGAAAGGGAATTGAAAATTGGGATTAGATTAGGGACACTGAAAGAGTTTGTTAATGAAAAGCCAGGAACAAGGAAAGGAAAAGATTTTTTTTTTTTTTTTTTTTTAATTACACCTTCAAAAATCGAGAACAGAGGAAGATGACATCACAAAACTGCAGCAGAGAAACACTTCAGCTCCAGGGTTATTAAACTGCCCTAAATCCCTCTATTCCACAATGCTAATAGTACAAACTGCAGCTGAGCTGCCTGTAGATAATACAGTTAGAGCTGACAGCTTTCAGACCTATCTGGCTAGTCTTTCACTGAAGAATTTACAGAACCATTCGCGGTCAGTGATTCTTGTGCCCGATATCAGTACCATCCATCTCCTCCTTACTTCATGCAAATCTGTAAAGCACCCCCCAACTCACCTTCCCTAGGATCCAGGCTCAGTAAAGCCAGTACTTCTGTTCCAGCTGTGAGCTGCAGTCAGTCCTCTTCTATTGCTTTCAGTTTCTCTGCTGCCTCTGCACCTTCCTGGTTCCGCCTTTTAAAGGCACAGGCTTCAAAATCAGAATGTGAAAACAGGCAGGCTGTACTACCCTTAACATGGGAAATCTTATCGGTACATAATGTGCATGAAAAAGCAATCTTAACTCCAGGTCATAGTAACATAATAAATGACAGCAGATAAAAGCCCAAATGGTATGTCCAGTCTGCCCAGCAAATTGCTTGGGTGCAGGGGCAGACTGCAGGAAAATATCAGTCCAGGGGATTTTTTCAAAACCGGCACTCAGGGTATCTGACTCCCTTGTGCACTCTCTCTGCAGCACATGCATCAAATCGCCAAGTCCACTCTGAAACCTGGCAGAATTAAGTCCAAATATCTCCAAAATAAATTTCACATTTTTCCTAAATAACTAAGAAATAGAGCATACTCTAGACCAGCAGCGAGGTAATCAAATTTGCAGATGATACAAAATTGTTCAGAGTAGTTAAATCACAAGCAGATTGTGATAAATTGCAGGAAGACCTTGTGAGACTGGAAAATTGGGCATCCAGATGGCAGATGAAATTTAATGTGGATAAGGGCAAGGTGATGCATATAGGGAAAAATAACCCATGCTATAGTTACACAATGTTAGGTTCTATATAAATATTTGCTACCACCCAAGAAAGATCTAGGTGTCATAGTGGATAACACATTGAAATCATTGGTTCAGTGTGCTGCGGCAGTCAAAAAAGCAAACAGAATGTTGGGAATTATTAGAAAGGGAATGGTGAATAAAACGGAAAATGTCATAATGCCTCTGTATCGCTCCATGGTGAGACCGCACCTTGAACACTGTGTACAATTCTGGTCGCTGCATCCCAGCAGCTCCCTTCATTGTCAGAAAGGCCTTGTGCATTAATAGCACAAACTCTGCCTAAAAGGCCTCCTCAGAGTCACAGCACCCTCTGAGTCCTCCCCGGCACTAGCTCGATCAGGCACAGCCGGTGACCAGGCAGGAGAAGCAGGCTCTCGCCCTGCCTCCTGTGAAGCGGGTTAAGAAAATAAAGAGGAAGGCGATCTATAAAAGCCGTTGGGGCAACAAAAAGGATAGATGCCAAAGAATGTCCGTCAAGATGCTTTATTAAGTGATAACCAATCCAATAAAAATGCCCGATTCAGCTTCTTTTGTTTAGCAGCACTTCTTTTTCACTTTTCTGTTTCCTTTAGTCATCATCTTGGTTCGTGCAATACCATCTATCCTTACACAAAGTATAGTTTGATTATTTCACACTAAAATATATAAAAATATTTTAAAAAAATGTTCTTTTGGTCTGTTGGAGTTGTACTGTAATTCAGCAGCATGCATTTTACCACCATATTAATTATGAAGAATACATTTGTGCTTTAACTATTTGCTATTATGTTGCTACAGCTTGTCAAAATTCCTCAGCATAAGGCAATCTCAAATCCATAAGAGATATTACATAAACAGGTAAAATCATCCACTCTCTCACAACATTCAAAATTAAGTTCTCCATTGCTGTGATATTCATTTCTACATGTATATGTAATCATGTTCATTTATTTTTGTTACTATTGCTGTGTCTCATTTTATATGTTTTAAAGATACATACATTTTTGTTACCATTTTATTAGTCATATTATTTTATATAATTTTTGTTAGTCATGTATGTCTTGTATTTTTTATTTGTCTATTGTAGCCCGAGGCAGCCCCCGTGTGGGGGCGAAACTCGGCCTGAGTCTGGCGTTTTTATTGGATTGGTTATCACTTAATAAAGCATCCTGTGAAGCAGGAAAGGATTCCAGGATGGCCACCTTTCCCATGCTGCAGAGGGAGCTGTCTTTACAAACCCAGTGGGACAGGATGTCCTCCCTTCAGTGATCACTGGTGCAGCACTCAAACTGCCTTCCCCACTGGCCCTGCATCTGCCGTACAGCCTAGATGCAGACACCTGGAATTTGAGTAGTAGTGGCAAGAAATGCTGTAGAGCCAGCTGTACTGCTCTGGTCTCCAACCTGTTGATGGACCATCGTGCCTGCGAGGGGGTCCAACGGTCCTGAGCCAACCTCGACTGGCACACTGCTCCCCAACCGGAGAGGCTGGCATCCGTCGTTACCACAATCCACTGGGGGTTCCCGAGGCAGACCCCCTTCAATAGATGATCCGGATTGAGCCACCAAGACAGACTGGACCGGGCCGGTTCGAGCAGAGGCAGGGGGAGCTGATACTCCTCCAACTTGGGATCCCAACGCGAGAGCAGAGCCCTCTGCAATGGTCTTAAATGTGCAAAGGCCCAAGGGACTAACTCCAGGGTAGACGCCATATATCCAAGAACCTGCAAATAATCCCATACCACTGGGGAGGAGAGGGAGAGAAGACGCCGAACCTGGAACATCAACCGGTCCATGCGCTCAATGGGTAGGGAGACTCTGCCCATCAGCGTATCGAATCAAGCCCCCAGGAACTCTATCACCTGGGTGGGTATCAGCTGGCTCTTGGCATAGTTGACAACCTAGCCCAGAGACTGCAGCCGACTCACAATCGAACGAACCGCCATGCGACAGAGATGCTCCCATTTCGCCCAAATGAGCAAATCGTCCAGGTACGGATGTACTAAAATTCCTTCCCGACACAAGCTCACCGGCACAACCACTTTGGTGAATACGCGAGGGGCGGTCGCCAGGCCAAAGGGCAGGGCACGAAACTGGTAGTGCTGCCCCAGAACCATGAACCTGAGAAATCGCTGGTGGTGCTCCTGTATCCCTATGTGAAGATATGCCTCCGTCAGATCCAAAGAAGCCAAAAATTCTCCTTTGTGCACCGCCGCAATCACCGACCGCAATGTTTCCATGCGAAAGCGAGGCACTTGCAAGGCTTTGTTGACCTGCTTTAGGTCCAGGATGGGGCGGAAGGACCCATCCTTCTTCGGTATCACAAAATAGATGGAATATCGACCGGTCCGGTGCTCTGACGGAGGAACCGGCGTAATGGCTCCCAGGGCCCTCAAGCGCTCCAGCGTCTGAAGAACCACCTGCTGCTTGCGTGGAGGCCCGCAAGGTGACACCAGGAAGAGATCCCGGAGGGGACGAGCAAAATCCAAAGCGTAGCCGCGACTTATAATATCTAGTACCCACTGATCAGAAGTAATTCGGACCCATTCCTCGTAGAAGTGGGATAGTGGGCCTCCGATGTTCGGAACGGAGGAATGGGTCGGCATCCCTTCATTGGGCAGGCTTACTGTTGTTGGCAAAGGCATGGGCTCCCGCTCGCTGAGGCCGACTGCCTCAAAAGGAAGATGGCCAAGACTGCGCTCTTGAAGCCGACTGGCAAGGGGTATAGCTCGAAGCCCCCCTATTGGACCAAAAACGCTGCTGCCCCCTGAAACGGCCACAGTAGCTACCAGTAGAGCGGGCTGCCCTAGGCCTGTCCTCCGGCAACCTGTACACCTTGTTGTCCCCCAAGGCCTTAATAAGCTGTTCCAGCTCCTCCCCAAACAATAACTTACCATGAAAAGGGAAGGATCCGAGCTGAGATTTGGAGGAGGCATCTGCAGACCAGTTCCAGAGCCACAGCAGGCGACGCGCAGATACAGCCAACGACATAGTTCGTGCCGAAGTCCAAAGGAGATCGTAGAGGGCATCAGCCGTATAGGCGACAGATGATTCCATGCGGGCCGCCTGTTCAGCCTCCCCAGGAGGAAGATCTTGGGCCGTCAACATTTGCTGCACCCACCGAAGCAAGGCCCGCTGTATAAGGCTACTGCACTGAAGCAACACCTCCAACTTCCTATCCTGAAGGTCCTTCAACGCTGTGCCTCCAGTCACCGGGATAGTAGTATGCTTGGCTACAGCCATGACTGCAGAATCCACCTTAGGGACCTTAAGGAGGTCGAGTGTCTCTACCGGGAGGGGATACAACTTTTCCATAGCTCTGGTGACCCTCAAGGAAGCCTCCGGGGCCTCCCACTCCCGTGACACAATCTGCGACAGCTTTGGGTGAAAAGGGAAGGTCTGCGGCGGATCTCGAAGCCCCGCTAACGCCGCATCACCCGTAGATACCTCCTAAGCATCCTGGGACAGTGGAAACTCCAGCTCCTGTAACATATGTAAAATTAAGTGGTCCAGCTCCTCCTTACGGAACAGCCGCAGGACCTGCGGATCATTCCCCTCCACCGGCGTAACTACATTGTCCTTGTCGTCCAAGGAGAAGGGATCCTGCGGAACCGGATCCACTGGATTGGGTAACCTACCCGGAAATGTATCCACCAAGCCCCTCGGGGCCTTGCCTGGGAGGGGAGACTGAGTATCCCACTCAGACTCTGCTTCCAGAAAAGCTGTGTGCATTAATAAAACAAATAGACGAAAAAGGCGGCACCCCCCCCCGATGCCTTGCCTGAAAGAGGAGCTGGCTCTGCCAGTAAGCCACGCTCCCTCCTCCGAGTCATCAGCATCGGAGGCAGACAAGATGGCCACCACTCCCGTGCTAATCGGGAGCGAGCTCGGCCCCTGCCTCCCGGCTTTCTCACGGTCTCCTGCGCCGCGAAACCGGCGCCCCCCGTGGCAAATCGGCACACTGCGAAGGCCCCTCGCCCCCGGGAAGGCACTGGGAGCAGAGGCCTTTGCGGGAGAGCTGGAGCCCCGGCTCTCCACAGGAGCTGCATGCTGTCCCCCGAGGCATGGTCTGCAGCCGGGTGGAGAGCTCCACCCCCTCCGGAGGCCCAGGAGTGATGGCAGGCGCGGCTGAGTACAGAAGGACAGCTCCAGGCAAGTTAAGCCCTTTATCTTTCTATTATCTATATATCTTATTTTTTTAATTTTATTTTTAAAACTCAGCTCATAGGGGACGGCGGGGAGGGGGGGTGTGTGGCCACAGGAATATAGCATCTCTGAGGGAGGAGGAGAGTGACCGGCCCACCGGTAAATACTCCCCCTCCACTCACCGGGCCAGAAGCAAAAATCTCCGGGAAAAGCAAGCAGGACCAAGCCCTGCCGAGCCTACCTACAGAGGGCTGCTTCGATCTCTCACACCCTGTTCTATTTTTTTTTTTTTTTTTTTTTTAAATGACCCAGTCACAGGTGCCAAAACTGCATTAAAGCTTTCCCTTTTTTTTTTTTTTTTTAATTTCAAACCTGGTGGGGCAAGGCCCCAAGGGAACCAAGACCAGGACCGCAGAGTATGTCTCTCATCTGCTAGAATCAGAGAAAATACTGAGGGATCACAGGTGGCACCCCGGGTTATATGGGTGGTGCTTTTCAGTTTTCTCTGACTCCATCTGCTGGAAGGGAGGCATAACCCAGCAGTCTGGACTGATCCTGGTACGTACAGGGAACTCTACCATTTGCTGGAAACAGAGACATACTGAGGAAGTGCAGGTGGCAGGCTAACATAAGTAGTGCAGTGTTAGTAAAGCTTTTCTTCTCTGTCTGTCTGCTGGTAGGGGTGCAAAACCCATGTATCTGGACTGATCTGGGGTATGAACAGGATCTGGGCTTCAAATACGATGTCCATACTTTATGCAAATTTTAAACTCTGTGACCACTCCCTTTTATTTTTTTCTAATATCTTCATATATGTCTCCCTTTTTAAAATTAAATGCTTCTACAGTACTTTTACTTGATGTTCTTCCTTCAATAATGTCAAATTTACATAGTAATGAATGCAGAAAAAGACCAAATTGTCCATCCAGTTTGCCCAGCAAGTTTCTTATGGTAGTAACCGCTGCTCCACGCAGGTTATATGCAAGCCTTATGTTCAGGGGATTAATATTTGCAATACAATCAAAACCAAGCAACTGTCAAACCCATAACAAAATTATTGCTAGCAACATTTTTACAGGCCGAGTAGCCTTCTTGATAATTCATACAATGCTGCTTGAACGTGCTTTGCTTTTGGATTTGGTGGCAGAAGCAGTTCTATGCTTTTCCCCCTAATGTCTACATATCAATACCCCGAATCATAAAAGTCGGGGCCCAGCATTGGCTGTTGACTGAATTCAATTCCCGTTTTTCCCCCCACCGACAATTGATTACTATTGTTAAGTGGCCCCCATGATAGTTACCACTTACATAAGTTCCTGTATTCCACTGAGGAGCAGATCTAAAATAGCTCCCCCGCTTGTTGCTTCCAGGACCAGCTGTTCCATCATGCAGTCATTTATGGCATCTGCAATATCTATTGAGGGAAGCAAAAAATGTAGAACAGGTGCAAGAGTAGAGATGCAATAATAAGCTGTCTAGTGCAGTTGAAGTAAGAATCTTGAATATGACAGCTCAGGGGTGTCTAAGTTATAGCTCTTACTTGAAAGTTTGTGTAGTCGTCATTAAAACTGAAGGTCTTCGCAGAGAAATCTAGGGGAATGCCTAGCTAAACAGCCATGCCTTAGCTTTTTTTCCCCAGAGAGTGAGGTAATACGGCTCGAAGCATAGGTGGAGCAGTACTGTGTTCCAAATCTTTGATGCACAGCTGCTAAAAACAAAGTCTTGGACAAGTTAGTCTGGCAGAAGCCAATGGAGAGGAGTCATTTGGGAGGATTTGAGTTTTCTTGAGGGAATGTAGGGAAACAGTTATGAGAGATACTCAGGGACCTGTTTATTCACACAATTAAGGACAAAGCAGAGAATTTTTTAATTTTATCCTGCTTTTGACTGGGAGCCAGTGCAGGCGACAAAGGATTGGTCTTATGTGGTCAGTTGCTTTGGCACTTACAAAATACAGCTACTAGAATTTTGGTAAGAGTTGGAAGGCAAAATACCTGTTTATAAATAAATAAATACTTCCCTATCCTATCCTGATGAGACATTTACCAATCAATACTGCGATAACTGAAATCTCCCATTACTATATTTACCCTTCCAATTTCTGATAGTAGTTCACTGTCTGAGTCTTCATTCTGGTCAGGCAGACCGTAATATACACTGTTATACTCTTTCCCATCACATTCAGAACTTCTATCTACAAAGATTCCACAGTGCATTTTGTTTCCTGCAGGGCTTTTTTCCTGCTCGATTCTATGCCATCCTCAACATACACTGCCACCCTTTCCACCTATTTGATCTGCTCTGTCATATGTTGCTATAATTTGTAACCTCAGGGGTAGATTTTAAAAGAAGCGCGTGGGTGTACAGGTGCACGCGCATGTTATGAAATCGGGGGTCGGCGCACACAAGGGGGTGCACAATTGTGCATCCTGCGCTCGCAGCCTGTGAGGGAACTTCCCTTCCCCCTACTCTATCCTTCCTACCCCTTCCCACCCCCTAGCCCTATTCTAAAACACCCCCCCTCCCCCCCGACCTCCATTGTACCTTTTGCGCCTGCCTCTGGGCAGCGCAACTTGCGCTGCCGGCACGCGATCCTCCAACACAGCAGCAAATGGCCACCGTGCCAGAGGCCTCTGGCCCCGCTCCTTTTTTGAAGCCCCAGGTCTTAGACGCATCCTGGGGCTTTACGCGCGTCGCCAGGCCTTTATAAAATAGGCCCAGCGTGTGTAGGGCTTTGAAATTCCAGCCCTCAGCGTCCCCATTGGTTATCCTTCCACCAGGTCTCTGAGATGCCCATTATTTCTATCTTTATTGAGTGCAATACATTCAATCTTTTTTTTAGACTTCTAGTATTCACATACAGACAATGCAGGGTAAGCTATTTGTATTCACTACCTGCTTGTTAACAGTTGATGTAATTTGGAATCCTTCATATTTTTATGTTTGCTATTTAATTCCAGCTGAACTATTTTAACCTTTACCACAACCTCTCTATTGGGATATTTTAACTTCATCTCTCTCTGTCTGAGCCATGTGCTCCTGAGTGACTGTTAGCTTTCTCCCAGGATTTAGTTTCAAAGCTGATCTCGCTCCTTTTTAATGTTAGTGATAGCAGCCGGGTTCCACCCCAGTTAAGGTACAGCCTATTTTGTTGGAAAAAGCTCCTTCTTTCCAAATAATGTTCCTCAGCTCCAAACAAATTTAAGCCCTCTTCCCTGTACCATCTTTGTATTCACATATTGAGATTCCAGAGCTCAGCCTGTCTTTAGGATTCTGTATAGGGAATGTGGGCATCTCGGAGAATGAAGCCCTGGAGGCTCTGGATTTGAATTTCCTAAAATCCTAAATTTGGCTTGCAGAACTTCCCTCCTGTACCTTCTTATCACGTGGATACTTACATGTACCATGAAAACTAGCTCCTCCCCCACATTCTCTAAAATCTATGTAGGTAAAACATGAGGTCTGCCACCTTTGCACAAGCAAGCAAGCTGCCAAGCTATTCTCATAGCCACTCAGCCGTGTACATTCCTAATGATCAAATTGCCAACTACAATGGCAATCCTAACTCTTCCCTGGCAACCCATTCTCAACAAGACAGAATAATGAATTACCTGGAAGGCAAATCCTAGCTACAGGTTCAATTTCTGCCACAGCAAGGTGATGCTCTCCTTCCAGGTGACCCTGCTTCTCCAAAGCAGCACAGGGGCTGCCAGAATGGAAATGGGACTGCTATGTTGTTCCGAAAGGTCTTTTATATATTTCTGTCTGCCTTTGCTCCTCCAAGTCTGCTACTCTAGCCTCAAGAGATCAGACTCATTCTCTGTGGAACAAAAGCTCTTTGCACCGAACACAAATATACAACTTCTCACCCACACGTAGATAATCACACACAAAACTGGAAAGCCCCAACCCTGCTGTTGGACTGCTGTCTGCATCTTAATGCTGTTGAATTGTTAAGAGTTATTTCAAGTTGTGTACGGACAATCTAATTATCCTAATAACTTTAAGGACTTTATTTTAATCTATTTGTTGAAGCAAACTTCTTCTGGCACTGGTATTTACATTGGTACCTGCATACCTAACTCTGACCTCTGGCACACTGGTAACCTTCTCCATGCCAATGTATAGCACTTATTGCCTGAGCTACAGAGCTGGGCCAATCCTAAATCAGTAGGATGAACTTGACATGAAGAGCAACACCTCCTGTATCACCATACTGAATATAGCAGAAAGAAAGAAGGAAAAGCTTTGCTAAAATGAAAGTGTAACCATGTTTTGGAAAAAAAAATCTACACAACTTTTATTGGGCATTCTTCCCTTCACCCTTGCAATATAAATATATAAGCAGTTAAGTCATTAGGATATCTGGTTCTTCACAGTTTGTGTTGGGCCAAAATTTTCTTTACAATTGTTAAAAGATTTATATTTTTAATTGTCTTGACATAATTGGATAAGCATATATTTATTACATGTCTCCAATGATGGTACTCTAGGACTACACCCAGGCCTGGTTTTCAGGGTAACTAAATTATGCAAATTAACCATGAATAAGTTACTATTTGCAAATCTTTTGCATATTCATTGTAGACATCCTGAAAACCAGACCTGGCTATGGTCTTAAAAGACAGAGTAGTTTGACACTCCAGTTTTATAGAAAATGATTAACTGGATAAAACTAAGAAAATCAGAAATTGTACCAAAAGAAAGAAAGATAGTCAAGAAATGTAGGCCCTATGTACTGAAATACTTTGTTTTGTTGGGGCTATGTAAACAAGTGAAAATACATATAATAAACTAGGGGGGGGCAGCAAGGACTGAAAATAATTTGAAACCTAAAAACTGGCAACTAGATTGTATTTACATTACTGGCCTATTGGAGATTCAGGCCCTTTTTCCTTTCAAGCTATATTGTGTCACCACTATAGCGGGAGATATTCTTTCATTGGTTTACAAGCCTTTACCTTGGGAAAAGTTTGCTTGTTTCTTTAAGAGGGTCTTACAACAAGAGACTGGTGTCAAAACTGATTGTTGGACTCTAAAACGGCAGCCGTATTTCCAGTGAACTATGCTGTCCTTTACCCTCCTCAGAATCAACAACGTTAATGAACCTGGTGCTGCAATGAGTATTCCTGCTTTTTTTGTGATGCAAGGAAGATCGGTGCCATATCAAAGAAGCAATATGAGACCACTCTTAGCATAAAATGGTCTTACAGAGCTCCACCAACACCAATCAAGTGGTCATTGTATTCACAGAATCAAAGAGAAATCCTCCAGAGAGTCACTTCTTATAAGAATTCTGAATCATTTCAGGATCCTTGAAAGGCAGTATTGACACCAAAAGATGCCTTCTAATGACCATGCCCACTTGTTAGGCAATAGACGTTTGTAAATAAATAAGAAAAAAAAAAAAGATTTATAACATGCACAAAATACTGCACTGGGAAAAACAAGGGAAAAGTAGCTTTTGGAGATGTTTTTCTCTTGATAGCACTTTCCAAACTATTACAGTTATTCTTTCCATATTATCTGAAGCTATAGTAACAGGTCATCTCCCCTGTAGAACTGCACAAGGTATCAGTTCTCAATGAAAGGTAGGGGAGAAGCTGCGTGGCTAACAATTTTATATTACCTTACAATGCAATATAAAAAAAATTGACGAAGAAGACAACCACAAACACACACCCCATTCTCTAGTACTGCAGTGTCCTGCAGTTCAGCAAAAGATGCAAATGATATGGAAAAAGCTGCCAGAACAATCAGGGAGACCATTCTTGGAGGAATTATTTGGGACATGTGCTTGAGTTTCTCATGGGCTTCATTTTTTTGATCCAGACAACAAATACAAGGGTCTGATTAACCACACAAATTAATGCATCTGGTTGATCCCCTCAGAATCATATCGCTGCTCTGAGAAAGTACAGATTAACCTTATGGTTCATGGAATCAGATGGCAAATGCATTAAAAGTAAAAGCAAGATGAAGAATCAGAGATTGCAGCTTCAAGAACATGAAGAGTGACCTGCTGTCTCCATTCATGCTAGCAGTGTACACTACAGTTATACTAATAGCAACCAATGTAATTCGTAAATGTAAGGCTGTCAAGCTGGTAGTGGATGGAGCCCAAAGAGAATTCGACTTGTTCTTCAGTTGCTTTTGAACAGACTCCTGCCAAAACCTTCACTATTTTCTTGTTTAATTACAGAAACCAGAGCAGCAAGCTGAGTCACAGATGCCCACCTCTGACCCCTTCAGCAGCAAAGAGCATCAGTTTGGAAGGTTATCACTGAACCTTCCAGGTTGCACACGTTCCACATCCCTCCCACCTCAAATAAGATGGGTCCCTATAGGAGGATGCTTTTCTGGAGGGTAAGCATCTCTACCTTTGGCAGCAATGGAAGTAACCTGGAGGTACCGTGTCTACATCTGTTAAACTGTGTCCATGTAATTTCTTGCTCTGTCCTGCTAACAGATGTTGGAAAGTTCAGCAGTGCTCATCAGTATCGAAACAGTCAGTTGAGTTTTACTTCAGGAAATCTTCTAGTCTTGGCTGACAGGTAGCAGATGATGCAGCCACTGTAGTAGGCCGCGACACCTTCCGTTTCTTCATCTTGGGGGGAAGAGGACGGATTTCTGTTAGGCTAGTCTGGGAGGAAATGGGTTAAGGAAAAGAACATGGAGACAACATTATACTAGAAACAGTAAATCTCAGGTCAAAAGTTGAGACGGTAGGTAGCCTGCAAAGTGTCAAATTTAGCCAAACTTAACAGAAGATCAGAGAATGGATTTCTGTACATTTAATATGGTATGGCTGCCAAAAATGAAAAATATAAACTACAATGCCCATATAGTCTGCCCATTTTCTTTACTACTATATGAAGGATATAGCATGCGCCAACCTCAAGGAGGTGCAAACTGCATCACTGGTGTATATGAACTCTGTCTCAAAAAGCAAATCAACCAAGAGACCTGGCCATTTCAAGCACTGAGAAAAGCCTTTACAAAATGGTGATTTATCACATACCATGGAAATCCAAGGCCACCAACATTCGCAAGATTGATCATGACCCAGGAGTGCTGGGCTTCCCTCAGTCAGACAAGAGCCACCTTTTCACTGCATAAGGGAACCGACCACCTTCCCAATGATTTAGAAAGGATACAGGCTGTATAAATTTAGTTCTGCCACCCAAGCCATCATACCCTGTTCGCACCTAGAAAAAAAGTCATGAAGAGGGAAAAAAATTCAAAGCAATTACTAACTGCACTGCAAGCCACAACATACCAAAAAAAGAGGAGCTGCAGCAAATCACGTGAAGTATCTCCATTCAGAGATGCTGCTGACATTATCAACCACAAGAGGTACCAGAACTCGATGATGGAAACCTCTCTTTTACAGAGGGGTGTCCAACGCTGGTTCTCAAGGGCTGCGTACTTGTCAGATTTTCAGGATAACACTAATGAATATGCATGAAAAGTTTGCATGCAGAATGCTTCAGTTGTATGCAAATCTCTCTCGTGCATATCAATTAGAGATATCCTGAAAACCAGACCAGTTTGCAGTCCTTGAGGCCCAGAGTTGGGCATCTCTGGGTTAGACTTTTCAGAGATAATGTATGAGAATGCCTTCAACTTATTGCAAAAACTTTTGTTGGAAATATTTAAGAAGGAATACCACATTTTTCATATAAATGGATAGGATGATCATCTTGGTTTCCAAAGTGAAGCGCCAGATTGAAACATGTTGAGAACGCTAGGCCTCATGGCTTCAATTATTTATGCCACTCCTATAGCACATCTCCATATAAGACAAGCCTAATGCTCCCTAAGATCCCAGTGGCTACAAGCCACAGAAGATCAGGGTTATTTAGGTTACCTGAATAGATGCTGTTGTGCATAGTTTAATCTGATGGGGATTATTTTATTATGGGGAGAGAGTAGAAACTGGGAGGTAATGGGTGTTTAAAAATAATGTGATTGCAGAATACCAAGTGAAACAATATACTAAAATAAAATATTCAGAAGAGCATCCAAGTCACCCAGCAGCTCAAGGATTCTCTGTCCTTCTGGCTGGTTCATTCAAATCTGGACAAGAGTATCCTCTTCCAAACTCCTCCCCACCAAATTATCCAAATAGATGCCTCCAACCTGGCCTAGGGAGCCCACATAGAAAGGCTTCACACATAGGGTCCCTGGCGCATTTGAGAAAAGAGTTACCACAAATTTCCTCAAGCTTTGGTCAGTACTGAACACACTAAAGGTTTTCAGAGATCAGCTGGCCAAAAAAGTTGTCTTAGCTCAGACAATCAGGTAGTAAAGTTTTACCTGAACAAGCAGGAAGGAATAGGATCATTTCTCCTGTGTTGGGAATCTGTCAGATTTTGGAACTGGACCATCTCTCAAGGGTTGACCTAAAGAGCCATATAACTGGCAGGAAGGGATACTGTTCTAGTGGATGAATTCATTCAGTTCCTAGACCAAGAAGAGTGGATCCTGAACAGGGAAGAGACAGACATGATAGATCTGTTTGTAACTTCTCTGAACAGGAAGAAACTCTACTTCTGTTCCAGAAAGGGGACAGAGGGCAAGTTATTGTCAGATGCGTTTTCCCTACATTGGGGAAAGGGCCATCTGTATGCATATCCTCCAATTCCTCTAATTGTCAAGACATTACTAAAACTCTAAAGGGTATGGGGAACTATGATACAAATAGCTCTCTTTTGGTGGAGACTGATTTGGTTTAGTTTACTGGTCTTCAAATACTGCCTTTCAAATAAAAATCAAAGCGGTTTATGAAAAATCCATAAATATATAATAAACTTAGCATAACATATATAAAACCATAAAAAGTTAACTAAAATTAAAATAAAATAACCCTTATTAGAACATATAAACAAATATAAAACATAGGTTCTAGTACTAGGCAGTCGGTATCAATAACTTAAGAAAAATTAATATGTGGTCTAGCATTCCCAGCCCTTCATCTTCCTCCCCATATTTCCCAGTCCTCTATTTCCCTTTCTCCCCCATCCCTCAGACTTCCTAGCCCTCCATCTCCATTTCTCCCTGACGTCTGTTCCAAATATATCCAAGCTTTTCTTCTCCCTATTTTATATCAAGTAGCCCCCCCCCCCCCAGTAAATCAGCCTGCCACATCCCTTATTTTGTTCTATCACTCCTATTTACTATGTCTAGCTCCCAGTCCCCAAGTCAACTCTGCTCTTCCTACCTCTCATCCCTCCATCTCACCAATTATGTTTTCTCCCTTGTGCCATTTGGAGAGCTGAAGCAGGGCAACCACCAGTAATTTGAGAGTTGTGGGGCTCAGGACTAGCAATTGGACACAGAATTAAAGCAGGCATCACTAGGGACAATGAAAGTGCTCTGCCTTTTGTCCCTGTGGCTGCCTCCTCTTCCTCAAAACTGTTTTTTCTGTAGGTAGCAGGATGAATTAGCCATGCTGTCTAGGAGTGCGCCTGGTGGCTTGAGGCGGGAACTTCTCCTAGCGCTAGCAGAGCTTTGCTGTTGCATTCCTGCGCAACTCCTTCCCGTGCGATTACTGGTCTCTTCTCGGTTGGTCTCAAAGCACAGAAACGGAGTGCAGTACAGTAAGGTATAGCAAGAAGTAGTACATTCTGTCCAGGGAGGAGGGAGGGAACGCATGGCTAATTCATCCTGCTATCTACGGAAAGCGCAGCTGCTTACCTGTAATAGGTGTTCTCCTAGGACAGCAAGATGTTAGTCCTCACATGTGGGTGACATCATCCTATGGAGCCCAGCACGGAAAATCTCTGTCAAGGTCTCGTAACACAGCAAAATACGAGCAAAAAAAAAAAATAAAACAAACCTAAGGTGAACCCAACATTGTGGGGAAGCGGGCAGGATTCCTGAGGACTAACATCCTGCTGTCCTAGATTTATTTAAATTTATGAATAGCCTAATTGCAAAAAGGTCTAGGCGATGAACAAAAATGACACACAACAAAAGAACAAAAAACTAACTAAAGTACAGGCATTAAAAACAAATAAATAATATAAAACTGAATACAAAAAGTCAGGTAAAATAATAAAAAATTGCTTGATTGAAATAAAAAAAAGTTTGAGGAGAGACCTAAGTGTTTTAACAGATTTGCACTGCTGAATTTCTAGAGGTAAAGAATTCCAGAAATTGGGTCCTGCTACAGAGAATAAGTATTCGTGAGTTGTGTATAAAATGAGCAACCTTTGGGGAAGGAACATCAAGGAGATAAGAGTTGTGACGAGTGAAGATTGCGAACTGCTGATAAAACTTGAGAATAGCGTTTGCCCAGGGACATGAAATATCATTGATGAGTTTGTGAATGATAAGACCAATTTTGGAGTAATGTGATCAAAACATTTTGTTCCTGAGATGAGTTCAGCAAAATCTGCATAGGACGGATTGTGGAGGACGGAAGACCAATATGGAGACTGCTGCAGTAATCTAAGATAGGGAAGATAAATGCCTGGAGGACAGTCAGAAATTTAGGAGGATGAAGCAATTTTAGACTAAGAAGAGTTCTTAGTCTGTAGAATCCATGTTGAATTACTTGTTTTGAGGTTTGAAAGAAAGAACTGTCAATTATGACACCTAAGCTTTTTGCTTGCTTTTGTATTGTGAATGAATGACTGTCGAGATAGATGGAAGTTTATTTAAGAGGCTTTAATGGGCTAGAAAGAGAAAGAAAGATGGTTTTGGACATGTTTAGTGACAGTTTGTTATGTTTTAACCAAGACTTGATAGCAGTGAAACAATAATTGATGAGAGTGAGTTTCATTCCAGGAGGGATGAACACGAATAATGAATTGAATGTTGTCAGTGTAAAGTTTACAAGAGTCAGTAAGAGTAGTGAAAAGCTTGCAAATAGGAGCTAAGTAAACATTGAATAACAGAGGATAGGGCCAAACCCTGGGGAACTCCACGTTTGATTGAAGAAATAGAAGAAAGTTTATTTTGAAATTTGATTTGCTGAGAGCAATCAGAAAGAAATGATTGAAACCATCGAAGAACAGTACCAGAAATACCACATTCTTGTAGACGATAGAGGAGAATATGATGATCAATATTGTCAAAAACAGATAATATATCCAAAGAAACTAGAATGAATTGAGAACCAGCATCTACTATGCCTCTTCTACAGAATCTGTGAGAAAGAGAGGTAATTCAGTGCTAAGATGACGGAAATCAAGCTGATGTGGATCAAGGCTGTCACGTTTTTGAAGATGATCAGTGAGCTGAGAAAGAACTGACAAGAATTTTGGTAAAAAAAGGAAGAGCTGAAATGGGTCTGTGATTGGCAGGGTCATTGTGATCAATAAGTGTTTTTTTCTTTTTTAGCAGTGGTCATACCTTCACTTAGAGAACTCTTCTCTAAGTGAAGGTATTTTTCCTTCCTGCTTAAAAAAAAGCCAATTAATCAAGAGTTGATTAATTGGGCAAAGATGGGAGTTTCTTTAAATGCTTTGAAAAGATCAGAGGAGAAAAGAAGTGCAGGCAGAGAGTAGTATTAGATTTAGTAATAAGTTGGTTGATCTCATGGGAGGAGACATACTCGAAAGTATCCCAGATTGAAATTGGAGAAGAATTGAACCAGTCAGGAACATTAATGAAATTTAAGCAAAGGTTTTCAATTTTTAGGCTAAAAAAAAAAAAAAGACAAGAAAAGCTTCAGCTGATAAAGTTTCAGGAGGAACAGATTTAGTAGATTTGACAGAAGTTAAACGTTTAGCTATATTAAATAATGTTTTGGGATCATATCCAATTTTATTGATTAGATTGGAATAGTAATCTTTTTTAACATCTAGAATTATGGTTTGATAAGTTTTGAGGCATGTTCTAAAGTCTTGAATGGAAGAAGTGGAAGGTTTTTTATGCCAGAGTCTTTCAGATTTTCTAAGAACTTGCCAGGCAGTTTTAATGGAATTATTCGATAGGGCAGGGGTCAGGAACCTTTTTGGCTGAGAGAGCCATAAACGCCATATATTTTAAAATGTAATTCCATGAGAGCCATACAATATGTTTAAAACTAAATACAAGTAAATGTGTGCATTTTATGTAAGATCACACTTTTAAAGTACAATAAGTCTCTGAAAATATTACACCAGGCCTTAAGACACCAATACATCTCCTATTAGGAAAACGGACCAAGTCAGGCTGCTATAGAGTCCTACACAGAAACTACACGCCAGCAGAAAACCTCACCTGAATCACGTGCTGTCCCTCACCTAACATAGAATAAAGAGACCAAAACGCATAACAAGAAGCATGCAGACAAAAACTGAATTGGAAACTGCAACAAGCCAGAGTCTCTGTATGCAGTGTAACAAAGGAAAAAAGAAACATCACACATCCTTATAAAACAAATCAAGAAATATAAAATCATCAGCAGTAAAACTGTACTAACAAAAAGAACATATTTCGAAACAGCTGATGAGTGGAATATCCAATAATTAAAAACTCATATAAAACATTTCCAGATACCAACAAAATATTTCAAAATAGCAGACACAAAGATCCAGTAATGAAAAATAATAAGGATACAAAATTTTTTTTGCTCTGCATACCTGGGAACGTTTGATATCCAGGTGTCCTGAGATTGTTCTGAATTAGCAGGAGGTGGGGTGGTTTGCTTGGAACTTTCTCCTCTCTCAGTCACATACCAGCGCTCTCTCTCACACTGGCTCTCAATGACACACCTATACACACATGCTCTCAGTCACTCACATATACAAATGTTTTTTCTCTCTCACTTATATAGGCTCTTAATTACACATTTACACACATGCTGTCTATCTTTTCACGCTTACACACACACAGGCTTTCAATCACATAAATACATGCTGTCTTTTTCTCTCACACACAGACTCTCATTCACATGCTTACAAACATGTCCTCTCTCTCTCTCATTTAAACACAGGCTCTCAATCACATACTCACATGCTCCCTCACCTAAATCAGCTCTCAATCACACAGACACACATGGTCTCTCTCTCTCATTTAAACACAGGCTCTCAATCACATACTCACATGCTCCATCACCTAAACCAGCTGTCAATCAGACACAGACACACATGATCTCTCTCTTACTTATACACACAGGCTCTTAATCATACATACACATGATTTCTCTCACACACAAAGGATCTCAATCATACACACATACTCTTTCACACAAACAGGTTTTCAATCACAAACTTACACATACAGGTTCCCAATGGTAAACTTACATTCATGCTCTCTCTCTCACAGGCAGGCTCTCAATCACAGACATACTCTCTTTCACATATACAGGCTCTCAATCATTCACATACATGCAATCTCTCACTCACACACACAGGATCTCAAACACACATGCTTGCTCGCTCATTCACTCTCTCTCTCCCCCTTCCCCCCCCCCCCCCCCGGGAACTCGCGGCAGCAGCAGCCACCTCCCAACGCTAACCTCCTTCATTTTCAGCCCTCGCGGAGGCGAAGGCGGAGTCCCATCGGCCGCGGTTGAAGATTTTCATTTTCCTCCGAGCCGCGCTGCAGTCACCGGCGTGCTCTCTTCTTCCCGCGGCCCGGAAGAGGAAGTGGAGAGCATCGGGTGCCTGCGCGGGAAGACCCGCGCAGGCACCCGATGACTCCAGCGCTGGCACCCGGCTGACACCCGATGACTCCCGCGCAGGCACCCGGATGACCCCAGTCGGCGTGCTCTCTTCTCCTCCCCCCCGCGGCCCGGAAGAGGAAGTGGTGAGCATCGGGTGCCTGCGCGGAAGAAGAGACCACGCTAGTGTGGTCTCTTCTTCCCGCGCAGGCACCCGATGCTCTCCACTTCCTCTTCCGGGCCGCGGGGGGGAGGAGAAGAGAGCACGCCGGTGCCGCTGACTCCAGCTGTCCTGCCGCGTTCCGCCCGGGCTGACAGCATTTTAAGCCCGGGCGGCGGAGGACCGGGGAGCAGCTGGGTCAGCGGGGAACCGCGAAGTATGGCGACACGTGTCTGCGAGCCAGATGCAGCCCTCAAAAGAGCCATATCTGGCTCGCGAGCCATGGGTTCCCGACCCCTGCGATAGGGTCTGCTTCCCCATCCCTGAACCCAGACTGTTGGGATCGAAAGACATGAAGAGCTGGGAGGACTGTCTATGGGCCGCTATGCGATCCAGATAGAAGGCAACCGCTCGTTGCAGTCTAAGGTGAGGAGAGCATGTTCCCCTGGGTGGGAATGAGGTCTTGGAAAAAAGTTGAGGAAAATGATGGACTGATTGATGTGGAAAGCAGTCGCCACCTTAGGTAGAAATTTGGGATGCGTACGCAGTAACACAATCATGGAAGAACTTTGTGCAGGGACTGAACATAATAGGGCCTGGATCTCACTGACCCTGCGAGCAGAAGTGATCGTCACCAGGAACATGACCTTTCCAGGTGATGAACTTCAGGTCACAGGACTTAAGGGGCTCGAATGGAGGTCACATTAGCCTTGCCAGGACAACGTTGAGATCCCACGGGGTAGCTGGAGGTCGAAGTGGGTGCTTTAATTGGACAAAGCCCCGCATGAAGCATATGACGAGAGCCTGGACCAAAATGGGCACACCCGTGACCACCGGAGATAGGCGCTGAATGCACTGAGGTACACACAAACTGAGCTGGTCTGGAAGCCAGACTCAGACAGATGCCAGAGGTAATCCAGCAGATGGGATAGCAGACAGGAGAAAGTGTCCAGCCCGTGTCAACCACATCAGATGAAGAAACGCTTCCACTTCGAGTTGTAAGACCTTCCTGGTGGAAGGCTTCCGGGACTCAATCAAGACTCGGGACACACAATCCGAGAGCTGCAAAAGGCTGAAGGATTATACGCTCAACATCCATGCTGTGAGGGCCAGGGCCTGGAGATTCAAGTAGCACAGGGTGCCCTGATTCTGCGATATGAGATTGGGCACCATCCCCAACGGGATAGGTGCATGCACTGACAGGTCTTGGAGGAGAGGGAACCACACCTGCCTTGGCCAGAAAGGTGCCACTAGGATCATGGCTCCCCCCATCCTTTTGGAGCTTCAGCAGAGTCCTTGAGAGAAATGGTGAGAACCATTCTTCCTGGGTGTCGCTCTATTCACCGCAAAACTCGGCCCATGAGAGGCCATGGAGGAAACACATACAGCATAATTTGCGCAGGTCATGGGAGGGCCGGAGCATCAATTCCTTCAGATCCAAACTCTCTCCTGCAGCTGAAAAACCACTCCGTCTTGGCATTCAGGCACAAAGCCATCAGGTCCAACCGAGATATGCCCCACCTGGCCTGAATGAGATCCATGGCTTCTGAGGACAACTCCCATTCCCTCGGATCCAACTGCTGTCTGCTGAAATAATCTGCCTGCACACTATGTGCTCCGGTCACATGGGACACCGCCAACCCTGTGAGATAATGTTCTGCCCAAACAAAAAGCTCCTGGCCCTCCTGAGCCACCCAGTGACTCTTCATCCCACCCTGATTGATATACACCACTGTCATCGCATTGTCAGAGAAAACCCACACTATCTGACCTCAGATCTGCAGAAGAAAGGAAACCAATGTTCTGTGAACTGCTCTCATTTCCAAACAGTTTATAGCCCAGGACACTTCCCTTGCTGACAATCAATCTTGAGCCGTTTGTTCTAGATACATGGCCCAAAGCTTGAGGCTGGCATCTGTGGTCAATACCACCCAGTCTGGGAGTTCCAGGTCCACCGCTTTCTCAAGGTTGTGCTAAGTTAACCACCACAAGAGACTGGACCTGGCATCTCCCTGAATTGGCAAAGGCAGGAAAAACACTTTCAACAATGGATTCCAATGGGACAGAAGGACTCGCTGCTCACATGCGGTCTTTTGCAAACGCCCATGGAACTAATTCTGGCGTAGAAGTCATAGGCCCTAGGACCTACAAATAATCCCAGACCTGGGCACCGACAGTTGAAGCAGACAAAGTACCTAAGGCTGTAACTTACCTCTCTGAGGTAAGAAAAACCTTTCCCAAGGGGGCGTGCCCCAGGTATTCAAAGGACTGGGACAGAACCAAACTGCTCTTCGCAAGGTTCACCACCCAACCCATAGAGCGTAACATACTCAGAAGCCGCTGTATTGAGAGATGGCACTCCAATTCAGACTTTGCCCGGATGAGCCAATCGTCCAAGTACAGGTGTACCAGAACTCCTTCCCTTCTTAGCACCGCTGCTACCATCACCATCACCTTCATAAAAATCCTTGGCACAGTTGCCAGGCTGAAAGAAAGAGCTCGGAATTGAAAGTGCTCCCCTAGCACCACAACCATAGAAATTTCTGCTGGTCTGGACGAATAGGGATATGCAGATAAGCCTCCATAAAATCCAAAGATGCCAGATACTCACCTTTCTGAACCGCAGCTATCACTGTTTGCAATGTTTCTATGCAAAAAAGCGACACCCGCATTGCCACATTGTCCTTCTGCAGATCCAGAATAGGCCAAAAGGTGCCTTCCTTCTTTGGAATCACAAAGTTAACCAAGTACCTTCTCTGTCCCCAATCTTGCGGAGGAACTGGCACTATTGTTTTTAGGTGCCACAGGTGCTGCAACATCTTCTGCACTGCTTCCGTTTTGATGCAGGACACGGAATGAGACACTACATAGGCTTCTCTGATTGGACGAGAAAATTCCAATACATATCCGTCTCTTATCTCCAGAACTCATTGATCTGTCATGATCTTGGTCCACTCTTCATAAAAGAGGGTCAATCTCCCCCTGACGGCATTCTTGGAGGAGTGGACCGAGCTGCCCTCATTATGAAGTCTTATTTTCTCTGGTCCCTTGACTGAAATTATCACGGGCAGGTCCATGCGCCCTGCGAAAGGACTGCTGCCTCCTCGAACCTTGCCGTTGTGAGGAAGATGAAGCATTTCTATTGGAATGGAATCTCCTCACATCCCTAAAACAAGACAGAGGTGGAAAATTTTTCTTGCTGGGCTTCTTATTCTCTGGCAACTTCTTTCCCTTTGATTCCCCAAAATGCTTCATCAATTGCTCTAGGTCTTCCCCAAACAAAAGCTTTCCTTTGAAAGGAAGATTACACAGCTGAGACTTGGACCACACATCCACCGACCAATTACTCAACCACAGTAAGCCATCGAGCTGCCACGGCCGAGACCAAAAACCTGATTGATTTCCAACCAGGCTGCATGCTTAGAATTGGCCATGGAACAGGGGTCCTTCTCTTGTGCTTTCTGCACCTAGTGTTAGCAGGCTCGCTGCATAAGGCTACTACAAGTTGCCACTTGAAGGTTCAAGCAAACACCTCAAACATCCTCTAACTGAATTTCCAACTTCAGATCCTGAGTATCCTTCAAGGCAGCTGATCCTTCTACAGGAATGGTCTTATTTTTTGGTCACCGCCGAGACTGAAGTATCTATCTTGGGCAGCATCAGAAGCGCCAAGGTCTCCTCTGTCAAGGGATATAACTTCGCCATGGTCCTGCTTACTCTAAGATCAGCCTCTGGAGTATCCCACTACTGGATTACTAACTTCTTCACCTTCTTAGGTAAAGGAAAGGTCTTCGGGAGACCCTACAGCCCATCCAGAACTGGGTCCACCCTTTCATTGTCAGATTCCCCCTGAAGGACTTTGACCCCTAGTTTATCCAGAACCTGGGGAATGAAAGGGTGTAACGCCTCCTTTTAGAACAAGCAGACTACTGTAGGGTCATCCCCTTCTGCTACCAGAATCTCCTCCAGATCCGACTGATTTATTTATTTAAAACGTTTCTATACCGACATTCATGGGAATATCACATCTGTTTACATTAAACGAGGGTAATCAATAACTTTGGAAAAAAGAAAAAAAGAAGTTACAATTAACATAAGGAAGCTAAACTGGGGAGAAAGGGCTAGCGTAGCAGAATCATGTAACCGGAGAGGAATGGTTACAGCAAAGAGGTTTAGCAAATTATTTAACAAGCTAAGATGTTATGAAAAATAAATGTACAGTATTTACAGATAAGAACCAAATTTACAATATGTACAGTATGCTTGTCCGCATCTGGAACATCATCCCTCTGATGGTCCCCGAATCTGATGAAACCCCTAAGGATCCTCCAATGCTTCAGAATCAGAGAAGGACCCTTCACCCATGCCTGAACACCCTCCGAGGTCTAGAAGGCAGAGCAGCCCACCTGATTTTCCTGTTGCACCCTATACACCTTCACCAGGCACTTAGGATTTTGGACCAGTGGACACTTTCCTCCTGATCCCCATCTGGCTGAATATGCCTTATACAAGAGGCAAACAAAATTCACAGAGAAGGCCTCAGAATAACTGGATTCAGCAGCCATCCCTTCTTCAGCAGGTTCCTTCACACTCTCCTGGTCTTCAGAGGCACCCTGAACCAACAGGGACAGTGGAGGCGGGGGAATCTCTGGCCTCCTCAATACCATGCCACCTCCTACTACCATGAGGCGACAAGATGGCCACTGCCAGTTCAGCGCCCTGCAAGGCCTCCTTGCTGGCATCCAAAGATTGGGTAACTCACTTCTCTGCAACCCCCGATGAGCTTCCTTCACCCCCGGAAATGTAACTGGGGCACAACATGGCTGAATTAAAGTGCAAACCCCTTTCTCCACAGGCTGACGGGATCTGCCGCGCTCAATGGCCAGCACAATGCTTTTGTGTGTTCCACACGCGCACACTGCCAAAAGGATCACACTGCCTCACCAAACTCTCCCGGACTCCGGGTGCATGATCAAGGCCTCCCTGACTCACCCTGACTTCCTGCAGATCCACTAGTTCAAGAATGCAAACATGATCACAGCTCCTCTCAATCCTATTTAACTACCTCCGATTTATCTCTTTTTTTTTTTTTTTTAAAAAGAGAAAGAAACTTTAAAAGTAAAAGGCAGAAAAGAGGGTATACTTCCCTCTAATCCACGCCCAGGAACAGATGTGTGGGCTTCAGAGCAACCGAAGTAACCAGGATCCCTTAATTTTCAGTCCTCTGGGAACTTCAAGCTAGGGATATCCACCCCCCACCCTGCTCATCTGGCTCTACCTAAGGGATGGCCCACGAAGGAACCTAGAACTTTTAGGGAGCACAATCTTCCTCCTTCTGTACTTAATCTTTTTTTTTTTTTTTTTCTAAAAGTCCAGACTGCAGGTTTGCACTTCTACCATCTGCTGGAGACTAAGAAATACTGAAGAACTGCAGGTGGCACTCTCAGTTATGTAGAGGAAAATTGGTTCTTACTTGCTAATTTTCGTTCCTGTAGTACCATGGATCAGTCCAGACCCTGGGTTATGTCACCAATCCAGCAGAGGGAGGCAGAGAAACAGTCTACTGACTCTGACGTATACCTTGGGGTGCCACCTGCAGTCCATCAGTATTGAACGATATCAAAGCAGAAATGTAACCAATAAAATACTAAGTAACTATCTAAACTCTCACATTCTTCCAACTCACAAATCCTAAATGGAAGCAGAATCCCAAAGAAAAAAATCCGTGGGAATAAATAAGAAACATTAAAAAAAGTAGACTGTATGAAAAGTGGTTTAAGAACCAAAACAGTGAACAAGCGGACTCTCTGAAAAGATAATTACTATACACAGATATAAAGGGCAGGCGTCTGGACTGATCCATGGTGCTACAGGAACGAAAATTAGCAGGTAAGAACCAATTTTCCTTTCCCTGTACATACCTGGATCAGTCCAGACCCTGGGATGTACCAGAGCTGTTTTACTTGGGGAGGGACCCAGAGAGTCCTGCTCGGAGAATACTCTCCCCGAAAACTGCTGAACTTGGAGCCTGGACATCTAGGCGGTAATGACGAGCAAAAGTGTGCAAGGACTTCCAAGTTGCTGCCTTACAAATCTTCTGAGGAGAAACTAGTTGACATTCCACCCAGGAAGGAGCTTGCGACCTAGTGGAATGAGCTCTCAAACCTTCAGGAAGATCTCGACGAGCCAAAAGATAAGCAGACCGAATTGTCTCTTTTAACCAACGAGCAATCGTAGCCTTGGAAACATTATGACCCTTGTGAGGGCCACTCCACAAATGATCAGACAACCGAAAACTGTTGGTTACTTCAAGATAATGTAACAGTATCCGACGCACATCCGATTTCTTAAGATCCTTAGAGGAAGGATCCCTACGATCTAAACACGGAAAAGCAGGTAGCTCTATTGACTGATTTAAGTGAAAAGAAGATACTACCTTGGGTAAAAAATATGGCACAGTCCGTAATGAAATTCCCGAATCGGAAATTCTAAGAAAAGGCTCTCTGCAAGACAAGGCCTGCAACTCCGAAATTCTACGAGCTGAGGAAATGGCCACAAGAAAAACCGCCTTCAACGTAAGATCTTTCAAAGTCACATGATTAAGGGGTTCAAAGGGGGCCGCACACAGAACCCTAAGAACCAAATTCAAACTCCATGCAGGACAAGGGTTCCAGAACGGAGGACGTAGATGTTGTGCGCCTTTGAGAAAACACACTACATCCGGATGCGCGGCCAAGGATAATCCCCGAACCTTACCCCTAAAACATCCAAGAGCTGCAACTTGGACACGTAAGGAACTGCAGGACAAACCTTTCGCTAAACCATCTTGCAAGAAGGATAAAATATCCAATACAGAAGAATATACCGGATCTAATTGATGCTCAGTACACCATGACTCAAACTTTCCACACCCTCGCATAAGCCAAAGATGTAGAAGGTTTACGAGAACGTAATAAAGTAGTTACCACAGCATCCGAATAACCTTTGTTCTTTAATCGATGCCTCTCAAAAGCCATGCTGCTAGAGAAGCGTTCGACCTCTTCCAAACAAACCGGACCCCGAGACAAAAGGCATGGCAGATCCCTATATCGTATGGGACCATCCAGCTCTAGACTCACCAAGTCCGCGAACCACGGACAGCGTGGCCACTCTGGAGCCATTAAAATGACGTCGACTCATTGAAGCTCTATCCGACGCAGGACTTTGCCTATTAAAGGCCAGGGTGGAAACACATAGAGAAGAACATCCCTTGGCCAAGGTAGCACCAGGGCATCCACTCCTTCTGCTCCTCTTTCCTTCCTGCGGCTGAAGAACCAAGGGGCCTTGGAATTCTGGAATGTTTCTATGAGATCCACTGCCGGTGTCGACCATCTGTTGCATATCAACAGTTCCCACTCCCCTGGATCGAGATGACGACGACTGAGGAAGTCTGCTTGAACGCCGTCTACCCCGGCAATGTGTGAAGCTGCAATGCTGAGCAGATGTTGCTCCAACCAGGTGATCAGCTGTTGCGCTTCCTGCGCTACCAGTAATCTTCGAGTTCCTCCCTGGTGGTTGATATACGCTACCGTGGTCGCATTGTCGGAAAGTATCCGTACCGACTTCCCGCAAAGGAGAGGTTGAAGAGCGATCAAGGCCAAGTGAACCGCTCTGGTCTCTAACCGATTGATCGACCACCGCGCTTCTTCGGACCACTGACCTTGAACAGATGTTTTCTGACATACCGCTCTCCAGCCTGAAAGACTGATGTCGGTGGTGACCACAGTCCATTCCGGAATCTGTAGAGGTACTCCCCGACGCAAACTGTCCGACTGTAACCACCAATCCAGGCTGAAATGAGCCTTCTCTGTAAGGGGAAGGGGAAGGTAGTATAGTTCCGAAACCGGATTCCAGCGTGAAAGCAAAGCAGACTGAAGTGGTCTCATATGTGCAAAAGCCCGGGGCACCAATTCCAGAGTAGAGGTCATTGATCCTAAGACTGTCAAGTAATCCCATACACATGGTATAGGAACAGACAGCAAGTCTCGGATTTGCGATTGAAGCTTGAGAAGGCGATGCTCCGGAAGAATCACTGTCCCTTGACAAGTTTCGAACAGTGCACCCAAAAACTCCAGAGACTGGGAAGGAACTAGGTGACTCTTGTCCTTGTTGATCACCCAGCCTAGAGATTGCAAAAGGTCGATAACCCTGCTGATCGTTGAGCGACAAAGAGATTCCGACTTCGCTCGAATTAACCAGTCATCCAGGTATGGATGTACCAACAGGCCCTCCTTCCTGAGCTATGCAGCCACCACAATCATTACCTTGGTAAATGTTCTGGGAGCTGTGGCTAACCCAAACGGGAGAGCCCTGAATTGATAATGCTGCCCTAGAATGCAAAACCTGAGAAACTTCTGATGATCGGAACGAATGCCGATGTATAGATAAGCTTCAGTTAGGTCGAGAGACGCTAGAAATTCTCCCTTGTGTACTGAAGCTATGACAGACCGGAGAGTTTCCATTCAAAACTTGGGGATCCATAGGCAACGGTTGACCCTTTTGAGATCGAGAATGGGACGAAAGGTTCCTTCTTTTTTTGGAACGACGAAAAAAATTGAGTAACGACCCCTCCGATGTTCTGATATTGGAACTGGAACAATAGCTCCAAGGTCTCTTAGACGCTGCAGGGAGTCCTTGATTACTCAACGTTTTTCTAGGTAAGAACATGGTGAAATCAGAAATCGGTGGTGAAGCCGCCGGACAAAATCTAAAGCGTAACCTTGATTTATCATTGAAAGAACCCACTGGTCCGCCGTCCATCTGGCCCATTCCGCGTAAAACAGGGACAGTCTGCTCCCTATAACCGGAACTGGGGAAAGGACCAGCCATATCTCATTGAGCAGACTTTGTGCCACCTGAGGCTTGGGAAGTTCCAGGTCTTCCGAACCGGCGGCCACGAAAGGACTGAGTCCAATTCTGTTGTCTAGCCGAAGACTGCTTAGCAGGTGGAGCTGATGGAAGAGAAGAACGAAATCTTCGACCAGACCGTAAACGAGAACGGGATGTGAAGGAGGTCCGAGGTCTAGGACGATCCTCTGGTAACATGTGAATCTTATTCTCTCCTAGGGACAAAATTAAATCTTCCAATTCTTTACCAAAGAGCAATTTTCTCTTAAAGGGTAAAGCCCCTAACTGAGCATTTGATGATGCATCTGCAGACCAATTCCTCAACCAGAGGAGTCTGCGAGCTGATACTGAAGCAACCATAGAGCGAGCAGAGGTCCTGAGGAGATCATATAAAGCATCTACGCTGTAAGCAACTGTAGCCTCTAATCGACCAGCTTGTGCTACCTCCTCATTAGAGAGGGAAGAATTATTTTGCAATGCTTGGACCCACCGCAAGCCAGCTCGCAAAGCCAAGCTACTACACATGGCCGCCTGTACACCTAGAGCAGAAACCTCAAAAATTCGCTTGAGCTGAACCTCTAGTTTACAATCCTGTAGGTCTTTAAGAGCCGTAGCTCCCATCACTGGAATAGTCGTCCTCTTAGTGACAGCTGAGACAGCGGTATCCACTTTTGGAAATTTTAAAATTACCCATTCGAGAATCCTTCGCCGGGACCTCCAGACCCAATTCAAGCAAAATTGCTGGAATTAAAGAATTAAGTTCCTCCCTTCTGAAAAGGCGGACAAATTTGGGATCATCCCCATCCACTACATGAGGGTCAGAACTACTGCCCAAAGCAAGATCTCCACAGAGATCCCCATCCGGTAGGGACTTGTCCGGGACAGGCAAAGAGTCATGTTCAGAATCTTCTGAAGTAGAAAAATTAAACTAATCCTGGCCTGAGCGAAGGGGACGCTTCGGAGCTAGCCCAGCCCCAAAATCGCGGGCCTTTAGACCTTGTCCAGATGAGAGGTCCCTATGTTTTTATGAAACTTTCTAGACTTGTAAGCCTTACGAAGAAAACGAATAAAATCCCCTAATAAAGGGAGAAGAAGAAGAGGAATTTGAAATGTCCTCCAGACTCTCATCAGAGAAACCTACCCCTGTAACTCGCGGCTTGTCCCCCCCCCCCCCAGGGACCGCCGGCTGTGGCGACAAGGGAGGCGGGTCCAGAGCTCCCTGAATTACTTGCTGTGTCGCCGCCCTCAAAGAAGATAAAATAGCTTCTGTTCCTGCACTGCAGCAAAATGGGTCTGGGGTAGGTGAGCAGCCGCGCCAAGGTTTCAGGGCCGTGCGAGGCGGCCGAATCACTTCTTTCGCCGGCAAAACAGACGAGCCTCCCCCCCGGGAAGGCAGGCAAAACAGAGACTCTCTCTGGAGAGACACGTGCGCGCGTCTCCACAGGCGCGGCAGGCCACGCCTCGTGGCATTGAAAAGGAAAACGGCGCGAATTTAAAACAAAATAAAATAAACTCTGGCGAGAAAAAGCATGGCCCCACTGAACACCGAAGAAGTAGATAAACCACAATATAGCCATCAGAAAACAGACTTCCCAACCTCCCGGGAGGCAGTGAAACGGCTGAAGAAAAAAAGATACTTTTTTTTTTTTTTTTTTTTTTTAAATAACTAAAATGAAAAGAACAGCCTTTCACAAAGAGAGATAAAAAACCAATTAACTCCTAAACTACCTGACTAACAAACCAAAAAACTACACAGACTGCAGGGTTAGGCACGTCCACCTCTGCTGTGAGACAGAGAAATAATGATGGACTACAGGTGGCACCCTAAGGTATACATCAGAGTCAGTAGAATGTTTCTCTGCCTCCCTCTGCTGGATTGGTGACATAACCCAGGGTCTGGACTGATCCAGGTACGTACAGGGAACAGGGCTTGAAAAGTTTTTCTCTGCCTCAATCTGCTGGTAGGGATGCAAAACCCACTTGTCTAGCCCTCCTTCCTTACTTGCATTTTTATGAAGAGGAACCATATCTGTCTGTTTCCATTCCTCTTTGACATTGTCAGCTACCCATGAAGAGACAGATGCTCAAGTATGTACTTACAGTTCCTTTGTTCTTGTATGGGTCCAAGGTGTTCCCAAAGGATTTAGATTTCAGTAGTGAGTTCTTGATGAAAGTAGGCAAAGTAACCTCATCTTCGTCATCATCATTCTGGCTTGCTGTCCAGTTCTGTATAAGATTAAAAAAAATAAAATAAAATAAAAAATTATATTTATTTATTTATTTAAGGCTTTTATATACCGACTTTGATACAAATCAAATCAACTCAGTTTACATTGAACTAGGCAGTAAATATAACCAACCAAACAACAAGAGATAGTTTGAAGGAGTATAAAGTTACATTATAATAAGGGTGCCTTAACTGGGAGTAGAAAACAAGAAAGGGGGAACGAAGATAAAGTGCAATATACAAGAGAATATGTGAGGGGCAAGGAGCCGTCCTCATGGTAACTAGTAACATGATTAAGTGTTTATTTCCTTACATAATTGCTGGAATGTTATTTATTTACATAACTGCTGGCATAATTCAAGTCATATATATAGATAGTCATCTATATATATATAGATAGATAGATAGATATAGATAAAAAGGTTGCCAAAGCATTCCCCTTCAGGCACCAGAATAGCTTTCAAGCATTGCTGCACTGAGGAACCAAAGCAATCTCAATTAGCTAAACACTGCACTGAACAACTTCTTCTAAAACGAAGCTCTATGAGCAAGGCAAGTAACAGATGAAGAAAAACACCATGAGACATGTTAGAAGGACCACAACAGCAAACATATATGTGTGCAACTATTACATTTTAATATCTGAAACTGAAAGGAAATTTTTGTGTCTAAATTAGAGCTCACCACATCCTGGGCATCAGATGGCCATGGTGCCTAGAAATAGCATTCAGGCTTTTAATGCTCTGAAGTTTTTGCTCCTGCAGTTGTGCTGATGCTTTTGACACTGATGATCACCACCTACTCTTTGATACTCTGTCCTTGTTTGGATTGTGGGACTCTGTCTTGTATTAGTTTTCTTCTTACTGCTACCCTCTCACTTTTTAGTGTTTCCTCTGGCAGATCCTCCTCTATTGTCATCCCACTATCAATTAGTGTGCCTCAGATTCTGTCCTTGGCCCTCTTCTCTTAGTATACCAATTCCCTTGATGCTTTGATTCAATACCATCTTTATGCAGATGATTTCCAGAAATTTCATTAGGAATCCAGTCCCAGATCTCAGCCTGCTAGTCTGACATTGCTGCTTGATGTCCAAATGCTACCTTAGACTCTACATCAGGGGTCAGGAACCTTTTTGGCTGAGAGAGCCATAAACGCCACATATTTTAAAATTTAATTCCATGAGAGCCATACAATATGTTTAAAACTAAATACAAGTAAATGTGTGCATTTTATGTAAGATCACACTTTTAAAGTACAATAAGTCTCTGAAAATATTACACCAGGCCTTAAGACACCAATACATCTCCTATTAGGAAAACGGACCAAGTCAGGCTGCTATAGAGTCCTACACAGAAACTACACGCCAGCAGAAAACCTCACCTGAATCACGTGCTGTCCCTCACCTAACATAGAATAAAGAGACCAAAACGCATAACAAGAAGCATGCAGAAAAAACTGAATTGGAAACTGCAACAAGCCAGAGTCTCTGTATGCAGTGTAACAAAGGAAAAAAGAAACATCACCCATCCTTATAAAACAAATCAAGAAATATAAAATCATCAGCAGTAAAACTGTACTAACAAAAAAAACATATTTCAAAACAGCTGAGTGGAATATCCAATAATTAAAAACTCATATAAAACATTTCCAGATACCAACAAAATATTTCAAAATAGCAGACACAAAGACCCAGTAATGAAAAATAATAAGGATACAAAACATTTTTTTTGCTCTGCATACCTGGGAACGTTTGATATCCAGGTGTCCTGAGATTGTTCTGAATTAGCAGGAGGCGGGGTGGTTTGCTTGGAACTTTCTCCTCTCTGTCACATACCAGCGCTCTCTCGCACACTGGCTCTCAATGACACACCTATACACACATGCTCTCAGTACTCACATATACACATGTTTTTTCTCTCTCACTTATATAGGCTCTTAATTACACATTTACACACATGCTGTCTATCTTTTCACGCTTACACACACACACACAGGCTTTCAATCACATAAATACATGCTGTCTTTTTCTCTCACACAGACTCATTCACATGCTTACAAACATGTCCTCTCTTTCTCTCATGTACACACAGGCTCTCAATCACATACTCACATCCTCCCTCACCTAAATCAGCTCTCAATCACACACAGACACACATGGTCTCTCTCTCTCTCATTTAAACACAGGCTCTCAATCACATACTCACATGCTCCATCACCTAAACCAGCTCTCAAACACACACAGACACACATGATCTCTCTCTTACTTATACACACAGGCTCTTAATCATACATACACATGATTTCTCTCACACAAAGGATCTCAATCATACACACATATTCTTTCACACAAACAGGTTTTCAATCACAAACTTACACATACAGGTTCCCAATGGTAAACTTACATTCATGCTCTCTCTTTCACAGGCAGGCTCTTAATCACAGACATACTCTCTTTCACATATACAGGCTCTCAATCATTCACATACATGCAATCTCTCACTCACACACACAGGATCTCAAACACACATGCTTGCTCGCTCATTCACTCTCTCTCTCCCCCACCCCGGGAACTCGCGGCAGCAGCAGCAGCCTCCTCCCAACGCTAACCTCCTTCATTTTCAGCCCTCGCGGAGGTGGAGTCCCATCGGCCGCGGTTGAAGCTCTTCATTTTCCTCCGAGCCGCGCTGCAGTCTTCTTTTCGTCGCGCACGCACCCGATGCTCTCCACTTCCTCTTCCGGGCTGCGGGGGGGGGGGGCGGGAAGAAGAGACCACACTAGCATGGTCTCTGCTTCCCGCGTAGGCACCCGATGCTCTCCACTTCCTCTTCCGGGCCGCGGGGGGCAGGAAGAAGAGAGCACGCCGGTGCCGCTGACTCCAGCTGTCCTGCCGCGTTCCGCCCGAGCTGACAGCATTTTAAGCCCGGGCGGAGGAGGACCGGGGAGCAGCTGGGTCAGCGGGGGACTGGAAAGTGTGGAGACACTTGTCTGCGAGCCAGATGCAGCCCTCAAAAGAGCCATATCTGGCTCGCGAGCCATGGGTTCCCGACCCCTGCTCTACATGGTCAAGACAGGAAACTTTATCTTTCACCCCAAGCCTACTTCTCTTATTCCTCCCTTTTCTATTTCTGTGGATAATGCTGTAATCCTCCCAGTCCCTTCAGCCTATAACGTTGGTGTCATCTTCAACTTCTCTTTTTCCTTCTCTACACATATCAAAATCATGTTTAAAAGTGCCATTTCTTTCTGTATAACATGACCAAAATCTGACCCTTCCTTTCTGAACACACTAGCAGAACCCTTTATTCATGCTCTCATTATCTCTCACTTAAACTACTGCAGCTTTCAGTGAGCCATCTCTCCCCACAACAATCTATCCAAAATTCAGCTGTGCAATTTATCTTTCACCAAAGTTGTTACATCCATATAACCCCTCTTCTGAAGTCATTAAATTGACTTCCTCTCTCTGTTCAAGGTCCTCTTCCTCACAAAAGCCTTTACTCTGCAGCTCCTCACCCATCCTCATGAATTCCGCTCATCAGGCAAGTCAATCTTATCTATGCCCTTCTCTACCGCCAATTCCTGATTCTGTGCTTTCCATCTGGCTGCACCATATGTTTGGAAAGACTTCCTGAGCTTATGCAACATGCTACCTCTCTTGCCTTATTTAAATCCCATCTAAAACCCTATCTTTTTTAGGTTACTTTTAAATCTTAACCCTGGATTAATAATGGGCTATATGATCTTTTTCTGCTGTCCTTCTACATTTCCATGATTGTCCCACCTACAGCCTCAATTTAATAAATGAAATTCCCCAAGTCCCTTTTTCCCTGTATGTTTGTCTTGATTGAAAACTCTACAGGATAGTAATAGTAATATTACCAGTACAGTTCTAGTCTTCCAATGCAGCACCATGCAACTCAATGAATTTGAGCCATGCAATGCCTGAACGCCTGTGCTGGTCTCACAGTCTTGTCAGACTTGAGACCGCAAGACTACCACGGGAATTCAGGCATCATATGGCTCAAACTTATCAAGAGCTATGCAGTGCCAGACTGGAAGACAGCAGATGCTCCAACAGTGCTGGTAGCAACAGTCTAAGGAGACATGAGAGTGAGGGGTAAACCCCAACTCTTGCACCAAACTTTTTTTTGTTCCCTCTCGGCTCCCTGCCCCCCCCCCCCCCCCCCCCCCCCCCCCCCCCCCCAGTATCCCCCAAGCCTCTTTCCTCTTGCACACTATGCTCAGCGTCTTTGCACTCTTCTCCCTTGTCCCCCTATTCCCCTCTACTCCTCCCTGCCAGCCATGCCCTCCCCTCTCACCTGCACCAGTATCCCCCTTCCCAGCTCCTCTTTTTTAATCCCCTGCCCATGGTGCTCAGCATTGCTCCTCTCTACCCATCTCCCCCTGTTTAACTTCATGAGGTATCCAGTGGGGTGCAGAGGGGAAAGTTGCACCTCTCTCACTAAAACCAATGATTCTCTTGTGGGGCAGGCGGGTAGCAAAGCGCGGCGTGCCCTTCTACTGCTCCCAATGCATTTTCTTTTTTAGAAGTTCTCCTTCAACAATTTCACTAGGCTTGGTCAAATCTGTGGCAAGGGTCAAATTTTGCAGCCCTTTCTGCAGCCAGTCAGGGGCCCTGATTATACCTTGGTTTCATACTGTTTGGGATGTTTTTGCTATGAAAAAGATTTTACTTTGTAGAGATGACTATGACAACTATAGTAGCTTTTTCTCATCCTAGTAAAGAGTGGTTTTCTGGAGGCATGAAAACTGCAAAGCTTATCCTTCACTATATACAGTATTAATTGCTGATACAATTCTGTATCCATGTAGTGTAAAATCTGACAACAGGAATCCACAAGATTCCACAGATTATAGCATGGGTCTTTGAGACAGCTGAGGGATCTTGGTCTTGCAATTCAACTGACGAAGTCTGAGGCTAGGAATGGAGAAGAACAACAAAGGAAGGAGACTGTCTCAATATTACAGATATTTATGTTGAAATAAACATTCTGGATAATGGCTCGCCACATTAGGTATAGACCATTGTATTGAATAATGAGAAATGCTCAAAAACGTTTCCCTTTTTGACTTATTTGTAAACAGACAAACATTTCATCTCAATACTACATGTACATGGAGTACAGATGGTTCATAGAGCACTGATTAACAGACTTACATTTAGGAAAAATAAAAGTAGAGAAAAGCCATTTTGGTGGAATGGGATTATTGAAAAGATAACTAGAAGGGGGCCAGATGAGGCCAAGGCAACAAGAATTCCTAAAGCTGGTAAATCAATAACATGCTCAAGCATTTTAGAGAGAAGAGCAGAGAGAAGAAGTTCAGAGAAAGTAGACAACAGCAGCTTTAAAGGAGATGGGAGGAACTAAGGCACAAAGACAAAAAGATAAGCACATCATTTTTCTCGTTACCTTAATTTTACTATCGTGTAAGATATTTTTAGCTGGGCTTCTCACGCGATGTCTGTAAAAGTAAACAAGAAAATTAATATGCATAACAAAGCTGCCTGCAGAACAACATGTAACATTCCGAAAGTTTGCAAGCCAATTAAGAGAGTAAATGAGAGCAGATAAAAATCAAAATGGCCCATCTAGTCTGCTCAGTTGAGATTCATCCTTTTTAGTAGATATGTACTGGAGAAATTACTTACCTGATAATTTCATTTTCCTTAGAGTAGACAGATGGACTCAGGACCAGTGGGTTTATGCTCCCCTGCCAGCAGATGGAGACTGAGCAAGCTGATGTCACAGTATATATATATGCAGGCTGGGGTCACTGCTGCAGTGACCCCAGCCTGCCAGTATTCTCTTCAAAATCAACTGTGGACAGACTAGCAAAAAACTATTAAAAACGTGATTAAAAACAGATAACCAGAACCATACTAAACCAACAAATACTGAACTCACATAAGATTCTAGGTACTCCAAGCTAGGAACTGTATGAACACTTACCAGTAATCCTTTGGGACCCAGAGCCCCACAGGATCATTGACACACTCGTGCAGCAGCCAAGGGCGGGAAGCTGAGTCCATCTGTCTACACCAAGGAAAACAAAATTATCAGGTAAGTAATTTCTCCATTTCCTAGCATGAAGACAGATGGACTCAGGACCAGCGGGATGTACCAAAGCTACTTCCCAACAGGGTAGGAGGCTATCCACGGTCCAGTCATCACCACACATGCAAAGGCTACATCCTCCCAGACATGCACATCCAGATGATAAAACCTGGAAAAAGGGTGTAAGGAAGACCACGTCGCAGCTCAGCAGATATCGACGAGAGATAACAGATTAACCTCCGCTCATGACACTGCCTGAGCCCTAGTGGAATGAGTCCTAAACTGAATATGCAATAGCTTTCCAGTATCCACACATGCGGCCATGACTATCTTCTTAATCCAACGAACTATGGTAACCAGCGAAGACGGAACACCCTGCTTACTCCTGCCATGGAGAACAAACAGGTGATCCGTCTTTTGAAAAGACTCAGAGCCCTCCAGATACTGCATGAGAAGACACTTACCATCCAAGAAGCGCAAAAGGCAAAACGCCTCTGCATCCCTGACCTTATCCAGGGATGGCAAGGAGACTGAATCAAATGAAAGTCCGAGGCTACCTTAAGAACATGCCATACTGGGTCAGACCAAGGGTCCATCAAGCCCAGCATTCTGTTTCCAACAGTGGCCAATCCAGACCATAAGAACCTGGCAAGTACCCAAAAACTAAGTCTATTTCATGTTACCGTTGCTAGTAATAGCAGTGGCTATTTTCTAAGTCAACTTAATTAATAGCAGGTAATGGAATTCTCCTGCAAGAACTCATCCAATCCTTTTTTTAAACACAGCTATACTAACTGAACTAACCACGTCCTCTGGCAACAAATTCCAGAGTTTAATTGTGCCTTGAGAGAAGAAGAACTTTCTCCAATTACTTTTAAATGTGCCACATGCTAACTTCATTGAATGCCCCTTAGTCTATTATCTGAAAAACTAAATAACCGATTCACATCTACCCGTTCTAGACCTCTCATGATTTTAAACACCTCTATCATATCCCCCCCAGCCGTCTCTTCTCCAAGCTGAAAAGTCCTAACCTCTTTAGTCTTTCCTCATAGGGGAGCTGTTCCATTCCCCTTATCATTTTCGTCGCCCTTCTCTGGTTCCTTCTCCATCGCAATTATTTCTTTTTTGAGATATGGCAACCAGAATTGTACACAGTATTCAAGGTGGGGTCTCACCATGGAGCAATACAGAGGCATTATGACATTTTCCGTTTTATTCACCATTCCCTTCCTAATAATTCCCAAAATTCTGTTTGCCTTTTTGACTGCCGCAGCACACTGAACCAACGATTTCAAAGTGTTATCCACTATGACGCCTAGATCTCTTTTTCTTGGGTTATAGCACCTAATATGGAACCTAACATTGTGTAACTATAGCATGGCTTATTTTTCCCTATATGCATCACCTTGCACTTATCCACATTAAATTTCATCTGCCATTTGGATGCCCAATTTTCCAGTCTCACAAGGTCTTCCTGCAATTTATCACAATCTGCTTGTGATTTAACTACTCTGAACAATTTTGTATCATCTGCAAATTTGATTACCTCACTCTTCGTATTTCTTTCCAGATCATTTATAAATATATTGAAAAGTAAGGGTCCCGATACAGATCCCTGAGGCACTCCACTGCCCACTCCCTTCCACTGAGAAAATTGTCCATTTAATCCTACTCTCTGTTTCCTGTCTTTTAGCCAGTTTGCAATCCACGAAAGGACATCGCCACCTATACCATGACTTTTTACTTTTCTTAGAAGCCTCTCATGAGGAACTTTCATGAGGAACTTTCATGAGAAGAGACCACATATCACCAATTCTCAAAGACCTACACTGGCTGCCAATTCACTACAGAATCATATATAAGTCCATAACCATTATTTACAAAACCATACATCAACACTCTCAGCTCAACCTTCAAATTCCTCTCAAAAAATTCACTTCCAACAGACCAATCAGAGAGTCCTACAGAGAATCCCTACAAGTACCACATTCCAAAACCATGCGGCACATAACAGCCAGAGACAGGGCTTTTTCCACCGCAGGACCAACACTGTGGAACTCCATCCCACCAGATTTGCGACAGGAACCCTGCCTCCCCACATTTAGGAAAAGACTCAAAACGTGGCTATTTATGAAAGCATTTCCTGACCTAAACTGAACCTTAATCCGTCTTTGACTAGTCACTTAGACTCTGCCTTAACATGGCAATTAACTCCACAGCATCAGGGCAATTCATTATTGCCTCAATTGCATTGATAGGCATATATGTACTCTCTATTAAAACCCCAGCTTCTTTTCTCTGTTCCAAGTTATATTACTCCCTTGTTTTATTGTAACTGCAACCCTTAACTTTCACTTGTTTAATGTTTACTATTACTACTACCATTATTATTTATGTTATTTAATGTTATTTATGACCTTTTGTTCCCTCTACACTTGTTAATTGTAAACAGACATGATGCGATATTTATTGCGAATGCTGGTATAGAAAAACTTTAAATAAATAAATAAATAAATAAATAAATAAACTTTATCAAACGCCTTCTGAAAATCCAAGTACACTACATCTACCGGTTCACCATTATCCACATGTTTATTAACTCCTTCAAAAAAGTAAAGCAGATTTGTGAGGCAAGGTCTTGTAAAGCTTAGTATTACAGTACATTTCTACCTTGGATCTGACTGACTCAACGTTTCAAAATCTGTCACGTCTTGAGAAGACTGCTTTACAAGAACTACAATCAGCATCAGATCTTATAATAAAACCAGCTGATAAAGGTGGTATGATAGTTGTGCAAAATAGAATTGATTATGAATCTGAAATATTGCGCCAATTAGATGATACTCGATTCTATCAACGTCTGGATCTAAATCCCACCTCTGAAATACAGAATCTCATTGCTTCCATCGTACAACTTGGTGTCAAGTCCATTTTTTTGACTTTAAAAGAAGCCAATTTTTTGACAAAGAAATATCCACGTGTTTTATACATTGCCCAAGATACATAAAAATGTTGATCACCCTCCGGGACGCCCAATTGTATCTGGTTGTGGTTCAGTGCTGGAACTGTTGTCTCGATTTATTGATCACTTTTTAGCTCCGTTTGTTCCCCTGATGCCCTCTTATATTAGAGATTCATCAGATATGATTGTCTTCTTGGAACACCTAGAGGTTGACACCACTGATTTAAAAATGGCTACCTTAAACGTGGAAGCTTTGTACACCTCTATTCCACAGGATGAGGCGATTGATATCGCAGAAACTTTTTTTGAACAACGACTAAGACCTCATCGAATCCCTAGTGATTTTCTGGTACAATTGTTACAAATTGCTTTAAAGAAAAATTTCTTTTCTTTTAATCAAGATTTTTTTCTTCAAAACGTGTGGCACCGCCATGGGGGCCACCATGGCTCCAGACTTAGCCAACCTCTACATGCATCATTTCGAGGAACAATGGCTCAATGATCATCCCTATAAACGACAGTTATTGGTGTGGAAAAGATACATCGATGACGTCTTTGTACTATGGAATGGGGACGAAGATGCTTTTGGATCTTTTTTGTGTTGGCTAAATTCTTTGAATACTCATTTGAAATTTACTGCCACTATTGAAACTCATTCCATTACATTTCTTGATATACAGATTACCATTATTGATGGGAAGTTCATCACTTTTTTGGAAACCAGTGAGTTCTAACACCTACTTACATTTCTCCAGCGCACATCCAAGGAACTTTAAACGCAATTTACCTGTCAGCCAGTTCATTCGTCTGAGACGTCTCTGCACTACTACAGTGGACTTTGAATTACAATCTAAGTCTCTACGTGACCGGTTTTTAGCCAGAGGATACCCTCATTCAAGCATTCGGAAGGCTTATCTACGGGCGAAATACTCACATCGCGAATGGCTGTTTCTTCCCCGACCTGTGGAAGATTCTTCACATCACATCTGTATCTTACCATATTCCTCTGTGGCCTTCAAGATTCGCCAGTCTATACTTAAATATTGGCATGTTTTGCAAACAAATGCTGTTTTTAGTTTACCTCCGAGAATCACTTTCTCTCGTGCCATGAATTAAAAAAATTTTTTGGTGAAATCGGACAGTTCTTTGACGTCATACACACCATATATGTCAACAGGTTCACATAAGCCTTGTAATACCTGTTCAGTGTGTCAATCCTCCATGACGATTAAAGATAAACTGACTGTATCTTCTGGCTATAACATATTTTTGAGACATGACACAACTTGTGATTCTTCTATGGTAGTCTATTTGATAGAATGTCCCTGCTCTTTACTTTATATTGGGAAAACAAAACGTCTTTTAAAGACGAGAATGATTGAGCATCGCTCTAACATTAGAAATGCCAGAGTAAATGAACCTCTAGTTTCTCACTGCACGGAGATGGGACACACTTTTGAGGATTTACATTTTTGTGTCATCGATCATGTCCCCGTACATTGGCGTGGGGGTGATCGAGAACGCATTTTACTACAATCTGAACAACGCTGGATCTACCGTTTAAAAACCGTTCATCCATCAGGACTGAATAGCGAGCTAGATTTACATGTCTTTTTGGGCTAATTTCTTGTTTACTACCATTGACAGATCATTTTTTGGTCGCTGTATCAATTTATCAATGATGGCTGACGTCATTACAAAATGGCGTATTTAAAGGGACGCCAGCCTCGGTTCGGGTTCCTCCATTTGTTTCCTTTTCAAGATGGTTGAGACGTCTGGTCCCGTCTAAGGTAGCCATGGTGTCATCAGATAAGTATTGGTTCAACTTTTCCCTTTATTATAAATGTGCAACCTCTTTTTCATTTATTTTATTTTAGAGATGTGGCTCTTGTTAGAATTGTTTCTATACGCCCCTGAGGAAGCTTACCCAGCGAAACACCGGCCAGTGTAGGGCTTTCCTACTAATTACATATGAAAGAGTCATTTTTGTTCATATGAATGGAGGACTGTTTTAATTTGAAAAAAGAAAAAAGAAGAAAAAATATTGTGTTGCATTAAAATAATGATGAAGGTGGATGATAGATAAGACCGGTTAGTGTCTACTTGAAAGTGACATATAACGTCAAGGCTTGCTGACACCTTCATAGGCTATTAATTGAAGTGCTATTTTTTGGGTTCCACATTTTTGGTGATTTGATTATGTGTTGTGGTTAACCGCTGACTCCCTTGTGTGAGTAGGGTAATTGAAGTCTCCCACTATTACCGCCGTACCAATTTGGTTAGCTTCCCTAATTTCTCTTAGCATTTCACTATCAGTCTCACCATCTTGACCAGGTGGACGGTAGTATACTCCTATCACTATAGTCTTCCCCAACACACAAGGGATTTCTACCCATAAAGATTAAATTGTGCATTTAGTCTCATGCAGGATGTTTATCCTGTTGGACTCTATGCCATCACAGACAAAGCGCCACATCGCCTCCCAGGTGCTCCTCTCTGTCATTGCGATATAATTTGTACCCCTGTATAGCACTGTCCCATTGGTTGTCCTCCTTCCAACATGTCTCTGAGATGCCAATTAAGTCTATGTCATCATTCACTGCTATACATTCTAATTCTCTCATTTTACTTCTTAGACTTCTGGCATTAGCATACAAACATTTCAAAGTTTGTTTTTTGTTTGTATTTTCATTCTGCTTTTTAATTGATAGGGATAATTTAGAATTTTTTAGCTCAGCTGAGTTTTTAGTTGCAGGCACTTGGACTACTTTTCTTATTATTGGAACCTCACTGTCGGGATGCCCTAATTCTAATGCATCATTAGTAGCCTTTGAAGATACCTCTCTCCGAACCATGCACTGCTGAGCGACTGTCAGCATTCCCCTTTCTTCTAGTTTAAAAGCTGCTCTATCTCCTTTTTAAAAGTTAGAGCCAGCAGTCTGGTTACACCCTGGTTAAGGTGGAGCCCATCCCTTCAGAAGAGACTCCCCCTTTCCCAATAGGTTCCCCAGTTCCTAACAAAACTGAATCCCTCTTCTATGCACCATTGTCTCATTCACGCATTGAGATTCCGGAGCTCTGCCTGCCTCCGGTGACCTGCGCGTGGAACAGGGAGCATTTCAGAGAATGCTACCCTGGAGGTTCTGGATTTAAGCTTTCTACAAAGAGTCTAAATTTGGCTTCCAGAACCTCCCTCCCACATTTTCCTATGTCGTTGGTGCCAACATGAACCATGACAGCCGGCTCCTCCCCAGCACTGTCTAAAATCCTATCTAGGTGACACGTGAGGTCCGCCACCTTCGCACCAGGTAGGCATGTTACCAGGCGATCCTCACGCCCACCAGCCACCCAGCTGTCTACATTACTAATAATCGAATCACCAACTATGACAGCCAACCAAACCCTTCCCTCCTAGGCAAGAAGGATGGAACAATACGCAGCTGTAACTCTGGGGAGTCACCCGAAGGAACGGCTCCCAGCAAGACAAGGCCTGCAGCTCAGGAATCCGATGTGCAGAACATATAGCCACCTGGAACACAGTCTTCAAACTCAACACCGTAAGGAAAGGATATGCGGTGGTTGGAAAGGAGGGGCCGCCAAAAAGTCCAAGCACCAAATCAAGACTACACAATAGAACCAGTAACCTCAAGGAAGCCTAAGGTGCTTCACGCCCTTCAAAAAACGGGCCACATCAAGATGAGACAGCAAGGAAACACCACTCACCAGGCCTCTGAAAAAGGCAAGAGCTGCAACCTGCACCTTCAAGGAATTAAGGGCCAAGCCTTTATTCAAACCATCCTGCAAAAAATCCAGAAAAAGAGGGATCTTAACTGAACAAGGCCTCACACCAGGCCTCAAAAACTCTCCAAACCCGCATATAAGCCAAGGAAGTGGAGAACTTACGAGCGCGGAGTAAAGTTGCAATCACCGCAGAGGAATAACCACGCTTTAACAGGCAAGACCTCTCAAGGGCCTAACCATAAGATAGAATCGAGTTGGATCCTTGTGAAGAACCAGTCTTTGCTGAAGCAGATCCATGTGTGGCAGAAGATGAAGGTGGGCCTCCACCAGGAGTTGTTGCAAATCCGCAAAGCATGGATGCCTGGGCCAGTCCGGCGTCACCAGGAGTACTAGCCCACTATGGCCTTTGATATTGCAAATTATCCTGCTCAGCAAGGGCCACAGAGGAAAGGCATAAAGCAATCTGTCTTCCTCGCAGACTTGTACGAGAGCGGCTATTCCCAGGGACCACGGTTCTCTCCTGCGACTGAAGAAGAGAGAAACCTTTGCATATTGAGAAGTCGCCAGCAGGTCTAGGAACGGAAGGCCCCAGCAATCCACAATCAGCTGAAACACTTCGGCTGACAATACCCACTCTCCTGGGTCCAGACACCCCCTGCTGAGAAAGTCCACTCTTACGTTGTCATTTCCTGTATTGTGAGAGGCTGAGATCATTTGTAGATGACCTTCCGCCCGGACCAAGATAGCTGCCGATTGAGTAGCAGGGAGAAGTCGCCTCTCTCTAACCTGCTTTTCTTCTTTGAATTCCTGTGGTTTATTACCTACGAATTATGCCTCATACGAAATGTAAGGCAAAAGTTAAGGAACTTTCTCAGTCTATGCTCTTGTCGGAACTGATACAGCAGAGAATTGAGCGATTTCTTTTTTCTATGCCAGAACTGGGAAGTGAGGCCGCTGTGGGGAATGGAGCGGAGCGAACCCCTGCCCTCTTTGCCGATGAAATATCACTAAGCCCCTAGAACGCCGATCCCTCCCTTCAGAATACCTGTGGTATGTGAGAATTCTTTAATGTCTACTCCTCTTCAAGAGAGGGGAAGGACAAATTATTCTGATACAGGACAAATGCCGCTCTCCGACTCTGTACCTACGGCAGACCCGGCGGGGTTGGAAACTTTTGATACTTTAATGAAGACTCAAGTGACTACGTTAAGAGCAATACAAGAGTTGGTCTAATGGCATTAACATCCTGCAGAGTGAAGGAGATGAGGCTACAGAAATCCCAAGTATGCAATTTAAAATAAGAAAGACAGCAATAACACCACTGGATAGTGTTTGGGAAGTTTTGGCCTCTTTAGAAACTGCTATTTCTTCAATTACTCGAATTACCTCAGATACAAACAAACAAATATTAGCTATGGAAAGTTTGATTACTGTGCAAGATTCAAAGATTCAAGCTTTGGAAACTAAGTTTTCTTCATATGAAAAAATACAGCAAGGCTTGGTACATTTTGAGATAATTGCTTCTAAGAAAATTGAGAATATAGAAAATATAATAAGGAGCCTGAATCAAAGGGTTCTTAACTTTCCGGTGCTCAAATCTATAATCACTAATGGATTTCTTTAAAAGTTACATTGTGAAAGTCCTTAAGATCCCAGCTAACGCAATGCCTCTTATAACGAAAGCTTACCATTTACCACGAGAGGAGATAGACTCTTTAGGAACTGCGACTCAGGAGCAACATAATATGGATATTACTGATTTATTGGAACTTTCTCAAGAGATGGAGATTTCTCAAAGGGGAACTTTGCTAATTTCTTTTGCCTTTATGAGTGAAAGGAATACGGTGTTAAGGTTTTTCTTGCGAAATAGGAATCTTACCTTCCATGGAAAGCAGGTCTGGATTTATCCAGACGTGACAAGAGTAACTCAAGAACGACTAAAGAGACTTCCGGCGATGACGTAAGACGAGACGGAAGCAGGGGGATAGAGCTCCGCGGCCCCACTCAGTAATTATCGAATTTACTTACTTTTGTTGCTCTTGTGGGCTCCCTGGACCCCCCCCCCCGACCGCTGTGGGAAGTGCCCCTGCTCACATTTCCGTGCCTGCCGGGCGTGGAATGCGCCGCACCGGCACACGAGGCAGGACAGAACGACGGCTGCAGAAACCGCGTGGTGCCAAGATGGCGGAGTCGCCCGCCCCTGCTGAGCCTGTTTTGGCTGAAATTTCAGAGGGAGCCTTGCAAAAAATATCCTATAGCGTCACGGCAGCCCTGGATGGTAGGCTGATTAAGCTGCAATCGGCTATAGAGGATATTAAAACGGCTGTTGAAGGGCACTCAAAGCGGCTGGACTTTGCTGAAAACACCATCTCTGATTTGGGTGACAGAATGGCTGCCTCCGAACGCCATGTGACTGAGCTGAGGGCCCAGCAAAAAGACCTGATGGCTAAAATGGAGGAACAGGAGGATCGTGGGCGGAGGAACAATTTAAAAATCATCGGCCTGCCCGAGTCTGTTACTGAGGCGGAACTCCGCTCCATAGTTGAGGACTGGCTCCCTAATCAGGTGGGCTTGGACTTGGCGGGAGAGCGGTTGCAATGCGAGCGGGTGCACCGTGTGGGCCCCCTGCGGGAGGGACAAGGCCGGCCCCGACCTGTTATGGCCCGCATATTAAATTGGCACCATAAAACCCTACTTCTTAGGGCGTACAGACAGCAGGAGAAATTGGAGCACTCTGGCTGCAGGCTACTGCTCTTTAATGATTTTTCTGCAGGCACAGCAGCGCAACGGAAGTTGATGGCCCCGGCTTGCACGGCTCTTCATCGGCGTGGCATTAGATTTGCCCTGTTATACCCTGCAAAGTTGCGGGTGCACCATAATAACCAAACTACGTTCCTACTCTCCAAAGCTGAAGCGGATAGTTTTTTGGCATCGCTTCCGCAAGGTGCTGCTGAGTGAACAGACAGTCCCTTACGCGGAGTGGTGAGGATTTGACTCCAATACAGCTCTTGAGGACTGTTCTAACCCCTGGAAAGATTTTTTCTTCGCCTCCACGTGTCTTGGACTGACCTCAGTGCCAATTTCCTTTGTCTATCATACACACTGGTCAGCTGGTTCGCTGTTTGTTGCGTTTGAGTTCTGCCCTGGGAATTCTTGATATTTTCTCATCCCCCATAAAGCCTGTGCAGTGATCGGACTTCTATTGGGGGATTGATGGTTGGGCACTGTTGTTGTGTTGTTTGGGGTACTTGGTTTTGGTTGGGGGGAGGGGGGGGCAGGGTGGGGCTGGGGGTGGGGACCTCCGACCTTTGTAGCAGTAGGTCGGGACCCCGCACCTGGGAGTGGTGGAGGGTTTTGGTGGGTTTGGGGGAATGAGTGTGGGGGTTAGAGTGTGTGAATGTCGGGGGGGGGAGTGAGTGGGCAAGGGGATATGGAATGGTCTCCTAAGCAGTGTATCCTTATTGTGGGTTTATTCTGTTTTGTATGCTCCTTCCTTTTTCTGTCCCTGCGGCCTAGGCTGGGAGGCCGTGGAGACTTTCAGCTGTTTGTTTCTAGGAACCCTATGGGGCTTCCGGGTTTAAGCTGGTTTTTCTTCTCTTCTCATGACCCAGGTTAAGCTAGTTTCTCTCAATGTAGATGGAATCCATTCCCCTATCAAACGTACTAAGTTAAATGCGTTGTTTAAACGCCTGAAGGCGCAGGTGGTTTTCCTTCAAGAAACCCATCTGGGCGATGCGGAACATGCTAAATTGAGACGTGATTGGGTGGGCCAGTGTTATTATTCCTCCTTTAATAGGAGGCAGAGGGGAGTTGCCATCCTCATCCACAAACAATTGCCCTTTCAATTGATTCGGACTTGTCAGGATGTCGAGGGGCGGTATGTCCTGGTGGCGGGCACTCTCTATCAAAAGAAAGTGGTCTTTTGTAACATTTATGCCCCGAATGTGTACTCTCCGGGGTTTTTTAACGCGTTAATACGCCTGTTGATGGACTTCCAGGATCATGATTTCATAGTAGGCGGTGACTTTAATATGGTGGCGAACAAAAGTGCAGATATTAAACCTCCCAAACTGGTTTCTGAGGCTGATGGGACTAAGGGAGTTAATCTGCTTTGCCAGGAGATGCAGCTTATAGATGCGTGGCGGGTCCTCCACCCTCAGGACAGGGATTTTACCTTTTACTCACATCCACATCATACGTACTCTCGGTTAGATTATCTGCTCCTGTCTGAACGTTGCTTCCCTCATTTGCTAGCAACCTCTATTGAACCCATTGCGCTGACGGATCATGCCCCGATTACTATGACTTTTAGCTGGGGGTCAACGGCCCATTTACCCTTTTCTTGGCGTATGCGCCCGGATCTGTATTGGGATCCTGAATTTAAATTATATTTGCAAGATAAGTGGGCAGAGTATGTGGAGCATAATTGTACTCCTGGGGTTGGCCCCGGCATAGTCTGGGAGGCAGGGAAAGCAGTGATGAGGGGGGCCATCATAGCTTATGTGGCGAGGCAAAATAGGCTGCGAAATGCGGAGATCCTCCGGCTCACGGCTCGCTTGAAGGTAGCTCAGCTTTCCCATACGGACTCCATGACGCCTGAGGCTAAGGCCTCCTTTGACTCGGCTCGCCTGGCTTTGAATACTCTTTTACACTTGCGAGCATCCAAATCTATTCGATACTATCGTTATCAATTACATAGATATGGCAATAAGACTGGAAAGTTTTTGTCGCATTTGGTGCGGCCGAGGGGACTGAAAACGGTAGTATCGGGTCTTCGGGACGTCCATGGAGTCCATCAGACTAGTCAGGACGCGATAGCGGCCCGTTTTTTAGCGTATTACACTCAGCTTTATGATACTAAACCTATGGGGGGGGATCAGGCGGAGAGCTTTTTTCGAGGGCTGTCGTGGCCGGGGCTCCAGCCGGAGGATCTCCTGGAATTAAATGGTCCTATTACTTCCCAAGAAATCTACTCTGTAATACAAAATCTTAAACTAGGCAAGGCAGCCGGACAAGATGGGTTTGGGTCCGAGTATTATAAACTCTTAGGCTTTCCCGTTCTGGCCCCGTTACAGGCTTACTTTACTAATTTGTTGGAGGATGTCCCTCTTTCAGAGTATGCTAACCGTTCGGTCATAGTGGTCCTCCCTAAACCGGGGAAGGACCCCCTGGAGGTGGGGTCGTATTGGCCCATCTCCTTGATTAATGTGGATATAAAAATTTTGTCTTCTGTCCTTGCTGCCCGCTTACAGAACTTTCTCCCGGCCTTGGTTCAGGAAGACCAAACTGGGTTCGTGAAAGGCAGACAGGGAGTGCGAAATATTCGCCGTCTTCTAGCTGCTCTTAGCTATCAGTCCCGGGAGGAGGCCTTGATACTGAGTCTTGATGCTGAAAAAGCCTTTGACTCGCTCTCGTGGGATTACCTGTTTTGGGCTTTAGGGAAATATGGGTTTACTGGCCCATTCCTTCGCTGGCTCTCTGTCCTCTATACTAACCCCAGTGCTACCATTTTGGTGAACGGCTTACCTACGGAGGCCTTTCCTATTCGGTGTGGTGTTAGGCAGGGTTGCCCTCTGTCTCCCCTGCTCTTTGTCCTGGCCTTGGAGCCTTTGGCCATCCGTTTACGGGGCGACAGGGAGATTTGGGGTCTTAGTGTGGGTGGCTATCCCTTGAAGATTGCCTTATTTGCCGACGACATTTTGTTGTTTGTTGGTAAACCACGGGAAAGTGTTCCAGTGATTGTCCGGTTATTCGATCAGTTTCAGCTGGTTGCTGGCTTGCGTATCAATTACTCTAAGTCGGAAGCGTTGGCCCTTGATGAATGCTTGCCGACCAAGTGGGGGGGCCCTTTCCCATTTCAATGGGCTCCGACCCGGTTGAAGTATTTGGGGATCTGGGTTCCCAGGGATTTGAAGAAATTGTATGTTCTAAATGTCACCGCCTGTATAGCGAAATTAAGCAGTCAATTGACTGCTTGGATTTCCCTCCCACTATCGTTTTTTGGTAGGTGTGCATTGATAAAAATGGTAGTTGTGCCCAAATTGCTGTATGTCTTGCACATGGTTCCTTGCTGGCTAACAGGGAGGGATATCAGGCGCTTGCGCTCCAGTATTCAAAAGTTTTTGTGGCGGGGAAAGCGGGCGCGGCTACCCTATCCTGCTTTGGAATTGCAGCGGGAGCGGGGAGGGTTCAACATGCCAGACTTCCGCTTGTATAATGTGGCCTGCCAGTTGAGGTTCATCGGGGAATGGCTGACAGGTACTTACAAGTTTTGCGCGGCTGGCATGCTACTGAGCATGTCTGCACCTTTTTCCCCTGTCAGTATTCTGCAATCCAGAGCAGTGGACCGGGCTGGTGTATCTTACCCAGCAGTTTTTCTGCGTCCCTGTATTAAGGCCTGGTCTTGGTGGCGGCGGCTATATCCGTGCCCAGGGACTCGGTCTTTACTCCTCCCCTTGGTACGGAATCTGGAATTCTTGCCGGGTCAAGATAGTGGGGCTATTTTTCACTCTTGGGCAAATAAAGGCTTAATGTTTATCTATCACATGTATGATGCAAATGCCTGTCAATTGTTGGATTTTGCTACGTTACAAAGGACTTATCATCTTTCATCGAAGCAGTTTTATGCCTTTCTTCAGGCCAGACATTACATCCGTTCTCATCAGTGGACTGCAGCTGCGCTGGCTGAGGAGGTCAAGTTTGCCGACGCCTTCTTTGATACTGCATATGTTGCTAATACTATCACTGGATGGAAGACTGTGGGGCAGAAACTTCGTGTCATTGATAGAACTTCTCATTTGGCGGCCCGATGGACGGAAGCGCTTGGCAATCCTGTGTCGGGGGCTCAGGTGCTGGCACAGTTTGTACGTCTTAATAAAAATTTCCCGGATCTTGGGCTTCGAGAGGTGCAATTTAAAATTCTGCATTGGCTCTATTGCGACGATGTCCGGCGACATCAAATGCGGCTTACACCCACCTCCACGTGTCTTAAATGTGGCTTGCAGGTTGGGACTTTGGCGCATAGACTCTTTGCCTGCTCCTCTTTACGGGCGTTTTGGACTGCCATAATGACTGTGATCGATCAGTGTACGGGAGCCACTACTAGCCTTACGGGGCTGATATTGATTAGTAGCTCTATTCCGACCACGATGCTAGGCTGCGGCTCCAAGTCACGCTTTGAAAGGACGGCGGTTATGTTGGCGTGCCGCACGGTGTTGGCGGACTGGCTGGACCCCTGCCGCAGCCCCTCCTACCTTGCCTGGGCCTGGCGTATGGCTGATATGGCTCTTCTGGAACGCATGGCATGTTCGCTGGGACATCGACCTCTGGATAAAACTTACTGCGCCTGTTGGAATTCCTGTGTGTTGGCTTTACCTGCGGAGCTACAGGACGAACTTAGACTGAATGGATATACTTCGGACTGGACTGTTCCTGAGGGGGGGAGGGGGGTGGTTTGATTGGGAAGTGAAAGGGGATGAATGTGGTATGCTTGCTGGGGAGGTTTGGACGGGGGGGGGGTTGAGGGTATCCGTATGGATCCCACTTCCCTATGAAAATACAAAATGTTATGGAGTGTTGGGTAATACCTGTATTGATGCTTCCTTTCCTTATTATTGTGTATATTGTTCTACTGTTCTCAGTGCTCTATGGTTGTTACTTACCAGACACTACCAATAAAAAAGATTTTGATAAAAAAAGAACGACTAAAGAAATTTCTGTCCATGAGATCTGAAGTTCTTACCCGTGGAGGGCAATTTTTGATACGCTATCCATGTAAATGTCTAGTGAAACATCTTGGGGCTAATTATGTATTTTTCAAACCATCCCAGTTGAGGGTTTTTCTGGATACTCCCTCCTAATTGGTCACTTACACAGTCTTGGTAGTAAGATGTGACGTAGGTCTGCTCTCAAATTTTTCTTTTTATGTAATTTCCTGATAGGATTTGCTCTATTACTGTTCTTGGTCACCCCCAAAATACTTTATTATTTCAGGAATGTTAATAATAATATTACATATCATGTGGAAAATGCTTAAATTTTATTTGTGATATTCCTATTACTGGTACAAGTTATCTTGTGTTTATTGTAAATGCAATTAAAAATAAAATTATTAAAAAAAAAAAAAAAAAAGACGACCTTCCACCCATTCCATCAGTTGGTCTATTTCTTGCAACACATGTTGGCTCTTGGTTCCTCCCTGGCGACTGATATAGGCCACCGACATTGGGTTGTCCGACATCACGCGAACCACTTAATTCCACAGCTAAGTGGAAGTTTTTCAATATTTATTGTGCTTTTATCTCTATCACATTTACAATATTTGTGCTCTACCAGTTACACTCACCCCTGAAGAAGCCACGTGCTCCGTAGCGAAATACCGACCGTTGTCTGGTTTGGAATGATAACTGTTAAATGGTATAGATGTACGTTTGATAGTACTTTCAAGCTTTTGCTGGATATAAGGACCTTGCCGCAAATGATTAAAAGATCCAACGGTTCTGTTTGCCCAGAACACGTTGTTAAGGCTTGCTGATGCGGCTTAAAATCTCACCAAAATAATTGATTTAGATGGTTTATTGTGTTTAATAGTGTGACACTGGTTCCTTCAAGTATGCCAGACATATCACCCAGGTCTCCAGGTGATAGATGTTCCAGTGGGACTCTTCGGCATTCCAACACCTCTGGGCCGTTAACTCCAGACAGTGAGCCCCATAATCGTGTAGACTAACATCTGTCCTGAGTATCAACCAGGCTGGAGAGGACAAGGTAATTCCCTTTCTCAGCAGATCCTCCTGCAACCACCGCTGGAGATGGGAGCAGATTTCAATTGGCAAGTGGAGCCGAACCGCATAACCCTGAGACTGCAGGTTCCAATGAGATAACAGACAGAACTGAAGAGGATGCATATGCGCCCTTGCCCAAGGCACCACTTCCAGGGTATCTGCCATCAAACTGAGTACCTGTATGGTGTTCATCCTCTGAAAAAATTGAGACATCAATCTCTGGATCCAAATTTTCAGTAGGAAACTCTGTCCTGTGTTGTGTTGAACCGGACCCCCAGATACTCCAATGATTGGGATGGTTGAAGATTGCTCTTGGTCAGGTTAACCATCCAACCAGCCTCCTGCAATAAGGAGATCACCTTGTGTGTCACCAGGCAGCTCTCTTCCTGAGACTTGGCTCGAATCAGCTGGTCATCCAAATATGGGTGCACCAGGATTTCTTCTTTTCACAAGGCCGCTGCTACCACCACCATTATCTTGAAAAATGTTCTGGGAGCGGTGACGAAACCAAAAGGCAGTGCCCAAAACTGATAATGGCATCCCAACGCTGCAAAGCATAGAAAGCATTGGGGTTCCAACTGGATGGGAATATGAAGGTAAGCCTCTGACAGATCCTGCAATGGAAACCCTAGGAGATATCAAGATGTCTCTGAGGCCACCCACAAAGCAGGCAATACTCTCAACCTTATATTCGCAAATTCTAACAATTATAATATAAATACTAAACATAATATAATTCCTTGGCCCAACCACCATCTAATTAAAGCAGATCTATTATACAAAAATCTTTCAGCGATTAGCCTTGAAATCAAATCCTCTCAAACATACAGAAGGAAAATTAAAATGGAAACAATGCATTAGAAACCAAAATCAACAACCTAAACAGCTGTGATGAGGTATTTGATTCATGGGAAAAAAAAATCATCAAGGAAATAGACAAGTACAGCCCTATCCAAACCAAAACTTAAAAAAAAAAATAAAAAAATGGTAATCTCAAAAAAATGAACCCCTGGTAAAATGAAGAACTGAAAGAAACTAACAACAAAAACCCCCCACAAAAACTACACCTCAGAAAACTTGAAAAACTTTGGCAAAAAAAGCCTACAGATAATCTAAGAAGATACAAATCATACCTATCACACTACAGAACACTCACGAATAAATAAAAAAAAAGCACAGTTGCTTACCTGTAAAAGGTGTTCTCCTAGGACAGCAGGATGTTAGTCCTCACATGTGGGTGACATCATCAGATGGAGCCCGGCATGGAAAACTTTTGTCCTAGGAGAACACCTGTTTCAGGTAAGCACTGCACTTTCTCCTAGGACAAGAAGGATGGTAGTCCGCACATGTGGGTGAGTACAGAGCTCCAGACTTCCCCATTCAACCAGAGAGGCCAACAGCGGCTAAACAAGGTGCCGCGGGCACAACACAACTGCGGTGCTGTGTGGAAAAAGGTAGGGCGGTCTGATCCCAAAAGGAGCACGAGTAGACAGTTGGGTTCAGGTCTAGAACAGGTTGCGCAGGACGGACTGACCAAAGGCACTGTCCTGACGGCTATCCCTGTCAAGGCAGTAGTGAGCTGCAAACATGTGGAGAGAAATCCAGGTTGCAGCCCAGGAAATTTCTGTGACAGGGACTGCATGCAAATGGGCCACTGACACTGCCATGGCCCGCACAGAGTAATCCTTCACTCTGCTGGCTAGCTGAAGGCCTGCCTGCGCATAGCAGAAGGCGATGCAATCCAGTCAATTTGATAGGGTTTGCTTACCCACCACAGCACCCAGCCTGAAGTCAAATGACACAAAGAGCTGGGTGGACTGTCTGTGGTTCGCCGTGCAATCTAAGTAAAAGGCTAGCACCCATTTACAGTCCAGGGTGTGGACAGCATGTTCCCCAGGGTGGGAATGTGGCTTCAAAAAGAAGGTAGGTAAAAAATTTGACTGATTGATGTGGAAATCAGTCACCACCTTGAACAGGAACTTAGGATGTTTACACAGGACCACACAGTCATGGAAGAACTTCATGTATGGTAACCAGGGTCTGAAGCTCACTGATCCCGCGAGTGGAAGTGATTGCCACCAGGAACATGACTTTTCAAATGAGGAACTTCAGGTCACAGGACTGCAGAGACTCAAAGGGAGGCTGCATCAGTCTCGCCCAAGACAACGTTGAGGTCCCAGGATGCTGCAGGAGGCCGAAGAGGGGGCTTCAGTTGGAGGAGACCCGCATGAAATGGCCAAGAGGCTGGTCCGAAACGGGCGTACCAGCAATACCTCAGTGGTATGCCCTGATCGCAATAAGGTGCACTCTGACGGAACTGGTCTGGAACCCAGACTCGGACAAGTGCCACAGGTAGTCCAGCAGTCGGGGAAGAGGGCACAAGAAAGCGTCCAACCCATGCCCTCTGCACCAAATGGAAAAGCGTTTCCATTTTGAGCTGTAGGACTTCCTGGTTGAAGGTTTACGGAATTCGATCAGGTCCCGGGAAACACCGTCTGAGAGCTGGAGGATTATGCACTCAACATCCAAGTCGTAAGGGCCAATGCCTGGAGGTTCGGGTGGTGCAGAGTGCCCTGGTTCTGTGATATGAGGTCAGGTGCCGTCCCTAGCAGGATGGGCGCACACACAGACAGGTCCTGGAGAAGTGAGAACCAAAACTGCCAAGGCCAGGAGGATGCCACGAGAATCATAATCTCTCTGTCCTTCTGAAGCTTCGGCAGAGTCTTCTAGAGGAGCGGGAGAGATGGGTGCGCACATAGAAGGCCCTGTCCCCAGCGAAGGGAGAAGGCATCGCAGGTTGGATGGACATTCCCCACTATTAGAGAGCTGAATCTGCTCACCTTGTGATTGAGAGGGGAGGCAAATAGGTCCACATCCTGCAAACCCTGGCGGGGGAACAGGCTGGCTGTTACTGCAGGGTTGAGGGGCCACTCGTGTGGTTGGAAGAACTGGCTGAGTCGATCTGCCAGCAGATACATCCCTTGGGAGAGGGCCGTTCCAGACCTGCACTGCCTCTTGGAGAAATGAGCCCGTGCTGCCCTGCTTGTTGATGTACCACTTCATGACCTGGTTGCCTGTCCTGATCAGAACTTCCATAAGAATATAAGAAATTGCCATACTAGGTCAGACCAAGGGTCCATCAAGCCCAGCATCCTGTATCCAACAGAGGCCAAACCAGGCCACAAGAACCTGGCAATTACCCAAACACTAAGAAGATCCCATGCTACAGATGCAATTAATAGCAGTGGCTAGTCCCTAAGTAAACTTGATTAATAGCCATTAATGGACTTCTCCTCCAAGAACTTATCCAAACCTTTTTGAACCTAGCTACACTAACTGCACTAACCACATCCTCTGGCAACAAATTCCAGAGCTTTATTGTGCGTTGAGTGAAAAAGAATTTTCTCAGATTAGTCTTAAATGTGTTACTTGCTACAGATTGAGGGAGCACAGCCAGTCCCCTCTTTGCAGGAGGGGAATCAGCCCAGTGAGACCATCTTGAACTTTTCATTTTGTAGAAATTTGATCAAGACTCTCAAGTCCAAAATGAGGCGAAGTCCCCCTGTTCTCTTTGGAATCAGGAAATAGCCGGAGTAGAACCCCCGCGCCCCTTGGTGCCGCAGCAGTACGGGTTTGAATGCTCTGGCCATTACAAGGGCGGAGGGCTCAGTCAAGAGAATTTCCTGATGTGAGGACTGGCCCCAAAATGGTCCCGGGGAGAGTCTGCGGGGACACCCAGGAAGTTCAACCGGTACCCTCGATAAATGATGGACAGGACCCACTGGTCCAAGGAAACCTGGGACCAGCGGTCCACAAAGGACTGCAGCCAATCCCCAACCGGAGGGTGCAATGTCGAGGGTACAGTCACAAGACATATGCTTCCCCACAGCCAATCAAAACCCCGTAGCTGGGCTTTGCTGGGGTGCCAGCTGTCTAGAGCGGCCCCAGGAGCTCACACATGGAGTATGAGCACACAAGGCAGAGGATAGCATTTCCTCTGGCGAAAGAAGGATCTCTGGGAGTCCTGACGCAAAGATTTCCTGGCACAGGATGGCAGGTTAAACGTACTGGCCGAGAGATGCTGAAGGGTCTCATGGTGATCCTTCAACTGAGCCACAGCATCTCTCACCTTATCCACAAACTGGGCAGGTCCACAAGCTTCTCCTGGACCTTTTGTTGGAGATCAGAAGCTCAGAGCCATGCCATCCTCCGGTCGCCACTGCTGCTACTCTAGCTGCTGTCTCAAATACATTGAAGGAGGATCACACTTTGTGTTAACCACACTCCAGGCCCTGTTGGGTGACTGCCAAAAAAGCACCCTGCTGCTGCTGAGGGAGGCATTCAGATAGCTCCTGATCCTGCTTCCAGAGTTTCCAAGCATACTGGGTCATGCACAGCTGGCAGGAAACAATACGGGTGATCAACATAGTGCCCTAGTATACCTTCCTACCTAAGGCATCCAACACCCTGTGCTCCTGACCCAGAGGCGCCAAAGCAGCAACACAGCCTTCTTGAGGGCCGAATCCACCACTACCAATTGATGTGGGAGCTGACGCCTCTCAAATCCCAAGGCCTGCTGTAGTAAGTAGACTGCATCTGCCTTCTGATTTACCGGAGGAACAGAGATGGAGGAGTAACTTCTTAAAAATATCATGGACAGGAACAGCCACAACCTCCTTCAGGGCACCAACAAACTCCATCATCTTATGTCGGGCATCTTCCTCCATCAGGAGTTGGAAAGGAATGGCTTCCGCTATGGCCTGGACAAGGCCCAAAAAAGGTCAGATCCTCCGCCGAGGTCTGGCATCTCTCTTCTAGCGGGGATGGGTATAATCCCCCATGGGTCATATGGGGCATCCTCCTCGCTAAAGTCCCCTGGGGAATCCCATGGAGGGCCCCTGCCCAGGCCCTTCGGTTTGGACACCAAGGGCACTGTGGGCACCGAAGCCCCGGAGGGACCAGGAACCAAACACCGGACAGTACCAAGGACTTCGACATCCTGCAGGCCACAACAACTCATCCTCCTCTGAGGAAGCCACGGATGGAGGAGGCACCGATGGCCACTGGGGTATCGATGGACCCCTGGGCACCGGCAGTTGCTGCGTAGGCAAGACACCCAGAAGTACGTCGAGGCACTCCAGCAGTGGTGCCAACATTGCAGGTGCCTGTTCAGTCACCGGTGGAACCGGGGGCTCGATGCCCTGTACAGCTTGGATCACTGTCAGTTGCACCCTGCAATCTAGCTCCTCCTGAAAATCCAAAGAAAGGAAGGAGGAGGAGCGGGGATAAGGCATCACCAGAACACTCCCTCGGAGCACCGAGGGAGATTGGTGCCTGGCACCTGTATCGGTGGGGAGTGCTTGGGACTCCCAGGTTCGATGAAGGTCAATGCCTCCTCTCTGTTGGGTCGCTTCGGGGTTTCACAGCAGCCGCCGCTGCCGACCCGATCCCGACACCATGCAATGCCTCCTTTCTCCATCATGCTCTGAGCCATGCAATGTCATCCTATATTCCTATTAACATTTTGAATGTATTAAGCTCCATAAGCATCTGAAAGATTTTTAAAGAGTACCAGGTACCACAAAGTTTTGATAGAGAAAAGAAAACCACCTGCAGCAGTGCTCCATCATTAAATTAAAAGTGAATCACTAACAAATATTAAAACAGGAGAGCTGAAATTACGCAGAAGAGGTACAAGAAAGGTAAAAGAAGGGACAATAAAGAACAAAAGTGATCTAATAAAGCGCAAGCACTTAAAAAAAAAAAAGGTACTTAAATATCAAGTTTTCAAACTGTTATTTTAAGAGAACATCATTTATCTTTCGCCTTTAATAGGCTGATGGCTATGGATAGCAGAGAAAATTGAAGGGCAGAACTTACTCTGTTTTAGCTAGTTTGGTCTGTTTCGCAAGCATGACAGTTGATTTGTTCAATATGCGATCAGGAGTCTCAATGTCAAAGGTCATATTGAGGTCTATGTCATCACTGCTGGTTGGGCACTGTAACCGAGGCCTCTGCAGTTCTACTGGTGCTGGGCTGCAGGACAAGTAAAGTTAAAACATTTCATAATGTCTACCATTGTTTCTAATGTAAATTATAAAGTAAGTCTGCAGGATCTCAATAAAAGGAAAGATGTCCTCTATTGCAATGCTTCTAGTGCACTCTGCTCAACTGACAAGTCACTATCTGTGCCCTTCTCCTCTACTGCCAATTACAGACTTCATGCTTTCCACACCTGGCTTTGCTTGAAATAGTCTTCCTAAACTGATGCGACATGCTCCCTTCTCTTGCCATGTTTAAATCCCATCTAGACACACACCTTTTTGAAACCACTTTTAATCTTGTTAACTTTCTTTTTTTAACCATTTTTTAAACCATTATCTTGCTTTATAAAATACCCTAAGTCACTGTCCTTATGTTTGTCAATAGATTGTAAGCTCTATTGAGCAGGACTGTATGCTTGTATGGCACTGCATATGTTTTGTAGCTCTATAGGAAGAAAAAAAAAAGAAAAAAAGAAAAAAGGCTTTTCAGAAGATGCATGGACATTCCTGCACAGCCAACACTGCACAAACTCCAACTGCACAGGGAGAGGAGGGACAGTACGTATGACTCCTTAAAAGCAACTCAATTTTCAATGTCAACAAGCAGGATGATGAGTCACACAAGTCAGAATCCCTAACAAAGAGATGAACAAACATAAAAAAAGGAATTAATCAAGTCAGCATTATACGAGACATTTTTGCAAGACACAGCTCTTTTTCAGCCTTCTCCTCCCCTTAAAAATCCAAAATAATAAAAACAGACCTTGAAGAGATGGAGTTAGATTATAACACTCCACAAGATCCTGGAGGACAGACTGACCAACTTACTATCACATGAGAAGTCAACATCTTGACAATAAAGGAATCTGAATGTGTGGATTGACATCCTTATCACAGCCTTACAGATCTCCTCAGAAACAGATCTTAGATGGGTAAGTGATGCAGTCATGGCTCTGACATCATGAGCCTTGACCTAGCCATCTAATATTTAACCTGTTTGTGTAGGACAGGAGGAGATACAATTTGCTATTCAATTAGACAAACTCCAGGTTGGTTTGGGCCTAAAGAAGTGACAAGCTGGGTGGACTTTCTGAGGGCTTTAGTCCTCTCCAAAGAAAAGGGAAGGGATCTCTTGCAATCCAAACTACATAAGACATGTTCACCTCTTAGCACATGGCATTAGAAAAACTGTTGGGAGAATGCTTGGCAGATTAAAGTAGAAGTCTGATATCCTGGGTTCCTGCCCAGTTAGGTACGTGCGAAGTACCAATATGATGATAAAATTTAGAATAATGTGGATAAATCACTAGGACCTGAAGCTCACCGCCTTTATGCTGAAGTGAATATTATCAAAAATATGACATTGCAGGTCACGTACTTGAGCCCACAAGAGTTCAAAGGCTCAAAAGGGGATTTCATCAGCTGGGTGGGAACCAAGCTCGGGTCCAAAGACTTAAAAGGTAGCTTGATGGAATGCTTCAATCAAAGTAAGCCCTGCATAAATCTGAATTAGGGGCTGCATAGAGATAGGGTTTTCTTCTACATAAGCTCCAACTTCATTCAGGTAAACTCAGACTGAATTGGTCTTTATGCCAGACTCCAAATGATATACAAGGTATTCAAGCAGTTTTTCTGTGGTACATGAAAAATGATCTAATATCTTACTCGCACATTATGGAAAACCTTGTCTACTTCAACCCATAAGGTTTTCCAGAGTATTCCCTTCTAAAAGACAAAAGGACCAGAGAGACACTGTCAGCGAGACCAAGGGAATGCACTACTTCACATTCAACATCCAAGCTTGAAAGAGCCAAAGACAGGATGTTGGGATGAAGCAAACTCCCTTGGTCCTGCATGAGGTTGCTAGAGAAGCATCCTACCAAATTGGTCTGACAGCTCCCAAAGGAGAGGGAACCAGATCCCAAAGGAAAGGGGCCAAAAAGGAGCTATGAGAATAAGAGTTCCTTAGGCTTTTCTGAGTATTACCCAGGTTTTTATCACTAGAGTTATTGGAGGATATGCATATAAAAGACCTTTATCCCCATGAAGAGAGAAGGTATTATCAGATGCCAAAGATTATCCCTTATTTTCCTCATTTGGGTCTTTTTTTTTTTTTTTTGAACGATACACTTTGAGCTTTGTGTTCAAAAAAACAAAGACCCAAATGAGAAAATAAGGGATAATCTCTGGCAAGTTCGATATAAAAAAAAAAATTAAGCAGGTTAAGAGAATTTAAAAAGCTTGCCATAGAGATAAAAACAAAAAATAAAAACTTTTCAAGCACATTCAAAGCAAAAAGCTTGTGAGAGTCAGTTAAGCAACTAGATGACAGAGTGGTAAAAGGAGTGCTCAGACAGGACAATGAAACAGAAGAAAAACTAAATGAATTCTTTGCCTCTGTCTTTACTGAGGAGAATGTTGAGGTCATAACCACACCAGAAACATTTTTTGATGATGATTCTGAGCGACTAACAAATCACTGTGAAACTGAAGGGATGTAATAAAACAGACTGACATACTAAAGAGCGACAAACCACTGGGACCAGATGGTATTTACCCCAGAGTTCTGAAGGAACTCAAACATGAAATTGCAAACCTCCATATGAAATCTTCAGCTCAGTGAGCTATGGCAGTCAAAAAGGCAAATAGAATGTTAAGAATTATTTGGAAAGTAAGAGAGAATAAAACAGAATATAATGCCTTTGTATAGATCCATGGTACAACCTCACCTTAAGTACTATGTGCAGTTCTTGTTGTCCCATCTCAAAAAAAGACATAGCCTACATAGAAAAGTTACAGAGAAAGGTGACAATGATAAATGGAATGAAAAATCTCCCTTATGGAGAAAGGCTAAACAGATTAGGGCTCTTTAGCTTGGAGAAGACATGACAGAGGGAATATGATTGAGATTTACAAAAACATGAGTAGGATAGAATAGGTAAATAGGAAACTTATTTGCTAGAGATGTGCTTCGGGTAAAAATTTCGTGTCGGGCTTCGTTTCGGGGCCCCCCCCGCAGGAATTTCATTTTTCCCACGGTTTGGGGGTTTTTTTTTGGGGGGGAGCCCGATTTTTGGGTTAGTGTGCACTATCAGGAGTTTCGGAAATTTTGGAAAAAATTCAATCTCTCTTGCACATGCTGTCTGACTTTCACACACACAGGCTCTCTCTCACTCCCACATGCTGTCTTGCTCAAGCACAGGCTCTCACTGGTCACATGCTGTCTCTCTCTCACACACAGAGGCTCTCACATGCTTTCACTGCAAACATTCAGGTCTTCACTCCCACACACAGTCTTTCAACTCACTCACACATACACACTCTACAGGCCCTCAGCCTCTCTCTCACTTCTGGGCCTCTTCTTTACAGGTTGCCACAGGATGGGCTCTGCAGCGGCCCTGGTCTTCTCGGGCAATGCTGCTCCTCTTCTGCACACGGCTGATGCTCCTCCTCCTTCCTGCCTGCGCGGCTCCGGCAACATGTTTCTTCCAGGGCCGCGCAGGCAGGAAGGAGGAGGAGCACCTGCAAATTTAAACGTGACCTTTTTCTTCGGGCCGTGGTGACGTGAGCTCCACCACGGCCCTGCTGATCTTCTTGCTGTGTGTGTCCGGCACACAGCACAGCAGTAGTTTAGTGCTGGTCTTCGGCGGCGCCGCAGACCAGCAAAAAACCCCCAATGGCCCGGTCCTGGTCAGCGGACCGGTAGTTGGAGACCCCTGGTGTAGAAGGTGTCAACAAGAGCATTTTGGCTTCCTGGACCTTAGGTGCACACCATTCTATTCATCAGTCCTGGGAATGTTATCCTATCAAAGAAAGGATGAAGTGTCTTCCAGAACAGACTGGAAAACCTACTGAGGTGGGCTTTAAACTAGAGTTGTCAGGGATGGGTGAAAAAAACCTCTTTGGATAAATTTAAATCCTCAGTTAAGTAAAACAAACAATTGCAAAGAAATGGGAAAAAAGGGTAACATCTGGAAAGCTATGATACTAATGCCCATAGTATGTGGAAATGAAGCAGAAGGCAGCTGGGAGCTACAGGTTGGTTAGTGTGGCCCCTTTAGTTAGTAAATTAGTGGAATGGCTGGAGAAGGTGCAGAGAAGGGCTACCAAAATGATAAGGGGAATGGAACAGCTCCCCTATGAGGAAAGACTAAAGAGGTTAGGACTTTTCAGCTTGGACAAGAGACGGCTGAGGGGGGATATGATAGAGGTGTTTAAAATCATGAGAGGTCTAGAACGGGTAGATGTGAATCGGTTATTTAGTCTTTCAGATAATAGAAAGCCTAGGAGGCACTCCATGAAGTTAGCATGTGGCACATTTAAAACTAATCGGAGAAAGTTCTTCTTCACTCAATGCACAATTAAACTCTGGAATTTGTTGCCAGAGGATGTGGTTAGTGCAGTTAGTATAGCTGTGTTTAAAAAAGGGTTGGATAAGTTCTTGGAGGTGAAGTCCATTACCTGCTATTAATTAAGTTGACTTAGAAAATAGCCACTGCTATTACCAGCAACGGTAACATGAAATAGACTTAGTTTTTGGGTACTTGCCAGGATTGGCCACTGTTGGAAACAGGATACTGGGCTTGATGGACCCTTGGTCTGACCCAGTATGGCATGTTCTTATGGAATCACTGCTAAAACAGAGGACAGTGCAGATTCTGGAAACCAACGGATAGCAAGATCCGAGGCAGTGTGGACTTACCAGAGGTAGGTCTTTTCAGATGATTCTGATCAATTTCTTTGTCTGGGTAACTAGTGTGGTGGATCAGGGGAGTGTGTTAGATGTAATATACTTTGATTTCAGTAAGGCCCTTAACACTGTTCCAACATAGGTAAATTATTGAGCACTTGGTACGAGTCCTAAAGTGACTGACTGGTTTAGAAACCGATTGAGTGAGGAGACAAAAGCTAGTGATAAATGAAGCTCACTGATGAAAGGGTCACTGCTAGTGGTGTGCAGCAATAATTGGTTATTGAACCAGCTCTTTTCAACATTTTCGTAAGTGATACTGTGGAAGAACTACTGGGAAACGTTTCTCCGTTTGCGGATGATACCAAAATCTGCAACAGGGCAGAGCCAGGAAGGTGTGGAAAACATAAGGTGTGATCTAATGGAACTTGAGAATGATCTAGATTCCAGTAGCTAATATTTAATGTTGAAAAATGCAGTCATACAGTTTGGCTAAAAAAAAAAACCCCCAAGGCAATGGTACAGTCTAAGGGATGAAATTCTTCTATGCATGAAACTAAAGAGGGACCTGGGGGGAATGATCATATCTGATGACATGAAGGTGACCAAACAGGTGGATAAGGCGATGATAATAAAACAAAGATGCTTGGGTACACATGGAGAGGAATGATCAGCAGAAAAAGGAGGTGGTATTGATCAGTTGAGATCTCATTTGGAATACTATGTACAGTTCTGGAGATCACACCTTCAAAAAGATATAAACAGGATGGAGTCGGTGCAGAGAGTGGCTAGTAAAGTGGTCAGTCATCTTCATGATACTGTATATGGGGATAGACAAAGATCTAAACATGCATACCCTAGAAGAAAGGCAAAACGGGAGATATGACAGAGATATTCAAATGCTTTAGAGGTGGGTCTCTTTTGACAGAAAGGAGATTCTGGAACAAGGGGCGAGAGGAAAGGGGTAGACTTGAGCAGTAATCTAAGGAAGTACTTCTTTACAGAACGAGTGGAGAATGTACAAAACAACCTCCCAGTAGAGGTGGTGAAGACAGAGTCAGAATCTGAAGTCAGGAAAACATGGGACAAGCACAGGGGATCTCTAAGGAAGTGGTAGGGATTGTAAAAGTGAGCAATTGTGTGGATGGGTAGATTAGATAGGCCATATGATCTTTTTTTCTGTTGTATTTCTATGGTAATCAAACTTATCCTAAAGAAACCAGGCTTTGATCCCAAAATAATTGATTACTGCCCAATCTCCAGCCTTCCCTTTCTATCCAAACCAGTAGAAACGGTTATCTACTTCCAATTCCTTGACTTTCTTGAAGGCGGCAATATCTTGCACCCTCAATAATCCAGCTTCAGGAAAGGCCATGGAAATTAATCTTTTCTATTGGTCAACACCAATAGTATTCATCTAAATGCATACCAAGGGGGCAACTCCATCTTAGTCTTATTAGATCTTTCTGCCACCTCTGACATGGTCTATTACGGTCTCCTGATTCAGTGCTTAGGAAACATTTGCATTGAGGGTACTGCCCTTAAATCGTTTGAATATTTTCTATCCAACAGAATTTAATCCGCCTCATGGGCCAACAAACTATTTACTCCTAAAATCCTCACCTGTGGAATGCCATAGAGCTCTGTTCCTTTTCCAGTTTTCTTCAATATCTATATTCATTCAATTTGTGGCTTGATCCAGTCCAACACTGAATGTCACCTGTTTGCAGACCCACAAAACAGTACGGTAAGCGGTCTAGAAAAGCCACGGATGTGAAAAAACTCCGGTCTTGCTTTTTTTTTCACACCTATTTGCAGACAACATCCAACTTTGCGTCAAAATAGGATCTGACCAAGCTTCTTCCACTGCCAGTCTCATTAACTGTCTTATGGTAGTAGCCCAATGGCTCAGCAAGCACAAACTGAAGCTGCACCTCCTCTCACCAGGTCACCCCTTACTATCTCTATGAGGAACCTCCAAAGAACCTGTACGACACCTAGGAGTTCAACTTGACCAAATATTCACAATGGAACTCCAACATTTCAAAGGTAGTGAGCCTCCTTCATGTACCTATGCCAGATTTGACAATTATGCAGCTACCTTGATCTACACCGTGCTACTGTAATTTATGTTCTAATCATCAATTCTCAACCGGTGCATAGCAACATACCAGTGTATCGCATGCTACCTGCAACCAGCGGATCCGAAGACCAAAGCTGCTGGCTGCTGCCAGAGACCAGGCCAGCGGGGTCAAAGACCAGAGCTGATCAGCTGGGAGCCAGTGTGTGTGTATGTATTTGAGATCAGGAGGGTGGGTGTGTGCGTGATGTGGGAGGGTGCTTGCGCGTGGTGTGCATGTGAGTGAGGGAGGGTTCTTCTTTCTGCATATATGCTGTGAGAGAGAGATGGAGCATGTTTCTGGCTGGCTGTAAGAGACAGAGAACACGTGCATGATTGGGAGCGGCCAGAGAAGTGACATGTGTATGTGTGATAAAAACTGATCGGGGAAGTGACGTGAGAAAGAGACAGAAACTGGTCTGGTGGAGGTGTGGAGGGGGGCATGTAGGGAAGAGGGAGAGGGAGATTGAGGAGATGGTTGGTGTGTGAGAGACAGAAACTTGTCCTGAGCATGTGTTTGTAAGAGAGACACACAGAGACTGGTTGTGAACCCTAAGGAAGAGGACCACGAGGACCGCTTCAGCAGCTACTGCTGCTTCTGGTGTGGCCTGCAAGGGAAAGGGGTAGGAGAACTGCTGGAGAGGGCAAGTAAAGGTGGCTTTTAAATTCATTTTTCTTGATTGACTGTCATTTTAATTATTGGGTATTATGTGATATGTCTGCTGTTTTGAATATTTTATTGGTGTTTTAAAAAATATTTAACATTCTCCAGAGTTTTTAATTGTTAGATGTTATTCTGTTCATCAGTTGTTTTGAAACATTTATTAGTATAGTTTTAGAATTATTTCTGTTTAAGGATCTATAGCAGCTTGGCTTTTTCTTTTTTCCTAATGGGAGATGTATTGATGTTTAGGACCTGGTTTAATATTTGTAGTGTTGCCTTTTTATAGGTAGGGCTGTTCCATTTGAGTGCATGCCATAATGCAGGTATAACTATGTGCGGATTACTTTTGGTACTATGTTAAATGCTATATTTCTGTTTCCATTCCTTCTGTTTTGTACTGCATGGAGAGTAGCTTTTTTGGGTTTCCATTCCAGTTTCTGTCTCCATATTTGTAATTTGCGGTTTTTCTGTACTTGGTGAAGGTCGATTTTGTGCGTATGGCTCACATGAGGTATTTAACTAACATGTAGGCTAGTAAAATACCTCATCTTATTTGTTGCGTTTTCTAAAATGGACATGCATTGGTGATGAACTGCTGTCTTTTTATAAGTAGGGCTATTGCGCCTGGTAGTAGAGGGAGTTTGTGCTGCTGTTATTGAGATAACATCAGAATATCTTTTTTGTATGGGGAATGTTTTAGTTCTGCTTTATACCCATTGCTGAGGGTGGGGTTCTTGTGGATACAAAATATACATTTCCATTTAGCCTTGTGACTGTCATGTGTTCAGTGAGTCACACATGTGAGAACTATCTATCAGGTGTGTCCTGACAGAAAAAAGGTTGAGAACCACTGGATTAGACTATTATATTTATTTATTTATTTCTTTTATGATTTTTATATACAGACGTTCAATGAAATATCACATCGGTTTACAATAAGGTACAGAAGGTATTTATAAAACTCACTACTGAATGGCATCTCTTAGTATAGGTTTGAAATGCATTAAACTCATACAAAACACTGCAGCCAGAATCTTGGTAGGGACCAAGACATCATACCACATAAGATTTGTTCTACACCAGTGGTTCCCAACCTTTTTTGTTTCAGGGCACACCTGGAACAGTATTCACTGGTGTGGTACACCACCCCACTTTCCCATCACCTTCTCTTCTTTCTCCCCCTGCTCTTTGGCATCGTCACCTTCTCCCTTCCCTCATAATAATCACCCTGCCTCCTGGTATCTTCTTCCCTATCCCCCACTCCCCTGACATCATCACCATCACCTTCCCTCTCCCATTATCTCTTCTCCCTCTCTCGTATTATCACCTTCCCTCTCCCCCACACCCCGCCTGGCATCATCATCATCTTCTCTCTCCCGCCTACTCACCTCCAACATCATCATCATCATCATCATCATCATCACCTCCCCTCTCCCTCTCCCCCAACCCCCAGGCATCATCACCACCACTTCCCAAACCCCTCACCACATCATCATCATCTTCCCTCTCCCTCTTCTCCTTATCCCCGGCATCATCTCCTTCCCTCTACCTCCATCCTTTTCCCTCACACCTTAGCATCATCACCACCTACCCTCGCTCTCTATCCCTCTCCCCCATCCCGAGGCAACAACACCTCCTTCCATCACCTCTTCCTCACCCCCCTCGCATCATCACCTTTCGTCTCCCCCCTGACATCATCTTTCCTCTTTTTTCACCCCTCTTTCTAACCCCTTGGCATCATCACCTTCCCTGTGCCTCCATCCCTCTCCCTCTTCCCCTTGCATCATAAATTTCCCTCTCTCTCCATCCCCTGGCATCATCGCTTTCTCTTCCCTCTCCCTCCACTCCCCATGCCAATCACTTTCTGTTCCCTTTCCCTTCAACCCTGGCAACACTTGCCCTCTCCCTCACTTCCTGGCATCACCATCATGTTCCCTCTCCCTCATCCTCTGGCATCATCACCTTCCCTCTCTCTCCACTCCTCTTCCCCAACTGTCATCATCATCAGGTATTTGAGGAGACTTACATTAGTGGCCATGGATTCTCCTTCAGCATGAAGCTTAAATGGAATGATTTTTCCTTCACAAAAGTAGGATAAGAGACCTTCTGGATGGGGATCTATACCTGGGCTGAGTAGAGACATCATGGTCTTGCTCCCAACAGAAGCAAATTTTTATGATAGTCCATAATAGGCATCTTTTGATTATATGTGGGCCATCTTTCGGAACCACTGGCCTGCTTTGGTGCCATTGTAAAGAAAAATCCACAAAGTGAAATCAAAAGAAAGAGCGAGAGTCCAGCAATGAACCAACACTACAGCGCCAAAAAAAATGAGTAGAGAGCAGTGATATCTCGAAAATAAAGAAAACCTAAAAAAATACCAAAAAAGGTTCATTGAAAAAAAAAATAGAGCGACTGAGGAAGCTTACAGTGAACACAGGTACTTTCTGCCAAAAACCAGTTGAAAAAAAACAGCAAAAAAGTTCTAACGTGCATCTAATCTCTCAAGTGGATGAAAAAGAGAGCAAAGAAGCTCGCATGGCAGCAGCTGCATATAAATGACCATGCATGCTCTTCAGACAGCTTCGCTATTAGAAGACAACACCCATTTGTGTGATAAATCATCCTGCTTGTCAGAGAATATAATTTCATTACTAGAGCTAAATAACTTAAAACTCTTCCAACCTTTCAAAGACCAGTCGACTAATAGCCTCATTGGCCTGGGTCGGTGCACTCAAGGTCTTCTGTAGGAATTCTACCTTCTTCTTTAAACTCTTTAAAGAAAAATAGTACAAATGAACAGAATCCCTAGAAAGGCCACAAAGCACTACTAAGGCTAGGACAACACTGTATATCACGAGGCAGTATTAAAATATACACTTTTTTTTAAACCTAAGCAATACCACAAACTTAGAAGTGAACTGAAGAGAGGAGTGAGAGGGAATAGGGAAAAATTTTAAATGCAGGATAGCGAGTTTGCTTACCATAAATGGGATTCTCCGTAGACAGCAGAATGAGTTAGTCATGGCACATGGGTGATATTCAGCACAAACTGATCTCTCTCTCTAAGCTCAGTAAAGACTTTGTTCTGTGCATGTGTGGGAGGTCCCATGTGAGTGCTGCCTCATGATCTTAAACTATGTAGTCGACTCTCCAGGGAGGAGGGCTAGTATTAAGCATGGTTAATTCAGCCTGTCGTCTATGGAGAACCTCATTTAAGAAAACTCGCTTTTTCCATTGATAAGCAGGGCTGAATTAGCCATGACATGTGGGGAGTCACAGCTGGTGTTACCTGTTTTGCTGCCCTGTGCAAACGATTACTGTTCTGCCCTCCACTCCCGTAGATTTTAATGGAGCCAACTGTAAACTTCTCTTTTTTTCCCTACCAATAACTGTGTGTGTCTGAACATTGTTTACAGCTACAGAGAGATTAGCATAAGGCAACCAGAATGGTAGACATATCTAGGCATTTCTTCCCTGTAGTGCCAACAGTGGGCAAGTAGTTCATTTGCAGGGAGGAGTGGTTATCTGGAGGACTATTCCCATGGAAAATTGTATTAATCTACTCTCAAAATATATCTAAAAGCACATTCTTTGAATTCTGAAACCACTAAATAATACAAACTCAATACAAAGCTTCACAGCTGGTGGGTATGTCCTTCATACAAGAGAATTAATTATGTACCATAATAATTCAAATCAGTCAAACTCCAGCTAACATGTACATTATTAAAAAAAATGAAGAATAAGTGACAAAAATCCTCCAATGTAAATTGTGTGAGAGAAATGACCTAGTCAGAGACTTCGACCTGGTCCCAAAATATTTTATACCAGGGCTGGTGCTCTAGGTGAACCTTACAGCTTTGCACAGGTCTGCCCCTCGCTCCCATCACACACACAATTAAAAATTATGCATTTATAATCACAGATTTTACATGAAAAGGGACATTCAATTTTCTGACGTAAAAATATCACTTATGACAACATATATGGAGATGTTAGTTCTTACCTGATAATTTTCTTTCCTCTTTATCCAGTTAAACCTGTCCAAACAAATGTTGCTACCCACTGACCAACAGATGGAGACAGATGTTAACAGGTTTGCTGACCTCAGTCTGCTAAGAGGTAACAACTTCACTTGCCACATAATAATGGTAGAATGGATATTAGTTTAGATATGAGTTTGGCAGTACAGTGAGGATTCTGGACTGGTCTGACTGGACTCAAGGAATGAAAATTATCAAGTAAGAACTTTCTCCTCTCTCTTCATACAGTCAAACCAGTCCAGATGAATAGGATGTACCTAAGTTACTCCTAAATAGGGCAGGACACTGCTAAACCTATTCCCAACATCCCTACAGCAAATGATGCCTTCTGACTAGCACATACCTTTAAAACAATGCTTGAAAAGGAATGCAGTGAAGACGAAATTGTCACACTGCCTATGTCCAGCAGACAAACCAATCATAACATCACCCTGAAAACTACTTAAGCAGTAGTGGAATGTGCCCTAATCTTTTTGGGAAATACCCATTGGTACCCCCATATGCCGCTGAGATGATTACCTTTATCCAATGTGCTATCAAAATCTAAAATGCTATCTCATCCCTAGGAACTCTACAAAGAACAAGAGATATGCTGACTTCCTGAAGGCATTAGCAACTTTGAAATACTTCAAGGAACTCTTCCCAAGGCAAACCGTGCAGCAATCTGCCTCAATCAACTGCCTAGCAAATGAAGGCAGACAAACAACCTGATTCAAATTAGAGGCAGAAAACATTCCCAGAAAAAGGATGGAACCTTGTCCAAATCTTTGAAGAACACAAAAAAAAGGACTCCTGCCAGACAGTGTCAGCAACTCTTAAGATTCTCTTTGAATAACCACCATAATAAATACTGCCTTCAAGGGAGTAGTCTGAGCATAAATTTTCCTAATAAACTCTAATTGCAGAACTAACCCAAGGTCAAACTAAGTTGAGACCCCAAGATGGAACTGGAATTCCAGCCAGAAGCCCAATATGCCTCCCTCCCTTCAAGAGGGAGGCATATTGGGAGAGAGAACAAGGAGGCATATTGGGCTTCTCTCTCCCAATATGCCTCCCTTCAAGAGGGAGGCATATTGGGAGAGAGAACAAGGGCACAGCATTATATGCCCCGTGTAGCACACTATTCCATATGTACCTGCAAGAAAAAGTGCCAACCTCAAGAAAGTCCTGCTAGCAAGAACTCCAAAATCACTAACACCCACACCTTCTGAGGGAGCAATTGGACACCTGCGTACCATGTTCAAAAAAAATACATTCTCTAGGACCATAGATAGGTTAGAGAAGTAGACATCTGCCTGAGATTCAAAAGACTATTCACTACCTCTTAGGAATAACCTCTTTAAAAAAAATAAATAAATACAAATTTAAGACTAGCTCTCTTATAGGCCAGATTGTAAGACAAAAGCAATCCAGATCGTAATGCCAAAAAGGGACCCTGAGAAAACTACTCCCTGCGCCAAGCGAATTACAAAGGATATCTGTAGAATAATCACCCAAATCCAGCATACCAAAGGCTCCTTGGCCAGTCTGGAGCCACTATAAACACCAGGCCAAGATACCCCAAAATCCTCTGAATCACTCTTCCTATCAAAGGCCACAGTAGGAACACAGCCGACAAAAGCATTTGTCTATACAACATTGCAAGGCATCAAGTCCAAGAAAGTTTGCTTCTCTTTTCCGGCTGGAAAAACTTGCATGTTCGCATTCTTGAAGATTGCCATCTGATCCAGCAGTCTAACTCCCTATTCAGCTACTAGTTGATAAAATGCTGCCTAGGACAAGAACCATCCCCCATGGGGTTTATAAAGCGACTGATGAAAGCCCACATGAACATTCTCCACACTTGCAAGAGGCGAGAGTACAATTACATTCAGACTCCATTTTGCCCAGGAAACACTGAATTACAATTATAGTTTAGTAAATCTTCCATATTAAAACAGCATAACTGCTGGCACTCAAATATTAACAGCCTTATTTATGAAAAGGCAACACTGCAAATATTACACCAGGCCCTAAATACCAAAACACTATTAGAATAAACCAGTCTGCTATAGATCACTACACAGAAATTACATGCTTGCAGAATACTTCACCTCAGTCACCTATGCAGAACATACATATTCAACAAATACAAAAAAAAAAAAAAGACTATAAAGTGTAAACAAACATTTAAACAAAAAATGAACTGGAAACCACAACAAGCCAGACTGTGTGCAGTGCAACAGTGGAAAAACAGAAATACTACCAGTCCTCATAAAACAAAGAAATATAAATCACAATAGTAAAACCATATTCATAAAACAAATATTTCAAAAAAGCTGATGACTAGATCAAATAATGAAAAGCTCATAAAAATTATAAAAATTTCCCAAACACCAATAAAATATTTCAAATAGAAGACAGAGACTCCACCCAATAATTAAAATTAATAAGGATAAAAAAAACCCCACTCTCCATACCTGGGAACTTTTGATTTCCAGTCACCCTGAGATGTGTGGGTAGAGGGGAACTTTCTCCTCCCTCATACCCACACATACCCACAACCACAGATGCTTGCACATACTCACACTCATACATATGTTCTTTCCTTCTACCTCTCTCACATATACTGTCAATCAAGCCCAATCGTTTTTGGCTATGGGCGAGATGAACTCTGCAAGCAGTTGAGGCCTTTTTTTGGCTGCTGGCAGATTGGGCTCAACTGACAACTGCTGGTCCTCGTCTCTTCTGTGGCCACTGGTGGGTTGAGTTCCGCTGGTGGCCAACAGCACCTTTCCTTTTCTAAGGCAAGTGGGGCCTATCCTTACCTTCCATTGCCAGTGGATTGGGGTTTGCTAGCAGCTGCTGGACCTCTCTTCTTATACTGGCAGTTGGCAGCCAGCAGCACCTCTCCTTCAGCTGCCAGCTAGTTGGGCTCTGCTGACGACCAGTGGGCCCTTTCCTATTCTACCACCACCAACAGAGCCGCTCCTTATCTTTCCTTTGGTAGCCACTGGGCCTCTTCTCTTCTTCAGCCACCAGTTGTTTGGGCTCTGCCAGCAAGGCCTCTTCTTATTCATGGGCCAGTGTGTGCAAGGCCGCTACCCCCTCTGAGCCATCATTCTGTGTAAGTGCATGGCTTGTACACAGTGGGTTCCCCCAGCCCTGTGGGGAATCCCAAGTTGAGGGCTGCACTATGGGGTACCTACTGAATAAATAACCTGGCTCCCCCATGGAGAGTGGACTACTGGTTGAACAGGCGGTGCAAAACTATTCGACCAAATTTACTGTCACTTGTATGATTGTCCAGACAGTAGTGAGAGATGAAGGTGTGTACAGACAAACTTGCAGCTTTGCAACAGGAACAGTTCTCAGATGTGCAACAGATGCAGCCATGGCTCGCACTTCATAAGCTTTGACTAGTTCTGTATTCTGGAGACCAGCCAAGTATAACAATGTGCAATGCATTTCTCCAGCCAATACAATATAGTAAGATTAGCCACTGCGGCTGAGTTCTTTGCAGTAGTAAGCTAAGGCCCTCTTACAGTCCAATGTATGAAAGGCTCTCTTACCTCTATGCACATTCAGTTTAGGATAAAATGTTTGATAAGACAATGGCTTGATTAATGTGAAAAGTCATTACAATGTTTGAGAGAAACTTTGGGTGTGAACCTAGCATAACCTTATTGATAAGGTGAGTAAAAAACCAGGGTTTGTATCTCACTGAACTCAACTCATTGAAGTGACTGCCACTAAATATATCACTTTCCAAGGTGAGGAACTCCAGCAAAATAGAATCCAATGGTTTGAATGGCTGTTTCATCAACTATGCAAGGACAACATTAAGATCTCATAGAACTACCAGCTTGGAGGCTGGGAGTTTCATATGCAATACTTTCATGAACTCCTAGACCAATGGATGAATGGAGATCAGCTTTCATCTACATAAGGACAGTAAATCACAATGACACTGAGCTACACCCTCACAGAAGACTTACACAAACTTGAAGAAGATAAGGATTTTCTTCAATACCTGTTCTCTCTAGGATGGCATGCAGATGGCTCTAGAGATGACGACTGACACCAAGTGAGAAATTTGATTCACTTAAAAACATGAATCCTCTTGGTTGTTGGTTTTCCAGCAGAAGTCAATATATCTTCCACCTCCTCGAGCACCCATGGAAAGATCGACGCATACTCAGTTTCCATGCTGTCAGGTTGAGATGAGGTAGATTTAGATGATTTAGTTCTTTCCTCTTAATTGAGGAGAGAAGGTGAGGTCTGCAGCTGAATTGGAGGATGCACACAGTTGTACCAGGTATGTGAACCACACTTATCTGTGCCAGGCTGGAGCAACAAGGACCATTTTCACCCCATACAACCTTCTGAATTGTCCTGGTTTACTAAAAGATAGTGATGGAAATGCGTACAAAAGGGACACAATGTCTTCCAATACAGACCTGGCAAACCTACTTAGGAGGGCTTTAAACAAGAATTGTTTAAAGCCCTCCTAAGAATGGGTTTGCCAGGTAAACCCAGAATGGGTAAACAAAACTGTAAGATAAGTAAAACATTAAATACTTGTATAGATATGAGTAAAAACGGATAATATCTGGAATACGATGTATACAATGCATACAGTATTCGGGGGGGGGAAAAGAGTCCCAGACCTAGAGGCAGTCATTGAAGAAACTGATTTAGATATAGTGACTGTCACGGAGAGTTGGTAAACAGAAAACCATGACTGGGATATAGTTATACCGAGCTACAATCTATTCAGAAAGGACTGAGAAAGAAGGGAAGAGGCGTGGCATTATATTTAAAAAATAATATTAGAGCAACAGAATAGCAGGCTTATGAGATAAGACAGAGGCACTGTGTGTTAATTTGGAAAGAGAGAATGGAGCATTATTTATATTGGTGTAATATACAGACCTCCATCACAGAGAGGAGATATTATAAGAGCAATTAACTTTTTTGTTACGAAAGTAAATAAAAGGAAAGAGGAAAAAGAGGCCACTGTAGTTTTCTAAAGACAGCTGAAAAGGTAAAGGAAAAAAGGTTAGAATTTATAAACTACAAGAGATACACAAAATGGAAGATGGGCACCAATATCTGGAAAAGCTAAGAGAAGCTGGAAAAGTATTCAGGAATGCCAACATTTAAATGGAAGAAAAACATAGCAAATACAGTAAAATGGAAGGACAATATTTTTCTTTTCGATATGTCAGTGATAGAAGGAAGTACAAAAGCAGCATTGTAAGACTCAGAAGTGGAGGGGAGGAATATGTAGAGACTGATAAGGAAAAAGCAAAATTGCTCAACAAAGATTTCTGTTTGGTGTTCACTGTGGAAGGGCCTGAAGCAGGACCACATAAAATGAATACCAATAAGATTAGAAGTGAGGTAAAATTCAAACAATTTTCAGAAATGTTGTTCCTGAGGAGCTAACTAAACTTCAAGTAGATAAGGTGATGGGGCCAGATGGGTACATTTGAGGTTACTGAATGAACTTAGAACTCTCTTGGCAGCTTCATTAGCTGTTGTTTTCAATGCTTCTTTAGAGTTGGAAGTAGTTTCAGAGGCCTGAGAGGAGTAGGAGTAGATGTGGTTTCTTTTCATAAAGTGGAAGTACGGAAGAGGCTAGGAACTATAGGCCAGTTAGTCTGATCTCTGTAGTGAGCAAATTAATAGAATCGCTACTAAAACAGAGGATAGTGCAGTTTCTGGAATCCAACGGATTGTATGATCTAAGACAGCATAGTTTTACTAGAGGTATATCTTGTCAGACAAATCTGATCAATTTCTTTGATTAGGGGACCATAGAGTTGCTTCAAGGGAGAGCACATGATGCAATGTACTTGGATTTCAGTAAGGACTTTGACATGCTTCCGCAAAGACGACTTGCAAATAAATTGAGCGCCTTTTGTATGGAACCTAGAGTGACTGAGTTAGAGACTAGCTGAGTGGGCAGTGATAAAAGGTAGTAGTAAATGGAGTTTACTCTTGGTGGGAGAGGCGTTACTAGTTGTGTGCCTCAGGATTCAGTCCTGGGACTGTTTTTTTTTTTTTGTGAGTAATATAGAAGGATTGTCAGGAAAGGTTTGCCTTTTTGCCAATGATACCAAAAAGGTGTAGAAAATATGAGGAATAAGCTAGCAAAGCTTGAGGAATGGCCTAGAGCCTGTCAGCTAAAATTTAAAGCTAAAAAATGCAGAATAATGCATTTAGGATGCAAAAACTCAAGGAAGACATACAATATTGGAGGTGAAATTCTTGTAAGCATCAAAGAGTGGGATCTGGGGGTGATTGTATCTGATGATCTTAAGATGGCCAAACAAATGGATAAAGTGACAGCAAAAGCTAGAAAGATGTTTAGCTGCATAGGGCAAAGAATGTTCAGCAGAAAAATAGAGGTGATATTGCCCATGTATAGGTCCCTGGGGAGTCTTCCTTTGGAATATTGTGTACAATTCTGGAGAGTGCATCTTGAAAAAGATATAAACCAGTTGAGTCACTCCAAAGGGTGGCTACTAAAATGGTCAGTGGCCTTCGTTCTAAAGCATATGGGAATAGACAAAGATCTAAACATGCATAACCTAGAGGAAAAGGGAGATATGATAAAGACATTTAAGTATCTCAAGGGTTTCCATGCACAGGAGGCAGGCCTCTTTCAATGGAAAGGAGGCTCTTGAACAAGGGGTCATGGAATGAGGGTGAATGGGGGTAGACAGGAATAATCTTAGGAAATATTTCTTTACAGAGATGGTAGTGGATGCATGGAATAGCCTCCCAGAGGAGGTGGTGAAGGCAAAATGATATCTGAATTCAAGAAGGCATGGGATAAATACAGGGGATCTCTGAGGGAATGATGGAAATTTTAAGGGCTAGATAAATTGGATGGATGGGCCATATGGTATCTTTCTGCCATCATATTTCTATCCCATTTGAGCAGAAATGTGTCAAGCACAAATCTAAACTTGCTTGGAAGAACAGAGCAGAAACTCTATTTTCCAATTTATCTCAGACTCAAACAGGTCCATAGTCTGTTGACTCCATAGGGAGAACTGGCCATCTGCCACTCCCTGGTCCAATGACCACTTGCGTGGTTGAAAAATCTGGCTGAAACGATGCGCCAGTATGTTGGACATCCCTGGGAGGTACACCACCCAAAAGGTAGGCTCTGTGGCTGACAACCCATGCCAAATTTATTGGGCCTCCTGGCAGAGAATCCAGGAACCTGTCCTGTCTTGCTTGCTTACATAAAATGTTTCTATTTGATTACCTGAATTAGAATTTGTTTGCTTTGCAGAAGGTGTGCAAACTCAGAATTCCAAGAGTTATCTGACAGCGGTATTCCATCAAAAGACCACATATCTTGGGTTCAATAAAAGCCTGTGTGTGCTCCCTAGTCCCTGGTGGAGGCATCCATTGCCAATATCGCCTGAACTGGAAGCATTCACAGTAGGGGAGCCTATTTTGAGAACCTTGAGCTCAACCATTATCGGAAGGACATCTTTAATCTCAGTTATCTTGACAGGATATGACCAGGGTTATCTGAATGGGTGCCACTTTGAACAAAAGGCCCACTGAAGAGGTCTCACGTGAGGATGAGCAAACTGCACCATGTAGATTGTAGCAGCCATGTAAGAAAGGATGATTAAAACTGAATGAGCCATAGACAGATTCCAATGTACCAGGTTTTGCACCAGGGCACAAAGATGGGCTGCTCTGACCACTGGAAAGAATGCCCTTTCCCCAATTGCGTCTAGCCAGGCTCCAACGAACTGTATCCTCTGAACTGGGACTAGGTCTGACCTGTTGAAGTTGATGCCAAATCCAAGAGACTGTAGCAGATATATCATTTGACTTAGCAATGTCAAGATACCTGTCTTTGAGGAACCTGTCACTAACCAGACATCCAGATATGGAAAGGCCGATATGTCCTGACAATGGAGGTGTGCCACACCACTATAAAGCACTTCGTGAACACCCCTTGAAGCTTACAATAGGCCGTTGAGTAGGATCTTGTATTGGTGGTATTGACCATCCACCCTGAATCTGAGGAATTGCCAATGAGCTGGACTTTCCTACATTCTGGACTGAAGGTCTCAAAGAATTTTATAAAACTGCAGCACCGCTGGTTCTGAATTAGTTTCCAGCAAAAAGGATCTCCAGGACCTAAAGCAGTGATTCTCAACCCTGTCTTGGGGGGACCCCCAGCCAGTCGGGTTTTCAGGATATCCACAATGAATATGCAAGAGAGAAAATTTGCATACACTGCCTCCATAACATGCAAATTTTCTCTCATGCATATTCATTGTGGATATTTAGAAAACCCAACTGGCTGGGGGGGGTCCCCAGGACAGGGTTGAGAACCACTGACCTAAAGGAACATCAATGCCTATATGCACAGACAATGAGGATCCTTTCCAACTTAACCAGAATTTTGGAAAACAATAGATCATTCAGTGGGGAGGAGCGTTCCGGTGGAACATCAGAAGATATGCCCAAACCTTCTTCTGAATCTGATAAATGCAGGATACTTACCCAGGACACCAACGAAGACCAGGATGGGAACTTTGATGGCCCTGGGGCTCATGGGCTCCCATAGATTCTGGAAGACACACCTTGTGTCCTCTTTCTCAGACAGATGATAAATCTCCTCTAATGCCAATGATGGAGCTGAGTTAAGGACTAACCCAAAGAATTGGTTACTGAGGGAAGGCACCAGGCAACTGACATCTGAGACAAAACTGGACATAAGATCCCCCCCGTTTGTCACTTGTTGCTAAAGATGTAAAGAAATCCTTGAGTAACTCCATCATCTGGTCCATTGGTTGAGCCCCTGTGCTGGTGTTGGGGAAAATAACGTTCTAGTTTCAAAGATTGCATCACTGCTCCAAAAGGCTTCCTCTAAGCTCTATGGAAGGACTACTGATTGGACCTCCTAGGTCTGTGCAGTAAATAAGGGCAGGATAGAAGGGGCTGATGTTTCAGAGCCCCACCATGCCACTGAAAGAGTTCCTGTTGGCTTTGGATTGGGTAGAAAGATGGGAAAAGGCATGGGAATTTTCCTAGCCCAAAAAGATGAAGTAATTTGCAAAGATTCGCACCTTGGTCCTCTCCAAGTTGACAACTCTTGCTCTTGTTACAGGATAGATAGTACGCGTGCAGACTGTATAGAGGGAATCTTTTTGTTCTGTTGCCTGGCTCTTATGCATTGAAAGCTCCATAGGAGCAGATTGCCTTGACAGTGTCAACAGTACCATATGAGCCAGCAATAGCGAATGCATCAGCAATGCTGGATTCCTCTGCGCAGATGATGCAGAAGTCTTATACTTTGATGGCATCAACCATGCTGGTCCCTTAGTTAGATGGCGCCGACTGCACCAAATCCACTGGGTGCTGAGGTCCCTGGCTTAGAAGAGGCTCTCGTTAGTCAATGCGCCAATGGCACCAAGGACCCCAGCCCTGTTTTCTGAGTTCTGACTAGGTTGTCTTCTGATGCCCAGCACTTCCTGCAGCTGCTCGACCCAGATACCATTCCGCAGTGTGAGGAGCCCTGCTTGATTCACTGTACCCAGAGCTCATTGAATAAGAGAAGCTCTGATGGCCCCGAAGTTCAGCTATCTTATAGGCATGATTTTTCTGTATTCTGGTGGACATCCGGCATAAATGGAAGAGACATGGTAGGGTCCCAGTCACTTCTAACATAGGTTGTGCCCATCTATGATGGACATGTTACGCCTGCTGATGCAGTCCTTGAAGCCACTAATGGTAGGTCTTTTGAACCCAGGCATTTTCTTCCATCAAACATCTTTTTTCATGTTTGTTTTTTTTTTGTAGCACTGAAAAGTGCTTTCATGAAGCTGCCAAGCTAGAAAAAAATAAAACTCCGAAGGACTGAGAGAAAAACTTCTTAAAAACAAGAGAGATATGAATGTTCTGGACAGTAGTGCAGACAAAAAAAAGAATAAACTAGACGAAATCATGATGGTAGTAGCACTTGTTTGAGAAGTCAGGCACATGCTCAGTAGAGTAAAAGCTTTACTGAACTCAAAGAGAGGGGTCCGTTCAGCGCCGGATGATGTCACCCAAGCATCATGGCTAATTCAGCCCATCTGGTCAATGGAGAAAACGCTTCTGACATCTGGGTTCCAAATATCAAAAGCAGCGAGGTCTCGCTCCATGCTCATCTTAGGATATTAATACTTCAATATTGGGTAGGTAAGGAACACAGCCTAATGGTTTAGTTAGGATATCTAAACATTCAGAAGCCAATTTTCAAACCTTTTTACAGGGGTAGACACCTATTTACCCACATAAAGAGCTGCTGAAAATGGCCACCCCCCCACTCCACTTTGGATAAAAGCAGCATGCTATCATCAAGGCAGGTATTTTATTGTGGCACAAATAAATAAAGGTGGGGTTAAGTCAGGAGGGGAAGTATATGCAGGGATTGCATTTTTGTTTTTAAATCCTGGTGCATATTGTGTGAATGTATATTTGCACCTGCTTCTAAAGAAGGCACAAATGCATGTGGTAAAAAGTCCCATTCCCTGCCAGTTTGCATTTTGAAAGGAAAACTCTGTTCCCTCTGAAAATATGCTTGCAATCCTGCAGATATAATGTGTCTATGGGACTGCAAGCACCTTGTTTACTTAAAAAGTGTTCTCTCAAGGATTCATTTATTTATTTAAATACTTGTTTTCTGCATTGTAAAATATAAAAGTTGTTCTAAGTGGGTAACAGCTTTAACATGAAAAAAGGAAAATTAGTTCTTACCTGATAATTTTCGTTCCTGTAGTACACGGATCAGTCCAGACACCTGGGTTGTGACTCCGCACCAGCAGGTGGAGACAGAGTAAAACTTGTCGGGCTCCCTACATATAGTAAGGTGCCACCCACAGCCCCTCAGTCGCACGTAATGTCAAAGCCAGATAAAGCCAAAAAAACTAGCTAACTAGAAAAAAACCCCAAACATGAGGCCAATTCACAACAGCCCCTGAGCTGGAGCCGAAAACCTTCAGAACCATGAACACAACGTGCAAACTGCAAACTACAATAGCCAAATAGCCAAATAAGCAAACGAGCAGACTCTCTCTCTTTCTTCTGATCTAAACTACAAGACACAGATGGGCGGGAGTCTGGACTGATCCGTGTACTACAGGAACGAAAATTATCAGGTAAGAACTAATTTTCCTTTCCCTGTACGTACCGGATCAGTCCAGACACCTGGGATATACCAGAGCCAATTTACCCAGGGTGGGAAGTAGAGAGTCCCGCTCGGAGAACACTCGCCCCAAAACCCTGAGCCGCAGTCGCCTGGACATCAAGCCTGTAATGTCTCGTGAAAGTGTGCAACGATTTCCACGTTGCCGCCCTGCAGATCTCGTGTGGACACACTAGAAACTTCGGCCCAAGACGTGGCCTGCGCCCGCGTCGAATGTGCACGAAGCTCCCTGGGTGCCAACTTGCCCTGCAGAAGATACGCCGAACTAATCGCCTCCTTGAGCCAACGCGCAATCGTGGCCCGTGAAGCCGCCGATCCTCTACGAGCCCCCGACCAGAGAACAAACAAGTGATCGGAAACCCGGAAAGGATTCGTAACTTCCAGATAACGAAGTAGAATCCTACGGACATCAAGTTTCCTCAGCTCCCTCGATCCCCTGGCCTGAGGATCCATGGCCGAAAACCCGGGAAGATCAACTGACTGATTTAAGTGAAAGGACGACACCACCTTGGGTAAAAAGGAGGGGACAGTCCGCAGAGAGACACCAGTCTCTGTAAAACGCAAAAACGGTTCTCTACAAGAAAGAGCTTGTAACTCCGAGACCCGACGCGCGGACGTAATAGCGACCAAAAACACTGTTTTCAATGTTAAATCCTTCAACGTCGCCCGCTTGACCGGTTCAAAAGGCGGCCCACAAAGAGCCGAAAGCACGCAGTTTAAGTTCCAGGAGGGGCACGGATTCCGGACCGGCGGACGGAGATGCTTCGCCCCCCGCAGAAACCGTGTCACATCCGGATGGCCCGCCAAGGACACTCCCCGGACCTTACCTCGAAGGCAGCCAAGGGCTGCCACTTGAACTTTCAGGGTACTCCAGGACAGTCCCTTCGAGAGGCCCTCTTGAAGGAAAGAGAGAATCTCCGGAACTTCCGGCCGAATGGGGTTCACCTCGCGAGCACTACACCAGTCCTCAAAGACCGTCCAGACCCTCATATAGGTCAAAGACGTGGACTGTTTTCTAGCCCTCAACAACGTGGTGATCACTGCCTCGGAGTACCCTTTGGACCTTAGACGCGCCCTCTCAAACGCCAAACCGCGAGACAAAAGTGATCCGCGTCCTCCAAACAAACGGGTCCCTGTCGCAGAATGGTCGCGTCGCCCCGCAAACGGAGCGGAGATTCCACCGCTAACCGCAGTAGATCCGCGAACCACGGACGCCGTGGCCACTCCGGCGCCACCAAGATCACCTCCGCCGGATGTAGCTCGATCCGGAGCACCTTGCCTATCAGAGGCCACGGGGGAAACACGTAGAGCAGCACGTCCGTGGGCCAAGGAAGCACGAGTGCATCGACCCCTTCCGCGCCCCGCTCCCTCCGACGGCTGAAGAACCTCGGAGCCTTTGCGTTTTGCGCGGGTGGCCATCAGATCCAGACGTGGTTGACCCCACCTGGCGCAGATGAGTCGGTACGCTACCTCCGGGAGTTCCCACTCCCCTGGATCCAGCCGGTGCCGGCTGAGGAAGTCCGCTTGGACGTTGTCGACGCCGGCGATGTGTGAAGCCGCAATGCTGCTGAGGTGCCGTTCCGCCCAGCACATCAACTGAGCCGCTTCCTCCGCCACTTGCTGACTCCGGGTCCCGCCTTGACGGTTGATATAGGCTACCGTGGTGGCGTTGTCCGACAGGACTCGAACCGCCTGACCCCGTATCCACGGCAGAAAAGCTTGCAACGCCAGCGCCACCGCCTTGGTCTCCAACCGATTGATGGACCACTGCGACTGCTGGGCTGACCACAGGCCCTGCACCGAGCGCCCCCCACAGACCGCTCCCCAACCCGAGAGACTGGCATCCGTCGTGACCACCGTCCAATTGGGCAGGATCAGAGAAACGCCGCACGTCAGATGGTTGGGGCAGAGCCACCACTGCAGGCTGGCCCTGGTGCGGTCCGTGAGAGGCAGCGGGCGCAGGAACTCCTCCGAGACCGGCCTCCAGCGGGAAAGTAACGCTGATTGTAACGGTCGCAGATGAGCAAAAGCCCAAGGCACCAAGGCGAGTGTCGACGCCATGGAACCCAAGACCATCAGGAAATCGCGGACCAAAGGGCATTGTAGCGCTAGCAAACGCCGCACCTGTCCCTGGAGCTTGAGGATCCTGTCCCGAGTCAGGGATACCGTGGCCTCCCTGGTGTCGAACAAGGCCCCCAGATATTCTAACCTCTGGGTGGGCTGAAGGTGACTCTTGGCTAGATTGACCACCCAGCCAAGCGACCGCAGGAGCCGCAGGACCCTGGTCACCGCTTGCCGACACTCCATCTTGGATTTGGCCCGAATGAGCCAATCGTCCAGGTAAGGGTGCACGAAGAGCCCTTCCCGCCGGAGCTGAGCAGCCACCACCACCATAACCTTGGTGAAGGTGCGTGGAGCCGTGGCGAGACCGAAGGGAAGAGCCCTGAACTGGAAATGCTTGCCCAGGATGCAAAATCGCAAGTATTGATGATAGGCGGGCTGGATCCCTATGTGGAGATACGCCTCCGTCAGATCCAGGGACGCTAGGAACTCGCCTGGGCGAACCGCAGCCACTACCGAGCGAATTGTTTCCATCTTGAACCGTGGAACACGAAGGCACCGGTTTACTCCCTTTAGATCGAGGATCGGACGAAACGCTCCGTCCTTTTTTGGAACCACGAAATAAATGGAGTACCTTCCCATGCCCCTTTGCGCCGGCGGCACAGTAGTGATGGCGCCCAGAGCCTCCAGGCGCTGGAGGGTTGCCCGTACGGCGGCCCTTTTGGCTACGGCCTTGCAGGGGGATACGAGAAACTTGTCCCAGGGGAGACGTGCAAATTCTAACGCGTAACCGTGTCTTATCACGTCTAGCACCCACTGGTCCGAAGTGATTTTGGTCCATTCCTCGTAAAAACTCTCGAGGCGCGCTCCCACCCGTGGAACGTCCTCTTGAGCCTTCGCCGAGAAACGAACCAATATCGTATCATTGGGCCGACTTGGCCCCGGATCCCGCCGAGGATCCACCTGATCTGTTGAATCTCTTCCCCCGAAAGGGCTGGGGCCAGGTCAAAGCTCTGGTAGCGCCTCCTCTAAAGGATTGACCTGCCCCAGCTGACCTCTGCGGCCTCTGGCGACGGTTGTTTCGAAAACAGTTCCGTGCAGAAAAATTTGGTCTAGGACGTGGCCTGTCCTCCGGTAGCTTAAAAGCCTTGTTCTCACTCAGGAACTGCATGATATCATCCAGCTGCTTTCCAAACAGCAACTTCCCCTTAAAAGGCAAGGCGCCGAGATGAGCCTTAGACGTACCGTCCGCAGCCCAGTTTCGGAGCCAGAGAAGACGACGCGCTGAAACCGCAGACACCATGGCCCGGGCCGAGGTGCGCAGCAGATCATGCATGGCATCAGCGCTGTAAGCGATTACTGCCTCCAGAAGGTCCGCCTGAGCAGCCTCCCCTTCTGAGAGACCCGCATTCGCTTGTAAGGTCTGGGCCCAGCGGAGCCCAGCCCGCAACGCAAAATTGCTGCAAATAGCAGCCCTCGCTCCCAGGGCTGACACCTCGAACACTTTCTTGAGCTGCACCTCCAGCTTCCGATCCTGGACATCCCGCAGCGCCGTAGCGCCGGTGACGGGAATGGTCGACCTTTTGGTGACCGCCGACACAGCGGCATCCATGCGAGGGAGCCGCAGGAGCTCCAAGGCATCCTCCGGCAGAGGATATAGCTTATCCATAGCCTTACTTACCTTGAGGCCCAACTCCGGGGTGTCCCATTCTCGGAAGAGAATGTCGGACGCAGAAAAATGGAAAGGGAACGCTACCGTAGGACCCGCGAGTCCCAGGAGTACCGGATCCATCTTAGGCCCTTGACGGGTTTCCACCGGCGGGGCCTCCACTCCAATCTCGTCGAGGATCGCTGGAATGAGAGGGGAGAGCTCCTCCCTCTTAAACAGGCGGACGACCTTGGGGTCGTCACCATCCCCCGTCTGCGCGCCCTTGCCTGCGCCTGACTGCGCTGGACCCTGCTCATCGGGCCCCTCAGGCCCTTCCGGCGCCCCCGAGATCGACCGTTCCTCCTCCGAGGAAGTGGATTCCGAATCCGCGTCCTGGGGCGCGCCACGCGCCAGCCGCTTGTCCTTCGGGGGCACAGCCGTGTCTCTAGGGCGGGCAGACCTCTTCCGGGAGCGGGACCGCCCATCCGCATCTCCTGGCACTTTCCCGTGCCTGCGCCGCTCCCTCTGATACATCGCCAATTTTTTTAATAAAAAATTAAAATCCTCCGAAAAGGACTCTTCAGAGTCCGAGCGCCCCTCCCCCGAACCCCAGTCAGCCGCATCGGAGGCACCCCGAGGCGCCCCCGACGCGGCCCGAGGCTGGGGGGAGAGCGGAGGGGGCTGGGAGCCATGTTCCATGGCTCTCCTGGTCGCCTCGTGGACGGTCGACAAAATGGCCGCCGCTCCCGCGCTAAGCGGGAACGGATCCGGCCCCCCCTCCTGCACTGCACAAACGCGCGGCGGCGAACGAGACGCCCGGGTCCGACCCCCCCGATCGCCCCCGGACGGTCCCTCGCCTCCGGCGAGGCAGCCCGAACACATGCCGTCCCTCGAGACTCGCGTGCGCGCGGAGCCGCACGCGCGGCAGGCGGCCCCGACGGGCATTCCGGCCGAGATCGCACGAAAAACGCCGCAGCCCTAAGCAAAACAAACCGCCCCCCCCCCCCCGAACGAAACGTCGCGCGGGAGAGCGAGAGAGAGAGAGAGAGAGAGAGAGCCGGCGCAAAAGTAACAAAAACCCTTTTTTTTTTTTTTTTTTTTTACTAAAGTCGCTGACCAGGGTGCTGAAAAGCCTCCGGGCTCCACTGGGGGTGAGTGAACCGGGCTCCCCGGTGTCACCCCCAACGCTGCTGCCAGAGGGGCCGGGTCCTCGACCCCAGCAGCGGCCTCTACCAGGGGAGGATGATCCCCTCAGGATCTGGCAACCCCCCTGGGAGGCACTTCCACCGGGAGCTTCCTGGCCCAAAACTTTCTAATTCTTTTTTTTTTTTTTTTACTATGAATTAAAACAAAAAAGGAAAATCCCCTTTCTGTCCTATGGTTTTTTTTTTTTTTTTTTTTTTTCTATCCCTGACTGGCTAACTCCAACCCCAGGGATTCCAGAGACTGTGGGTGGACCTGCCCCATCTGCTGGAGACAGAGAAAGACTGAGGGGCTGTGGGTGGCACCTTACTATATGTAGGGAGCCCGACAAGTTTTACTCTGTCTCCACCTGCTGGTGCGGAGTCACAACCCAGGTGTCTGGACTGATCCGGTACGTACAGGGAACCATACATTTTCATCATTACATGATATACAATAAAAACATAAATCCCACCATTACCTTCCTCCAACAAGGCATTTAACCTAGATACACTTACATAGTTGAATTCAATGATGTCTTAAAGGGAACATCAAACTGTGGTATATGTAAGTGAAAGAATTACTTGTTTACTCAAGTTTAAAATGTAAACATAAGACATTTAAGATATTAGCAATAAAGATTTGTCATAAAAACAAATGCTCAAACGAAAAGGTTGGTTGAGGACTTGCCTAAAGTCTACTGTTTGGCTTTTTGCAATGCCCAAGCAGTAGCCTATGGTTTCAGTTTTGATTCAGGTTCCTGCTTCTCGAACTGGGAATGCACTCAAGTGGCACTCACAGGCCCCAGGCTGAAAGTACGGAGCATATTCAAGGTGAAGATAAGCCAAGAATTTTCTTAAACAAATGCCAGCACCTGGTCAAACAAGCACTGGAAGCAGCTCTGAAAGACTGCATTCAGCTGTAAGCCTAAAATTACTGTTACATTTGGCCAGTGTGTGTAAGAATAATGTGAAAATCCTGGAGACCAAGCATGATGGTTCTCTAATGAGAGCTGTATGAAAAGGAGATAGGAAAAAGTGGATGACAAGTTTAGGATTACTACAGCTGTGCTGGAAGGGTTTCTTGTTGCAAATGCTCACCATGATTTCCTGGTCTGCATTCCTCAGCTCCTTTTGTGTAGCAATCAACTCTTCCTTTGTCTTATCAAATTCTAAGACAGTTTTCTTCAACTGTAAGAAAATAAATGCTTTAGAGCCCTTCATAACTAACCATGCTGTCATCATTTAATAAGGGCTATTTATTTGGCTACTCCACATACACATAATTAATGTAATACATTGCTTGTCCACTTTTCACAGACAACAGGATACTAGGGATGTAAAATCTAGAACATAACAGTATAACTGGAGCAAGCTGTGAACAAATTCTTCCCACCCCCAACAAACTGAAAACAGAAGTCTAGTGCAGGAACACTCAGTTGCTCAGCTGTGTAGAAGTCATCACCAGTTCTGTGGATAAATCTGAGTGCCCAGCCTAATTTTATAGGAAACCACTACCCTTTGTTTAATACATAGAAAACAGCACAAGATTAATTAGTAAGGCAAAGGTAGTGCTCATTCTTGAAACTACAGACAGATAGCTTACAGATACCACTGAGCAGAGTTTAGACTAAGGCTGTGCTCTGTTCCTAAGCCACAATGGAGCAAAGTGCACTGTATAACCCACAGTTGGACACGGGTTGTATAGGCTCCAACTAATCCTCTTATGCAATAAGGGGATTAGCGCCTCTACAACGCACGTCCAACATGGAGTGAAACTAATAGCACTCATCGCATGCAAATGCATGTGAATGAGTCTATTAGCCATTCACTCCCAATGCAAAAAATAAATGTGCGTCTAGGATGCACATTTCAACAATCAGAAATTAAACGCCTGCTTTTCTGTTGGGATATTAAGTAGGAGGAACAACTCTTTAAAAAAAAAAAAAAAAAGCACGGAAGTCAGGTGCAGGAAGTGGACGATCAGTTCACAAGCATCCGGATCCTGAACCCCTGGCACATCCATGGGTTAGAAACATAGAAACATAGAAATGACGGCAGAAGAAGACCAACCGGTCCATCCAGTCTGCCCAGCAAGCTTCACACATTTGTTCTCATACTTAACTGTTTCTCTTGGCTCTTAGTAACCTTATGTTCTAATTCCCTTTTCACCCCCACCATTAATGTAGAGAGCAGTGCTGGAGCTGCTTCCAAGTGAAATATTAAGTTTGATTAGTTGGGTAAGCGGCAGCATAGCTCTCTGCCATGAAGCAGAGGGCAATGCTGGAAATGTGTGAAGTATCAGTTTTTCTTTTCCCCTGTCATTGAAGCAAGGAGTCATGCCGGACATGCACCGAAAGTGAAGAATGCCTTGAAAGTCACATTAACTATCATCAAATATTGAAAAGCCTAATAATTGGTAATACCTATAAGCCCATGAACCCATCCCTGTTTTTTTTTCTTTTTTTCTTTTCTTTTTTTAATTGGGAGATGGATGCCCTTCATCCTTCTACTCTGTGAAGGTGGACACCTACCACCGGCCACTGGCATCCCGCTCCGTTAATGCCTCTGTGGCTACTGCCGCTCCATGCAGTGTTTTACTACCTGCTCTTTATATGCGTCCTCTAGAACTGATGGATCCCATCCCTGGGTTTTTTTATTATTTATTTAATTGGGAGATGACAGCCCTCCATCCTTCCGCTCCGTGAAGGTGGACACCTACCACTGGCCACTGGCATCCCGCTCCGTGAATGCCTCTGTGGCTACTGCCGCTCTGTGCAGTATTTTACTACCTGCTCTTTATATGGACACCTACCACTGGCCACTGGCATCCCGCTCCGTGAATGCCTCTGTGGCTACTGCCGCTCCGTGCAGTATTTTACTACCTGCTCTTTATATGTGTCCTCTAGACCTGATGGATCCCATCCCTGTTTTGTTTTTTGTTTTTGTTTTTTATTTAATTGGGAGATGACAGCCCTACATCCTTCCGCTCCATGAAGGTGGACACCTACCACTGGCCACAGGAAAACAGAGGCTGATAAATTCAGTGTCCATTTTCCAAACCTGACTGCTTGCACTGTAAGGAGTGAATAAATAAAGGGTTGGGCACTTAATATTAATTTATTCACTCCTTCACTTATTGCCCATTGGTCCTTTTCACTGACATTTGTCAGTCAAAGGACCAATCACCTTTAGAAGGCTGTCCCGAAAGTGCCCGACACTTTCATATTGATTTGTATATTCCGATGCTGGTAGTCAGGTTGGGAGAATGGATGCTGAATTTATCAGTGCCCATTTTCCTAACCTGTGCGTGTGCACTAGTTAGGAAAACTGATGCTGATAAATTCAGTGTCCATCTTCTTAACCGGCGGACAGCCACCGACAGCGGACCTCTCTCGGGCACACGCTGTCGAGGTGGCGCTAGGGGCACACAATCGCCCCTAGCGCTCCTTGACAGCACGAGCCTTAAATATCGCATTGTACCCCCCATGAGAGGTGCCTGAACACTCAGCGCCTACTTTCAGCACAACATTTTTGTATTGGTCCCAATGTGTTTGTGGGACTTAGTCAAGATAGGCAGGGATTGCATGGAAAAAAAAAAATCAGTGTCTAAGCTGGATGCTAAAAGTTGATGGTCTTGTTGTTTGAGCAACATTGGTTATTTTTTTCTATATGGGCTATATTCAGTGCCCCTGATCTCTCACAATTCTGCACCTGCACAAAAGGATACAAAATCCAGTCCTATCTTCTCCACAGAATTGCTGAAGGGGACCAAAGAGTTGGGTGTAAGCAGCAGAGGCAGCAGCTTGTACATCTTTCCTCCTTTTCCTCTAACTGAAAATTCCTCCGGCATCTTGGGCTGCTTCTTCCAATGCCGCACAGGGACAAAGAGTTGCACTTAGAAATGCGTGCTATACGGTGTCCCCTTGTGGTTAAAAGCATAATATTCTGACCCTGGGCTGCAAGGAAGAGGAAGCAGCCTGAGGTACACCACAGTACTATGCTCTAAGGAAGCCTGGATCTGCACATGGGATTTATGGAGGTGTGTATAGAGTAAGGAAAGGGATTAGAGAGGGGGTATATAAGAACATAAGATATGCCATACTGGGTCAGACCAAGGGTCCATCAAGTCCAGTATCCTGTTTCCAACAGTGGCCAATCCAAGTCACAAGTACCTGGCAAGTACCCAAACATTAAATAAATCCCAAGCTACTATTGCTTATTAATTACCATAATAGTTTATGGATTTTTCCTCTAGGAATTTATCCAAACCTTTTTTAAACCCAGCTACACTAACTGCTGTAACCACATCCTCTGGCAATGAATTCCAGAGCTTAACTATGTGCTGAGCAAAAAATAATTTTCTTCGATTTGTTTTAAATGAGCTACTTGCTAACTTCATGGAGTGCCCCCTAGTCCTATTATCTGAGAGAGTAAATAACCAATTTACATTAACTTGTTTCAAGTCCTTTCATTATTTTGTAGACCTCTATCAAATCCTCCCTCAGTCGTCTCTTCTTCAAAGTGAACAGCCTTAACATCTTTAGCTTTTCCTCATAGGGGAGCCATTCCATGTCCCTTATTTTGGTTGCCCTTCTCTGCACTTCTCCAGTGCAACTATAATCTTTTTTGAGATGCAGCGACCAGAATTGCACACAGTTTTTAAAATTTGGTCTCACCATGGAGCAATACAGAGGTAGTATGACATCCATCGTTTTATTTGCCATTCCCTTCCAAATAATTCCTAACATTGTTTGCTTTTTTTGATCGCCACAGCACACTGAAGTTATGGCAGATGATGTTGCTGTATATTTTAATATACACACTAAAAATTTTCATCCGTACAATCATTCATATAATCCAAGAGGAGCCATTGTCTCTCAGCATGAAGAGTCCTCTTGAACGCTCTCTTGATAATCTTGAATGGATACTTAAGATTCAATAATCGTTATGTATATCTACTCAATCGTAATGCTATATCTACTCAGTCATAGTTGTAAATTCACTCAAAAGCTGCAAGCTCCCATGGCTCGACACCATGCCGACCACTCCCACGAACCCACAAAGCCCAAGTGGCGGGTGACCAAACAAGCGCGTGGAAATGCACGAGGTGGGGATCCAACATACCGGCCAAACCACAAGGAACAGTCCTGGATCCTCCATCCCAACACTGCACAACCTGATGGCCTCAACAATGAGATCTACTGGCACCTGCCACCGTGTCATGACATGTCATCAGTGCCTAAAGAGCCTCCCCCGGCACTGCATGACGCTGGTTGACAGACATGCCGGGACCCCCAAAAAATAACTGGTCTCCTCGAAGGAAAACGTCTGACACCATTTCCAGCATGTCAATCATCACATGTTCATGTGATGATTGACATGCTGGGAGACAGTTTGTTGATCAAAATGTGCTGCTTGGAAGGATACAATATCTGTCAAGGCCACTGCAGATCCAACAAGTTTGTGGCCAGCCACATCTGCTGGTTCCAGACAATATTCTGTTTGAATAATATCAGTTTTTGTCTCCATTTATTTATCTGTCTTCTCTTCATTTAAATGCACTTGGGCTATTGTTGCCCTTTTGATATTCTAACTTCCCCATTATACCAATATCCTTTAAAGATACCTCACTTTGAACCATGCACTCCTGAGTGATTGTCAGCTTTCTCCCATGATTTAGTTTAAAATCTACTCCATCTTCTTTTTAAACATTAATACCAGCATCCTGGTACTCCCTTCTGATTTTTCTGCAAAAGTGCAAGCTGCTAGACAGGAATTTTCACCTTACTGCTCTCAGTTGATTCAGCACGGGGTGCAATTTTCTCTCCAATTTCCTGCTTGTTTCAAAGTTTTCCATAACGGGGACATGAAGTTGTTTACTACCGTGAATGAAGCAAAGGCGTTTTTGGACTCCTTCAAGGACTAATATGTCTCTTTCATCTAATCACTTCTGGCTGGTTGCCCTATTTGAGTGCAGTGACTGCCTGATTTAGGTCATCCATCCGCAAATTTCTGGGCAATTCTCCCCCACTATGGGTACTCTATATTTCGACAGCATGCCAAAGATGTGATGAGTGCGTGCACCTTCATGGAGGTGTTTTCTCAGTCCTGTTTGCTCTGCTATACAGGTGTTCCAAGTTTCCTGATGATTTGCTTGCTGCGGTCAGCGGTTGTACATAGATACATATATACATAGAAATGATGGCAGAAAAAGACCAAACGGCCCATCTAGTCTGCCCAGCAAGCTCCCACACTTATTTTCCCATACTTACCTGTTTCACCAACCACCATGTTCAGGGCCCTTGTTGGTAATTGTTTGATTTGAATTTTCTGCCACCCCCTGCCGTTGATGCAGAGAGTAATGTTGGAGTTGCAAAGGTGAATCGTAAGGCTTAATGGTTAAGGGTAGTAACCGCAGCATCAAGCAAGTTACCCTGATATTTGTTTACCTCGACTGCACAGATCAATGCCTTGCTGAATGTTGTCTGAATGTAAATCCTCTTGTCCACATTTCTCCTTGCCACTGAAGCAGAGAGCAATGTTGGAGTTGCATTAACCGTGTGAAGGCTTATTGAGTAAGGGTAATAATCACCAGGTAGTAGCTACCATTCTAGCAAGCCACCCCCCATGGCTCTTCTCTTCATTCCCATCCTCTAGCCTTTATGGATCCACAGTGTTAAACAGAGGTTGAACGTGAACCCTTGGTCTTCTGGTTTATAACTAGCTTGCTCTAATCCCTGAACCACCGTAGCTCGTGGAGCTACCGGTGGCTGCTACTTTGTAGCTGCACCTTGTGGGATGTCAAGATGATGGCTGGTGCTCCTGTTTAACTTTGCTCTCAGCAGCAGAGGCTTTCATTTTCTAGCACCACTGTGGCAGATTTCTTTGCGTCAAATTCATTGTTGCAATCTCAGGAGCCTTGTGGGGAGAATAATACAAGTTCAGCGCAGAGAGCAGAAACACCTCAGTATTGGATATTTTTGTGGTGTTTTCTACAAGGACTCAGGATTTCATGGGGAATTGTGCTGGGATTGGGGGTGGTGATGTTTTGGTTGAGTGGGGATTTGTGTCTATGTGTGAGTGGAAGTGTTGCTGTGGATTTGTGTGAGTGTCGGTGGAAGTGGCTAGAATGCCTATTTATTTTCAGTTTGGGAATCTATAGTGCCCACTGTATCTCATTGGCTGCACCTGTTGTGAATATTCTGTTCTTTGGGTCATTGCTGCCTCTGTAACTGTAGGGGGGGAGCCTAGGTTGGAAGGCTTGCCTCTGGATTCTGTATTTGATCATTGTAGATGTTATAACTTGTTTCCTAATGGCTGATGATTTGTTATGCTCTCTTAATGTAGAAGGGCTGCACTCTCCGACTAAGTGTAAAAAAAACTTAACACATCTCAAGAAGCAGAGAACTTCTATGGTATTTCTGCAGGAAATGCACTTAGATGACAATGAACATGCTAAATTACACAGAGAATGGGTGGGGCACTTATTTTTCCTCCTATTCAACTCGTCAAAGGGGAGTGGCCATACATTTTCATAACTCTACGCCCTTTGCAATTGAATGACAGATCCCAGACCCTGAAGGCAGGTTTCTCATTTTAGTGGGCTCACTGTATGGGAAAAAGCTGCTTTTAGTTAATGTCTATGCTCCAAATAAATACTTCCATCAGTTCTTTTCTTCTTTAGTTACTGTGTTATTACGTTGGGAGGGCTATGCGCTCATATTTTGGGGGGGTGGGTGGTTAACATAACCAACAATCCCCTTGAAGACTGCTTGTCCCCTAAGTCCCCACAACAGATGCATGCTCATATTGGTATTGGGTTTCTATGTCAAGAATTGGGGGTCACTGATAGCTGGCGTACGCTCCACTCTAGAGATAAGGAGTTTTCTTTCTATTCCCATGCCCACAATCTGTACTCGAGAATCAATTACTTATTGGATTCCGTGTCTTGCTTCTCTAGAATAAGCATGCGTGAAATGTATGATGTCTCTTTTTCAGATCACTCTTTAGTATCATGTAAACTATCATTTGCAGTTACAGGGGGTGCTCAGCCTCATTGGAGAATGTCCCCTATTCTCTATCATAAGGACTTTGTTAAATTGTTGAGAACCAAGTGGGAGGAAATATCAGGAGTTTAATTTCTCACAGGATGTATCGGACCTCACTTTTTGGAATGCTGCCAAAGCCGTACTTAGAGGCCATATTCTGGCCTACCAAATTCGCAAGTGTCGTAAGGCTGCGCAAAAAGAATTGGATTTAAGCAAATAGCTGTTCTTAAACGTATCCATATTAGTCACATGACACCTAATGTTAAGCGCCAATTGGCAGAGGCCCGTCGTGAGTTGGATGCATTGCTAGACTCCAAGGCATGACAAAATCTGTTGTACCACAGATACAAATTATACCAGTGGGGTAACAGATTGGGTAAGCTGGCATGGCTCCTCAAAAATGTGGGCCCCAGATCCTTTGTACTCTGACTGCGCTTTCGTAATGCGGACCATGTTGGCACTGAAAAGGTACTTAAAGTTTTTCAAGAATTTTTTTGCAACCTCTTTTTGGAAACCACTCGCTTTAACAAAATTGGTATTTGGGTATGCTTCTTATCTGAGTTTTTGCCCTCTCCGCATTTAGGAAAATTAGCTGAGCAATGGTGTACGGACCTACGATTTGAGATCGCTGCATCTGATAGTAGCAGAGCTCTTGATTTGCTTTATAAATGCATGGTCCCTGTTAACCTACGAGAAATCAAATTTAAACTTATACTTTTTTTTTTTTATTTATCTAGAGACCTGGAGGCTAGAATAGGTCTTTGGTCCTCGAATGAGCATGATGTGACTGCTGTCTCGAATGCCGGTATATAAAAATCGGGAAAAAAAATCGGAAATATATAAAATATGCTCCCATCTACGAGGGATCTAGGCCACATGTTCACTGAATGCCCAGAGTTACAATCTTATTGGCAAAATACATGCTTAGCTATTGAACATGTCCTGGGATGCATTGTTGCCTGGGATGGTGGCCTCCTTTATCTGTATCTCTTTACTGATGCTCAGGTACTACCTGGCGGGGGGGGGGGGGGTGTCAAAGATGTATTGTTCTGATCTTAACTTTAGCTAAAAACAATTTTATCCCATTGGAATACTGCCATTGTTCTACTTTTTCAGGACTGGCAACAGGAAATGCTCCATACTGCTAAATTGGAACATATCAGACAGAAGAAGCGTGGCAATAAACGTATGGTCTTATCTCTAAAAACTATTTTGCGCTCTGGGAATGGGTTTCTAGATGAAGATCAAATAGTTGATTTTTACTTCCCATGTCACGGGCTTATATTGGACTGGGTGCTCTTGGTTTCTATTCTGTAGTATGAGTGATGTTCATTGAGCTGTGCTTGTTTTTTTGGATTTCTGGGGTGGGCGTAAACTGGAAATTAATGAAGTGATGTGAAGTGTTGGTACTGGATTGTACTGCCTGCTCATTCCGTTTTTCATCACATTTTGTACTGTTCTGCTATTTGGCAATTGGTTTTATCATATTGCTTCAATAAAGACTGTTTCAAAAAAACGAAAGATGACCCAACAACTGCTAGCATGATTTAATGGTGAGGTAAAAGACTATTAAAGCTAAAAGGACACCCTTAAAAAAACAGGAAGTTGGATTCAAAGGAAGAAAATAGGAAAAAGTTTAAGTACTGGCAAGTTTGAGGCAAAGCATTAATAAGGCAGGCCAAAACAGAATTTGAAAAGAAGCTTGCTAGAGAAGCAAAAACCCAAAATAAAAAATAACTTTTATTTATTTATTTATTTTAGATTTTTATATACCGGCATTCAAGACATCAGTCACATCATGCTGGTTCACATAAAACAGGGGTGCAAAGTAAACATAACTATAACAATGGTGCTGAAAAGGCAGTTACATATAACAAGGTGATAAGAACTTGGCTTAGAAGGAAGAGAAAGGACAGGTTATTAATTCACACAAGTAAAACGATAGAAGATAACTTTCAAGTAAATCTGAAGCAAGAAACCTGAGAGAGCTGGTCCTTTAGATGACTGAAGTGTAAAAGAAGTGGCTCAAGGAAGACAAAGCCATAGCAGAAAAATTACATTAATTCTTTGCTTTTGTCTTCTTCGAGGACAATGTCAGAGAGATACCTACACACTGGATACATTCTTTGAGGGTGATTCAGAGGAACTGAAGCAAATCATTGTGAACTAGGAAGATATAGGCGGCCATATTTCGAATTCTGTACTTAAAGTGTATGAATGGAAGTTATTGTACTGTTTTATTTTATATTTGGTATTTTAATGTACATTTATGACTTTTATGTATTCCATGCTATAAATATTTCAATGAAAGATGTGGAATACAAAACTGTATAAACAAACAAAATAGAGCAAAATCGACTAACTAAAGATTAACTAAAAATATTTCATGAATGGCTTAATTCTCTAGATACATGGTTAAAATTCACCAACACAGACTGCCTTCTTTAGATATTTTAACAACAAATAAAGGTGGCCAAATTAATAATTTATAGAAAAAGCATGGCTTGAAATAACTTAAGATACAATAGTTTTCATCTTCGTGGTTTCAAGGCTGGGCTTGATATGTTCCACGAAACAGGAATAAAAGACACATACATCCACTCTAACAAAGTTTTTCGGCCATTTCTAAAAATCTTAAGTGTGAAGACCTGTGGGTGGGGTGTAATTGACTCAATGGTCTCTTCTTCACGTGGTGGTGACATTGTTTCACTTTGAAACTATAAGGAACAACAGTGGATCTTCAGCTTAAATATAGTGACACCCCACTGTTTAAATGTGCAGATTGAATGGAACTCTTTGCTATAACAGTTTTCCTTTTATTACAAATAGGATTTTCTATTGAATTGTTTGCTCGTATTTCATTCACGATAAAAATCTTATTAATCAGGGTTTATCAATGGTTTCATGATGATGTTTTTTCGTCATCACATTACTTCAAGTAATCTTTTAAATAAACAACAATAACGTGAGTTTGTGACATTAATGGGGCATTCAATAAACATTTGCTTGTGAATGGAAGTAAAAACTGTGAATTCTCTCAGTGAGCACTTTTATTTTACCATGTATACAACTGATGACTCTCTTACTATTTCAGAACCGCAAGCAAATAAAATCCCTGATTATAGCACATGAAACAAGCATCATGTCAAGCTAGACTCTTTTTGAAATATGCCACAGACTCTTAAATAATTATTTTAAAGATCAATGATTAAGTCTACTTTTTGCCTATTTTTCTATGCAATTTAAAAAAATGCACTCTGAAGACCAAAGATTAAACACACTAGACCAAGTATTCACAACATTGGAGTAACTTTTTGACTTGTTTGACTTCGCAAATGTTTGGTGATATGAAGGTCTTCTTATTTCTCATACATTGTAATATTGTAGTTCTTTGGTATATTGTAAACTTTATATTACCGTCACATTCTGGCTCAATTTAGTCAAGTGCTGCTGCCTTACACTACACATAAGTATCCAGGCAGAAAAATGGGAGCTATGTAAAATATGAATTTGTTCTTGCCTTTACCTTGTTGTTGGAAGTAAAGACCTCCTTTTTCAGCTTCTCCATCATCTCGTGGGATGCCTTCTGAGTTTCTTTTAAGTTTTCATACTCTCTGTAAAAGGTTTCAGATTGAAATATATTTGTATGACATTTTACAAGACAATTTAATTTCTTAATGATCCTAGTGACTAAATTCTATGCAAAATGCATTTACAATTCCTCTATATTAGAACAGAATTAGAGGGGACTTGACCTTCTGTAGATAATACAAAAAAAAAAAAAGGGTCAACCAAGACGAGTGGGGGTCCTGATCTACTTCTCTATATTACACCTACTTCTTAGGTGTAATATAGAGAAGTTGCTCACCTGTAACAGTTGATCTCTGTGGACAGTAGGACAAACAAGCCTCAGAAGTGGGTGTTACCGTATGGCACAGAATCAGAGCATGTTCTCAGAAAGACTGAAAAGTACTCGCGGGAGGCTCCCACACTGCCGCTGCCACACAAACTCTCAGTTTATAACTAGCTAAAATCTTAACTTGTAAAGGGGAGGATGGCGGGATTGTGTGACTGGTTTGTCCTATTGCCCACAAAGAACACTTGGTAAAGGTAGGTAGCTTCGCTTTTCTCCATAGACAAGCAGGACAAATCCAGCCACACAAAGTGGGGGCTCCCAAGCTGAGGGTTGCATTGAAATTAAGTTCCTTTTGATTAGCATCACTGCAATTTGATAAATGGAGGTTGGAGGAAGAGTCTAAGATTATTCAAAAGGGTTCTTTATCACTACTTATCTGTTCAGTGCTGCTCCCCCAAGGGGAGGGGCTAGCACTTGATGATACTAAGTAGGCAGAGTTAGTGATCTGCTGTGGTAGTTCCCACAGAGTGGCAGTTGATAATACCGTTCTATTAGTGTAAAAATGAACACTTAGTAATATGGTGAATCCCTGGACCGATGGCAGATGACAGCGCCCTCAAATGGAGATCTTGAGAGGAACCACCGGCTAGGCTGGAGTATAAAATAAACACAAATAGTTCTTTATTAGGCTGGAAGCTGGACCACCAGTGATAGCAGTAGTGAGTCAATGTGTCCGGTAAGGCTGAAGTCCTTCTGATACTGGAATATAATCTCTGGGTCGCTGAGCTGTAGAGAGAGACTAGAAGTAGTGAGTAGACAGGGCATACTGGATACAAGATGGTACACTCACAATAGTAGATGTCTGCAATGGTCTCTATGCCACAGAGAGTCTTCAGTATATATTCAGGTACAGGAGCCGGAGACTGGTTCCTCTAAACAGTCTGTAATAAGAACTCACAATAACTGAATATGAAATGGCTTCTAGAGGAGAAGGGAGTCTGAAAAGGATTCTAGGAACATAGGCCCTCGTGGAGCGAGTACTGGTTCCTATCTACAATCTTGCCAATATAACTCTCGATCTCCGTACCTGCGATAACGTCTTAGACAGAAAGGAGTCTTCAGAGATATATGAATGTGGGCCCTCGTGGAGCGAGTACCGATTCCTATCTACAATAGAACTCACTGTGTGCACATCCGCAATCGCTTCCAGGCAATGAGGAGTCTTCTGAGTATTCCAGCAATCTGAAATAAAGAATAGAGAGAGCGGAGCCCCCGAGGAGCGGGTATTCCTGATAATACAATAGCAGAGTAGCTTGGTTGAATAGTAACTGGCAGAGATAGATTTGAGTCCTTGCTAACTCGTTGGAGGTTAGCAAACAAAAATCTTTTAAAGTGAAAATGGATGAAGTCACTGTGGGGGAACGCCCCCAAGGTTCGCATCCTTGCTGGTACAAAGTTTGGAGCGCGCGCGCGCCCTTACGTCATTAGGAACATGGCGGGTCCGTAACGTCAAGCCAGCTCGGAGGTTCCGACGAGATGTGGCAGGAGAACTCCGCGTTAGCAACTGTCTGTCAGATCTGGAGGGAGTCGTCACCGAAGTAGAGAGGGTGGAGCGAGGGCGAGAAACAGGCATGAACACAACATTATCCAAAGATACTGTCTCTTCGAGATTCCTCCTCCAGCCCATAGTTGAAGTACAGGGGAAGTTATTGTTAACTTTTGAAACAGGAACCATGTTTGTCATGGCCAAAAAGGAGCTATTTGACCTTGTCTTTCTTAATTTCATGACTGTCTTGTGTATAAAAGGAATTGTTGAGAACATATAAAGGAACCAATCTGACCATTGAATTGTAAAAGCATCTCTTACTATCATATTCAGAGCTAGTCTTTTCGAGCAGTACAGAAGCAACTTGCAGTTTGATGGCACTGCAGAGAGGTCTACACTTGGCATTCCCCAGCACTGAAAAAGACTGGACTATGTTGAGGTGAAGAGACTACTCGTGAGATTGGAGATATCAGTTTAAGGAATCTACTAATATGTTAGGATTTCCCTTTGGCAATGTATCTTTTTCATAAGAGCCCAGTACCAAATTTTGCATGTTTCCTTGCAATCTTGCAGACAGCATGTCTCCCTGCTTGTTTAGGTAATACATGACAACTTAGTTGTTTGTCTATATCTGTACCGATGAACCTACTAGCCATTTCTTAAAGTCTAGAACGGCTTTGAAAATAGCTCTCAATTCCAATTTATTTATATGGCATTGAATGTCCAAATCGGACCAGGTTCTTTGAGAACAAGTTTCATTGATATGGACTCCCCATCCTTGTAAAGATACATCCATAGTAATAATCTTCTGTGGGTTCTGAGGCCAAACGTTTGTCCACAATGGAGATTCAGCACGTGAGGCCATCATTGGAGATAGCAAGTATATTTGATTATTTGAATTCTGGAGGACGAGGGGTATTGTTGATTCCATTGGACCCTTAAGGGCCACAGAACCTGTCTCTTCATCTGCGCCAAATGCTGCTAGCACTAATATTCTTGTCAGTGCCAATTTGTCTGCACCAGTACTGAACAGCACCTTTAGCGCTGAAGAAGATTCTGCACGATGCTTTTTTTGAGGTGGATGGCACTGATGGAAACCTCTTCCTTTCTTCTCTCTCTTACTTTCCGAATGCAAGGATGAAGATTTCTTGTCATGGTGCTTTGGGGACTCTGATTGCTTTGATTTTGATACTAGTCAACCTGAGCCTTTTTTTTTTTTTTTTTTTTTTTTTTTTAACCTCCAGAGGAGAGAGGTTATACTTTAACAAGCTCTCTGTAAGAGAGCGCTCTGGAAGACATTCTGTCACAAGTGGCACAGTTTGCCACAGCATGGCCTTGGCCCAGCAGACACGATTTTTGAAGGTCTTAACTGGCTATTTTATGGCCATAATTTTTGCATAATTTGAGTGGAGTGTTACTCTTATCTTCAGCTCTTTGTAGACATTTTGATAAGAAAGCCGAATTCTAAGGGAACGTGAAACCAGAATTAATTTTTTTTTTTTAAAAGATGGGCTCACACAAAATGCCCAAAACACTATGAACACTGAAGAAAATGAGAAACACACAGCAAACTTAAAAAAAAAATGCAGCAGCTTGAGGAAAAGAGAAATATGTCCTTTCACTACAGAGAAGAAAAATGACTAAGGGGGCTTGCATTTCGGTGGCAGCGTGACAACCACTGCGCATGCTCTGACTTTTCAGTATTTCTGGGCTCTGAAAGCTCAGAAATAGCACTGTGCAGTGACATTGCCCACTTGTGTAGATGGATGTGTCCTGCTTGTCCTTGAAGAATTACCATAAATTAGCATTTTAGTCAAGGAATCATTTTTACCTTTAATTGAAAGTATTGAACATCTCTAGTCATTCTATGCTTGGTTACTGAAGTTGTAGCACTCTTAAGAATTGTAACTCTTGATCATACAAAACCTAGAATTCTTGCTAGCAGCAGTAGCTTTTAAGGTCAGGCAGCGATGTTAGACAAACTAGCAGCTGGGTCTACCTGGCAGGTTGCAAGTTCTGTGACAACTGAGTTAAATATTCAAAAGGGTTTGGCAGCTAATGCAGAGTTTTAAGTTTCCCACTCCACCAAATGGGTACATTAACTGGGAAGGTCATCACCCAGTTAAAATTTAGCTGGATAATAAAGAGGCAGGCAGCCCAGGTACATGACAAATTTTTCTGGCTAGTCCTGATATTTAGCACTAGTCAGATAAAGTTACCTGGCTAACTCTGGTCAGAAAAATTGTTGTCCTAAAATTATCTAGATAACATATTAGTGGCAGCTCTTAACCCCCTCCCCCACTAAAATCACATTGATTGCACCCCATCCCATTCCCTACCTTAAAAATATTATGCATTAAAATCATCACCCCCAGACCATCCCCCAATTCAGAGCAGGAGGAGAGAGTCTTACCTCCTCCTGCTCCACTAAATACTACATGCAACCAACACTTAGTATAAATTTATTTACTGCACTCCAGTATGGAGCAACGACTGGTTGCTGTCAGAACTACTGGCGCATAGTATTTAACTGTGCAGAAGGAGGCAAGAGCTTCTCCTCTTCCAGCTCTGAATTAGGGATACACTTTTGGACATTTGGGGGTGCGATTTGGTGCACTATTTATTTATTTTATAAAGCAGGGGGATGTGGGGGGATGATCAACGTGGCCAGTCTAAAATGGGTATATTTTGAGGGTGGAGGGAAGGAACCACTGGTCTGGGCCACAATAATTGCACACTTTGGAAGAAGAGGGTATGGGGTGGAAAAAAAAAATCATACAATGCTCTTCCACTATTTTTATTTATTTATTTTTAAACTATTCAATATACCAGTGAGTGCCAAAGTTATCCGGGTGACTTTAGCAGAGTATATTCAGCACAAGACTTATCCTGCTGAACACCCAGCTAAATGTAACCTGGGTAACTAGCCACTGGTAAATTACTCAATATGGACCTGTATAACCCCTAGAGGAAATGCAAATGCTCACGTAGCCAGGTCTGTCTAGCAGCCTACATATAGGATCTAGGTGGTCAGATGTTCGGGCAGCAGAGAAACTGGTATTGCTGGCTGTTTGGAATTTAGCAGTGCTTTGTGCTTAAGCATGAGAGGGATGGGTGTTGGAGTGAAGTAAGTAGGGATCTTGTATGCTGTACTACCCAGTATGGAGGAATATAGATAAGGAAAAAAAAAAAGATTGTCCTGGATAGGGAAAAATCTTGCAGGAAGTAAAACATTGTAGATGGCAGGTGGGATGTATTCTTAGCAGTGTGTAGAGAAAAACTGAGTAGATTGGGTGAATCAGATCGACTTTTTCTGTCATCATTTGCTATGTTATTTTGTTAAAGGGGTGATGAATGCCTTCTTGACAGTGATGATTCACTTCTAAAAGCGCCCAGGTGATTTTATGCATTATATGGCGACTATTCCAAGAAAACAGTACTCCAGAATCTGCATCAACAGTACAGTGATGTGAGAACTGAATGTATGTGAATGGAATCTGGACATTTACAGAAGGAATCTGTATGTCATACATATATGTGCACGTAAACCTGTTCAGACATCGGCAATTACTTACATAATATTGTCCCTATGATTTTGAAAACAGGTGAATAAATGCACCAGAGTAAAAAATCTAGAGGGAAGAAAAGCAAGACTAAGACTGTAAGGAACTTCCCTAACAAACATGTATTTTGGTGATGTCTGGCTTACACCATGAGCGGATAATAGTCTCATGAATCCTAGTCTTGTCTACAGATCACCCAAGACCAACTTGAATTCCAAGAAACTGTTCTGCAATCTACAGTCCACTGCCAGAAACAAATTTGGAATCTGCTCTGTGAAATTAAATTAACAGCAGGATCATATAGCAGCTGTATAGGATTAACAAAGTCAGATAACCAACCACAGAGACATCAGAAAGATACTTAGAGAAACAAAAAATTAGTTTGATGGACACTCACCTCCTTGAGTTGAAAGAGCAACAATGTTATAAATCATGAGGAAATCCATGGCAATCTTAAAAACAAATCCATCAAATGACATCAAAATTTACTCCATATGCCCTAATATGGAGTAGGTTTGATTTAATAATTTCCACTAGAAGACCCTGCATAAGGACAGGCGCTGCAGGGTTCAACTCTTCCCCCAAGCATTGTGAGAGGACAACTGCTGCAGCATACAGCTAACAGATGTCTTGTGGGAATGGACACAATAGAAAATGTTTTTATCAGGAGTACAGAAACAGCTATGCAAAATTCAGCTTTACCCAGTGAGTAAACATTACATATTCTTTACATCTATAAACTTCCCGAAGTGATTTTCTCATGATGGCACACAGATCTAACATCACAGATACAAAAAATCTGTATAAACATTAAAGAGACTGATATTTGAAGCAATTTTGTAGTAATGTACATACTTTTTTAATGAGATGCAGTATATTGCCAGCTGTTCCACTGCGGACTGCCCCATCCCCATGTCTCGGATCATTTCTTCCACCTCTGTACGCTGGCCCTGAAGTAGTAGTTCAACACTGAAATGAAAAATCAGATCAGCAAGCAATAGCTGCAATACAGATCTCCCATCCATTAAAATATATGGGAATCAATGTATAAAACTCAAACGTGAACTACTGCAGATCAAAGATATTACTTTATCTTATGAGCTCAGAGTAGTTAAATCACAAGCAGATTGTAATAAATTACAGGAAGACCTTCTAAGACTGGAAAATTGGGCATCCAAATGGCAGATGAAATTTAATGTGGATAAGTGCAAGGTGAAGAATATAGGGAAAAATAACCCATGCTATAATTACACAATGTTGGGTTCCATATTAGGAGCTACCACCCAAGAAAGAGATCTAGGCGTCATAGTGGATAACACATTGAAATCATCGGTTCAGTGTGCTGCGGCAGTCAAGAAAGCAAACAGAATAAGAACATAAGAAAATGCCATACTGAGTCAGACCAAGGGTCCATCAAGCCCAGCATTCTGTTTCCAACAGTGGCCAATCCAGGCCATAAGAACCTGGCAAGTACCCAAAAACTAAGTCTGTCCCATGCTACTGATATGCTAGTAACAGCAGTGGCTATTTTCTAAGTCAACTTAATTAATAGCAGGTAATGGTCTTCTCCTCCAAGAACTTATCCACTCCAATTTTATACACAGCTAACACTAACTGCACTAACTGTACTAACTGCACTAACTGTACTCCACGTCCCCCAGGACGTGGAGTACTGTCCTGGAGGAATTTCCCCCCCAGAAGGGTGTCAGGGCGAGCCAGCTTGGGGGGAGGGGGACCCCCGACACCCACAAGAAAGCCCTATGCATTAGGACTATAAACTCCGGAGAAAAAGCAGGAACCCCCGAGGGGGGGCCACCCGGGGGCTCCCCCTGCTGACCACCAGGCTCCGATTCCACCACGGAGGCTAGGATCGGCAGCGTTGCCGAAATCGGGGCCTCTGTTTCCTCCTCTGACAAGCCGGCATCTGAATCATGTAACAAAATGGCCGCCTTTCCCGCGCTCACTGGGAACGGAGCCTGCCGCTTTCTCCCCACGCGGTCCTGCGCTCGTGCGGCATCCCCCGGAGGGGGGCTGTCCTCCCCCTCGGAGGGACAGCTCGAGCGATGCCCCTCCCAGAATCGGCGTTCCCCCTGACGGCCGCTGGCCTCGCAGGTCGCCGATCGCTGCATCGGTGAAGAAAAAAGGGGGAGGGGCGGACGCGCGTGGCAAAGACCTGCGGCGAAGGAGCGAAAAATAGGACCAGGCCCGGCCCCCCCCACCGACCCGAAGAGACTGTCGGGGAATTGGACTGGGAATTGAGGCAGGGGAGGGGAGATTATATAGGACCTCCCCTAGAAGTTTTTGTTCTGACTCCATCTGCTGGACGGGGGACATAACCCACAGTCTGGACTGATCCTGGTACGTACAGGGAAATTATGGCTTCTTCAGGGGGGTGTAATAACCTCTTATTGTATATACTGAAATATTGTATATTTCAATTTTTTCAAATTTTTAATTTCATTGTTAGCTGATGTCATTCATGTGAAGACTCTCATACCCTGCTTGTTCTTGGAAAAAAATGCATACACTATCAGTGCTATATCAAAGTTCAATCATACATTCCCTGCACGAACCCGGATCAGTCCAGACCATGGGTTATGTCCCCATTCCAGCAGATGGAGACAGAAAAAAAAAACCAAAACAAAACTTGTGAGGCGCTCACTATTACCCATGAGCACCCTCTGCGTCCCTTCAGTATTCTTCTGTCTCCAGCAGATGGAAGGCTGTTGATAATGCGGTTCTCACCTAAATTTAAATTCTTTCTCAGGGAAAAAGTTAGATCAAATTTTCTTTTCCTTTCTTTTCTCAGTAATTATTTTCTTTTGAATGGATCAAGATTTCTAAAAAAAATATATATATATTTAAATTAATTCAGTTTCACAGAACAGTGATAGGTTAAGTTTGCCTGTCAGATTAAATTGGCCTGTTTTACAGCTTGCATTTGTATCTGACTTTAACAATAGTTTTGTTATTCTCAGGTAGGTGTTATTTTTTCTAAGTTTCCTCTGTTCCTGGCTTCTAGGGGTGCAAGCTGGTGGTCCAGCCGCTCCCCCTACTCTAAGACCGGCTCATCCGAGAGGCGCCATTCCTCAGGGCTCTGGAGGCTGAGAGGTGACATTCCTCACCTATTTAATAAAAAAACAAAACAAACAAAAAACAAACGAGGAAGAGCCGTAGCTGTCTTTATTAACAAGTTATTTTACCTTAATTTCTGTTTTTCTTGCGGCGGTTGCCTGGAACTGTGTCGGGGGATTTCTGTCAGTTATTTCCTTCCCCCATGCCACGTGGGACGCGATGCTCCGGATGTGGGGGCCCGGGTCGCGGCTCTTCCGCGAGGGAAAGTGTACCAGATGCCTCCCCGTGGGGAAAGATCTTCGAGAGCAGAAAGTCGTTCAGGTTTGACTGCTTCTCCTCGTCCTACCTCGGGGGGGGGTCAGATGCTTCTGTTTCAGCGCATCCTCAGGGCAGCCCAAGTGCCGGTTTTTCTCCACCACAGCCCGTTTTAACTCCTGTGGGCCCCCATGAAAGTCCCTCAACTTCGGGAGCGGATGCAGCGCACAGCTCCTTTGCCCCCTCGGCGGGAGCCCATCCCCCTCCTGCTTTTTCAGCAGATTTTATTCTCTTAATGCACAATGCTTACCTGGCACATATGTTTCAGCAGGACAGCGATCCTCCTGCGCCGCCCCCCCCCCCCCCCCCCCCAGGTAATCAGATATGACGGGTCCCAGGATGCTTCAGGGACCCCGGCTGGTTCTACTCAGCTTAGAGTAGTTCCCAGTCCAATTCTGCCAGACCCAGCTCCGGCTGACCCGGATCAGGACCAGGATACTGCTGCGGACCCGGATGGGCCGGTGTCCAGCATGCAAGTGGAAGGAGACGATCCCAGGGTCTTACATCTCTTTACAAGAGATGAGCTGGAATTGCTTATTCCCCATGTTCTTTCTGAGTTGGATATAAAAGCACCTCAGGACACCCCCCCAGGTACCAATTCGGGGGCGTCAAAAGGGGATCCTGTCCTAGCGGGACTGCGTCCTCCAGCGAAAACTTTTCCTTTTCATCCCATGTTACTTCAGCTGCTGTCCAGGGAGTGGGATGAGCTATGGATAAGCTATATCCTCTCCCAGAGGAATTCCTTGAACTTCTCATTCCGGTTACGGGAGGGATAGCTTTGCGTGACCTGCAGGACCGGAGGCTGGAAGTCTACCTCAAGAGAATTTTTGAGGTCTCTGCCTTGGGGGGTCAGAGCAGTGGTCTGCAGTTCTCTTATGCAAACAGCAGGTCTGAGATGCATGCAGCAGTTACTCGGTACCCAGGAACTGCCATCGGCAGAAGCGCAACAAGCTGAACGCCTGGAGGCGGTGATAGCTTATTCGGCAGATGCGCTCTATGATCTTTTAAGGGTTCTGGCCAGGTCGATGGTGTCAGTAGTCTCGGCCAAGTGTCTCCTCCGGCTCCGTAACTGGTCAGCAGACTCTTCCTCCAAGTCGCAGCTGGGTTCTCTTCCTTTCAAGGGTAAGCTGGTGTTTGGAGAAGATTTGGAGCAAATTATCAAATGCCTTGGGGAAAATAAAGTACACAAGCTGCCAGAAGACCGTCCAAGGAATTTTCGGATGTTCAATTCTTCTACAGCCCACTTCAGAGGACAGCGGCGTTTTGCGCAATCAAGACCTTTTCGCAGTGCCCCCCCCCCCATCTGCCAGGTCTCAATTATGATCACAGTCCTTTTGTGGTCGCAGACCTCCTCCTGTAGGATTCTCCCACGGAGCAGCTTCCAAGTCATCCCAATGAAGAGTCGCCACCCACTCCTCAACGCCCAGAGTGTGTGTGTGTGTGGGGGGGGGGGGGGGGGGGGTTCGACTCTCCCTGTTTTACGAGGAGTGGGTCAAAATCACGTCAGATCAGTGGGTCCTAGATATTCTAAAACACAGTTACGCTTTAGAGTTTGCTCACCCCTTAAGAGACAGGTTCCTGTTTTCTCCTTGCGGACCTTTACGGAAGCAGCTAATTGTGCGACAGACGCTCAGACTCCTCGACCTTGGAGCAATCCTCCCAGTACCGCCGAAGGAGCAAGGCGCAGGCCACTATTCCATCTACTTCTTACTTCCAAAAAAGGTCTCAGCTTTCCGGCCCATTTTGGATCTCAAAACAGTCAACCGCGCCCTAAGGGTCCCGCATTTTCGGATGGAAACACTACACTCAGTGATAGCGGTAGTGCGCAGCAGAGAGTTCTTGGCATCCTTGTACCTCACAAAGGCTTACCTTCACATTCCCATCCTCAAGGATCATCAGAGGTTCCTCTGCTTCAAGATTCTGGGCCAGCATTATCAATTTCAAGCCCTGGCTTTCGGTCTAGCAACAGCTCCCTGCACCTTCACCAAAGTAATGGTAGTAGTGGCAGCGGCTCTACAGAAGGACTGTGTCTTAGTTCATCCCTATCTGGACAACTGGCTCATTCGGGCGAAGTCCAAGGAGCAGTGCAAGCAGTCCATGGACAAGGTTTTGAGTCTTCTGAGCTCTCTCGGATGGGTGGTCAACTTTGCCAAGAGCAGTCTTACTCCGTCACAAGCACTGGATTTCTTGGGAGCTCATTTCAACACCAGTGTCAGCAAGGTTTTCTTGCACCAGGATCGAGCGATCAATATCATTTCCCAGATACAATGATTCCGGCGCCTGACACTTCCCACGGCGTGGGATTATCTTCAAGTGCTGGGCTCCATGACCTCCACCATAGACTTGGTTCCCTGAGCTTTTGTGCATATGCAACCTCTGCAGAGGGCATTGGCTCTCCCACTGGAAGCCGGTATCTCAGGAGTTTCAAGCTCCTTTACCGCTCCAGGATTTGGCCAAGGACAGTCTGAGCTGGTGGCTCTGTCTGGATCATTTACTCAGCGGAGTAGACAGAGATTCCGCAGTGGGTGGTTGTTACCACGGATGCCAGTCTTTCAGGCTGGGGGGCGGTGTGTCAAACACAGGCAGCGCAAGGCTACTGGTCATCGGAGCAAGTGACATGGCCAATCAATCGGCTGGAGACGCGAGCGATCCGCCTGGCCCTGATACGATTTCTCTCCTTGGTGCACGGCAAGTCATTGCGGATTCTATCCAACAATGCAACCATGGTAGCCTACATCAATCGACAAGGGGGAATGAAGAGTCAACATGTCTCTTGGGAGACAGACAAGCTCATGGCATGGGTGGAGCGTCACCTCATGCGACTGGCGGCTTCTCATATAGCGGGAGAGGACAATGTGCAAGCGGATTTCTTAAGCCGGCAGAGGTTGGATCCCGAAGAGTGGGAGTTATCCAAGGAGGCAATGTCACTTCTGGTCCGGAGGTGGGGGTTCCCTCATCTCGATCTGATGGCCACACTAAAGAATGCAAAAGCGCCCCGATTCTTCAGTCGCAGAAGAGAGCACGGGGCGGAAGGAGTAGATGCTCTGGTTCTACCCTGGCCTCACAATGTTCTGCTTTATGTGTTTCCTCCATGGCCTCTAGTGAGAAAGGTTCTACGAAAAATAGAACTTCACCACGGAGCAGTGATTCTGGTGACTCCAGAGTGGCCAGGAAGGCCGTGGTTTGTGGACCTAGTCAATCTAGCGGTGGACGGTCCACTTCGGCTGGGTCATCTTCCCCAGCTTCTCCATCAAGGTCCCGTATTTTTCGACCAGGCCGATCGCTTCTGTCTTGCAGCTTGACTTTTGAGAGGAGACGGCTGAGGAAGAGAGGCTATCCGGAGGAAGTCATTTCTATGCTATTGCAGGCTAGGAAAACTTCCACTTCCATTTCCTATGTCCGGGTATGGAAAGTTTTTGAGTTCTGGTGTGAGTCCAGAGGGATTGCTCCCCGTCTGGCTTCGGTGGCTCAGATTCTCTGTTTTCTGCAGAACAGGCTAACCAAGGGTTTGGCTTACAATTCCCTTCATGTTCAAGTAGCAGCCCTTAGTTCGCATGTAGGGCGTATAGATGGTACCCCTCTGGCTTCTCATCCAGACATTGTCCGCTTTTTGAAGGGTGTAAAGCATTTGAAACCTCCGGTCCGTGCTCTTTGTCCTCCCTGGATCTTAATCTGGTACTACGCATTTTGTGTGGTCCTCCGTTTGAGCCGCTGAAGAATTCTACACTCAAGGATTTAACTCTAAAAAGGGTTTTCCTAGTCTCTATTTCTTCAGCTCGCAGAATATCGGAACTGCAAGCTTTGTCTTGTAGGGAATCTTTTCTATGCTTTACAGATTCAGGGGTCTCCCTGACCATGGGTACCATCTTTTCTTCTGAAAGTGGTATCTTCCTTCCACCTCAGTCGGTGGAGCTACCAACTTTTCAGGATGAAGTTTCCAGGGAGCTACGGCAGCTCGATGTTAAGCGCACTCTTCTTCATTACTTGGAGGTTACCAATGGTTTTCGTCTTTCGGACCATCTGTTTGTCCTATGAAGTGGTTCCAAGAAAGGACATCAGGCTTCAAAGGCCACTATTGCTCGCTGGTTGAAGGAAGCAATTGTTGCTGCGTATATAGGTTCGGTGAAACGCCCTCCTGAGGGTGTGAAAGTGCATTCACTTTGCTCTCAGGTGACTTCCTGGGCGGAAAGTCAGGCAGTCTCTCCTCAAGAAATTTGCAGAACAGCAACGTGGAAGTCTCTGCATACCTTTGTGCGTCATTATCGTTTAAATCTGAGACCACCGGGATTGGGCTCGTTTGGAGATCAGGTCATTCGAGCAGGGCTGAGGCCCACCCTATTTAGGGAAGCTTTGGTACATCCCATGGTCTGGACTGATCCGGGTACATACAGGGAAATGAAAATTATTCCTTACCTGCTAATTTTCGTTCCTATAGTACCACGGATCAGTCCAGACGCCCATCCGCTCTTTTTGGTAGAGGATTTCTGTTCTAATATATTGTTTTTTCAGTACGGCTAGCCTGCTCGTCAGTAGCATGCCAAGGTTGCAAGAATTCTTGAAGGCTTCGAGATTTGCATTTGCAAGTTATAGAATACAAACCTTATATGGCCTAATAGTCACTTGTATATAGCTTCCTATTCGTTTGGGAATTTTTTGCTTGATCCATTTCATCAGTTCGTTCTGAGTTTTCTTGATCTGCTTTGATACTCTAAATACTGAAGGGATGCAGAGGGTGCTCATGGGTAATAGTGAGCGCCTCACAAGATTTTTTCTTCTGTCTCCATCTGCTGGAATGGGGACATAACCCATGGTCTGGACTGATCCGTGGTACTACAGGAACGAAAATTAGCAGATAAGGAATAATTTTCATTTAGTGCCTGATTGATGCACTATTATACTGCATAACTCTCTGGAGTAGATTTTAAAAGCTGTGCGCGCGCTACCCGGCGCGCACACATGTACGCTTGATTTTATATCTTGCGTGCACACGCGTCCCGGGGCTTTACACACGTCAATGGGCCTTTTTAAAATAGGCCCGGCGTGCGTAACCCTTTTAAAATCCGGCCCTCTATGAATATAAAATGTGAGAGAAGAAGGTGGTGAAGGGAAGCAATTGGGAAGGCATGATGTATGTCTTACCTTTCCATGGTCTTCATTTTGTTTCTCATTTGGCAGGCCTCCTGCTGGGCAGCCTTTGCCTCTGCTTGCTGCTGCTCCATGTATTTCATTTGTTTCTGGGTAGAAAATACACACAAAGATAGAAGCTGTAAACAGCTCGGACCAAAATCTCAGCCTCAAAACTTTGCACTGAGTAACTCTAGTCATCTCATAGATCCTTAAGTGGATTCTTGTACTGCTCAAATATTAAACAGGATGTGCAGTACTGGGATAAAAATATGCCCATTTCTTGCAGTAATTACCTTGAGAGTGGAACACAGCATATCTGAATCTCCTAGCTCTTTCTGCAGAGATTCAATGGTGGCATTCCTTATGTCCAAGGATTCCCTCAATGAATCTACAATCGACTGGCAGTCTCTCTTCTCTTTCTCTGAAAACAAAATTGACATATTTATACTATGTACAAAGACAGCAGTGACAGTCAGACATGCAGAACCACTGAAAATTGTCACAGAGTCAGCCCAATGGTTCTCAGCAGTGCGACATGCTGCCACAGTATAAGGACCTAAGTTTGACTCCTGTACCAAGATTCTATTGCCCAGGCCAACCAGGTCTTGGGATGCTGTAGAGGTAGGATTCACAGGTCCAGGGTGGGTGTGGAGAGACTCCGTCAGTGCTTGGTGCGTGCCAGATAAAAGGCTAGGGCATGTTTGCAGTCCAGGGAATGTAGAGCCTTTTCTCCTGGGTTTAAATGGGGCCTTGGAAAGAAAGTAGGTAAGATGATGGATTGATTAAGATGAAATTTCCTTGGATTTTCTTGGATTAGTATTAAGAAGTTAATAGGTAAAGTTTACAATTAACATATTATATATATATTTTTCCACTAGAGGAATTGGATATTGGATTATTTTTTCTTTTTCCTTTTGTATTATTTTCATCTGAATTTATTTTATTTATATCCAACTTTTGTAAACTACCTAAAGTAATGTTTCCTAATTTGTAACTTGAAAACGATAAATAAAGAATGAAAAAAAAAAAAAAAAAAAAAGATGAAATTACCTTTGGTAAAAACTTAGGGTGTGTACAGAGGACCACTGTCATGTAGAATTTTAGTGTAAGACTAATGCCTTTAACTCACTAACTCTGCGACTAATGCCTTTAACTCTGCGAGCGGATGTTATAGCAAGAAGAAAAATTACTTTCCATGTGAGATAGCGGAGATCGCAGGAGTGGAGAGGCTCAAACGGAGGTTTCATGAGCCGCCCTAAGACCACATTAAGGTTCCAAACAGGGACCGGAGGGCGCAATGGAGGTTTCAGATTTATTTTATTTATTTAACTCTTTTCTATACAGACTTTCATGATCTCGATCATATCAAATCGGTTTACAAAGAACACGGGGTAAGAACATTAACGTAAACAATAAAAGAAAAACCAAAGTTACAATAAACAGGGTCATGTGAACTTGGAAGCTGACGTAGCTAGAAGCTACGGCTAGAGGAAGAGAAATTGTCAAGAATTTAACAAAGGTGTATAGAAGACGCCTTGAGCCATGTATGGAGAGTTCTGTCTTGTCTTATTGGGGTTTATCTATAGAATAGCTGAAATGAGTCAGCCTGATGGCAGGGGATGGGGCTGGAAAGGGGGAAGTTAGAAGGGGGGTGGCTGAGTTAAGGGAATGCTTATTGAAACAGCCAGGTCTTGAGATTTTTCCTGAATGTCAAACGGCAGGGTTCCATTCTGAGATACGGAGGAATGGCATTCCAGATGGCTGGTCCCGCTGTCGAGAAAGCTCGTGCTCTGGTGGTTGTACGGAGGGTGGTTTTGGATGTGGGAGTATGCAGAGTTCCTCTGTAAGCTTCTCTAATGGGTCTTGTAGCTGTATGGAGTCTCAGTGGGATCTGAAGGTCAAGAGAGCTGATTGTGAATGGATTTGTGGATGATGGTGAGGGCCTTGTGCAGGATTCGGTACTTTATAGGGAGCCAATGCAGGGTCCTGAGGATGGGAGCGATGTGTTCTCTGCGGTTGGTGTTTGTCAAGATTCTGGCTGCCGCATTCTGGAGTATCTGAAGTGGTTTGGTGGTGGAGGCAGGGAGACCCAGTAGGAGGGCGTTGCAGTAGTCTATTTTGGCAAAAAGCGTGGCTTGGAGGACAGTCCTAAAATCATGGAAATGGAAGAGAGGTTTGAGTCTTTTTAGAACTTGTAATTTGTAGAAGCAGTCTTTGGTTGTGTGGTGATGAATGGATGCAAACCTCTCATGAAGCGTGTGACTAAGGGCTGTGTTGAAATAGAGATCTCCTACTCAGTTGTGGAAAGTGGCTACCGCACTGACATGCACTCTTATAAAGGAAGTTTTCAGGCGTGATTCTGACAGATGCCAGAGATAGTCCAGAAACTTTGCAGTGGAACAAGTGAAGGGGTCTATGGAAATGGACGTGCACCAGACCGCAAACCTTTTTTGCACTTAGAACGATAAGAGCATCTCGTGGAAAGCTTTCGTGAAGCTACCAGGACTCGGGATACCGACTCCGAAAGGTTAAGGGGTTGAAGTATTAACCTTTCAACATCCAGGCAGTCAGGGATAGGGCCTGGAGGTTGGGGTGGCATAGGTACCCGTCATTCTGAGTTATCAGAAATGGATTCTCCCTAGAGGGATGCACCGGCGAACTGATAGGTCCCAGAGGATTGGGAACCAGACTTGGCGTGGCCAGTGAGGGGCTATCAGAATCATTAAGCCCTTGTCGCTTCGTAACTTCATGAGAGGAAGTGGAGGGTACGCGTAGAGGAAACCATTGGACCACGAGAGGGCAAAAGCATCCCTCGACTGAGTGGCAGCTGCAAGTGAGGGAGCAGAAGTTCGCTACTTTGCGATTGTGGATGGACGCAAAGAGGTCTATTTGTGGATACCCCCAACGTTGGAAGATGGTGTCTGCTACCGTGGGGTTGAGAGACCATTCGTGCGGATGGAAGGTTCGACTCAACTTGTCCGCTAGAACATTGTGCACGCCACCAGCTCCTCCAGCCCCCTTGGGGCCTCCAGAGCCAGCCCAGTTGCCTGCACATTCCTGCCGCCCCCCAGTGTCCTGACAATTATCCCGCCACCCCCTCCAAGGCACAATCGCGGCAAAAAGGCCGCATCGAGGTGAGCTCGCCTCAAACCGCATCCGCGACTAAGTTTGCCGTGCTGCGCGGGAGTTGGCATGCTGGGGCGGTTGAGCCTTGCACACGGTCAGGCCTAAAAAATAACCCCTGCCATTGCGATTGCTCCTGCCATTGTCTGGTGCTGAAATGGTCAGCACCTGGCCCTGATGAAAGCAGCTAAACACATATGTACAAGGGTAAAACAGGTATTACATTCCACAAATAATATACCATATAACTGTATATATAATCGGAGAAAGTTCTCTCTCACTCAATGCACAATTAAACTCTGGATAAGCTCTTGGAGAAGAAGTCCATTACCTGCTATTAATTAAGTTGACTTAGATAATAACCACTGCTATTACTAGCAACAGTAACATGGAATAGACTTCGTTTTTGGGCACTTGCCAGGTTCTTATGGTCTGGATTGGCCACTGTTGGAAACAGGATGCTGGGCTTAATGGACCCTTGGTCTGACCCAGTATAGCATGTTCTTATGTTCTGTATATAAATTTTAAATTTTATTATACCAAAATTCTAAAATCACAAATCATATATCAAAACAAACTCCACTCATTCATTCACAACCAATAACACAAAAAATATATTATACATCATATTATTTTCCAAAACACAGATTCAATTTAACAAACTTGAATTAATAGAATCACAGCTGCATTACTAATTTTATTCACATTCAATGTTCTTGTTTTTGCTGTCTATTCATCTATCACCTTGTCTTTAGATGAATTTATCTGTCTTTTGGAAAATGATATGATGATGTGTAATAATATATTTTTTGTGTTAGTGGTTGTGAATGAATGATTGGATGAGTGGAGTTTGTTTTGATATATGATTTTAGAATTTTGATAATAAAATTTAAAATTTATATACCGGTATATGGTATATTACCTGATGAAAGCAGGCAATTCAGCCCGCTCCCTCCGGCCTGCCTCCCAGTAGGAACAAAGGCTTACCCACTCTTCAGCCCTCACGCTGCTGCGAATGCACTCTTTTTAAATTAAAGACACAGGAGCAAGAGAAAAAGGGAAAGAAATTACTTCCCTGCTTCTGGAGGCCACACACTGAGGAGCCAAGCCCACCGAGAAAGGTAAGGGCCCAAAGGGAAAAAAGGGAATAGGCTTCCTGGCTATCTAACCCCCACCCCACCAAGAAGGGCCGAATCTGGACAGGGTCACCAACCACATCCCCCTGCTAGCCCTGCTCCACCCGAGGGATGGCTCTCGAAGGAACCGAACACCTCGGGGAGCTGAATCCTCTTCTTACTCTTAACTTTTATTTATTTATTTTACAACTCCAGACTGCAGGCTTGTACACCTCTACCATCTGCTGGAGACAGAGAAACACTGAGGGACTGCAGGTGGCATTCTCGGTTAAGTAGCAATGCCTCAGAGTTTTGTTCTCTACTCCATCTGCTGCCAAGGATGCATAAACCCACTTGTCTGGACTTATCCGGGGTATGAACAGGAAACAGTGTTTTATGCGTTTAAATGGCTTTGAAAATTACTCCCTACATGAATGCAGGTATAGGGTCTTAATAGCTCTTTGAAAGGTTGCAGACATCTGAACTAAGAGTAGGTCACTTTCAGATCAAACAAACAAAAATAAGAAAATTGAAATTCCAGTAAATTGTTTTGATAGCAAGCTGCTTCTGTTGGAGACTGAAGGAAACTGAGGTGGAGGAGGGGAGCTGACAATTTATCCTCTACCTATGAATGCTGTTCTGTCATCTTTTGCTGGTTCAAAGCTACCTCAAGGATTGAACTCTTCTGGGTGAAACATCCAAGAAAGATACTCTCAACTAGCAGGAAATGTTTTTTAAATTGTCAAGTTCACAAGTTTCTTTTTCTCCCATATACTCACCTTTCACTGAAAGATTAGCTCTTGTCCTGTCCAATTCATTCTAAAATAAAAAACAAAATCTCTTAAGGGTCAGTACTGTGCAGTCACTGTATGTACTGGAGGAAGATTAGTTTGTATTTTTAATCCTATTCAAAACACATAAGCACAGGGACTAGCCCCATGGACTAACAGCAAAACTGTGCACTACCTAAATTCCATTCTCAAGTTAAGGTTTAGACACAAGCAACTGAATGTATTGACAGAAAAAAAAAAAAAAAAGGCAAGAGTTCAAAACAACTAATCAATTCCAAGTAGCAAAGGTGGACTATGAGAAAAAGAAAGGACTACATATTAATATAGCAGCTAGCAACTGCTAAGCGCCACACCATTTTTTATGACGCTTACATATCCAGGGATACAAGAACACTTAGATTTTTGTAAAAATATAATTTTTTATTGATCAATATAAGTATTCTTGGGAGATGCTGTTGCCAATTCTCTGACAAACTGACTACCAGCATCTCATCGTATACAGGATCCTTCTTTTATAGATCCTTCTTTTATAGATAACATACAATATTGTAGAAGATTCTAGAGGTGAATGACTGCCTTAGAGAATCATTTACATTGGTTGTCATGTCAACAGCATGATAAGATCATCCCTAGCTACCCCTGACTATTTCTCCAAGGCGGGGCCCATTTACCGTCACTCTTTAGATAGTCTTTTGCTCTGTTAGAATCTTGCTGGTCAGGGCAATTAACACATCTGAGGTTGTGTTTATAGAAAAGGGCTGAGCTCAGGTAAAATTTATTTTTTTTTTTAGTCAGAGTAGAGGGGTTGTGTAGGACTTCCTCTGGTCTCTGCTCGGTGCGCTATTCCGACGTTTAGCCCCCATGGAAACAAGAGAACTGGGTTGCCTGTAGGGTTGAGCTTCCCGGGTGGGCAAGGTCCTGCTGCTAGGTTTTTTCCTCTGTGCTACGTGATAGGCTGTGGCAGTGTTTATTCGCACTTTTGTGTGTGTTCAGCTGCCCTCTACAGGACTGTCTGTGTGCCTGTTTTTTTGGGTGCGCGGCCTATGCACGCATTCTAACACGTATCCGTTGTGTGCCCAGATTTGGAGTGGTGACAGTGCACTTAAGTTTTACGGCACATAGTTTTGGGGTGTGTAAGTTTTGTGCGCTTAAATTTTTTCTGCATGTATCGGCTGGACACACATCTCCAGTTGCCTGTACAGTTGCCAGAGAAAGAGTGCCTGTATTGTGACAGTATAGCCTGAAGTTCCCTCCGTTGGCTTCTGCTCTATGTGACCCTATAATTAGGCATCACGGTATGAAGCCAGCTTAGACTGCCTGTCCAGGTATCCTGGGAATTCTTGCAGGTCAGCTCATCAAGCCACTTTGAGGTCACATAGGCTAAGAGAGCAAAGGATTCTGGGTCAGTTGCTTTATCCATGTTGGGTTTCAGGCTCAGGTACACTCATCACAACTGTACAGCTTTGAAGCATAACCCAGCCAAACTAGAAAAAAAAATCAATCTAAATTTAATCACACATTCATCAAATCAGTGAAATAATCCGGTATTCTAAAACTCCTCCAAGACTTACTTACCAGGGATGAAATGCACTCATCGTGTACTCCTACCTTCTGCTGTGTCTGCCTACCATCCCCATCTCAAATGATTTGTTTTGGGTTGGGAGAAGGCAACAGCAGGGGCCACGTCGCCATCAGATCCAACTGAGGAACGCCCCATAGAATTCCATGCCTCGGGGGACAATTCCCATTCACCTGGCTCCAGCTGTTGCCTGCTGAGGAAATCCACCTGGACATTGTCTACTCCTGCCATGCACGACACTAGACCTTCGAGATGACACTCCGCCCAGGTAAACAACCTCCGAGCTTCTAGGACTATGGCAGGACTCCTCGTATCGCCCTGCCAATTGATGTAAGCCACCATGGTCACGGGGTCCGAGAATACACAGACCATCTGACCCTTGACCAAGGACAGGAAAACCTCCAGGGCTCGGCGCACTGCCGTCTCCAGTCGATCAATTGACCAGGACCCTCTCTCCTGGAGTCCAAAGACCTTGCGCCGACCAGCCCAAGCAAACTGCCCCCGAACCAGAGACACTTGCGTCCGTGGACACCACCACCCAGTCCAGGGACATCCCTGTCTCTAGATTGATGTGAAACAGCCACCACAAAAGATTGGACCTGGATTCTCGATACAGAGGCAAGGGACGCTGATACTCAGACAAAGGACTCCACCTGGACAACAGCACGCATTACAGGAGGTCTCATGTGCGCAAAGACCCAAGGAATCAAATCCAGCGTGGACAGGACCTGTAAATAGTCCAATCCTGTCTGTACCGCCAACCAAAGAAGGCGCTTCACCTGGGATTGCAATTTCACCATCCGGTCCGCTGCCAGGAAGACTCTGCCCCACTGAGTGTTGAACCAAGCTCCCAGGTAAACCAAGGATTGGGTTAGCTCCATATGATTCTTCTGCACATTTATGACCTAACCTAGAGATAACAAGGTGAACATCACCCTCTGGAGAGACCTTTCACACTGCTACTTGGACTTCGCTCTGATCAGCCAATCGCCCAGATACGGATGAACCAAGATTCCTTCTCTGCGAAAGGCCATCGCAACCACCACCATCACCTTGGTGAACGTGTGTGGTGCCGTCCCCAGACTAAAGGGAAAAGCCCGGAACTGAAAATGCTGGCCCAACACCATGAAACGAAGAAACTTCTGATGTTCTCTCCAGATGGGAATGCGTAGATATGCTTCCATGAGATCCAGGGAGGCCAAGAACTCTCCTTTGCGCACCATGCCACCACGAGGCATAGTGTCTTCATGCAAAAACATGGGACCCGAAGGGACCATTTACATTCCATAAGACGAGAATGGGCCAAAAGGATCCCTCCTTTTTGAGTACCACAAAGTACATGGAATACCTCCCCTGTCCCTGCTCCGACAACGGTATGGGAACAATTGCTTTGAGGTTGTGCAGCCTCTGCAGAGTTACCAGCCAGCCTCTCGCTTGCTGCGGGAGACCACGCGAGACTCCACAAAGGCCTCCCTCACCGGGCACAAAAGTGTAGCCTTCTCGAATTACCTCCAATACCCAGCGGTCCAAGGTAATCTTTTTCCTTGTAAAAGTTGGATAATCTGCCTCTAACAGCTTCTATGAGGGAGTGCAGACCCCTGGCTTCACTGGGCTGGCTTTCCACCACCAGAGCCCTGGTTTGAACTTTCTCTGGTCGGTGTGCAGACTCCATGAAAGGACTACTGACGTCAATGCCCTGCTTCGCAGAGGAGCCAGAAGCAGCCTTGCCGGGCCAGAATCTGCGAATATCCTAAAAACGGGCATGAGCCAGTAAACCCTTCCTAGCTGGTTTCCTGTCTGCCGGCAACCTGATCCCCTTCATTTGTCCCAGCACTTTCAATAGACTGATCCAAGTCCTCGCCGAAGAAAAGCTTCCCCTTGAACGGGAGATTGCAGAGCTAAACCTTGGACGTTAAGTCTGTCGACTAATTACGCAACCACAGAAGCCTATGAGCTGCCACGACAAGACCATACTGCGAGAAGAACGCACCAAGTCATATAGCATGTCTGCCACATAGGCGATCCCGGCCTCTAGCCTAGCCGCCTGCAGAGAAGCACCATTTCCTGCAGCCGTGCACTCTGGCGCCTTCTGCACCCAACAGAAACAGGCCCTCTGCATCAGACTGGTGCATACCACTGCTCAAAAACAACACAGAGACCTCAAACATCCATTTGAGCTGCACCTCCAGCTTGCGGTCGTGAACATGCTTTAAGGCGGCAGCTCCCGCCACTGGAATTGTTGTCTTCTTTGTAACAGCCGACACAGCCGCATACACCTTCGGACGTTTCAGCAGGTCAAGGGCTTCTTACATCAAGGAATAAATCTTAGCCATTGCTCTGCCCACCTTCAGACCGGAGAGTCCCACTCCCAGATCTTCTTTGGCAAAGGAAAGGCACTCGTGGGGCCCTCAAAGACCATCCAGGACTGGACTGGATTGACGCTCTCATTGTCAGATTCCTCCTGAGGAATCTTCATGCCTAACTCCTCCAAAACCTGAGGAATCATAGGCCGCAGCTCCTCCTGTCTGGAAATTCATCCAGGTCAGGGTCGTCCTTTGAGTTATCCGCATCGGGAGCTGGCATCTCAACTGGATCCATCCCATCCAAATGAAGAAGGTCCTCCTGCGAGGGAGCAGACTCCTCCCCAGCCCTGGGATTGCCGGCCGCATCCAAATGACGCGATCCCAGACTCTGTAGCCCCACACTAGCCCCCTGTGAAGTCCTGAGCTTCTTCTCAGAGGGACCGCGGGGACACGCAGCCACCCACTTACTCCTAGAACATCTCCTGGAAAGGTAGGCCTCATGAAGAATGAGATTAAATTTCAGAGAGAAATTCCCAGCATCAGCCTCCCCCAAAACTGGGGGGTCATCTATAACCTCCCCCTACCCATTGAAGGCACTCAACTCCACTGGGGAAAGAGGGGGCAGGAAATCATCTGAGTGAGCCATGACCTCCTGATCGTGCATCTCCGCGGGACTAGAAGCGGGCCCAGAGGAAAAAAGACCTGGTTTCCTAATCTGGCCCCCCAAGGAAGAGCCCTCCTGCCCTGAGACACAACTGGGACAGAGAGAACAGGAGTTCAGCTGCGCTGCAGAAATACAACACGGCAAGCGGCCATCTTAGGTTTAGGCACCATTAAGGACGTCCCGCACCACGCGGTGCCGAACTCACAAGTCCACGGGCAGGCCCCAACCATGGGATCGCAGGCGCGCCAAATCCCTTGCTCCAGCCGATGCGCTCATCCAACAATCTGATGCCGATCAGCCCGTGAACAAGTGAAAGGACAGCAAGGGAGGATCGGTCGTACCGCAGCCCCCCCAAGCCTAAGCCGGCACCATTCGTCACATGCACCTGGAGCCTCGGGCTGTCTGTACAAGCAAAAACTACTCCTCCACCCCTCAGCCCTGGGAAACAGCCACCGCTGCTCAGGCCCACCATGGACGCCCGAAGACACTTCTGCAGACAAATTCTGTGTTAAGTGACTTCAACTTGCCCACTCCTATTATTCTAAGAAAATAAGAAATTGCCATGCTGGGTCAGACCAAGGGTCCATCAAGCCCAGCATCCTATTTCCAACAGAGGCCAAACCAGGCCACAAGAACCTGGCAGTTATCCAAACACTAAGAAGATCCTATGCTAATGCAATTAATAGCAGTGGCTATTCCCTAAGTAAACTTGATTAATAGCAGTTAATGGACTTCTCCTCCAAGAATTTTCTCCGATTAGTCTTAAATGTGCTACTTGCTAACTTCATGGAATGCCCCCTAGTCCTTCTATTATTCAAAAGTGTAAAAAACCGAGTCACATTTACTCGTTCAAGACCTCTCATTATCTTAAAAACTTCTATCATATCCCCCCTCAGCCATCTCTTCTCCAACCTGAACAGCCCTACCTCTTCAGCCTTTCCTCACAGGGGAGCTGTTCCATCCCCTTTATCATTTTGGTTGCCCTTCTCTGTACCTTCTCCATTGCAGCTATATCTATTTTGAGGTGCGGCAACCAGAATTATACACAGTATTCAAGGTGTGGTCTCTCCATGGAGTGATATAGAGGCATTATAAATTTTCCGTTTTATTAACCATTACCTTCCTAATAATTCCTAACATTCTGTTTGCTTTTTTGACTGCCGCAGCACACTGAGCCGACGATTTTAAAGTATTATCCACTATGATGCCTAGATCTTTTTCCTGGGTGGTAGCTCCTAATATGGAACCTAACATCGTGTAACTACAGCAAGGGTTATTTTTTCCTATATGCAACACTTTGCATTTGTCCACATTAAATTTCATCTGCCATTTGGATGCCCAATCTTCCAGTCTCGCAAGGTCCTCCTGTAATGTATCACAGTCTGCTTGTGATTTAACTACTCTGAATAATTTTGTATCAACAGCAAATTTGATAACCTCACTCGTCTTATTCCTTTCCAGATCATTTATATATATATATTGAAAAGCACCGGTCCAAGAACAGATCCCTGAGGCACTCCACTGAGTACCCTCTTCCACTGAGAAAATTGACCATTTAATCCTATTCTCTGTTTCCTGTCTTTTAACCAGTTTGTAATCCACGAAAGGACATCGCCTCCTATCCCATGACTTTTTAGTTGTTTTCTTAGAAGCCTCTCATGAGGGATTTTGTCAAACGCCTTCTGAAAATCCAAATACACTACATCTACCGGTTCACCTTTATCCACATTTTTATTAACCCCTTCAAAAAAATGAAGATTTGTTAGGCAAGACTTACCTTGGGTAAATCAATGTTGACTGTGTTCCATTAAATCATGTCTTTCTATATGCTCTACGATTTTGATCTTCAGAATAGTTTCCACTATTTTTCCCAGCACTGAAGTTAGGCTCACTGGTCTATAGTTACCCGGATCGCCCCTGGAGCCTTTTTTAAATATTGGGGTTACATTGGCCACCCTCCAGTCTTCATGTACAATGGATGATTTTAATGATATAGGTTACAAATTTTAACTAACAGATCAGAAATTTCATTTTTTAGTTCCTTCAATACCCTAGGATGCATACCATCCAGTCCAGGTGATTTGCTACTCTTTAGTTTATTAATCTGGCCTACTACATCTTCCAGGTTCACAGTGATTTCGTTCAGTTCGTCTGATTCATCACCCCTGAAAACCATCTCCGGAACTGGTATCTCCCCAACATCCTCATTCGTAAACACGGAAGCAAAGAATTCATTTAGTCTTTCTGCAATGGCCTTAACTTCCCTAAGAGCCCCTCACAGGTTTCTTGCTTTGGATATATTTAAAAAAGTTTATTATGAGTTTTTGCCTCTATGGCCAACTTCAATTCAAATTCTCTCTTCACCTGTCTTATCAATGTTTTACACTTAACTTGACAATGCTTATGTTTAGCCTATTTTCTTCAGATGGATCCTTCTTCCAATTTTTGAAGGATGTTTTTTTGGCTAAAATATTCTTTCACCTCACCTTTTAACCATGACAGTAATTTTGCCTTCCTTCCACCTTTCTTAATGTGTGGAATACATATGGACTGCGCCTATGTCAAGATTTACAGCTCTTAGACTTTTGGAGAGTTCTCAGTGATGCACATGACTATACTCATGTTTCCAAAGCACATGGTACTCTCTAGGATTGACTACATTTTAGGTTCCGTCTCACTTTTCCATCTAATTTCCTCGGCAGAGATAGGACCAACAGGCGTGTCAGATCACGCCTTGATTTGGGTGGATTTTCATTTGGAGGACAAATTACCACCACACTCTTGGTGGCAGTTCCTGCTTATTTGAAGGATGATATCCCCTTTCAGCAATATTTACAAAATAAATGGGTCCAATACCAAGAATTCAATAAGCAACACAAGAATGACTCAAACCTGTTTTGGGAAACTGGCAAAGCGGTCATGCGGGGGGAAATTATTTCATACGTGCGGAGTAGAAATAAAATACTACATGCAAAGATCATATCACTAGATGCTGAACTAAAAAAGGCCAAGAGTGAAATGATCAGATATCCAATCCATACCAACTTCGCCCAATATTATGCAATCCTTAGTTCTTTGCCATCCTATCTTCATCAAAAATCTCTAAAAGCCTTCCAATTCAAGGAATACACCTATTTTAGATATGGAAACAAGTCAGGAAAGCTACTGGCAAAATTAGTGAAACTCAGACAAAGTAAAACATATATAGAAAAATTGAAAACTCCACAAGCGGCTTGGGCAGTTAGGGGGGAATGAAATTTGTGAAGTGTTAAAAAATGTTTACAAGAATTTGTACACAGAAGATAAAATAGGGGGGAGTAAAGAAGAAACCTCCTTTTTCGAGAATCTCACTATTCCCCAAATTTCTCCTTTACAATTAGAATTTTTGAATTCTCCCATTTCAGAACCTGAAGTCCTGGCAGCTATTAAAGCGTGTAAATCTGGTAAAGCCCCAGGACCAGATGGATTCACATATGACTATTACAAAATAATAGGAGACAAAACTACTGAGGCGTTGAGATCCTTCTACCAAGGCGCACTAGACAAAAGGGAGTTCCCTTCATAGTTTAATCAAGCATATTTTACCATTTTACCCAAACCAGGAAAGGAGCTTACCCAACCTGCGTCTTATAGACCGATTTCTTTATTAAATTGCAACCTCAAATTACTTGCAAATATTTTGGCAAAGAGACTTAGTGTGGTACTCCCTTCTCTGATTTCTCTGCATCAGGTCGGATTTGTTAAGGGACGGTCAGCCAGTTCTGATATTGCCAAATTGGGCACTGCCATTGCTTATTGTCAAAGACATAAAATCCCATCCATGACAGTGAGCTTTGACTCTGAGAAAGCATTAGACAGGGTTTCCTGGGGATCTATGTTTTCAGTACTGGGGAGGTATGGTTTACATGGTAATCTTCTCATATATATCTCTCTTCTCTACCACTCGCCATCTTCTCACATCCTGGCGAATGGCCATGCATCCCAAGCATTCACACCACAACGAGGAGTTCGTCAAGGTTGCCCTCTATCCCTTATTATATATTATGGCAATAGACCCCTTACTACGCATCATTTACAATAACACCTCCATTTCAGGTCTTACACATATGGGCCCCACGTTCAAGGTGGCAGCTTTTGCAGACTATATTCTCATCTACCTAACCTATCCACAACAGTCATTACCCAAAGTTCTGAATTTTCAGAAATGGTATGGAACATTCTCCGGTCTAAAGATCAATGCAGAAGTCTGAAGCATTAGAAATATATGGGGCACTGCATAGGACATGGGGTTTGGATTTTCCCCTTAAATGGGCTAACAAGCACATTAAATACTTGGGAGTCTATATCCCTAGCTCTATTACCTCTTTTTACAACATTAATGTTAAAGCTTTGCTTCAGAAAATGGAAAAGCGTGTCGTGAATTGGTTATCAATACCTCTCTCCTAAATAGGGAGGATACACCTATTTAAGATGGTAGAGCTCCCTAAATGGTTATACCTCTTCCAGATGCTCCCAATTTGGTTAAAAGGACGGGATCTACGTTCCATATACAAAATTTTACGACAATTTGTATGGCGTGGGGAAAAGTCAAGACTTGCTGTGAGATACCTCCAACTTCGGCCTGCAAATGGAGGGTTGGCATGCCCAAACTTTCAACATTATAATTTGTATGATGAGACATATCAGAGATTGTATATTAGGTACTGAATATTTCTCTCCTTATAATTTTATCCAGAGTTAGTTATACAATTATTCACTATCGACCCTTCTACAACTTAAACAGCACCAACTCCCACAGGTTTGTAAGGGCTACTTTACTCTAGCAGACAAGCATGGTCTTATCTATATAACAAGTTGGGAGTGTCACAGGGTTTTACCTTCCTAATGGAACTATGTGATAATCCACAATTTTTACCGGGTAGAGGACAGTCAGTTTTTCATACTTGGGCCCAAAAAGGCTTGGTACGAGTGTCTCAGTTCTTTTCCCGCACATCTAACACGATGTACAGCTTCCAAGAGTTACAAGACCAATTTCATATCCCAAAGGAAGATTTTTATGCGTACCTTCAAGCACGACATATTTTCAAATCACACTTACATTCACTATCCTCCCCCCACTGGTCATTCTTGGAAGTACTGTTTTGTACCTGGCCAACATTGAAAAATTCCTGTTCAGTTTTTTCTAACTTGTTGCACTCTCATCTGAATATTACAGCTTATGAAGATGTTTTAAGTAAGTGGTCTAAATATCCAGCCATATCTTTAACACCAACAAAAGTCAAACAATATCTTTTGAAAAGTGGTAAATTTACAGAAAATGCCAATTTGAGAGAATTACAATTCAAATTTATTTGGCAGCTATAATGCACTAGCATTATAGCTTTTAAAATGGGGATTGCAGCATCCCCTCTCTGCCTGAAATGTGGCATTGAGAATGGTGATTATTTACATTGTTTTTGGAATTGCATTAAGGTCAAACAATTTTGGCTGGATGTTAAAAGACACTGCTCCCAGTTATATAATTGTGTCCTTCCGCTAGATCCAATGTTATGGTGGTGTGGTTTTCACAACGACACTACCTTCAATCTAACCCACTTACAAAAACTTTTTATAGACAAAGCTGGCTTAACAGCTAAACATATAATTGTCAGCAATTGGATATCTAAAGAACCTCCAAATTTAACTCATTGGAATAGGAAACTTGTACAATTAGCTACTTTTGAATATATGACGGCCAGATCGTTGAGTACCCAGAAACAGAAGTTCACAATGGGGCTATGGTCTACCTACCTTCAAAATCAACCAACCGATTTAGTCCAGCATATATACCAACTGGACCCCGATGGGAATCAAGGAGGACAATCAATGCTTAAAAATTCTCTATAAGACTGTTTGACTCTACATCCAAGAACCTCAACATTATTATTATTATAACCATTTCTTAGGCTTGGTTCTTAATGCTCTTAACAATTTTAATGACTTGATGGTTTAACATCTGTCTTCTTTTTATTTTAATTTTAACTGTTGCCTTTATATGATGCAAAGAGAATGGGACGAAGAAAAGCAGAAGAAAAGATGAGGAATGGATGGGGGGAGGGTGGGAACCGGGGAGGAAAAAAAAAAAGAAGATTCAAGATACCCCTAACTTATACTTATCGGTTGAAATTACATTACTGTTCTAACATGTTGCCTTTGGTAACACTTTTTGATACTATTACAAGTTTAAACTACGTACTATGTTGAATATATTTGGATTTTCTGTAAACTCAATAAAAACATAAAACAAAAAAAAATAATACAGTTGAAAGGCAGGCGAGCCTGGGTAAGAATGAATAATTTGAGTGCTTAGTTTCTTACATGCCACCACCAAAAGCTTTGGAAAATAAGTCTTTAAAGCCTTCATAAAAGGTTTAATACTATAGCCGATCAGAGTTGCTCTGGTAAGGCATTCCAGATAGTTGGTCCAGTCACAGAACATGCCCTCTCTGATTGTGCACCGATGTATCCATTTCGTGGATTGGATGATAAAAAAATGTGATGGGTTAAAGGTCCATTCTTAGTGTTGCGGTCTGTCAAATATTTTTCAAGCCCACTGCACTTGTTTATATATATCCTTCTTTTACTACAGCTTTGTTTTTTCAAGGATATAGTTTGTTAGCTTTTCAATCATGTAACAATTTAGGACCGTTTTATAGAACCATGACTGGTTGTTCATTTAATAGGTAGTATAGTATTTGGTTGTTGGATATATAGATTTGTTTGAAAATTTGTTGATTTCTTTGACTGGTGAAATTGTCATGCTTTTCTGATGCCTATTTGTTTTCTTAAAAGCAGTGGGATTTTGACCATTCACTTTGTTACCTAAATGAGAGATTCTATGCTATGATAAGAGATGCTGGCTAAGCTCGCTAATTAATGTAGTTTATTCATTTACTTCATAATGTGTATTATGTACCCATGTGAATTTTCCCACAGTCATGTTTACCGCTGAAGTCTCCTCACACAACTCTCTGCCATAGGCTGCCTGCAAGCACCAAAGTCAAGGCTCCCCTAGAACAACAACTGTTTTCAGTTCATCCCCATTCACACAGTCCACAGAAAGGATATGCCGCCATCATTGAACTTCGGGTCTGGCAGATCAGGCATTTCTTGTCCTTCTCAGAGAACATCCTTGGAAGGACGGGGTGTGGGGTAGGGAATAACACGAAGAACGAGTATGGTCGCTTACTACTTTTTGGAGGTTTCCTCCCCCCTCTAACTTAAATTCAACTCCAAGCTTTCAGCCCTTCAGAAATTCCAGGAAAATTATATATGACAGGACCTAACCCCTTTCTGGGCAGATTCCTCAGATAAGAAGTAGTCTCACTGGCCATTGCATGGAAACCCCCATAGGCCAAGTGGCAAATAAAGACTTCTGTCTTCGGGGCTTAAATTCCTTTTACAGCTACCTTACTCAAACATCTGCACCATCTGCTGGAGATAAATACTGGTTCAGTTTCCTGCTGCTCCAGCCTTTAAGAGGGAATAGAGTCTGCATAGAAAATTATTTTTTCTTCATCTGCTGGCAGGAGGACTAAGCCCACTCATCTGGACCAGTCATCAAGGACACAAAATGTTAGAATTTCTAGCAGTAACTCAGGCATCCATATGGCTGGGTTTCTCTGACAGGCTGCAATGGTGGAATCAGCAGGCTGCAAGTTCTTTAATAACTAGAAATCCTAATGGAGATGCAGCTGTTCATCTAGCCAGGTGTGGCAGGCTATACAGAGGACCAAGAGGCTAGATGTATACTAATATTGCTGGCTATTTAGATTATTACAGGAGTTTCTGGTTAAATATGAGAAAGGAAGGTAATGAAGGAAACCAAACATGGATCATATATGCTGGGGTTTTTTTGTTTTTTTTTATCCAAGATGATGGATTACAAAGAAGATAAAATACTGTTCTGAGTAATGAGAAATCTTGCAGGTTGTCATGCACATTGGCTGGAAGTTGTATGTATTTTTAGCAGTGCGGACAGGATAACTGAGCAGACTAAATGTGTTGGATGGGCTTTTTTCACCTTCATTTACTATAGCTAAAATATTTTCCCCTTCTCCACCTGCTCTGCAGCAGGGCTGAGCAAATACTGCTGCAAACAGAAAATGAAACTTCTCTTACTTTTGAGGACAGGCTCTCAGCTTGGCCCCTTTTACACCCTACTCTTTCTTCTCTCAATTTCCCGCTTTCATTTCCTGATCATAGTCTCTCAATACTTCCCCCATTCCTTCACTCCCCGCAGTCTCTCATCTGCCCTCTTCTGGTTTCCTCCTCCTCTTGGCTCCGTACAATACACGTGAGTTGTAATATAAACAGCTAGGTAATTTTCTTACATGTCCATATTATTGCACAAATATACTCAGTACACAAAGCCTTAAATCACATTTCTGCCTTTCCAGATAGGCATCTTCACCATAATTAACACCATATTATTCAGTATAATTGCATTTCATTGTGAAGTCAGTCAAATTTGTCCAGAATACCTTTAAACTTTCTGCATCTAAGGAGGTGTCCTCTTCTCCTCCAATATCAAAGTACAACTTACTGATGATCTGCTTGGTGCTAACCTGTATGGTAGATATGGAAAGGGAGAAGGAACCTTAGTCCAGGAACTGAATCCTGCAAAAGGCCAAAGAGAAAACAAGCATACAAAAAGCAATCATGGGAATATGCGATAAACCTACAAGACCAGTAAAGGGACAGATTTAAGTTTCAGGTAACTAAGCAAAACAAAATACAAAAAGTTTAACCAGTATGCCTATACAATTTAAAAATTCTGCTTCGTTCTGCCCAAGGATTTCATTTTCTGCCGTTTCTAAAAGGGAAAAAATAAATTTAAAATGTGGTCAATATTCAAAATTATTTAGAATGGAGAACTCACAAGTTAACTGGGCAGAGTTGCTTCGATGTAGAAGGCTTCAATCATCAAGGCATACATGACTACAGAACAGTTTTAAGATAACTCACAAGTTAGCCATCTCAACTGTTTAGCTTTAAATATCGACCTCTGTGTAAGCAAAGAAGGCTGTGCTAAAGGTACTGGAGACCTTTTGCTCAATTCTTACATTTGCCAATTTTAGACAAAAATTCCTCAGCACTTTGCGCATAACTTTTGCATACAAGTTTATCCTCCTGAAATCACAAGAAATTACATCCTTGAGCAAAAACACACACACTCAATATTGTACCACATACTGACTTGCAGACTTTTTACATTTCCTCTTCTCTTATGCCCATAACATGCCAATAATACTTCTGTTCTATTTCATGCTACTTTGTCTGTACATGGACAATCTTCATGTTAATGCAATGTGTTCACATCCCAGGTCATATTTCGTGCCCAAACATATTACTAAAATTAAGCATTAAATTGTTTTTGGAAAATGCCTTTTTCTTGAGAAAGCAGATCCAGATATGTCCAGCATTTTGTATTCTGGTTTTCCACATGCTTTCCCCTTCATTTTGTGGCAATATAATAATTCCCTCTCTAAATATTTTTGTACTAACATTGCTGGTACATTCTCTATTGTCAGAGCCCTCTCTTCAGTATTTTACAGCTTTGAGTCAAAAGAAGAGAAGATTAATCACAGAGAAGCAAGGGTCCTAAACCAGGACAAAGGAGGGGAATGAAATCTGAATTTTCCATTAAGAAAGGGATAATGCAACGTATACATCCCGGAAAGGGCATCAACTGGGTATGAGTGATCGGGACTAATCCAGGTACTGAGCAACAGAAAAGTACATTTCAGTGTTTAAAGAGGCTGTGCCTTTTAAGACACAGGCCCTTTCCTCTGAACTACACTTCCTGAAGAGTTGAGATAAAGAAAATATTTGACTTTTAGGGAGAAACTGAAGGCAGTCTTCTTTTTAAATGCTTTTGGGACTTAGTAACCAAGACATGCTTACACTGATTTGGAGGCAATAGCTTCATTTGAATTTGTTTCTAATATTTTGTACTTGTTTTTGTCTTGTGATGTGGTGTTTTAAATAAATCTGAATATTTGTCACTTTTATGAATGTTGTGATGTACCACACAGGGAACAAGTAATTCAGAATTGCAGGTTATAAAAACTTTTAAATATATATATATATATATATATATATATATATATATATATATATACACATACATAAATACTCTGTACGATGTGTACAGATACTACTATTAATCACTTCTATAGCTCTACTCGATGAATGCAGTGCTACACAAAAGAACATAAAAGAGTCCCTGCTCGGTAGAACTTAAAATCTAATCTAAACAAATAAACAGGGCAAATGGGAATTTCATTTAAGAAAATGATTAAAATTAACAAGGCAGTGAGCAGGAAAATCAGGGTTTAAAATTTGAAGACAGCCTCAAAGATAGACTTGTTTTTTTAAACTGGATTTGAATAAGGCCAGAGAAGAAGCATGATTCAATTTAGGGAGTCTATTCCAAGTGTACAGTGCAGCAAGGAAGAAAGCCCAGAATCAAGATGTGGCAGTATTGGTGAACAGCATAGATAAGAGCGACTTGCCCAATGAGCAGAGTTCCCGAGAGGAGTGTAGTGAGGAGATGCAGAATGAAGGCTCTTGTAGGTGAGCAAGATGGGCTTGAATTGAGTGCAGAAACAGATAGCATTCACTGTAATGAGAAGAGGAGTTATATTTGTATAGCAATACTGGCAAAAAATAAGTCACACAGCTGAATTTGGGATAGATTATAGATGAAAGAGATGGTTCATTGGGAGACCTGCAAGCAGCAGCTTGTAGTAGTCTAAGAAGGAGGTGATAAGAGAATGGATAATACAGTAAATGACAGTAGAATAAGACCCAAGTGGTCCATCCAATTTGCCCAGCAGGATTTTTTTTTTTTTAAAGGATAGTGATTGCTGCTCCTGTGTAGGTTACCCCAGTTAACACAGGTTCTCTCTTTTCTTCATGTCCATCCTTAGCCACTAGGAATTCTTTGTTTATCCCATTCTTTTTGAATTCTGTTACTATTCTGGTCTTGATTACATCTTCTAGGAGGGCATTTCCATGCATCCACTACCCTTTCTGTAAAGAAATAAGGGTCCAGGTAATGGCTTCAGAAAGGAAGGGATGGATTTTGGTGATGTTATAAGAGAAAGAAACAACATATAGCAGCAGTATTTTGGATATGTGTAGAAAAGGAGAGAGAGAGGGGTCAAAGACGACCCCAAGGTTGCAGGCTGAGAGAACTGAGAGGATAATAGCATTATCCACAGAAACAGAGAAAGGGGAATGAGTTGGGAGATAAGGAGTTCAATTTTGACCTTGTTGAGTTTAAGGTGGTGGTGGGACATCCATCCAGGTAGCAATGTCAGCAAGCAGGCTGAGATTTGAGACTGGATTCCTAATAAAATGTCTGTTATAGAGAGGTAGATCTGGGAGCCATCAGCATAAAGATGGTACTGAAAGCCACGGAAGCAGATCAGAACACCAAGTGAATTAGTAGAGAAAAGAATACAACCCAGGACAGAGTCCTGAGGCATACTAATTGCTAGAGGACTGGCAGTAGAAGAGAATCTGCCAGAGGACACATTAAAAGTAAGATGGGAGAGATAAGAAGAGAATGAAGAAAGGACAGAATCTAGAAATCCAAGTCAGAAAAGAGTATCAAGGAATAGGTGGTGATCAGAGTCAAAAGCAGAGGATAGGACAAGGAGGATAAAGCTTGAGTAAAGGCCTTTGGTTTTAGCTACAAACCGGTAACTGGAGACTATGGCAAGGGCTGTTTCTGTGGAATATAGAGGATGAAAACTGGACTGGATCGAGAATGGCATGAAATGAAATAAAGTCAAAAGACAGAGGAGGTAGGTAAACAGTTTGAGTAGTTTAGATGCAAAAGGGAAGAGGGTGATAGGATGATACCAAGGCAGGTAGGGTACGGTGAGGATTTTTTTTTTTTTTTTTTAAAGGAGTGTTGTGATCACAGCATATTTGAAGGCAGTGAAAAGGAAAAATGTATTCTTACCTGCAGACTAGATGGGCATTGTGGTCTTTATCTGCCATCACTTACTAAGTTACTATGATAATTTTTCTTCCTCGAGTCCTATCAGACCAGTCTAAATGCATAGGTTTTGCTCCCCTAACAGAAGATAGAGACAGAACAAACAGATAGCCAGCTATAAATGGGTACTGTCCAGCACATGTCTGCTGATGAACTTTGAGAATATTCATATGGATCCCCTCCAATCTTGTGTCTATAGAAGGTGGTAACAACCAATCAAGATCAACGGATCCCTTAAAACTGAATATGCAATGAGGCTCCAAATAGAGAAAAGGACTCTGAATTATACAGACAGCAGACATTTTCTTAAGGGATCTTTTCCCACGGATTATCCAAGGATATTTTCTTGTGGATTATACAAGAACTTCTGCTAAGGGATTTTTCTCCCAAGTTTAGAGACTGTAAGCTTTGCTTCCAGAACCTTGACTGCTACAGCTCACTAAACCTGTGAACCTGCAAGTCTAAGACTGAGTTCCGTGCTCAGCACAGCTTGCTCCATATCTTAGAAGCAGAAGTCTTGCCAACTATCCCTTGAAATAACTTTGGCAAGCTAGGAACTTTATCCTATTTCTGCAGGCATGGGTTCTATCATCCGCCTGCACTGGGATTGGCTGGATTTTCCCCACAGCATGTTGAGATAGATCCTGGACTTCTACAGGAGTGTGACCCCCCACCAGTTAATGGTAAGATAATTACTTTTCAGATGGGTTAGTTTGACAATTGCATTACTGATAAGTGTAAGCTAAGAGATAACAAGTTCTGTTTTATCTTTCATGGCAGTGCTTTGCTCTGTAAAAACATTAAAGAACAAAAGAAAAGAAAGATATCTGTACCCTATTAAACCTTGTATACTTATGCTGCTATAATAAAACTGATTGTTTGCTTCACAAAGGTGTAAACAACTGCTCCCTTAACTAATGAATTCTTATCAGATTATCAATTACATTTTTTAATCTACTGTAGTCGCTATCTACCCTACACACCCCTTTATAGGGTCTCTTGCTGTTCTCCAGTATTTCTATAATCAAACAACCTTCTTCCCTCTAAATGAACAAGGGGATAGTTAAAGGACACAGAGTGTCATTTATTCCCCATCAACTGTTAGTAAGTGTGTAACCTTTTGGCTAAGATTTTCAGCAGATGAGCGGTCAGAAGAATAAACTGGCTGGAAGGTCTCAAAGAAAAGAAAATGGTCAGCAGGTAGGACCAAACATTTTCTTCTTTTTCACCTACCAGACCAGTCCAGCTGCATGGTACGTAACCAAGCAACTCTCACACTAGACGGGTTGATTGGGTACATACCATGCTATCCCTGCTCTCAAAAACACCTACCTTAGGTGTTTCTTGCCAGAATGCGTAAGTGCTTAGTCAAGGAATGCAAGGAGGACCAAGTCAGTGCTCTGCATATCTCCTCCGGTGGAATTGGTTTTTTTGTTATTAAAAATGTATAACTTGCTCACTCCACAGTTCATGGCAGGCCATATTAAAAAAAAAAAAATCCATAATTCTAAATATCCAATACAAAACATATAACCAGTACCAATAATGATCAATCCTTTAACATTCCATCTAAAAAACATATATAAGCAAGCTAAACAATGCTGAGCAAGCATCTAACCTGATAGTTCAAAGGTCTGTATTCTGTGCTACTTATCTGGATAGGTTTGGACTTATCCAGCTAAGTGGCAGTGTTTGAATACTCAGCTGTGTTCAGCAGCTTCTACTTAGCTGGATAACTATTTATCTGGCTAGTTATCCATCTAAGTGGTGGGCAGGATGGGAGCATTCTGGGGCAAGGCTACTTAGCTAGCTAAATGGTAATATTAAAACTTATTTGACTAAGTTAGTCAGATAACTAAAGTTATCCGAGTATATTCAGCAGCACGGCTGCACGACTGAATATTCCAGCTAAGTTTCTTAGAATTGGAGATCCTATGAAGAATTGTTTTACAGTTGGTGTGGGTTTTTTTGTTTGTTTTTTTAATAATACTGAAAAGTGTTTGAGGGACTGCCAATGCAGCAAGGCAAGAAAAAATCATAACAAAATAATTATTAGGTAAACATTTCCTGGAGATAAAAAAAAAAAAAAAAAATAAGACTAAGTACCTCCCAAGGCAAAAACGTTGCAGGAATTCCTGCACATTCTCGGTAGAGCAAAGCTCTTTGAGCTTAAAGCGAAAAGTCCATTCAGTGCCATTAAGTGACATCATCCATGTGTCATGGCTAATTCAACTTGCTTGTCAACAGACAACTGTTTGATTTGCACAAATGGGGTTAAAGTCGCCTTGGAGGGCCAGAATTGAGATTGATATCTCCAGCTGAGAGGTGGAGCAGAATATAGAGCAGGGGTGGAGGTATGACAACAGTGACCAATATGAAATGCTATCAGGAAGAATACAGAAGACTGAATGAGAGGAAGAAAATGCTGAAGCTCAAGAGCAGAAGACAGAATGGCTGACGTGAAAAATGTGCAGAATGGGAACACTAAACTTGATGTTAGTAGTGACTGCAGCAGGGAATAAGACTGGAGAGAATCAGCATCAGGAAGTGTAGATGTAAACAAAAAAGAAAATCAATTGACTTGAGGTAATCTATGGCACCCACCTCCTGACCAGCTGGTGGGTTTGAGTGTTCTCTAGACTCCACTCAAAAGTTTGCAGATGCAACCTCTCGAACTTGACCAGCTGCTCAAAAAGCACAGGATGGCAACAGCCCAGGCCCCAATAAGGTCATGGCAACTTCTGAAGTCAACCACTGAAGCAACTGGGAGAAGTATGCATTTGTACTCCAACCTCCTCAGGACACGAATGTGCTTGCAGATTTTCAAGATTCAAATTTAGCAATAGTCAGTCACTTATTTTTAGCTAGTCACATAATCCAGTAGTACTTTTCCATACACATACAAACTTTTGTTCCTTGTCCCCAATTCTACTGATGACATTGTTTACAAGCCAGCACAATGGTATAATTGTATTATGTGTTACCAAAACAGTACTTTTAACCATTAAATTTTGCCACCTCCTATTAAAAAAAAACAAACACCATAACAAGTCACACAAAATATATTATTCCAAGCCAAGTCTAAAGAAAAACCACAGAACTGCAGCAGAAACTGTTACAAGTCAGAATCTTACCTGGATCCTGCACTGTGGACAGGTCCGACTAGGGGCAGTACGGAACCAATGAAAGAGACTGAGAACAGAAAAACAAAATTCAAAATAAATAAAAACTAATATAAATAAATGTATTTAAAATATTTCTCTTCCGTCTTCTATCAAAAACTCTGCACAAAGCAAATTGCATCATGTCACATAAACATTAAAATAAACAACAACAAAAAAACCTGATTATCAAAGTATTACCCAAACATTAATACAAACATTAATAAAACAGAAGTGCAAGTATACACCTATAATTGACATTCTCATGTTAACACTGACGGGTTAAGTGATCTGTCAAGCCCCTTGCTCAGATGAAGTTTCTCCAAGGCTCTGCAACTTACTTCAATGAAGCTTCTGCCCAACTACTTGGTATTAAAGCCATTAGACTAAAATGGCCTTAAATTCTACTGAATACCAAATGAAATGATGGAAAATGAATGCCCTAAAAAGACAAATGTCAGTCTTAGCAGATGCTGGACAACTCTGTCCAGTTAGCTTTATACCAAATATTCAGCAGCACTTTTAGTTATCTGGTTATCTTATCTGCTGGGTGTTTGAGCATAGACCTCTAGGATATTATTTATTTAATTCATGGCTTGACAGATCACCATGACCCTACACATTTTGCTGTAGCACCCAGGATTTTGATGCCCCATATGTTCCTCCTGCAGTTACTGCCACCCTTGGAATAAATGCTCTATTCTAGTCCAGTACCATACAACCGCTCTCAGTAAGTTTGAGTCAAGTGGTGCCTGCATTCTCACACTGGTCTGTTTCATAAGATCAATGTGGAAGTTTGGGCACTGCACCCACTGAGAGCTGTGGAGGGCTGGAGCAGAAGAGAGGTAGAGATGTGCGTTTGTTTTAAACGAAATAACGGCAACGAAATTATCTATTTCATCTCTTTAAGAGAGCACCACGAAATGGAAAAAAAAGGACGAAATTTAGTAAAAATTAGTATTTCATGTTAGTGCGCACTAACAGGACTTAGTGCGCAGTAACTGAAAATGTTAGCAATCCGTTAAAAAGTGTCAATTGGGGGAGCAGTTTGTTAGCTAGAGTTAAGGGTATGCATTCCCATAGTTTCTTGTTTGTATTACCAAGCTTGCAAGGTGGTATTTGTGGAGGGGGATGGCCAGTGCCTGGTAACAAATAAATATTTATTATATCAATTGTTTTCAATACCATCAAGTTTTAGTCGGCAAAAACAAAAGCATGTAATGCAAATCATATTTTGAATTTGACAATCCCTTTGTATTTTATAAAGGGGTCCTGGCATTTTGGTACATGCATACTTTTAATTCCCCTGGTATCTGTCTTTGTTTTTTGGTTGGGGGGGGGGAGGGGGTAACTGGTGAGAGGGGAAGTGACTGGGGTGAATGTATGGAGTGGTGGGAGGAAGAGAATCTGGTTGGGGTGGTGACCGGTGAGAGAGAGGCAGCCCGGTGTGTGTGGGGGTGACTGGTGAGAGGGGGAGTGACTGAAGTGGCTATATGGGGTGATAGGTGGGAGAGAGACTGATTGGAGTGGTGAGAGGGCGTGAATGGGGTGACAGATAGAAAGACTGATTAGGGTGGTGACTGGTGAGAGAGAGGCAGCCTGGTATGTGGAGTGTGACTGGTGAGAGCAGAGTGACTGGGGTTTCTGAATGGTGTGTCAGGTGGGGGAGAGAGACTGGTTGAAGTGGTAACTGGTGAGAGAGAGGCAGCCTGTTGTGTATGAGGTGGGACTAGTGAAAGGGTAAGTGACTGGGGTGACGTGGGAAAGAAAGGCGTGTGCATGTGTGTGGCAGGTTACCCTCCACACACACCAGGCTGCCTCTCTCTCCTGTCACCACCCCAACCAGTTACTCTCCCACCTGGCACACCAAACATTCACCCAAGTCACTTCCCCTCTCACCAGTCACCCCTCCCCCCAAACACACACACCCGCAAACACACAGACTCACACCAGGGGAATTCAAAGTATGCATATACCAAAATACCAGGGCCCCTTTGCTAATACACAAAAGGATTGGTGAATTCTAAATATGCATTTGCATTACATGCCTTTGCCAACTAGAACTTCATGCTATAAAATTACATCACTTGTTTGTTTACACTGTTACCCCCCCAACAAACACCACCTTGCAATCATAGCAACACAAACAAGTACCAGTAACTAGGGAGGCAGCCAATGAAATGCAGAACCATACCTCTAGCTAACGAATTCCTCCCAAATTGACACTTTTTAACTGATGGTAACATTTTCAGTTAGCCCAAAATTAGGAAAACCTGAAATAAACACCCCTGAACCGTTTTAAAAACAAAATCGAACAGATAATGATCTGAAATGAAAACATGAAAAAAAACAACAATGCACATTCCTAGAAGAGAGAGTAGCTGTTTTGGGGAGTGGCAGCAGGTGCAATCTTGGCAGCCAGCAAAGTAAATGGGAGAGGTGGCTTGCTGGAAAATAACAAGCAGGCCGATACAGTACAGTGCGCTCCACCAGCATTTGGACGCGCGTTTTCGACACGCTAGCTTTACCCCTTAATTCAGTAAGTGGTAATAGCGCGTCGAAAACACGCGTCCAACCCCCCTGAAACTAATAGCGCCTGCAACATGCAAATGAATGTTGATGGCCCTATTAGTCATTCCCGCGCGATACAGTAAGTAAAATGTGCAGCCAAGCCGCACATTTTACTTTAAGAAATTAGCGCCTACCCAAAGGTAGATGTTAATTTCTATCGGTGCCGGGGAAGTGCACAGAAAAACAATAAAAACTGCTTTTCTGTGCACCCTCCGACTTAATATCATGGCGATATTAAGTCGGAGGTCCCAAAAGTTAAAAAAAAAAAAAGTAAATAAATAAATACATTTAAAATCAGCCAGCGGCATGCAAACCGGATGCTCAAATTTTGCCGGCGTCCGGTTTCCAAACCCGTGGCTGTCAGCGGGCTCGAGAACCGATGCCAGCAAAATTGAGCGTCGGCTGTCAAACCCGCTGACAGCCACCACTCCTGTCCAAAAAGAGGCGCTAGTGTCCCTAGCGCCTCTTTTTCCACGGGCCCTAATTTAAATATTTTGGTTTACTGAATCGCGCACACAGGACACTGGCCTGTGCGCGCGCCAGGAGAGCAGGCGCTCACCCGCGAGCTTTACTGTATCAGCCTGTTACTGATTGACCAAATAACTAGAGGGAAATAAGGGTTGATAGCAGGAAACTAGGAGAGAGACACACACACACTCTGGTGAGGACAAGGGTAGAAAGATGAGACATGATGAATGAGAAATACTGGGTGAAGACAGAGCAGGGAAATACAAAGAAGGAGGAGACTAGTAGGAACCTGGACCACAATGAAAAGTGAAGCAAAGAGGCAATATTTTCAGCAGCAAGACTGGCAACATTTTTAAGTGTCATGATGACCTGGCGTCCAGCTATTAGGTGTGCTAGCATGCTGCTGACAACATGCTTGGTGGTGGAGAGGAGCACTGGCTGTGTGTCCTTGCCAGCATGCCACAATGGTGCATAAATACCCTTCGTAAAATAGAGTTCTAAAGGAGGTGAAGATGACTTTAAAGAGGGAACTTCCTTTGCCCTGCTCTTCAACTTTGATGGGGGTCAAAGGAGTGGTGGGGTTGGGGGAGAGGGAACAGGTAGAGATTTCTCATCTGCTGGCTCCTTTATCTAAAGAAAATGTCAGGCATTAAGTGGTTAATATTTTACTTCCTTAGTTGCAAATCAGAACAAAAAGCTAGCCAAACCAAGACCTGATTCAGAACACAGCAAAGGCAGCACAACCTCTGTCAGAAAAACCTTCCCCAACTTGGTATCGAAACGCAACTCTTGAGACAGGACGAGATGACTCTTGGTCCAATTTACTATAAAGTCGAATGACCGAAAACGCTGTAGTACCAGATCCACCACTTGCTTGCAGTGGTCTTCAGACTTTGCCCGAATGAGCCAGTCATCTAGATATGGGTGTACCAGAACCCCCTCCTTCTGGAGGGCTGCTGCGACCACCACTATCACCTTGGTAAAAGTTCTTGGAGCTGCTGCCAACCCGAACGGCAGAGCACAAAATTGAAAATGCATGCCCAGAATAGAAAATCTCAGAAACCTCTGATGGTCAAGCTGGATGGCTATATGTAAATACGCCTCAGTCAGATCCAGGGACACCAAGAACTCCCCCTTGCGCACTGCTGCAATCACAGAGCGTAGTTTCCATGCGAAAACGTGGAACTTTGAGGGCCTTGTTGATGCTCTTCAAATCCAAAATTGGACAAAAGTCCCCTCTTTCTTTGGAACCACGAAGTTCCAAAGAAACTTTGCTTGGCGCAAAGACCCCTCCAAAGAAACTTGCTTGGCGCAAAGACCCCTCACACAACCAATTGGCCTCATACAAATTCTCCTTACACACTTACAGATCCGCCATCCTCAAAAAAAACGTGACTATTACACAACTAAAATCCATGACTACCAATATAACCCCAAGCATTATTCTCTTATGTAGCCAACCTCACAAAATCACTATCCTCCCCCATCCCTGATGAGGACTCCAAAAACAAATGCGAGGAACTTGCCCATTTCTTTAATGAAAAAATTGTGAAAATCCTCCTACGCTTCCCCACTTCCACCCCCCATACAAACCCCCTCCCAAAAACCCCAAACGCCATCTTAGACTCACTTGACTCCACCTCCCCCTCGGAAATCGAAACCATTCTAAAGAAAACGGACACCTCTTCACACCCCACTGACACCATCCCCACCAAATGCCTCTTAGTTATCCCCAACACAATTGCCACTCCCATAGCGGAGATGATCAACTGTTCACTCTCGCATAGCAGTGTCCCTGACCTCTTAAAACAGGCCATTGTCAAACCTATCCTTGAAAAGCCTAATCTCAATCCCTCCAATCCAACCAACTACAGACCCATCTCAAACCTTTCCTTCCTTGCAAAAATCATGCAAAATGTTGTTAACACCCAACTCACAGAAAATCACAACATTTTATTCCCTTCCCAATTCGGATTCCGTAAGTTTTTCAGCACAGAAACCCTCCTAATCTCCCTCATAGACACCCTCCTCAAAGGATGAGACCAAACCACTCCTACATTTTCGTCCTGCTTGACATCTCTGCCGCCTTTGACACCACAGAGAGAGAGCTATATCCATCGCCAGCCCATCGCTATGCAATGCCTTACCCCTAAATCTAAGAACCCAAGTTAACACCAAAACTTTCAAAAAAGAATTAAGATCTTCGTAAAAAGCCAGGTTTTTAACTATCAACACCAACAAACTCCCAACCAGACAACTCCAAAGAAAACAAAGACATCATCCTATCAACTTACAGACTAATCAAACCACGAACTCTATAACAGACATCTAAAAACTTTTCCCTATATAATCTAACCCTCTTTTACCCCATTGCTACCCAACTTTATCTTTAAATTGTATTTGTTAAAATTCTAATGTCACTCTCCTAATGTAAACCATTATGATGGCATAACCGAATATACGATATACAAAACATGTTAAAATAAATAATAAAAAAATAAGCCACAACATCCTAATTAACCGTCTTACAGAAATCGACATCACAGGAACAGCACTGCTCTGGTTTAAATCTTACCTCGAAAATAGATGCTACAAAGTTAGAATTGGAAATACCGAATCCACACCCATCAAACTAACTCAAGGCGCCCCTCAAGGATCCTCCCTCTCATCCACCCTTTTCAACATTTACCTGCTGCCCCTTTGTCAACTTCTCTCGGAACTCGGCCTCACTCACTTTATTTATGCAGATGATGTCCAAATCCTCATCCCCATCCAAGAATCCCTCTCCAAGGCCCTCAAGACTTGGGAAAACTGCCTCTCCACCATAAACCTCCTCCTCACAAACCTCCACCAGGCCCTAAACACATAAAAAACTGAGCTCTTCATCATTTCCGCCTCCACAACCTAGTGCCCTCCCCCACACTATTTAATTCCCGCAGAACGTTTTGAGACCTCGGTGTCACTATTGACAACCAACTAAACCTAAAAAAATTAACGCAACAATAAAAGAGTGCTTCTTCAAACTTCATGTCCTCAAAAAACTAAAACCCCTCCTCCATCTAAAATGATTTCCAAGATAAAGGACTACCGGAAAACAGAAAACTATATGTTCACAGAACGGTTCATGATATGCCATGCATGCAGACATCAGTATAGGAGTTTTATTCTTAATTGTAATTCTGTCCTTCATATTCATGTAAGTGGCATAACTGTATTGCATATCTCATGATGTTGAATTGACAATAAACATAAATTTAAAAAAAAAAAAAATGATTTCCGTACACTCCTCCAGGCCACCATTCTCTCTAAAATTGACTATTGCAACTCACTACTCCTTGGACTCCCCACCTCCACCATCAAACCCCTCTAATTGTTGCAGAATGCCTCCGCAAGAAATGCAAAAAAAAAACCAACTCAAGACCTGGCTCTTTAAAAAGGCCTTTCCGCAATAGCACCCACTTACAACCCAATCATAACATTGTCTCGCGGCAATGTTTGCGGAGCCGTTTTGCGCACTAGCGATGGGTTGTATGGTGATAATGGTGGTGACTCCGGCGCCGTCTTGTGCGCTGATGGGTCCGGCACCGTCTCATTGCGCATCGATGCGCTAGACGCCGGTCGTGGTGCCGGAATCTGGTCCCCCTGCTGCGCTGACGTTCGCCGCTTCGATAATGCCAGCTTCAATGTCTTATGGCGCCAAGGTTCTCAGCGTCTTGTATCGACTCGCGGGAGGGAGTCGAGTGATCACAGTCGGGTAAGTCAGAGCCCTGCTTCCCCTGTACCTGAGTATCTCTTATTGCTTTCATCCGAGAGGTTTCCCACGATACCGCCCGTTTAATCGAGTGCGAAGGCTTCTTGACCGGGCCCGATGAAGAATGGGCCTCCGATGGATTCGATGGACTTAGCAGTTCTTTGAGTCGGTAGGCTCGCTGTTTTTTAGCCCTGGGCGACATTCGGGCACAAAATTCGCAGTCTTCGACGTCGTGACGCCGAGGCAGCGGTAACATCGGTCATGGCCGTCCGTGACCGACATTACCCTGCCACACCGACACCTCTTGAACCCTGATTTAGACATGAGGAGATGGCTCCGCGTGCGATCCCGCGCACAGAAAAAACAGACTGAGGAGAATCTGTTACTTCCTGCGCGGGACCCCACACGCAGCCGCAGAGGGAACAAAAAGACTAACCTCTGCTTAACAAGCTCCGCCTCCCGGACCTGACTGACAGATCCCAGAACAGCATGGCTAATTCAGCCCTGCTTTCGACGGGAAAAAGCTATTAAATAAAACTGTTAAATAAATAAATGGAGTAACAACCCGTCCCTTGTTCGTTCATAGGCACGGAAACAATGGCTCCAAAGATCCGCAGATGATCGAGAGTCTGCTTTACTATCCGCCTCTTTTCCACATACACACAAGGGGAGACCGTGAACCAGTTCTGAAGCGGACGAGCAAATTCTAAAGCATAACTTTGTTCTATCATGCTTAAGACCCACAGGTCTGTAGTGATTCTGGCCCACTCCTCGTAAAAAAGGGTCAGCCGACCTCCTATAAGCAGGACGGAGGAGCAACCCGGCCTCGTTTCATTGTGCTGACTTGGCTCCAGAACCACCCTGTCCAGAGCCGTCTCAACCGGGCTTTAATCCCAGAAAGGACTGGTTCCAGGACTGCTGCCTTCCCGAGGCTGGTCTCTGCCCTCCAGAGGACGATCTGCCTGGACAAAACTGCCTGTTCCCTCGGAACCGCACACACTCAGAAGAGGAACAGCTCGCCCCTCTGGGCTTATCCTCAGGCAGTTTGTGAACCTTATTGTCCCCGAGTTGCTTTATCAGCTCAGACAACTCGTCTCAAAACGCAGTTTCCCTTTAAAAGGTAGCACTCCTAGCTGAGACTTGGACAAGACATCCGCCGGCCAGTTTCATAACCACAGCAGCCTTCTTGCTGAGACCACCGACATCATGGTCCTAGAGGACATCCGGATGAGGTCACACAGCATGTCAGTGCCATAGGCTACTATGGCTTCCAGCCGCTCTGCCTGCATCGCCTCCTGAGAGGACATTTATTTAAGGGTTTTTTTTTTTTGGATCTGTCAGAATGGATCTGTCAGAATGCAGCTGTTGGACCCAACACAGCCCCGCTCAAAGCATGAAACTGCTGCAAACCGCAGCCCGAATGCAGAGCCCTGACACTTCAAAAATCTTTTTCAGATACACCTCAAGCCTCCTGTCCTCCAAATTCTTCAAAGCTGCAGCCCCGGACACTGGAATTGTTTCTGTAGTTACTGCTGACATGGCGGCATCTACCTTCGGCACCCTCAATATCTCCAAAGTGTCCTCGGGTAAAGGATATAATTTATCCATCGCCCGGCCCACCTTCTGTGCAGTCTCCGGAGCGTCCCACTCCTGGACCACCAACTGCTTAATGGACTTATGAAAAGGAAAAGTCCTTCCCAGGCCCAGTAAGCCAGCCATAACCAGGTCCACATCCTCTTGATCAGACTCCTTCTCTGGAAGCTTGATCCCCAACTCCTCTAAAATATGGGGAATCATAGGCACTAACTCTTCCCGACAGAAGAGCCGCATCACCTTTGGATCATCACAGACAACAAGCGGGCCTTCCTCGTCTTCCCCAGATTGTTTCCTCCCACCCAGGGAAGGATCCATCTGAAGAGTTGCAGATCAAACCACTACGTCACCATCAGAACCCTCTGAAAATTCGTCCCCGCAGCACACAGTACGGGCACCCCAAGGACTCGCTGAACCCTGGTAGCCTCTGGTCTGCTTGTGGATCTGAATCTCTTCTTGGGCCGAAGCTCAGTGGAAACGTCAAGCTTGGGCCGATGCTGCCCTGCGGATTTTTGACCCTAAAAGCTTTGTGCATCAACATTATAAAAGCCGCAGAAAAGGAGGTCCTCTGCTATCTCTACCTGGCCCCTCTGGGCCCGTGCAGGACTCCCAACAGCCGGGGACAATGAGAGAAGGAAATCCACACCCCCCCACACCCCCCGGCTACTTCAGTTCATAAGAACATAAGAAATTGCCAAGCTGGGTCAGACCAAGGGTCCATCAAGCCCAGCATCCTGATTCCAAAAGAGACCAAACCAAGCCACAAGAACCTGGCAATTACCCAAACACTAAGAAGATCCCATGCTACTGATGCAATTAATAGCAGGGTAATATAGAGGCATTATGACATTTTCCGTTTTATTAACTATTTCCTTCCTAATAATTCCTAACATTGTTTGCTTTTTTGACTCTGCAGCACACTGAGCCGACGATTTTAAAGTATTATCCACTATGATGCCTAGATCTTTTTCCTGGGTGGTAGCTCCTAATATGGAACCTAACATCATATAACTACAGCAAGGGTTATTTTTCCCCTATATGCAACACCTTGCAACTTGTCCACATTAAATTTCATCTACCATTTGGATGCCCAATCTTCCAGTCTTGCAAGGTCCTCCAGTAATGTATCACAATCAGCTTGTAATTTAACTACTCAGAATAATTTTGTATAATCTGCAAATTTGATAACCTCACTCGTCGTATTCCTTTCCAGATCATTTATATATATATTGAAAAGCACTGGTCCAAGTACAGATCCCTGAGGCACTCCACTGTTTACCCTTTTCCACTGAGAAAACTGACCATTTAATCCTACTTTCTGTTTCCTGTCTTTTAACCAGTTTGTAATCCATGAAAGGATATCGCCTCCTATCCCATGACTTTTTAGTTTTCTTAGAAGCCTCTCATGAGGGACTTTGTCAAACGCCTTCTGAAAATCCAAATACACTACATCTACCAAGCAGCAAATGTGGCCAATATGGCTGCAATTCCCGTGCCGACGGGAAACTGCTCCGGATCCTCCAACGCCTGCAAAAGCGCTGCCAACTTGTACTGCTGGTTGGACCCCCCCCTCCCACAGACATGCCAGAATCACCGTCTTCCCCTAGGAGGCAGTGGGAGCAGTGGCCGCTATGCACGCGAATCTCCACAGCCGACGCACTTCAAGCTATGTGGCATCAGCCGCCTGCGGAAAGAACGCTGACAAAGGAGAGGAGCACAAGGGAAAGCCTTCGAATGCCGACCCGCACTCAGTGGAAAAAAACCGCCAGCCTCAGAAGGCAGAGCCTTTCACCAGCAAATCCTCACAACTCTGCTTTTTTTTTTTTTTTTTTTTTTAAACTTTAAGAAGCAAAGGAACGGAAGAGGCACTTTCTAGTTCTGAAGATGGGCAGCAGGTCACTTCAATCCTCCTGGGGCAGAGGGCGTTGGGTCCACCAGCTTTCTGCCCCTGGCTATCAGGACAGAGCAATCCCTAACCCTCTGCGCGTCCACCTCAAGACCAGGAGGGATAGCCCCACCAGGGCCTGCCAACCTCCTGGGAGGAATTAGGTTGGGTTTTTTTGGGGGGTTTTTTAAGTTTAGTCGAGACTGCAGGTATGCACATCTACCATCTGCTGGAGACAAAGAAATACTGAGGGACTGCAGGAGGCACTCTAGGCTATATGGCAGTGTCAGTTAAACTGTCTGTCTCCATATGCTGGAAGGGAAGCATAAACCCAGGAGTCTGGACTGATCTGGGTACGTACAGGAAAAGACATGAAATTGAGTGTTCATTAAAATTGTTGCTGTCGCGTTAGTTATTGTGTATTTGAGACAAGGTCTGTAAATGTTAGTTAGAGGCAAGAGAGCCTGAAGCTCTATAGGGAGGTGCTTGGGACTCTTGAGAGAGGTCCCTGCATCTAGCGAGGAAAACCAATGCCAGAAACAGGATCAGGAGAGCAGCTGTACCCAGATAAGACCTGTGGTAACTGACTGTGGTTGGTACTTCAGAGTACCACCATAAATCAGCCAGTGTGCTGTGGAACAGCCACTGTTTGGACTGAGCAAGCATCCCAGGGCTGCAGGAGTCTGGGGAACAGTGAGACCAAGAAACAGTGAGTAAACAGACTATCTGCAGCCCTTCTGTTAAACTGAACAAAATAAAGCATGTTGGACCCTTCCTCTGTGAGCCCTCCTTTGTTATACTGTGCCACCAAACCCACAGCCTCAAGGGAAGGAATGAGGAAAGAGGCAGAGCCTATAAATATTTGACAGTGGAGGCAGTTGCCTATACCTAAATCCAGGCCTGTACAATTGCAGAAAATACCTTGACAAGATTTTTCAGCTATCAGCCAGAAGCTAAGATGAAAAGTGATTTTAAAATATTTAGGGAGACGTTGAAATTTTAACTTTAACGCCTACCCAGAATAACAAGGGCAATAGAAAATTGCAGACAAAACCAGAGAAGTTAAGAGTGGCCTAAAGACCTATATTTTGGAGCTTGTTATTGAATGCCCTTTTTGGTTCAAGTGTTTTAAAATTATAAACCGCCTAGAACAATAGACATTGCAAAGACAGGAATAAATTCAAGTCCCCCTTCACCAATCCCACCCGATAATCTACATCATGTCCGGAAAACCAGAATTCATATATTCCCAGACATAGCCCTGGTATATTTGCACATGGTCTGGCCCAGAAACAAGTAAGAAGTTGTTACTGGAAGATTTCTGGTTTGCCTCAGACAGCGAAATTCTTGGCTATGGTCATGCAGCAGAGCAACATAAATCATTTTTTACCATGCCAGTAAGTGTCCACCTAATATCATTCCCTTTCTCTTTACAAATACATTATCCAATGTTGGGCGACAAGACCAGGTGGAGATCAGAATCGTGTATGGGGGACGGATACCAGCTCTAGTCATTTGAGCTTTTCAGGGTAATGGTAAGTTCTCGGTTATTGAGAGCTCAGATGGGGTTTAGGGATACAGAAATCAATGAGCGGGAGGATATTGAATTTACTGGAGAGAGTGGGGACGATTTTACACCTCCTCTACTTCCGCAGACTGCATCCCTTTATCCCCAAGAGACTTACCACTCATGGTGGAAGGTGTGCCCACAATTAACGGCAGCCACATCACGCGAATTATCGAAGAAGTCGGAACAAATAGTACAATACGCACGAATCGGCATTGAAAACACCCCAGCTAAAACTTCTTTCCGTAAAGTTTCAAAGATAATTTTCCCGCCAAATTGCACAGCGTTTTAAACTTATAGGCAGCTTTTTTTTCTGCAGCCAGCTCAGCCGTCAGAAAGCCACGCCCCTATTGTTCTTTCAACTTCAGCTCTGGCCAACACCGTACTAAATCCCGGAGAGCGTGACCAGCGCTCTGCGCATGCGCATCAACAGGAAGCATTCACAGGCTGCCAGTCAGTTGCAACTTCCTGGATTCCCAACAGGTGCTGCCGGTCTCGAGGAGCTAGTGGAAGACCCTGCGCATGCGCTGTGTGGTCGCCGCCGCCGGTCTTGACTGGTATAATGCACTGTAGGCTTTTGTGGCAAATAGCGTTTGTTTAGAAACGATGTTTGGTTCAGATAAAACAACTCGAAGGTGGTAAGAAATATTTAACTATCTTCATTGCACATAGTAATCGGTTTTGCTTTTTAATTTCACAATGCTGCTCTGTCGTGAATGCGCCCTGCGGGCTGGGACAGTTGAGAGGCGGGTCGGAGAGAAGCGCAGAGGCGTTAGGGAAGGATTCGGCGTGCAGAAAGTCTTATGAGGATAGTGGGATCGGCAGCTTCTCTGAGCGGTGGGTCCTGGGATTTAACAGGTACTTGAGTTCTGGACGAATGAGCACCTGAAACTGATGGGTCGGTGACCTGCGGGAACCTGAAGCCCGAGTATGTGCATTGTGGTTCTTTGAGTCCAACGCCATTGAAACATAGGTTTTAGTTTTTGAAGGGACGTGCTGAATCGGAGCCCATTCGTCTCCGCCCTTCCCTCTCTTCCTCCCAAACTAATGATCCTGATTCTGTAAAGTGCGTTCGGCCTTGCGCACTGTTTAACACGTGCTTGGCCGAGTATTTTGGAGGGGCCAGTGGGTCTCAACTATTTTTCGGTCGGGACACACCTCACAGATGGTTCTCATATGCGTGACACACTGAACTTGTGACTATCACCAGGCTAAATGTATACAAACACTCTGCGTTCAAGGGGAACCCCCTCGACCCCCAACAATGGGTGCAGAGCAGAATTAGGACATTCCCCCTTCAATTTACCATACAAAAAATATATATTTCTGGTGTCATCTCAATAAAAGCAACATAAACACTCTCTCCTAGCAGGTGCAATAGCCCTCCTTATGAAAAAACAGTAATTTACCACCAATGCATGTTCTATTGAGAAAACACAACAAATAATTTTGATACAAATGCCTACATGCTAGTAAAATACTTCACCTTGGTCATACACATAGAATCAACCTTCACCAAGTACAGAAAGACCACAAATTACAAATATGGAAACAGAAACTGGAATGGAACCCCAAAAAAGCCACTCTGCATTCATGCAAAACAAAAATATAGCACCTATCAGACTTCCAAGATTTAAAATAATGTACACAAACTAATGTGCACAAAGTTACACCTGCATTATGGAACTCAAACAGTAACAACTCTATGAAAAGGCAGCACAGCAAAAATTACACCAGGCCCTAAACACCAATACACCTCCTATTAGGAAAACAGAACAAGCCAAGCTGCTATAGATCCCTACCAAGAAACTACAAGCTCGCAGAACACCCTTAGCTGGGTCACACATGCAGAACACAGACAGACCCTCATCAAATACAGAATAAAGTGACCATAAAGCTAATGTTTTTATTTTGCGTTGTTTTACTGCATACAGAGTTTGGCTTCTTGCTGTTTCCAGTTCAGTTTTTGTCTCCACATTTCTATTTATACATTCCCTGAGAAATATAAAATAATTCTAAAACTAGAATATAATAAATGTTTCAAAACAATTGATAAATGAAACATCCAGTCATTAAAAATTTTCAAAATTATTAAAAATTCTCCAAACACCAATAAAACTATTTCTAACAGCAGACACATCACATAGGGGCAGGTTTTATAATTCTGCGCACACGCGTACTTTTGTTCGCGCACCAGGCGAGAACAAGAGTACACAGGATTTCAATAGATACGCGCGTATCCATTAAAATCCTGGGTCAGCGCGCGCAAGGCTGCCCAAAACCGGCAGCCTGCGCACGCCTAGCTGCGCAGCCTGCCTCCGTTCCCTCTGAGGCTGCTCCGAAATCGGAGAGGCCTCGGAGGGAACTTTCCTTCGCCTCCCCCCCCCCCCCCCCCCCCCGGCCCTACCTTTATCCCGAAAGTTACGCCTGCTGGAAGCAGGTGTAATTTTACGTGCGCCGGGCCGGCTGCCGCGATCCATGTTCCGGTCCGGGGGCTGGTCCAGGGGTCGCTGTCATGCCCCCGGGCTGGAACCACGCCCCCGGACACGCCACATCACTCCTGACACGCTCCCCGACACGCCCCTCCATGCAAGCCCCGGGACTTGCACGCGCCGCCGAGCCTATGCAAAATAGGCTCGGCGCGCACAGGGGGGGTTTGGGGTAGGTTTTTGGGGGGTACGCGTGTACCCCTTTGAAAATCTACCCCATAATACCTAATAATTAAAATGGCAGTCAATCAAGAAAGATAAACTTAAAAAGCCACCTTTACTTACCCTCTCCAGTAACTCTCGTACTCCTTTCCATTGTAGGCCAATAGCACATACCAGAAGGGCTGCTGAAGCTCTGTCTTCACGTTCTTCTTCCTTAAGGCCCATGACTAGTCTATCTCACACACACACACAAATACCAGGCACCTGCCTGACCAATCTCCCTTTCTCTCACACACACACAAATACCAGGCACCTGCCTGACCAATCTCCCTTTCTCTCACACACACACAAATACCAGTCACCTGCCTGACCAATCTCCCTTTCTGTCACACCTTTCTCTTACTTACACTTACACACATGCTGCCTCACTCTCTGTCTCACTCACCCCCACCCACAGCACACAGCAGCTACAGCACAAGGTAGCTGGTATGCTGCTATTAAAAGCAGAGTCCTGACAGGCTGGAAACTGCAGCAGAAGCGACCTCCCCAACCCCACAGCGCTAAGAAGGCATCACTCAGCTGTTTGCTTGTGCTGCGAGAGATCGTGGCACAGAGCCATCAGCTGAGATTGTAATTTTATTCTTTTCTCCCCACCCCAGCCTTTTTTTTTTTTTTGTTGTGGTTTTTTTTTTTTTTTTGCAGTTTATTATAATTTAATATTTTCTTGCAGGTGTCACGCTGGCGAGAGAAGGGGAGGTCAGAGCCGGGGTGGGGGGGGCAGCGGCGCCGTGCTCCTTCAGCAGCATGCAGGCATGGCCTTTTCTTCTTCCCGCGTGCCCGGTAGACATTACTTCCTCTTCCGGGCCACAGGGGCGGGAAGAAGAAACTGTCATGTTTCTGTTGCTTGCTTCCACAAACCACTGCTGCCGTTCCCCTCTGGGCTTGAAGGTGCTGATAGCCCGGGCAGGAATGGTAGCAGTGTTCGTCTCGCTGAGGTGAAAGGGGGGAGGAAAGAGCAGCGGGTGCGCGACACACCTGCCGGTGCCTCGTGGCACACTAGTGTGCCACAATACACTGGTTGAAAACGACTGCCTTATGCTATAAGGGGTTTAGTACCTCGAAAACGTGTGGCCAAACCTCCTGAAAATTAATAGCGCTCATCATTTGCAAATGCATGTTGATGAAACTATTAGTCAGTCACCAGGGCTTCAGAAAGCAAAATGTGTGGCCAATCTGCATACTTTATGCCTATAAACTAATGCCTGCCCAACTGAAGTGTAGGCCGTGACCTATACTTTGGGCCTCGGCTTATTCCTTAAGTGAGGCCCTGGCCTAGGTGTAGCCCAATGGAAGATCTTTTTTTTTTTTTTAACTGAATTTAATAGGATTTGTTTAATTTTGGGAGGGGGTGCCCTGAAAAAATCAAATTGGCCCTTATTTGTTGCATTTTTCAAAGTTGGTTAAAACAAATGCATATCCCTATTTGCTTATTTTTATCTATTCCTAAATCTGGACCAGAATTCAGATCATGGTTTCCTGAATTTTTAAATACATAGGTTTTACCTAAGCTGTACAGTTTTGTGGTATCCATATTAGTCCAGTTGAATGTACAGAAATAAGTCAGCTAACAAGCTTTACACAATACCTTTTTTTTTTTTTTTTAATTTTATATGAAATTAACAAAGAACTTCTTTGCCATGAAACCAGAAAAGAAATATCTTTTACAAAGTAAGAAATTTATATATAGTTCCAATAGTTCCACATATAATTCTTTAGCATTATTTTTCTATTTTCCTTCTATACATAGGTAATATGGGGGGAAAACAATTGAATATAAGGGAGAATCAAAGGAAATACTAATTTCAAACTATACCATTACTTCCAGTTAATTGTTTAGACCCATATCAAGCTATCTATGCTCTCCCATTCAGAAAAGACCGTAGCTGCTCAGGAAGAAAAAAGATGTATGCATTACCATCATAATTTACTACGCACTTACACAGATAATGGAAATTGGCACCCAATGCCATAACTTCTGGTCTTAATACAAAGAAATGTTTACGTCTAAGCTGCATATATCTAGATAAATCAGGATACGTGCGAATTTGAGCACCCAAAAAAAGAGGCATTTAAATTTTTAAAGTAATTTTTCATCAGTAAACTCACATCATATTCAGAATATAATGACACAAAAAGCACTGCTTTCTGTTACCTCTATAGCAGAATTCTCAAGGTAATCTGTGAGATTAGCCATATCTATGCCTGCATTATTAAGATTATTAGCAGTTGCTACCATAGCCCTTTTATTTGGAAGAAACAATATTTTTTTAACAGCAGGAATAGATGCCTCTGGAATTTTAAGTGCCTCTTTCATATAGTTTTTAAATATTAGTGGTAACTCTCTTAAAACTTTAGGGAAGCTTAAAAGTCTCAAATTCAGGTGTTTTTAGGTAATTCTCTATGGATTCAAGTCTTCTTAATGAAGACATTCTTTCACTTACAGTATTTCTATTGGAGTCCTTCAGTTCTTTTTATATCCACAGAGATTCCTTGCAGAGATTTTGAATGATCCTGCAACTCCACTTCAGCTTTAACCATCTTATTTTCAACCTCTCCCAGACGTCTGGTCTGTACTTCAAGGGTCTGAGCCATGCTTGCCATCAAGTCCCATAAAGACTCGAGAGTTATTACCTCTGGTTTTTTAATCTCCTGGGGTTCGAAGTGTTCTTGTCTCTCTTCCACCGGCAGCGTTCCTTCCTCCGATGGTCCTGGGAGCTCCACGCTGACCTCCTTCCTCTAGGGCTCCCAGCTGCCTCAGCGAATCCTTCCCGCTGGCTTCATTCCGGAGTTTCTTTCTTTGAACACACAGCTCCGCTGGACTGGAACAGGGGAGATGTTCTCATAGGTAATCTGGGTTCTGGCAGGCTTAAAGATAGAGGACAGGTCTGAGTAGACTCTGAGAGATGAAGAGGACGAAGAGAGAGAGCGCTTAATTTTACCAGTGTTGGTTTTCGAACCTGCTGATAGCTACGAGTTCGGAAAACGGACGCTGGCAAAATTGAATGTCCGTTTTTGAACCCACTGACCAGTGGGCAGATTTTTCTTTTTATTTTTTTTGGGTTCCTCTGACTTAATATTGCTGGGATATTAAGTCGGAGGGTGCACAGAAAAGCAGAATTTTCTGCTTTTCTGTACACGTTTCAGGGTTGCTTCCAACGTAATGCCTGCTCTTGGCAAGCATTAATTTCTGAGAGTAAAATGTGCGGCTTGGCTGCATATTTTACTTTCAGTATTCCGGGTGACTAATAGGTTCATCAACATGCATTGGCATGTGCTGAGCGCTATTATTTTCGGGGGGGGGGAGTTGCCAGCGCGTTTTCCACGTGCTATCACAACTTACAGTATAAGGGGTAATAGCGAGGCTGAAAGTTTGTACCTGAGGTAACAGAAGGTAAAGTGACTTGCCCAAAGTCAGAAAGAAAAGCTAGATGGTAAAAGCATGGTAAGGAAAAACCCAGAAAAGGAGGGGAGGAGGCATTGCCTTGACCTTTACATGTTAATACATACATTTGTGATTTGTTCCTGTATATGTCTCCATTATTACACTTTTTGTGAGGAAAACTTATTTATGTGGACAAAAAATGTTCTGTGTCATTAGAAGCATAACTTTTTAACTTGAGTGCCAGGACTTGTACTCTGGGATTAATAACAAGAAATATGCTTTGTGCGCACAATCTGTTTTCAGTGCAGAAAACTTTTTTTAATTTGTGCACAAAGCATGTTTTCTGCACATAAATTCCTAACTACAGATCCTAGCACCAGAACTCCAAGTTCTGCTCATAGACCTACATTAGCCCTGGAAACCTTTACTTCAGACCAGGTGTTGATTCTTTAGTGCTTGAAAAGCTAAGCCTGTACACCTTACTGCATTGGGGAGTAATAGCTAATGCTTTAGCACAGGATTTGCATGAAGACACTAAAGAATATACACAGTTGTATATGCACAAACTCCTTGCTGCATGAGTAGTAAAGTTTGCAAACACAAAAAATTAAACTGAAGAACAAACTGTGCTCCCCACAGAACTACAATATATTGGCTAGCTCCTTGTATGGCCAACAAGCATAATTAGAGCAGTGGCTGGCTTCTTTGCACAAGGCTATAAAAGCCTTAAATAAATAAATAAAGGCTGTGAGTGCACCCAAGGAACTTAATCCAGGAATCTACTTTTATTTTATTCTTTCCAGTAATAGTAGGACTAGGGAAGGACTACATGAAGCTAAGAGGTAGCACTTTTAAAAATAATTGGGGAAAGTATATTTCAGTCAGCATAAAATTAAACAGTGGAAGTTTGTTATTTCCAGAAGATGTGGTGAAAGCATTTAGTCTAGCTGGGTTTAAAAAGGATTTAGGCAGGTTCCTGGAAGAAAAGTCCATAAAACATTATTAGCTATGTCTACTTAGGGAAGCTACTGCTCAACTCTGATTATAAGCAAGAATAATCTAACCTATTCTTTGGGATCCTACTGGGTACTAGTGTCCTGGATTGGTCAATATCTGAGACAGACTTTAGCTATGGATCTTTGGTCTGACCCAGTATGGCATGTTTTTATAAGTTTCTAATTTACAGTGCACCTGAAAAAATGTTTGTAAATTATCTTGAAGTAAAATTGGAAAGGTGGTCTAGAAAACCAACCATATAGAAACATGATGGCAAAGACGGTATGGCCTATCCAGGCTGCCCATCTATCTAATCAATTTAGCTTTACAGTTCCCACACTTACTAGAGATCCCCTGTATTTATCCCATGCTTTCTTGAATTCAGATATTGTTTTTGTCTCCACCATTTCCACTGGGAGGCTGTACCACCTATCAACCACCTTCTCTTAAAAAAAAAAAAAAAAGGCTGAAAGGACATAGACTCAGATTACTGAGTCTGTCCTTTCAGCCTCGTTCTAGAGCCTTCTTTCCGTTCAAAAAAGCTCACCTCCTGTACATGGAAGCCTTTAAGATTTGATAGAGAAATTAAAATATCTTGCCTTTCCTCTAGGGGGTTCATGTTTTAGATCTTTTGTCTATCCCCATATGCTTTAGAATGAAGACCACTGACTATTTTAGTAGCCACCCTCTGGACCAACTCAATCCTGTTTATATCCTTTGGAAGGTACAGTCTCCAGAAGTGTACACTGTAGACAAAGTGAGATTTCACCAGGGATCTATACAGGGACAATATCGTCTTCCTTTTTCTGCTGAAATAAATACAGTTCAGAGCATTAGCCACTGGGCTGCCTATCTTTTTTTTTTTTCTTTTTTTTTTAATTACTAAAGTATTCTAACCCTGCTCTGTTGTATTTTTAGATCTATATCCTGAAGTGCTTTGTGGAACCAAAGTGTGTGCATGACTGGAATTTACAGTGAAATCAGGAATTTAAGCATGAAAAATTCAAGTGCTGGACACTCTGCAGAAGTCTGGGACCTCCAAATGGAAATCTGTCGTCTTTACAATGAATCTGTGAATTTATCAAGAAAAGCCAATTTGCAGGCTCACTGGTCTACATCAGTTTTGCTGATTACAAGATAACGTGATCTTTATGTATTTTAGTGTGCTGAATCCAAAAATCACATCTGTTTCCTCCAATCACCTCCGGTTTTTCCGCAGTCTACTCATAGCAATAACGTAACATTTCCTAGCGTGTAGCCAGATGGACTCAGAACAAGTGGGTATAGTGTGCTCGTGCTAGCAGTTGGAGATGGATCTGACGTCAGCACGGGTACATATACCCCTACAGGAAGTGAAGCACTTCAGTAATTTCCGTCTCCAAAGCAGTTTGGAGAGCCTGCACGCTCGCTGAGCGTGTTTCCAATCTACTTTCTACTTCCCCTGCAGGATGGGCTTCAGAAGGGTCTCTCCCTAAGCTCCATCAAGGTTCAAGTGGCTGCGCTGTCTTGCTACGGTCCCAGGAGGGATGGCAAGACCATTGCCACGCACCCAGATGTTTCTCGCTTCCTGAAAGGAGTCAAGCACATTCGTCCGCCACTGAAGTGGCCAGTGCCCCTGTGGAACCTTAACCTTGTTTTGGATTTCCTCACGGGATCCACCTTCAGACCCCTTAGGGGCCTATCTCTCCGTTCTCTAACTTTGAAGATGGTGTTCTTGCTGGCCGTATGTTCAGCACACCGTATCTCAGAGCTACAGGCACTGTCCTGCCGTGACCCCTTTCTCAGGATCACTCCAGAGGCTATCCATCTTCGCACGGTTCCATCCTTGCCTAAGGTGGTCTCACAATTTCACCTCAATCAAGCCATATCCTTGCCAACCACGGCGGGTTTGAAGAAATCAGAAGAAGGGCGTTTACTACGCCATCTCGACATCGGCAGATTGCTGCCCAGATATCTGGACATGACAGAAGACAAACGAAAGATGGACCATCTGTTCGTCCTTCACAGCGGGAAGAAGCAAGGAGAAGCAGCCTCTCGGCCCACCATCGCCCGCTGGATTAAAGAAGTTATCAGAGCGGCCTACGTAGAGGCCGGGAAGTCACCGCCTCTTCAAGTCAAGGCTCATTCTAACAGAGCCCAAGCAGCGTCTTGGGCTGAATCTAGGAGGCTGTCGCCTGCAGAAATATGTAAAGCGGCGACATGGTCCTCCCTCCATACCTTCTCCAGGTTTTACCGTCTGGATGTCCAGGCCAGGGAGGACACAGCATTTGCGAGGGTGGTCTTACACGGTCCTCAGGCAGCCTCCCGCCCAGTCCGGGAGTAAAGCTTTTGTACATCCCACTTGGTCCGAGTCCATCTGGCTACACGCTAGGAAATGTTGAGATTACTTACCTGATAATCTCGTTTTCCTTAGTGTAGACAGATGGACTCAGCATCCCGCCCAGCTACCAGTATACATGGGTTTCACCGATTCAAGGTAAGCCTTCTCACTTCTTACATGGGTGCGTCCACTCTGCCAGGTGTCGACACCTTCCGGTTGGGAATGCTGGCAGTCTCCAGCTACTATCAATCGGTCAGGGGAATCCTGTTTCACTATTTCATTGATCGTCAGTACACATATATCCATAACAACTTTTGCAAGGAAGATTACTGAAGTGCTTCACTTCCTGTGAGGGTATATGTACCCGTGCTGACGTCAGATCCGTCTCCAACTGCTAGCACGAGCACACTATACCCACTTGTTCTGAGTCCATCTGTCTACACTAAGGAAAACGAGATTATCAGGTAAGTAATCTCAACATTATTATTTAGATATGCTGAATATGCAAAAAGATAATTAATGCGCAGAAAGACATGCTAATACACAATTGGTATAACCAATAGGAAGACTGCTTATTAAACAGTTTAAAACTGCTGATGGCATTTTATGGCTGTATAAGCAGCATGAGAACCAGCAGCATTCAGTCGTTCAAGAGGCTTAGAAGTCTCAGCAAATTTAACTCTGTTAAATCTGTTTTTGTTGAATATGTCATCCAATACTCGAATAGTTCGTGGACGGTGCCGGAGTGATCCTGATATATTCTGTTACATTTGTGGTTGTTTTACAACACCCAAACAAAGGACGAATATATCTGACTTTGTACGAAAAGCTTATCATGCATATTTCAGGGTTAAACTGGGTGACCAGGCCAAACCTTGGGCACCACACAAAGTGTGCAGGACATGTGTTGAAAACCTGAGACAATGGACTAAAGGTCAGAGAAAAAGTCTCAGCTTCGGAGTTCCAATAGTGTGGCAAGAGCCCCAAAACAATGTTGATGACTGCTACTTCTGCATGGTAATTATTACAGGCATGAACACAAAGACAAAATCTTCCATCCCGTACCCAAATCTCCCCTCAGCTATAAGACCGGTTGCTCACTGCGGCGAAGTCCCTGTACCTATCTTCAGTACTTTGGAAAGTTCCGACGATGATGAATTTTATCATTCCAATCTTTCCAAAGACTCAGACGATAAAGATTTCGTGGCCTCAGAAGTTGATGCCAGAATGTGCCAGCCATTCACTCAAGCTGGATGACCTGGTACGAGATCTTGATCTGTCGAAGTCCTCAGCAAAGTTACTACGTTCTTGAAACCACTCCCCCCCCCCCCCCCCCCCCATGAAGCAGCTATTTTATAAAGTTGGCTGATATATGCACATATCTTGCTTATGAAAATACTAGCCGTTAAGCCCGTAACAACGGGCTACATTTAAAAAAAAAATTTTCGGTCCATTTCCTTCCCACTCCCTCCCCCCTCTAGTCTCTCTCCCCCCCCCCAACTCTCTTCTCCTCCCCTCACTCTCTCCTCCCCTCCCCTTTCAGATCATCCACAACTGGCAGACGGAAGATCTCTGGGGGTCCCTCCCGCGCGTGGTGCCGCTACTGCTCCTCCCACTCCTGCTTCTCGCCGCCGCTCCTGCTTCTCACCGCCACAGCTCCTGCGGCCCCAGCGCCATTTTTTCTTTCGTCGCTGCCGCCGCTACTGCTCCTCCCACTCCTTGCCGCCGCTCCTGCGGCCCCAGCGCCATTTTTTTTTTCGGGCACGCTCGGCTCTGACCGACGTGCTCGCCTGCGCATGCGCGGTAGAGCTGCTCTCTACTGCGCATTTGCGGGCCATCGGTCAGAGCCCATTTATAAGGTAGATTTGTGCTTTTATTTCCAAATTCCAGTTCAAGACCACTGCTACTTGATGTAGGCCCTCCCCGCAAACTGCAGCACAAGAGGTCAGATTTAATTTCCGTGATTTAATTAGCAGATATTAAAGCATGTGTGCATATTTGGCAATCTTTGCCCATATTCTACTTATAAAATGTGATGGTGCGTGTGCTTTCCAACCTTGCACCAGAATGCCCTTGCAATACCCTCTCTATGCACCTACCTTTCTGCATTGCAACAGAAGTATGGGTATAATGCCCCTTACATCTGAGTACCTCTGGCATAGCGTCCTGCACTTTGCTTCTTCCAAAGGTCCTGTCTAGAGCTTCCTGTACTCATGAGCTCCTCTTATAGGTCCTGCAGCAGGACTTCCTGTGACAATGGCTGATGACATCATATCCTGACTAGGTATAAAAGGAAGTCCTCTGGATTAGCCAGTGTTTCAACAAGAGGTTGTCCAGTATTTTCATTTGGTGCTATGGTGCTTCTTTGTGCCTATTATGTAACCTGTCAGTTGCTGTGTTCCTGCAATGCTTCTGCCTGACCTGCCTCTCCTCTTCCTTCAGTTGTCTCCCTGCTCTGATCTTTGCCTGCTCCATGACTCTGCTTGATCTCCATCTGCCCTGGCCTCTGTCCGTGCCTTGGCTCTGCCACCTGTTGGAAGCAAGTCTGGGCTTGTATTGGCTTGGTTGCACTAATCAGATAGTGATCCTAAAGGCCACTCCTTGAAACCTGACAAACATACTTGTGGCCTTCTGAAAACTTGTTTAACCTGCACAAAGGCTACTTACATGCATGATTGCCTATTTTACATGCACAAACCCTATGTAAGTGTTTGAAAATTCACCCCTTAAACAATATCTCCTGAAGAATCAAATATAAATCAGAATGAGGAAAGAGGATTTTAATGGTGTTTGTTTTTAAGAGTGGCCTGAGTAATCTGAAGATAAATGTTGCTGTTTGATGTCCACCATGATGACATAGAATGGGATTGGCAGCAGTTATTTGCTCTGAATAGTCTCATATAATTAATAAAAGAAAAACTTCACGTTTGTTAGTAACCCTGCATCCATAGCAACCCTTGTTGGCCAATATTATTTTCCCATAGTAAACAGTAAAGTAAGGCGTGGAGGACAGAAGCAGTGTGAGAGATTCCCAGCAGGACAATGACCCTTCAGGTTAGCAGCATCATGGAGGAAGCTCTGAGGCTGTTATACCCTCTTCTTTTCCTGCTGTTGATGATACAGCCCTCCAGTGGTCAAGGTAGGCATCCATCACCCTAACAGAGTGGGACAGAAGCTCATAGCATAGCAGGTTCAAGCAGCATTGTCGGAATCATTAAGAAGGCTGCTCACCTTGTAAAAATGTTGATAGTACTTTTAGATATGGATTTGAGAGTTGCTTGGCTTTGAATGTTAATATTACTTACCCTTATGTTCCAGGTTCATACCATGCATGCTGGTATTCTGCCCAGGGGCTCTGACCTGGGAGGGCTAATCTCACTGAGGTCTAGACTGGGGGCTACCTGAGGAGCTTATCGCCTGCGTGCACACAGGACTAACTCAGGGACTTACCCAATATAAATACAGACAATTATTGGGATTATACCTGGGGGCTTGAACCCAGGAGCTTATTCCCTAAACAAACTTTGATTCTGTACATCACTGTTCCAGGTACATAGGAAAGTAAGTTTATTTGAGCAATAGAAGTGAACAAATAAAATCAGATCATACGGAAGAAAGTAATGGTAGATAATGACAGTTACTACATATTAGGGATGTGAATCGTTTTTCTGACGATTGAAATATCGGAAGATATTTTCAAAATCGTCAGAATTCAGAGGGCCCCGAACTCGTTAAGAAAACCCCACAAATTTTTCGTGGGGGTTCTCTTATTGTTTGGGGGGGGGGGGGGCGAGAAGAAAGGGCACTTAAAAATAAACTCCAAACCCACCCCAACCCTTTAAATTTAATTCTTTCGCATCCCCCCCCCCCAAATTTTTTAAGTACCTGCTGGTCCAGCGGGGGTCACGGGAGCGATCTCCCGCACTCGGGCCGTCGGCTGCCACTAATCAAGCACCATCCAGTGCTCCTACCATGTGACAGGGGCCGGCCAATGGCACGGATACCCTGTCACATGCAAAGGGCCATCGGCGCCATTTTGATTTGTGGCAGCCGATGGCCCGAGCGCAGGAGATTGCTTCTGGGACTCCCGCTGGACTACCAGGTACTTAAAAAATTTTGGGGGCGGGGTCGGGAGGGTGGGGGATGTGAAAGAACTAAATTTAAAGGGTCAGGGTGTTTTTTGTTGGGTTTTTTTTTTGTTTTTGTTTTTGTTTTTCGGCACGACACAGCCGATTTAAAACGGGTAAGAATCGCGGGAATGAAGATTTCCCGCAGTTTTTACCCGAAATCGATACCGGAAACAAGTCCAGTACTGATTCACATCCTACTACATATATATATATATATATATATAAAGAGCGTTCATATTCCCAAAGGATCAGCCTATGTTATCACTTCTGGAGCACGCTCTCCCCCTCTCTAGCTGTTATTACTCCTTATACTAAAAATGCTGGAAAGCAGCGATGTTCCCTCCTACTGAGATCTTATCAATTTCAGGTGCAGCTGTGTGACCTTCATTCTCCCAGGCTTTAGTATAAGTTAATTGCTTGCTTTCTCATCATAGACCTACTGGAATAACTAAAACAGACTCTTGCCTCTTTGTAAACAGTATACAATGTAAACAGTTTACAATGTAAATAAGAGTTCACTCAGAGGTTGGTCTGTGGCCTTCAAACCAGTCTGTCTGGGTGGAAACTGAATCCATACAGCCTAACCTCTAAATACATCCCTAGCAAAAGTAACAAAAAATGACTCCAACACCTTAACAAAGCTTGGGGGTAACCTGCACGCAGCGGCAGTTACTACCCTTAAAGGAAACATGGGCGTAATCTGAATGGAGCAGCAGTTACTTCCATAGGAAACTTGCTGGGCAGACTAGATGGACCACTTTTTTTCCTGCCATCATTACTATGTTACTATGAACATGCAGCCAATAAGAGATAACCAACTTGTGTAAAGGGAATGCTGTCCAGAAGGTTTTTTTTTTAAAAATGTTAGATTTATGGGGTACTCAGTTCTGACTTAGGTGTAAGTTTCAGGATTCTGATTAGTGGAAGAAGGAAGTATAATACATCTGCATGCACTCCTGGGGGAAGTGGTGATGACTAGGACAGTAGCAGACTTAAAGAAAGCATGGAATTAACACAGAGGAGCCCTGGTGACCAAAGAATTGTAATGAGGGAAATGTGCAGGCTTCACTGAGCAATGGTTGCAGCCTGGGGCAGCAATGATATGGCTGCATTGTACTTCCTCGATGGCATGGGGAAAGCAGCCTGAAGTGGCAGTTGCAACTCTTAAGAGAATGCAGTGGGATTGGGTTCCATGTGGGAATTTGATCTACTTTGCATAAATGTACATAAAATCACTGCTGTGCAGACTGGCTGGACCTTTTGGTCTTTATCTGCCATCATTTACTATATTACTATGTCCTGATAATTGTTCCAGGCTATTCCTCTCTGGCACTGTGGTGTGTGAAATCTTACAAGGCTTGGAGCATTTTCCCACATAGGTTGGGGCAAGTGCAAAGTATGTACTGGAAAACTTGTGCAATGATTTGAAAATGGAATCGCCATACATACTTTCACTCCCCCGATCTGTCCCCACTTCTATCATTTAATGTGGACAAGTGCAAGGTGTTGCATATAGGGAAAAATAACCCTTGCTGTAATTACACCATGTTAGGTTCCATATGATCTAGGCATCAAAGTGGATAATACTTTGAAATTGAAATCGTCAGCTCAGTGTGCTGCAGCAGTCAAAAAAGCAAACAGGAATTATTAGGAAGGGAAAGGTAAATAAAATAGAAAATGTCATGATGCCTCTGTATCGCTCCATGGTGAGACTGCACCTTGAATACTGTGTACAATTCTTGTCACCGCATCTCAAAAAAGATATAGTTGCGATGGAGAAGGTACAGAGAAGGGCAACCAAAATGATAAAGGGGATGGAACAGCTCCCCTATGAGGAAAGGCTGAAGAGATTAGGGCTGTTCAGCTTGGAGAAGAGATGGCTGAGAGGGGATATGATAGAGGTCTTTAAGATCATGAGAGATCTTGAACGAGTAGATGTGAAGCGATTATTTACACTTTTGGATAATAGAAGGACTAGGGGACATTCCATGAAGTTAGCAAGTAGCACATTTAAGACTAATCGGAGAAAATTCTTTTTCACTCCACACACAAGCTCTGGACTTTGTTGCCAGAGGATGTGGTTAGTGTAGCTGGGTTCAAAAAAGGTTTGGATAAGTTCTTGGAGAAGTCCATTAACTGCTATTAATCAAGTTTACTTAGGGAATGGTCACTGCTATTAATTGCATCAGTAGCATGGGATCTTCTTGGTGTTTGGGTACTTTCCAGGTTCTTGTGGCCTGGTTTGGCTTCTGTTGGAAACAGGATGTTGGACTTGATGGACCCTTGGTCTGACCCAGCATGGCAATTTCTTATGTGGGTAAAAGTATGTGAACAGCATGCATACGTCTACCTGAACTAAGGAGGGGAGGGGGTCATGATCAACATGTATATTTACATGGGTAAACATGCATTTAACCATGTAAAAAGCTTGGATTATTGCTCCCTGAGTGACTGGTGCTATTGCTTAATTTACCATATTCCTGGTGGAAGATCTGGGATAGTTGCTGCACTGTTACTTGGAATGACCCTGTGCATAGGGGTTTCAGGACAATTCTAGATAAACTGGTAGCAACTGAGTCTCCAAAATTTGCAGCTTCCTGATATCAGAGCTCTGTACTCTTCCTCTGATGCCCTCCTTACAGAAAATATTTACAGTTTTAATACAAGATGTTACATTAGAACAGGGGTAGTCAACTCTGGTCTTCAAATGTTGCAAATAGGTCTGATTTTCAGGATAAGCTGTTTGCTACACTTGAGGGCTGGAATTGTCTACTGATGCATTAGAATGATACCAATGACAAAACAAGAGAAATCAGGGTGTTGTGTTTTTTTTATGCTTATGACTCCCAGATCTACCTCTAGGCACCAGCAGTTTCATCAAGAATTCATTACCCAATCTCAGCCTCTTTGTCTGACATCACCATTTGGTTGTCCCAAGAAGAATTCATCTTCCCCCTTTCTCCCTTTGTCATCCCCTCAGCCCACAACCTTGGGCTTCTCTTCAACTTGTCTTTCTCCACCCATGCAAAATAGTGTTAAAGTGTATCATTTCTTTCTCTGTATTGCCACAATCTATCCCTTTCTGAACAGACTACCAAAACCCTTGTCCCTCCTTGCATCATCGTCCACTTAAACTAAGCCTGCTCCTTGCAGGTCTCCCACTGGACCATCCACCCCCATAACCATCTATTTTAGAGGTCTTAACTTTCTATTATTTTACTGCTTAAAAATGTTATTAATTTCTATTTGCTACTATTTTAGTTTATATATCTGCTTGAAACCTGTTTTATTGATTTTATACCTGTAATTGTATTTTATTAATCTTATAATATTGTAAACCATTGTGATGGTATATCTGATACGATGGTATATAAAACTCAATAAACTAAACTATTCAAAATTGAGCGGTATTATTTAGCTTCCTCCTATATAGCTGTAACCATGTAATTCCTCTTTAAGATGCTACATTGGCTTCCCATCCACTTCTGCATACAGTTGTAGCTTCTGCTCATACAAGTACAGTTACTCTTCAGTGGTTCTCTCCCTACCCCCCTTCTCATGAGTTAATCAGGCAAGCTGCTTTTCTCTGCCCTTCTCCATTGCCAATTTTCAACTTTGTGCTTTCCATCTAGCAGTGTCGTATGCCTGAAATATACTTCCTCAGATGGAGTATCATGCACCCTCTCTTACTATATTCACATCGGACAAGCATACATCAAACTTCTCCATTTGCATGAGTGTAACCATATATTCCTGCTACACATTAAATAACATCAGATGTTCACTGATCAATCTTTCAAAATACATTTACGTGCTAATAATAAGGCTAGGGCAATGACCTTTGGACAGATCAAATGCTAGCTCCCCCAAAGCCTTAATGTCTCCTAATAATAATACATCACCTCAAAAGGGCAAAGTTATCTTTGTGCACTTAATTAAACACGATATTACATCATGCCAAAATGCGTAATTAGTATGACATGTAAGAAGAAGATATACATAAGTGCCTTTTTCACTGTTACATTTATGATGTTACAGCTTGTTTTTATTGATGCTATTTTTTCTTAAAATAGAGGAACAACGTATCTGGATTTATTGGTGATTTATAACACATCTGATCAATTGAACCCTTTCTCACTGAGATTGTTGATTTAATAGGGAATTATGGTGCTGCTTCTGACCATTTGTTGGTGGTAGGTATTTTAATGTTCATGTTGAAATTTTATCTGAACGCAACACAAATATCCCACAGATTCAAAAAATAATTTTGTTGGTTATAACTAAGTGAGGTTTGTTGGACTTTAGTGAACCAGGAGTCCAATAATATGCAATTCAAGACTCAATTGGTTGAACAGTCCATTTTGATTATTTTTTTAAGCCAAGGTGTTCATATAAACAAATTAAGGTGCTACTAAAATGTCATTGAAATCAACTTAGCTGCATGTGATAATTCCACAGAAACCCCCAAATTCCATCTGCTTCAGGGGGTGTCCCAGTCTACAACTCCTCTAGCACCCTCTTATACAGGTCCTTTTCCCAGATCTGATGCGTGGGCAATGTATTTTATTAGTATTATGTCAGATTTAGGGCTTACACAAAACAAAACAGTAACTATGGGTGTCTTAATTAGAGGAAAGCATGGCTTACCCGTACTTGTCTTGCTCGGGGGATTGTCCCCTAAGGATCCGTGTTTGGTGGCAGCCGTGGGCAGGATACTGAGTCCATCTGTCTACACTAAGGAAAATGAAATTATCAGGTAAGTAATTTCTGCATTTCCTAGAGTGTAGCAGATGGACTCAGGACCAATGGGATGTACAAAAGCTACTCCCGACCCGGGTGGGAGGCTGCCCGTGGCCTACTTAGTACTGCCCTTGCGAATGCCGTGTCCTCCCGAGCCTGAACATCCAGGCGGTGGAACCTGGAGAAGGTGTGGAGGACCATGTCGCCGCCTGACGGATCTCAGCGGGTGACAGCATCTTGGTTTCCGCCCAGGACACTGCCTGGGCTCTAGTGGAATGGGCCTTGACTTGTAGAGGTGGAGGCTTGCCTGCCTCTACGTAGGCCGCTTTAATTATTTCTTTGATCCAGTGGGCTATGGTTGCCTGAAAGGCCGCTTCCCCTTGTTCTTATGTTCTTATTTGCTGTGCAGCTAAAAAGCACATACTCGGCAATATTGCTTAAGGATGGCTAGCTAAATAAACAAGACTCTTCTTATTTCACATTATCTAGAATCAAAACAGAAAATCCAATCAGTTACTCATAGGATGGCAGCACTGTCAAGTCCTAACTGGGGTATTTTCTAGTTAATGGTGCCACAAAGAGGAACCCCCCATCAGGCCACTATTTGAGCTGGTGGCTGGCTGATAGCAAGAGGGTGGAGCAAGCCTGCAGCAGTGTCTCAGGCATCAGGCTGGTGCAGCAGGAACAGGGGAGCCCAGAGAGTCCAGACACAAATTCCAGTGGGGAGGAGATGGCTATAGCACAGGAAACTCTCTACCGTCTTTGCCTTCAAAGTCAATCTGCTATATGAGCTACAACTACTAAGCTAACAAGCCAAGCCAAATAATTAAAAATAATAATAATTGTAATTATATTGGGTGTTTCAACAAACTTTAGTATTGTTAAGAATGAGAACGTATAGAAATGCCTCTCTTTCCTCTCCCATAAGGAGGATCATTTTATAACAGTCCACACAGACTTTACCAAGTATTTTCAAAGCAAACTTGGGTGCATAAGTTTGCTTTGAAAATCCTCAGGTAATTACCTTGCACAAAGTTCCACCTGCTCCAAACAGTGTAACTTGTCTTGAGTAACTTATGCAAATAGGGGCAGATTTTCAAAGCCCTACGTGCGCCGGGCCTATTTTATAAAGGCCCGGCAACATCCAATAAAGCCCTAGGATGCGTCTAAGTTCTGGGGCTTCAAAAAAGGGGAGAGGGTGGGGCAGGGCAGTCCAGGGGTGGGGCCAGAGGCCTCCGGCACAGCGGCCATTTGCTGCTGTGACGGAGGATTGTGTGCCGGCAGGTTGCCAGCATGCTCAACTTGCGAGGTAAGTTAAAGAAATGGGGGGGTTAGAATAGGGCTAGGGGGTGGGCAGGTTAGGGGAAGGCGTAAGAAGGATAGAGTAGGGGGAAGGGAAGTTCCCTCACAGGCCGCTCCTAAACTGGAGTGGCCTGGGAGGGAACAGATGAAGGCCATGGGCGTCAGCATGCGCAAGATGGACTAGTGTGCACCCCCTTGCACACGCCGACCCCCGATTTTATAACATTCACACACTGGGTAGCACGTGCACATGGACGTCCGCATGTATCTTTTAAAATTTACCTCATACTTTTTAAAATCAAAAAGTATGCTTGTATGTCACAACTCTGCCTCATTTATGTCCTCCAGATCATGTCTCCTCAATATGCAAGAAACAGGTTATGCACGTATTTTCAAATTGCTGAGAGTTATATATGTGTAACTGGCTTTGAAAATTACCCACAAAGTGTATACATTTTGTAATACCAGTCAATTTGTTGAAGGGTTAATGTGCTTGTAGTATACTTGCAATAGCATACTTTCTTGAAGCGTTAAATGTAATTGTATTATCTGTCATGAAATATTGCAGACTGAAAAGTTTAAATGCTCCTGTAATATAACTGCAAAGGAGTAACAGATTGTAGCAGGATTGAGTGTTTATCACATAACTGCAATAAAATAGCACAATGTTTTTAGTAGGGACGGACCTGTTTCATGTCATTTTTTAAACTAAATGATAGTGTTTGTGTGCATTATTTGCAAACAGTGCGCACCGGTATCCCTGAAAAACAGTGCAACCTGGGATTCTCCAGAGACAGTCAGTCCCACCAAGAGGTGGCCATTTCCCCAGAGAAAGTACAATTGGGGGTGGGACCATGGGTCATTGGTCCCACCCCCAATTCTAGCTCCTCCCTTTTGTTTAAAAAAAACCCTTCTTCAGGATCCAACCCCCATCCCCCACATCCACCCTAGCCTATCATTCCTCTCCTCCCTCCCCCCACCGACACTCATCAAATCCTGCCTGGTAGTCTAGTGAGCGCCTGGGATCAACCCTTCTGCTTCCAAACTAGTCAGCCACCATTTTGAAAAATGGCACTGTCCTTTCTTTGCCCTATTATGTGACAAAGGCTATTTGTGCCATTGGGTAGCCCCTGTCACATGAGGGGCCAAGGACAGCCAGCACCATTTTTCAAAATGGTATCCACCAGGTCCAGGATCGGAGGGATCACTCCCAGTAGACCACCAGGCAGGATTTGTTAAGTCTTGGGAGGAGTAAGAAGGGGAGGCAGCTCCTAGTGGAGGTTGTTTTTTAACAAAGAAGAGGGGCTGGATATTGGGGGTGTGGCCTGCGACCGGGACTTTATTTGAAAAATTATTACTTTTTCTGGGGAAATGGCTGCCTCCAGGGGCAGTAGGTGGGTGAGACAGGGGTCTCCAGATACTGAAACTCGGGTTTTTTTTCTTGTTTTTTGGTATTGGAAGGTAGCACAAACTATTTACAGATCACACACACACACACTATTTTCTGAAACCAAAAACAAAATGGAAAAAAAAAAAAACTAAGCTAACCTAAACAGCAAAACAAAAAAATATTCACATGAAACAACATACGAAACTAAATGTCAGTTTTTGCTGTGCACATTCCTAGTTTTTAGCTGCCTGGATTTTTCTGTACTGAAATTATTCATTCTGTTGCAGCAAGCCTTCAAGGTCTTCCCATGACGGTCTCTCTTCCAGAGAACAGTTCTCCAGGAAGAAGTGTCCACACATTCTCTCTACAGGCCTGTGCTGATCCCAATCCTTCTGCAAGAATCATCACTACCAGCCCAACAACTAGTTTCTTCAACAACCCTTCAATTAAATATGTTGTAGCAAATTCATACAGTTTTGAGGTAAGAGCAACATGGGGCTCCTCCTTTGGATCACAATTGTTCAAAAAGAAGCATTGTGGGGATTCTCTTATGGCTACCACGTGTTCAATGTCCAGGTGAGAGCACCATGGATCACACATGTCCGGTGGCCAAGTGAATATATTGTAGGGAAAAGGGATTGTTTAATCTACGATTTTTAACTCTGCACTACTAGCAGGAGACCTGGCTGTAAATCATGCCTGAGACTTTTGCTCCTTAGGCTGGCCAGCAATGTAAGTCATACTTGGCCAGAGCTGGGATAGAAAAAGATTGGTAGTAGGAGAAAGATTGGGAGAAAGGGAGACCAAACTGAGTTATTCCTCCTCCTCCTTTGCAACACTTCAGCATACATACACAACTTTATTTTATTTTAAAAGATTCATAGCCTGCACACTCCAATGTTAGCAGCGGGAAACAAAAAGCATTCATAATATCAAATGCACACAAATAAATAAAAAAAAACAAAAACAGATCGTGTACTGCTTTGACTCCATTTTGGTTGGTTCAACTGACACTCAGCTCCTTTAAGGGTGATCTGGACTAGGCCCTGCAAGGGAAGGCAGCCATAAGGACTATGAATACATACTCAAGCCCTGAGCTGCTAATCTCCTCCTGCCGTTCTCTACATAAGAACATAAGTTACCATACTGGGTCAGAGCAAGGGACCATCAAGCCCAGTGGCCAATTCAGGATACAAGCTCCTGGCAACTATCCAAATATTAAATAGATCCCAAACCTTTTTTAAACCCAGCTATGCTAACCACATCCTCTGGCAATGAACTTCAGAGCATAATTGTGCTTTAAGTGAAAAATAATTTTCTACGATTGGTTTTAAATGTACTGCTTGCTAACTAGTCATGGAGTGCCCTGTATTCCTTCTGTTATCTGAAAGAGTAAACAACCAATTCACATTCAGCCATTCTAGTCCTCTCATGATTTTGTAGACCTCCATCTTATCCACCCTCAGCCATTTCTTCTCCAAGTTGAAAAGCTCTAACTTCTATAGCCTTTCCTCATGGGGGAGCTGTTTCATCTCCTTTATTATTTTGGTTGCCCTTCTCTGTACCTTCTCTAGTGCTTCTTTATCTTTGTTGAGATGCGGTATTTAAATCCGCTCCTGTTCCAGTGTTTTACATCCTTCCCAAGATACATAAGGACATAACAAATCCTCCCTGAAGACCAATTGTATCCAGCAGAGGTTCCCTGATGTAATTAATTCTGCTTACCTTTAATTTGTGGTAAAATGTTATATTGGAAATACTTGCTTTAGTATAATCTCCCCCATTAACTTGTATTGTAAAATGGAAATAAGAGAATAATAAGTAATTTTTATTTTTTGCTTCCTATATAGGTTAATAAGTATGTGGATCTTATTTCTTATTTTTAAATTCAATGTAATGTTGAATTATATAATTTGAAAAATTAAGAAAAAATTAAAAAAAAAATTTCAGATGAGAGGATACCCCTCACGATGTATTAAGTGTGCATACATGAGGGCAAAATATACACATCACGATTGGTTGTTTCTACCACGATCTGATGACAAAGAAGAGACACTTACCTGTGTATTACCATACTCATCTGTGATCCAAAAAATGAAGAAAATAATTTCAAACAACTGGCACATACAACTTCATGAACAATTTCAGAATATTCCGAGATTTACTTTTACTCAAGGTGCTAATCTTAAATATCAGCTCGTATATTCTGACTCATCCATAAAGCAAGTTTCCCAACATTCTGGTTTTCACACTAGTTGCGGGTCATGTACAGTGTGTCACATTATGATCTCCACCTCGGTATTAAATTTTACGCGATTACATAAAAATGTCATTCTAAGGAGCAACACAGATTGTCAATCCACTGGGGTCATCTACATCATTCAATGCCCCTGCAACTTATGGTACGTGGGGAAAACAAAAATATCATTTAAGACACGTCTGATTGCGCATCGATCCTGTATCAATACAGGACGATTTACAGCTCCAATAGTTACTCATTGTCTCCAATATGCTCACAGTTTTGACGATTTGAAAGCTTGTGTCATAGAACAATTTTCCCCATCATGGCGAGGTGGCGATTTTGACAGAATTCTACTGAAGGAAGAGCAACGATGGATTCATTTTCTAGACACTGTACACCCGGCAGGCTTAAACACCGCGTTGGAACTGAATGTGTTCCTGTAAAAATCCTTGCACTGTGATTATTCTGCGAACGGCTCTATTTTGAGCAGTTGAATTCAGTTACCAAGGAGATAGACATCCGATGATGTCATGACGCCCACGAAAAGAGCGGGCTATTTAACCTATGTTTCTAGTCCAAAGCAGTCTCTAGCCTGGCATTCTCAAATAAAGACTTATGGAGACTTGGTTCCCGTTTTTGAACAGGTTGCTACACCATCTGAAGCTAAATATTGTTATTCTACATAGATTGTCGGATTATAAATTACTCTCTTCTGTTTTTTTTCATAGACTCTTGATTATACTACTGACTCCTGATGAAGCAGCTTAGTGACTGCGAAACACGGCCGCTGTCGAGTCATTGGCTTTGAATTTACAAGAGTCATTTATATTGAATATTTTCAACTACCATAAGTGTCATTTAAAGGGCAATATAAATAATACTCTTTGACAGCACTGGATGGTGGACTTTGCAAAATAATTGGGTCACGGGCCACAAATGATCGAGAAGACTGGCCGGCTCGGTTGTGGTACTGAGCACGTAGTCTAAGGCTTGCTGATGCGGTCCCGTTCCTTATAAAAATTGTTCAGATGATGGTGAAGAGCGTTCTTTGGAGATAGTTTTGGCGATACCTTTTGTTGCGATTGGTTTATACATGTATGTAACATCTGGTCTCCCTGACGCAGCTCTGATACAAACTATGGCTGTGTCGGGGTCCTTGTTTCTATACCATGACCCACAATTTCATTTATAAGCATGTACCACTGATGTGACTGTATTTACAATAAAAGTATTTTGTTAATACATATTGACCAGTAGAGATGTGAATCGTGTCCTCGATCATCTTAACGATCGATTTCGGCTGGGAGGGGGAGGGAATCGTATTGTTGCCGTTTGGGTGTTTAAAGTATCGTGAAAATCGTTAAAATCGTGAGCCGGCACACTAAAACACCCTAAAATCCACCCCTGACCCTTTAAATTAAATCCCCCACCCTCCCGAACCCCCCCCCCAAATGCCTTAAATTACCTGGGGGCCCAGCGGCGGTCCGGAACGGCCTCCTGCAATTGAATCGTGTTGTCTTCAGCCGGCGCCATTCTGCGCCGCCATTTTGCAAAACGATTCGCGGCAGGAGATCGCTCCCGGACCCCCGCTGGACCCCCAGGGACTTTTGGCCAGCTTGGGGGGGCCTCCTGACCCCCACAAGACTTGCCAAAAGTCCAGCGGGGGTCCGGAATGACCTCCTGCAGTCGAATCGTGTTGGTCTATGGCCGCTGCCATTTTGCGCCGCCATTTTGCAAAATGGCGGCGCAGAATGGCGCTGGCTGAAGACAACACGATTCAATTGCAGGAGGCCGTTCCGGACCGCCGCTGGGCCCCCAGGTAATTTAAGGCATTTGGGGAGGGGTTCGGGAGGGTGGGGGATTTAATTTAAAGGATCGGGGGTGGGTTTTAGGGTGTTTTAGTGTGCCAGTTTTCCTGCCCTCCCCCTTCCCCCGATTTACGATTTTTTGACGATAAATCGGGGGAATTGGTATTGTATCGTGGCCCTAACGATTTTTGACGATTTAAAATATATCGGACGATATTTTAAATCGTCAAAAAACGATTCACATCCCTATTGACCAGTGAATTATGTTTGTCACACATTAACTACGTTGTATTGGCTAATTCTTTACCAGGTTTTGGGAATACCACAATCAAAGCATGATTCATATCTGCTGGAAATTCCCCATGAGCAAAACAGCTCTCATACATTTGGATTAATGGTTCTGCTATGTTCTCTTTTAGAATTTTGTAAAACTCAGCACTGAAAACATCCAGTCCAGGTGATTTGGCTAGTGGTAAAGTCAAAGGATTTCAGAGATCGAAATAGGTTTTTCCAGGATCTGTTTGTGTAAATCATATGTTTGAGGCAAGATAAGATCTCCAAAGAATTGTTCTTGATCAAGCTCACCTCTAGCCTTACCGGCATATAATTGGCAATAAAAAGCAAGCATAGACTCTGTGATACCTTGAGTAGATGTATGCATTTTTCCTGTTCAATCTTTTGTGGAAAGCCTTTGATTTTCACTCAGCTTTGGGAAATCTGCATCTCTGATCTGTGCATTTTGCACAGTCAGGAGGAAATGCATTTCTGTCTTTATTTATCCAATGTTGCATTGCATTCAGAGTTTGTCTTGGTGTTTCCAGTTCAGGTTTTGGCTGCATTTTTCAATTTCTAGTCTGTGATCACTTATTCTATGTTGAGTGAGAGTCAGGGGTGGGTTGTTTTTTTTGTTTGTTTTTTGCATGTGTGACAGAAGTGAGATATTCTGCTAGCCTGTATTTTCTGTGTAGAGATCTGTAGCAGTCCAGCTTTTGAAAAAAAACAAAGCACCCCTTCATGTGGTTTATGAACCTGTTTGGATCTGATAGGCTTAGTATCCAATTCAAGGCAAACAGGTAAGTTAGTCACCCCCAGCAATCAATTTGTGTTGCAGAAATTGACCCAATTCAGTAACTAAAATAGAAAAAAAAGATTGAGTAAATATATTACGGGCATATACATTGCATAAAACCACTTTGGAGTGTTCAATAGAGCCTCTCAAGATAACATAGTGACACTTTTTCTCAATTATTTTTTTTTACAAAATGATAGGATATTGCTTGTGAATGAGAATTTCTGCTCCACATTGCCTACTAGAGTAAGAAGCATAGTGACACTGTCCCACCTAATCTTGCTTAAGAACATAAGAACATGCCACACTGGGTCAGACCAAGGGTCCATCAAGCCCAGCATCCTGTTTCCAACAGTTGCCAATCCAGGCCATAAGAACCTGGCAAGTACCCAAAAACTAAGTCTATTCCATGTTACTGTTGCTAATAATAGCGGTGGTAATTATATAAGACAACTTAATTAATAGCAGGTATTGGACTTCTCCTCCAAGAACTTATCCAATCCTTTTTTAAACACAGCTATACTAACTGCACTAACCACATCTTCTGGCAACAAATTCCAGAGTTTAATTGTGCATTGAGTGAAAAAGAACTTTCTCCGATTAGTTTTAAATGTGCCACATGCTAACTTCATGGAGTGCCCCCTAGTCTTTCTACTATCCGAAAGAGTAAAAAACTGATTCACATTTACCCGTTCTAGACCTCTCATGATTTTAAACACGTCTACCATATCTCCCCTCAGCCATCTCTTCTCCAAACTGAAAAGTCCTAACCTCTTTAGTCTTTCCACATAGGGGAACTGTTCCATTCCCCTTATCATTTTGGTTGCCCTTCTCTGTACCTTCTCCATCGCAATTATATCTTTTTTGAGATTCGGCGACCAGAATTGTACACAGTATTCAAGGTGTGGTCTCACCATGGAGCGATATAGAGGCATTATGACATTTTCCGTTTTATTCACCATTCCCTTTCTAATAATTCCCAACATTCTGCTTGCTTTTTTGACTGCGCAGCACACTGAACAGACAATTTCAATGTGTTATCCACTATGACGCCTAGATCTCTTTCTTGGGTAGTAGCACCTAATATGGAACCTAACATTGTGTAACTATAGCATGGGTTATTTTTCCCTATATGCATCACCTTGCACTTATCCACATTAAATTTCATCTGCCATTTTGATGCCCAATTTTCCAGCCTCACAAGGTCTTCCTGCAATTTATCACAATCTGCTTCTGATTTTACTACTCTGAACAATTTTGTATCATCTGCAAATTTGATTACCTCACTTGTATTTCTTTCCAGATCATTTATAAATATATTGAAAAGTAAGGGTCCCAATACAGATCCCTGAGGCACTCCACTGTCCACTCCCTTCCACTGAGAAAATTATCCATTTAATCCTACGCTCTCTTTCCTGTCTTTTAGCCAGTTTGTAATCCACAAAAGGGACATCGCCTCCTATCCCATGACTTTTTAGTTTTCTTAGAAGCCTCTCATGAGGTACTTTGTCAAATGCCTTCTGAAAATCCAAATACACTACACCTACTGGTTCACCTTTATCCATATGTTTATTAACCTCTTCAAAAAAAGGAAGCAGATTTGTTAGGCAAGACTTCCCATGAGTAAATCCATGCTGACTTTGTTCCATTAAACCATGTCTTTCTATATGTTCTGTGATTTTGATGTTTAGAACACTTTCCACTATTTTTCCTGGCACTGAAGTCACGTTAACCGGTCTGTAGTTTCCCGGATCGCCCCTGGAGCCCTTTTTAAATATGGGGGTTACATTAGCTATCCTCCAGTCTTCGGGTACAATGGATGATTTTAATGATAGGTTACAAATTTTTCTAATAGGTCTGAAATTTCATTTTTTAGTTCCTTCAGAACTCTGGGGTGTATACCATCCAGTCCAGGTGATTTACTACTCTTAGGTTTGTCAATCAGGTCTACCAAATCTTTTTTAGGTTCACCGTGATTTGATTCAGTCCATCTGAATCATCACCCATGAAAACCTTCTCCACTACGTGTACCTCCCCAACATCCTCTTCAGTAAACACCGAAGAAAAGAAATCATTTAATCTTTCCACGATGGCCTTATCTTCTCTAAATACCCCTTTAACCCCTCGATCATCTAACGGTCCAACTGACTCCCTCACAGGCTTTCTGCTTCAGATATATTTTAAAAGTTTTTACTGTGAGCCTCTACGGCCAACTTCTTTTCAAATTCTCTCTTAGTCTGTCTTATCAATGTCTTACATTTAACTTGCCCACGTTTATGCATTATCCTATTTTCTTCTGTTGGATCCTTCTTCCAATTTTTGAATGAAGATCTTTTAGCTAAAATAGTAGGTATGTGAATCGTTTTTTGACGATTTAAAAAAAATCGTCAGATATTTTTTAAATCATCAAAAATCGTTAGTCGCGATACAATAGAAATTCCCCGATTTATCGTGAAAAATCGGGGGAGGGGGGAGGGCGGGAAAACTGGCACACCAAAACAACCCCTAAACCCACCCCGACCCTTTAAAACGAATCCCTTACCCTCCCCCACCCTCCCGAACCCCCCCCCAAATGTTTTAAATTACCTGGTGGTCCAGTGGGGGGGGTCCCGGCGTGATCTCCCGCTCTCGGGCGATCGGCGCCATTTTGGCTGCCACTAATAAAAATGGCGCCGATGGCCCGAATTAAAAAAAAAACCCTCCCGACCCCCCCCCCCCCCCCCACCAAAACCTTTTAAAATTACCTGGTGGTCCAGTGGGGGCGCGGGGAGCGATCTCCCACTCTCGGGCCATCGGCTGCCACTAATAAAAATGGCGCCGATGGCCCTTTGCCCTTACCATGTGACAGAGTATCCGTGCCCTTGGCCGGGCCCCTGTCACATGGTAGGAGCACTGGATGGCCGGCGCCATGTTTAGGCCGTGAGCATGATGTCCTGACTTGCACCAAATGTGCCCTCATGACACCAAAAGGTCGCAAAGGCAGAATGGCGAAGATGAAACTCCTCTTCCGTGCTCAAACCCCAACTCCGTCCATTGCATCGATGTCGTCGGAACCGGCACAGTCCGCGCCAGCATCGACCACCGACCGCCATCGACACCCTCTACTCCCCCACAGGATGGAGGGGATCACAGGGAAAAACATTGCCATCGACACCGTAAGACTCAGACCATCGAGGGAGCGAAATCATCGACCTCGCCATCGTCTGAGCCGCCGTCGAAGAAGCCCCGTCCAGGAAAGGCACCGACCATTCCTGTGACCGGGTCACCGAGGCAACCCTCACCCGATTGGGGTTTGGGAGCTGTGATTCCGCCTGTAAAGCTGGTCCCTCCAGCTATGCCTCTGCTTCCCTCTTTTGTTCCGGAGCCGGGGCTGCTTGCTCCAGGTCTCTGAGAAGAACTGGACCGGCTGGTTCAGGAGGCCATCGACAAGGCGATGCAACATCTTCAGGTTCCTCCGGCACCGATTGTGGAACCTGTCATCGACCCGATTCCGGCAGTGCTGGCACCGCTGCAATTCAGAATGGAGGCACTCATGGCCGCATTTCCACTGATGGATCCCGGGTCTCCGATGGCTCTGATGCCCTCCCCGATGACAGCTTCATCGGGAGGAGAAACACCGTTCCGCATCCTTCCATCTGGTGTGTTGCCTCAGCCATCGGTGCTGATATGTTCGTCGGCACCACAGAGTCATCCATCGATGCCCTCGATGTCTGCACCGGTGCCTTCGATGTCCTCATCGGTGCCTCCGGCGATTCCTCTAATTTTTTTCGGAGCCTAGACCGGGACCCTCAGGTATCCAAACCCCTTCACTTCCTAAAGGGAAGTCTGCTGATCCTTATGACACTTGAAGTGATGATACTTCAACAGACATTGATGAATTACCTTCACCACCTTCTCCCACTGAGAGTAGAAAGTGTTCTCCTCCAGAGGACCTCTCATTCATAAATTTTGTGAAGGAAATGTCTGAGTTGGTTCCTTTTCAACTACAGACAGAACAGGATGATAGGCACCAGATGATGGAGTTACTCCACTTCCTGGATGCCCCCAAGGTGACCACCTCTATTCCCATTCATCAGGTCCTTCTTGATCTCCTCAAAAAGAACTGGGAAAATCCTGGATCAATTGCTCCAGTACACAGGCTGACACTCTTATTTAGTTCAGTCAGCCCCAGGCTTTCAAAAATCACATCTTGATCACCACTCAGTTGTGGTAGAGTCTGCACAAAAGAGGACAAAAAGGTCAAAACCTCACTCATCTACCCCTCCTGCTAAGGAACAAAAATTCCTAGACAACATTGGTCGACGAGTATTCCAAGGTGCCATGCTCATCTCCCGAATTGCTGCCTTTCAGCTTTATATGACCCAATATAACAGGTCATCTTTAAGCAGATACAGGACTTCTTTGATTCCTTACCTCAACAGTTCCAAGACCAGCTACAAACCCTTGTAAGCAAAGGATTTGAGGCAGGCAAGCATGAGATTCAAACATCTTATGACATTTTTTACACATCTACCAGAGTATCTGCAGCTGCTATCTCGGCAAGACGGTGGGCCTGGCTCAAGTCTTCTGACCTTCGCCCAGAAGTGCAAGAACGGTTGTCCAACCTACCGTGTATAGGAGATAATCTGTTTGGAGAACAGATCCAATGGATGGTGGCTGAATTAAAAGACCATCATGAGACCCTCAAACAGCTCTCTTCGATGCCTTCCGACTTCTCTTCAAAGCAGCCCTTCAGGAAGGACTCTAAGAAGTTGTTCTACCGTCCAAGGAAGGCCTACCCGCCACCAGCAATGTCCTGTGCTACAAGACCTTATCAAAAACCTCAGCCTCGCCAAGCCCAAAAACAAAAACCACAAGCAGCTCCCCAGCCAGGGCCTGCTTCAGGTTTTTGACTTCCGCTTGAAGAGCAGCAGCCAGATTCCTCTGTCACATATACCAGTGGGAGGTCGATTTTGCCACTTTCAAAACATGTGGCATTCAATTACATCCGACCAATGGGTATTGGCAATCATTGCTCAGGGTTACCATCTGAACTTTCTCGTCCTGCCACCAGACTCCTCACCTCTGCAGACGTGGAGAATGTCCAACCACTCCTGGATCAAGAGGTTTCCCTCCTTCTCCAGTCAAGAGCAATAGAACCCGTACCGCACTCGCAGCAAGGCCTAGGGTTCTACTCCCGGTACTTTCTCATCCCCAAAATATCAGGGGGTGTTCGTCCAATTCTGGACCTACGTGCTCTCACAAGTACCTCCAGCGGGGAAAGTTCAAGATGGTAACCTTGGGATCGCTTCTTCCTCTTTTACAAAGAGAAGACTGGCTCTGCTCTCTGGACCTCCAGGACACATACACCCACATTGTGATAACTCCAGCTCATCGCAAGTACCTGAGGTTTTTAGTAGGCCCCAAGCACTATCAATACCGAGTGCTTCCGTTCGGCCTAGCGTCTGCACCACAAATCTTTACCAAATGTCTTGTAGTTGTCGCAGCTTTCCTCAGAACCCATGGTGTTCACATTTACCCCTATCTGGACGACTGGTTAATCAGGGCTCCAACTCAGTAAACTGCTCAGTCGTCCCTCAATTTAACTCTACACACTCTAATTTCGCTAGGATTTCTCGTCAATTACGAAAAATCTTATTTAGTCCCATCTCAAACCTTGTCATTCATTGGGGCAGACTTGGACACCTTGCAGGCAAAAGCTTTTCTGCCTCAACAACAAGCACTAACTCTCGTGTCTCTCGCTCACCAGTTGCAGTCTCAGCATGCTGCAACAGCTCGCCATTTCATCATCCATCTGGGACACATGGCATCCTCAGTCCACGTCACACCAATGGCCCACTTGGCCATTAGAATCATGCACTGGACTCTCAGGTCGCAATGGATTCAAGCTATTCAGCCTCTGTCGGCCATTGTCCACATCACTGACTCATGCCGTCTGTCTCTCGCCTGGTGGAAAAATCAGAACAATCTCCTCCAGGGATTGCCCTTTCAAGTTCCAAATCCTCAAGTCATTCTCACCACCGATGCTTCCAACCTCGGGTGGGGAGCCCACGTGGCCGATCTGCAGACACAAGGATCTTGGTCTCCAGAGGAAGCCAAACACCAAATAAATTTCCTGGAGCTTCGAGCAATGCGATATGCTCTCGTGGCTTTTCAGGATCACCTATCAAATCAAGTCATCCTGATTCAGACGGACAACCAGGTGGCCATGTGGTACATCAACAAGCAGGAAGGCACAGGCTCCTTCCTTCCTTCCTTCTGTGTCAGGAAGCTGCGCAGATTTGGGCGGAAGCTCTCTCCCACTCAATGTACCTCAGGGCCACCTACTTGCCGGGAGTGGACAATGTGTTGGCAGACAAGCTGAGTCGCGTCTTCCAACCGCACGAGTGGTCTCTCAACCCCTCGGTAGCGAACTCCATCTTCCGACAATGGGGATATCCTCAGACAGACCTCTTTGCGTCCCCTCAGAACCACAAAATAGACAATTACTGCTCCCTCATTCGCAGCAAACACTCTCAGCCCAGAGATGCATTCTCCCTCTCATGGGCAACCGGTCTGCTTTATGCATTCCCTCCACTTCCTCTTCTTTCGAAGACTCTCATGAAGCTACGTCAGGACAAGGGAACCATGATCCTGACAGCACCTCACTGGCCACGCCAAGTGTGGTTTCCAATACTGCAGGATCTCTCCATTTGCAGGCACATTCCCTTGGGAAAGGACCCGCTTCTGATCACTCAAAACAACGGGTGCCTACGCCATCCCAATCTTCAGGCCTTGTCCCTAACGGCATGGATGTTGAAAGGTTAATCCTTCAACCACTTAACCTTTCCGATCCAGTTACCCGTGTCTTGATTACTTCACGGAAGCCTTCCACAAGAAAATCTTACTCCTATAAATGAAAAAGTTTCACATCATGGTGCGCTTCTCAGTCCCTTGATCCCTTTTCCTGTCCAATCCCAAAGTTCTTGGACTATCTCTGGCATCTGTCAGAGTCAGGTCTCAAGACATCTTCCATCAGAATGCATGTCAGTGCGGTAGCCGCCTTCCATAAAGGTGTCGGGGATGTCCCTATATCAGTACAACCCCTTGTAACATGCTTTTTGAAGGGCTTGCTCCACATCAAGCCACCTTTACGTCCTCCGGCCCCTTCTTGGGACCTTAACCCGGTTCTCGGTTGGCTCATGAAACCACCATTCGAGCCTCTTCACTCCTGTGACCTAAAATATCTCACATGGAAAGTGATTTTCCTTTTGGCTATCACTTCAGCTCGCAGGGATAGTGAGTTACCAGGCCCTAGTTACCTATCCGCCTTACACTAAACTCCTGCAGGACCGGGGCGGTACTCCACACTCACCCTAAGTTTTTGCCTAAGGTAGTTTCGGAGTTTCACATTAATCAATCCATCATACTACTTACCTTCTTTCCCTGGCCCCAGTCCAATCCAGGGGAACAGGCTCTGCATACCCTTGACTGTAAACGGGCTCTAGCATTTTATCTAGACCGTACAGTTGCCCACAGGAAGAGTACCCAGTTATTCGTCTCTTTCCACCCTAACAAATTAAGGCAATCTGTGGGTAAGCAGACTCTCTCCTCCTGGTTGGCAGACTGCATTTCTTTTTGCTGTCAGCAAGCAGGCATTCCTTTTCAAGACCGTGTTAAAGCACACTCTGTAAGGGCCATTGCAACTTCAGTAGAACACCTACGATCTGTACCGCTTCCTGACATTTGCAGGGCTGCCACCTGGAGTTCACGCCATACTTTCACAGCCCACTATTGCTTGGACAAAGCCGGAAGACAAGATTCCATCTTCGGCCAGTCTGTCCTGCGTAACTTATTTCCAACGTGACGTACCTACACCCTTCTGCCTGACCGGTGGGGTTCAGGATGCCCTCTTCCAAATTCCACCCCAGTTGTTGTGCCTGTTGCACGCCGTTGGGTACATTTGGTGCATGTTCGGACATCCTCAGCTCGGTACTCACCCATATGTGAGGACTACCATCCTGCTTGTCCTGTGAGAAAGCAAATGTTGCTTACCTGTAACAGGTGTTCTCACAGGACAGCAGGATGTTAGTCCTCACGAAACCCGCCTGCCGCCCACCGGTGTTGGGTTCGTAATGTTTTGTTATTTTATTTTTCGGCACTGCCTGTAGCTTTTAAATAAGACTGAAGGGGGACCCCTGCTGACTGCAGGGTTAGTGCCATGATGGGCATGCCCAGTAGGGGCCAGTCAAAGTTCTGGAAAGTTTGACAGAAGTTTTCCGGGATTGGGCTCCATCCTGATGATGTTACCCATATGTGAGGACTAACATCCTGCTGTCCTGTGAGAACACCTGTTACAGGTAAGCAACATTTGCTAAACTAATAACTGGAAAGGGAACCATAAGTAAATCTACAGCTCTAACACTAAACTTTCTAAAGGGAAACTGATAAAATGAGGAAAATAGAAATAAAACTGAAAGGTGCAGCTGCAAAGGTTAAAAGTGTTCAATAGGCATGGACATTGTTTAAAAATACAATCCTAGAGGCGCAGTCCATATGTATTCCACACATTAAGAAAGGTGGAAGGAAGGCAAAACGATTACCGGCATGGTTAAAAGGTGAGGTGAAAGAAGCTATTTTAGCCAAAAAAAATCCTTCAAAAATTGGAAAAAGGATCCATCTGAAGAAAATAGTATAAAACATAAGCATTGTCAAGGTAAGTGTAAAACATTGATAAGACAGGCAAAGAGAGAATTTGAACTGAAGTTGGCCGTAGAAGCAAAAACTCATAATAAAAACTTTTAAAAATATATCCGAAGCAAGAAACCTGTGAGGGAGTCGGTTGGACCGTTAGATGACGGAGGGGTTAAAGGGACTCTTAGGGAAGATAAGGCCATTGCAGAAAGACTAAATGAATTCTTTGCTTCTGTGTTTACTAATGAGGATGTTGGGGAGTGTTCAGTGCTGCTCCCCCAAGAGAAGGGGCTAGCACTTTATGATACTCCATAGGTGGAGTTAGTGACCTGATGTGGGTTGGCTCCCACAGAATGGCAATTGATAATATACCATTCTATAGTGTAAGGAATAACACTTAATGGAAATGGTGAATCCCTGGGCCGATGGCAGATGACAGCATCCTCAAGTGGAGATCCTAAGAGGGACCACCGGCTAGGCTGGAGTACTGAGACAAACACAGATAGTTCTTTTATTAGACTGGAAGCAGGACCACCAGAGGTGGCAGTAGTGAGCTGAAGTGCCCGGCAGGGCTGAAGTCCTTCAAATACAGGAATGGTTATCTCTGTGTTGCTGCGCTGTAGAGAGAGACTATAGATAATGAGTAGACAAGGTATGCTGGATATATATAACCAGTAGTAGATGATACACTCACAATTGTAGTTATAGATAATGTCCTCTATGCAACGGAGAGTATTCAGTATTCAGGAACAGGAGCCGCAGGCGAATACTGGTTCCTGTAGACAGTCTGAAATAAACTTAGATTAACTGTGCATGAGATGGCTTCTGGAATAGAAGAGGGTTTAGGAGCGTTAGGAACATAGGCCCTCATGGAGCGAGTACCGGTTCCTATCCGTAATCTGAAACCACTCACGATCTCCGTACCTGTAATAACGTCTTAGACAAAAGGGAGTCTTAGAGATTAGGAACATATGCCCTCGTGGAGCGAGTACCGGTTCCTACCTGAAATAGAACCATAGTGTTCAGGTCTGCGATCGTCTCCAGGCAATAGAGCTGTAATAGTAATCCAGAAATATAAGTATGTGATATCTTCTGAAAAAGAAGAGAGTTTGAAAAGAAGGGTTTTAGGAACATAGGCCCTCGTGGAGCGAGTACCGGTTCCAATCTGAAACCACTCACAATCTCCGTACCTGTGATAATGTCTTAGACTGAAGGGAGTCTTGGAGATTAGGAACATGGGCCCTCGTGGAGTGAGTACCGGTTCCTTTCTGAAATAGAACTCACAGTGTTCAGGTCTGCGATCGCTTCCAGGCAATAGGAGTCTTTCGAGTCTTCAGGGACGTAGGCCCTCGAGGAGCGAGTACTGGATGCCGTCCTGTAACTGAATTCAAGAAGAGAGAGAGCGGGGCCCCCGAGGAGCGGGTAGCCCTAGGTAAGTTTGTAGAGGCAGATCGAGGTTGCAAGTAGCGTGGACTGCCGAAGCAAGTCCTATTGGAGTTCCTTGCTAACTCATTTTAGTTAGCAAAGCCCTTTTAAATTGAAAATGGATGACGTCACTACAGAGGAACGCCCCCGAGGTTCACGCCCTTGCAGGTACAAGTCTGGAGCGCTTGCGTGCCTTTACATCATCAGGAACATGGCGGATCCGAAGCATCAAGCCAGCCTGGGGACTCCGGGGCAGAGAGGCGAAGAGAAGCCGCGGCAACATCTGTCCGTCAGACCCGAAGGGAGTAGCCTCAAAGGTAGAGAGGATGGAGCGAGGCCAGAAACAGGGAGATACCAGTTCCGGAGATGGTTTTCAAAGGTGATGAGTCAGACGAACTGAACCAAATCACTGTGAACCTAGAAGCTGTAGTAGGCCAGATTGACAAACTAAAGAGTAGCAAATCACCTGGACCGGATGATATACATCCTAGGGTACTGAAGGAACTCAAAAATGAAATTTCTGATCTGTTAGTTAAAATGTCTAACCTATCATTAAAATCATCTATTGTACCTGAAGACTGGAGAGTTGCCAATGTAACCACAATATTTAAAAAGGGCTCCAGGGGCGATCCTGGAAACTATAAACCAGTAAGCCTGACTTCAGTGCCAGGAAAAATAGTGGAAACTATTCTAAAGATCAAAATCATAGAACATATAGAATGACATGGTTTAATTTCATTTTTTTGAAGGGGTTAATAAACATATGGATAAAGATGATCCAGTAGATATAGTTATTTGGATTTTCAGAAGGCGTTTGACAAAGAATCTCATGAGAGGCTTCTAAGAAAACTAAAAAGTCATGGGATAGGAGGCGATGTCCTTTTGTGGATTGCAAACTGGCTAAAAGACAGGAAACAGAGTAGGATTAAATGGAAATTTTTCTCAGTGGAAGGGAGTGGGCAGTGGAGTGCCTCAGGGATCTGTATTGGGACCCTTACTTTTCAATATATTTATAAATGATCTGGAAAGAAATACGACAAGTGAGGTAATCAAATTTGCAGATGATACAAAATTGTTCAGAGTAGTTAAATCACAAGCATATTGTGAAATTGCAGGAAGACCTTCTGAGACTGGAAAATTGGGCATCCAAATGGCAGATGAAATTTAATGTGGATAAGTGCAAAATGATCATATAGAGAAAAATAACCCATACTATAGTTACAAAATGTTAGGTAACATATTAGAAGCTACCACCCAAGAAAGAGATCTAGGCGTCATAGTGGATAACACATTGAATTCATCAATTCAGTGTGCTGCGGCAGTCAAAAAAGCAAACAGTATGTGGGAATTATTAGAAAGGGAATGGTGAATAAAACGGAAAATGTCATAATGCCTCTGTATCACTCCATGGTGAGACCGCACCTTGAATACTGTGTACAATTCTGGTCGCCGCATCTCAAAAAAGATATAGTTGCGATGGAGAAGGTACAGAGAAGGGCGACCAAAATGATAAAGGGAATGGAACAACTCCCCTATGAGGAAAGACTAAAGAGGTTAGGACTTTTCAGCTTGGAGAAGAGACTGCTGAGGGGGGATATGATAGAGGTGTTTAAAATCATGAGAGGTCTAGAACAGGTTAATGTGAATCAGTTATTTACTCTGTCAGATAATTGAAAGACTAGGGGGCACTCCATGAAGTTAGTATGTGGCATATTTAAAACTAATCGGACAAAAATTATTTTTCACTCAATGCACAATTAAACTCTTGAATTTGTTGTCAGAAGATGTGGTTAGTGCAGTTAGTGTAGCTGTGTTTAAAAAAGGATTGGGTAAGTTCTTAGAGGAGAAGTCCATTACCTGCTATTAATTAAGCTGACTTAGAAAATTATTACTAGTAACAGTAGTAGCATGGAATAGACTTAGTTTTTGGGTACTTGCCAGGTTCTTATGGCCTGGATTGGCCACTGTTGGAAACAGGATGCAGGGCTTGATGGACCCTTGGCCTGACCCATTATGGCATGTTCTTATATTCTTATTGATTTTTAATGATTTATATTTTATTAGTAATGTTATTTATATTATTATAGTTTTAATGTTCATTGTATTTCATTTTGTTTTTTAGACTAGGAATGATTTTATCTGTATTATCATAACTTTTATGTTTATGTTTGTTGGTTTATTTATATTGACATTGTGAACCGTTATGATTGATATTAGAATATCGATATACAAAATAATATAAATAAATAAATGTTAAATACATTGCTCGTATCTTTTAAATATAAGTGAATGCTGTAGCATAGATTTATGCATATTTTACATCATACACTTATCAGGTCATTAAGAAGGGATGAATCAGTCCTAGTTTTCCACACCTGTTCCAAAGCTTTCTACTTTGTGAAACTTCCGGAATACTGGAACAGCTATTGAAAAGCAATGATTGCCACCTTCTGATCTGGAGCCAGCTGATCATTCTGCCTGAGCTCTCCCCACCATCAGGCTTCATACCTAGTAGTTTATTTCTGATCTAAAGGCCATGGCCCCTGCAGCATAGCTGTAGGAGTTCTCTATTTCTATAGGCTAGCTGCTCATTGCCCTAGTCATCACATTGTCTTTCTATTTCTGTTTGTAGATTACACTCAGCAGCACCGCTGCCTTTGATACTGAGGCTGTGAATCAGTACCAACTCACCATAGAAATAAAATGCTATGGCAATGCACTGGAAGGGAAACTCTTTGTTCAAGTGACGGATTCTGATGGGCCCCAGTGTGAGAAGAAGTTTGCAAGCATAGGTAAGGAATGAAGGGGGGGGGGGGGTGTAGCCTATACAGAGTCTTGAATTATTAGCTGTAGAAATTGGGATCACTTCATTTCAGGATTCTTTATTTCATTCTTTGTTTCTACTTGATGTGGTGCTCAATTGGCCTAATATTAATCCATACTTTTATCTGGTCCTTCCCCCCCACAGATTAACACCAACCTTACATTTGTTTGAGAGTACAATCTGATCGTGTTTGCTTACTAACAATCACAGATCAGATCTCACCAGGAATTCTCTTTCCATGGATGACTGTTTGCCTTTATTTCTGGTACACATGCTCATTCCAGTTTATAGCTTAAATTTACATTCTTAGGTTCATATTCAAGTTTCTTCCTTTTTCATTTGCCTGTTCAGTGTTCTTCAAGGTCAACAGTTTTGGGTAACTTTATTCCTTGTTAGACTCAGTTCCTTAAGCAACAGGGGCTTATTAGATGGTCAAGTATATCTGTGTGTATGCCCCTCCTCTCCACCCCCTACCTTTCAATTTCTAAGCAGATAAATTGAGCAGAGCCAAATGCTATATGAAGGTAGGCCCTTGGGGGGCTGGCGGATATCTGACTTTTGTACCTTACCAAGTCTGTGAGTTATTTGGGGTAGGGAGAGCCACCACTGACAATTTTCCCATAAAGAAATGCGTAGGGGGTGAAGTCAACTCATATCTATAAGAACCACTGCACTGATTCTAGATGAATGAGACTGGACATGAGACATAAGGAACTTTAGTTGAATGGAATGAAATTGTGATCGGTTCCTGGTTACTGACTGACTGGCAACGCAATGATATTTTCTTTCGTGTATATTTTGGCAATGATTTAATTTTGCTGAAATAACATTTGTGCAAAGCTAATCTTCCTGGGGGTAGCATCTGGCTTTTGTACTTTTGAAAAGTTGCAAGAGATTGGGGGGAGGGGGCGGGCGTTCACAAGAAGGGAAATTGAGACATTTTCCTATAAGAAATACATGGGAAACAACTTCAATACATTAAATCTGGAGAATTGCTGAGCCTATTCTCAGAAAATTTGAAATCTGGTCATTGAGTACAGTGGTCTTTAATTGGGATGACTGGAATGCTGGTATAATTACCGATGGCTTACATGAAAATGTGGCAGTTTAAATCACTATAATTTCTGTCATGCATCATTTATTAGGAAATATTCTTATCTCTTCTTATGCTTCAATTTGCAATTAGTGTTAGCCTAATTAGTTTTGACCAGTGAAAGTTCAGTGTAATTTGATTTTATGAACGTCATGGTTGCTGGGATCTGGGTAAACCACCCCAGGAGCGGGTGCAGGACTACAAGACAGGACACTAGACTAAACAAGGGCCAGTCTACTGCTTAGCCAATTCCCTCCCCTGCATGTTGAGCTCTTGGGTTCTGGGGGCCAGTAGGTCTTTGCAGCAGCAGTACATCATGGAGTCTGGACAGTTTGGAGAGACTGGAACAAGGCTGGAGCAGGGCTGGACAAGGCAAGGCTGGCACTGTGGACAGAGACAGGCTGGAGGAGGGTTAAACTGGATACTGGAGCAGGACACAGGACAAGGCCTGGGGCTGAGAACAGACAGAGACAGGGCAAGGATACTGGGCAAGAACTGGGGCTGGGGTAAGGCAAGGCAGAAGTAAGACAGGGATAGGATACTAGGCTGGGCAGGGCAAGAGAAGACCAAACAAAGAGAGAACCTGGACACGGAAGACAGGACAAGACCAGACATGGACTAGGCAATACAACAAAGAACATAACAGTCCAAAGGCAGTAAGGCTGAAGGCTACTAGGCTATAGGCCCAAAGGCCCTTAGGTACAGAGAGGTCTGGAAAGCCACAAGGCAGGATACAAAAGTAGAGCAGACCCAGAGGCCACAAGGCAAGGCCTACAGTAAGCCACAAGGCAATGAGTAAACAACAAGAAAGCCTGGAAGCCACAAGGCGCAAGGTACAAGATAAGAATAGCCAGACTAAAGAGCCAAGGGTGACTCCATGAAGAGGCAATGTGGTTCTGGCAAGGCTGGGTTACATAGAGCTGAGACTTGGACATGGGCAAGGCGAGAGCAGTGAAGAGGAACTTAGCAAGGCTGGTGGTCAGGCTTGCTGAAGGCCTCTGAAGGTGAAGAGGAGTCATAGCAGGCAGCACCAGGGTATGGAGAGGCTGCATGGCAGGCAAATCTGTGACACTGAAACTGAACAGAAGTATGAAAGCATATGTTGTTTTTCCAAATGATCTAAGTAAGTGCATTGCTAGATCAGATAAAAGGTCTGTCAACCAGCATCGTGTCTCCAATCCCAAAAAGTAGATCAAATTTCTTGTTGCTTACTCCCAGCGACAAGTAGTGGGGGTTCCTCGAATCATGTGGTTAATAACTGTTTATGGACTTTTCTTCCAGTAACTTGTCCAAACCCTTTTAAACTTAGCAAGGCTAGTTGTCTTGACCACATCTCTGGCAACAAAATTCTACAGCTTGATTGTGCATTGAGTGAAAAAAATACTTTCTCCAATTTGTTTAAAATCTGCTACCTGTTGCTTTCAAGGAGTGTCCCCTAGTCCTTGTACTATTTGAAAGGGTAAGTAACCATTCCCTATTTAACTTTTCCACCCCACTCTTGATTATTATAAACTTCTACCATATCGTATCTTAATTGCCTCCTCTTCAGGTTGAATAGCCCTAACCTGTGTAGCAGTTTTTCATAAGGGAGCTGTTCCACCCCCTTAACCTTTTTTGTTGCTCTCTGTACCTTTTCTAATTCCACTGCATCTTATTTGAGATGAAGTGACCAGAGCTGTACACAGTACCTAAAGTGAGGTTGCACCATAGATCTATACAGATCTAGCATTCTATTTTACTGTTTGATTGTTGCTGCACACTGAGCTGAGGATTTCAATCTGTCGACAATGACTCAAGATCCTTTTCTGGGTGGCTACACTATGTAATGAGGGTTATATTTCCCTATGTGCTGTTGTGAACCTGCACGTGAAGAGCGTGGGCAGGCCCCCTACCTTCCGTGGCCAGTCAGGCTGCTGACGCCATTCCTTCGTGGCAAGCCGTGCCGCGGCGTCCGGGCTCCCCCGCGGGTTAATATGAGTCAGAATATAATAGATGAGATAAGATCCCTTACTGGGAAAAAAGGCATAATCAAAGATTAAAGTAAACCATGGTATAATAATTAAATTAGAGAACTTAAAAAACAATTAAGACACAAAGAGAGAATATGACAGAAAAAACATCGAATGAAACACTAACTTCATATAGAGTTTTAGCCTCTAAATATCAAACATTGATAAATAAATAAATAAAAAGAATATTGCGCATCCAAAATTCTTGACATAAATAAATAAACTAACTAACTAAATAAGTTTCTGTACCCACCAGTACAGGAGAGACACACTGGGGTAGAGTTATACGAGATTGATGAAAAAGCTGCTATGTCATAAAAATCTCTCATGGTTTGCTATTGGTACTTTGAAAATCCACTCCCAATATATTTCTTTGCCTCAAGAACAAAGACTTGTGCATGTCTTTGCTTAACTAGTGGGCTTGAATATTATGGGCTAAGTGTGATAGTGTGAGCATCCAGCAGTTGCTGAATATTTGATGTGACCAGTGAGGTTCTTTTACCCATGGACTTTCAACCAGTTCTCAAAGGAAAAGTGTGAACATACTTTCCCTTTGAAGATTGTCTGGGGGAGGGGGGAAGTAAACACAGAGATTTGCACCTGCTGTTTCTGCAGGTGGTATTTCCACAGAAAAGAACACACCTAGTTTTGAAAAGGCGTATTGTTGCCTCCCTTGACCTAATCCCACCCTGTGGAAACTCCTCTGCACTATGAGAGTAAAAGTATGAATATTATGAAACAACATGTGTAGTTTTAGCTGTGGGGAGAGTGGGCAGATTTCAAAAAGTCCTTTCACCCAGGTAAATCGGTATTTACCCTGGCCAATGGCTTTTGAAAATTGCAATGCATGTAGGACCGGATTTTAATACCTACGCGCGGGCGTACACAAATGTACGCCCAATTTTATAATAAGCACGCGCAGCCACGTGCTTATTATAAAATCTGGGGTTGGCGCACACAAGGGGGTGCACAATAGTGCACCTTGCGCAGCCCTGCTGACTTTCCCTGTTCCCTCCAAGGCCGCCCCCCCCCCCCCAGCCCTACCTAAAAAAAACAAACCCTAACCTTTATTTTATAAGTTGCGCCTGACTCTGGGTAGGTGTAGGTTGCACGTGCCGGCCAATGGCCGGCCCACGTTCCCAGGCACAGCGGCAAATGGCCGCTGTGCCTGGAGGCTCCGGCCTCGGCCCCGGACCGCCCATGCCCCGCCCCTTTTTTCAAGCCCCGGGACTTACATGCGTCCCGGGCTTTATGCGCGCCGCCGGACTTTTTGAAAATAGGCCCGGTGCGCGTAACCCCCCCTACGCATGTAAATCCTTGAAAATCTGCCCCGTACATTTGGTTATTAGTAACATGGTAGATCATTTTAACATATTTTCAGTATTAACTGTTTGGTGTGCCATGTTGTTTCTTTCCTTTGCAGTAGGTGAAACTGTCAAGGTTCCTGAGGATGTGCCCCCTTCCAGCAGTATTTACAATGTGGTGCTGAGGCGGCCCCCCAAAACAACAGTAACAGTGAGTAAAAAAGAGTTAAGTGTACTGGAATCACTGGCTTTTATGATGCATGTCGCTGAATGCACGAGGCAAAAGCAACAAGGGGAACAGTTCTCTCAGCAATATGCATGAAGTAACTTTTTTTTGAAAAAAGAGACAACCCCAATTTACTATATATTGCCTATAAATAACTCCACAAGGGAGTCCAAGTAGCTGGGAAACTAATAACGCTCATCACATGCAAATGCATGTTGACTAGGGATGTGCAACGTTTTTTTTATGAATTAAAATATCGAACAATATTTCCTAATTTGTCATGTATCGGGGGTCCCCGAAAATGATAGGAAAACCCCATGAAATTTTGTGTGGTTTTCTTATCATTTTGGGGGGAGGGAGAAAGGGCACACAGAAAAAAACCCGAACCCTTCAGATCTAATTTACAATCCCCCCCCCCCCCCCAAAAAAAACTTGCCTAAAGTTCCTGGTGGTCCAGCAGGTGTCCTGGGAGCGATGTCCCCCTCTGGAGCCATCGGCTGCCACTAATCAAAATGGCGCCAATGGCCCTTTGCCCTTACCATGTGACAGGGGCTATCAGGGCCATTGGCCGGCCCCTGTCACATGGTAGGAGCAATGGATGGCCAGTGCCATTAATTGCGATATTAAGTAGGAGGAACAAAAACTGAAAAAGTAAAAAAAAAAAAAAAAATTTTTTTAAAGTGCTGGTGGTCAGGTTCGGGAAACAGATGCTCAGTTAACAAGCGTTCATTGCTGATAAATTCGGCATCCATTTTCTAAACCGGCAGACAGCTGATAGCTTGCGGGCTCCCGCTGTCAATGAAGCACTAGGGGTGCGTAATCGACCCTAGCGCCTCCTTGACAACATGACCCCTAATTTTAATATTGCATGACACCCCCAGGAGGGGTGCCTGGGGGAGCATTAGGAAAGCGGGCCCTGAACACTCAGCACCCGCTTTCAGCATGTCTTAATTGCATCAGCTCCAGGATGCTTGCTGACTATTAGAAGGAAGGGCAGGGAAAGAGTTATAGAATTCTTGACCCCATAAGAACAGAAGAACAGAAGAAAATGCCATACTGGGTCAGACCAAGGGTCCATCAAGCCCAGCATCCTGTTTCCAACAGTGGCCAATCCAGGCCAAAAGCACCTGGCAAGTACCCAAAAACAGTCTATTCCATGTTACCATTGCTAATGGCAGTGGCTATTCTCTAAGTGAACTTAATAGCAGGTAATGGACTTCTCCTCCAAGAACTTATCCAATCCTTTTTTAAACACAGCTATACTAACTGCACTAACTACATCCTCTGGCAACCAGAGTTTAATTGTGCGTTGAGTAAAAAAGAATTTTCTCTGATTAGTTTTAAATGTGCCCCATGCTAACTTCATGGAGTGCCCCCTAGTCTTTCTACTATCCGAAAGAGTAAATAACCGATTCACATCTACCCGTTCTAGACCTCTCATGATTTTAAACACCTCTATCATATCCCCTCTCAGTCGTCTCTTCTTCAAGCTGAAAAGTCCTAACCTCTTTAATCTTTCCTCAAAGGGGAGTTGTTCCATTCCCCTTATCATTTTGGTAGTCCTTCTCTGTACCTTCTCCATCGCAATTATATCTTTTTTGAGATGCGGCGACCAGAATTGTACACAGCATTCAAGGTGTGGTCTCACCATGGAGCGATACAGAGGCATTATGACATTTTCCGTTTTATTCACCATTCCCTTTCTAATAATTCCCAACATTCTGTTTGCTTTTTTGACTGCCGCAGCACACTGAACCGACGATTTCAATGTGTTATCCACTATGACACCTAGATCTCTTTCTTGGGTTGTAGCACCTAATATGGAACCCAACATTGTGTAATTACAGCAAGGGTTATTTTTCCCTATATGCATCACCTTGCACTTATCCACATTAAATTTCATCTGCCATTTGGATGCCCAATTTTCCAGTCTCACAAGGTCTTCCTGCAATTTATCACAATCTGCTTGTGATTTAACTACTCTGAACAATTTTGTGTCATCTGCAAATTTGATTATCTCACTCGTATTTCTTTCCAGATCATTTATAAATATATTGAAAAGTAAGGGTCCCAATACAGATCCCTGAGGCACTCCACTGCCCACTCCCTTCCACTCAGAAAATTGTCCATTTAGTCCTACTCTCTGTTTCCTGTCTTTTAGCCAGTTTGCAATCCATGAAAGGACATCGCCACCTATCCCATGACTTTTTACTTTTCCTAGAAGCCTCTCATGAGGAACTTTGTCAAACGCCTTCTGAAAATCCAAGTATCCCTCCTTTTTTTCTCCTGACTGAGCATGCCTACATGCTAAGGGAAAACCTTAAAAAAAGAATAGTTTAGAACTGCATGCCAAATTCAAAGAGCTCATCTTATGTCGCCATGATGTTCATGTGTTACAGAAGCTCCAGGTGTTTATGTGTACGTAGTTGCTCTGGGGGTGGGGGGGGGGGGGGGGGGGCTCAATGAGGAAGGTGTGTCATGGTGTGGATTGATAGGCTTGAAGGGTTGTGTGTATGATTGTTTGAGATGAGGGGTTATTTGGGGGGATTTATATGTGTGGATTGGGGATGCTCTGCACTTGGTCCCCCTTTCCTTCTCTCTTTCCTCTTCTCCCCCTATGTGTGTGGGGGTGATGGTGACGTAGATGAGGTGTGTGTGTGGAATGATAGTCGAGTGGGTGAGCGGATGTGTGGGTGTCAGGGAATGTGCAAGTGTGTTTATTGAATTGTATGACTGTGCTGGATGATTTTGTGTCTGTGCTGGGGCAGAGTGGGGAGATGGTAGCATAGGGGGTGGGGGTGTGGGAGGGTATGGTGTGGTGTGATTGGGAAGGTGGTGAAGGAGTGTGTGGGGGTAAGGATGGGGTGATAGAGGTGTGTGGGTGCTCTAGGCATGTGTACAGTAGTGGGGGGATGGGAAATTAGGAGGGGTTGGGGGCAGGAGAAGAGGTTTGTAGGTGGAGTGGGGGTGTCTGTGTGTTGACTTAGTTTATTAATTTAACAGTTTTATATACCGTTGTGCGGACAAAAGTCCATCTCGACGGTTCACAATTCATCACAATAAAACAGGAAAAATACAGTTATTATATTATAAATATCACTAAAACTATTAAAAACTATAAAATTACCATAGGCTAAAAGTAAAAGCAATTTAAGTAAAAGATTAAAACATGTTAAAGATCATTAAAAGACTCCTATCTTTGCTTTATTCATCTGCATAAGCTTGCTGGAACAGCCATGTTTTTAGTCCTTTCCGAAATTGTTTCTTATCTTGCTGTAACCTCAAGTCTAGTGGCATTTTATTCCAGTGTTTGGGACCCACAATTGATATAGCTCGCTCACGTACCTCGCACAAATGAGCTGATCTAATGGTCGGGATTGATAGTAGGCCTTTATTTGATGATCTTAGATTGTGTTTGGGTACATGTAGTCTTATTGCAGTATTTAACCAGTCTGTCATATCTCCATGTAAAATTTTGTGGATAAAACATAAGACCTTAAAAATAATCCTCTGTTCAATTGGGAGCCAGTGTAAATCCTTCAAAACTGGAGTAATATGGTCTCTCCTTCTCGTATCTGTCAATATCCGTGCTGCGGTATTCTGTAAAATCTGCATGGGTCTAAGTGCCACTTTCGGTAGGCCAAGCAATATTGCATTACAATAATCTAGTCCTGTAAATATCATTGTTTGTAATACCATTCTGTTGTTTTTTTTAATTCTTTATTTATCAATTTTTTACATATTACAATGCAAAAAATAGGTTTACATCAAACATCAGCAAACCTAAATTGCACTTAAACTGTTATAAAGAAACAGAAGGGTCTTAAAACACAGATGGAACAAAATATTATGACACTTATAACCATATTAGGAGAAAATCTGCAGCTTATTTCAATCTATTCACCTGGTTGGTTCTGTACTGTTGGCCTTTTCTTTACACTTTCTATGTAATTCCTCATTTGTTCTGGATCATAGTAGATATACCTTTCCCCTTCATGTAACATTAAACATTTACATGGATACCTAATATTGACCTGTGCTCCCATCTTTCTAGCTTCTTGACTCAATTCTACAAATTTTTCCTACGAATCTGTGTATCCTTTACAATATCTGGATATATCTAGAGCTTTTGCCCAAGATACATTTTATTACGATTCTTCAAAAATGTCCTCAGAACCAAGTCTAATAAAGTACCACGTTGCTCTATCTGTTCTTCTGAAGGACTTTCTAGATAAGCAGTCAGATCTAAATCCAAGTTAACTATAGGGTGATCTTTCTTTATTTCACTACCATTTTTCATCATTGGGGCAAAATAAATTTTTGACATTGGTAATTTATCAGGAGACAATAATAAAACATCCCTAAGATATTTTTTAAATTGCTCCTTCGGAGAAATTAACTTATCTTTAGGAAAGTTGAGAACTCTCAGATTTAAATATCTCATTTTATTCTCCATATTTTCTAATCTCCTTCTTAAAACAAATTCTGACTGGATCATTGTAGTCTGTACTTTTTGAACAGCAATTATCTTGTTTGTAAAATCTTCAAGTTGTTCTTCATGTTTATTTACCCTTGGTTCAATCGAAACTAACATCTCTTGTGAATTATTCATTGTACTGGCCAATAAAGAAATTGATTTTTCCAATGTTGTTATAGCTTGCCATATTGACTCCAATGTAATTATATAGGTTTATCTATTTTAGGTAAATTTATACCAGCAGTCACCGCCCCTACTTGACAGGTCTTGGAAATCAATTGTATTTCCCCCGTTGAGTCACCTCCCTCCTCCTTTTCTTTTAACTTATTTACCCTCTCGACAAACACAGTTTGGGGTAAAACACTTGTACTCTGCACAGTGACTCCCTCTGCCTCCAGAGTCCCCTTGGTGCATTGCCCTGGGCCCTGGAGGAGTTCCTGTATATTTCCAAGCTTTGGAGGTGGGGGGATAACCGGTGCACCTGGGGACAAAGATGTTTGAATGTCCAGGAGGGATAGGTTTTGTTCCTTACCTATTCCCTCAGCGGACAACTCTCCCGGTGTCGAAGCTGCAGCAGGAGTGAAAAACCCTTCAATTCTTACTTGGGAGGGGGTGTGTGAGGCAGAGGCAGCAGACTCAAGCCTCACATGTCCCTTCCGTTTTGTATGAGGCATAATATAATACTTGTCATATAATGAAAGTTTACCACCTTTAACCTCCTTCCTACACTTTATCAAGACCTTTCTGAGAGGTGAAAGAATTGGAACAGATATAGATATACGACCAAGTCCCAATCAAAGTCTTAAGTAAAGTCAAAGCTAAGTCGCGAGCGCCCAAGGGGCACACGCGGCTTAGGTGACACACCGGCGGACGCGATGCACCACTGCCTTATCAGCCTTAAAAGGTGACACCAGACTGATGTCACTCGGGAGGGCGGGGCTTCGGGATCACCGTCGGGCCAGGCCCAACGGAGCCTTACCCCCGGAGCACCAAGCAGGTCTTTCTCCTTGTAAGTAATCCTAAAAGTTCTTTCTCCCAAAGAAGCCAAATACCAGCACCAGCTTTAAACTTCCACCAGGCTGACGTCACTCGGGAGGGCAGGGCTTCGGGATCGCCGTCGGGGCCAGGCCCAACAGAGCACCGAGCAGATCTTTCTCTCTCCTTGTAAGTAATCCAAAAAGTTCTTTCTTCCCTGTAATACCATTCTAAAATTTTCTTGGGACAATAATAGTTTAAGGCGTCTCAGCATCATTAGTTTACAATAACTTTCTCTCACTTTCTTCGAGATATGTTTTTGACAATTCAGTATCAACATAGAAGCCTAGATTTCTTGTTACATTTTCTATTTTCATACTATTGTTATTGTTGCTTAGACTTAACTTTGGTTCATCATATATTATTTTCCTATCTAAAATAATAAAAACAGTTTTATCCAGATTTAAAATTAATTTTAGTTGTGTCAGTACTTGTCTAATAATTTCTAAATACATTTTAATCAACTTAACAGTTGCTTCAACATCCTTCTCAATCGGAAACAGAATCTGAATATTATCAGCATACACAAAATAAGTTAAATCAAGACCTGTCAGTAAATGGCACAATGGAAGCAAATATACATTAAACAATGTGGCCGACAGCGCCAAGCCTTGTGGAACCCCTGTCGTTAACTGGAAAGTTTCTGAAATATTATTTTTTATTTTAATTGCAAAAGATCTGTTTTCTAAAAAGGAACTAAACCATTTTAATGTTACATCGGTCAGGCCAATTTCTTCAAGTCTCGTTAATATCTTATGATCGACCGTGTCGAAGGCCGCCGACAGGTCTAAAAGGATGCGTATGTATCTCTTCCCACAATCAAACCCTCTCAGGACAGTATCATTTAAAGACAGCAAAAGAGACTCAGTGCTATGATTTTTCCAAAACCATGTTGCGCAGGGAAAAGTGTATTATTAAATTCAAGATGTTCTATTAGTTGTTTGTTTACCACTTTTTCGATTAGTTTAGCTACAAATGGCAAAATTGAAATTGGTCTGTAGTTCTTAAAATTTGTGACATCAAGGTCACGTTGTTTAAGAATCGGTCTCACTATGGCCTTTTTTAGAATCTCGTGCATACTCCCTTCATTTAATGAATGATTTACTAATATTGTTAAGATGGGAGCTATTTCGTTTAGGCATTGTTTTAATGTAAGTGTATTAATTACATCAATAGGGTGATTTGCCGGGTTTAACTTCCTTACCAAATTCTCAATTTCATCTATTGTTGTATTATTAAAATTGGCCCAGGCAAGCATGTCTTTTTTAGGCATGACAATTGTTTGGTTATTATTTTCATCTAATGTTTCTAAGAGAGTTTCTATTTTCTTTTTAAAAAATAGGGCTAAATCGTTGCAATTTATCTCAGATACTGCTTTTACTGGCATTAGTAACGTGGGATCTGTTTAATGTTTGGGTACTTGCCAGGTACTTGTAGCCTGGATTGGCCACTGTTGGAAACAGGATGCTGGGCTTGATGGACCCTTGGTCTGACCCAATATGGCAACTTCTTATGATGTTATGTTTTTGTGAGGGGGCTGATTGGAGGAAGTAAGGGTGGTATATGAGGGGGTGGTGGAGTTTATGGGACATGATGAGTACAATGTGTGTGGTTGGGGTTGGAATGTGTGTATGCGTGCACACTGTCCTCCTTACACTCTCCTTCCTCTCCTCTCTCTTTTCTCCCTTTCCTCCCCTCTCCCCTCTTTTCTCCCTTTTTCTTTTCCTCTGCTATCTCCCTATTCTCCCTTCCCTTGCACTCTGCACTTCATCCCTCCCCCACAATCTCCCTTTCCCTCCCCTTCCCAGCACTCTACATTTTCTATCTTTCTTCTCCTCCATGTGTATGAGCTTGGGAGGGCTATGGTGGGGTTTGGATGTCTGTGTATGTTGGTGGATAGAGGGGTGGCAATAGATGTGTGGTGTATTTGGGGGTTGAGGTTGGGGAGATTTTTTTCAACCCCTAGACCTTTTTCTTCTCCCTCCCTCCTACATTTTCCCCCAGGATTGATCCCCAATCATCTCCCTCTTCTTCCTCCTCCCCCCAAACCTGCCATCCCATGATCCTCTGTCCTCTATCTCCCACTCCCTTTTGTCTGATAAGAACATAAGATTTGCTATAATGGATCAGACCAAAGGTCCATCAAGCCCAATATCCTGTTTACAATCTGGGTCACAAGTACCTGGCAGGAACCCAAAAGATTGATAGATTCCATGCTGCTTATCTCAGGAATAAGCAGTGCATGCCCCAAGTCCACCTTATTAATGGTTTATGGACTTTTCTTCCAGAAATTTGTCCAAACCTTATTTTAAACTGAGCTAACAGGAGCATCTTTTACCACATCCTCCAGCAATAAATTCCATAGTTTATGCATTGAGTAAAAACTTATATAGAGACCCTTAGGTCTCCGCGAGATGTGGAATGGTGAGCTCCTAGTTGAATGAGTGGGGGAATAGTTTAGGTAGCGACCAGGACTGGTGCAAGAGTATTTGGCACCTTAGGTGAACCATGGGTCATGCATCCCCTTTCCCAATGTGCCTCCAGCTCAGCACTTCCTCTTACCAGAGGCAGTGGTTCCAGCATGACTCTCTAGATTAGTATTAGAAAGCCTCCCCTTGATAAAACCAGTTTGATCCAGTGCTACCACCTCCGCTGCTACTGTGTTCACCTGCTGGGCCAATACTGCAGCTAGGAGTTTAATTTCTTGATTAAGGAGGGAGATAGGCCTATAGGGTAAGGTAAGGGTGGCATCCTTTCCTAATTTTAGGAAGCAAAATTATTGTAGAAGATTATTTCCTCTTTCAAACTCCCACCCCTCCCCCCCACAAATGCCAAAATTCACCGGTGGTCCACCGGGGGTCCCGGGAGCGATCTCCTGCTCTCGGGCTGTAGGCTGCCAGTAATCAAAATGGCACCGATGGCCCTTTGCCCTTACCATGTGACAGGCTATCGGTGCCATTGGCCGGCCTCTGTCACATGGTAGGAGCAATGTTCGGCCCTCCATGTGACAGAGGCCGGCCAATGGCACCGATAGCCTGTCACATGGTAAGGACAAAGGGCCGTCGGCGCCATTTTGCTCACTGGCATCAGACGGCCCAAGAGAGGGAATCGCACCCGGGACCCCCGCTGGACCACCAGTGAAGTTTGGGTGGGGGGTTTGCAATGAATTAAATTTGAAGGGTTGGGGTAGGTTTATTTATTTATTTATTTATTTAGCACTTTTATATACCGATTTTCCAGTAACAGAATTACTAATCAAGTCGGTTTACATTCTAAACATTAACCATGACAAGATGATGTCTTACAATAAACAGGTAGAATGAACTTGGATACAAATAAATTTGTTTGGGATTTTTTTATTTTTTTACAACCCCCCATCTGCCCCCCTGGGCTTTGGCCCCCCTCCCCCCCCCCAAGGACTTTCAGTAAGTTTTTTGGGGGGGTCGGAAGGGTGGGTGGGTTGCAATAAATTAAATTGGGTGGGTTGGGGTTTTTTTTTTTTTTACAACCCCACATCTGCCCCCTGGGTTTTGCCCCCCCCCCCCAGGGACTTTCAGTAAGTTTTTTGGGGGGGTCGGGAGGGTGGGTTGCAATAAATTAAATTGGGTGGGTTGGGGTTTTTTTTTTTTGTTGTTTTTTTTTTACAACCCCCCATTTGCCCCCTGGGTTTTGGGCCCCCCCCAGGGACTTTCGGTAAGTCTTGTGGGGTCGGGATGGGGGGGTTGCAATGAATTAAATTTGAAGGGTTGGGGTGGGTTTGGGTTTTCTTTTTTTTTTTTTTTTTTTACAACCCCCGTCTGCCCCCCTGGGTTTTGGGCTTCGTTTCGGGGGGGGGCAGACTAAATAAAGTCGCCCCGAATCACAGGAAAATGAAATTTCCTGCGGCGGGCCGATAATGAAGGCCAAACCAAAAGGTTCGGCTGAAAATTGAATCTGATTGGTGAATGGAAGAGGAGGTGGGTTTAGCCTTGTCCTCATTCACCAATCATGGAAAACAAATAAGACATCCCCTGAAAATAAGTCCTAGCCGTTTTTTCAGAGCTAAAAAAGAATATAAGACCTGTCTTATTATCGGAGAAACACAGTATCACAGGAGGGAGGGATCCCCCAGCATAGATCCACTCCTCCCTAATCGATCACATGTGTCTAAATAAAACATTACTGCTGCACTCGGGTAGGCCATCACACATACAATACCATGCACACTGAAACACACATCATCCACACACAATTGTTATCCCCCATCACAATATGAAACCCAAATTCTCAAACCCCTCCCCAAGAAGGGCACCCCCGGTACACCAGCAAAGAAGTGGACACTCCCTCGCTGGCAAGAAGCACCCATACTCAACAGCGGTCTACCGGAACGGAGGGGTCCCCCAGCAACCAGCCTAGCAACATGCTAGGTGCAAAGCAAAAATCCAAGTTTCACAAGTGGTGGTGAGAGCTAAGTCAAAAGAAATAAAAAAGAATGCCACACCTGGTTGAAGATGTACCTGCTAAAAGTAAACAAAACCAAAGGAGAGGGAAAGAAAATATCCCTAATCCTAGAGAAAAGAAAAAAACTGGTGCCGGGTACAATTTAAAAAGCCAGAACTATCATAAAACAAAATAAAAGAGCACAGTCCAATGCTTCCAAGTCCAAAAAAAAAAAAAAGGCCTCATCAAAAAAAAAAAAAAAGTGAAATTTGCCAGACATAGCCAAATAGAACAGATTAGCGAGGAGGTGCAGCAAAATCAAATTCCACTCCAGTTCAGAAACATCCTGGAGATGAGCAAAACTCACCCAGGTAGAACAACATCTCTGAGGGTCCCCAGTGAGAGATAGAAAGATATTGAACAACATATGAGGACCAAACAACCCTGATCTGGCGCAATCTGGGAACAAAACAGAGGCCTGCTGAGGCCTTCAATAAGAAAAATTATGTGACAGACTTAGAATAAAAAATTCAGCATCACGCCGGAAGCTGATCCATGAACTCCTTTGCCTCCTGAGCCGAAGAAAGCAGCTTGGACACTCCATTGAGAAAAACCCTTAACCTCGCAGGGTAAGGAGGGAAAACTTAATCCCTCGTTGATATAACTGCAAATAGTACAGAGTGAACTCTCTACGTGTTGCTTGAACTTTACTGGAAAAATCCGGGAAAAGCAATAATTTTGCATCATAGATTACCAGATCTTTTTTGCCACGGTAAGCTTGCAAAATCCATGGTTTGTCTGTACAATTTAAATAATGGACAATCACCTGATGAGGCCGCTTCTGATCTGGACTTCCAGCTCCCAGACGGTGCACTCATTCAATAAGAATTGGTCAGGTAGTCACGTCAAGCTGCAGCTACTCCGGTATTAGTTTTTCACATAGTCGTGTCAATTCCTCCCCGTGCACAGCTTCTGGGATGCTGACTATCCGCAAGTTATTCCTTCTACTACGGTTTTCCAGGTCCTCGAGTTTATCCTCGATGGACTTGTCACCTCCCTAGCGGATTCTAAGACCATCACACGCGCCTCGTGCTCACCTAATTTATGCTGCACCCCTGACAGTGCTGACGTGTAAGCCCCCACTTTGTCCAGAATCTCGTCCACAGAGGATTGTATGCTCTGTAGTTGGTCCACAAGGGCGGCGGAAACGGCCTGGGTAAGATCTTTAATTACCGCCTCAGAAAGGCCCTCTGTATTCAGGCCTTCCGCCATTATTTTTTCTTCTCAGACTGACTTCTCCAAACCAATGCGCTTGGGGCGACCCGGCATCTCCTCCCAGCAAGGTTAAAGGCTTTAGTTCGACTCTGCTCTCCCTTAAAACTTAGATGTGATAGGTGATGGTGATTAAATAGCAGATTAAACGAGGGAACCCTGCCGGCTCCTAGGAAGTGAAGGAGAGAGGAGCATGCACTGAGGCAGACAGCATGGACACGCCCTCTGAGAGACCTCAAATCTATACTCCAAGAGAATAGATAAACCTGGATGTAACTTGATATCACCTTGTATGTGCAACTTAATTATTTTGCATGAAATCATAGTAAACTTTTAATTTGAACACTCCACCAGTTAGTCCAGTCTGTTCTTTGAGTTACCTGCCCTGAAAAGCTATAGTAACAAACAGGGATGGGATTCCATCTACACCTTGAGACTTGAAGAACATCCTTCCTCCCAGAGATCATGGACTTACATCCTGGGACAAAAGGACTAGTGACTGCAACAATGGGATTCAGCCCCAGGGGTTTTTACGATTCCAGCAGAATTCAGCAGATACCCTGAATTGGGGTTACAAAAATATTTTCTCCTATTTTTCTTAATTATATGACCTTGAAACTTCATTGCATGTCCCCTAGTCTTTGTACTTTATGAAAGAGTAAACAACCAATCCACATTCACTCATTCCACTTCACTCATTATTTTATAGACCTCTATCATATCTTCTTTCAGCCATCTCTTCCCCAAGCTGAAGAGACCTAATTTCTTTAACCTTTCCTCATAGGTGACTTAGTCCATCCCCTTTTATCATTTTGGTCACACTTCTCTGTACCTTTTCTAATTCTGCTGTATCTTTTTTGAGATGCAATGACCGGAATTGTACACAAGGTGTGGTCTCACCAAGGAGTGATAGAGGGGGATTATGATGTTCTCTGTTATTCTTCGTTCCTTTCCTAATAATTCCTAGCATTCTATTTGCTTTCTTGGCCACTGCCAAGCAGAGAAATTCAACATATTATCCACAATGATGCCTAGCTCCTTTTCCTAGATGGGGACTCCAAATGTGGAACCTTGATTTTGTGTAGCTATAATTTTGGGTTGCCCTAAGTCCATCACTTTTCACTTGTCCACATAAAATGTCATCTGCCATTTGGATGCCCGTCTCTCAATCTCTCTCTGTTTGTTAAATTCCCAGTCTCCTGCTCCCCCAGTTCCCTCCCTCACTCACGTTTGCCCCACCCCAAGGGCCTTCATCCAGCCCACTTACATCTTGGCCACCATATATGTTGCAGCCTCCGCTCCCTCCCCAGTCAATCATTATGAGGTTCCTACTTCCTTCTCTTCCTAGCTGACCGAGTGATTTTTCTTTCTTTCACCCTCCCCATGGGTCAAAGTATTTGTGTTCCACAGTGTATGTATTTTGCCCATAATGAGTGGAGTTGTTCCTGGGTTAAGGCAGGGAATGCAACAATGTGTTTGCAGTTTTGCATTTTCAAAAATTACACCTGCTTGAAAGAAAAGAGTACCTGAAGAAAAAGGAGATGCAAATCTCTGCATGTACTTTTTCTCTCGGCTATTTTTAAAGGGAGAAATGGTGCAAAGTCTACAGGGAAAAAGTACCCACAGACCTTGCACCAACCCACTTAAGTTTAGTCATAAGAAGTGCCATGCTGGCTCAGGCCAATGGCCCATTGAATCCGGGATCCTGTCTCCAGCAATCCAGATCACTACAAAGTGCCTGGAAGATCTTATTAAGAAAGTCCATTTCTTGTTGCTTATTCCCAGAAATACAAGTGATGGAGATTCCTGAAGTCTACCTGCCTAATACTTTTTTTTTTATGGATTTGTCCTCCAGAAACGCGTTCAGCTCTTTGAGGAACTGCCAGGTTCTGGTGACCTGGACTGGCCACGGTCAGGATACTGGGCTTGATGGACCCTTGGTCTGACCCAGTAAGGCATTTTTTTAAGTTCTCATGTTTTAATCTTTGCTTTACTATAAACTTTGACCATATCTCTTGGCAACACATTACACAGCTTAATTGTGCATTGACTGATGGGGGTGTACATGGGAAAAATGTAATTCATTTTATTTCAGATTATATTTTTCCATTCTTTTACTTCATTTTGTTTGATTTCATTATGTGCATAAAGGACCTGATTTTCACAAGATTTATGCACATAAAAGGGATTACACACATAAAAGTATGTGTGTAACTCACATGCAATTTTTTTAGCTACACTGGAAAGAGGCTTTCCGGGGGAGGTGGGGGTGGTCTCAGGGTGGGAAATTTTTTAGGTGCATACTTTGAATTTTCAGAAGAATATGCAAAAATATACTTGTGAACATTTACACCTGCTTTGATGATGGCATAAGTCTGTACACATGAGCCTGACAGAGTTCCCCAAACAATTCTAATTTTCAAAGTGTACTTGTGTCTCCAGGAGGTAGGGAGGAATTACTTAAATGATGCAAAAAATGATCTACTTTAAGGTAACATTTTCAGCGAGTATAGCTGCTTACCATGTCTGATAATTCTCATCACATGAAAGGAAGAGTTTCTTTTTGGAGAGAGCACACATCTTTCCCATCTCCTATTCCTTCACCCCCAGAGGGTCCCTGGCCTCAAAAGTGTGCTGTTATTCATTGTGTATTTGACATTTTACTGTAAACCGATGTGATGTTTCTTACGAACGCTGGTATATAAAAACGAATAAATTAAATAAATAAATAAATAAATGATGTGCTAAAGTATGTGGATTACTTTCTACTTGCAGACTTTAGCCCTACATGGACTGTTATAAAATTACCCTCAAAATATGTTTTCTGCATATGCACATAAAATTGGTTTTGTGCACATAAAATGATTGAACAAAACCAAATAAATGCCAGTCCTATTTTGAATGAAAAAATACTTTCTTACAGGGATAATCTTTGCAAATGGGTTAATTTTCTGCCTACCTTGACAGGAATAAACCTCACATGTTAGCTAGGGTATGTTGAGTCTGATCTCAGTTTCTCAAATTCACTAATGGCCTTATTAATTCTTGCACATTGCCAAAGAGATCTTTCTTCTGGAGTTCATAGGGTGTTATATACAAAAGCAACATCTCTAGATGTGCCTGGAAATTCTTTTTTAATCAAGCCGGTGGCACCCAATTCAATTAGGACTATTTCTGTATCTTGCTGCCACATTTTCTTGGTTTCTGATATGGTCCACAGAATAATTACTTGATTCTGACATGTTTGTCAGCAATGCTATTCTTGTTCATTTCTCTTTTACCACTATATCTAGTTTTCTTATGTCAGGCTTTTTATCTGTTGGAATAGGAATGCCCCAGGTGATTACAACTTCTTCATTCTCTACAATTCTCTTTGAGTCGTGATCCCCAGTGCTTTTCTGTTACAGTGATGTTATTATAATTCTACAATTTCCAGTGGTTGTGCCGTTCCACCTCACTATCCCTTTCTGTTTATAGGCCTTTTGATATCATTGCTTGATATCTAGTGATGAGGTATGTAACTGTTTCTAGATCTATTGTATGCAATCTGTATTTATCTGTTTATCCATTTTGTCTATGCTGGCTGTGAACCATCTTGTCTGCAATCCATTATACTGTGCTGCAGTTATCAATCTCTCATTCTGAGATTTAAGCTCATTTCTCCTTAGCCATTTCTGAGTCTGGTTTTGTTCCATGTGGGGTTTATGAAGCAATTTTCTGTATTTCCCACTATATTGATGCTTTTATGTATTTTTAAACATTTTGTCAGGGCACGGTGTGCCAGTAAGGGTAACTCCCAGGGCAGAAGCAGGCTGGACCCAAGAATAGGGCTGGTCAGGCCTCAGGTCTTCTGCCCAGACCGGCCACCTCCTCCTTGAATTGAGCCCTTAGGTTGACTTAACAGGTGGTACATATGAGACGGACAGGAGGGCACCCACTAGGACTGTACAGGGTGTATGCTAAGGCAAGAAAACAAGAAGATGCTCACAAACAGAGCACAGAGTGCACCACAAACACGACAAGAACAGAGACAAGACAAAGTGAATGGAAACCAGGACTAAAATAAGGCAGAACATGGGCCACAATACCCGGGCAACAGGGAACAGAATAGGAACAAACAAGACAGGTAAACAGACTAAATCAGAAGGCCACTATAACGGAGCCAAACACAAAACAAGAACTAGATTAAGGAAACAAACAAGAAGGCCACTCTACTGGGGCCAAATTCAGAGCAAGGCAAGTACTGAGAACCCAGAACAAATGTGGCCACAACATAGAGCAGGAGATTTCAAGCTGAGGCACTGGACCCTAGGGGTGGTTAAGCTTTTATGCTGAGTCAGTGCTGCAAGCATGGCCGCCAGCAGGACATCCAAGGCATATGCCTTAGAGATCTGAGCAGCCAGGACCATGGCCCACTTAGGGTCCCTTCTGGCGGTAAGACAGCACTGTAGTCTGTTCCTTACATTTTTTATATTTCCCCTGTAACCTCAATTCAGGGTAAGGGCTGAATCTTGCTGGGGGCCATAAAAATCCTGGGCTGAATCCCAATGTTACTTTCACCAGTCCTTTCATCCCGGCATGTAGGTTCTTGAATTCTTGGGGGAAGGATATCCTTCAAGGTCCAGGATACAGGTGAAATCCCTTCCTTGTGTGTTTCTATGGCTCTTTGGGAAAGGTACACTGACAGATCAGGCTGGACTCACTGGTTGGATGTTCAAATAAAAGTTTACTGTGATTTTATCTCTGGATTGCAATCTAAGATTTTTGAAGACTGGTATGATAAAGATTTACAATTGGTGTTCCACGCTATAGATGCGGAGAAGTCACTAATGTTTCAAAAGTTATGTGATAACTATTACTTTCAGCAGGGTCAGATCTTTGCCTACATGCAATTGAGACATTACTTACAATCATTAGATCTGTCAGCCCTACAGGGCGAGCAGCTCGAATTGGTTCTAGACATATATGATGTTGAAGACCCGGGTCATCATACTATTTCTTATTGTTATAAACCTTTGCAGTGAATATAAGCGGAGATTGGCTTTGGAAAGGTATTGAGTGGATGGGAGCAGGAACTGGGGGTAGAGATCACACTTCCTGACTTTTTGAAATGTTTCTTGAGAATCCGCACTCTCATTGCTAACATTGCATCATGGGAGACTCGATTTAAGTTTCTTCAAAGGGTTTATTGCTCTCAGAAGCAAGCCCACCAATTTAACACGGTAGAGTGTAGCTCATGTTTGAAATGTGGGTACGTTGGGGCACTCCTTCTGGCTGCTTACTATTATATATAAAAGAAATGGTCTATAATTCTTTTAAAGCACGGTGTTACTCGCTGGCGTTTTATTTCTCAAACACTGAATAAAGTAAATGTCAGGACCCACCGGGGACGCAATGCAAAGCCACTGGAGCATACAAGTTTTAAAATTATCTTATTAAGTTTACCTTACCAGTCTGTAACAGGGTGTCCTTTTTAGATCTCCAAACCGTGTAGCATAAACGAAGCTTAGACCGGAAACAGTGGATTAAATAGTGCTACTGGTGCAAAATCTTATGTCAGTCAAGGGCTCATGGGCATGACCTATACTAGTACTCAAATAGAGCGTGGTACAATAAATGCCCTAAGTTGCCAAGAAATGGAAAACTTTACTTTTACTTTCTTAACTTATAGGCACATGGACTACTTTTCTTATTATTGGAACCTCTGTTGGGATGCCCTAACTCTAATGCGTCATTAGTATCCTTTGAAGATACCTTCCTCTGAACCGTGCACTGCTGAGTGACTGTCATCTTTTGCCTTAGAACAGCTTTTAAACTAAATCAATCTCCTTTTTAAAGGTTAGCACTAGCAGTCTGGTTCCACCCTGGCTAAGGTGGAGCCCATCCTTTCAGAAAAGACTCCTTCCTCAAAAGATTCCCCAGTTCCTTATAAAACTGAATCCCTCTTCCTTGCACCGTCGTTTCATCCACACATTAAGACTCCGGAGCTCTGCCTGCCTCTGGTGACCTGCGCGTGGAACAGGGAGCATTTCAGAGAATGCTACCCTGAAGGTTCTGGATTTCTGCTTTCTACCTAAGAGCCTAAATTTGGCTTTCAGAAACTCCCTCCCACATTTTCCTATGTCTTTAGTGCCCTCATGTACCACAACAGCCGGCTCTTCCCCAGCATTATCTAAAATCCTATCTAGGTGACACATGAGGTCCGCCACCTTTGGACCAGGTAGGCATGTTACCCGGTGATTCTCACGCCCACCAGCCACCCACTGTCTACATTTCTAATAAATGAATCACCAGCTATTATGGCCAACCTAACCCCTTCCCCTCCTGGGCAGTAGCCCAGGGAGATGTATTCTTCTCCTCTCTTCAGCCTGAGAGCCCTGAGTACCCATACAGTGATTAGAGTCATATTGAAAAGGAGTCTCGCCCACTGTCTTACACTCCTCAATATGTGGCTGATACCCCCCCCCCCCCCCCATGACCCTTTAGGTACCTGTTTGCTCCAATATGTTTCTCTACCCCCCAGTCAAATGCAAGAGGTTGCATGCAGCAATCTGATTGCCCCAGTCTATCCCTGATATTCTCAGTGTTCCCCTATGTCACCCTGGCTGTCCCTGTTCCCATGATGAAAGGGCAAGGCTTTCCCAGTGTCCCCCAGTAGGTCCCAGTCTCCATTAGGGGAGGCCTCCCTCCTTCTCACTGGGCAATTCCTGCTTCCACTCATCAGGAGAAGGTCGCCTGGCATACATAAAGTCACTAATCAAATGTCTTTCTCATGGCTGTGTGCATAACCGAGCTGTAGCAAATGAACGCGCATAAGTGCATGCATCTCAGCGTGTAGGATTTTTTAAAAATACGTCATCATGCACACATGTATTGTCACGCCTAGGCCACAGCCCTAACATGCCCCTTTTTTACATAAGTTCTGTAGCTCGTGCACACGTGTATACGCATGTAATTTTCAAGTTTTAATATAAGAGTTGCTCACTCTTGACCCATATTCTCATGTATATGGGCCTTTTAATACAAGCAAATTTTAAAATTTACACCTATATGTGTTTCAAAATGCTCATGGAAAGTGGGGAATGTGGAGAATTGGTTTGGAATTCCTGGTCTTACTGTCATGCATGGCTTTGAATTTCTTTATCTGCTGTTTCCTATAGTACGAAATCACCCAGCCTTCTCCAACAACCTTCACCATAAACAAACAAGGGCAGGTGCTGGTTCCAACAGAAGGCTTCAACTACCAGAGTGGCAAAATTGTGAGTATTATGTCTTACTCTTCCATTCTAATTTGTAAGCAAACGTTCTAAGACATCCTATGCCCTCTTCTTAGAAACGGATCTTCCAGAGTGGTTTATTCTGGCTTTTGTTATGACATTAATTTGATACAGGTGTATACAGTAGCCATTTGATACATGAGTATACAGTAGCCAGTGGTCTCTTACCTGCATAGCTATAGTTATCAGCCTCTTAGTTGTTCAGATATTAGAAATTAGGCTGCAGCAGTTTAGTTCGACTTAATCATCCCTGATTTTTTTTCCCCCTTTAGTTTTTCATGTTAGTGTTCCAGAGTTTCTGTTCTGGAGACCCTCCTGATCATGGGCCTTAGGATTATCCTATAGGTGATGTGATAAAATCAGGAGAAAGGTCAAACTCAGACCCTGCCCAGAAGCTAGAGCTTTCCAGTCATAAATCAAGGCAGAAATTTTAGCATGTTCTATAATAGGGACTTGGCAACAATATAGCCAGCCACTACCAGCCTTTGAAGCCTCCTTTCATTGAGACAATTAGTTCTCCACTGTCTTTATCTTCAAGAAAAGGCCATAAATCCCCTTTTTCATTTCATCGCCACATTAGTGTGCCTTGAAGAGGCACTTCCTTAAAAACTCTGCAAATTCAGTCTTTGGCCTCTCTAAGAGGCCTATTTACTAAAGTATGTTGAACATTTATTTATTTATTTATTTTTATTTATTTGCTTTTATATACCGACATTCATTGGCGTACATCACATCGGTTCACATCACAACAGTTGGAATAGTAAGACTAGAGGTCGTACTATTTTACATTTTAACATTAACTGAGATTGATACTAAAAAACAAAAATCATTTAACAAAAACTGTGTCTGGTACAACAAAATACAATACAACGAAATACAGAGTAACGTTAATGTTGATTGCGAGCTTTAAAACGAGTGGTAAGGGTGTCAGGAATAGAATTTGACAGGGATAATAATGGGAGTTAAAGGAGAGATGAAGGGATGGGGAGTCTCAAAATTGGAAGCCAAATGTACTATAATTGCAAAGGAGGGACTGGGAGGAAAAGTCTGCGTTGCATTGGGGAGGGAGGGGGGAGGATTAGGATGTGTGAAGGTAGGCATTGAGAAATAGCCATGTTTTCAATTTCTTTTTGAATGAGTGAATGGAGAGTTCCAGTCCGAGTTGGGAGGGGAGCTTGTTCCAGAGGGTGGGGCCAGCTACAGAGAAGGTGCATTGTCTGGTGGAAGTGAAGTGTGCTTGTTTAGTGTGGGGAATGGTGAGTAGGCCCGTGTTTTGAGATCGCAGGTCTTTCTGGCTGAGGTGTGGTTGGGGAGGGTTGTCAGTCCACTTAATTTTTTGTTTGTTGATGGTTTTGTGAAGTATGGTGAGAATTTTGTATTGTGATCTGTGAGATATGGGGAGCCAGTGGAGTTCTTTTAGTATGGGGGTGATGTGTGAGGAACGGTTGCTGTTTGTGAGGGATCTGGCTGCTGTGTTTTGAAGCAGCTGGAGGGGTTTTAAGGTGGAGGCAGGTAGTCCAAGGAGGAGGGAGTTACAGTAGTCCAACTTGGATAGTATGAGGGATTGTAGCACGGTGCGGTAATCATAATGGAAAAGAAGTGGTTTGAGCTTTTTGAGGACTTGTAGTTTGTAGAAGCCTTCTTTGATTGTCATGCTGACATGTTTTTTCATATTGAGATCTGAGTCCAGGGTAATGCCGAGATCTCTGACCTCATTGGTGAGGGAGGTATTAGGTAGGGGAGAGTAGAGGTCTTTGTTGGTTTTGGTGGAGGGTTTGTTTGATATGTGTAGTATTTCAATTTTTTTGTGGTTGAGGGTGAGGGATATCTGCGAGAGGATATTCTTTATTTGGGTGGCGAGAGTGTCCCAGAGAGCAATGGTGGTGGTTAAACTTTTTTTGATGGGGAGAAGAATCTGGACATCGTCTGCGTAGATGTAGAAAATGAGGTTCATGCTGGAGAGGAACTTACAGAGAGGGAGCATGTATATATTGAACAGGGTTGATGAAAGGGATGATCCTTGAGGAACTCCATGGAGGAGTGGGTATTGGTCTGATTCGCAGTTGTTGAGGTGGACATTGTAGGATCTGTTGGCTAGGTATGATTGAAACCAGTTGAGGGTGTTTTCTCTTAGGCCGATCTCCACCAGTCGGGTCAAGAGTAAGTCATGGTTTACGGTGTCAAAGGCGGCAGAGATGTCCAGGAGGATGAGGAGGTAAGAGTGATCGGCGTCGATGCCTCTCAGTGCTGTGTCTGTAAGCGATAAGAGGAGGGTCTCGGTGCTTAGGGATTTTCTGAAGCCATGCTGGTTGTGGTACAGGATGTTGTGATTTTCTAGATGCTCGGATAGTTGGAGGTTCACATGTTTCTCGATGATCTTGGATATGAAGGAGAGGTTTAAGATTGGTCTGTAGTTAGAGAGGTTGGAGGGGTTGAGATGTGGCTTTTTGAGGATGGGTTTGATTATGGCACATTTCAGTGCTTACGGGAAGATGCCTTGTTCAAGTGAGGTGTTGATTATGTCTGCGATGGGTTTGGTGATGATGTCAGGGATGAGTTTGAGGGTCTTGACTGGGATTGTGTCGATGTGGTGAGAGGCTGGGTTGATTTTCTGGATGAACTTCTTAACTTTGGTTGAGGCGATGGGCTCATAGTTGGTCCAGGTGGTTGATGTTTCGCTGGATGGGGTTGGTGATTCTTCTTTTGTGTGGAGATTGGGAGATATGAGCTTGGTGATTTTCTCAGAGAAGCGGGCAAGATCATCGCAGGTCTTTGCATTGATGTCTGAGGATGGGGTGAGGTGGCTGGGTTGCGTCAGTTTGGCGACGAATTCCAATAGTGCTCTGGGGTTGTGTTGGTGCTGGTGAATTTTTCTTCCGTAGAATTCACGCTTGGCTTTGTCAGTGTCTGTTCTGTAAATATAGAGGAGTATTCTGTATCTGTCGAGGTGGGGAGCAGTGGGATTTCTTCTCCAGGTTTTTTCGGCTTGACGGAGGAATCTTTTGGGTTTTTTTCAGTTCAGGGGTGTACCATGGAGTTTTGTGGGAGTTTTCGTTGGGGATGGATTTAGATATGATGGGGCATTTGGTTTTGGCAATTTCAGCCAAAATTGGCAAAGATCCAGGAGTTGATGGCGGAGTTTGGATCTTTGAGGTCCAGAGTGGTTAAGGCACCGGGGAGGAATTCGGCGATGACATCGCTGGGGCACGGTTTAGGGAAGCAGATGTATTTTTTGGAGTTGCTGGGTGTGGGCTGGTGGGTATTGAAGAGTAGTGAGGTTTGGATGAGTTTGTGCTCGGATCAGGGAATGCTGGTGGTGGTGGGTGGACTCTTGGTAGATGAGATTTTGCTGTTGATGAAAATCAGGTCGAGTGTGTGGCCTAATTTTTGCGTTGGGGAGTGAATGATTTGCTTGAAGTCCTTAGCATTCATGGTGTCGAGGAGGAGTTTGCATTGTGGAGGTAGAGGGGATGAATCCATGTGGAGGTTGAAGTCTCCCAGTATTATGGCTGGTAGGTCCATGTTGATTTGTGAGGAGATTGTTTCAATGAGGGTGGAGAGGTTTTGACTTAGGCTATTGGGAGGAGCGTATAGTAATAGGATTTGGAGGTTTTTGGATTTAAAAATGCCCATTTCTAGGGGGGGGTGAGGTGGTAAAAGGACTACACGTGAGGTTGAGCTTTTTGCGTGCTATGAGGAGAAGGCTACCTCCTTTTTTTCTTGATCTGGGTATTGAGAATATGTTGTATGTTGCATGTGGCAGTTGGTTGATTAGCGCTGTGTCAGATTTTTTTAAGCCATGTTTCGGTGATGCATAGGATGTCTGGGTGATTGTCTGTCAGGAGGTCATGAAGAATAGGTATTTTTTTTTGTGATAGCTTGTGCATTGATGAGTAGCAGAGATATTATTGAGAGGGTGGCGAGCGGGGTGAATTGGGTGGTGGGGATGTGAGGCATCTGGGGTGTGGAGGGGTGAGGTGTCTGGTTGACGGGGGGCAATTGCAGAGGGGTGGTGGTATGTTGGGGTGGGTGTGCATGGTGTGGTAGTGGGGGATGTAGGTGGAGTCGTTGGCTTGGGTGTATGGTGCTAAGGATCGGGGGGGCAGTGCTGGAAGGGTCGTGATGGTGACGGGAGGGTAGGGATTTGTTCAAGGGGTGGGAGCATGGGAGGATGTCTGGGGGATGTTGGAAATGGACGCTTGAGGGAGGCAGTGCAGGGGGGTTGGGTGGGGTTCGGCGGCTAGGCTGTGGGGGGGAGCAAACGGGAGCGGGAAGGGGCAGCACTGTGGGGCAGCACAAAGGGGCGCACTAAGGGGCGTCGCGCTCCTTTGGCGCGAGGCGCCTAGGTAGGAGCTTTTTAAATCCCTACCGGTGCTTTTGCTGTTGGCGGCTGGGCAGGCCTTGGGGCGGGCTTCGAGGGCATCCAGGTCCTGCGCTGAAAGGGCGGCTGGTCGAGGCGGGCCTCCACTGACCCCGATGGGTCGCAGCCGATCGCAGTGGAGGTGGAGGAGGCTAGGGCTGGCCGCGTGGAGAGAGAGAGAGATGGACGACACCTAGGTAGGAGCTTTTTAAATCCCTACCGGCGCTTTTTAAACAAATTTAAACATTTAAACAAATGTCAGTGTGCCAACATTCGAATGGTATGCACTAAGGGCCAGATTTTAAATCTTATGCCACAGGGTACATTTGTGCGCGCTACCCTGCACGCACAAATGTACACCCGATTTTATAACATGAGCGCGCGCTGCCGCGCTCATGTTATAAAATCCAGGATCGGCACGCGCAAGGGGGTGCACGCTTGTGCATGCCGAGCCTGAGGGGAGCTCTGATGGCTTTCCCCTTTCCCTCCAAGGCCGTTCCAAAATCGGAGCGGCCTTGGAGGGAACTTTTCTTTCGGTCCCCCCCACCATCCCCTCCCCTACCTTACTTTATTTTTTACGCCTGCCTCTTGCAGGTGTATCTTGTGCGTGCCGGCCGGTGAACCTCCAGCACGGCCGCTGTGCCTAAGGTCTCAGGACCACCCCCAGATCGGTGCCACGCCCATGACCCCGCCCCCGGACTGCCGGCCCGCCCCTTTTTCAAAGCCCTGGGACATATGCGCGTCCCGGGGCTTGCGCATGCCGCCGAGCCTATGCAAAATAGGCTCGGTGCACGCAGGGGTAGGTTTTCGAGGGTTAAGCGCATATATTACGCGCGTAACCCTTTGAAAATCTACCCCTAAGGATATTAAGCATTTAGCAGGTGATTTTCAAAGTAATTTCCACAGCTAAAACAATGTTTAACCTCTTGAAATGGACATTTATAAAACTGCCCACCTTATATGCAGGTTAACTTATGTGTGTATGGGCCTGTATGTGGATAGGCTTACCTGCAGTGAGCAGAGATACTTCTAGGGCAGGATTGGTGAAGGGTTTGAGAGCACAAAATTTCTGGGAAAACAGGGATGTTAATGGAGGCATTCCATGGGCAGGGATAAACTATAGCCAGTGAGTGCACTTATTGAGTGCTCTCCAACTAAAGTTACACTGGCTTACTGAATATTCATCTCATAATTTAATCAGAGGAAAGCAGATAAAAACCATCACAATATGAAAAAGAGCTAGGCAGGTAAAAACCAAATTCCTTGCCCATCCCCTGAGCTATCATGTCTCCATCCTCCAGTACCAGTATTTTTCATTTCTACTCAAACATTTTTGTACTTGCAGAATTTCAGACTTGAAATCACTGTGAAGGACCCTGCGGGAAAAAGCTGCAATGGGATTCTGAACATAGAAGTGCTTCCTATTTATCACAATACAGTCAAATTCACGTAAGGAAATGGCAGGGACTAACCAATCTAGTGCTATCACCATGCTTCAAGTTTTGTGCCCAAGCATATTTACTATGTGCAAGTACTTTGTTATGAAAGTATTGCATGCTGGAACATGGCAAATCCAAGAGAGGGTGCCCTGTCTGTAAAGTTGCTTAGAAGCTCCTGGTCATCAACACAAGTGATCCAGTCTGTCCCACTGCAGTCTCATGCTTGTAGTCCTATTTTCCCTAAATAAAAAAAGAGTTCAACTCCATAATACAGTATATATAGGGTTTTATAACGCCAGGCCAGTTTACTTGTACCTGATTATATGAAACCATGATGTACTGCAAATTTTACCACTCTAGCACTGTCCTGGGCATTTCAGAAGTACAGTTGGATCCCAGACAAACAGATGACAATTTTTTCCTGAAGCTTGACTACTCTAGAATACTGACCACAAAGCAATTGAAAGCATGCCCAGCTTTAGGCAGAAAGTTACAGCAGTGTGCCATACTAAGCAGCTGCAAGAAATAGTCACACAGGAAATTGAGGAACCTTGGTTGCTAGGTTCTGCAACACAAGAAATGACAAGCTGACTGTGAAGACATTAGCATCGCATCAGGAGCCAGCATAGTACAAGACTCTACAAATGGCAGGTACTCCATTGAAATTCAAATTGAATTCTGGAGCAGACATCTGTCATAACTGCAACTATTTATTTTATTTTTATTTATTTAGATTTTTATATTCCGCTTTTTGCACTTTTCGGCAAATCAAAGCGGATTACATCCAGGTACTGTAGGTATTTCCCTATCCCCAGAGGGCTTAGAAAGTTGAGGCTATAACTCTTAAAGGAGTAGTCAGTCAAATTTGCCTTAAAATGAGAAGCAGAACCTATGATGGAGTGAGTAATAACATTTTAAAATAAATACAGAAGCAGCATAGCGGTCCCTTCCCCACTCCTGTCATATTCCAATACCACTATTGCAGAAGTTCAAGACAGAACTGAAACTTATGGAAATGGCTAGTTTGATTGAAAAAGTAACTGAACCAACTGAATGGTGTGCACCTATAGTTCCAGTGACCAAATGAAATGAGAACATCCACCTATGTGTGGATCTGATGAAACCAAGAAAAATATCAAAAGGGAGAAATTCATCTTTCCCACACTAGAATAAATAATGTCCAAGCTGGTAGGAAGAGGGTTCTCCAGTCGACACATTTGGTGTATTTTGGCAGATCCCATTGGATGGGGCCAGTGCCAAACTGACTACATTCATAATGCCATGGGGATTTCACTGCTTCCAAAGTCTCTCATTTGGTGTGACTTCAGCCTCTGAAATATTCCATTGCAAGATGTGAACTTCTTGAAGGCCATGATGGTGTACTGCCATACATGGATGACTTGTAAGTCTATGGGACCACAACCAAGAAGCATGACCACCAACTAGAAAAGGTAATTATATAAATAATTTTAAATAAAATAAATAAATATCGTGTTTTGGCCCTAAAACCAATCAAAGCAGTGTGCAGTCAATAAAATCTATAGTACAAAAGGTTGCAATACATAAAATTACATATAAAATAACAGAAAACACCATTACAATAAGCCTATAGTATCTTAATAAACCATCAGGAAATGCAGCATCTCCTATACCAGTCCATACACATTTACCTTTGGAAACGGAAACATCTTCAGCGTTTTATGGAATTTCAAATAATGCTGTTCTAATCAGATATCAAAACCCCTCAGACTTACACATGTACCCTGCACCACTCTAAATGAAGGAGTTTTAAGTAGGGCCATCTGGCTAGAACACAGACTTCTACCATAATGATACCATTCTAATTTATTATACAATTCCTCTCAACACTTTGAGTACCTTATACTGTGCTCATGCTTCTACAGGGAGCCAACATCGTTTTCATAGGGTTTCTCTTAAAGCATTTCAAAACTGTTGTTCCATCACATTTTGAGCAACTTGCAATCTATACCCCAAGCATTGCGGTAACACACAAACAGCCCATTGCAATAATTTAGATGTGATACAACGAATGGATTACCAATGCAAACTCATTTATATCAAGAAAAACAGCTCAATTTCTACAGCAATCTCAACTTTCCAAACACTATTTGAATTGTGTTTAGAACTGTGCTTCACCTTCCTTCTTAGACTCAAGCATACAGTACACCCAAATTTCTCACCTTTTGTACTGCACTCAGAAGAGATCCCGCTGTATTTGCCATATTCAGTCTCAACACCTCTGTTTTTGCAGTATTCAAGATCAACTTGTTCTATTTAAGCTGATTAGATATCATTAACAATTTGCTCTCTCTTTTCTGAAGGACTCCATTCATATCCTTGCCCAATGAAACTACCAACTGTATATTGTCAGCATATGAGTATTTCTTTAAACCTAATGACCAAATAATATCTCCACAGGCTGTAAAAAATATTGAACAACAACAGCGAGAGAGGAAACCTTTGTGGAGCATCACACTTAAATTCCAGTGGGAGAAATCCCCCTTAACCAATACCTGATAGGTTTTACCTGTCAGAAATGAAAGAATCCATCATTGCATGGCCTTTCCCTGAATACCCATAGTCCTACATCCCTATAGCAAAATCGCATTATTTACTAAATCAAAAAAAGCTGATAAGTTCAAAGGTATCAATAGCACTTCCTTACCTTATATAAAATATCATCTTTAACTGAGACAAAAATTGTCTTGGTACTATGACCCTTACGAAATCCCCCATTATGGGTCCAATTTATCACTAGAAACATAGAAACATGATGACAAAAAAAGATTGTATGGCTCATCCAGTCTTCCCTACCATCCAATTAATTTAGCATTATAATTCTTCTCACTTCCTTAGACAGCCTCTATATTTATCCCATGCTTTCTTGAATTCAGATAAGATTTTTGTCTCCACCACTTCCATTGGAAGGCTATTCTACACATCCACCACCCTCTCTGTAAAGAAATATTTCCTGAGTCTATCCCCTTTCAAACTCATCTCATGACCCTCATTCTAGAGCTTCCTTTCCATTGAAAAAGATTCACCTCCTGTGCATGAAAACCTTTGAGATATTTGAATGTCTCTTACTGTATCTCTCCGATCTCACCTTTCCTCTAGGGTATATATGTTTAGATCTATCCCCATATGCTTTAAAATGAAGATCACTGACCATTTTAAGAGTCACCCTCTGGACCAACTCCATCCTGTTTATATCCTTTTAAAGGCATAGTCTCCAGAATTGTACACAGTATTCCAAGTGAGGTCTCAATGGGGACCTATACAGGGGCAGTATCACCTCCCTTTTTCTGCTGACCATTCCTCTCCCTATACAGTCAAGCATCTTTCTGGCTTTTACAGTCATTTTATCCACCTGTTTGGCCACCTTAAAATCATCAGATATAATTACCCCCAGAACCCACTCTTCCTTTGTGCTTAGAAGAAGTTCACCTCCAATACTGTGCCTTTCCCTTGGGTTTTTGCATCCTAAAAACATTACTCTGCATTTTTTAGTATTAAATCTTAGCTGCTAGATCTTAGACTATTCTTTGAGTTTTGCTAGATCCCTCCTCATGTTTTGCACTCCTTTCTGGCTGTCCACCCTGTTACAGATTTTTGTATTATTGGCAAAAAGACAAATCTTTCCCGACAACCCTTCCGTTATGTCACTCACAAAAAGGTGGAAAAGTACTGATCCAAGGACCAATCCCTGAGGCACACCACTAGTAACAACCTCCTCCTCAGAAAAAAACTCTATTTACCACAACACTTTGTTGCCTCCCACTCAGCCAGTTTCTAACCTGGTCAGTCACTCTAGGATTCATACCAAGAGCGCATAATTTATTTATAAGTCTTCTGTGCGGAGCATGTCAAAGGCCTTGCCGAAAACCAAGTACACTACGTCTATTGCTTTCCCTTGTTTCAACTCTCTAGTCACCCAATCAAAGAAATTGATCAGATTTGTCTGTCAAGATTTGCCTTGAGTAAAATCATGCTACCTCGCATCTTGTGATCCATTGGATTCCAAATATTGCATTACCACAGAAGTCAGACTAACTGGCCTGAAGTTCCCAGCCTCCTCCTTCCACTTTTATGAATAGGACCACATCCGTCCTTTTCCAGTCCTCTAAAACTATTCCAGACTCTTAAGCATGGAAAAACTCAGTCAGTGGAGCTGCCAGGGCATCTCTAAGTTACCTTAATATCCTCGGATGTAACCCATCTGGTACCTCACCTTAAATACTTTAAGTTTAATTAGCTACTCACAAACACACTGTTCTGAAAATCGATTGAGGTTTACCTCCCTTTCAATCTTATTTGTGTTTATGTGGTCCTGCTCCAGACCCTTCCACAGTGAACACTGAAGAGAACTGAAGAGAACATTTAAGCAAATATGCTTCCTCATCAGCTGCTACATATTCCTCCCCTTCACCTTTGAGTCTCACAATGTCACTTTTGCACTTCCTTTCATCTCTAACATATCTAAAAAAAAAAAAAAAAAAGTCTTGTCCCCCTGTTTTTTTTCTTTAATTCAAAATTTCCAATTACTGACTACTTTCCCAGCTTCTCTTAATTTTTCCAGTTATTGTTGCCTGTTTTCTTCTTTCTGCGATCTCTTGTAGTTTATAAATGCTATCCTTTTCTCCCTTACCTTTTCAGCTACTTCTTTAGAAAACCATAATGGTCTCTTTTTCCTCTTTCCTTTATTTATATTCCTAACAAAGATTAGTTGTCCTTATGATATCTCCTTTTAGTTTTACCCACTGCTCTTCTACTTTCCCTAGATTTTTCCACACAGCTAATGACTCCTTGAGGTACTCCCCCCAGTTTGAGAAAGTTAGTTTTCCTGAAATCTAGGACTCTCGCCTTAGAATGAATCTTAATCTCTTGCACCCTAATATTAAACCACACTTTCCAGTAATCACTGGTTCCCAGACGATCATCCACTACAACATCAGAAATACTGTCCCCGTTGGTAAGCACCAGGTCCAGTATTGCCCCCTCCTGTGTCCTTTCCATTACCAGTTGACGGAACAGTTCTCCTTGCAGAGAATCCAGGATCTCCCTGCTACTAGAAGTTACTGCAGTTGGGGTTGTCCCAATCAACATCTGGAACATTAAAATCCCCTAGCAGCAGCACTTCCCCTTTCACAGCAATGTGAATACTCTCCATTAAATCTCTATCCATCTCCTCCTTCTGAGATGGAGGTCAGTATATTACACCAATATAAACAGATGTTCCATTTCCTCTTTCCAGATTAATCCACAGTGCCTCCTCCTTACCTCGTAAGCCCAGCAATGCTGTTGCTTTAATACTGTTCTTTATATATATAATGCCATGCTTCCTGCTTTCCTTCCTACCCGGTCCTTCCTGAATAGATTGTATCCAGGTATAGATATCCAGATAACGTGTGAGCTGCTCTCACTGCTTTTTCCAAGGCCTTTGCCAGGAATAGAATAGAAGCCATAGGTTAATAGTTATTACAGTATCTTCCATCCAAAGTCTTTTTCTTCAAAATAAGAGCAATTACAGATTTGCTTAAATTAGTAGGCACCCTACCCTCCATCAAAGATTCAATAACTATCTGTAGGGTATATTGCAGCCCTGCCTCTGGAAATCACTAAACTAGCAGGTCATGGGTCCATATGACAAAAAGTCACTCTTACTCTTGCTGATACATGTTTAAGCTCCAACAGACTGAGGGCATCAAAATTCTCCATCCCTATCCTTTCCTCTCACCAACAACTAGATCAGTTACAGATTCATTGACTCATTATTCCATTCTAAACCATCCCTCAAATCACTAATCTTCTTAGAAAAATAATCTGCAAACCACTCATTTTCAGGCATCAAACTAGGATCCAAGGTGTTCATTGCCCTTTCCCCAAAAACTTATGTGCTATCAATAAATGTTCCCACTCCTCTCCTGGAGGCACACCTAACCAGTCTGGTTATCAGGATATCCATAATGAATTTGCATGAGATAGATTTGCATTTATTGGAGACCCAGTCTGTCTCATGCATATGCATTGTGGCAATCCTGAAAACCTGACTGGCTAGGTGTGTCTCCAGGAAAAAACTGGGAAACACTGTTCAAGAACAGTACCCTCAAACTCAACCCTGTCTCAGTTGTCAGAAAACCCCATTTTCTTCATATCAATCACTATCATGATATAAATTGGCCATTCTTCATCAATTAGTTCTATTAGCAGCTGTACCATGCTTCCTCTTTTTAACATGACACTGTTCCTCTGTAAACCACACTTTTTCAAATTGGATTTTATGCTTCTGGGGCTTCCAAGGAGCAGTTGCATCTAATACCTTCAAAATCTCACTTGAAACCCTTTCCAACAATTCATCAAAACTCTCAAAAAATGTATCCCTATCCAGTTTACCTCCTAACATCCACTCCTGCCTTCCCTCATACTTCCTCTCTTTAAATAAAAGTCAAATTTTAAAAGAAAGTGATCACTGCATGGTACTCTGTGCAAACCTTTAAAACATAACTCAGATTCCATAAATATCAATTCAGAACCCAACCCCAGATCTAACAAATGTCTCCTAATATGTATAGGACCTATATCTAAGGATTTTAAACCACTATCCCTTAACATGTTTAAACAATTCTGTGCTGCGCATTACCAATAAATCGATTAAAATCCCCAGTCATTAACAGATAAGGAGTGTTGCCATGCAATGAACACACTACATTCTATCAGATCTATTCATATCCAAGATTACATATATTTGCAAGTAGTCTCTGTTTTAGTGCTACATGGATCCTGCTGCTCAGTGTTGAGCTCCAGATCTGGATACAAATGAATGCATGTGTGTATATGTTCACTCTAGGCCTTCATCTAAGACTGTCACCATTCAAGAAAATGGCGGACCAAAGGCCAATGTGACACAGGTTCAAGCAGAAGGAAACAATGTCTTCTACGAACTCATAACACCTACCACTGCCTATTACATTGAAGAAGGTGAATGAAATCAGGCTGGGATGAAGCTGGGAGCTAAGAGGTCAATGGGATAGAGGAGGCAGGGGCTGCATTTTGAGAAGGGCAGAATACATTCAGGCTGGGGCCTGGAAGATGAATGGAGCAGGGTGCCATAAGACTGGGGAAGGTGAATGGGACAGGGTGAAGGTGAGATTAGGTGTTTGAAAAGTGAATGGGGAAGGGTAGGGAGTTGGAACATGTATTGTATGGGTAGGGTCCTTCATTTTCAGTTTAAACCAATTTTTATCCATAAATTCCTGGGATTTTTCCCAAAGGTGAAAACGTTTAAACTGATATTCACTCTAATTTTAGGATGATTAAATAGTTGTTCCAGAGCTGCACATGCAATGTTTCAAGGCCTCCAACCACTGCTGGAAGCCAGTGTATGCCAACACACATGCTGTGTTTCAAGTCCCTCTACCAGTGAAAGTGCTTACCCTTCAGTGCCACCCATGCCTTTTTCAAGTCCTGCCTCCTCACCCCCCAAGCAGCCCAAAGTGCCTGCTGTCTTGTGTCATGGATGCATTTGAAGCAGGCCCTGTCCACCAGAAGCACTTCCTGGCGTGCTCCCTGGCCCTGCACAAAAGCAGAAGTGCAGTGCTGCAGAGTACAGAAGCCATGCCGAAGGAGAGAGGAGACACCTAGAGCTACCACTAGTAAGGAAAGAATGCTGTTGCATGCATGTACTCCCCTCCACAGCATGCAAATTTTATCTCATGCATATGCATTGTGGATGTCCTGAAAACCTGACTAGCCGGGGTTCCCCCAGGACAGGTGTGAGAACCACTGATCTACAGTATTCATCTAACTGCAGTGATTTCAATTAGTCACTTTGGAGTGAGGTGCCATCATTCTGCTGCAGAACAAAACTAAGGTAAGTGGTAGATCAAGTTGTCTCCTGCTGTGCTGAGAGTAGAAGAGAGAAGAGGATCACCAAGATGGCTGAGAATCCCCAGACAGGTACTAGCTTGCTGATTTTATCATCATTCATTCTTTCTGTGCAGAGACCGGTGTGATTCGAACCACCCGAAATCTGGATCTGGAACAGACCCCCAACCTTGTCCAGTCCGTGCTCCTGATCAGAGCCTACAACAGGTTTCACCGTAATGACAGCGCCATCATCACTGTCAGCATCACTGTGCAGGACGTCAATGAAATGCCACCAATGTGCTCTCCAGCTGTGTTTGTGTGAGGCTCAAAAGGCTATCACTAAGGAAGGGGAGTGAAAGAGGAACAGCGTGTGCAGATCACAAGAGAGGCAGTGTGTGTCACAGGAGAAGGGGTAATATGTGTGCATGTGACAGGGACAGAGGGACAGTATCCATCATAGAGGAGAGTGTAATGTGTGTCATGAGAGTAATGTGTGTGACGAGGGACATTATGTTGGGGCATCACAGCAGAGAAAACAGAAGTGGCAGTGTAAAGAAAGAGACAAAAGACAGTATGAGTCACAGAAGAGAGTTAAGTAGCACAGTGGGGTGAGGTGTATGCTTCAGGGAAGATAAAGGTAGTGTATGTTACAAGAGAGAGAGGCACTGTGTGTGTCACAGGGATACACTTTTGCTGATAGTTACCCTGCTGCATTAAGCTTCATAACTCAAGGCTGCTTCTTTCTGTCATGCCAGCAGTTACTTCAAAATAAAACAGGAGAAGAGGGAGTTTTGGGGCATTCTGTGCAAGGCATTATGGTCATTACTTGTGTAAACGGCTAGGTATGCAAGTAAAATTGCCCACCCTGTAAGCAGATAAAAGTACACATGTTCCATAAAGCACATTCTTGTGAAGGCATGGCTGGGGGAGGCAACAATGCAAGTAGTTCAACACCATGCACATTATTTTTCAAGAAAAAAATATCCGCAGAAAAAGCAGGTGCAAATCTTTGTATTTTCCTTTGACAATTTTCAAAGGTAAAGTATATGTGTAATTTACATTTGAAAATAGGTAGAACACACACTGGTAAACAAATTGGTAGACTTTGCATCAAAATTGCACAGTTTTGAAAATGACCCCATTAGTGCCTCTTATTTTCACTTTGGTCAGTAGACACCCTTCCAACATCCTTTGGTTTTGGTTGATGATATGCCTTCTCTTTGCTGTTGGATTTTCTCTTCTAGTCTATTCAAGTTTTTATCTTGGAAATATTTATTATACTTCTCTGACTGAACAGGACAAAAGTTCCGGAAACCACGCCCATTGGGAGTAAATTGGCCAGCTTCTCTTGTACTGACTTGGACATTAGCAACTCCAGCTTCAACTACCTGATAGTGCCCAATGCCAACTCCCGCTACAGCTTCCAAATGAAGGACTCGCATCTCCAGGTAACGAGCAACCTAAACTCTGGAAAGAGAGGGGAAAGGTTGAGAGGGATATAGGAAAAACAGTAGGGGGCAGGAAGGGAATCAGAGATAGATGGTCTAATCCAAGGCAGGTGATAATATTTTTACTTTATCACCTAAATAGCGGTTTGAAGATAACATTCCACACTATTTGCCGTGAACCTGGTAAAGCCTCATTTGCTGATATAATGTCTACCCTCCCCCATCGGAGACTGCTGATCATTGAGCACTCGTTGCAGCATCTGGGAAAAGCACAGATTCATGCAGTGGGGAGCAGGATTCATCTGTTTGGTCCAGGGAATCACAGAAAAAAAAAGTGTTGTGTTCCAAAATAAATATAAAAAGTAGTTTAATAGAGACAAATCAAAGTCCAGCAGCACAGATGGAAAAAAAAAAGTTCTTAAATTGAAAAACACTGTCCTTATACAATCCACAGATGCAAATTCTCATGCACCTTGAAGAAATTAAGCAGGGAAAACTTGGACTTCCCAGGGCTCCTGAAATGTTCCTCTTTCCCAGGTGCCCCTCCAAGCTAAGGAATCCTCTCACTTCGGTAATCTTTTTCAAATACCTTGTTTGTGAAAACTGCCTCTTGGACAAGCTCAGAATCCAGCGGTCCCATAGATAGCAGCCCTCCTGGATCAGATTCCAGAATCCCTCCTGGAACTCAATTCAACAATGAAGCAGATGGCAGATATTCTGTCTCTACTATGTGTTTCCTAAGCAGAGCATTAACAGAGAGCTTAACTCAGCCCTACACCTGGGGGAATTCTGCGCAAAAAAAAACATAAAATTATGCGCACAAAATCTTTAAATTCTGCAAAATTCTGCAAACTTTATATTGGTCAAAATAACACAATTTACGTGACAGTCTTTAAGTAGTTACATTTTAATACAGAAAAAAGTTATTACTTAGAGAAGTAGAATTTTAAATATTTTGAGCAGAAGTTCCCTAGAAATTCACTGTAAGAGTGTCCCTTCCACTCGCTCTCCCTACTCCTCTGGCCACTTTGCCCTCTCAGGCCCCAACTCCTCCACCTGCCAGTATCTCTTCCCTCCACCTCTAGGCTCAACCCCTTCCACTCTATCGCCAGTCCCAGAGTTTGACCCTGTTCTCAGTACTGCCCCTCACACAGGCTCCCTCTGTCCCTCCCTCTCTCACACATGCTCCCTATCTCTAGTACACATACACACACCATCATACAGGCTCCCTCACACTCTCACGCACACATATCCCCCCATACAGGGCCCACTCTCTTGCATACACACCCACACAAGCTCCCTTTCAGTCTCACACATACATCCTCACACAGGCTACCTATGTCTGTCTCTCATGCACCCCTTCACACAGGCTGTGTCTCCCACATACACAATCCCTTCACACAGGCTAGCACCCTCACACACACGCGCTCCCAATCTCTCACACACATACATACTCCTTCACAATCTCCTCATATAGGCTCCCTCTCTCTGAAACCCACACTCAAATATCCCCCCCCCGCACTCTCACTTCCCATGCTATCTCTCACACCCTCCTGCTCACTCTCCCCACCCCTCTCCCTCTCCCTCTCCTCTCATACACACACACACACACACACATTCACTCTCACCGGGGCCTTCATCTTCGCCGCGAACGGCACGCCAGGGCCTTCATTATTGCCGCGAGCGTAGCGCATCCTGCACAGCACATGGGAGCCTTTATCTTTGCCGCAAACGATGCACCGGGGCCTTCATCGTCGCCGCGAGCGGAGTGCGTCCCACGGCACATGGGGTCCTTCATCTTCACGCACTCAGTTTGCAGCATGCTGGGGTCTCCTCTGCCATTTTCTGCGCAGAAAATGGCAATTCTGCGCGGGGGGTGGGGGGGAATTCTGCACAAATGCTGTGCTCCGCAGTAGCCCAGAATTCCCCCAGGACTACTCAGTCCTTACTCGCAGAAAGAGGAGGCTGCTGCTTCAACTCCAAACTTAATTACTACCACTAAAATTTCTAGAGCACTACATGGCATAAGCAGCGCTAAAATGTAAAACAAATATAAGAGTCTTGCTGTGCATAAATTGAAGATTACAGTGACCAGCGTAATCTGGACCACAGAAATAAGGACAGGTAAAATGAAAATAATTATGGAGGGTTGGCCAGGTTAGCTGATGATTCACACAGGCCTGATCAGAACTGACCAGAGACGAGAGAGAACCACCAGGCAAAAAACTCCCAGGCACCTCTGCTTCAGTCAGTTAACCCTTTTAGTTCCAGTACACTGAATACAGCAAACGCTGTGAACATGTAGGCTGGCCATCAGTACAAGAGCAATCACTGAAGCTATATAGAGTAAAACATGAATTACAGCAGGGATTCCCAATCTTTCAGGGAACACAGGCCCCCCCCTCCCCCCTTCTTAGCTTCAAAAAGTTTCATGGACTCCCACACACTTCTGTTTAATTTTTGCATACAAAAACAAAAGAAATAGATATGCATTTCTGAATCATTCATAATGTATACAATTTTGATTTAAACTGAATACATAGGGAAGGCCATTTCCAAAGCTATTTAAAAATTGCCTGCACAATTGAAGGTTGAGGCCATTCCACCTGCCAATCCAGCTGCAATGGGGAAAAGGCAGCAAGTTCAAAAAGTTCCAGATTGGCAACTTGGTGCAACCTGACAGAAAATCAGCACCGGTACCTGCAGATTTGCAATCTCATTTTCAAAGGGAATCTGTCCATGGAGTTTCCTTTTGAAAACTCGGGCCAGCGGGAGAAAGCCAGTACTTTTGTTCCTGTGCACTTTTCATCTGCTTTGAAGCAGGTATAAAGTACAGGCATGAAAGTATGCACGATGCTTTCCAAATTAAATCCCTGCATGTTCTTTTCCTCCTCCAACCTAGCCCTGCTCCTTTTTTTCCTCCACATTAAAAGGCTGCATGCTGTTCACAGTGTAGCTACTTTTACCCTCAGTGGTGGGGAATAGCAATTTTCAAAAGAGCCTTTACGCATGAGTAAACAGATGTTAACTCACATAGAGAGTTTAGAAACTTACCCTCCCTGAAAATTGACCCCCCCCCCCCCTTTTATCCTGCTTTTTTCTTTTATACTTTATAAGAATCATAAAAAATAATAATAAACATACAGAAAATGCTAATCACTAAATTTTTTAGATTTTAGAAACTTACCCTCCCTGAAAATGACCCCCTTTTAGCCTGCTCTTATTTTATACTTCATTATTTTCTTGTATGATTTTTTACAAACATATATACAGAAAATAATCTAGATTTTAGAAAAAGTAAAACAGCCTGCTTTTCAAAGGGAAGAAGGCTCCATGCCTATCTGTGTGTCCCCCTAAGTGATCTTTGTGTATGATGTCATATAGACACCTGGCTGTTGTCTCAATCTCCCTCTTCCTTAATCCCCGGTGGTCACTTTCCCTTCTTTCCTCCTGAACCGTGGTGATCCTCTATCCTTCTCTCTCTCTCTCTCTCTCTCTACCTCTGTCCAGTATGATTTCAGGGGGTCCTCTCCTTCTCTCCTCTGACAAGCTGCCATCCACTCTCACTCCCCTTAATCAGGTCAATTATGGTTCATGTCCCCCTTTTCCTCCTCCATTCCCTTTTCCCTCTGTCTTCCCCTCATACTGTCAGCCCCAGTCTCATGTTATCCTTTCTTCCTTCTGCAGCTCTCCTCTCCATAAGGCCAGTGGCAGAGCACATGGCAGTAGAGGGAAATATTTCTCACCGCTGTAATAACCCAGCTTTCCTCTGCTTTTCTCAGTGTGCAGCACTGCCAGCTACAATCAGCCCCTCTCTTCCCCACATCCTCACAAAGTGCAGCAGTAGGGTTTACAATCTATCCCTCTCTTCCCAACGTCTGCTGGACATGCTGCAGTGCCATTTGAGGCTTCTAATGGGTACAAATGGCCCTTCTCTGTCCCTCCTCCTCTTGGTCTGAGGTAATTTGGGGTGATGTTTTTGGGAGCTATAATAGGCCCCACTCTCACTCTCCTGGCCTACGCAAAAAGCTCTGCTAATCACAAGTGGCAGCAGTCTGCTTATTTTCTCCCTAGCTAAACTTTCTTGCATTCCTTCTGTAGGAACCCCCCCGGGATGGGCTTGCAGACCTCGGGTTGGGAACCACTGGCCTAATAGATGTGTAATAAAGAAAATGCAGTTGACATCTAGTCTCTATTGAAATCCTACAGGTGAACACCACTCTGACCTATGACTCGGAAGAAATCGCTAGTGTTAATTTTCAGTACGCGGCCACCATTGTAGTAACAGACAATGGTACCCCCCCAGCTAACCAGTAAGTTTCAAATAACCTGTCTTGAAATATTTTTTCTCACCTAAAGAAGCCCCCTTTCCTTCTTGTTAGTCAAATTGGTTATGCTATATTATGTACTGCAAGGCAATGCTTAAGTGTATACAGTTCCAGGTATACAATTGTGCTACTTAATACTACAGACAGCATAAAGACAAATCAGCTAATGAAAATTTAAACAAAATCAGCAATTTCTCTGAAAACAAGCAATAGAAAAATACAAAATGCTGTGAATGGATACTCTTGTTTATAGAACCATTGGTGGCAATGTGGCATCCTGATCCCAAAGTTCAGTGGCCAGTAGCCAGCTAGAAGCCACTATACCATCTTGTGGATTCTAAAAGGTATTCACTTTTACAGCCTGCTTTTATGTTCTGCTTGAAATTCAAGTTTCTCCATCAGAAATCATTTATAAGAAAGCAAGTTTGCTTACCGTAAATGGTGTTTTCTGTATACAGCAGGACGAATTAGCCGTGACACGGGTAGGGTTGCCAACTGGCTCCAGATTTTCAGGACAGGTTGGTCTAGTCCTGGCTTTACCCCATTGCATGCTGGGAGTTATTCTGAATTCCCTATTGCATTCACTAACAAAAGCAAGAATATAAGTACCTGCTTGCAGATGAGTAAAACCAGGACTGGATCAACCTGCCCTGAAAATCTGGAGCCAGTTGGCAACCCTAGACATATAGGTGATGTCATCTAACAGCACTGAACGGATCCTTCTCTCTAAGCTCATATTTTTCTCTACTGAGCAAGCGCAAGAATTTCCATGCAGATGGGCTTCATGAGCTCCCTCAATTGATATTAGAACTAAGTCTAAATAAGTGGTTGATTCTTTATGGAAGCGGACAGGTATTTAGCATGGCTAAGTCATCCTGTTGTCTATGGAGAACACTGCTTATGGTAAGCAAATTTGCTTTCTCCGTTGACAAGCAGGGCTGAATTAGTCATGGCATGTGGGGAGTCTCAAGCTGAAGAGTGGACTACTAGATAAACAGATTACACAAAACTGCTTGTCCAGATTTACTGTCACTTTTTGATAAATTGTCCAGACAGTAATGGGATGTGAAGGTGTGCTTTGATGACCAAGTTACAGCTTTGCAGATGTCTTCAATAGGTATTGCACTCCGATGAGCCACTTATGCGGCCATGGCTCTCACTTGATGAACCTTGATAGAATCTATGATCTAGATGCCTGCTAAAGCATAACAATATGCAATACAGTTTGCTAACTTGGACATTATTCATGTGGCTACTGCTATGCCCAGTTGGTTCTTTTCCTGTAGTAAGCCAAAGATCTTTTACAATCTAAGGAATGAAAGACTTTCTCAAATTTAAATGCATGTGGCCTCGGAAAGAAAGTAGGTAACACAATGGCTTGATTAATATGCGAATCTGATACTTCCTTTGGTAAAAACTTTGAATTCGTACAGAGCACCATGCTATTGTGAAAGAATTACATATAAGGAGAATAATGAACTAAAGACTGGAGTTCACTGAATTTTCTGGCTGATGTGATTGTGACTAGGAATAAAACTTTCCATATGAGAAATTTTAGAAAAGCCGACTCCAGTGGTTCAAACAAGGCTTCATTAGTTGTGCCAAAAACACATTCAGGTCCCATAGAACTGGAGGTTTGACAATTGGAGGTTTAGTAAGCCATAAACCTTTCATGAACTTCAATATCACCAGATGAGTTGAGATTGATCTAACTTCAATTTGAAAGTGGTAGGCTTCTATAGCACTGAGATGAATGCTTAATGATAAAGTACTAGACCTGACGAAGACAGAATTAGTACTTTTGGTTCGCATGTGAATGGGTCCAGATAAGTCTGTGGATAGGAAGATGAGAACCTCTTCCATTTGAATCCACAAACTCTTCTAATGGCTTACAGGCAGACATTACTATATCCTCAACCAATTTGGGTAAGGAGAAATGAGTGATCAGCGAGTATTCAACATCCATGCTGTCAGGTTGAGGGAGGGAAGGTCCAGATAATAGAGATGTCCTTCTTCTTGCATTAGTAAGGATGGATCTGCCTTGAGATGGGTCAGAGGGGCACTGTACAGAGGTACCAAGTACATAAACCAAAATTGTCTGAGCCATACTGGAGCAATAAGAATCAGCCATGCGCAGTCCTCAAGAACTTTCTGCACTATCCTGGCAATTGATGGAATTGGTGGAAAAGCATACATGAGATCTGAACTCCAGCTGAGCAGAAAAGCGTCCTGAGCAGAATGGACCAAAATCATTCCAGTTTTCTGTTTTCCTCTGATGTGAAGAGGTCAGTTGTTGGAAAACCCCATAGACTGAACAGCCTGTTGGCATTTGATTGTTGCAGGGACTATTCTGCGAGCGAAATACTCTGCTGAGGTGATCTGCTAATGTGTTGGAAATTCCTAGAAGGTAGTTTGCTTGCAGGACAGCTTGATGTTTGCATGCCCATTCCCATATTATTATTGCCTCCTGGCAGAAGGTCCTTGACCCCGTGCTATCTTGTTTGTTCACATAGAATGTGGCTACCTGGCTGTCAGTTTGAATGTGAATGCTCTTCCCCTAGAGGAAATGCATGACAGTTGTCAAAATGTGTCTGACTGCTCACAGTTCTAGGAGAATGAACTGAAATTGTCCTTCTATTAACAATCAAGTCCCTTGAGTTTGGAAGGGGCTTGTATGGGCTCCCAATCCTAAGAACATAAGAAAATGCCATACTGGGTCAGACCAAGGGTCCATCAAGCCCAGTATCCTGTTTCCAACTGTGGCCTAGCCAGGTAACAAGTACTTGGCAGGATCGCAAGAGGTAGCTAGATTCCAAGCTGCTTATCCCAAGAATAAGCAGTGGATTTCTGCAACTCTCCCTTAATAATCGTTAAGGCTATAAATGTAGCAGAAATAGCGGCTGCGATAAAAAAAAAAGGGGCATATAAAATGGTATAAAGGGGCATATAAAATGCGATAAAAAAAATGGTTAGACTAATTACCCTGTTCCCGCATCGCATAGACAATTTCTGCAAGATGAAATAAATTTATCACACCTGTGCTATTTTTCGCTTTGCATGCTGATTAAATCACTGCGGGGAAGGGGAGAGAGAGAGAGAGAGAAAAAGAACCTCTGTATTGTACATTGAACAAATCAACTGCTCTTGATATACTTTTCATCCATTATAATGACTACAAATGTTTAGTGATGTCAATATTAATATGAATACCTCAGAATGTTTCTGTTACAACACCCCCCAAACCCCACCCTACCTTCAGAAATCCACCCTGATTCAAAGTGCCCCTCTACAGTGGTACATATATATAGTGTCAGACTGATTCTCTCCCTCTCTCTCTCCCTCCGTGTTAAGGCCCTATTGCGAAATGATAAATGACCCTGTTCTTTTAAGCCTTCATCAAGGAAGTGAGGGACAAAAAGCAATTGTACTTCATTACTTTACTAATAAAATGTCTGTATAAATATCACATTTGATCCTTTTTCTCAGTATTTTGTATATATAACTGCTGGCTCAACATAGTCTTCATGTTGGTACCTTGGCATGGCAAAAAATGATCCGCCCTCCAGGTGACGCAATATCCTCTTGCACTGAGGATGGATCTCCAGGGGTGTGTATCCAGGAGAGAAAGATTAGGACTGTTGTAGTTGGCGATTTGGTCATGAGGAATGTAGATAGTTGAGTGGTGGGTAGGCATGAATATCACTTGATAACAAACTTGTCTGATGCAAAGGTAGCGGACATCGTGCCATCTAGATAAGATTTTAAAGACTGCTGACAGCACTTGTGGTACCATTGCCATAAGAAGGTGCAGGAGGGAGTTTCTGGAGGATAAATTTAAGCTCAGGGCTCCTAAATTTCAAACCTGTCTGTGAAACAGCACTTACACACCTAAGTGGAGGTGTAGAGATTAATGCTAGTATATTAGAAAATGTGCACAGTTAGTTTCTAAATTACCATGTATTTCTGCTACAAAAGTACATGCGTATGAAAAATAGGAATTATATAGTAAGTTTGGATTTCCAGATGCCCCTGCAGCGGCACTGAGAGGACGGCTTTGAAAGGAATGCAGCCAGCTCCCTAGTTACCTGGCTAAACCTGGGTCCTGCGGCTAAATCTAGCCATCGGGTTACACAAGGTGACTATATTTAGCCATGGGGAAAAAAGGTTCAGGGAAAGCGCATGCAGGAATTTAATTTGCACGACCCTTTCCATGTGAACTCTGCCCACAAGAGTAAAAGTGGTACAAAAATAGGTACTTTTGTGTGAATGAACCTTGCCAAAACAAATTTTCAAAAAGAAGCTACACAGGTAATTTTGTCTTTGAAAATTAGTTTGAAGGTACCCATAGACCTTCAAATTACCTGGGCTATTAAATTACCCACTGCATTATTATTATCTTGTAGCTTGGCCTGCAGCAGGTGACTTCACAGTTTGAAAACATTTTAGCTCTTCTCCTCTCAGATGTTTCCGCTGATTGGCTATGATCATGCTTCCCCCCCCCCCCCCCCCCCCCATCGGCAGATACTTATCATGCAATAACTGCCTTCTGTTTTCTTCCCCAACCCAGCTAACATTCCGGTATTTGTTACGGTTACTCCAGTGAACCAGTACAATCCCCAGTGTAACCCTGCGACACAGAGCTTTACAGTCGATGAGAATGCACCGCTCCTGTCAGTCATTGGACAGATGAATGCTACTGACCGGGACTACAAGTTTAACAACGTTGAGTTTAGTATAGCAGGGGGCAACAACGAAATCCCCACCTTATTTTACATCAACCCAAGAAGTGGTAAGTTCTCAGGGGGGGGGGGTTCTTTCAGGAAGGCTCTCAACTATCCCTTGATATTTAAGGGCTAAGATATGATGGTATAATTAATAAATTAATAATCACATGGCATGAGTACACATGAAACACCTCCTCTAAATATATTCTAATCTTTACCAAAGGAGATGGGTTACAAAAGTAATAAAAACTGAGAATGTTTGCTTCCACAGTGCATTAAAGATTTGATATACAGGTTCATTTTACCTGGAAGAGGAATGACAGTCTCTTGCAAGGCCCCTGCTCCATGCACTGCTGTATATCTCACAATTTTCAGTTCACAGGTTGCACCAATCCAGATTTTCCTATGGAGCTGAAACACCTGCAAAACAACACCTAAGCCCCAGCTACCAGCACAACCAACCTCTAGCGCAGGGGTCAGGAACCTATGGCTCGGGAGCCAGATATGGCTCTTTTGATGGCTGCATCTGGCTCGCAGACAAATCTTTAATAAAAAAGTAAAAATCTAACAAAATCCCCCACCCTCCTGACGCCCCCCAAGACCTCCAAAATTAATTTACTACAACCCCCACCCTCCTGACCCCCCCAAGACCTGCCAAAAGTTCCTGGTGGTCCAGCGGGGGTCCAGGAGCGGTCCGGGAGCGATCTCCTGGACTTGGGCTGTCGGCTGCCAGTAGTCAAAATGGCGCCGACGGCCCTTTGCCCTCACTATGTCACTGGGGTCGACCATTGGCGGTGGTAGCCCCTGTGACATAGTAAGGGCAAAGGGCCGTCGGCTGCCAGTAATCAAAATGGCGTCGACGGCCCTTTGCCCTTACTATGTCATAGGGGCTACCGCCGCCATTGGTCGACCCCAGTGACATAGTGAGGGAAAGGGCCGTCGGCGCCATTTTGACTACTGGCAGCCGACAGCCCAAGTCCAGGAGATCGCTCCCAGACCCCGCTGGACCACCAGGGACTTTTGGCAGGTCTTGGGGGGCGTCAGTAGGGTGGGGGGTTATAGTAAATTAATTTTGGAGGTCTTGGGGGGCGTCAGGAGGGTGGAGGGTTTTGTTAGATTTTTACTTTTATATTAAAGATTTGACTGCAAGCCCTGGACCCCCGCTGGATCACCAGGGACTTTTGGCAGGTCTTGGAGGGGGGGTTGTAGTAAATTAATTTGGCAGGTCTTGGGAGCGTCAGGAGAGTAGGGGGTTGTAGTAAATTAATTTGGTAGGTCTTGGGGGAGTCAGGAGGGTGGGGGGTTGTAGTTAGTATGGCTCTCACGGAATTACATTTTAAAATATGTGGCGTTCATGGCTCTCTCAGCCAAAAAGATTCCCGACCCCTGCTCTAGCGTAACAGAGAAATCCCTTCAGTATAGAGAGATGCCTTCAACACATGTTTCTATCAAGGGATCTCTGAGGGAATGTTAGGGTTTATTCAGCTGAGTAATTGGTGTGGATGGGCAGATTAGATAGGCTATGTGGTCTTTTTTTGTAATCAATTTTCTGTGTTTAACTTGGCTGATTATAGTTCTTTGGTCAGCCAGAGGAAACAGCTGGCATTATTAGTAGGGTGCTATAGTGGTGGTACTGGATGAATATGTCTGGTTCACAGGGTTCAATAATTTCTCCCACCGTATTTAATATTTTTATGGTATCCCTTTGTACATTTTTGGGTATATGCTATTTTGTGTTCACAGATGATATAAATCCATTTTTACTATTGAATCTAGTAGTTTAGAGGAACAGAGAATTAACTTCTGTTTGTCTCAGATCTTCTCTTGGTGTATAGTGAATAGTCTTAAACTCAACCCCAAAAAAAATGAAATGATGCGGGTAGGATGTTCTGGATTGCACTCTGATTTTTCTTTTCAGTTAAATAGACAGCAACTAACCCATAGTAAGCCAATTCACAATCTTATTATTTTGCTTGAACCAAATTTATCATTGCAGGTTCAGAACTGCAAAAACTACATACATTTTATTTATGGGTACTATGACATCTGTATGTGTTTTATACTCCAGAGAATTTGAGAAGAATGGCACAAGTGTTAGCACTGTCTAGATTAGACTATAGTAACATGACATTTCTGCGGTTACCAAGAAGTTATTATATCGTTTACAGCCAATACAGCAGCCAGACTTAAGGCTGCTGATGTCAAATTGCAGGTGATAATGAACAGGGACTCAGTGAAGCTGCCGTAAAATCAGTGCTACAGAAGCTTTAAAATGATAGAATATGTAATACCGATTTTCTCACAGGACAAACAGAATGGTAGTCCTCACATATGGGTGACATCACAGGATGGAGCCCAATCATGGAACACTTTTGTCAAAGTTTCCAGAACTTTGACTGGCCCCTACTGGGCATGCCCAGCATGGCACTAACCCTGCAGCCAGCAGGGGTCCCCCTTCAGTCTGTTGGCGCCACCGAGCCATCCATCGATGCCCTCGATGCCTGCGCCGGTTCCTTCGATGCCTTCATCGGTGCCTCCGATAATTCCTCTGATTCCTTCGGAGCCTAGACCAGGACCTTCAGGTATCCCACCATCCCGTCCCCTCTAGTTCATAGAGGGACAGGTGCTGATCACTACGACACCTGGACTGATGATTCCTCCCCAGACACCAATGATTTACCTTCACCACCTTCACCCACTGAAAGTAGGAAGCGTTCTCCTCCAGAGGACCTCTCCTTTATAAATTATGTGAAGGAAATGTCTGAATTGGTTCCCTTCCAATTGCAAACTGAACAGGATGACAGACATCAGATGATGGAGTTGCTCCAATTCTTGGATGCTCCCAAAGAAATAACCTCCATCCCTATCCACCAGGTTCTTCTGGATCTACTCAAAAAGAACTGAGAACATCCTGGATCCATTGCTCCAGTGCATAGAAAGGCTGACACTACCTATTTGGTGCAGTCAGCTCCAGGCTTTCAGAAAATTCAATTGGATCACCAATCTGTAGTTGTTGAAGCAAATGTTGAGATCAAAGCCTCACACTTCTTTTGCCCCTGGCAAGGAACAGAAGTTTCTAGATGCCATTGGCCACTGAGTATTCCAAGGTTCAGTGCTCATCTCCCGGATTGCCACTTTTCAGCTCTATATGACCCAATATAATAGTCATTTTTAAGCAGATACAAGATTTGACAGATACCCGCCTCAACAATTCCAAGATCAGCTTCAAACCCTAGTAAACAAAGGTTTTGAGGCAGGCAAGCATGAGATCAGATCATCCTATGATATCTTTGATACTGCTACCAGAGTATCTGCAGCAGCTATTTCGGCAAGGAGATGGGCTTGGCTCAAGTCTTCCGACCTTCGCCCTGAGGTACAAGACAGGTTATCTGACCTACCCTGTGTAGGAGATAATCTGTTTGGCGAACAGATTCAACGGACGGTGGCGGAACTTAAAGACCATCATGAGACCCTGAGACAGCTCTCTCTGATGCCTTCTGACTACTCTTCAAAACAGCCCTTCCGAAAGGACTCTAAGAAGTCCTTCTTCCGGCCGAAGAAGTCCTACCAGCCACCAACCAGATCCCGTGCCACGAGACCTTTTCAAAAAACCCAGTCTCGTCAGACACGGAAACAAAAGCCGCAAGCAGCTCCTCAACCAGGTCCTGCTTCAGGTTTTTGACTTCCACCTAGAGAGCAGCAGCCAGCCACCATTGCCTCACATACCAGTGGGAGGCTGACTGTGCCATTTCAACAACAAATGGCATTCAATCACCTCAGACCAATGGGTACTGGCGATAATTGCCCAGGGTTACCATCTGAACTTTCTCTCCGTGCCACCGGACTCCCCACCTCTGCCGACGTGGAGAACATCTGATCACTCCATCCTTCTGGATCAGGAGGCCTCCCTCCTTCTCCAGTCCAAGGCAATAGAACCCGTACCCTACTCTCAGCACGGCCTAGGGTTCTATTCCCGGTACTTTCTAATCCCCAAAAAATCGGGAGGTGTTCGTCCTATTCTGGACATACGGGCCCTCAACAAGTACCTCCAGCGAGAGAAATTCAAGATGATAACCTTAGGCTCGCTTCTTCCTCTCCTACAACGAGGAGACTGGCTCTGCTCTCTCGACCTTCAGGATGCATACACTCATATTGCGATAACTCCATCTCATCGCAAATACCTGAGGTTTCTAGTAGGCCCCAAGCACTATCCGTACCGAGTGCTTCCATTTGGCCTAGCCTCTGTACCACAAGTCTTCACAAAATGCCTTGTAGTGTTTGCAGCCTTCCTAAGAACTCAGGGTGTTCACGTCTACCCCTATCTAGACGATTGGTTAATCAGGGCTCCCACCCAGCAAGCTGCTCTGTCGTCCCTCAATCTAACCTTACACAGTCTAATTTCATTAGGATTTCTCGTCAATTACAACAAATCCTCTTTAGTCCCATCTCAAACCTTGTCATTCATTGGGGCAGACTTGGACATCTTGCAGGCAAAGGCTTTTCTGCCTCTATAGCGAGCTCTCACTCTCGTGTCTCTTGCACACCAGCTGGAGTCCCAGAACTCCACAACTGCACGCCACTTTCTCATCCTCCTGGGACACATGGCATCCTCAGTTCAGGTCACACCAATGGCCCATTTGGCCATGAGAGTCATGCAGTGGACTCCACGGTCACAATGGACTCAAAGCATTCAGCCCCTGTTGACCATTGTCCAAGTAACTGACTCATTCCGTCAGTCTCTTGCCTGGTGGAGAAATCAGAGCAATCTCCTCCAAGGCTTGCCCTTCCAGGCTTCAGACCCTCAAATAACTCTCACCACCGATGCTTCCAACCTCAGATGGGGAGCCCATGTGGCCAATCTGCAGACACAAGGATCTTGGTCTCCAAAGGAAACCAAACACCAAATAAATTTCCTGGAGCTTCGAGCAATCAGATATGCTCTCAGGGCATTTTAGGATCACCTCTCAAATCAAGTCATCCTGATCCAGATGGACAACCGGGTGGCCATGTGGTACATCAACCAACAGGGAGGCACGGGCTCCTTCCTTCTGTGTCAGGCAGCTGCGCAGATATGGGCGGAAGCTCTCTCCCATTTGATGTACCTCAGGGCCACCTGGTTGCCGGGAGTGGACAACGTGTTGGCAGACAAGCTGAGTCACATCTTTCAACAGCACGAGTGGTCTCTCAACCCCTCAGTAGCGAGATCCATCTTCCAACAATGGGGATATCCTCAGATAGACCTCTTTGCGTCTGCTCAAAATCGCAAAGTAGAGAGCTTTTGCTCTCTCATTCGCAGCAAACACTCTCAGCCCAGAGACGCATTCTCCCTCTCGTGGGCAACCGGTCTACTTTATGCATTCCCTCCACTTCCTCTTCTCTCGAAGACTCTCGTGAAGTTATGTCAGGACAAGGGTACCATGATCCTGATTACACCTCACTGGCCATGCCAGGTGTGGTTTCCAATCCTTCAGGATCTCTCCATTTGCAGGCACATTCCCCTGGGAAAGGACCCGCTTCTGATCACTCAAAACGACTGGTGCCTCCGCTACCCCAATCTTCAAGCTTTGTCCCTGACGGCATGGATGTTGAAAGGTTAATCCTTCAGCCACTTAACCTTTCTGAACCAGTTTCCAGTGTCCTGATTGCTTCGCGAAAGCCTTCCACAAGAAAATCTTACTCTTACAAATGGAACAGGTTTAAGTGATGATGCTCTTCTCAGTCCCTTGACCCCTTTACCTGTCCAATCACGAAGTTTTTGGACTATCTCTAGCACTTATCAGAGTCAGGTCTAAAAACTTCTTCCATCAGAATGCATGTCAGTGCGGTAGCCGCCTTCCATAAAGGTGTCGGGGATGTTCCTATCTCAGTACAACCCCTTGTAACACATTTTCTGAAGGGCTTGCTTCACCTCAAGCCTCCACCGCGTCCTCTGGCCCCTTCTTGGGACCTTAATCTAGTTTTGGGTCGGCTCATGAAATCACCATTCAAGCCTCTTCACTCCTGTGACCTTAGATATCTCACATGGAAAGTGATTTTCCTTTTGGCAAATGGCAATCACTTCAGCTCGCAGAGTTAGTGAATTACAGGCCCTAGTTACCTATCTGCCTTACACTAAACTTCTGCAGGACCAGGCAGTACTCCGCACTCACCCTAAATTCTTACCCAAGGTAGTTTCAGATTTCCATCTAAATAATTCCATCATACTACCTACCTTTTTTCCCAGGCCCCATTCCAATCCAGGAGAGCAGGCTCTGCATACCCTTGACTGTAAATGGGCTCTAGTGTTCTACCTAGACCGTACAGCTGCCAACAGGAAAAGCACTCAGTTGTTCATCTCTTTCCATCCTAACAAATTAGGGCAGCCTGAGGGTAAGCAGACACTCTCTCCTCCTGGTTGGCAGACTGCATATCCTTTTGCTATCAGCAAACGGGCATTCCATTTCAAGACCGTGTTAAAGCACACTCTGTGAGGGCCATGGCGACTTCAGTAGAACACCTGCGATCGGTGCTGCTTCCTGATATTTGCAGGGCTGCCACCTGGAGTTCTCTCCACACCTTTGCAGCCCACTATTGCTTGGACAAAGCCGGACGACAAGATTCCATCTTCGGCCATTCAGTCCTTTGTAACCTGTTTACAACGTGATGTACCAACACCCTTTCACCTGCCCATTAGGGTTCAGGATGCCCTTGACCAAACTCCTTCCCAATATTTGTGCCTATTGCACATCTTGGGTACATTTGATGCACTTCTTGGACATCCTCAGCTCGGTACTCACCCATATGTGAGGACTACCATCTTGCTTGTCCTGTGAGAAAGCAAATGTTGCTTACCTGTAACAGGTGTTCTCACAGGACAGCAGGATGTTAGTCCTCACGAAACCCACCCGCCGCCCCGCGATGTTGGGTTAGTAATGTTTTCTTATTTTATTTTTTGGCACTGCCTGTAGCTTTTAAACAAGACTGAAGGGGGGACCCCTGCTGGCTGCAGGGTTAGTGCCATGCTGGGCATGCCCAGTAGGGGCCAGTCAAAGTTCTGGAAACTTTGACAAAAGTGTTTCGTGATTGGGCTCCATCCTGTGATGTCACCCATATGTGAGGACTAACATCCTGCTGTCCTGTGAGAACACCTGTTATAGGTAAGCAACATTTGCTTTATGGCAGCTTCACTGAGTCCCTGTTCATTAACGCCTGCAATTTAATATGACAGCTACATTTAAAGTTCTTCATGATGTAACCCTTTTGTACTTGACTGATAGAACTGTCCATTAAGTGGATCCCAGAGGAAGATTTTTGGCTACCTCTTCCAACCTGCAGTGGAGCAGGATAAGAGAGTCTGTTGCTAGGGATCCCTCCCATAAGAGATTCAGAGGAGAGTGAGAGACAAAAACTAAACTAAGAGCGGAAGAACCTGCTAACTCGCGAGTAACAGAACTGTAAGGATTTTAGAGGACACCCATCAGGAATCTTCAGTCCCTGGAGAGAGAGAGAAGTTTACTCTCTGTGCAAGGACAGGATTTTTGGCCATCTATGGAAAGTGTTTCCTGCCCATCTTAAAGATTGCCCTGCCCGTTGGGACCTCCATCTCACCTAACCCAGGAGGGTGGTAGGATCCCTTGCATTTTCAAATATTCCTGCACAGATAGAGGGTGAATACTGTAATTGAGAGAAGGACTGTGGTGCTGGCAGCATATTTATTGTCAAACATACACAATATGTGAGGATTAATTATGTTTTAACATTTCATCCGTTTGTTTTTCATCTTCAGAAATTGGTATCAGACTGCGTGCTCAATCGCTTAGGCTCTTGCCCTATACAGGGCTACAACCTCTTTCATGATGGCAATGGCACTAGAATAGTAACTTCATTTACCAATTTCACTAATGTACTCTTTTTATTATATATACCAATTTTTAACTTTTTATCGTTTTAAAAATGTTTTACTTATCTTGCCAAATTCATGACAACCTCTCCGCACCGTTGTGTAAACTTGTCCCGTGAATATCCAAATCAACTGCCTGACAGGTAGTGCTATCAACCAATATGTGTGTGTGATTGCTAAAATTCTACCCTCACGACATTGCAATGTTTTGGCGGCACAGCTCGCCTGCTTCAGGGGATTCCTCTCGTTTTACTGACCATTACCGGTTCCTTCCTCACAGCACAAAACTTTCAGCGCAAATGCTCAGTATGAAGCAGTATGAAGCAGACGAGCTGTGCCGCCAACACATTGCAATGTCGTGAGGGTAGAATTTTAGCAATCACACACACATATTAGTTGATAGCACTGCCTGTCAGGTAGTTGATTTGGATATTCACGGGACAAGTTTACACAACGGGGCGGAGAAGTTGTCATGAATTTGGCAAGATAAGTAAAAAAAATTTTAAAACGATAAAAAAGTTAAGAATTGGTATATATAATAAAAAGAGTACATTAATGAAATTGGTAAATGAAGTTACTATTCTAGTGCCATTGCCATCATGAAAGAGGTTGTAGCCCTGTATAGGGCAAGAGCCTAAGCGATTGAGCACGCAGTCTGATACCAATTTCTGAAGGTGAAAAACAAATGGATGAAATGTTAAAACATAATTAATCCTCACATATTGTGTATGTTTGATTGTATTGAGTGAGGACAGTAGCCCTTCAATTTTAGCATATTTATTGTGCCATCTGCAACTATCTTATTGGGCACTAACCCCTGCGTCTAGCATCTTTACTTGGGCATGCAGCACTCACAGAGAAGAGAGATTTCCCCTCTCCTAGTGATAATCAAAGGATGTCAGCCACCCCTGCACTGGGACCGGAAAAGAACCCTCATGCCAAAGGATCCACACCCTGCGGAAAGGGGCACAGAAAAGAACTAGTCAGGGTTCCTGCTCTCAAGAACTTACAAATGAGTTCATTGCCCTACCCATGCAGGACACACACACCGGGATGGGGCTATGTATGGTTTATTGTCTACTGCAATAAAGTCCCTATAAGAATATCTTATAGCCATAACTTTCTGAACTCACACGTAGTCCTGCATATTGCTTACCATGCTGGTTAGTCCAATAATTGTAAGACTTCTGTTATCTACCCTTACATGAATATATGTAGTAGGTTTAGTTGTGTTAACTTTGCATCCCTAAAACTACTACCAGTAAGGGAGTCCACAAATCCAATGGTATATATCCACAGGTTCCAGTTACCTCCCAAAAGGGTACTAGATGTGAGTGCATCCAAGTCTCAAGCAGGAGTTTAGTGTATCACGTTTCTAGTATGTTAAGTATCCCCTTAAATAAAATCATAGCTTGGATATGAGCACACAAGAAGTGGACCTTTCAGAATCATTCACAACAGAGAAGAGCTGTAATATAGAGATTCTGGTAAGACTGCATTCCCCTGAAGAAGACTATTGCTTAAAGATCTATTACATTACCTCCATGTCCAATAGATTTCTGATGTAACAGAAAAGAATTGCAAGTTCTCAAAATATACAGCGATGGAATGTCTACCAGCCTTAAAATAGGTGTCAGATTAATGACCAGCACCCAGCCTACCCCTCTCCATGCTCACACTCCCTATCCTTATAGGTAAGGTCTTGCTTTTTTGCTGAAGGCTCCAAGCTGCCATCTGAAAATCTCTTCAAAGACTAAACCAAATATATAGCTCTCAAACACCTGATGGAAGACTGCTAGGCTTCTGTTCTACAAGACATCCAGGATTATGTGCTTTTTTTAAGACTCTTAGATCAAAGCTCTCAACGAGCAGTCACTCCTTGGTAATCTAATTAGCTGGCACCCTCATCCTCTTCTACCAATGGTAAACAGAATTGACTAGAATACTGACCTGATTTAAGAGAATCATCAGCGCTTGTCTAGCACCTGGAAGTTGGTGTGAACTGTAATTGTCAGGCGCTATTTTCCATTTATATTGATTCATATTAACACTGTTAAACATCATAACTTTTTAAACCGTTGTGATGGCGAAATCGAATGACGGTATATAAAAATCAATAAATAAAAATTTAAGAGGACAAGTGGTTGGGAGGATAGAAGAAAAGACAGACTCTGAACAGAAAATCTGAGCTGGATATATTGTGGGACTCAAGATACATATAAATGACTAGGAGATACATACTGCAAAATATAAGGACCATTTCAGATGGAAAGAAATACTGGTTCACAGGGAATAAGGCCAAGTTAAATAAATATTCATCCAGGCCTCTGATCATTATATATTCATCCACACATTCCATACTATCCTAAATTCCAAGATGGTGGTGAAATAATTGGATCCATGACCTCAGGGACTGGCAGGTCTCTCCCATATTCTCCTGTAGTCACAGAGGAGATGGGTCCTGTTGTTATTCCTAGTATAGACCATGGATTGTCAACCAAATTCTCCAGATTGGCATTCAGAATATCCATAATGAATATTCATGATTATCATGCACTGCCTGTGTTGTATGCTAATCTATCTCATGCGTTATCATTGTGTATATCCACTAAGCTTGACTGCCTAGGTGTGTCTGGAGGACTGGATTCAGATTCCCAGACACAAACTATCTCTGCAATCATGAGTAAAATAATACACATATTCCATATCACTAAGGAAAAGTTGCATGTGACAGTTACATATGAGTATAATGGTGTTTGTCATGATTTTCCTGAGGACCTCCTAGGGTGCGCGCGCAAGCCACCCACATCTATATCCTCGTCATGGCGGGAACCTCGGGGGCGTTCCCTCCGAGTGACGTCATCACTTCCTGGTATTTAGCCTGCCCTTCGTTTGCTAACAAACCGAGTTAGCAAGGATTGGATTGGACTGCCTCCGGTCTAAGCTGCTCTGCCGCTTCCAGCTGCCACAGGAAGCTCTCGCTGCCCTTCAGGGTATTCTCTCTAACCTGGGTACCTGTTCCTCGGGGGCCCTTCTGCTCTATTTCAGGTACCTATCTTGGGTCACCGGGTACTCGCTCCTCGAGGGCCTGCTCTCCCTAATCTGGTGCCTGCCACTGAACAACTTCTGCCTGACTGGACCTTCAACTACAGCTTCTGCTTCAGTGAGTACTAACCCTCTCAGTCTGTCTTCAGCTTTAGCGCTCCGCTCTACATCCGGGACCTGTCCCTGCTACGCCGCACTGCCTACCATCTACTCGAGTGTGAGATTGGTCTCTCTGCTGAGGATCCCTAGACTGCTTCACTGGGTTACATCCACTACTACCCACTCCCCGGGCAGTGCTATCAAGCTGTACAATAAATACAACTTCTCTGTATCTGCGTGTATACTATAGAGTCTAGCCTAGTACTGCGGTTACTCATGGGGCTCCTCGCTGTGGAAGTGGCCATCACCGCAGTACCCAAGAATCTACTCCAACCCCTCAAAACCATAACACCAAATGAGATGGACCTTCTTGTCCATGAGGTCTTGAAGTCCAGCATCTCCTGTATGGCCCCCAGTCCAGGAGAGAGGGATCCTACATGAAGGAGCAGCTATGGGAGAAGATCCTTCAGCACCTTAATGCAATCTATCACAACAACAGCAGTGTGAAAGATCTGAGCCACAATTGACAGGACCTCTGATATCTGGTGAAGAGGAAGCAGGCCAGAATGACAGCTGAGGGACCTGATTGCCAGGTCAGCTTCATTGCAGCTGAACAGTTGGTGTTGGGCAGCATTTTGGATGCAGCTGTAGGAGGGGTTGGCTGACTGGACACCACTCAACTGCAACACTAGGAAGGTGAAATGTGTATATAATGAAGTCAGATAAAGTGTGTCCTTCATAGAAGAGGTCATGAATTCCTGACTGCAAGAGGATTTAGGCATTATGAGAAGATCCTGGAAACCTGGGCAAGACATCCATGATGATGCCCTTGACATCAAAGACCAGCTACATATTGAGGAAGTAGAAGCCCATGCAGTTGTGGTAGGTAGCCTCGTCTACCCTTTGCACCTTTATAGACATGTAAGTGCAATTGATAGCACCAAGACTGAGGGGGAAACATGTTCTTTGTGAGAAATCAGTCATTATTTGATGTTATTGCTTGCTTCTCTGAGGGAAGGATATATATTGATCTTTGTTCCTGAGCAAAGCAGCCAGGACCTGATCTATACACACAGAGGTGGTAAACAGGCTGATTTCAGATGTGACCCCAAGCTGTGCCTGGGAGATGCTGGTGGCAGAAAATGCCAGGGCAGTGGTGACCATGATATGTACTAGCAAGGCATGGGCCCTTCGGGTGGTTGGTTGCAAGTGTCACTAACTGCTGGCCTAGGTACAGAATAGTTTCCTTGTTGAACCAAACCTGTATATGACTTGCTCCTCAGAGAATCAAACACTGTGTCCTAGTCCTGTATACTCTCAGTAAAGTGTACCACCTCCTCCTCCTCTATTTTCTCTCTCTCCTCAACTGTTGTGACCGGAGTATACATAGGAAAATTAGAGTCCCATTGAAAAGGGATTCACCACCACTGACACATTCCCCAGTTTGTCCCAGGAACATTTACCCCCACTCCCTTTATAGCCCTGCATATCCCATTTCACCCCCATTTCTCCCTGTGACCCCCCGCCATGACCCAGGTGTGTCCCAATTTGGCCCCATTAGGTCCCTATCTGTCACAGGTACAATCCCTCCCACCATTTCACCTGTTCCTGTGTCCAAAATCAAAATGAAACTTTGCAATTGTGTGCATAAATGAGCATGCATAAATTGGACAACATTTGCACATATGTCACTTTAAAATCTCATTGGACACACATATGCTAACCCTGCCCTGGCGTGCCCCTTTTTTTTATCATATACTTTTGCTCACACATATACATGCATATGTTATCTCTTTTTTAAAATTCGTATTGCGCATGCATAGGCCGCATACATGTATATAGGGTATTTTTTACACACACAAGCATTTGAAAATTCACCTTTAAAAATGTATCTAGCTTACTTTTTTAAATCAACACATAGAATATCCATTTACTGCACAATATTGTTTCTGCCCCAAGCTTTAAGCACAAAATTTCCTAGCAAAGCAATATTTACAAATCCTCTTTAATCACCAGCAAAATCATCTTCTGCTCTCAGTACTCCTTCAGGAGCTTCCCTTTGAAAATTTGCTTATGAATTTGTGTTCCCTTTGAAAGAGTGTCATCTTTCAGCTTATGATGTGACAAAGATCTAATAGGAGAAAATCACTTTGTAAAAACCAATAGGGGGGCTTGAGGACTGGGTAGTGCAATGTATATAATGTGAGGGGTGTATGTTTTTCCTTTTATTGTTTTTCATGCATGTACTTGTTTTCTTCTAAAGTTATTCCTTGAACTAGTATTTTGAAATGTAATAAATTAAAACAAAAATAGGGGACAAGTTTCAGACTGTCCATACTGGGACAAAGTTCACGGGTACATTTTACCTTTTCGACTTTGTAAGAACTTTACTTTGAAACTTTGTAACCACAGACTTTTGTGCCTGCTTTTTCTGTAGATATTCTTTCCATGGAAAATAACAGGAGGAGAGTTGAAAATTTAGATTTTCCTCACCAAGAACACTTCCTTTAAATGCAGCTAAATGTGTGTGTTTCACTTTTAGTTATATTGAAGGAGGGCCGTATTTAGATATCCAGTTTATATAAATGGCTTTGAAAATTATCCTTCCAAGGATCAACAATATTCTTAAATGTCAAATACAGGAGACATTTCCAGTATCTTCTGCTGTTCTGGTTTTTACTTGTGTTCTGTAAATATTTCAGTCATGCTCAGTGTTCTTGAACTAAGTCATATCCATTTAAACACCTCTGTGACATTCTTACCCAAAAAAGTGCAGGCCCTTCTATCATCCAGGCAAGATTTTTCTAATTCTTCATGCAGAGTGCATCCCACAATGCTGGAATTCTTCCGTTTCACATCTGTGGCAAGAATATGTGTTTCGTGGCAGAAACACACGAAACACATATCACGAAACACTCGAAACACGAAACAAACACTGGTCAAAGGACATAACAGGACTTTATGGGGATCCATGATCGTCCTCAACCACCTTAGCATGTTCCCCTCCCTCCCCTCCTCTTCCTTCCCTCCGTCCATCAGCCATCTCAGCCTATCCCTCTCTCTACTCATTGCTACCCGTTCCCTTGTCCCTCCTTACACACCCGGTGTCATCCTCTTTCAAGATAGCCCCTACTACCTTACTTACGAGTTAACACTCAACCATTATACTTAGTAGCTAATGCTAATGTTTTTATATCCTGGTTTTGCTCTTACATCCTTTAGGGCCCCCGTTTATGCCCTATTTGGATGGTTCTCAGGTTCATAGCGATACTCTATTAGACGCCCTGTTTTAATGTAATGCCTGTTATTACTGTTTTGCTGTTCTATTTATTTTATTTTATCAGACGCCTTGTTTTAATGTAACGCCTAAGCCGCGATTGTTCTGTTATAATGGAAACCGATATGATTTGATATTTTTTTTCAAGAATGTCAGTATATAAGAATTCTAAATAAATAAATAAATATTTTTCTTTTAAATTAGAAATCTCCTAGAACTGTATGGACTCAGGCTTCCTCTGTAACGTAGAAGTGAAATATTGAACTTTTATTCACTGTTTGGCCCTCAAGGCCTCCTGTCATGGGAAGATCCTGGGGGTGGGGGCAGATTTATTAACATTTTGCTCCCATTTTGACATTTTTTCCCATTTAACATACTAGGATATTTTTACTGATAAATCTGTCCCAAGCTTTCAAATCAAATATCAATGGATTAAGGTTCCCATGGAAGTCTGTACCTGACATTCCACACTCATTAACATGATAAGAACATAAGAAATTGCCATGCTGGGTCAGACCAAGGGCCCATCAAGCCCAGCATCCTGTTTCCAACAGAGGCCAAAACCAGGCCACAAGAACCTGGCAATTACCCAAACACTAAGAAGAACCCATGCTACTGATGCAATTAATAGCAGTGGCTATTCCCTAAGTATAATTGATTAATAGCCATTAATGGACTTCTCCTCCAATAACTTATCCAAACCTTTTTTGAACCCAGCTACACTAACTGCACTAACCACCTCCTCTGGCAACAAATTCCAGAGCTTTGTTGTGCGTTGAGTGAAAAAGAATTTTCTCCGATTAGTCTTAAATGTGTTACTTGCTAACTTCATGGAATGCCCCCTAGTCCTTCTATTATTCGAAAGTGTAAATAACCTTTTCTCACTCACTCTCATATACCCCACATCTCCTCACTCACTCTGACACAAACATACCACGCACACCCCCTCCCACCCACAACCACTCCCCCTCACTAGCTCCCACACTGTCTGAAACCATCCCTCCTTCCTCAGCCACCGATTCCAGCTTCCTTTAAAGTGGCCTATAGCAGCAGCAATTCTGCACCTTGGATTGCCTGCTCTTCCTGTGTTGCCTGACGTCGAAGCATTGCACTTTGAACTGCAGGAGTTGCCATAATGCAGTGTAGTTCAAAGCATGATACTCTACCACATTGCTGCTGCTATACGCTGCCTTAAGGAAGCTCATATGGGTGTAGGTGAGTTAGATAAGGAGGGAGGAAGGATAAGAAATATGTAGCATTCACTGCTGCTGCCTTTTACTTTGCGCTTACATTGTTCTAGTCCCTGGACTCCTGCTGCAAATCCACAGAGAAGGAATTCTGCGTGAAGGGCTGGATTTTCTGGCTCTTCTCACAGCCATGGAGTCGCAGAAGAGCAGGGACGATACCTGTAGCTATTACTATAGGGCAGGCGTAGTCAACCCTGGTCCTCAACAGCCATAAAAGGGTCAGGTTTTAAAGATGTCCACAATGAATATGCATGAGAGAGATTCACAGCACTGCCTTAAAGGTGTGTAAATATATCTCATGCATAATCATGCAGACATTCTGAAAACAAGACCTGTTTGTGGCTCGACGTTGACTGCCCATGCTATAGGAAATAAGGAACACAAATTTGGGACCAGAGTTATCTCTAGTCTGCAATCTCATACAGTTCTCTTCCTGCCTTAGCATTTAGCTCTCACTTCTCTCCTATGACACATGCTAGTGAATCCTGGGCTGGATTTTTTTTTTTACTGCAAAGTAACCAGATTTATTGACAGGTTCAGTACATTATTGTTTTTCTCTTTATAGGAGAAGTCCATCTCCTCAGCCCTCTAGATTATGAAACAAAAAAAAGTTATCAACTGAGAATTCAAGTGGTGGATTTGAACAATGATATTTTGCCTGACCCCATCAATCAGAAGACGAATACTTGCCTTCTGACAATCAACGTCAAGGTATTGTAAAGGCACGCAGTCATCATTCACCAACAATACATTAAATTTGCTTTTGCTGCTTTGTTTTGGGATTTGTTCTAGTCCTTACTAGCAAATATATAGTTGCTTATCCCGATCTGCTTCTACTGCATATAAGGCTTCTCCTCCTTTTCATAGGGAAGTCAGAAGTGCAGGTCCACAGTGGTGTTAAATAAGGACTATAATCAGCCTGTCCCTTATGATATGAACCCAAGTCAATCCCACAGGTGAAGAAAAATTTGTTTCTGCTTTTCAACTTTTCCTTTGTTCTTTTGAACTTGTGGGACTCTATCTTGGTTCCAAATAAACTTGGAAATCTCTGATACGTTATTTTTATAGTAACTTTTCAAACGCAAATGCTTACTGGTGGCTACTCAGGACAGATGAACTCTTTCTTCACTACTACTGTATATCAGGAAGCCACTGCTCACAGTTTCCCGACTCACTCCTTCCTCAGAAAATACCATTTACATAAGGGATGGGCAAACATTTTGGCCTGTAAGCTACATTGGTGTATGGAGCTATTCCTGTACATGTGGGCTCAGTTAAGAACCAGGGCAGTACTTTTGAAGTACTGGGATGGAGTGGGGGGAATGGGAATAGGATATTATACAATTTTTAGCTATAGAAATTCACTGCTATAATAAACACAGCTCACAGCATACCTGCTATTTTGTACCCTTTTTCTTAGACAAATTGATTCATTTTGAATTGATATACATTAATCTTAAATTGGGACTGTCATTGTCATTGAAATTTTATCAGGGTTGTGTTTCGTTATATTAATATGTATCTTATTGTTTATGCCAAAATCTGTATGCAAAACCAAGCTATAAAAATTTCTTGGATGTGTAAAAATGATCCAAAATTCTCCAAATGCAGAAAACAACATTAATAATTAATTATTACCACAATGTCTTTTAATGCAGGTGAAAAAGCCAGCTCATTCCAAAAATGCATTTATTTTCAAGAAGCAGCTTAATCATATAATCATGAATCCTGGGCTAAAAAAATGGGCTAAAAAATGGCCTGAAAAAATGACGTGAATATTAAAAAAAAAAAAATTCTTTGTCTACAGATTGACGGTATATAAAACAAATACATAAATGAATAAAAAAATAATATTGAATATTAAATAAGGTTCTCCCAAGTGCATTTAACAATGAATCCTGGATATTGATTCCTGTGTCCTTCTTAGATCATATTCAAATCCCTTTTACTGTATATTCCAACAAAGGCCCTTTGTTTTGGCATTTGGCGGCGTCACCAATAACAGATTGCTACTCCTCACGGAGAAATATAACAGATTGCTAGCTCCTCCCCTCTGGAGGAGCTGATCGATAACACAGTCCGAATTCTCAAAGCAGACATATACTTATAAATCTGCTTTGAATATTAGCAGGTGTGTGCAGAACCCAGCTGTTAGCATGTGTCACTTTGTGTGATTAGATTTATGTGCATACTTTAAAAAATCAAAAGTATGCATGTAAATGGTTTTCCCATTTCAACTGCACCCCCTACCAGAGCGCCTCTTTCTAATGCATGTAAAAGTACATATGCTTCAATATGTACTTTTATATGTACAGTACCCTGTAAATACTTTTGAAAATTAATTCCTAAAAGGGGTCATTTTACAACTCCCTGCATTGTGGTAAAGTCTGCAGACATTGTAAATGCAGACTTTACCACAATGCAGGGAGTTGTAAAATGACCCCTTTTAGGAAGGATTTTCAAAGCATAAGTTCACTTTGGAAATTCAGAGATAACTGGCCAGAAATGTGTAGAGACTCACTCATGTGGGATGCTTATTATTAGTAAATATACTTTATTTATGTTTGGTTATGAATTATGGGAGTAATATTCAGTAAGTCAGTTAGTGGACAGGTTATCTGGCTAAAGTTCACTTGTGCTGTATATTTAGTGGGATAAAGGTCCCACTGAATATAAGCAGCCTAAAGTTAGCCAGCTACATATAGCTGGATAACTAAAAACCCTAATTAGCTATGGGGGTTATTTTCTAAGCCTTTTGCGCAGCAGTAACATTAAAATTAGGGGGAGGGGAGCAGTCGGGGCGGAGCTAGGGAGGAGTCGACGGTGGCACCGCTGCTGGTGATAATGTTTCGAACATTATCGCCGGCAGTAGCGCAGGGAGTAGCACTACCTTTTACAGTGGTGCTCTGCCCGCGATAGCCTGCATCCGGCCACAACACGGCAGGTGAAATTGCACTGCCATGGTGCGATCGACTGCAGGCTATCGCCCGCCCGCCCCTTCCTTTGCCCGCCTGCCCCCTTTAGCTCAGGATTCATCATTCCGCACGGAATGATGAATCCTGGCCTATGTTTGAAAATAATTCGTTAGGTTTTTTTTTTTTACTTATCCGGCCTTGTGTGGCCAGATACCTTACTGCTTCACTGGATATTTTCAAAAGGTATATGGGATTATATAGCTCTGACAAACAAAAAAAAAGAGAAGTAAAAGGGGCTTGTAGGATTAGGGGTTATGATATGAAGCTCCAAAGGGTAGACTCAGGAATAATGTCAGGAAATACTTTTTCACAGAAAGTGTGGTGGATGCATAGAAGAGGTGATGAGGATAAGAATGGTAATGAAATTAAAAAGGGCATGAGAAGAAAAACTAGGAGGTCAATATTCAAAGCTATTTAGATGGATAACTTACAAGATATCCATCTAAATGGCAAGTTTTGACATATTCAACCACTTATTCGGCTAAATTATAGCTGGATAATGGCTTAATTTAGCAGGATAAAAAAAGAGGCATTCCAGGGCATTCCAAAGTTATCCGGCTATAACTTAGCTCAACTTCATTTTTATCTGGATAAGTTAGCCAGATAACTTTAGGCCTGCTTCAGAGCAGGCCAAAGGTTATCTGGCCTTCTGTAGGCAGATAACCTGCCTCTTAACCAGATATCTTTCAATACATCCAGTTAAAGTTAAACTTATCCGAGTACACGTACCCCTATAATTTTAACCCTACTGTACAGGCACTTCCAGACCAAGCTCAGTATTTCAGCTAATTTTGCATATCAAAGTTAGCCGGTTAAGTTATCCAGCCAAGTTAACTCTGACTTAGAATGTCCCAAGAATGCCTCCAATTTATCCAAAAAAATGTTATCCAGTTAATGACTTAGCTGGATAAAATTTATCCGGTTATAGGGGCAGATATTTAAACCTCAGGGTTTGTCCAGCTAGCTCGTTATCTAAACACTTTTGAATATGGACCTCTATGTGATCATATATATTCTACCTGCAGCTATTGCAGTGAAGAGCTTGCCTTATAAATTGTAGGGAGTAAGTTATTGATCACTAGTTTTTGGGACATTACTTGGGCTTCCCTTTGAAAGGAGACATGTTCTTCCTGTTATTAGCCATCGTGGTGGTGTTAGTTATGACCGATCAATTGATTTTTGCAGTTTGCTAGGTTTTGATGGAGTGATCTTAAATGTTTGAGTCAAAAACTGGAAATTCTGTAAGGGCAGGGTCTCTTTTTAATCTGGCTTCCAGCTCTTTTGTTGTTACTTTAAGCTACTCCATAGTTTTTATGTTTGCTTTTTATCTGTTATGAAAATATAATGGACTCAGGAGCTTGACAATGCCATGTATGGGATGAGACCTTCCTGTCATAGGACTGCAATGTCCTCTCAGCTCCTCAAACAAGTCCATAATATATTCTGAGCTCCTCTCTCCCTTAGACCCTAAGAGGGGATCTGGAGCCATGAATATTCTAGGTTGTGGCTGCCTGAATAGTCTCCTCTGCTTAGCTGTGTGGCCACCCCTATCCTGATACCGCATTTCTTTTTCTTCTCCTCTCCCTGACTGCACCGTTATCTCTCTCCTGCTCCTGGGCTCAGTCTTCTGACTTCCTCTTTTACCAGGATTCATGATGTGAAAACCCAGGTGGTAGCTGCATCCTCCCTTTTGTAGCTGCAGCAATATCTTTTCCCCATTGGAATCTGAGTGGGACAAAGGCGAACCTGCCCCCTCTAACATGAGCTGGCAAAGGGGTAGAAAAAAATCACATAAAAATATCCACATATGTATATGTTTTATGTATGTTATATTTATAGTTTCTCCCTATTTATTGACCTATTAAGTTGCATTGCCTCCTCCCCCGGTTATTTGTATTGTTATCTGTTATTTGTAAGGGCGCTGCCCATAAGTTTTTTGTTCTTTGTGAACCGATACGATGTGCGAACGGCTATCGGTATATAAGAGACGTTAAATAAATAAATAAATATGGGTCAATGTTTTGTGCATTTCAGTGATTAGTGTATAAAGTTTTGGGGAGTGCAAATTACCTTATTTGCTTAATGATTTTCTAATAGAAATACATGCTTGCATAAACTTCTGATGCACCTGCACCTACCAAGTTTTACACAGCAAAAGCATTATACAGAGATCTTCATCAATACTGGAGTGTTTAACTCTGGTATAAGTACCTACTTCTGCCAGCATAAATGCCGATGTTATTGGTGAATTATAAGTGTACAACGATGCTCTCTCCTCATTCCTTCCTCAAGAAGCACTGTCTGTGTCCACTTTTTTTAATTCCTTTATCAGACACCCACTGTACAAAATCCACTCTCCTCACTCATTCATCCATTTGTTGGATGTCCAGTTCTTCATAAACCAGGGCCTTTCTCCTCTCTCCTTCTGCTGGAACCACTGTGCACAACCCTGCTCACACCTCTTTCAGCAACCATTAGTGCCTCCTTCATCAGAAGGAACAAGCGAGGAGAGGAGCCATGTAGGAAGTACATGGCTTCTCCCCTCACTCATTTTCCAGGAGTCTCTGTGCATAACCTCTATCTTCTTGTTAATCGGTGAGTCTTTATACAAAATTTGGATGGGTTCACTCCATCCAGAGACTCATCATCCGCAGCCTTGCCCCTTAATCCTTCCACTAAAGCTCTCAACAGGGAACCATCATGCACAGCAGCTTCTCTCCTTATTCCTTCCCATCCATCCCTCTTCAGATAAATATCTTGAAACCCTCCTTACTTTCTCTTCATCTGGATTTTATCAAGCACGGCACCTGAATTTATTCTTTGCATCTTTCTCTCATCAAGGATTCATTAGACACAGCCTCCCTTAACTCTTTCCTGCCCTCCAATACACAGAAGTTAATCTATTTTATACATGTCAAGATGATTAAATATGATATGTTTTTTGCCAGGATGTTAATGATAACCCTCCGGAGTGTAAGCCACCATACTATGAAACAACAGTTTACTCCACCTTGAAGACGACAGTTCCCATTCCTGTGGATATACTCTGCTTTGACAAAGATGATAACAACAGGTTCTCATATTCCATAGTTGGAGGTGAGTCTTGTTTTGTGACTTGTCCTATGGGGAGTGTATTGCTGCTGAAAGTCTCCAGGTAGACCAGCACTACCAATGAAGTTCTTCATGTGGACAAATGACCATCGTTTCCAAAGTCCATGTGGCACCTTTCTCCATTACACAGCAATGCAGATTCAAGTCACTGAAGAGTCTGAGGCCAATTATGCAATAGACAATTTTGTGGGCAAGTTTTCCGGCTAAAGTTAGCTAGATAACTTGTCCCTTCATATTCAGCGGGATAAACATCCCCTTGAATTTACGTAGCCGGATAACTTAAAAGCCTAACCAGCTATGTATGTTTAAAAAAAAAAAAAAAAAGCCAGGTAGGTTTATTAGTTATCCAGCCTTGTGTGGCTGAATAATGTGCTACTTGTCCACATAGCTTTAAAAGATAATCCAGCTAAGTAGCTCTGTCATAAGGAAGCAAAATCAAGGAAATAAAGGGAACTCTGTGGGCTTATCCCCTCCTTCCCCCAAAAAATATTTTACAAAGGCCCTGTCGGCCTGTGCTCTCCTTACCCCCTAAACCTTTTAATCAATCAGATGCCCCCATCCTAGTTTTTTATAAATTGAAAGAGCAGCCTGACCCCTTTCCTTCCCTCCCACCCACCCAGAAGACTGATAAATGACATGGACCTTCCCCTTCCCTCTGCCTGTCCCCATCTCTTTTTTTTTTACTGCCGGAAGCAAGGGGGCCCTTCGGGGGGAAGGAGGGGGTCCGCACCATTTATCAATCTTGTGGATGGGAGGGAAGAAAGGCGGGGGGGGGGGGCAGGCTGCTTTTTCAATTTGTAAAAAATCGGGACGGGGCCTCTGCAAGATTAAAAGGTTTAGGGGGGTGAGGAGAGCACAGCCCGACAGGGCCTTTGTAAGATATTGTGTGGGGGAGGAAATGGATTAGCCCCGGCTCCTTTATTTCCTTTATTTTGCTTTCTTACACCACTGACAGGCTTGGAAATGGTGGAGGGGCTTTCTCAGCGCTGGGAACCAAAACCCCCAAGCCCTTTTTGTTGAGAACTGAGACCTAGCAAAATGTAAAATAGTCACTGGGTGATACGGCCTTGCTGCCTCCTCCCCTTCCTCAGTCCAAGAACCTCCCTCTCTTTCCCTCTGTTTCTCCATCCCAGATTCCTAATCTTCCCAATCCTCCCATCCTTAATTTTCTTTCCTTCTCATTCCGTTTTTTCTTACCCCATCCCTGATCTTCCTCCCTTCCTCCCCCCCATCCCTGAGATCTCCTCCCTGTACTCATACCTAAGATCACTTTCTTCACTTAATAAAAATAAAATAAATTATACTAGTAGTTATAGTGTAAAATGACTTTATTTCATAATGTAATAGGAAAGATGGAAATTTGCTTCAGAATTTTTAAATTTTTGCCACAGAACACACGGGGGGACCTCGACCTTCTGCTCCCTGTTTTCCAACCTTGGAGAGTGGAGGGAGGGAAGGAAATAGAAGAAGAAGTAACAGTGAGATTGACAGCAACAACAATTCCTAGGGGTGCCAAAATCCTAAATCCATCACTGGGTAGGGGAGGTGGGGAAAGAGAAAAGAGTACCTGGAGGGAGGAAGACAATGCCAGGAGTAGGGGAGGGAGAAGATAGGAGAATACCTGGAGGGAGAGAGGAGAAGACGGCCATGCTTGGAGGAGGGAGGGAATGGCTGCAGGGAGGAAGGACAAGGGGGGGAGAGTACCTACAGGAGGAAACAGGGGACAGAGTGCATGGAGGAATAGGGAGACAATGGATGGAGGGAGAGGAGGAGTGGGAACAGAATGGAAGTGAGAGTGTGCTGGGAGAGAATGAATGGAGGATGGGAGTGAATACCTAGAGGAGGTGGGGGAGAAGAGAGACAATGGATGAGGGAAGGGAGCAGGGGAGAATATTTCGATTTTTATATTATGCTTTTTGCACTTTAAAGCAGATTACATTCAGCTACTGTAGGTATTTCCCTGTCCCCAGAGGGCTTACAATCTAAGGTGCGGATTTTCAAAGGCTACGCGCGTAACCTGAGAAAATCTGCCCCTGCGCGCGCCAAGCCTATTTTGCATAGGCTCGGCGGCGCACATGCGTCCCGGGGCTTCAAAAAGGGGCGGTCCGGGGGCATGGCAGCGGTCCAGGGGCGGGGCCGAATTCCCCAGCACAGCGGCCTGTGCTGGTGGATGGCGAGCCGGCGCGCGCAAGTACTTTGAAAGAAAGGTAGGAGGGATGATTTAGTTTGGGCTGGGGGGTGGGTTAGATAAGGGAAGGGAAGGTGGGAGGGTGGCCGAAAAAAGTTCCCTTCGAGGCCACTCCAATTTCGGAGCAGCCTTGGAGGGAATGGGGAAAACCATCGGAGCTCCCTTCAGGCTCGGCGCACGCAAGATGCACATGTGTCACTGTGCACCCCCTTGCGCGCGCCGAGCCCAGATTTTATAACATGCGTGCAGCAGCGCACACATGTTATAAAATCGGGCGTAGATTTGTTCACGCCGGGTTGTGCGAACAAATCTACACCCGCACGTAGATTTTAAGATCTAGCCCTAAGCTTGTACCTGAGGGTAAAGTGACTTGCCAAAGGTCACAAGGAGTAACAGTGGGACTTGAACCCTGGTCTCCAGCCCACTGCCATAGGCTACTCCTCCACAGAATACCTGGATGGTTGAAGAAAAGAGAATGTTTGAAAAGAGGAGGGAATGTATGGAGGAGGGTGCTGTTTGTCATAAAACTGGTCCTGCACACACCTGACCCGAAAACATTAAAAGTGTGAACTCTGTGGATCTTCATCTCTCCATCCTACCCCCATATCTCATTTGGCCTTTCAAAAAGACTTCTGAATTTTTGCTGGCTGAAGGGGGGCAATTTTTTCTCCGTCTGGCAATAATGTCAAAATCATACAAGCAGAGCGGAGTAAAGAGCACACACATGTAGAAATATAGCAACAAAGTATTAATGTGCGGCAAATAACTTAGGCTGAACAATACCACTTGAAACAAAATGTTAAATATTTAATGTGTGCACGCAACAATAGTGCACCAAATTTAAATCAAACTATTAGAATGAGCTCATTCTAATAGTTTGATTTAAATTTGGTGCACTATTGTTGCGTGCACACATTAAATATTTAACATTTTGTTTCAAGTGGTATTGTTCAGCCTAAGTTATTTGTCGCACATTAATACTTTGTTGCAATAATGTCAAAATCCACATGGTTCTTCTGACAATCTGACTTGTTTGCCAAAGTGCCATTTGGTATGTGCCAGAAAGTAGTTGGAAATACAAGGAGGGGTCCAAAGGATCATTGTATATGAGTTGGGTGCTGGGAGAACCTGCAGGATCATTTGATGTGGGTCACGGAAAAGGTGTATGGAGCCACTGGCAGGAAATTTACCTGTACCTCTTAAGTACATCCAGTGTTAATACCTATGAGACTATTATAATGTTTTGTGTAGGCTCATTTGCATACATATTAGCGTTACGGTTGAGGAACCGGTGGTAATATTAACATGCATGAAACAGTGTACCTGAATGTGCTTAATACACTGGCATTAGCTAACACCCCTGTTGATGAGCATTTAGCATGAGTATTAACACTAACAGCCATTGGTACACAGCCTTCTCCATGCCCCCCCCTCACTCCCCCCAAAAATGTTAGAAAAACCTTAAAGGAACCACATGACGATTGTTGATGGCGTTTCACATGGGAGATCTACCTTTAGTTCACTTGTTGGATGTACAATCATTGTCCATGGGAATGATTTATGGCATAGAACCAAGTCAAGAGATCCCCTAGACCAGGGCTTCGCAAACCTGTCCTGGGGACGCCACATCCAGTCTGGTTTTCAGGATATCCGCAATGCATATGCATGAGATAAATTTACATACCATGGCGCCTCCGTATATGCAAATTATCTCATGCATATGCATTGCGGATATATAGAAAACCCGACCGGCTGTAGGGACCCCAGGCCAGGTTTGGAAAGCCCTGCCCTAGACTCTTTGGTCATTCCATACGGCAGATAAAAACTAAAGCTGAAGCTGACTAGTGACCTGTGCTTCTTGTGACCAGAAGACTTGGGTAAACCTCGACATTCTTCTTCTGGTTGGAAGCTATCACACATTCAAGATGCCAAAAATAGGCAGCAAGCTCACGACGTCACCTCTAAGTTGGCTGCATATTTGTTTCTGAAATCCTTTGTAAGATCTTGTTACGATGAAGTCAAACTGCTATTTACCAGAGTACATTGTTTCCAGCTGCATCAGGGTTTACCAGCTGGGAGGTTGTATGGCTTGCAGAGCTGCCTGTATTGGGTACATCACAGATTTGAAGCTTCGACACAGTTGATCTTTGTCATAAGAAATCAAGATAACTATTTATTGCTTTTACTCACAGGCAACATCAACAACCGTTTCAATATGGCAGGTGCATCAATCTTCCACAGTGCCTTCGATTATACCCGTGAAGGTTTACTTGACCCCACGACTTTTGAACTCCTGATTCAGGTGACTGATAACCCTGCCCCTCAGCACAGCACAACAGTAACAGTGGTTATCCACGTGATACCATGGACGACAACAGTAGCTACCACCACAGAGAAAACAACGGTGAGGGGAAATATGCCAGGCTGTGTGTGTGCAGTGGGTGCTGCTTCTCCTGTACTTGTGTTCAAGCATCTCACGTCTGTCTCCCATTCACAAATATATTTTAATGACAAAGGCAGAATTTCTCATCTCCTCTTCATCATTGCCAAATCTTGGTCTAGCCTAAGAACAGAATACATCTCAGCTGGAGTGATTGTAAGTCAAGAACTGAATCCAGGGCACTTTGCAAATGACCAGGGAGCGAGCACTGCTAATACCTGGGGGAGAGGGCAGGGAGGAGATGCAGCTTTTCACTGTAGCCTCCATCCTGATCAGCTCTTAGGCACAGGGACACATGGTGAGCAGCACAGACCATGCAAGTCCTCATGACCTCCCAGGGTTCCTGCATAGGGATGGGGGAGAGAAAGTCTTTTCCAAGGCCTTTAGGCAGGGCTTCCCACAGCTAGTCGGTTTTTAGGATATCATAATGAATATGCATGCAATAAATTTGCATACCATGGAAACTCAGTATATGCAAATTTATCTCTTGCATAATCATTGCGGATTTCCCGAAAACCCGACTAGCTGTGGGGTCCCCAGGACCGGTTTGGGAAGCCCTACTCTTGTCTCACTCTCTGGGGCTCCTCTGTATATCAGTCAGTCACACCCAAAAAAAAATCATACTTCCCTCCAGTTCTGTTGTTCAGAATAAAACTCTACTGAAAACTGTTGGCAGGAAAAACTTTCAAACAGTATACCAAATGATAATGCAATCCAGCAACACAAGTCCAAAAACAGCACAAAATCCAATACAGCAGGGCTTCCCAAACCTGTCCTGGGGACCTCACAGTCAATCGCGTTTTCAGGATATCCGCAATGAATTTGCATGAGATACATTTGCATATACTGAATCTCCATGGTATACATCCCTCCTGGAATCTCTCCTCTACTAGTAAGAGGCAGGTTTTGGGGTTCCCTTAAAACACTGATTCTCACATGTGAAGATCCTTGTTCAGAAACACGTGTGAACTTCTGGAGCACTTCCATAACAATTGGGCTGATACAGTAAAGCTTGGCCGTGGTTGCGCGGTTTTTAACCCGCTTTGGACGCACGTTTTGAGCGTGTAAGACAGACGCGCGATTCAGTATCGGCTTTTACGCATCCTTAGCGCTTGCCGAAAAAGACGCGTATCCATTTCCGCCCGCCGCATGTATATGGTATGTTAATGATCGGATTAGCTATTCCCCCTGATACAGTAATGTGCGCCCAAATTATCGCATCTTTAACCAGCTTATTTACCGAGTCTTTAACCTCTATATTTACCGCCTACCCTGACCCTGGCTTTAGTGTAGTGGTTCAGTCAGCTTCGGACCAGACAGCGTCATGGACAATATGCATATATTGGCTCTGGCAATCTTTTTCATTCGGTTGAGAACCAGAATAAGAAATGCTCGGCAAGCGAATTCTAGAAGGCAGATTGGAGAGGCCAACAGGGGAGCCCAGCAGCAAGGAGAACCCAGCCAACAGGAGAACCCTGCAGCAAGACTGGAGGAGGTATGTGTTCAACAGTACCATCCATCTCTGGGCGTCTCTGAGGCTCCGGGGGTCCAGCGGAGACATGGACGCCTCTACAGATGCCGGAGAGATGGGAGCCACGCCAGGCCTTCCTCCAGCATCTACTAGGCGTCCTGAGGCTCCTGGGATCCAGCGGAGACATGGACGCCTCAACGGAAGCCCCGACCTTGGACGTCTGGGCGGGCGCTCAAGGCAGCGGCCATGGACGTTGGAAGGCAGCGGGGCCTCCAATCATGGATGCCCAGAAAGAGGCGGGAATGTCCATGAACGGACGTTGGAAGGCAGCATTCCCGTCTCTTTCCGGGCGTTCATGCTCGGAGGCCCCGTCCTTCTCAGACGCCCGGACGTCCTTGCACGTCCTTAAGCGCCCGGACGTGGAAGGTTGGGGGTGGCCTCCGATCAAGGACGTCCGGATGCTCAGGGCAGCGGCCCCAGTGTCCATGCAGTGTCTATAGAAAAGAACCATCCACTTACCTGCTGAAATGACATTTGAAATGACAGGTATGGGGCCAGCGCACCCTGGATACTGTATAGGCGCTGTATACCGCTCTATACAGTAAAATGGATTGCAAGCGCCTACCGCTTCATAGGCACGCTTTTGACGCTCCTTTGCCGCCGTTTGGATTTGCGTCTAATTTGAATACTGAATCGAGCGGCTTGCGAACCAAAATGTGCGCACGTCAAATGCGCGGGCGCCCGGCACTGCCACACTTTTTTTTTTTTTATACGTCGATACTGTATCGGCCTGAATGTCAGTGTGAGAGAGGCTTAGACAGCAGGTCAGAGCCAAATGAATTAAAGCAGAGACTAGGGTCTGTGACTTACTGGGATCTGACTGAGGATCCCTGACTTGCTGCAGAGGAGGCTCAGTCTCTTTCTGAGATGAATAATCACAAGGGAAAGTAGTTATGTCTAAGAAGTGAGTTTGTTAGTCAGTCTACAAAGTCCAGAGCCACACCCAGAAAGAGGGAGAGAAGGACAACTAGAAAGGAAAAAAAACTCACAAAATAACACCTAGCATTGTTCAAGTGCTCAGTTTCCTCACTGCCAGGAGCAGGGCAAGCTTTTTCTTTCCTCCTATTTACCTAAAATTCAGGAATAGCTATAATGCTCTTCCCACTTTACCTTTAAACATACAGGTATAGTCTGCATCTCTTCCCTCTCAGCTCCTGGTTCCTTTCAGAAACTCTGGTAGCTACTTGGGGGAATCCAAATAAAGAACCCTGACTCTGGCTTAGATCTTTCTCGCAGGGCTCCATTAGCATTCCCACTCCAAGGCTCGTGTAATAATTTGCATTAAGATCAGCGTGCATCTTTATTCACTTTTGTGTGTGTGTAATTTTACTCAGAATAAGGATTTTAGCGCACAAAAAATATGCGAACAGATTAGTATGTTAATGAAGGCATTAGCTATTACTACCCAGTGTATGTTAAAGCCCTGATGGCTAAGCTTATGCTTTCTTAATGCTGGAAATTTAATTCCTAGGTCAGAGGTATTTTGTGTATTGTATTCTATAGTGTTTTATGAACTATGTTCTGTTAATTGTATTTTATTTTGATGTACACTGCTTTGAATGCTATTTGAACTAGAAAGCTGTATATCCGTATTATAAATAAATAAAGGTGGAGTAAGGCTAGCTCACATTTTGGAGCTTGTGTAAACATTGAGTTCCTGGATGCAGGGGTTTTGGACTCAGGTCTGTCGGGTCCAGGATGGAGCACCTCCCCTGAAAACCCAGGTCCAGAATCATGATCGCACAGAACCATAGAATATAACTAACCCCAGAAATGTGAGTTAACTTTGCTCCATCTCTGACCCAGGAATTAAATTTCCAAGCCTAATAAAACTGAGTTAAACACTGAAATACTCAAGTCAGGAATCCCCAAGCCAAAGGGACTTTACCCCGGGACCCCAAGTCAGAGATGCAGAATTGTTCTATGTGAAATTGTCTATCATTGTATAATAGGGATGTGAATCGTTTTTCAACGATTAAAATTATCGTCCGATAATGTTTATATCGTCTTAAATCGTTATAGAACACGATACAATAGAAATTCTAACGATTTATCGTTAAAAATCGTTAAATCGTGTTAGTGCGCACTAACTCGAGTTAGTGCGCACTAACTCCCCGTTAGTGCGCACTAACTCGATTTAGTGCGCACTAACTGAAAATGATACAAATAAACACTTTCCAGGTCACTGAAGGTCAGTTAGGAATGAATATGTGTTCCTATTGGCTGGCTGCCCTCTTATCTATTGATATTACCAAGATTACCACTGAGGTGATGGTTGGGGGGATGGGAAATGGAACTGGAAACTAACGAACACCAACAGAAAATGAAACAAAGTGTTCACACTTCCCAGGTCAGTAAAGGTCACTTAGGAATGAATATGTATGTATGTATTCCTATTGGCTGGCTGTGCTCTTATCTATTGATGTTACCAATATGGTTGGGGGGATGTGAAATGGAAACAGTTGGAAGCTTGACAAAAAAAGTAATGTAATGATCAGCACTCACGTGACTAGAACTTGTTTGTTTATTATTTTTGTTAGCAGGCACCTGAAATGCTAGTGCATGTTGAATTTGCCAATCACTGTGCATTTAGAAAGGTGGTCCTGGCTGGAACTGTACACAGTTCAAATATATGTAATTGATTGTTGGTAAGTGTATTTTTTAAGTAGCCACACTGGCACCAGTATGTTTACTTTTCCTCCTACTTAACTCACTAGCTCAGCTTTGTAAGAAGGGCTTCTCTGCTTGTGTGTTGTTTTTGTTTGGTGTGAGGAGAGCAGAAACATCAGATCTTTATTCAATCTACTACAGTCATCTCTTACAGTGCCCTATCCCTATTAATACCAGGAGTGTTGTGATCTTCCTGCACACAGTGCCCTAACCCTGATACCAGTCTGAGACAGCTCCCTCCCTGCATTACTAGTGAGAGGCTGGCTTCACAGACAGGGGGGAGCTGCCTGACCCTCACTCCTGACTTCCCCCATGTCCCAGCTAGTGAATGGTGTGTGGGTAAGGGGGGGGGGGGAGGATGGTGAAGTCTGAGACAGCTCCCTCCCTGCATTACTAGTGAGAGGCTGGCTTCACAGACAGGGGGGAGCTGCCTGACCCTCACTCCTGACTTCCCCCATGTCCCAGCTAGTGAATGGTGTGTGGGTGAGGGGGGGGGGGGGGGAGGATGGTGAAGTCTGAGACAGCTCCCTCCCTGCATTACTAGTGAGAGGCTGGCTTCACAGACAGGGGGGAGCTGCCTGACCCTCACTCCTGACTTCCCCCATGTCCCAGCTAGTGAATGGTGTGTGGGTGAGGGGGGGGGGGGGAGGATGGTGAAGTCTGAGACAGCTCCCTCCCTGCATTACTAGTGAGAGGCTGGCTTCACAGACAGGGGGGAGCTGCCTGACCCTCACTCCTGACTTCCCCCATGTCCCAGCTAGTGAATGGTGTGTGGGTGGGGGGGGGGGGGGGGAGGATGGTGAAGTCTGAGACAGCTCCCTCCCTGCATTACTAGTGAGAGGCTGGCTTCACAGACAGGGGGGAGCTGCCTGACCCTCACTCCTGACTTCCCCCATGTCCCAGCTAGTGAATGGTGTGTGGGTGAGGGGGGGGGGGGAGGATGGTGAAGTCTGAGACAGCTCCCTCCCTGCATTACTAGTGAGAGGCTGGCTTCGCAGACAGGGGGGCGCTGCCTGACCCTCACTCCTGACTTCCCCCATGTCCCAGCTAGTGAATGGTGTGTGGGTGAGGGGGGGGGGGGGAGGATGGTGAAGTCTGAGACAGCTCCCTCCCTGCATTACTAGTGAGAGGCTGGCTTCACAGACAGGGGGGAGCTGCCTGACCCTCACTCCTGACTTCCCCCATGTCCCAGCTAGTGAATGGTGTGTGGGTGAGGGGGGGGGGAGGATGGTGAAGTCTGAGACAGCTCCCTCCCTGCATTACTAGTGAGAGGCTGGCTTCACAGACAGGGGGGAGCTGCCTGACCCTCACTCCTGACTTCCCCCATGTCCCAGCTAGTGAATGGTGTGTGGGTGAGGGGGGGGGGGAGGATGGTGAAGTCTGAGACAGCTCCCTCCCTGCATTACTAGTGAGAGGCTGGCTTCACAGACAGGGGGGAGCTGCCTGACCCTCACTCCTGACTTCCCCCATGTCCCAGCTAGTGAATGGTGTGTGGGTGAGGGGGGGGGGAGGATGGTGAAGTCTGAGACAGCTCCCTCCCTGCATTACTAGTGAGAGGCTGGCTTCACAGACAGGGGGGAGCTGCCTGACCCTCACTCCTGACTTCCCCCATGTCCCAGCTAGTGAATGGTGTGTGGGTGAGGGGGGGGGGGGGGGTGGGGAAGTCTGAGACAGCTCCCTCCCTGCATTACTAGTGAGAGGCTGGCTTCGCAGACAGGGGGGAGCTGCCTGACCCTCACTCCTGACTTCCCCCATGTCCCAGCTAGTGAATGGTGTGTGGGTGAGGGGGGGGGGAGGATGGTGAAGTCTGAGACAGCTCCCTCCCTGCATTACTAGTGAGAGGCTGGCTTCACAGACAGGGGGGAGCTGCCTGACCCTCACCCCTGACTTCCCCCATGTCCCAGCTAGTGAATGGTGTGTGGGTGAGGGGGGGGGGGAGGATGGTGAAGTCTGAGACAGCTCCCTCCCTGCATTACTAGTGAGAGGCTGGCTTCACAGACAGGGGGGAGCTGCCTGTCCCTCACTCCTGACTTCCCCCATGTCCCAGCTAGTGAATGGTGTGTGGGTGAGGGGGGGGGGGTGGATGGTGAAGTCTGAGACAGCTCCCTCCCTGCATTACTAGTGAGAGGCTGGCTTCACAGACAGGGGGGAGCTGCCTGACCCTCACTCCTGACTTCCCCCATGTCCCAGCTAGTGAATGGTGTGTGGGTAAGGGGGGGGGGGGAGGATGGTGAAGTCTGAGACAGCTCCCTCCCTGCATTACTAGTGAGAGGCTGGCTTCACAGACAGGGGGGGAGCTGCCTGACCCTCACTCCTCCGGGGTATTGTGATCTTCCTGCACACAGTGCCCTATCCCTGATACCAGGGGTGTTGTGATCTTCCTGCATGCAGTGCCCTATCCCTATTAATACCAGGAGTGTTGTGATCTTCCTGCATGCAGTGCCCTATCCCTATTAATACCAGGAGTGTTGTGATCTTCCTGCATGCAGTGCCCTATCCCTGATATCGGGATGTGTGCAAGAAGATCACAACACCCCCGGTATCAGGAATAGGGCACTGTGTGCAGGAAGATCACAACACCCCCAGTATCAGGAATAGGGCACTGTGTGCAGGAAGATTACAACACCCCTGGTATTAGGGATAGGGCACTGTGTGCAGGAAGATCACAACACTCCTGGTATTAATAGGGATAGGGCACTGTGTGCAGGAAGATCACAATACCCCTGGTATCAGGGGTTAGGGCACAAGTTCTAGTCACATTGACTGATCACATTACTTGTTTTGTCAGCTACCAACTGTTTCCATTTCCCATCCCCCATATACTGTCAGTAGGAAACTTGGTAACATGAATAAATAAGAGGGCAGCCATAGGAATACATATTCATTCCTAAACTGACCTTAACTGACCTGAAAAGTGTCAAATTGTATCATTTTCAGTTAGTGCGCACTAACTCCCGTTAGTGCGCACTAACTCGAGTTAGTGCGCACTAATCGGAAAAAACGATTTTTAACGATTTTTTAACTAAAAAATCGTGCCTAAGACGATTTTCTTGCCCTGCCACACGATTTCTATCGTTAAGACGATATGGAAAACGATTCACATCCCTATTGTATAAGCTCTTTTGGGAAGGCACTTATTGTAGCACAGTTGTGACCATCGTGCAGTGTACACTGTATGTACGCAACTGTCTATCACTGTCACCTCATGTTCCTCCAGATTTGCATAAGACCAGGAAGAATAAACTAGTAGCAGATCTGTTGACCAGGAAGGAGCTGCGTGATACTAGCGTGGTGGAGGAATAGCAGGCCTTATGTAGTAATTCGGAGAAGCATGAGGTAACAGCGATTGACAGCTGGACATATAGCTAGCGCTGCACAATCGACACAATTGTGCTACTTTATGTGGCACCCCTACAGGTTGGCCACTAGATTTATTTATTTATTTATTTGTGGTTTTTATATACCAGACTTCGTAGGATAACATCAGTTTGGTTTACATTATAACTTCAAAAACAGGAAAACAGAGGCTTTACATAGAACTTATAGGAAAAAGGTGAATAAAATAAAATTAAATAAACTATATAATGAACAAGGCTTGAATGTCTCTAGATGTGACTAGAGACATCTAGTGACATCTAGATGTCACTAGATGTCTCTAGGTCCCTATAGATATTAATCAGCTAGAAGAAATACCACATTTCTGCTCCTCCTCTAGAGGAGAGAGTGGACCTTGTCTATTAGTAGGGGATAGAGCAATAGTGTGCATGGGCATTTGTGTTTGGAAATTTTGTTTTATTTTTTTTTTTGAGGGGAGGATCTCTCTTGTAGTTTTGTTCCAAAGTGAGGTCTACCCCTCACTAAGTACTTTTTTTTTTTTCTAGGCTATTCTTTTCTGTGTATTCCATGCCAGATTGGAAACTCCTCTATTTAGAGTGAGAGACTTTAAGGATTTTACTATTTTTGAGAGTTTTTCTCTGGAGTGCAGCCTAGGTTTTTGACGATGGCCATGCCCTGTATCTGGAGACTAGGATACTGAAGACCTGCCAGTTACCTTGTAGGTCAGAGAAGGGCTGCAGTGACAGTAGCATTGTCGGAACAAGTTTTAAAGACAGCTTATTGAAGTTATTTTTGTCTCTTGTTGAGAGGAGGTAATTTCTCCACCCCTCCTTTCATTCGAAGAAATCAAAAAGACTGTCCACAGGATCTTCTTCCCTGGGACATAGGCACAGGCTGGGTAACGGTCAGGCCTGGATTTGCCAATAGGCGTACTAGGCCTGTGCCTAGGGTGACACAATTTTTTTTTGGGGCGGGGGCAGCAGATCAGCTAAAGATTTGCTATGCTGAATCTCACTCAGCCGAGAACAGCCCTCTGCTTCCTGCTTCAGCTTTTCCCCTCCTGGTGCAGAGAACAAGAGGGGAAAGGTGAGGCTAGAAGGGACAGAGCAAAGAAAAACAGTTCTGTTCCCTATTAGGGCACCCGCACTTCCCCGCTACCCTGTGCAGGGAGCAGGAGAAGGCTGAGGTCAGGACACATAGCGGGAAGCATAGAAAATCCCTGCTCCCTAATCCAGTCCCTTTCTTCTTGTCAATTCCAAGGACATGAGGGGAGGAGGTAACCCTGGAGCAGAGAGAGCAGAGCAAAGAACATTGTGCCTTCCACCTTCTGCTTTATCGTCCCTTGTTTGGGGGGGGGGGGGGGGGAGCGGGGAGATGGGGTGACAGCCACCAACAGTGCCTAGGGGTGGCAAAATCCTAAATCTTTCACAGGTAATGGTCTAAAGTCTTCTGGAACTCAAGTAGGACTGTTTCAACCTCTAAGGGGATTCCCTCAAAACGGAGGATCTCCCCAGAGTCTGGGACTCTGAAACTCAATTCAGGAGAGCAAGAATCACCCAGGAACCTGAGTCATGGGCACATACATAGAAAAAGGACATGCATCTGTAAATGTATTTATTTCCCATGGACAGTGAAGAAATCAGTGAATTTTTTAATTATTTGAACACCCAGACCTGTGTCCTGTTTCATCTGTTCCCGCCAAGCAGCATCACACCACCCATTTTGGTCAACAAATTACACACTGACAAAGGAAACCATCTCACCACCTGGGTCAGAAACACTAAATTTCCTCCCCATGGAAAGGACTCACTCCTGAGGAAGAAGGAACAGGTGGCAAAGGAAGAGAGCTTCTAAAAAAGGAAATTTTTATGTGCCCTTGGAAAATATGCCCCTCCAAAGAAAAGAGTTAAATATAAGTGCCTTCCCTACAGGGCTTACACAATGATAGACCATTGTACATATTACAATTCTGCTGCAAAACATTCACACCCAAAAGAACACACATAATGGTAAAGAGTTGCACATGCACCTTTATCTCCTGCCCAATCTCCCCTCCCCTCGTTTTTTTTTGTAATTTTCCTCCTTTCAGTTCATTGTAAACCGGTATGATGTGCCTTACGAATGTCGGTAAAGAAAAGCTCATAAATAAATAAATAAAATGCAATGATATTGCATGAAATGGTGATAATTGTGCAAATAAGTGCCTGCTCCAATAAGCAGTTTTTAAATTTTAGTCTTGTTTAGTGCACTTTTTCAGTTTTTATGTGCACATTTTTCATATAAAACAGAATTTATGTGCATACATGATATTTTATGCTCATAAAACATGTTCTATGTGCACAAATCAGGGCATATGATGACCCTGCTTATAGAACGATCAGCCCATTTATGTTGTAGAACAGGCCAGCAGCATCACTGTATGCTTAGACCACAAATCTAAGGCTGACTTCCTTCATGACCATTTGCTTCCTGCATGACTGTAAGTCATTTTACCTCCCACTGCTTAATTTCTCTTTCCTTTACTTTTTTCCAGTCTTTCTCTTCTTTTCTACCATAACAGTTCAGTGTCACTCGTTCATTGCATTCAAAGATGGCTGCACATTAGGAGGTATTTTTTTAAATATTCCGAAGGCACTTTTTATACGCAGACCCTGTTGCTAATTTTCAAAAGGGAAACTGTACAGGTTTTTCCCTATGAAAACTGGTTACAAGGTCTGGGGGTCAAAAGTTCTCATGGACTTTGCATCTGTTTTTTGTGGGGGCCACAATTTCACTGTATTAATTTGAAAATCTAATTTGTATTGTTTGGCTTAGCCCATCCTCTCCCTGCCCTGGGAATGCCTCCCCTCAGTCCAGCAAAAAGTGGTCAAGCTGTGAAAGCCTGCTCAGATTTCTAGTCAGGCAAAGGGGAGCAATTTTCAGACACAACGACTTACTTAGATAAATGGCTTTGAAAATTGTCCTCTAAGTAACTGATTGCCTGTCTTCAGAACCCACCTGTGTAATACTACACGTGTTGTCTTCCCATCCCAATTACTGTAAACCAGGCTATCAGCAATCTGAGTCCAGGACCTGGGACAAGCTCCCTAATGCAAGTGCAAATCTGATTTTTCTGGTTTAGGTATGTTGTATGGACATCCTCTGCTGTTATCAAGCCTTACACCAAGGAACAGCCACTGCATACGCTTAAATATGCGAGCTATAGCTTAGCTCTTATAGCACCATCTGCACTTATATCCATGGTATAGCAAGGCCATGGAGCATCTGGACTCAGTTCCTTCTATCAGGGCCACCAGCACTCTCTGTCTCCTCCATCATATCTCCAGCCATCTGTCACTATATCTTCCCCTCTCTTCTCTCCATCTCTAGTCTTTAATACTTCTCTCACTTCTCTTCCTCCTCCAGTTTGCCTGACTTCTTCACCTATTTCCCTTCCTCTAATTCTCCCTCCATCTTTCTCTCTCTCCCTCTCTCTCATGTTCCTCTTTCCCTTCCTTAATGTACTTAATATCAGTTTTACATTTTCTCAAAACTAAACATGGATCCAATTCCATACCAGAGAGATTTGTAACCTGAGTTATTCAGTAGTAAAAAAAAATTAATTTACAATGATGATCAATACAGAGAATATCCCAAAAAGACAGCAGATTGAGTGTATAATTAAGTCCCTGAACCCATGTTCTGACACTGCCCTTGTACTGTAACACATTAACAGTGCTCTATTTCCAAAGCTTTCCGCATTGTCTTGGTTTTCGTCTTCTTTCTAGCCTTTGCATCCTTCTTTTAGGTTTCTTTCTTGTTCCTTTCTTCTGTTTTTTTTTTCAGAATCTTCTTTAAGTTCACTCTTTTCTATATATTAGTTAGATATCTTAATTACATCGCCCCACCTTCCTGTCCCTACCCTACGCTTTCATATTTCCTTCTGCTTCTCTTGCATTGCCCCATCCTGGCTCTCCCTATCATAATCTCACCCTTTGTTCTCTCCTGAGCTCTTTCTGTATCCTCTATGCTTACTCTCTCTCTCTCTCTCTCTCTCCCCCAGTCCCCATCTTCACATCTGTCCCATCTGGGTCCAGCAACAAGGATTCAGGAACAGTGCCAGATAGTATCCTTGTCCCTTGGTCTCCCCCTTCTCCAACCTTCTTTTTTGTCCCCTTGGGCTTACTCACAAAACAGGACCACACCATTGCTTGTTACTTCAGAATCTGTGGCTGCTTGGCAACCTTGCAGCTTCAATGGTAAAATGAGGGGGTTTTTTTGTTGTTTATTTATAGGTAGTGCAAAGCAAGCTGCATTCAGGTGCACTAGGTAATTTTCTGTCCCCAGAGGGTTTATAATCTAACAGGGTCATTTACTAGGCTGTGTTATGTGTTTACCGTGCAGTGTTTATTTCACAGTAAAAACCTTAAAACAGCGATAATGTGCAGTATGTCAAACACTGCACGTTCTCTTCCCCAGCAAATCCATGCAGATGTTTTATCAGGTGTAACTTGCTAAATTTGATGGGGCAATTTTGAAAGTGGACTTATGCACTTTAGTCCACTTTGAAAATGGGTGTAATTTATGCAAGTTTTTTGCCAACCTTCTTGTGTGGGCTATTTGAGATTACCCCCATACTGCATGGTGTACTTTGGAAACTCATTGTCAGAGAACTTTTGTGGAGGCAAATGGTATAATTGGGTTCAAAAAGGGGATTAGATAAATTTATGGAATTTAGATAATTCTTGGCGATTGAATATAACAGGAATATTGACCTTGTTCACTGCATCCCTGAGCCATTTCTGCTGGAATCTGTAAGAGTATGATAGTGGATAGGGATGTGCATTCGTCCTGGTTCGGGGAGCCCAAAACCTGAAGGAATTTTTCCTGATTTTCGGGAAAAATTCGTTTTCGGGTTTAGTCCGCGCTAACTCCCCGTTAGTGTGGACTAAAACGAAATTCGGGTCTCCCTGAATGTTAAAGGCCCGAAATACGAAATTTCCTGCGGCGGGCCGAAAACGAAGCCCGAAGCCCTAATAGTGGATGGGCAACCCTACACAAGCCATCTTCTTATAAACTTCCTATAAGGACGTGCTGCTTACCACTGGTGGAAACAAGTGACTGGGCTGCATGCCTCCAGTCTGAACACGGAGGGCAATGCTTATATTCTTAGGAGGCCATGTGGAATAGCTTGTGTCATTTGCAATGAGTGTGGCACTTTTAGCCTGCCCACATTGCAGCGGATTTTGAAGGGGAAATAACGTTCATAGTTTTCCTTTGAGAATTAGCAGCTGCAAGTTAAGCGTGCTAAAAGCATGTGGGTAAAGTGTATCTGAAGGCGGCTGGACAAGGATAGAACAGCCATGTGCGTGCACAGTTTTTCCTCCCCCAGCCTAAACCCATGCACATTAAGTCCTCTCTTTAAGCCAGCTAAAAGTGCCTGCATGTCCTTTTGACCAAATTTGAGTGAAGGCCATTTTCAGACAGCCAAATTTATCGCTATTTGCCTGACTTAAATGGCTTTGGAAATGTATCCTCTGCTAAAGCACTAGAATCTAGAAGGGGATTGGATTATTAGTTTTACATTTTTTACTTTCTAGACTCTAAACTGACCAGCCACCTTCCATTGCACACTGCTTGTCCTTGGTCCATCTCTCAATAATTCATGCTTGGTCTTCTGCTTTCAGATTCAGACAAGACAGCCCATAATTGTCACCCTGACAGAGCAGTACTGGGAACCAGATCCCTGGTTTGTGGCAGCTCTAACCGTCACAGGAATCCTGCTGCTGGCACTTCTGGCATTCCTGATGTGGAAGATCCTGAGCAGGTACAGGGCACAGTCAAAAACAAGTCAGACTGGCATCATTTAGTTAGTTGGATTTTAGAGTTGCCTTTCCCAGGCTCAAAGCGATGAACAATATAGCATACATACAATCGTAATTAACACTTACATACCATTACTCAAATATGTAGGCACTCATCCACACATAGACACCTACTGTTTCAGCAACTGATGCATCTTCTGAGGGGCCAGGAGGGCCATGAAATAATTCTGAATGCCCCTGTGTTCCACCCCCACCAAGTGATGCTCCTTTGTATATAAGAAATCACTAAGGGATTGATTCTTTCAGATCAGGGCATAGAAAAATGTGCTGTGAAATCTTTGCTGAAATGGGTGAACAGAAATAAAATGCAGCTCAGGCTGAGACCCTTCAAGGTCAGGATTCAAAGACATTTAGCACTACAACTTGTATGTTACCCAGCTACATGCCAACTTTTGAATATCCCTGGCAATTATCCATCTAAAGTTTAGCCAAATAAGTCATTAGCCAGCTAAAACGAAGCTGGATAAAGTAGGGGTGTGTTCCAGGGTAGAGCTGAGGTAGCCGAATAACTTATTAAGCTAACTCCAGCAATTGGAATTAGCCAAATAAGTTCTTTAGCTACATTGGCCAGAGGATGTGTAAAGTTATCCAGGAACATGTTCCTGCATGATGTTAACTTATCCAGTGATTGCATATCACTGGCTAAGCAGTGATTATGTGAATAAAAAACACCTCCCAAACAGGCTTCATGGTCCTGTCCCCCAGCTCCCCACTGAAAGATCCACAAGCCCCCCAGACAGGCTGATATAGTAATCTGTGTGTTTAAATGCACAGATTACAATTTTTTTTATCTCCCCGATGGAGTAAGCCAATGCTATGCTAATGCATTGGGAGTTAATAGAAAGCAAGTTCATTGCAAAATGTGTGTTTGGCACAAGTCAGACCCACATTATAACTCTGGAAAGGGGGGGGGGCATGTTTACTGACCTGTTATTGCTAACACTTAAAACCCATAAACAGTTTTAAAAATTGGTAGAGGGGTGAGAAGTTATCGCTGACCAGGAGGAGAGAGCACTTATCTAGATAAGTACTGACTTCTCTGGCTATCTGGCACAGTTAGCCACTGTCACTTAGCCAGATATCTGTTCTCTACTCCTAGTCAGTGATAACTTATTTTTTTCCTCTTTTTTTTAAACTTTTTTATGAGTTTTAATTGCCAGCTTAACTCCATCTCTGACCAGGAGTTAGGTTTCCAGTGTTAAGCAAAGCAGAGTTAGGCCAAGCACACCTTTTTGCATTGGGCAGTACTGCATAATGCTCTCATTTGCATGGAATTTCCATGCGAGGGTGCTGAGCAGTACTCATAGTTTTTTAAAGGCTGCAAAGTCTCTTTGTAGTCTTACTTCACTTAGCAGAGAATTCCATAATTTTGGGCAGGTTCAAGTGTGGGTTAATGCGTGCGTTTGTTGTGAGCGGATGCTCGAGAGCGTGAGCCCCCTGTGCTGTGGCGTGCCAGACATAATCCCAGGGCTGGCCATGGTCCACGCCACTGGTGGGTGCGCACATTCAGGTACGGACTAGGCTGAAGCTGGAGACTTGGGACAGACTGAAGGCTCAAGCGAAGCTGAAGACTTGGAACAGGAAAGATAAACCAGGAATTAGGAGTCCTTGGATAAGAACCAGCAACCCATACTGGTTTCTGGGGTAGTCCTCCAGCCACTCTGTAAGCCCGTTCGGACTAATCACTTAGGAATGGCTTGAGCGTAGGACCAACGAAGGCTGAGGTCTCAGGACACTGATGACTAGACAAGGCTGAAGGCTCTGAAGACTTGGAACAAGACAAAGGTTTTGAAAGCATGGAACATGAGGGCTCAGGGCTTGGAAGGGGCAGATGGCTGGAACAAGAACTCCAGAGACCAGGTACAGGACTCAGGAATTCTGACTCAGGAACTCAGAATTCAGAAGACTTGAACCAATGAGGAAAGCAAAGACAGGACCACAAACCAGCAACAGGAACTGAAGACTTTGACACCGGACTGAAGACTTGGACTAAAGACTTGGAAAAAGGACTGAGGACTTGGATGCAGGAACAAAGACTTTGACGCACAGGAGACCAGGAACAGATGACCACAAAACAGGAGACCTTGAAGGACCTGTAACCTTGCGAAGCCTAGAGCAATGGGAGAAGTGGCCTTTTAAAGGCCGAAGCAGTGACATTATCAGGAGGGGCCATGAGGTTTTTCATGCTGCGTCCCTTTAAAACTTGAGCAGGGGCGTGCGCGGATCTAGGGAAGGCACACCATGTCCGGGATCACCAGTGGTGTTTCAGGGCTGCATAGTCAACCGGTGGTGTTTTTCCTGCAATGGAGTGGCTGCACAGGGTCTGCGGTGATGTGGCATTCTAGAGCCGCAAAAGATAACAGGCGGAATCTCTTCCACCGTGGGACTTGGCAGCAAGGATCAGGCGGAGACCGGCACAGGAGACAGAATCGGCGTCCCAAGGCTGCACTGAAGACCAAGGTGGCATCTGGGTGAGTCGAGTCGCTTGCGGGACTCTCCCACAAGCTGTATCGCAACAACGTTTGTCTGAATGCACCTCTCTACATTGGCCTGAGAAACAGTATTAAAGTTGCAGGCTTCTAGAACTGAAATCCTTCCTCGCTTGCCTGCTCCTCCCCACCCCCAAAGTTAAAAAAAAAAAACCAAAACAACAATAATAATAATAATATAAGGGCCATATGATTCAGTTACTCTTTCACCCCTGCCTCAGGGATGTGTACTGGAACCAGTGTTGTTTAACTTACTCATTATCAATCTAGAAAAGAGAGCAACGAGGAACGTGATCAAATTTGCAGATGACAGAAAAATATTTAAAGTATTTATTGATTTAAAAAATTTGTAACCTGCACATCATCCATTGCTCGAGATGGCGTGCAATAAAACATTCATATAGTCCAGAAACAAAAGCAACAAATCCATTTCTCACACCTTCACTGCTTGAAAACATAGATATTACAATATTCACTTTTTGAGAGACTGCCATTCACATCTCTTACACACTAACCTGCTATCTAAAAAAATAAAAAACTGCTGATGCACTAATTGTTACATCTACTGGCTCCAGGAAATGCTTGTGAAAACAAATACATTTTCAGGTTGTTGCAAAAGGTTTTAGTATGTAAGAAGCCCAATATTAAAAACAGCACTTAGGCCTAGATTTTCTAACGTACTGCGGCGGCGTGAATCGCGCGGTACGGGGGGGGCGGGCCTGCGATTGCCGGCAGCGATCGCACCTCCGTGGTGCGATCGCTGCCGCTTTCGCATCCAATAGCGCCATTGTAAAAGGTGGTGCTATTGGACGTGAAATTGGAAGCGAAAAGGCTCCTTACCTTTTCGCCGTCCATGCTTCGCAGCGTCCACCCCGACGACTCCTCTTCCGGGCCAGACGCCACCCCGACTCCTCCTCTTCCGGGGCAGACGCCGCCCTGACTCCAGCCCTTTTTAGCTATCGCATGCAAAACGTCCCTTTTCGCGTGCGCTAGCTTTAGAAAATGACCCCCTTAGCTGGCTAAGTGACGCCACTGAATATTTGGCTATGGTCAGTGAACTCCACTTAGCTCCCTAAGTGACTTAGCAAGCTAAGGTTTTAGCCAGACAAGTCAGGGGTGGGGGATTGGAGAGGAGTAAAATTGACCAGGGGCTGATTTATCCAGCCAACTCTGGTTGGGCCCGAACTAGCAGAGCCACGCAGCAGCTGAATATTGCATATTCCAAAAAGTGGGAGCAACAACAGAAAATACCCTTTCCCAGATTTCAGCTAGATGGGCTGACTGTACTGAAGGAACATCAAGAAAGTTACTCTGAGTTGACTGTAACATGTGTAGGATTGCATATGTGCAACATGATAGTAATTCATGGTAATGTGTTATTACATAAAAGTTTGTGAGTCGACATGGCCATTTTATATTTGATTTGCCAATGGAATGGCAACTAATGAAGATCATACAAAATCAATGTTATGTGGTCTCTCATCTTTCTACCTGTCAGAATGCCAGCTGCCACAATCTGCACAATTTGGAGAACCCTCAGAGCATTCAACGGCATCCCACTATAAACAGAGTTGCAATAGTTGAGGCTTGAGAATAGCAATGCTTGGAGGGCAGTGCGAAAATCAGCTAGACTTAGTGAGGGTTTCAATTTCTGCAGCAAACATAATGTAAAAAATACTGTCTTAACCAAGTTCACATGGAGAGGCTTGAATCTAATCATTCCAAGGCTTTTCATAAGCAGATTGTGAGGAACCGCAAAAGGACCTTGTCAAGAATCTAAATGGCAAATGAAATTTAATGTGATATGACCATGGTCCCAAAAATACCCCCTTTAGGATTGTTAAATGTGTACTTGAGCTTCATTTTCTATGGGCAAGTGGTTCTGCAGCACTATGACCTATGTTGCTAAGGGGGGGAGGTAGTACCACTGATTTTATCACATGAGAAGTTTTATAAAATATTCTTCATTTGGAACTCAAGAGAACAGGCTTGCTATGGGGTTCTGCTAACTTCCCTAAAAGCCTTCTGATTTTCCCAATCTGAAAGGGCCTTACTGATTTTGGTATTGGTGATGGAATATCAAGATACAATTTCTAGGTGCTAGTGCCTAGTTTTTCCTCAAGGAGCAGTAGAAGGAAGGATGGACACAGACATAAGCAAGAACCAACCTTTTCCTGTCTGGGATAATCCTCAACTTGATGTCCTTGGTCCTCAGGACTGAATAATCTGAGTTATCATGGGAGACAGATCAAATGTCTATTGTTTTCAGGACCATAGAACGTTTAGGGGTAGAGCTATTTTTTTTTATTGCCCTGTCTGTTGTGTTACCATCTCTGCTGTGGCAGCCTGTGACTCATATTGTTTGTATTTTACTACTGATTACCTCAGAAGATGTAAATAAATTGTTGCTAGTTGGAGCCACTTAACCCCTTGTGTTGATTTGAAGTATCTGACGGATCCCAGGGTGTGAGTTCAAGTTTGTGAGTCTGACATGAAAGATTGAAGAGTGCGATCTGATTTTGCATGGATGGGGAACAGTTAAAAATCACAGGAGGAGAGATCAGGCTTGGCTTTCCTGATTCCCTGTCCAGCATGATTCCCTCATTCCCTCTGAGCCCAGTCAATTTTTCCAGCTACTTGACTACCTTTTTGAACCCACAGATCAAGTACCAGGAGAAGAACCCTTGGTGCCAGGATTCTTATTTTAAGTGCCTCTGCTGGGCGTTACATTGACAAATACAAAGTGATGCTTGCACATAAGAAAAAAACATAACACTGGATTTTGTATTAGGAATCACTGCCCAGGAAAAAAAGGTTGGAGTCATTGTGGATAATATGACAACCCCGAGTGCAATGGCTGCCAATAAAGCAAATAGAATAATAGGAATTATTTCCAAAGGAATGGAGATCAAAACTGAGAATAACATAATGCCTCTATGTAGATCCATGCTGCGACCACACCTTGAGTATTGTGTGCAGTTCTGTTTGCTCCATCTTATTAAAGATATTGTGAAACTAGAAAAAGCACAGAAAAAGGAGGGTATCAATAATAAAGGGGATGGAATGGCTCCCTCATGAAGGCTAAACAGGTTATGGCTCTTCAACTTTGAGAAGAGATCACTGGGAGGGGATATGATAGAGCATGACAAAATCATGAGTAGGGTGGAAGAAATAAAATGGGAACAGCTATTTGCCCTTTCAAATAGCACAGGGGCTAGGGGACACTTCATGAAACGAACTGGCAGCAGATTCAAAATATATTGGAGAGAGTATTTTTTCATTTGGCACATAATCAAGTTATGGAATTTGTTGCCAGAAGATGAAGTTAAGGCATCTAGCAGTGTTGACTTTAAAAGGGGTTTGAACAAGTTCCTGGAAGAAAAGTCCATAAACAATTATTAGTCAGGTAGACTAGGGAAAACTATTGCTTATCCTTGAGATTGAGCAACAAGAAATGAATCTGTAGGGTAATTCCTGGTGATCTGAATTGGCCAATATTGGAAAATGGATGTTGGGCTCAATGGACCCTTGATCTGATCCAACATGGCAATTCTTATGTATTTATTGGTATGCACTAGAGAGTTCTAGTTTTGTAAAACACTCATACTCCACCAGTTGAATGAACAGAACTTGTATTCTAGGTAGGAGATATTGATCTGCCTCTAGAACTAGATTCACCTTGAGCTTAAAATATGCACATATGTGGATGGAGTCATCTGGTTTTGGCATACAAAGAAGCAATGAAGCACAATCACTGTGGTCTATAGGTACCAGGACTTCCTCATTTACCATTCGATCAGTCTGTCGAAGAGGATAAAGAACTGGCTGACTTTCCATAAACTTAGGTAAAGCTCTTTCTTTTGCCTCCACTTGTGCCAGCCCTTTGTGAAACATTCCCCACTCAGTACTAAACATTTGCTTTTCCACAGTTAGTGATGTATTGCTGGGTAAATTCCAGGAACAGAAGCCAATCAAGTTGCAAAGCTTTCAACCAGTTCCATCGAAAAAGAGACAGCTCTTCGAGGTGGCTGACCACAAGAGGCAACTACAGTTATAGTCTGCCTTTCAGCACTGGTTAGCCACTTCAAAGCCGATCACATTCAGGTACTGGAGATTTTTCCCTGTTTCCAGAGGGCTTTCAAGCAAAGGACCTGATTTACTAATGCTTTTCTCCCATTCTGTGTTCATGGGGAAAATGCTTCATAAATGGAGCCCTAAGTTTATTCCTAAATTTCTCTCTTTTAGGAAGTCTGGATAGGCAGTGAAAGAAATCAAAGGCACTAGCTTCAGAGTTATTGCCACCTTTGGACACAGTTGTTTCTGCAATTTTTCTGAAACAATGGTGAAGGGGGCACATGACAGCAGAAAAAGACCATACAACCTATATAGTCTGCCCATTCATATGAACAAATTCAGCTTTACAATCTCTACCACTCCCTCAGAAATTCCGTGTTTATCCCATGCTCGCTTGAATTCAGATATTGTTCTTTCTTTATTTTATTTTATTTATTTATTTATTTATCGAGTTTTATATACCGTCATTCGGTTTCGCCATCACAACGGTTTACAAAGTTTCGATGTTTAACAGAGTGTTCAAAATTAATACGCTTGTTAACATAGTTATCTTAATCATTATAAACATAGTATGGTTGTAACTTGTACAGGTTAATTTATGTGTTTTGGATTGGATCTGCATGTTTATATGGGCCGATAGGGAGGGAAGTTGTAACATAGAGTCATAGGGTGTTTGGTATTCTTTGGTGAAAATCCAAGTTTTTAGTTCTTTTTTGAAGGTTTTTAGATTTTCTTGTGTTCTCAGTTCGGTTGGGAGGGAGTTCCATAGCTCAGGGCTTCCTAGGGATATGGCTCTCTTCCAAGTTGAGGTAAGTTTGTGACGAGCAGGTGGAATTTTTAATAGACCTTTGTTAGCTGAACGGAGATTTCGGTTTGGTGAGTGGAGTTTTATGGATGCATTTAGCCAATTTGTTTGTTTTTCATATATTATTTTGTGTATTATGGATAGTATTTTGTATTCAATCCTGAATTTTATTGGGAGCCAGTGTAGTGAAATGAGGGTTGGAGTGATGTGATCGTATTTTTTTGTTCCTGTGAGTATTCTGGCGGCCTTGTTTTGAAGGATTTGTAGCGGTCGGATGGTGGTGAGAGGTAAGTTGAAGAGCAGGGAGTTGCAGTAATCTAGGTTGGAGAAAATGAGTAGTTGGAGGACTGTTCTGAACTTGTTGGGGGAAAGGAAAGGTTTTAGGTGTCATAGGGTTAGGAGTTTGTGATATCCGTCTTTGATTTTTGCGGAGATGAGGTTCTTGAAGGATAGTTCCTTGTCTATTATTACTCCTAAGTTGCAGGCATGGGTGACAGGGGAGATTGCAGACTTTTGATTCGTTATGTTGAGTGGTGGTATGTGCGTAGGGTTCTTCTTTCTATCCAGCATGATTATTTCTATCTTATCAATGTTTAGGATAAGTCTCATGTTGGTTAGTAGTTGCTTTATTTTGGTGAGGTAGTTGGCTGTTTTTTTGTAGGTGTCTTCCAAAGAGTTGTGTATTGGGATAAATATTTGGATGTCATCAGGATAAATGAAGTGAGTCAGTTTAAGGTTTGAGAGGAAGTAGCATATCGGGAGAAGATAAATGTTGAAGAGTGTCGCCGATAGTGCGGAGCCTTGTCTCCACCATCTCCCCTGGGAGGCCATTCCATGCATTCACCACCCTCTATGTAAATACATATTTCCTAACATTATTCTTAATTCTGTCCCTTTTCACATTCACTCCATGACCCCTAGTTGAATGAGGCTCACCTCCTGTGAATGGAAATATTGGAGATATTTAAAATGTGTCTATCATATCTCCCCTATCCCGCCTTTCCTCCAGGGTACACATTTTTAGATCTTTGTTTGTCCCCATATGCTTTAGAGTAAAGAACACTGACCATTTTAGTAGCTCCATCCTGTTTATATCCTCTTGAAGGTGCGGTCTCCAGAACTATACACAGTATTCCAAGTGAGGTCTCACCAGGGACCTATACAGGGGCAATATCACCTCCCTTTTTAGGTTGACCATTCCTCTTCCTATGTAGCCAAGCATCTTTCTGGCATTTGCCATCACATGCCATACTGGGTCAGACCAAGGGTTCATCAAGCCCAACACCTTAGCCACCTTAAGATTATCAAATACAATCACTCCCACAACCTGTTAGTCTTTCATGCTTAGAATTTCATCCCGTCTGTACCTCTTCCTTGTGTTTTTGAATCCTAAAAACATAAGTCTACAATTTTTTTAGCATTAATCTTAACTGCCACTCTCTAGACCATTCCTCGAGCTTTACTAGACCCCTCCTCATGTTTTCTGGGTATCTAACCTGTTACAAATTTTGGTTACATTGGCAGAAACACAAACATTTCCTGACAATCCTTCCATAATGTCACTCATGAAAATGTTGAAAAGAACCGATCCAATGACTGATATTTGCGGTACACCACTAAATAAATATCTGAGAGGAGGCTGTACTATCCTTTATTTTGTTATGGTGTAGTGTTATAAGTATATACATACTATGTATGTTTTTAATCTTTAAACCGCCATGATCTTGTTTGTAAGGATGACATATAAATACCTGCAAGTAAATAAATAAATAAACAATGGTCCCCTCCTCAGAGTGAACTCCATTTACCATTACCTTTTGTCATCTCCCACTCAACCAGTTTCTAATTTAAAACAAGTTGCATTGGGCACCCCTACATAGTGTGTTTCATCTGAATGGGGTGAAAGAAGCAACTCTAGTTCTCTGTTTCTTGTAGCATGAAGTACCCCAGTCACCTGATTTGCCACTGATGCAGCAGCAGGTTCTGGCAACTCCTCACTACATGACCATGAAGTAAAACCAAGGTCAAAGAGGCCAAATCTTTTAGTTTAGATTTGTGTTCCTTCTCACAAATAAGAAAAGCAATTTGGGCTTGTGAGCAACAGGTTTGCTTGTTGTAGAGTTGCCACACATGCGTGCATGGACAGACAGCATATAGCGCTGCATGCTACCTGCTTATCCCCCACGTGTCATGTTCAGCACTGATGGAATTCACAGGTGGACCTGCGGAACTCATGCAACCAGCTTGGTGCAATTTCAGAGCTGCACTCAGAAGTAGACCAAGCTGAGGGGCCTCCCTGCAGATAGCATGGTGTGCTGGCCCCAGTGAGATACATGGAGGCAGGACAGCCCAAGAAGGATGACTTTACAAATGGCAGAAAAGATAATAGCGCTGTGGGGGAGAGTGAGCCATGTACATCAGAAGACGGAAGCCAAATTAGAATGGAGGGTGGGGATGCTGTTTCAGCCTGTAATTTGTGATGGGCCTCTTCAGCTGTTATGTTTTGTAACCCCCCCCCCCCCCCTTACGCTTATGAGAATGCAGACATTTCTCAACTCAGTGCAGCATCTGGAAACCGGATTCTATTGTGGGGGATAGGGTAACCTGAAAAGTCCAAAGGGCTTACAGTCAGCCTAATCAATAACAGACTACACTCAGTGTGTTCCAAATCTAAGTTCCACACACTCTAAGAACACACTCTGTGTGTTCCAAATCTACACACTCTGTGTGTTCCAAATCTAAGTATATGTTACTGAAGATTAAAGCAACACATGAAAAGCAAAACAGTCCTGAAATACAAAAACATAGTTAAAGTCCTTCTCCAAAAGTAGTTGGAACACAGTCCCAGGATATACAAGGATGCCTTTTTAAACCACTTGAATATTTAAGAAGAATTCAGGGAACCTCTCCTATGTCTTAGAAATCCCCTGGATCCTAGAAAACTCCTCTTCTCCCACTCGAGGATGGAAGTAAACTACCTCGTTGGAGACCCAGTCTTGCACATGCACACCTCTATCTCTTCAACTTTGGGATAAGAAATGCTCCTGAGTCTGGATGCAGCAGTTCCTTTGGAGAAATAACTCCCACCTTCAGATGGAAAAGAGAAGAAAACTATCCTCTCCCTTGCCAGGAGTCCTGAGAAGCAACCTTAGTGCCTCATTAAGTCACCTATAGAACCTCTAGAACTGACCCATCCTTTTGGGGGCTGGACCCTCAGTGTCACTATGACCCTTAAACCTTCCAGTGCCTGAATGTTCCTCTGTGGACTCTGTGGGAAAGCCTAAACAACCTTACATTTTATAAGTAAAACTTGTATTTTTATATGTCTTGTTTCTATTGCAACTTCATGTATATCATGTGTTATTTAGTGCACTGTATAGAAGTTGGCATTTGTGTTGACCTATCAACAGTGGCATGTAACATGGAGGGCATGTGAGAAAAATGTGTACTAGAGAAATGACTATATGTGATAGTGCTATCTAGTCCTATTAGTTAGCAGGTATGACATATCCACAATCACAATAAGGACATAAGAAGTTGCCATACTTGGTCAGACTGAGGGTACATCATGCCCAGCATCATGTTTCCAATAGTGGCCAATTCAGGATACAAATACCTGGCAAATACTCAAACATTAAATAAGTCCCATGTTACTAATGCCAGTAATAAGCAAGTCAGTTTGATTAATAGCAATTTATGGACTTCTCCTCCAGCAACTTATACACTAACTGCTCTAGCCACGTCCTCCAACAATGAATTCCAGAGCTTAATTGTGCATTGAGTGGAAAATAATTTTCTCCGATTTGTTTTAAATGTGCTACTTGCTAATTTCACCATTCCTTTCCTAATTAATTGCTAATATTCTGTGTGTTTTTTGACCATTGCAGTACACTGAGCCACTGATTTCAATGTAGTATCCACTATATTGCCTAGAACTTTTTCCTGAGTGGTAACTCCTAATATGGAACCTAACATCATGCAACTACAATGCGGGTTAATTTTCCCTATGTACATCATTTTGCACTTGGCCACATTAAATTTCATCTGCTATTTGGATGTCCAGACTTGCAGGAGGACCTTGCAAGATTGGAATTTATCACAATCCGCTTGTGATTTAACAAATTAAATAATTTTGTCATCTGCAAATTTGATCACTTCACTCGACGCTCCCCTTTCCAGATCATTTATAAATATATTAAAGCACTGGTCCCTGAGGCACTCTACTATTTACCTTTCTCCACTTGGAAAACTGACCATCTTTTAGCCAGTTTGCAGTCCACAAAAGGACATTGCCACTTATCCCATTAATTTTTTATTTTCTTAGGAGTCTCTCATGAGGGACTTTGTCAAATGCTTTCTGAAAATCCAAATACAGTACACCTACCAGCTCACCTTTATCCACATGTTTATTAACCCCCCTCCCCCTTAAAAAAAAATGTAGCAGATTTGTGAGACAAGACTTCACTTGGGTAAATCCATGTTGGTTGTGCCCCATTAAACCATGTCTATCTATATGTTCAGTAATTTTGTTCTTTAAAATAGTTTCCACGATTTTTTCCGGCTCTGAAGTCAGGCTCACTGGTCCATAATGGAAGTGATGGATGATGGTATTATATATGTTTATGATATCCAAAAAGCCCAATAGTTTTATTGCACCATGGAGGTATGCTATATGGGCCAGATTTTATAACATGTGCGCGGGCGCACAAATCTACGCCCAATTTTATAACATGCACGCGCAGCATGTTATAAAATCAGGGGTCGACGCGCGCAAGGGAGTGCACACGTGCACCTTGCGCGCGCCGAGCCCTAGGGGAGCCCCGATGGCTTTCCCCGTTCCCTCCATCCCCCCCCCCCCCACTTTTATTTAGTAATTTACACCTGCCGGCCAAGTGCGGGCACTCAAACCCTCGGCACGGCCGCTGTGCCGGAGGCCTCTGTCCCGCCCCCGGACCGGCGCCCCGCCCACGCCCCGCCCACGCCCCGCCCCTTTTCCAAAGCCCCGGGACATACGCGCGTCCCGGGGCTTGCGCGCGTTGCCGAGCCTATGCAAAATAGGCTCGGCGTGTGCAGGGACAGGTTTTCGGAGTTACGCGCGTAACCCTTTGAAAATCTGCCCCTATGTGTTTTAGTTGATGGCATTTGGTATGTGAAAAAAAAAAAAAGAGGATAAATGTTGAAAGTTGTAGAGTGCAAGTGTGAGAAGTGAATGAATGAATGTGAGACCAAGGAAGAAAAGCTGAGAAAGAAACTAAAAGAAAGCTAAAAATGGAAGAAGAAAGGTGGTGTACATATTGTTGATGAAATTCTTGGCTTTGGGGTAGGCCAAGATGATTTTTCAAAAGTTATTTTTTCCCCAGGTGGAAAAGCAGGCTGATCATTTCAAACATTTTTAATTGGGAAACTTTAGCCAGCATTTGAAAATAATGGTGAGTTGTTACAAGATTTCAAGGCTGCTATGTGAGAGAATAAAACAAGGTTTGTGGTGGACGGTTTTCCTATTTTTCATCTAATGTCAAAAATATCAAAATCAGTCACTTTCGAAACAATTGGAGCTGCCTGGTTGCAGCGGCACTCTGGCCAGAAGTTACTGCTGCCTCAAGCAGGAATACCTAGACTGAGGTTTTTGGGTTAAGGCATCAGTGAAAAACCATGAAACTGCATGAGTGAATAGGTTAAGTCATAGGCGGAACAGATGGCATCAATAGAGAATTTAAAGTGACTTTGCCTCCTGCATTCCCCAAATATCTTTTATGTTGCCATGCCAAATATCATTTTGAACATGAATATCTCATAAATATCCTATTTATAATAGCTGCTATTTCTGATTAGCAAGAGAAATTCAACTTCTGGACCCCAAAACTCCAGTGGGTGAATTATGCCTTCATTTTTAAATTTAAAAGGGAAAGACTGTAGCATACTTCATTTATTCTTACATGGATAGGCACAGGTTCGGTTGGTTTCTCATAGGCACAGATGGAAAATGCACTGCATATGCTGAGACTAAACCTGCCCTGACGTGCTGTCTCTTTATTCCAGGCTCTGCCTGAGAGCTCCAAAAGAGTCCTCTCAACCCCTCCTGCAGAACAAGTAAGACTTTCTTTTCAATACCTGAACTGCCTGGTATTTGGTTGGTTTTAACCGAGAAGGCTGTAGGCCAGCAGGATCTTTAAATGAGCAATATAATATAATCTCTGACTTTCCTCCAACCATCTGCCTCCCTAGCAGCAGGCATTGTCCTTTCCCCTTGCCACCAAACCCTTCCCAGCTTCCCTTCCTGTCCCCTATCTTACCTCACCGCAACTCTCCCAAAATGGCAGAAACTGTTAGGCCATTCCTGGACTCAGTAGTGGCAGTAGGCAGCAATAGGGTGTTAGGACTAAGAAATAGAGAGCGAGCCATCATGCACTCAGAGTTTCCGCAGTGGCCATGCTAACCCTCCCTTGCACACGTTTCCTATTTGGAAAGGATATTTGTCTGGGAAAGGGGGTCACTGTGGTGCTTGTGAATATACGATGGCTCAGTCCCCATGTTCACTCACAACCTGCTTCTGCTTCTGCCACTGCTGGGCCCAGGACTGGCCCCCAACAGCTTCCCCTCCTTCAGGAATGAGGCGAGAGGGGGAGGAAGAGTATGTAAACCCTTGGCGGGGAGGGGTGAAAGTCTATGTAGCTTTGGGGTGGGGGATTGGTTGGGTTGGCCATATTTTCTCAGGTTGTAAAATATTATAGATGTTTGAATATATCTTAATATTCAATAAATAACCTGGTGGAAGTTTTAAAGTTTTTATTTTGTAGCTTTTAATTTAGGTTTAAGAGTGCCCTTCTATTTATCGTTCATTTATTTTCACATGTACCACTCTGTTGTTTTGAACAATTAAAGCATATACAATTTAAAATCAAATGAACAAAGATACATAAGAATAAAAATACAGACATAAAAGTCTTCCAAATGTCAAATGATCTATCACAACACATTATCTATTCTGCTAAATTAAACGAGCTTCTGAAAAGTGCTGCATATTTATTTATTTATTTATATTTGATATCCCACTTTTTTCAACAATAAGGCAGAAGGCTCGTAATCAGGGGTGGGAGTGAAGGTGGAGATAGTTGTAACTTCTTCCTGGAGCGGGTTGTGAAGTGGAATAGAAATCAGGTACCTGTTGCATTCATATAGAAACATGACGGCAGAAAAAGGCCATCCAGTCTGCCCATCCGTCTAATTTATCTAGCCCTTACAATTCCCATCACAACCTCAGAGATCCCTTGCACTTATCCCATGCTTTCTTGGAGTATCCTCCAAGCTTTTAGAATTGGGTTATCGCTGGCTTTTCCTACGACTTTGCAGGTGTGCAAGAGATATTCGTTAGTGTGACTGACTGCATAAGAGTATCCCGTCTTATTCTTTACAGCATTTAAGATACAAGCTATACCAACTGTAATGTGTGAGATGGTGTCTTTACAAGATGTATGTATACAGTTTGTGTGAGATGGTATATTAATAGCACTTGTGATACAAGGGGAGGCCAATTGTCAAAGCAATTTACTTGCATTAATCAGCTGTCAGTCTGAGAATTGTCCTCCATCAGTATGGCATTGAGGAAGAATATGTGTCATTTTAGACACATTTGGATGAGGTGTTCCCAGGACCAAAAGACAGGTGCATAGATTGCATTTTCAAATTTTTGCACGTACTTTTCCAGCAAGACCCTAAGCACAGAAAAAACCTGTGCAACTGATTGCAAGGACTTCGTACCCGCGACAAGGTACAAAGTGAAAGTATGAATGTGTGGTGTGGACTATAATATTTAGTAAATGTTGTGATCTGCTTAGAATGAGTATTTTTTATTTATTTGATTTATATTCTGCCTTTCAGACTCTTCAAAGTGGATTGCATTTAGGCACTGTATATAAGTGGAATACAAAGGCTTTTAAATAAATAAATAAGTAGTTTGACTTGTGTAATATTCAGTTAAAGGCTGTGTTAGTAAAGATGTTAGTAAAGGTCAGGGGGCACCAGAGGGCACTCTGGGGAAAAATAAAGAAGTTCACTGTTTCGGGTCAGACTGTGTGATTGAGTCTCTTTGGGATGAGGGCCTGATTACAGCTACATAACTAGAGCTTACCCATTCTATAACATGACAGTGTGTACTTTCACTGAAAACTGGTACAAAGCACAGTATAGACAGTTTGAAAATTGCCCCCTATTTATAAAGAGTGAAACAGTGTATCTACAGGACATATTTATTTATTTATTTATTTATTTATTTATTTAACGTTTCTTTTATACCGATGATCGTTCGCACATCGCATCGGTTTACAGTGAACAAAAAACCATTGGGCAGAGCCCTTACAATTAACAGATAACATAGTAAACTAGGCAACATATAAATAATTTTTGGGAGGAGCCCTTACATAAAATACAAACATCAATGAGTAAATGCTATGGGTATATGCTATGGGATTGAACTATAACAATAACTATATACAAATGAGATGGTATATTTGCAGCATGTGTGGTAGCTTAGGGTGAGGTTCCCCCTCACTCAGGCATCCTCTTGAACTGACATACTGCCTGTCCCATCAGTTGGTCTCTGGAAGGTAGATTACTTCTCCCCAGACCCCCTCCAACATACTCTCAAAGTGAACAGTTTTAAGTCTCAGGAATGGTCTTTTCAGTACTTTGAAAGGAAAGTAAATTATGTTTAACCTCAATAGGTCTTTGGCAGACATTGAAGCTCCAAAAGAGAATCAAATGGCAAAACAACAGCAACAGAACATGGAGAAAAAGGATCCCATCCCTGTGAGCCCGCTCAGTCTGGTAATGAAATATCAACATCTTCTGTCAATTTATTATGACTCAGTGACAGTCATTGCACTGATACTGAGACCCATTCACAACATATAAGCTTGCAAGATCTTCATGGATCTGGTCTTAGAGTTGACCAAGCTAGGTTTTTGTCATCCTTCCTATAGCAGAATGTAGTGGGGTAGGAGTTAGAAGACCATGCTAAACCAAATTCTCTTAATTAGCATGGAGCTGGATGACAACAACATCTTAATCTTCAAGGTACCACCTCACACACCATCACAGACCAACACTTCCTCCACTCCAGCACTACTGCTCTTGCTGCAAACTGAGATACAGGTTCCTGTAGGATAGTGGCCTAATGACACCTGCAACAGAATGTTCACCCTGCCAAGACAGGACCCCCAAACATCCCCCAATTCAGGGCTGGCGGAAACACTAGGAGAACTAGGCCTGGGCTAGGGCGCCGACCATTAGGGGGTGCCGCTGCCACTCGTGAGAAGTAGGAGGCAGGGCAGGGGGGCAGCACAACTGGGAGGGGGGGTGCAAGGTAGAAGGTGCCTAGGGTGCCTAATCCCCTTGCAGTGCCCCTGCCCCCATTCACTTTAGATTGTACCCTTATTGTTCCTCCATCTAGGAAATGGAGCACAGATCTCTTCTTGATATCTACAGTATGCCTGAAACGTAAGCCTGCCCTTCTTCTAACTCTCCTTTAGATGGGATATTGAGTTCTCTCCTTACTCCACATTAGATGGTACTCCTGACCTTACTCCCCCATAGATCTAACATCACCTCTCCATCCCACATTAGATGGGTCCCTTTTCACCCTACCTTAGATAAAACACTGACCGTCTCCCCATCCCACCTTAGGTAGTACTTTGACTCTATCCACATGACAGTATATTTCTCCAGGAATGTTAAACCCAGTCTTTGAGGGTCACAACATAGTGGTTTTTAGGACATCCACAGTAAATACTGATAAGACATATTTGAATATAGTAACTCTAGCTTATAATTAATTTACAATTATAGCCCCCATCCCAGTCAGCTTTTGCGAATGGGACACTTGGAGAGGGTCATGGCCTATACCTCAGGGTTCCCGCACGTGATGGGGGTGGGGGACACTCGGACTCTTTTGCACACCCATCTGTTCACACCAAAAATCACTCTTCATTCTGTTGTTCAAAATAAAAAGTCTTCACTGAAACTAGTGGCAGGATAAGCCACCAGGGACTAGTGCACTACAATAAACAAAAATTCCAAAAATACAGTCTTGCACATACTTCTTCCCACAAAGATAAACTCATTTGACAGGCCCCTGGACCCTCTCAGTACCTTTTGGGCCTATAGATTCTTCTAGTTCCTTTCTTTCTCTCTTGTTGACTTGCTTGACCTGGCAACACCCTGGATTTTCCTATGCACACTGTTCTTTCTCCCTTAGGGCTCCCTGGTACACTCATCCAAGATTCTGCTGAATCCCCCTCTTGCTAGAGTCTCCTCAGAACCTGATAACTTTTTTGGGAACTCTTCTTCTTCTGGGCTCCCAGGTACTTCAGAAACCCTGAAATTCTCTCTTCTCCCCAAACCTTCCCTGAGGAAAGATAAGGCCCACCAAGTGTCCTGTGCAAGGAGACATCTGCTCCTTCAGCCCTGTGCTGAGGCTGATGCTTTACTCCCGAGCCATCGGACTGCATCACATGGATGCAGCCATTTTATACTAACTCACAACCCCTCCCAAGGGAAGCGGCTCATTTCACTAGCACATCTCACTACGCCGACCTTACACATGGATGGAGACCTCTGACGTACACTACTAGCATGGTAACCTGTTGAGGCCACTAATACCATACCACTAAGGAGCGACCACTAATAGTAAGGAGCAGTATTGGGCACCCTGTCACACATATTTTATTGATCCTAAAAACCTGATTATGATCCTCAATCAGAGTTTAAACAGTTGAGTTTAATTGTTAAGAACTTGGAGGCACTGGACTTTTGTGTCAAAGCTAAATATACAGTCTCTTCATAATCTCTGTCCTATATACAGTATCTGTAATCTTTATGTAATGTATTTATATGTATAGAATATTCCAGTAGATGTGATATATTCACAGAGCATGGGATATCTACAATGTACATGTGACATATGCTGAATAGGTAAAGTATGTGTCATGAGGGGGTAATTTTCAGTAGTATGTATAACTCAGCACATACAAGCCTAAGTAGGTGTTCCTAAAGTTATGCCTGTACTTCATAAATTGTGCAGCGCGAGCCACACGGTTTAAAAAAATACTGCATATAACCACATGAAAAGTACACATTTATATTTCAGTACATGTGCAAGTTGTTTAATGCAGATATCCGTATGGTTTATTCACCTGTTTTATAAATCTGCGTGCATATATTTTACATGATAAATAGTTGTAAAATGTGCCTTACATGAAGGCAGGTATTTTATAAAGTTGGCTAATCTCGCTTATGAAATACTTACAAGCTTCAGTTCGGTGAGACTTCCACCAGTTGACTCACAGTTTCACCAGTTCACCCACATCCTCCACCAATTCATATACACCCTCCATCACATGCTCCAGACCCCCCACCCAAAATATGTAGAGAAAAATGAAGTCAGATTTAATTAGTAGGTGTAAAAACATGCATGCTTGATGATGGATGGATGTACTCCATTTATAAAATATGTAAATGTGCACATACCCGCCCTGGAACACCTTCAAAACGCTCTCTTTGTGCATGCATATTTTTCTGCACAGCAGGGACAGTACGAGCATACTGCCGCCCTTCTGAAAATTTGTTTACCGTGCACAGAGGCCTCTTATGCACATATTTGCTGATTTTATGCAGACAACCCCTGCGTATGTCTTTAAAATTACCCCCTTAAAGTTCACATGATATCTAAGGCATGACTTCTCAAAACTGTTCTGGTGACCTCACAGTCAATCAGGTTTCAGGATATCCCCAATGAATATACTTGCGATAAATTTGATTATACAAAGCCTCTAATGTATACATATTTGTCTCATGCACATTTATTGGGGATATCCTGAAAATGCAACTGGTTATGGGGCTACCAGACCAGTTTGTGAAAGTATACATAGGATATGAAGCAGGGATCATGACAATATTATCTGTATCAGTTTGCAAGGATGAGCTCCATGGTATGATCTCTTTTCCAGATGACGTTATCTGTCAGAGGTAGGGGGAAGTATTTTTCCAGAACATGAGGAAATGTCCCAAACGCATCTAGTCTATAGTAATGAAATTCCTCTAAGATTCATTCAGCACGCCTGTAGCTTTTTCTACAGTGTCTATGTTGGAAGGGCTTGGTACAGCAAGAGCTTTGAGTTCCCTCTACAACCAACATTCCCTATAGTGCCTCTTGCTGGGAAAGGCTGAAACTGCAGGAGTTGCAATTTCTCCCATAGTTAGTGTTTTTGCACCATTCCCTACTGTGCCTCCTACTGGGAAAAGCTGAAACTGTAAGAACAATGATCTTTCCCAGAGTCAGTGTTCTTGTTTCATTCCCTATATTGCCTTCTGTTAGGGGAGTCTAGGATTGAAAAAGCTGGTTGTTCTCCTAGAACTTTCCTTATCAGTCCTGGGAGAGGAAATAATCTATGCCTGAACATACTGGCAGAAAGTTTGAGTAGCCTGACCAGGAAACATCCATGTATGATGTAGCAAATTCAAAAAGACACCATCTGGGTAGCTTCCTTTTGAAATTAGGTAACAAACAGTGGGGCGGATTTTCAGAGCCCTGCTCGCCTAAATCCGCCCAAAACCGGGCGGATTTAGGCGAGCAGGGCCCTGCGCGCCGGTAAGCCTATTTTACATAGGCCTACCGGCACGCGCAGAGCCCCGGGACTCGCGTAAGTCCCGGGGTTCTCCGAGGGGGGCGTGTCGGGGGGGGCCGGTCGTCGCGGTGTTCGGGGGCGTGTCAGCAGCGTTTTGGGGGCGGGTACGGGGGCGTGGCTACGGCCCGGGGCGGTCCGGGGGCGTGGCCACGCCCTCCGTACCCGCCCCCAGGTCGCGTCCCGGCGCGCAGGAGGCCCGCTGACGCGCGGGGATTTACGCCTCCCTCTGGGAGGCGTAAATCCCCCGACAAAGGTAAGGGGGGGGCTTAGACAGGGCCGGGTGGGTGGGTTAGGGAGGGGAAGGGAGGGGAAGGTGAGGGGAGGGCAAAAGGAAGTTCCCTCCGAGGCCGCTCCGATTTCGGAGCGGCCTCGGAGGGAACGGGGGTAGGCTGCGCGGCTCGGCGCGCACCGGCTATACAAAATCGATAGCCTTGCGCGCGCCGATCCAGGTTTTTAGCAGATACGCGCGGCTCCGCGCGTATCTACTAAAATCCAGCGTACTTTTGTTTGCGCCTGGAGCGCAAACAAAAGTAGGCCTATTTGCGGAGTATGAAAATCCGCCCCAGTATGCGTCTACAAAAGGTATGCTATGCATACATTGAACCTGCTATTTGTGCAAACAGCTAGTGAGAGTCAAAATAGTGCGCATATATTTGAAAATCAAACGTGGATGCATTGTTTTTTCCTCCCCTGACCTAAACCTGACCCCAGGAATGCCTCTTTATAACCCAGTTAAAGGTTTGTGTGCTATGCAAGCTCCTGACCACTTTTAGCCAGGCAGAGGGAGGCAGCCTTCAGCCAAGCTAATTTACCCAGGTGAACAGGTATAGATAGACTTGAATATATGTCTTTGAAAATGGTCATCATTAGGTTTATCACATGCTGGAAATAACTAATTTATTTTTCCCTCCTCAGCAATTTGATGGCAGAGCCCAGGATCCAGGTGAGTCTTACTGTGGTCTTCAGTTTAATGGAGATTTTTCTACCTTCTACAGGGGTCTTTTGCGTCATATCAAACAGTGTTGCTGGCATTAATATATGAACATAATTTATCTGATGGATTTCCTTTGTTCAGCAGCTGTGAGGTACCTTGTGGCTTGGTGGCAGTGGAGAAAACCAGTGTGATATGCCACCTCTTGGCTTGGTGTCAGTGTGGGGTGGCACCCCAGAGAATCCTGTGAGTTGTGGCAGTGTAGCTTGACTTTGGAGGACCTGAGTTTGAGCCCCAGATTGGGTTCTCCATTCCTTTTTTTAAGACATCAAATGTAACCTCTCTGATCTATGTTCATGTGGTTTTTTTTTTGCCCGGACTACTGCCGTGGTGGCCCAGACTACTGCTGTACCACCAGGATGATAAGAGCATTGCAATTAGTCCAGTATGCTGCTGGGCTGTGGATGAAGAAATCGTACATCACCCTACCTTGAGAATTTATATTGGTTTTTCAGTTCTACTCAAGCCAAGTTTAAGATCTTATATTTGGTGTTTAGGCCACCAAAATGAGTAGGTCCTAGTTCTTTAAAATACCAGTTATATTAATATTTGTTATTATGTTTATTCTTGAATCAGGGGCCGCAGAAGATTTATTTCTATTTGGACTTCTATCCCATCTTATCAAACTCACAGAAAATGCCCAAAAGTGACTTAGAAACATATTAAAAATATAGTAAAATACAATATGACAAGGTGCATGGGGGCAGGGATGGAGTCAATGTCACCCTCTCCCAGGACCTGTGGTGAACCCATTCCTTTTTGGGCTCTCTCTACGGGAGCCAGAACCTGGGAGAGGCACACACGAGGACTCTATTCCTGGCCCCCACCTTAAATCTGCTGCCACTACAATCGAGCTTCAGACCAGCCCCCGATTCAAGATTATAAGGTCTGTGGGGTGGGCAAAAGGAGGAGGGGGAGAGAATCTGTGAGCTAGTGGTTGATGGAAAACCAGTACTTACATTAACTGGTTTTCTGATCGTCACCAGCTTCCCTCAAAGAAAATCTATCAGGTTGGCCCAATACTGACTGATTGGCAATCTTATTGCCAGCTAGCCCAAAACATCCAAGCAACCAGGTAAACTTGCAGAAACAGCATCTTTTAATCTTCTTGCAAGACTGTTGGTTCACAAATCACAATGCATTTCCTTTCTTCTTGAGACAATAGTTTTTCATAGACAGATAGCAGGCTTTCATTTACTGGCAGGCAGAAAGCTCCTTGCAACAGCATAAACTCCCTTTTAAGCCTGTAGCTTACCACTTTATAAGCCTCGCCTTAAACTGCACACACCCCAGGCTTCTAACTGGGCTATGCCAACCTGGAGTAATAGTGCTGGGTCTATTCTGGCCTCGTTCTGATCAGTCCTTACCTCTCTGGCAAACACCTGCTGGCAGCTGCTCGGCCCTCTGCTTGTCAGCTGCTCTTTTCCATTCTTTCCAAAGACATTTCTTATAGTTTAAGCCATGCCCAAATCAGGCACACCTGTCTCCATGACTCCTGTGCCCTTATTTATAAATATTTGATATTGCATCTTTTCTAAAGTTAGTCTCAAGGTAGATTACAATTAAAATTGCAATCCAAATTGCAATCAGTCAAATAAAAAATATCAACTATGAGGTTAGAGCATGTATACAGCAGTGGCGTAGCCACGGGTGGGCAGCTGTTCTCCCAATTTAGACCCAGGCCCACCCAACTGGAACCAGAAGTGGAGCCCCGGACCTGCAAGGCCGTTATGGGATCCAGGGGCGGATTGGCCTATCAGGGAATCGGGCTTCCCCCGGTGGGCCGTCTAGCTGATCACGTGGCCTTCTCTGCTCCAGCTCACATTGAGGGCGCCGTGTGGCTGTGACGAGCCCTGCAGCACAAGGCGTCTCTGCCAGCCGCCGGCGGAGTCCAGGTTGGCGGGGGCCGAAGAAATGAAGACCAGCGCTGCCAGCCGCTGCCAGAGACCAGGCCAGCGGGGGCCAAAGAAAAGAAGACCGGCGCAGCCAGCCCTGCCGGAGTCTAGCTGTTCAGCTGGGGGCCTTTGTGTGTATATGTATTTGAGATCGGAAGGGTGCTTCTGTGTGTGTGTATGTGAGAAAGGAATGGAGCTTCTGTGTGTGTATGTGAGAAAGGAATCGTGCTTCTGTGAGAGTGTAATGTGTATGTGAGACAGGGAGGTTGCTTCTGTATGTGTGTGGTGTATATGTGAATCAGGGAGGGTGCTTGTGTGTGTCAATGTGTGTGCGAGAGAGAGATGTAGCATGTTTTTGGCTGGCTTGTGGCTGTGAGAGAAAGGGCATGTGTGTGATTGAGCCTGTTTGTGAGATAGAACATGTGTGTGATTGAGAGCTTGTGTGTAACTGAAATAGAGAGAGCATGTGTGTGATTGAAAGCCTGTGTGTAAGTAAGAGAGAGCGAGAGCATTGTGTGATTGAGAGAGACTGGCCAGAGAGGTGACGTGTGTATGTGTGAGAGAGACTGATCAGGGAGATGACTGGTATGTGTTTGCTTGTGTGTGTGTGTGTGTGTGTGTGAGAGAGAGAGAGAGAGAGACTGGTTGGGGAGATGATTGTTGTGTGAGAGATAGAAACTGGTCCTGAGGGTGTGACTGGTGTCTGTGTGTGAGAGAGAGAAGAGACTGGTTGTGGTCTCTAAGGAAGAGGACCGTGAGGACAGCTTCAGCAGCTACTGCTGCTTCTGGTGTGGCCTGCAAGGGAAAGGAGTAGGAGAACTGCTGGAGAGGGTAAGTAAAGGTGGCTTTTTAAGTTTATTTTTCTTGATTGACTACCATTTTAATTATTGGGTAGTATGTGATATGTCTGCTGTTTGAAATATTTTATTGGTGTTTGGTAAAGCTTTCAAAATGTGCATGAGTCTTTAATTATTGGATATTCTATTCATCAGCTGTTTTGAAATTATTTTATTAGTATGATTTTATAATTATGATTAATGATTTATATATCTTGATTTTATTGTTTCATGAGGAATGGTTACATTTTTGTTTTTCCATTGTTGCACTGTATAGAGTCTGGCGTGATGTGTTTTACAGTTCAGTTTTTGTCTGCACACTTCTATTTATACTTTATGTGGCTTTATTCTGTATTTGGTGAGGGTTTGTGTTCTGCATGCAAAGACTGAGATGAAGCATTCTTTTAACATGTGGTTTCTCTGTAGGGATCTGTAGTAGCTTGGCCTGTTCTGTTTTCCTGATAGGAGGTGTATTGATATTTTAGATTCTGGTGTAATATTTGTGGTATTCCTTTTCATAGGTAGGGTTGTTATTCTTTGAGTGCTGGCAGATAGTACTGTGTTGATACGGGAGGACCATGCTGAAATATATCACAATAGGTATGATGCCATATGAATTCCAAGATGCAAAGTTTTCTTGTTGGCATCACAACAGTGCATGAAATTATCACAACATATATATTAAATTTACCTCAGAATGTCACTTTTCATGTAAAATATGTTATACAATCATATTTTAAAATTGTGTATGGGGAGGTGGGGGGAGGGCGCCAGGCTATAAGGTTTGCCTAGGGTGCCTAATACTCTTGCACCGGCCCTGTGCATAGCAGCAATGCTCCCCCCCCCCCCCCCCCCCCCAAAGTACCCCTGCAGGAAGTTTTTAATGCTGGTAAGTGCTTGAAATAATTGAGGTAAAATGTTTTAAAGTTTCATGCATGATGCATAATGGCTGTTACAAATTACTTAGAAAGCCATTCTAGGGTGCAGTAAATGGCATTATTTATCAATAAGAAAACAACTAGTAGGTCTCAGACCTGCATGCCTACAGCCCACCATGTTAACCTTGTGCCCACCCAAAAAATCAATTTTGGCTATGCCACTGTTATACAGGTATGGTTAAAGACAAGAGGTAGATAGTAAGAAGTCATCTAGATTGAAAGAGAAAAATATAGTGCATAACAAAGAGTCCAGTAGGTGAAATGGATAACAAGAATATAAAGATGGAGACAAGAGGACAGATACATATACATTGTAATAAGCAAGCACTTTATGCTAAGATAGTAAGAAATTAAGTACGAATAGTTCAGTGGCAGATGAGGTGGTTGGGCTCATGATCAGGAAATTTTGACACTGAGGTAGTAGAGCAAAATTGTCTGCCTTGGAATCCAGGAGAAGGGCTTGGCCAAACAGCCCAATTCCCTGTATGTACCCGGATCAGTCCAGACTCCTGGGTTTTGCCTCCCTTCCAGCAGATGGAGACAGAGCAAGTTTTGACAGACTCTGCCATATATACCTAGGTGCCACCCACAGTCTACCAGTATTACTCTGTCTCCAGCAGATGGTAGGGGTGCAAGACTCACAGTCTGGACTAGTTCTTAAAAAAAAACCAAACAAAAAAAAAAACCAAGAGAAAGGGGTTAGTGTAGAAAGTTAGTCAGTTGTCTGGTTAAAGTTTTATTTAAAAAAAAAAAAAAGTTACAAGAGAAGATCTTCTGAAGCAAGGCAGGCTCCTGGGAGCTGGTTAGGTCCTGAGGGGGCCGTCCCTCCCGGTGTGCACATTGGCTGTGGCTAAGGGTCGAAGGCCCTCTCCTGCCACCGGTGCACAAGAGCTTGGGGTGATACCGGGGAGCCCTGATCACTCACCCCAACGGGACTGCCTCGGCGCCAGGGCCTGCGGGATCTGCGACAGATTAGAAAAAAAAATTATTAAAAAGTTTTCTTCCTGCGGTTTGAAGCGGCTTTTCTTCTTTGTCCTCTGTGGCGTCGGCTTGGGAACGGGCTGTTCAGTGCTTCTTCATGGTTGTTCGTTTACTCGCGCTTGCTTCTCCCGGGGTTCGGCGTTATGCTGCGCGGGGTGGCCTGCAGGGCATGCGGATCTGGTCGCGGGCGGCTGTCTCGGGATGGGCTGTGTTCTGCCTGCATCCCGGGAGGCGAGGGCACCTCCGTTAGCCCGGGCAGGGCGGTCTTACGGGAGCAAACTGTTTCCACGGGGTTCGCAGCCCTGCCTCTCTCTTCTCCTCTGCCATTCCTGCTGAGCGCGGGAAACGGCGCCATTTTGTCTCCTTGTCCTCTGGTGGATCTCATAGTGGAGGGGGAGGGGAATCTCCCACCGCCATTGTCGCCGCAGCAGCTGCCACCGCGGCTTAAATCCCCTGCTCGCCCAGGCCAGCTGCACAAAGGGACACTCCCGATTCGAATTCTGATGATTTGGAGTCTTCTTTTACGTCAGACTTTGTGTTGCTGATGCACAAAGCCTTTAAGGAAAGAAAACTTAATAAGAAACACGGGTCTGACAGGGGGAGTTTGTCTGAAAACCCCCCCCCCTCGCCCTCGGAAGCGGTCCCAGCCCGAGGGGCCAAAGGGGGGCTCCCAAATCTAAGCGCCCGGTCCGGGCGATACCTCCACAGGAGGTTACATATACGTCCTCTGAGGAGGAAGATCCGGATGGGCAGGATATCCCAACCCAGCCCCCGAGGGCGATAGACGGGGAAGGGAACCTCAAGGAGGAGGCTAGCTGAGGTTCCCAGGTAGTCGAGGGGGATGACCCAAAGGTAGTACGGCTGTTCCACAAAGAGGAACTGGGCCCTCTTATTCCCAGCATTTTGACAGAATTAGGGATTGAGGCGCCCCCGACTGAGACGCGTTTGGGATCTATGGATCCGGTATTGTTGGGCCTGCGAGGTCCACCTACTTCCTTCCCATTCCACTTTTCAGCTATGGATCTCCTGTTTAAGGAATGGTATACACCTGATTTGGGACTGAAGGTTACGAAGGCCATGGACAAGCTCTAGTCTCCTCCGGTGGAGACGCTAGAAATCCTGCAGGTGCCGAAGGTAGATGCGGCAGTTTCCGCGGTTACTAAGAAGACGACAGTCCCGGTCACGGAGTCCACGGCTCTCAAGGATCTTCAGGATCGAAAGTTGGAGTTACAACTTAAAAAGATCTTTGAGTTCTCGGCCTTTGGGGTACAAGCGGCTATGTGTAGTAATTTTGCTTTGCGCGCTGGGCTTCATTGGGTGCAGCAGTTGCTGGCCAACGAGAGTCTTTCTGAGGAGGAGGCTCGCCAGGCAGGTCGCCTCGAGGCGGTGGTGGCCTATAGTGCTGGTTTCCGCAGTTTTAGCTCGTCATTTGTTGTGGTTGCGCAACTGGTCAGCGGATGTGTCTTCCAAGGCCCATTTGGTGTCTCTCCCCTTTAAGGGTAAGTTGCTCTTTGGCAAGGAGCTGGAGGATATGATCCAGTCCTTGGGTGAGAATAAGGTCCATAAATTGCCTGAAGATAGACTGCGGTCCAGGGGATCCTTCTCGTCCTGGTCCCGGTTTTGAGGGAGTCGCCGGCCACGTGCAGCTTGGACGTCTACTCCGTCCTTTTGGCAAAACGCTGTTCATCCACAAGCCTGGTCCCCGTCCTTTCGGAAAGTCTACCCAATGATGGGCAGCCGGTCCACTTCTCAGTTCCAGTGGTCAGGGGCAGGCTGTCTCTGTTTTTCGAGGAGTGGACCAAGATCACTTCGGACCAGTGGATTCTCTCGGTGATAAGACATGGCTACGCTTTAGATTTTGCTCGCCCCCCACGCCCCCAGTTTCTAGTATCTCCTTGCGGGTACGCCGACAAGCGGGGGGCGATAAGGCAGACCTTGTAACGCCTCCTTGACCTTGGGACTGTTGTGCCAGTCCCATGGTCCGCACAACATCAAGGATGTTACTCCATTTATTTCATCGTGCCAAAAAAAGAGAGGTCCTTCTGGCCCATCCTTGATTTAAAGCAGGTCAACCGGTGTCTTCGCAACCTACGTTTCCGCATGGAGACGTTGCGGTCCATGATTGTGTCTGTGCAACCGGGGGAGTTTCTGGCCTTGCTGGATCTCATGGAGGCGTATTTGCATGTCGGGATCTGGGCGAATCACCAGCAGTATTTGCGGTTTTGGGTCAGCATTACCAGTTTCAGGCTCTGCCCTTCGGCCTTGCCACAGCCCCCAGGACGTTCACCAAAATCATGGTAGTGGTGGAGGCACAGCTCTGCCAGGAGGGGTTGTTGGTACATCCATATCTGGACGATTGGCTGATTCTAGCAAAATCAGAGGTTCTTTGTCGACAAGCGATCCAGCGGGTACTACAGTTATTGGCTTCGCTTGGCTGGGTGGTGAACATGGCCAAGAGTCATCTTGTCCCTTCCCAGTCCTTGGAGTTTTTGGGAGCCTTGTTCGACACCCAGCAAGGGAGAATTTTCTTGACCTCCGACCGAGTGGACAAATTGCAAGGGCAAGTACGAGCATTTCTATCCAAACACCCTCCGACGGTTTGGGATTACTTATGGGTGATCGGGTCCATGGCTTATACCCTGGAGTTGGTCCCTTGGGCTTTCGCACACCTGCGGCCTTTGCAATCAGCTTTACTCTCCCATTGGAGTCCAGTTTCCGAATAGTTCCACCTTCAGTTACCGTTGACTGAGTCTGCTCGGTCCAGCCTGGATTGGTGGCTCATATCGGACCATCTGACCAGGGGAGTCCCTTTGGTAGTTCCCGACTGGACAGTGGTCACCACGGATGCCAGCCTGTCAGGTTGGGACGGTCTGTCTACAGGGTCTGTGGTCCCTGCAAGAGGTGCGATGGTCCATCAATCGCCTGGTCTGGCTGGCACTACAGGCCTTTCTCCCGCTCATCCAGGGGAAGTCGATCAGGGTGCTGTCCGACAATGCCATCACGGTGGCTTATATCAATTGCCAGGGAGGTACCAGGAGCCGTCCAGTGGCAGCAGAGGCTCATCTGTTGATCGAATGGGCAGAGAGGAATCTGCTCAGCATTGCAGCGTCTCACATAGCCGGAGTCAACAACGTACACTCGGATTTTCTAAGTCTGCATCATCTAGATCCCGGGGAGAGGGAGCTTGCGGACGAGGCCTTTCAGTGCATCTGCGACAGGTGTGGAACACCTCGCATGGACCTGATGGCAACGTTCAAAAATGCCAAGGCTCTGTGCTTCTATGCCCGCTGGAGGGACACGGGAGCAGAAGGGGTGGATGCCCTGGTGCTGCCGTGGCCGTCAACAATACTGCTTTATGTCTTCCCCCCTTGGCTTCTGATTGGCAAGGTGCTCAGGTGAGTGGAGGCTCACCCGTCTCGAAGTGATCCTGGTGGCTCCCGATTGGCCGTGCCAACCGTGGTTTGCAGATCTGGTGAACCTGGCGGTGGAGGGTCCTCTGCGGTTCCTGTGTCTGCTGAATCATATGCATCAGGGGCCCATCTGTTTTGACCAGTTTGATCACTTTTGTCTAGCGGCTTGGCTTTTGAGAGGTGGCGTTTGAAAGGCAAGGGATATTCGGATGCGGTGGTGGCTACTCTTTTGAGATCGCGTAAGTCTTCCACTTCTCTGTCATATTTCCGGATCTGGAAGGTCTTTGAGTCCTGGTGTTTAGCCTGGGAGGTGGAACCCACGCGGGCGTCTGTGTCAGATGTCTTAGGTTTTCTTCAGGCGGGGCTGGCTAAAGGTTTATCCTGCAGTTCCTTGAAAGTGCAGGTGGTGGCGCTGGGTTGCTTATGCGGTTCTGTCGGAGGTCATCCGTTGGCTGCGCACCTGGATGTATCTCGTTTCCTTTTGAGGGGCGTTCCATTTGCGTCCTCCAGTGCATCGGCCCTGTCCATCTTGGAAACTAAATCTGGTCCTGTCTGCTTTGTGCACGGCTCCTTTTGATCCTTTGTCTCAGGCCACCCTTAAGGATCTTACATTGAAGGTAGTGTTCTTGGTGGCGATTACCTCGGCTTGGCGAGTATCACAACTTCAGGCTCTGTCCTGTCGTGAGCCTTTCTTGCGGAATTCAGATTCCGGTGTTTCCCTGCGAACGGTTCCATCCTCTCTACCAAAAGTAGTTTCCGCCTTTCATTTGAATCAATCAGTAGAGCTTCCGGCTTTTTCGGATCTGGGGAGGTCTGATCCCCTTTCTAAGGATCTGAAAAAGTTGGATGTGCACAGGGCCTTACTCCATTATCTTAAAGTAACTAATGCCTTTTGAGTTTCCGATCACCTGTTTGTTCTATGGAGTGGTCCGAAAAGAGGTAATATGGCATCCAAGGCCACGATTGCTCGGTGGCTCAAGGAAGCGATAAATTCCGCGTATTTATTGCATGGTAAGCCTTTACCCATTGGTCTCAGGGCGCATTCTACACGTTCTCAAGCGGCTTCCTGGGCTGAATGCTCTCATGTTTCACCACAGGAGATTTGTAGAGCTGCTACGTGGAAATCCTTACATGTGTTTACACGGCATTACCGACTGGATGTTCAGGCCCCAGATATGGGAAATTTTGGAGAAGGTGTGCTCAGAGCGGGCCTCTCCGGTTCCCAGCCCAGGTAGGTGAAGCTCTGGTACATCCCAGGAATCTGGTCTGATCCGGGTACGTACAGGGAAAAGAAAATTGGTTCTTACCTGATAATGTTCGTTCCTCTAGTACCACGGATGTTGCGACCGTCGCTGCCCGACGTCTCCACTCCGCCCTCCTTAACTCTTTGGCGACTCCCTGCCGCAGTGTCATCTTGCCGACCTCCTCCAGCGTTCCCGGACCGGCTAGACGCTGCCTTCCACCATGTTCTCCTGAAGCCTAAGGGTGCGCGCGCGCGGCGCAGCCCTGACTCAAGTACCAGCAGTGGCGCGAACCTCAGGGGCGTCCCCCTGAGATGACGCCATCATCTTCGAATATTTAAAGGTCTTTCATTTCGCTAATTAATCGAGTTAGCAAAGGGATTCATACCTAGCTGCCTTCAGGTATCGCTGCGGATGGGATTCGCTCTCCGCATACCTTGCTACTCTGCCTCCTTGGACTTTACCAGGGGTACCCACTCCTCGGGGGCCTCGCTCTCTCTTTAACTTTTCAGGTCGCAGTCTGGAACCGGTACTCGCTCCTCGAGGGCCCACGTTCCCGGACCTGCTACTGAATACAACTTCTGCCAGGAAGTCACCACTGCCTACAACACCAGTGAATAACCATCTCTCTCTCAGAGCTTTCCCTGGAACCAGGTACTCGTTCCTTGAGGGCCTACTTCATTCCAGCTCCTGGACTATTCTAAGAGACTACAGTGTGAGTGTTAACATCAAGGTTCTGTTCCTGAACTCTGCCTACTCTGCCTACTCACTATCTCAGTTTTTCTACAGCTCAGCCTTTCTGGGATCCCTGTTCCAGTGCCTGAGGTAATACAGCCTAGCCGGGCTCTTCCAGCTCACTACTGCCACCTCTGGTGGATCTCAAGAACTGTTTAATAAAAGAACTTGTGTGTGTGTGTGTGTCTCCCAATTCTGAGCCTGTCCCGTGGTCCCTCTCGGGATCTTCCCTGTGGGCGTGGTCATCTGCCACCGGCCCAAGGATCCTCCCACAACCATCACGAATAATAACAATGGATCAGTCCAGAGTCCCGCCCGATTGCTGTGGAGAGGTAAAGGAGAGTCCGCTTCTTCTGTATTTGTTGATTCTTCGGGTCTGCAGATTAATTTTTGTTCCCTGGTTGATGAACGTGGTTCACAGTTGAGGTTAGTGATTCAGTTGTGGTTTATGATTCCTGTATATAGTTAGTTTGGTTTCATACCATGCTGCTTTGACAATATATAATACTGGCAGACTGTGGGTGGCACCTAGGTATATATGGCAGAGTCTGTCGAAACTTGCTCTGTCTCCATGAGGTTATCATGGAGACAGAGCAAGATAACCAGGACAAAACTCAGGAGTCTGGACTGATCCGTGGTACTACAGGAACGAAAATTATCAGGTAAGAACCAATTTTCTTGTCATGGCCGCCGGCCGCGCTGGTCCGCGGCCAGGACCAAGTACTCACCCGCAGCGTCGGGTTAACTCTGAGGCTCCTGCTGGAGCAGGCAGCCTCCTTTGATGCTCTCCCTGTGGCCATGGCCACCGCTGAGGTCGGCCGCAGGGCCCTGCTCGGCTGGGATGACTCCGCCCCCTTCTGGCTGACTAGAGCCGCGTGCGCGGCTGAAGACAAGATTTAAAGGGGCCACGACAGGAAGTGTCGTGGCTCCTTCCCGGGACTCCTCCTTGCCTTGGGTATTTAAGGCAAGGTTTGCTCCTCAGACCTTGCCTTGGTATTGAGGCTTCTGGTTCCCGGATTCAGTACTGGTGGTCCTGATCGTCATTCCTGGTCTTCGTCCCACTTCTGTTCTCCTCCCTCGTTGGATTGATTCTTGGCTTCTGACCCTTGGACCAGCTATTGTGCTTCGCTTGGCTTGACCCTTGACTGGCTGCGGACCCTTCTCCTGGCTTGCGTTTGGATGGGCTTCGACCCTCGGAACGACTCCTGACCACTCTTCAGCTTCTACTTCTGGACTGACTCGACCTGTTGGAGGTGCCAGCCATCTAGAATCCACAACCTGCAGGAGGCGCCTGCATCCAGACCAATCTTCAGTCTTCAGGGAGTCTCTTAAGTCCCAGTGGCTGGGTTCCTACGGGCTCCTCCTGGGGGAACCACAAGCTTCCAGGGCGAAGTCTTCATCCAATTGCTGAACCTTCAAGCCCTGCCCTCCGACAGTGGGGACCAGAGAGGGTTGACTCTTTCTTTGGTAGCACTAACTTTACCTCGGAACAGGGATCCACCTCCGGATTTGCAACATTTCTTATTATAGTTACACAATACAAGGTTCCATATTAGGAGTCACCACTCAGGAAAAGGATGTAGGTGTCTTCATTGAAAATACATTGAAATCGTCTGCTCAGTATGCAGCAGCAGCCAAGAAAGCAAATAGAATGCTACGGATTATTAGGAAAAGAATGGAGATTAAATCAGAGAATATCATAACGTCTCTCTCGCTCCATGATGCGACCTCATCTTGAGTATTGTGTGCAGTTCTAGTCATCATATCTCAAAAAAGATATAGCAGAATTAGAAAAGGTACAGAGAAGGGCAATCAAAATGATAAAAGGAATGGAACAATTCCCCTATGAAGAAAGGCTAAAGAGGTTAGGACTCTTCAGCTTGAAGACGAGGTGGCTGAGGGCAGATATGATAGAGGTTTATAAAATAATGAGTGGAATAGAACGAGTAAATGTTAATCAGTTGGTTACTTTTTCAAAAACTACAAAGACTATGGAATACACATGAAGTTACTAGGTAATACATTTAAAACTAATAAGAGAAAATATGTTTTTACTCAATACTTAATTAAGTTCTGGAACTCATTGCCAGAGGATGTGGTGAAAACTATTATTGTAGCTGCATTTAAAAACTGTTTGGACAAGTTCCTGGAGGAAACGTCCATAAACCATTATTAAGGTGGAGTTACAGAAATCTACTTGTTATTCTTGGGATAAGCAGCATGGAGTCTGTCTACCCCATGGGATCCTGCCAGTACTGGTGACCTGGATTGGCCACTGTTGGAAACAGGATACTGGGCTTGATGGAACCTTGGTCTGACCCAATATGGCAAGCCTTATGTTCTTATGAGTGGCCTGGGCACTTTCTGTTTCTATAGTTAAAAGTAATGCACTACTGTCTCTATAATTGGTGACCGATGGGAGCATTGTCTCTGGAGTTACTCATTTGTTGCTTTCTTTCTGTGTAGTTTCAGGGAGAGAGTACCTGTTTAACAGCCGAACTGGAGAGCGTCGCTGGATCTAACACCTCCATTCTTGCATCTCATTTTGTCAGGACTAAGAAGAGAACATTCCACTTCATTCAGAAACATGAGCCCCAAGAGAAAGGGTTGCGTTGTTACCGAAGACATATGCCAGGGGTCCTTGAAAAGAAAGCTATACTGAAATGGAAAGATAATCCTCAGAATAATAGATGTCCCAAGGGCCTAGAATCTGCTTATTGTCTCCATCCAGAGCTGTGTGGTTTTATTTCAGAAACGCAGCATTCCAGAAACATATGCACACATCACAGGCACAGAATGTACATTGCACTTTTAGAGGTCAGTTTTCAAAAGCCATTTTCCCGTGTAACTGACTATTTTATCCGTGTAACTGGCTATTTTACCCCGGTAAAAGGACTGACGGGAAAACTGCACATCTTGTATGCAGGTAAAATTACATGTGGGGATCAACAACATATTGACTTATACTCATAGGAAGAATAGTGGTGGACCAGTGGCAGGGTCAGATCAGGGCAGACATCAACAAGTGTAGTTTTGGATTTTCCAAACTATGCACTTTGTTTTTCAGGGAAATCCTCTTTCTTTATGATGTGACACTTCTGGTGCATTCTTAAATAATAAATCTTGTATGAATTGGACTTTCTGCAGTGAATATATTTTCATAGCGATAACCTTTGCTTTCATCCTATAGTCGATTTGTGATATAACCAAAGCATAGACCACAGATTTCAAAGCACTTAACTCGAGGAATGGACACAGCTGTCTAATCAATATCAATTTTCAATTAGCATTATATACTACACCAGCTATATGTCAGTCCAAACATCGACCCAAACTTGACTCCCAGAGATTTTACATCCAGGATTGGAGTAACAACTAATCCATCTATAATTGATAGCCTCTGTAAATCAGCCACATTCAAAGGCCCAATATACAAAATTTCTCTTTTAGTAGAGTTATATACCAATTTACTATCAATTAGCCATGTTGCCTCTTTCAAACATTCATTCAGTTGAAGGATCATAGCTTCAAAATTATTTATTATTGAAACTATCAACTGGATATCATCGTCATATACATGGGTAATAAATTCAAATGACCAAAATAATCCTTTTAATGACTGTAAATAAACATTGAAAAGAAGTGGGGACAGGGATGAACTTTGGGGTACACCATATAGCATATCATGAGAGGCAGATGTAACATCTTCAGTACACACCAACCTGATAAGAAGGAAGCTAGTCAGTCGTTCACCTTCCCCTCCAAGTCAAACAACTGACAGAGACAGAAAGAGAGTGTGAGCCACTAGATCAAAGGCACTAGAAAGATTTAATAAAACCAACAAAGCGGGTTCCTACCTATCTAGACAGGTTAGATTGTCATCAAGCAGTGAAACTAAAATGGTTTCAGTGCTAGAACCAGAATGGAAACCTGCCTGACTGCGATACAAGGAGATAATTACAGCAGAGAAAAGAATCCAAGGTCACATTTTTTCAATATCAGGAAAATAGATTTTTTTTTTAATTAAGCATCTTCTCTCTGTGAGAGGTGCATTTATAATTCAAAATAACCAAGCAAATGTGGCATCAGAAAATATGGGAATTAAATGAGCAGGACATGAATCAGGACCATAAAAAGAAGTTTTTACCTGGTCTAGATATCTCTTCAGTTCCAACAAGGACAAAAAAAATCAAATTGTTGAAAAGTAGGTTGTAAAGTTAACTGGAATCCAGCCAACTCATTAATCACTCCCAGTGATAGAGATTTCCCCATCAAAGCTAGCCTACTTTGTGACTGGTTTCTGGCTTCTAACTTGGACCGAAGATCAGTAACTTTATCCTGGAAAAAAGCAGCTAGACTTTCCAGTCCAGGGATCCGTGAAGAATCATCAATTTAAAGTCAAAGGCATTCAACAGAGAATTAACCACCTTAACACCTATGGATTGTTGCCTGCCTTCATAATCAAACCCATATAAAAAGCGTTTTTTCTCTTTAAAATGAATAAGAGATGATAATTAGTGGCTCCAGTCAATGGAGAATGCTTTTATGGTTCATCTATTTATTAAATTTGTAATGTATTTAATACATACAAGAATAACTCTTGCTTTAAAAACTGCATCAAGGTAAAGAACAATAAATAAGGAAAATTAAACAAAAAGAAATGCAATATCTTGATGCTTTATCCAGTCTACAACTAGGACATGTCCAACACACATCAAGAAAAATCTTTGAAGAAAACAAAGATGCAAAAAAGTGAAAGGCAGGCATTACATGCACCAAGGGACTAAATGGGAGATATCATAGGAAAGATACAAGAGGGCAGTCTTCCAAAGGTCTTATTCAAGTACCAAAAAAAGCCGTGAGTTGAGGAGGCTCAAAAAATACATATATCGCTGCTTGATATTTAACAATGCATTTACAGGGATAATTTAACCAAAACAACCCCAAGTTGTATCATCTGGGAGTGCATCAAAAGGATTTGCTTCTTTTTCCATTGTGTGGCCTTAGCAACGTCCAGAAAAACACAAATTCTAGAATTAAAAAAAGAGCAACCCTGTGATGAAGAAAGAGCTTTAGATCCCAGTCCATACAAATGTTATATTTTAAGTTGAATCAGAAATGACTAGTTCCGCCACCTTTTCTAAAGTCCTGCTAAATCAAGGACATCATACGATTAATGAGAAGTATTAGATTGGTCTTCTTTCTTAACAAAAGGTGGAATGTAATATGCTCTGGATATAGATGGCCAATCATTTTCAGGGATCTTCAGGATTTCCACAAAATAACACTTTAGCAAAGCCAGAGGAGGAGAAGTAATTGATTTAGAAAAATTTAAAAAGTACAAAGTTTGATTTCTGATCATATTTTCTAAACTCTCCATTTTAATGTGGATTACCAGATTGTCTTTTACCAGTGAATAAACGCTATCCTGAGGTTTTCCCAATTCAAAATTCATATGTTCTAAACTTTTCTTTTGATCTGTTGCAATAGTTTCCAATTCTTTAACCTTACCCGGAATCTCTAGAAACAAAGAAGAAAGTGTTTGAAACTGAGCTGAAGAGGACATCTCCAACATCACAAGATCTACCCAGAGTCTCTCCAAACTGACAGTCTTAGGTCTTACCAGACCAATGGAACATTCAGAAGGAAGCTCTGATCGAAACCTCTTAAACTGACTCTCCTGGGACTCTCTCCCTGTCACCCCTTCTTGTCAAACTCCATCTCCAGCAGCCATCTAGAGTGACAACACTCCCAATTCTAAACTTGCTTCAGCCATCTTGGGCCCTGTTCCTGTGCAGTATCTGACATCCAATGGTGTCGCAAATATGGAACCGCTGAAGGAACTTCTGTGGGCTGGTATTGAAGAAGTAAGCCACATCTCTGGACTCAAGATCACATCAAGATCTGGAGGGGCCTAGACCACTCCTTCAACTAGTAGCCTCTCCAAGAACAAACTCCGGAGACCATCGGTACAGAAGTACATATACATTCATCAGTCCTGACAAATTCCTGTAGCTTCAGGAAGGACCCTACATTTCCCTTTCTGCTTGACCATCAAGCTAATACAGTACAAAAGCCAAAAGGTGCACATGGAGCTCAAAGCTTCATATCTGCCATGTTGGATTCGCCCCTAGACTGGGGCGTCTATAGAGCTAATTTTTTCAGCCATCTTTCTTTTTCCTTAGCCTCTGACAGAGTGTTTTTTTAAGGCACCCCTGAAAGACTGAATAATACCGCTGGTAGGGTGGCCAGGCCCCATCAGTGGGAGAAGAAGACCCAGGATTTGCTGTGCCAATGAGAGCCGCTGGTAGGGAGGCTAGGCCCCACAATGGGAAAAGAAGATCCATGACCTATTGCACCAATGAGAGCTGCTGATGGGGAGAGGCCAGGCCCAGTCAGTGGGAGAAGACATGGCCAGACCCTGTAGCGGAAGGACACTAGGTGGTGAGAAAGTGAAGGGTTGAGAGACAGAGGAATAGGAAGGGAGTGAATGGGAGGGGTGAATGAGAGAGGTAAGGGTGAAGTGGGGGAAAGGAAGGGGATAGTGGTGAGTGGAAAGTAGGGTGAGTGATGTAAAAAGAGGTGAGGAAATGAGAGAGAAGGTAAAAGGAGGGGAGGAGTTGAGTAAGAATGAAGAGGAAAGGAATGAATAAGAGAAACAAGTGAAGGGAGGGGGAGGGTGGTGTGAATGGGATGAAAGGGAGGGAATGAGAATGGAAGGGAGTGACATGAAAGGAGGGGAGAGGTGAGTGAGAAAGAAGGGGAAGGGAGTAAATTAGAGGAGTGAATAAAGGGAGAGGATTGAGTGAGTGGGAGAGGAAGAGGTGAGAGCTTAAGTGAATGAAATAGAGGAGAGGGGGTGCACAAAATACACACATACATACACTGTAGGCGAAGGAGAAGCCAGGGAGCAGGATTTCCGGTGGTGTGGTAGAGTTGCGAACTTAAGAGAATCTAATAATATTACTTGCACTCTTATCTACTACAGCTGCACCCCTGGGAGCGATGTTCCTTCCTTTCTCAAGTCATCCAAAGGGTCAGGGATTTGTGCTAGCCCTGATTTTTTTTATATATATATTTCCTTGGCCCCACTAGGTTTTATTATTCAGGGAGGTGATTAAAATTTTAGGGGTTAAATTTGACAGCAAACTATCAGTGTCTGGCCATATTGCAGCTTTGGTCTGTTCTTCTTTTTATTATTTATGCTATATTAGAAGACTTTGCCCATTTTTAGAGATCTGAATTGCAAACCATTATATGGACCAGATTTTCGTACCTACGCGTGGTTCTGATGAACTTTCATTAATATCTTTTTTACAATGGTTAAATTCACGTGATAGCCATTTACAGTTTACCATACATTATGATTTTCAGCAAATCGAATTTTTTGACATTTTAATCAAAAAAGATCAATTTTTGAGTTCTAACATTTTTGTTAAACCCTGTGCAAGAAACACTTATTTACTTTTTCTAGTTTTCACCTGTTTCATTTACGTAAAAATTTACCCATCAGTCAGTTTCTTCGCCTCCGTCGTTATGTACACATAAACAAGATTTTATTATGCAATCACAATTTATGATTGATAAATTTCTGCAATGGGGTTACCCTATGAAGTATATCAAGTTAGCTTACAAAAGAGCTTATAATGCAGAATGTGATTGGTTACTCCTTGACAATAAACATTCTGAAGAAATCCCATTGACATGCGTTTTACCTTACTCTATTTTTTTCTTTGCAAATCTCTGAGTTAATTTTACATCACTGGCCGATTTTAAAAATGCATTCAATTTTCCACAAACGTCCTATTATTGCATATAGTTGAGGCAAGAATTTGAAAGACCTGCTAATCCATTCTTATCTATCTGATTTACCTATAATGTCTGATTCTACCACCATTGGACACTGGACTTGTAATAAGTGTTCCTTCTGCAATCAAGCCATCACTAGCACCACATGGACAGACCCTAAGGGGGAAATTCATATTGCTTATGATCAGACAGATTGTGCTTCCACTAATGTCATTTACATGTTACAATGTCCATGTCCCCTCTTTTATGTAGGGAGAACCAAACGTACTATTAAAACTAGACTCACGGAACATCGCAGCTGTCTAGCTACCTCCAAACTTCAAGCATCAATTGTCTTCAACATAATCATAGTTTTCAAGATATTAAATGGCGTGTCATTGAATCAGTCCACATTAATCCAAGAGGTGGTAATACTAAGGCTATCCTCAATCGGAGAGAGTAACTGTGGATTTACAGACTGAATTAACCGATATGATTTGATATCTTCTTTCAAGAATGTCGGTATACAAATTCTAAATAAAAATAAATTCAGTTCAACCTAATGGCTTGAACATTGCTGTCGAGTGGTATACATTAATCTGATTACGATCTTGACGTCACTAATGATGACACTTCTGCATGTTTATAAGGTTGGCGTTTCCGGTGCTGTCACAGGAAACAACACGGGAATGCCATGTTTAAAGATTTAAGATTTAAAAGACTACAAATAACAGTAAGTGCATCAGCTGCTTCTTAAATTTAAGAGACTTTGCCTACCTGAATTCAAATTGATTGCATTTATATTTTCGGTATTGTTTTTATATAAAACTTCAAGATAATATATCTTTTCCATTCTGTAGACGCTGATATTAAGCCCTTGAAAAGAACGGCATTGTTCGAAACATGGACCCATGTCTGGCATGTTAAGAACTGAAGGCTTAAGAGCTAAGCAAACCAGCGGTGATTTTTCAGATTAGTCACATCCACTGAGCATTTTAAAAAATCTTTTAAAAAAATGTTCTGTAACATCAATATTGACCGATGATTAAAAATAAGGCGGAGTCATACAGCGATCTTGCTCCTGCGATGAAGCCTATTATGACTGGTCAATTTTAAAACCAGCATCTTCTATACATTGTGAGCACTTTTGGCATTCAGGTTGTTACATATTTCTTAGAGCCAGCTAACTGCAGTGAAAACAGCTTTATTCCATGTAGCATTGTTTACATCACACTTAAAGCTTCCAGTTTCTCTCTATAAACACTAGGGTCACCCCCTGTAAGGCACATTAACAATCAGTTATAGGCAGGCCCAGTTTCCCACTTCCCAACTGTTACTCTTGTGGATTTAAAAGCCCTGACCAAAGGCTGCAGGCATCTCTGCAAGCCTGTAATCCTTCCCTCTTGATTTTCCCCACTCATTCTCTGCTTGCAATCCATCCCTCCAGCAGTGTGTAGGTCTTCCCGGTCTTCTCCACATTTGGATCCACCTTGGGGCTACCATCCTCTTAGAATCCCCCTTCTCCTCCTAACTCCTGGGCTCAGACCTCTCCCCTTGAGGGAAAGAGTCCCTGCACGGCCCACACCATACTGAATAGGTCCCCAGGCCCACCATCCCATGGGCTGGCTATTTCAGGCTCCTTACATCCTGAAGGACCCCTCTCCTCTTCTCAACCTTACACAAGAGAGAGGGTTCCTCCTGCCAAAAGGACCTAAGTTTTATACTTTTCTAGACCACTCCCCAATCTTTCTTAAGGAGTAATCCAGAATAAATCCCTCCCCCCCCCCCCCCCCCAAATAACATACAAATTAAAAACATAATTGAACACAATACAACCCATTGCTCAGCATTACTCTAATTGCCATCCAGTGGTCACCCAGCAGTACTGCAATCACAATTTTACACTTTTCCTCTTAAAACTCTATCTAGATCAAGGACACCTTTTGATCTCCCTCACTCAAAATCCTTGAAATACTAACCACATGGTCAGGGCACAAATAGTGATCCCATCACAGCAGGAACAGGATTGAAGTGAGAAGAAGATGAAAGGAGTGGGAATGATTGAAGGAAAGTGAGGAGAAGAGAGGACTAGGGATGTGGGGAGGAGAGGGAGAGAGGATTGGGGAGTGGGAGGATGGGAGATGGGAAGATTATATAAGGGGAGAATATATTAGGGAGAGGATAAGGAATCTGAGATGGGGATGAGTAGGGAGAGGGAGAGAAGTTCTGGGATTGAGAGAGTAGGAGCAGTATCAGAGGAGGAAGGATCTGGGATTAGAGACTGAAGTGATGGTTCTAGGGAGAAGGGACTGGAAGGAAGGAAGGGGAATTTCCTGGATTTAGGGGTTAGAATACGAGGACAAGGGAGGGAGAATCTGAATTGGGGTGGGGTGGGGGGAAGGAGGAGGGGATGGAGCAAGAAGGTCTCCCTACCAATCTCCAGTTTTGCTCCTTTTTGCATCCTCATCCACTTTCTAAACTCCCATCCAATCTGATATACACACATATATCTAGCACCAATCTCCTCTCTCCCACACACACAAACACTGCCCCCATTGCTCTCTCCCTCTCACATATAAACTCATGTACCCCAACCAATCAATTCTCAGCCCCTTTCCTCACCCCCCAATGATTCAGCCCTTCCTATCTTCCTCATAATGATCCATCTTTGCTTTGTCTGTTCCAGACCCACCCTCTTCCCTCCTGTCCATGAATGACAGGAGAGGAGGGGTTGGATTAGGGAGCAAAGGTGCTCTTTTTTGCTTTGCTGTCTGCTCCAGCTTTAGCTCCCTCCCCTCATGTTACATTTGCACTGCTTGGGAGTGCAGGGCTGGAGCAGCAAGAAGAGGGGTTTTTTTTCTGCAACGTGAGATTCAGCTCAACTTAAATCAGCAAATCTTCAGCCAGCCTGCTGCCTCTCAGATTTTTTCCACTGTAAGCACAGGCCTATTTTCAAATCCAGGCCTGAGAGTCCCATGAAGCACCAATAATTTGTGCTCAGCAATTGGGGGCCTAACGCCGCTTCCTGCTTGCCTGTGGCTCAGGTGAGAGCATGGGAGTACATATGCAGAATGTGCGATGCAAACACCATGAAGGACCGGGGGACTAGACAATACAGTTCTTCTCAGTTGCCTGCTGCTGCCCTGTGGTACCTGCTCAAAGGATGGAGAATGACTGGAGAAGTGCCCAGCCTGCCAACCTGTGCAGATGTGAGCTCCGCACTGCTGGTAAGGGGAACAGGGGGGAGAGAGAGTGAGAAGATTGTGGTGGGGTGACAGAGAGTGGGAAGTTTGTTGGGGGGGAGGAAGGTAGGAAGGTTATGGGAAAAGAGAGTGGTATGGTCTGGAGAGAGAAAGAGCGAGAAAATGGAAAGGTTGCAGGTAGAGAGCGTGAGAAGGAAGGTACAAACTTATGTAAACCCCTCCCCCCCCTCCCTTTCCCGGGGTCACCTTCAGAGACTGCAGAGGGAGGTGAGAGCCATTCTGTAGCCCTGGGAACAGATAACGTCCACCAGGGATCGCCAATTGTGGACCAAACTGTCTCTGGGAGGCCCAAGGGAAGATTTACCACACAATAAAATCCAAGGTCCACACCATTAGTCGGTTCCAAAAATAATACATTTTATTTGTAAATCCAAACGACAAGACAGCAGAAAACTATAGTAGAATCTTGAGCTGAATAGTGGATACAGTCCAATAAGCAAATTACTTGCGTAATGGTGGCACGTCTCTTTTCCTCAGGGCCCGAGTTCTTTGTTAGTGGGGGAAGGAATTTCTCCTTCAAGGCCCGGAGTGACAGGGGTGCCTGTATAACTTGATTCCCTGGGAGAGGTGTAGATCTTTTACTGCTGTGAATGCTGTTAATGCCAATGACACACAAGAGACTATGTCTTGAGTGTCCAAAATAAGTACTTTACTGAAGGTGAATCAGATGAATTAATGGCACAGATCAAAATCTGTTCTTAACCCCACAGCAGATCTTTTCCCATTTACAGTACTTCCTTTATCTGTGCAAGGCTCTTAGTATCAGGACAAGGTAAAACACTCACTCTCCAGGGCATGGACAAATCACGTTCCCAAGTGGACAGGGTATCCTCCAAGCTGTAAAAAACTGGTAACAGTCTCTGCACAGAACGTCCAAATTTCCTCGCTCTTAGGGGTGAAGACTCCAAGTGGAGACCTCCACTAGGTCTCAAATTGGTCTTACTCTCAGTTCTCCAAGGTCTCAATCAAACTGTCTCTGAATCGCAAGATGGAAGAGATCCACACAGAAAACACAGCTCTCAGTGTTTCTCCAGTCAGGGTAGGAAGGGGACAGCAAAGCTTTTCTGCCTGGTCTTGCGACCAGAAATCTCTTTCCCAAACTGAGCCTAAACACCAGAAGACCTGTGCAGTGGGTCACCACCCAACCTTTGGTCTCCAGGAGGTTGCAGAGGAGCAGACCCTATCCTGAGCCCCCCAAGGGAGAGACATTTCCCCATGATCTCTCCAGGCTTCTTTTTTTAACTTTTATTTTCCAACATTTTACAATTTTAAGTCAAACTGACAACCAATAGAAAAGGAAAGGAAGTATACATTCCATTCAGAAAACAATACATAGACGAAGTTTGTCATCCAATCACAGGCTTCTTACCAAGAAAGGTTAGTGAAAGCCCAAAACAACTCTGTATAAAGCCCCTAACAGCCAGTAAGTGGACTGGAAGAGCAGATACCCAACCTTACTCAGGGAACCACAGGTCAGGGTTTGCCTGAGTGTCCTTAGATAAGGCCCAAAATCCAAAAAAGGAAACTCCCCTACACCTTCTCTAACTTCAAAACCAAACTGCATTCATTGTGTTCCCTTGTACTGCTGCAAGCGGCTCTTATTTCCTTACCAGGGGAACGGCCATTCCAGCACCCTCAAAAGAAGGGGCTGTACTGAATGGTGCCTCCCCGCTTTCTCCACCTCTCTCTCCCTAGCTAAAGGAGTTAAACTAAAGGCACGACTGGTAATGAACCCCAGTGCCAAAAGAGAGTCTCTCTGGGCCGTGCCCTGTAGGTCATGCTCAGATTTCTCCTCCTCACAAGCCAGATAATCATTCTGGGTTGAGAAAGCCACACCGCAGATGTAATTCCTCCTGGGCACTTCACTTCACTCATGACCCTGCGGGTGCACAGCCGAACTCTTTGTCATCAACATTTGACTGTTTGAGATAGCCAGACTGAGGCGTCATAGGCAGAGCAGGGAACCCAGTACTGAGATAAGGAAATGAAGTGGAAAGGGTGATGGATACATTGAATGCCCTCCCAGAAAAGGTGGTGAAGATGAGAACGGTAATAGAATTCTAAAAGGGCATGGGATAAACGCAGAGGATCCCTGCTGGCTAGAAAATGGATATGAACAAATGGGGTAACTTTACTATTTCATCTAAAGTGTATGTTTCTGCATGGGGGTAGCCTGCACGGAGCGGCAGTTGCTATTACCCTTAAAAAAATAAAATTAAAAGAAAACTTGCTGAGCAGAGAAGATGACCTTTTTGGTTTTCATCTGCCGTCATTCACTATATTACTGTGGAGAGGAGAAAAGATAAACAGAAAGCAAATAGGCAGAAAAATAGAATGCGTGATTAAAGAAAGAGAGAGAAAAAAGAGGAAAGAAAAGGTCAAGATAAGGAAATAGAGAAAGTTTCCAAGTCACAGAGAGTCTGCAGCAATGAACAAAAGAGATGAGAATCAGGGAGGTATAGGAGAGCTGGGGAACTTGCGCCAATGAACAGGAGACAGGGTGTTTTGAGAGGCGCGTGAAGCATGGAGAAGACCGATAATGAATAAGATGAGGAGCATGAGATGTCTCATCAGCTGCCTTTCTGGATTGCTAGACTCCTGCAGCATGATTAAATTACAGAAATGAAAGTCCAATGTCATTCTTGCTCTGTGGAGGAAGCTATTTGTAATTGTGCGCTTCCTGTTCTCCTTGATTGTGCCTTTGCGATCTGCTGGAAATGCACTCTCACAGCATACATACACATGCACACCCAGTGTACACCCAGACATTCTGGCTCGGTGTGCACAGGGAAGATGCCGTGGAGATAGTTACATCCCTTCAGGGATAAGGAGCTGAGGGTTCTAGAGGTCCTGAACATACTGGCAATTATACAGAGGCCAGGAATTAGACATACATCATCTGTCGCTGCCCTGACTCATCATTCATGGTAAGCTCTATCAATCTATAATATTTCTTATGCCGCAAGACAGAAGAATTTCCAAATCCTAATTTATTAGCTTTATATATTGACATTCGTGGGTACATCATGCCGGTTTACAATATAACTGAAGGAGAAAATTACAAAAAACCAGGGTGGGGGGAGAGGGAGCAGATAGGAAGAGAGGGAAAAACAGGAAGAGGAGAAAAGGAACAGTACCTGATGGAAAACAACAGAAGAACATAATAAGTAGCATTGCAAATTATACACTCAGTAAGGGACTGTGTATAACCTTATTCACTGTTGATAACCGTATATAAATTTTACACTCCAAAAAGTAATATATACAGTAATATACATTATCTTTAACTAGTACATACTGGAGACACTATATATGACATTACAAATTATGCATTCAGAAAGGCAACTATATATAGATTAGCAGGGTTGCTATAGGGAAAAGTAAGATTTAAAGGATAGTGGAGGGGGTAAATAAAAGGGGTAAAAGGGAAAAAGGAAGGGTATAAGGACAGGGGAAGGGGGAAAGTGGTATAAAGTGAGGTTAAGTAAGGTTAAGGGGTATAAAGTGAGGTTTCAGTGAATGAGGTCCTTAACCCCCATGTCTTGCTCCGTACTTTTGCTATACCTAATCAAAATGGGATATCACTTCACAACCCACATCCCAGAACTCCAGAAGCCACATTAGAGAATGACTAAGTTAAAACATGGAAAACAGAGGGGCAACAAATTTAAAGTACTTCAAAAAATGGAAAAAAAATATGTATGTATCAGATAGTACTATAATCAAAATTTATATCAAACTACAATATTAGTAATGCTCCTTGTTGCATGCTTTCAAAAATGATCAAAATTGTGATTAAAACATTTGCTGACCTATTTATTTTGGAAGTAATTTTCCTTGGAAAGATGACTTTGTTATAACAAAGCAGGAGAAAAAAAAATCAATAGAAAGGTAATTTTTCCACTGATTTCTTTTTTGTTATAACTGTGATATTCCCAGGGAAAATAAAATAAAAACAGAAAATGAAGGTTCCTAACCATAAATCAAAAACATTCCCACTTTAATACTGAAAGACAACATGTTATAGACCAGTTGTAAATTTTCTGCCTATTGATAACATACATGCACATAAGGCAAAAATAAAACGTTTATCTCCTGAACATGATTAACATTCCACAACATGAATGGGATTAATCAGTGCCCCGACTCAAATCTTGATGTAGCAGCAACTTCTCCTTCAAGCTTCCAGGGCACTGCTAACCCTGGTACCGGTTGCTTACATTCTTGAGGCAGCTAAATCTGTGACACACAAACAGGCCCATACAATACAGAGCGCTCAGCAGTACGCACTGTTTAACCCGTGGTTGGACGTTCGTTTTGGACGCATGTCCACAACCCCTTATACCATAAGGGGATTAGAGCATCCAAAACGTGCTTCCAACCCCCCGCCAAACTAAGGGGTACATTTTAAAACACAGCGCGCGCCCGTACTTTTGTTCGCCCATCAGGCGCGAACAAAAGTACGCCGGATTTCATAAGATACGCGCGTAGCCGCGCATATCTTATAAAAATCCGGGGTCAGCGCGCGCAAGGGGGTGCACATTTGTGCAACTTGTGCGCGCCGAGCCCTGTGCACGCTGCCCGTTCCCTCCGAGGCTGCTCTGAAATCGGAGCGGCCTCGGCGGGAACTTTCCTTCCACCCTCCCACACCTTCCCCTCCCTTCACCTACCTAACCAACCCCCTGGCTCTATCTACACCCCCCTCCCCCACCTTTATCTGAAAAGTTACTACTGCTTCCGGGCAGTAGTAACTTACACGCGCCAGCGCGGCAGGCCCCGACACAGGCCACTGTGTCGGGGCACTCGACCACGCCCCCGGACCGCCCACACACCCCTGAACATGCCCCCGCTCCAAAACCGCGCCCCCTGGCCACGCCCCCGACCGCCCCTTTTTGCAAGCCCCGGGACTTACGCGCGCCACCGAGCCTATGCAAAATAGGCTCGGTGGCACGCGCAGGGGTTTTTTTAAAGGGTTACGACCGTACCTTATGCGCGTAACCCTTTTAAAATCCGGCCCAAATAGCGCTGATCACATGCAAATGCATGTTGATGAGGCTATTAGCTATTCGCCTGAGATAAAAAAAAAAAAAAAAAAGGGAACCCGATCCGCACATTTTTACGCTTAGAAATTAATGCCTGCCCTGAGCAGGCATTAATTTCTGAGCAGCCCAAAAAAGTGAACAGAAAAGCAGAAAATACTGGAGGCCAGAAAAGCAGAAAATATGGAGGCCATAGCAGCGCACATTTGTCCCTAGCACCTCCACTTTGATGTGACCCCCTTCATTTACATAGTCTATCACGTGCCCAGGTATTGTACCTACATTTTCCTCATTTGCCCAAAAATAAAACGTGCAGTCTCTTGAACGGTCTCTCGATATAATTAAGATGAGTGCGGGAAAACAAATCAGTTTACAGTTGAACTTCCACTTTTTTCAAATGAATAGCGGCTTTTCTATGTACTCACTGTGCTGTACCCGCACTCTCCTAGTGTGCCCGACACTGCCAGCGTTTTGGCGGGGCTCTGCCTGTTTCAGAGGCTCGAGAGCAATTTGGTACTGTGGGAGAGAGTTCAGTTCTGAGCCGCCATTATCAAGTGTACATTGTATTGTTGGTCAAATGAGGAAAATGTGGGTACAATAATTAGTACACAGAAAAGTTGCTTTTTATTTTAAAGAGTGGAAAGTCCAACTGCAAACTGTGCAAGTTTACTATACTCCTTCCAACCACATTGAGAGACTATACATAGAAGTTTTTCATAAAATGGTAAACACTTTTCATCATAAAGTTGTAACATTTTGGAGGTGAAGGAGAAGCAAAAGGAGAGAAAAGAACTGCCAGACGCATTCTCCAGGGGTGAGGACTGATTCCCGGCCCCAACGGGGCGTTTGCGGTCCCTCCTGTGTGATGTCATCAATCGGGGACCGGCGAGGTCCTTAAAGCCGGCCCCTTCTGTGGCTTGACGCTGCCACTGGCGTGTGCCGAAGGGGCGCGAGGCTTGACCTCCTTCACCACAGCAGGAAACACTGGGACTAAAACTACACTCCTCTGTAACCTCCAAGAAAGGATTGAAGGATAAGAGCGTGAAGGAGAGGCCGGCTCTGGTAATATTCTCAATTTTGAGTTTTTCCTCATTTAAACAATGCCGCATACAAAGAGGAAGGGTCGAGTGAGACTCGAGTCCTCTGCCCCAGTAGTCACTTCCCCTTCGCAACCGTTGATTGAGAGGTATTTTGCGCCGGCAACAGCCTCTGCACCGGGAGAAAGGTCCGCAGAAGGTGCAGATATGGAACATAACCTGTCCCTCATGGCAATCAAATCTCATTGAGCCCGGGAGCACCTGAAATCCCCTCCCCTCCGTTTCAAGGTAACCCCCCAGAACTCAGTCCGAGGAACGCGGCAAATGGCCGAAGAGGAATCGGAAGCAGAGGTGGGACATGAGGGTATTTAATTCTAAGATTGTTCCTCCGAAATCGAAATAAGCTATATTTGGGACAAAAAGTCTGGATATATCCAGATATAATGAGAGAAACACAAACTCATAGGAAGTTATTTGTGGAAATGAGTCAGGAAGCAAGATTACTAGGTGCTCAAATAAACATTAGATATCCATGTTAATGTTTGATGAAAATTGTTAGTAATAGATATATTTTTTATGAACCATCACAACTACGGAGGTTTTTGGATGGCCGTAAGAGTGAGACTAGTACCACCTAACTATTTCAGGTGATAAAAAGGAAGATAGGCTGATATTACCTCCTTATTTTTCTTTTTGGTTTTTTATTTGTATTGAAGTGTTCCAATAAATCCTTCGATCCTTTCATTTCTTTATGATAATGTTATTAGTTAAGGTAGTTAATGTTAGTTTGCACGGTAACTGTTTTCTTCTTATTACCCATTAAGGATACGAGATTATATGAACATATGTAATGTAAACTTATTTTACTTCTGTTTGTATTTTGAAAACTGATAAATAAAGAATTTAAAAAAAAAAAAAAAAGTTGTAGCATTTTCCAGTCCTAGAGTCATCCCGTGACTGGCAGCACTCACCCCCAGGCGCCTTGTCTGACCCCACACAACAGGAATGGTGTCAACCGCGACCCACTTTCAGGCCTCCCACACTACCGATACGGCCACTGTGCTGTGCCCTGAGGGCTTCTTTAGGCGCGTGCATGCACAGTGTGGTGCCTCTTGGCGGGAATTCTGAATTGGCGTCTCCTGATGATGTCAGCTCTGTCGGGCTACTTAAGGACAGGCTCCTCAGCAACTCATCACCTCAGCAACAGGTCCTGCTGTGTTTGCAGTGTGAGCTGCTCTCCTGAAGTGTTCCTGATCCTGCCTTTGCTTCATCCAGCCTGCCTGGCCTTCTCCAGCCTGCCTGGCCTTGTCCAGCCTGCCTGCTTCGACCTCTCCACCTTACCTTACTTCCAGCCTTGCCCTGCCCCGGTCCTTTGTTTGCTTGCCTGGTACTGACCCCTGCTATGGACCCGGACTACTCAGAAGTTAGCCAGCTAAATTAATATTTGGGCACTTATCCAGCTAAATTTTAGCTGGCTATTAAGATAACCAGCTAGAATTTAGCCGGATAAATTAGGGGCGTAACTGGTAGGAGTTGAGTTAGCCGGTTAAGTTAGCCAGCTAACTCCGATATTCAGAGTTAGCCGGATGACTTAGCTGGCTAAATCTGGTTGTGCCAAAGAACTGTCTTAAAGCTAGGTAACTATAGGCCAGGATTCATCATTCAACGCAGAATGATGAACCCTGCGAAAATGGGAGGCGGGGGGCAAACGGGGGGGGCGGACCTGTGAAAGCCCACAGCCTTCGCACCACTGCGGTGCGCCGGCTGCAGGCTTTCGCACCGACAGTAGTGCTATTCGGCGCACTACTGCCGACGATAATCTAGAAACATTATCGCCAGCACTGAAAACACCGCCGACTCCTCCCCTCCCTGTCCCGACTCCTCCCCTCCCCCTAATTTGCATCATATCGCATGCGAAAAGGCCCTTTTCGCATGCGATAAGGGTTTAGAAAATGACCTCCATAGTTAGCTGGCTAATTTTAAGATAGCCAGCTATATTCAATAGTGTGGTTTCACTCCTCATGGCCTTTATCTGCCGTTATTTTCTCTGTTTCTGACTGAAATAAAAGAAAGTGGCAGAATGGTGGGGAGATCATAAATTAAAATTCAACCATCTAAATGTGAAGCACTATGGATTTGAAGTAAAAAGCATCCATTTATGGATCTGCCTAATATTTTGGAGACAAAAAACAAAGGGCTAATTAAGGCCCACCCAAAGGGATTATACCTAAAAAATATAATAAGGTAACTTCCAAATAACAGTTCCTAAAAAAAGAAATTCCATAAAAACACTAAACAAAACTTGCAAACCTAAAACTGAGTGAAAAATTGTGAGTTCGATCTACAGACAAAATTTGTCTTAGCGGCAGGAGAAAAAAAAATATATATATATAACCATTACACACTGTAAAAAAAACCCTTTAAAAAAAACCTCCAAAAAATTATTCATGAACATGAAAAAGTCTCTGTGACTCCAATCGCATAAAAAATATTCAATTCCAGAAAACTTCCTATAGATCAATAATAATACTCCCAGAAGGGTCCCTTAATTGCTATTTCAGGGGGACATAAGATCTAAAACATCTGTCACAGTTCATTTGAGCTTATGATATATATCACAGCACATCTAAACTTATCTGCAGGCATAAGCATTAAATGAAATTTCCTTAGAGTGAAACTTCCTTCAAATGGCATCTGTATAATATAGCGTGAATTCAACCCACATACAGATTTTAGTAACCTCAGCTGCCACCTGAAAATCCAAGCATTTACAACTCCTTCAGAACACAGCTGCTAGATCTGGTGATCTTATTTTACCTGTTCTGAAGGAGTTGCACTGCTTACTTTTGGAGTAGCGGGTAAAATATATGATTTTATCTTTAATTTTCAAATGTTTATACCAAACAGAACCAAGATATCTGGTAGGGATGTGCACTAGAAAAATGTGCTTTTTTTGTTTTTAATTTTTGTTGTTGTTGTTGTTGTTTTTTCATTTGTCCAAAATGAAATAAAAAACAAACCAAAATGAAATAAGATCATAAAAACATGCCAGAATGGGTCAGACTAAGGGTCCATCAAGCCCAGCATCCTGTTTCCAACAGTGGCCAATCCTGGCTACAAGTACCTGGCAAGTACAACACTAAGTAGATCTCATGCTACTGATGCCAATAATAGCAGTGGCTAATCCCTAAATTAACTTGATTAATAACAGTCAGTGGACTTCTCCAAGAACTTATCCAAACCTTTTTAAAGCTACACTAACTTTACTAACTACATCTCTGACATCAAATTCCAGAGCTTAATTGTGCATTGTGTGAAAAAGAATTTTCTCTGATTAGTTTTAAATGTGCTACTTGCTAACTTCATGGAGTGCCCCTTAATCCTTCTATTATCCAAAAGAGTAAATAACCAATTCACATTTATCCATTCTAGACTTCTCATGATTTTAAATACCTCTATCATATCCTCCCTCTACCATCTCTTCTCCAAGCTGAATAGCCCTAATCTCTTTAGTCTTTCCTCTTAGGGGAGCATTTCCATCCCCTTTAACATTTTGGCCACCCTTCCCTGTATCGTCTCCAGTGCAATTATATATTTTTGTGAGATGCGGCAACCAGAATTGTACACAATATTGAAGGTTCGATCTCACCATGGAGAGATACAGAGGCATTGTGACATTTTCCGTTTTATTCACCATTCCCTTCCTAATAATTCCTAACATTCTGTGTGCTTTGCTGAATGCCAATGATTTCAATGTATTATCCACTGTGACGCCTAGATCGTTTTCCTATGTACTAGATCCTAATATGGAACCGAGCATTGTGTAACTACAACATGGGTTATTTTTTCCTGTATGCGTCACCTTGCACTTGTCCACATTAAATTTCATCTGCCATTTGGATGCCCAATCTTCCAGTCTTGCAAGGTCCTCCTGCAATTGAATTTATCACAGTCTGCTTGTGATTTAACTACTTGGAATAATTTTTTATCATCTGCAAATTTGATTACCTCACTCGTCGAATTCCTTTCCAGATCATTTATAAATATATTAAAAAGCACCTATCCAAGTACAGATCCCTGAAGCACTTTACTGTTTATCCTTTTCCACTGAAAAAAACTGACCATTTAATCCTACTCTCTGTTTCCTGTCTTTCAACCAGTTTGTAAACCAGAAAAGGTTATTGCCTCCTATCCCATGACATTTTAGTTTTCTTAGAAGCCTCTCATGAAGGACTTTGTCAAATGCCTTCCTAAAATCCAAATACACTACATCTACCGGTTTACCTTTATCCACATGTTTATTAAATCCTTCAAAAAAATGAAGCAGATTTGTGAGGCAAGACTTTCCTTGGGTAAATCCATGCTGTGTTCCATTAAACCATATCTAGAATTCTATTTGCTCTGTGATTTTTGATCTTTGAAATAGTTTCCACTATTTTTCCCAGCATTGAAGTCAGGCTCACTGGTCTTATGACCCTCTATTCAGCGAATCACCTTGAATACACAGCTAACCCAGCCCTTGCTTCGTGCAAGTGGATTCTACCCAGGGTCACCATCGCAAGCTATCCTCCATCCAGAACTCGCCACCATGGGTCCTCCAGGGTCCTTCATGCAGCTTTTCAAGCATCCACAAGCAGGATTGGAAGATCCTGATTCTCCGCCATCCGCTCTGCTGTACAGCCTCATGTTGTGACCCTCGCTGCTCAACGCCCTCACTCCGCCCTCTTTACCTCTGTGGCGACTCCCTCCGGGTCTGATGGATGGCTGGCTCCCACGGCGTCTCCATGCTGTCTCCCTCTGGCGTCCCCGGACCGGCTCGACGTTGCAGATCCACCATGTTGCCTGAAGACTTAGGGCGCGTGCTCTGATTGAAGTACCAGCAAGGGCGCGAACCTCAGGGGCGTCCCCCTGAGATGACGTCATCCGCTTCCAATATTTAAAGGTCTCTATTTTGCTATCTAACGGAGTTAGCAAGGGGTTAGATTGGGAATGTGTCTCGCTACCTACAGACTACTCCCCCCAAGCTACTCTGCCTCCTTGGACTTACCAGGGGTACTCACTCCTTGGGGGCCTCGCTCTTTTCTTTACTTTCAGATTACAGATAGGAACTGGTACTTGCTCCTCGAGGGCCCATGTTCCTGGTCACTCTGAAGATTCTCTACTGCTTGGAAGCTATCGCTGCTACAAACAATTGTGAATTACCACTGCTCTCTCAGAGCTTTCCCTGGAACCAGGTACTCGCTCCTCCAGGGCCTAAACCTTTCCAGCTCCTGAGCTTCCTTGAGACCTTATGTGAGTTTTGTCATCTCGTTCTGTTCATGAACTCTGCCTACTCACTTTTCTCAAGTTTCTCAACAGCTCAGCCATCCTGGATCGCTGTTCCAGTACCTGAGGGACTACAGCCCTACCGGGCATATCAGCTCATTACTGCCACCTCTGGTGGTTTCAAAAACCTGTTTAATATAAGAACTAATGTGTGTCTGTCTCTATACTCAAGCCTAGCCGGTGGTCCCTCTCGGGATATCCTCCCGGGGGCGTGGTCATCTGCCACCGGCCCAGGGATCCACCCACAACTATAACAGAGATTGCTAAACCCTAGTAGTTTCTGCATAGTTTGCTATTATCTGTTTGCTCCTCCCATCAGACAGCAGACTAATAACAGATTGCTACTCCCAGCTCTAACACAGAGCTTTAATAACAGATTGCTAACTCCTCACGGAGATTCATTACACCTCACTGCCAAGCTAAGAACTGCACTACCACCTTCCAATGGTCCAGTATGCCTGCATTGCTGTGCTATTCATTCTCCTGATGGGACCCTGTCTTCTGAGAGAACCATGGCAATTCAACCTTTCCATCCTTGAATCCTTGAGAACCCATGTGGTTATCTTCAGTCCATCACCCCAGAAAGCCTTCCGTATGGCTCTATGAGGTCACTGAGTATTCGCCAACTCCTGTGTCTTCCACCAGAGACTTACTTCTGCAGGGATGTTCACCATCGCCTGCATTTGACCTTCCATCTGTGGGGATTCACTGCGTACCCATTGAAATCCTCTGCTGTCTTCGAGCCTGGTCTCTTGAAGCTCCATCCACCTTAAGCGGCTCTTGATTTAGTCCTAAAGGGAACTTCATCTTCATAGTCATCTGGGCAATCCCCTTCAACAGATCAGTTCCTTGCACAAGTGCCACAGCTGGGGTGCTGTTGTGATTCCTCCCACGGCTGAGCCAAGGGAGGCCTCTTACCTCTCCCCTTGTGTTGGCACGATTCCCTGACGCTGCTGCTCTCCATCCCACATGGTCAGGAGACCGCCCACTTGCTACTCCTGCACGGTGGGCCTTGCCACCATGCTCTCCCGCAGCAGGACGCCACCGACTAGGCCATCTTCGTGGCTCAGAAGCCACCGCCATCTTTGCTTCGCGGCCTAGAGGCCGCAGTCCTCAGGCTCCCCTGCAGCATGGAGCCGCCTGCAGCTTCCTCTTCGCGGCTCAGAGATCACCTCCCTCGTCTGGGCCTGTTCTTCGGCCCAGTCCTGCTCCTCAGCACCAACGGCAGCATGGCCGTTGTCCAAGATCCTGCCCCTTCCTTCTAAGGGGCGAGGCCGCGTCCCTCAGCCAGATTTAAAGGGCCCGTGGCCGGATATGCCCTGGGCCCCACCTGAACTCCTCCCAGGGCATCTCTTCATTTTCAGCCCTACTTAAGGGCCCTGCTTCCACTTCATCCTTGCATTCGCAAGGAGCCAGTTCAGGAGTTGGACTGCTCCTGGATCCTGTTCCAGCTCTCTGGTCCAGAAGCCTCCAATGACGTCCTCCTCCTCCTCTTCTTCAAGGCATTCCGTTCCTTGTCCTCCTTGTCTTTGATGTTCCAGTCCTGATGTCCGAGTTCCAATCCTGATGTCCAAGTTCTAGTCCAGATGTTCCGTGAGTCCATTCCTGATGTTCAAGTCCTGATGATCCATATTCCAGTCCTGATGTTCAAGTCCTGATGTTCTGTGTTCCAAAGCCCTGAGGTTCTGTGTTCCAGTCTTGATGTCCCTTGATCCAAGTCCTGATGCTCCAGGTCCTGAATAACCCGTGCCTCCGGAGGTTCCTTGCTTTTAAGTCCAAGTTCCGGTTTCCAAGTTCCAAGTTTTATCCTAAGTCTGTATCCTGTTCCGACTCCAGAGGATCCAAGGGGTTACTTCGTTCCTGTGCTGTGAGACATCCTGAGCTTGTCCCACTCCTATTGTGGTCTGCGACCAGCTGTCCAGCTGTGTAGGGCGCATAGGGGCACTGTGGTCTGCAACCAGCCCCCGGGCTGTGTTGGGCACCTGAGGGACTTTGCTTGTTCTTTGTCTGAGTCTATCTTCCAAGTCTCCACGTCTGGGTCTACTTTCCAAGTCTCCTAGTCCGAGTCTACGTTCCAAGTCTCCTAGTCTGAGTCTTCAATCCCAGAGTCTCCATCCGCCCTTGTCTCCTGTCCAGCCTGCCACTTTTGCCGTTCCCAGCGGCAGGTCTGAAAGGGCTCGGAGTGGTCAGAGGACCACTCAGAGACCAACCTTGCATGGTTGGCTCACCAAGGTTGTGCAGGTCAGCGGGGGCCTGGGCTTCCAGTCCTAGCCCAGATGGGACTTTGTCTCACCTGCCTCGGCGCTTCCTTGGAGCTCCTCTCCTGGTTCGCCATGGCCCAAGGGCACACTTCTCCCAGGGATTGGAAGCGCTCCCTAGCATTCCCTCCTACGGATCCCCAACACATAGATGAGATATACCTGACATATTTATTTATTAATGTATTTAACCTCCCCCAATATATTAAACTTCCAACCCTTGCTCAGCATTTTTATTCACAATAAAAGTTTCCAAATGCAAAGGATCTGTAAACATAAACTTATTTGATTGAAAAATAAAAAATCATTTACATGGAAACTTTAAAAAGAAAGATGCTCCAAGGGCAATCACTTTACTTTTCAATAAAAGGAAATGTCTCCTACAAGCTTGAGAAGGATGGGAGACATCAGAAAATAAAGAAACCTTTGGCCCACAAAAAGAAACGTCCCTATTTTTAAAGTATTTAGAAAAAAAACAGATCTTTATCCCATTCAGCATGAAATGAAACAATCATAGTAGTACTATTTGAAATAATATCTAACGATTCTTCCGAAAAGGTAGTTAAACCTGGGCTTCCTGGAAGAGAAAGCTGTCTATCTTGATCATCTTTATCAAGGTTTTTCTGCTTAGCTAAATAAAATATTTTAGATATAGATAGTAAATTATTCTCTTCATATGCTAAATTCTCCTTCAATTATTTTTTAAACATTTGGTTAGCAGATAGTAATTTTGTATATGGAAAATTAATAAAACACAGATTTTTAACTTTGGATAGATTTTCAAAAAAACCTCAATTTCATTATGAATAGCTAAGCTTGGTTAGCTCTGGAAATGACTTCCACTGCAGTCCTTTTGCTTGTTGGCTGTGCAACTAACTCGCAGGCAGACAGGAGATCCCTAGTGATGATTTGCAAGATATGTGGAAGTCATAGCCTTCATCCTATCAACATATTTTACATCACAATCTTACCAACTGGGGTCCAAATGGACCCCTTGCAGTTTTGTTGATTAATCTTGAAAATCATTGACATTGAACATGCCTTATTATTTCTTTCAATATGGAAAACCAGATTCGGTGTCACTGTGTTCCGAATGCTCTGAGATGTGATCAACCTCATCATCAGAATTGTCTGTATCTTCAAAATCAGAGTCATTGTTATCCTCAAATTGCTTTCAGAACATCTGCAGTAGAATACCGAGCATAATTCTGCCTAGAAGACCCTCTTGTGGACATTTTTACTAACTGAAAAAGCAAAGAATCATTGAAAATGCAAAGAATCAGTAGTTATACATTTTTAAACTTGCTTAATTGAAAATCGCAAATTCTGGGGTCTTTTTAGAACCCAAATAATAAATAGCTGCTGTAGGAAGAATAAAGTAGAATAGTTTAGAATGACATTTGAATCAGACTTACCGTAGGCTAAGTGACAAATTTCTAAAATGGCGGCTGAAAATAATTTCTGGTGGTTATTTAGTGGAAGCACATTAGTGTGTGGGGTCCAATTGGACCCCAGTTGGTAGGATGAAGGTTAAAGGGACCCTGCTTTTATTTGTATTTCTGAATGTGGAAGTCACATTAAAGGTTACACAGGCAGGCAGAGAGAGCAAACAGCTGTGATGATTACATTGATAGCACCACAATGGTATGAAGGGAAAAAGGATTCTTATATTCTCTGATCTTCACAAGGCTATTTTGCAGCGGTGGAAAAGATTTCTGGGATTGAGAGTGCTGTTAGGAGCAATGGGTCCTCGTTTTGGACTTTACCTCACTAGGATGCATGGGACTGTGAACATTGTTACTAAAAATTCTGAAGATCCAAGGGATTTAGAAATTTTCATCAAGAGCTCTGGATCTGCTATAGAAGTAAAGACTGAAATGTATGTGGTTCATCAATGGATTGTAGTTGGATTGAAGTCAGAGTCTGATTAGCTATTATTAATGGACATTCTAGAGTATTTTTTGGACATTTTGCTTGTCATTTTCACTTTGATGAGTGGTTTGAGTAACTGTGGGTGTAATTTTTTTTTTTTGTTTGTTTACATTATTACTTGTATTATCTTTACTAAAATGTGAGTTTATGCACTGTTTTTTTGGAGTCGGCAGAGAAACGCAGCAGTAAGGCCCGAGACAGCCCGGGTGAAAGGAGGGCCCAGCGGCCGCATCGGGAAGCCTGGGAGGTGCGGTCAGGACCGGGAGAGAGCCAGCAAGCTGGAGAGTTGGCCGGGGCGGCTGCGGCTGCGACCGGTAGGCGTAACACTTATAACTCTGCCTATGCAAGCAGAGCTTGTCCTTTACTTGCAGTCATTTAAAAGTTTTTACCTTTTCCTTCAGGCCCCAAATTACAGCTCTCTGTGCTGAAGAAAACTTTTACATTGTTTATCTTTGTGCTCCTGCCTGAGCCACAGTCTTTTACATTTCTCAGTGCTCTGTGTATTCCTGTGCTCTGTATCTTGTTTAGAGCCTCAGGTTCTCTCTCAGTGCTCTGTGTTCCAACAGACTGCCTCTGTCCAGACTGATTCTTTGGGCAGGATTCACACACCCAATATATTTTTCTTCTTCTTTACTATTTTCTTTTCTCCCTTGGAGACTTGGGTTTTCCCTGTGTGAAGCTTAGAGCAGAATTCCACAAACTGACACCATGTTCTAAGTAATTTTCAGAGGCTGGAAGCAGTAAACGCACTGACTCCAGCCTTTCTTCATGCAGCTTCTACGTTATTCAAGACTTTCAGCATAGAGTTAATAATATTGTACACCTTGTCACAGAGGATTCAGGATTCACTCCTGGAGATGCTGAGGCCTCTTAGCCTACCCAGCAGAGTCCAACCCACAGAGCTCTCTCCCTCTATGGGATTTAAGGTGGACCAGGCATCTAGCCTGGTCCCACACAGATTAAGGAGGGGTAATAAGGCCACTCCTTTTCAAGGGTTTTGTTTCATTTTACAATTTAAATATGCATTATTTTTTCTGTATGTGAATTTCCTGCAAGGAGATGCATATGCACCGCATGGTTGAGTGTTATTGCTATAGCATTATGGGATTGAGATTTTTTGTTGTTGCCAGTAGTGGTATTTGGAAGCTGGTTTTATTATGTTTGATATTTTAAGATTTAACTGTGAGTATGATAATAGGGGCAGGAGTGGCTGATCATATTTAGTTCTCTATGTAATTTACACACATATGTCTGGGGGATTTGGGTAGCTACCGTAGTGGGAGGTCATTGGTTACTGGTGGGGTGTATGTTAACTCTTGGATTATACTCTAATGGATATTGTCCTGCTGTTTGCAGTTCTTATATATAATTTGTGAAAATGGGAAAGATTATAGTTGTATTCTTGAGCTGGGTTTGTACAATGCTTGCTGGGATACACGTATATTTGGTTTGGTTGTTTGTGGGGGGGGGGGGGGTGTACAAGTGTAAATACAGTTATTACAATAGGATCTGAAATTGATTGCAGAGGCTGGAAGTTTGAAATTTAGAGGAATTTTCTAAATGCATAAGGTTAGTTGAAGGATATGAACCGTTGACCCTAAGGTGGTAGACCCGTAGACCAGAACTCTACAGAGAGAGCTATTACCTTTGAGAAATTGGGGAAGCTGTTTATCATTGCCTATAGGCAAACCCTCCCTATTCACCCTGCTGTTTTTAAGTGTAGCCAGCAGAGAGTTCTCTGCGGGCATCTCCCGCTTTCAGTGCATGCTAAGCTTTTAAAATGTACCTTTTAAAGTGCACTTTTATGTATAAAACCCATTTTTAAGTGTGTAAATCCTTTTGAAAATCACTCCCATACTTTTATATTTTCAAAAGTATGCACATAAGTTAACCTGCACAAGTTACGCCTTGCAAAAAAACAGGTTTAATTTTGTGCAGGTTATTTTGTGTGAGCATTTTCACAGTGAACTTATGTATATAAGTTTGCTTTGAAAATGTAAAGTCTGCACATAAAACTCCAATTTATCTCTGCCTGTACAGTTCAAAAATTCCCATCTAAATATTTATTTTAATGACCCCCTTCTGTTGTAGTCTGTGAACTGATGCTAGCAATTTGAAATGAAGTTGGTCATAGAGGCAAAATATATCCAAAGCAAGAAACCTGTGAGGGAGTTGGTTGGACCATTAGATGACCGAGAGGTTAAAGGGGCTCTTAGGGAAGATAAGGCCATTGCAGAAAGACTAAATGAATTCTTTGCTTCCGTGTTTACTAATGAGGATGTTGGGGAGATACCAGGTCCGGAGATGGTTTTCAGGGGTGATGAGTCAGACGAACTGAACGAAATCACTGTGAAACTTGGAAGATGTAGTAGGCCAGATTGACAAACTAAAGAGTAGCAAATCACCTGGACTGGATGGTACGCATCCTAGGGTACTGAAGGAACTAAAAAATGAGATTTCTGATCTATTAGTTAAAATTTGTAACCTATCATTAAAATCATCCATTGTACCTGAAGACTGGAGAGTGGCCAATGTAACCCCAATATTTAAAAAAGGCTCCAGGGGCGATCCAGGTAACTATAGACCAATGAGCCTAACTTCAGTACTGGGAAAAATAGTGGAAACTATTCTCAAGATCAAAATCATAGAGCATATAGAAAGACATGATTTAATGGAACACAGTCAACACGGATTTACCCAAGGGAAGTCTTGCCTAACAAATCTGCTTCATTTTTTTGAAGGGGTTAATAAAGATGTGGATAAAGGTGAACCGGTAGATGTAGTGTATTTGGATTTTCAGAAGGCATTTGACAAAGTCCCTCATGAGAGGCTTCTACGAAAACTAAAAAATCATGGCATAGGAGGCGATGTCCTTTTGTGGATTACAAACTGGTTAAAAGACAGGAAACAGAGAGTAGGTTTAAATGGTCAATTTTCTCAGTGGAAAAGGGTAAACAGCGGAGTGCCTCAGGGATCTGTACTTGGACTGGTGCTTTTCAATATATATATATAAATGATCTGGAAAAGAATATGACGAGTGAGGTTATCAAATTTGCGGATGATACAAAATTATTCAGAGTAGTTAAATCACAAGCAGACTGTGATACATTACAGGAGGACCTTGCAAGACTAGAAGATCAGGCATCCAAATGGCAGATGAAATTTAATGTGGACAAGGGCAAGGTATGCATATAGGGAAAAACAACCCTTGCTGTAGTTACACGATGTTAGGTTCCATATTAGGAGCTACCACCCAGGAAAAAGTTCTAGGCGTCATAGTGGATAATACTTTAAAATCGTCAGGTCAGTGTGCTGCAGCAGTCAGAAAAGCAAACAGAATGTTAGGAATGACTAGGAAGGGAATGGTTAATAAAACGGAAAATGTCATAATGTCTCTATATCTCTCCATGGTGAGACCACATCTTGAATACTGTGTACAATTCTGGTCGCCGCATCTCAAAAAAGATATAGTTGCGATAGAGAAGGTACAGAGAAGAGCAATCAAAATGATAAAGGGGATGGAACAGCTCCCCTATGAGGAAAGGCTGAAGAGGTTAGGGCTGTTCAGCTTGGAGAAGAGATGGCTGAGGGGGGATATGATAAAGGTCTTTAAGATCCTGAGAGGTCTTGAACGAGTAGATGTGACTCGGTTATTTACACTTTCGAATAATAGAAGGACTAGGGGGTATTCCATGAAGTTAGCAAGTAGCACATTTAAGACTAATCGGAGAAAATTCTTTTTCACTCAATGCACAATAAAGCTCTGGAATTTGTTGCCAGAGGATGTGGTTAGTGCAGTTAGGGGTAGATTTTCGAAGGGTTACGCGCATAGGTTAGACGCGTAACCCCCGAAAACCTACCCCAACCCCCCCTGCGCGCACCGGGCCTATCTTGCAATGGCTGCCGGCGCGCGCAAAGCCCCGGGACATGCGTAAGTCCCGGGGCTTTCCTGGGGGGCGTGTCAGGGGCATGTCGGGGGGGGGGGGGCGTTTCGCGGCCGGCACGTCATCGGGGGCGTTCCAGGGGCCTGGCCGCAGCCTCTAGACCAGCCCCCAGACTGGACCATGGCGCGCTGGCGGCTGGCCTGGCGCGCACAAGTTACGCCTGCCTCAGGCAGGCGTGACTTGTGCAACAAAGTTAGGGGGGGTTTAGATAGGGCCGGGGGGGGGGGGGGGTTAGGTAGGGGAAGGGAGGGGAAGGTGCGGGGGGGTGGAAGGAAAGTTCCCTCTGAGGTTGTTCCGATTTTGGAGCGGCCTCGGAGGGAATGGAGGCCCGTTGCGCAGCTCGGCGCACGCTGGCTGCTGATTTTGGGCAGCCTTGCGCGCGCTGACCCCGGATTTTAACAGATACGCGTGGCTACGCGCGTATCTATTGAAATCCGGCATACTTTTGTTTGCGCCTGGTGCGCGAACAAAGTACGCACAAGCGTACTTTTATAAAATCTACACCTTAGTGTAGCTAGGTTCAAAAAAGGTTTGGATAAGTTCTTGGAGGAGAAGTCCATTAACGGCTATTAATCAAGTTTACTTAGGGAATAGCCACTGCTATTAATTGCATCAGTAGCATGGGATCTTCTTAGTGTTTGGATAATTGCCAGGTTCTTGTGGCCTGGTTTGGCCTCTGTTGGAAACAGGATGCTGGGCTTGATGGACCCTTGGTCTGACCCAGCATGGCAATTTCTTATGTTCTTATGTTCAACTTCCCATTTTGCCATCTATGGCACTGTGGATTTGTAACTGAAAACTCTGTAGGGACTTGAAATACACAAAAAACAAATAATTACTTGCATATAACATGCATATGTTGTTTTTTTCTTTTTAATTAAATGAACAGTTATAAAGTTCAATTTTCTTGTGTTTTTCAGATTTTCCTAAAGTGCATTCCTCTTCTGGGGCTGCTTCTGCTTGTGTTGATCAGCAGTTTGCCAGCAGCTTTGGCCCTGTTTCCTCGGTTCATACCTTGTGATGATATCTTCAATTTCACCAAGGTGGTCTGCAGTCAACGGAACTTAACTTACATCCCTGACATACAATCTGCCAATCTGACAAATCTAGACTTATCAAAGAACCATCTGAGGCAAATAGCCAGTCACACCTTCTCTGGGGTCCCAAACCTACATTTCCTTGATATAAGTTGGAACTGTGAACCTGGCAAACTGCGGACAGATAAAGAGCCCTGCAAGTTAACAATCAACCAAGGTGCTTTTGTTAAACTCCAGCAGTTACAGAATCTGAACCTGGCAGCCAATAGCTTGACAACCATCCCACTACTGCCTTCTAATCTACAGGAACTCAATTTGGAGCTGAATAATATTCTTGTGTTGGGACATCAGAATCTGTCAAAGCTTTTTGTGCTAAAGAGTTTATATCTAGGTATGAACTGCTATTATCGCAACCCATGTACCTCTTCACTCAAACTCACGGGGGATGTTTTCAAAGACACAAAGTCCCTGAACTTCCTCTCATTAAAATTCAACAACCTCACTGCAGTACCTTGTTGCCTTCCATCATCTCTGTTGGAGTTGGACCTGGCAGAAAACAAGATCTCGGAGATAAGGAGCAGGGACTTCTCTAATCTCATGAGTCTGAAGTTTCTGGACCTACAATGGAATTGCCAGCGGTGTGACCATGCTGCCCAGCCCTGCTTTCCCTGCCAAAACAACACCGCATTACAATTCAGCCCAGATGCTTTTCATCACCTCACAAACCTTACACACCTAAACCTCCGGGGCAATTCCATACATAATCTGAATGACAGTTTTTTCAATAGCTTACTCAATTTAAGATACCTAGATCTGTCTGACAACTTTCTGTCTTCTGCCATTGAGAATGGGACCTTTTTCTCCAAACTTACCAAAGTGGAGGATCTTAATCTCCAATATAATTATCAACCTTTTATTACCTTTGATAGGTTGACCCTTTCACCACACGTGGCCAAGATGCAATCTCTAAAAAGAGTCTTTATCAATGGATACTTTTTTAGAAATCTGGATGACAAAGGAATTAAGCCTCTCCTAAGTATTCCCACCTTGGAAATAATCACTTTTAGGACAAATTTCATTGAAAAAGTACACTTGTCGATGTTTTCTAGTCATCAAGGACTCACTCACATTGACCTGTCTGAAAACAGCTTAACATTCACCCAGCCTTGGGGAAGATCATATGATGACATCAAAATCTTTCCACAGAGACTTTCTCATGACCTGACTTTGGATGAATATCCAAGGCATTGGGAATACACCGATAACCATAAGCAGAATCTACAAAAATCTAATTTCAAATTTTTTTCTTGCAAAAATTACAAAAAGACCCTGGATTTATCATTTAATAATATAAAGAGCATTGAACTGGATGACTTCCAAGGGTTAGAGAATATTGAATGCCTAAATATAAGCTATAATTACATCAACCAACGTTTGAATGGAAGTCAGTTTTCATATTTGAAATCACTGAAAGTCTTGGATCTGGCTCACAACAGGTTTGATCTATACTGTAATGGTGCCTTCAGTGAGCTTCCAAAATTGGAGGTATTATACTTAACTCACAACCAGTTTCATTTTATGATCAAGGGCCTCCAACACAAATTTGAATTCCTTGAAAATCTAACCTCTCTGACAGTTCTTTGCCTATCTCACAACCATATAGGCATGAGAATATCAAAAGAGCTAAGGAGCCCTTCACTTGAGATTCTGATCTTCAGGTGGAATAGGCTGGATATTTTGTGGCGGAGTGGAAGGGACACCTATGTAAACATTTTCAAAAATCTTCCTAGGTTAACATTCTTGGACATTTCACATAACAGACTCAGCTTCATACCAGATGTTGTTTTTGACACTTTACCCAAAATTTTGAAAAAATTGTACATTACTCACAACCAACTTCATTTTTTCCAGTGGGATAAGATACAGAATCTTAACAACTTGGAACTGCTCGATCTTAGTCATAACAAATTACATTATTTACCTACAGAATCTGTTTCTTTTGGTGGGAACTTCACATTTCTAAGTTTGAAATACAATCAAATCAGTTCTCTAAATAGAGTCTTCTTCTCCAAATTCTACACCCTGAAACATCTCATTTTAAGCTACAATCATATAAAGCTGATAGATGAAAGTAGTTTTTCTGATGTGCTTCTGCAAAGCCTGGAGATGCTAAATGTGGAGGGGAATCCACTACAATGTTCCTGTGATGCATACTGGTTCTTAAATTTTTTAAAGATCACTCACATCTACATAAAACACCTTTCTACTAATATGATATGTAAGCTGCCAGAATCCAGAAATGGAGAATTTCTTATTGCCATAGACTTTCATTCTTGCCAGGATGTTTATGGTCACCTGACTTTCATTTGCACAGCACTCATGGTGACCTTTGGCACACTTCTTCCTATCTTGAAGAAGTTGTTTGGTTGGGACATCTGGTACACCAGTCATTTCTTACAGGCGGTAATAATAAAAGGCTATTCTAAACTCCCAACTGTGTGCAATGATGAGTATGATGCATTCATTGCCTTTGATACGCAAGACAGTGCCGTCAGTGACTGGGTTTATAATGAGCTTGTGGTCCATCTGGAAGAAAGAGGAAGGAGACATTTCAAACTCTGTTTAGAAGAAAGGGACTGGATACCTGGAAAATCAAAAATTGAAAACCTTTATGAAGCAATATACAAGAGCAAAAAGACCATCTTTATCCTTACCAGTGATGGATTTGCTTGTGGCCTTCTGAGGCAAGTGTTCTTCTTGACTCAGCAGAGACTCCTGGATGAGAAGGTAGATGTGGTTCTTCTTGTTATCCTGGATAAAGGGATGAAAATGTCCCAGTACATTCTGTCACGGAAGAGACTGTGCCAGAGATCAGTTCTTTACTGGCCCAGCAACCCTAAAGCTCATCCGTTCTTCTGGTACAGCATGCACACCTTGCTGGCTCAAAATAGCCAGCAGTATTATAATTCTCACCTCAGAAAGTGCATTGAAATTAGTGACGATTCATTCCACGGAAACAGGGCTCATGTACATACAGCAAGCTAGATTCAAAGATTCCTATTGTTATTATGACTTTGTACTTCAAGTTTCTTTAAAAATCTATATCTTTTGCCCAGTGGAAAAGATGACATATTTTTAGAATATTCATTGCTAATAGCATGCATTTAAAAAGGCAAAAATATATATTTTTTAAAAATGTTGTTTTATTTTTGTAAATAATGCAAAACCTGCCCTTCAGCTTGAAACTACTATAAAGTGCACAATGCTAAATTATGTATCTTTAGTGTAATTTCTTGTTTGCAATTAACAATTATTATTTTATTAAGTGCATTGAAATAAACAAGCTAAGCAGCCAGTTGATGTGAGTAAGGAGGAAGTCCAAGGAAAACAAGAAAGAGAAAGCTTCTAAAATGTAGAAAGACTAATGGAGGGCCTCAGGAAAATGGTACAATTTTAACACAACTAATGTTGATAGAGACTGCATCACTCTGTGCTAGAAGCTGGTTCTACTTAAAAGCCCAGACATTTGAGGTTTTGTTTGGAGGTAGGTTCTGTGAATATAAGAACATAGGAAATTCTGTACTGGGTCAGACCAAAGGTCCATAAAGTCCAGCATCCTGTTGCCAGCAGTGACCAATAAAGGTCGCAAGTACCTGGCAGAATCCCAAAGAACAGAACTAGTTATTTCTATTCATAACCAAGGTTAAGCAGTAGCTTTCCCAAGTCAATATGGCTAACAGTGGTTTATGGATTTTTTTTCCTAGAACTTGTCCAAATCCTTTTTAAACTCTGCTACACTAACAGCTTTTACCACATCCTCTGGCAAGAAATTTCACAGTTTAATTGTGTGCAGAGTGAAAAAAAATACGTTCTGCAATTTGTCAAAAATCATTAGAGCCGCGATACAATAACAATTCCCCCGATTTATCGTCAAAAAATTGTAAATCGGGGGAAGGGGGAGGGGAAGGGGGAGGGCGGGAAAACCGGCACACTAAAACAACCCTAAAACCCACCCCGACCCTTTAAAATAAATCCCCCACCCTCCCGAACCCCCCCAAAATGCCTTAAATTACCTGGGGTCCAGAGGAAGGGTCTCGGTGTGATCTTTTACTCTCGGACCTCCTGTGCATTGTAGAAATGGCGCCGGCACTACCTTTGACCTGTCATATGACAGGGCAAAGGTAGCGCCGGCGCCATTTTGTTTTTTTGTCCCCCGACGGCAGGAGCGTAGGAGATCGCTCCCGGACCCCCGCTGGACCCCCAGGGACTTTTGGCCAGCTTGGTGGGGCCTCCTGACCCCCACAAGACTTGCCAAAAGTCCAGCGGGGGTCCGGGAACGACTTCCTGCACGCTTACGGAAAAACAATTCGCGTGCAGGAAGTCGTTCCCGGACCCCCGCTGGACTTTTGGCAAGTCTTGTGGGGGTCAGGAGGCCCCCCCAAGCTGGCCAAAAGTCCCTGGGGGTCCAGCGGGGGTCCGGGAGCGATCTCCTACGCTCCTGCCGTCGGGGGACAAAAAAACAAAATGGCGCCGGCGCTACCTTTGCTCTGTCATATGACAGGTCAAAGGTAGCGCCGGCGCCATTTCTACAACGCACAGGAGGTCCGAGAGTAAAAGATCACACCGGGACCCTTCCTCTGGACCCCAGGTAATTTAAGGCATTTTGGGGGGGTTCGGGAGGGTGGGGGATTTATTTTAAAGGGTCGGGGTGGGTTTTAGGGTTGTTTTAGTGTGCCGGTTTTCCCGCCCTCCCCTTTCCCCTCCCCCTTCCCCCGATTTACGATTTTTTGACGATAAATCGGGGGAATTGTTATTGTATCGCGGCTCTAACGATTTTTGACGATTTAAAATATATTGGACGATATTTTAAATTGTCAAAAAACGATTCACATCCCTAGTTACAATAGTCTAGGTTTGAAAAAATAAAAGTTTGCAAAACTATACAGAAGTCTTTGAAAGTTAATAAAGGTTTCAACTGATGTAATAGATGCAACTTGAAGTAACCTGTATTAATAAATTTGTTGGTGCTTTCTCATAGTAAGGTTTCATCTAGCTGGATACCTAAAACCCGTAATTGGTTTGAGGGTGTAATTTGAAAATGACCCAGGTCTAGAGCCGGAGATTTAACTGTAGAGGATTTTCTACTTAACCAAATGATTTCAGTCTTTTTAGGGTTTAATGTTAGTTTAAGTTGAGACAGTTCTTGCTGTATTGCTTTCATGTTGGTTGAGTGTTGATACTGTATTTTCAAATGATTTGGAGAATGGAATGTAAAACTATGTCATCAGGATATAAGAAGAAAGTTATTCCTAAATCTGCCAGTAATTTACACAGTGGGAGCATATAAATATTGAATAATGTTGCTGAGAGGGCTGAACCTTGAGGGACACTTGTATCAATATGGAAAGTATCAGATATGTGATTGCCCAATTTGACTTGGAATGTCCTGTTAGAAAGGAAGAGAATCTGAGAATACTACCATTAATCCCAATATTGCTCAGCTGATGGCATAACAGGGTATGGTCCACAGGGTCAAATGCAGCTGTTAAATCGATTAGCACAAGAAGATAAGATTCATCAGCATCAAACCCTCGTAAAAGAGAGACCATTAAGGAGAGGAGTAAAGTCTCAGTTGAACAATGTTTCATAAATCCAAATTGACTTGGGAAAAGAATATCTTGTAAAATGATTTACAAGTTGGGATAACACTGCTTTTTCAAGTACTTTTTTCAGAGAAAAGACAAATTGGTTATGGGACGATAGTTGTCCCAGTAGTCAATTCTACCAATTTTATTTTCTGAATTGGCTTTATCACAGAGAATGAATGGGAAGAGCTATGAAAACTGAAAGTGAACAAGGCCATGGGGCCGGATGAGGTACATCCCAGGATACTGAGGGAGCTCAGAGATGTGCTAGCAGGTCCACTGAAGGACCTGTTCAATAGATCCTTGGTAATGGGAGTGATGCCGCAAGATTGGAGAAGAGCGGTGGTGGTCCAGCTTCACAAAAATTGGAGCAGAGAGGAGGCTGGAAACTACAGACTGCCTAGCCTCACCTCAGTGATGGAAAAATTAATGGAGACTCTGCTGAAGGAAAGGATAGTGAACTATCTATATTCCAGTGGGTTGCTCAACCTGAGACAGCATGAATTCACCAGGGGATGGTCGTGTCAGACAAATCTGATTGATTTTTTCATTGGGTGACTAGAGAATTGGATGAGGGAAGAACACTGGATGTGAATTACTTGAATTTTAGTAAAGCTTTTGATATGGTCCCACATAGGAGACTAGTGAACAAAATGAGAAGCTTGGGCGTGGATTGAAAACTGGTTAACTGACAGGAGACAGCGTGTAATGGTAAATGGAACCTCCTCTGAAGAAAGAATGGTGTTAAGTGGAGTGCCATAGGGATCGGTCTTGGGACCAGTTCTGTTCAATATATTTGTGAGTGACCTGGCGGAAGGGATAGAAGGTAAAGTTTCTCTATTTGCGGATGATACTAAGATCTGCAACAGAATGGACATGCTTGAAGGAGTAGAGAAAATGAAAAGTGGTTTAAGGAAACTTGAGTGGTTGAAGATTTTGCATCTGGGATTCAATGCCAAGAAGTGAAGAGTCATGCATCTGGGGTGTGCAATCCAAAAAACCTGTATGTGATGGGCGGTAAAAGACTAATGCTCATGGACTGGAAGAGGGACCTTGGTGTGACAGTGTCTGATGATCTGAAGGCAGCAAAGCAATGTGTCAAGGCAATAGCTAAAACCAGAGGAATGCTGGACCACATGGAGATAGGAATAACCAGTAAGAAAAAAGAGGTGATAACGCCCTTGTACAGGTCCTTGGTGAGGCCTAGCTTGGAGTACTGCATTCAGAACTGGTGCCCATGTCTCAAAAAGTATAAAGACAGGATAGAGGCGGTCCAAAGAAGAGCAACCAAATTGGTGAGGGATCAGCATTGGTAGACTTATGGGGAGAGACTGAAGGATATGAATATGGAAGAGAGGAAGTACAGGGGAGATATGATACAGACCTTCCAGATACCTGAAAGGTTTTAATGATGCACAATCATCAAATCTTTTCCGTTGGAAAGAAATCATTAGAATTAGAGGTCATGAAATGAAACTCCAGGGAGGACGACTCAGAACCAATGTCAGGAAATATTTCTTCACAGAGAGGGTGGTGAATATCTAGAATGCCCTTCTGTATATAACCCATTCCTGCCCTTCTGTATATAACCCATTCCTTCCTGACCCTCCTTTTTTCTGACCCTTCCTTTCCCTCCCCATTTCCTTTATCTCCCCTCCCCACTTTCCCCCTTAGATTACTTTTTGATTTTAGATTAAGTTATGCTGCTATAGTTATCTATATTATATTGTTTTACATTATCTTTTTATTAGCTAAATAATTCGTTCTTGTTACTGTTTTATATTGTTTAATGTAATTTAGAATTCATCTATTTTTATCCTGTTATATGTACACGCAATTGCGTATTTTTGTTCCTTGTACACCGACGTGATATCTTTGATGAGCGGCGGTATAGAAAAACCATTAAATAAATAAATAAATAAATAAATAAAAACAGTGAAGGAACTCTAAGGAACATGGGATAAACACTGTGGATCCCTAAAGGCTATAGGATGGAATTAAAGAACAGAGTGCATGAGGGTAACTGAGGGTAACTTGCTGCTGTGGCAGTTGCTACCCTTAACAAATAATAGTATCAAAGCTTAATGCAACTCCATCATTGCTTTCTACTTCAAAGGCAGTGGGAAAAGGGGAATTGGATTCAGACAGCAACAACAAGGGCCCCGATTTTATGGTTTGGGGAACAAGTAAACATGGGGGTAACTTACTGATGCGGCTTCTACTATCCTTAATCATCCAGCCTGATACTTTTGATGCGGTTCCATTATTGTTCTCTGCTTCCACGGCAGGGGTTAGGGAAAATTGGATTTGGACAGCATCTGAGGGCCCTGACTTTTATGGTCTGGGAAACTGATAAGCATGAGGGTAACCTGCACAGTGCAGCAGATACTGGCATAAGCTTGTTGCGCAGACTGGGTGGATCATTTGGTCCTTTTCTGCCATCATTTCTATATTTCTATGTTTAAAATAGCATTAATCATCAGAAGAGGTGCAGAGCAGAGCTAGGACAATTCACATTACAACCAACATGCAAAAAAAAATTTAAGAACCATTCCAGAACCATTATGGCAGACAACAGAAAGAAAGAACTTCCAAGTGTGAATTAAAAACTTGACTCTTTAGAAAGGCATATGAACTAATATAATGTAAGCTGCAATGACAACTGCACCGACTGTTACCGAGATAGTGCTGCTCGAACTTACATTACATAATAAATGACTGAAAAGTATTACTAGTATGATTAGTATCTGTTGTCACTGAGATGTAGACCTAGAATGAATTATTTGTAACTAAATTAGCTAGGAACCTCTATAATATCCTTGAAAATGCTTAACTATGAACTAAAATGTTTATGCTGTGATGTTGAATCAGAAAGGTAAACACTAACACAAAGCACATGATCGTTGACCATGTATTTGAATGCCAATTCTCTAAACCATTGTGATCTTCTTTTGGAACGATGGTATATTAAGTACCTAAATAAATAAATTCTGGTGTCACCTCAGCAAACAATATCCTTCCACTGCTAAACATTTTGTGAAGTAACACAAACTCCTGCAAAAACAGAGATGTGTAGAACCTTGCCATACCATATAGTCACAGCAACCTTATGAAAAAACAGCAATGCAAATACTACACCAGGCCCTAGAACATTAATACATCACCAAATGGAGTAACAGAACAAGTTGAACTCCTACAAAGAAACTACACGCTAGCAGAAATACTGCACTTCAGACACACATGGGCAAAACAGAGACCGACCCTTACCTAATATTGAAATAAAGGACTATAAATTAGAAACATGCAGAAGAAACCAACATAGAAAGCTTGAGAAACTAGACTCTGGACAGTGGAATACTGAAGAAAGAGCAAAATACAAAAATATAAGAAATGCACATTCCCAAAGATGGAATATTCCAATTGCTAAAATCTCAAAATATATTTTTTTTACCTTTGTTGTTTGATCTTTGTATTTTTCTAATCAGTTGTCTCTTTTTTCCCCTTGTCAGGCATTTACTAATTCCTTTTCAGGCTCTCTCTTCTCCTACTGTATCTTCTCCTACTGTCTTCCTCCCTCACACACACACACACGAAATTATCTAATTTGTCATGGTTCGTGGGCACCGAAAAATGAACAGAATTTTTCCAAAAATTCGTAGTTCGTGTTAGCACACTAACAGGACTTAGTGCACACTAACTCCCATTAGCATGCATTAACACAAAAATCGGGACCCACAAAAAAAAAAAACGTGGGAAAAACTAAATTTCCCGTGGGGGCCCGAAAACAAAGCCCGAACCGATAGGGGTTAACAATGCACATCTAAATTCTACAGAGCATTTAGTCTCTTGAATGATCTTTATCCTGTTGGACTCTATACCCTCCCACTTATAAAGTGCTACACTCCCACCAAGTTGATCCTCCCAATTATTGTGGCTTAACACTGATATAGCACTGTCCCATTGGTTATCCTCTTTCCACCAGGTCTCTAAGATGCCAATTATGTCTATCTCATCATTCACTGCTATACATTCTAACTCTCCCATCTTACTTCTTAGACTTCTGGCATTGGCATACAAACATTTCAAAGTGCATTTTTGTTTGTATTAACAACCTTCTTTTCAGTTGATATGGATAATTTGGAATTCTGTAGCTTAGGTGATTCTTTACTTATAGGTACATGGGCTACTTTTGCATTTATTGGAGCCTCTCTGTTGGGATGCCCTAGGTCTCTTGTTTCATTAGTATCCTTCAAAGATACATTCTTCCGAACCATGCATTGCTGAGTAACTGTCGGCTTTCCCCCTTGTTCTAGTTTTAAAGCTGCTCTCTCCTTTTTGAAAGTTAGCGCCTGCAGCCTAGTTCAGTTTTGGTTAAGGTGGAGCCCATCCTTTCAGAAAAGTCTCCCCCTTCCCGAAAAGGTTGTCCATTTCCTTACAAAACTGAATCCCTCTTCCCTGCACCATCATCTCATCCACGCATTGAGACTCCAGAGCTCTGCCTGCCTCTGAGTATCTGCATGTGGCACAGGAAGCATTTCAGAGAATGCTACCCTGGAGGTTCTGGATTTCAGCTTTCCAGCTAAAATCCTAAATTTGGCAGAACCTCCCTCCCATATGTCCTATGTCGTTGGTGCCCACATGTACCATAACAGCTGGCTCCTCCCCAGCACTGTCTATAATCCTTTCTAGGTTACGCGTGAGGTCCTCCACCATCACACCAGGCAGGCAAGTTACCAGACAGTCCTCATGTCCACAAGTCACCCAGCTATCTACATTTCTAATAATGAAATCACCAACTATGATAGCCAATCTAACCTTTCTCTCCTGGGTGGTAGCCCTGGGAGACTTGTCCTCTCACACTGAGGCCAACGCATCATGTAGAGAGCAGGTCCTTACTATAGGATCACTTCCTGCTGCACCAGGGTGATGCTCTCCAACTGGGAGACCTTTCTGATCCAAGGCAGCACCGGGGCTGCCAGACTGGATTTGGGACTTGGCTACTATGTCCCTGAAGGTCTCATCAATGTACCTCTCTGTCTGCCTCAGCTCCTCCAGGTCTGCTAGTCTAGCCTCTATAGATCAGATTCATTCTCTGAGAGCCAGGAGCTCTCTGCACTGGGTGCACACATACGATCTCTCACCGGCAGATAAAAAAATCATACATGTGACACTCAATGCAAAAGACTGGAAAGCCCCCCTCTTGTTGCTGGACTGCTGCCTTCATTTATTTATTTATTTATTTATTTATTTTTAACTTTCCTATACCGACGTTCCTGTATAAAATACATATCACATCAGTTTACAATGCAACTGCAAGAATTCGCTCGGGGGCGATACAATGAACAGGGGATACAATTAACAGTGGTGCAGGCTTATAAAAAGCTTTACAAGAACAACTGAATTGACAAATGAGAAAACTGAGAAACAAAGAGAACAATGAGCTGCTAACAATTAGCATCTTAATTTTGTTGAGTTCCTAGTTAAGTTTAGATTGCTAAGGGAATTGGAATTAGAGTACTTAAAATGTATAGGTGTATTCACTAATTAAGCTGCTAATGACCTACAAGGGGATGATTAAACTCTCAATAAGGGCTAGTGCAATAATATGATTTAGAAAAGTGCCTGATTGATTTTTACTAATAAAGTGTCTCTTGCCTAAAAATCAAGGGTTGAGCTAGGGGTGGGTGGGAGGGAAAGACAGGCACTAGAATTAACTCCCTCTGGCTTGCATATTATCTTAGAAACACACACACTCTAAAGAATATATCCCACTATTAAACCTCTCTCCAAACTATTTTAAGTCCTAAGAATTTCCAAGGCTATACTTACCAATCCTCTTCAACCACCATTAAGTTGATCTTCACTCAAAGGAATGAGATGTTTGAGATTCACGCACCACTAGGAGTATGCTTCCGGGCCTCTTCTACTGCAAACTGTACAGGGCCTCTGGAAGCTGGGTCTTTGGAGTTCCTAACCTGGATCTCTCGCTGTGATCTCTGGAGTCTTCTCCCAAGGAATGCTGGGAGCAGTATGCAGATGAGCCTTCCGGTCCTCTTCTACTGCAAAGGGTGCAGGGCCTCTGGAAGCTAGGGCTGTGGAGTTTGAAACCTGGATCAATCACTGTGACCTCTGGAGTTCTCTCCTGGGGGATGCTGGGAGCAGTATGCAAATGAGCCTTTCAGTCCTCTTCTGCTGCCAAGGTCAGATCGGCGCCATTTTGGAAAATGCTAGGGGCCACCCACATGATGTCTTCCATGTGTCTTTATTGAAGCCAGTAATCCTATTTCAGTCCTCAAGACCACTGCTTAAACCCACATAAATAGTGGCTAAGGATGGCACTCCATATGAAGTCGAAGAAATCTTGGTCTCTAGAAGAGTCAGGAACAAGATTCAATACCTCGTCACATGGAAGGGCTTTAGGCGAGAAGAAAATTCTTGGGAGCCTGCCTCAAACGTTCAAGTACCTCAATTATTGAAGAACTTTCACAGAAACTTCCCACATAAGCCCAAGCCTAGAAGCCTGGGTGGGGAGGGGTACAGTTATATTTGGCTGGCCGCGAGGTAGGCCTGCGACTGGCCATACTCTCCAACTCACCACAGCAATCTCTTGGTGTGGTAGGAATGCCACTGCTTGTCAAAAGGCCCCAGCTCCTGACGTGGCTCCAACGCTGTTCAAACGCTGCTATGCTTTTGACATCTCTGACGCTGCCTGAATGCTACCATGCTCCTGCCCCTCCCTGGGGGTCTACATAGGCACGCGAGCATTGTGAGCATCGTCTCATAAAGGGCTGTGACATCCTACTGCCTACCGCCACCTTAGCAATGGGTCTCCTGCCTTTTGCAGTGCATGTTGCTCCTGCATTTCTGTCGTTCTTGTGTTCCAGTGTTCCAGCCTTACCTTGCCCAGCCTGTGTCGTCCAGCCTTGTCTTGCCCTGCTCGTCTCGTCCAGTGTCTCCTCTCCTGTCCTTGTCCATCCTTCGACCTGGCATTGACTTCTGGCCTTGGAACTGACCATGCTTGCCTGCCACCTGAACCTAACCATTGCCTTGGATCTGACTACACTTGCCTGCTGCCTGGATATGACCTTTGCCTTAGACCTGACTTTGCTTGTTTGCCACCTACCCTGACCAGTGGCCTGTTCCCTGTACCTCCAGTCTGCTGCCTGTCCTGACACTGGCGTGTTCCTGGGCTCTTACGCATCCCACCATTCTAGGGACCCATGTAAGTCCTGCCAACAGCCAGAACCCAAGGGCTAAACTGTGGGAGAGGAGGCTGGTATAGGCGAAGCTCCAGTCTATTTCACTTCAGGGTGTGTTTGCCAGCACTAAGGACTCACTCCCATGCCGCTCATCACAGTGAGCAGTTGCAGGAGGTAGCAGCTGGTACTGCCAGGGCCAGGAGTACCCCTCTGCTAGGAAGAACATTTGTGGAGAGTATGACAAATGCTCCTGATCTTTTCCTTCCTGGTCTACCCTCAAGCCCAGCAGTAGCACCCAAGGACAGAGAAGGGAATCCTGACAGACTTCAGAGTTGTAGAGGCAGATTTGAAGAGTACCAGCATTTTGTAGACTACATTCATTACTGAGGGCTACCTTTCAAACAGTGGTATGCAACATCATTTACAAAATCAATACCCATTAGTACTGGTTTCAGGGAGGCCACTGATACTAGTCGGTGGAACCCATCTTCCATACAAAGCAGCAGCAGCAGGAAGAAATCCAGAGAAAAGTGGAAGCCCATCTCTTACGCCAACTGCTCCTCCCCCCTCCCCCCCCCCCCCCATATCTCCAGTGAGGTGTGTGATGAAAGGGTTTCACACAGGCAGAAGCAGCATGAACAGACGGGACACCTAGATTGTCCAGAAGACAGAGGGAGATCTAAAGGGAGTTCCAGGGGAAAATACTGCCTTAAGATGGAAAAAAAAGTGAACAATAGTTGGCTAGGGGATTGTAAAACCAGAATGAAAAGAAAGCACAGGGCTGCTAGGAAATGCAGTTTTGAGATCCTTAGCAGACAGTAGAGATGTGAATCGGAACCAGAATCGGATCCGATATCAGTTCCGATTCACATCTCTAGCAGACAGCCAATTGGGATGAAGATAACAGCCACAGGAATATGTGTTACTAATTGGTAGGCATACCTGAGGCTAATTACAGAGAGTTACTGCAAAGAACTAGTGTGTCTCTTACGGGAGAGAGCACTGCCTTTCAGACAGAGAGAAAGAGAGAGAACGCTAGGTTGGGAGTCAGGAGAAAGGGCTCACCCAGACCTAGAAGTAGAGATGCCGACAACCTCTGGTTTTAGTTTTTGAATATGCCATGGTATAGTTGGGAAGTAGGCTCTACGGAGCCCTAGAGAATTGGGCTGGCATGTGGGAGACTATCAGTATGTCTTGATTCAGAGATGCCCACAGTCTGAGGTTAGGGATTTTAAATCTACAAAGGATCAGTTGAGAAGCACATTTTATTCAGACTCGAGGAATTGGGCTGTCCCGTGAGTGACTACCAATGTATCCTCCTGGAGTGATCCTGCTGGTGTCACAAGAAAGGAACTAAAAGTTATGTGTGCGTGAATACTAATACATAGAATAAAGTTGCTTTTTACTGCACGTAGCTGGCTCTGAATTGCATGTTCAAGAGAACAGTCAGTTGGTCATGCAAGGCCCAGGAACTTGCCTTTGACATGTGGCAGGCAAGCAGCCTTCACACTCATCAGGGGAAAGCCATCCTGAGCAGATGGGGTGGTGTTCTACATTACTGCCCTGGGGTAAGAAGCAGGCAACATTGAAGGTGGTGATCTGGTGCATCAGGGAAATGATTGCCCTGGATAACCAGCCTTTGCAGGTGCTGGAGAACGTGAGATCTGAACAGCTGCTGCACTTCTTAGCCCTCAGTTACAAAGTGCCCTCTAGAACAGCATTTGGCCCCGCCCTGTACTGTCAGTACTGTAATCTCATGCAGGTGCAGCTGGCCAAGGTGGAGAGGATTAGCATCCATTTTACCAGCAACATCTGGACCAGCCAAAACTTTACGCATGCCTACCTCTCCCTAATGGCACACTGATAGCAGCTGGCTGAGGCAGGGGCAGGCAGCAGCTCTTTCAAGGGCAGAGCAGCAGGGTACAGATAGGCTGTGCTGCACATTCAGGTGAAAAAAAAAAAAAGAGCCGTACCTCAGTCCATATTCCAGCAGAAGGATGACGGACAGCTAGCAGCTAGACCAGAGAAACAGGACTGTTTCTGTTTTTTTTTTTTGTTACAGGCAGTATCACTAACATGAAAAAGGCAGTGGAATGCCAGGGTTATCAGGGGATCTAATGCTCTGCACACTTGCTGCCACCTGGCGCTAAATGCTGCCTTGGGGTTGGGAGGCCGAGGAATACAGCAGCTCAGTCCGGTAGGATCGGATGGAGAGGTGCAGAAAAATATAGTGGGGCATTTTCCACCAGAGCACGAAGGGTAGGCAGCATCTCCACGAGAAGCAGGACGCAGCGCAACCCGATTCCCTCCTGCTGCCCCCTCTGAAGAGCTCAGGGCTCCAACTCTGCTTCCGCTGCGAGGCCAGCAGGCATCACCGGACCACAGCAATCGAAGAAAAAAGGGTTGGAGCTGGGATCGAAGCTGCAAGGTCAGTGGGGATCCCCAAGCCCCTACCAACAGGAAGATCCAGGACAGAGCTGCAAGGTCAGCAGGAATCCATCAGAGGAAGAAAAGAGAAAAGGGCTTGGGACCAGAATTGGCAGGAAAATGAATGTGGGCGGAAGAAGAGGAAAGACTGTAGGGATGGGAGATACCGAGGGCAAAGAAGACAGACAGGAGAGGAGAGATTGAGGTCAAAGGGAGCGCGGCTGTTGGGGGAGAGGGGGGATTGAGGACAAAGGTGGTGGTGGTGGGGGATCAAAGATCGGAGGGGAGAAACTGAGGCGGGGGGAGGGGAGGGATTGCAGGAAGAGAGGAAGCAAGGCCAAAAGTGGGGAGTCCGACATTAGCTGCTTAGGGGTTGCAAAAGAACAAATCCATCCCTGAGGTTGCTTGATGTCCAGCTCAGAAGTTGGAAAATCCCACCATGGCATCTGGGCCTGGGTCCTCTACACAACTTCCACTGACCCTACCAGGAGACCAGCGCTGGCACTGGAGTCGCTCACATTTTATGTGCCCTCTCAGGCAGGGTTATACTTACAAACACTCTAACCTTTGTGCTCATTTTAACTCCTGTTTTAGTGAGGACGTCTTCCATGCTAACAACCCTGTTACATAGCAGGGTTAGGTCACCATGGAAAACTATGTGCGAGGATCAGCATACCTTAATACATTGGCCTCAGTAATGTTTGAGATTTTACAATTAAAACAGTGCTTCTCTTGTAGTGTGATAAGAAAACACATGACTATAGTTTGAGGTTTTTTTGCCATAGCAATATGACAGATATCCAAGCGCTTTCTGTCTTTTACATGTTTTTTTTTTTCTTTTCCTAACAGTTCCAGCTGCCGTAAACAGTGGGTGGACAGTAACAGGGGCCACACAGGTACTTATGCAAAAGATTTCTATCAAACATGCCGATTCAGTAAAGTCCGCGGGATTGCGCACACCGGCCCCTCGCCGGTGCGTGCGATTCTGTATTTAAATTAGGTGACGCGGTAGAAACGGGGAAAAGGAGGCGCTAGGGACACTAGCGTGTCCCTAGCGCCTCCTTTTTGACAGGAGCGGCGGCTGTCAGCAGGTTTGACAGCCGACGCTCAATTTTGCCGGCGGTTCTCGAGCCCGCTGACAGCCACGGGCTCAGAAACCGGACACCGGCAAAATTGAGCATCCGGTTTTCGGTCCGACAGCCGCGAGCCGAATTCAAATTTTTTTTTTTTTACTTTTTTTACTCTTCGGGACCTCCGATTTAATATCGCCATGATATTAAGTTGGAAGGTGCACAGAAAAGCAGTTTACTGCTTTTCTGTGCACTTTCCCAGTGCCAGAAGAAATTAGCGCCAACCTTTGGGTCGGCGCTAATTTCTTAAAGTAAAATGTGCGGCTTGGCTGCACATTTTACTTTCTGTATCCCACGCGCATACCTAATAGGGCCAACATGCATTTGCATGTTGAGGGAGCTATTAGGTGCCGCAGGTTGGACGCGCGTTTTCCTCCCCTTACTGAATAAGGGGTAAGGGAAAACGCGCATCCAATAGCAGGCTGAGAGTTAGCCAGTTAACATACGGCCGATACAGTTAACCCGCCCTTGGACGAGCGTTTTCGGTGCGCTATCATTACCCCTTATTCAGTATGGGGCCGAAAACGCGCGTCCAAACCCCCCCCCCCCCCCCCCCCCCCCCCCCCCCGAACCTAATAGCTCCCGCATTGATGGCCCTATTAGGTATTCCCGCACGATTCAGAAAACAAAATGTGCAGCCAAGCCGCACATGATGCTTTCAGAAATTAGCGCCTACCCAAAGGTAGGCGCTAATTTCTGCTTTTCTGTGCACCCTCCGACTTAATATCATGGCGATATTAAGTCAGAGGTCCCGAAAGCTTCCAAAAGTAAAAAAAAAAAATAAATTTGAAGTCGGCCGGTGGCTGATGGGTTGAAAACAGGACACTCAATTTTGCCAGCATCCAGTTTCCGAGCCCTTGGCTGTCAGCAGGCTCGAGAACTGATGCTGGCAAAATTGAGCGTCAGCTGTCAAACCCGCTGACAGCCGCCGCTCCGGTCCAAAAGGAGGCACTAGGGACGCGCCTCCTTTTGCCTGTTTTTACCGCCGGGCCTCATTTGAATAGAGAATCGCGCACACAGGAGAGTGTCCTGTGCCCGCTCTCCCGTGGACTTTACTGTAATGGCCCGATAGTTAGCTAACTCAACTCCTCTCAGTTACACCTTATTAGCTGGCTAGAATTTAGCTGGATAAGTGCCCAAATATTAATTTAGCCAGCTAACTTCTGAATATGGACCTCTCGGTGTTTAAAGGTAGCCGCACTCCCTTTTCTGACCTCAGAGAGAAAGCTACACAGAAGCTTCACCAAGAGTGAAGGATATGAGAGTTTTTCCTCTGCTATAGGATCTAATTCTGTCCAGTAAGAAAAGCTTTTGCATCCTTTCTGGTACATTTTTTGCCCAACTATGCCTCAGTTATGGAAGTTTGAATCATGGTCTTTGTGATTAGAGCCTTTTTCTTTGGTTCCCTAACAATCCATTTGTACTACGAATTCGAATTACGGCCAGAACTCCATCATGGTAAGTCCAACCAGGCTGGAAAATCAGAGCTTTGACTAGGATATCAGAAATCACATCACACACAACTTCCAAGATAAGCAAGATGGGAAACAAACTGACTTATTTAATTTATTTATTTAATTTATTTATTTGAGGTTTCTTATATACCGATAGCCGTTTGCACATCGTATCGGTTTACATACAACTAATAACTTATGGGCGAAGCCCCTTACAAAGAACAGTAGAACAATGTGGAAAACAAATATACAGAAGATATAATTGTAATAAATAGAACTATACAATAAAATACAAGAGATATATATGTATGTGAGAACAGGGAGTATAAGAGTTACTTAGGCAACTATATTCATAAAGATATCTTAAGGAGAACACTTATGCTGGAGGGGTCATGATACTATCAATACAATAACTTTAAAACTATAACACATTGTCGTTAGAAGGTGTAAAAACAGCAGTGTGGAGCTGAATAATTTAGAGATTCAAATGGTGGGTAGGGGACTTCAAAATACATTAACCTATTATTCAAAAATAAATGATAAGTCAAAAACATGAAATGAAAACTGGATAAATTAACTGATCAGCTACAATTCTAGGCAAAATAATACCTGACAGTATGTAAACCGATCTGATATGGTTACTACCATGAAGGTCGGTATAGAAAAGTGTTAAATAAATAAATAATACGCCTCCTCCAAGATGTTCCTGTAAATCCTCTGACTAGGAACTGAACAGGAAATAATATTACTGTGGTTCCCTTATTACAGTGACTAGGCAAGCAAGATGTTATTTTCAAATGGCTAATGCTGTCCACTGGTTACTCTGTCAGACAGATTCATATAAATAACTCCACCTGCACACTGGAAAGCTACCAAGGGAGCAACTTTTAAAAGTGAGGCTTTCCAGCATGCGCATGCATACGGCAGCTCCCTACTCCACCCCTGATCTCTGGTCACATACACACACACACACAGACTCACACAGACACAGACACACTCACACACACTCACACAGACACGCACACGCACACACGAGCAATTGACACCCTCTCCTCCCTTCAAGCCCCAGCAACTCAATCACAGAAGCACACCCCAGAGCAACTGACAAACTGGCTTTTGGGATGTGTGACTTGTGTGATTACACAGGGTGCCATGCACTAGTGGGCGCCACTGCTCCCTCCCAGTGCAGCTGAAAGAACCAGAGCCAACGCCACTTCCAATATAGCCCTTGAGGCTGAAGAACTGTTGCTCCAGCCAACCTGTCTCACCTCCAGACATGACCTGTCTCACCTCCAGACATGAGGTAGTAGGGCCCAATAACTTCTGCCATCTGGCCTCCTGACTTGGCCTGGGAACTGCTGTGCAGCCCTCTCTCTCTCTTTCCCTGCAGCCAAAATGGCAGGAGCAGAGCCAGCAGAAGGAAGTTAGATGTCAGACAGCTAACATGTAAAATGAACTACCCAGGAGAGAGAGAGAGGAGCCCACAGCAGGGGGAGGTTAGAAGAGGCAGATCGCTGGCTGTGCCTTCCTGTCATCAGACTGCTGGGTGGGGGAAGATGAAAGATGGAAAATGAGGGTGAGTAAGGGCAGCAGTGAAAGGTGAGGCATGGAAGGAAAAGCAAAGGTCTGGTATCAGACATGTGTAACCTTCCCGCCAGCTATGGAGGGGGGTGCCATTCCCGGGGCTTGCACAGGATGTCGCTAATGCTAAAGCCAACTCTGCTCCCCCCCCCCCCCCCCTCACACACACACACACAGCCCCTCTTACCCCAGTAACTCACACACACACACACACCCTGGAGCAACTGATACCCTCTTACCACCACCCCCTTCCCCCACCACCGCCCAGCAACTCAAACACACACACACATACCCTGGAACCACCAACACACTCCAGCCCCAGTCTCCCACCTACCTACTCAAACAGAAATAACCTGAAGCAATGGATGCCCTCTCTCTGACACATATATACCTACTCCCCCTATAGAAACTGACATCCTTCTTGCCCCACCCCTGGACCTCACACACATATATATACCCTAAAGCGACTGACATACCCCTCCCACTAGCACTCACACATATACATATCCACCCCTGGACCCAGGAACAACTCATGTCTCCCCTTCCCCAGGGCAATTCACCTGTCATCCTCCTCTCTGGAATAACTGATTCATCAGCCCTCCCTTCTGCCTGCCTCTCCTTATGCTGCTGGGCTTGTGTTCCCTCCTTCGCCCACTAACAACTAGCAGCAGCAGTGCTCCCCATCTGAATCCACCCCTTTAAAGTCATGGGCTGACAGCAATGCCTTTAAGGGGGTGTACTAAGAGAGAAAAAAAAAAAAAAACCCCTGCCACTACATTGTCTTAAGTTGCATTACGTCTGGCACCACCCTGGCTCTTACCCCCACCAGCTGCCTCATCAGGCGGGATGCTAGCCTGCCTTAACCGAAGAAGAGGTGCCAAAGTAAGAGTCTCCAGTCAACTGCGGAGGACTTGACAGATCTGTGCCTGCAGGTGCAAAGCGTGGGGACTTAAAACTGAAATTCCTGCATGTTGTCTGCCAGCTCCACCTCTTTGCAGTACCGGTAAAAGTATCCGCACTGTGACATAGCATGGCTACTTTTACCTGCAGAGGGTGAGAGCCATTTTCAGTCGATGGTTTTACTTAGGTAACTGCTTAGATGTCTCAGTAAAATTGTTTTAAATTTGTCCTCATAATGTGCACCAACCACACTGGAAGTGCCAAGGGAGACCCTGTGTTGTCAGATTCTTAAGCAAGGGGCTTTCATCGCTATGTTCCGCTTGTTTTCACAAAATTATTTGTGATGGATCTCCAAGAAGGAGCCTGGAGAGAATTTTAGGTAGAAACTACTTAAATTCTACTTGGGTGCTAGTGCTAAAATGGTAGAAATTGATGTTCCCTGTACGCACCAGGATCAATCCAGACTCCTGGGTTTTGCCTCCCTTCCAGCAGATGGAAACAGAGAAGTTTTGACAGACTCTGCCGTCTACCCTGAGTTGCCACCATCTGTCTCCAGCAGATGGTGGAGGTGCAAAATCCTACAGTTTGTTGCTAGTTTAAAAAAAAAAAAAATCAAGAAGTGTAGTCAGGAATTTGGCTTTTAATTTGCTTAGAGTTAGTACTTCTTTAAAATAAAAAAAAAAAGAAAGAAGACATCCAGCTTTCCATCAGAAGCCGGCAGGAGCATTTGCATTTTGCCTCCCAGGGGGTCGGCAGGTCCTGAGGGGACCATCCCCCCTGGTATTGAGGCTCGGCTGGATAGGGGTTGAGAACCCTGTTGAACAGCATGGTCCCGAGTTGGGGGTGATACCGGGGAGCCCGGCTCACTCGCCCCAGGACAATCAGGACCCGTTTTTCTTCTCAGATTTGGAAACAAAGAGTAAGAGCACTCCTGCGCTATTCGGCGTCTGTCCCCCGCTGCTGCCGCCGCTGAAAAAGAAAAGTTCATTTTTCCTTAGCCGGTTCGCGATGCCTCAAGGCGCGGCCTGTCAGGCTTGTGGGGATGCACGCATGCACCTTTCGTGTGACGGTCTCTGTTCTTCATGCCTCCCCGGAGGGGAAGGCACATAGGCGGCGGTCGGGGGAGGTGTTTCACGGCCACAACGGGGCTCAGCGAAGTCCGGGCGCTCGCGGCCTCAGCCTGTATATCCGTTCCCCCTCCTTTTTCCCCGCAGCCTACAGCCCCCGAGGGGGGGGCTGCCCGGCAAAGGAATTCCCCAGGCTGATTGAGGCGAGCCCAGAGGGGGCATCAGACTCCTCCTCCTCTTCATTTTCAACCAAATTTGTTTTGTTGCTGCATAAGGCCTTTAAGGCCAGGAGAGCAGCTCGGAGACATTCAGGAGAGGGCCCTAAGGTGCGTTCAGCCTTTGGGGCCAGTGGCTCAGGGAGTCAAGCGGTCAAAAGGTCCCGGCCTTCAGTAGGAGTGAGGGATCCATAGGCTAAGAGACCACTTCAGACCTTATCACCATACCTGGGATGATTAGTTCTCTGAGGTCTCAGAGCATGATGATCAGGAGCCTAGCGGGGCCCCTCATCAGGGAAAGAATCTGGAGGAGGACCAGGACCTACCTCCTGCTCACGGGGGTCCACAGATTGTCGAAGGAGATGACCCAAAGGTGGTCTGCCTATTTCACAGGCATAAGTTGGGTCCACCAATTCCTGCTATCCTAGAAGAATTGGGTATTGAGACCCCTCAGGAGGATTCCCGAATGGGTTCCGTGGATCCCATCATGGTGGGCCTGCTTGGTCCAACCAAGTCCTTTTCCTTTCATCTTTCTGTTACGGACTTGCTGTTCTGAGAATGGGATACTCCTGATCTGGGCTTGAAGGTCAGTAAGGCGATGGACAAGCTATATCCCTTGCCAGAAGAGGCTTTAGACCTTCTCCACGTTCCTAAGATGGATGCAGCAGTGTCAGCGGTCATTAAAAAGACCACTATCCCTGTGACGAGTGTGACGGCCCTCAAAGATTTCCAGGATCGGAAGCTGGAGGTGCAGCTCAAAAAGATATTTGAGGTGTCGGTGCTTGGTGTCCGAGCTGCCATGTGTAAAAGTTTCTCCTTGAGGGCAGGTCTTCGCTGGTTCCAGCAATTGCAGAATAGCACTGCCCTGAAGGAAGAAGAAGCAGTGCAAGCGGGGCATCTGGAAGTGGCGGTCGCCTATAGTGCAGATGCCCTTTATGACCTTCTGCATACTTCAGCCAGATCAATGGTCTCAGCAGTTTCTGCCCACAGACTTCTCTGGTTGAGAAATTGGTCAGCGGACGTTTCCTCCAAAGCTCAGTTGGGCTCTTTACCTTTTAAGGGAAAGCTACTTTTTGGAAAGGACCTGGAGGACATGATTCAATCCTTGGGTGAGAACAAGGTACACCGCCTACCAGAGGATAGGCCAAAGGGGAGGGGCTCCTTCCTGTCTTGCTCGCGCCTACGAGGAAATCGAAGATTCCATTCCTCCCGGTCTTCAGGATCTTCCTTTCGACAGCCATCGGGAAGACAACAGTCCTGGTCTCAGTCCTTTCGAGGCCGGCACTTCGGCAGACCAGGAGCCCTGCAGTCCTCCGGCGGTGTTAAGTCCTCCGAATGATGTGAGGCCGATCCATTCCTCTGCTCCAGTGGTGGGAGGCAGACTGTCTCGGTTTTATGGGGAATGGGCCACTCTGACATCCAACCAGTGGGTCCTCAATGTGATAAAGCACGGTTACACGTTAGATTTTGCTTGGCGCCTTCGAGATCGCTTCCTCATCTCCCCATGCTCGTATGTCGAGAAACGCCGGGCGGTACAGGACACGTTGCAGCATCTCCTCGAACTCGGGGCCATTGTGAAGGTGCCTCTCACGGAACAGCGGAAAGGCTATTACTCCATTTACTTCGTGGTGCCAAAGAAAGAGGGCACCTTCCGGCCCATTCTCAACTTAAAAAGAGTAAACAGGTGCCTTCGGATACTGCGGTTTTGCATGGAAATTCTGAGATCCGTAATTGCGTCGGTACACAAGAGCGAATTCTTGGCATCTCTAGATCTCACAAAAGCATACCTGCACATCGGCATCTGGTCCGACCACCAGAAATTCCTGAGGTTTGCCATCTTTGGAGACAACTTCCAGTTTCGTGCCCTGCCATTTGGGCTGGCCAGGGCACCCAGGACCTTTACCAAAGTGATGATTGTGGTGGTGGCACAGCTCCAGAAGGAAGGATTCTTTGTTCATCCATATCTGGATGATTGGCTGTTTCGGGCAAAGTCGGAGTTGCTTTGCCGCTCAGCAGTTTATCGGGTTCTTCAGCTATTGTGATTGCTCGGCTGGGTGATCAACTTCGACAAGAGCCACCTGATTCCTTCCCAGTCCTTGGAATTTCTGGGGGCCCAGTTTGACACACGACAGGGCTGAGTTTTTCTGACTGGGGACCGCATCGTCAAGCTGCAGGAGCAGGTTCTGGATTTGTTGTCCAAGCATCCTCCCAGAGTTTGGGATTATTTGTGGGTCCTTGGATCGATGGCGTCTACCCTGGAGTTAGTTCCCTGGGCCTTTGCTCATATGAGACTGTTTTCCTCGTATCTATTTCCTCATCTCGTCGGGTGTTGGATCTTCAGGTGTTGGAACTTCAGGCGTTATCCTGCAGGGAACTCTTTTTGAGAATTATGGATACGGGAGTTTCGTTACAAATGGTTCCTTCCTTTCTCCCAAAAGTTGTATCCTCTTTTCATTTGAGGAAATCGGTAGAGCTCCGTTCCTTTCCTGACTTGGATCAATCTGATCCCCAGTTGAGGGACCTGAGGAAACTAGACGTGCATCGCATTCTATTGAGTTATTTGGAGGTTACCAATAGTTTCCGCATGTCAGACCCTCTCTTTGTGCTGTGGAGTGGTCACAAGGTGTCCAGGGCTAAGGTTGCTCACTGGTTGAAGGAGGCTATTGGTTCGGCATATCTGTTCAAGGCCGTCCGCTCCCGGTCGGTCTACGAGCACATTCTATCTGTTTGCAATCAGCATCGTGGGCGGAATGTCAGCAAGTTTCGCCGCAAGAGACTTGTAGGGTGGCTACATGGAAGTCTTTGCACACTTTTGCGAGGCATTACCAGTTGGATGTCCAGGTCCCAGGCACTGGGGGGTTTGGTGAAGGTGTGATCCAAGCGGGACTCTCAGGGTCCCACCCAACTAGAAGAACTCTGGTACATCCCAGGAGTCTGGACTGATCCGGGTACATACAGGGAAAGAAAAATTGGTTCTTACCTGCTAATTTTTGTTCCTGTTGTACCATGGATATGCCCAGAGTCCCGCCCATTTCAGCATTCGGGTGATGGAGAGTCCGCTTGTTTAGTGCTTAATTTTTTTCTTGCATTCTGGTTTTCCAGATATCTATAAATGCTCACGGGTTCTGGTTTGTCTTGGGGTTCGTGAGCAGGTTGAGTGTGGTTACAGGGTTTCTCTCCCCCGGTTCATGCGGGGCCATTAACTTGTTATGATAGTTTTATCTTGTTCTGCTTTGATACAGTAAAATACTGACGGACTGTAGGTGGCACCTCAGGGTAGAGAGCAGAGTTGGTCAAAACTTCTCTGTCTCCATCTGCTGGAGAGGAGGCAAAACCCAGGAGTCTGGACTGATCCGTGGTACTACAGGAAGGAAAATTAGCAGGTAAGAACTAATTTTCCTTTGTGGGAAGTGTAGTGTATTTGGATTTTCAGAAGGCGTTTGACAAAGTCCCTCATGAGAGACTTCTACGAAAACTAAAAAGACATGGGATAGGAGGCGATGTCCTTTCGTGGATTACAAGCTGGTTAAAAGACAGGAAACAGAGAGTAGGATTAAATGGTCAATTTTCTCAGTGGAAAAGGGTAAACAGTGGAGTGCCTCAGGGATCTGTACTTGGACCGGTGCTTTTCAATATATATATAAATGATCTGGAAAGGAATACGACGAGTGAGGTTATCAAATTTGCAGATGATACAAAATTATTCAGAGTAGTTAAATCACAAGCAGACTGTGATCCACTGCAGGAGGTGTTGCGGCTCCGGGTCGGCCCCGGCCGCTCCGCTCACCTGTGCAGGGCTCCGCTCCATCCCAGCCCTCCCCGGACCTCCGAGGGCCCGTACCGCCGCGCTCCCGGCGTCCCCACGCGGCGCCCGGGCCTGCCTCCGCTCCCTCTATGCTGCTGCCGCGCCGCCGGAGCAGCCAGCGTCTTGCCGTGGCTGGCTCCGCCCCCTAGGGGCACGCGCGCGTCTCGGCCCGGGATTTAAAGGGCCAGGCGCGGGGAACATGCCTCCTCCCTCCAGTGATGTCAGACGCGACTGGGCTACTTAAGCCCTGCAGTCCCTCTCCTCAGGGCCTTGCAACGAGGTTCCCAGGTTTGTCCTGCTCCCAGTTGCTGAGTTCCTGCTCATCGTTTGATCTTCTGGTTTTCGACTTCGGATTGGCTTGTGGTTCTTCCTGGCTCCTGACTTCAGCTTGGCTTCGGTGATTTTCTGGCTCTCGACCCGGTTTGGCTTACGGTACTCCTCTGGCTCTTGACTCGGACAGGCTGACGACGATCCTCTGGCTCCTGACTCGGACAGGCTGACGACGATCCTCTGGCTCTGGACTCGGACTGGGCGACAGCGATTCTCCGGCACCCGACCCTGGCCTGGTGAGCAACGACTCCGTCGGTAGAGATCTCCTAAGTCCCAGCGGCCTGGTTCCTACGGGCTCCTCCCGGGGGGACACCGGCTTCCAGGGTGAATCTCCTAAGTCCCAGCGGCCGGACTCTTACGAGCTCCTCTCGGGGGAGTACCGGCTTCCAGGGCGAAGATCCTCTTCCACCAGGTCAGCCTCTTCTCCTGGCCCTTGGTCGCATAGGGCCCTTCGTGTCTTCCTCTCAGCTGTCCGCGAGCCTGCCTTCGCCGCCTCCCGGTTGGAACCGGTGTCACAACCTCTCTAAGGTATCCCATCTTCTGGTTCCGATCGGCCCAAGGGTCCACGAAGCTTACAGATTGCAAGGCCATGGACCCGGCGGACCTTGCCGGCCTCAAGGCTATTCCAGGCTTAGCCCAGAAGTTGCAGCAGCAACAAATCTGCCTCGACACGCTAATGTCGACAGTACAACGTCTGGCAGATCGCGTTGATGGAGCCTCCGCAGCAAGTTCCCGGGCGTCTACGTCTCAGGCCAATCCCGACTCCGCCGCTCCAGTACAGATGCCTGCTCCATCCCGGTACTCGGGGGATCCGAAGGCATGCCGGGGGTTCCTCAATCAATGCTACATCCGCTTTGATCTACTACCCGCCCAATTCCCTACGGATCGAGTCAAGACGACCTTTATAATCTCCCTCCTGGATGGGAGACCTTTGTCTTGGGCTTCGGCTCTCTGGGAACGGCAGGATTCCCGACTGAATAACCTGGTTCAGTTTGTCAAAGCCTTCCGCAGAGTCTTCGACGAGCCTTCCCGGGCCTGCACGGCCGCTTCCGAACTGCTTCAGCTACGGCAGGGCAATCGGCCCCTAGAGGACTACGCCACAGAGTTCCAGACCCTGGCCACTGAGCTGGCCTGGGGGACCGACAGCCTGCACGGTATCTTCATGGAAGGCATCTCTCCTCGTCTTCAGGACGAGCTCGCCGGTCGTGATCTCCCCGACGACCTTCAAGAGCTCATTGAACTAGCTGGGCGTGTAGACCGACGAATTCAGCGTCGGTTCCGAGAGCGACGGCCTACTCAGGGCCAAACCACCCGCAGGATCACTCCGCCTCGAGTCCGGACGTCACCGCCTGCAGCCACCACTCCATCAACCGAGGAACCCATGCAGTTAGGCCGGGGTCCTCTATCTTCTGAGGAACGCCGACGCCGCCGTACCCAAGGACTGTGTCTTTACTGCGGGGGCCAGGGGCATTTTCTGGCCCGCTGTACCGAGCGTCCGGGAAACGCCCGAACCTAGAGCTCAGCGGGGAGTTGACTCTAGGCAACATTTCACCCAGCTCCCCATGTACCGTTCCGGTACGCCTGTGTCTTCCGGAGGGAGGCTTTGATACCCTAGCCTTACTCGACTCTGGGTCCGGGGGGAATTTCGTCCTCCAGGAGCTGGTACAACAGCTACAGCTCGAGGTTTGCCCGCAAGAACCGCCTGTGCGGGTTTCTTCTATTCAAGGGAACCCACTTCCTGGTATAATATCTACTCGCACCAGCCCTCTGAAGCTTCAGGTGGGAGCCCTCCACCAGGAGGAAATCTCGTTTCTTATCCTTGAAAAATCCATCCACCCAGTCATCCTGGGCCTACCCTGGCTTAGGGAACACTCCCCAGTGATCGATTGGAGGTCTCTTCAGATTACCTCCTGGAGTTCCGCGTGCCACCGTCATTGCCTTCCCGCACGTCCGCTGCAACCCATTTCTCTCTGCACAGCCTCGTTAACGGTACCCCCACAGTACCATGCCTTTCAGGATGTCTTCTCTAAGGAAAAGGCAGAATTACTCCCGGAGCACCGACCCTTTGATTGCGCAATTAATTTACTACCAGGAACCACACCGCCCCTTGGGAGAGTCTACCCCCTGTCTCTGCCGGAAACCCAAGCTATGTCTGCCTACATTAAGGAAAACTTGGACCGGGGTTTCATCAGACCCTCCAAATCCCCGGCCGGGGCCAGGTTTTTCTTCATAGGGAAGAAAGACGGGTCTCTTCGCCCCTGTATTGACTATCGGGGCTTGAATCAAATCACTCGCCGAGACGGCTACCCGTTGCCTCTGATTCCGGAGCTTCTGGACCGCCTCCAAGGGGCTCGTGTCTTCACAAAATTAGACCTCAGGGGTGCTTACAACCTCGTCCGTATACGCCCAGGGGATGAGTGGAAAACCGCTTTTAACACCAGGGAGGGCCATTACGAGTACCTTGTCATGCCTTTTGGTCTCTGTAACGCTCCAGCGGTATTCCAAAATCTTATGAATGAGGTTCTCCGTGACTTCTTATACACCTCTGTTATCGTGTACCTGGATGACGTATTAATATATTCCCAGGATCTCAAGTCACATCGGCAACACGTGCGGCAAGTTCTTCGGAAGCTAAGGGAGAACCACTTGTACGCTAAGCTAGAGAAGTGCCAGTTCGAACAAGAGGCACTGCCCTTCCTAGGATACATTGTCTCCTCTACAGGCTTCCGAATGGATCCGGACAAGGTGAGCGCCATCAAGGGCTGGCCACAGCCATCGGGAGTGAAAGCTCTTCAGCGGTTCTTAGGATTCGCGAATTTCTACCGCCAGTTTATCCCGCATTACTCCAGTCTGGTTGCCCCTCTGACGGCCCTTACACGGAAGGGCGCAGACGCACGAAACTGGTCTCCAGCTGCTATGCAGGCCTTCCAGGATCTCAAGGAAGCTTTCTTACAGGATACTTGTCTCCGGCATCCGGACCCTCAACGCCAATTTATAGTAGAGGTGGATGCTTCCGATGTCGCGGTGGGGGAGGTGCTGCTCCAAACCTCTCCGACCGGCAAGACCTGGCCTTGCTCATACTTCTCCCGCAAGTTTTCACCGGCCGAGAAGAATTACGGGATTGGCGACAAGGAGCTGTTGGCCATAAAATTAGCATTCGAGGAATGGCGGCAGTGGCTGGAGGGAGCCCAACATCCGATCATAGTATATACCGACCATAAGAATCTGCAGTACTTATCTCATGCTCAGAGGCTCAATCCACGATAGGCCCGCTGGTCCCTCTTTTTTAGTCGGTTCGACTTCTCGCTTCACTACCGACCCGCAGCCAAGAATGTCCGGGCGGATGCTTTTTCCCGCACCACAGAGGTTGACGACGCAACGGAGACCCCTCAGTACATATTGGACCCAGCTAAAGTCCTACTGGCAGCCACTGACGTAGGACCTGAGGGGAGGACGGTGGTTCCAGTCCGTTCCTGGAGGAAGGTTTTGGCATGGGCACACGACTCCTTGACGGCTGGCCATCCTGGGATTTCGCGAACCCTTGAGTTGCTCACTGAGTTTTATTGGTGGCCACGAGTGAGGGAGGATGTCCGGCACTATGTTCAGTCTTGTCCCACATGCGCTCAGCAAAAACCTCCACCAGGACGCCCGTGGGGCCTACTCCAGCCGCTCCCTATTCCCACAGAACCGTGGTCCCACCTATCCACCGACTTTGTGGTGGAGTTGCCTCCCTCTGAGGGGAAAACTGTAATTTGGGTCACGGTTGACCGCTTTTCTAAGATGGCACATTTTATCCCTTTACCCAAGCTACCTACAGCTCCTGAGCTGGCTGACCTATTTGTCCAGCATATTTTTCAATTACATGGACTGCCCTCGCATATCGCTTCGGATCGCGGCCCCCAATTTACGGCTAAGTACTGGAGGGCATTATGCAAAAAGTTTGGGATACAGTTGGATTTCACCACGGCATTTCATCCCCAGGGTAACGGTCAAGTGGAGCGGACCAACCGGTCTCTTAAGATCTTCCTCCGAGCTTTTGTAGATGAGCTCCAAGACAACTGGGTCTCTCTCCTTCCCTGGGCGGAATTTTCTTACAATCGCCATAAGCACTCCGCTACGCTACAGTCCCCCTTTCAGCTAGTCTATGGGAGGATCCCAAGACCCCCACTGCCATTACCGGTGACCGTTACCTCTCCGGCAGCGCAGCTAACAGCTAGCCAGCTTCACCACCTCTGGATTACCACTCAGGAGAAGCTCCGCAGCACTGCAGCTCGCTTCAAGGCGTATGCAGATCGGTCTCGACGGCCCGCCCCGGTATTCTTACCCGGGACAAGGGTATGGCTAAGTACTAAGCACATTCAATTGCGGACTCCCTCCATGAGACTAGCGCCTCGTTACATTGGACCCTTTCCGGTGGCCGAACGCATAGGGGCTGTATCCTATAGATTAAGAACATAAGAAGAACATAAGAAAATGCCATACTGGGTCAGACCAAGGGTCCATCAAGCCCAGCATCCTGTTTCCAACAGTGGCCAATCCAGGCCATAAGAACCTGGCAAGTACCCAAAAACTAAGTCTATTCCATGTAACCATTGCTAATGGCAGTGGCTATTCTCTAAGTGAACCTAATAGCAGGTAATGGACTTCTCCTCCAAGAACTTATCCAATCCTTTTTTAAACACAGCTATACTACCTGCACGAACCACATTCTCTGGCAACAAATTCCAGAGTTTAATTGTGCGTTGAGTAAAAAAGAACTTTCTCCGATTAGTTTTAAATGTGCCCCATGCTAACTTCATGGAGTGTCCCCTAGTCCTTCTACTATCTGAAAGAGTAAATAACCGATTCACATCTACCCGTTCTAGACCTCTCATGATTTTAAACACCTCTATCATATCCCCCCTCAGTCGTCTCTTCTCCAAGCTGAAAAGTCCTAATCTCTTTAGTCTTTCCTCATAGGGGAGTTGTTCCATTCCCCTTATCATTTTGGTAGCCCTTCTCTGTACCTTCTCCATCGCAATTATATCTTTTTTGAGATGCGGCGACCAGAATTGTACACAGTATTCAAGGTGCGGTCTCACCATGGAGCGATACAGAGGCATTATGACATTTTCCGTTTTATTCATCATTCCTTTTCTAATAATTCCCAACATTCTGTTTGCTTTTTTGACTGCCGCAGCACACTGAACCGACGATTTCAATGTGTTATCCACTATGACACCTAGATCTCTTTCTTGGGTTGTAGCACCTAATATGGAACCCAACATCGTGTAATTATAGCATGGGTTATTTTTCCCTATATGCATCACCTTGCACTTTTCCACATTAAATTTCATCTGCCATTTGGATGCCCAATTTTCCAGTCTCACAAGGTCTTCCTGCAATTTATCACAATCTGCTTGTGATTTAACTACTCTGCACAATTTTGTGTCATCTGCAAATTTGATTATCTCACTCGTCGTATTTCTTTCCAGATCATTTATAAATATATTGAACAGTAAGGGTCCCAATACAGATCCCTGAGGCACTCCACTGTCCACTCCCTTCCACTGAGAAAATTGCCCATTTAATCCTACTCTCTCTTTCCTGTCTTTTAGCCAGTTTGCAATCCACGAAAGGACATCGCCACCTATCCCATGACTTTTTACTTTTCCTAGAAGCCTCTCATGAGGAACTTTGTCAAACGCCTTCTGAAAATCCAAGTATACTATATCTACCGGTTCACCTTTATCCACATGTTTATTAACTCCTTCAAAAAAGTGAAGCAGATTTGTGAGGCAAGACTTGCCCTGGGTAAAGCCATGCTGACTTTGTTCCATTAAACCATGTCTTTCTATATGTTCTGTGATTTTGATGTTTAGAACACTTTCCACTATTTTCCTGGCACTGAAGTCAGGCTAACTGGTCTTTAGTTTCCCGGATCGCCCCTGGAGCCCTTTTTAAATATTGGGGTTACATTTGCTATCCTCCAGTCTTCAGGTACAATGGATGATTTTAATGATAAGTTACAAATTTTTACTAATAGGTCTGAAATTTCATTTTTTAGTTCCTTCAGAACTCTGGGGTGTATACCATCCGGTCCAGGTGATTTACTACTCTTCAGTTTGTCAATCAGGCCTACCACATCTTCTAGGTTCACCGTGATTTGATTCAGTCCATCTGAATCATTACCCATGAAAACCTTCTCCATTACGGGTACCTCCCCAACATCCTCTTCAGTAAACACCGAAGCCTGATTGCGGCTGCCCTCCTCGCTTAGGATCCATGATGTCTTCCACGTGTCTCTCCTCAAACCGCTGGTGCTCTCTCGATTTCGGGCCTCCCCGCCAGTGCCCTCCAATGTTTCCTCGGATCCGGATGTCATCTACACGGTACAAGAGGTCTTGGATGTCCGGTGCTGTCGCCACCGCTGGGAGTACCTACTGTCTTGGGAAGGATACGGTCCCGAGGAGAATTCTTGGGAGCCTTCTTCCCACATCCTGGATAAGGACCTTCTTCGACAGTTCCACCTCCGACATCCGGACAAACCACGACCCCCCGGGAGGGGGCGTAAGGGGGGGGTACTGTTGCGGCTCCGGGTCGGCCCCGGCCGCTCCGCTCACCTGTGCAGGGCTCCGCTCCGTCCCAGCCCTCCCCGGACCTCCGAGGGCCCGTACCGCCGCGCTCCCGGCGTCCCCACGCGGCGCCCGGGTCTGCCTCCGCTCCCTCTATGCTGCTGCCACGCCGCCGGAGCAGCCAGCGTCTTGCCGCGGCTGGCTCCGCCCCCTAGGGGCACGTGCGCGTCTCGGCCCGGGATTTAAAGGGCTAGGCGCGGGGAACATGCCTTCTCCCTCCAGTGATGTCAGACGCGACTGGGCTACTTAAGCCCTGCAGTCCCTCTCCTCAGGGCCTTGCAACGAGGTTCCCAGGTTCGTCCTGCTCCCAGTTGCTGAGTTCCTGCTCATTGTTTGATCTTCTGGTTTTCGACTTCGGATTGGCTTGTGGTTCTTCCTGGCTCCTGACTTCAGCTTGGCTTCGGTGATTTTCTGGCTCTCGACCCGGTTTGGCTTACGGTACTCCTCTGGCTCTTGACTCGGACAGGCTGACGACGATCCTCTGGCTCCTGACTCGGACAGACTGATGACGATCCTCTGGCTCTGGACTCGGACTGGGCGACAGCGATTCTCCGGCACCCGACCCTGGCCTGGTGAGCAACGACTCCGTCGGTAGAGATCTCCTAAGTCCCAGCGGCCGGGTTCCTACGGGCTCCTCCCGGGGGGACACCGGCTTCCAGGGTGAATCTCCTAAGTCCCAGCGGCCGGACTCTTACGAGCTCCTCTCGGGGGAGTACCGGCTTCCAGGGCAAAGATCCTCTTCCACCAGGTCAGCCTCTTCTCCTGGCCCTTGGTCGCATAGGGCCCTTCGTGTCTTCCTCTCAGCTGTCCGCGAGCCTGCCTTCGCCGCCTCCCGGTTGGAACCGGTGTCACAACCTCTCTAAGGTATCCCATCTTCTGGTTCCGATCGGCCCAAGGGTCCACGAAGCTTACAGGAGGACCTTGCAAGACTTGAAGATTGGGCATCCAAATGGCAGATGAAATTTAATGTGGACAAGTGCAAGGTGTTGCATATAGGGAAAAATAACCGTTGCTGTAGTTACACGATGTTAGGTTCCATATTAGGAGCTAGCACCCAGGAAAAAGATCTAGGCATCATAGTGGATAATACTTTAAAATCGTCAGTTCAGTGTGCTGCAGCAGTCAAAAAAGCAAACAGAATGTTAGGAATTATTAGGAAGGGAATGGTTAATAGAACGGAAAATGTCATAATGCCTCTATATCGCTCCATGGTGAGACCACACCTTGAATACTGTGTAGAATTCTGGTCGCCGCATCTCAAAAAAGATATAGTTGCGATGGAGAAGGTACAGAGAAGGGCAACCAAAATGATAAAGGGGATGGAACAGCTTCCCTATGAGGAAAGGCTGAAGAGATTAGGGCTGTTCAGCTTGGAGAAGAGACGGCTGAGGGGGGATATGATAGAGGTCTTTAAGATCCTGAGAGGTCTTGAACGAGTAGATGTGACTCGGTTATTTTCACTTTCGAATAACAGAAGGACTAGGGGGCATTCCATGAAGTTAGCAAGTAGCACATTTAAGACTAATCGGAGAAAATTCTTTTTCACACAACGCACAATAAAGCTCTGGAATTTGTTGCCAGAGGATGTGGTTAGTGCAGGTAGTGTAGCTGGGTTCAAAAAAGGCTTGGATAAGTTCTTGGAGGAGAAGTCCATTAATGGCTATTAATCAATTTTACTTAGGGGTAGATTTTAAAAGAAGCGCGATCAGCCTACTTTTGCTTGCGCATCAGACTCAAGCAAAAGTACGCTGGATTTTAGTAGATACGCGCGGAGCCGCGCGTATCCACTAAAATCCTGGATCGGCGCGCGCAAGGCTATCGATTTTGTATAGCCTGCGCGCGCCGAGCCGCGCTGCCTCCCCCCGTTCCCTCCAAGGCCGCTCCGAAATCGGAGCGGCCTCGGAGGGAACTTTCCTTTGCCCTCCCCTCACCTTACCCTCCCTTCCCCTACCTAACCCACCCACCCGGCCCTGTCTACACCCCCCCCCTTACCTTTGTCGGGGGATTTACGCCTCCCGGAGGGAGACGTAAATCCCCGCGCGCCAGCGGGCCTGCTGCGCGCCGGGCCGCGACCTGGGGGCGGGTATGGAGGGCGCGGCCACGCCCCCGGGCCGTAGCCACGCCCCGTACCCGCCCCCAAAACGCTGCCGACACGCCCCCCGCAACGCCGCGCCCTCCGGCCCCGCCCCCCGACACGCCCCCCTCCGAGAACCCCGGGACGTACGCGAGTCCCGGGGCTCTGCGCGCGCCGGGAGGCCTATGTAAAATAGGCTTCCCGGCGCGCAGGGCCCTGCTCGCGTAAATCCGCCCGGTTTTGGGCGGATTTACGCGAGCAGGGCTCTGAAAATCCGCCCCTTAGGGAATAGCCACTGCTATTAATTGCATCAGTAGCATGGGATCTTCTTAGTGTTTGGGTAATTGCCAGGTTCTTGTGGCCTGGTTTAGCCTCTGTTGGATACAGGATGCTGGGCTTGATGGACCCTTGATCTGACCCAGCATGGCAATTTCTTATGTTCTTAATATTCTAAATGGCCACTAGATGGCATCATGTCTTAAAATTACATGCACATGTACTGAGTAAAATGTGGGAAGAGTGGTTAATGGATTCTTAATGGGATATGTTCTCTTTTAAGAAGAGACGTTCTCCAGTATAAAATGCTGAGTTTAGGATCTGACAAAATGAGTAGGAGGAAACCTATACAAGGAACAGGTTCGCTCAGAGTATCCTCTCTTCTGAGTGCCCTGCAAGGGTTTTTCTCCTCAGGAGGAAAGGCCCAAGACAGAGAGGAAGCAACCAGGAGACCCAACCTGAGTCCCAGAGATGGAGGAAAATTCAGAAATCCCACAATCCATTGCTACTGGAGAGAACTGCTATGTATCCAGTGAGTGAATACTGATGCATCTAATGTGATATATGTTATGCTAAGACTGTGAGAACCATGGTTTATTTGTCAAAGTAAAGGAAGAAATAGTAGCTGAAGTGAGAGGTAATTGTATTCACTGAGTATACCTTGAGCTATTAGGATGGAAAATGGGGAACATTTTACAAGTAGTTCTCCTGACCAAGGAACAGGTGTGTATAATTGTTGAAGAACTAGTATGTTTAACATTTTCTATTTTGTAACTCTATGTTGCCTACTCTGACTGCTGTTGTAACCAGAAAAAAAGTTTTGTTTGTTGGAGCATATCCTTGGAATGAGTGGGACATGAGGAGATAACAATCAGAGGGAGACATAGAGGTGTAGTGGGTCCCCTGCTAGGGTGGTTTGGCCACATCCAGAAATGCTACGAGTCCAGTCCGGATGGGGAGAAAGAATTATCTTCCAGGGCCCCTGGCGCTGTCCATCACAATCTCAGCCACAAACTCACACTCCAGTTCTAGAAATTCCAGAATGTGCCAAATTGTCCAGAAAAGGAGCAAAGAAGCCATAATCAATAAAAGGGGTATAAACCAAATTCCAACCAGTGTCCATCCATTCAGTTCTTGCATTGATGTTATAAGAAAAAATCAAAAGAAGTCCAAAATGGTGTTCAAAATAAAGTCTTTACTGCAACTTAAATAAAAGAATCCAGGCCAGAATCACAAAAGTAAGAATCAGCATTAAACAAATCACCACAACAAAACAGCTAGTTTCCTTGTCTATTCTCTTCTCTCTTGTCCATTCTCTTCCCTAGTGGTCAGCGCTAGTTGAAGAAGAAAAGGATGCCGTCGGAGCTGCTCCAAGGCCTGAGCTCTGGGCTTGGGCCTGACCCTAGGCTGAGACTCAGGCATTGTGACCTGGCCTCCAGACCAGGTCCCATTGGGCCTGGGCTTCGACCTAGGCCAGGGGCCGGGCATCAGGACCCCACCGTTGAGCCTGGGTCTGGGTAGAGGCCCAGGCATGGAGACCTGGCCTCCAGGCTGGGCACCAGCAATGGGCCTGAGTCTGGTCCAAGGCCACTGTGTTGCCAGTCAAGACCTAGGCGTCGTGACCCAGACTGGTTGCTTCGGTGGATACCCGACAGATCAGGCAAGTGATTTTTCGGGAGGGGGGGTGACTCGGTTGATGTCCCAACTTTGGCTGAGACCCCAGCGTCGTGCTTGGGTTTAGGACATGGCCCCTGCTTTGGGCTTTCGTCTATGTCCAAGCAGGGCCTAGACCTAGGCCTGATGCATTCTTTTAAAATGAATGCAATGAATAAGGTTCATTTCATTCAGGGGTCCTTTGATTCGTTTCAGGGCACCCCAAATGAAACTAATTGCCCTTATTTGTTTTGTTTTGCATATTTGTTTTAAACGAATACACATCCCTACTGCACCATCTGCTTAACCCAATTCCTCTTGAACCCTACTGAGAGACTGGTATTCATATCACTCAGCTACCAGACCCTCTCACATTTTATTTGCCCCATCTGGGATGGGATGAGAGAAGCATTATATATATATACCACCACCTCTCTCCATATAGTAAAAAATCAAATGTACACACAGAAACTTACTAGTAATACTGAAAATTATATTCCAGTCACCAGATTCTTGGCAATTTAAAGCCTTTTACTTGATTATCCAGCTAACTGCTATCTGGACTGTGCCAAATATGGACCTCATTGTACATTAGAAATGTGCATTTGTTTGAAATGAAATAGAAAATGTCAACATTTCCTATTTTGTTTTGTCATTTTTAAAGCTAAATAAACTAAGATAGAAAAAAAACATGAATAGTGCACACGTGTTCCCCTGACAAAAATAGTCTACTCTCCTGACCCCCCACCCCCAGACTTACCAAATCTGCTCTGGTGTCTAGTGGGGGCCCAAAATGATCCTTACACTCCAGAACCCAGTGGCCGCCATTTTCCAAAATGGCATCGGCTAACCCAGACTTGGCCCAGGCCAGATGCCCTATTTTTTAAAAAGTGTGATTCTTTCCCTAAATGACACTTTTTACTACAGTTTAAAAACACAGTTTACTTTCACTACCATTTTAATGCACTTTTAGTGCACTTTTTTTTTTTAACTACCATGCACTATGCATTAGCCTGCCAATGCTCTCGGGGGTGGGGCAAGAGGAGGGCAGTTAACTATACCTCGAGGTGTAGTTAACCTTCAGAGGTTTATCACAGATTGTGAAGTTGATTGTGATTCATTTTAAGCCTGTGACCCAGCTCATTAATATTACACTCGTAATAGATTCCTTTTCTCGTCCTGAAAATATCTATTGCTCCTGACATCTGCATGAGTTCATAATTGCGGCACAAAAACATGTCTTGCTTTGTGCCAGCAAGCTCTTTACTTGAGAGCCCAGTTTCTCATCTATACCAGGGGAATAATTCTCTGTTTACCTACCCTGATCATTTGACTTGCTTCAGAGGCCAATTCTGTCCCAGAAATTTGATTTATGCTCCTTTGGGTGGTTTAAGGTGTTTGTATAATGTTGTTTCACTTAATCAGAATCAGTTCAGTTCTTATAACTGAATCAGTTCATTTTATTTTTCCAGTCTTACCCCTCTTACAGTTTGAGGATTCACTTTGGCTGCTATATATATATTTTTTCTTTGTTTTCTAGTAACTATACATTTTTTAGTTCTTGATGAGGGCGATTATTGTATCAGACTATATTTCCATTACAAAGTGTTATTGTTCTGTATATATATATATATACATACATACATTATTTTTAAAACGTTAACACGCAAGGGAAAATCGCTTCCCCTTGTCTTTTCTTGTGGTTGAGCTACTTCCTCAGATCCAGTATCCCCAGCTCGAAAGGCAAACAAAATACGGTAATAGCAAGTATTAGACACAGAGAGGAATTTCTGTTTAAATTAAGAGAGAATCCTGGAGTTTTTAGCAAATAGTGCTGCTAATGCACTTTGGATAAGACTTCCCTTTGTCAACTGACAGAGGGAATATCTCGGATTAATCAACCATGCTTTTCACTGAGTTTATCACTGACATTATCAATGAAATTATCAAATATTGAGTTTATTGACCTATTCTGATTATTCATGGACTGACCAATCTGTTTCCAAATCACAAAGAAGAGATTTCACTCAGCCTAAAGTAAGATGACTCGCCCAATCTGAAACACTGTTCTGCCCTTCCAGAGCATGACAAAATGTCAATAAGACAATGAATGAGCTTTATTGCTTCATTAGGCAGAAAGCAGCAAAAATACAGAAAATTCTCAAAGCTTAACAACTAGAAATTATCCTATTCTCATACCTGTGGGGAGACCCACACATTTCTGCCATATTACAGTAATACAAGATATTTTAGGTCAGGGAGGCTCGGGAGTTTTCTGTGCCTGAGGATCTGTGGGGAAAATTTGTTTATTGGACCTGCATTTCTATCATGTGACCACTGGAGGGGATGGGTATAGAGCCATGGTTTACATTCAGGCCGATACAGTACAGTGTGCACCGGTGGACTCTGGTGGAGCGCACTGTTAACCCTTGATTGGATGCGCGTTTTGGATGCGCTAGCTTTACCCCTTATTCAGTAAAGGGTAATAGCGTGTCCAAAACGCATGTCCAACCCCCCCGAACCTAATAGCGCCCGCAACATGCAAATGCATGTTGATGGCCCTATTAGGTATTCCTGCGCGATTCAGAAAACAAAATGTGCAGCCAAGCCGCACATTTTACTTTCAGAAATTAGCGCCTACCCAAAGGTAGGTGTTAATTTCGGCCAGCACCGGGAAAGTGCACAGAAAAGCAGTAAAAACTGCTTTTCTGTGCACCTTCTGACTTAATATCATGGCGATACTAAGTTGGAGGTCCCGAAAGTTAAAAAAAAAGTAAAAAAAAAATGTAAAAGCAGCCCGAGGCTCACAGGTTGAAAACCGGATGCTCAATTTTGCCTGCATCCGGTTTCCGAACCCGAAGCTGTCAGAGGGCTCGAGAACCGACGCCGGCAAAATTGAGCGTCGGCTGTCAAACCCGCTGACAGCCGCTGCTCCTGTCCAAAAAGAGGGCTAGGGACGCGCTAGTGTCCCTAGCGCCTCTTTTTACTGCCGGCCCTAATTTAAATATTTTAGTTTACTAAATCGCGCGCACAGGACACTGGCCTGTGCGCGCGCAGGGAGAGTGGCCGCTCGCCTGCTCTCCCGCAAACTTTACTGTATCGGCCTGATTGTGGGTTATGGAGATGTGTTAAATGAAGTTTCATGGGGTTTATTTTAAGTTTGCCCTTAAGAGGATAGGATGATCTGATTGGTGACCTAGTAGGGTATAAATTCTGGGTTCACTTGATGGGAGGGTCCCTTTCTAAGTTGGAGTTGGAGAAGAGAGGGACCTCTGAGATGTAGTATCCCAGAGAAGCCAGCCCATGGGCTGATGGGGCCCAAGGACCCCTCCAGTATGGAGTGGGCCCTGCAGGAGTTTCTCCCCTCGAGAGAAAAGGCCCAAGACTGTGGAATGGGGCTATGGCGAGTCCTCCTTTTGAGGAAATGGTCGAGGAAGAGGAGTGGAAGAAAGGCAAATTTTTCTCCAGAGAAAGAGAGTGCCTTGTTGAGGTTCAAGGGAAAGAGTGCCTTGAGGAGAAGAGAAAGGGGTGTCCTCATACCTGGGAACTCTCCAGATTTGGCCAGGAGACTCCGGAATTCTAAAGGAGTTGCCGGGTCTCCGGGCCAGCATCAGAAAACTCCGGGCAGTGGCATACCGAGTGGGAGGGCTTTATTTTCCTATCCCTCCAGGTGGCCGAACTGAAGGAGGCACTTGACCGCTGGCAATGTTCCCTAAGCAGCACTCATGCACTGCTGCACACAGCTTGTCCCCCTCCCCCTGCCCCTGGGCAGAGTAAGACCAGCGGGGTCCTGGTGGAGCTCATCCTACCTCGGTCGAAGGAGAAAAGAGGCCCATGACCGCCAAGGGATCCCATCCTGTCCAGGCAGCCCAACTGAAAGAGGCCCTGGCTGCTGGGGATCCCATCCTGCCCGGCCGAAATGCAGGATGTGCCATGGCTGCCGGGGAATCGTGTCCTGCCCAGCGACCCAACTAAAGGAGGTCCCGTGTTGGCAGGGAATCAGTCCGGCACACCTGCTAGAGAGAGAGTATTTGTGTGTGGGTGTGTAAGCATGTGTACCTAAGAGAAAGGAAGCGTGTGTATGTATAAGCATGCGTGCCTGAGAGAGAGGGAGCCTGTATGTGTGCTTGACAGAGAGGGAGGGAGCCAGTGTCTGTGTGAGCATGTGTGAGTTTTGAAAGAGCGCTTGTGTATGTCTGTGTGAGCTTGAGGATGAATGTGTGTGTATATGAGAAGAAAGTTTGTGCACCTCCCTTCCCCTCCCACTAACCCATGACAATCTCAGATTGACCCGAATTTAAAATTTCCCAGGCATGGAGAATGAGTAATTTTTTTTTTAATTCTTATTGAATTTATTTAATTGGTATGATGTTTTGAAATATTTTATTTTTATTTGGGAAATTACAAAAAATATGAGTTTTTAATTTTGGACGTTCTGTTCATCAGCTGTTTTGAAATATTAATTATTATTAGTATGGTTTTAATATTTAGAAGCAGTCAGAGTAGCAAAACTGAAGTCCTTGCTAGCTAATTCAATTGGAGCAGAGCGGAGGTTTAAATACCCAGAGGTACTGACATCATGTGGTGGGGCCGCCCCCGAGGTTCCCGCCATAACGTATTCAAAAACGTAGGCAGCGTGTGCGCGTGTGCGTGCTCTAGGAGGCCTCAGGAAGAAGCCAAGGACGGGGACGCCTATGCTGGCTCGGAGACGCAGAGGTTTCAGCAAACAGCAGCGGAGGCAGCCATTCTTCCAATGGAGGAGGAAAAGGGTAAAAGAGAGGTGAGGCAGAGTGGTCACAGCCGTCTGCGACCGACGGATGCAACAGATGTTTTCTGAGGAATGTGATGTTTCTGTTTTTCCATTGGTGCACTACTTACAGAGTCTGACTTGTTGCTCTTTCTAGTTCAGTTTTTGTCTACATTTTTCCATTTATACTTTATAGTAATTTTATTTTGTATTTGGTGAGGGTCTGCTTTGTTCTGCATGTGTGACTCAGGTTAAGTATTCTGCTGTGTCATTTCTATGTAGGGATCTATAGCAGCTTGGCTTGTTCTGTTTTCTAATAGAAGGTGTATTGGTGTTTTAGAGCCTAGCATAATGTTTGCAGTCAGCGCTGTTTTGGAATGGGAGGTTTATTATTTTATAATTGGAATTTAATTTGCTCATGGCTTTCTGATGACCAAGCCCACCCCTAACATGCAGGGTATTCTGGTTGAGACCACAGCAATGCATGTAAATGTAATATACACTCTGTTGTGATACTTTTACTTTAAAAGACTGTACTTTGAGTGTCCTTTTTCATGTAATGTCTTTTATTATAAATGCATAATTTAAAATTATGTGTTCAGAAGGCTGTGGTGGGGAGGAAGGCCGGGCACAAAGCTGTAAGATTCACTTAGCGTGCCTATTACCCTTACACTGGCCCTGATTAGAAAAAGAAAAGCAAATTAAATGTAAAAAAAAAAAAACAGAACGAGGAGGGGCCAGCAAAGTAATTGTTTGTACAGGGCAGCAAAAGAGCTGTGTGTGGATGTTCCCTCCTCCCCAATCCATAACAATCTCATGATGAGTGAAAATCAAAAGTTCCCAGATATGGATGTTCAGCTCCATGATTCAGAATATATAGAGAGAGGAAAGGTGAAGAGATGGGAGAGAAGATGCCAGAGGATGAGAATTTATGAGGATGGGAAAACTGGCCTACTGGGATTAATTGGGGATTTAAGCTCTAGATCCCAAGTTGGAAAGAGGAGTAGGTGATATTAAGGGAGAATGGTATAGATCAGTGGCATAGCCATGGGTGGGCCTGGGTGGGCAGCTGCCCACCCAATTGGGACCCAGGCCCACCCAACTGGAAATGGAAGTGGAGCACCGGACCTGCAAGGCCATCGTGGGATCCCATCTCCACGCGGCGAAGAGGAGGACCCAGGGCTGGTGCGCCATTCCGTGCATTTGCACGGTACACATAGGGAAGCAATCCTGCGGCCGTATGGCCCATCGATCTTCCTATTTGGGGGGGAGGGAGCAGAAGCGCCGCACACAGCTTCTACTTCCTCCCTCTCCCCCCACACCCCCCAAGCAGGAAGACCATGGGCCGTACGGCCCAAAGATAGCAGGAGGCCTGTGGCAGCAGGAGAGGCCAACTGATCTTCCTGCTTGGGAGGGGGAGGAAGCGGAAGCTGTGCACGGGCTTGAATGTGTATGTGTGGGTGAGAATGGGAGCCTGGGTGTGTGTGTGTGTGAGAATGGGAGCTTGAATGTATGTATGTGTGAGTGAGAATTGTAGCTTGAATATGTAGGTGAGAACGAGAGCCTGGGTTTGTGTGTGGGTGAGAATGGGAGCCTGAGTTTGTGTATGGGTAAGAATGGAAGCTTGAACATGTGGGTAAGAATGGGTGCTTGAATGTGTGTATTTGTGGGTGAGAATGGGAGTCTGGGTCTGTATGGGTGAGTGAGAATGGGTGCTTGAATGTGTATGTGTGGGTGAGAATGGGAGTGTGGGTGAGAATGGGAGACTGGGTTTGTGTGGGTGGGTGAGAATGGGTGCTTGAATGTGTGTATGTGTGGGTGTGAATGGGAACTTGAATATGTGTATGTGTGGGTGTCAATAGGAGCATCGGTTTGTGGGTGAGAATGGGAGTCTGGGTTTGAGTGTGTGGGTGAGAATGGGTGCCTGGATGTGCGTCTGTGTATGCATAAGAATGTGTTGCGGCCGTCACTGCCCGACGTCTCCACTCAGCCCACCTTACCTCTTTTGCGACTCCCTCTTTGGTTGATGGAAGTTTGGCTGCCGCGGTGTCATCTTGCCGTTCTCCTCCGGCGTCCCTGGACCAGCTAGACGCTGCCTTCCGCCATGTTCTCCTGAAACCTAAGGACGCGCGCACGGCGCAGCCCCGACTCAAGTACCAGCTGTGGCACGAACCTCAGGGGCATCCCTCTGAGATGACGTCATCAAGCCCGGATATTTCAGGTCTTTGTTTTTCCTAGCTATTCGAGTTAGCAACGGTTTACCTAGATTCCTCCATCAGGTATTGCTGCGGATGGGATTCGCTCTCTGCATACCTTGCTACTCTGCCTCCTCGGACTTTACCAGGGGTACCCGCTCCTCGGGGGCCTCGCTCTCTCTCTTGCTTTTCAGGTCGCAGTCTGGAACTGGAACTCGCTCCTCGAGGGCCCACATTCCCGGACCTGCTACCGAATACTACTTCTGCCAGGAAGTCACCGCTGCCTACAACACCAGTGAGTTACCATCTCTCTCTCAGAGCTTTCCCTGGAACCAGGTACTCGCTCCTCGAGGGCCTACTTCATTCCAGCCTCTGGGTTGCTTCAAGAGACTATTGTGTGAGTGTTACCATCAAGGTTCTGTTCCTGAACTCTGCATACTCTGCATACTCACTATACTCAGTTTCTCTACAACTCAGCCATCCTGGGATCACTGTTCCAGTTCCTGAGGGACTACAGCCCAGCCGGGCTCTTCCGGCTCACTACTGCCACCTCTGGTGGTCCAATATACAGTTTAATAAAAGATCTAGTGTGTGTCTGTCTCCCAACTCAGAGCCTGACCGGTGGCCCCTCTCGGGATCTTCCCCTGGGGGCGTGGTCATCTGCCACTGGCCCAAGGATCCACCCACAATTATCACAAACAATAACAGAATGTAAGCCTGGGGAGGGGTGAGAAAGTGAGAGCTTGTATGTGTGTCTGCAGAGAATGTGAGAATGTGTGTGGAGGGGAGAGCATATGAGAGAGCTTGAGTGTGTGAGGGAGTCTGTGAGAGAAAGCATGTATATGTGTGTTGCGGTCTCCACCGCTTCCCCCCTAATTGCTGTATTCAGGGCTCACCTCCGATGCCGGGAACACCGCTCCCGCGGCTCTGCTGGGTCTGTGGGGCGTCCGCCATTGCTGGGCCATCTCTCTGCGGCCCCGCGTGCGCACAAGGACGCACGTTATGGATGCACGCTCACCGGAAGTCTGGCTCCGCCTGAGTTAACCACGCCACGCCCCAAGCCTGATTTAACCGGCGTTCATCGGTCTTCTCATTGCCTTGCAACGAGGGTCGCTACTGCTTGTAGTTCTTAGTTGCACTTCTGCTGTACTGCTTCCTGGTTGACCTCTGCTCGTTCCTGACTCCGCTTCTGCCTGCCGCCTGCCATTGACCTCTGCTCGTTCCTGACTCCGCTTCTGCCTGCCGCCTGCCATTGACCTCTGCTCGTTCCTGACTCCGCTTCTGCCTGCCGCCAGCCACTGACCTCAGCGTGTACCCGACTCCATCTCTGCCTGCAGCCCGCCATTGACTTCAGCTTGTGCCCGACTCTGCTCCTGCTTGCCGCCAGCCTCCGACCCCGGCCTGCTCCTAGGACTGCTTCCATTGGCTGCCAGTCTGACTTGGGGTTCGTCTCCTTCTACTCTCTGCCAGGTCTGGGTCTCTACACGCTACTGGCTCCGGTCCTGCCTTCTGCAGGTCACACCCTACGAGGCTATACAGACTCTATTCCTGTTACCTGTCTGCCCCGCTCTCGCTGGGCCTACCTGCTCCCTGCTGCTGGACTCTGTGAGTTAACTTTACCCAGGCCTTTCCATAGAGACTGAGACTGTACTCCTAAGTCCCAAGGTTCTGGGACCCTACGGGCTCCTCCTGGGGGGTTCCCGGGTGAAGACCTGTGCCTGTGTCTCTTAAGTCCCAAGGTTCTAGGACCCTACGGGCTCCTCCTGGGGGGTTCCTGGTTCCCAGGTGAAGATCTGTGCCTGAGGCTCCGCCTCCCGAGCTACTCTACCCAGGGTGGTTCGGCTCAAGGGTCCACACCAGGACTGCAGCTTCCCAGACTGCAACATATGTGTGTGTGTGAAAGGAAGAAGACAGTAGTAGAAGAAAGACACTGAAAAGGAATTAGGAAATGAGCTATAAGGGAAAAAATGGGGAAAAGAGACCAGAACCAACTGATTAGAAAAATACAAAGATCAGACAACAAAGGTAAAAAAAAAATTATTTTGAGATGTTAGATATGCCATCTTTGGGAATGTGCATTTCTTATATTTTTGTATTTTGCTCTTTCTTCAGTATTCCACTGTTCAGAGACTTTAGTTTCTCAGGCTTTCTATTTTGGTTTTATCTGCATGTTTCTGTTTCTAATTTGTGGTCTCTTATTTCTATACTAGGTAAAGATCGGTCTCAGTTTTGCCTGTGTGTGTGACTTAAATGCAGTATTTCTGCTAGTGTGTAGTTTCTCTGTAGTAGTAGTTCAGCTTGTTCTGTTATTCTCGTAGATGATGTATTAATGTTCTAGGGCCTGGTGTAGTATTTGCATTGCTGCTTTTTCATAAGGTTGCTGTTATTTGAATCCTGAGAGTCAGTGCTGTGACTGAATGGCAAGGTTCTAGATGCCTCTTTCTTTGCAAGAGTTTGTGTTACTTCACAAAATAGCAGTGGAGGGTTATTTTCTGCTGAGGTGACACCAGAATCTGAAATTTCTTTTTCATGTTAGTTGTAATGTGAATTGCCCTAGCTCTGCACTGCACCTGTTCTGATGATTAATTATATTTTATTGTATTTATGAAGATTTCTGGGTTTCTGCAAAGATGGTTCATGAAAGAAATAATTCATTTTTGTTTTATTACATGATTGGATCTGATTGTTTTCTATACTTGTGCATTTATAAACTGCAATAAATATAAAATAACTTCTGATTAATAAGGATTTTTTTTTTTAATTTTTAATTTATGTCTTTTAATATTACATTGAAAAGTAACCATACAGATCTTTGTAATCTAATAAAGGAAATATTCATTGATAAGTTCATTTACAATACATCTATCTGTACTAAGAAAATAAGTTAAGAAGAAATCCTCGAGAAAGATAAAAAGAAACAAAGCGGTTAAAGGTAACCTATTTGAATATCAAATAAACAATTGAAAATTAAGATTTGCATCTAACATATTCTCTATATTTATTTTGCTTCTGTTTCCAAGACTAGGGACCCTGGGGCTATTGAATCCAGAAACAATCACAATTGCGTATCTTCGAAGAATATATATTTCTGATTTTGATGTGTAATCTCACATTTACATGGGAATTTTAAAAGCATCTTTCCCCCCAATTTTTCAATTTCTGCTTTACAAGCTAGAAATGTTTTTCTTCTTAATTGCATAGATCTGGAGAGATCGGGGTAGATCCAAATTGGGGCCCCATGGAAATACTCCAATCTTTTCCTCATATAAAAACAAAATATAGCATCTCTATCAGATGCAAAAACAAATGTTATATGCAAAGTAGCTCTAGAAGAAATCACTGTCTCTGCAGTTGTTTTTAAAACTGCAGTCAAATTAGTTTGGGATTCCTCTTGGTTTTTTTATCCAATTCTCCTTTAGTCCTCTTTGATGGAGTATAATAGATTTTGGATATTGAGACATTTGTAAAACATGAGACAAATATTCTTTAAACATTTCCAACGGTGGGATTAAGTCCTGTTTGGGAAAATTTAATACTCTTCAATTTAAATATTTCAAAGTGTTCTCAATGGCTTCAAACCTTTTATCATAGAGTATTTCAGATTTAGTAAACTTCTGATAGCAACCTTCCATCTTTTTCACTCTTTCTTCAAGTTGATACTTTTCCCCTTCCGTTCTAGTCATTACAGTCTCAATATTACTGAATCGTTGATTTGTTACTTCTGTTGATTCTGTTAATTTTACTATTGCTAGCTCCAATTCTTTAATAGCCGACCAGATAGAATCCATCGTAACCTCTGCTGGTTTAATTAAATGCAGAGAATTTCCTCTTGGATTGCTGGATTCCTGCAGCCCCTCCCTAGTCATGTCTCCTTCTTCCTTTTCTGCATTAGTAGAAGTAACTTCTAAAAATTCAGAAGGAATAAGCAAAGGTGGAGGAGGAGTACTTGGGGGCACCGGGACTGAGAGATGCTTCGGCCGGAAGAAAGGACACCCGCTCTGTGCCCATATCTTCAATGGCCCTATTCACCGGTTGGTTGTTAGATGCTGAAGAAAAGAAGGCACGGATCTGAGGCTGTGAAGGCTCAGAAATGGGAGATGAAGTTACAACCTCCCTAATCTTTGCCTTCCGTTTTGCATGAGGCATATTACTTTAAATGAAAAATCAAGACTCTGATCCTAGACCTCCTTTCCTTAATCTTAAGTTACAGTTCTAACTTCTCGAGAGAAGGCTCAGTTAAGAAAGAGGAAAAGAAAAAAGAAAACTTAATCACTCACAATTTTTAGTTCCAGAAAATTTTCGGAAGGGTAAATCCAATTCTTAATACAAAGAAATTTATTTTCTCCAGCAAAGCCATGCGCCTCTTTGACACGCGCGGCTTCGTCGATGCGCCGCAGGGGGCTGGCTTTTATCCTTATCCTTGATGACGTCGGCGCTATCCGGAAATGCTGGAACAGAAGAAATAATTTGTTGGGGGTTGGGCTCTCACCTCACCCCTTCCTTATCGTCAGCGCTGGTAAGAAAAGGCACAGATTTAGGAAATTAGTCCTCTTTCTCTCCTCCACCTCAGTTTCTGCGCCGCAGGGGGCTGGCTTTTATCCTTAGCCACTCGCCCCTTGATGATGTTGGCGCTATCCGGAAATGCTGGAACAGAAGAAACAATTCGTTGGGGGTTGGGCTCTCACCTCATCCCTTCCTTATCATCAGCACTGATAAGAAAAGGCAATAAGGAATTTTTAATGCTGGTAAGTGCTTGAAATAATTGAGGTCAAATGATTTAAAGTTTCACGCATGATACACAATGGCTGTTGCAAATTACTTAGAAAGCCATTCTAGGGTGCAGTATATGGCATTTATTTATCAATAAGAAAACAACTAGTAGGTCTCAGACCTGCATGCCAACAGCCCACCCATGTTAACCTTGTGCCCACCCAAACAAATCAATTCTGGCTGCGCCACTGGTGTAGACCTAAATTCTGTTCAAGTAAAGTATGAGAGATTTGTACCTTAACCCTAGAGGTACTCAGATCTACCAACAAAGGCACCCTACATGTCCAATCCCTGAAAATGGCTCATCTCTCCTCTACCCGCGACCGGTCCGGCTCTATGGAACTCTCTACCTGACCACATGCGCATTGAACCGTGTGCAATTAAATTCAAAAAGAAACTAAAAACACTTCTGTTCAACCATGCTTACCCAGAATAATTCTTCCATCTCCCCTCGTAGTCCCCCCCCTCCAGGGGACTGCCCTCTCCTTATATTAAGGAGACTACCATTGTAAATTATAAATTGTATTCTCTGGTTATGACTTTCTTGTTTTATCTATCCTTCCTACTGCCTATTTATTTTACCCCCCGCCCAGTTACATTCTCCTTGTTGAAATGTATTTTCCAAGCTTTAAGTTATTATGTGAACCGGTATGATGTACCCACTAATGCCGGTATATAAAAGTTTCTAAATAAATAAATGTTTTACTCTGAATGTGTATCCCATGAACTCTGAGTATTCAGTACTTAAATATCTACCTTATAATAAATTGTACCTACTTGACTGGCTGTGTGAAACAGATATAAAGTTAAGAAATTTTTTGGTTTTATTTGAGAATGGTGATTCTATTCTGAAATTTTACATATGCCAGAATTTATGGAAAAGTACAGGCAGTGGGTTCATGGAAGGGAGAAGGGCCAAGTGGAAAAGTGATCTAGCCCACTGCTTCCATCTAGATCCATTTCTCCATCTGCATGACCCAACATTTTGAACCCAATAAATACATTTGAGAATACAGGGATAATACCTTTCATCATTTTATGTGCCTCATGACGTTGAGGTAACTGGGTCAGACCAAAGGTCTATCAAGTCATGTATCCTATTTCCAACGGTGACCAATCCAAGGTCATAAGTACCTGGTAGGATCCCAAGGAGTAGATAGTTTCCATGCTGCTTATCCCAGGGATAAGAAGTGGATTTCTGCAATTCTACCTTAATAATGGTTTATGGACTTTTCCTCCAGGAACTTGTCCAAACCTTTTTTAAATGCAGCTACACTAAAAGCTTTCACCATATCCTCTGGCAACTAATTCTAGAACTTAATTATGCATTGAGTAAAAAAATAGTTTCTCTTATTAGTTTTAAGTGTATCACCTAGTAACTTCATTGTGTGTCCCCTACTCTTTGTTCTTTGAAAGAGTAAACAACCATTCCACTCCAATCATTGTTTTATAGTCTTCTATCTCCCCTCTTCTATCATATCTTCTTCAAGATGAAGAGTCCTAATCTCTTTAGCCTTTCTTCATAGGGGACTCATTCCATCCCCTTCATTATTTTGGTCGCCCTTCTCTGTACCTTTTCTAATTCTGTTATATCTTTATTGAGATGTAGTGACCAGAACTGCAAACAATATTTAAGATGAGTTCGCACCATGGAGCAATACAGAGGCATTATGATATTCTTAGTTTTATTCCTCAATTCTTTCCTAATAATTACCAGCATTCTATTTGCTTTCTTGGCTGCTGCTGCACACTGAGCAGAAGATTTTAACGTATTATCAATAACGCCTATATCCTTTTTCTGAATGATGATTCCTATTGTGGAACCTTGGAAAGTGCAGTGGCAGATTGGCCTATCGGAGGATCGTGCATCTCAGCATTCCTGCTGAGATGAAGCCGCGAAACAAGGCCTTTGGTGGGGCCATGACAGAATTACCAACTCCTGTTCATATGAGCCCAGCAGGACACAAACTTTATCTTCCTCTGCTTGACTTGGCAGTGAGGCTGCTGATTCTTTCTTCATTCCATGGTCATGAAAGCAGGAGCATGAGGAAGAGAGGTGTCTGCTCTATAGATCCACTGCCGACCTCCGCTGCTGCTGCTGCTGCTCCATCTTCTTCCTCTTCTCAATGCCTCTTGCTATCATCTGTTGCTGGTAAAGTAGGAGAGAGACTCTGTATTGGACTGAAGGCTTATGCTGTCTGGGAGCCAGGAGGGGGAAATGTGCTGGGCAGGAAGGTCTTGGGAGATAGGGAGTCAGGAGTCTGCTGGGTAGGAAGGGGTGGGAGAAAGGAAGCTGGGGTTGCTGAATAAGGAGAGGTGGAGAAAGGAGGGGCTGGGGGCTACGGGGCATTGAGGAGAGATGGAAGTGGAGGGAGAGATGGAGGTGTGGGGCCTGGGTTGGGGGAGAGAAGGGAGGTCAGGGGATGTTGAGTAGGAAGGGGTGGGAAAGAGGTAGTCAGAGGGATTCTTGGTAGGGAAGGAGAGAGGGAAAGGCAAGGAGAGAGGAGGCACAGGGAAGAGGATGCAGGGGTGGGGGGTGTAGGAAATGTTGGACAGGGATATGAGCATGGGAAAGGATGACTGAGTTGTTGGGAGACGTGAGGGGTCATGGGGTCAGTTTTGAGAATATGCATTTCTTCTCTGAACTTTGCTTAGTGTAGGCGGAAATATATTTCTGTTTCTAGTTCTCCAGTTTTGCACTGCATGCAGAAGGTCTTCTTGGGGTTTCTATTCCAGTTTTTGTTTCTGCATTTGTAATTTGTGGTCTCTATTCTTTATTTGGTGAAGGCAGGTCTGTTTGTGTTCTGTGTGTATGGTACTAAGATGAGGTACTTTACTAGCAAATAGGGATTTGTATCAGTCTTGTTTGTTGTATTTTCTCAATATGATATTGCACTGGAGGTGAACTGCTGCCTTTCATAGATAGGGCTATTGCTGTTTCATTTCTTGGAGTTAGGGCTGCATCGGTATGGCAGGTTTGATAAACATGTACAGAATGGGGTTTGTTTGTTTGTTTTTTTCCAGGTTTTGTATTATTTTACAATGCACCTGATAGCAGAGGGAGTTTGTGATGCTGTTATTGAGATGGCACCAGAATCAGAGTATCTTTTTCGTATGGTGAGTTGTACAGGGAAATGTCTTAGTTCTGCTCTGCACTCATTGTTAGGGACTAAATATAAACATATACTCTGCAGAGGATTCCTAGGGATACAGAGTATATATTTATATGTAGTCCCATGATGCTCATGTGTTCAGTGTGTCACACATGTGAGCGTCATCTCTGAGGTGTGTCCTGATAGAAAAAAGGTTGAGAACCACTGGTGTAGAGTATGCTCTATTTCTTTGTTATTTAGGAAAAAATGTGAAATTTATTTTGGAGATATTTAGGCTTAATTCTGCCAGGTTCCAGCGTCGACTTGGTGTGCTTTCGGGAGCTGTTGATACACGTGCTGCAAAGAAAGTGCACGAGGGAGTCAGATACCCCGTGGGCCAGTTTTAAAAAAATCCCCCAGGCTGATATTTTCCTGCAATCCGTCCCTGCCTAAGTGCATTACTTTGCACTTGTCCACATTAAATTTAATTTGCCATTTACAGGTCCAGTCTCAATTTTGCAAAGTTCTTGCATTTTCTCACAATCCTCTTGTGATTTAACAACTTTGATTAATTTTGTGTCATCAGCATATTTGATCACCTCATTTGTTGTTCCCATTTCCAGGTCATTTAAAATATATTAAGATGCAGTGATCCCATAACAGATCCCTGGGGCACTCCACTAGTCACCTTTTTCCATTGGGAACATTTTACCATTTATTTATTTATTTATTTATTTATTTAAATTCTTTTAATATACCGATGCTCAAGACCAGGTCTTATCGTACCGGTTTACAATGAACTAGGGGGAAAAAACCAGATTTAGACCTACTCTCTGTTTTCTTTCTTTTAATCAGTTCCCAAACCACAATAGGACACTGCCCCATCCAATGACTTTTTAATTTCCTAAGAAGTCACTCATGAGGGACTTATATATATATTTAGATAGATAGATATAGATATAGATATCTATCTTTATTTATATATATATCTGACATAATAATGTCAGATATGGATAGCAGAGGGCCTGAGTGATGAACTGGTCAAGGTGAATGTTAAGGAACATAAGAAATACCATATTAGGTCAGACCAAAGACCATACAGCCCAGCATCCTGTCTCTGATAGTGGCCAATCCAGTTCTAAGTACCCAGCAGGATCCCAAACAATAGGTCCAATCCTCTTGCTTATAACCAGGAATAAGAGTCGCTTTCCCAAGTCTACATGGCTAATAATCGTTGAAGGATTTTTATTCCAGGATCTTGTCTAAACCCTTTTTGAACCCAGCTATGCTATCTGCTTTCACTATATCTCTAGCAACAAGTTCCACAGTTTAATTGTGCTCTGAGCAGTGTTTCCTTTAAGTTGCACACATGCATGCCCATGCACATCTTTTCCCAAGGGTGCACATATTTCCCCACCCTGGCACAGGCCATTGTAGAGCTCATCCCATTACAGCCTGATGTGAAGAGGTGAATGGAGGAGCTGTAGTGGAGCTCATCCCTCCATGGCCTGAAGTGAAGAGGAGGCCAGTGGGGGCCATAGTGGAGCTCATCTCAACATGGCCTTAAGAAAAGAGGAAGCTATGTATGTGTGCATGTGCTAGCCTGTGTGCATGTGTATGTGTATGTGTGTGTGACTGTGTGAGAGCCTGTGTGTCTCTGAAAGATCCTGTTTGCTAGTCTGTTTGTGTGTGTCTGTGTGAGAGCCTGTGTGCATATATGAAAGCTTGGTATGACTGTGTGAGAGCTTGTGTATCTGTGTGAGAGCCTGTGTACCTGTGTGTGAGTGCCTATGTGCAGGTATGTGTCTGTGAGGGAGAGATCCTATGCATGTGAGAGAGAGAGGAAATGTGTGTGAGAGCATAGGCATGTATATGAGAGAGGGAATGTATGAAAGAATAAATGTGTTATTGAGTGTGTGCCTGTAAAACAGAGAAGATAGTTTGTGTGGCCCTTTCTCCCCCAATCCATGACAATCAAAAGATCCCAGGTTGGAGAGCAGGAGATGTTTTAAGCTTTATTAGTTTTAATTATTAGGTGTAATTGGATGTTTCTGCTGCTTTGAAATACTTTATTGTTTTTTTGGGAAATATTAGAACATTTTTTAATTATTGGATTTTTTTATTCATCAGATCTTTTGAAATATTTTATTGGTGTTTGGGAAATAGAACAAATTTATGCAAGATATTTTAATTATTGGATGTTCGGTTGTTTAGACATATTTAATATTTTTATTAGTATGATTTTAATATTCTGAATGATGTTTTATTGCTTGATGTTTTGCAAGGAATGATGATGTTTGTGTTTTTCTATTGTTCCACTGCATAATACAGTCTGACTTGTAGTTTCCAGTACAATTTTTGTCAGCACGTTTCTATGCTTTTCTAGACTGCATTTGATGAGGGTCTGTCTGTATTTTAAATGTCCAGTTCTTGTTTAACTTTAATTCTTGCTGTGAAAATGATAGTGCTTATCATCACTGGCTCTTATGACATTATGGTCATTCTCTTCCTCATTTCTATTTTAAACAGTTTGTTCCTTGTTAATTTCACTTGCATGCAGAAAGTGGTTTTAAATGATTTTGCAGAAAATATTTTTTCATACACATATTTTATTGTAACTGCTGTTAGTAGATTAGGCAATTATTTTAAGGGATGAACTTAGCCAAAGTTCCCCCTAAGGATTGGGTTGCTGTGAGCATAAAATTGATAGGCTTTTTGCATCAAAGAAAGTCGTGCTCAAAGAGTAATGAAACCAAACATTTTTGCTCACAGCAACCCCATCCTTAGAGAGAACGCTGGTGCTGAGCTAAAAAAATACTTTCATTGATGTGTTTTAAGTGTGCCGGAGAGTTCCCTAGTCTTAGTACTATTGGAAAGAGTAAATAATCATTCCCTATTTACCCGTTCCATCCCACTCAAGATTTTATAGACCTCTGTAATATCTCCTATCAGCCATCTTTTCTCCAGGTTGAAGAGCTCTTACCTTGTTTAGCCTTTCCTCATACAGGAGCCGTTCCATCCGCTTTATCATTTTTGTTCTCCTCCCTTTTCTAGTTCCGCTGTGTCTTTTTTGTGATGGGGGCCACCAAAAAGGCACACAATACACAAGGATATGTACAGTATTTGGAATAAGGCGAATATAATATGCAGCATTTGTAAGAGTAACTCCTCACTGCATGTGCCGTAATAGAATGCGCCTGTGAAGGGATATATAGATCCCTAGCGTTCCAGAGTAGGGGCTCTCAAAAGATGTGTCAGGACACACTGCTGTGTCTTGAGGTCCTGGGAGATGTGTCGCAGGGACAGCAGGAGGCTGCTCTCTCCTCATTGCTCTGGGCAGGAGACAGACAACTTCCCCTTTATTGGGCCCAACAGGAGACTGCTCTTGCAGCCTTCTCTTCCTGGCCCAGTGGGAGGCTGTTCCCTCCTTCACCCAGCTTAGAGCGAGAGATCGCCAACTCCTGGCTCTTCCAGGCCTGGTGGGACACCAGCTTTTTCATCCCCTGCTGGGCACAGAACTGATACTGCTGATGCTCTTCTTCACCCTGTGAGTCCCGCAAGGGATAGAGACAGCAGGAGCACCAGGGAGAGAGGTGAGTTCTCTGCTGTTTCTCGCTCCTCCTTCTCTCCCTAATATTTCTTGCCCTCATCTGCTGCCAGTATGGAGGGAGAGAAAATCTGGACTGGACTAGAGGCCTTTCTGCTGGCTGGGAGCCAGGAGGAGGGGGAAATATGGGTATTGCTAGGCAAGTAGGGGTAGAGAGTGTGGGTGCTGCTAGGCAGATGGGGATGGAGAGGAAAAGCGGTGTGGGTGCTGCTAGGGAGGGATGGGGAGAAAGTGAATTAGGAGTTTCCTGGGTGGCGTGGGGGGAAAGAGGGAGTCTCAGCAAACTGCTATGCATGGAGGTGTGGCGGGGGGGGGGGGGGGAGACATGGGGTGTGGGCGCTACTAGGCAGGAAGACATGACAAGATAGGGATTCAGGATGTTGGGCAGGAAGGTGTGGGGAGATAGGATGGGGTTGCTGGGTAGGCAGAGGTGGGACTAGAGGGGGTGTGGGGCTGGTGAGTGGGGGGGAGAGATTGGGTGTGAGGGTTGCTGGGTAGGGAGAGAAGCAAGAAAGTATGGAAAAGAGAGGGTTGGGTGTATGCTGGACAGTAAGGGGGAGAGGGAAAGAAGGGTGCAGGGAGAGTTGCGCAGGGAAGGGAGGGAGGATGGAAAGAGGTCAGACGATGGTTGGAAATACTGGGCAGGTATGTAAGAGTCTAAATGAAAGGGAGTAGATGGGAAAAGTGAGGGATAATGGGGGCATGGAGGGGAGTGTATTTGGTGAAGGTTGTTGTGTGTGTGTGTGTGTAAGGATTTGCATCAGTCTTATTTGTTGTGTTTTTTCAATAGGACATGCATTGGTGATGCACTGTTCTCTTTTCATAGGTAGGGCTATTGCTGTTTGAGGCCTTTGAGCTAGTGCCTCTATGGTACAGCAAGTTTACTATACATGCTGAATGGATTTTTTTTTTTCAGGTTTTGCATTTTACAATGTGCTGTTGCGACTGCGAGGCCTGCGGGTCCTGATGCGGGCGCAGCCTAAGGCTGGTGTTGAGAGCGCAGAAGTGCAGTCGCTAGCTCATGGGAGAGCGTGAGCCCCTGGACCTCGGCATGACTCAGGGAGGAGCCCCAAGGCACACCGTGGGAGGTGAGAGCATGCAAGCACGGGAGGAGCAGGAGCAAGCAGGACTGGAACTACGGCAAGAAACTTCAAAGCAGGAATAAGGCAGGGTCAGCCCTCCACTGGACCTACACGCATCAGTGTGACCCAGAACACAATGCTGGTCACAAGAGTAGCCCTCCGGCCACTCAGTAGCCCTTCCGGACCCTCCACTTGGGAATGACGAGTGCGTGAGGCCAGACGAAGGCTGAGGGCAGGAACAAGACAAGACAGGAACTTGGAAGACTCGGACGAAAACTAGGGATACTCAGAAGACTCAGACGAAGACTCAGGATACTCAAAAGACTCGGACAAGGATTCAGGTTACTCTGGAGACTCAGACAAGGATTCAGGTTACTTGGAGGTCTCTGGTAAGGATCCAGGACTCAGGCGAAAGTACATGGCTGGTCGCGGACCACGCTGAGCGCGAAGCAGAATCCAGGCAAAGAAGTGGAACTTGAGACTGGAGCATGTCAAAGATTCAGTAAAGGCCTGCACCGGGGCGCGTCCTACACAGCCACCTGTGGCTGGTCACGGACCACGCCTGAGTGGAGCAGGTTCTGGCAGAGTCTTGGGCATGGACAGAAGCAGGCACAAGGGACTCCAAAGACCGGGACAGGATTCAAGACTCAGGATTCTCAGAAGCAAGGCATTAAAAACAGAACTCTTCCGGAGGCTTGCGCTGCAGACGAGAAAGAGGTAATGTGCCACGAGGCGTCCTACACAGCCCCCTATGAGCTGGTCATGGACCACGACGGTGGCACACCAAGAAAGGTGGATGCAAGGAATCTGGGAACTGGTTGCAGAGGCGAAGACGAAGACATCAGGACCAGGACATCAGGAACACAGAACTTCTGGAACATCAGGACATGGAACATCAGGACTTTCAGGAACGGAACCACGGAACATCAGGACTTCCAGACATCAGGACCAAGGAACATCTAGAACATCAGGACATGGAACAGGCGATGAAGGAGCTCTAACGAGGAACAAGACAGGAAACAAGACCGCTTCGGCCTTCCTGTTATATGGTAATGTTCAGTTAATCCCTAAGTTTGATGTAAACCAGTCTGATATGAAGCTTGTCATGAAGTTCGGTATAGAAAAATGTTAAATAAATAAAATAAAAAAATAAACATCGAAGACATAGAACGAAGAGCCATCTGGGACAAATGAAGACCACGGAGGAGCTTGATCCGGCGAAGAGGAGTATGGATGACCATGGGTCCCAGATCCAAAGGCCCCGAGGAACAGGAACTGAGCCCTTTTATAGGGCTGAAGCAGGAAGTGAAGCTGATGAGGACTTCCGGTGGGGCCGCGGGCTTTTCCCGCCACTGGCCCTTTAAATAGAATGAAGAGGCGCTGCCATGCACCTAGAGGAGGGCCCATGGAGTGGAGCAGAACCGAGGACAGCGGCGGCCTCCAGACCGTGAAGAATGAGGGGACAGCCAGGTGTTGGAGGTGGCCTCTGAGCCACGGGATGGAATCGGCAGCGGCAACAGCTTCCCTTTCTGCGAAGAAGGAAGTCGGTGGGCAGCTCTCTTTGCCGCGAAGACAGAAAGCAGTGGTGGCAGTACTCTAGGCTGCAAAGGAGGAAGCAGGGCCCGGCGGCACCAGGCCATGAGGATTGGCAGTGACCTCCGGGCCTCAAAGAAGGCCCTGGTAGCATCTGCAGCAGCGGCACCAGGCCTCGCAGATGGCGTCAGTGGCATCCGGCCGCACAAGCAAGGCCCCGGGGAGCAGCGAGCATTGACAGGAGCAACGCGGCCATCCAGGCCGTGCTAAGCAGAGTCTGGCGGCGTCGGCAGCAGTGGCGGTGAGTCGCGATCCCTGGGTGTGGATTCTTTTACTAGGGGTAGAAAGGAGTCCTCTCAGGTCCCAGTGTGGGATGGCTAATTTCATGCGCTGAATTCCCTGGGCTAGGTGAATTTTTACACTTGCTGCTATGTGCTGAGTGCCAAAGAAAACACAGGCACCACTGAATGAATATCCAAAGATAATACTTTATTGCAAACAACATGGTTGAATAGCATAAACAAATAGGTTTCCAGCTCCACAGTTCTCTCTTTTCTCTTTCTCTTGGTTCACAATTCTTGTGCCCTCTATCTGTGCAAGATTCTATTATTAGGGCCAGGAATCCCGCTGCCATTCTGGGTCAGGTAAAGCAGTAGACCCCCCTGGTTAAGGCCCCTTTGGTGGGTGGGAATCACTCCAAGATGGCAAAAATCTAATCTTGGCACAGAGTCTCTAGCTCCCTAGGGTTGACTGAAGACGCTGGGGATGATTTTATTTCTCGCAGATAGTTGTCCTGTCTTTTGATGAGGATTACGGGCATAACTGCCTTGAAATTGTCCTTTAGATGGTGCTGATTGATTCTTTTAAAATATCTGGTTTCCAAAAAGCTATTTTTCTTTCTTTTTCACTTTCAGCCTTGAAGTGTGGGCATTACAAGCAGAAATGAAAGCAGATGTTCCCCTTTTCTTATAAATGATGTCTGTGATATCCCTAAGTCGTGCACACACCAACACTTATGGTGCAAAGTGCACACAGCACAGACGCTTGTACAGGGGACTATGTGTGTATCACTATCCCAGCCCCGCAGGGCATAAGGAAGGCACCAGAAAGTCTGCATTACAACATCTGCCGCTGCCCTGACTCACCATGGTAAGCTCTGTTAATCTTAATACTTCTAACTAAATTGGGGACCAGTGTAAAAGGCTTATAATATTCCTGTTCTACAGAGATGGAAGCATCTGTACAAGAAGGCTGGTATAAGGACTCCATTCATTTTGTTAACCATAGTTGTAAAAAAAAAAAAGAACAGTAAAAGCAGTGGGTGTTGATACCCACTTGTTCATGCTCAGTTTTTCCATTTCACGCTATAAATGTATTTTGCATTACAAAATTGATGATATCATAGAATTATATCCAGTGCTGTCAGTCTGACCCCTATCATGTTGATTCTTTTAAAATATCTTGGCTGTGAGTGTACTAGGTTCAAAATGTAGTGGTAATGTGTGAGGCTTGCTATATTTTTTTGTAGTTCAAAACATTTTCATTGAGCAAGATCATAAACAAAAACTTTAAGTTACTGTTGCGGTCTCCACCGCTTCCCCTCTATCTGCTCTGCTTTGTGCTCACCTCCAGTGGTGGAAACGCCACTCCCGCGGTCCCGCCAGGCCTTCAGGGCGTCCGCCATTGCCAGATCATCTCTCTGCTGCCACGCGCGCGCGCAAGGACATGCATTATTGACGCACGGCCGCCGGAAGTCTGGCCCCGCCTGGGTTAACGACGCCACGCCCCAAGCCTGATTTAACCGGCGTTCGCCTGCCTTCTCATTGCCTTGCAACGAGGGTCGCTACTGTTAGTAGTTCTTAGTTGCGCTTCTTCTGTTCCACGTTCCGGTTGACCTCAGCTCATTCCTGACTCCGCTTCTGCCTGCCGCCTGCCATTGACCTCAGCTTGTTCCTGACTCCGCTTCTGCCTGCCGCCTGCCATTGACCTCAGCTTGTTCCTGACTCCGCTTTTGCCTGCCGCCTGCCACTGATCTCAGCTTGTGCCCGACTCCGCTTCTGCTTGCTGCCAGCCTTTGACTCCAGCTTGTTACTGACTCCGCTTCTCATTGCCGCCAGCCTCCGACCTTTGCCTGTTCCTGATACTGCTTCTACTGGCTGCCAGCCTGACTGGGGTTCGTCTCCGTTCCTACTCACAACCCGTTCCAGCTCTATAGCCCGCTACAGACTCCAGTCCTGCTTTCAGCCTGCTACAGTCCACAGCACGCTACAGACTCCAGTCCTGCTTTCAGCCTGCTACAGTCCACAGCACGCTACAGACTCTGATCCTGTTCTCTATCTGCTCCGCTCCACTGCATACTACAGACCCCGGGCCTGCTCACAGACTGTTTCTATTCACAGCACGCTAGAGACTCTATCTGGTCTTCTACCGCCCCGCTCACACCGGGCCTTCCAGCCCACTGATTACTGGACGCTGTGGTTTACTCCTTGCCCAGGCCTTCTTTCTATAGAGACTGTTACTGTGCTCCTAAGTCCCAAGGTTCTAGGACCCTACGGGCTCCTCCTGGGGGGTTCCTGGTTCCCGGGTGAAGACCTGTGCCTGTGGCTCTTAAGTCCCAAGGTTCTAGGACCCTACGGGCTCCTCCTGGGGGGTTCCTGGTTCCCGGGTGAAGACCTTTGCCTGTGGCTCCGCCTCCTGACCTACTCTGCCTTCAGGGTAGTTCAGCTCAAGGGTTCACACCTGGACTGCAGCTTCCTAGACTGCAACAGTTACATGGATTTCTTTTTTTCACCGCAACAAACTTTGGCATGAACAATTTATAGAACTGATTGCTTGCTCCAATACTAGAAACCTTACCCAAAAGCCACTAGTTTCCCTCCCAACCCACATACTTAAAACACTGAATATTATTCAATATCCAGTAACAACCCCCCCCCCCCCCCCCCCCCCGGTGTCTTGTTCCTTGACACCAGAAGGTTCCAGAATAATACCTGGAAGTTAGGCATTAAATTTAACCTCCCCTAACCCTACCCCTCCCCACTTCCCCAATAATTACTATGAATAGTTCATTACCCCCAGGCAAAGAAAAATCGGCTGCTGCAAGACAGCCGAAGTTTCAAGTTAACCTTAACAATTAACAATCAAACTTCTAGCTGTTACGAACACGCTCAGGGAGCCAGGGAGCCCTGGGAAGGGTGTGGAGGTGCGATCGCTTGCTCCTGAGAGAGTGCGAGCCCCTGGCCCGAGGTGGCTCAGGGAGGAGCCCCAAGACACACCCCGAGGTAGGCGAGCAAGTACAAGCTACGGCATAGCAAGAACACAAGAAGAGGACGGAGTGGGTCAATCCTCTGTTGAACCAACACATACTAATGAAACTCAAAGGCAAGGTACAAAGAAAGTACAAACTCAAAGTACATAAGGAAACAAGGACTCCTGGAACTTGGACGAGAAGAGGATTCCTGGACTGGACGAGACGAGACGAAACTCTCAAAGAAATGGAGACTTGGACAAGACGATACTCTTGGAGACTTGAATGAAGGGAGACACTCAAAGACTTGGACAAGGGAATACTCTTGAAGACTTGAATGAGGGGATACTCTTGAAGACAAAGAAGAGACAAGGCTCTGGGAGATTTGAGAGAGTGCTGTCCCTCAGGGTGCCCTACACAACCCGATGTGGACTGGTCATGAACCACCCTGTCCCGCTGCATTCCCTACACAACCTGGAAAGCTGGTCACGGACCACGTTGATAGCGGGACGTGCACAGAGAGGAGAAGAGAGTCCGGGCAGCGCTTAGGAGAACCCAACCGGAGATGGTTCCAGACACCTGAAGACTTATCACCGGGGACGCCGGATGCTTCTGAGAAGGACAACTGGGGACGAAGTCCGGTGGATGACAAGGCTGCTGGCGGATTCGTCAGGATCGAGACAAGGAGAGAAAGAAGAAGGTATGCAAGAGGGGAAGCCTCAAGCGCAGGTCATCAGGACATCTGGATGCCTGGTCATCTGGATCTCGGGAAGAGAAGACAACTGGATATCAGGGTCTCTGGGATGATGGACACAGGAAGAGAAGACTCGTGGACGAGTAGATATCGAAGGGTTGTAGAGAAGAGGACGATGGACATCAGGACAAGAAATGTCTGGACAATGGATATCTGAATTACTGGAACCAGTGGACATCTGGGCATTTAGACATCTGGACATCAGGACATCAGGAATGTCAGAGACATCTAAGACGGACGAGAAACCTCGAGGCTTACGGAAGGAAAGCCAAGAGCAGGAACATAACACAAGGAAGATCTGACGAGGAAGAAGACCTGGAGCGTTGGATGGACATCAGGAACAAGAAGACATGGAACATGAAGTCTTCCGGACAGGAGCAGCAAGATGGACCATGGTGGAAGTGGTGGAACTCCGAAGATGGAATCTGGAGAGGATGTAATTCCTAGGTGTAACTTGAGGATGGATTATGGAGCAGACATAACTCCCTCCGAAGGCCCTGAGGAACTGAAGCAGTGCCTTTTTATAAGGCAGGACCAGGAAGAGCCTTGAAGATGTCATCAGGGAGGATACAGGGGGACCTCCTGGTCCTTTAATAATGAGAGAAAGTCACGCGGCCAACCCCTAGAAGGAGCCCTGGAGGTAAGTGGGAAGAGCCAGGCCTGCAGCGACGTCCCGAAGCAAGGAGAAGGCTGGAGGTGGCTCCACGCCGCTGAAGAGGAGCTGCGCTGCGGCAGAATCGACCCTGACGAAGAGAACGAGGCGGTGGTGGCTTCCTGCCACTGAAGAGGGACTCCACCGGCGGCATCTGAGCCGCGGAGGAGAAGGGAATCCCGCGCGGGAGAAAGCAGCAGCAGCAGTGGCAAGGCTGCAAAGAAGCAGAGAGAGAGGCACGGCTCGGCGGCAGTCTGGGCCACAGGAGATGGCAGCGCTGGAGAGAGAAGTGAGACCCTGTCTGTGGAATGGGGTCCGCGGATAGAGGCGTAACACTAGCTCATGTTGATAAACTTTGTAGATACATTTCCCAAATGTTAAGAAAGAGTTTGTTACCAGCAATACTCATCCTAGATGCCAGGCTTTCCATTAATGCCATGTCATGTAATGAATTCCTCCACTGCCAGTAAGAGGGGGCAGACTCATCCCTTCAATGTAATAAAATTGATTTCTTACCCAAAATAAAGCCCTTCTTTGCAAATAGTGCCTCCCCTTTAGAATGAAAACAAATTTTTGAGGGGATTCAAATAAGATAAGTTCTGGTGTATGTGGGAATGAATAGCCAAAAATTTTCTCCAGGCATTTTATTACTTTTGACCAAAATATTTGTAAATTGGGACATGACCAAAACATATGAAAGAGAGACCCTAAATGGCATTTCAGGCACTGATCTGTTTCTGTAAGCTTAGCTTTATAAACTAAGGATGGAGTGACATAAGCTCTTCTCAAGAATGTATATTACATTTCCCTCAGATACATATTCGATGGCATCTCTTTGAAGCATTTAAAACAAGAAGTCAAAACACTTTCTGAAATGGAAATGGGTCCCTCATCCAGCTAAGCACAAGAGACCCTACAAAATCCATCTTGCCCATTTTTACCACTGCCTTATGCAATTTGAAGAGGGATATCTGGGGTTTATCATCAATGCGAAAAAAAATCATCTATATCTTCAACAAGCTTTTCCAATAGATCATCCCTTGATAGTGTTGCTGCGTAATGTTTTAGTTATAAATAAGAGAACCAATCCGTCTCCCTCAGAACATATTAATTAGCCCATTCTCATAAACCTCTTTGCTCCCAAAAATTGAAGTTAACTCCTTGGGAATCTGGTATAAAACTGGCATTTCCCCTAACGCATAAGTAATGTGATGTCTCATGGGAAAAGTTCCACAACTTTGCTAGTTCTTCCACGCCAACCTAATCAGTGAAATTAACATATCGCTAGCTACACCCCTTGATAATAATGAAGCTGGTGCATGCAACAAATATCATACATCCAGCAAAGCCACTAGGTCCTTTTGTACTGCGGGGAAAGAGGGCTGGTATTGGCGAAGCTCCAGCCGGCCTCCATCAATCAGTCAGCTTCGCCTACCGATGGTGGGGACCCATAGGGCTTGTCCTGCGGGTAGCATCAACCCCACCTTGGCTGAAGGGTCCACCTCCTGCGCAACACATACTTATTGGGAGCATAAAGATTACCAATTACAATTGGTTCCCTATTCAATTTAGCTATCAGGATCACATACCTGCCTGAAGGATCTACGATTGTTTTTTTGGATTTCAATAGGAATATTTTTCCATATAAGGATTGCCACTCCAGTGGATCTATTATCTGCTGATGCAAAATGTACTTCTCCCACCCAACCTCTTCTAAGTTTAGAATGCTCCAGAGCATTCAGATGTGTTTCCCATAACAGTGTTATATCAGCTTTCATTTTATTTAAAGTTGCTAAAATCTTGGATAGCTTTATTGCCAAATGAATGCCACAAATATTCCAGGAAACTATTTTGACAGTGTTCCTACCCATTCCCACCAAGCGCTTGATCAAGTTCCCACTTTCGTGCGATTGATCTGTGGAATCCCTTCCAGCCAAAGATCCCACATTGCAACTTTCTTCCAGGCAAATCATTCATCCTCTGCTTGATATTCACAAATGTAAAAAGAAGCCCTGCTTCAGCTTCCCCCTCCCATCCTCAACCACCTGCCCCACAACCAACCAAGCCTTTACCCTATTCACACCCATAACGAGGCAGAGCTCACTTAACAATGTAATAGGCTCTCCCTCCTTACTTAATCCATATCCAGGTCAAGCGACCTAAATATATCCAAACCAGGAAAACATTACCAGGCGCTATAGATGATATCCCATCTATTCCAGTCACCCCTTCATATTAACTTATTTCCTATTCAACTGGGGCTTAAACTGCTTGATCTTTATCAGATTAACGGACTTGACTGGCCTGCTCAGAATTTAGGAAGTCCGCTACAAAACTAAGGAATCTTCATCCAAAGAAAGCTGGCATCCAAATTCTTGATTAAAAAATAATGTTCCATGCTGTGATTTGTAGGGCTCCAAGTCCCATTGATACCTCAAAGTCTTTAAAACTGTTATAATTTGTGAGGTTTGGGTGGACCCTTGGACACTGTGGCAACTGACCACGCCCAGGGGGGGGCAGTCCCGTGAGGAGCCACAGTTCAGGCTCAGCTTAGGACACATAAACACAGAGATTGATCTTTTATTAAACAATGTGGTGAAGCCACCAGAGGTGGCAGTGGTGAGTAGTTGAAGTAGCCCCGGCTGGGCTAGTATTCCTCAGGCGCTGGAACAGCGACTCCTCCAGTAGCAGTGCTGTAGTGGAGAGAACTGAGAATAAAGAGTACAGTGGAACATGCACAAGCCCCAGTATGGAGAACCCCAGGCTGGGAGAGCAGGCCATCAAGGAGCAAGTACCTGATCCCTGAGAGCTGAGAAGCTTGAAAGTATTGTACTCACACAGCGGTTCTACGTAGGAGATGGCACCAGGGCTAGAACGGAGGCAGGCCCTCAATGAGCGAGTACCTGGTTCCAGGGAACAGCTCTGAGGTGAAGATGGTAGTACTCACTGGTGTTGAAGATAGCGAATCCTTCCAGGCAGAAGAGAAGGTAGGAGCAGGCAGCGAGTCAGGGAACATGGGCCCTCGAGGAGCGAGTACCGGTTTCCTGATAGCGACCTGAAAAGCAAGTGAGGCCACCGAGGAGTGGGTATCCCGTTAGCATTAAGAGTCCAATGGAAAATTGGAGAGGCAAAGTAACTGAGTACGGAGAGTGAATCCCATCTGTTGATTACCCCTTGCTAACTCCGGGTGTTACAACTGTCACTGCCTGACGTCTCCACTCCGCCCTCCTTACCTCTCTGGTGACTCCTCCCGCGGTTGATGGATGTCTGGCTGCCACGGCGTCTGCCTGCCGTCCTCTCCGGCGTCCCTGGACCGGCTTGGGTGCTGCATCCCGCCATGTTGTTCAGCTGCCATAGGGCACGCGCGCCGCGCGGCCCTGCTTCTTATTCTTTCTTTGGCGCAAACCTCAGGGGCGTCCCCCTGTGATGACGTCACGCATACCAGATACAAAAGCCTACTCTGTTTGCTAGCTAATCGAGTTAGCAAGGGACTCCTTACAGATGGGATTCGCTCTCCGTACCTAGCTACTCTACCTCTCCTTAATTGGACTTACTCTATCGGGGTACCCGCTCCTCGGGGGCTTCTCTCTTTTCTTTCAGGTCGCTGTCTGGAACCGCTACTCGCTCCTCGAGGGCCCATGTTCCTGGACTCGCTGCCTGAGCTCACTTCTGCTTGGAAGAACCTGCTGCCTACACCATCAGTGAGTTACCATCTATATTCTCTCAGAGCTGTTCCCTGGAACCAGGTACTCGCTCCTTGAGAGCCTGCCTCTATTCCAGCTTCTGTCTTACCTTCCGGGAGAAACCGCTGTGTGAGTAATCAACCAACGAGGAGATGACACCAGGGCTAGAATGGAGGCAGGCTCTCGAGGAGCGAGTACCTGGTTCCAGGGAACAGCTCTGAGGTGAAGATGGTAATACTCACTGGTGTTGAAGATAGCGAATCCTTCCAGGCAGAAGAGAAGGTAGGAGCAGGCAGCGAGTCAAGGAACATGGGCCCTCGAGGAGCAAGTACCGGTTTCCTGATAGCGACCTGAAAAGCAAGTGAGGCCCCCGAGGAGCGGGTACCCCGTTAGCATTAAGAGTCCAATAGAAGATTGGAGGCAGAGTAGCTGGGTACGGAGAGCGAATCCCATCCGTAAGGAATCCCTTGCTAATTCAAAGGCTAGCAAACAAAGTAGGCTTTAAATATCCGGGCAGCGTGACATCATCACCGGGGGACGCCCCTGAGGAGTCGCGCCAAGTAGGAAATAAGAGTGAGGGCCGCGCGGCACACGCATCCTAAGGTACAGGCGGAGCATGACGGGAGGCAGCACCCAAGCCAGTCCAGGGACGCCGGAGAGGAAGGCAGGCAGACGCCGCGGCAGCCAGGCGTCCTTCAACAGCAAGAGGAGGTGCAAGGAAAGAAAGAGAGGTGAAGTGAAGCCATCAGGAAGGGACGGTTGCAACAAAAACTGGATGTCTTTAATCTTTTTTCACTTCCAGGGCCTCCACAAATTTTTTTAGCATCCCTAATCAATTGGCACCAAGTCACACCATCATGCTGGGCAATTCTCAACTTGGCAGGATAAATAAGAACGAATTTAATTCCCAGGACTTTTAGACGTGAACATAAGGGAGCAAATTCGTGTTGATAAGCGCACCGAATAGTCCTGAAATATCAGCATTGCTTTGTTGTTATAAGCACATTTTTTCTCTGTGTGCAACTTTTGTAGAATGTTAGACTTGTGTACAAATCCAGAATTTTTGTAATTACCACTCTTGGTCTGTCCACTCTTCCTTTCCATTGTCCCAGTCTGTATATGTGATCAATTTGCATCGGACCATGAGTGTTAGACAGGCCTAGCTCCTGTGTCAGCCAGGACTCTAAAAAACTCGGCAACTTTCTCTCTTCAATCACCTCCGGTAAACCAACAAGCCTTAAATTATTTCTATGGGACCTATTTTCAAGGTCTTCGAGACAGTCCTCCTGCTTCTTAATTAGACCCTGCAATTCACTCATCTCCATTTGCACAGTGGACAGAGAGTCTTGTTGATCTGAGACCCATTGTTCCACAGTCTCAAAACGCTGATCTTAGGTATTGAGTGTGGCGGTAACCTCTTCCTACTTATCAATGATTTTTTGGAATTCAGGTTCGAGAGCATCGAGTTGCATTCTGGACTAAGCCTTGGATCTACCATTTTTGAGTCAGCTGTCCATACCTTCTCTTTTTCTTTATCCTTTTTGGCCAAGCAAATCGACATAGTCTGATGCTGATAACAACATAATTCCCATTGCTGTTGCCTTTGATTGACTGCTTGTAAGTAACAAATATGAGCTCGATGAAGGCAGATCAAGGAGGAAGGAATCCCGAGCAAACTACATCACATGATCTCTCAATTATATATTTTTTAAATGATTTTAGCTCTGTTCCCCAAGACTGCATCCCAGATACTAAAAAAAAGCAAAGTGCTTTTTTATCAGCACTCATTCCCTCCTTTATCTTGGACAATCACATCCACCTATAAACTATTCATCTATTGATATTTACATTTTCAAGACAGCTCATAAGATTTTCAGCTTTCTTGCTCTCCGTTTCTGATCCAGGCAAGAGGTAAGGGTAGATGAGTGCTTTGTTATATTCTCCACTATAAATAGATTTTTAAAAGATGATTGAATTCTGAATGTATATGAAAGATGCACGAATGGCCAGTAGCCAAGGTTGAAGACTTGATGATTGGCAATCCTGCTCACAAGTTTTAGAAATGTGGTAATTCATCCCCTTTTATTTTCTGTTATACAATTAGTAAGAAATGTAACATCTTCTTTATATTTATATTTATATTCACAGAAATTCCACAGGAATATTGTCATCTACAAGTGCTTAATTGTTCATTGGGTGTTTCAGAGTTTTTAAACAATGGGGTGTTATTATGTCTGTTCAGTTCTTGAACTTCCTACCCTTTTTGTTGAAAGTAGTTATTCTTTTCTATATAATTGTTTTTAATTTTTTAATTTTCTTTTATTTAGCTTACTGTCTTCATTTTCAAATGCTCAGCCAGCTGCTTTGAGCAGTCCATGGTTGTTGAAAGTAGACAGAACAGCAATCACAACCTAAGAGGTTAGAAGGTTCAGACTATTTGTTCAACTGTGGAATTGTCTTTACCTGATTAACTAAATGTCTAAATAATCAATCAACCTTTTGGGCCTTAATAACTTCTTTAAAAAGTGGTAATGAATCAACTGGAAGAGTTTTCAAACTTTTGCACATGCCATAGTCACTGTTTTATTATTTTCAATCTGTTAAAATCAACAAATAGGAATTTTGCATTAAATATTGCAGAAAGATGTTGAGGTCAATATTCAAAGCGCGTTCAGCACTATTTATCTATATAAGTATAGTATATGTGGTTAAGTAGCAGCTGCTGAATATACGCCTACATTCAGTAGCCGACGCTTAGCTGCATAAGTCACTTATATGGGTAAAACGTTAGCTACATAAGTTGTGGACATGTAGTTGGCAGATCGGGGAAGAGCAATATTCAGTCTTAGCTGCATAAGTTAACCGGCTAAGCTTGACGTGCCATACTTATATGGCTACAAGTTATAACTTATATGGCTAAGTGTGAAGATATACACGTATAGTATTTATTCTATTTTATTTCATTTTATTTATATATTTATTACTCCGTTCACCCCTTCTTTATTTTCCTACTCCAAGTTAAGGCTTCCTTGTTATAATGTAACTGTATGCTCTGTATCTCTTGTTGATTGGTTAATTGTATATTCTGCTTAGTTCATTGTAAACCGAATTGATTTGATTTGTATCAAGAAAGTCGGTATATAAAAGCCTTAATAAATAAAATAAATAAAATATTCAACAACATAGCCGTGCCACTGAATATACCTTGTAACTTTGCCAAGTAAGTTATATCTGGCCAAGTTACTTAAACGCCCAGCTTTGAATATTGACCTCATTGTGTTTAACTTTTTACCATGCAGAGGTTGTGTCAGCTTCTGTTCATTTATAGATTCATTGAAAAATACAATTTGATCTTGGGTGCCTAAAATTTTGTACATTTTGAAACTCAAACTGTACGTTTTGAAAATCAAAAGCATGCTCAAAGTTGTCTTCTGCAACATAACCCCATCTCTAACATCGCCCTTTTTTCAGTACCTAACTAGAGCTGCCTAGTGGAACAAGGCAGCTATATTTAACCACTCTTTGGAAGACAGTTTTAAGTCCAACTGAAATGACCCACTTAGAACCCTTTGAAAATTCAGCATGGTCATTTGCAAAGAGATTCTGCAAATGTAGTGCTTACTTACAGAAATGGCTTTTTGAAAATTTAACAACCAATAATCAAATTATTCACATGCACACTGTATACGTGTACTTTTATGCACATAAGGGAGACGCATTCCATGGGGTAGGATCTGGGCAGGATTGGGATTTACACACATTCTTTTTGATTACAAAAAGTATGTACTTAAATTCTTTTGGCAAAACTATGCATGCCAAATAGCAAGTGTAATCATGTGCATGTATTTGCTGGGATAATGTTTAAAGCAGATTTACATGCATAAAGTCACTTTAAAAATTGATGTAATTTGGGCGCATATCAGCCCACAAATTTATGCAGCCTGTTATAAAAATACCCCCTCATTTGCATTTGTTATTTCTTATGCCTTCATACTGCTGTCACAGCAGATATTTATCAGAATATACAGGTTGGGAAGCTGATAATGTTTAGAAGATAACAGCTTCTTCATTGGTCCTTGTTTTTGTTACCCAGTCATGTAATTGAACATAGTTATTTTTTTTTTTATCAGTGTCTAATATGCTCTCCTTATGCTTTCAGATTTTCCTAATGTGTACTACACTTCTGGGGCTGGTGTTTCTGGTACTCAGCAGTCTGCCGGTGGCTGTGGCCCTCTTTCCTCGCTTCATGCCTTGTGATGACACCCACAATTCCACCAAGGTGGACTGTAGCCAGCGTAACTTAACTTCTGTCCCTGTCATACAGTTCGCTTCTGTGCAACAACTGGACTTAGCCAAGAATAGTCTAGTAAATATAGCCAATGACTCTTTTTCTGGGGTCCTAAACCTACATCTTCTGAACTTAAGCTGGAACTGTGAACCTGGCAAACTGCGGACAGATAAAAAGCCCTGCAAGTTAACAATCGACCAAGGTGCTTTTGTTAAACTCCAGCATTTACAGAATCTGAACCTGGCAGCCAATAGCTTGACAACTATCCCACTACTGCCCTCTAGTCTGCAGGAACTCAATTTGGAGCTGAATAATATTCTTGTGTTGGGACATCAGAATCTGTCAAAGCTTTTTGTGCTAAAGAGTCTATATCTAGGTATGAACTGTTATTATCGCAACCCATGTAACTCTTCACTCAAACTCATGGGGGATGTTTTCAAAGACACAAAGTCCCTGAACCTCCTCTCATTAAAATTCAACAACCTCACTGCAGTACCTTGTTGCCTTCCATCATCTCTGTTGGCGTTGGACCTGTCAGAAAACAAGATCTCAGAGATAAGGAGCAGGGACTTCTCTAACCTCACGAGTCTGAAGTTTCTGGACCTACAATGGAATTGCCAGCGGTGTGACCATGCTGCCCAGCCCTGCTTTCCCTGCCAAAACAACACCGCATTACAATTCAGCCCAGATGCTTTTCATCATCTCAAGAACCTCATAAACTTGAGCCTTCGAGGCAATTCCATAAACAATCTGAATGACAGTTTCTTCAATAGCTTAGTGAGTTTAAGATATCTGGATTTGTCAGACAACTTTCTGTCCTCTGTCATTGAGAATGGGACATTTTTCTCCAAACTCACCAAAGTGGAGAATCTTAATCTGCAGTTTAATTACAATCCTTTCATTACCACTGATAGGCTGACCCTTTCACCAGATGTAGCCAAAATGCAGTCTCTGAAAAGAATTTTCATTAATGGATACTTTTTTAAAAATCTGGATGAAAAGGGAATTAAGCCTCTTCTAAGTCTTCCCAACTTGGAAATGATAACCTTTAGGACAAATTTTATTGAAGAAGTGAACCTGACCACCTTTTCCAGCTGTCAAAGACTCAAGTACCTTGACTTGTCCGAAAACAGCTTAACATTCCCCCAGCCCTGTAGGAGATCCCATGAAAACACAAGAATTTTCACACAGAGTTTTTATAAATATCCAACTTTGGATATGTATCCCAAGCACAGGGAGAATGGGGGAAATCGTAATAATTATGTTGGCGATAATATTGATTTCAACTTTCCTTCTTGCAGAAATTATGAAAAGAGTCTGGATTTGTCATTCAATAGCATTCAGAGCATTGAACCAAAAGACTTCCAAGGGTTAGGGGAAATTGAATGCTTAAATATAAGCTATAATTACATCAGTCAGCATTTGAATGGAAGTCAGTTTTCACACTTGAAGTCACTGAGACTCTTGGATCTGTCCTACAATAGATTTGATCTGTACTATATTAAAGCTTTCAGTGAAATCCCTAAATTAGAGGTGTTATACTTAAATAATAATGAATACCAGTTTATAATGAAGAGCATCGGACATAGTTTTGAGTTCCTTAAAAATTTGTCCTCCCTGAAAATACTGAGCCTGTCTTATAACAATATAGGTGAGAGAATATCAAAAGAGCTAAGGAGCTCTTCACTTGAGTCCTTAATATTCAGGTGTAACAGGCTGGACATTTTGTGGCAGAGTGGAAGGGACACCTATTTGAACATTTTCAAAAACCTTCCTCAGGTAACATTCTTGGACATTTCCTACAATCAAATCAATTTCATACCAGTCACTGTCTTTGATACTTTACCCAAGGGTTTGAAAAAGCTGTATATTAACAACAACCAATTACATTTATTCCACTGGGAGAAACTGGATAATTTAAATAGTCTTCAAGTGCTTGACCTAAGTTGGAATGTCTTACAACATTTACCTAAAGTATCAGTCTCCTTCGGTAGAAATTTCACATTTCTCAATTTGGGATACAATAAAATCAGTTCTTTAAACCAAGCCTTTTTTTCCAATTCCAGCAGCCTGAAACGTCTGATTTTAAGCCACAATCATATACAATTGATAGATGAAAACAGTTTTTCTAAGGTGCTTCTAAGGAGCCTAGAAATGCTAGATGTGAGTGGTAATCCATTACAATGTACCTGTGATGCATCCTGGTTCTTACATTTTTTAAAGTCCACCTCCATCTATGTAAACCACCTTTCTACTAACATGATATGTAATGTGCCAGAATCCAAACATGGACAGCTTCTTCTCTCCACAGACTTTCATTCTTGCCAGGACATTTATGGTCACTTGGCTTTCATTTGCACAGCACTCATGGTGACCTTTGGCACACTTCTTCCTATCTTGAAGAAGTTGTTTGGTTGGGACATCTGGTACACCAGTCATTTCTTACAGGCGGTAATAATAAAAGGCTATTCTAAACTCCCAACTTTGGACAATGATGAGTATGATGCTTTCATTGCCTTTGATACGCAAGACAGTGCTGTCAGTGACTGGGTTTATAATGAGCTTGTGGTCCATCTGGAAGAAAGAGGAAGGAGACATTTTAAACTCTGTTTAGAAGAAAGGGATTGGATAGCTGGAAAATCAAAAATTGAAAACCTTTATGAAGCAATATACAAGAGCAAAAAGACCATCTTTATCCTTACCAGGGATGGATTTGCTTGTGGCCTTCTGAGGCAAGTGTTCTTCTTGACTCAGCAGAGACTCCTGGATGAGAAGGTAGATGTGGTTCTTCTGGTTATCCTGGATAAAGGGATGAAAATGTCCCAGTACATTCTGTCACGGAAGAGACTGTGCCAGAGATCAGTTCTTTACTGGACCAGCAACCCTAAAGCTCATCCGTTCTTCTGGTACAGCATGCACACCTTGCTGGTTCAAAATAGTCAGCAGTATTATAACTCTCGTCTCAGAAAGTGCATTGACAATTAGTGACGATTCATTCCATGGGAACAGGGCTCATACTGTTACGTTTAGCCACCGCGGAACAAACACGTGACTGTCCGCGCTTACACCAGATGCCGCAGGGCCCTAACTTCGTGGTAGAATGCCATCGGCCTCTTCCAAGCAGCCAGACACCACCAGAGCTGCTGCCTCCTGACTCCCTCCACAGGTGTCTTGTGCCCGACGTCACATCATTTAAAGGGCCCTTGGTGGGAAAAGGCCACAATGCCCTTTGATGACATCACACGTCTTGGGCCTATATAAGGGCTTGCCTGACGTCCCTACCTTGCCTCAGCAACAGGTCTTCCTAGCTAGCAAAGAGCATGGTTCTTTCCTTCCAGCCTCGCCTTGGTCTTCCAGCCTGCCCTGCCTTGTCATTGTCTGCTCTTTGGATTCACTATTGGAAATGACCTCTTGCCTGGACACTGACTATTCCAAATTGCCGCCTACCATTGACCCCCCTCGCCTGGACATCGACCTTGTTGTTTGACGCCTGCCTCTGTCCCTTGCCTGGCCCTGGACTACCACCTACCCTGTCCTCTGAAAGATTCTCGCCTATGTCCTGCCGGCCCTGGAATCCTGTGAGAAAAGGGGCTGGTAAAGGTGAAGTCCTTTGGCTGGTCTCCCACAGAGAATCCCCGCCAGCTGAGGGCCTGTGGGGTTCACCCCCATTGGCCCAACCTCACCACAGCAGCAAGGGTCCACTCCACTTACTCATGCACATAGGGGGTGAATTTAAATAAATCATTTAGCAGAAATTTACATTTAGGTGGATTTGTAAACAGAAACTACCCAGGTAAATCATCTAAGCCTATACTGGTACAAGGTACCCATGTTCTCTGCAACTGTTATTTGTGTGACTGGGCTTTCAGGGAAGAAAAAATGCATATAGAATTGAAAATGTAAATAATATATGTATATTTTTCTCCCTCACTGAACCAAATATGATGCCAAGAATGGCATAAATTGGCTAAATATAGTGACATTGTGAAAGTAGACACAGTGAGGCCAATATTAAAAAAAAAAAAAAAAAAGTAGAGCAGATAAATTTATCCAGCTAATTTTAGCTGCATAAGTAGGGATCTTCATTTTCAGTTATTTTATTTTCCCTGAGCATTTATTATAACTAACCAAAGCAGGTGAAAATCAGTGGGGAGTTCTGAATGCAGAATCTTCATCTGCTGCTGGAAGTTGGACTTGCTGGGAAAGAATGCCTAAAATCAAAAAGAAAAAAAAATATTTTTTTTTTAAATTTTGAATTTTTGAATTTTCAATATATATAAGCAAGAACAAACACTTACTTCCAGATAGATATTGAAAGTGTACATACAATTCTTTTTATCTTATAATACATACAACATAATCCCATTAACTTTATAATGTACCTTTTCATCAATTTAGGTATTCTTGAGTGGGGGGAAAAGAACATAGGGAGATTATATCAACAACATTTTAAGAAAACAGGCACTTAACGTGAATTCTGCTTCTCTTTAAATTTTTTAAGGATCTACGACCTAGATGTTAAGTTGAGTTAGGGTTGCTATATTCCTTGCACTAACGAATGATTTTATTTGTTCAGGAGAAAAGAAAATATATGACTCAGTTTGTGAACGAATCTGACATTTGCACAGATACCTTAATCAAAAGGAGAATCCTAAGGATATTATCTGGGGTTTCGACACGAGAAACTCATGCCTTCTCTCCTAAGTTATTCGTGTAAAATCAGGATCTAACCGAATTTCTTGTGCATAGAAGCTAGCTGAGATATTTTTAAAGTATCTCCGCATAACTTCACTGAGATCTCTTTCCATTGAAAAAGTGATTAGGAGAATTGCACGATCATATACTTCTAAAGAAGAGTTCTCTAGAAACAGTCAAATGTTCAATCCCCTTAGGTTGTTTTTGGAGATTTTTCATTTTTGTAGAAACAGGCAGAAACACCAATTTATTCACAAGAGGAAGGAAGAAGGAAGGAGGATTGGCAAGCGGTGGTTACAGTACTTTTGGCTCACAGTACTTACAGTTGTTATTTCCAGTACACTACACGGATGTCAAATACAAGGCATCCGCATGAACAATTGCCAACAAGCAACCACTGGCATTTTTTTAAAAATCTGCCCAAACAATGTTGTTTTAGAAATGCTACCTTCAGCAATATATATGGACTTTAAGCACATGGAATCCGCATGAATTGCTGTAAATAGGCAACCACCGGTATCATGTTTTAACAGCTTATGGATAAGCATCAAGCTAAAGTAAGTATGGGTAGGCCAGCCTACCCATACTTACCGGCAGCCAATAGGAAAGGGCACAGAGGCCCTTTAAACTTCCAGCAGCTCCGGCGATCTCCCTCTTTCGGCGCAGCAAGCAGCACCAGCGAAGACCATCTCTTCTGCACGGCATCCGGAGCGAGGGAGGGCCTGCGCGATCGGCGCCGTAGACCCATCGGGGTAAGGCCATTCAAATTCTCCCTTCCCCCCGCTGGGTCCGAGGCCGACCACGCGGCCTGCCGCTCCGTCCTGCCGCTGCCCCGACCGGAAAGAGACGCGATTGAAGGCCAGCCTACCCATACTTACCGGCAGCCAATAGGAAAGGGCACAGAGGCCCTTTAAACTTCCAGCAGCTCCGGCAATCTCCCTCTTTCGGCGCAGCAAGCAGCACCAGCGAAGACCATCTCTTCTGCACGGCATCCGGAGCGAGGGAGGGCCTGCGCGATCGGCGCCGTAGACCCATCGGGGTAAGGCCATTCAAATTCTCCCTTCCCCCCGCTGGGTCCGAGGCCGACCACGCGGCCTGCCGCTCCGTCCTGCCGCTGCCCCGACCGGAAAGAGACGCGATTGAAGGCCAGCCTACCCATACTTACCGGCAGCCAATAGGAAAGGGCACAGAGGCCCTTTAAACTTACAGCAGCTCCGGCGTCGCGCGCCGTGCGTCGCGCGCCGAAGGAGCACGACAAAGGGGCCTGCCCCTTTGTTTCGCCCCTTCGGTTCGCCCCTCGCTCACCCCGAGCAGCACCCCATTGCTTTTGTGTTACCTATATTGTGTTGTTGCGTTGCCTACATTACCTTATGTTACAAGAATTGTATGCTACAAGAACCTATATTGTTTGTATGCCGTATCACTGCCTTGATGCCCATGTGCTCTTCTCCAAGCTCTGACCAGCCTAATTTCCCCACACCCCAGAGACTCCTCCCCCAAAAGGGCCACCACACCCTCCCGGCCCCACCACACCAGACATGTGCATACAATCTGTACCCATCCTATATCTCCCTCACCTGCGCAAACCCTGCGCTCCCCATCTCCACATTGCCAATCCTCGTTGCTCGCTAGTCCCAATTTTGACCTCTCCCCTCACCCAATTCCTTGGGCTAGCCACTCTCACCCTAACCCTCCTTAATGCACAATCCATCCTCAAAAAAGCCCCCATCATCCATGACCTGCTCACGGATGATAACCCTGACTTTCTTGCTATCACTGAATCATGGCTCAAAGAATCAGACCATGTCTATCTTAATCAGCTCCCCGGAAAACTATACGACACATTCTCCATCCCAAGACCTAAAAAGAGAGGTGGTGGTATACTCCTGGCCGCAAAAAAGCACCTGAACCTCATGCTCCAACCCATCTACCCCCCGCCTAAACTAGAAATCGGTCTCTTTAAATCACCCACCCTCCAGATTTGCCTTATTTACGCCCCACCCAACCTTCTCGAACACGACCCCTCCCCCCTCATTGAATTTATTGTAGACAACCTCAAAACAGATTCCCCCCGCAGTGATCCTCGGAGACTTTAATCTCCATGTGGACTCCACTCCCCGTACCCCCTCTTGCGAAACACTCCTAACCACCCTCGAAGCCCTAGGTTTCAAACAGCTCATCACCTCCGCCACTCATAAGGCAGGGCACACCCTCGACCTCCTATTTATCAACTCCCATCTATCCACACCTTGCCCCCCCTCAACAACCCCCATACCCTGGTCTGACCACTTCATCATCAATGCCCAAATCCGCCTCACCTCCCCCACCAAGATATCACCATCCCAAAGGAAAACTATATCTTTCCATAAACCCTGCTCCTCTGAAAGCATAACCACAGCACTCGACAAAACTGTTGGTAACCTTGACCTCTCAAATCCAGATGCAGCCCTTCACTCCTGGAATCAGATAACCAAATCTATAGCCAATGATCTCTGCCCCGTGATACATAAAGAAATACCCATCATACAGAACAAAAAAAAAACCCTGGTACTCCAACGAACTCCAAAGACTGAAACAGGACCTCAGATCAAAAGAACGCCTGTGGCGCCGCCACCCCTCCTCCCAACATAAAGCAGTGTATAAGCAATCACTGCACAACTACCGACAAGCCACAACCAATGCCAAAAGGGACTTCCATGCCAAAAAAATTCACGACCTACAATTCAACGCCAATGCCCTCTTCTCCTACGTCAATAACCTCACTAAAACCCCCCACCCTGCTACGACGGAAGAAAGCTCCAAGAAAAAATGCGACGATCTTGCTAAATACTTCCAGCACAAAATCTCCAGTATCCTCCTACGTTTCCCCCACCACCCCATGACCACACCCCCCTCCCCAATACACAATAGCTCCTGCATCAAAGCCTTTGACCCCACCTCCACGCTAGAAATCGAGACCATCCTTAAAAAAATGAAACCGGCCACACACTTCCTAGATGCAATCCCCTCCAAAACCCTCCTCTCCATACCCACCACCATCGCCAAACCCCTAGCCAACATTATTAACTGCTCCCTCACCTTCGGCAAAGTGCCAGATCCCCTCAAACTCGCCGTTGTGAAACCCCTCCTAAAAAAACCATCCCTTGACCCCTCTGACCCTGCAAGCTATCGGCCCATCTCCAACCTACCCTTCCTTGCGAAAGTCCTCGAGAAAGTAGTCAATACCCAGCTCACCGACTATCTCGAGGACCACAACCTCCTACACCCTTCACAATTTGGTTTTCGAAAAGGCCGAAGTACCGAGAATCTCCTCTTAGCCATCACTGATGCCATACTCATCGGACTTGACCAAGGTAAATCCTACCTACTGGCCCTACTAGACATATCGGCAGCCTTCGACACTGTCAATCATCAAATCCTTATCACACGCTTGACAGAGATAGGAGTCACCGACACAGCACTGGACTGGCTCACCTCTTACCTCACTAACAGAGAATACCTTATAAAACTCGAAAACTTTGAATCCGGCCACGTCCCCCTCAGACAAGGCGTTCCCCAAGGATCTTCCCTTTCCTCTACCCTCTTCAATATATACCTCCTCCCTCTCTGCAACCTACTCTCAAACCTAGGCCTGAACTTCTTCCTATACGCCGATGACGTACAAATACTCATACCCATTCAAAAAACCCTCAATGAAACCATCCTTTTTTGGGAATCTTGCCTAGTCACCATCAACGCCCTACTAACCGACCTTCACCTTGCTCTCAATGCAACTAAAACCGAACTACTCTTTATATCCAAGCAATCTGAGCATGATTCCTCCACCACACCACCGCCCCCTAACATCTCCCCCACTCTACCCCCCGCCGTAAGAGACCTGGGAGTCACCCTTGACCAACACCTCAATTTCAAACCTCACATCAAGTCCCTCCTTAAAGCAGGTTTTCTACAAACTTCAGATCCTCAAAAAACTCAAGCCTCTACTCCACACTCAAGACTTCAGACTAGTCCTACAGTCCACCATCTTCTCCAAAGTGGACTACTGTAACGCCCTGCTACTAGGCCTCCCTTTCTCCACTATCAAACCTCTCCAAACCCTCCAAAACGCCATGGCTCGAATCCTTACCAATACACGTAAAAGAGAGCATATCACACCCATCCTAATAGACCTACACTGGCTGCCCATCCATTTCCGCTCCCAATACAAAACCCTTACCATCCTTCATAACACCCTCTACAAAAACAACCCCCCTGGCTTAAAGAAATGCCCCACTTCCACCTCTCAACCCGCCAGACAAGATCCACCTCCACAGGCACCCTTCACACCCCCCCCCTCAAAACAGCCCGATTATCCACCACCAGAGAAAGAGCCTTCACCATCGCGGGCCCCGTCCTCTGGAATTCCCTCCCTACACACCTCCGTCTTGAACCCTCCCTACCCATCTTCAAAAAAGGCATTAAGACCTGGCTCTTCAAGCAGGCTTACCCCAACTCCAGCCCCTCGTAGCCTTCCCCCCTAGTCCACCCAGTCTCCCCCCTCTAGCCTCTCCCTAGTCCCTCCTCCCTTATTCCACCCCAGCCTCCCTCATCCACCCCAGCCTCCCCCCTCACCCCCTCCCTCCCCTCACCTGTTCCTATATCCCCCCCAGCCCACCTCTCACTCCTGCGCTACCCTTTACCGTCCTCCGCTGCATTATCAATTTTAAAACATTTAACCTGCGCCAAAAACCTTAAATCAAGCTCCCTTTTAGTACCTGCTATAACCATAACTGTTGTAAATAAGCTAATATTTTACATTTTTGTGTTTTTAAATGTTCAGATAAGTTTTCATTATATCCCATAACTGTTGTAAGTAAGCATCCACTCTTCTCCCCTATATAATCTTTTACCCCCCCTTAACCGCTGTAATTAAACAACAATGTATAACCCCGTTAAGCAACCTCTCTTGTAAATACTGCTACGTTCCTTTTACCTGCTCAGCTGCTCTCTTTCCTCCTTACCTTCCTCCCTCTCTCTCCCCCCCCCCCTTTTTCGCTCCTGCTCCATCCCCCACTCCCTGTTTTTTGTAATTTCCTCCTTTCTCAAGTTTATTGTAAACCGGTGTGATGTGCTTGCACGAACACCGGTATATTAAAAGCTGTTAAATAAATAAATAAATAAAAATAAAGTACATGATCACAACAAGGTGACCACCTTGCACTCAGCAATACAATCATAGCCCCTGAAGCAGCTCAGAATAGAGCGAAACTCGGCCTGAGTCGGGCTTTTTATGACGGATTGTACTAATTAAATTCCTTGGTGTTTACCGATCTTCTTCTTTTGGTTGCTACTTGCAATATTGGATCGGTTTCCGGTTTGTTTCTTTGTGAAAGGGTGTGACTCAGAAGCTGTATTGAAGAAAAAAAACAATGTTTAAAAGTTTCAGGTAGAGAGGAAACTGTGAGTGGGCCTAGTTGCAGGGAAAGCCAGAAAGTGATAGGTTTGTACCGGCTAATGAAAGAAGCTCAACTGGAGGTAGATATGGATTAAAAGTGATTTAGTTATTGCTGGTTTTGCAGGCTTTTTTTTGTATATCCATTTTTATTAAGAGTTTTCAAGATAAACAACTCAGAACATATAAACATACAAAGTCAAATCAACATCAAATACTTCTCTCTGTGTTCTTACTTAGGAGACTACAGTGTCAAACTCTGAAATCCACCCTAACCTCCCTCCCCCTCCCTCCTCAACTGAATAAGTAGCAGTGTACAATGAGTGGATACCTATATACCGCCTTTAAAGTACAAGACATGTGTCTGTAAGGTATAAGAAATGTGTCTATTATGGTATAGAAATAAAGCCATGAGTTGTCAGCAAAACCATATAAGGTCCTTAAGATACATCCAAAAATATATTTAACATAACTAGTCTAGTCCCTTACATAGCTATGTTGTACAAAGTAAACAAATTACATGAAATAAATGGAATATCTGTTCTCAGACATTAAATAAGGCAATATAATGTACAAATCATAAAAAGAGTTCCTAACCTCGGGAGCCAGGGCTTGCATGAAGTCCTCCCATATAGCCATCATGTTGTCAAATTTTTTTCTCGATATATTTCTTGCTGTCAAATATTCGAATGTTAACAATTTAAGCATTTTACCCTTCCATACATTTAGATATTGTTACGCGTGCCAGCCGCAGTAGACCCGTGGCTCGGCCCTCTTACCTCGCTCAAGCTAATCCAGTGCCTGCTCCCTCGTCTCTGGCGGCAGTGAGCCGCCGGCTCTGACCTCGGGCTGCCCCTGGTGCCTCCGGCTCAGCTTCAGATCCTGGTGTTCCGTGTCAGGCCGCTCCGCGAGGCCCACAGAGAGATGCCGCCTTCCAGCACCGTGCCCCTCCCTAGCGCGCATGCGCGCATCCTTATGACTTAAGTAGGGTCCGCAATGGGAACCGAGCCATAGCCCCGAATGATGACTTCAGCGGAGCTCCGGTACTTAAACCGGGGCTCCGCTTACAAGATTGCCTTTACAACAGCTCTCCTCGCTAGTCGACTACTTGTTGCCTCCTTGTGATTCTCCTTGTTCCTTGTTCCTGATCCTTCCTGACTTCGGTTCCTGTTCTCCTTGTTCCTGATCTTCAACCTATCCTCTGATTGCTATTCGGATCCTGACCTCTGCCTTGCCTGACCACGCGTTGACTCTCTCCAAGCCCAGACCTCTGCTTTGCCTGACCACGTGGTTGACTCTTTCCAAACCCGGACCTCTGCTTTGCATGACCACGCCGTTGACTCTCTCCAAGCCCAGACCTCTGCATTGCCTGACTACTCCGTTGCTTCTCTCCAGACCCAGACCTCTGCATTGTCCGACTATGCTTTTCATCTTCTCCTCGTCCAGACCTCAGCCTTGCTTGCCACCGCTTCCAGATTGTCGCCAGCCCTGACTTCAGCTTGCCTCTCGACACCTCTTCAGTCTACATCCTGGACTTGACCTATTCAGGCTTCGGCCTGTTCTTGCTCGGTCGCCCCCTGTCTGACTTTATTCCTCTTGGTGCCCGGGTCTCCAGGACGCCGTCTCATCCAGTATAGACTCACATCTTCCTCTGTTGCTGCTTCTGCGATGACCTCGATCCTCCCATTGACAACGAAATACAGAGGCCCACCTAAGTCCAGCTGGCCCCGGCACCCAAAGGCTCAACCCGCGGGGAACGAGGGCTGGTATTGGTGACGCACCAGCCGGCCTCCGTAAATCAGCCCACTCTGCCTGCTGACGGTGGGGACCCATAGGTCCTTCCTACGGATTGCGTCAACCCCACCTTGGCCCAAGGGGCCACCTCCAGCGCAACAGGTTGCATAGGCCATGGACTCGGCGGAGCCGTGTGCCCTCCAGGCTATTCCTGGCTTCAAAGGTATGAGAACAGCAACAGTTTCTTGAGGCATTGGCCTCCTCACTTGAGCGTCTACATGCCCGGCTTGATGCCTTATCCAGCAATATAGTTCCAGTACCAGCTTCCTCTCATCAACAGCCATCTCCTTCCACTTCTAAAGCTTTGTTGGCCCTCCCAGCTCCACTCCGCTTCACTGGTGACTCCAAGCTCTGCAGAGGGTTTATTAACCAATGCTACATGCAGTTTGCTCTGCAGCCCTCCATCTTTCAAGATGAACTTACAAAAGTCACCTTTATTTTGTCTTGTCTTGAGGGGAAGGCGCTGGCCTGGGCTTCACCCTTGTGGGAGCAATCAGGCTCCCTCCTACAGGAACTGTCTCGATTTGTGGCCGAATTCAGGCGGACCTTTGATGATCCTGGGCAGCATGCTGTGGCAAGCGCTAACCTGCTACATCTTCGACAAGGCCAATGAAGCCTAATCAGAACTTGCCTGGCAGGAAGACTGCCTGCGAGCTATCTACCTGGATGGACTTTCCCTGCAGCTAAAGGATGAATTGGCAGCTTGGGAGCTCCCCTCCTCTCTCTCGGATCTTATCGATCTAACAGGCTGAATTGATCATCGTCTCCAAGAGCGTCACCGAGAGAATCGGATGCCCAAGAAACCCTTGCGGGTTCGCTCCCATTCGCCACTTACCATCACCCCTGCCTCTAGTAGGGTCTCTATTGTGGCCAAGATGGAAGAACCCATGCAGCTGGGCCGTGGGCGGTGTCCCCGGAAGAGCACCTCTGGTGGAGACAAACAGGCCTGTGTCTGTATTGTGGAGCACCTGGCCATCATCTACAGACCTGCCCAATCCGTCCGGGAAACTTCCCGGTCTAAGTTCAGTTGGGGTCCTGAACTTGGGCGCAACATCTCCGGCTCCTCAGTTATCCGTGCCCGTCACCTTAATCTGGGACTCCCGGTCCTTTCCGGTTCTTGCTCTGGCAGATTCTAGAGCAGGAGGCAAGTTTATCCTCAAGGATCTAGATCAACTTCTGGGTATAAATACCCGTCCTCTAGAGACTTCCTTGTGCATTGCTTGAATCTATGGAGAACTGTTACCCAGTCAAATTTCCTTGACCACAGAGCCAGTTCAGCTTCATACTGGTGCCCTTCATATTGAAGAAATTGAACCATTAGTACTCGAGAAATCTATTCATCCGGTAGTCTTAGGGCTACCTTGGCTCCAACGTCACTCCCCTCAATTTGATTGGGGGTCGCTCCAACTGGTGGAATGGGGTTCCACCTGCCATCAGACATGTCTACACAAAGTGGTACCACCACCCATAGTTCCTTTGGTGACCACCTCCTCTGGTATACCAGCTCCCTATGCAGACTTTGAAGATGTGTTCTCGAAGCAAAAGGCGGACCTTCTACCACCTCTTCGGAGGTTTGATTGTCCTATCGAACTCCTGCCTGGGACTACACCCCCCCCCGAGGGTGCACCTGTCCTTTGTCTCTTCCTGAGACCATGGCTATGACAGAGTATATCCAAGAAAACCTTGCGAAAGGCTTCATTCATCCTTCCACGTCTCCTGCCAGAGCAGGATTCTTCTTTGTTACGAAGAAAGACGGATATTTAAGGCCGTGTATCGATTACCGTGGCTTGAATGCGATTACCCGCAAAGACAAATATTCTTTGCCCTTAATCTCTGAACTATTCAACCGAATACACAGAGCCTCTATATTCACCAAGTTAGATCTACGTGGAGCTTACAACTTGGTGTGTATTCGACCTGATGACATCTGGAAGACAGCTTTCAACACCAGAGACGGGCATTACGAATACTTGGTGATGCCCTTCGGCCTCTGTAAAGCACCCGTAGTATTCCAATGAATGATGAATGAAATTTTCAGAGACCTCCTATATGTTAAGGTTGTGGCATACCTTGATGACATCATTGTCTTTTCCAAGGACTTGGCCACGCACCGTGCTGATGTTCGCACAGTTCTTCAACGTCTCCGAGAAAATCATCGGTTTGCATAATTGGATAAATGCTTGTTTGAAAAGTCTAGTCTGCCCTTCTTGGGGTACATCATTTCACAACGGGGATTCTCGATAGATCCTGAAAAACTCAAGGGAATCCAAGACTGGCCACAGTCCGTGGGCTTTAAAGCCTTACAATGATTTCTAGGATTCACGAATTATTACTGCCACTTTATTCCACATTATTCCACGTTGGCAGCTCCATTGACTGCATTGACCCGTAAAGGCCAAGATACCTGCAACTGGACCCCGGAAGCCATCACAGAATTTCATCGCCTCAAAGAGGCTTTCCTAGCTGGATCCTGTCTCCAACATCCAGATCCAAATCACCCCTTTCTGGTCGAAGTGGATGCCTCGGCGATTGGGGCTAGGGCAGTTCTGAGCCAATGATCTGCTTCCGGATCCGTCGTTCCATGCTCATTCTACTCTTGCAAGTTCTCTTCAACAAAACAGAACTATAGTATTGAAGATCGCAAGTTACTCACCATCAAGTTAACTTTAGAAGAATGGCGCTCATGGTTAGAGGGCGCTCAACATAAATTCACTGTATTTACCGATCATAAAAATCTGGAACATTTGAACCATGCCCAACTTCTCAATGCCCATCAAGCCTGATGGGACTTGTTTTTTTCCAGATTTAATTTTGAGCTTCGCTACCGCCCAGCGGGAAAAAACCTTTGGGTGGATGCCTTATCACGCTCCTTTGAACCAGAAGAAATTCCAGAAGAAACAGGTCATATTATTGACCCAGCTAGTATCAGTTTGTCTGCAACTCACCCAGTTTCCACTGGGAAGACTGTTGTGCCCCACTGACTCCGTGAAAGAGTCCTCCGTTGTTGCAACCGTCCCTTCCCGATGGCTTCACTCCGCCTACCTTTCTTTCTTTGCACCTTCTCTCGCTATGGATGGACGCCTGGCTGCCGCGGCGTCTGCCTGCCGTCCTCTCTGGCAGCCCCGGACTGGCTTGAGTGCTGCCTCCCGCCATGCTCCACTGGTACCTTAGGGTGCGCGCGCTGCGTGGCCCTCACTCTTATTTCCTACTTGACGCAAACCTCAGGGGAGTCCCCCTGTGATGACATCACGCTGCCCAGTGTTATTGTTTGTAAGGTTTTGGGTGGACCCTTGGACACTGTAGCAACTGACCACACCCACGGGGGGAAGTCCCGTGAGGGGCCACAGGTCAGGCTCAGCTTTAGGACACACAACACAGAATTATCTTTTATTAAACAGAGTTGAGAAGCCACCAGAGGTAGCAGTAGTGAATAGAGATGAAGCCCGGCTGGGCTTGTAGTCCCTCAGGACACTGGAACAGCAATCCCTCAATAGCTGTGCTGTAGTGGAGAGAAACTGAGATAGTGAGCACAGTGGAGCATACACAGGGTTCTGGTGTAGAGCCTCGTTGGTTGATTATTCACACAGCGGTTTCTCCCGGAAGGTAACGCAGAAGCTGGAATAGAGGCAGACCCTCGAGGAGCAAGTACCTGGTTCCAGGGAACAGCTCTGAAAGAATATAGATGGTAACTCACTGATGATGTAGACAGCGGGTTCTTCCAAGCAGAAGTGAGCTCAGGCAGCGAGCCCAGGAACATGGGCCCTCAAGGAGCGAGTAGCGGTTCCAGACAGCGACCTGAAAGAAAAGAGAGAGGCCCCCGAGGAGCGGGTACCCCGATAGAGTAAGTCCAGTTAAGGAGAGGCAGAGTAGCTAGGTACGGAGAGTGAATCCCATCCGTAAGGAGTCCCTTGCTAACTTGATTAGCTAGCAAACAGAGTAGGCTTTTGTATCCGGGATGCGTGACATCATCACAGGGGGACGCCCCTGAGGTTCACGCCAAAGAAAGAATAAGAAGCAGGGCTGCGCGGCGCACACGCCCTATGGCAGCTGAACAACATGGCGGGATGCAGCACCCAAACCATTCCGGGGACGCCGGAGAGGACGGCAGGCAGACGCCGCGGCAGCCAGATGTCCATCAACCGCGGGATGAGTCGCCAAAGAGGTAAGGAGGGTGGAGTCGAGACGTTAAGCAGTGACAGTCGTAACACCCGGATATTTAAAGCCTACGATGTTTGCTAGCCTTTGAGTTAGCAATGGGTAATCTACAGATGGGATTCGCTCTCCATACCCAGCTACTCTGCCTCTCCAATTTTCCATTGGACTCTTAACACTAACGGGGTACCTGCTCCTCGGGGGCCTCACTTGCTTTTCAGGTCGCTATCAGAAAACCGGTTCTCGCTCCTCGAGGGCCCATGTTCCCTGACTCGCTGTCTGATCCTACCTTCTCTTTTGCCTGGAAAGATTCGCTATCTTCAACACCAGTGAGTACTACCATCTTCACCTCAGAGCTGTTCCCTGGAACCAGGTACTCGCTCCTTGAGGGCCTGCCTCTGTTCCAGCCCTAGTGCCATCTCCTACGTGGAACCACTGTGTGAGTACATTACCTTCAAGCCTCCTAGCTCTCAGGGATCAGGTACTCGCTCCTCGAGGGCCTGCTCTCCCTATCCTGAGGTTCTCCATACTGGGGCTTTGTGCATATTCCACTGTACTCATTATTCTCAGTTCTTTCCACTAGAGCACTGCTACCGGAGGAGTCGCTGTTCCAGCGCCTGAGGGATACTAGCCCAGCCGGGCTACTTCTGCTGCTTACCACTGCCACCTCTGGTGGCTTCACCACATTGTCTAATAAAAGATCAATCTCTGTGTTTGTGTGTCCTAAGCTGAGCCTGACCTGTGGCCCCTCACGGGACATATCCCTCGTGGGCATGGTCAGCTGCCACAGTGTCCAAGGGTCCACCCAAACCTCACTAATTATAACATCCGGTGGGCACATGACTCTAAGTTTGCCGGTCACCCAGGGTGAGCGCGAACCCTAGCGCTGCTCCAGCGGTTCTTCTGGTGGCCCACTATGGTCTCTGACGCTAAAGCATACATCTATTCCTGCAACACTTGCGCTCAACAAATAACCCCGGTCGGTCGACCCTGGGGTCTGCTCCAGCCACTTCCAGCACCTGAAGAACCGTGGATGCATCTCTCCACGGATTTCATCGTGGACTTACCACCATCTAAGGGCCACAAGTTCATATGGTTACTATAGATAGATTTTCCAAAATGGCCTATTTTGACCCACTACCAGGCCTACCATCTGCTCCCGAGTTGGCCTGCCTGTTCTTTCGTCACATCTTTCAAATTCATGGCTTGCCCCAGGACATTGTCTCAGATAGGGGCCCACAATTTGTTGCCCGATACTGGCGCTCTCTTTGTAGCAAGTTTGGCATTAACATCAGTTTAACAACAGCGTACCATCCACAAGCCAATGGACAAGCTGAGCGTACGAACCACTCCTTAAAGTCATTTCTCTGCGCCTATGACCGTCAAGATAATTGGTCCAAACTCCTTCCGTGGGCGGAGTTTTCCCACAACTCCCATATTGCCGCTGCTACAGGTACGTCACCTTTCTCCATCATCTATGGTAAGCAACCAAGACCACCACTGCCCATACCGTTAACGGTACCCTCTCCAGCTGCGCAAGCTACTGCTGATGCCCTCAAGGCACTCTGGACTCAATCGAATCTTCGCTTACGCCAAGCTGCATCCCAGGCCAAGAAATCTGCTGACAGCCATCGACGCTCGGCCCCTGAGTTCCATCCTGGCCATAAAGTCTGGTTGAGAACCCAGTATATCCAGCTTAAAATACCTTCCCAGAGGTTTGCACCCAGGTTTATTGGACCTTTTCCGATCATCCGTCGTGTTGGACCAGTTACACACCAGCTTCAGTTGCCACCTACATTGGGAATCCACAATACGTTTCATGTATCACTCCTGAAGCCCGTGGTCCTATCCTGGCCTTCACAAAAAGCTCCTGAACCACCTCCGTTGATTACTGAAACTGACATCACCTACAAGGTTCATGAAGTCCTTGATGTTCGCCGTAGGGGCCGCTGGTGGGAATACCTCCTTTCTTGGGAGAGTTACGGCCTTGAGGAAAATTTGTGGGAGCTAGCTCTTAACATCCTGGATAAAACCCTCCTCCTTTAGTTTCATCGTGCCCATCCAGGCAAACCCAGACCTCCAAGGGGGGGGGGGGTGTAAAGGAGGGGTACTTTTATGTGTGCCGGCTGTGGGAGACCCATGGCTCAGCCCTCTTACCTCTCTCAAGCTAAACCAGTGCCTGATCCCTCGTCTCTGGTGGTGGCGGGCCGCCTGCTCTGTCCTTGGGCTGCCCCTGGTGCTTCTGGCTCAGCTTCAGATCCTGGTGTTCCTTGTCGGGCCTCTCTGCATGGTCTGCGGAGAGACGCCGCCATCCAGCTCCGTGCCCCTCCCTAGGCACGTGCGCGCGCATCACTATGACTTAAGTAGAGCCCGCGGCGGGAACCGAGCTATGGCCCCAGATGATGACATCAGCAGAGCTCTGGTACTTAAGCTTGGGCTCCGCTTCCCAAGATTGCCTTTGCAACAGGTCTTCTCGCTGGTCAAGTACTCATTGCCTCCTTGTGATTCTCCTTGTTCCTGGTTCCTGATCCTTGCTGACTTCGGTTCCCGTTCTTCTTGTTCCTGTATTCCTGATCTTCAACCTATCCTCAGATTGCCATTCGGATCCTGACCTCTGCTTTGCCTGACCACGCCGTTGACTCTATCCAAGCCTGGACCTCTGCTTTGCCGACCACACCATTGAATCTCTCCAAGCTCAGACCTCTGCATTGCCTGACTACTCCGTCGCCTCTCTCCAGACCCAGACCTCTGCATTGCCTGACTACTCCTTTGCCTCTCTCCAGACCCAGACTTCTGCATTGCCTGACTACTCTGTTGCTTCTCTCCAGACCTAGACCTCTACATTGTCCGACTTAGTCTTTGATCTTCTCCTCGTCCAGACCTCAGCCTTGCTTGCCACCGCTTCCAGATTGTCGCCAGCCCTGACTTCAGCTTGACTCTCGACACCTCTTCAGTCTACATCCTTGACTTGGCCTATTCAGGCTTTGGCCTGATCTTGCTCGGTCGCCCCCTGTCTGACTTTGTTCCTATTGGCACCCGGGTCTCCGGGACTCTGCCTCGTCCAGTATAGACTCACATCTTCCTCTGTTGCTGCCTCTGGGCTGACCTCGATCCTCCCATGGACGATGACATACGGAAGCCCACCTAAATCCAGCTGGCCCGGAACCCAAAGGCTCAACCCGCGGGGAATGAGGGCTGGTATTGGTGAAGCACCAGCTGGCCTCCATACATCAGCCCACTCCGCCTGCCGACGGTGGGGACCCGTATGTCCCTCCTACGAGTTGCATCAACCCCACCTCGGCGCAACAGATATGGTCTCTCCACTGTTATCCAAGAAGACAAAATTGGGGGTTTTTTTGCTATCAAACTGACTTTTTCCAGAAACCAACATTGTGCTTGACTTATGTTACCTGGGACTTGATCATAGTTTCCAAAAAGCCAAACTTGTAGGCATAATGGGATGGACAAAACCAATATGCCTTTAAGGTATCCTTGTAAATAATCTCCTTTCATCTTGCTGCATTTAATACAGATATCTGTATTACATATACCAGCCTTAAAAGCCTTCATTTGGGATGCATACATCTAGTGGAGAAATTTAAATTGTGTTTCACGCAAGATTACATTTTCTGTACTGTAATTAATTCTGCAAAAAAATTTCTTCAAGTCTGGGACTTTAATCTTTATTCCCTGGAGCCTGTTCCACTTGTGAATGCATACCGAGAACTCACTATCCCCGTAATGCTTAAGTATTTTGTTAAAACCTGCACAAGAGGATTTCTTTTTCCCTGCCTTAAATAAAGTGATTGCTAGGAACAGGGCCGGTGCAAGGGTATTAGGCACCCTAGGCAAACCTTACAGTCTGGCGCCCCCTCCCCATACACAATTTTAAATTATGCATATATAACATATTTTACATGAAAAATGACATTCTGAGGTATAATTAATATACAAGTTGTTGTGATAATTTCATGCACTGTTTGCATCTTGGAATTCATATGGCATCATACCTATTGTGATATATTTCGGCATGGTCCTCCCGTATCAACACAGTACAATTTGCCAACACTCAAAGAATAACAATCCCACCTATGAAAAATAACAATCCCACCTATGAAAAATATTACACCTTCCGCAACACCGTCCATATGACTGTGCTATCGACTTGTTGCCTGGAACTATGCCACCTCGGGGTAGGGTGTACCCCTTGTCCCTGCCCGAGACACGGGCTATGTCCGAGTACATCACTGAGAATTTAGCGAAAGGATTCATTCGCCCGTCAAAATCGCCCGCCAGGGCAGGATTCTTTTTCGTCGGCAAGAAAGATGGCTCCCTGAGGCCCTGCATCGACTACCGAGGGCTCAACGCGATTACGAAATGGGACCGATACCCTCTCCCGATCATACCAGAGCTATTTGATCGGCTCCAAGGCGCAAGAGTCTTCACTAAGTTGGATTTATGCGTTCAATACCTGGGATGGGCATTACAAATACCTCGTAATGCCCTTTGGCCTTTGTAACGTCCCAGCGGTCTTCCAGCACCTGATGAACGAGGTGCTACGGGATTTACTCAACATCTGTGTGATCGTCTACCTCGACGACGTCCTAATCTGCTCCCGTGACCTGCCTACGCACCGCCAGCATGTTCGCCAGGTGCTCCAAATACTCAGAGAGCACAGCTTATATGCCAAGCTTGAGAAATGCAGCTTTGAAAAAACTTCCTTACCGTTCCTGGGGTATATTGTTTCGGCTGACGGCTTCCAGATGGATCCGGAGAAAGTCGCTGCAATTAGGAACTGGCCGCGGCCGAGGGGCCTCAAGGCGTTACAACGTTTCCTCGGCTTTGCTAACTTTTACCGGCATTTCATCCCAGGCTATTCCCGCATAGTGGCTCCTCTGACTGCGCTCACTCGGAAGGGAGCCAATGCGGTGGACTGGCCTGCCCAAGCCTGCCAAGCCTTCGAAGATCTGAAAAGATCTTTCCTACAAGATACATGTCTTCGCCATCCTGATCCCAGTCAGCCGTTCGTGGTTGAAGCTGATGCCTCAAATGTAGCTGTTGGAGCAGTACTGAGCCAGCACTCCGACACGGGACAGTTTCTCCCGTGTTCCTATTACTCAAGGAGGTTCTCTCTGGCTGAGAGTAAATACGGGGTCGGCGACAAAGAACTGCTCGCTGTGAAACTCGCTCTGGAGGAATGGAGGCAGTGGTTGGAGGGAGCCAATCACCCCTTCACTATTTACATGGATCATAAGAATCTCTCTTTCCTACGCCAAGCCCAGCACCTGAACCCGAGACAAGCCCGGTGGTCTTTGTTCTTTGACCGGTTTGACTTCACCCTGCGATATCGCCCTGGCTCAAAAAATGTGCGAGCAGACGCTCTGTCACGGTTCACTGAGGTTGAAGAGACTCCTGAGACGCCCCAGTACATTTTAGATCCCAGGAAGGTGTGTCTTGCCGCCACGTCCGTGTCCTCCAAAGAAAAGACCGTAGTCCCACGCCGCTCTCGAAGGGCCTTGTTGGCATGGGCCCACGAATCCCTCACGGGAGGGCATGCGGGCCGTACCAGGACCCTAGACCTCCTCAACCGGTACTATTGGTGGCCAATGGTAAGACAAGATGTTCGTCTCTTCGTCGACTCCTGTCCCACCTGCGCATTGCAGAAACCGCTTGGCGGGAAACCCAGAGGATTGTTACACCCTTTGCCTATCCCGGTGGAGCCCTGGATGCATATCTCCACTGATTTTGTGGTGGATCTCCCAGCATCAGACAGGAACACGGTCATCTGGGTCGTTGTGGACCGGTTCTCCAAAATGGCACATTTTGTTCCCTTGTCAAAATTGCCTTCAGCGCCCGACTTGGCTAATTTATTTGTTCAACATGTGTTCCGACTGCATGGCCTTCCCCAGGACATCGTATCAGACCGAGGACCACAATTCACCGCCCGCTACTGGAAGGCGTTATGTAAACGCTTCAAGGTCCAGTTGAGTCTCTCATCAGCCTTCCACCGTCAGAGTAACGGACAGACCAAACGTATGAACCGGACCCTGAAGACCTTCCTGCGTTCCTTTGTAAACAAAAGACAAGACGATTGGGCCAAGCTACTCCCATGGGCGGAATTTTCATACAACAATCATACACACTCCGCTACAGGATGTTCTCCCTTCCTAGCTGTCTATGGGAAGCAGCTTTGGCCACCCTTGCCCTCGCCTGAACCCAGTGCACTGCCAGCAGTGCAACTCTCTGCCCGCCAGCTACTTGCCCTCTGGACGTCTATCCAAAAGAAGATGCAAAGAGCCGCCCGCCTGCCAAAAGGTGGGCAGACAGCCACCGTCAGCCAGCACCAGTCTACCTCCCAGGGGACCGTGTTTGGCTGAGTACAAATAATTTACAACTTCGGATTCCCTCTCGCCAACTCGCTCCCAGATTCTGCGGACCATTCCGCATTGCCGAGCGCGTAGGAGCTGTTTCCTATCGCTTATTTTATTTATTTATTTATTTTAAGTTTTTCTATACCGGCATTCGCGATGGGTATCGCATCATGTCGGTTTACAATTAACAAGTGAAGAGGTAACAAGAGGTCATAAATAACAATAAATAACAAAAATTAAAAAAGGTAGTAGTAATAGTAACAATATACAAGTGAAAGTTAAGGGTTGCAGTTACAATAAAACAGGGTAGTAATAACTTGGAACAGGGATAGAGGAGGGTAAGCTTGCGCTTACCCTCCTCTATGCATGTGCACAATGTCTTCCATGTGTCGCTTTTGAAGCCTCTCGTCCTGTCCAGGTACCATCCCCAAGCTCCCGAATCTGCAGATCCTTCCGTGCCAGGAGATACCACCTACCAAGTCCGGGAGGTTCTAGATGTCAGATTTCATCAATGCCGCTGGGAGTACCTCATCGCCTCGGAGGGCTGTGGCTCTGAGGACAACACATGGGAGCCAGTCCGTAACATCCTTGATAAGGACTTACTGAAAGCCTTCCATCAAGATCACCCAGGTAAACCCGGGCCTGCTAAGAGGGGGCGTAAGAGGGGAGGTACTGTTGTGGTCCCAGTCGCGGCAGTCGCGACTGGGCCCTTACCTCCTTGGTCCCGGCCCGTCTCCGAGGGTCTGCGGCCTGTTTTGCGGCATCCCCGTGGGGGGAACGCCACCGAGAAGCCCTGCCTGGACGCCTTCTCCTTAGGCGCGCATGTGCAAGCTGCGCTTATGAAGGCCGTTTCCCGCCACTGAAAGCTCCGCCCTATCTGCGACGTCAGACGCCGCGGCCTATGTAAGGCTGCCGCAGAGCCCAGGACTTTGCCTTGCAACAGGGTTCCTTGCGGTTCTCTGTTGCGCCGTGCCCCGGAGTGTGCTATTGCGTTAGCAACTACGTTCCTGCCTGAGACTTGTTTCACTCCATGCCCAAGTCTTGCTTCTGTCTGGCTTGCTTGTAGTAACCTGTTCTGCTTCAGTTCCAGCTTGGTTCCAGTAGCCAGTCCTGCTTCAACTCCTTTCTGGTTCCCGTAGCCAGTCCTGCTTCAGCTCCTGTCTGGCTCCAGCAGCCAGTCCTGCTTCAGCTCCTGTCTGGCTCCAGCAGCCAGTCCTGCTTCAGCTCCTGTCTGGCTCCAGCAGCCAGTCCTGATTCAGCTCCTGTCTGGTTCCAGCAGCCAGTCCTGCTTCAGCTCCTGTCTGGTTCCAGTAGCCAGTTCTGCTTCAACTCCTGTCTGGTTCCAGTAGCCAGTCCCACTGCAGCTTCTGCTTGCTCCAGTTCCTGCCTGCTTCAGTACCTGCCTGACTTCTGATCCCTGCCTGCCTGCTCCAGCTTCCGTGATCTCCTAAGTCCCAGCAGCCGGGCTCCTACGGGCTCCTCCCGGGGGAGTACCAGCTTCCAGGGTGAATCACCTAAATCCCAGCGGCTGGGCTCCTACGGGCTCCTCCTGGGGGAGTACCGGCTTCCAGGGTGAAGCTCACGTCCAGCTCCTGCCTGGTATCTGCCTCCCGACCTGTCACTCAGAGACTATAGTACACCTCTCCCCAGTCTCTCACAGGTCGGCCCAAGGGTCCACTAAACAGTTAATTCACAACAATATCACTGCAATATTGCATGATAAACACTGTTTTTCACACATTATATACTTATCACAGCTTAGTAAATATATCCCTTAGATTATAAACCCTGTGGGAAATACCTACAGTACCTGAATATAATCTGCTTTGAAGTATCACAAAAAGTAGAATAGATAAACAATTTAAAAATAAAAATGATGACGTTGGACATTGGGAACTCCTTACCATAAGATGGGATTTAGAAGCACGGAGAGATTTATTGGAAGGAACAACCTTTCCAGTTACAATCCTTATAGATCATAACAACCTATTTTGAATTGAGACTGCTAGATGACTGAATCCTCAGCAGGCTCGATGGGCCATGTTGTTTGTCCAATTCCAGTTTATTATTTCTTACCACACTGGTTCAAAAAATGTCAGGGCCGGTGCCCTTTCATGACAATTCTCAGAGGAAGCCCTTATACTTCAGGATAAGGGCCCTATTACACCGGCTTCTCTGATTGTCACAAATACCGTAAAGAGTGACCTTTTGGAAAAGATCCTTCAAAAATCCATTGCTCGGGAACCTCTGACATCAATTCTGATTGGCCTATCTTCCTTTCCGATATCTATTGCCCAGATGTTTTCAAATGGGTTCATGATCCCAAAATCTTGGGACCTGTGGGAATAAAGAAAACCACTCAATTGATTTCTAAAACCTTCTGGTGACCATCCATACATAAGTATTGTAACATTTACATCTTGGCCTATCCAGTATGTGCCACAACCAAAGTTCTCTGTGAAAACCCTTTTGGTGAATCATGACCAATTCCAGTTCCTTCAGAACCTTGGATCCATATATCTATGGACTTTTTTTTTTTTTTTCTTCAATTTTCATTCAAAATATTTTTAAACAAAAATATACATAAGTACTATTGATACAAAATAAAAAAGTCAAAAAATGATTACACATAAACATCGTAATCCATGTATCAATTACTTTTCAGATAATAGGGGGAAAAAGAAACATAAATATTATATAATAAATCAGAATCATAGGAAGAGAGAGAGAATTTTCATTCATTTTGGACCATTTACACTTCCACCTTCATTATTTTTGTCACATAAAAATGTCTCCAAATGCAATGGGTCAGAGAAACTATACTTATTTCCTTGATAAGTCACATAACAAACACATGGATATTTCAAGAAAAAGCTAGCACCTATTGCTAGCAACTTTACTTTCAAGGAGAGAAAATGCCTCCTCCTGGCCTGAGTGGCCCTAGAGACATCTGGAAACATAAAAATTCTCTGACCACAAAAGTTTAAATCTTTGTATTTAAGAAAATCTCTAAATAATCTTTCTTTGTCTGACTCTGAATAAAATGAAACAAAAAGGGTAGCTCTTTTCTGTATGATGTCTATTGACTCTTCGAGGAATGTTGAAACTCCAATTGTTGAAGTCTCAACCTCTTCCTCTCTCTGTTTTACCACTTTATCAGGAAAATAGAAAATTTTTAAGATTGATGGCAAATCTTTATCTCCATATTGCAAAATATCTCGCATATATTTTTTCAACATTTCTATTGGAGATAATAGCCTAGTTTGAGGAAAATTAGTCAAACGTAAATTCTTATACCTCAACATATTTTCTAATTTTTCTAGTTCTTTATGAGTGGATAAGCTATCTCTTATATGTATGGTTCCCGTTTCTTCTAAAAGTTTTATTTTAGTTGTCACTTTCCCCATTTCATCCTTTAAATTAAAGACCTCCTTTTTTTGTTCCTCAATTTGTACCTTATTTGAATTTACCACTGCAGACAAAGACATGTTCATTTGTGAGACATTATCATTCATTTTAGACAACATCTTCCAAATGTCTATTAATGTTATATCTTTGGGTGGGTCAATTGGCCACTGCTCTGGCTTCTTTGACTCTCCTTCAGAATTAATAACAGGTTGAATATTACTGGAGTCAGCATAGTCAATTCCCTTTGGTAGACTGTCTGAGTCCAACTGTAGAAAGGCATCTGGTAGGGTTGCCGACGGTTGTGGGGGTAGTGATGGTCCTGCGCCGGGGCTCAGGGAAGGTGAAAATTGACCCCCTGAGCTATCCCCTGATGGCGACTCAACCCGTCTAAAAACGTGGTTGTCCATTGGTCCCCTTGGTGTAATCGGGGATATAGGAAAACTTTTAACTTTCCTCTTCTTCCCCATATATGGGTCAGATTAGTCCAGCAAAGTCCACCAATATCCAAAGTGAAACTTAGACTCACCCTCTGCCTCTCCGGTCTCCCGGTCTTCTTCGGTCTTCTCCGGGCAAAGCCGGGCAAAGCCGCGCGCCCCTTCGGAGCGCGTGGCTTAGGCGTGCACCACTTCCCTGCCGATTTTAAAGGCAGGCTCGGGCCGATGACGTCACTAGTCCCGCCCCCTCCTCGTGGCTCAGCTGTTTTTCGCGGCGATTTAGATGGCAAAAACAAGGCACAAAGTCCAGGAGCACTGGGGGACCTCTCTCTCTCACCTTCCAACCGGTTCCCCAGTTAAAACGCCGCTTCCCTGCCGATTTTAAAGGCAGGCTCGGGCCGATGACATCACTAGTCCCGCCCCCTCTTCGGGGCTCAGCTGTTTTTCGTGGCAATTTAGATGGCAAAAACAAGGCACAAAGTCCAGGAGCACTGGGGGACCTCTCTCTCTCACCTTCCAACCGGTGCCCCCTATCTATGGACTTTTTAACTGATCTTCTGATCTCATCGGCATATACAGTGATCCTGGTGGCAGTGCATTGTCTTTCACAGATGGCAAATTTAGTTTCCATGCCCAAACTGCCATCAGCAGCACAACTTGCCATCATTTTTATAAGATAAATTGTCTGCTTACATGGAATCCCAACCAAGGGATCAAGGGCCTCAATTCATTGCTTAATTTTGAGGGGACTTCTCTAGGGACATGCAGATATCATCCCCAGACTAACGGCCTAAGGAGAGAATAAATCAAGACCTTGAGCAGATTCTGACATGCTTTGTTGCTGCTTATCAAAACAGCTGACCCAGGAACCAATGAGAGGGAAAGCTATTTTTTAGCTAATTCTTAGAAGAACACAGGATTTGGTGCAAGAGCTAATGGTAATGGGCCACTTGGCAACAGTGATCATAACACACAATCAAATTTGACTTAATAACTGGAGGAGGAGATTAAAGAAAACTACTGCTTTAGCATTTAACTTTCAAAAGGGAGACTTTGTTAAAATGAGAAAAAGAGAAAAAACTTAAAATAGAGTTTTAAGAGGTCCTCAATCTGAGACCTCTGAGATTCTTGGATCTCTCATTGAGCCAGCTGGATCAGTGCCACAGTGGAAAAAGATTTTAAGTTAGGATAAGAATGCTGTTTCTACATGTTGCTGTCTTATGATATAATATTGAAATCATGCTGTCTGGAATCTAGGGTACTTTTATATTTGCAACGGGAGCCTAGCTAAAACGAAACTGCAAAACTTCCTGTTTTTGAGGGATGAAAAACATGTTTGTTGGTTTTTTTTAAATAATTCAAACTTTATTTGAGACCACAACAAAAATACAGTCATATGACATAGTAAACTATGTACTAGAACTAGACAATACTTCTTGATTTACCAGAATTGGATCAAAATTATATAGTCATGGATCAAGAATAGGAGAACCATAAGTCACTAAAAAAAGAAATAAATGAACAACTAAAATTTCTGCCACAGAATGTTTCTACATAATTAGTAACTTATTTTAACTCTTTTTACATGTCAGCAATTTGTATGCTTTATCATTACACAATAAAACTTATAACTCCATTTAGTCTCTTCTTTTGTCATTTTTTACCCTAAACCCAAATCCCAACCCTCTCTCCCTCCCTCCCCTAAACTGCAAGTACAATGAAATCAAGCCTCTCAAGCATCTGTTGGATACATATGCCTTAAAAAGGGGGTAAGTAACCATAGTTTAAGTTTGCGTATTTCTCCAGTTCAAATAAGAGGACCATGTTTTTTTAAATGCTGGTACCCTTTTATTTTTATATGCAGTTATTTTGCACAATCGATAGAGTTCTTCCGAACGAGTCTGAACTAGGGCTAAAGTGGGCACTGTGCGTTCCCTCCATTTTCTGGCCATTTCACATCTAGCTGCGGTAGGAATACATTTTATTAGTTTTTGTTGATACTTGTTTCCTTTGACATATGGTTCATTTAACAGCGCTGTTTTGGGAGTTAATATAATCTCGCTTTTGCTAATAACACTCAGCCAGTTAGAGATATCCAGCCAGAAATTTTTAACCAAGGAACAATTCCACCCCAAATGGTAAAATGTGCCACTTTCACCACAGCCCTTCCAGCTTTTATCTGATACACTAGGGTAAATTTGTTGGAGTTTTGATGGAGTGTAATACCATCTATAAGACCACTTTCAATTAGTGTGGTAGATATCAGGTCTTTACTAATTGAGCGGTAGGTGCTAGCCCAGAAGTCCTCCTCTTGTTCCTCCTCCAAGTCTGTTGTGAGTGCGGAGGCGCGGTCGCTTGCTCAAGAAAAATAATCACAAGATGCCTTCTACAAAATGGAGCATAAGGGATATGTGACCTTGAGGCCTTAGAGGGCTTATAAGAGAAACATGGCCTTAAGATCTAAGGTGATTGGTAGTGGGGTGTGCTTTGGCATTATGATGTAAATTGGAAAATAAATAGATGATTGGGTTGGGAATGGTAGACTGGACATGACTGGTTAGGGGCATAGCAACTGAGCATTAGACTACGATACAAGGAAATGTGTAAGGGCATTGCAATGTGTTGATTGGTTTTGTTATGTATGATTATATGATTTATATAACTGTAAGCACAGTTATATGACTTATATAACTGTAAGTACTTGGAGATTCAGAACAGCTTTAGAGATTGGTTCTCTTTTGATGTCTTTCACAATAAAAAAAAAAAAAAAAAAGAAAAAGGGAAGTTGTGGACTGATATGAAATGTTTCTTTTAAATGACTTTAATTTGAATATAGCCCATAAGAATTAGCTGTTCTCCTGGAAGATTTGGTACTGGTGGCCTTTGCCCTTTAAAAGGGCCCATTTTGGTAACAGGCAACGACAGGTGCAGCTGCAAAGATTGCGTTTACATTGGGCATGGGGCATAGTTTCAAAATACCATCTTGGAAGCCCAAGCCAAAGGAAGAAGGAAGGCCAAACAACTGCCAGTATGACTGATGAGGTGAAAGAGACTATTATAGCCAAGAGAGCTTCTCTGAAAAAAAAATAGAAAAAGAATCCAAATTAAGAAAAAAGGAAAAAGCATAAGCACTGGCAAATTTGATACAAAACATTGATAAGGAACACAAAAAGAGAATTTGAAAAGAAGCCTGCTTTATTTATTCATTGACATTTTTCTATATCGCCTGTCAATTCATAATAAAAACTTTTTCAAATACATCTAAAGCAGGAAGCCTGTGAGGGAGTCAGTTGGACCATTAGATGATCAAGGGGTAAAAGAGACACATAGAAAACACAAGGCCATAGCAGATAGGCTAAATTAAATTTTTGTTTCAGTGTTTATGGAGGAGGATGTTGGAGAGATATCTGTTCTGAAAACAGTATTTAATGGTGATGATATGGAGGAACTGACCCGCAGTACAGTAACTGTCAGCTTCTGAAGTTAGATGTTGTGAATGAACACTGGATGAAAGAAGAATTGTGAACAACACGTGAGTCACAAATAAGCTGCATAAGAAAGAAAGATATTCCCTTGCTTATCCAAGACCCTGAGTTCCAGCTTAAAGGCATGGCCTTTCTATTGGAAAGAAGAACATTGCAAGGCACATGTGATCGATGGGTGAAAAGTGTGCAGTGTTAGGGAAATTAAGTGCTTCTTGCAAGGTGCTATAGCACAAAACCACTTTCAAGCACTGGCAGTGAAACAGTTTATGGTGGTTTAAGAAAAGTTTAACCGGAATTTCTTAAAGGTGTCTGTAATTGTTCTTATGATCTGGAAAGGGGAACGATGAGCAAGGCGATCAGATTTTACAATGACAAAAAATTATTTTGATTTGTTAAATCACAAGCACATTGTGAGAAATTGCAGGAGGATCTTGTGAGACTGGAAGATTGGGCATCCAAATGGTAGATGAAATTTAATGTGAACAAGTGCAAAGTGATGCACATAGAGAAGAGTAACCCACACTGTAGTTACACGATGTTAGGTTCTACATTAGGAGTTACCATCCAGGAAAGGGATCTGTGAGTCATCGTAGACAATACTTTGGAATCCTCAGCTCAGTTTGCATTGGCAGCCAAAAAAGCAAACAGAATGTTAAGAATTATTAGGAAAGGAATGGAAAATAAAATGGAGAATGTTATAATGCTTCTGTATCGCTCCATGGTGAGGGAGCACCTAGACGGTAACTTTTAAACAGCTGCACAGGCATACATTTACACGTGTACCAGCTCGCGCAAATGGACAAGGCCATTTTATAACATACGTGCGTATATTTGCGCACGTTATAAAATCAGCAGTATATGCATACATGTGTGCACAATTTTATATTGATACAAGCATGTGTGCGCAAATGAAAACTCTACCACATAAGTGAGTGAATTTTGCTAGGAATGCATGCTGACGCAAATACCCATTTTCCCATTTCATTTCCTGTTCGCCCCAGTAAAGGATAGGACTTCCTAAACTATCTAGCTAGATATCCTCTCTTTTACCCTATTATTCCTGACCCTTCAAACCCTGCTGACTTGCCCTTATTTTTTTATTTTAAAACTTTCACGGCATCTATAGCAGAAGTAAAGTTACGCAGTAGGGGACCCTGGTGCACACTTGTGTGCGTAAATACTTATGTGCATACTTCAGATTGCAGACCCAGAATACCCATGTCCTGTCCATGACCCACCCAGACTCTGCCCATGCCCCTCCCAGACTCCACCCATGCCCCACTGCATTTTTGGACTTCCCGATTTGTGCGCGTACCAGGAGATACATGTGTACGTGGGTGCCTGGCACGCGCTAGCCCAAGATACCCTTGTATCTCCCGGCTCTGGCGCCCTTTGAACTTTTAAAATCCACACTCTAGAGTACTGTGTCATTCTGGTCACTGCATCCCAAAAACGATATAGTTGAGCTGGAAAAGGTACAAAGAAAAGCAACCGAAATGATAAAGGGGATAGAAAAGCTCCCCTGAGCAGAAAGGCTAAAGAGGTTAGAGCTGTTCAGCTTGGAGAAGAAATGGCTGAGGGGGGATATGATAGAGATCTATAAAATTATAAGTCAATTAGAATGAGTAAACGTAAATCAGTTATTTACTCTTTTAAAAGAATACCCTGCCCCGAATTTTGGAGTGCATGGGAAACAAATATTTTAAATAAATAAATACATTGTATCTCCTATACCTTGCAATTAATTACTGACTGATATCAGATCTAAAAAAATGAGTTTATCTTTAGAAAAAAAAGGGGGTTTTTTTGTAAAAAAAAAAAAAAAAAGAAATTATTAAATCTGGGTTTTAAATAAAATGTATTGTTTTATGTTTATGTTTAATTCTTTTTATTGGAAAAAAAATCAATATATCAACTGGACAAAGTAATGTGTGTTTCTTAACATACCATGTCGCTGATAGGGAAGAGATCATTTTAAAGATAATACATTTATATCCCTCCAAACCTCCCTTCCCCCCCCCCCCCCCCGCCAACCCATCTACCGCAAAACAAAACATTTAACCATAATCAGCAGGCAAAGATCATTCAAAAGTAAACTACATCCTCTAGCTGGGAGAGAGTCCAAATCTGTAAAAAGGCAGTTTTCCAGATAAACATAGTCTGCCGAGGATCCATCTTCTCCAGCACAAGTAGGGTATGTAGAGTGTTCCTCTAGAAAGTAAGGTTGGGAGGGGAAGCATCTTTCCAAGAAAAAAGAAATCCTTAACCATAACTTATTGCTTTTATTCCCTAGTGCCATGGAAGAGAAAGCATTAAACAAAGCAAGTTCAGGAGTACAAGGAATAGTGAAACCCGCTATCTTAGATAACATCTTGCACCAAAAAGTGAGACTCAGAGTACCCTCCTGGTTGCTGTATTTTAAGCAGATTGCAGACATAGCAATATTAGCCAAAAAAGCTCTATGTTGTGAGACATAGAAATGGATCAGAAATTTATATTGTGTTTCCCTTAATGAATTATTAGTAGTGATAACTTTAATGCAGGATAAGAATGAATTGTTGAATTGTCAATGGACTATGTACGTATGTAGCTCTTTTTGCCACTTATCTAATAAAATACAAAAATTAATCTGCATGTCTGTTTGTTTTAATTACCTGTTTATAGCTGACAAAGAGGAACACTCTGGATCTAAAACATCAAAAACCTTCCAAACACGAGGCCATTGCTATGCATCCAATAGACAGAGAATTTCTAAACTAGAAATATAATGTTTCACTTGCAAATATCCATAAAAATCTCTCTGGGTTAAAGCAAAAGAGTCTTGCAGCTCCAGAAAAGGAACAAAACACCCCCTTGAATCAAAAAACTGTGACATCACTACTAATCCCTTCCAACTCCATTCCCAAAAGACTTTTTGGAACACCCCTGGTAGGAAATTACAGTTCCCCAAGGTTTCATTAAAATATGCAAAGATATACGGGCTCTTTTCCCAGACCAAAGTAATTTCCTCCATAATTTATGAATAATGTTTTCATGAGAGTGAGAGAATTAAAATGGGATCATACTGAAAACATAAATCCACTTAGGGAGCAAAGTCATTTTAAATAAATTAATATTACCCTTTAGTGATATGGGGGAAGATGGTCAAATATGCAAAGCATTCCCAGTATGCTCTAACAATCAAATAAAATTAAGGTGTGCAATGAAACTAAGGTGATCTACTAACACCCCAAAATAAGACAGAGACTCCGCTGCCCATTTACGAGGAAAGGCCCCTCTCCACTTAGAAGAACTAAAAGTCTCTACTGGTAAAGCTTCTGATTTATCCAAGTTTAACATCAGCCCAGACACACTGAAATTCCTCCAATATCTCAGAAGAACAATCAATGGGTCAGTAGTATTTAAAAGCATATCATCACAAAGGCTGCTACCTTGAATGAGGAAGCTCCCAAAGACATATCAAAATATCCATTAAATTAAAAAGAATATGCAAAAAAAGGTAAAGATAAAAGAAAAAGCTGTGGAGAGGACAATCTTTTCTGATGCTTTTGCCCAAAGTAATTGCATCAGGCAACATCCCATTAACCAAAGGGCTGAAGGAGAAGAATAAAGTACAGACAACACCTGCAAGAAATAACTTGTGAACCCATAACTACATGAAAGTTCAATTGACTCTATCAAATGCCTTTTCAGCATCAAAGCTTATCAATAATGTATCATGTTGCCTCATATTAGACTGTTCAATAGAAGCTATAAGCCTATGGATGTTGAACACTGATTGCCTCCCTTTCACAAAACCAACCAGAGCTTCTATAATCAAATCCAGCAGGACTTGAGACAGTCTATCAGCCATAATCTTGGACAATATCTTAATATCAAAATTAATCATGGATATAGGCTTATAAGATTGAGGTAATTTGGCATCGTTACCAGGTTTGGGAATAACTGATATCATAGCCTTGTTCATTCCATAAACAAATCTCCCTTTATCAATCAAGTTTACAAAGAAAAGAACCAAGAGAGGTCCTATCTGGCACAACAGCAACTTATAAAATTCACTCAAATAGCCATCAGGTCCAGGGGCTTTATATAATTTAGCCTGTGAAATGACTCTCCACATCTCCTCCAGGGATATCGGATCATTCAGGAATTGGAGTTGCTGATCTGATAATTTAAGCAAACCCACTGTAGAAAGATAAAACTTCGCCTCTTTAATACTATGGTTCTCTTGAGAATATAATTTTGCACAGTAATCATGAAAAACTACAGCTATATCTTTAATACAGTTCACCAATTTACCAGAACCATCTACCAAAGTGGAAATACAGTTAGAACCCTTCCCTGGTTTGGTAAGCTTAGCCAACAAATAACCAGCTTTTATTACCATATAACAAAATGAAATTTATAATATGTATTTATTTATTTAAGTTTTTTATATACCGGCATTAGTATGCAAACATCATACCGGTTTATATTACAACTAAAAGACTGAAAATACAATCAATGGGAGAGGGGGAGTAGAGAATGAGTAATTACAAAGTTACAGAAGTGTAGAAAGTAAAAACAGTAACATTAAATGGTAACAGAAAGGCTATATACAATGGTGCAACTTATATACAGACTGTTCAAGAGAGGGAATATATACAGGGTCCTGGCGGGGTTACAGGAAGTTTCTAATCTTAAAGATGAAGAGATTTATTAGAGGCATATGGGCACATGAAATTAAAAAGAGGGGAGGTCGATGGAAACAACTATTCACTATAATAGTGAAGGCTCTTCTTAGTGTACTGATGAATCAAGGGGTTAAGAGAAGTTTGTGTCATCAAAAACTAAGATTTATTAGCCAAAGAAGGGCAGGCTAAGAATTTAGATTTATCTGCATTAATCTGTTTCTCCAAATGCAGAATAGCCCTGTCAAGTTCTCTGCGTTTGAGTGCCACATAAGCTATAAGAACATAAGAACATGCCATACTGGGTCAGACCAAGGGTCCATCAAGCCCAGCATCCTGTTTCCAACAGTGGCCAATCCAGGCCATAAGAACCTGCCAAGTTCCCAAAAACTAAGTCTATTTCATGTTACCATTGCTAGTAATAGCAGTGGCTATTTTCTAAGTCAACTTAATTAATAGCAGGTAATGGACTTCTCCTTCAAGAACTTATCCAATCCTTTTTTAAACACAGCTATACTAACTGAACTAACCACGTCCTCTGGCAATAAATTCTAGAGTTTAATAGTGCATTGAGTGAAGAACTTTCTCCGATTAGTTTTAAATGTGCCACATGATAACTTCATGGAGTGCTCCCTAGTCTTTCTATTATCTGAAAGACTAAATAACCGATTCACAACTACCCGTTCTAGACCTCTCATGATTTTAAACACCTCTATCATATCCCCCCTCAGCCATCTCTTCTCCAAGCTGAAAAGTCCTAACCTCTTTAGTCTTTCCTCATAGGGGAGCTGTTCCATTCCCCTTATAATTTTGGTCACCTGTCTCTGTACCTTCTCCATTGCAATTATATCTTTTTTGAGATGCGGCGACCAGAACTGTACACAGTATTCAAGGTGGGGTCTCACCATGGAGCGATACAGAGGCATTATGACATTTTCCATTTTATTCACCATTCCCTTCCTAATAATTCCCAACATTCTGTTTGCTTTTTTGACTGCCACAGTACTCTGAACCGACGATTTCAATGTGTTATCCACTATGAAGCCTAGATCTCTTTCTTGGGTGGTAGCACCTAATATGGAACCTAACATTGTGTAACTACAGCATGGGTTATTATTCCCTATATGCATCACCTTGCACTTATCCACATTAAATTTCATCTGCCATTTCAATGCCCAATTTCCAGTCTCACAAGGTCTTCCTGCAATTTATCACAATCTGCTTGTGATTTAACTACTCTGAACAATTTTGTATCATCTGCAAATTTGATTACCTCACTCGTCGTATTTCTTTCCAGATCATTTATAAATATATTGAAAAGTAAGGGTCCCATTACAGATCCCTGAGGCACTCCACTGCCCACTCCCTTCCACTGAGAAAATTGTCCATTTAATCCTACTCTCTGTTTCCTGTCTTTTAGCCAATTTGTAATCCATGATAGGACATCGCCAGCTATACCATGACATTTTACTTTTCCTAGAAGCCTCTCATGAGGAACTTTGTCAAACGCCTTCTGAAAATCCAAGTACAATACATCTACCGGTTCACCTTTATCCACATGTGTATTAACTCCTTCAAAAAAGTGAAGCAGATTTGTGAGGCAAGACTTGCCTTGGGTAAAGCCATACTGACTTTGTTCCATTAAACCATGTCTTTCTATATGTTCTGTGATTTTGATGCTTAGAACACTTTCCACTATTTTTACTGGCACTGATGTCAGGCTAACCAGTCTGCAGTTTCCCGGATCGCCCCTGGAGCCCTTTTTAAATATTGGGGTTACATTAGCTATCCTCCAGTCTTCAGGTACAATGGATGATTTTAGTGATAGGTTACAAATATTTACTAATAGGTCTGAAATTTCATTTTTTAGTTCCTTCAGAACCCTGGGGTGTTTACCATCTGGTCCAGGTGATTTACTACTTTTCGGTTTATCAATCAGGCCTACCACATCTTCTAGGTTCACCGTGATTTGGTTCAGTCCATCTGATTCATTACCCATGAAAACCTTCTCCGGAACAGGTATCTCCCCAACATACTCTTTAGTAAACACTGAAGCAAAGAAATCATTTAATCTTTCCGCGATGACCTTATCTTCTCTAAGTGCCCCTTTAACCCCTCAATCATCTAATGGTCCAACTGACTCCCTCACAGGGCTTTCTGCTTCGGATATATTTTAAAAAATTTTTACTGTGAGTTTTTTGCCTCTACGACCAACTTCTTTTCAAATTCTCTCTTAGCCTGTCTTATCAATGTCTTACATTTATCTTGCCAATGCTTATGCATTCTCCTATTTTCTAATGCTAGATCCTTCTTCCAATTTTTGAATGAAGATCTTTTGGCTAAAATAGCTTCTTTCACCTCCCCTTTTAACCATGCTGGTAATCATTTTGCCTTCTTTCCACCTTTTTTAATGTGTGGAATACATCTGGACTGTGCTTCTAGGATGGTATTTTTTTAACAATGACCACGCCTCTTGCACACTTTTTACCTTTGTAGCTCCTTTCAGTTTTTTTCTTACAATTTTTCTCATTTTATCAAAGTTTCCCTTTTGAAAGTTTAGCACGAAAACCGTCGATTTGCTTACTATCCCACTTCCAGTCATTAATTCAAATTTGATCATATTATGATCAATATTGCAAAGTGGCCCCACCACCGTTACCTCTCTCACCAAATCCTGTCCTCCACTGAGAATTAGATCTAAAATTGCTCCCTCTCTTGTCAGCTTCTGGACCAATTGCTCCATAAAAATGTCATTTATTCCATCCAGGAACTTTATATCTCTAGCATGTACCGATGATACATTTACACAATCAATATTGGGGTAATTGAAGTCTCCAAAAAGAAAAAGTGCAGACCAACAAAGTTCAAGTCCCGATCAAGGAATTCCAAACTCAGGGTATATAAAGTGAATTGTATAATTTTATTGCGGCAACTCCACTGCGTTCAATTCCAAAATGTATTTTTACAAAAGTCCCCCGACACGGTCCCGTGTTTCGCCGGAGGCTGCATCGGGAGGGACCACCAAATTTATAACAATCTGAAAACAAAACATATCAACGATCAGGACACAGAAATGGACTTAACGCTGAACTAAAAGTAATGACATATAACAGAATAAGCAGGTTAACATACCTGGATGCAGAAACTTACAGCATAGCAGGGAGTGCACTAACCCTCAGTACAACACAGGTATTTAAACCAAGCAGAGTTTAGGCGCAAAAATTCAGGTGAGGCGATGACAAAACTCAGGGGAACCAATCACCGGCTCCCACAACCCTGAAGCGCCCAATCACAGTCAAGCGGACTGATTTCCGTACAGATAATGAAAAAATGATGAAAAGAAGTCATGTAAAAAGGTACCATTCAACTTCACGATTTAAGCCTTTAGGTGTTACAGTATCTAGAATAAAAATCCACTTTTGTTCTTTACGGCCTAAATGTTCAGCATAGTTGCCCCCCCCCCCCCCCCCCCGAGACGGCCTAGGGACAACTTCAATAACAAAGAAAAACAAATCAGAAATAGTATGAGAATGACTGGCCCAGTGTTCAACCAAGGGTTCTTGCTTGCGGGAAGTCCTGATATTTGAGCAATGCTCAATAATGCGTGTTTTAATCCTTCTAGATGTTTTACCTACATAAAGTAGAGGGCAAGGACATTTAATAACATATATAACCCCCTGTGTGGTACAGTCAGAGTCAGATCTGAAAGAAAAAGTTTTTTGAGTGATAGGATGTTTAAAGGATGACATAATATTCATGTGATGACATACCGAGCAGTTCCCACATGGTCTATGTGTACCTGCTGTTGCAGGGTCTTCATCAACCTGCGGGTAATCCGCGAGAACAAGTCTGTCTCTTAAATTTCTGCCCCTCTGATAGGTTAAGCGTAAGGAGCCCTGGAAGAGCTGATGCAGAGTTAGCTCTGACAAAAATCTTTTTTCGGTTTAAGGACACTTTTTACCAGCAGATCAAGGGCACAGCAATGGGGGCCACCATGGCCCCCAGTTTGGCGTGTCTTTATGTGGCAAGATTCGAAGAACTTTTTATTTACCCCTCTGAATGGTTTAACCTGATTTCCCTGTGGCTACACTTTATTGACGATGTATTCATTATCTGGTTGGGGACTGATATACAGTTTTTTATGTTTTTAGATTGGTTAAACTCGCTTAATCATCATCTACAGTTTAATTTTTCTATACACCCATCCCATATAGCATTTTTAGATATTTTGATCTCTGTTGACGATGATAGGTTTCACACTACAATTTTCTGAAAAGATACTGACAGGAATACTTTGCTGTCATTTGATAGCTGTCACCCTCGCAATTTAAGGCATAATATCCCGACGGGTCAATTCTTGAGGCTTCGGCGTCTTTGTTCCACACGCGGGGAATTTTTAAACCAAGCGCAAGCTATGACATCATGGTTTAGTGTAAGAGGCTACCCCAGTAGAGTGATTAGGAATGCTTTTAAGCGTGCCCTTCATGTAAACCGGGATTTACTCTTTCTCCCCCAGGTCCGCTCCTCTGACACTACTAATAATTGCATCTTGCCTTTTTCTACTTTGAGTCGGGAGGTAACGAGCATTGTGCGAAAACACTGGCAAGCGCTAGCACTGCATCAGCTCTTCCAGGGCTCCTTACGCTTTACCTACCAGAGGGGCAGAAATTTAAGAGACAGACTGGTTCACGCGGATTACCCGCAGGTTGATGAAGACCCTGCAACAGCAGGTACACATAGACCATGTGGGAACTGCTCGGTATGTCATCACACGAATATTATGTCATCCTTTAAACATCCTATCACTCAAAAAACTTTTTCTTTCAGATCTGACTCTGACTGTACCACACAGGGGGTTATATATGTTATTAAATGTCCTTGCCCTCTACTTTATGTAGGTAAAACATCTAGAAGGATTAAAACATGCATTATTGAGCATTGCTCAAATATCAGGACTTCCCGCGAGCAAGAACCCTTGGTTGAACACTGGGCCAGTCATTCTCATACTATTTCTGATTTGTTTTTCTTTGTTATTGAAGTTGTCCCTAGGCCGTCTCGGGGGGGGGGCAACTATGCTGAACATTTAGGCCGTAAAGAACAAAAGTGGATTTTTATTCTAGATACTGTAACACCTAAAGGCTTAAATCGTGAAGTTGAATGGTACCTTTTTACATGACTTCTTTTCATCATTTTTTCATTATCTGTACGGAAATCAGTCCGCTTGACTGTGATTGGGCACTTCAGGGTTGTGGGAGCCGGTGATTGGTTCCCCTGAGTTTTGTCATCGCCTCACCTGAATTTTTGCGCCTAAACTCTGCTTGGTTTAAATACCTGTGTTGTACTGAGGGTTAGTGCACTCCCTGCTATGCTGTAAGTTTCTGCATCCAGGTATGTTAACCTGCTTATTCTGTTATATGTCATTACTTTTAGTTCAGCGTTAAGTCCATTTCTGTGTCCTGATTGTTGATATGTTTTGTTTTCAGATTGTTATAAATTTGGTGGTCCCTCCCGATGCAGCCTCCGGAGAAACACGTGACAGTGTCGGGGGACTTTTGTAAAAATACATTTTGGAATTGAACGCAGTGGAGTTGCCGCAATAAAATTATACAATTCACTTTATATACCCTGAGTTTGGAATTCCTTGATCGGGACTTGAACTTTGTTGGTCTGCACTTTTTCTTTTTGGATATTTCATGAAGTGCAGCGTTTGCTCGCATTCTTTTTGGCTGGTAATTGAAGTCTCCCATTATTACCGCACTACAAATTTGGTTAGCTTCCCTAATTTCTCTTAGCATTTCACTATCAGTTTCTCCATCTTGACCAGGTGGACAGTAGTATACTCCGATCACTATAGTCTTCCCCGACACACAAGGGATTTCTACCCATAAAGATTCAATTGTGCATTTAGTCTCATGCAGGATGTTTATCCTGTTGGACTCTATGCCATCCCGGACATAAAGCGCCACACTGCCTCCCGGGTGCTCCTCTCTGTCATTGCGATATAGTTTGTATCCTGGTACAGCACTGTCCCATTGGTTGTCCTCCTTCCACCATGTCTCTGAGATACCAATTAAGTCTATGTCATCATTCACTGCTATACACTCTAATTCTCCCATCTTAGACTTCTGGCATTAGCATACAAACATTTCAAAGTTTGTTTTTTGTTTGCATTTTCATTCTGCTTTTTAATTGATAGGGAATCGGGATAAGTTAGAATGTTTTAGCTCAGCTGGGTTTTTAGTTACAGGCACTTGAACTACTTTTCTTATAATTGGAACCTCACTGTCGGGATGCCCTAATTCTAATACATCATTAGTATCCTTTGAAGATACCTTTCTCCAAACCATGCGCTGCTGAGTGACTGTCGGCTTTCCCCTTTGTTCTAGTTTAAAAGCTGCTCTATCTCCTTTTTAAAGGTTAGTGCCAGTAGTCTGGTTCCACTATGGTTAAGGTGGAGCCCATCCCTTCGGAAGAGACTCCCCCTTCCACAAAAGGTTCCCCAGTTCCTAACAAAACTGAATCCCTCTTCTTTGCACCATCGTCTCATCCACACATTGAGACTCCGGAGCTCTGCCTGCCTCTGGGGCCTGTGCATGGAAAAGGGTAGCATTTCAGAGAATGCTACCCTGGAGGTTCTGGATTTAAGCTTTCTACCTAAGAGCCTAAATTTGGCTTCCAGAACCTCCCTCCCACATTTTCCTATGTTGTTGGTGCCCACATGTACCACGACAGCCGGCTCCTCCCCAGCACTGTCTAAAATCTTATCTAGATGACACGTGAGGTCCACCACCTTCGCACCAGGTAGGCATGTTACCAGGTGATCCTCATGCCCACCAGCCACCCAGCTGTCTACATTCCTAATAATCGAATCACCAACTATGACAGCCGATCTAACCCTTCCCTCCTGGGCAGTAGGCCTTGGGGAGATATCCTCGGTGTGAAAGGACAATGCATCACCTGGAGAGCAGGTCCTTGCTACAGGATCCTTTCCTGCTGTATCAGGTTGATGCTCTCCAATCATAAGACCTTCTTCCTCCAAGGCAGCACCAGGGCTGCCAGTCTGAAGTTGGGAGTTGGCTACTATGTCCCTGAAGGTCTCATCTATATAACTCTCTGTCTGCCTCAGCTCCTCCAGGTCTGCCACTCTAGCCTCCAGAGATTGGACTCGTTCTCTGAGAGCCAGGAGCTCTTTACATCGCATGCACATGTACAATTTCTCACCGGCAGGTAAAAAATCATACATGTGACACTCAATGCAAAAGACTGGGAAGCCCCTCTCTTGCTGCTGGACTACTGCCTTCATCTCAAATTTGTTCAGTTCCTATTTAAGGTTTAGGTTGCTATGGGAGTAGGAATGTGTCTACTTAATGTCCTTTAAATGTATTAGTGAATTCACTATATGTCTGGTAGTGGCCTACACGGGAATGATCAAACTCTCAATAAGGTGGTGTTGTTTTTTAAAGTGGCACCTGCCTATAAATTAAAGGATGAGCTAGGGGTGGTTGGGAAATACAAACAGTCTAACTTTAGTTAGTTAGCCAGAGTGACTCACTGCTCTCTTGATTAACACATGTTGGTACCTAATCAAACCAAATCACACTACCTCAACACTTTTCCAAGTTGAGTAACTGAACTGAACTTTTCAACCTTTTTACTTAGGTATTCTCTGCTCCTAGCCTATTTCTAGCTTCTGGCTACTTTTTTTTTTCTTTAAATATACAAACACTCTAACTTCTGCTTACTAGCTGCCTTACAGACTTTTAAAAATAAACACACTACTGCTTACTAGCTGCCTTACTGACTATTTAAAAATACAGTCTAATTTCTGTTTATTTGCTGCCTTACTGACTATTAAAAGCACAAACACACAAACACTAAATAATATTACCAAATAGTTAACTTTGCCCCAATACTTTTGAAAAAGACAATGTCCGAAGCAAAAACCTACTGATTCCTTTCAGCTACCAGCAGGGTGATCCTCTCCTCTCAGTGCTTCTACTGGATTGTGAAAAACTATGATAACCCCATGCAGACTTTAGCTGTCTCCCAAAACAAAGAAGGATTTTGTTGATGTTCAACATTGTTCTGGACAAAAGCTCTCCATTTGACTAACAGATAATCCCTAAAAATCCTGAGGTCAATATTCAAAAGCCATTTAGACAGATAACTCACAAGTCATCCATCTAAATGTCAAACGTGGCATATTCAACCACTTATCCAGCAATAATTTAGCTGGATATAAAAGGGGCATTTCAGGGATGTTCCATGGAGGGGTTGAATTATCTGGCTAACTTAACTGAATATTGGGTATATCCGGCTAGGTGAGCTGGGTAATTTTAGACCTGCTTCTCAGCAGGTCTAAAGTTATCCGGTTTTGTGTGGATGATTAACGTGCTACTTAACCAGATACCTTTAAAAATTTCCAGATAAGTAGAGCTGTCATTAAAGAAAACAACAAATAAATAAATGGCCCAGCAGGCCATCCCTTTTCTTTCCAAATATCTTATATAGGCCTACTCCCCAAATACTTTAAATAATACTGAGACCTCCCACATCCCGCTGGTTTTGAAAATAAAAAATCAGGCTGCCCCCCTTCCCTCCCACCTACCTGCAAGGATTAACAGCAACACGGTGCCCCCCTCCCCTTCCCCCAACTCTCCCCATCCCTCCCAATACCATATATTTTATTGCCAGGAGCAAAGGATCCTCTGCCCCCCTCTTGGTGCCTCTGAGCTGCTCTAAGAGAGACAGTGCTGGAAGCGTAAGCTTACATTAAGCTTATGCTTCCAGTGCTGCCTCTAGCTTCCTGGTGAGATCATTCCTTCAAATTCAGGAATTTAAAGTTTGCAAGAAAAGTGTGGCAGACTCTACAGTCTCAAATATGTGAGACTTCCCTTGTTATATCACCCAAAGTTTTGCAGGCTACATTAAAGTGAGATGAAGCTTCTTTTTTTTTATCAACTGAGTACATACTGGGCCAAATTCCTTCCTTTGTGCAGATACCGCTGCCGAGAAGTCTTGGAATACCAAGATTTTCTAATGTTCATACAGGAACTCTGATACTTGACAGTATGCCTGCAAAATGTCAATCTTGTGAGCAAAATTCAGGACTTTTGCTATGACCATATAACAATCCTGTCTGCTAGGCATCCCCACCCCTCCAGCAGCAGAAGTCTTCATGGAGCTACATGCTTTCCCACTCTAGCCACCTCCTTGATGATCCTATGATTCAGCAAGGCCAGCCCTATTTAGCCCTGCCTCTCTCATAACTCAGTGCCTCTTCATTGAGTCACCTTGGCTCCTTGCATTGGCAATCCTTGCCTTGCCTTGCTTCTGCATGTTCCCTGTGGCTTTCTTGTTTTGCCTTGCCTCATGGCTTTTTTGGCCTTCCTGCCTTGTCCTGCAGTCTCCATGGCCTCCCTGCCTTGTCCTGTGGCCTTCTTGGCCTGCCTTGTGGCCTTTGGTTCTCCTAGTCTCGCTCTGCCTTGCCTTGTGGCTGTTGCGACTGTCGCTGCTCAACGCCCTCACTCCGCCCTCTTTACCTCTGTGGCGACTCCCTCCGGGTCTGATGGATGGCTGGCTGCCGTGGCATCTCCATGCCATCTCCCTCCGGCGTCCCCAGACCAGCTCGACATTGCAGATCCACCATGTTGCTTGAAGACCTAGGGCGCGCGCTCTGATTGAAGTACCAGCAAGGGCGCGAACCTCAGGGGCGTTCCCCTGAGATGACGTCATCCGCTTCCAATATTTAAAGGTCTCTATTTCGCTATCTAATTGAGTTAGCAAGGGGGTGGATTGGGAATGTGTCTCGCTACCTACGGACTACTCCCCCCAAGCTAATCTGCCTCCTCGGACTTACCAGGGGTACCCTTTCCTTGGGGGCCTCGCTCTTTTCTTTACTTTCAGATTACAGATAAGAACCGGTACTCGCTCCTCGAGGGCCCATGTTCCTGGACACTCTGAAGATTTTCTACTGCTTGGAAGCTATCGCTGCTACAAACAATTGTGAGTTACCACCGCTCTCTCAGAGCTTTCCCTGGAACCAGGTTCTCGCTCCTCGAGGGCCTAAACCTTTCCAGCTCCTGAGCTTCCTTGAGACCTTATGTGAGTTTTGTCATCTAGTTCTGTTCATGAACTCTGCCTAATCTGCCCACTCACTTTTCTACAGCTTCTCAACAGCTCAGCCATCCTGGATCGCTGTTCCAGTACCTGAAGGACTACAGCCCTACCGGGCATATCAGCTCACTACTGCCACCTCTGGTGGTTTAAAAAACCTGTTTAATAAAAGAACTAATGTGTGTCTGTCTCCATACTCAAGCCTAGCTGGTGGTCCCTCTCAGGATATCTTCCCGGGGGCGTGGTCATCTGCCACTGGCCCAGGGTTCCACCCACAACTATAACAGAGACTGCTAAACCCTAGTAGTTTCTGAACAGTTTGCTAACTATTATCTGTTTGCTCCTCCCATCAGACAGCAGACTAATAACAGATTGCTACTCCCAGCTCTAAACACAGAGCTTTAATAACAGATTGCTAATTCCTAGCAACAGATCCTGAACAGTGGCCTGCATAGGCCTCCTTGTCTCTTTCTCCCTTGTCATATCTTGTCTTGTATGTACCTCGCATTGCATTAGTTCCCTGTTAGCCTGTGTTTTTATATTCTGTTCATGTAGCCCTGTCCAGTCCTAGTCTTGTTCTGCCCTGTCTGACCTTGTCTTATCTTCTCCTGCCTGGTCTTTCCTGTGGACCCTGCTCCCTATGGGCCTTCAGTTCCAGCCATTGTCTCCCATATCTACCTTGCCTCCAATTCCAGTCCCTGTCTCCAGTCCCAGACCTTGTCTCCTGTGCCAGTCCCCTGCTCTCATCTGGTTCCTCTGTTCTGCCTTGCCTTGTCTTCCCTTCCCTGTCAGCATTCCTTGTACTGATGTTGTTGTTGATTTGGATTGTCCTGATTTTGTCTGTTCACTGCCTGCCTTGACCTTCTGCTTGGCCACTGACCTTGTCTGTTCGCTGCCTGCCTTTAACTCTTGCTTGAACACTGATATCATCTGAATGCTGCCTGCTTAGACCTTTGCCAGTCTTGTACTGCTCCCAGAAAGCCCTGCTGGCCACCCAAACTTGAAGGCTCAATCCAAGGGGAGGTGATTGGTCAGGCAAAAGACCCTGTCCGGCTCCGCCCAATACTCTAGACTTGCTCCTGTTGGGGGAACCCCCATCCAGCTGATTCCCCTCTTTGTGACAGTCCACTCATGGCTTTTGGGCTTCAGCTTTACATGCTCCCAGTCGGTGTACTCTTTCAAAATGCAGAGTCCTGTTCTTCTGAGGCACCGATAGTGCTTTGGGAAGCCAGCTGTGTAAAACATCTGAGAGATCTTTTTCGGCCAGCGATTCTGGCAAGCCAACAAACTACAAATTACTTTTCCTGGAACAGTTTTCCAGGTCTTCGAGTTTGTCAACAACTGATAGTTGAAACTTTTGCAGTGCAACAAAGCTCAACATGATTCTCTGCACCGGACAGCCTCTATTGTGTTTCAGTAAGCTGTTTAGTAAAATCAGTATATTGAGAATGAAGAGCAGCAAAGTTGTTTGGATTTTGCCTGCTATGCAGTTTCATCCTACATTGCTATGACACCTCCTCACCATTAGAGAGCTCTTATGAACTCTGCTGTCAGCCATCAGAACCAGCTCCTCAGTGACCAACCTGAAACAGCCTGTGGTGCAGCCTTCTCTCCACCAAGAGTCCTCAGAGGCTTGGCTACCAGAACTTGCCAGGCTCCTACTTCCTGCCTGCCCCACACCCAGCCTCAGTTCTATTTAGACTTGCATTGCCAGAACCTCCTTGCTGGTTCATTGAGTTATTCTTGGCTCTTTGTCCTGGTCTCTGTTCCTTGCTCTTCTCTGTGGCTACAGGCCTTCCTGTCTTGCCTTGCAGCCTAAGGGCCTTCATGCCCCTTGCCTTGCTTAGTTCTGTGGCCTTTGGGCCTCCTGCCTAGCTCTGTGGCCTTCGGGCCTTTTGTGTTATCTGTCTTGTCCAGTCCTTGTCTATGTCTTGTCCTGTCCTGGCTTCATCAGGCCTTTGTATCCACCCTTTGCCTGCAGCCCAGTATGCCTTCATATCCAGCCCTTGCCTCCAGCCCTGTACTTCTCTGGCATTCAATCCATGTCTCCAGTCTGGCCTTGCCTCAGCCTTCAGTCTGACCTTGCCTGTTCCAGCCAAGTCCTACTGGTTCCAAGAACCCAAGGGCTCAACCTGTGGGGGAGGAGGCGGGCCAGGCAAAAGACAGATTCAGTTTGTGCCTTGTGGTTCTGCCTGATCCTGAGAGGGAATCCCCAAACCTCACCAGCTACAACAAAAGTTTGATAAATCTCAAATTTTTCATCTGAAGTGGCTATCACCATTGTTACCATTTTGCTGAGTTGCATGTTACATTGCATTGGGACCTTCTTTGCTGGATCAACCATCTTAGAGTCAGCAATGTAGCCCTTCTCCTTGTCTTTTTTTCATTATTTCCCAGAAATAGCAGTAAGAAACAATTCACAAAGCTCCAAAACATTGTGGAAAGGTTATTTTGCTGCAATAATCTCAACTTTAGAGGGGTAAAATGCTGGAATATATGACTAAAATTTACATCAGAGTGGACAGGCCAAAAACTTTTAAATCCTCCAAGCGCATCACGTGACCCCCTTACTTTTTTATGATTTTAAAGTTTTTCTGTAGAGAAGGGACATTGGCTATGCTTTATTTAAGATGTAATTTTAAGGTAGTTTGGGAAGTTTATATCCCTAAATTAAGGATTTCAATGGATGTGCTTATGGTATTTTTTGTGGTGTGTAATTAGCATATGTCTTATGATTGTGTTGTATATGTTGAGTGATATGTTAAATACTTGATTATGCATGTCACTTGTACACTTTCAGATAGTCTTGTTCTGAGTCAAAGAATCATTTAACAAGAAATTTTAAATTAAAAAAATAGCGTATCAGTTTGAGGATGTTGTCTGCTCTGCAAGTTGGCTTTTTGACTATTTGGGTCATGCCTAGGGCTTCCAGTAGGGAGAGGAAATCTGTGGGTGCTGAATTTTTAACATCAGTGTAGCTGTTGAAGTCACCCAGGATGAGTGATCGAGGGTGCTCTAGTATTACTTCTGACATGAACGCCAGGAGATTCTGGAGGGTCTCATCCTTGTTTAATGGTGGGTGATAAGTTGCATTGCGTGTCATTCTGTAGAAGGATGGTTTGATTCCCTCAAGTTCTCTGATGGGGGAGTGGATTAGGCCGAGAATGTCACTGAAAGGTATGGCTACCCTTTACCTTGTTTGTGAGTGCATGTGGAGTGAAAGTGGAGCCATGGGAGGCAGATTTAGAGAAACTGAGGGGTGTTTGCATCATGTGCCCAGCTTTCTGTTGGGCACATAATGTCAGCAAGTTGGTCTCTGAGTCGATTGTGTACTAGTGCTAGCTTGTTGTGGTTGACCTAATATTAAGGAGTAGTAGCTTGAGGAAAGTAGTTTGGTTGGGATGTGATTGTTGTGTATAGAGTTTCTGTTGAAGGGTAGATGATAATCCTACAAGGTTCAATTTGTTTGTACAGATTTGGTGGAGAGTGTGGGGAATATCTACTCTGACAGGTAATTGTTCTGATTGAAGGATACAAAGGTGGCACATGGGGCAGTGTAGGAAGTGCAGGTGCGGTCGATTGGGTTGAATTGCTGTGTGGTGGGAAGAGCTGTGGGATACTTTCCCAGAATCACCAGCAAGAAGTTTGTACTTCTGACATGGAGAGGAAGACTGCTGCCTCAGTCATGTGGGTGGTAGACTCTTGTTCAATCAGGACGAGCAATATCAGGAGAGTCTAGATTAGCTAGATTTTGTAGGTAATGAGGCAGGATTAAGGGACTGGCAATAACCTTGGATGATGTTTCTTGAAGGGGTGGGGTGGAAGGAGCTTCCGTTTCTGTGCCAGCAGTGCTAGAAGTGGAGGTAGAGGAGAGAGCGCCTTCTCACAAGCTCTTTACTACTCGCAGTTGTTCCACTAAGTGACAATCATAGGAGCTATAAAGCTTCAAGTCATCTCAAATAATAGGTGCAACTTTATCTGTAGATCATTTGTTTCTCTGGAATTAAGGATGAAAAGCCCAAGGCGATAATAAGAGTAGATTAAATGGCAGACAAAACAAGAGTAACTCGTCTCTTACTGAGGAGGTTTAAGTCCCAAGGGCACACAAAACATTTATTCTCTTCTGGGCTGCTCCAGCTAGCAATTAATTCCCATGCGTGATTCTCTATCCCATGGTGGATTCTTTTTATGGGGGGATGCTCTTGATTATGGCCCAGACAATGGTGTTTTGCTTCCAGTGTGTGTAGATAGTAGATGCATCCCAATATGTGAGATACTAGGATAAACCAGACAGGACCGGGATTTGGGTGTTAAATTAAAGTTTACTGATTGTGCAACAATTAAATCAAAGTCCATTTGTCTAATAGATTGAAGTTACATCTGACTGTTGGTACATGTGTGTATTTTTCTGTAGGTAGGTACCCTCTGTTTCAAGGAACTGAGATGAGCTTCCCATGGTGTTATAAATGTGAAAGGTTCACCCAGTGGCTAACTGAGAATCCTATTGAAGGGGGTCCCCTCATGCAGAGCAAAACAGTCCTACCTGAATCCAAATCCTTCCTGGACACTCAGCCTATACGCAATATAGGGGTTTGGGAACCTGTCTGCTAGTGTGCACCTCACAGACCCCCTTCTCCCACACCTATGGGGCTGGCCAGGCTACAGACAGTTCTCCCTATTGCTTCCTATACCACACACAATCCAAATTATTCAGGAATGACAATGAGTTTTATCCATAGAATTAAACTTTTATTTGTCAGACTTTGCAGGCTTAGCATTTAGAAAAAGATAAACAGTACATATCTCTAACATCCTTGCTACTAAGCACCAGTTTATACTAAAGAAAGATCTGTATCCTTAGTGACTTTAAACATGCCATAAACCTTAGCCTTCATAAAGTATTATTTTATTTATTTAAAAATTTTGTATACCGTCATTTGCAAGAAACATCACAACGGTTCACATCATAGAATCATAAAAAACAACAAAAAATTATGGTGGTTAAAATACAGTAATCAAGAACACCTCTCAAATTGTATGGAGTGGAAACAGTTCACAGCATAAACTACAAAACAGACTGTATAACCACACAAATTGCAGCTGTATGTCAACACCCAAGGTGAACTGGAGTTTTTTTTACTCATTTAAATGACCTCATACATAGGCATATAGTGTCATGCTAGTTAGCATGTAAAGAAGTGTGCCAGGTTTTGTATAATCATAGCCTCACTAAGAACATGGTGTTTCTTCACACTACACAAAAGTTAAGTCAAAACTATGATAATTGAAAGATATTTGAAAAATTGAATGTTTTGAAATATTCGTTTGCTAATTCATTTAAAATATGATTGGGAATCTTCCTGGACTATTTCACTAAGCATATTGAAAAATGCTCATTCATGGATGACCTATGATTATACAAAACCTGGCACATTTCTTCACTGTTACAAGGCTTTCTAACACTGATCACACAGAGCACTAAAATGGCTGGGTTAAATAGAGTGTGGTGTCTAAACATAGCCCTCCAGTGGCCGATTCAGTAAAGTGTGCTGAGCCATGTGCACTGTTTTACAGGGGTCTATTATCCATTATACTGTAAGGGGTTTAGCGCCTCAAAAACACCCAGCCAAACCCCCTGAAAACTAAAAGCGCTCAGTACATGCAAATGCATGTTAATGAGGCTATTAGTCAGTCACCCAGGATTCAGAAAGTAAAATGTGTGGCCAACCCTGCCCAATGACAGGCGTTAATTTATGAGCAACCCAGAAAAGTGTACAGAAAGGCAGAAAATACTGCTTTTCTATACACCCTCCCACTTAATATCCTAGTGCATCCTAGTGAAATTAAGTCAGAGGAACCAAAAATGTAAAAAAAATTAAATTACAAATTTTTTTTTCCAGTTAGAACGGATGCTCAATTTTAACGGCATCTGTTTACCTAACCGATTAGTGCACCCCTTCATTTAAATATAGGATCATACGCCCAGGAGAGGTGGCTGGGCATGCATCGGGAGAGTAGGCACTCAACACGGAACACCCATTCTCCAGCAATCTTTACTGAATTGGCCTGCAGGTTGGGAGGGGCTAAGAGGGATGGACAGCTCATAGATGGAGGGTTCTATGCAGGGACCTAGTGACATCTAATGGCCAACCCGTAAGGGTGCCACACAAGAGTAGTGATAGGCAATCTTCCTCAAATATTCCTTGCTGGATGCTGATGACAAATTGTCATAAGAGCAAAAGAAATGCCATATTGGGTCAGTTCAAATGTCCATCAAGTCCAGAATACTGTCTTCAATAGTGGTCAATCCAGATCATCTGGACTGACCACTGTTGAAGGAGGCTGGAACAGGAGTGTTCTGCCTATACTGGCCACCCTTCCTTGAGGTTCAGCCTTTAGGGGCTGGTAACTGCCAGTAGTTAGACAGGAAGCAGAGACCCATACCAGGGTACTGTAAGGTGCCCACAGGAGCAGGACACCCACAAAACCAAGACAGACTAGGACACAAAAACCAGAAACAGGACAAGACAGCAGGATATGAAAGTAGGGCCAGAACACAACACAGAGCAGACTTTGGGAGTACAGTGAACAAGACAAAAGCAAAACAGGTCTGTGACAAGGACCCAAACCTCTTACAGACACAGAATGGACAGACAAGAATACAAGGCAAACCAAACTTAAAGCCAAGAATGGGACCCAGCTGAGGACAAAGTTGTAGAATAGAGCATGGTGTGAGGCCAGGGCCAGATTTAAGATTATGGCACTCATAGGCAAAGGGCTGAGTGTGGGTGGTAGGGATGTGCAGGAGAAAAAAAAAATTGTTTTTTGTTTTCAGTTTGTTTTCAGGAGGATTTTGTTCCACGAATTTTGTTCCATGAATTGTTTGATTCGTTTTTGTTCGTGAGAAAAAAAATGAATCAAACAATAAAAAACACCCCAAAACCTAAAAACGGCCAAAAACAAGACCTCCCGGGGCCTCCCTCCCAAAAAATGCCAGGGCTAGGATCCCCCCCTGGCCCCCACTTATCTGATCTGGTGTGGATCTGCCAGCTTCAGCCTGGGTGCAGGCTGAAGCCTTGGCCTTGCATAGGCCGAGGGCGCAGTAGGTTTCCACAACATTTAGCCTGCTCAAAACCGAGGCTTTGGCCTGACTCGGAGGCCTGGAGACAGAACCAACACCACGACCTGGAGGCCGGATACTGACATCGGGGCCTCGTCCCAGACCCAGGTCTGATGCCACAGCTACCCGACCCAGAGGCCATACATCAAAATGGCACCATCTGCTGGGGTGAATGCGCTGGAGTTAATTAACTCCAGTGTGACCCCAGCGGACGGCGTCATTTAGCTTGCAAGTGCCGAAGAAAGAAGAGGAGGAAGAAGAGGCTCTGAGGCCTGGGCTGAGGCCCTGGCATCTGTCCTGGGTCAGGGCCTAGACCCCAGCGTCAGGACCCAGCCTATGGGTCATTTTGCAGCGTTGGGCCTAGGCTGAGCCCCTATGTTGGGACCCAGCCTTTGGGTTGGGTCGCAGCCTCGGCATTGGGACCCAGCCTCTGGGTCGGGTTGTGGCATCGGGTCTGGGTCTGGGCCTCGGTGTCAGGTCCTGGCCTCTGGGCCATGTCGCAGTGTTGGGTCTGGGTCCGGTCCTAGGCCCCAGCATTGGGATCCAGTCTTCGTCGGATACCTGAAGGATAAGGTAAGGTTTTTTTTGTTGTTTAATTTTTGACGGTCTCTGCCAAAGCCCTGGCATCAGCCTGTATGTCTGCTGAGACCCCAGCATCGTGCTCAGGTCTAGGCCATAGCCCCTGCTTTGGGCTTTGGCCTATGCCCTAGCCGAGGCCACAGCTTCGGGCCTAGGCCGAGGCGCCGGCGTCGCACTCAGGCATAGGCTGCGGCCCCTGCTTTGAGTCTCGGCCTATACCCTAGATGAGGCCCTGATTTGGGGCCAGTTCTAGGCCCAAATCATTAGTTTAAAATGAAATGAACGAATAAGATTTGTTTCAGTCAGGGGGGGCCCTCAATTCATTTTGGGTCGTCGTCCCCCCCCCCCCCCCCCCCGAATGAAATGAATTAGCCTTATTTATCACGTTTTGCAGTTTAGTTTTAAATGAATGCACATCCCTAGTGGGTGATTTAACTCATGAAAATTAGAAAGCAGCAGGAGGAATCCCAGTTTTTGGATGCCTTCAGAATCTATTGCCCTAGACATGTGCCTCAGTTGCTTATGCCGAAATCGGGCCCTGTGTGAGGTTGGCTTATATCTGTGGCAGGATTGAAACAACATGGCCAGTGCCACCAGTAGGACTTTCCAGTCACTGAACTTGGAAGACTAGGCAGAGGCCCACTGTGTTGCCTCTGTCCATATCCTCACACTTTCTTGTTGGTAAGCAGAGATAAGTGGTAGATTTACACCTACTAATTGGCAGGTGTAAATGTGTGTGCATATGCAGTACTGTGTTTCATGTTATCTAGCTAATTTTCAAAAGTGGACTTATATGTATGTCTGCTTTGAAAATTTGGGCTAAAGTCTGTGTGAACTGCTAAAAATTACCCTTTGAATGATTAAAATAAAAATGGGAAGAAAAAGTTACAAAATAACAGTAAAGTAAAATTACAGGTAACAAAATGCAAGTCTCATTTTTTTTGTACTAGTCTATATTGTTGTTAGAATTTGTAGGTATGTGGGCCCTGGGCCGAGGTGAGAGATGGTACCGCCCACAAGGAGGAGCCCTGTGAGCCTCACCGTCAGGAGGCGAGGTCTCAGCGGATGTCATTCACAGCTGTGAAATAGAATCTTTATTAGAGAGATAGAGAGGCACTGCCCGAGAAGCGGGGAGTGCAGGAGAAAGTCACAGAGTCTGCGGTGGGGTATATCCAGGGGGAATACCTCAGTAGTGAAGATATGGCAATGGTCCGCAGAGCAGGGTACACCCATAAGGCTCCTCTGTAGAGATGCAGCGCAGGGTACATCGAAGGGGTTCCTCACTTAGAGATGGTACGGTAGTGGCCCACAGCGCGGGATACACCAGTGAGGGTTTCCCACTAGAGATGGTACAGTAGAGGTCCGCAGTGCAAGGTACACCGATGAGGTTTCCTACTAGAGATGGTACAGTAGTGGCCCGCAGCACGGGGCACACCAGAGAGGACTCCACACTAGAGATGATACGGTAGTGGCCTGCAGTGCAGGGTACACGGGAGAGGATTCCACACTAGCGATGGTACGGTAGTGGTCCGTAGAGTGAAGGTACTCACAGTGATGAATGTTCCAGTAGAAGCCCCGGGGGACGGGGATAGGTAGCAGTCCAAGGCAGAAGGCCCTCCGAGGAGTGGATAGCCGGAGACGAGGAAAGGGACCCCGAGGAGCGGGTACCCAGAGCGTCTCGCGCCAAAGGTGCAGAAACTGGAACGGGAAGTCCGTAGTGAGCGAATCGGATTCAGCAGTGAGGGAACTCGTTGCCAAGTCGTCAGTAGGCAGGGCCAGCCAGCTTAAGTATCCTGAAGTGATGATGTCATCCGGAGGGGACACCCCTGAGGTTCCCGCCATGACATGCTTAAGACTGGCCCGTGCGTGCGCCTAAGTGATTCCGAAGGCAAGATGGCGGTCGGCAGCGCCCAGGCTGTCCCGGGGACGCCAGGCAGGTCGGCGGTAGCTGGTGGAGGCCGCCACTCTCCCCAACAAGGTTAATGCAGCAAAGAAAGAGGTGAGCATCAGCGGTCGCAGCCATCTGCGACCGACGGGTGTAACAATTGTCCCTGGTCAGCTCTCATTTTGGCCTCATGGCAGAATATCACATATTATGCTTTTATAGCCTCTGTTTTTTCTGTTTCTTTTGTAAACACTATTGATTTAAATGTAGGGTTTGTGGAGTAAAAATAGCAATACATTTTCTGCTTTTTATCTTCAGAGATCCACCTAACTGTAGTTAGTCTTAATTTTTTCATGAACTTCTGTAATCTATCTCCCGCTATAATGGGTCCATGAACAAGTTCACTGTGGCTTGTAACTGCACCAAGAGTGTTGTCATCAGCTGAAGATTCTGTACTATTGCTTATCAACATCATTAGCTACAGTGCCAAAGAGCAGGGGTGGGCATCTTTTTATCCTAGACCATAGGTATCAGAATGGGATGGTGCACAGAGGCCATGGCCCACCCAAAATATGGCACTTTCTGCAGAATTGCTATGGGAGATCCGGGACTGGGTTGGGTAGGCAGCAGCAGTTTGGCAGTAGTAGAAGGACAGCAGTAGTCTGTTGCGGAGTGCTCGGAGAGCGATCCCACTTCCTGAGAGAGGTGTGTCCTTGGGCCGCGGCTCACCCCAGAGGATTCCGAAGAGGGCTGCGGGAGGCGTGGCATGCCCAAGCATGGGTAGGACGGAAGCAAGACTGGAGTGATGACCAGGCGACAGGCCCTCCTCCGGACCTGCACGCTTCGGAAGACCCAACAACGCAATGTTGGTCTTGTGAACAGTCCTCCGACCGTTCCCAGCCCTTTCGGACCTGCCGCAGGGTACGGCACGAAGCGGCAGGCCGGACAGAGGCCAGGACAGCGAAGACTGGAACATAGATTCAGACGAGACTCAGAAGCAGGGTACTGGAAGTACAGACGTAGACTCAGAAGCAAGATACTGGAAGTGCAGACGAAGACTCAGAGACAAGATACTGGGCATGCTGACGTAGACTTAGAAGCAAGGTACTGGGAGTGCAGAGGTAAACTCAGAAGCGAGGTACTGAAGATGCAGAGGTAAGTTCTGAAGCGAGATACTGTAGATGAAGAGGTAGATTCAGAAGCGAGGTACTGAAGGTGCAGATGTAGACTCAGGAACAAGGGCTGAAGGAAGACATGGGCATTGTCCCTCAGGGCACCCTGCTCAGACCACTCCTGGGACTGAGTCAAGGGCCACCCTGTCCCACGCGTCCCCAACACTGCCTTGGAGGGTAGGTCACGGACCACACTGAGAACAGGAGAATGCAGGAGAGATCCAGGCGAAGCGAACTCCGATGCTGGGATACTGACATCCGAAGCCCCGTCGGCTGGCAGGAAGGGAAGCTCCAAAGCACAGGGACGAATCCCACCTGTTGGCCACTCCAGGGCCCAACAGGCCAGAAGGCTCAGGAGCCAGACAAGACGAAGGACAGAACTTATGGGACTGGATCAGGAACTGGATCTGGCACCGACATCAAGGTAACAGGGAAGAAGCTGGTTGCTGCACACCAGCAGCCAAAGCAGGATTGCTGCACACCGGCAGCCAAGGCAGGTAACAGGGTCAGGAACAAGGACTTCTCAGAGACTTAGAAACGAGGTACATGGCTTGCATCACAGATGGCCCTAATCAGCCCGCCCCGAGGGCTGGTCACGGACCACGGCATGGCTTGCCACGAGGTACCAGGACATTCGAAGACACAGGAACAGGGTGCTAGCTTTCGGGAGATTCAAGAGCAAGGTACTTGGCTTTCAGGCAAGTTCAGGAACGAGGTAAGGACTTCTTGGAGACTCAGAAACAAGGTACATGGCTTGCATCACAGATGGCCCTAATCAGCCCGCCCCGAGGGCTGGTCACGGACCACGGCGTGGCTTGCCGCGAGGTACTAGGACATTGGAGGACACAGGATCAAGGTGCTAGCTTTCAAGAGATTCAAGAGCAAGGTACTTAGCTTTCAGGCGAGTTTCAGGATCAAGATGCAAGGCTTGTAATATCTGGGCTGGACCATGGATACCGGATTAGGAATCAGACCTCAAGGCAGGAACATGGACAAGCGAACATCAGGACTGGAACAATTGAAGACATCCACACTGGAACAACTGAAGACATCAGGACTGGAACAACTGGAAAATATAGAACACTGGACCTTGCAGAAGGCTGGAACACAAGGCAGCTCCTGGAACGAGGATCTCAGGAGTGACCAACTCCTTGCAAAGACAAAGACAGACTGAACGTTGAATCCCTTTGTAGAGCTGAGGTGGACAACGCCCAGGGAGGAGCCAGCAGGGGCCACACATGGCTGGCCCTTGAAGAACAGACGAGAGGCGCGCGCTCGCGCCCTAGGAAGCTGGAGAGATGAGTGCTGGAAGCTGGTGGCGTCCTCAGCCACGTGGAGGACCCATGGAAGCAGGCAAGCAGCGAAGCAGGCCTGCCCTGGAGCTGGAGAGGTGGCAGGCTGCGAGAGCGGCTTCCAGCTACGAAGATGAAAGCAGGAGAGCAGGAAGAGAGCTGGAGAAGGCTGACTGCAGGACAAGCCGGTAGCTGTAGCAGACTGCAGGCAGAGAGGTAAGGCTGGTTGCAGGGAAGCTGGAGGAGCGGTTGCAGACCGCAGGCAAGGTGGGGGGCTGCAGGCACCAGCAGGGACGGCCTCCCTGCCGGGCAAGGACCCGAACTGCAGCGATGGGCACCGGCAGGGACGCCCTCCCTGCCGGCTGAGGACCCCAGGAGCGGCAGAGCACGCCGGGGAGAGCCAGGAGAGACAGCGGGGGTCCCGACCACGAGGAGGTGCTCGCGGCGGGTCGGCCCCGCTGCGCGGAGCAGAAGACGGCCGGGGAGGAGCCCAGACGCCCAGGAGAGACTGCCACAGCGTCAGCAGCCCGACTGGCCGCGTGGAGGTGAGGGCCTGCCCGCGCTCCTCGCGGGCAGGATCGTAACAGCAGTGCATCAGCAGCATCCTCCAACTCTGCAATTTTAAGCCTGACTGCTGTTCTGAAACAAGCTGTGTGACTGAAAGCAGCAGTTGGACCAGGTGGCAGAAGAGGAGAAGCTTGGGGCACTATTGCTCTCCTCTTTCTTCGGCTGATCAGTATGGGAAGAGATGAAGAGCAGGTGGAAGGCTGGGGGGGGGGGGGGGGGTAGGGAGTTGCAGAGCTTGGTTGACTTGTTTTCTTCCACTGCACCTGTCTTGGGCAAAGAAGCTTAACTGCTGTGTTAGTCATATCTTAGGCAACATTCATCCAGTCTGAGTTTTTCTTTTTCCTTCCTTTCATACTTCAGTAGTAATGGGTGCCTTGCTGAGATTTGGTCTAGTCTGGTGGAAAGAACCGCATTCACAAATAGTTTAATGTGCGACGAGGATGGATCACCCCAGACTGGTGCCCTGTAAACTCCTTTCTATCCATTAGGGGGCGCTGGGTAATTAAACAACAGCTAGCTAGCACAGTAGCGCACATCTAATGGAAAAGGGTGGAGTCAGCTAACTGCAGGCATTATTTTTTTTCACTGATATAGGACATGCGAGCAGAGCAATAGCGTCACAATCACATGACCATGACGTACACAACCTGCCAGTTATTGACCGCGACTGAAATGGGGCGGGGTTACATATATGAGGCACGTCTGCTTTAGCCTATGAGAAAGCCTAACGTTTTCCAAGTTGACGTGCTAATAGGATGTAATTGCTACTGTAGCGGGGAGGGGTGGGGCTTGTGCAGCGGTTGCTATGACGGCAGGTTCCGGGACTCCGCCATCTTGTTGTTGATTTGAACTGAAGCAGTAGCGGGTACAGGGAATCTGGGAAGAGAAACGCGGATTCCGGACATTAGTGAAGGCCTGCTTTGAATGTGGGAGGCCGGGGGGTTGTAGCCGCCTCCCGGCCAGGCGGGCTGAACACAGTGTAGAGCTAAGGAGCCGGAAACTCCGGAACGGAGAATAAGAGACAGTGGCCCACGCGGTGAGTGACAGGAGGAGGAGGGGGCAGTACCCGGCATTCTGGGGTAAGGAGGCAGAGCCTACGTCCTTGGAGGCAAGGGTGGTTCGAGATAGTTTAGAATCAGGTGGGACAGGTGCTGGTGTCCTGGGATTTTATTTTGGTGCCCACAGAAAGGTTACTACTAGGAAGCGCAGTGCCTCTGCCCCAGGATAGAAAGAACAGTCCCCTGGAATAAGGGGCTACTATCTTTGCGCCCTGGGCAGAATCAGATCAACGGGCTATAAATGCTTTATAATAAATAAATAAATCTGCACTTGGAGGAGAAGCTCTTGCACCCTGGTGTAAGCAGGGACAGAAATGGATGTCTTGGGTGCACGATTTGTCCCCTTACAAATGAGTTAGTGTCCCGGGGCCCAAGCGTAAGGACGGGTAGTGCCATTAGTACTAATTAGCAGTAGATAGAACAGTGTTCTCTTGTTCTGGGGGGGGGGGGGGGGGTGTAAAGAAATATGCAAATTCATTTTTCAGTTATAGTTATTTTATTTACTAGTTCTAGGAGTAACGTATGTTGGACTTTGTGTAGTAGCTTGGACACTGGCATATTATGCTGCTAATCTGAAGTTGTGTACTCTGCTTTAAACCTTGTTAAAAAAAAGTCTGCATTTCTACAAAAACAGTAAACTCACTTGGTATGAAAACTTCTGGGAAGTATATATATATATAGAGCTGCTAAAGCTCAGCCAATGATAATGGTGTCATATTTATGCTATAAATGTGATCAGTATTATTCATGAACAATTAGAAAAAAAAAAGGTAGTATAGAGTTGAACATACAGTTCAATATGTTTAAAGAAACTAGCTTTCAATGGTGACTGTGTTAAATTCATATACCTCAGGCATATTCAAAGAATATATTTGCTGAAAAATGTATTACAGATGAGTTATGATAATGAACTATGTCAAAGTTATGCAGAGGAAGGCTCCGAGTGTATGTAATTAGGAACTGTAAAATCATTCAGGTATTTTTATCAACTCTCTCTAAAAGAAATATAAATGCGATAAGAGACTTGTAACATCTATAGCAGGGAATATTGCATTATTCTTTGGTGGGCTATTGAGCAGAGGCTTCCAGATTATAACCATCTGTTCACATTGGCCTATGGAGTTCATTTTTCTGGCCTGTGAATCATGTTTCACTCTTTCTCTTTGCTTTTATCCTTCTAAAAAGCACTGCTGAGGCAAATGCAGCAAGGCTGATATCCATGGTTAGGATCCATCATCTTCCCCCTCTGCTTATGAGGGTCACAAGCGCACACACTCACACACATGAGAAAGAAAGGAGTACCGACGACCAGTTCAGTGCAGGTGTGGAGGCAGGGCACTTTTAGATGATGGTCATGTGGGAGTATGCACCCACTGTAAGGAGAACTGTCTACAACCTGGTACCTGAGGAAAAAAAATCAGATGAACAAGGTATGTGATGGGGAGAAGAGAGGCTGCAGGGCATAGAGAGATACTGAGAAGGGACCACATCTGGCCCTCTTGGCAATTTGATGTGGTCAAGAGGGCCAGATTGCCTTCTGGGCAAGAAGTTTGGGGAATATACTCTAACCTGGTTGGCAGTTCTGCTATGTATGTAGGGTTTTTTTTTTTTGTGATGTGACGATCACAACTGTGCACAAGACTCAAGGTGTGGTCACCCCATGGCTTGATACAAAGGCAACATATTTTCCATTTTTTTGTCCATTCCTGTTCAGATCATTTCTAACACACTATTTGCTTTTTTTGTCTGCCATTGCACACTGTGCTGAGGATTTCAGTGTATTGACCACAAGGTCCTTTTTCCTGGATGGTGACCCCTAATGCAGAACCCAGTATTGTGTACCTGAAGCTGGGATTATTTTTCCATATATGCATCATTTTGCACTTTTCCACATTAAATTTTGTCATTTCTCATAGTTACTTCTGTTATAACAACTTTGAATAACTTCATGACATTTGCGAATTTGATCAACTCATTTTTCCACCTTGTAGATAATTTATGAATATATTAAACCACACAGTTCCCAGTACAGATCCCTGGAGCAAACCTTTTTCCTTTTGGGAAACTGTGTCCATTTTGTCTGAACCTCTGCTTCCTGCCTTTTAACCAGTTACAGGCCACAATAAGACACTGCCTTCTATTTTATAACTAATTTTCTGAGGGATCTCTCATATCAAATGCCTTCTGAAAATCCAAAAACAGTATATCAACTGGCTAATCTTTCTCTACATATTTTATACCTTCAAAAATCTACAAGATTACTCAACAAACCTTCCCTTTGCTAAAACCATGGTGACGCTTCCCCATTAAGCCATGTCTATCTATATCAGGGGTGGCTAACTCAAGAGGCATAAATAGGCTAAGTTTTCAGGATATCTACAGTGAACATGTATGAGACTGAGCTACATGCATTGTCTCCATTGTATGCAAATCAACTTAATGCATATTCATTGTGGATGTCCTGAAAACCAGGCTTGTTTGTGCTCTCGGGAACTGGAGTCGGCTCCCTCTGATCTATATGTGCAATAATTTTATTTTTATATATAGTTCTTACCATTTTTCCCGGCATTGATGTCTGGCTCACTGGTCTATAGTTTCTAAGATCACTCTTGTTTTAAAGATTGGTTTATGCTCCTCCAATCAGATGCTCCTTGAAATTCCTTCACCCCAATTGACTTGTTTTGATCTCACTAGGGAACAAACATTTTCAATAGCAGGTCCACTTAAACTCATTACCCACTCAACTTCGAAGCATTACTGATCCAGAGATGTTCCGGAAAGCTCTTAAAACATTTCTATTTAATAGTGCTTTCAGTGAATTAATAGCATCCAGCCCAAACAATTAAGCTGCAAACAAATTTTCTTTTACAATGCTACATTGGCTTCCAGATATATCTGGACCCGTGTTTGTTTTATATGTTTTTCTATGCAGTTTTATAAGAGTGTTTTTATGTTACCCTTCCTGAACTTTGGAGGGTGGGGGATACATGTATACCCTCTAGTCCTCATGTATTGTGGCTGTTTTAAATGATTGGTTACAGATTACTAGCAACAGGTTTTTGCAGTTTTATTAAGAGTTGTTTCAGGATTCTGGGATGGATACAGTCCAGTCTTAGTGATTTGCTACACTTAGGGGTAGATTTTCAAAAACCGCGAATAGGCGTACTTTTGTTGGCGCTCCAGTAGATACGCGCGTAGCCGCTGAAATCCGGGATCGGCACGCGCAAGGCTATCAATTTCGTATAGCCGGCGCGCGCCGAGCCGCGCAGCCTACCCCCCTTCCCTCCGAGGCCGCTCCGAAATCGGAGCGGCCTCGGAGGGAACTTTCTTTTGCCCTCCCCTCACCTTCCCCTCCCTTCCCCTACCTAACCCACCCGCCCGGCCCTGTCTAAACCCCCCCCTTACCTTTGTTGGGGGATTTACGCCTCCCGGAGGGAGAAGTAAATCCCCGCGCGCCAGCGGGCCGCTAGCGCGCCGGGACGCGATCTGGGGGCGGGTCCGGAGGGCGCGGGTCCGGAGGGCGCGGGTCCGGAGGGCGCGGCCACGCCCCCGGGCCCGCTCCCGACACGCCCCGAAAATGCCGCGCGGTTCGGGCCCGGCCCCCGACACGCCCCCGACACGCCCCCTCCGGAAAACCCCGGGACTTACACGAGTCCCGGGGCTCTGCGCGCGCCGGTAGGCCTATGTAAAATAGGCTTACCGGCGCGCAGGGCCCTGCTCGCCTAAATCCGCCCGGATTTGGGCGGATTTAGGCGAGCAGGGCTCTGAAAATCCGCCCCTTAGGTTGTCAGTCTGATCAATTACATCTTCCATTATCATAGGAATTTGTTTTAGTTGCTTAGAATCAACACCCTTTTTTTGTAATTCAAAGGTTTTATCGACTCCATAGCATATGTAATAACCACCACAATAGCAATACATAAACAATGAAAAAAGGTAATTACAACGATATACCCCCAAGCCCTATCAATCATATTGAGTATAATAGAAAATAAAAGATCAGTTCTCAAGTCCAATATAATAATTCAGCACTTGATGAGTTCATGCTTGGGCTTCTATGAAATATAAGGTTGCCATATTTTTGTAAATTTGTCCACCATATCCGAACGAATTGCTATTAACTTGCCAAGATAGAATGAAGAGAATAATTTCTGTTCCATCAAAGATATAGGTGGACAGTCCATCTGTTTTATAAGAACATAAGATATGCCATACTGGGTCAGACCAAGGGTCCATCAAGCCCAGCATCTTGTTTCCAACAGTGGTCAATCAAAGTCAGAAGTACCTGGCAAGTACCCAAACATTAAATAGATCTCAAGCTACTGTTGCTTTTTAATTAATAGCAGTTTATGTATTTTTCCTGTAGGAACTTATCCAAACCTTTTTTAAATCCAGTTGCACTAACTGCCGTAACCACATCCTCTGGCAATGAATTCCAGAGCTTAACTATGCACTGAGTGAAAAAGAATTGTCTTTGATTTGTTTTAAATGAGCTGCTTGCTAACTTCATGGAGTGCCTCCTAGTCCTTCTATTATCTGAGAGAGTAAATAACACATTTACACTAACCTGTTCAAGTCCACAATGAATATGCATGAGGTAAATAGATTTGCATGCCTATCTCATGCATATTAACTGTAGATATCCTGAAAACCTGTGTCTCCCAGGGCAGGTTTGGAAACCCTGGTATAGACCACATTGCTATAAGATTTGTTTCATGGAGTTACCAAAGATATTTGAACATTCTATCTGTCAACAAAATCTGAGCATTACAGCACACCTAAATACCAAGACTATGATAATGGTTACAATTATAGCAGATGGTTTCCTGAAACTTTGGAAGCATAAAAACCTTAACGAACATCATAAACCTATCCCTAACAGAAGGAATAATGCCAGACATACTGAAAGGGGCAATCATAAAACCAATAATAAAAAAGAAAAATAGTGACCCCCTAATTCTTAACAACTACCATCCAGTCTCTAACCTCCCATTAATAGCGAAATTAATAGAGAAACTGTGCAAAAACAATTAGCTGAACACCTAGATGAAAACAACATACTGTACCCTTCGCAACACGGTTTCCGTAAACACTACAGCACTGAAACATTACTTCTCTCATTAACCGACAACATCTTAAGAGGTTTCAATAACAGCAAACACTACATCCTTATAATGCTAGACTTATCCGCAGCTTTTGATACGGTAAACCACCAAACATTACTGAAAAGACAAAACAATTAACTGGTTTAAATCTTATCTCAGCAATAGGTTCTTACAAGTTATGATAAAAAAAACACTCTTTCAAAAAAACTTAAACTCGAAACCAGAGTACCTCAGGGTTCAGCTCTGTCTGCCACCCTCTTCAATATATATATGCTGCCCCTCTGTCATCTATTGGCGGGACTAGGGATAATTCATTACATTTACTCTGACGACATTCAGCTAATTCTACCAATAGAGGACTCCATTGAAAAAACACTAGGATTAGCAAACATGTACCTTGATATAATAAAACAACTTCTAACCCAAATGGAGCTGGTTATTAACATTGATAAAACAGAATTCCTACACCTTGAACGAAGACAAACTGAAATCGTCAAAACACCAATAACGCTAGGAAACAACCAGAAAATAGAACTAGCCGAAAAAGTTAGAAATCTGGGAGTAATAATGGATCCAGAAATTAATTTAAAACAACACATATCCTTAAAAGTAAGGGAGGGTTACGCAAAACTCATGATCCTTAAAAGATTGAAGCCATTACTCACACCTGCCCACTTCAGAACAATCCTACAAACACTTGTTTTCGCCAGTACTGACTACTGCAATGCACTCTTACTAGGACTCCCCAGCTCAACAATCAGACCACTGCAAATACTTCAAAATACAGCAGCCAGAATTCTAACAGGAAAAAAAAGAAGGGACCATATAACAGAAACTTTAGCAGAACTACATTGGCTACCAATTGAATACAGGATCAAGTACAAAGCCTTATGCACAATACACAAACTAATATATGATAAAGAAGCAGACTGGCTAAACACAGCTCTAAGAGTCCATGTCCCACAAAGGAACCTTCGGTCGGCTAACAAAGCACTACTAACAATCCCTACAGTAAAATCAGCAAAACTAACCCAAGTAAGAGAAAGGGCCTTATCACTGGCTGGGCCTTTTCTATGGAACACAATGCCCACTGAACTCAGATTACAGAGTGGCATCAAATCCTTTAAGAAAACCTTAAAGACATGGCTCTTTAAGCAAGCCTTTCCAAAAGAAACAGTGGGGTAGAGAGGGAGATAGAGAACGAGAAATACAGAAAACGCAGCTAAGAATAAATGGCATCACAATATCATAAATACATAATACAGTAGAGAAATAGACCGAAATAAAGTACCTCAAACTTTACCAGACTAATCCATCACTACCCAAAAATTTAACTTTATTAATGATATTGTAACCGCTTTTAGTTGGCACCTGTTAGAATGTACGATACATACCTATATATACCTATTTGTGCCTTTTTGTAAACCGTTGCGATGGTACATAACTTAGCGACGGTATAGAAAAGTTTTTAAATAAATAAAATTCATATGAATGTAGTAACATTTGAAAGTTAACTATCCATAAAAGCACTATTGTATATCTTGTCTCTCCTGCATAGTACATGGATATTGGATTGGGCGGGGAGGCAATACCATCATGGCAACTAATATGGAGTTAAAGCATCTAGTGCTATCTGTGTGAATATCTGATATTTAGAAATATCTGGAAGTGAAAAAGATATTTAAAAAAATCTAGAATCCTTAGGAATCGTGCATGCCAAAACACTAGTAATACATTGTATTACATTATCCCAAAAAAACAGAAATCTTTGCTCATTCCCACCAGATATGAAACATATCTCTTATAATTCCACATTTCCTTCAACACAATGCAGAAACCTTAGGATAAATTTTTTGGAGTCTTGCCGGTGTTAAGTACCAACGAAACTATTTTGTATCCATTCTCTCCCATGAGAAGATATTGAACTGCATCTTAAATTACTAAAGCAGATGTCCCAATCCTTATCACATTTCCCACGTTACCAAATGTTTGGGATTAGATTTTGACTCACCCAGCAGTTGTAAATGTAACTTAGAAATAAGTTTCTTACATGGTTTGGGACTAAAACATAAGCCTTGAAATAAAGACTTGCATAGCAATCCTTATGAGATAACTTTAAATTATCTCAAGCCTTATCAAAGCTCAAGACACCTGCACTATTCCATAGCTGTCCAATATATATCAATCCCAATGTTTTCCACCTTCTAAATGTCGCCAAAGCAATACCAGATAAAGAAGTTCCTATTATCATAAATGGGAGACCCAAATAAAATATGACTTCCTATGAGAAACCCTTTCTATCTATCTATCCCAAACATGTAAGTAAACTGTTATAGGGTGAGAGAGGATCCATCAATGATCTACAATGCTTGGGTACATTTAATAGGTACGTTATGAGCAATAGTCTGCTCTATAACAGTCCTCTGCTTGCACTTATGCAGCATATGCCATTCCACCACAGCCCTCAACTAAGCAGCAATGAAGTATTTTTTGATATTGGAGACCCCCAGACCCCTTAACTCTTTAGTTTGATATAAAATATTTCTTGTCACTCTAGGAGGTGATCTTTTCCATATGAAACTAAAAATTCGGGCTTTCACTAGTTTAAAAAGGCTTCAGATAAAGCTTTAGGTAAAGTCTAAAAAAGGTATAAGAACCTAGGAAATACATTCATCTTAATGATGGCTACTCTCCCAAACCATGATAGATTTTGCCTTTCCCATATATTCAAATCTTTAAAGATAGTGTTGACCAGAAGCTTGTAATCCAATCTAAAAAGCTCATTCCTTTCATTACTCACTTGTATTCCCAAGTACTTAAGTTGCTTTGACACCCATTTAAATGAGAATAAATTTTGTAATTGCAGTTTATCAGTATCCGACAACCAAATTGCCACGAGTTCTGATTTATCTCTATTAATTTTAAATCCAGACACTTTCCCATACGATCTTAATTCTGAAATCAATACCTGCAAAGAATGCCTGGGATGACTTAAAGTAAACAATGTCATCTGCGAACAATGACATTTTTTTTATATTGGGTTTCCTTTACAGAAATTCATCTAATCCCTTCATGTTGCCTAATGATCAGAGGTAATGGCCACATCACCAGGAGAATCATCACCTTAACATAGATAATGATGGCAGATAAAGACCAAAATGGTTCATCCAGTTTGCCCAGCAAGTTGCTTAGGCTAGTAACTGCCACTCTGTGCAGGTACTCCCCATGCAGAGAAATGTTAACTTTAGGTGTAATGGAAGTTACTTCTTTTCCATTCTCCAGCCACTAGGTTTCCTCTGTGTTTATTCCATTATGGTTTTTGTCTTATTCTGGGAAACTATTCCCTGCGTCCACCCACCCTTTCTGTGAAATATTTCCTGATTTTCTGGTGTGGGTATGTTCTCAACATCTTCTTCAGTAAAGACTGAGACAAAAAATTAATTCAGATTTTCTGCTACTTCCTTGTCCTCCCTGAGCATTTCTTTTATTCCTTGGTCATCTAGCTGCCCAAACTGACTCTCTCACAGGCTTTTTGCTTTGAATGTACTTGCAAAAGTATTTTTATTAGTAATTTGTGCTTCTCTGGCAATTTTCTTCTTACATTTTCCCTTGGTCAGTTTTCCTATTATTTAATATCTAACTTGTCAAGGGAAATCCAAAGAAGAGACAGCTAGCTGCACCAGATCCTTCTTAGGAGTAGCACCTGCCCTCTGGAACTACTCTAGAAGAGTTCCAAGAAATACAGGACGACTTCTACTTCATGAAGTATATAAAAGCTTGGCTATTCTGTCAGGCCTTTAATGCCCAACCGGGAACTCAAAGATGCTAAACTGATTATGGAAACTTCCCGATATCATCTTAAATCAGTGCTTCTCAACCAGTGTGCCACAGAAAAGTCACCACTGCCTGATGCTCAGATTTAAGCCAGCACCTGGCCTCTGCTCTTAGCACCTCACAGCAACAAGTGATACTAACAGTGACTCTTAAACATGTAGGAGCTCCTTGCAGAGAACACCTGCCTCTTCCTAGCTACAGCATTATCCTGGAGTGTTTATAATTTAATGGGCAGCATGCAGGACACATTGCTGGGCCCCACTTTGTGGAGCACATACATTGCACAAGGTGCCTTTTCCTTCGTGTCCTTTCAGCCTCTGTCCTATCTCCAGGCTGAGTAAGAATGGGAAAGCATGCATTGAGTACTGGAAGGTGACTTATTCTGAGTGTTGAGAGTAGCAGCAGTGACAATAACTGCATCTAACCAAGCTGGCTGCCCGTACCACACTGCTATCTCCCTTAACCTGCACTTGTATATAGAGGGAACTGGTCCATAATGATGGTATTGTGACACCGTGAACGGTATTTGGCGGGCCAGAGAACATTCTCGGGCTGGTTGTTTTCTCATAAACTTTGTATTAATTACAGAAAAATAACACAGCACCAGCTCTGCTTACATTGCCAGTTTTCAAAAGTAAAAAGACAGCAATGCAATTCACAGCAAGTCAGTATTGGCCTTTCCTCTCTTCCCTGGGACCCCATGTTCTCCCAGGGTCTGGCTTCTTATCCCCTTCTAAGGAACATATCCTCAGAACAGAACTGTCTTCCTGCAAGGTCCTGGACTTTAAAGGAGGATCTACCGTATACTTCTTTACCGGTGTATAGAGTAAGCTGATCCATCATCTCTGCCTTGACTCTCCCAAATTTGGAAGAGAGACTGCTATGGTTTTCAGTGTTTTCTTAGCTCTTTTTTTGGCCATAGGAGTGTCCTCCATATCTGCATTGCCTGCTCTGTGGCAGTTGGTGTGCCTTGGACATGAAAAGGTTGTGAAACACTGCCTTAAATGCCTTAAAAGTACTGCTGTAGATTGTTTCGCCACAGTGTGTGCATTTTTTAAGTTGGTCACTATATTTCTGCTATATGTTAGCAGACCTTAGTCAGTTCTATTGATCTATCTAGAATTAGTCTTAAAGTAGACCTTTTTATAGACAAATTTAATTGTAATTGTTCGCTGCTGTTCAAATTCTTTTGGACAACTTCTTATTGAAAATCTGTAAATGCTGCTATTCTAATATGCTGTAAATGGTTTTGTGTATATTTCATATTTTAAAAGGCAGTAATCCAAATAAATTGTTTGCTTATTTTCTTCATTTGGGTTTGCTTTCCATTTTTTGAACGATGATTGGACTGAATAGAGTAGTGCTTCTCAATCTTTTTTTGTTTTAAGAACATAATAAATTGCCATACTGGGTCACACCAAGGGTCCATCAAGCCCAGCATCCTGTTTCTAACAGTGGCTAATCCAGACAAGTGCCTGGCAAGTACCCAAACACTAAGTAGATCCCATGCTATTGATGCCAGTAATAGCAGTGGCTGTTCCCTAAGTCAGCTTGATTAATAGCAGTTAATGGATTTCTCCTCCAAGAACTTATCCAAACCTTTTTTAAACCCAGCTACACTAACTGCACTAATCACATCCTCTGGCAACAAATTTCAGACCTTAATTGTGCGTTGAATGAAAGAATTTTCTCTGATTAGTTTTAAATGTGCTGCATGCTAATTTCATGGAGTGCCCCCTAGTCCTTCTATTATCCGAAAGAGTAAATAACCGATTCACATTTACCCATTCTAGACCTCTCATGATTTTAAACACCTCTATCATATCCCCCCTTAGCTGTCTCTTCTCCAAGCTGAACAGTCCTAACCTCTTTAGCCTTTCCTCATAGGGTAGCTTTTCCATCCCCTTTATCATTTTGGTTGCCCTTCTCTGTACCTTCTCCATCGCAACTATATCTTTTTAAGATGCGTCGACCAGAATTGTACACAGTATTCAAGGTGCGTTCTCACCATGGAGCGATACAGATGCATTATGACATTTTCTGTTTTATTCACCATTCCCTTTCTAATAATTCCCAACATTCTGTTTGCTTTTTTGACTGCCGCAGCACACTGAACCGACAATTTCAATGTGTTATCCACTATGACGCCTAGATCTCTTTCTTGGGTGGTAGCTTCTAATATGGAACCTAACATTGTGTAACTATAGCATGGGTTATTTTTCCCTATATGCATCACATTGCACTTATCCACATTAAATTTCATCTACCATTTGGATGCTGAATTTTCCAGTCTCACAAGTTCCTCCTACAATTTATTACAATCTGTTTGTGATTTAACTACTCTGAAAAATTTTATATCATCTGCAAATTTGATTACCTCACTCATCGTAGTCCTTTCCAAATCATTTATAAATATATTGAAAAGCACGGGTCCCAGTAGAGATCACTGAGGCACTCCGCTGTCCACACCCCTCCACTGAAAAAATTGTCCATTTAATCCTACTCGCTGATTCCTGTTCTTTTCAGTTTTTGTCAAATTTAAACTAAGTTTATTGTGAGATAACCATGTTTTGACTGAGGAGAAACACAGGGTTGGATGAATTGTAAAGTGGAATTCCAATCGTACCAGGTCAGAAAGTAGAATTGTATATCATCAGAGTACAGGTGGTAAGAAACTCTGGTTGAGGGAACTTGACAGATGGGGATGAGATATATATTGAATAAAGCGGCTGAAAGAGCAGAGCCCTGTGGGACTCCTGTCTTTAGTGGAAATTGAGAAGAACTGGTATGGTTTATAAAGATTTGTTGGAATCTATTTAAAAAATATGAGCGGAACCAGGAGTGAACTGTCCCGGAATGCTTATATTGGAAAGCCTAGAGAGTAGTATTTCATGGTTTACTGTATCGAAGGTGGCGGAGAGGTCTAGAAATATGGATACATATGAAGTACCTACATCAAATCTGCAATGAATTTTATTGGTGCTGGAAGATAGAAGCATTTCGGTGCTGTGGGTGGGCCTGAAGCCAAACTGGTATTGGTCTAACAGAGAATGCTCATCTAGGAAGGTTGTGAACTGTTTTAACACAACTCATTCAATAATTTTGGATAAGAATTGGAGAGAGGAAACGAGACAAATAACAGAAGTCTGGGTTGGTAGTAGGTTTCTTAAGGATCGGAAAGGATGGAGCCCTATCATGGAACACTTTTGTCAAAGTTTGTAGAACTTTGACTGGCACACAGAGCATGCCCAGCATGCCACTAACCCTGCATCCAGCAGGGGTCCCCCTTCAGTATCTTTTTTTTTTTCTTCCCCCACGCGGCAATTGCCTTGTGGTTCTCAGGAGCTCTGTGAGAATTTCTCACAACTTTTGCGCATGGAACTTTTCATACAGGCCGATACAGAAAAACCCGCAGGAGAGCCGGCAAGTGCACTAATCCGAGGCATGCAAATGAGGGCTTGCGGTAAAAGGAGGCGCTAGGGACACTAGCGCGTCCCTAGTGCCTCCTTTTTGACAGAAGCGACCGCTGTCAGCGGGTTTGACAGACGCTTAAATTTTCCAGTGTCTGTTCTCGAGCGCGCTGACAGCCACGTGTTCGGAAAACGGATACCAGCAAAATTGAGCGTCCGTCTTGTGGGACGCGGGCAGATTTTAAAATTTTTTTTAACTTTTGGGGCCTCCGACTTAATATTGCTATGATATTAAGTCTGAAGGTGTACAGAAAAGCAGTTTTTTCTGCTTTTCTGTACACTTCCCCAGTGCTGGCCAAAATTAACACCTGCCTTTGGCAGGTGTTAATTTCTGAAGGTAAAATGTGCGACTTGGCTGTACATTTTACTTTCTGGATTGTGCAGGAATGACTAATAGGCCTATCAACATGCATTTGTATGTTGCGGGCGCTATTAGTTTTGGGGCGACGTGTTATTACCCCTTGCTGTATAAGGGGTAAAATTAGCGCGTCGAAAACGCGGGCTAACAGTGTGCTCCACTGGAGCGCACTTTATTGTATCGGCCCGATAGAATTTCAGAATTTTTTTCCCCGTCCCCCATCAACCACAGACCTCCACTGACGCCGGTAAGTTTTTACCTCGTTCTTTGCGGTTGGTTCCTGGTGGTGCTTCTATCAGTGCCCGACAACCACTGATCGCGCACCGCCCTTATTTTTTTAAAAAATGGCGACTGGTTTTCGGAAGTGCCCCGAGTGTATGATGACTATGTCCATTACGGACCCTCATGACATCTGTGTCTTATGCTTGGGGCCTTACCAATGACGTCCAGTGGTGCGCTAGCTGTGCCCAAATGACCCCTAAAGGCCACTGGGCCCATCTAGAAAAAATGGAGCACCTGTTCACCTCTAAGCGCTTGTCTCCATCGATTCTGGCCAAGAGCGCAGAGTCAGAAGTCGTCTTCATCATAGTCTCCATCTCCATCGAGGTCTCAGCATCAGGACGCCGGGGAACAACCGTCGCCGGCATCGTCACGCTCAAAAGCCTCAACATCCTCAGCGCCGGAGAAGGACCGGGCCGAGCACTGAGAAAAGCACAGTCATCGGCACCAACGAGAAACTTCCTCCGTGCCGGCACTGACAAGATCGACATTGGCATCGGTGCAAGGATCATAGAAACATATAGAAACAGAAATGACGGCAGAAGAAGACCAAGTGGCCCATCCAGTCTGCCCAGCAAGCTTTCACACTTATTTTTCTCATACTTACCTGTTACTCTGACCGCTGAGGTCAGGGTCCTTATTGGTAACTTTTTAGTGCTAATTTCCTTCCACTCCCGCCTTTGTTGTAGAGAGCAGTGCTGGAGCTGCATCAAAGTGAAGTATGAAGCCTAATTGGTTAGGGGTAGTAACCGCCGCAATAAGCAAGCTACTCCCACGCTTATTTGTTTACCTAGCCTGTGCAATTTAGTCCTTGTTGGTTGTTGTCTGAATATAAATCCTTTCTTCATTCCCCCCTGCCGTTGAAGCAGTGAGCTGTGCTGTATATGCATTAAAAGTGAAGTATCAGGCTTGATTGGTTCAGGGTAGTAACCGCTGTAACAAGCAAGTTACTCCCACGCTTATTTGTTTACCCAGCCTGTGCAGTTTAGTCCTTGTTGGTTGTTGTCTGGATATAAATCCTCTTTTCTTCACCCCTCTTTGCCATGGAAGCAGGGAGCTACTTGGATGGTTTGGGGTAGTAACCGCCGCAGCAAGCAAGCTACTCCCACGCTTATTTGTGAATGTAAATCCTTTTTCCCACATTTCCTCTTGCCATTGAAGCATAGAGCAATGTTGGAGTCGCATTAACCGTGTGTGTTTATTAAATAAGGTTATTAACCATCAGGTAGTAGCCTTCATTCCCGCAAGCCACCCCCATGCCTATACTCTTCATTCACATCCTCAAGACTTCACATGTGGAGATCCTAAGAGGGGGGGCGCCATCTTACACGCAGGGTACGTTGTCTGCGCCATCTTCCCTTCCCCTTGGCGGTACACGCAGGACAGTCTGGTGGCCAATGCGCATAACTTGTGCGCATCCCATAATCGCGCGCACAGCTGTGCACACAACTCGGAGTCGCGCATATCTACGGCCACGCCCAAATCCTCACCATGCGCATAACTACGGACGCGTACTATTCTCGCACGCAGTGAAATTAATTTGTGCACCCTAGCATAGATTCAATGGCACCGGCATCCAAGAAGGTCAGAAGACATTCTCTTTGTATTGCCTGCCACATAGGCAGGACTCCAGTTCAGACTCGTGGCTCTTATGTCAGCTTTGTGAAGAAGCCCAGGGGAAACCAAAGCCTGATCCTTCACTGCCTGAGGACGGGTCTGGACCGGACCTAGGCAACTCCGAGATGCCTACACCACAGGAAGGCACCTCAGGTGTCCCTACTTCAGCTCCACCTGGGATTAACATGGACCCAGGCACCTTCTCCTGGTTAGAATTTTTCCAGGCTGCAAACCTTTATACAGGCGCAATCAGCACCGGCTGCAACACAGGCTCAATCCCTGCCGGTAGCACAAAATCCTCCCGGCCTTACTTGAATGCCTCGCCTAACTAAGAGTCTCCCTGACAAGGACCTGGATACCTCAGATGATGATGATTGCTCCCTGGAAGAAGGAGAAATCCCTCCAGGCCTGGAACCATACCGAACCATGCTTCATTTCTTCCACAAGGATGAATTACCAGCCCTTGTTTCCCAGACTCTGAAGACTCTGGGTATTCCAGGCATGGACCCCATGGCGGAACCAAAGAAGAGCTCCATCTTGGTGTCCCTTCGCAAGGCCTCATGCTACTTCCCTATGATGGAGGCCATCCAGGAACTGATTGACCTGGAGTGGGATACTCCGAGGCCAGCTTAGAGGAGGATGGGCCTTGGAAGCCTTGTACCCTCTGGAACCGGCGGCCAAGGAATGCCTGCATTTTCCAAAGGTGGACGCCATGGTCTGCACTGCCTCAAAGCAAACAACCATTCCCGTTGAGGGAGGGGCTTCATTGAAGGGCACTCAGGACAGAAGATTGGAGTCCATCCTTAAGCAGGCCTTTGCAACAGCAATGACACTACAGATTGCCTCCTGCTGCACACTGGTGGCAAGTTCTTGTTTGCTCCTCTCGAGAGAGGTAGATAACTCTAAAACGTATACTGGCGAGACAATGGAACCTGCAGCAGCTTTCCTGATGGACGCAAGCTCAGACCTAGTGTGTATCTCAGCCAGAGGAGTGGCCTCGGTAGTGGCAGCCAAGAAGACAGTTATGGCTGCGAAATTGGTCTGCTGACGCAACCTCTAAAGCGAATCGCACGAGAATGCCCTTTAAAGGATCTCTCCTATTCGGAAACAAACTGGAAAAGTTAGCCAGCAAGTGGGGTGAATCACCATTGCCTCAGCTACCAGAAGACGGGAAAAAGATCACAGCGCCCCTCGCCCAGAAGAGCCAGGGGCAGAGATTCTCAACACTTTAGACCCTACAGGAACTCACAGTTCCAAGCACCCCATCTCTCCAGAATGCCCCAGTCCTTTCGGAACCGACAGACCAAGAGAGGAACAGGCCCAGGGGCAGGCTCCGGCCGTGCCACCCAATGAGAAGGGGCCGATCCATCCACGGGAAGAGGAAATAGGAGGTAGACTTTCCCTCTTTTACCAAAGATGGGTTGAGATCACGTCAGACAAATGGGTGCTAAACATCATCCGAGAATGTTACTCTCTGGAGTTCCGCAGCATTCCGTGGGACAAATTTATCCTGTCGCCCTGCCACTCCCATACCAAAAGACTGGCAGTGGAAGCCACTCTGATAAGATTACTCAGCATGAAGGCAATAACTCCGGTTCCTGTGTCCCCAACAAAATACGGGGCGTTATTCCATTTATTTTATCCTTCCCAAGAAGGAAGGATCATTCCGACCCATCTTGGACCTCAAGAACGTCAACAATCATCTGCGGATACTTCACTTCCACATGGAGATCCTCCGCTCCGTAATAATGGCAGTACAACTAGGGGAGTTTCTAACCTCCCTGGACCTCTCCGAAGCCTACCTTCACATTTCAGTCCATCAAGAACACCAGCGCTTTCCATGCTTTGTGATACTGGGTCACCATTACCAGTTCCCAGCGCTATCTTTTGGCCTTGCAACCGCCCCCAGAACATTCTCCAAAATCATTGTGGTCGTGGCGGCAACACTAAGGAAGGAAGGAATCTTGGTCCACCCTTACCTGGACGACTGGCTGATTAGGGCAAAGTCTTCGGAAGAGAGCCAGCAGGTGACCAGCAAAGTCAAGAACCTACTGCAGGAGCTTGGTTGGGTCGTAAACATGGGCAAGAGCAGTCTACAGCCCTCCCAGTCCTAGAGTACCTGGGGGCCCGTTTCAACACCAAACAGAAAAAAGTCTTCCTTCCTCCCCCGAGGAGAAGGAAGCTGATGGAACAGCTACGACGATTGATGACCAATATACGCCCCAGAGTATGGTACTATCTCCAAGTCCTAGGCCTCATGGCATCAACCCTGGAAGTCGTTCCATGGGCAAGGACCCACTTGCGACTGCTCCAGCAATCCTTGCTCTCATGCTAGAACCCACTGTCCCAGTACTACTCAATTCGCCTCCAACTTCCAGCAGAAGTACATGCTCAGCTTCAGTGGTGGCTACAGGAAGACCACCTAAGCAGAGGAGTAAACCTATCCCCACCAAACTGGATCTTGCTCACCATGGATGTGAGTCTGCGAGGGTGGGGAGCCCACTGTCAGGAACTGATGGCCGATGGACAATGGAGCAAGGAAGAAGCAGGGTGGAACATAAACCGCCTGGAAGCTCGAGCAGTCAGACTAGCTTGCCTGCGATTCAGCCACAGACTCTGAGACAAAGCGATTCGAATAATTTCAGACAATGCCACAATGGTGGCCTACATCAACCACCAAAGAGGAACCAGGAGCCAGTAGGTGTCCCTGGAGATAGATCCTCTCATGGCATTGGCAGAGATAACCCTGCGAGGGATCTCTGCCTCCCACATCGCAGGAAAAGACAACGTCTCAGCAGATTTCCTCAGCAGAGAGAGTCTGAACTCGGGAGAATGGACACTGTCAACCACAGCCTTCCAACTGATAGTGAATCGCTGGGGCCTACCAGCCATGGATCTACTGGCCACCTACGTCAGTGCCCAAGTTCCCGGATTCTTCAGCCGCAGACGAGAGCCACACTCCCAAGGGATCGACACCCTCGTCCAGACCTGGCCAGTGGAAGTCTTACTGTATGCCTTCCCCCCCATGGCCACTACTGGGCAAGGTCATCCACAAGATAGAACACCACAGGGGACTAGTCCTACTAGTAGCCCCGGATTGGCCAAGACGCCCATGGTACGCAGCCATGCAAAGAATCTTTGCCGGGAGCCCTCTGTGCCTACTTCCACACAGGGACCTTCTCCAGCAGGGCCAATCCTTCATGAAGATCCATCTCGATTCTCTCTTATGGTTTTGCCCTTGAGAGGACTTGCCTGAAGAAGCGCGGTTGCTCGAAACCCATGATTGACACCCCTTCTACGAGCACGCAGTTCTCCACATCCCTGACATACATACGGATCTGGAGAATATTCAAAGCCTGGTGCAAGGACTGCGGGACTCTCCTGCGGTCAGCCAGAATCCCCATGATCCTGGAGTTTCTACAGGACGGTATGATGAAGGGACTGTCTCTCAACTCACTCAAGGTCCAGGTAGCCGCCCACTCCTGCTTCAAAGCCGAAGTGAATGGTATCCGTCTAGCAGCTCATCCGGATTTGACCCGTTTTCTAAAAGGGGTCAAGCAACTTTGGCCACCCCGAGATGGCCGGTGCCCCAGTGAAACCTCAATCTGGTATTAGACTTCCTAGTGGGGGCTTCTTTCAGACCAACATGCGGTCTGTCACTACGCCTCTTAACATTGAAGACGGTATTCCTGGTGGCAATATGTTCAGCTCGGCGTATCTCTGAACTACAGGCACTATCCTGCCGGGAACCCTTCCTTAGATTCACTCTGGGAACCATATAGCTGTGCACCATTCCCTCCTTCCTACCAAAAATGGTTTCCAAATTTCATCTGTAACAAACCATCTCCTGATGAACATAAGGACTCTGAAGCCTCACACCTTCTTCACCACCTAAATGTCGGTAGAATCCTGGTACGATACCTGGTAAGATCAGAACCGATGCACAAAACTGATCACCTGTTCGTCCTCCACAGCAGGAAGAAACAAGGAGAAGCAGCCTCAAGGGCAACCATAGCCCGCTGGATCAAGGAAGTGATCAAAGCAGCCTACATAGAGGCAGGGAAGCCATTACCACTACAGGTTAAGGCTCATTCTACTAGAGCCCAAGCAGTATCTTGGGCAGAAACCAAGCTGCTATCGCCCACAGACATCTGTCGGGCGGGCAACGTGGTCCTCCCTACACACCTTCTCCAGGTTCAGGCCCGAGAAGATGCAGCCTTTGCAAAGGCAGTACTAAGTGGGGCCACGGGCAGCCATCCTCCCTGACCGGGAGTAGCTTTTGTACATCCCACTGGTCTGAGTTCATCTGGCTACACGCTAGGAAATGGAGAAATTACCTGATAATTTCGTTTTCCTTAGTGTAGACAGATGGACTCCAGCATCCTGCCCACAGCTGCCCCCAGAGAAGAAGGACCTGAGAAAGCGAACCTAGAGGCCTAAACAAATACGGGTAAGCCGTTGCCTACCCTCAGTTAAAGACACCTTCAGATGGCTGGTGTCGGCGTTGACTTAGTTGAGTGCATTGGTGGTCTCCAGTTTTTCAAATCAGTTGAATCAGTTAATCAAGTTTAATAAGTATAACAGAGTTATGCAAAGTATATATCCACAATGGCTTTTCAAGGAGGATACTGAGGAAGTGAGGTCAGTGCAGGGGTATATGTACCCAGGATGACGTCAGCTTGAAATCTGACTCAGTCTCCCATCTGTTAGCAGAGGAGTACATAACCCACTGGTCTGAGTCCATCTGTCTATACTAAGGAAAACGAAATTATTATGTAAGTAATTTCTCCAATGCTTGTGTTCCCTTTTAATTTTGCGAGTGGCAGATTTCCCAGTGCTGCCACTGGCTTCTTAGCCACACTGAAGCAGCAAACATTTATTTTAGAAAAATATGCCACAGCACTCAAGCCTTTCTTCTGACTGTCTGGATTCCCTAGGCTCCCGTGGCCCCCCATCTGCCTGCTTTTACGGCCGCTGGGAGCTCCAATTGCCCCATCTGTAATCAGCATGGCTGAGTGCCACTTTTACTTTAATTGTGGCTCTGCCGCGCTCACTCTTGCATCGGGGGGGGATATCCCCAGAGCAACCGACCTCTTCGTGCTTGCGACTCACTGCCACTTTGGGGAATCCCTACTCTATCGAGGTTCCCTGCCAGCGGCTGGCCTCTCTCTTCTTTGTGGCTCGCCACTGTGTTTAATTTCAGCACTTCCAGCCCGTTGGTGGCCACAGTGTTGGGCTTCTTCGCTGCCAAGGGCCTGGACCACTGCCACTCTCCCAGCCCCTCTCAAACCACCCCACCCCCAGGCTATGAGATGCCCCCCTTCTTCCTTCCGGCCAATCGGAGGTTTCCTCCTCCCACTGGCAGGAAGAAGGGAGGAGGCTTCCGATTGGCCCGTGGGGGCAGGAAGAAGGGAGGAGGCTTCCGATTGGCCCGTGGGGGCAGGAAGAAGGGAGGAGGCTTCCGATTGGCCCACGGGGGCAGGAAGAAGGTAAAGGGAAGTATAACTGGGCTGTGGGACACCGGGGAGCTGCGACACATTGGTGTGTCACGACACACCGGTTGAGAATCGCTGCTTTAGAATATAATAGAGTAGTAAGAGATCGCTTATGGGGCAAATAAACTTGGTCATGACTTTGTCATGCTGTCTGGGAGCGCCTTGCGACCGGTCAGTAGGTGGAGTTTTTTCAGATAGTACAGTGTTTTGAACTCTGTAGGGCTGCACGGTGAACTTCCTGCGCGATTGCCTTGTTACCTCAGTCTCTTTTTTCCGCGAGCAGTCTGCACACAGGGTTTTTTTCTCCTCCTCGTTTCTGAAGAGATTTTTTTCTCAATTTGTTATTTTTTTTCATTTTTTTCTGGGTAGTGATGGCTCCTAAGCCATCCGGATTTAAGTTACTGCCAATGCGGAAAATTATGTCCATTACAGATGACATAATACTGCTATATATGCCTGGGACCGGAACACACCAAGTCTCATGCCGGGACTGTGGTCGGATGTCCCCCAGGGCCCAAAGGAAGCGCGCAGAAAAAAATTGTGTACCTAAAGATATCGTCCACACAATCTTCGCCGGGACCGTCGAAGAGACCGAAGAAAACTCTGTCTAAAAGGTCTGCTTCGCTAGAGGGTACCTCGGCCAGGTCTGTCAATCCACCAGGGCCAGTGAAGGGAGTTGAGGCCGCAACTTCTCTTTCACAGAAATCCCCTCATGAGCCGCGTGAATTTCAGTTCACTGAACCCACTCGATCCCGCTCATTGACACCGAAGAAGTCGCCTCATAGAAAATCAAATCAGCCGAAGTAGTAGGAACGTGCGTGTGTTGGAGCTGGGATGCGCGCATTGGCGCGTCGGCACATAGCCCGGCGCACAACTCACTGGCACACAAGTGGCACCCGAGGCTTCGGTGCACAGCTGCACGCACAACGCATCGGTGTACGGATCGGCGCACAAAGGTGCATATAAGCGTGCAGCACCGATACCACACGACGCATCGAAGCAGCATGTCTCAAAACATGTGACACTATCGATTCAACTTCGAATTCCGACGCACTTGACACCAGTCTTGATGCAGTCTACTCTACTAAGTCAGGAACATCTTAAAGTCACAAAAAACTAAGCATGTAATATCTACAAAACCTTGTGTGACAGATTCTGACCAATAGGTGAAACTAGTCTCTATCCATGACACTGCCACATCTAGCAAGGGTTCTGATTCTGATGGATCTTTTCTTAGTAGACCACAATCCCCTCAGCTTCTCCATAACTCAGGCCTGCCTCCTCAAGACGAGCTCATATCAGCAGTGCCTTCAGGAATGGGTCCGTTTCCAGGACCACAAGCTCTCGCATCTAAAGCGATGTTACAGATTTCGCAGGCATTAAATACTTTCTTCCAAGGGCTGAACACGGCACACCCTCAGCTTCCACTTGCGCCTTCGCCACTTGCATCGCCAACTCCGCTCCTTCCGTCTCAGCCGTCGGCACCATCTCCAATCCCAGATCAACCAGACATTCCAGACTCACCATGGACAATGTCGCCTGGTTCATCTACAGGGTTCCCATCTGACCCTCCAGAAGGACTCCCGGAACCTTATTCCCCTCCCGAAGACTTGTCCTATGCAAAGTTCATCTAGAAAGTGGGCTCTCTTAAATTTCGAGACAGGAAAGATCCCTGATCCTAGGTCAGAGGTGTTAGGGATACTGAAAATATTTGAAATGCCTCCAGAACCAACAGCTTTACCACCACATACAGTGCTGGATACAGTTCTTCGTAAAATTTGGGACAAACCCTTCACCACTGCGGCCTCATCAAGGAAAAAGGACTTCAAGTACCGTATGCGTAATTCCACAATTTGCGATTCCACACAGCTGCCACATAATTCAATAGTAGTGGAATCTGCACTCTCAAAGGCAAAAAGGTCAAAGCTTCATTCCAGTTCACCACCAGGAAAAGACCATAAGTCTATGGATGACTTTGGCCGTAAGGTATACCTTTCCTCCATGTTGGCAACAAAAATTAAACATCATCAATTTTACATAATCCAGTATTTATTTGAATGTCTTCAGAGAATTACGTACTTTGTTTAACCTCTGAAAATACTCTACCACAACCTTTTACAGACATGGAAGAAGGGCTTCACCATCTACTTCGGTCTGTCTGAGTCTTTTGAGTCTTCCGCAAGGTCCTCGGCTACAGCTATAGTGGTCAGATGGATGGCGTGGTTGAGAGCAAGTGCAATTAGAGAGGACGTTCACGATAAGTTAGTGGACATACCATGCCTGGGTGACAATCTTTTTGGTGAGAAGTTTGGGGAAACCGTTACTCTTCTTTAAAGAACAGAGTACCGCTGTACTATCACTCACATCTCCAACGGACCCCCATATCTCATCCAGGAAATTTTACCCTTCCTTCAGGAAGAAGTCCTACCCAATTCAATCACAGAATTATTCCCACCAAAGATATCAACCTCAGGCCCATCAGTCCCGTGGACGACCTCGTCAACAAAGGCCACAAAAACAAACACCAGCACCTCCTCAAAAACAGACTTCCTCTTTTTGAGCTATCCTGAGCCACCTCCACCACCTTTACATAGGAGGTCGCCTTCAACTATTTTATGCCATTTGGGAGGCGATTACTTCGGATGCTTGGGTGCTGAACATCATAAGAGAGGGCTACTGAATAAATTTTGTAACACTTCCGGATCTCCCTCATATTCCCTTCCCCCGAAATACATCAACCCATTCACTGCACCTTCAAGAACAGTTACAGAATCTACAAAGCCAGAAATCCATTCAAAGAATTACAAGGACACAGGAAAATCAGGTGTTCTACTCCCATTATTTTCTCATTCCAAAAAGAAAAATTCAAGATGACGTCTCTCAAGACTATTCTTTCCCTACTACAAGCCAACGACTGGCTGTGTTCCATAGACTTGAAAGATGCGTACTTCCCATATCCCCATGCACCCTTCTTCCTGGCAATACCTTTGCTTTCAAGCTCAGACCAATCACTATCAATGCAAGGTTCTACCCTTTGGCCTGTCTTCAGCCCCAAGAGTGTTCACAAAGTGTTTAGCGGTGGTAGTGGTTCACCTCAGACAACTGTCAATCCAGATTTTTCCCTATCTGGACGACTGGCTTTTAGTAGCCTAGGATCAGGCTACTCTACGAACTGACACGTACCAAACAATCAACTGTCTGCAGACATTGGGCTTCATAATCAATTACGAAAAGTCCAACCTGCAACTGACCCAAACGCTACAGTTCATTGGAGCGCTCATTGATACAACACAACAGAGAGCATACCTCCCACAGGACAGGATTCAAACTCTATCCTCTCTAGCTCGACGTCTGTGCAACCGATCACATACATCTGCACGTCAAATCCTCCAGCTACTGGGTCATATGGCGGCAGCTATCCATGTAGTTCCCTAGACGAGACTACATATGCGCCGCCTACAGTGGGGACTAAAGAATCAATAGTCTCAATATTTTCAGGCCCTCTCAACCAAGATACAACTTGGTTCTGGTTTTGGATTCTGGTTCTGGTTCCTGGTTCTGCTTCTGTTGGTGGAAAAACATAGACAACTTGACCTCGGAAGCACCCTTCTGGTTACCTCCCCATCAACTCACCCTCACGACAGATGCATCCAGAAGGGGCTGGAGAGCTCATCTGAGTGAACTAGACTCAAGGCCTCTGGTCTACACAGGAGAGCACAAACCAGATCAACCTTCTGGAACTTCGAGCCATTTGGAAGGCACTTCAAACCTTCTCCCCTCAAGTTCGGGGTAAACATCTCATGGTATACACAGATAACAAAGTTGCCATGTTTTACATAAACAAGGAAGGAGGGTCAGGTTCATGGATGCTTTGTCGAGAAACACTTAGAATACTGACATGGGCAATAGCAAACGAAGTTTCGATGCAAGCCACTTACCTTCCAGGCTTAGACAACGTCTCGGCGGATTGCCTCAGCAAGATTTTTCATCCACATGAATGGACTTTAAATCGGGAAGTTGCAACCAGAATCTTTCAACACTGGGGCAACCCGATGAAAGATCTCTTTGCCACAGAGCATAACCATCAAACACAAATATTTTGCTCCATTTACCCGAGCAAACTGCGTCACGCTCCAGATGCCTTCCTCATTCCATGGACAGAGGGCTTACTATTTGCCTACCCTCCCATTCTGCTAATAACCAGGACGATTAAAAAATGTATCCGAGACATAGCGGATATGATCCTCATAGTTCCGGCATGGCCAAGACAGCCCTGGTATCCGTTACTTATGTGACTATCCATTCGCCCACCAATTCCACTGGAGAACCATCCACATCTATTGACTCAGGAAGGGGGGTACCCCGCCTTCATCCAGTGCATCAATCCCTCTGCCTGACAGCTTGGAGGGTGAAAGGCAGTTACTAAACCATCTGGGTCTGCCAGCTCCACTTGAAGACATTCTAATTGCATCCAGGAAACCTTCAACTGGACATAACTATGCAGGAAAGTGGCATTGTTACACAGAATGGTGCAAGCCAAGAAGGCTAGACCCTTTTTCATCAACAGCCACACAACTCCTAGAGTATCTTCATACACTCTACCTTGCTGGCTTCAGTTCGTGTGCATGTTAGCGCTATTGCAGCTTTCCACCACTCTCATAATGGACTTCCCATTTCCAACCATCCGTTGATCTCCAGATTCATGAGGGGCATGCTACGTCTAAGGCCACCGGTGTCAAAACCACCTATACCATAGAATCTCAATGTAGTCCTGGAATCTCAATGTAGTCCTGGAACAACTAATGCTGCCTCCTTTCGAGCCATTAGATTCATGCCAAATCAAATACCTAACCTGGAAAACGGTATTTCTAGTGGCCGTCACATTAGCACGGAGAGTAAGTGAGCTACAAGCCTTGGTTCACTATTTTTCCTTATTTAGAATTTTACCATAAGGTCACTCTTCGGCCTCATCCTACTTTTCTTCCTAAAGTAGTATCTGCTTTCCACATAAACCAGTCTATTACATTGCCAGTCTTTAAACCTAAACCTCATCTTAATGACCGAGACAAGCTTCTGCACTCTTTAAGAGCATTAGCTTACTACAAACAAAGAACTCAATCTCAAGGAAGACCATCTCAATTGTTCCTCTCCTTTAACCCTAATAATCTAAACCAGCCTGTCTCCAAAAGAACCATTGCTGGTTGGTTATCTCATTGCATTGAATTCTGCTACAATAAATGTTCTCTGGTTTTGAGCAACAAACCGAAAGCACACCAGATACGCGCAACAGCAGCATCTGTTGCACATTTGAAAAGGGTTCCGCTGCTAGACATCTGCAAAGTGGCAACCTGGTCTTCTCTTCATACCTCCATATCTCACTACTGTATCGGACAGCAAGCATCTTCCGATGCAGCTCTGGGTTTGGCAGTTTTGTCAACCCTACATGATGAGTAAGACTGTCTACCTTTTATTGAAGGGTAGTGTCCTTAACTTAAAAAACTTATTTATAATGGAGACAACCCAGGAGCTTGGGACTCCCAGACAGCATGGCTAATTCAGCCCTGCTATCGACGGGAAAAAGCAAGTTTGCTTACCGTAAACGGTGTTTCCGTAGATAGGATGAATTAGCCATGCGATCCCATCCTACCTCCCTAGACAGTCTACAGATTCTACCAAAACATTTTTCTCGTACATCTCGCTTGGCTACAAGAGACTGAGGTAACAAGGCAATTGCGCGGGAAGCTCACCACGCAGCCGTACAGAGTTCAGAACTCTGTACTAACTTGAGAAAACTCCACCTACTGACCAGTCGCGAGGCGCTCCCAGACAGCATGGCTAATCCATCCTGCTATCTACGGAAACACCGTTTACTTTAAGCAAACTTGCTTTTCCAGAAATGTACAGAACCCGTTTTCCTGCTAAATTTTGATATAAAATTATAGCAAATCATCTTTTAAAGTACTGCTATATTTAATAGCACATGAACAAGTGATATCATCTGTAAAGGGCAGACAGACGGTTTTAAATATGTGAATTAGTCTCACCTAATGATCTTTAATGTCCAAAAAAAGCCTTTGATAGAGTAAATTGCTCTTTTCTGTTTGAGGCCTTAAGGAACTATGGTTTTAACAGGTGGTTTTTGAAGTCTATTACTGCCCTTTACAATATTCCAATAATATCAGGCCTAGTAAATGACACTTTTTAACAGGATTTTTCTTACCATTGCTTTTCTTACTTTTTGGAATCTTTTTCAAAAGGAGTAAGGGGCATAGGGAAAATAGCCGCATACTTCTGTACTTCTTAGAACCCAGCAGTTTAAGCTGGTGGCTTTTGCAGATGAAGGGATTTAGGGTTAGTGATAGAAATTAAAATTTATAATAGCACAGGTTGAATCAAGTGTGGGAGGGTGAGAGGTCTAAAATTAGATTTGGATAAATCAAACTATGCCCATTGGAGACTATATAAAAGGGTTGTAGGAGGGAGAACTTTTGTCTTAGACATGTTTGTTCGTTCTTTTTTTAACTTTATTTCGAGGATGCCACACACAAGTATTCATTTTTGGAATGAGTTGCTTTTGTGTATTTGGCATATCATGTATTACATGCTATTTAGAAAATGCCTGAAAACTCACTTCTTTTAAAGTTGCCTTCTCTTGAAGTTTTATTTTCTGTTTATTTTTGCACATTGTTTATTTTATTTCTTTTAGGTTTTGTTTTATGTATGTTGCTTTGTTCGCTGCTTAGCACAATATTTCTGATATAAGCGGTATAAAAAAAAAAACCCTGCAAATACCACAAATGGCAAAAAGTATGCGTAATTAACAATATTGCATAACTTACATATACAGCATCAGTTTTGTATATTTACAGCTGACATAACTAATAAAAGACATTACAGCCATATGATGTTTTATCTGTTATGCCCATAAATTGAATGTATTCTTGTTTCCTGATGAGAACTGTGGATTGTCCAGGCTACCAATAGTGAAAATAAATAAATATAAATCATTTCACACCATGTTTCAAAGAAAATATTAGATTAGTTCCAAGACATCATATGACAAGCTTGACTTAGCTTGCAGGCATAATATCATGAGGTTTCTTGGTATATTTTTTAGCAGGTGTCCTGTGCATAAATACTGTATTCAGCCTCTCCACCTGCATCCTGTCCATTTGTTGATGCCATATCATTGATCCAAAATTTCTGAATACAGAGTTTGGCCAACAAAACTGTAGTTCGAGCAAATTTTCAAATGCCAAATGATTCAAACCAAGTAGTAGTTCTAATAACGGCACCTCACCATGAAATGGTGGTCTTAGATTTATTACAGATTCTAGTGTTACCAAGATGTCATTCCAGACGTCATAGTTTAAAACAAAGAAGAAAATTGTCAGTTCCCTTGATTTTACATTTCACATAAATACCTGAATCTTCAAGACCCATTTGGAAAACCCTGGATGTAGCAAAGTACATCTTCTGTAGTATCTTAAATTGCACTTCTGACCCATCTCTTTGTTTCCAGCTTGGGGCCAGCTTACTTAATGTATCCAAATTGGGTTTTTCTAGATGTAACACCAGCAAGCAATTTTATTTTTGCTATAGTAATAAACACATTCTCTAAATCAAATAAAATAGGATTTTGTTGCTTCAACCCTTGCATATAATGCCTAGCTTGCAAATATGTATAAAAATGTTCTTTGGGAATCTTAAAGATCAATTTCAATTATTTTAAAGAAAGAGCAAGTCTTGTGATGCACAATACAGAGAAGAGAATCCTTTTATCCCTCAACTATGCCAAATCCTGAAAAATTGTATTATCAATCACAGGGGGGGAGTTTAAAAAAAATCCAAAAAACCCTTTAAGAACATCAACAAAATGTTCATCTTTCCAAAAATCGTGAGGCTTCTTTCATTGCATTTATTAAAGGGTATGATCTTAAATCAATGAGTGAGCATTTTGCAGATGTACTATAATACCCCAGGGATCAAAAACAAAACCTGGTGTTGGTGGTAAATAAAACAGTAACTAATACAAAACCGTTAATATAGAGTCATACTCAGTACTAAGGTGCCAGCCGATCCTTGTCATTTTTTTGCTACTCCAGATTAACATGGCACTAGAGAACCTGTCATACATTGGCACTTAGGTATCATTGGATTTGTGAAATAGCTCACAGATTTATTCATTGTCTCTATCAGTGTTGGATCAGAATATATTTTTTTGAATTTTTTGCACATAAAAATTGATTATCAAAAATGTCACTTTAAAGAATTCTTGTCTTGTCACTCATAAAAGTATCAATATAACAGTAGCACTTATGTTTGCTCAAAACACATTCTTCTCTCATGGCATGGTACCAACTTCCAAAAAGGCCTGACAGTGGCTGTGTTTCACTGGCTTCTTCAGGGGCATATACATTTGAGTCAGTTTGCTTCCCAGTTCAGACTAACATGTACTCCTGTAAACAAGGATCATGTTACAATTAAGACTCCATTTAAAAGTACCACATGGTTGAAAGACGACCAGTAATTAGAAAAAGGAGAAACAGACCAATCAAAAAATGTCCACAAAATATTATATCAAAGTGAAGCAATCAGTGGTCTTATTCATACCATTTGTTTGTATCATATCCAACATAAAGATCCATTTGTTCTCTATAATTTAGTAGAGATATTGTATTGCCCCCATTTTGGTCATATCACTGATTCAGTAGTGCTCCACCCTAGATCTTCAAAACAGTGATGATGCAACATACAGTGTTTTACCTTGGGGGATGTTCCTTACAAGTCAGACAACTGCATGTTCATGCAAGCATACCCTAATGGATCATTTTTGTCCTACCAATATACAGTTGAGGGTGGTTACACTGGATCACATTAATAACATTAACCAAATCACAATCTTGTGTAATATTTACACTTTATCTGTAAGTGGGTCCCAGGATGTTCCCAAACTTGCTCTGCTAATTGTCATGGGTCACATGTCACAGCAGTAGCACGGAAAATGTGCAATCTGCAAAACATCAGGGTTATCATCAGTGTTACTTGGAAATGCCGCTTTAACCACATGATCTCTTTTAAGGCCATGAATATATGCTATTAATGGTGATTCTACAAATATAGAATGTAGTGACAGTACATGTCATTATTGTCTAATACTCTTAGATATTTATTCATTTATATTCTGCCTTATGCAACAAAGAAAGATGGCAGTTCATGGTGCAATAGGAAGATACTTCAAAAACCTTTTTCTGGCCAGATATTAGTACATCAAAAATACTAAAAGTAAGGGAGAGGCAAATTTGATGTAAACTAACATGGTTAAAACAACAACAAAAAAAATTACTGGTACTTCCCCAATCAGGCAGGCAGTAGCTACGCTTGTCAGGATGGGCTTTGGTTTGGCTAAGATGTTGAGGCTTGAAATATACAGTGGGTGTGTACATACTATCATGTCAGATGGCCTGTTAAAAAAGATTCCATTTATCGCATTAGCTCTTAGATATCCACCTTTAATTTAGTTCCATTAACTTCAGCTTGAAAATCTGGTGTTCCTTTGCATTAGTGAAGTTTCTACCTAGCAAATGTCAGAGAAGCACTCGAGCCATTGTGGTAATTAAAGGGCATTCTGAAGGTTCCTATCACTGGATAAAGATAAACAGAAGCAGAGAGCTAGGTCTGAGAAGTCGCTTCTTTCTGATGTGGTCTCCCTGATCCCCCAGCATTCTATAGAAGATGATCAGGAATCTGAAGTACTGAGAACAGTAGATTGATGATGCATCAAAACATCAAACTGTTTGAGCTGAATCTGCCTTGGTCATAAGTAAATCTGTAAAGTTTTAGCCAATCTGTGATAAGTGAATCTTTGCTATCTATTTTTAGAAAAAAGGGGAGTAAATTACAGATAAAGGAAACAGTTGGAAAAACAGCTTTAGATACGAGGAAATGAGGGGAGAGTCCTGTGCAGGAAATTGAAATGAGGCCTGAATTGTAGAGAGGACCAATAGAGTGCAGGGCTTTGTAAGATAGCAGATGCATGAAGTTAATAAGGCAATCTTCAAAGGGATTTTGAAGATTGAAAAACGCCCCCACCGTCTTATACAGGGAAAAAAATCCACATATGCTGTCCACAGCACATGTATTTTTCACCACAGAGAAAAGGGGTAGATCTGGTAAAGTACACACAGTGATCCCTGTGCATTTTTTACCATGCCAACTTGCACTACAAAATACACAATGTAAAGAGTCTATGCGGCACCAGCCTGCTATGGAAAGAGAAACTCCGCACAAAATTTCCTTTAGAAAATCAACTTGCAGATGTACAAGTTCCATGGAGAGTATGCAAATTGCCCTCCAAACTTTCAGATTGAAGGGAAAGGTAGAAACAGTAGAGATATAGTTTAGTGGTTAGAGCAGCAGGTTGGGGGGCCGTGGTTCAAATTCTGCTTCTCCCTTTGATACTCCTTGTGACTTTGGGCAAGTCACTTCATCCTGTATTGCCTCAGGTACAAACTTATGGGCCGATGCAATAAATTTGCGTACAAAGCGGGCGCTGAACCGTCAGCGCCTGCTTTCTTAACGCGCTCCCAAGGGACGGACGGCCATCACGAAAACCAATGCCAATAGACCTGGCGTCTGTTTTCCTTACCGGCGGAAGGCAGTCACGAAAATCGGCGCCGGGTTTATCGGTGTCTGTTTTCGTGATGGCTGTCCGCCGGTAAGGAAGCAGATGCCAAGGGTTCAGGAAGCGAATGTTTCAGTCGGGCGTCCGTTTCCTGAACCCGACTGTATTTTTTTTTTTTTTAACTATTTTTGTTTCTTTAGTTTTTCATCCTACTTAGTATCACAATGATATTAAGTAGGAGGCAGTACAGAAAAGCATTTTTCTGCTTTTCTGTACTTTTATGTGCTCAGCTATTAACGCCTGTTCCAGGCAGGCGTTAATAGATGACAGTATTTATTTTTTATTATTTTTGCATCGGGAGTGAATGCCTAATAGCCTCATTCACATGCATTTGCATGTGATGAGCGCTATTAGATTCACTCCGCATTAGACGCGAGTTGAATATGCGCTAATCCCCTTATTGCATTAGGGGATTGATTAGCGCCTATTCTTCACGCGTCTGACTGCAGGTTAACAGTGCGCTCGGCTGAGTGCACTGTATTGCATTGGCCCCTTAGATTTTAAGCCCTTTGGGGCAGGGACTTAGCAATAGTATTTGAATTTATATCTTTCCTTGTTCTTGAATTTGGAAAGGCTAGTAATAAATCTAAAATCCTGATCTGTAAGAGAAGATATTTTTATTCTCGTCACTGCATACTAAGTGGGATCCAGAAGAGTAAGGTGGGCCAAGGAGGGGGCAAGAGATTTAGGCCTAGAATCCTGTTTTGAAGGGTGGGAGGATAGAATGGGTCAGAGTTTGACTGTGTTATAGAAGAAGAAGTCTAAATTAACAATGGTTGTGAAAGAATGAATGAGTAAATGTGGGTGGAAATAAAACAGAATACCGTTCTCAGAGAGTAAGCTGAATAGCAGTCCTTACACACGGGAGATGTTATCCAGTAGAGCCTGGCACAAAAAACTTATGTCAAAATTTCTAGTACTTTGACTATGCCTCACCAAGCATGCCCACACATGCTATAATGCCATACGTCCACACAGGGTCCCTTCAGTCTGTTTTTCTGCGGAGCTCTCCAGATGTGGTTTTGGTGCCTCGCGCCCCTTTTTATGGGCCTTTTGGATTTTTCCAGATTGGCAGGATTGTTTGTTGTGGGATGCAGTGGTTTTTTTCCTTGTTACCCAAATGAGTTTGTTTTTGTTTTGGTTGTTTCTCTGTTTTCATTCTTCTTTGTACTCTGTTCTGTGGCAGTGCACATTTGGTGCTCACCAGCCTTCAAGGCACTGCCACCATTTAATCTGACTTTGCTTTCCTTTTATGTTGGCCAATCATGTCTAGCATGTTTCTGCAATGCACTATGTATACAAGGACTATGTCTATCTTGTACCCCCATGATAGATACATCCTGTGCCTGGGGGTATCACATAGTGTCTAGGGGTGTCACAGATAGGCAATCATGACCCAGAAAGGCTGCTGGTCCCGAATGGAACTCATGGAAAAGCATTTTGGGCATTGGAATACCGATCCACTGACATCTGTATCTTCAGCATTGACATCGAATGAGCTCTGAGCTGCATTGGTGGAGGGAGCATCATTGAACATCAGGGGGACCATTGGTTCCTTCAGTGCCGCTGGCTGAAAGGGAATCCAGAGGTAGGCCTTTGACTCTTCCCAATCGAAGAAAGCATCAGTTTCTGCCTCTTTGTCACAGGTATCAAGGAGATCCCGTGCTGAGCATGAAGGGGAAACTGAATAAGTAGCAGCATTGATCTCCATCTGTGCCCAGTGCTTGGAGCAGGAATGCTCGGGCGCATGCTGAGAACCTCTCCAAGTAGTTCTGTGGCGAGGAGATTTCATCCTTTTAAGCAGGCCAGGGAGTTGCAACAGCTTACTTGTCCAGTTGTCCACCACTGACCCATCTGTTGGTTATGAGGAGAGGAGTGGTCACTCCCCCTGCCTCCCAGTCAGTGGTAGCATCAACTATCTTTGAGAAGGAGTTGAATAGAAAGCTCCACCAGGCCTTGGAGAAGGCGCTGCAGGACCTCTGTGAGGGGGGCATCGAGGGCACCAAGGCAAGCACCATTGATTCACGAGCTTCTGCTTGATTCTTTACAGGTGTTGTATCTGATGCCAATGACAGAAGAGGGTTTGGGGTTGGTGACTGCCACCTCATTGTTTAATCTCTGGCTTCTCGTTTCCCTGAACCAACAATATTCTTCAACGTCCAGGCCCAAACAGCCAAGTGCACCAGTCCTTGAGACCTTGATGGAGGTTGAGCACCAAGAGAGTACTTGCCACCGGTGGACTAGGGAGAGTTGGACTCCAAATACTCTTGGGGGTATGGTTATAACTCCACAGATGCCTCTGAAGATGTGTTGTTGACGGGGCTTCCCTCTGACCCCTCTCCTACAACAGAGAGTAGGAAGTCTCTTCCTAAGGACCTCTCCGTCACAGGCTTTGTCAGGAAAATGGCTGAGGCCATTCCATTTTTTTTTTTTTTTATAGATGGCGATGAAGCTTGAATTAAAATGCTGGACATCCTCCAGTTCATGGAGCCCCCCTAGGAAAGTCTGTAGCAATCCCAGCCATGAAGTCCTTTAGGAACTGTAGACAAGCACCCCTCTCTGTAGCTTTTACATAAGCCGGTGGCCTGGCTTAACTTTGGACATATGAGTCCTCTGCATCATCAGGAGCAGGTACAGATTAAATCTATTGGGTCTCCCGCCAAATCTGCCCACAGTCTTCGGTTGGGATCACTTGCTGCATGAGGGACTGCTTCAAAAGGAGCTCTCCTCTCTCTTACTGGCCAATGCAGTCAAGTCTTTTCCACCAAGGCAAAGAGGATTTTACTTCAAGTATTTCCTGAATTTCAAAGAAAACAGGGGGACTCCGTCCCATCCTAGATGTAAGGACCTTGAACAAATTCATCAAAAGAGAAAAGTTCAAGATGGTTTCCCCTAGATACCTTAATCCTATTTTTTTTTTTTTTTGTCAAAAGGGACTGGCAATGTTTACACTCGCATAAGGTATCTTCCCTGATCACTGGAAATATCTTAGATTTGTAGTGGGAAACCGGTGCCTTCAGTATCATATTTTGCCTTTTGTGCTAGTGTCTGTCCCACATGTCTTCACAAAATGCCTAGTCATGGTGACAGTGCACTTATGCAAACTGGAGGTGCACATGTATTCCTGTCTTGACGATTTGCTGGTCAAGAGCGTATCTCGAAAAAGAACAAAGGAATCAATGTGTATGACCATATTGGTGTTGGGGTTTGATATCAACTACCCAAGTCCCATCTGAGCCTGTCACTTCAATTGGAGTTTATCAGAGTTCTGCTAGACACAATTCATGCAAAAGCCTTCTTTCTGCAACAAATGGCTACCGTTTTGATGTCCACAGTAGGAAAAGATACAAATGAATCCCAGACATCAGCATGGGACAATCTGAGGCTGTTTGGGTCTCACGGCATCAACCATCCATGTCACTCCTATGGCACATCTCCATGGGAAGAGAGCCCAGTGGACCTTAAGGTCTCTGTGGCTGCAAGCTACCCAAGACTGCATCCATGTCACACAGCCACTCCAGCACTGCTTGGCCTGGTGGCGATATGACTCCAATTTGATCACAGAAATCTCCTTCCAAATTTATCAGATCCAAATTTTCCTCATGACGGATGCTTCCAACCTGGGCTGGGGAGCTCATGTAGTGGGACTGTGCACCCAGGGCCTATGGTCTGCTTAGGAATTTTTTTATTTATTTATTTTAATAATTTCCTAGTGCTCTGGGTGATCCAGTGCTATTAAAGGTTTTCAGAGGTCATTTATCAAAGAAAGGTATCTTTGTCCAAAGGACAATCAAGTTGCGATGTACTACAAGCAAAGAACATAAATTGCCATACTGGGTCACACAAGGGTCCATCAAGTCCAGCATCCTATTTCCAACAGTGGCCAATCCAAGTTACAATTACCTGGCACGTACCCAAACACTAAGTAGATCCTATGCTGCTAATGCCAGTAATAGCAGTGGCTATTCCCTAAGTCAACTTGATTAATAGCAGTTAATGGATTTCTCCTCCAAGAACTTATCCAAACCTTTTTTAAACCCAGCTACACTAACTGCACTAACCACATCCTCTGGCAACAAATTCCAGAGCTTAATTGCTAACTTCATGGAGTGCCCCCTAACTCTTCTGCTATCCGAAAGAGTAAATAACCGATTCACATTTACCCATTTTAGCCCTCTCATGATTTTACAGATCTCTGTTCTATCCCCCTTCAGCTGTCTCTTCTCCAAGCTGAATAGCCCTAACCTCCTTAGCCTTTCCTCATAGGGGAGCTATTCCATCCCCTTTATCATTTTGGTCACCCTTCTCTGTACCTTCTCCAATGCAACTATATCTTTTTTGAGATGCGGCGACCAAAATTGTACAGAGTACTCAAGATGCAGTCTCACCATGGAGCGATACAGAGGCATTATTACATTTTCCGTTTTATTCACCATTCCTTTCCTAATAATTCGCAACATTGTTTGCTTTTTTTGACTGCTGCAGCACACTGAGCCGACAATTTCAATGTATTTCCACTATGACGCCTAGATCTTTTTCCTGGGTGGTAGCTCCTAATTTGGAACCTAACATTGTGTAACTATAGCGTGGGTTATTTTTCCCTATATGCATCACCTTGCACTTATCCACATTTATATTTCATCTACCATTTGGATGCCCAGTCTTCCAGTCTCGCAAGGTGGTCCTGTAATTTATCACAATTCCCTTGTGATGTAACTACTCTGAATAATTTTGTATCCTCTGCAGATTTGATTCTCACTTGTCAAATATTCCTTTCCAGATAATTTATAAATATATTGAAAAGCACCGGTCCAAGTACAGATCCCTGAGGCACTCCACTATTTACCCTTTTCCACTGAGAAAATTGACCATTTAATCCTACTCTGTTTCCTTTCTTTTAACTAGTTTGTAATCTACGAAAGGACATCACCTCCTATCCCATAACCTTTTAGTTTTCTTAGAAGCCTCTCATGAGGGACTTTGTCAAACGCCTTCTGAAAATCCAAATAGACTACATATACTGGATCGCCTTTATCCACATATTTATTAACCCCCTTCAAAAATGGTATGTCCTGTCCCAGGAGGCTGTACAATGTGGGTGTGGAGAATGTTGTGGCAGACAAACTGTTAGTCCTTGGAACCCCACAAGTGGTCTCTGCGGATGGGATGAGGTAATGAAACAGATTTTCCTCCACTGGGGCACAGCAGTGTTAGATCTGTTTGCGGCCCCTTAGAACAGGAAGGTTCCACACTTCTATTCCAGTTAGAGGGCATGTGGCAAAGTAGCCTCTGGCACTTTTGTCCTGGATTGAGGTAGGGAATGCTATATGTATATCCTCCTTTTCCATTAGTAGCAAATTCTGAAGTTCAGAAGGTCCATGATTCTCATACATCCCTTTTGGCAGAAACAGATCTGATTCCTGCTCCTCCGGTAGGTGTCTCTCAGGGAACTGATCAGATTGTGGGCTTCAGTCCGGATCAGGGCAGGTTATGCATCCCTATTTCTCACCGCTCGGATATTGAGAGTTTGACTTTGCAACTCCTTGAGTTATCTGATGATGGCTCTCTCAGGTTCTATTAGCTTCATGAAAGGATTCCACTAGAAAATCCTATGGATTTAAATGGAAGATGTTTGCTATATGGTGTGAGCAAAAAAAACCCCAAAAAACCCTAAATCCTTTCTCGTGCTCCACACACAAACTGCTTGATTACTTTCTACATTTGTCTAAGTTTGATCTCAAGACCAACTTTGTATTTGGCACTTGGCACCTACATCATCTAGAAGGTAAGCCCACCTCTGTGCAACCTTTAGTTGTCTGATTTATGCTGGATCTCCTGCTGTGTCTTGGGACCTCAGTGTAGTTCTGTCCCAACTGATGAAAACTCCCTTTGAGCCACTGCACTCCTGTGACCTAAAGTACCTGACCTGGCATGTCATGTTTTTGGTGGTAGTCACTTCGGCATACAGCTCCAGGCTCTAATAACTTATCCACCTTATACCAAATTTTATCATGATAGGGTGGTCTTATACACCCATCTTAAGTTTCTTCCAGGTCACATGTCCTCCAAGGTGAACAAGCATTGCTCAGTTGGACTGCAAAAAAAGCCTTGGCTTTCTACTTGGAGTGGTTTGAAACTCATAGAAAGTCCACCCAAATTATTTTCTTTTGACACAGACCGGGGATTGCCATTGCCGAATGGACTATATCTAATTGCATCTCTTCTATTATGTTGATACAGGGCTGAATCTGGTGGGCCATGTCAAAGCTTGCTCTTTCTAAGCCATGGCAACATCGGTGGTTCACCTGAGATCAGTTCCCATTGAAACATTTGACCAGCTGCAGGTTGGTCCTGTGACCGGCCACTCTCACCCAGCTGCTGTCACGCATCTTTGCAGCTTCTTCACCACCATCTTTGCCTCTATGCTCCTTATGGGCACGTGAGTGCACCCCAGTTCTCCTTATAAAGGCCCTGTGGTGGGAAACATCATTTGACATTTCCTGATGATGTCAGGCCCTCTGAGCCATTTAAACACCATCTGGATTCTTGGATCTTTGCCTTAGCAACAGGTCTTCCTGCATGTTGCTCCATGTGACCTGCCTTGTATCTTGCCTTCTTCCAGCCCAGCTCCATGTTTCGTGCCCAGCTTCTTGTCCTCTCTGTCCTGACTCTTGTCTCCTTGTGCTGTTTTCTGACTGACTTCCAATTCTGATATCTGTTTTGGATTTGGCCTTTCCTGCTTGATCTCTGCCTGCCCTGACACTGCTTGATATCTGCCTTCCTTGACTTAAACTTCACAACCACTTGTCACTGCCTGCCCTGACCTTGGCCTGCTATCAGATCCTGCTTGACCTCTCCCTACGGGACCCTGTTGGTCCCTGGAACCCAAGAGCTCAACTGCAGGGTTGGTATTGGGAAAGCCCTGACCATGTTCCAGTTAAAGCGCATCCACCTGCTGTTGGTGTGGGTCTGGTGGATTTGCCTGCCAGGCTGCGTCAACCATGCCACAGCCAAGAGCTCACACTCCGTTATACTTATAGAGGAGATCTGCAAGGCTGTGATGTCGACTTCTCTCCATTCATTCACATTTCGTTACTGTTTAGACAGGGATGGCCGACACTACAGTAGATTTGGCTCTGTCCTGCAGAATTTTTTAAGGTGTAGAACCTGATTCCTTTCCTTCCTTGTGCCTGTTTTTGTTCTAGGCTGTCCCCTTATACATTAAGTATAAAATGGGGAAAAAAGGCTTCTTGCCAACAAAAATATGATTGCGCCTGTTGGCACTTATTATTTCCCCTCTTTTCACTGGGGACCGCCTGTCGCTAGAGATGCCCCATGTGTGAGGATTGCCATCCTGCTTGTGCTTGGAGAAAGCAGAGTTGCTTACCTGTAACAGATGGTTTCAGAGGACAGCAGAATGGCAATCCTCATGAAACTTGCCCACTTCTTCTTGGTGTTGATTTCTTTGTTTTTCAATGCTAAAAGACAAGACTGAAGGGACACCGCATGGACGTGTGGCATTATAGCATGCGTGAGCATCCTCAGCAAGGCACAGTCCATGTCAGACTTCATCGGATGATGTTACTCATACGTGAGGGCTGCCATCCTGCTGTCCTCTGAGGACACCTAAACAGGTAAGCAACTCTGCTTTATGGTCACTTTTTGTTCTAGCTGCAGCAGAGACTCTTATTTCAGATTATTTTATGTTTTCTTGCAGGACCGAAGCAGCTTGCTGGAAGCAGTGTATTGACTTTGCCCAATTGTGAAGAACTGAGTTCCAGCAGCCAATCTGACTCTGGCCCATGTACTTTCCCCCATGCACTGCATGAGTGACGAGCCCCCAGCGCAATGTGTGTTTGTCAAACCATGGAAGTGGGGAAGTATGGTAAGAACACAAGTCAAGCCGCAGGCCGAGGAGTCCTGCTGGAACCTTTTATCCATCAGGTGGGCGGTCACAGTAGCATGATGCTCTATGATATCCACACAGTCTGCAAGCCCCTCATTTCCAGAGAGCAGCGCTTCTATGAGTCCCTCCCACCGGAGATGAAGGAATTCACACCAGAGTATAAAGGTGAGATATGAGCAAGAATAAGACACACAATCATCTTCACTGGGAGCTGTGTGGTTCAGGCAGCCATGACATTGTACTTGTAGCATAGGTACCAGGGTGAGGGACAGGGGCTTATATGGTAGTCAGACCCAACACTATATTCCTTGCACAATTACCTGAAAATGGCTCATGTTAAACTGAGCTAAGAAGGATATGTACTAGGAAGACCTAGTTTGATATATCGGTACTGAGGAATCTTTGCTGTAACTTGATTTCTCACAGGACAAGCAGGATGGGTAGTCCTCACATATGGGTGACATCACAGGATAGAGCCCAATCACGGAACACTTTTGTCAAAGTTTCCAGAACTTTGACTGGCCCCTACTGGGCATGCCCAGCATGGCACCAACCCTGCAGCCAGCAGGGGTCCCCCTTCAGTCTTCTTTTTTCCGCGCAGCAGTAGCCTCGCAGTTTAGGAGCTCTGAAGAGATTCCTGACAGGAATTTTCCTCACAGAGTTAATTAAATTTAAATTGCCCCACAGGGGTCCCTCCTCAACTTTTCTCAGGCTGCGGTACTCCGGTAAGTTTTTGACCGTCTTTTGTCGATTACCGTCTAGTTTGGCCCTCGCGGCCTACTGGCCGTCGACCGTACCGCGGCTCGATTTTTTTTCTATGGCCATGGCGTCGGGCTTTCGTCGGTGCCCGGACTGTATTCGCACCATGTCTATCACAGACCCTCATGGAGTCTGTATAATGTGTTTAGGCAGTGAGCATGATGTCCTGAGGGCACATTTGGTGCAAGTCAGGACACCAAAAGGTCGCAAAGCCAGAATGGAGAAGATGGGACTCCTCTTCCGTGCTCACACCCAGACGCCGTCCATCGCATTGATGTCATCGGAACCAGCACCATTGAAGTCGCACCAGCACCGACCACCGTCCGGTGACCGCCCGCCATCGACGTCTTCACGGCCATCGACTCCCGTTACTCCACCTCAAGATCGAGGGGATCGTAGGGAGAAACATCGCCATCGTAAGTCTTGGACCGTCGAGGGAGCGAAATCATCGACCTCGCCACCATCAAAGAAGCCCCGTCCAGGAACGGCACCGACCATTCCCGTGACCGGGACATCGAGGCCACCCTCACCAGATCGGGGTTTGGGAGTCGCGATTCCGCCTGTAAAGGTTGTCCCTCCGACTGTGCCTCCGCCTCCCTCTTCCGTCACGGAGCCGGGGCTGCTTGCTCCAGGTCTCCGGGAAGAACTGGACCGGCTGGTCCAGGAGGCCATCGACAAGGCGATGAAACGGTTCCGGGTTCCTCCGGCACAGACACCGGCACCGAGAGTGGAACCGGTCACCGACCCGATTCCAGCAGCGCTGGCACCGCTGCTGTCCCAGATGGGAGGCGCTCATGACCGCCCTTCCACCGGTGATTCCTGGGTCTCCGATGGCTCCAGTGCGCTCCCCGTTGACAGCTTCATCGGGAGGAGAAACACTGTTCCGCATTCCTCCTTCGGGGGTATTGCCTCAGCCATCGATGCCATGTCGTCCCTCGCCACCGATTCATTCATCGGTGGCGAGGGACGACATCGGCACCTTCGATGCCGGCACCAATGCCCTCCAGGGCGTCCACGGTGCCCCTGGTGATTCCTTCGATTTTCTCGGAGCCTCAGCCGGGCCCTTCGGTATCCAACCCCCTTCTTGTCCTATAGGTCAGCCAGCTGATCCTTATGACACCTGGGGTGATGATACTTCCACAGACTCCGATGACTTACCTTCACCTCCCTCTTCTCCTACTGAAAGAAAGCGTTCTCCTCCAGAGGACCTTTCTTTCATTAATTTTGTGAAGGAAATGTCTGACTTGGTCCCTTTCAGCTTCAAACGGAGCAGGATGATAGGCACCAGATGATGGAGCTTCTCCAGTTCCTGGATGCCCCTAAAGTGATCACTTCTATTCCCATTCATCAAGTTCTTCTTGACCTCCTAAAAAAAAACTGGGAAAACCCTGGATCCATTGCTCCAGTACACAGAAAGGCTGACACTACCTATTTAGTGCAGTCAGCCCCTGGCGTTCAAAAATCTCAGCTCGACCACCACTCAGTTGTGGTAGAATCGGCTCAAAAGAAAGCAAAAAAGACAAAGCCTCACTCCTCTACCCCTCCTGTTAAGGAACACAAGTTCCTAGACAATATTGGTCGACGAGTGTTCCAAGGGGCCATGTTCATCTCCAGAATTGCTTCTTACCAGCTGTACATGACCCAATACAACAGGGTCATTTTCAAGCAAATACAGGACTTCTCTGAAACCCTGCCTGACCAATTCCAAGAACAGCTTCAAATCCTTGTCAACAAGGGGTTTGAAGCAGGAAAGCATGAGATAAGAACAGCTTACGATATCTTCGACACCTCTACTAGAGTGTCTGCAACTGCCATTTCGGCAAGACGCTGGGCCTGGCTCAAATCTTCTGACCTTCGCCCAGAAGTACAAGACAGGCTCTCTGACCTGCCTTGTATAGGAGACAATCTGTTCGATGAACAGATTCAGCAAATAGTGGCTGAATTAAAGGACCATCATGAGACCCTCAAACAGCTCTCATCGATACCTTCTGACTTCCCCCCTAGACAGCCCTTCAGGAAGGACTCTTAAGAAGTCATTCTTCCGCCCAAGGAAGTACTATCCTCCACCACCAAGGTCCCGAACTACGAGACCTTATCAAAAACCTCAGCCTCGCCAGGCCCGGAAGCAAAAGCCGCAAGCAGCTCCCCAGCCGGGGCCTGCTTCAGGTTTTTGACTTTCCCTTGGAGAGTAGCAGCCTGATTCCTCTGCCAAGCATACCAGTGGGAGGTCGATTGTGCCACTTTCACAGCATGTGGCAATCAATCACAACCGACCAATGGGTGCTAGCAATCATTGCTCATGGTTACTGCCTAAACTTTCTTGCTCTTCCACTGGACTCACCACCTCTGCAAGCGTGGAGAGTACCCGACCACTCTCTCCTTCTGGAGCAGGAGGTTTCCCTTCTTCTCCAGTTAAGAGCAATAGAACCCGTCCCACTTTTGCAGCAAGGCCTAGGGTTCTATTCCCAGTACTTTTTGATCCCCAAAAAATCCGGGGGGCTTCGTCCAATTCTGGACCTACATGCCCTCAACAAGTACCTCCAGCGGGAAAAGTTCAAGATGGTAACCTTGGGCTCGCTTCTACCTCTTCTGCAAAGAGGAGACTGGCTCTGCTCTCTGGACCTCCAGGACGCATACACCCACATTGCGATATCTCCAGCTCATCGCAAGTACCTCAGGTTTTTAGTAGGCCCAAAGCACTATCAATACAGAGTGCTTCCATTCGGCCTAGCATCGGCACCAAGAGTCTTTACCAAATGTCTCGTAGTTGTCACAGCTTTCCTCAGGAAAGAAGGTGTTACGTCTACCCCTATCTGGACGACTGGTTAATCAGGGCCCCAACCCAGCAAGCCGCTCGGTCGTCCCTGGATTTGACCCTACACACTCTAATTTCTCTAGGATTTCTCGTCATTTACGAGAAATCCTATTTAGTCCCGTCTCAAACCTTGTCGTTCATTGGGGCAGACTTGGACACCTTGCAGGCAAAAGCCTTTCTACCTCAACGAGTGCTAACCCTCGTGTCTCTCGCTCACCAGTTGCAGTCTCAGTATACAGCAACAGCTCGGCAATTCCTCGTCCTTCTCGGACTCATGGCTTCCTCAGTCCATGTCACACCAATGGCCCGCCTGGTCATGAGGCTCATGCATTGGACTCTGAGGTCACAATGGATTCAAGCTACTCAGCCTCTGTCGACCATTGTCCACATCACCGACTCACTCCGTCTGTCTCTCACCTGGTGGAAAGATCAGAACAATCTCCTCCAGGGACTGCCCTTTCAACTACCAGATCCTCAACTCATTCTCACCACTGCTTCCAACCGCGGGTGGGGAGCCCATGTGAACGATCTGCAGACACAAGGATCTTGGTCTCCAGAGGAAGCCAAACACCAGATAAATTTCCTGGAGCTTCGAGCAATGCAATATGCTCTCAGAGCTTTTCAGGATTGCCTATCAAATCACGTCATCCTGATTCAGACTGACAACCAGGTGGCCATGTGGTACATCAACAAGCAAGGAGGCACAGGCTCCTTCCTTCTGTGTTAGGAAGCTACGCAGATTTGGGCGGAAGCGCTCTCCCACTCGATGTACCTCAGGGCCACCTACTTGCCGGGAGTGCACAATTCTTGGCAGACTAGCTGAGTCGTGTCTTCCAACCACACGAGTGGTCTCTCAACCCCTCGATAGCGACCTTCATCTTCCAACAATGGGGTTATCCCCAGACAGACCTCTTTGCGTCCCCTCAGAACCACAAAGTGGACAATTACTGCTCCCTCATTCACAGCAAACACACTTTTTTTTTCCTTTTGGCTATCACTTCAACTCGCAGGGTTAGTGAGTTACAGGCCCTAGTTACCTATCCGCCTTACACTAAACTCCTGCAGGACCGGGCGGTACTCCGCACTCACCCTAAGTTCTTACCTAAGGTAGTTTCGGAGTGTCACATTAATCAATCCATCATACTACCTATCTTCTTTCCCAGACCCCACTCCAATCCAGGGGAACAGGCTCTGCATACCCTTGACTGTAAACGGGCTCTAGGGTTCTACCTAGACCGTACAGTTGCCCACAGGAAGAGCACTCAGTTATTCGTCTCTTTCCATCCCAACAAATTAGGGCGCCCTGTGGATAAGCAGACTCTCTCCTCCTGGTTGGCAGACTGCATATCTTTTTGCTATCAGCAAGCAGGCATTCCTTTTCAAGACTGTGTTAAAGCACACTCTGTGAGGGCCATGGCGACTTCAGTAGCACACCTATGATCGGTGCCGCTTCCTGACATTTGCAGGGCTGCCACCTGGAGTTCTCTCCACACTTTCGCAGCCCACTTATTGCTTGGACAAAGCCAGAAGACAAGATTCCATCTTCGGCCAGTCTGTCCTTTGTAACCTATTTCCAAAGTGACGTACCAACACCCTTCCGCCTGCCCGGTGGGGTTCAGGATGCCCTCTACCAAATTCCACCCCGGTTGTTGTGCCTGTTGCACGCCAACTCATCACTCTACTACTCATCAATGCACAGTCTATCACCAAAAAAATCCCAATCATTCATGACCTGCTCTCAGACTACCACCCAGACATATTCTGCATAACTGAATCATGGCTCAAACACACTGACACAGTCCTACTCAATCAACTGCCCAGAAACACATACAACATATTCTCCATACCTAGGAGCAAAAGAAAGGGAGGTGGACTACTATTCCTAGCCCACAAAAAACTTAAATTCTCCTCTTTCCCCCTAAACCTACCCCCTCCTTTCGAGACTAACCTATTTAAATCAAAACATCTACAAATACTCCTCCTCTATGCTCCTCCCGGCTGCCTACAACACAACCTCTCCCCCCTGATCGAAGCCATCACATCACACATCAACCTACAAGAACCAGCCATCATACTAGGAGACTTCAATCTCCATATTGACACCCAACCAACAACTCCCACCTGCGAACTCCTCCTATCTTCCATGACAGCTCTCGGATTCTCCCAAATCATTACCACCCCCACTCAGAAATCTGGGCACACCCTTGATTTAATTTTCATTAACAATAAAATATCTACAACTGAATCACCCACTACTACTCCAACTCCATGGTCCGACCACTACCTCATTCAAGCCAAGCTCCAACATCAATCGAACACAGCAAAAACAGACTCCTGCTTCATTGAATACACCAAACCTTGCTCCAGTGAAGACCTAGCAGAGCTACTCCCGGAAGCACTAAAAACAATCAACCTACATGATGCCAACTCAGCTACAGACTCCTGGATCTCCATCAACGCTGACATAGCCAACACATTATGCCCCACAATAAAAAAGGAAATCAGATCATCTACTAAACAAAATGCTCCTTGGTACACCCCCGAACTGAAAACATCCAAACGAATGCTCAGACAAACCGAAAAACAATGGAGACGAACACCTACACCAAACCTGAAAGACAAATATAGAACACTTCTACACAAATATACAGCTGACCTCAACACAGCAAAGCGCAATTTCTACACATCCAGAATTCATGAATACCAATTCAACCCGAGGACCCTCTTCTCATACGTCAAAGAACTCACCAACCCAATCCAGAATGACACAATGCCAAACTCCAACAACATCTCCAGTGACAAACTAGCTCAATTCTTCAAGGACAAAGTCGACAACATCATTGCCAAGATTCCCCATTCCCACAACGACTCAACAAATATCCCTCCTCCCATCCACATTTGGACCCAATTCACTCCTGTTGCATCTACAGAAATTGAACCCTTCATCAAAAAAACCAAACCAGCATCCCACCCCGTAGACTCCATCCCCATCAAAACCCTAAAACTCATCAGAGAGATTATTGCCAAACCTATAACCCAAATCATCAACCTATCCCTCGAACAAGGAATCTTCCCAGACAAACTCAAAAACGCCATCATCAAACCTATCATAAAAAAAAACCGCAACTCGACAAATCTGATCCTGCCAAACTACAGACCAGTCGCCAACCTCCCATTCCTAGCAAAAATCATCGAGAAAACTGTCAACAATCAACTCACAGACCACCTCGACGCCCACAATCTTCTCCATCCAACACAGCACGGCTTCAGAAAACTCTACAGCACAGAAACTCTCCTCCTCTCCCTCACCGACACCATCCTCAGAGGCCGAGACAGTGGCAAGACATTTCTACTGATCCTCCTCGATATATCAGCCGCATTTGACACCATCAACCACAGAACTCTCCTCACCAGACTTAAAGAGATCGGTCTGCAAGACACTACCCTCAACTGGTTCAAATCATACCTCTCTAACAGATCCTTCATTGTCAAGACAAACTCTTCTGAATCCTCCCAAGTGCCCCTCACCCATGGCGTCCCTCAAGGTTCTTCACTATCCTCGACCCTCTTCAACATCTACCTCCTCCCACTATGCAAATACCTCTCTGATGCCAACCTCACCTACTTCGTTTATGCAGACGACATTCAAATTCTCCTCCCCATCACCAAATCCATTGAACTCACCATGGAAAGATGGAACAAACTCAGTTCAAATTTATCTCAACTGCTATCACAACTATCTCTCTGCCTCAACCAAGCCAAAACAGAAATCATTCACATCCAGGACGACCGTCCCGCTTCCCCCCTCGAGAGCACCCCCTCAAACAACACAGGAAGCGCAAACAACACTGGGATGCCAAACTTATCAAGAACCTCACTCACACCATCCACAAAAAACCTAGGAGTAACCATCGACAGCCAACTCAACTTTAAACGACACATCTCCAATATAATCAAAGATGGATTTTTCAAACTTCAAACACTTAAAAAACTCAAACCTCTCCTCCAACTGCATGATTTCCGAACAGTACTACAATCAATTATTTTCTCAAAACTCGACTACTGCAACTCCCTCCTCCTTGGACTTCCTGAAATCCACATCAAGCCCCTACAAGTTCTACAAAACGACGCCGCCAGAATTATCACCAATCACAGAAAATCCTCCCACATCACACCCACTCTCAAAGACCTCCACTGGCTGCCCATCACACAAAGAATCCAGTATAAAACCCTCACCCTTCTTCACAAAAAAATAAACAACAACAGAATGGTCTGGCTAAACAACAACATCCAACCATATTTCACACAAAGAAATCTCAGATCCACCAACTCAGGTCTCCTCTCCATCCCAACTCTTAAAAATGCTCACCTCAATACAACACGCAAACGAGCCATTACAATAGCTGGCCCTACCCTCTGGAACTCCCTCCCCCCACAGCTCAGAAACGAACCCTCACCGCAAGTCTTTAAAAAAACAGCTCAAAACATGGCTGTTCTTGAAAGCATTCCCTCCTGAACCCCAACATCCTATAATAAACGCTCTTGAAAGCCTTACCGCATAACTTCTACTCTGCATGAACGCATAACCCCTCCCCCCTTCTCTATCCTCCCTTTTCCCTGTCCCCCACCCTTCTCGTAACCTCCCTCTTCCCTGTCCCCCACCCTACTCATAACCAAGTCATATTGTACATATTGTATATAGGCTATTTGCCATTTCTATATACCCACTAATATTTAATTCTAATTTTATTCATATGTTACAATGTTCCTTATATTTATTGTTTAATCAACTGTTCTCTTGTTACAATGTAAAATAGGGCAGCTCCGGCTCTATTCAACCTGTTTTCTGGAAACCGATGTGATATCTCGATCGAATGTCGGTATACAAAAGAAATAAATAAAATAAATAAATAAATGTTCGGCGGACATCCTCAGCTTGGTACTCACCCATATGTGAGGACTACCATCCTGCTTGTCCTGTGAGAAAGCAAATGTTGCTTACCTGTAACAGGTGTTCTCACAGGACAGCAGGATGTTAGTCCTCACGAAACCCGCCCGCTGCCCCGCAGTGTTGGGTTCGTAACGTTTTGTTTTATTTTTTGGCACTGCCTATAACTTTCAATTAAGACTGAAGGGGGACCCCTGCTGGCTGCAGGGTTGGTGCCATGCTGGTCATGCCCAGTAGGGGCCAGTCAAAGTTCTGGAAACTTTGACAAAAGTGTTCCGTGATTGGGCTTCATCCTGTGATGTCACCCATATGTGAGGACTAACATCCTGCTGTCCTGTGAGAACACATGTTACAGGTAAGCAACATTTGCTATATCTTTTATAATTTTCTGGTACATATGCTAGTAATAGAAATCACCAGGTAGGTGCCACACAGAAGGTAAGCAGAAAGAAATGCAAAAAAACCCCTCCTTTGTTGCTTGCCTTTACCTGACACAAATACAGCAGGTTGGTTTTTTTTTTTTTTTTTTTAATTTTTGCATGATCAGAAAATATTGAATAATGCCCCCCCCCCCCCCCCCGAGCTTCTCATAGCTCCTTGGATCTACTTGTGCTCCTCCTTCTCTGTTTCTCTTTCAATCTTTTCCTTGTGGTCTGTAAATTCCACCAATGTAAGCAGCCCTGAAAATAGGTAGGAAAAGCTTCTCTTCTGTGATGCTGCTTCTGCCTCTTTCCAAGTCCTGTTACTGTGCACGGTGACAAGCAATGGAAGGAAATAGAATGAGCAGCAATGATCAGTTTGTGCGGCCATTAGGAGTATGTCCCGCAGGGCCAGATGGAGGCGGAGTAGGAGCAGTGGCCGGCTGCACGTGTTGGAAGTAAGCAGCATTAGAGAGAGAGAGAGACAGAGATGCCTAGGGCACTTGAGACCCTTGGACTGGCCCTGTTCACTAGCCACAGATTTACTTGTGGCCAAGACAGGATTCACCCCTGGGTCCCAAGAGTTTAAAATATTGATGCTCCTTCAATATAATACTGGGATGAGGGAGCACACCCTCAACAAAAAGCAATTCCCCAGGCATAGGCCTATGCATCTATCTGTCCATCAGCAGCAGTATAGGGTATATGGCCTCAGAGGAAAGCAGGAAGCACTACTGGTGGGAACAGTAGGCCATCGCCCCCAAACTTCCAGTGATCTAGGCGGTTGCTTAGTGCTTCTACAAACCCTGCTGGTGAATCTTTGTTTTTTTATAGCATGGATAATATATGCCATAGTGTGGGGCAAAGGGGAAGTGACGTTTAGACATAGAAAACTGTGAATAAAAAAGGAGGGAGGGCAGAGATAAGATAAGAGGAGAAGTGTGGGGGGCGGGGGGGGAGGAAACAGGACAAGAAAAACTAGAAATGCTATACAAATACTGCTATTTGGTATTCACTAAAAAAAGGTATTGGAAAAGGACCATTGATTGTTGGTAAGGATTTGTATATAATAGGATGGATGCTGCTCCTTTTACAGAAGATAGTTAGCGTGACCGTAGAGAGACCTGAAAATAAATGAAGCCTTGGGACAAGATGAGATACTTCCTAGGATAATAAAGGTCAAGCAAGTTTGCTGAAGGACCTATTGAATAGGTTTTTGGAGTCAGGTCTGGCTCCATGAAGGTGGAGAATGTGCCTATTTTATAAAAGCGGTAATATGAAGGAGGCCGGAAACTACAAACTTTATGAGAAAAATTAATGGAAATCTTCTGAAGCAAAGGATAATGGAAATCCTGAAAGCAGTGAGCTACAGGATTCAAGGCAGCATAGTTTTACTAGTTGGAGATTGTCCGAATATGGTGCACATCTTTAGTTAGGTGACCAGAGAATTAGGTTGAGGCAAATGCTGCATGTGGTATACTTTGATATTGTCCCACATAGCAGGCTCCTAAATAAACTAAGCAGTTTAGGTGGTGCACTGGATTAGAAATTTGTGGAGAGATAGGTGAAATGATAGTAAATAGAATTCACTATAATGGCAGAAGAAAAATTGGTGGAATGTTTCAGGCATTGGTCTTGGGGATGATTTTGGTTCTGTAGCTTTGAGAAATATTGAAGCAGGGTTAGGAGGAAAAGTTTGTCTTGTTAGAAACATAGAAACATGATGGCAGAAGACAATGTGACCTATCTCTCTGTTCTTTCCGTCTACACCAACTGCTCAACTCTACGATCCAGTCCCTACCTTTATTTCAGAGATCCCCTATTGTCCCATGCTTTCTTAAATATAGTTACTGTTCTTGTCCTTTTCTCCACCACTGTCACTGGGAGGCTGTTCTGTGCATTCGCCACCCATTCTATAAAGAAATATTTCCTTTATTATTCTTGAGTCTATACACCTTCATCCTCATACCCTGACCCCCTCATTCCAGGGCCTTCTTTCTGTTGAAAGAGACCCACCTCTCTATGCAGCCAAGCATCTTTCTGGCTTTTGCCGTTGCCTTATCCATCTATTTTGCCACCTTGAGATAATCAAATATGATCACCTCCAGATCCTCTTCTTTCTTGCATAGAAGAATTTCACCCACTATACTAATAAGATTTATGTAAAAATGATAAAACTTGATAAAACTGTCTTCAAAATCAAAATGCTCCCTTGGTTTTTTGCGGCCCAAATGCATGACCCTGCATTTCTTTCAGCATTAAATCTTCGCTGCCAGACTCTGGACCATTCCTCAAGTTTTTCTAGATCCCTCCTTATGTTTTCCACACTTTTCTGGCTGTCTACAGTGTTGCAGGTTTTGGTATCATCCACAAAAAGCAAACTTGTTCCGATAGCTCTTCTGCAACTTCATTTATAAGAGTATTGGCATGCGGGTAGTAAGTCCCTCTGCTGGGTGTGAACACCATTTTCCACTACCATTTGTTGCCTCCCACTCAACCAGTTTCTAATCCAGTCAGTCACTTTAGGGTCCTTATTTTTTCTTTTGCAGAATCATGTCACAGGCCTTATTGAAATCCAAGTATACTACAACTAATGCTCTGCCTTTTTCCAACTCTCGGTCACTCAAAGAAATTGATCAGATTTGTCTGGCAAGACCTACATCCTGGTAAAACCATGGTGCCTTTGGATCTAGTAGTTCATTGGATAACAAAAACTGCACTATCCTCTGTTTTAGCAGCGATGCAGTTACTTAACTTACCACTGGTCAAGCTAACCAGTCTGAAGAGGAGCCACATCTGCCTGTTTCCAGTACCCTGGAATTATTCCCAGCTCTGAAAAGGTCAGTCAGCGGAGCAGCAAGCACAGATATTTCCCATCTAGTAACATCATTTTATCTACTTTTAGTTTAGCTAGCTCCTCACAAACACTCTTCTAAAAATTAAGAACATAAAATATGCCATACTGGGTCAGACCAAGTGTCTATCAGGCCCTGTGTCCTGTCTCCAACAGTGGTCAGTCCAAGTTACAAGTACCTGGCAAGTATCCAAACATTAAATAGATCCTATGCTACTAATGCCAGTAATTAGCAGTTGCTATTCCCTGTTGATTAATAGCAGTTTATGGACTTCTCCAGGAACTTGTTCAGACCTTTTTTAAACCCAGCTACACTAGTTGCCTTAACCACATCCTCTGGCAATGAATTCCAGAACTTCATTGTGCATTGAGTGAAGAAGAATTTTCTCCCATTTGTTTTAACTTCATGGAGTCGTCGTCCCCCCCCCCCCCCCAGTCCTTCTGTTATCCGAAGAATAAATAACCGATTCACTTTTACCCTTTTTAGCCCTCTCATGATTTTGTAGACCTCCATCGTGTTCCCCTTCTCAGCCGTCTCTTCTCCAAGCTGAACAGCCCTAACTTATAAAATTATGAACTAAATGATTTAATAAACAAAACACAGCAGATTTTTTTTTTCTTGCCAGTTACCATACCCAAGTCATGAACAATACTTCTCCAAAAGGATTGGATTTTTGGACATTCCTATAAGTAAAGTGTGCTGCTCTAGGTACTTTATACCACTAAACAACAAAGCAGATTTAACAAGTCCAACCCTATACATCCTCAATGGTGAAAAATAATTCTGTGGAAAATAAATTGTAATTATTTTAATTTAATATTTGGAGTAACTTTTAAATATAAATGTATTACATTTATAAAGGGTTTTTTCCTTAAGGTCAAAAACTCAAAAATCTTTTTTCCATACATCAGCAGGCATTCTCATAATTCCTTGAGGATTCAAATTTAGAAGAAATTTTATGTAGACTGGAAACAGATATCTTGCTCAAAAAGGTCCATGAGTGAATCAAATTTTGGTGAGTTGCATTATGAAGAAGGTTGGATAAAAGTCATTATCCCAGGACAAGCAGGATGATGATAGTCCTCACATATGGGTGACGTCACTGGACGGAGCCCTATCACGGAAAACTTTCTATCAAAGTTTTTCTAGAAACTTTGACTGGCACACTGAGCCCACTGAGCATGCCCAGCATGCCATGATCCCTCGAGCCACAGGGGTCTCCCTTCAGTCTTCATTTTTCCGCGCTGCAGTTAGCATCGCGGTGAAGGAGCCCTGTGTGTTTTCTCACACAAAACACTTAGAGAAAAAAGTTAAAATTTCTCAATTTACCCCTTCATAGGGGTCTCCCTGTCTCCACCAGCCGGTGAGTACTTGTTTTTTCCCGGCCTATTCCAGTTAAACAGAATTTTTCTGTCAGAAGGTCGTCGACGGCTGTCCGACCTTCATAATGGCAAAGGGTTTTAAAAAATGCCCAAACTGCCCTCACACTATGTCTATCACCGACCCGCATGTCGAGTGTGTGTTGTGCTTAGGCGAATCTCATAATGTTTCCTCCTGTCCTCAATGTGCCAAAATGATGGCCAAGGGCAGGCGAGCCCGTCAGGAGAAGATGAAACATCTCGTCCATATTCAACTAATACCATCGAAGTCGACATCGACTCAGTCGTCTCCGGCTGCAGCGGCTAAAATGTTAGTCATCCGAAAGCGTCGCCCTGACGGCTCTGGTGACCGATTATCACCAACTCCATCCCGGTCATTGGTAAAGTCTACATCGGGGCTTGAGAAAAAAAGCACTGAGTATTAGGAGAAGCATCGCCATCATCATTGACTGATGTCAACACCCGATGTCGCATCGATTTCAAGAACTCAGTCGATGCCAAAAGAACCATCGCCGAAAAGGTCTCAAGTGGAAGAGCCAGCAATACCCCTCTATGCCTCTCACTCCAAGGCGATCCCCACCGGTAAAGGTGCCGGGTACCGAGCCACCACAGGGACCTGTGGAAGTGCCGGTTCTGCCTTCTCTGCCACCCCCTATAGCTACTCTGACCTCACCAGCTATACGGGAGGAACTGGATGGTTTTATCCGCCAGGCAGTCAAAGACGCTGTCAGAGACCTTCAACCATTGACGCCATCTCAGCCGATACCCACGCCGATACCACTACCGATGTCTGTGCCGATGCCTGCACTGCTGCTGGCGCCGGATCTTTCAGTCTTCGCACCAATCCTCTTGAAGCTCAATGCCCTCATCGGTGCTCTCCTGATACAACCAACAACACCGAAAATTCCGATTCCCGGGAGTGAAGATGATGCCTCCGGGGCTTCTCCCAAGCCTGAACCCGTTCCAGGGCCATCTGGAATTTCTGGGCCGAGAATTCCGGTGTCTCCATCGATGCCTTTTTCTCCTCAATCGATGCCACTGCAAATGCCATCGATGCCTTTGTTCATACCTCACTCTACTCTGGAGCAATGACCCTTCACGTACACACCTGGCACAATTTAAATCCTCCCTACATCTGTATAGCGAAAAACTTAACACGACGAAACGAGATTTCTTCGCTAACAAAATACACCAATTCCAATACAACCCTAAAGTTCTATACGATTACGTTAACTCACTTACCAAGCCAGCAGCCCCCGACATCCCAGATCAAGTAGCCAAATCCAAATGTGAAGAACTTGCCACATTCTTCCAAACCAAAATAGATAAGTTGCTATCCAAGTTTACCTCCTCTGCTACACCGTTCAATCACTTTGAACTTGACCTCAACCAAACAAAAACTAGCAACAATACTAAAGTTTTCTCCTCTCTAGACTACACCTCAACACTAGAAATAGAAACCCTTATCAAGAAAGCCAAACCCTCCACCCACCCATCTGACACACTACCCACTAAACATCTAATTACAATACCTAACCTTATTGCTAAACCCTTAACAAATATCATTAACCTGTCCATTAACTCTGGGCAGGTACCAGTCCCCCTTAAACAGGCAATCGTCAAACCTATTCTAAAGAAGCCTAAACTAGACCCCTCTGATCTAGCTAATTATCGCCCCATTTCCAATCTTCCTTTCATATCTAAACTCCTTGAGAAAACTGTCAACAAACAACTTACAGAATACCTCGAGGATAATCACATCCTTGCTTCCGCACAGTACGGTTTTTGGAAATCCCATAGTACTGAGACTCTTCTACTCTCCCTGTCAGACCATATTCTTAAAGGATTTGAGAAAGGGCAATCTTACATTCTTGCCTTTCTCGACATCTCTTCCGCATTTGACACCATCAGCCATCCCATTCTTCTACAACGGTTAACCGAAATTGGCATTACAGGTGTTGCCCACAACTGGTTCAACTCCTACCTCAGCAACAGAGAGTTCAAAATCCAGCTAGGAAATCACGTATCCAAGGCCATCCCCCTCAATCAAGGTGTCCCACAAGGTTCATCCCTTTCTTCAACCCTCTTCAATATCTACATCTTACCCCTCTGTTACCTCCTTTCTAGCCTCAATCTCCCTCACTATGTGTACGCTGATGACGTTCAGCTGCTCATACCCATCACTGACTCTCTATCGAAAACCATGGATATCTGGAATGACACCCTCCATTCCATAAACAATCTCCTATCTTCCATCCACTTAGCTCTCAACACCACAAAAACTGAAATCATGCTCATCTCACCCCAAAACCAACCGATTTCCCCCCCCCCCCCCCTTCTCATATCCCAATTGCCCAACAAGTCCGTGATCTGGGAATTATCCTTGATGGTCACTTCACGCTGAAGAAATTCATCAGTAGCATACTAAAAGATGGCTTCTTTAAACTTCACACCCTAAAAAAACTTAAACCCTTACTACATCCCCCTGATTTCCGTACAGTGCTACAAACCACCATCTTCGCCAAAACAGACTACTGCAATTCTCTCCTCCTCGGCCTACCCAACAACGCCATCCACCCTATTCAAATATTGCAAAACACAACAGCCCGGATTTTGACCAATTCACGAAGACATGACCATATTACACCTGCTCTAAAAGACCTGCATTGGCTCCCACTAGCATCCCGCATACAATATAAGGCTCTCTCTCTCATCCACAAGGCCTTATACAATCCTGAAATGAACTGGTTTAATGAATCCTTCCGCCTACACCAATCTAATAAGCCCACTAGACACCCACATCTCGCCACCATGCCTATCCCCTCTCCTAAACTCTACAAACTAACTTCTACTAGAGCCCGCGCGCTATCGATCGCCGGGCCGACTCTCTGGAATATAATGCCAGTCGAACTACGGCAAGAAGAATGCCTAAAAACTTTCAAGCGGAAGCTTAAGACCTGGCTTTTCGCTAAAGCATACACCTAATTTCCCCTATCCCTCTCCACCACGCCACCCTCCCCTCCTTTTCCCTCCCCTCTCCCTTACCCCCCCTCACTTCATAGTCTACCTAAATTTATATTTCATATTATCCCCAATTAATGTACATATTGTATATACTTGCAAATCTTGTTTATAATATTTAATGTTATACTCCCATTATATCTCCCCCCCTTCAATTACTCTCTTGTTAACAGGTTATATTTGTTCGATGTAAAGCGCCACTCCTGGCGTCTGTTTGCGTTACACTGTGAACCGATGTGATATCCTTGATGAATGTCGGTATATAAAAATTTTAAATAAATAAATAAATACTCCTCCACGACACCCTTCATCAGACACCTGGGAGGAGGGAGACACTGATTCCTCATCAGAAGATATACTGTCTGAACCATCCCAACCTGAAGAAAGGAGGAAGTCACCTCCAGAGGACCTCTCCTTTTCAAATTTTGTAAAGGAGATGACTGATATCATTGCTTTTCAGCTAGTGGCAGAAGAGGACTCCAGGCAGAAGACGCTGGAGGCTTTGCATTTTGTAGATCCTCCTAAAGAAGTTTTAGCAATACCAGTCCATGAAGTCCTGGTTGACCTACAACATAGGCTGTGGGAAGCACCCCTGTTCAATCCCACTGGTGAACAAGAGGATGGATGCCACCTACCTAGTACAGCATATTCCAGGTTACCAAAAGGCCCAACTCCCACACCAATCTATGGTGGTAGAATCCGCCCAGAAGAAGTCAGAGGATACATCCCCACTCATCGACACCTCCTGGCAAAGAACAAAAGTTCTTAGATACTCTTGGCAGAAAGGTTTTTCAGGGTTCAATGCTTGTCTCCAGGATAGCATCATATCAACTATATATGATTCGGTATCAATGCAATCTCTGGAAGCAGATGCAACAAATATCTCAGTCCTTACCTCAACAATATCAAGACTCAGTGAATGACATCATACACAAGGGCCTAGAAGCAGGCATACATGAAGTCCGTGCAGCCTATGATAGCTTTTAAACCTCATCCAGGATGGCTGCAACGGGCATCAGTACCTGTAGGTGGGCCTGGCTGAAGGCTTCTGACCTCAGGCCTGAGATTCAGGAAAAGTTAGCAGATCTGCCTTGGGCTGGTGACAGCCTTTTTGGGGGGAAAGTTCAAGATGCAGTGGTGCAGCTAAAAGAACATTCAGAAACTCTGCACCAACTCGCTGCGGTTCCAACAGAAACACCAACTTCTGCACATAGAACAGTAAGAAAGGACACCAGAAAACCCTATTACAGATCACGGAGGTATTATCCACCAGCACCCCGTAATAGGGTATCCAGACCAGCGCAGAGAAGTCAGCCTAGGCAACCAAGGGCACCTAAGCCTCAACCTGCTCCTCAGACAGGCTCAGCATCAGGATTTTGAGAACCTGCCAAAGGACAGCAGCCACTCCACCAACCCGATCCCGAATCAGGTCGGGTCTCTTTCTTTCAACCCAATTGGTCAAACATAACAACAGATCAATGGGTACTATCCATTATAACACAAGGTTACCAACTGGATTTTATCACAGTACCAGAAGACTCTCCACCAAAGTCTCTTTGGATACACAAAGATCATATCACTCTCCTGTACACAGAATTATCCACCCTTCTGAGAACCAGGTCCGTGGAACCAGTTCCCCGACCTCAGCAGGGCAGAGGATTCTACTCCCGTTATTTCCTCATTCCAAAGAAAACAGGAGGCCTACGTCCCATCTTAGACCTCTGCAATCTCAATAAATTTCTACAGAAAGAAAAATTCAGAATGGTCTCCTTAGGCAACATGCTTCCCCTTTTTCAAGCAGGAGATTGGCTCTGTTCTCTGGATCTGCAAGACGCTTATGCTCACATTCCAATATTCTCTCCTCAACGCAAATTTCTACGCTTCCTGGTGGGTCATCAGCATTTCCAATTCCGGGTTCTACCATTCGGACTGGCCTCAGCACCCCGAGTATTCACAAAGTGCCTAGTGGTAGCAGCGGCCCATTTGCACAAAGAAAGTATATATGTCTTTCCTTACCTGGACGACTGGTTCATCAAAAGCCAGTCAAGAAAAGGAGCTCTCAGCTCTCTCAGGCTCACAATCAATCTGCTCCACTCGTTGGGATTCCTAATCAACTACCAGAAATCCCACCTCATGCCATCTCGCCTACTGCAATTCATCGGAGCAGAGTTGAACATCATAATATAAAGAGCCTTCCTCCCAGAGGACCGCGCAGAGACACTCTCCTCATTAGCGAAATCTCTGCACACAAAGGAACATGCGACAGCCCATCAGTTTCTAACTCTGCTCGTTCAAGGACTGCCTTTCACACAAGACTGTTCTTATACAGACAGACAACACAGTAGCCATGTGGTACCTGAACAAACAGGGAGGTACGGGCTCGTATCTCCTTTGTCAAGAAGCCGCACAGATTTGGGACTGGACCCTGACACATTCCATGTTTCTCCGGGCCACTTATCTGGCAGGCATTCACAGAGTAGTTGCAGACAGCCTCAGTCATCAGTTCCAACCTCACAAGTGGTCCCTGGATCCTTTAGTAGCGACCAGGATATTTCAACGTTGGGGTCAACCAACAGTGGACCTCTTTGCATCCGAGCTGAATACCAAAGTGGACAGATTCTGCTGCCTCCACAAACCAAGAAACTAGTTAGCCAAGGACACCTTTGCTTGCCCCTGGAATTCAGGTCTTCTATACGCATATCCCCCGATACATAATAACCAAAACTCTAGTGAAGCTACAACAGGACAAGGGGTCCATGATACTCATAGCCCCGTATTGGCCTCGCCAAATGTGGTTCCCCATGCTTCTAGATCTCTGGATCAGGAACCCGATTTGCCTGGATACAACTCCCACTCTCATAACTCAGGATCAGGGCAGGTTGCGTCACCCTAACCTCCATTCCCTATTTCTAACAGCTTGGATGTTGAAAGCTTAATCTTCCAACCACTCAATCTTTCAACTAATGTCTCTCAAGTGCTTGTAGCTTCACGTAAGCCTTCTACACAAAAAAAAACTATAGTTCGAAGTGGAAAAGATTTACCATGTGGTGTGCACAGAAAAGTATTGACCCCTTTTCTTGCCCCATAACATCTCTGTTAGACTATCTCTGGCACCTTTCAGACTCTGGTCTCCAGACCTCATCCGTAAGGGTACATCTGTGCTATCTCGGCTTACCATCATACAATAGGGGATGCACCAATATCAGTGCGACCCCTTGTCAGTAGATTTATTGAAAGGTTTAATTCACCTGAAACCCCCTTTACGGCCACCAGTCACAGAATGGGACCTTAATGTAGTACTAACAAGACTCATGCATTCTCCTTTTGAATCCATGGATTCCTACGATATTAAATTCCTTATATGGAAGTCTCTCTTCCTAGTAGCCATTACTTATGCTGGAAGGGTTAGTGAGTTACAGGCACTTGTCACATACTCACCCTATACAAAATTCCTACATGACCGAGTGGTACTCCGAACACACCCAAAATTCCTTTCCAAGGTAGTTACGGACTTCCACTTGAATCAGTCCATAGTCTTGCCCACTTTCTTCCCAAAGCCTCACTCTCACCAAGGTGAGAGGGCTTTGCACACCTTGGACTGTAAACGTGCACTTGCCTATTACCTAGACTGCACTACAATCCATAGGAAATCCACTCAACTTTGTTTCTTTTGACCCAAACAAACCAGGTAACGCAGTGGGCAAGCAAAATCTATCCAACTGGCTTGCAGATTGTATAGAGTTCTGCTATGAAAAAGCAGGCCTTCCTCTCCAAGGGCAAGTAAAGGTGCACTCAGTAAGAGCAATGTCAACCTCAGTAGCACACTATTGTTCAGTGCCAATAGCTGACATATGTAAAGCTGCAACATGGAGTTCTCTTCACACCTTCGCAGCTCATTACTGCATGGACAAAGAAGGGCGACAGGATTCGGCCTACGGACAATCTGTCTTAAAGAACTTGTTTCCCCCATAATCCCAACGCCTTCTATATCCAACCTGCTGTGATTTAGGCTGCCTCAATTTTTTCCAACAGTACTTCAGTGTTGGTCCACTACAAAATGATTCAGCCTATAGCTTGCTAATCACCCATATGTGAGGACTAGCATCCTGCTTGTCCTGGGATAAAGCAAAATTGCTTACCTTGTAATAGGTGTTATCCCAGGACAGCAGGATGTAGTCCTCACAAAACCCACCCGCCACCCCATGGAGTTGGGTCCGATACGTTTTATTATTTTATTTTTGCTAATGCTTATTACTACATACGAGACTGAAGGGAGACCCCTGTGGCTCGAGGGATCATGGCATGCTGGGTATGCTCAGTGGGCTTAGTGTGCCAGTCAAAAGTTTCTAGAAACTTTGACAGAAAGTTTTCCGTGATAGGACTCCATCAGTGACGTCACCCATATGTGAGGACTACATCCTGCTGTCCTGGAATAACACCTATTACAAGGTAAGCAATTTTGCTTTGTCATCACTAATGCAAGAAAATCTAAAAATTATTAATACAAAGAATAGCACATTGTAAAGACCTGATACCAGGGAGAAAACATGAACAGGGAAAATGGTACACACCAACCCCAGCACTTCTCCATCGACAAGGCCACACATACTCCATTAATTATATCATTAACCTCATCGAGAGGCTTTCCAGCAGGCACAGGAAGACCATATCAAATTAAACTTAGTAATTGTGTGGGATTTATAAGCTGTAATTTTGCTAAGTAAGTGCACTCTGTCCAAGCAACTAAACACCTTGGACTGAGGCGGCACGGAGACCATCCGCCAATGAGAAGCAATCATTCCTAGCAGGAAGAAAAAAATGTGGTTTATCGACAGTTGAACATGAATATTACTTTTGCGGGAGGAAAGTTCAATAAAACAGATTTCACACAAGGCTCCAAATGTATCCCATTCAATGTTTCCACAAAGACATAAAACATCTTGCCAGAACTTTAAGTTAAGGGGCAGTCCCACCAATTGTGATAGAAAAGCCCCCCCCCCCCCCCCCCCACCAACACTGACTCCAGCAAGTAGAATAAGCCTGTGGATACATCTGGCATGTATGTACCGGTGTCAGATACCCCCTAAACAGAAGTTTGTATGAATTTTCCAAAATACTTACTGAAATAGAACTCTTTACCACTCTGTGAAATATATCCCAATCTCCCTTTGACACCAAGCCAACATACCTCTCCCAAGCTTGAATATGGGACAGCTTTTCCACCAAATCAGATTTAGTAAATTATAATGTCTTAGAAATTATGCCCTTCACCTTATCCTCCTGCAAGCAATACCCTTCAAAGAGAGTCCTACAGAGGGCAAGGTAATTAACAATGGTGGGGGTACTCAGAAAGTGACTCAGTTGTGCATATTGTAGAAATGTCTTGATAACCAAGGAATACTTATCTTTAAAAGATTGCGAAGCCATTACATGATTACCCTCCCAAACCTTTCCACAAGTGAGAATCCCTCTGTCCATCCACAGCTTATACTGTGAAAACACCAGCCTGGGGTAAAATCACAATTATTATTTAAAGAAGTAATATAAAAATAATTCCTCTGACCAATAAGAGGTATCTTCCACTATGACCACAACTTCGATGTGGTCAGTGGATGTTCCCGGAAAGGATGCCATGTAGTAGACGGTTGCCAAATTAAGGCACACAAAGGCATCATACCCACTAAACTCTGCTTGCTAGTGACCCACAATTTCTTCCCCCCCCCCCCCCCCCCCGACGATGCCAATCCGAGATGGCCTGAAGTTGGGTGGCAGCGTAATACCATGCCAAATTGGGAACCCTTAAATAGAGAACCCGCCTTGATACCCAAGGAGGTCTCCTCTTCCAAAGGGAATCAAATACACTTCTGCCACTGTTTCAGCATATTTGAGGGGATGAAAATCGGGAAAATCTGAAAAAGATAAAGAAATCTTGCAAAATCCACCTGAATTTTGCTGAAGTTGGCGATCACCTTTTTCCACCCGCTGCCAACGTGGATGATCCTTATGGCATGTCAAAGCTGTATTAGTAGAGACGTTGGAAGATGCAGTTGTAAAGCCCAGCTGTTTCAAAATGGGCTCCGCCTCACCGAGAGTTTTTGCTTTGTATGTGACTCCTTGTAAGGTGAATGCGAGTCTAAAGGAGAATAGCCACCCTTATTTGCAGTTCTCTTTCTGAAATATCAATATTACAGGCTTCATCTCTGTGTGCTTACGTATTTTGGCCGCAGATAAATCGGCGAAGACAGCGACTTGATTTATTTATTTGTTGAGTTTTATATACAGTCATTCAGTAATGCCATCACAACGGTTTACATATTTCAACAGGGGGATAAAGGTTACATATTTTCAAAAGGAGGATCTATATATAGGCAACAACTTCCAGGTAAAGGTAGGGTAGAGTATAGAGAGGGGGTGGAAATAGATACAGTCAGGTTAAAGTACAGAGGTAGGGTAAAGAGGAGTGATGTAATAATGTGGAAGTTAACAAGCTAAGGGAACATAAGTTATCAGCTGGAGGTGGTTCGGAATATTGTTGTCCATGGAAACTGAGCAAGTTAAAGTTCATTTGGGAGTTCAGTTGCTGAGGTATTGTTGTGAGAGTTTGGTTGTCATTGTAAGCTTTGAAGAAAAGATGTGAATCCCAAGCCCAAATCTCCTCCTTAGCAATAGAAAAGATTTGCTCCTTCGCAGAATAGGAGTGAAAGCAAACAACAATGTCGCACGGTTGATCACCGACATGCCCAGGGCCCGCTTAATCACAATGTCGTCAAGGCGCGGGAAGGCCGAGGCCTCTCTGAATCCATCAAAAAGGCACAGAATTGAAAATTAAGGCTTTGCAGTCTGCTATACCTCTAAAACAGAGGTTGCACTGGCGAGACCTATTCTCGATGTCCTCTGATTTCTCATAGAGAGAGTTGTTGTCCCGGAGCACCTCACAGTGCTTCTGGAGATCTTTGATGTGAAGTTTGTGAGCACTGAAGGTCGTGCCATGTTCATCCGTGCGCCTCCCCATCTCTAGCAATGTCAGCCTTATTATTTCGAATATCTTTACAAAGGTTGCAGAACCATTCACGGAACTCGGCTTGCGATGGTAAATCAGAATCCTCTGGCGGCAGTTGCGAGGGTCTGGCATTGTCAGCCATTCCAATAGGCCCCAAGTCTCAATCTGCGCTGCACAGCTCTTCTCCAAGTTTTGAGAAGGAAAACTGTTTTAAATCGACAGTTTTCTTCTGGGTAGACATCACTACTCTTAGCTACTCGGTAAAACAATTAGTCACCAAAACTCCTATGTGGGCTAATGAAAAAATGCAATTAAGGCTTTCTACAAACGGGAGAAGTGTCTCAGGCAGCCAGTTCCGAACAGAGAGATAATATCCTTCCATCTGGCTGAAACTTTATTAAAGTCTTGAAAAATCAAGACTCTTTTGCTTTGAAAGCTCAGTTCCTTTTTCCTATATGCTTGTAAAGTGTTAGTTTTATGGATATAGTTTGGGAATCTTACTAACACCATATGCGGTTTATTCTTCTATGCCGATTTTGTTCGGACTATGCGTTTGCTCAAACTGCAGTTTCCCCTGCATGTCAGGTAGGCTTAATTCAGTGGGAAACCAATTCTCCAACATGCACACTAGATCAGATACAATAAACTTTCAGCTAGTCCAACAAATTTCAAATTACCCCAAAATCTGTTTTCTAATTTGTCAGTTTTCTCATCCATTACACCTTTTACCTGGTGACTTTTTTTTTTTTTATAACCCCTTCACCAGCAAAAAAAACTCTGCTTCACTGAATCAGTGTGCTTCCCATCAGCAAGTGCTGAATTAAGTATTGCAAGTTGTGCATGGATTTTGTCCATCATTGTTTAGGGCCACAACAGCATTCATTGCCTTCTCAGTTGAGGCCTCATCCATATATCTCAGTGCAGAGTCATCTCTGCTGTTGGGCCACCTTTTTCTCCTAGATAAGGCATGTCTTTGTCTTTTTTTTTTTTAACATTTTTTTTGTAGCCATTATAGCTTAGTTTCCAAAATTGGAGCACACTGTGATGCTCTGAAAACATTGAAATATGGATTTCTTGAAAAAAAAATAATTGGAGATCAGATATGGTAGGGATGGCATCCAGAGCTCCACAGCAGCATAACCGCTTAAAATCATCGCATCGCCTGACTCCATGATGCAGATTTTAAATACCGGAAAGATATTAATGATACACGTGAATCAAACCTTTTCTGATAGAAAGGAAAATGTAGAACTGGAGATGGCTATGAAATGCTGGGGTGAGGGGGGTAGACTCAGAAACAATGTCAGGAAATATTTCTTCACAGAAAGGATGGTAAATGTATGGAATGACCTTCTGAAAGAGGTAGTGAAGAACAGTGCGGTAATGAATTCAAAAGGACATTGGGTAAACAAAGATGTGGTAGTTAGAGGATGGAATGTAAGAAACACAGTAACCTGTTCTAACGTGAGGTTTAATGGAAAGCATGGGGGTAACCCTTGCAGAGCATTAGTTACAACACTAAACTAAACAAATTGTTGGGCAGATTGGGTGGACCATTTGGGTCTTTATCTGCTGTCATTCTCTATGACAGAGAGCCCTGTCTACAGGTAAGCAAACTTGCTTTTCCCAACTCTAATAATTTCGGTTGACACTCAAGTTTTCAAAACATTCATTCAGTCCCTACTGATGACACTAAATTTAATGGTAGCGATTTTCCAATTGTCTGCATTGGGACAAAGCCTGCATACTTTTTAACATGTGGGCTTTGTACAATTTTTCATTGTGAATGTTTGCAAATTCTTTTGCTTTTAAACTTGCTGCAGGTGCAACGAACATGCAATTGCTCCTTCTTTTTCTGTGGGAAGAATTTTGTGGAAAAGTCCAAAGATTTGAAAATGCACTCTACATGCACACTTTTTTTCCCCAACACAAACGTGGCACCCCCACCCCAGAATAGCAGCTCCATAATATAGTTAAAGGATATGAGTGCTGTGGAGCAAAATGAAAATTTAAAACTGCATTGAGGGAGGACAATTTTTAGACGCAGTTAAAAAGCTTTGAAAATTGACCTCCCTGCGTTATATTATACTGTGGCAGAGTAAACAGAGTTTGCGTAAATTTATGGATGTGGCTCAGCCCCTCCCCCCCCAATCCAAGAATATGAGACTGAATCATATAAACACACTATCTTCTGTGCTTCCCTTGTGACTCTCGTTCAGTTGATGAATCTCCTTTTCTCCATTTACCACAATTGTAATTGATAATTTCCCCTTTAGACTTTCTCTTACAGTTCTGTCATCAAAATTGATAGCTGGTCCAAATACCCTAGAAGTTATTGCATACTGAGGTTTGTTGTGACAAGTGATAGTGTCTGTGGAATGGTTTCAGAAGGGAGAAAATCAAATTCCTTTCGGGGAACACAGAGGGAATGATGGGATAGACCGGGGTAGACGGTTCCAGTTCTGGAGTGCCACAAATAGATCTGGTTTTCAGGACATCTACAGACCAATTTATGGCACTCCAGGACTGGAGTTGCCTACCCCTGGGATAGCCAGTAGGAACAGATGACGACAAACCTTGATCAGACTTGTCAGTGAATCTGCACTGGATAAAAGCCAATATTATTCTGAGTGAGTGTTGGAGCCTGATCTTTATTATTCCCTTCTGACAGGTGTGGTGTCGGTGTGCTTTGAGGGTGACAGCGATGGATACATTAACCTGGTTGCATATCCCTACATGGAAAATGAAGCTTTGGAACAGGATGAGATTTCAGAGAGGCAACAGCCGAGGCGAAAACATTCACGCAGGAGCTTTCACAGATCAAGCAGCTCCACTGAACACAAGGATGACAAGTTTCTGGGAGTGACAGGAGAATGCACAGAGGGGTGAGAAAGAGGGATGAATTGGTGGGTAAAAACATGGAGGGGGAAGGCTGAATAGAGAAGATTATAGGAGAAGACAGGGATGAGGGAAGGGATAATGACAAAAAAGAATAAGGGAGATGAATCAGGCAGAAAACACAGGGCAAGAAATGGGGAAGCTGCTGAACTGAAGTAATTGTATGAACCCCACAGAGAGGTAAATTTGAGAGAGGTTCTAATGATTAAAAAATTTAGAGAGAAGAATGAGGGAGAAAAGAATTAATGGTAGAAATCATAAAGAGGTGAGGATAAAATGGGAGATATTTCTCTGCCTTACATGGCTGCTTATGATACCTTTCTAAACATTGGATGTTCTCATTTGTAAGTCTATAGTGTAAGTGCCACATTGCTGAGAATGTTTTTAGGTACCTATAATGTGTACATTCCCTCAGTATCTCAAAACACAGCTCTGTTACAGAATCCAATTGTGATGCATTAGCTTGAAGAAAAATAAACTGAATCTGACAAGGTGTGCTATGCAGGGTCAGACCAAAGTTCCATTGAGCTCAGCATCTTGTCTCCAATAGTGGCCAGTCTGGATTACTAGGAAGCATCCGGTAAATCTTTTCCTTGTTGCTCATTACCAGGTATAAGCAGTGGCTTTCCCTACCTGCCTAATTGTTTATGGCCTTGTCCTCCAGGAACTAGTCCAAACCCCATTTAAACCCAGCTATGCTAGTTGACTTGATCACATCTTCTGGCAACAAATTCCACAGTTTAATTGTGCATGGAGTGAACAAATACTTTCTTCAGTTTGTTTGAGATTGCTATCTGTTTCATAGTGTACCCTAATTTGAGTACTAGTCCATAGACACACTCTGAGTCATCTCTTCATGCTAAAGCACCCCATCTGGTTTTGCCTTTCCTCACAAGGCACCCATGCCATCATCTTTATCATTTTTCTTATCCTCCTCTATGCTCTTCTAGTTCTCCTTTATCTTTTTTGAGATGTAGCAACTAGAACTGCACATAGCACTCAAGGTGCAATCCAAACCATGGTTTGACACAGAGGCATGGTATTCTGTTTTATTTTTTGTTCTGTCTGAATAATTCCTAACATTCTTTTGCTTTTTTACCACAACTGCACAAGCTGAGGAATTCAATATATTGTCTACAGCAATTCCAAGATCCTTTTCCTGAGTGGCGACTCCTAATATAGAACATAGTAATATGGTAAATGATGGCAGAAAAAGACAAATATTGCCCATCCAGTTGCCTAGCAGTGACCTGCCCACCCCAGGCAGATGCACCCATAAATTCCCACATGGAGGCAATTATCCACTCCCTCCTCCCCCATGTACTCCATCTAACCATGTATACCTCTTCTGTCTTGTGTTGTTTCTACCATTCCATGCAGGTTCTTCCCCCCGCCCCCCGTGCCTTCTGTTCAGTGTAATTGCTGCTCTGTGCAGGTAACGTCAGTGCTTTATTACCATCCTCTTACCACTATGCATCCTCTGTATTTTTCCGAGGACATGCAGAATGGTAGTTTTCATACATGGGTGAAAACATCCAATGGAGCCCACCATGGAAAATTTATGACGAAGTTTCTAGAACTTTGACTGAGCCTCTCTCAGTATGCTCAGGCACACATTATACCATGTGGCCATGCAGGGTCTCCTCAGTCTTTCTTTTTCCATGGAGCCTGGTGTTTCGCAGTAGAGTGATAGTCTCTTCCCCCCCCCCCCCCCCCCCCCTGTTTTAAGGATTTTTTTATGCGTTTTTTACTGTTGAAGTACTGTCAGGATCTTGCGGTTCTATGCAGGGTCCCTCAGTTCTCTTCTCTATCTTCCCTAGGTAGGTTTTTCAGTGCTTTGGATAAGTTTTGTTGTCAATCTCTGTGGTGGTATACTTGGTGCCAACTGACCATCAGGAGTCGCCATCATCGATTTCAATCTCGCATATCTTTTCTTTTGTGATGCCATGTCATCATCAAGGTTCCAGCAATGCCCCCAGTTTGGAAGGACTATTGACTATCACGATCCCCATGTTCCCTGTACGTACCTGGATCAGTCCAGACCGTGGGTTATGTCCCCAATCCAGCAGATGGAGTCAGCCCAAAGATCTGAGGGGGCGTCACCATAAGTACTACTACCCCCTCTGCAGGAGTTCAGTATCTTCTGACTCCAGCAGATGCGAGTAGGGGAATCTGGGCTTGCTCCCGATTGCCTATAACCTTCTTCCTTTTCTTCCCTTGTTTGGGACTTTATTTCCTGCTCCTTTGTTAGTTTTATTTGCTTGGATCAAGTTCTGCTTCAGTTCAAAAAAAAAAAAAAAATAAAAATCCAAAAGTTAATTGATTAATTGGGGAGGCGTGGCTTCTGTGTTGTAAGTCTCTGTCCCTCTCTTTCCTGCCTCGGCGCCTGTTGGTGCTTCACCGGGGTAAGTGTTTTTTCTTCTCCGTTGTTGTTTTGATTTGCAGCTAGTTTAGACGCGGCTGCCGGGGGCACCGGCCTCCAGCGTCTTCGCCTGCTCCCGCGGCAATTTTTCGTTTCCACGTGGGCCGCAGCGGGGAGCAGGGTGATCATCTTCGGCGGGTTGTGCGGCCAGGAAGGCCCCCCCGCGGCGCCGCTTTGTTCTTCGGCGGGTAGTGCAGGCCATCGGGCCCCCCCGCAGCGGCGCTCTGTATCGCGGCCCCCCCCCCCGAGGCTCCCAGGGCGTTTTTGGCTGCCGGAGACTCTTTCTTTTTTTTTTTATCACGATCGCGATGCCGCGGCCGGCGCGTTGCTCGGCCTGCGGCGAGCCTGGATCGCGTATCTCGAGGGAGGGGATCTGCGCTCGGTGCCTCCCCGGGGGGGAAGGCACGTCTCGGCCCCTCACTCGGTTTTCCCCTCTGGCAGCCTTGCCCGGGCGGCGTGGGCCGGCCCCTCCCCCATTCCTGGCGGGAACGGTGGCCATCTTGCATGCGCTGCGTCCTGAGGGAGATCAGGCAGCGCAGGGGGACGGGGAAGCCTCAGAGGGCTCCCCCCCGAACTTATTACCAGAAGACCCGCAGGGGCAGGGTCCCCCGGGGCCCCCAACAGCGGATGTCCCCCCGAGTAGGCCGGGGTTTTCACCAGAGTTCATCCGCCTGATGCACACAGCTTATCTTCAGGACCTGGCTGCTCCCGCGGAACCGCCACCACCCAAGCTGCCGCGACCTTCGTCCCTCTACACGGCCACCCCCGCGCCGGCGGGCGTGGGGGCCCCACAGCTCCCCGTCCCCACCCGGCTCCCTGTGGGCTCGGGGGGAGCTGGGTCGGACCCAGTTTCCCCTGGGGCGGACCCTGCAGCTTCGGGACAAGGGGACTCCACTGCAGAGGGAGAGGATCCACGCACGCTGCGCCTTTTCCAGCGGGAAGAGCTGGATGACCTAATCCCGCAAATCATTCAGGGGTTGGACCTCGATCCTCCGCCGGATCCGCCGGCTCCTGTGGCGCCAGCGGTCGTCACTTCCTCAAAGAAGGGGGATCCGGTACTGGCTGCCCTGCGTCCGAGGGCTCGGGCTTTTCCCATTCACGAGTCTTTCCTGCAGCTTCTCACCAGAGAATGGGATGCCCCGGAAGCTGCCCTAAGGGGCAGCCGCGCCATGGAGAGGCTGTATCCGCTGCCGGAAGATTTTCTGGATCTCATCAAGGTGCCCAGGGTGGACTCCGCGGTGTCGGCAGTCACGAAGAGGATGACCATACCGGTGACGGGTGGAGCGGCGTTAAGGGATACGCAGGATCGCAAGTTGGAAGTCTTCCTCAAGCGGGTCTTCGAGGTCTCCGCGGTGGGGCTGCGGGCGGCGATGTGCAGCTCGCTTGCCCAGCGGGCCAGTCTTCTCTGGGTGCAGCTATTGCTCACTTCTCAGGTGTTGCCGCCCGAGGAGGCCGCCCAGGCGGATAGGCTGGAAGCTGCGGTGGCATACGGGGCTGACGCCTCCTATGATCTGTTTAGGGTCCTCGCCCGTTCCATGGCCTCGGTGGTGGCGGCACGTCGTCTTCTATGGCTACGCAACTGGGCGGCGGACACGTCCTCCAAGTCAAGTCTGGGTTCCCTGCCATTCAGGGGAAAATTCCTGTTCGGGGAGGATCTAGACCAGATCATCAAGTCTCTGGGGGGAAACGCGGTCCATCGCCTGCCGGAAGACAGATATCGCTCCACCAGGGCTTTTTCGTCCTCCCGGACCAGAGCCAGGGCGCAACGGCGCTACAGGAATTACAGACCGGCGGCGTCTCGGGCCGCTGCTCCTAGGTCTCAGCCCTGGTCCCGGTCCTTTCGTGGGCGCCGCCCACCGCGTGCCGCTCCCACGGCAGGACAGCCCTTGCCCAAGTCCTCTCAATGATGTTCAGCTCGCCCACTCCGCCGTCCCCAAGATCGGGGGGCGGCTGGCGTTCTTTTACGAGGAGTGGGCACGGATCACCTCGGATCAGTGGGTCTTGGACACCATAGGACACGGCTATGCGTTGGAATTTGCCCGCGCTCCGAAGGGACGGTTCATCTTCTCTCCCTGCGGCTCGGCCATCAAGCGAAGGGCGGTGCAGCTGACCCTGGACAGACTATGGGAGATAGGCGCCATTGTGCCCGTACCCTCCGGAGAGGTGGGCTTGGGCCATTATTCCATCTACTTCGTGGTACCAAAGAAAGACGGTTCCTTCCGCCCCATACTGGACTTGAAGGAAGTCAACAGGTCCCTTCGGGTGGTCCGGTTTCGCATGGAAACGCTACGTTCGGTGATCGCGGCGGTACATCCAGGGGAGTTTCTGGCCTCCCTGGACCTGACGGAGGCCTATCTTCACATTCCCATTCGCCGGGAGCATCATTGTCTGCTACGGTTCAAGATTCTGGATCAGCATTTCCAGTTTGTGGCGCTTCCGTTTGGATTGGCGACGGCCCCGCGCACCTTCACCAAGATCATGGTAGCCGTGGCGGCTGCCCTTCGGAAGGAGGGGATTCTAGTCCATCCTTATCTGGACGATTGGCTCATCCGAGCGAAGTCTTTTCGACATGGACAGGCGGCAGTGGCCAGGGTGATAGAGTTTCTGCAGTCCCTGGGATGGGTGGTGAACTTCTCCAAGAGCTCCCTCGTGCCCTCGCAGCGCTTGGATTTCTTGGGGGCGACCTTCGACACCCGCCTGGGCGTGGTTTTTCTCAGACAGGACAAGGCGCATGCCCTACGGGAACACATACAACGATTCTCTGCATTACCAGCTCCCACCTCCTGGGACTATCTGCAGCTCCTGGGAGTGATGGGCTCCACCATCGACATGGTTCCTTGGGCATTTGCGCACCTACGGCCTCTGCAAAGAGCACTTCTATCCCGTTGGAAACCACTTTCGCAGGACTACCAGGTGATACTTCCGCTGCCCCAGTTTGCCAGGGACAGCTTGGCCTGGTGGATGGTGCCGGAGAATCTGGCTCGAGGCGTGTCCCTCGACCTACCAAATTGGGTGGTGGTAACCACCGACGCCAGCCTCGTAGGCTGGGGAGCAGTCTGCGACCGAAGCGCCACGCAGGGGACGTGGTCCACGGAGGAATCAAAGTGGTCCATCAATCGTCTGGAGACCAGGGCGGTCAGGCTGGCGCTTCTCCACTTCCTGCCGCTCCTTCGGAATCGGGAAGTCAGAATCTTATCGGACAACGCGACTACGGTGGCCTACATCAACCGTCAGGGCGGCACTCGCAGCCCGCAGGTTGCGCTCGAGGCAGCGATGCTGATGCAGTGGGCGGAACGACATCTGCGCCGCCTGGCGGCCTCGCACATCGCGGGCGTGGACAACGTCCAGGCGGACTTCTTAAGTCGCCAGCTTCTGGATCCCGGAGAGTGGTCGCTCTCCGACGAGGCCATGCAGCTGCTTGTTCGGCGGTGGGGCGCCCCCCACCTGGATCTCATGGCATCCGCCCAGAACACCAAGGCTCCTCGCTTCTTCAGTCGCCGGAGGGAACGGGGGGCGGAGGGCGTCGATGCTCTCGCGCTCCCGTGGCCGGCCGATCTGCTCCTATACGCGTTTCCCCCTTGGCCGCTGGTGGGAAGACTACTCCGACGGATAGAAGTTCATCAGGGGATGGTGATCTTCGTCGCGCCGGAGTGGCCAAGAAGACCTTGGTTTGCGGACCTCCTCCACCTGGTAATCGACGGTCCCATCCGGCTGGGACATCTTCCCCGCCTCCTCCACCAGGGACCGGTATTTTTCGACCAGGCAGAACTCTTCTGTCTTGTGGCCTGGCTTTTGAGAGGCGCCGCCTCCGCCGACGGGGGTATCCGGAGGCGGTAGTGTCCACTCTGCTGCGGTCTCGGAAAACTTCAACGTCGGTGGCCTATGTGCGAGTCTGGAAAGTGTTCGAGCTGTGGTGTACCGAGCGGAACACAAGATCCACGGAAGCGTCTGTCCCGCAGATTCTCCAGTTCCTACAGGCGGGAGTGGACAAGGGGCTCGCTTACAACTCACTTCGGGTTCAAGTGGCCGCTCTTGGCTCTCTCCTGCGGGGAGGAGGATCGCTGCTACAGCATCCGGACATCATCCGTTTTCTCAAGGGGGTCAAGCACTTGCGGCCTCCATTGCGGGATCCTTGTCCCTCTTGGAGCCTCAATCTGGTCCTACGTTCCATGTCGGGACCTCCGTTTGAACCACTGAGGTGTGCGACGATCAAGGACCTCACTCTCAAGGCGGTGTTCCTGGTGGCCATATGCTCCGCTCGGCGTATTTCGGAGCTGCAGGCTCTGTCCTGTCGAGAGCCTTATCTCCGGTTCTCTGATTCGGGCGTGTCACTCCGTACTGTGCCTTCCTTCCTCCCGAAGGTGGTGTCCGCCTTCCATGTGAATCAGACTGTGGAATTGCCATCTTTCTCTTCGTCTGAGCCGCGGTCTCTCCGTCTCCTTGACGTCAAGCGCACCCTGCGGCTCTACCTGGAGGCTACGAATGATTTTCGGACCTCTGACCATCTCTTCGTTCTTTGGTCCGGTCCCCGGAAGGGATCCCAGGCCTCGAAGACGACTATTGCCAGATGGCTGAAGGCCGGCATTGCCGCTTCCTACATCGGGGCGGGGCGGACGCCCCCACCCGGTATTGTGGCGCATTCTACACGCTCTCAGGCGGCCTCCTGGGCGGAGAGTCGCTCGGTATCCTCGCAAGAAATCTGTAGAGCGGCCACCTGGAAATCTTTGCACACGTTCTCAAGACACTACAGACTACACCTCGCCTCGTCCGTCCATGGACACTTTGGCGAACAGGTTCTACGAGCAGGCCTCGCAGGACCCCACCCGGATTAGGGAAGCTTGGGTACATCCCACGGTCTGGACTGATCCAGGTACGTACAGGGAAAAGAAAATTATTACTTACCTGCTAATTTTCGTTCCTGTAGTACCATGGATCAGTCCAGACGCCCACCGCATTTGGGTTCTACTCCTGCTCAGCTGTATTTGGGGGCTGACTCTGCTCCACTGTTCTTTATGTTACAGTAGTGGCTTTACTGCTGTTGTTTTTCACGTGTTTCCAGTTTTCATTGTCTGTCACCATTCTCTTGGAGGTTGACACGCGATGTTCGTGGCCTCCCACCCGTTGGTGGGACGGTTCCAGTTCTCTATTTCGACCCAGCGGCTCTTTGTTGCCGTTTTGTTTAAACTTGATCCAATCAAGGGGTTTCTGTTTACTCGGGCTTTGATATACTCGATACTGAACTCCTGCAGAGGGGGTAGTAGTACTTATGGTGACGCCCCCTCAGATCTTTGGGCTGACTCCATCTGCTGGATTGGGGACATAACCCACGGTCTGGACTGATCCATGGTACTACAGGAACGAAAATTAGCAGGTAAGTAATAATTTTCTTATAGATGTGTCCTCTGCTTGGAGCATTGCATGACATCTAGGATTGCTGCAAATGCACACAGATGCCCCCCCCCCCCCCCCCCCCCCCAAGGATACTGGGCCCGTTTGGAGATGATGGGCCAACTCTTCTGGAATGGGAAGACCTATCCATCGGCATCTATCGATGTAGAGGGACCTCAGAGCCACACCGATGACAGTCGATTCATTGGATCTGTCAGTGTCTGTAACTTGCAGGGACTCTGGAGCTGGGCCATTGCCCAGCTCTTTCAGATCAGACATCGGGTTCATTGTCTTTGACCTCAGAATTGGGGGAAGCTGAAGAAGCATCATCTGTTCCTGTTGATGCATGATGCCGGACACAAAGATGCGCCAGTTATGGCCAAAAGTTTCCCAAAGCAACCCTGTAGTGAGGAGCACCAGTCCTCCATGATTCCTAGATGTCTGCCACCGATCCTCCTTTTGGTTCCGAAGAGGATCTGGCCATGCCTCCTGGGTCCCTGGCCATTTTTGTATCGACGATCTACGAGGAGGAGTTGGAGAAGCAATTTCAGCTGGCCATGGAGAAGGTGCTGCAGGGCTTTGGCATCGGATCTCCAATGTCACTGGGACTGGCACAGTTGCTCCTTGAGCCACTGCTCAGCCCCCTACAAGCACTTATAGGTGCTGCACCAACACCATCATTGATGTCTGTGTCCGCAGAGGCATCAATGCCTGTTGGGACATTGGAGCCTCTGCCTACTGGCATGGTGGTTGTCCACAGTTCCTCCAAGGAACTGTGGACAACCACAACAAAGCTCCTTCTAGGTTGGGGTGGCCTCAGCGTCCAGGCCCACTTGGCCAGTCACTCAAGTTACCATACCAATGGCAGAGGACCAAGCACCAATATATCCATCCCCTATCTATTGCAATGAGAAGGACCGTTTTGATCCCTTGATGGGGGGGAGCTCCTGAGAGGCTTTGGAAGATGAGGCATCAAATGGCCTCCCCTCTGACCCTTCTCCTGCCAGTAGAAGGAAGTCGCCATTGGAAGACCTCTCCTTTGCAGGTTTTGTCCGACTGATGTCGGAAGATACCCGCTCAAGATGCTGGCTATTTTCCAGTACATAGAGCCTCCTAAGGAGATTGTGGCAGTCCCAGTGCACAAAATCCTTATGGAGTTGCTGATGAGCATGTGGGAAAACCCCCCTCTCAGTGGCTCCCATTAACAAGAAGGTGGACGTGGTTTACCTCGTCCAAAGTGCTCCTGAATTCGACCAGCATCAGCTGCCATTCCAATCTGTTGTGGTTGAATCCACTCTCAAGAAGGCCAAGTGCCTTCAGACTCACTTCTTTGTACCCCCGGGGAGGGATCCGAGGGCCATGGAGACTCTCTTGGGAGGAAGGTATTTCAGAGAGCTATGCTCACATAATGGCCTATCAGCTCTTCATGGGCCAATACATATGGGACATCCTGAAGCAGGTGCAAGAGGTGGCTGAGCAGTCTCCTCAGCAGCAGCAAGACACCCTCCATTCACTGGTGCATAAGGGTCTAGAGTGTGGAAAACACGGGGTCCAGTCAACCTACAATGTCTTTGAGACGGCAATGAGAGTCTCTGCTGCAGGAATCGGTGTACGTAGACTTGGCTGGCTGCGGGCCTCTGATCTTCAAGAGGTGCAGGAAAGGCTCATGGACATGCTGTGCACATGATAGAATCTTTTTGGAGATAAAGTGAAGGACGTAGTAACACAGATCCATGATCGTTGTGTAACACTTCAGTAACTCTCCGCAGGCACTCAAGACCCAGCCACTTCTAAACGCCCTCCGAGTCCATTTTGGGAACCAGTAGCTCATCAGGAGATACTTCTGGTTTGGCTTTCCACTCTCTTAATACAGGGTAGCCTGCCTCCACCAGTTATTGGAGGCAGGCTACTTTTCCATGGGCCACCCTGTAGTTCCACCAGGGCAGAGAAGGTGGGAATTCTACTTCTGGTATTTCCTGATTCTAAAGAAAACCAGGGGACACTGTCCCATCCTAAACCTAAGGGCATTGAACACATTTCTACAAAAAAAAAGTGTTCAAGATGGTTTCCCTGGGCACCTTGATCCTTTTTCTGCAAAAAGGGGATTGGCTATATTCTCTCGATCTGAAAGTTGCATACATAGAGATCTTTCCCAGCTATTGGAAGTATCTCCAATTTGTGTAGGGAAAACAGCACTTCCAGTAGCACATTCTACCATTTTGGCTAGTGTCTGCCCCACGGTTCTTTACAAGATGCTTGGCTGTGGTGGCAATGAATCTTCGCAGACTGGGAGTACACGTTTTCCCCTATCTAAATAACTGGCCGGTCAAGAGCACCACTCGGGCAGGTTCTGAGGCATCTATGTGCTCTACCATCCAGCTGCTGGAGTCACTAATATTAGTCATCAACTACCCCAAGTTCCTTCTCAGCCAGTCACCTCAGTTGGAGTTCATCGGAGCCCTGCTATAGACACTGCTCAGGCCAAGGTTTTCTGCCACAGCAATCACCTTGATGGCCACCCACCTTTCCACCTACCTCGCAGCGCTCCCAAAGAGACCTCCAGCTCCTCGCAGTCGGCGCCGCCCCGATAGGGACACAAGCCCCGCCGACCCGACAGAAAGGATCAAGCCCCGATCCCGAGCGCTGCAACCACGTGGGACAACCCCCGGACAAATCAGAAGGCAGAAGAAACAAACCGCGCCAAATTTCAAGCCAGCAAAAGCGAAGGAAGTGACGAAACCTAACTAAGGAAGCAGGTAGGAGCCCTTTAAATTCGGCTCTCCTCTCGGCGACCCTTCCTTTCCACCTACCTCGCAGCGCTCCCAAAGAGACCTCCAGCTCCTCACAGTCGGCGCCGCCCCGATAGGGACACAAGCCCCGCCGACCCGACAGAAAGGATCAAGCCCCGATCCCGAGCGCTGCAACCACGTGGGACAACCCCCGGACAAATCAGAAGCCAGAAGGCAGAAGAAACAAACCGCGCCAAATTTCAAGCCAGCAAAAGCGAAGGAAGTGACGAAACCTAACTAAGGAAGCAGGTAGGAGCCCTTTAAATTCGGCTCTCCTCTCGGCGACCCTTCCTTTCCACCTACCTCGCAGCGCTCCCAAAGAGACCTCCAGCTCCTCGCAGTCGGCGCCGCCCCGATAGGGACACAAGCCCCGCCGACCCGACAGAAAGGATCAAGCCCCGATCCCGAGCGCTGCAACCACGTGGGACAACCCCCGGACAAATCAGAAGGCAGAAGAAACAAACCGCGCCAAATTTCAAGCCAGCAAAAGCGAAGGAAGTGACGAAACCTAACTAAGGAAGCAGGTAGGAGCCCTTTAAATTCAGCTCCCCTTCCTGGCGTCGCGCGCACGAAGGAGCGCGACAAAGGGGCCTGCCCCTTTGTCTTGCCCCTTCGTCGCAGCCCTGAAGAAGCCCCGACCCATACTCACGGAAGTAACCACAGATCAACTGCAGCATAACTCCTGAGACTAACAGCAAAATATCCGAAACCTGTCAGAACCCACAACGGGTATTACAACGTTCCGCCTGCCCGGCCTCAGCCGTACCCCATCCCCCTCCACTGGACCTAGCGCGGTCGGCGACACCCATTTCGGGACGTACAGGACCTCCAAGTCGGCGCCGCCCCGCCCTGGGACTCAGCCCCGCCGACCGCCGATCAAAGCCCCAGCTGCCCTGCACCCGAACCCGCAGGCCAGACGGCCCAGACGGCCTATCCACCCGCTGCCACCAATCCAGCCAACCAGAAGGCAGAGAAAGAGCCAATCAAACAATCAAATAAGGGAACTAAACAAAAGAGAAGACCCCGCCCAGCAGAATCCTTCGCAGTGAGTAAGACACGCCCCACGACAGGCAGCAGGCCTATCAGAGCCTAGCACGAAGGGCTTTAAATTTGTACCACTCCCTGCACTAAGGAGCCCTACGGACAGGACACATCAATATTCTTCTATCACACTTCCAGGACCCACTCAACAATACCCAGCCACACCCAGCACACATCCACTACCATACAACACCCATCCAGCCACAACCAGACTCAACTTCATAGAACTCAGTAAGGACGACACTTCGGAGAAAGAACAGCGAGTAGCAAATCATTTTCCTTACCTTTTACACAGGACCATAAACTCCTCTCTCAACGCCACCTCGAACAACCACATTATCAGCAAGGAGACAATACTTACTATACCCACAACATCTTCTCAGCGGGCAGTTTAATCATCTACAAAATCTACAATGATCAACCGGCCAACCACGTACAAATCTCTCATTCCGATCATGATCTCCCCCACAACTCAGTTTTTAGGACTCACATTATTCACCATCATCCTTTTCAATGCGCAATCGCTTACTAACAAAACGCTGATACTCAACGACCTTCTTCAAGATGACAAGCCAGACTTCTGCGCCATAACGGAAACATGGCTCAAAACATCGGATATCGCCCTCTTAAACCAACTCCCTACCCAAAACTACGACCTCTTCTCCATCCCAAGGCAAAAAAAAAGAGGCGGGGGTATCCTCCTGGCAGTAAAAAAATCTCTGAGATTTACCCATCATCCAATCAAATCACCAACCAAACTCGAAATAGGCCTCTTTAAATCTGAATATCTTCAAATTCTCTTAGTCTACGCCCCTCCAAGCCTCCTAGAATCCGACTCCTCTTCTATTCTGGAAATCATTACTACGCTAAACTTGGACTCTCCAACCATTATCATGGGAGACTTCAATCTTCACGTGGACAAGTCCCCTCTCTCTTCTAACTGCGAAACATTTCTCACAGCCATGACAGCCTTAGGTTTCAAACAACAAATTAACAAACCCACACACAAAGCGGGTCACACGCTGGACCTTCTCTTTACCAATTCCGGCATCTCTCTCCCAGAACATCCCGAGTGCAAAAAGGTCCCATGGTCAGATCATACATTAATCTCCACCGCATTCTCTCTATTAAAACCAAGCTACAATAATCCCCCACTTCAACCATTTCTATACAGGAAAACATGCCCCTCGGATCTCCTCGCCAAGCATCTAGCCCCAGATCTTTCACTCTTAGACGTTTCCACTCCCAACTCAGCAGTCCAATCCTGGTCGAAAATAACAGAATCAGCAGCCAATACACTATGTCCCCTAACTCCAAAAAATCTCAAACATAATGCACCAAAGAGTCAACCATGGTTCAACGAGGATCTGCGAAAACTCAAATTAACTTTACGACAGAAGGAAAAAAAAATGGAGAAAAACCCCTTCACCTACTTCGCTTCAGGAATATAAACGCACCCTCCACTTCTACAAAAACAGCACATTAAAAACAAAAAGAGACTATTATGCCCGCAAGATTCACCACCTCATTTTTGACTCGAAAGCTTTATTCAATTACGTGTCCAGCCTCACAAAAGCCATCACCCCAGCAATCCCAGAGGACCTAGCAAAAACTAAAGCAGACGAATTGGCTCTCTACTTCAATAGAAAAATATCCGACCTCCTGAATAAGTTGACTCCAAATGCAAGTGGACCTTCCAACACTTCATATGCTCATCCAAACAAAGACATCACTCTCAACACTTTCGAACCCATCACTACCGATGACATCCGAACGATCTTGAAAAAAATGAAACCATCACACCCCTTCGACCAAATCCCTACCAAAATACTCTTACTTATCCCGGATTCCATTTCTAAATCTCTAGCCGACATTATAAATTGCTCCCTAGCCCAGGGTATCTACCCAGATGACCTTAAAACAGCTTCAATCAAGCCCCTACTCAAAAAACCAAACCTGAACACCAATGATCCCGGCAACTTCCGCCCCATCTCTAACCTCCCATTCATATCAAAAATTATGGAAAAACTAGTTAACACACAGTTATCCAACTACCTGGAGGATCACCAAATACTATCGCCCAATCAATTTGGATTCCGCAAAGCAGCAAGCACGGAAACACTATTGCTCTCTCTTACAGACTTCCTCCTAGCTGGCATCGATAAAGGTCACGCATACCTTCTAATTCTCCTAGACTTCTCGGCGGCATTCGATACGGTTAACCATCACATCCTACTAAACCAACTGGCAAACATTGGAGTTTCAGGCACTGCACGGACCTGGTTCAAAACCTTCTTGGAGAACAGAGGATACAAGGTTAAAATCCACAATAAAGAATCTCAATACCATCTGTCTTCACAAGGGGTGCCACAGGGTTCCTCCCTTTCTCCAACCCTTTTTAATATTTACCTTCTCCCACTCTGCCACCTTCTTACTAAACTAAAATTAAAACACTTCCTATTCGCAGACGACGTGCAGATCGTTATCCCCATAAATAAATCCATTACAAACACATTAGAATTCTGGGAGAGCTGCCTAACGGAGATCAAACACCTCCTCAACAGTCTGAACCTGATTCTCAACGCTTTAAAAACAGAATTCCTCATCATAGCCCACGACAATAACAAGATCACCTCAAATCCACCAGCCAACCTGCAAACCACAAACGTAAGAGATCTAGGAGTTATCCTCGACAACCGCCTAACCCTAAAACCATTCATTAACCAAACGACCAAGGACTGTTTTTACAAATTATACATCCTCAAAAAAATCAGACCGCTCTTCCATTCCCGCGACTTCAGAACAATTTTACAATCAATTATATTTTCCAAGCTGGACTATTGTAATTCCATTCTACTAGGCCTTCCAGCTTCTCATACAAAACCGCTACAGATGGTGCAGAACACAGCTGCCAGAATTCTGACCAACTCTAGGAGATTCGACCACATAACCCCGATCCTGATAGCCCTTCACTGGCTACCTATTCAATACAGAATAATGTATAAGTCCATAACTTCCATCTTCAAAGTCATCCATCATCTCGCACCATTAAATCTACAAATCCCCCTGGAAAAACACTCCACAGTCAGACCAACCAGGAATTGCTATAAAGAAACATTACAGGTTCCACACGCCAAAGCCTTCAAACACAAATCACTTGAAGACAGAGCACCATCAACAGCAGGACCATGCTTATGGAACTCTATCCCAGTAGAGCTGCGCCAGGAAACATGCTTACTAACTTTTAGAAAAAGACTAAAAACCTGGCTTTTCAGAAAAGCCTTTCCGATCTTAGATTAACCCATGTTAATATTATCCCTTAATTACTTTTTCAGAGTTCGCATCATCTCATAACTCCACTATAAAGTCTTAATCATCCACCACCTACTCCAGACCAGGACTGCTCTCAGTCTGGGTCTTTAAGTTACATATTTTGTAAAGATCCATTGTAAATGCATTTTTATTAATTGTTATACTCTCTTCTTCTTCTTCTTCCCACTCTCCCAGTTGTATAATTCCTTGTTCATTGTAACTGTATTTTCTGCACCAGTTAGTTGTTCCAGTTCTATGTTTTAATGCACAAACTGTTAAATGTAAACCGGTTTGATGTGACCCCTGGTCGTGAAAGCCGGTATAGAAAATAGCTAAATAAATAAAATAAATAAATAAGGCAACGGAGAATTAAGAGAGCCAGCAAGTATCAGTGTGGCACGTATTGAGACTGTTGGGCTATATGGCTGCAACCGTACATGCTACTCCCTTGATATATCTGCACATGCAGAGAGCCCAATGGACCCTAAGGTCCTAGTGACTTCAAGTCATTCAGGATCTGCAAGACTGCATCCAATTCACTCTCTCTCCAGGATTTTTTTTGTCAATGTGGTGAGAATTTTCCAATTTGGAACGGGGGGGGGTTAGTATCTTAGCAAATTCCTCAATTACAAATTGTCCTGACAACAAATGTATCAACCCTGGACTGGGTTGCCCATATAGATGGACTCAGGGTCTATTGTCCGCCCAGGAATGAATTAAATCAATTTTCTGAAGCTCCGGGCAATCAGGTATATTCAGGGTTTTCAGAAATTGACTGTCCAACACAAATTATGTTGCTCAAGACAGATAACCAAGTTATCAACAAGCAAGGAGGTATGGGCTCATATCACCTGTGTCAAGAGGCAGCCCAAATATGGTCCTAGGCCCTCACATGGGATGGTGCTCAGAGCCATGTATCTGAGTGGTCTGAAGAATGGGGTAGCAGGTAGACTGAATCATTCCTTCAGACCCCACGAGTAGGTTCTGGCCTGGGAGTAGCAAACTGGATCTGACACTCAGAAACCCCGGAGCTGGATCTGTTATGGATCCTATGTTATGTTCCATGTACAGTGCACATGGCAAGCTGGCCTCAGATGCCTTTGCATATTGTTGGGGCCAGGGTCTCCTGTATGTGTATCCTTCAGCTGTGCTGGTGGCGAAGACTTTGTTGAAGCTCAGGGAGGACAAGGAAACTGTCATAGCCCCCCATTAGCCAAGGCAGGTCTGCTTTCCACTTCTTCGGGAGTACTTTCCTAGATCTCATTACCTGGGAATGGGGCAGGTTGCAGCATCCCAACCTCCAGGCCTGTTGCTCACTGCTTAGAGAGTTTGATCCTGCTACCCCTCAGTCTCTCGGAAGATGTGTCTTGGGTCCTTCGTAGCTTCCAGAAAGCCTTCCACCAGAAAGTCCTATGGACTCGAGGAAGTTTTCTGTGTAATATGAGCAAAAGGCCCTAGACACCACCTGCTCAACACAAAAACTGCTTGACTACCTTCTACACCTCTCCGACACTGTTTTCCAGACCAACTCTGTTTGGGTTCTTCTTAGTGCAATTAGTTTATATCACAGTGGTGTAAAGGGTAAGCCCATCTCCATACGGCCTATAGTTGTACATCTCATGTGGTGTCTACTTTAGTTGAAGCCTCCTCTAAGGCTGCCTGCTGTGTCCTGGGACCTCAGTGTGGTTTCAGCTCAGCTAGTGAAAGCTCCTTTCAAGCCACTGTGCTGACCTGGAAGGTCGTATTTTTTGTGGCTGTGCCTTCAGCATGCAGGGTCATTGAGCTCCAGGCCTTAGTGACTTATCCATCTTACACACAATATTTTCACAATATGATGCGTATGGAAGACCACCCTCATTTCTTGCCTAAGGTGGTGTCTCATTTTCATCTTAATCCATCCATTGTCTTGCCAACATTCCTTCCCAGGCCTCATTCGCACCAAGATGATCAGCCCCTGCATAGTTTGCACTGCAAGAGAGCCTTGGCTTTCTATCTGGGGCGGACAGAAGCACAAAGACAGTCCACTGAGCTGTTTGTTTCTTTTGACCAGAACAGACTGGGGATTGCCATTGCCAAACAGACGCTAGTGAATTGGCTAGCAGACTGCATCTCCTCCTGTTATGCCCAGGCAGGATTACATGTTGGGAGTCATGTCAAGGCTTGCTCTGTTCAAGCCATGGTAGTGCCAGTGACCCACTGGCGAGCAGTCCCCATTGAGATCTACAGAGCTGTGATGTGGAGTTCCATCTGCTCATTCACATCTCTTTACTGTTTGGACAGAGATGGTCAATGCGACATCAGGCTTGGTCAATCTGTCCCTCAGAACATATTTGAGGTTTAGAACCCAACTCTGTTCCTGCCTAGGCCCCTTTGTTTTTGTTCAGGCTGCCCCCTCCTGTTCCCAAAAAAAACGTTGTTGTGCTAGGGATTCATGCATATTTATTTATTTATTTTTAAATTCTTATATACCGATGTTCCTGTATAGAATACAGATCACACCGGTTTACATGGAAACAGAACAGTTGCTTGGTAGCGATACAAGGAACATTTAAAACAAGTGGATTAAGAACTTCAGTACATATTAAAATAAAATAAAATTAGAGTACATTCAAGTAATAACAGAGAAAGTAGGAAACTGTTGAAACTAGGTGGAGGGCAACTTTGAAGCGCTGGTTAAGTGATTAAAAAACATTGGGATGCAAAATGAGGACCGCTGAGTTACAGGTTAATTGCAGGTTAATTGAGCAGGTAAGATAATGCGTTATGAACCACGGGGCTGGGATGCAATAAGGGGATAAACTGTAAGGTGTGAGGCTGGACATGAAGGGGCAGATGTACATGATAGATTTGAAAGGGGGCCCCAGATAAAATTTGGAAAGGACTAATTCGAAAGTACGTTGTGACCTTGTCCGAGAAGCAGGTTCAGGGAGTGCTTATCTCTCTGGCAAGGCTTGACTGAAAAGCCAAGTTTTGAGGTTTTTTTCGAATGTCTGAGGGCAGGGTTCTTGTCGGAGATCCGGGGGCAGCGTATTCCAGAGAGTGGGACCCGCTGTTGATAAGCATAAAGTGTGCCTTTGTATGCTCTTCTGATCGGTCTGTCTGATGTGTGCAGACGTAGTTGAATGCTTAGCTGGAGGGGGGAGATGTTGTAAATGTCCTTGTGAATCATCATGAGGACTTTAAAAAGAATCCTAAATTTGATTGGTAACCAGTGGAGTTCCTGAAGAATGGGAGTGATGTGCTCTCTTTTGTTTGAGTTGGTGAGAATCCTGGCGGCGGCGTTCTGAACCATCTGCAGGAGTTTAATGGTGATTGCAGGGAGACCAAAAAGGAGGGAGTTGCAATAAGTTAATTTAAGATAGGATGATGGCTTAAAGCACCAGCCGGAAGTCTCGGAAGTGAAGGAGCGGTTTCAGTTTTTTAAGGACCTGCAGTTTGAAAAAGCATTCTTTTGTGGTATTTTGGACAAATTTTTTTAGATTTAGTTGGTTATCAAGCAGAACCCCTAAATCTCTAACAGATAGTGAGTGATTAATAGATGTTTAGGCAAATTGGGAGGGGCTCGGGGGGTTGAGGAGAACATTGTTTTCATCCAGCGATTATAATGAGAATCTCCGTCTTATTGGTATTGAGGACGAGGTTGATGCTAGTGAGAAGGAGGTTGTTTGCTTTAAGATAGCTATTCCAGTAGGACCATGTTTTTTGAAGAGAGTTTGTGATTGGGAGAAGAATCTGGACGTCGTCCGCGTAGAGGGTAGTGAATTAGTTTTAGGTTTGTAAGTAACTGGCAGAGTGGGAGAAGGTAGATGTTGAAAAGGGTGGGTGAAAGTGATGATCCCTGGGGGACTCCCAGGTTGGATCTGACTGGGTGTGATTCTTTATTGTTGATCCTGACCTTGAAACATCTGTTATTGAGGAATGATTTGAACCAGCTGAGCGCAACTCCCTTAATGCCTAAATCTACCAGACGCTCTAATAAGATTGTATGGTTCACGGTGTCAAAGGCCGCAGATAGATCTAGAAGCGCTAGGAGATAAGGTTGGTTTTTTTCCAGGTTTAGGAGGATAGTGTCCGAAAGGGAAGTTAGGAGGGATTCTGTGTTTAGAGTTTGCGGAAGCCAAACTGAGATGGGGAGAGAATATTGTTGTCCTCCAAGTATTCAGAAAGTTGCTTGTTTACTATTTTTTCCATAATTTTGGCGATCAGAGGCAAGTTCGCTATGAGGCGGAAGTTTGCTGGGTCCGTAGGCGATAGGTTGGGTTTTTTTAATAGAGGTTTGAGTATTGCAAGTTTTAGTTGGTCTGGCACCAGTCCTTGGGCAAAGGAGCAGTTAATGATATCTGCTATAGGTTTAGAAATGATATTCGGAATGGAGAGAAGAAGATTGGTAGGTATTGGGTCCGTCTGATGTGAGGAAGGTTTGAGCTTCTTCAGAATATTTTCAATTTCCAGTGATGACGTAGAATCGAAGGATTCCAGGAAAGAGTTTCGTTGTGGAAAGATTGTTAGCGGGAGAGGGGACCTCAGGTTGGAGGCAGTGAGGGGTGTGATGAGGTTGGAGATTTTTTTCTCGAAGTAGTTGGCCAGCTCTGTAGCTTTGCTGAGGGCTAGGTCATCCGGTATGATGGGTGGGGATGGTTTGGTGAGAGCTGAGACATAGGAAAACAGGGCTTTGGAATCAAAAATGAAATGATGGATTTTTTTTAGAGAAGAAATCTTTCTTGGATCTGTGGATGGCGTTCCTATAGGCATTCGTATAGGCACTCATGGACTACCTTGATGATAACAATATCCTCCACCCATCCCAGTTTGGCTTTCGAAAAAATCTAAACACTGAAACCCTCCTCCTTACTCTCTCAGACACCCTTCTCTTAGGCATGGGCCAAGGACACAGCTACATTCTGGCACTCCTTGACATCTCCGCTGCATTCGACACCAACAGTCACAACCTCATGCTATCCCACCTCGCCGAGATTGGCATCTCTGGTACAGCCTTGCTCTGGTTTGCCTCATACCTAGCCAACAGAAAATTTTCCGTTAAAATCGGCAATGCGGAATCCCCCCACCACCCCCTTTCTCAAGGAGTCCCACAAGGCTCTTCCCTCTCATCTACACTATTTAATATTTACCTCCTTCCCCTCTGCCACCTCCTAACCAATATGGGGCTCAAATTTTTCATCTACGCCGATGACGTACAAATCGTCATCCCTATACAAAACTCCTTAAAAGACAAATGCCTCAACTCGATAAACAACCTCCTCTCAACCCTCCAACTAGCCCTGAATTCCTCTAAAACAGAGCTACTACTCATAACCAACTATCAAACCCTGAAGCCTGCACTTGCAAACGACCCCGCGTTCAACTCCATTGCCACTCAACTTTGCGCACGAGACCTAGGAGTCCAAATCGCCCAATCCCTAAACTTTAAAAAAAAACCCTTAACAAAGTACTGAAGGAAGGATTTTTTAAACTCAAAGTCATGAAAAAGCTTAAACCCCTTCTCCACTCCCATGATCTCCGCACTGTCATTCAGTCAACCCTCGTATCTAGACTCGACTACTGTAATTCCCTACTCCTTGGCCTCCCCTACGCTACCATTAGACCCTTACAAATGCTGCAGAATGCGGCAGCACGAATCATCGCCCATACACGCAAATCAGACCACATCACCCCCATCCTTAACGACCTACACTGGCTCCCCGTTGCCTCCCGTATCCTCCACAAAACACTGACCATCATTCACAAATCCATCTATTCACATAACTCTAACTGGCTAGGCGAACCTTTCACTCACGCTCAACCTAGCTGCCCCACTCGAACCAATCATTTGGGTATGCTCCAAATACCCTACCACAAAAAAGCACACCTCTCCTCAACAAGAGACAGAGCCATGTCTATTGCGGGCCCCACCTGTTGGAACAAACTACCTCCAAACCTCCATCTTGAGCCCTGCCCCAAAAATTAAAAAAAAAAATTAAAGACCTGGCTATTTAAACAGGCATACCCAGAATAGGACCCATTCCAGTCATTTTCTCCTCTTCCCCCCCCCCCCCCCCCCCCCCCCATCTGCTTCGATTCGGATGTGATCACTCTGCCTTGCTTTGTCAACCTATTTGTAACGCACTCTGTTTACTATTTAACTATTTAATCTACCTTGCATTTGTTGTTGACCTCGTTGTTATGCCTTCGCTGTTAACCTTAACCTATCTCTGCCTTACTCCTCCAGTTATTTTCCTTCCCTGTCCCAGTTCCCTCCCTACCCTGTTTGATGTACTTTCTAACTTTTGTTTGATGTAAACCGATATGATGTTCACACGAATACCGGTATAGAAATGTTAAATAAAATAAATAATACATAAATGTAGTTGGGATTTGTAGGCAAGTAGAGTCGAGGTAGAGGGGTTTTTGCGCCATCTGTGTTCTTTGCTGCGTAGGTCTTGCTTAAGGGCCTTTAGTTCTGGGGTGAACCACGGTTTCCTGTTGTCCTGAGATGGGTGTAGCGTTTTGGTGATTGTTGGGCAGGAATGTTCTGCACCTTTGTATGTGTGACTAGTACCATCCTGCTTGTCCTTGGAGAGAGCAGAGTAGTTTACCTATAACAGGTGTTCTCCGGGACAGCAGGATGTTGGGCCTCATGAGACTCACCTGCCCCCCCGTGGAGTTGTCTCTACTTTGTGGGGTTTTTCTTTAATTCTATATTATAAGACTGAGGGGGCCCCGTGTGGCCATGTCTGGTATTGTGCATGCTCAGAGAGGCTCAGTCAATATTCTAGAAATTTTGACATAAGTTTTCCATGCCGGACTCAATCGGATGATGTCACCGATGTGTGAGGATTGACATCCAGCTGTTCTCTGAGAACATCTGTTACAGATAAGCAACTCTGCTTTATCCCATGCTTTTTTGAATTCCATTGCCATTTTTCTCCATCACCTCCACTGGGAGGCTATTCAGGCATCCACCACCCTTTCTGTGAAAAAAATATTTTCTGGCATTTGGCCCTGAATCTACTCGCTTGGAGCTTCATATCATTTCCCCTAGTTCTAGAACTTCTTTTCCACTGGAAAAGGTTTGCTGCTTGCACATTATTAATAGCTTTCAGATATTGAAATGTCTATTTCATATCCTTCCCTCTCCTCTAGGATATACATATTTAGATCCTTAAGTCTCATCTCATATGGCTACTTATGCAGATTGCATATCATTTTGGTTGCTCTTTTCTGGACTAGCTCTAGCCTCTCTATTCTTTTTGGTATGGCAGCTTTCAGAACTAAACTGTTTCTTCTTCATCCAGTCACGCCAGACCAGTGGGTTATGCATACCAACTAGCAGATGGAAACAGATTAACAGGCTTGCAGATGTCACTTTTTGATTAACTCTGTGCTGCTAGCCTGCCACTATTCTGTCTCCAGCAAATGTTTGTCAAGCATTTTGTGCTGTGGGCTTAGCTTGTTTGGCCGAACAGAATGCCATTATGAGGTAGAGATGTGTATTGTTCCTGCAATCGTTTCCGGTTTCATTTTCGTAGAACTGTGGGAAATTTCATTGTTGTCGGGTGGACCCTGAAACGATAGGAAAACCCACAAAATTTCATGTGGTTTTCTTATCGTTTTGGGGGGGGGAGGAGAGAGAGGACACACAGAAGCTCCACCCCTTCAAATCTAATTATTTACAATCCCCCATTCTCCCGACCCCCCCCCCCCCCCCCCCAAAAAAAAACTTGCCTAAAGTCCCTGGTGGTCCAGCAGGGGTCCCGGGAGCCATGTCCCCCCTCTCAGGCCATCTGCTGCCACTAATCAAAATGGTGCCACTGGTCCTTTGCCCTTACCATGTGACAGGGGCTATTTTTTAAGATGGTGCCGGCCGTCAGTTGCTCCTACCATGTGACAGGGGCCGGCCAATGGCACTGATAGCCCGTCACATGGTAAGGGCAAAGGACCACCAGCGCCATTTTGATTAGTGGCAGCCCACGGCCCGAAAGGGGGACATCGTTCCCGGGACCCCCGCTGGACCACCAGGGGCTTTAGGCAAGTTTTGGGGGGGTCGGGAGAATAGGGGATTGTAAATAATTAGATTTGAAGGGTTGGGGTGGGGTTTCTGTGTGCCCTTCCCCCCCCCCCCCCCAAAAAAAACGATAAGAAAACCACATCAAATTTCTTGGTTTTCCCTATCGTTTCAGGGCTCCTCCCCCCCCCAAACCGCAATGAAATAGGAAATATCGTCGATATTTCCTATTTCGTCTAAAATGAATGCACATCCTTACTATGAGGTGAAAGATGTGTTTTCTCCCTCCATCAGTTGAGTGAGAATCCCTGCCTCTCTATTGGCAAAAAGTGACCACAGATAAGTATTTATTTATATTCTTTATTTATATTCTTTTTTATACCGAAGTATAGCAGAGTGCCTTCACCCCGGTTTACAGTGAAACAACTTCATACAATGAACAGGTTATAAATTATAACACAATATACACTTAGTTATAACATCTCGGCAGCAGCAGAGAATAACATGTTAGAGTGAGACAGTTTAAGGTTTAATTTAGAAGAAACTTATTAAAAGGAGTGTTAGAGTTCAAGATGAAGGTTGATATTTATATATACATTGATCATATCAGACTGTGAATGATTGTCTAAACAACCATGTTTTTAGTTCTTTTTTTAATGACTTGGAATCTTTGATGGCACTTAGGTATCCTGGGATAGAGTTCCATTCTGTTGGACCAGCTATAGAGAAGGCTCTGTTTCTGGTAGAGGATAGTTTCGCAGATGAGAGAGGAGGAATGATTAGCAGTAATTTGTCGGAAGACCTTGAAGGGCGGGGAGATTTATGAATTGCAATCATGTTGTCCAGAGATGAATTGTTGTCTTTGTAAATTTCATTATGTATGATGGATAATGATTTGTATTTAATTCTCTGTGAAATTGGTAGCCAATGAAGGTGTTTTAGGGTTGGGGAGATGTGATCAAACTTCCTTTTGCCGGTGAGCACTCGTGCAGCAGCATTTTGAAGTAATTGTAGTGGTTTTAGGAAGGATTTAGGTAGTCCTAAGAAAATAGCATTGCAATAATCTAGGCTTGAGAAAATGAGGGTTTGAAGAATTGTCCTGAAGTCATTTGGGTACAGTAATGGTTTGAGATGTTTGAGGATCTGGAGTTTATGAAAGCCTTCTCGCGTTTTTAAAGCTATACAATTCTTAAGACTCAGATCATAATCAATCCAGATGCCAAGATCCTTTATTGGATTTTTCATTTGAATGTTGGAGTTGTCGATTTGAATGTAGGGAATTTGAGAAGAATGAGTTGAGAAGTTTCTTTTTATTAAGATCCATTCGGTTTTGTTCATATTTAAGCATAATTTTAGTTGGTTGAGAAAAGTTTTGATTGAATTGAGGTATTTTACTGTGAGGTAAATTGCGTCTTCAATGGTAGATGTTATGGGGATAAGTATTTGAATATCGTCAGCATAAAGAAAGAATGTGATGCCAAGGTTGGAGATGAAGTGACATAGTGGTAGAAGATAAATATTAAAGAGGATGGCAGATAAGGCAGATCCTTGTGGTACTCCTGTATCTAGAGATGAGACGTTATTAAAGGTGACTTTGAAAGATCTGTCTTTTAGAAATGAAGTAAACCAATCAAGGGTATTTCCGGTGAGTCCTATGTTGGCAGGGCTTGATATTAGTAAATTGTGATCGACTGTATCGAAGGCAGCAGATAGATCAAGCATAATTAGTAAGTGGTTCAGATTGTTATCAAAGCCTCTAATTAATTTCTTAGTTAGGTTTAACAGAAGGGTTTCAGTGCTGCGGTTCTTTCTGAAGCCATGTTGAGAGGGGTGAAGTATGTTGTTGTTTTCAAGATGCTCATTTAGTTGAAGCAAAGCGGTTTTCTCAATCAATTTAGCAAGTAAAGGAAGGTTTGAAATTGGGCGATAGTTGTTTAGATCATAGGGATCTAGGTTCTTTTTCTTTGGGATAGGAGTAATAGTTATATTTGGGAGCTCCGGAGGTAAAAGCCCTTATTCACTCCCTCTATAGAGTTGGTGAGGCCAGAGGGTGTCCAGAGGGTCTTGATCCTTACTTTGCCCTCTCTTTATCCCTTCCCCCCCTGCTTGTAATTTCTTTCTTTGAGCTTTCCTCTCCATAGGCGTTCTGTGCCTTTATTGAAAAATGATAGCCAGCAAATTAAAGTGGAGAAAAAAAGCGACTAGGCAGGAATACTGATGCTGCTTAGCAAAGGTTCTCTGTGGCAGTGGGATCACATCGATTTGACTGCATGGGGAATTTTTGATACTGTCTGCTAGTGAGAGGGCGCTTGTTTTAGGAAGCCTGGTACTGCAACTACATTGCAGCACAAGGAAGGCAAGATGGCACCAGCAGGGAAGTGTGGGGGAGAGACCACACTGTACTCTGCCTGCTGTTGGGCTGTTCAACTTCTTTGCTGTGAATGTTTTATGGCCGGGGAGGGGGGGATCTTACATGATTTTGAGGCAGTGAGGAAGCCCATGCCCGAGATCCTGGTTCCTGCCTCCCTGACTGCCCCAGCAGCCATTTCACATCCACAGGGTACCAAGATGGAGGGCAGCCTCCTCCCCTCCTGAGCATACTGGTGAGCATCCAACTGGACCCAGGACTGGTGTTTCTGCTGCTGCGCTGGATGTTTCCTCTTTTCCCCAGGTCTTAATCTCAGAAATTTTGAAGTGGGGACAAGGCACAACCCCAGGGACGCTGTCTACCCTTCTTCTGTCCTCAATGATCAGACTGTCTGCAACCACCTCTGCCTTCCCTCCCTGTGCCTGCCAGTTCAGGCACCTGGAGTAAAAAAAAAGAACTAGGCATCTGAGTGGTGAAGGGGTGCTAGTTGGAGATTTCCCTCACTCTGGTCACTCTCTAGAGGTTTAAATATTTTCCTCAGTGAGATAGTAACACAGATTTAGAGGAAGGTGAGTTCTTCTGGAAGAGAGAGGACCACGACCCTATACTGTGTCTCTTTCATAGGGATCATCCCTGATTTCACAGTCCTTGCACACTTAACGGATTTCAGATAAGGAAGAAGCTTCCATTTCCAGGAAGGACCCTATTATAGTCAGCTTGAAAAAGCCTTGGTGTTTTGGGGGGTTTTCCCCCTTAACCAGGCAGGATCTCATTGATCTGGAATGGGCAGTTCCAGAGGCCAATTTCAAAAAGGGCCACTCTCTGGACAAGTTGCATTGGTCCATTTTTTCAAGGTAAATGCCTTGGTGTGCACAGTGACTAAGAGGACCACCATCCAAGTGTAAGGTGGGGCAGCTGTGGCGGACACGCAGAACTGAAAGATAGAATCTGTCCTTAAGCAAGCCTTTGAGGCTGTCAGCATAGCTCTTCAGATGGCAGCATGTTGCTGTACTGTGGCCAGATCTGCGCTTTACCTGGCACAGGTTGCCCAGGAAGAGTTGGAAAAGGAGGCTCCACTGTTGGAGCTGGCAGCAGCCTATTTGGCAGACGCTGGCTTTGATTTGGTTTGCATCTCAGCTATAGGTGTAGCATCTGTGATAGCAGCTCTATATCTTCTGTGAATGTGTAACTGGTCAGCAGACTCTCTCTCCAAAACTAATTTGACAAAACTGCTCTTTAAAGGCTTACCGTATTTTTCGCTCCATAAGACGCACCTAGGATTCAGAGCAGGAAAATGAAAAAAAAATAATAATAATAATGGTGTGCTAATCCGGCCCTGTTCCTGGGCGTCTGTGCATCTAATGGAGCAAATTAGGGGAGGGCGTAAAATTTTTTTGGTCCCCATTTCATTTTCGGGTCTGGGGAGGGCCATTTCTGTCCATTCCCCGGATCAGAAAACGTTTATCGTTCTCTTTGTTGGGAAAAAAAGCAAAACAAAAAACCCCATCCCAACCCTTTAAAGTTAATTAACTACAACCAACCTCCCACCCTCCTGCCCCCCCCCCCCCCCCCCCCCAAGACTTGCCAAAAGTCCCTGGTGGTCCAGCGGGGATGCAGGAGTGATCTCCTGCACTCGGGCCATCGGCTGCTAGTATTCAAAATGGCGCCGATAGCCTTTGCCCTTACTATGTCACAGGGGCTACCGGTGCCATTGGTCGGCCCCTGTCACATGGTAGGAGCAGGGGTTGTAGATAATTAACTTTAAAGGGTTGGGATGGGGTTTTGGGGGGGGGGGGGGTTTGGGGGGTTTTTTTGTTTTGTTTTGTTTTATATTCGCTCCATAAGACGCACAGACATTTTCCCCCCACTTTTGGGGGGGAAAAAGTGCGTCTTATGGAGCGAAAAATACGGTACTTTTTTGTTTAGGGAACAGATGGAGAAAATGGTGAAAGCATGGGGCAACTCCTAAGGTCCTGAGACTCCCAGAGGACAGAGCCAGGGCTCTGCTTCGGTTATTCTTTTTTGCAGTAGGTATTGAGATTGTTGACAATTCAGGCACAGCCGTACTTCTTTGGGACAAAGGAACAAGAATTCTAGGTTTCAGTCCTTTTGTTCTAAGAAAAGAGGTAAGGACAAGGTATCAGGCTTCGGGTCATCTAGAGCACACAATGAGTGCTTGTGGCCCTATCTTAGGTACCAGATCTAGGTGGTTGTCTTTCTCTGTTTTATCAAATTATGACAGATCAATGGGTCCTGGAAATAATACAAAATATTTACACTCTGGAATTTGCCTGTCCCATTTCTGACACTTTTTTGGTTTCTCTTTGTCATTTGGCTGTGAAAAGAGAGGCAGTAAAAGCTACTCTGCAGCAGCTCCTTGATTTTGAAGGCTGTGAATCCAGTTCTAAAAGACAGGAAGGGCAGGGACGCTACTCCATGTATACTTTGTGGTTCCAAAGAAGTTGGGGTCCTTTTGCTCCATCTTGGATCTGAAGCAGATCAACGATTTCCAGAAGGTGGATCACTTCAGGATAGAAATCTTAGGATCAGTGATCATGGCAGTTTAGAAGGGAGAGTGTGTGGGGGGGGGGGGGGTTGGTTTTTTTTGGTTTTTTTTTTTTAAACGCTTCATATTTTGAATAATAACATACAAGCATTAAACTTGTTAAACAATATGTCAGAAATACAAGAAAAAAATAATTTGTAATTATTACATAAGAGAAAAATCAAGCAATTCTGCCCTATGATAGTCCAACATAGAGACCAGAAACAAGGGAGTGAAGATAAAGAAAAACCTTCCAAAAATTGACCCCCATCATTACAAAATACAGAATTAACCCCAGCTTTCCTAGCATATGGACAAGTGGATCCAGAACCAGTGGGTTATGCACCTCTACCAGCAGATGGAGATGAGGCAAACCTGACATCACAGTATATATATCCCTGCAGTGACATCAGCCTGCCAGTATTTTCAGTCTCCAGCAAATGGTGGACGTGCACCTTCCCACTGGGGATTGCTTCATTTTATTTTATTTTTTTAATATAAAGTTTTATTGACCAAGATAACAAAACAATGCTATACAACAAAACAGTGAGGCCAATACAGTTATCATAGAAAAAACCCCTGTAATCCCCCCTCCCCCTCCATATTGCTTCATTTTAAATTTAAAGGAGAATTAAGGGAAAAATAATTTGCCCCACTCTCCTGCGGTGATACCAAATGGTCCCTCCCCCAATTGAGAATTCCTGAGGTGATATCCGTGGTCCCTCAGATGTGTGCCTTGGTCTGGTAGCTGGTTTCGCTGGCATGGACTTAGCTACTTGAGCAGCTGAAAGGCAGTGGGTTCAGGAAGCTGATCACAGCGGTGTAACAGCACATGCCGTCTCCCCTCGCAGCCAGAGACCATCTCTGTGCTCAGCCAGGTAAGGTTGAGTTCCGGTAAATAAAAAGTAAATAAATAAAAAGAGAGAGATTGATACAGAGACTTAGCAAGAGGTTTTTTGTTGTGTAGGGTTTCCTCCTCCCACGGTCTCTGTGCTTGGCGCACCAGTCCAACGTTCATTCCATTCTGTGGGAGGGCGCTTGCTAGGCCGTGAGGTCTTTGCAAGTGTTTTTTGTGCTGTGGGCTGCTTGGCGCGTGCCCGTGTATCAGTTTGTGTGTCCTGCTTAGGTGCCTTGGTTTACTGGGCACCTAGTTTGGCACCCATTTTGGGCACGGGTTTTATGCGCGCATATTCCAGGCACGAGCTTTCGCTGTTGTGCATGCTTACAACTATGGTGCCAGTGGTGAGGAAGGCTAAGCGCTTATCTATTGTGCTGTATGCCACTTCCAGATCATTCAGCCACAGCTTTCTTTAAGCCTGTGTCAGTGCTGCCTGGATGCTCAAAGTGATTTACCCCCTTCTGATTTGCCAGCGATGGGCAATCTCCACAGTATCCCCTCCTTTGGTTGATCCACGGGCCAAGTCATCACTAGCTGCTAGCTCTCAGGATGGCAGGGCCTAGAATGGACCCTGGGTAGCATTCTTCAGGGTTGGTAGACCTTCCTACAGGGCCGGTCTGAATTTCCAGTGCCTACTAAGGTTGGTCTGTACAATCCAAGTGCTCCTCCACCTGGCTCTTTGACCAAGCATCATAGCACAATGCAGCCTGTTAGCTCTCGAATGCAGGTGAATCAAAATGATACCGATGATGTTGATGGTGATCAGGAACATTTCCCCACCTTTGGAGCCAAATTGAACTCTGTTTCTTTGTTAGAGATGAGTTGCTGAGTTTGGTCTCTCAGGCATTGAAGATCCTCGGAGCAGCTGGGACGGACTTCTTGGGAAGGCAGAAGAAAGTCCCTATTTTGGTTACCCTATGCATGGCTTCTTGTTTCTTTCCCCTCTGGCTTGCACTCCAGGCGTTGACTTCTGGAATGGAGTGCTCCAGGGGCGTCTTTTAAAGAAGGATGCATCTATGTGGGTTTATGTCCCTTTGTATCCGCAGGGTGGATGCCTTGGTGTGTTCTGTCTTGAACCATACCATTATTTGAGGTGTTTTCAGCCTTTTAGGGGAGATTATTCCCAGAGGTCCCATCCCTTCCACAGATCTCAGGCCTTTCACCTCCGAGGATCTTGAAAGAATATGGACTCTGGAGGTGGAGCCCCTCGGTCTGCCAGTGAAGGTTGGCAGGCTCACCTGTTGGTTTAGGAGATAGGTGGCATCTATCCTGTTTTTACCACAGGTAGGTCCAGATTATTTCGTATCAATATGTTCTGGAAGCTTTTTGGGGTGGGTATGTGTTAGAATTTCTTCGCATTCCTCTGGATGCCTTCATGGTCTCTCTATCTAAATCACCTCAGCAGAGGGTAGAAGTGGAAGTGACATTACAACAGAAGTTGAACCTGAAAGCGGTAATTCCCATTCCCGAATCACAGTGATATACAACCCGTTATTTCATTTATTTTGTCATGCCCAAGAAAGAAGGAACGTTTCAACCCATACTGGATGCATATTCCCTGCCATTGGGACAGTCAGTGATCCATTTTGCTGTTCTGGATCATTCTTACCATTTTCAGGCCTTCTCTTTCGGGCTAGCTGCAACAGCGCCTGGGATCTTTTTTTCCTAGGTCATGGTGGTGGTAGCAGTGGCTCTCCAAGGAGTTCATTCCCTGTGGAGCCCTGTTTGTCCGACCATGGGTCTTATCTACAGGACTAGGGGTTGATGGCTGCTGCATTAGAAATTGTTCCCTGGGAGAGGGCACTTATATTCTCTCTTCAGCGCTTGTTAATCTCCTGTTGAAGTCCACAGTCGAAGAACTATGCGGTGAGGCTGTTCCTTCCGTTAGAGGTGAGATCCCAGTTGGACTGGTGGTTATAGGCGGGTCATCTTAGGAAAGGAATTTCCCTGATGCAGGATTGGTTGGTACTCAACAACAAAAATGAGCCTCCGGGATTGGGAGGAGGTGCTGCAAGGGCACTGGAATGCAGCAGAGCGGCAGTGGAACATCAACAAATGGGAAGCACAAGTTGTTTGGTTGATGTGCCAGTAATTCGCCGAGTGGCTAGAGCAGCTTCTTCTAAGCATATCCGCTTTCTCATAGCCAGAAAGAACAACCTTGGAGCTGATTTCCGCATCAGGAGAAAATTGAACATAGGAGACTGGGAGCTGGCAGGTGAGCCCTTTCTTCTCCTGGGGCCTATTGGTGATCTTCAACTGCGCAAAGGTTTCCCTCTGACCTCTGATAGGCATTCTAGTCCAGATGGTTTACAAGTCAAGCCAACACTGTCCTTTTACTAATCTAAAAGCCGTGCTACGCTGATCTCCATCTGGAGGACAGTCCCCTGAGGCTACAGTCTCAGACGGACCTTTACATCAGGGGCTTATTCTGCAAGAGGATCCAGGTCGATTCTGTCTTATGATTTGACCATTGAAAGGGCTCTGTTGTTGAAGCAGAGTTTTTCGCCTGCTGTAGTTTCCACTTTTAGGCTGCTACTAAAAAGAAACCTGGCCTAGATTCCTCTGACCTCTCTAACTATAGGCAGATTTCATCCTTGTCATTTCTGTCTAAATTATTAGAAGCCAACACGGTATTATAACACAAAGGGTAATACAACTCTCTATATCACTGTCGTAGACTCAACCACAAACTAGAGAGACAACATATTGAACCTATTTAATATTTATTGACAATATCCACATATATACCTACATAGACATTTAAAACTAAGCTAGCACACTCACACATTCATACAACCAAATAAAACAGCAAATGTTCATTTGAGATGTTGAATTGAGATTAACATGTCTTGTTTTTACAATGAAGACACTTGTGAAACTAGAAACTGAATATTCAACAATACAGAGTTTAAACTTACTAAAATGTTAAGTCACAATTCTAAATGCATATCTTTCTTTAATGTCATATATTAATACAAATTATAACTGTAATGTTTTCATTGATCATCGCAATGTATCCACATTCATGTAATCGTATTAACGAGCATACGATTTTAATTACATGAATGTGGATACATTGCGATGATCAATGAAAACATTTACAGTTATAATTTGTATTAATATATGAAATTAAAGATATGCATTTAGAATTGTGACTTAACATTTTAGTAAGTTTAAACTCTGTATTGTTGAATATTCAGTTTCTAGTTTCACAAGTGTCTTCATTGTAAAAACAAGACATGTTAATCTCAATTCAACATCTCAGATGAACATTTGCTGTTTTATTTGGTTGTATGAATGTGTGTACTAGCTTAGTTTTAAATGTCTATGTAGGTATATATGTGGATATTGTCAATAAATATTAAATAGGTTCAATATGTTGTCTCTCTAAAGTTTATGGTTAAGTTATTAGAAGCAGCAGTCCTTAAACAATTGTCAGAGTTTATTGAAGAACTTCAGATCTTAGACCACTACCAATTTGAATTTAGGAAATCTCTCAATTTCAAGATTTTATTGGTCTCTGCTGACATTAGACATAGTCTGGACAGTGGTCATAGTTATGTACTCATTATGGTAGACATCATCTGTTTTTGATACTCTTGACCATGATATTATTCTTCATCGATTGAAAGAATGTAATATCTCCGGCCAAGTTTTTTCATAGTTCACATCCTTTCTTTCTAATTGTTTTTTCAAGTTAAGGTGGGAGGCCAGAGCTCTTTGTGGTATGCCAATTCTACAGGTATACCTCAGGGTTCGGCTTTATCATCGCTTCTATTTAACATCTATCTGGCACCAGTTTGCAAGATCTTAGTGAGTCTTTGTGAAGGATACAGGATCATTGCAGATGATATCCATTTTTTTTTTTATCACAATGAGCTCTACCTGGTCTGACACAGCAAGCTCAATTGGTATTTGTTCAACAGCTATTAAGCACAATAAACTCTCATTTAATGTAGCTAAAACAGAATTCTTGGTTATTCAAAGTTCAAACAGTCTTAATGTCCCTTCGAACATAGTGCTGGATAATCACAAATTTCCAATTTTGCCACATGCCAAAAGTCTTGGTGTTTGGATTGATTCAAAGTTGTCTTTTAATAATCATATAAAGACTGTGATCAAAGGTGTTTTTTTCAAACTCAGAGTCCTTAATGGTTTAAAGAATTTACTAGAACCAGGTGAGTTTAAATTAGTAGTTCAAGCATCAGTGTTGCCGACCTTAGATTATTGCAATGTGATTTACCTTGGGCTTCCGGATTCAGCACTAAAGCCCCTACAGCTACTTCTCAATTCAACAGCTTGGCTGGTCAGTGGTAAAAAGCGTACAGACCACATTACATCAAACCTTCATCATCTTCGATGGCTATCTGTTTGCTTTAGAGTTCAGTTAAAGATACTGCTCCTCAATCACAAACTTATCAGTATTTCCTCTGTCCTGGATCAATTTCCTGTTACGGATATAACAAACCACTAGGAACCTAAGATCTCAAGACAGGGAACTTCTTGAAGTGCCTACAATACGAGCAGGGAGACTATCGGCAACAAGAGATTGTGCTTTTTCGGTGGCTGCGCCTGATATGTGGAATACCATACCCGTGCTTTGAGACTAATGGAGTGTACTAAAACTTTTATAACAGCATTAAGATTACTTTTGATGAGCCAAGCATTTGTATGAAATTATGCTTTGAACTTGAAGATTTCAGCTCCCAAGATCGAATATTGATTGTTTTGTATTCAGTCTGTTAGGTTATTTTATGTTGTAACTAATTGCAATTTTATTATGTATTAAATCACTCGGGGCTTGTGCATGAGTGATTAAGAAATTTTAATAAATACAAATACACTTTTCTTTGGGCCCAGAAATGTTCTTCTCTAGTCTAGGATAGAGTTTAGAGAGTTTGGAAACCTGGTGTTCTGAACGAGGGTCTTAGCCAAGGTAGATATTCCTTTGATTCTGGAATTTTTACAGGATGACTTCCTTAAAGGTTTGGCCCTTAGCACCTTGAAGATCAAATCACAGCAGCCCTGGCTTCTTATAGGGGAAGAGTAATTGGAGGACCTTTATTTTCCAGTCCAGATGTGTCCTGTTTCTTGTAGGGAGTTGAATATTTTCACTCCCCGTTGCGGCTTCTGGTGCCTCTGTGGGACCTTAACTTGGTCCTCTAGTTTTTGGTGGGTCTGACTTTTCTACCACTGCGTACTCTTTCTTTGCAGCTGCTTACCTGTTTTCTGGTAATCTAATCATTGGGTCCTTGAGCTGCAGGCTCTTTCCTGCTGTGAGCCTTCTCCGTATGACTCCGGGTGTCATTTTTTCCATATATTCCTGTTATAATTGTTACCATGTTATAATGTAAAATAGGGCAGAACTCGCCCTATCCGCTCAGTTACCTGTAAACCGATGTGATATCTCGATTGAATGTCGGTATATAAAAGAAATAAAATAAATAAATAAATAAACTTCGGACGGTGCCCTCTTTTTTACCTAAAGTGGTTTCGGAGTTTCATTTGATCCAGTCCGTTTCTCTGCCTCCCTTGGACAGGGACAGAGATGAATGCCTCTTGCATTCCTTCATCGACAAGAACCCTTTACAGCGGTGTTAGGTGATTAAGGCCGTTCGGAAGTCTGATCGCCTATTCGTGCTCCATGGCGGAGGTAAGTCCAGCAACACAGGAAATGATTGCCCGCTGGGTTAAGGAAGTCATTATGACAGCCTAGGTGGTTGTTGAAGTTACCTTACTGACAGGCCGATTCAGTAAAGTCCGTGGGAGAGCGGGCAAACGCCCGCTCTCCTGGCGCGTGCACAGGCCACTCGCCTGTGCGTGCGATTCAGTATTTAAATTAGGCCCGGCGGTAGAAGCTAGTGTCCCTAGCTCCTCCTTTTGCCCCGGAGCGGCGACTGTCAGTGGGTTTGACAGCCGACGCTCAATTTTGCTAGCATCGGTTCTCGAGCCCGCTGACAGCCACAGGCTCAGAAACCGGACGCCAGCAAAATTGAGCGTCCGGTTTTCGACCCGACAGCTGCCGGCCGACTTCAAATTTTTTTTTTTATTTTTTTTTTACCCTTCGGGACCTCCGACTTAATATCACTATGATATTAAGTCGGAGGGTGCACAGAAAAGCAGTTTTTTACTGCTTTTCTGTGCACTTTCCCGGTGCCCGAAGAAATTAGCACCTACCTTTGGGTGGGTGCTAATTTCTGAAAGTAAAATGTGCGGCTTGGCTGCACGTTTTACTTGCTGAATCGCGAGCGAATACCTAATAGGTCCATCAACATGCATTTGCATGTTGAGGGCACTATTAGGTTCGGCGGGTTGGACGCGCGTTTTCCGCCCCTTACTGAATAAGGGGTAAGGGAAAACGCGCGTCCAATGGCAGGTTAACAGTGTGCTGCCTGTCTGCCAGTAATAAAAACGGCCGCCGAGATTATCAGCAGCCATTTTCATTACTGGCAGACAGCCCATTTTGAAAACAGATGCAGAGTTTACCGGCGTCAGTCTTCATAACTTAGTGATCTGCCGAGTTATTTTATTTTATTTTTTTTACTTTAAAAAAGTACAGAAAAGCAGTATTTTCTGCTTTTCTGCACTTCTTTTCAATGCGCTCAGCTATGAACGCCTGTTCCAGGCAGGCGTTAATATCGGAGCGATAAATGTGCTTCTGAGACGCACATTTATCTTTGCATTTGCATGTGATGAGCGCTATCTCATTCACTCTGCGTCGGATGCACGTTAAATAGGCACTAATCCCCCTATTGCATTGGGGTAGATTAGCGCTTATTTATCCCGTGTCAGCCTGCGGGTTATAAAGTGTGCTTGGCCCCTCTGTGAGCACTTTTTTCTTTGATAGAAAAAGCCAATCAATTTTATGCCCACAGCAACCCAATTCTTAAAGGGAACATTAGCTAAGTCCATCCCTTAAAATCACCAAATCTACTAACAGCAGTTACAACAGTAAAATATGTGAATGAAAAAATATTTTCTGCAAGAACATTCAAAACCATTTTCTGCATGCAAATTAAATTAATAAACAGAAAACTTCTGACCATAATGCCATAAAATTAAGTGATAGGTACCATCATTTTCACAGCAAGAATTAGTTACACAAGAACTGGACCTTTTAAAATATGGATTTTAATCAAATATAGAATAGAAAGACCATAAGTATAAATAGAAACATGCCAACAAAAAGTATGCTGGAAACCACAAGCCCGACGGTATTATGCAGTTCAACGATAGAAAACCAAACATCACCATTCCTTGCAAAACCTCAACCAATAAAATCAAGAGATATAAAACATCATAATATTAAAGCAATAGTGATAAAAAGAATAAATATGTCAAAATAGCCGACAAACATCTAATTATTTAAAGAACTTAATTCATTTATTCTAATATTTCTCAATTAAACATTTCAAAACGTCTGAATAAAACATTAATAATTTAAACATGTTCTAATATTTCCCCAAAATAACAAAATATTTCAAAACAGAAACATCAAATTACACCAAATAATTAAAACTAATAAGAATTAAAAAATATCCTGCTCTCCAGTCACCCTGAGATTGTCATGGATTGGCAGAGGCAGGGCTGCACAAATTTTCTTCTCGTTCTGACACACACGCGCACACACTAATATATTCATTCTCCCACACTCCCCCTCTCATAAACGTGCCCATGCTCTCACACACACTCCCTCTCCCTCATATACACAGGCTCTCTCTCCTTCACATACACATTGTGTCTGTGTGTGATATATAGGCTGTCATGGGAACACACTCATATGCACACAAGCTCTCACATAGACGTACATGCACACAGGCTCTTATACAGACACACGCAAGCACACATGCTCACACATAGGCATACAAGCTTTCCCACAGATATACATACATGCATTGCACACAGGATCTTGAACAAAGATATACACACATGCATGGCCTCTACTTCACGCCGTGGTGGCATAAGCTCCACTATGGTCCCCGTTGGTGGCTTCCCTGCTTTGAGCTGTGATGGGATGAGATCCACCGCTGCTCCCAGTGACCTATCTTCTGTATTAGGCCACAGTGGGATGAGCTCCATTGTGGCCCTCGATGGCTGCTCTCTGCTTTGGGCCATGGTGGGATGAGCTCCACCGTAGCCCCACTGCTCTTCCTGTGCTGGGGAGGAAAGCTGTGCACGGTTGCGAGAAAAGCTGTGCCTGGCCGTGTATGCACGCAACTTAGCGGGAACATTGCTCCTATCCCTTCCCACTTAGGCACACAGACCTGAAGAAACATCATCTATGCAAAAGGATAATTCATCACCTGTAGGGCAGGTCCACTTCCTGCCACACCAAGGTGATGCTCCCCTTCCAGGCTACCTTGCCTCTTCAAAGCAGCACCGGAGCTGCCAGAATAGAGGTGGACCCATTCTGTTTCTAAAGTTCCTCTATATACTTATATTTGTGTCTCGGCTCTTCCAGGTCTGCCACTCTAGCATCCAGAGGTCAGACTTGTTTCTAGCTCTTGGAGAACTCTTTTTGCACTCGGTGCACATGCATGACTTCCCACCAATAGGTAGGTTCTCAAATATGTGACATTTGGTGCAGAAGACCAGGTAACCTGTAACTTACTGCTGTCTGCATCTTTTTTTGTTTAACTTATTATGAAAGATTGTGTTTCTTTAAATGTATTTGGTTTAATTTTGATTACTCCATTTGACAATGATTTCAAATTGACCTATCATTTCTTTAAATTTAGACAGGGTATTTGTGCCTTGTTTTTGTGAGTCTACTAATTGACTGCTTTTATATATAATTTGTTCCTGAACCCCATAATTGGGCACTAGTCTATATCTTAAGATTTGAATCTGGGGTATGTGGCGGTTAGTGGAGGGCAGGGTTGGGGGAAAACAAACACTTAAATTCCCTCAACAGGCAAGTTTATTTTATAATCTTTTGCGCACTCAAATTCACCCAGCAGATATTGTCCTTCTGCTTAAGCACTCGCCTCTCAGCACACAAAAGTACCCTTGAGTTTAGAGAAATTCTAGCAGTTACCCAGTGCAAGGTCCTATCTTCACAAGCCACAATGTCTTCAAGGCTGATACCACCTTAGTGAGAGCAGGATGGAAGCAGTAAGAGAAGAGGCCATGAGTACTAGCTCTTGTATCAGACAGATTAAGAAAAGAAGCCTTGTTGAGGCGGCTACAAACTAAAAGATGTGACTCTCTGTCCTGTTTTTGTGATGTCAGCACCCAGGAGATGAAGAGCTTCAATCTTGAATTGCAGATGCAATCAGATGTTCCCTTTCAGATGCTGGATGGAAACAGTGGCCTGAGCTCGGAGAAAATCAGCCACAACCCCTGGAGCCTGCGCTGCCACAAAGAACAGCTTAAGCTGATGCGGTCTGAGTCTAAGGAAAGAAAGCTATACAGTATCCTTCCACAGCATGCAAGATTCTGCCATAGTCCAGACAGAAATGCTTTCATTATAAATACAAAATTAGAATGAGATCTCTCTCTGCCTCAGTTTTTGCTCCTGAGGGAATTCTGCAAAAATTGGCACACTATTTATTTGTTAAAATATAATTACTGTATCTGATTAATACATTTTCTATAATGCATTTTAAATTATTGCTCAACAATGCAACATTTTTAATTCTGTGCAAGATTCCATCACAAGTCCAGACCACTTCTTGCTCTGTTCTGCAACCCCACAAAAAAAAAAAAACCAGGCTTGACATTCCTCCCCCCACAACTCTCCCCTCACATTTTAATAAATAAATAAAATTAATACGCCACCTTTTGTAGAAAATCAAAGTGAATTTCATAAAATCAAGTTAATGTTTTACCCACCCCATCCCCACTCCCATAGGCTCTCTCACTTTCCCTACCACCCTGGCCAATCTGACTCCACAGCTCTGCAATACCCTCCTAGCTCTCTCTCCCCCTGCCCCCTCTTCTCACACTATAGCTCTCCCCCCAGTCCAAACTCTTGTTTGCTCTCTTCCTCTAGGCTCTATCCACTGTGAGCTTGTGCTCGCTTTCCCCACATGCCTGTCCAGGATTGACCAAATACCACCACCACCATTATTACTGCCTTTGTTTTGGCACATGTGGGTGTTGATTTCTCTCTTCTATCCAGATCCACATGGGTCAAAACAATTGCTGCTGCCTTCTAGCTTACATAGGCTGATGCTGCCTCTTGGCCTATGTGGACCAATGCTATTCCTACCACATTCTTCTTCTTTTTTTTTTTTTTTTTGTAGTCCTCTGTGGGCCAGTACTGTTACTACTGCCTTTTGGGCCCCAAGCAAAATTCTGCATGGGGAGTCGAATGCTGCATTGTACAGTTGCACAAAATTCCCCCAGGAGTAAGTTTTTAGTTCTTTACACCACCACTAAAGAGAGATGGAATCTGTTCCCAGCTCAAAATTCTGGGATAGGGCTGGAGTTCATGTACCCTTTTTAGCTCCTGAAAGGAGAGAATGAAGCATTGCTGTTAGACAGCTAGGACCAGCCAGAGCACCATAGGAAGTCAAGTAGAGGTGGCCATTTTTGTGTTTAAAGATTATATGTATGTGTGTGCCTTCTGCAGAGTTTTTGTGATCTGCTCATCCCAAGCTGTTTTCGATGGCTCCTTAACACAGTTCCAAGAGTTCTTGCTGCTGGAGAATGTGGTACAACATTTTAAATTTCCCTGTGTCCTAGACCTGAAAATGGGGACAAGACAGCATGGAGATGATGCCTCAGAAGAGAAAGCTGCTCGCCAGACGAAGAAGTGTGAGCAGAGCACTTCAGCTGCACTAGGAGTACGGGTCTGTGGTATGCAGGTACTGTATCTATATGCTGCACCCCAGAGGATTCCTTAAGAGTATGCATGTGTGTAACATTCATTGAACACAGGGGATCCTTGGGAATGTTTGCATTTGTAATATATGCTGTATGTTTGTTCATCTCTATCATGTGCTAAGCTCAAGGATCATTGGGAGTATGTTCATCCATGTATACACTTGAGCTTAGAGGAACCCTTTTAAGTAAGTGTATGCGACTATAACATATACTGACTCGGGAGTATATCTGAATGTGTGTATATAGTGGATATTCTGTTAGGGATTACAGTTAGATTTGTTTCCCCAGCTTTTAAAGCAGCAGTGCCTGCTAGTGATGCTCTATATCATCTGCCAAAATATCTTTCCTCGCCTCAAGACAATTATTTCTATATTATTTGTTTTGTAATTTTCTAAAGATTTCATTATTTCCTATGTATATTTTTTTTTTTATTTATATGGGGTTCACAGTCTGAGCAACCCTTGCCATGTCACCTGTTCAAGTGAGGTTCTGTAATTAGCTCAGTATGGGTGGATCCTTGGTGCTGGGGTGTAGTTGGTGCAGTCTAGCAGGCAGACCAGCTAGGCCCACACAGCTAGCTGGCAGACTTACCCTGAGGTGGGACAGACTGGAGCTTCATCTACATCGGCCTTCTCCTCCTCAGGTTGAACCTTGAGTTCTGGTGGCTGGCAGGGCTTAGGTGGGTCCCTGGGGCAGTCAGGCAGGCAAGAGTCCAAAGACTGACCGAGGTCAGGGCTGGTGGCAGAAAAGAGATACAGAGGACAGGCCAGAGATTGGGGCAGACAGGAGATGCCAGAGGACAGGGCAGGCATGATCTTATCCAAGCCAAAAGATCAGGTCCAGGTGGCAATCCAGGGATGGTCAAGGTCCAAGCGAGGGTCAGACTCCAAGAAGTCAAGCCAAGGGGAGGCGAGAGACAAGGCAAAGGCCAAGACAAGGGCAGACAGACAGGGCAAGACAAGAATACAGGAACACTAGAACGAAGGCAACACATACTGAGGATAATAACTGTTGCTCCATGCAAATGACCCCCATGTCTTCTATTCAGGGTAGTAAATGCCACTCCGTGCAGGATACCCCATGCAGAAATGTACCACAGAGTACCTCATTTCTTCATTTCTATCCTTTAGCTCTAGGAATCCTTTGTGTTTATCGCACGTCCTTTTGAATTCCATTACCATTCTTGTCTTTACCACCTCTTTTGGGAGGGCATTCCATGTATCGACCATCCTTTCTGTGAAGGAAAATTTCTTGATGTTCCTGAGTCCTATCCCTTTGGAGTTTCATATTGTGACCCCTAGTTCTACAGCTTTCCATTGGAAAAATGTTTGATTCTTGTGCATTATTAACACCTTTCAGGTATTTAAAAATCTATATCGTATCTCCCCTGTCTGTCTTCTCCTTTCCTGTAGGGTATATATATTTAGGTTCTTTAGTCTCATCTCATAATGTGTAAAATTCACACCATTTTGGTGCATTTCTGTGGACTGCTTCCATCTTGTGTCTATCCTTTTTGAGATATGGTCTCCAGAACTGAACACAGTACTCCAGGTGAGGCCTCTCCAAAGATCTGTAGAAGTATATTATCACTTTTTTTTTTCCTGCTGGTTATGCTTCTCTCTAAGCAGCCCAGTATCCCTCTGGCTGTAGCCACTGCCTTTTACATTATTTTGCTGCCGTCAGATCATCGGACACTATCATCCTAAAGTCGCTCTCCAGGCCTGTGCATATCAGAAGAGACTGGGTTGGAAAATTTGCTGTGAAGTAAAAGCGTACCGTGACAAGATGTTGCACTTGTAGCAAACAGAGAAATTTAGGGGGCGATTTTAAGACACGCACGCGCGCACATGGACGGAACGATTTTATAACATGTACGCAAAGAGCAGCAATGCGAGGAGGGCTTCCCCAGTTCCCTCCCAGTTCATTCCAATTAAGGAGCGAACTGGGAGGGAACTTCTCTATACTCCTTGCTAACCGTCCTACCTCTTCCCCTCTCCTCCCTGACCCCTACCTAACTGTTAGAATTTTTTTTATTTTGTACCTTACTGCTGCTTCGGAGCAGCAGTAGATGCCGTGTGCTGGCCTGATGCCGGCGCACGCTTCCCTGAGACAGCAGCTAATGGTGCTGTCGTCCGTCCGTCCCCCCCCCCCCCCCCCCCCCCCCCCAGCCTGCCCCTTTCTTTGGGCCCGACACTTCGGCGTATAGCGGCGGTTATATGTGTGTGGGTGGGTCCTTTGTAAAATGCATGCAGCGCGCCTAGGGCTCGGCCACACACGTAACCCGGTTTTTTTTTTTACACGCACGGGCCTTTTAAAATCAGACAGTGAAGTGTTTAAAAAGTTGGAATTTATACCTTTTTCATAGTTATCTCTTTTACTTGCTGGCATATGGGGTGCATAAGAAATGCACTCTGCTGATGGGTTTTTTTGTCATTGGTTTATTGATAATTTTTATATAAATCTGTTTTTATTTAAGCTGTACTGAGCAGAGGCTCGTCTCTGTGGTATTTGTACAACACTGCATTCTTCAATAATGCTATAGAAGAAGGAATAGCCTAGTGGTTAGAGCAGTGGGCTGGGAAGCCAGGGTTCAAATCCCACTGCTGCTCCTTGTGATCTTAGGCAAGTCACTTCACCCTCCACTGCCTCAGGTACAAACTTAGGGATCTGTTTACCAAGCTGCAATATTTTATTGTGAGTGGAAGGGCATTCTTGTAATATTTTGCGCCTCCCATGAGAAAATATTGTGGCAGGGTCCTTGCAATATTTTTTCTTGCAGCAACCTATGAAAAAAGCATAATGGTGGGCCCCCTTTGCACAGGACGCCATTGTCTTCAAGAGCTGCAGTGGCCCCAAAATAACCTTCTCCCCTCCTCCTCCCCCCCCCCCTCCCAAGTGAAAAATTCCCTGGGTGGTGGGTCTTGGGAGACCGCTGCCCATCTCCTGCTGCCTGAGGCAGTCCACAGAAAAAAAGGCATTGTTGTATGGCAATGCCCCTCCCCTTTAAAAGAAAAAAAAAACCATATGGTTCTAAACCCCCTACTGTGCAGTCACATCCCAGTGCTCCAGGAAACAGTTTGCCACAGCTTTTCAGTTGTAGATAACTGTTTTGAAAGTAATGTGGCTTGGGCCAGCTGTGTTATTTTCTTTGAATAGTTTTATAGATTAGCTGCTTTCTATGCAATTGCAAAATGTTTGCATGCAAATCACATGCAAAGCAGTGCATTGTAATGTGAGCATGTTTTGGCGCAAAATAACAGGCAAATTTCACATGATATTGCCATGATATGGTTATATCGCATGATAAACAGTGTTTATCGCAGCTTAGTAAATGACCCCCCTAGGACTATTAAGCCCTGTATGGGCAAGGGTCATACTTAGGGTACCTGAATGTAATCTTTGAAATGCCTGAACAGTGGAATATAAATCATAGAAATAAGTAGCAGTAGTAGTTGTAGAATGTGGGCAAGGTTTAAGGGGAGAGGAGCTCATGCTGTGGTCTACCATGAATATGGAGATATGGCGGAATATAAAACTGGAAAATAAATACAAAGGACTTTAGCTAACAGGAGCCACTGGCCCTGCAGTAAAGTTATTGCTGTGTGAGTCCTGGGTGTTTGTGCTGTTACGGTGGTGTACTATAAAGGTTCCAAGTGTCTTTTTTTTGGCAGGGTTTTGTGGTGAATCACAATGTGCATGGTAGTGGAGGGAGTTTGCTTTGCTGTTAATGAAATCTAGAATGTTGGTAGTTTCATATAATCAAAAATCATGTAATTCTATAAAAGCAAAAAAGGCATGACGTGCTTTTTAAAGGCACATGCTCCCTTTTCAACTCCTACTGCTTAACAAGGTAGAGATTAATTAGCTGGGTAGAAGTTAAGAATCACATCCATACACACCTAAGGGTCACATGTTTTTTGATTAAGGTTTCTCTTTGTCTGTTGGCTGTAAATAATAGTGTTATGTTTTAAATGTTTAATATCCACCCCCCCCCCCCCCCCAACATTTGTCTCCCAGCTGGTAGTGGTCTGTATGGTGTGAAGGTCCACTTTTCACTTGTCCATAAGTGCCAAAATGCCTGGCCTTGTCTCTGGGGAACTGAGAGGCAAGTAGTATTCTGCAAACTATTGTATATGCCTGAAAGACTGTTTAGAAAACTCTGGAATATCTGTTAGTAGTTGAGAGGTCATAGAACTCAGTCATGTGGCTCATTTTTCTATTTAGAAAAAACCACTTTGTGTAAGCAGTTTAGTTTTTCTAATTGTCTAACTTATTGGCATGGCCCCCGGTTTCCTGCAATGCTGTGGGAAGAGCTGCAAAATTTGGTCCTTCCAGCAGAATTCCCCAGTCTCCATGGAATTGCAACAGAAGACTGGGGCCAGAATGGCAGCATTAGTGGCTCTTGTATCTCTCCCCAGCTCTTCATACCATACAATCCTGGCTTCTTAGGAGGACAGCAGCAGTCTTGACATATAAAAATTTTAAATAAAAATAAAATAAATCTCAAGCAGTATCTTTGGCCTCTGCTGCCAGGTTTTGAATGTCGTGCTTTGAACTACACAGTACTATGGTATGCCAGTTCAAAACGTGACACCAGCCCTGGGCAGCCGATGGGGGAGGAACATGGTCTGAGGCACCGCACTGCCACTGTCATCTACAGACAAGCAGATGGAATGAATGAAGGGACTGGGGAAGGGAGCAAGAGAGTGATTGAGGTGAGCAGGAAGGAAGTATGAGGATGGAGAGGCAGGCGTGAATGAGAGGATCCAGGGAACTAGAGGGAGAGAGAGGGGTAAGGAGAGTGAGTAAGAGGATGGGAGCAAGAGAGAATCGGAGGTGCAGTGAGGTGTGTGGGAATTTCAGAAGGGGGATGTGTGGAAAGAAAGCGAGTGCGATTTGGGGAGGAGTGGGGAGAGTAGAGATCTGTGTCAGACAGAGCGGTGTCAATAGAGTATTTCTCCCTCCCCCAATGCCAGGTCTCGTTTTTCTCCTCCCTCTTCTCAGTTCTCCGATTCTGCCTATCCACCCCTTTCATCTCTCCACCCCTTATCCCTTCCACCCTCATCCCTTATCCTTCTATGCCTCATCTCTCTACCTCCTGAGATTCCTTCTCCATTTTTTTCTTTTGAGATTCCGCCTTTATCCACCCAAATTCTTCCTCCCTCTCCATCATTGACCACCAAGATCCCCTTTCCTCCAATAAAAATCAAATAATTTAACTGGATCCAGAAATGTCAAACTTTTTTTTTTTTTTTTTTTAATAAAGTAAAACAAATGTAAATTGCAATATCTCTGTCTGCTTGCAAGGCTGAATTAGCCATGACATGTTGGTGAAGTCATCCAACGGCTTCATACTGACCCATCTCTTTAGCTCAGTAGAGCTAAAGAGATGGGTCAACTGAGCATGTGGAGGAGTTCCTGCATGCATGTTGCCTTGCGAGTCTTTTTGTCCACACTGCAGTGTGAACATGAACCCTCTCTGTCTTGTGAAATTATTTTGCATATCAGCTGTAGGGCCTCTGTTTTTTTTTACATTTTTATCGTTCCTTAGGCAGCTCCTCTGCACTGTTTAATATAGTGCAAAGCTTTTGCATCTGTGTCTGACAGAATTTACAAAATTATTTTTCTTCATATAGGTTTCTATATTGCTTCTCCATCCTAAGGAGACCATTTCTTTTTTGGCCAGAGGAACGTTTGTGTCTGTCAGTAGACCTCTCCTGCCAGAATTCTGGATGAAGATAATTGGAGTCATTCAGAGGAGATTTTTTTTTTTAAATGGTACTTCTGTCGATGCTATAGTAGTGTACTGATCACCTTAGTCCATTGTTGTATGGTAGACATTGTAGCAGCGAAAAAGTCCCTCCTTTCTTCAAAAGATATTGGGGGACAAAATCCTCCACAGTCTTCTGTAGAATGTTCAGATGGCTACTCATCAGCCTCATATGGTCCATTGCTCACATGACAATAGTAAGTGGACTATCTTCCCCATTTAGAGACTAAAGAGCAGCACTCAACCACAGTTTTTGAATGGCCTTGAAGCACATTTCTCTCTATCCATGTGGAATAGTTTCCACTATTCCTTAAACAGTTGCAGACAAATCAAGGAGGACCGTTGAGTCCTCAGGATTATAGAATGTAGTTACCGATAATGCTCTGTGTTCTAGTACATCGCCATTGTTTGGTTTCCCTTTGGGACCACCTTGGACACCCCACTTGCATCTTTAGGGGAAGTAGTTCCTTTGCTAACAGGCATTAGTGCATGTTCCTCCTGAAGAGTTTGCTGTTCAGGGCATTGTTCGAGGAGAAGTTCAAGATGAATACCCCTTACTCCACCACTGTTCGTCTTGCCTGTTTGACTACAACCAGAGAAACCTCATTTTCAGTAGCAGCCCCTTCTTTATGGAACTCATTGACATATGATCTCCGTCTTCAAGATAATCTAAAAAAATTCAGACTCCAATTGAAGTTCTTCTTTCTGCAGCAGGCCTATGGCTAGCCCGTGCTGATAGTGGTCTGATAAGGTAACATTTGGCTATATGACTATTCTAAAAAAAATCAGACTCCTCCTGAAGAACCCTCTATTGTACTAGGCCCATGTTTATTCTGTGCTGTTGTTGGTTGGTCCTTATTTTTATGTCTTTTTAATGTGTATGTTTTGTCATCAATTTTTAATTTTATGCCTGTTTTACTGTAAATTGCTTAGGCCTATTTTGTGTTAAATGATTTCATAAATTTTGATAAATACAAATACCATAACATATTTCAAAACAGGGAGATGGATGAATGCTCAGAAGTCGATGGAGTGCTACCCTCCTGGTTTTTTGATTGTTCGAAGGTCTTCACTAATTTGTTGATGGTGCTAGTAGCACAGTTAGACCACTGAGGAATGCATACCTGCTCAAGCCTAGTTGAATAACTGGTGTCAAACTCTGTTAAATACTTTCAGCTTCAGTCCTTAAATGTTATCACTTTAGGAAATGGATAGCTTTGGTGAAGAAAAGTATATTCTTCCCAGCAGATCGAGTCAATGATTCTTCTTTTGAGCATGGCGGCAGTAGGGCTTGTAGTTCCTTTACGCTTCTTAAACCTGAGAGCTCTCCATCAGCCCTTGCTGGATTCGGTCATGATACACTTTATACTGACTCCTTATTTATTTTTTATTTATTTTTAATTTTTATATACCGAGGTTCTTATAGAGACTACAAATCACTCCGGTTTACATATAACAATAAACTGCCCAACAGAGATAAGGGGCTTTACATAGAACAGTGGCACATATGTAACAATATAACTGGATGACAATATAACATAATGATAATAAATATTATAGATTAACATTGTAATTAATAAAATTATGTAATATAATCTGTATAATTTAACTATGTAACTTGGATATAGTGACATAGTAACCATGCCAGATGTAAATAATAAGATAAAATGAGTTTTTGAATTTTTGAACTTAGATATTGTAGGTTTAGCCACACATGAAGGGACTTGATGAACAAGTCCCTTCATGTGTGGCTAAACCTGTTGGTCCTGGGAATGCTCCTCTCTTCTGGTTTCTCCCATATCTAGTGTTACTGGTTCCTTCTATTGCATGACCAAAGTCTATTATGGAGCAGGTTTTTCCCAGATAAACTTCCTGGAGCCGTGAACCCTTCCAGTTTGCATTATATATTTTCCCATTTCATGCAAGGGATGGGATGGTTGATCCAAACTTTTATAGTCCATGCTAGTCTATGAAACCAAGTAAGGAGGCACAGGGTCCTTGACCCTTTGCCGAAACTCTCAGCAGATTAGGTATGTGCTCTTGGTCACAAGGCCTCCCTTCACAAACAGACCTTCCCAGAGTCTCTGACTCTTTAGTGGATCACCTTCACAGAGTCTTCTGACCTAAAATGGGCCGTTCTTTCAGATCCTTGTTCTTTGTCCTTTTTACATTGAAAAGTGTAAAGGCTGAATAGTTGATTTCATCCTACAGAGTGAATACAGATCCACTCCAGCCCCTTTTTGGTTAACTTGGGAGGCAATACCTACTGTCTATGTCTTTTCCACAACTACAGTTGGTGGCAAGAACCTTTCAGAAAGTTCTTTGGAATGGGCTAGCTTTTCCTTGTCATAGCATGACACACTCAAGGTGTGGGTTTTATTTTCTCATATCTCATCCAGTAGTCAATCCTCCTGCCGATTCCTCAGTCAAACTTGCTCCTACCACAGAGGAAAGATCATCATACCTTATAAAACTTCCCTCATGTAACTTGGTAGCAAGGAAATTCAACGCTCGATAATTCTCTTTTCACTGTTCAAACAGGTCCAGAGCATCTTCTATTTGACGAGAAGGCTGAACCCCAAAGAGGATTATAAATTTAGAAAGCAGCTACTTTTATCCAGGTCCCTTCATCTGTTCTACCAAGGATCTGCATCAGTACATATTTCTTTTGCCAGCAAGTCTCAATGTTTCATTTATTTATTTATTTTTTATTTTTATATACTGGTGTTCCTGTATGAAATACAAATCACATCGGTTTACATTAGAACATTGAAACAGATCACCCGAAGACGGTACATGGAACAGGGGGTACAAAAACTTGGATACCAAAAACTTGGAAAGCGGTTACTATTCTAGCTTAATTTAAAGATTGGGTCATAAAACTAAATGAACATCAATGAGTCCTGGTATTTTATGGCTGCTGGGGCTTACTTCTTCCAAGTACAGGAAATACTGCTGTCACTTCATTATTGGAAATCACAATTTACAGAAGTTTTGCTGGCACTTACATTTTCCAGTTTTGAATCCTGTATTAATGCAGCATCATGGTCAAGCTGTTTAAAATTGGCCTTCTTAACTAGAAGGAGGTGTTCCTAGTCATGATCTCTTTGACTAGGCAAGTCAGCAACTGCACTCCTTTCTTAACAGAAGGGTGCACCATGCCCATCTTGAATTTCTCCTCATGGCCTCTATTTTTCCACAAAGTCATGCCATGTGCACTGAGGACAAAATATTTTTCATTTGTTCCTCTGTAAGAGGGCTGTGCCATATCTCTGGAGCAGAGCTCTACCACATTGTTAGGCTTATCAGTTGTCTGTGTTCTACGAATCCATTGGTCTGTGGGTAGCAGTGGCCATTCATTCCTTGTCCAGCTGGCTAGTAGGCTGTATTGCACACTGCTGTGTGTTCACTGACCTTCCAGTTATAGACTTTGTCAAAGCACATCAAGTCAGATCCATACGTTTTCGTTCCGCTCGTGAGAGCTGTCCCCATAACAGTTATATGTAAAGCTGTGGTTTGGTCATCTCTACATGACACTAGTACAGGGGTGGCCAAATCTGCTCACTGAGAGCCAAAAATAAATCAGGTTTTCAGGATATCAGCAATGAATATGGATATGAGAGATTTTCATGAACTGCCTCCACTGAATACAAATTATCTCATGCATATTCATTGTAGATTTCCTGAAAACCTGACTTGTTTGTATCTCTTGAGGGCCGGAGTTGGCTACCCTTGCACTACTGTCTGGACAACATATCTACAAGAGACGACATTTTTGGACAAGCAGTCTGGCGTAACCTGTTTACTAGTAGTCTACTCTCCACAGTGGGGTCCAGATTGCTTTCCTGTAAGCGTTCCAGTGTAAAGGTCAGTTTGGGACTACCTGTGTGTTATGGCTAATTCATCCCTGCTTGTTGACAGAGAAATCAAGTTTGCTTACTGTAAATGGTGTTCTCCATAGACAGCAGGATAAATTAGCAGTGCTTAATACCCACCCACACTTCCCTGGAGAGTTGACTACCTAGCTAGATATAGCTCCTTTATCCACTGAGGGGCTCATGAGGCAATGTGCACATGGGAACTCCTGCACATGCTCAGTAGCAAAAGCTCTACTGAGCCAAAGAGCTGGGTCTGTGGTGTCGTTGGATGACATCTCTTCATGTCATAGCTGCTGTCTATGGAGAACATTTTTTACGGTAAGCAAACTTCATATGTAAAGGTATGCAAAGGTCAGAATTTCAGAAATTTTGCTGCAGAATATTCCAAATCTTGTCACAGAATTGTCTTTGAGTTGCCACAGGAAACTGGGTGCTGTGCTTGTGGGGGCAATTTCCAAATTGTTTGCTTTACTGCAAAGTCCATGGATAGTTCCCCCTGGTCTTCGCAACAATTTTCAAAAGTGAAACTAAGCAAGGACTTTCACATTAAAACTTATCAGAAGTAAAAACTACTTGTGTATGTTTGCATCTGCTTTTTCTGCAGGCACTTTTTTTTTCATGGAAAATGTCTGTAATTTCAAAAATGCAAATCAATGCATACTATTTTCCTCTCTTGGCTTAAACACACACTAGGAGTATTGCTTTCTAATGCAGCTAAAAAGGTTTTAGCTTGTGGAAACCCATGTCTACGTTTAGCTGTGTGAAGGAGGACAATTTTCTGACAGATCTTTTAAGCAGGTAAATTTAGTATTTACACATGTAAATGACATTTGAAAGCTATTCTTTTAAATTTTTGTTTCTATTTTTCCATCCTTTCTTTGGTTTATGTATGTTAGTGCATTACGTACAGTTTATAGGAGAAGTTACTTGATGGTCCTCAGAATGGCTCTAGTGAGTAAGTGAGCCCCAGAATATCTTCACTGCTCATTATGTTGTGTGTGTAGCGATTTGACTGTAGTTCTAAGTGTGATTCTGCATCTTTTCATTGATTTAGGTCTTCCAGATGGATTCAGGGATTTACCTGTGCCGAAACAAGTACTATGGCCGCGGGCTGTCCATTGAGGGCTTCCGGCAAGCACTCTACCAGTATCTGCATAATGGCGTGAACCTCCGCAGGGACCTCTTCCGTCCTGTCCTAAGTAAACTGCGCAACTTGGTGGCTGTGGTGGAGAGGCAGGCATCCTACCGCTTCTATTCTAGCTCCCTCCTAATCATCTATGATGGCATGGATCATGCCAGGGCAGAGTCACACACCAAACACTCAGACACTGCTCTCATGGACTCTCCACAGGACAAGCCCACTCCTGACCCAAACCCCGAGGTAGATGTGCGCATGATTGACTTTGCACACAGCACATTTAAGGGTTTCCGGGATGACCCCACAGTGCATGATGGGCCTGATATGGGCTATATCTTTGGGCTTGGAAATCTCATTAACATTCTGGAAGAGATCAATATGGAGAACCAGTAGCAGTGGGGGAGGAGAGAGAAACTCCTCATCTGTCCAATATCACCAGGATTCCCTCTTTTTTTTTTTTATACAGTAGTGCCCCATGGCTGAGTGTAAGGCACAGATTGGAGCTCCTGTTTTCAGCTGTTTGCTACAGAAAGGAAAACATTTCATCTTTACAAATGGTTATATTGCTCCTTGGTGTACACCAACAAATGGAAAAAATGTTTTTTGGGTTTTGTTTTTTTTTTAACTTTAGGAATATAAAGAATTGTGGTTTTCCTCAGCCAACGTTTGGTTACCTCATGGCTTTGCCTGTGGAAAACTGAGGATTAAGACAGGTGGCCCTGCGACCCTGCAATGCCTGTTGGTCTCTGCATTGCATTTTGGTAACTAATTATCCAGCAGCAGTTTGAAGTGTGGCACAGAGGACCCAGTAATGGGAAATGAAAGCCTGAATTAAGCTGTTTATGAGATGGGAAGGCTTAGGACTGCTGAGTAAGAAGCTTTCTATTCCGAGTGCTTTTGAAGTATCCCTCTGGTTTGCCTTCCAGTACTTAGCAGTTCTTCTAAACAGAGAAAATACTTACAGGCCTAGTAGCCACATCTGTATAAATATATATGTGTATATTTATATATGTATACACATATATGTGTATGATGAAATTTATGAAAGATTTTCTGACATACGAGTTTGCTTATATGCATACACTGCCAACAGGAGATTGAAGTTTTCCCTCCTTCAGGACCTGGATGTCTTCGGCCTCCTTTGTTTTTGCCTGCAGCACATCTGTTAATTGAATTTCTGGGACAACTTGGCTTATTCTCAGCCACCCAAGGTATTTGAGCTTCTGGCTGGCAGTGTGTAACCAACTAACATCAGGGCGATAATGGAGCAGAGGCAATGTATGCCAGTGTGCTGAACTCTAAACCATTCTAAAATACAGGGGTTACATTAGCAGGCAACCCTCCTACACTATAGCGGGGGTCAGTTTGCTTTAGGGGAATGGCATTATGGTGTTTGGAAAGAATGATTAGTTTCTGGCACTGTGACATTGATGGAAGGCCAGAGCACCTTTCTTTGCTAACTCCTTGGCATGTATGAAGACATCTCTCTGAAAGGAATCATCTGGCTTATTACTGAAGGCCTTTTCAATGTAAGAAAAATACATTTTGACCAACAAAACCTTACCAGATTCTATTTCTAAATTCTGATTAGAAATATTCCTTCTGTTTTGGGGAGCTTTGATATCAGCAGACCAGGCAGAATCCAGGCCTCATAAGCTAATATAACAGCATGATCTCCCTTCTGCTAATGCAATAGAATGTATACAGACTTTGAGCTACTGTTTTGTCTACAAGAAGGAAGGGAGCATAAATGTTTAAGGCATGGTGTTCTACAAAGAGGGGCTATTACATCTTAGTGTCTGCTTCTTGTTGCCATGCCATCTGCACAGTCTGCTGCACTTGACAACATTAGACTCTTTACTATGTGATTGACACGCTCCAAGTGACAGCAGACTTTCTGGACCAAAGACCAGCACTAAGTGTGCACTCTGGCTTTAGAAGATGTAACTAGGGGTATTACGGGTGTCAGATTGCCACTGCTATTTTTTTAAAGGGTTGGAATGTCTGGGACTCTGTTATAACTATTTTTTTATTATTGTTACTGGTGGAAGTGGAGGGCAGTGTTATATTGTCACAGTTCCTAGCACTGTCTCCCCGATGTCCAAGTGAATGTACCAACATTGGTTAAAGCCATTCCTTGCCTATCCACTTTGTTTGCATCTGTTCCAGGATAGGCTTGTTATTGTTTATGTATTTTTAGAAAGCCATTCATTATAGAGCTGTCATTGTCTCAAAAAAAAAAAAGTTCTACATATCATATTTAAGGTTTGGTTTTTATTCGATATATTTATTTGCTGTGTTGTACTTGCTACCAAAAAGCACTCTGGGAAAACGTTTGTCTTTTAAAACTCTTCTGTGCCTGTTGTGTATCTGCATTTTGAAGTCTGTCTTCCATTTGTATCATCACAATCTCTTATGTAGATGACTGATGCTACAATGAGGACAATCTCATTGAGTTGAGGTTGAAGAACCAGTCGAGTTCTGGGTCTAAAATAAGGCAATAAAAATGTTAATACTGTTAAAGACAAAGGAGAGGAGTGCAGAAGAATATATGAAATGGGTAATTTCATTGAGGTATATTAATTTTCCGAGGATTGCCTGCATAAGCTGAGTCAGCTGATTAAAAGTGAAGCATTCTTTCAGTTTGTACTAAAGGGGGGCTGACAGAAAAGGGAAGAGTAGGTGTATCTTCTTTTCTTTCTGGTTTTTCCCTCCTTGAGCAATGGATTTCTTTTAGTGGCCAGTATACAGGAAAATTACTGTTGCTTGCTCCTCTTCCTCTTCATTATATTATTTACCATCACCATCCCTTGACCCAGAAATTTTAAATGTCAGGATGCGGTGGTGGTACGGCAACTAGAATAATTCACACATGGTTCATATTGCGAACGTCTGCCCAGCCCTGGGCAAGTGTTCTGTGATGGACTTTAACTCAAACACTGGCCTAATCACTGAAGCTCTTAGCTGAATAGAAACCCAAGTTGGGTGGGGTCCAGTGCCTCCTGGTCAGGACAGATATACAAACGATGTAAGCAGTGGTCACATAGCTGATCTATTCTTGAAGTACATATTGTCTTTTAGTTTGTGTTACGAGACATCAGCCTTTATTGGATTTTTGTCAGACCAATTTAAATACCATAAAACAACCCAGAACCTTTAAAGTGACACCACTAATGTTGGTTTATGTATATTGGCTTTGAATTGCTTCAGGTCATCAAGATCATGCCAAGCCAATCTTGGTTTTAAATCTAGTTTCGCAGCCTCTATAGAGTTGTCCACTTGTTTTTCTCAAAGAAATCGAAACTTCAGTTTTGTATTGGATTGAAGCTGTACTCGTTGCTGGTGTCCTGCAGCCCCATTTATACAGTAAAACTCCTACAGCTGTTTGTTTCATGAAAAAGCAGTAGCCATTAATGTGTGTTTTTGTAGGTACATGTTGATTAAATAGGATCTACTGAACAGAAACTTTGTACCTTGATTAGGGTTGCCATATGACCCAAGTCAGCCCTGATACAGCTGTTCCAGTCCTGATCTCGTTTACTTTGAGTCTGTAGGTTTGTAGTTATGCTTTTCTTAAAGAAAATGGAACTACAAATCTATAGACATGATTGTACAAACCTAGGTCTGACTCAGCCTGTCAGGATTGACATGATTTGCCTAGAAGTAGACTTTTGCTTAGGACCACAGGTGGGCAAGATATACTTGAGACCAATGAAAATATTTGACAACCTCGGTCAAGTGTAATTTTTTTTTTTCCCTAGATCACATATGGCTTTTAATATTCTTTGAGGCAGAGGGTTCTGAAACTTTGAGGGAATTGTTTTGTTTTTTTAATTTGGTCTAATTTATTGTATTTAGCTGATTTAGTCCTAAAAGTCAACCTGTGCTATAAGTGGATCACTGTTACCTTTTTAGCACTTTTCAATACATATTGGAAAAGCACTGCTGTAGTTATTCAATTCCTCTGTTTGGTGGCTGTCCAGAAAATGTTTTCTGTGAGTGGACTGATCAAGGTCATGTTCAGGATGAAGCCCAACCATGGGCCTGGAATTTACTAATGTTTTCAATATTCATGTTGAAACCCACTGGAAAATTCATGCACTTCCTTTTAGTGAACATGACTATTGATCTGAAATTTCACTTGCTTTATTGTTAGGAAACGAAGCTGATACTGTAAAAGCTAAATATTTGGAAGACCTGCTTATTTAGTTGCCACATGCCCCTCTTCCCTTCTTTTAACCTTGGCTTCTTGTACCTTGTAAAGGAGCACTCTCTCCATTATAAGGCAAGCATATTTACCTGACCTACTAAGGAGCTGTTGATGGACTTTGTATCTCTTCTCTTTGTTACTTGATACTGAAGACTTAGTGTGGTGCTTTCTTTTTCTTGCTGTTCCTCCAATGACATTATAGGCCTCTTTAACAGAAATGCACTATATTGCAGCAAACATCACTGGATAAATTGGGCAATATAGCAAGGCTGGCTATACAAAGGTTTTGCCCCATACATATGTGCAATAGTAAAATGAACGTAGACAAAAATATTGGATTTGGCTTAGGAAATCTTTTTCTTTCTTGTTTAAAATTTGCCCAGACTTTGAAAAAGAGCGTTTTCTCTTAGTATCTTAATTGGAGTGATAGAATAAAGTTACTTACCTGTAACAGGTTTTCTCTGAAGACCAGGCAATCACCATGTGACTAATTCACCTTGTCTTCAGAGAACAACTATTATATAGCTAGCACATGGTGCTAGTTATATCGAATCACTCCTACCAAAAAAATAATTTATAAAAAGGATTCAAAAAATACTTATGTAGTTTTTAAATGTTTTAAAAATAAATTGTCACTTGTTTGTGTATTTGATTTATTGTATTAGTGACAATTGTGTGGCCAATTCTTTATTTAAACTGAAAATGACGACACACCACAAAGCAAATGGCTAAACACCAAATACTAAATGAGAAATACTAGAAATGCAGACAGGTGCACCAGGGAACATTCCTTAAGTCCTAGCTCCAGTTATTTATGGTTTAAAGATGTTTGAGGCTGGTCTTCTAGTGTGAATACAACTAGAAAAAGGTTCATCAGCAAAAGTTATGAAAATAGTCTACAATACGTAATTTCTATTTATAACTGCTCTGTACACCAGGTATACAATGCAGGGTCCTTTTTAAAGTGTTTGAAATATTTTTATGGCTTGTCTTTCTGCCCTGTGGTGAACTCTGGCTTGACCTTTTTCTTGCTTTGCACTGTGTGAGAAGGTAGCTGGCACAATATAGTACATAAAGCGCGAGTCAGTGCACTTTCCATTTTCTTATTGTGACAAATTTTGTATTCTAGTGTGTTGGAATTAAAGGCATTTCCCCTTTCATGGTCTATGTATGAGTGCTGAGCATTCAGAATAGCAAATGGAACAAGTAAACGTGTCGTTCATTTGGGAAACTGCACAGGAAAAATCCTTGACTGATTCAGTAATTTTTGGTTTTTTAAATGCCCTCATTTTTTCTGAGCAAGTTAGATTAGTGAATCTAGTAACTTTTTGAAGCAACCATAACCAATAATAGATATATTAAAAAGCATATTTAGTAGCTCCTGTGAGCTATATGACTCAGGGCCATTATGAAAGTACAGGGCATTGTGGGGCCAGTTTTAAATATTTTTTAGTGAGTTTTCAGGCCTACAGAAAGTAATATGAACACTAAACCTTCATGTTTTTTTATCCTCTACAATTACAGCTATTAATTTATTCGGTAGTAGTATTAGATATATAAAATGCTGGTGTGCTTAGGATTTTGTCTCCATCAGATATAATCAAAAGGTAAGAGGGCCTCCTACAGGAAGAAAATGGAACATTTGTCTCTAAGCAAGATTACATTCTGAGGAGGCGTTGCAGAGAGATCAAATGTTGATTGTCTTCCAATGTGCTGACACAAAGCACTGAAGCACTTGGGATGCTTTCTGTTATGTTTCTGGGATCCGAAGAAGATTTCTGGCAGGCTGTAGAAGAAAATTATATTCTAAAAGCAATGGTTTATATATCAGAATTCTTATGTTAGACAAGCTACTTTAGTATGCTCTTTCTTCTTTTCTTCATTCTTGTTTTTTGAACAGGGCTCCTAACATACTAAAATCTTTAAGGATAAAGCCAGCTTTTACTTCCCTGGGCAAATTATGCTTGGGCTGTTTACTAGAGATGTGTATCGTTTTTTGTTTTCTTTTTTCGGTTCGGGTCCCCCACGGGTAATTTTTGTTTTTTCCGCTGTTCGGGATTTTTTTTTTCATGGTTCCCGAATCTCGTGTTAGTGCGTGCTAACACAAATACAAATTTTTTTGAAATTTCAGAAAAATTTCCTTCATTTCAGAGCGCTCCCAAACTATGACAAATTAGACAATTTCGTTTAAAACGAATGCATATCTCTACTGATCACATCTTAAAACAGTTCCAGCCATGGGAAGCAAGTGGAAACAGGATCTCATGGAGGTTGGAAGTTTGATATGACTCAAAAGACCACAGGCTCTTCCTGTTCCATATTTTCAAACATGTGCTATTACTTTTCAGCTTCTGCAACTCCAGATATCATTAGCCCAGCGTGTTATAATATACATGAGCTTGGCAGATACATGCAGAACTGCCAAGAGTTCTGATTTTTGCAGAGAAGTGCTAGGCTATCCTGGCTTTCTGACACCCCTCCTGATGCATTGTGTGGTACCTGTAGTATTGATTTTAGGCATTAGAACGCTCACAGTGCTCTAGGAATAGAATTTGAATTTTTAAAAACTTTTCCACACTTTCACAGCTCTTACACGAGAACATTCATAATAAAACACAATAAAAATAGTACAAATGTACAGATACAATAACATCAGAAACAAAAATAAATGTTAGTGTGCCACTGCAGAGGTGGCAATTCCAGCTGCTCAAATTAGCTAGCCTAAGCCTCCAGGTTAAAGGCCTTTTTTGATTAAACAGGTCTTTAGCGCCTTAAGATCCAGTCTACTTTCCTGGTCATGTGCATTCATGGTCTGTGCATATGTGTGGATCTGAAAACAAAATACCCACTGGTCAGAATCCTCATGTTCTCTCTCCACTGACGTATCCTATAAACTGTGTCACTAGGGCATCAAACAGAAAAGTTATTAGAGGGGAGAGACATTCGCACAAACATATATGGTCATCTCAAAAGCCTTCTTTCCCTTTGGAAAGTAGGCCAAAGATCAGGATTGGTCAAAAGTTTACCTGCAGACATTAGCGCACTTGGTAGCTCTGTAGAGGACTTGTATATGAATCTCTGACACTTTTTTTTTTTTTTAAATATCTAAGTATCTATCTTAATAAAAAGAAAAATCTTGCATGGAAAACAGTATCAAGAAGACAAAAGAAACATAATGAAAAAGGAAATAGAAACAGGAAATCAAATACCACTTGATAGAAAACCAGTCCAAAAATTAAGGGGCTGTCCAATAATAATCAATTTACATAGAAAACATAAGGAAAAAACTAGCCTGTAAAACCCTTACTGCATTCTCAAAGCAGATCCTAGTATGATGAGGTTCTAACTAGTAGATGCCATAGGAGAAGATACTCTGAGAGATCTCCAGTTGATCCTAGTCTGGTACTGAGGGAGATCATACATAATATATCTTGTGGGCTGAGGCTTAATGCATTTACAGGAATAATTTAATCAAAACATAGCTCCAAGTTGTAAAACCTGGACTGCATCAGAAGACACATTGATTCATTAATTTCTCCAAATTAATTACATCTCATACGTCCTTGCTAAAACAGAATTTTGTAGAAAACTTGAAAATTCCAGAGAATGCATGTCTAGTTCCAGAGTGTATTATTATTCCCTTCCTTTATCAAGTAGGAGGGTCAGCTGGTGATCTCACCATTATGGTTTGATTTACCAAATGTATCTGGTGCTCTAGAAAGGGTGAAGGAAGATGCTCCTTTTGGTTTCTGTTTTAATTCTAAAATTTGTGCTAGAGCCTGACAGATTGGGTAATGAAGCTTGTTTTGAATTCTAAAATTTCTTTTCAGATGTGACAAAGGACACCTAATGGAAAAAGAGGCAATTTCTTCTGATCCAAATTCTGTTTTTGTAACACTACATTTCAGGCCATAAATTTTGCTATGCCTGAAGTGTATGTTAGGACAGTTACACTGCCTTGCTTTTAACATCTGATTTGATGAATTGAAAAATACTTCTTGCTGATAACCTTCCTGTCGAATAGCATAATAGTGCACAGTAGCAACAGAAAGTAGGGGAAAAAAAGTAAACTTGAATAGTGGAACAGACTGAGAGGAGTCTGCTAAGCTTCTAAACTGTTATGTTTGCTTTCTCACCTGTTTACACCCAAAAGAGTAAAGTCTCTTTTCCCTGTACGTACAGGATCAGTCCAGACGGTGGGTTATGTCCCCCGTCCAGCAGATGGAGTCAGAGTAAAACTTCGAGGGTGCTGGTATATAAACTGGTGCACCCTCCTAGATCCTCAGTATCTCTCTGACTCCAGCAGATGTGAGAGGGGATCTCGTTGTTTCCCCAACTTAGGGTTTATTACTCTACATATATCTATATTATTATTCTCTCTTTCACTGATGGATCAAGTTATTTAAAAAAAAAAAAAAAAAAAAAAAAAAAAGACTTTTGTTCCTGTCAGAAGGGAGCCGGGGTTCTTGGCTCCCCTGATCAGCCTGCCATAAGGACTGCCTCTTACCTCATTTATCTCTTCCTGTGATCTTCAGGGGTAAGCTTGGGGGTAGTTTTCTCAGTTTGTGTTATTTTTTCCTTTCAGCGCAGGTTTTGGACACCTTCTGAGGTGGATGCTGGTGGGGCCAGCCTCTCCCCTCCTTTCCGTTGCGGCGGCTCACCTCCCCCGCGGCCCTGCGACGCTTCATTCCCCAGGGCTGCAGGCGGCACGGAGGTCCCATTCCCCTGCCGTCCCCGGGGTTGAGAGTGTTTGGGCGAGTGTCCAAGGGCACGGCGAGCCCGCTCTTCCCGCGCCGCGATCTTAGGCTTTCCCGAGGAGGGGGCTCCTCCCGGCGTGCTACACCCGACTTAGCCCTCGCGCGATGCAACGCGCGCGCTGCCCGTCCTGCGGCGGCCCGGGCCAGGGCGCTTCGAGGGACGGTCCATGCGGGCGTTGTCTCCCCGGGGGGGAGACGAGCGCTGCCCCGCCGACAATTTCGCCGCCGCGCCCGGAGCGCCGCGGGCCTCGAGGGCTAGCCCCGCCCCCGTCTTTGGCGGGAGCGGCGGCCATCTTAGACCTGGAATGCAGCGCGGACTCGGACGCGGAGGAGCCCACTGAAGATGTTTTGCCGTCCGCCCCCCCGACCTCAGATTCGGGGCCTCTGCCTTCCACATCCGGACTCCCCAGGGACCTCCTGCCCCCTCCCTCGGCGGGTCCGCTCAGTTTTTCAGCGGACTTTGTGGTGCTGATGCACCAGGCGTATTTACAGAGCCTGAGCTCTCAGGGGGGGGCAGCTCTCGCTCCTCCTCCCGCCAAGGTTCCCAGGCCCTCGGGGGTTACGGCTGCGGTACCGGGGACCGGAGGGGGCGGCGCCAGGTTGCCCCTGAGTATACCACTCTCCCTGGGGGGCCCGTCACCCTCGCCGAACCTCGGGGGCGACCCACTGTTACAGGTGGATGACGATTTGCCCTTATCAGCGCATCTGGAATGTGATGATCCGAGGGTCCTTCGCATCTTCCGCCAGGATGAATTGGCGGATCTTCTCCCACACGTTCTCAAGGAATTGGACCTCGACCCTCCCGTGGCACCCCCAGGGCCCCCGGCTCCCTCCGTGGCTTCGGCTACCTCCAAGGGTGACCCTGTATTGGCGGGTCTGCGTCCCATAGCGAAGACATTTCCCATTCATGATTCATTTCTCCATCTTCTGGTGCGGGAATGGAATAACCCGGAGGCGTCCCTTCGGGTCGGCAGGGCGATGGACAAGCTCTATCCGCTTCCGGGGGACTTTCTGGACCTGCTCCGGGTCCCCAAGGTTGATTCAGCGGTGTCTGCCGTCACCAAGAGAACTACCATCCCAGTCACAGGAGGCACCGCACTGCGAGATGTTTCGGATAGAAAGCTGGAGGTCGCCCTCAAGGAGATCTTCGAAGTCTCGGCGCTGGGGGTCCGGGCGGCCATCTGCGGTTCGCTGACCCAGAGAGCCGGGCTTCGATGGGTCCAACAGCTCCTCACCTCTCAGCAGTTACCGCCTGAGGAGGCGGCTCAGGCTGACCGTCTGGAGGCGGTCATTGCTTACGGGGCGGATTCCCTGCACGACCTGCTGAGGGTCCTGGCCAGGACCATGGCTTCGGCCGTCTCTGCCAGAAGACTTCTGTGGCTCAGGAATTGGGCGGCGGACGCCTCCTCCAAGGCGAGCCTGGGAGCTCTGCCCTTCAAGGGCAGGTTTCTCTTTGGAGAAGACCTCGATGAGATCATCAAGACCCTGGGGGAAAATTCGGTCCACAGGTTGCCTGAGGACCGGCAGCGTGGTTTTCGATCATACTCTGGGAATGCCAGGAATCGTTACCGCGCCCAGAGGCGGTACCGAGGCTCCAGGACACAGAGCCCTAGGACGCCTTCCACCAGGTCGCAGACGTGGACGCGGCCCTTTCGAGGGCGCAGACCGGCCAGGGACTCCTCTTCCCAGGGAGCCTCCGGCAAGCCTTCACAATGATGTCAGGCCAGTCCACTCCTCGCTGCCCCGGATTGGAGGTCGCATCGCTTTGTTTCGCGAGGAATGGACCGACATCACCACGGACCGGTGGGTCCTGGATATTGTAAGAGACGGTTACGCGTTGGAATTTGTGCGGCCTCCCAAGGATCGATTCGTCTTCTCCCCCTGCGGGTCAAGTCTCAAGCGACAGGGAGTGCAACACACGCTGGACAGGCTGCTGACCCTGGGAGCCATCTCGCCCGTCCCCTTAGGAGAGGTGGGCTCGGGGCATTATTCCATTTACTTCGTGGTTCCCAAAAAGGACGGAGCCTTTCGTCCCATTCTGGACCTCAAGGAAATCAACAAGGTGCTCCGGGTCTCCAAGTTTCGTATGGAAACACTCCGCTCTGTCATTGCGGCGGTGCATCAAGGGGAGTTCCTAGCTTCCCTCGACCTCACAGAGGCCTATCTACATATCCCTATTCATCCGGCTCATCACAGATTCCTTCGTTTCAAGATCTTGGGTCGACATTTTCAGTTCCAGGCGCTACCATTCGGCCTGGCAACCGCGCCCAGAACCTTCACAAAGATCATGGTGGTGGTAGCGGCCGCACTCCGGAAGGAAGGCATTCTGGTTCACCCTTACTTGGACGACTGGCTCATTCGCGCGAAATCCCTGTCTCAGGGACAGGCGGCGGTCGACAGGGTGGTGTCTTTCCTTCAGTCACTCGGCTGGGTGGTGAACTTCAGCAAGAGCAGTCTGCGGCCAGCCCAACAGCTGGATTTTCTGGGGGCGCGGTTCGACACGGCTCTGGGCAAGGTCTTCCTGCGTCCGGACAAGGCTCAAGCGCTGCGGGATCAAATCACCCGGTTTGCGTCTCTCCCGACACACACGGCGAGAGACTATCTTCAAGTCCTGGGTTCCATGGCGTTTGCGATCAGCCTGGTTCCCTGGGCTTTTGCACACCTGCGGCCCCTGCAAATGGCCCTACTCTCGAGATGGAAACCAGTCTCCCAGGATTACCAGGCGATTCTCCCACTTCCCCAGACTGCTCGGTCCAGCCTGGAGTGGTGGCTGGACCCCAGGAACCTAGCTCAAGGATGTTCCCTGGAAACGCCGGACTGGGTAGTGGTCACTACCGATGCAAGTCTGTCCGGTTGGGGAGCAGTGTGTCTCCGAAGCTCGGCTCAAGGCACGTGGACGGGGGATCAGTCTACCTGGTCAATCAACCGCCTGGAGACGAGGGCGGTTCGCCTAGCCCTGGTGCAGTTTCTGCCGCTGCTCAAGGGGCGCGCGGTTCGAGTTCTCTCAGACAATGCGACGACGGTGGCCTACATCAACCGTCAGGGGGGCACCAGGAGCCAACTGGTCGCGTGGGAGGCCGCGCGCCTGATGGCGTGGGCAGAGCGTTTCTTGAATCAGCTGGCGGCATCTCACATTGCCGGGGTGGACAACATTCAAGCAGACTTCCTGAGTCGTCAAGCGTTGGACCCGGGGGAGTGGTCACTCTCCGACGAAGCGATGTCGCTGATCTCCAGTCGGTGGGGGACACCGGCGATGGATCTCATGGCGTCCGCCGCCAATGCAAAAGCTCCTCGGTTCTTCAGCCGCAGAAGGGAGCGCGGCGCGGAAGGTGTCGATGCTCTGGCTCTCCCCTGGCCCACTCAGATCCTACTTTATGTCTTTCCCCCCTGGCCACTGGTGGGAAAGGTGATTCGGAGGGTGGAACGGCACCACGGTCAGGTCATCATTGTGGCTCCAGAATGGCCACGGCGCCCGTGGTTTGCGGACCTGCTCGGCGTGTCGGTGGACGGCCCACTCAGACTCGCGCACCTTCCACGGCTTCTGCATCAGGGTCCAGTATTTTTGGAGCAGGCGGAACCCTTCTGTCTTGCGGCGTGGCTTTTGAGAGGAGGGCACTCCTGAACAGGGGCTACGCTATTCCCGTGGTGGACACACTTCTCAGGGCGCGTAAGACTTCCACGTCGGTCGCCTACGTGAGGGTCTGGAAGGTATTTGAAGTTTGGTGCTCGGCGCGGGGGACCCCCGCGACCGCAGCTTCCCGCCATCACATCTTGGCGTTCTTGCAGGATGGGCTGGAAATGGGCCTTTCCTACAATTCGCTCCGAGTGCAGATGTCAGCCCTCGCATCCTTGGCTCGCGCCTCAGGTAGGCCGGATCCGTCGTCTCATCCGGATATCTCCCGGTTCCTCAGAGGAGTTAAACACTTGCGGCCGCCGGTGCGACCTCTTTGTCCTTCCTGGAATCTCAACTTGGTGTTGAGGGCCCTGGGGGAGCTACCCTTCGAGCCCTTACGTCACGCTACCATCAAGGACGTTACCCTAAAGACGGTTTTCCTGGTTGCTATAGCCTCGGCAAGGCGTATCTCCGAACTACAGGCGTTGTCATGTAGGGAGCCCTTCCTGCGGTTCACGGACTCCGGGGTTTCCCTGCGGACGGTTCCTTCGTTCTTGCCTAAGGTGGTCTCCTCGTTTCACATGAACCAGGTGGTGGAACTTCCAGCCTTCTCAGGAGACGCCCCTGCGATGCTTCGGTGCCTGGACGTCAAACGAGCGCTTCTTCGCTATCTGGAGGTGACGAATGACTTTCGACTCTCCGACCATCTCTTTGTACTTTGGTCTGGTGCTAGAAAGGGCCGGCAGGCGTCCAAGACTACCATCGCTCGCTGGCTCAAGGAGGCGGTGGCTGCTGCTTACATTGGTTCCGGGAAGGTTCCTCCGGTGGGTATCAAGGCGCATTCGTTGCGAGCCCAGGCCACTTCCCATGCAGAGTCTCAGCTGGTCTCCATACAAGAAATCTGCCGGGCGGCAACTTGGAAGTCTCTCCACACTTTTGCCAGACACTACCGACTCCATGTACCGGGGACGGAGTCTGGTTCATTTGGGGACAGGGTACTTCGAGCAGGGTTCTCAGGGACCCACCCGGTGTAGGGAAGCTTTGGTACATCCCACCGTCTGGACTGATCCTGTACGTACAGGGAAAAGAAAATTACTTCTTACCTGCTAATTTTCGTTCCTGTAGTACTAGGATCAGTCCAGACGCCCACCCGGTATGAACCTGCTCGACTATTCTCTACTGTCCTTCTGTTCGCTGTTCCTTCCCTCTCGGGGGGTAGGGGTTTTTGTGTGTTGTTATGTTTGACAGTTCTCATTGCATGTTGCATAAATTTGTTCACAGTTTCAATCTTTTGGTTGAGTTCATGCTTGATCCATCATCCTTGGTCTGTCCAGTTTTTTCTGGCTTGGCTTTGATATTCTCGATACTGAGGATCTAGGAGGGTGCACCAGTTTATATACCAGCACCCTCGAAGTTTTACTCTGACTCCATCTGCTGGACGGGGGACATAACCCACCGTCTGGACTGATCCTAGTACTACAGGAACGAAAATTAGCAGGTAAGAAGTAATTTTCTTTTAAAGTCTGTCAAGCATTCCCCCAGCTAAACAACCCAGCTCTGCAAGAGATAAAGGTAGCAGGATAAGCTGTCATGTATAGCTGTTAATGTGGTGTGTGTTAGGTCAGAGGTTTTCAGTCATGTTTTGGTTAAGGAATCCTATCAAACGTATATTATGAAACTGTGGAACCCCCAACCCTCTTTTTTGTCCTCTCACTGTTTATATATAAAATTGTGCTGTATCAGATCTGAATTCTCTTTTGAACCCTGGTTAAACACTGTTATAAGAGACTGTCCTGGCACTTTCTCGTCAAAATGCAGTATTTTGTAACAAATAACCAATTGCTCTTGGTGAATGACAGGAAGGCTAAATTGTACCAAAGTTTAAGTGGAACAAACACTAAGCATGCCAACAAGTTGTAAAATGAATTTTAAATTTATGTCCATAGTTTCATACCACCCAGGGCCTGGTATTTGTTCTACTGTGTGTTAAAGTAGGGATGGGCAAGCCTATTGGCCCAAGGGCCACTTTGTATTACAGAACAATTTCCCAGAAGCCCAAGGGGGGGAGGGGACCCATCCCTTAAAGACAAGACAGAACAAAGCTGGACCAGACACTTACAGGCCAATTCAGTATAAAGTGCGGGAGAGCTGGCGCTCCATGTTGAGCACCCGACGAGCGCCCAGGCACCTCTCCTGGGCGCGCGATTCTGTATTTAAATTAGGCTGGTCGCTAATAAGGAGGCGCTAGGGACAATAGTGCGTCTCTAGTGCCTCCTTCTTAGCGGAAGCGGCGGCTGAGATGCTTAATTTTACCAGCGTCTGTTTTCGAACCCGCTGACAGCCACAGGTTCTGAAAATGGCAAAATTGAGTGTCCATTTTTGGACAGGCGGACAGATTTTTTTTCTTATGAAATTTTTGTTAAATTTTTTTTTCTGCTTTTCTGTACACTTTTTTTTTTTTTCAGCTTTTCTGTACACTTTCCTGGTGCTGATTAACGCCTGCCTTTGGACAGGTATTAATTTTGAGAGTAAAATGTGCGGCTTGGCCGCACATTTTACTTTCAGCATCCCAGGCGACCAACTAACAGGCACATCAACATGCATTTGCATGTGATGAGCACTATTAGTTTTCGTGAGTTTGGCCGCGTGTTTTCAAGGCGCTATTACCCTTTACAGTATAAGGGGTAATAGACGCGCATCGACAACACACAGCCAAACAGGCGCTAAACGGTAAGCTTGGCCGAGCGTACCATACTGACTGGGCCTGTTAATTTGGCATTGTACATAGAGGTGGAAGCAGGGCACCTACTGACTAATGCTGTCTCCTGTCTCTCTCTCTGTGCTGTCAACTCACACATTCACTTGCTTACACTCGCACACATTATCACCAGAGAAGAGAGGCCCCCTCCACTACATAAGGCAGTATCAAGTGGCACAGAGAGGAAGCCCTGGTCTGTGAAGGAGGTGCTGCATCTGGTGGCAGCAGCCCTTAATTAATGCTGTACTGCCAACTGCTTGTCTGTGTAGGCTGGCGCTTCCTGCTACTCATGTGCATCGCAAGATTAGTAGGCAGGAAGTGCTGTTCTGCCAGTTTTGAACCTGCTGCAGCCCTAGGTGCAGATGCAAGGGTTAAATGGCCACTAAGGAAGAGGCTGTAACTGCGGCAGCTGTGGAGGGGCTAGGACTGCACCTACTGGTGCATCCTGGGAGAAGATAGCTCTTACTGTAACTGCCTGGGATCAATGTTCTCACTCATTTTTTAAAGACCACGTGCACAAAAATGTTCTTGGTGCAACTTATTGGCCAAGTTCAGATCTGTGTGCTATAAGCCTGTCTAGTGCAAATATTGGGATTTTGTGTGAACATATATTTTACTATGTGCACGGAGTTTGATCTCTGTGTGTGGCACATGCGCACAGCTTAGAGGGAATAGTGCCTGCAGCCCTTGTGCTCCAGTTCTGGCTGGGGTAATAAGAGCAGAAATATGGAAACAGTACCACTATCCTCGGTGGGGAGGTTGTTTTCAACCTGATGCACTGCTTGGGTCTTTATTGATGTTGCTCTCAGACCAGGGATACATGTGAGAGATTGCTTGTGGGCTAGATGTGACTTGAGGGCAATAATTTGCCCACTTCTGTGTTAGTGACCTCCCTTGACTCCAGCTGATAAAGAAAAGTTTTGTCAGTTTTGGTTCTTTCTGCTGAAAAATGCTATGAAAGTTGCTGAAACATCTGAATCACATTGCTGACTATAAATTTGATATGCATCGTTTTGATGACATTTCTTCTCTGCTGGAGCTTATCTATACCTTTTTTTTATGGTCGTGTCCTATGTATGGTGCTATCTGATGTAAGGTGTGCCAATGTGTCCCTTGGAGGAGAATGAGTACGTTTTTTTTTTATTTTCTATTCCTGTGAACAGATGGTGGGGAGTGTGCCATTCTCTGAAAAAGTATTCAACATAGAGCTACCTACCCTGTACTTGTGCAATATTTTAGAATCCATATGGCAAATTAAAAAAGGTGGTTTTAAAACAAAACTCTGCCTTCTGTGCACAGTGCAATAATTTTCAAAAGTACTTACTGCAAGTAGTGATATTTGGTCTGTGTGAAGTTTACAGCCTTTCCATACTTGTTTTTCCAAATGCCTTGTCTCTCCCTCGCCAAAGCAGTCAGACAGAGACCCATGAGAAAGGAGAAGAAAGGTTGGAAATGCTCTTGTTTTTGAGAAGATGACATACAACTTACTAACCTGTCACCTTTTGCTTTTTCTCCAGCCCATTAATACAAATGACAACCTGGGAAGAATTTATTAGAGAGAGTGTCCTATCTCTGCATGGTATGAATCCAGAGAGTGTTGCATTGTGTTTTAGTCCTTTAAGTTACTCTGAGGGCAATAATAAAACCACCTGTGTTGGTGCAAACCCTATAGGCACTTTATACCACTGTGGAATTCACCAATAAAGCTAACCTATGCAGGTTGTTTTGATTATTGCTCCTGGAAAAAGACTTGCAGAGCTTTCTGCTCATCTCTGCAGATATTTTGTTTGCATTGGAAATAATGTGCATAGTCAATTATACAAAACTACACATTATTGCACATTCTGCTCTCTCCCGATCTCTGAACAAAGTGGGCAAAATACCCTTGTAGAACAATGCATGTAATTTTGCCCAAATTGAGGGTGAACAGTTTTCAAAGCCCTCATGTCCACAGGTAAAATGCTTTGAAAATTGCTCTCAATATAGATATGTCATATTATGGGGCTAGTAGCGAAGATGCATTTGTCTGTGTGTGGGAACTGCCAAAGTTCATGTTTTGTAGTGAGTATTTACATTCTTAAAATACTACAGGATTCCTCCAGTCACATTTCCCTTACTGTTTGCTCAGTCCAAAGACTGGGCATGCAGGCACACTTCAGTGTTGTTTCTGCTGCTATGTGAGTAAAGCGTGTGCTTGAAAAGTTGAGGTGCATTTATGTGGCGGGTGTTTCCTCTTAAGTAATATGTCTTCAAACCCTGAAAAGGAGAAACTGTTACTCTGTTACTGTATGGAAGAAGCAGGCTATAAGAACCAATGGCCTTGTTTACTTAGAATTTTCTACCTTTTTTTTTTTTTTTTGGATAGGACTCTGTTCAAACTCAAAAATTCAGCCAGATGAGGTGTCTTCTGCTGCTGAAAATCCTTGCATCAGCCAGTGAGATTGTCTAATTTAGTGAATTTTGCCTTAAAGTATTATTTTCAACCAGGTATTTGTCTGATTTGAACCCTTTCCAGTGACTTGGCCAAAGAGCAGAGAGCCATAGAGCATGCACTGTCAAAGTATCTAAAGTGAATCTATAGGAGCCATCTGCATATAATCAGTTATTTAACCAGTATCCGAATTTCAGCTGCATGAACACTGGTTGTCTGGTATCCTTCATGCCCACTAGACTTCCTTCAAATGCTTTTCTGTAGTCTTTTGTTGTGTATGTTCTAAATATTGTATGAGTTAAAAATAAAAAAAAAAAGTGGGACTTGCTGGTTGTTTACACCTATCTTATGCTAATTATTGCTGTACTCTGTTTCCTCTTACTGACAGTCTTCTCACAATTGTGTACACACTGAATGTCTGACTCCTTTAGTAAACAAGACGCGGGAAGATCAAAATGCATATAGTTAGTGCAGCATTGCCATCTTAAATGTCATGATGGATGTGTTAGAGCTATTCCCGGACTGGACCAATGCAACAACATAGGTCCCTGACAGAGCTTCTTTGCAAGACCCCAGGAAAAGTCTGAATGCTAGCCCTTAGGAAACTGCCAAAGGGTATCAGATGCTACCTAAAGCAAATTTGATAATAGTGACTGGAGAGGAGGTGGGGGAAATAGTGTGAACAAGACAAGTCAGAATTAGTTGTGGATGAATACCAAGGAGTCTGGCACTCAGTTACTACTGTGTGTGGATTAACAGAGGGCTTAAATTGGCCCTTCTGAAAATGTACTAGGTATGAAATCCTACATTTAGTCTCCTAGTTTTTGAACCCCTTCAGTTTCAGTAGACTCCTAAACTTAGGATCCTAAAAAGTGGATGGTTAAGGAGGTGGAGAAAACAGTTAGGTGCTTAGCACTGATCTTTATCACTGGTCACACAACTTAGGGATCTAGACTGGGGAAAAATATCAGCCCTAAATTTAGTACCCTAAGTTTTAGCGTCTAAACAAAGGTGAATTTTCTGCTGTAAATTTAGGATTATAAATTGGGCTGAAAATAGGTGCCTAATTTAGGAGCACAGATTTTTCAATATTGGCCTTACCACTTTAACTTCATAAGCCACTTTGACAGTGCAGTAACAGAGGAATCTCTTCATTGCTTGACTGTATACAGTAAGTGGTAATGTCAAAAGGCAAAAATAAACCATAAGAAGCTAAGATCTGCCGTGGAGCTCTTAGAGCAGGTCTGTTTAACTATCTACTGGCTTCTACAGTGAATAAAATATTTATTGTACTCTTGTAACTCGAAGAGAATTTGTGTGTAAATATTGTATGCTGCAAATTTTTGATGGGGAAGAAAAATCACTGTACTACTGCTCTCCTGGTGTCCAAACCACCTCTGAATACAACAGAAAAATAGTTTCCTCAAAGTTGTGTGCTGGTGTGATTCTTTTTTTTTTGCCAGACACTTAAGTTAATCTGATGTCTCCAGAAAGATAAGCTAAAAAGGAAAGACTTCACTGGACAAGTTTCTGAATAGTAGCAAATATTTTTTAAATTAAAATTGGCCAGAGTTTGAAGGTGTATAAGATGGATATTATGGCCTTCTGCCCCTCATACTTTAAGTCAGTTGGCTGTTTCTCCTCTTGCTGTTTTGAAAGTGAAAGATTTTAATCAAACTTCCATGACTATTTTCCATTGTTCATTCTTTGTAACTAGAGAAATTCCATTGGGGAGGAAGGGTCGGACGGAGGGGTTTGCTGGTTTGTTTCACCATTATATGAACAAAATATATACATAAATATATATAAAAATGATATATAAAAAAATATATATATAATTTGATGACTGAAGAAGGTGGGATGAAATTCCACAATGTTATGTTTGTTTTTATGGATTTACAAAGAAACCATTGGAATTGAATTATAAGGGACAAAGTCCACCTGCTCTAAAAATCTATTGCTAATGTTTGGTAGTAACAATTAAAAAAAAGAAACCTTGAGCCTAATGTGTGTGCTGGTCATCATTTTTCTTGGAACAACTGACAGGAAGAGGTTTTGAGTAAGAGCCTTACTACTTTGTAAGAGTTTGCCTCGCTCATTACAGGCCCTGTAAGGCTTAGACCCAAATATTGCATACAATTCGTCAGATCTTGTTTCAGGGTGTGCTTTAAGCCTGCCTGAAAATCCAGTTCCCTGAGGTGGCATGGTATTAAAGAATATCCCAATCACTGTGCCATTAGACCTGATCAGATGTGTCATGGAGAAGTTACCACTGCTGCCTGCTCAAGTCCAGACCAACACTGTGCAGCAGCTCACAGCAACAAGAGTCAACAAGTGGCTCTTAGGTATGCAGGGACTCTCTTCTGAGCACATGTGTAGTTGAGTATGCCTCATCTTCCTAGCTATAGTATAAGTCCCGGACTATGGGAATTAATGGGTAGCATGTAGGGCATGGATAGCTGGCCCTGCTTTGTACAGCACATAGAACCACCTACTCTTCCTCTCTTGAGCTTCTGTTTTGTCTCACAGGACAAGCAGGATGGTAGTCCTCACATATGGGTGACATCACAGGATGGAGCCCAATCACGGAACACTTTTGTCAAAGTTTCTAGAACTTTGGCACCTACTGGGCATGCCCAGCAATGCACAGACCTTGCATCCAGCAGGGGTCCCCCTTCAGTCTCTCTTTTTTTTCTGCACAGCAGTAGCCACATGGGTTAAGGAGTTCTCTTGAGATTCCTGACAGGAATTTTCCTCATGGAACTTCTTTAAAAATTTTCAAAAAATTCTACCCCATGGGGTCCCCCTATCAATATCTGTACTCCACAGTCGACAGGTAAGGTTGTACCCTAGTTGCGGTAGATTCCCGTCAAGTTTTCCCTTCGGGGCCTACTGGCCATCAACCGCACCGCGGCTAAATTTTTGTCGAAGCCATGGCGTCGGGTTTTTGTCTGTGCCCCGATTGTCCTCTGACAATGTCCATCACAGACCCGGATAGAGTTGCCCAAATGACACTGAAGGGCCATAAAGCCTGTTTCGAGAAGATGGAGTTTCTTTTTCATTCAAAACTCCCGACTCAATCGACTGCTTCGACTTCGTCCGAGCCGGTGCCATCGACCACTCGCCAGCAACGAGACACCAGTGGTGCCCAACCGGCATCGACTACTCAAAAGGTGTCGACTTCTTCCTCATTGCCTTAGGAGAAGGACCGATGAGAACATCGTGAAAAGCATAGACACCGGTATCGGAAGGCTCAGTCTGGCGTCGACAGAACCACCGACAAAGAAATCCCATCCTACTCTGTGACCGAGTCATCAAGGTGTTCCCCACCTTCATCAGTGCAGGGAGCAGCGATTCCACTTTCACCGGTGAACCCTCCGGCTACGCCAGTGCTGCCTCCTACTCCGGTGCCAGGATTCCACGTCCCAGGCTTCCGCAAGGAATTGGATCGGATGATCCAAGAGGCTATCGGTAAAGCACTGCAGGGCTTCCAGCCTCCATCGATGCCTATACCGGTGCCCGAGCCGGTCACCGATCCAATTCCCATGGCGCTCGCACCACTACTTGGTAGACTAGATTCGTTGCTCGGTGCCCTTCCACTGTTGGAACTGAGGACACTGGTCTGTCCTTTTCCTTCGATGCCGATACCTGTGTCTTCAGAAGACGAAAAAACACTGCTAACCATACCGCCGTCTGGAATTCTGCCACCGACTCATCCATCAATGTCGCCAGTTCCATCGGTGCAGCCATCGATGCCGTCAGTACCACCTCCAATGCCATCAATGCCTAGGCCTGGTCCTTTGGGATTAATGCCATTTCTCCCTTCTGGAGATCCTCAGGAAGCTGGGGATCAACCTTATGATCCTTGGGCTAATGATTCTTCCTAGGATATAGATGTTCTGCCTTCAGCACCCTCCCCTTCTGAAGAGAGAAGGCGTTCTCCTCCAGGGGATCTCTCCTTTATTAACTTCATTAAAGAAATGTCTGAAACAATTCCATTTCAGCTTCAGACAGAAGAAGATTCAAGGCACAAGATGATGGAAGTACTCCCGTTTCTTGATGCTCCTAAGGAAATCATGTCAGTTCCCATTCATGAAATGGTAATTGACTTGCTAAAGCGAAATTAGGAGCATCCAGGTTCAGTTCCACCTGTCAACTGTAAGAGAGATGCCACCTCTCTTGTACAGTCAGCTCCTGGGTTTCAAAGATCACAACTGGATCATCATTCTGTGGTTATGGAATCAGCCCAGAAAAAAGCACGACGTTCCAAACCTCATTCCTCCATACCTCCAGGAAAGGAACAAAACTCCCTAGATGCTTTTGGCAGACGAGTCATTCATGGCTCAATGTTTATATCTCGTATTGCTTCCTACCAGTTGTACATGACCCAGTATAACAGAAACCTTTTTAAGAAGATACAGGATTTCTCTGAATCTTTACCTGACCAACTCCAGGATGAGCTTAATGCTCTAGCTCAGAAAGGCCTGGATACGGGTAAGCATGAGGTCCGTGCTGAGTACGATACATTTGACACTGCCTCTAGAGTGTCCGCAGCGGGGATTAGTACAAGAAGGTGGGCCTGATTGAAATCCTCTCACCTCAGACCAGAGGTAGAGGACAGGTTGGCTGATCTGCCCTGTGCTGGGAATAATCTCTTCGGAGACCAAATCCAGGAGACCTTGGCACAGCTGAAGGACTACAATGCAACGCTGCGTCAACTTTCTTCAGTGCCTGCTGATTTGTCGTCCACCTCCAAGAGGACATTCAGGGGAGATGCTAAGTGACTGGCCTACAAACCAAGAAGGTATTATCCTCTAGCTTCCCAAGGTTGCCCTTCCAAGCCTTATCAAAAAGGTCAGTCCAGGCAGTCCTGATCTCAGAAGACCCAACCTGCTCCTCAGCCAGGACCAGTGTCAGGGTTTTGACTCCTTCCTGGAGAGCATAGGCCAACCTCTTCCATTGGTACCGGTCGGCGGTCGATTGTGCCACTTTACCAGCAATTGGCACACAGCCACCACCGATCAGTGGGTACTTGCGGTAGTCAATCAGGGTTACCACCTCAACTTCCTGACTGTACTGGCGGACTTCCCACCTCAACTACCGTGGAGATCGTCCGACCATACTCTCCTTCTGGAAGAGGAGGTTTCAACCCTCCTCCAGACCCGGGCAATAGAACCAGTGCCCCTTTTCCCCAACAGGGGCAGGAGTTCTAGTCCCGTTATTTCCTCATCCCAAAAAAAGTCAGGTGGCGTTCACCCAATCCTGCACCTTCGTGCCCTAAACAAGTATCTACAAAGAGAGAAGTTCAAAATGGTAACCTTGGGTTCTCTACTTCCTCTTCTACAAAAAGGAGATTGGCTATGCTCTCTAGATCTCCAGGATGCATACACACACATTTCAATTATTCCATCTCATTGCAAATTCCTGCAATTCTTGGTCGGCCCTAGTCACTTTTAGTACTGTGTACTACCATTCGGCTTAGCATCTGCTCCACGAGTATTCACCAAGTGCCTCGTCGTAGTCGCAGCCTTCCTCAGGAGTCAGGGTGTCCATATCTACCCTTATCTCGACGATTGGTTGATAAGGGCTCCGACTCAACCAGCCACATTGGCATCCTTGCGTCTCACTCTCCATACCCTGATCTCCCTAGGGTTTCTAATCAAGTATCCCAAATCTAAGATAGGGCTTGGGATGGAACTATCTTTTATAGGGGCCAACCTAAACCCTATACAGAAAAAAAAAGCCTTCCTCAAGATTGAGCTTTCACCCAGGCCTCTCTGGTGCATCATTTACAGACTCGAGCATCATCAACTGCTCGTCACTTCCTCATACTGCTGGGTCACAGGGCGTTCACAGTGCATGTTACTCAGATGGCTCGCCTACCCATGAGAATTATGCAGTGGACCCTAAAATCCCAGTGGGTTCAGGCTTGTCAACCAATGTCCAGCATTGTTCACGTTACCACACAGCTCCGACTATAGCTGGCCTGGTGGATGCAACACTCCAATCTACTTCAAGGCCTTCCATTTCAGGCTATAGAACCTCAAATTACCTTGACAACAGATGCCTCCAACCTAGGGTGAGGTGCTCATGTTGACGACCTGCAGACTCAGGGAACCTGGTCTCCAGAGGAAGCCAAACACCAGATAAATTTCCTGGAGCTTCAGACAATCAGATATGCCCTTAGAGTTTTTCAGGATTGCCTTTCAAACTAGGCCATCCTGATTCAAACTGACAATCAGGCGGCGATGTGGTACATCAACAAGCAAGGGACAATGGGCTCCTACCTCCTGTGTCAGGAAACTGCACAGATCTGGGCGTGGGCCTGGGCCCTTTCCTACTCGACGTCCCTCACAGCCACCTACTTGCTGGGTGTGGACAATGTGTTGGCGGACAAGTTGAGCCGCACATTTCTTCCGCACGAGTGGTCTCAACCCCACAGTAGCGGACATAATATTCCAATGTTGGGGTTACCCTCACATAGACCTATTTGCGTCAGTCCACAATTGCAAAGTAGAAAACTTCTACTCTCTAACAGCCACCCCTCGCAACCGAGAGACGCTTTTGCCCTCTCATGCATACCCTCCTCTTCCACTCATATCCAAAACTCTCGTGGAGTTACGAAAGGACAAGGGCGTAATGATTCTGATAGCCCCGCACTGGCCACGCCAGGTGTAGTTTCCAATCCTCCAGGTCTTATCAGTACACCCCCACATTCCTCTGCGGAAGGATCTGCTTCTGATAACTCAGAACAATGGGATACCTGCCCCACCCCAACCTCCGAGCCCTATCTCTGACTGCCTGCATGTTGAAAGTTAATACTCCAACCTCTTAACCTTTCAGAGTTGGTGTCCCGAGTCCTGCTAGCTTCACAAAAGCCTTCCACAAGAAGGTCTTATCATTCTACATGGAAGAGGTTTACAGTATGGTGCACTTCTATGTCCTTAGACCCCATCACTTGTTCCACGGTGAAGTTTCTGGACTATCTCTGGCACCTATCGGAGGCAGGCCTGAAAACTTCTTCCATCAGGGTGCATGTCAGCATGGTAGCCGCGTTTCATAAAGGCATGGGGGATGTGCCTGTTTCGACACAACCCTTAGTAACATGCTTTATGAGAGGTTTGCTCCATTTAAAACCTCCACTGCGCCCTCTGGCCCCTGCTTGGGACCTTAACGTGGTTTTGGGGCGGCTCATGAAACCTCTGTTAGAGCCTCTCCACTCCTGTGATCTCCATTATCTCACATGGAAAGTAGTTTTCCTTCTCCTTACTCATGTCCCCTCGCAGAGTTGGTGAATTGCAGGCATTAGTTACCTACCTGCCTTACACTAAAATTCACACGTATGAATTTAGAACTGTTGATATTATGATGAATTCTTCAAGTCAATATTCAAACAATCATCATATTCTACCATCAGAATTTACCGAAGCCTGTGTAATTAACAGACGGTGAGACCTCATATGTACTACGGCAGGCTATTGAGCAAAAGCCCGTCAATGCCAGTAGTTTAATCGTATGGAGATAAATGCAGTATTGCACCGTCTAAACATTTATAATCATTGGTCTCACAGTCTATTGTATTGTACTGACACGTTGTGTCCGTTACTGATTTTGTATAGGCAGTAAGTAGGGTAAACACTTATCGTAGCAGGTTATGCAGTGAGGGTGTATCGCTGGCGAATTGGCCCGACACGGCTCGTGTTTCTGGAGAACCTTCTTCAGGGGCTGCAGTATGCCAGTATGTTCCCAGGACTGCCAACTCGTTCTGCTACTCGGCTGCGGCAAAAGTCAGGCAGCAGGATCCGCCATCTTAGAATCCGAATTATATACCCAGCGTTGCAGACAAAAAACAATTAGTGATGACGTCAAAGCAATTGACTGAGACAGGTACTGAAATTAATGAAGAATTAAATGAATTAAGTGAATTAAACTTTCATCGTAAAGAAACTGAAAGGAATAACTTACTCCGATACCACAGCTTTCACCCGAGAGCATTCAAACAAGGCTTGCCAGTCAGTCAATTTTTTAGACTCAGACGCTTATGCTCGTCGGACAAAGATTTTAAATTCCAGGCGAGTATATTGGCGGACAGATTTTTTTCTAGAGGATATCCCTATCATGCAGTATATAAAGCGTTCAAAAGAGCATGGCATTCACCACGGACAGCCCTTCTGCAATATAAAACACGGGATCCTGTTTCAACAGACATTTGTGTGCTTACACACACGGACAAATCCTACCTGATCATGCAAAGTATAAAAAGACACTGGCATGTCCTTCAATTGCATCATATTTTTTCCGAATATCCTCTTTTTGCATATCAACGAAGCAAGAATATAAAAGATATTGTTGTTCACACAGCTATCACTCTGCAGAATCCGGCAAGACAGCACGGCACTCATTCAAGCTGTGGTAACTGTGAAATGTGTGCTATTACTATGGAAGGTCCCACATGGCAACACCCCCGTACAGGTCACACCTATCATAAAAGATCAGAGACTACCTGTAACTCTACCTGTGTGATATATCTTATCCAGTGTCCCTGTTTATTAACCTATGTAGGACGTACCAGCAGAAAAATCAAAACACGCCTCTTTGAACATCGCAGCCGTTTAAAAACGGCAAATTTAGAAGCACCTATGGTCGACCATTGTATCACATCTGGCCACACATTTGATCAATTACGGTGGACCGTCCTCTAACAAATTACTCCCAGCCCGCGTGGGGGAGACTTCAAACAACTGCTAAATACCCGGGAACAATGGTGGATTTTTACTTTAAAATCCCAAACACCCTCGGGTCTCAATGACTCCGTAGAATGGACATCCCTTATTTAATTCACTTAATTCATTTAATTCTTCATTAATTTCAGTACCTGTCTCAGTCAATTGCTTTGACGTCATCACTAATTGTTTTTTGTCTGCAACGCTGGGTATATAATTCGGATTCTAAGATGGCGGATCCTGCTGCCTGACTTTTGCCGCAGCCGAGTAGCAGAACGAGTTGGCAGTCCTGGGAACATACTGGCATACTGCAGCCCCTGAAGAAGGTTCTCCAGAAACACGAGCCGTGTCGGGCCAATTCGCCAGCGATACACCCTCACTGCATAACCTGCTACGATAAGTGTTTACCCTACTTACTGCCTATACAAAATCAGTAACTGACACAACGTGTCAGTACAATACAATAGACTGTGAGACCAATGATTATAAATGTTTAGACGGTGCAATACTGCATTTATCTCCATACGATTAAACTACTGGCATTGACGGGCTTTTGCTCAATAGCCTGCCGTAGTACATATGAGGTCTCACCGTCTGTTAATTACACAGGCTTCGGTAAATTCTGATGATGGTTACACTAAAATTCGGCATGACAGTGTAGTGCTCTGCACCCACCCTAAATTTTTACCAAAGGTAGTGTCGGAATTTCATATTAATCAATCCATCATCCTACCTACCTTTTTTCCCAGGCCCCATTCAACCCAGGAGAACAGGCTCTGCATTCCTTGGTCTGCAAATGTGCCCTAGCCTTCTATCTAGACCACACATCGGCCGACAGGACATCCACTCAATTGTTTGTCTATTTCGATAGTATCAAATTGGGAAATCCTGTGGGAAAGCAGACCCTCTCCTCCTGGTTAGCGGACTGCATTTCTTTTGCTATCAGCAAGCAGGTCCGTTGCAAGACCGTGTAAAAGCACAGACTGGCAGGGCCATGGCGACATCAGTAGCGCACCTCCGTTTGGTGCCGCTTGCTGATATTTGTAAAGCTGCTACCTGGAGTTCTCTCCATACCTTCGCAGCCCATTATTGCTTAGATAAGGCTGGTACACAGGATTCCATCTTTGGCCAGTCTATTCTATGCAACTTGTTTTCAGTTTAACTTCCCAACATCCTTCCACTGACCTGTTCAGGATGCCCTCCTAACCAAATTTCCACCCCTGTTGTGCCTGTTGCACGTCTTTGAGTGCATTTGGTGCTTTGCTCGGGCATCCTCAGCTCGGTACTCACCCATATGTGAGGACTACCATCCTGCTTGTCCTGTGAGAAAGCAGAGTTGCTTACCTGTAACAGGTGTTCTCACAGGACAGCAGGATGTTAGTCCTCACAAAGCCCGCCCGCCTCCCCGCGGAGTTGGGTTCGCTTATGTTTTATTTTATTTTTCGCATGTACTTTTTACTATAAGACGAGACGGAAGGGGGACCCCTGCTGGATGAGGCTGGGCATGGCCAGTAGGTGCCAGACAAAGTTCTAGAAACTTTGACAAAAGTGTTGCGTGATTGGCTCCATCCTATGATGTCACCCATATGTGAAGACTAACATCCTGCTGACCTGTGAGAACACCTGTTACAGGTAAGCAACTCTGCTATCTCCAAACTGCAGAAGAGGGAGAATGTAAAGAGCACCAGATTTGACTAAGTGTTGGGAGCAAAAACAGCGATGCTCTGATAGCCAAGGTAACTAAGGGGGTTATTTATTGAAGAGTTTCTCCCATTTTCTGTCTATGGGAAAAATGCTTAGTAAATAGGGCTCCAAGACAGCTGCTTGCACCGCAAGGATTTGTTTTCTCCTATAAGCAGAGTGCTGGAGTCTGGGAATGGAGGAGCCTGCTCATAGCGAGGAACTGAATGAACAGGATCATGAAAGAAAGATGCCCTGCATGGGGGTGGAGACTGAGGGTAGAGAAGGAAGCAGGAATCCGCAGGCAGGAAAGAGCGGAGATTGCATAAATACTTGCAGGGTAAGGAGTAGGGTCAGGTGAGTGATGTGCCTATGTTAAAGGCAGCTGAGAGCAGAGTGAATGAAGTAGAGAAGAAAAAAATGAGGTGGGGCCCCCAAAGAGATTTTTTTATGCACAAGAGCGTCCAACTATTGCTGAATTCCAAGAAAGTATTACTGGAAAATGTTCCAGAGCTGTAGCTAACCCATAAAGTAAATGTGTTATCCCAGGACAAGCAGGATGCTAGTCCTCACATATGGGTGACGTCACCGAACGGAGCCCAGGCGGGAAAGCTTTCTGTCAAAGTTTCTAGAAACTTTTGACTGGCCCTGTGAGGCCACTGAGCATGCTCAGCATGCTATGATATTCTCTGCCACAGGTGTCTCTCTTCAGTCTTCATTTTTCCGCGCTGCCGTTCGCACCGCGGACCGATAGCCCTACCGTTGGGAATATCGTTTTGACTAAAAGTCAATTTTTTCTATATATTCTCTGTCACGGGAAGTTCTCTGCCTCGCCGGCTGGTGAGTACTGTCTGTTTCACAATTTTCGGCTGAAAATTTTTTCACACGTTCGTTTCATCGACGGCTGTCGATCGAAAATGGCGACCGGTTTTAAAAAATGTCCGGTCTGTAATAGAACTATGTCTATTACTGATCCCCATTCGGAGTGTGTAATGTGCCTCGGGAAACAACATGATGTTAATTCCTGTGAAAAATGTGCTGAAATGACGGTCAAGGGAAGAAAGGCCAGACAAGAGAAGATGGAACACCTTTTTTCTCTTCAACTAATTCCTTCTTCCTCAAAAGCACCGAGTTCGTCTCCGGCTGGAGCTACGAAGAAAATCCTCCTTAAAAAACCGCGTCCGGATGGATCGGGGGACCGTTCATCCTCGCCATCTTCTGTACGTTCTGCCACGTCAACAGAACGCTCCAAAACTAAACATCGCCATCGCCATCGATCATCCTCCGAAACACTGTCCCAGGACGAGTCGATGCCAAAGCGGTCTAAAAACCAAGAGACGCCGGTGATTGGGCCTTCGCCGCCACCGACACCAACACAGTCATCGATGGTCGTTGCAATACCATCGCATACACCATCGGCTCCTTCGCTCACACCACAGCTTGAATTGTCTGCACTGATTAAACAAGCTGTTTTCCAAGCTCTTCAAGAGCAACAACTCCCGACAGGCCTGTCGATGCCGACCTCGGAGTCGATGCCGATACCCTCGATATCGATGCCGATGCCTCCAGCATCGATGCCGATGTCCTCAACATCGATGCCGATGGCTATACCATCGATGCCGATGACTATACCATCGATGCCGATACCTACATCATCGATGCCGGTGATAACACCGATGACAACAACACCTTTTCCATCAAGATCCTCGGCGGATACTATAACCACTACACCGAGAGTACTGACTCAATCTACATCGATGATTTTTCAAATTCCATCGACGAATCAAACGACTGCATCTCTGCAGCAACCTATTCCATCGGAGGAGGTCCGCGATGAAGCTTTTTATCATCGTCTCCTACAAAGATACCAAAAAGTCATCGACAAATTACCACCTATTACAAAAAAGAAGGTATCTGCTGATTTTTTCCTCGATGATCCACAACCTGGACCTTCCGGACTGCAAGCCTCTCCAGTTCCAACAACTTATAGAGAGGAATCAGAAGAATCCTGGGATGATGATGAACCCTCTCAATTTTCCTCAGAGGAATTCATGTCCAATCCTTCTTCTCCTGACCGAAGAAAGAAGTCACCTCCGGAAGATCTATCCTTCTCATCCTTCGTACAAACTATGTCTGATTCCATTCCATTTAAATTGGCTGCTGAGGAGGATACCAGAACACAAACTCTCGAAGTACTACAGTTTGTGGATCCACCCAAACAGGTACTAGCAATACCTGTACATGAGGTGTTACTGGAACTTCAAAAAAGAATCTGGGAACACCCAGCTTCCATACCTGCTGTAAACAAAAGAGTAGAAACTACTTACATTGTTCAACCAGCTCCGGGGTATCATAAACAACAATTGCCCCATCAATCTGTCGTTGTGGAATCAGCACAGAAGAAGTCTAAACGTGTGCGTCCACACTCCTCCATCCCACCAGGCAGGGATCACAGGTTTCTGGACACATTAGGTAAAAAGATTTACCAGAGTTCCATGCTGAGTACAAAAATCTCTGCATATCAACTCTATATAACTCAACATCAAAGAAATCTCTGGAAAGAGATGGAACAATTCGTTACTTCCTTACCATCTCAATTCCAAGAACCTGCTCAAGAAATTATATCAAAAGGACTTGAAGCGGGCAAACATGAAGTAAGAGCAGTTTATGATAACTTCGAAACTGCTTCAAGAACAGCAGCAGCAGGAATCACTGCTCGCCGGTGGGCCTGGCTCAAGGCATCTGACCTCAGACTTGAGGTTCAGGATAAGCTTGTTGACCTTCCCTGTCTTGGCGACAATCTCTTTGGAGATAAAATTCAGGAAGCGGTTCAACAACTCAAAGACCACACTGAGACACTGAAACAACTGTCTCAGACCCCACAAGAACCTGCTAGTCAACCTTCTCGTCGTCCTCCACGAAGAGATGTAAGACGCTCTTACTACAGACCACGCAGGTACTACCAACCAACAAATAGAGGTAGATCAACTAGGCCAACTCAGCGTTCTCAAGCCAGACAACCCAGACCTGCCCGCCCACAACCACCTGCGCAAACAGGGCCTGCAACAGGCTTTTGAGGATTACACCAGAGAACAGACTCAACCTTGCAATCCCAAACCAAACCTACCAGTTGGAGGCAGAATATCCCTTTTTCACGAAAATTGGCAAAACATAACCTCAGATCAATGGGTTCTTTCAATAGTTGCCCGAGGTTACAAACTAAATTTCACTTCAATTCCTCCAGAATTTCCACCAACATCATGCCAACAACAAAGATCTCAACTTCATCAATTACAAACAGAATTATCCACCCTTCTGAAATCCAAGGCCATTCAACCAGTGCCTCGGAAGCAGAAGGGCAGGGTATTCTACTCCAAATATTTCCTCATTCCAAAGAAAACAGGAGGCCTACGTCCCATCCTAGACCTAAGAAATCTCAACAAATTTCTAAAGAAGGAAAAGTTCAGGATGGTTTCTCTAGGTACCATACTTCCACTTCTTCAAGCAAAGGATTGGCTTTGTTCTCTGGATCTTCAAGACGCTTATGCTCACATTCCGATATACCCCCCTCATCGCAAATACCTGCGCTTCACAGTGGGTCCTCAACATTACCAATACAGAGTTCTCCCTTTTGGACTAGCATCTGCTCCCAGAGTCTTCACCAAATGTCTAGCAGTAATAGCAGGACACTTACACAAAGAAGGTGTCCATGTTTTTCCATATCTAGACGACTGGCTCATAAGGAGTCCATCTCAACAAGGAGCAATAACTTCTCTCAACCGGACAATTGCTCTACTTCACTCCATGGGATTTCTCGTCAATTATCAAAAATCACATCTCACTCCAACTCAAATGCTTCAATTCATAGGAGCAGAGTTGAACACAAACCTCGCAAGGGCCATTCTACCCATAGAACGGGCGGAAACCCTTATTCAGTTAGCGAGGTCCATTTCCTTACGGACGCAAACCACAGCTCATCAGTTTCTGATTCTGTTAGGTCACATGGCATCAACAGTTCATGTTACCCCTATGGCAAGACTAGCCATGAGAGTAACTCAATGGACTTTAAGGTCACAATGGATCCAAGCAATTCAACCATTACACTATCCAATTCAAGTGACCCACCAACTAAGATCGTCTCTACTTTGGTGGACCAACAGGGACAACCTGTGCAAAGGCCTACCTTTCCAACAACCGGTCCCACAGACTACTTTAACTACGGATGCCTCCACCTTGGGATGGGGAGCTCATATAGACAATCTCCACACACAAGGAACCTGGACAAAACTCGAAGCAACATACCAAATCAATTTTCTGGAACTTCGAGCGATACGTTACGCACTGCATGCGTTCCAGGATTGCCTTTCGCGCAAGACTGTTCTCATTCAGACAGACAATACAGTAGCCATGTGGTACATCAACAAACAGGGAGGTACGGGCTCGTATCTCCTTTGTCAAGAAGCTGCACAGATATGGGGCTGGGCCCTGACTCACTCAATGTCTCTACGAGCCACATATCTGGCAGGCATCCACAATGTAGTGGCGGACCGCCTCAGCCGTCATTTCCAACCGCACGAATGGTCCCTGGATCCTACCATAGCAACCAGGAACTTTCAACGCTGGGGTCAACCGACAATCGACCTCTTTGCATCACCTCTGAATCACAAAGTGGACAACTTCTGTTCTTTACACAGACAGAAGAACCAACCAGCCAAGGACGCCTTTGCTCGCCCTTGGAATTCAGGCCTGTTATACGCGTATCCTCCAATACCGCTCATAACCAAAACTCTAGTGAAGCTACAACAGGACAGGGGGCCATGATTCTCATAGCCCCGCATTGGCCTCGACAAGTATGGTTTCCCACACTTCTAGACCTCTCAGTCAGAGATCCAATTCGTCTAGGAGTAGCTCCCACTCTCATTACTCAAGATCAGGGTCGGTTGAGACATCCCAACCTCCAGTCCCTGTCACTGACAGCATGGATGTTGAAAGCTTGATTTTACAACCACTCAATCTTTCATCTCATATATCTCAAGTGCTTATAGCTTCACGTAAACCTTCCACACGAAAAAACTATGCTTCTAAATGGAAGAGATTCACTTTGTGGTGCTCAGCAAGGGATATAAATCCTTTCACTTGCCCCGTAACTTCTCTTTTAGATTACTTATACCATCTTTCAGAATCTGATCTTCAGACTTCATCCGTAAGAGTACATTTAAGTGCAATATCTGCTTACCATAACAAGATAGCAGATGCACCTATATCTACACAACCTCTCATAAGTAGATTTATGAGAGGTTTAACTCACCTCAAACCACCAATTCAAAAACCCGTCCCAAGCTGGGACCTGAATTTGGTACTTGCAAGACTCATGCGTTCTCCTTTCGAACCCATCGACTCATGTAATCTTTAATTTCTCACATGGAAGACTATCTTCCTCATAGCTATTACCTCAGCTAGAAGGGTTAGTGAGTTACAAGCACTTGTCACATACGAACCTTATACAAAATTCCTACATGACAGAGTGGTTCTCCGTACACATCCTAAATTCCTTCCCAAGGTGGTTACGGAATTCCACTTGAACCAATCCATAAACTTACCCACATTCTTTCCAAGGCCTCATTCCCATCCAGGAGAAACAGCCTTACATACCCTGGACTGTAAACGTACACTCGCTTTCTACTTAAACCGTACTTCAGTCCATAGGAAATCCACTCAACTTTTTGTTTCTTATGATCCAAACAAACCGGGTAAAGCAGTGGGTAAACATACCCTATCCAATTGGATAGCGAATTGCATAGAGTTCTGCTATGAACAAGCAGGCCTTCCTCTTCAAGGGCGAGTAAAGGCACATTCAGTAAGAGCAATGTCAACTTCAGTAGCACATTTTCGTTCAGTGCCAATACTAGACATATGCAGAGCAGCAACATGGACCTCTCTTCACACTTTTGCAGCTCACTATTGCTTAGACAAGGAAGGAAGACATGATTCAGCCTACGGACAATCTGTCTTAAAGAACTTGTTTCCTGTTTAATCCCAACTCCTTCTACATCCAATGTTCTGGAATCCTCGGCTGACTCATTCAACAACAATACTTCCATATTGCCTCAATACAACATGACTCAGCCTCTAGCTTGCTATTCACCCATATGTGAGGACTAGCATCCTGCTTGTCCTGGGATAAAGCAAAATTGCTTACCTTGTAATAGGTGTTATCCCAGGACAGCAGGATGTAGTCCTCACAGAACCCACCCGCCACCCCGCGGAGTTGGGTCTCATACCTTTTATTATTTTATTTTTTGCTATCGCTTCATGCTATATAACAGACTGAAGAGAGACACCTGTGGCAGAGAATATCATAGCATGCTGAGCATGCTCAGTGGCCTCACAGGGCCAGTCAAAAGTTTCTAGAAACTTTGACAGAAAGCTTTCCCGCCTGGGCTCCGTTCGGTGACGTCACCCATATGTGAGGACTACATCCTGCTGTCCTGGGATAACACCTATTACAAGGTAAGCAATTTTGCTTTCTTCATCCTCCAGTGCTATAGCCATAGAAATGGTAGGAGAAATTCATAGACACTTAGACGTGTCAGCAGTAGAAGAGCAAACTGCCCATCCAGTCTGCCCAGCAAGCTTTCACACCTATTTGTTTTCATACTTATCTATTACTCTGATCACTGAGGTCAGGGCCCTTATTTGTAACTTTTTGGTTCCAATTCCCTTCCACCCCCACCATCGATGCAGACAGCAGTGCTGGAGCTGCATCTAAGTGAAGTATCTGGCTAATTGGTTTGGGGTAGTAACCGCCGTAATAAGCAAGCTACTCCCACGCGTGTTTACTCTGCCTGTGCAATTCAGTCCTTGTTGGTTGTCTGAATATAAATCCTCTTTACTTCATTCCCCCCCTGCCGTTGAAGCAGTGAGCTGCGCTGGATATGTATTCCAAGTGAAGTATCAGGCTTAATTGATTCGGGGTAGTAACTGTCGTAACAAGCAAGCTACACCCATGCTTATTTGTTTACCCAGCCTATGTAATTCATTCCTTGTTGGTTGTTGTCTGAATATAAATCAATTTTTCTTCATTCTCCCTGCCGTTGAAGCAGAGAGCTATGCTGGATATGCATTGAAAGTGACAACTGGAGGTTTAGTAACAGCAATAATTATCTTCTCCCTGGATGTATGCCCGTTTCTCTCTCCACATATATATATATATTTGTAACTACCCCAACTTAAAGCTGGCATGTCTAAATTTGGATTTTAAACCCAAATGCAAGATGAGCTACATTCAGGTCCAGTAGGTATTTCCCTGCCCTAGAGGCCTGATTTACTAAGCTTTTTTTTCCCCATAGACAAAATAAGAGGAAAGCCATACAGGTCGATTTTAAAAGCGTTGCTTGTGCAAAAATGCCCAAATGCACGCATCTGTGGGCCGCACACGAGCAACATAGATTTTTAAAAGCCGCAAAATATGTGCGTATGTACTGATGCGCATGTGAGGAATAAAGGGGTGGGGCATGGGTGTTCTGAGGTAGGGCCAAGACATGACCAAACTCTGAATTTTAAAAATGAAACCCACAGCATGTATATGCTAGATGTCCACATAACTTTATTGTTCCTGATGAGGAGCAAGTTTGTAGATCTCAAGTTTTAGGACTTATTGGTCAACTGGGCAGAGTGCAGAATGAAGACCTAGAGGGGTCTGAAAAACCTCACTATTAACTGGACATACGGGTAGGCCAATTAGAAAACTGGGAATGTGGCTCGCGCAAGTATGTTTTAAAATTAACACACAACGCACGTAAAAGCCGACATGGGCCTGTTGAAGACATGCGCTAGCTCTGCTCGAGTAACCTCTTAAAATTAGGAGCATACTTATGTGCAGTTGGTACATTTAGGACATAAGTGTGCGCATGATTAAAAATTCTAGTGTATCCTCGCTCGCACGCTCATGCACATGTGTATGAGTGCATGCGCACTTGTTTAAAAGCGACCACTTAGTAAATTAGGCCCTAATTTTTTACCTGAGGCAATGGAGGGTGAATGACTTACCCAAGATCACAAGAAACAGTGGGAGAAATGGGACTTGAATCCTGGTTTCTCTGATTATCAGCCCACTGCTCTAACCATTAGGCTGCTGCTCTATGCCAGTTAATTTCAGTTACTGGAATGCTGCTTCATTGTACCAGGTCCATGTGTGCTTCTAGCCCTCTCTATTTAAAAATTTGGAAGAGAGATAGGCTATGGAAACGCAGTTTTCTCTTGGCCATGGAGGTTGGTATGCCATGCAATATGTTTATTAATATAGATATTCCTTGCACTTGAAAAGGTTGGGAAGCACTGTATTTAAAGTATAGTCGGACACATTTTAGAAAACCTTTCTCTGATATTGAGGTATTCCCTAATCCATTATTTAAGATAGCTGACTTCAACGTGCTCTCTTGTATGTGAAATAGCTGTGTAACTGAAGCCTCTGCCAGTTGCACTCCATTAGTGGATCGCAAGACAAGAGGGCAGGGCAGCAAAGGCGTAAACAGGACTGCTGCATGCGTGCTACCTCGAGTTTATGGAAAATTGGCTTAGATAACTGCTGTGTCATTTCAACATTCCTGTTGGCTATACGCACTTGGTGATTCAGCTGTAATGACCAATCATTCCCTGACGGATTCGTTTAAAGCAGCAGTGTTTATTTGCTTTCTGCTCCTTTGGGCTTCAAGCTCAATCAGAACCAACCTTTACACAGGCTAAGACTCCATGTTTACATTTGCAACCACCCTGTTTTAATTTTTAAATCCTCTCCAATGTAGCCTAGCCATTACAGCAACAGCACTTGGTGAAGGTCCATGGACCATGGTTCTCTGAAATCCAGTACAGGTGCACCCAGACTTTGGCAAATAGGTATCACTGTTTTTCAATAGCAGGGACTCCTCCCCCGCCCGCCCCCCTACTGTTATGAGCATTGCTTCTGTAAACCTCCCCCCCCCCCCCCCCCCCCGAACATCAGGAGGACCTAAAAGCCAAAATATTTTTCTAATAAATTAACATCAGTTACAATTATTTTCTATTACTTAAGTGACATACATGAAGGTAGCTTTTTTCTTAACCATTTCTACCACAACAGAGCTCACTAAGGACCTGATTCACTAAGGCTTTTCTCCCATTCTGTGTCTATGGGGAAAATGCTTAGTGAATGAGGCCTTAAATCTAGATACTGCTATGTGGTTCATTATTAGAGTCCCGGCCAGAGATCACATGCATACATGTGAAGTGTCCATGCAGGGTAATAAACTGAAATGTGACTATAGAGGTATACCGGCAATTTTCTCACAATCTTCTGCACCAGGTTCCATCAAAGCTGGTTTCTCCACCAGCTTATTAACTACAAAAAACAGCTCCTGCAGTCTAATAGACTGAAAGAAATAGGACTCACTAACAAAACACTAAAATGGTTCGAGTCATACTTAAACAATAGATGTTTTCAGGTACAAATAAAAAATGCACTTTCAGACAAAGTCAAACTGCTAACTGGTGTCCCACAGGGATCAGCCCTATCTGCAACACTCTTTAACATCTACCTCCTCCCAGTATGTCACTTACTAGCAGGACTGGGAATCATACATTACATTTACGCAGATGATATACAATTACCCATTCCAAACACCATTGAAGAAACAATGAAACTAGCCAATATGTACCTAGAAATAATCAAACAGCTCCTAAACCAGATGGAATTGGTAATAAACATTGACAAAACTGAATTCTTACACCTTGAACGTAAAAACACTCACCACACACAACCAACATTCACAATCAAAAATATTCAAACCACCGAGTTAGCAATAAAAGTTAGGGATCTAGGAGTAATAATTGACCCTGAGCTAAACATGAAACAACACATCTCACAGAAAATAAAAGAAGGTTATGCAAAACTAATGATCCTAAGAAGACTAAAACCTCTAACGATTAACAATTTTCGCACAGTTCTACAAGCAATGATATTCGCTAGCACAGATTATTGTAACTCCCTGCTTTTAGGACTACCTCAATCTACAATTCGGCCTCTGCAAATATTGCAAAATTCTGCTGCCAGAGTTTTGACAGGCAAAAAAAAAAAGAGTGACCATATTACAGGAACACTTGCTGAACTCCACTGGCTTCCAATTGAACAAAGAATACAATATAAAGCACTTTGCATAATCCATAAACTAATCCACAATGATAAAGCCGACTGGCTTAACACGGCACTGCACGTGCATGTACCACAAAGAAACCTGAGATCTGCAAATAAAGCTCTACTAACTGTCCCCTCTGTCAAATCAGCACATCTCACGCATGTAAGGGAAAGAGCACTGTCACTGGCTGGTCCTGTACTCTGGAATACCATGCCACTCGAAATAAGACTACAGACAAATCTGAAATTATTCAAAACTAATCTGAAAACCTGGCTTTTTAAACAAGCATTTTATAAAGATAAAGAAAAGGAGAAAAATAGTTGAGAGATAAGGATGCACCAAGCTAGACGTTTTTAGTAACCTACATAAGCATATTAATGTTAAAATCAAACTGCCTAAGTAATTTGTTCCTAACAATCAGGTTTAACTTACACACCTAGTTTATTATGTTAAATTGTTACCGTACTATGATGGCACACGAGTAATTTGTAATCTATACCACCCATATTTCTCTTTATCGTGCCCTTCTGTAAACCGTTGTGATGGTATTTAACTTAACGACGGTATAGAAAATTTTTAAAATAAATAAATAATAATTGTATTTATGTGCTTTGTAAAATAAGCTCTTTTTTTCCCCTTTGCGCATAACTTTCATATCCTTTCACCGATATTAAGTACGCTGTCTACTTCCTGTTTTGATCTCCATTGCCTTTGTTTTACAAAGCTTTCATCTCAGTTCCTTCATACCATGAGCAAACCATTGCACCCTTTTCTTATTTTAATTAACCCAAATCATCTGTGGTGGGGCCACCTCATCAAAGACTGATGATAAAAATCACATTCTACTTGCTAACCAGACTAGCTATGTCTTGGTTATTAAAGTTCATATTAATCTCCTGCCATCATTTTTCCTTAAATTTGTCCGAGTCTACTTTTCCTTACCTCTCTCTTTTATTTTATTACCCCACTTTATCATTTAATTAACCTTTATAGCACCCAGTATATGAAAAGGGTCGATCCACACCACAGACTCTACCAGTAATTATTTAACCACATCCTCCCTACTCAATGACTCATGGGAAAAAAAACAAAACACATCCAGGGTTTGCCCTAAGGGTTGGTTCATCTCCATAGCTCTCATCACACAATGTGAAAATCAAAAAGCATTAGTTTGCTGGTCATTTATTTCTAACAAGTGCTGAGAAAGCCTCAAACTGTCTTAATAAAGTTTGTAGGACCAACACAGCATCAGCTCAAATCACATAAGAGAGCTGGTCAACTCTTAGGTCTGCTTTTATTTATTTTATTTTTAAGATTTTTGTTGCAAATAAAATGATGACCCTTGTCTGGTAACTGATATAACTAGGCTTAACCAAAGCTGTTTGAAGTGCGTGCAGTGACCCTAATATCCAAAGCAGTACTTAGCTTGTAATCCAGTCATGAAAAACACCCCGACAGGGATCCATGTTTTAAACAACTTCTGCTTCCGGGGGTTTAATCCTCTCTTGCTGCTGCTCACAGATGATGGATCCTTACAGTGTATAATTCAATTGGGCATTGTTTGTGATTTTTTTCAACTTCATAGCTGTCATTTCCATAAATCTTATGTTCTTATCCCACACACTATGATCTTCAGCTAAATCTACTCACAGATCTAAATCCAACTAAATCATATTTTTATTTTTCTAAAGACCTAAAAATAGATCTATAAATTATAAAGTTTTCTTTTTTTTTTTCTCCTGGAGGGTGATACAGCAAGAAAAACAAAGAATGAGGGAATAAAATAAAATTTAGACATTATTCTAAATACTGTCAATCTATTGTTGTAATGTAAACCGAAGTGATTAGTAACTTTGTTACCAGAACTTCGGTATATAAAACTGTTAAATAAAATAAATAAATAAAATGAGGAATAAGACAAGGCTGTATGCAGTAAATTTTGTACCTCAAAACTTCTGATAGAATGAGAAGGCATAAATAACAGTGGAATAAAGTTGATGAACATTGATATGCAAATAATCCAGTACTCCTGGATCTAAAAAGGACGATCTGCAAAAGATGATGCATAGATTATCTGAAAATCATATGGAATAAACTTGAATGCTAAGAAAAAATTATGATAATCAGCAAACAGAATGCCAATGCAACAAATATTTGCTGGTAGAATGAAACTAGAACAAATTAAAGAATATAAATAGGTATTAGGAGCAAAGAAAATTGAAAATATTTAACAGTTAAAAAAATTGGGAATGAAAACAAATTACTTTTGGGATTAAGAGGGTGCCTTAGGAGGAACTTAAAGCAAAATAAGCAACTAAATAGATCAACTTCTATGCCATAGTGGGATACAGTTGTTAAATATGGATTTATAGTAAAGAAAATATATGTATTTGAAAGTGACATTTTAGAAAAATGCTTGATTAACTGGGAGAACATGATCTTAAATGAGAGTTCATGAGATGATGGAAGGAGAGAACCTGAACAGGAGACTTGGCCTAAAGGTAAATGAGATTTGCTAGTTCTATACTCAGAGGCTTTGATAATGTAATTTATTATTTAATAAAGTATTTGATTATAAACAGAGTGGTGCATAATTTAAAATAAAGCATACAAATATTGTCAATAATATACTAATTTCAATATTTAAAATATAAAAAAGCCATTAACATTTTATTTATATTCTGCCTTTTAGCTTTTCTATTATCCTTATTTACATTCTGGTTTTTTTTTGCACTTCAAAGCAGATTACATTCAGATACTGTAGATATTTCCCTGTCCCCAGAGGGTCTTAATGTATGCGAAAAGTACCATAAGAAACATAAGAAAATGCTATACTGCATAATGCATGGTGTGTTGCAAATTTTTAAAAGGGGAGGAGTCGGCGGGATTTTTGTAAAACTGGGCTGGCTTCGCACTTTGTGAAGCCATAACGCATGATATCACACAGTTTTAATGCCGAAAATAACTACACCTTTTTCATTGGCGTTAAGCTGTACAATATGCCCATAATGCAAATTGCGATTTTTTTGTAAATTGTGTTTTGGGCATTTTTAGGCTGGGGAGGGACCTGGGGGGGGGGGGATTGGGTGAAGGGCCTGAGATATGAGAGGAGAGAGAGAGAGAAAGCGCACCTCTGGGGGTGGCACCATAGTATGCAGCTATTTATGCTACTAGAGGAGACCCACCAAGTAACTCGAGGTGAGGTTTAAGGAGTTGTGTAGGGGTTAGGGGCCAGTTTGACATGCAGAGTGAGACGTAAGAACAGAACAGTACACTCTTGTGAAGATTTGATATCCTTCAGAGTGAGGAAGCTCACACAACGATGAGATTTGTACAATGTTTTCTCAACCTAGCTTGATGGACTCTCTACCTGGGTAACATCAAGTTAGGTTGAGAGAACATTGTACAAATCTCATCGTTGTGTGAGCTTCCTCACTCCGAAGGACATCAGATCTTCACAGGAGTGTGTGCTGTTCTGTTTGTACATCTCACTCTGCATGTCAAAGTGGCCCCCAACCCCTACACTACTCCCTAAACCTCATCTCGAGTTACGAGGTGGGCCTCCTATAAAGATATAAATAGCTAACTACTACAAGGGCCTTATAGATAGGTTGGTTCTCTCTCTTTCTCTCTCCCTCTCCCCCCCCCCCCCTCAGTGGCTTCAGGTAGGAAATGCAATAAAAAGTTAACGCACGTCATGGTAATACATATGCGAAGCGCTAAGATAGCACACATTGCAATAAATAGGCTATTACCATGAAACACGCCCCTCTAACTATTGTATTTGTACTTGAGGCAATTAAGGGTAAAGTGACTTACCTAAGGTCACTACTCTGGCTTCTCTGGTCCTGCTTTCTAACCACTAGCCTACTTCTCTCCATTCAAAATATAAATAATGTTCATTTTAGAAATAAAACAACTAAAACAGGTAAGCAATAATTATCAAAATACCTAACTCACATCAAAAGCTTGCTTAAACAGTCAAACCTTCACATCTTTTCAGAATTTACAAAAGTTGGAATCCAACCCTAATTCCAAAGGGATAGAATTCAAAAAAAGAGGCCCAAAGTAATTGACAGCAGATTGTTGTGAACCCACCAATCTATTTGAGTTCGTGAAGTGAGAAGAAGGAACTCACATTGAGAAGAATATAAAATCCAAGATGAGTTATATGGGACTAGCAAATCTGTTAAATATTGAGAACTGTCCCTGTGTAAACATGTAAAAACAACAGATAAAATCTTAACCTTAATTTTAAAACCCACTGGTAACCGGTGTAATTTAATGACAGGGGCGTCATAAGATCTGATGATGTTTGTATGCTTTAAATAAAAGGTTGGCTGCTGTATTCTGTAGTCTGCTGTCTACTACTGGAAGGTAAGGTAGAAGAAAGCAGAGAGCTGGTTGGGTCAATAGAAAAAATGGTCAAGAAAGACCAGCCTGCTAGTTCAGTGGCAGTGCTGTGCATTGCTATGTGGAACAAACTGGGTATGATTACCATCTTAGGACTTCCAGTCAGTGGGTTGGCTGGAGTTGCTGCAGAAGCAGGATTCACAGCCTCTAGTGTGGAGGGAGTCAATGTCATCACACAATGGTGACAGAGTGGCTGGATTTAGGGTCTATGATTGCAGGGTTTCTGAGGAAGTCCAGCTACATAATTGCAGGCTGAGGAATGTCACTACAATGAATGATTACAAAAGTGGGAAAGGATGTAAAATAGGGGGAAAAAAATCTCTGGATCATTGAGAATGATGGTTCACAGTGCCAGATTCCAGTCCTGGTTGAGACTAAACTAGAAGCCCAAAGTTGGAGGAGAACATTGCCCAATGTATGGAAAAGTAAGTTCAGAGAAAAGTGGTATAATAGTTGCTAAACTTTATATCAAAGATGACACATGATGATTTCAGGAAAGCAAGGAAAGTATGCTTCATTTAATCCTAAACATCCCCAGTGTTTTTATCTAAGTTGGAATCCTCACACAAATTCATTAGGACTTATGCTGACTCTATAATCAATATTCACCAAAGCATGTCCTGTGAGAGACAAATTGATTTAAAAAAAATGGTAGAGTACAAATGAGGAAGTTCACTAAAAGTGTTCTGGATATGAGATTGCTCACATGTGGTCATGCTCTGTGGCTGGCAGCTGGGATATATCCTTGCAGTGTGGACAGGAATAATTTGGCAGATGAGGGATTTCTTCCATCATTCACTATGTATTAAGCTAAGATTTCTTGCTATAAAGTCACATATCTTGCACATACACAATATATAGGAAAACGTAGCTTCAAATTAAATTACCCATTCAAAAACTGAGAACATTTCAGGTGAGCAGTTTACAGAGTCCTTGATGAAAGAATAGCACTACCTGCACGTCCTTAAAAAAAATGCAGAAAATCACACAGAGAGACATTATTGAAATGGTAAATCTCTCTGATTATCCAATATATCACCGGAGCAGGAATGCACTCTGCAATTGTATTATATACACCAAAAGCGCAAAGAAGAACTTTACTTGGTCATAGAATAACGTTTCAAAATTCTTTTATTTGAACACAGTGACTCCTTTCAGTGAAACACAGTTTTTAAACAACAGTCTGTGTCACCAATCATTTCAGAAACATTTCAGGAGCTCCTGAAATTATCCCCCCGAAGCAGCCGGACTGGCGAAACATGGGTCCGTGTTGGGGACTGTTGTCAAAAACTGTGTTTCACTGAAAGGAGTCACCGTGTTCAAATAAAAGAATTTTGAAACGTTATTCTATGACCAAGTTAAGTCTTCTTTGCGCTTTTGGTGTATATAAATCTCTCTGATTAAACATTTTTAAAACATAGAAATTAAAAAAATAACCACTTATGGAGTATAAAATAACAAAATGTTTCATTTGCTTAATCTAGAAAAACACCAATAAGAAAGAAACATCAGTAACCGTTGTTTTGTAGTATATTGTTACTAGAGATGGAGAAATTACGCAAAAGATTTTATATAAGCAGAGAGAAAACTTGTAGCAATGGATAAATATGGAAAGGTAGACAAAAACTAAATAAACACTGCACCTGTCATCTCTTCCTTACATGAGGAAAAAAGCCATCAAGAAATAGGTCTTTATTTATATTCCTGTGATTTTCTGCCTTTTCTATGGGTAAGGTACAAGGAGCATTACATGAAAGATGCGAGATACACTGAAGCACAAAAAATGATGCACACACAAAGGATATGAAATGCAATGATCACACAGCACAGAGAATGATGCATAAAGAAAAGGAGAAGGGATAACAGTTGAACAATAGAAGTAATCCTGTTCACCATATAGTCCATGTTAAGAGTTTGCAGGGGCATTTGTGGAGCTTTGGTGAAATACAGATGCTTTAAGCCTGATATTCAAAGAGTACTGAACACTCAAATTTAGGTGCCTAATGCTTGGATTTATCAAAATGCAGTAAGTACCGCATGCGATAGCAAAAGGGGCGTGTTTTATGCTAATATAGTATTTATCGCAATTTGCGCTAATTACCTGTGCAAAGAGTTAGTTAGTGCAAATTGCGATACCATTTCAGATTCCAGACCTGTTGTATTTCCTGCGTTCAACCACTGGGGGACCATGTTTAATATGAGAGTGAGAGAGAGAGAGAGAGACTGGCCATAATATCATGGCCCATAGGCAGGTATTTGTATCCCTATGGTAGGCCCACCTAGTAACTCGAGGTGGGGATTAGGTAAGTGTGTAGGGGTTAGGGGCCACTTTGACATGCTACGTGACACCTACGAACAGAACAGTGGTCTCTTGTGAAGATTTGCTGGCCTTCGGAGTGAGGAAACTCACTCCAAGATGAGATTTGGGCAATGTTCTCTCAACCTAGCTTGATGTGAGTCCATCAAGCTAGGTTGAGAGAAGTAGATTTTAAAAGCTGCATGTGTTTTCCGGTGTGTGCACTTGGCCATGGTAATTTAAAAATGTGCATATATGCACACGTTTTAAAATCAGCTATTCGCACTTACATGTGTGCACAATTTCATATTGATGAATGCATGTGCGCGCAAATGCTGCCTTGCTCGCGTAAGTAGACATGCATGCCGCTAGAGCCCATTTTCCCAGTTCATTCCCAGTTCACCCAGTTAACCAATTGGCATTCTTAACCCCTGTTACTTTGCCTACCTTTAACTGTTAGGCCAGACCCCCTAAACCTCATTAAGTATCTTTATTTTCTTTAACTTTATTTGTATTTATAAATCGCCTAAAGCAAGAAAACTAGGTGATGTACAGGTAGTACAATCATAAAATAATATGCACCAACATATCACATAAAAACACATACAAGTTCAGTTACAGCTATGTAAACCAATAATTCGAGTAGATAATTTTCAGATCAAGTCATACGCTTGCTTAAATAGCCATGTTTTCAGCAAGGATTTGAAGGATTTTAGACTGTCACCTAAATATAGGGCCTCAGGCAATGCATTCCACAAAATCGGAGCTGCCACAGAAAAGGCACAGTCCATGGTGCAGCATAATCTTGTTTGGCGCACTGAAGGCACATTCAAGAGGCCCCTATGAGAAGAGCGTAATTGGCATGTGGGGCAGTACATATGTAAAAGTGCATTGCCCTATGGTGACATGTCTGAAGAGATCAATTTAAAGGTGGTAATAGCAATTTTATATTTGATCCGTTCCATGATGGGGAGCCAATGAAGGTCCATAAGCATGGGGGTAATGTGGTTGCGTCTTTCTTGCCTGGAGATAAGACAGGCAGCTGCATTAAGCAATAATTGCAGAGGTTTGATTGTCATGGCAGGTAAGCCAAGAAGAACAGAGTTACAATAATCCACTAATGATAGAACTGATGCTTGTACAACCATCCTAAAGTCTGGCTTCTCCAAGAGATGTTTAAGACCGCACATAACCCGAAGCTTGTAGAATCTAGATTTTAGCAGGTTTCTTACATAGGGACGGAAAGACAGAGTGGGGTCTAAAACTACTCATAAATTCCGGATACAGGAGTCAAGTGAAAAAATAGAATTATCAATCACAATTGACATTTGTTGGTTCTTAGTTGGAGAGCACTGAATCAGAACACATTGTGTTTTCGCAAGATTCAGAGATAGGAAGTGTCTTTTCTGTAATAAACTAATAGTCACAACATTCAGGTAGCCTATAATTCAAGTAGCCTATAATTTTTTTATTTTATGACTTACACGCTGTCCATAGCAGAAGTAAAGTTATGTGGTAGGAGACCCTGGTGCGCGCTTGTGCACATAAATAGGTACATGCAGAACTCATGCCTCGGCCAGCTCATGCCCTGCCCCTTTCCCCAGAAAAATGTTTTGTGTGCGGATTGTGAGATATGCTCATTGTCATGGGCCTTTTAAAATCAGCTCATATCTCCTGGTTTTGACGCATGCAAGCCTTTTAAAATCACCAGATAGTGTTGTATGAAGAAACTGCTTCGTCCATTGACTCAGACAATGTGGCGGAGAGGATACAAGGGTTGAGGTGACTGAACGAGGCTGTGGGCGAGGATGGTTTAGTGTAAAAATTATTAGATAATTGTGACAGCAGTTGGAGGAAAGGACTAGGTCAAGGCATTGGCCATGCTTGTGAGTAGGGGCAGTAGAGCAAAGTTGGGCATCAAATGAGAAGGTTAAGGAAAGGAGATTTGAGACATTATGTCAGAAAGTCATTAACATGGAGGTTAAAGTCAACAAGAATAAAGAAAGGGGAAGATGGGTCAAGGAAGAAGGAGATCCAAGAATCAAAGGCAATGAGAAAGGAGGGGAGGGATTTAAGAACATGCCATACTGGGTCAGACCAAGGGTCCATCAAGCCCAGCATCCTGTTTCCAACTGTGGCCAATCCAGGCCATAAGAACCTGGCAAGTACCCAAAAACTAAGTCTATTCCATGTTACCGTTGCTAGTAATAGCAGTGGCTATTTTCTAAGTCAACTTAATTAATAGCAGGTAATGGACTTCTCTTCCAAGAACTTATCCAATCCTTTTTTAAACACAGCACTAACTGCACTAACCACATCCTCTGGCACAGAGGATGTGGTTAGTGTGGAACTTATCCAATCCTTTTTTAAACACAGCACTAACTGCACTAACCACATCCTCTGGCAACAAATTCCAGAGTTTAATTGTGCGTTGAGTAAAAAAGAACTTTCTCCGATTAGTTTTAAATGTGCCACATGCTAACTTCATGGAGTGCCCCCTAGTCTTTCTATTATCCGAAAGAGTAAATAACCGATTCACATCTACCCGTTCTAGACCTTTCATGATTTTAAACACCTCTATCGTATCCCCCCTCCGCCATCTCTTCTCCAAGCTGAAAAGACCTAACCTCTTTAGTCTTTCCTCATAGGGGCGCTGTTCCATTCCCCTTACCATTTTGGTAGCCCTTCTCTATCGCAATTATATCTTTTTTGAGATGCGGCGACCAGAATTGTACACAGTATTCAAGGTGCGGTCTCACCATGGAGCGATACAGAGGCATTATGACATTTTCCGTTTTATTCACCATTCCCTTTCTAATAATTCCCAACATTCTGTTTGCTTTTTTGACTGCCACAGCACACTGAGCCGACGATTTCAATGTGTTATCCACTATGACGCCTAGATCTCTTTCTTGGGTTGTAGCACCTAATATGGAACCTAACCTTGTGTAACTATAGCATGGGTTATTTTTCCCTATATGCATCACCTTGCACTTATCCACATTAAATTTCATCTGCCATTTTGATGCCCAATTTTCCAGTCTCACAAGGTCTTCCTGCAATTTATCACAATCTGCTTGTGATTTAACTACTCTGAACAATTTTGTATCATCTGCAAATTTGATTATCTCACTCGTCGTATTTCTTTCCAGATCATTTATAAATATATTGAAAAGTAAGGGTCTCAATCCACTGCCCATTCCCTTCCACTGAGAAAATTGTCCATTTAATCCTACTCTCTGTTTCCTGTCTTTTAGCCAGTTTGCAATCCACGAAAGGACATCGCCACCTAACCCATGACTTTTTACTTTTCCTAGAAGCCTCTCATGAGGAACTTTGTCAAACGCCTTCTGAAAATCCAAGTATACTACATCTACTGGTTCACCTTTATCCACATGTTTATTAATTCCTTCAAAAAAGTGAAGCAGGGGTTGATAAATGACAGCTACCCAGAGAGGAAGTGGGGTGAATAGATGGATGATGTGAGCCTCGAAAAGAAGAAAGAATGAGGAGCTGAACCGTATAGGAAGGGTAGAGCAGCAGTCCAACACCATCACCATGGCCTATGGCACGAGGTATATGGGGGAAAAAAAAGAAAACCTTTATGACTAAGAGTAGCAACTAAAGCAGGGTCCTCAGGGGAAAACCAGGTCTCAGTCAAGACATGGAGAGGATGAGTATGAGAAATAAAGAGGTCATGAATTTAGACAAGCTTTTTGGAAATAGAGTGGGCATTCCAAAGGGCACTGGAAAGAGGAGAGGAAGGGAGAAGGGGAACAGTGATAAGATTGGGTGATAATGATTTGATATGCACCGATGGGGTTGAAAGTTGCCATGGGGGGCCAGAGATGTGATTGATGGTAAGAGGAGGGTTAGGAGAATATGTAGAAGAGAGGTAGAAATGTGACAACAGTGACAAGGATGAGGTGCTGTCAGGGAGGGTGGAGACAGCTGGATGAGAGGACGAAAACTTTTAAGTTCAAGAGCGGTGAACATTGCAAATGACAGAATGGCAGGTGATAAAGATTGTGGGGAATTGGGAAGGTGGACTTGGTGTTAGTAGTGGTTGATGAGATTGGGGAGGCTTAGCATCAGGAAGAGAAAATGTAATGGAGCAATAATAAATAGAGAAGCCTGCAGCCTCCCCATACCTGAGCAGCAGGCTGGGAGAAGCTCAGGCTCAAGGTAGGATGTGGTGACTTCTGGAGTCAACCACCGATGCTGCTGGGAGGAGCATGTAGATGGGCTACAACCTCCCCAGTACCTAGCTAGCTGTTCGAAGAGCATGAGATGGGAGCAGCTCAGGCCTAAGGTGGGTTGTAGTGATTTCCAGAGTCAACCACATCCCATCTCAGTCAGTTCTGGCACCAGTGGCTTCAGTTATCCCAGCAGTTCCACTCCTGCCTATTCTAGAGAAGCAGTTTCTGTAGAGGCCTTAGCAGATAGCTTCTGGGACTTAAATTTGGCTAACCTTGGGAAACCTACTCTGACACCAGGACTCTGAGCCAAGGCCTTTCTTCAAGTCAGCTGTGGTTTCTGTATAGGAAAGGCTGGCTCTGTTCATCTCAATGACTTTTGTTCCCACACTGGAGAGCCCAGTTTCAGTTATCTCTGTGATTCCAGTTTCCATCCCAGAGAGTTTGGCTCCAATTATTTTGACAACTGTCAGTTGCAGATCTGGGCTCCAGGTTGGGTCCTGTGCTTGATTCCAGGCCAGCAAAGTTTGACCCTTTCCTGCTTTGGGCCCGACAAAGTCTGACCTCCATGCCTACTCTGAACTGTGCCTTCCTGGGTTAGGGCTGGGATCCCAGGGGTTGTTGAGGATGTCCAGAGGGGGGTATTCTGTCAAGGCTGATGGGGCTTGAACCCACAGCCCTAAGAATTTCAGCCTGGGGAACCTACAACAGAGCCATGGAGGTTGCTAATTAATGAGGGAGCTTGAGGATAGTTGTCTTCTCTACCCAAGAAAGGTGAACATACCTCTGAAGGCTTTCCATTGGACTAACATTTGGTTTGCCCTAAATTGAAGCCACGATATAAGGAAATCTCAGAAAATACACCTTTGCTGGTCCAACAAACTCCTGGGCGTCCACTACATGGAAACTCTGTTCATCTAGACTTTGATTCTGTTCCTGTCCAAGCTGTCCCAGCAACTCCTGTTACTGTCCAAGTCCTCCCAGTGACTTCGGTTCATGACTCCCCATCAGGTGTATATCACTAGCTACTGGTTCCTGATTAGTACCAGGGCTCCACCAAGACTCCTGGGGCCTAGCCTTTCCAGGTATGCTACCTCCTCGCTGGGTAGTTCCTGACATAAGGCATATACTGGCTGCAGGAAAGAAGCTAGCAAAATAGCCCACAGCCAAAGACAAACCAGCAGGTGAAAATCTGGGAAAGCCCTAAACAGAGAAGAACCCTTGGTGGAGTTTCAGGAGAGGACCTCCACCCCTAGCCACATCCAGAGCCCTAGAAATCCAGAAGTTGGAAGGTATGATGCAGAATTATTGCACCAATCCCCTCTTTGAGAAAAGGAGAGTGAGATGATATGAGAGCTAGGGAGAAGGAAGCCCCAGAACAAGAATTCAGTAAAAGGTATCATTGAACCAGGTTGGTCAGACCCAACTCCAGGCCAAGAAGCATGACTGAGCAGCAATCCCAGCTTGGGGGAATGCCTATCCTCGAGGGCAAAGAGGGATATTCGGAGAACTACTCTTCACAGGATCATCATCCACAGTGGCAAATTCCTTGCTATTATCCATGCTTGACCCCCTGTTCTGCTGTGCACCCATAGGCATTGTTGTGCGGTGGCAAGGGGCAGCAAGTACCACCACAAAAAATGGCTTTCCACCGTTTCAGAAATTGGATTCCACCTGATCCAATATGGTACAGTCAGTCCTTCTCACTGCTCCCCCATGAGGCGGCAGCAGGAGCAGCTTAAGCGCACGTCATCTCTTGTGGCTGTTGAACCAGGTCTCAAGGTAGGTGCAGCGTTATCTTGGCGTGCACTTAAATGCTACTCCTGCTGCCAGCCCCTGTTTGCATGGTCATGCACCTTACCCACCAAAAGTATCAGTTGGAGCTTGTGTTGTTGTCCCTGCTTTTCTCAGTCTGTGCCAGCTGGGCAAACGTTCAAAACTTACTGGCTTGCACATCCTATAAGCTGATCTCAAAATGAACATGACCAACCTACAGGAAATGGTGCCCATGAGTTTTAAACATGCTTACCCAGTCAGCACAGACTAAGAGTAGTGGGAACAGCAGCATAGCTGAGAGATAAATAGCAGCCCACAAGTGGCAACTTGGCTGGCCAGAGGAAGGTAGCAGTAACAGAAGGGGGCAAAAGAGAAACATATGGGGCTGAGGGAGGGAATGAAACTGATGGGACTGGGGAGGGATAAACTGGTGGGTGACTGGTGGGGCTGGAGGGGAGAGAAGGGAGAAGAGCATCTGGAAGAAGGGAGGAGGTAAAAAGAGGGAAGAACAGCAGGAGGGAGGGAGATGGTGAAAAGGGGTATTTGGAGTGAAGAGATAGAACCTTTGAAGAGGAGTGAATGGGAGGGAGGGAGTAGGGGAAGGGGGAAGAGTGTCTTGAGGGAGGGGTTGAGAAAGAGAAAACAATGTTTACAGGAAGGGATGGAGAAATGGTGTGAAGGACCTGGAGGGGCAAGGAAGGAGCTAAGAGGAGATGGGGTGAGAAAAATAAGGGACAGATTTATGAAGGGGAAGAGAGTGGGGGAAATGGACAGGAGGAGGTGAAAGAGGGGGAATAGGAAGCTAGCTAGGGGATAAGAGAAAGAAGAAAGGGAATGGACACCAAGAGGGGATATGTGACAATAAAGGAGATGTGCTGGTGAGATCACTTTTCTCCCTGATTTTATTTAGGGGTCCATCTTCAGCCATTGTCTGGCCAGCAGAGTTAGCTGGATAAATATCCAACAAACTGTGGTATATTCAGAGGTGCAGCTACACTATTGAATATACCCGACTATTATTAAGGTAGCTGGATAAGTAAGTGTATCTAGCTAGCTTTAGAACTGCTCTACTATAGCCCAGATGATGAGTTGGCTGGCCAAAATGTATCTGGATAAGTGGCAGAAATATTCAAAACTCAGCATTTAGCCAGATAATTCACAAGTTTTCTGGCTAAATGTCATTGAATATGCTCCCCTTAATCTTTATATTACTCCACTTGTTGCAGAACTGAAAAATTTGGGGTTGATCTACCTACATAGCTCTCTGCTTCAACGGCAGAGAGAATGAAGAAAAGATGATTTATATCAGCATCAACCAACAAGGAATGAATTACATAGTCTGGGTAAACAAATAAGCATGGGTGTAGCTTGCTTGTTACGGTAGCTACTACCCCGAATCAATTAAACATGATACTTGACTTGGAATAAGTATCCAGGGCAGCTCACTGCTTCAGCAACAGAGGGAATTAAATAAAGAGGATTTTTATTCAGACAACCAACAATGGCTGAATTGCACATGCAGGGTAAACAAACGGGAGTAGCTTGCTTATTACGGCGGTTACTACTCCAAACCAATTAGCTAGATACTTCACTTAGATGCAGCTCCAGCACTGCTGTCTGCATCAATGGGGGGGGGAGGGAATTGGAACCAAAAAGTTACCAATAAGGGCCCTGACCTCAGCAGTCAGAGTAACAGATTATGAAAACAAATAGGTGTGAAAGCTTGCTGGGCAGACTGGATGGGCCGTTTGGTCTTCTTCTGCCGTCACTTCTATGTTTCTATATTTGCTGACATTCAGTTATTAGTGTTAGTTAATAAGGACCAGTCTGTTGCAATTGCAATCCTTACTGACTGTTGGGGGCAATTTATAATTGGTTATCCCTCCAGAAATTGATTCTGAATCCTGAGAAATCTACTAGGCTGTGGGTTTCAAAGTGGGATAGTCCTTTGAGGATGTTTCTCCCGTTAATATCCGATTGTAACTATTCTGGAAGGCAGTGAAAACTTTGCGGCCTCACTGACTTTCTAGTACACATGGGAAATGGAGAGTATGTGTGTATATTAATGAGATATTTGTGACAAATGCGTATACCCATCGAAATAAACTTGTGACGAATGCACATCCATAATAGTCAAGTGCAAGAGAAAGGGATCGGAGGTAGGTAGTCTGCTCAGTTAAGTTACCTTTATTGTCACAAACGGCTATCAGCGCTCATCCACTGCTGCTGCTCCCAACATTCAAAATGGATTACATCCAGTAGTTAGCCTACCTTCTCTCTCTCTCACTCAGCTTGAGGATAAGATAGGCTGGAAGAACTCAAAAGTGGAAGCTCAGGAGCAGGAAGAAAGTAGGTGTGTGTGCCGCACAAAGTGGGGCCCTACTACTACTTAACATTCCTATAGCACTACACCACATACACAACGCTGTACAAACATACAAAAAAAAAGAACGTCCCTGCTCGACAGAGCTTACATTCCAATAAGACAAACATACAGAACATGAAGTACCACACTCCGGGCTCATGCATAATTACACATGTTTTCAGAAAGGCGCTCCTCCACATTTAAAAACCACTGCCGATAACACTTGATGGTGCTTGAGAGCAGAGCCCAGTTGCTGCTTTGGTTCTGAATATCAGAGTGGTGACGTTTCCGTGGCACACCTGTTTCGGTCTGAAGTCACACTAGTTGGGAAATACCGCTCCAGCCTGGCCCCTCCAGAAATCCAGTTTATCAGCAGCTACTTCCGCATCTCTGGATCCGGCGCCATGACAACGCGGATTCGTAACACCATAGGCCACTTACACGCAACACACGGATACTGCGTCAGCATCTGATTGGTGTTCCGATTAGTGGGCCACGTCAGTGTGAGGTGATTGGCTGCAGCTGTTGCCGTAGAACCGGCAGGCAAAGGCCGTCCCAGCTGGGTCCGAGCTCCTGTAGGGGTAAGAGGGGGCTCGAAGCGGGGCGTTTTCGCCCGCCGCCTTCAGATGAGCGGAGCTATGATCCCGGAAACAGGACTAAGTCGCTCCGCCCCCTAACCCGTGGTTGCCCAGCCCTCGTGTGCTGAGTTGGAAGCGGGGCGGCCGGTGACGAAGGTGGTGAGTGAGGAAGGGGATGAGGGACCTTAACTGAGCAGTGGTGGGAAAGAAACAGCACCTTCTTGCCTTTACTGGTATGGGAGGGCAGACGTTCTGTTTCCTGGGTCCTGAGAAAGCAAATCTTTCTGTCTCCTTAAGGCAGGTGATGGGGATAGTAAGAATTCAAGAAAGCCTGTGACAAGAATGCGCCTCCTTTGCTGTGGGCAATGAGGATAAAGCTGTAGGTGAAATAAGTTCTGCGCCCATCTCTGGCTTTGGTCGTCCTCTTCAGTTCGGGCAAAGGGTGCTAGACATATGGAACGGGCTCCCAGCTAGTATTAGCATTCAAGACGATATAGGAGAAGAGTTCTAAGTTCAAATTCAAGATCCCAAAGGTAAAGTTAGCAGAGGATCCCTAGAGCAGAGGAGGGGTCGTTGCTCTTTGGGAGACCCCCCCCCCCCCCCTTTCCTGGTCTTCTGTAGGGTTGCTCACTTTTTGAAAGAGAAAAACCTGCCACCCGTCTTTGCTATGCAAACTGTTAAAACAAAAACCAAAAACAAACCTATTGGAATTCAACAAGGCATAGGATATAGTATGAATTATTCCAGATAAGAATGAATCAAACCATAGAATGGCTGTCTGCCCCCATGTTTGTTTTGCGTTCTGTAAGATTTTGCTGTGCTTTTCTGTAGAACATAAGAATTGCTATACTGGGTCAGACCAAGTGTCCATCAAGCCCAGTATCCTGTTTCCAGCAGTGGTCAATCCAAGACACAAGTACCTGGCAAGTACCCCAGCATAAAATAAATCTCAAACTACTATTGCTTAATAATTAATAGTAGTTTATGGATTTTTCCTCTAGGAACTTATCCAAACGGTTTTTTTTAAACCCAGCTACACTAACTGCTGTAACCACATCCTCTGGCATCGAATTCCAGAGCTTAACTATGCACTGAGTGAAAAATAATTTTCTTCTATTTGTTTTAAATGAGCTACTTGCTAACTTCATGGAGTGCCCTCTGGTCCTTCTGTTATCTAAGAGAGTAAATAACTGATTTACATTTACTTGTTCAAGTCCTTTCATGATTTTGTAGACCTCTATCATATTTTCTCTTCTCCAAACTGAACAGCCCTAACTTCCTTAGCCTTACCTCATAGGGCAGCTGTTCCATGCCACTTATCATTTTGTTCGCCCTTCTCTGCACTTTCTCCAGTGCAACTATATCTTTTTTTAGATGCAGTGACCAGAATTGTACACAGTATTCAAGATGCGGTTTCACCATGGAGCGATACAGAGGCATTATGACATCCATTATTTTATTTGCCATTCCCTTCTTAATAATTCCTAACATTGTTTTTGCTTTTTTGATCGCCACAGCACACTGAGCCGACAATTTCAATGTATTCTCCACTATGACACCTAGATCTCTTTTCTGGGTGGTAACTCCTAAGATGGAACCTAACATTGTGTAACTACAGCAAGGGCATATTTTTCTCTATATGCATCAGTTTGCATTTGTCCATGTTAAATTTCATCTGCCATTTGGAAGCCCGGTCTTCCAGTCTCACAAGGTCCTCCTGCGATTTATCACAATCTGCTTGAGATTTAACTATTCTGCATAGTTTTGTGTCATCTGCAAATCTGATCACCTCACTCTTTGTACCCCTTTCCAGATCATTTATAAATATATTAAAAGGCACTGGTCCAAGTATAGATCCCTGATGCAACCCACTGTTTACCTTTTTCCACTGTGAAAACAGACCATTTAATCCTACTCTGTTTCCTGTCTTTTAACCAGCTTGCAATCCACAAAAAGACATCGCCTCCTATCCCATGACTTTTAGTTCTTTTTAGAAGCCTCTCATGCGGGACTTTGTTGAATACCTTCTGAAAATCCAAATACACCACATCTACTGGTTCACCTTTGTCCACATGTTTATTCACCCCTTCAAAAAAAATGAGGGAGATTTGTGAGATAAAACTTCCCTTAGGTAAATCCATGCTAGCTGTGTCCCATTAAATCATGTTTATCTAAATGTTTTGTGATTTTTATTCTTTATAACAATTTCCACAATTTTTCCCGGCACTGAAGTCAGGCTCACTGGTCTATAGTTTCCCGGATCACCCTTGGAGGCCTTTTTAAATATCGGGGTTACATTGGCCATCTTCCAATCTTCAGGTACAACATTTGATTTTAATGATAGGTTACAAATTAACTGAAGTAGGTCTGAAATTTCATTTTTTTAGTTCTTTCAGAACTCTGGGGTATATGCTATCTGGTCCAGATGATTTATTACTCTTCAGTCTGTCAATCTGGCATACCACATCTTCCAGATTCACCGTGATTTTGTTCAGTTCCTCTGAATAATCACCCTTGAAAACCATCTCTGGAATGGGTATCTCCCCAACATCCTATTCAGTAAACACCGAAGCAAAGAAATCGTTTAATCTTTCCGTGATGGCCTTCCTTAAGTGACTGTAATTCACTGAGATTGGTGGATCAGTAGAGTAGAAATTGTGGAAATAACTGAATCAGTCAGTCTCTTTAGCAAGGTTTTTTGATGGACAGTTTCAAATCATAGCAAAATGTGTGAAGAAAGTGGGGCTAACCTTGTATTCAAAAGCAACATGAAACACCATCATGCAGAAGAATTAGTGAGTAAGTGATAGAGATGAGACTTGACAGGATGCCCCATCCCAGTGGTCCCAGTCTAAGCATTGTTAGTGCAGTTTGACCTTGCAGGAGGAGAGCTGTGCCTAATTTGTCCCTCCTGCTTCTGCAGGTTGTAACCAAGGTGCACTGTTACTGTACAGTTTTTGTCTTTTTATTATTATTTTTTTTTTATTTTAGGTCAGAATGAAAGCTCTAATTTTGGTTGGTGGCTATGGGACAAGGTTACGTCCTCTGACTCTCAGTGTGCCAAAACCACTGGTGGATTTCTGTAACAAGCCTATCCTGTTGCACCAGGTGGAAGCCTTGGTGAAGGTAATGAGACAGGCCAATTTGAACTGTAAATAGTTGACTTTATAACCTACAGAATGTAAATATTACTACAGATCTTAAGGACAGAAACCCTGATATGGCCCTCTTTCTTTATTCAGTGTGTGATCTTTCAGTTATTGAAAGTGATTCAAGGAGACAATTTATCTCTTTCTCTTGTTCTGTTTTGATATACATACCGCTGGCTGTATATATCAAGATTAAGACTGTTTGTTTGTAGCAGAGTTATAGTAATGATTTGACCTGTGGTCATCAAAATGCATGAATGGTGGTTCCTCTGCATTCAGACAGGCCAATCCCCAGCAGTGGGTTATGCACATCTCCTAGCAGATGGAGACGGAGCAAAAGCTAACATCATGGATATGTAGTCCCGCCCTGACACCAGCCCTCCAGTATTCTCTGTCTCAGGTAGATGGTGGACATATTAAAAAAAAAAAAAAAAAAAAAAAAAAAAAATCTAGAAGATGAGACATTTAAATTTCACCACTTGTCTCCTGAAGTGATACCGTTCGGTCCCTCCCTCAGTTGAGAGCCTTCAAACCGGTAGCCTTGGGTGGCATAGACTTAAATTATTATTTTTTTTAATTAGCGGTTGCAGGCGGAGAGAGGCTCGGTGGTGAATACTTTCCCATTCTCCCACCATAGCTAAGACCCGTTCCTGCTCTCGGCCAGGGAGGGCTGAGCTTGGGTAAAAGTTTTTACTTTATATAAAATAATTAGTGAGGAGTTTTCCTACTGGGTTTCTTTCCTCAGCATTCGACTTTTCACTCTCATGTCTCCGGGGAGTTCTGCGAGGTGTGGAGGCAGTTCAGGCATGGCGGGTTGAGCAGCTGTTTGGTTAGGCCCGCTCTAGGGCTTCTCCTTTTTGGTGCGTGGTAGTCCGCCGCCATTAGTTTGTGAGTTTTCAGTGTGTGTTTGCACGTGCCTGCACGTCTTATTGTGCTTCTACCTCTGCATCTCCTTTTGGGTGCAAGTGTGTGTGTGTCTGAGTGGTTCTATTGGACGCACATACAGGGGTAGATTTTATAAAAGTACGCCCGCGCGTACTTTTGTTCACTCCCCAGGCGCAAACAAAAGTACGCCGGATTTTAAAATCTGGGGTCGGCGTGCGCAAGGCTGCGCAAAATCGGCAGCCTGCGCGCCGAGCCGTGCAGCCTGCCTCCGTTCCCTCCGAGGCCGCTCCAAAATCGGAGCGGCCTCGGAGGTAACTTTCCTTCCACCCCTCCCCTACCTTTATCGCGAAAGTTACGCCTGCCTGCGTTGGCCGCGACGCCCCCTGACACGCCACCCCAGGAAAGCCCCGGGACTTGCGCGCGCGCGTCCCAGGGCTTTGCGTGCGCCAGCAGCCTATACAACATAAGCTCGGTGCGCGCAGGGGGAGCTTGGGGCAGGTTTTCGGGGGGTACGCGTGTACCCCTTTGAAAATCTGCCCCACTGTGCGTCCAGGTTGGGCATACTTCTTTCTGGATGCACATTTTTATGTGCATAGCTTGAGTGCTTTTTAAAGTGTATGTACCTGGATGCACATTCTGTGTGCCTAGTTTGAGCCTGCTTTTTATGTTTGGGTACCTGGATGCAATTTTTGTGTATTTAGCTGGGTGTGTGCCTATATATCTGTCTGAGTGCGTTACAAGCATGGTGCAGGTGGTAAAGAAGTCTAAGCGCTTATCTATTTGTGCTGCATATCTTATAAAGCCAGAGCTTTCTGCAAGCCTATGTCGGCACTGCCTGGATGCTCATGGGGATTTGCCTCCTTCTGACTTTACAGACTATGGTCCATCTCCTCGGTCCCTAGGGGAGTGGGTCTGAAGGCAATATGATGGGGGTGTCCCCTTCTTCAGTTGATCCATTGGCTAGGTGTTCTGGGGAGACTTGCTCTCAGGATGTCGGGTTTGGGCCTATGGAGCCTGGAATGGAGCTGTCCTCCTTTTTCTGGGTGGAATTCTTCCAGGGATTACAGACCTTTCTACAGGGGTGGTCGTCTGAGTGAGCAATACCTATAGTTTAGTCCTTGCACTCAGAGTTCTTCTGTGTTTGTCACCACGGTCAAGCACCGTGACATAGCGCGGCCTGACAAGATTCAAATGCATGTGGATCAAGATGACTCTGGTGGTGGCTCCCCCAAATTTGGAGCCACATAGAACTCTTCTCCATTTCTTTCATAGAGATGAGTTGCCAAGCCTGATTGCTCAGACTATGAAGACCCTCAGAATGGCTGGGGATGACTTCTCAGGGGTGCAGAAGATGGACCCCATTTTGGTCACCCTTATAAGGCTTCATGATTTTCCCCTCCTGGATGCAATTGAAGAGTTGATTGATCTAGAATGGAGTGCGCCAGTGACGTCCTTTCAAGGAGGGTGTGTTTGGCAGGTTTATACCTCTTGGATCTGCAGGCCAAAGAGCAGTTGCATTTTCCTAAGATGGATGGCTTTTGTGTGTTCTCTCACAAAACGAACTGGTAGATGGAGGTGCAGCTCTTAAGGATGCTCAGGATAGGAGAATTGAGGCTATCCTAAAGCAAACCTTTGAGGCAGTGGCGATGAACTTGCAAATTGTGTCCTGTTGCGCCCTGGTGGCTCCAGCTACCTTGCCTCTTTCTCAAGAATCAGGTAGAACCGGGGACTCCTTCTTAGCTGATGTGGGCTGTGACCTGGTTCGCACAGCCGCTAGAGGAGCCACTTCTGTTATAGTGGCTAGACGGCAGCTGTGCAACCAGTCAACAGATGCTATTTCAAAGTCCAATCTCACTAAGCTGTCTTTCAAAGGTTTGCATTTGTTTGGCAGTGAGTTGGAAAAAATGGCATAAATGGGGGGGGGGGGGGAACCCAGGTCCCTCACTTGCAGGAGGACAAGAAGCTGGTTTCTCGGAATTTTTGGTCAAGTGGCCGCTCTTGAAACTACCAGCGTTTTCAGCTTTATAGGGGAAGCTCTTCCCAGAGATCCCGTCCCTTCCTCAGTTCTCAGTCCTTCCCCCCCCCCCCCCCCCCCCCCCGAAGACCTCAAAAGGATGCAGGCTCTGAAAGTGGAGCTCCTCGATCTTCTCAATGACGATTTGTGGGCTCACCTGTTGGTGCAGGAGATAGGTGGGCGCCTATCTCACTCTTTTTTTTTTTATTACAACCACAAAGTAATACTTTTTGTTAAAGAAATTTTCAGAGAGTACAACTTAAGGCAGTGTAAATCAGGTAATTAATCATTACAGAAATTTGTTACAAACTCTCTCCATCATAGAGGTAATCTAGGGAGAGGATAGGAAATAAAATAAAAATAAAGGAGGAGGTCAATGAAACCATAAAATAAAAGGAAACTGCAGTGTGAGAACATCCCCACATTAACTACCCAGTTATGACCCACTAATACTAAAGATTAATAGCAGGTACAGTTACCCTAACATTTAAGAACTCCCACAACTGTTGAGGTCTGAAAAAAATGTAATCCTGTAATTTAACTATGCATTTATGTTTATACTGCAAGAGAAAACTTGCTCCAAGAGAAGCAACTTTGGGTTTCATATTCAGAAAAGCCTTCCGGCGCATCTAGGTAGGTCTAGCTAAGTCTGGATAGACACGAACTATACCACCCAGAAAGGAAACATTTATATTTTTAAAGTAGTAACGCATAACTAGGCTTATATCTTGTACGGAAAAAAAAATCTAACAACCTTATCTAGCAATAATTTCTGTAGAGGAATTTTATAGATATTCAGACAAATTGGAGGAATTCCCTTCATTATTTGACCGTGGCAGAACTTGCTTCTGAGATAACGTAGGGCTGATCCAAGATGGCCGCTTGAGAGGATGCGACTCCTGCTGTTCTGCAATTTCCTCAAGATATACCTGTTCTATTTGCTTTCTTTGACTGACTTTCTGCTATTCTGCACAAGAGGAAGGGGAAGGTTAGGATTTTTCCGTCTGAACTTAACCTTCCCGCGGACCAGCAATGTATCACCGAGTTCGCGACTCTCATTATGAAGTTGAGGGCTTCTACCCCCACTGATGAAGCAGAGAGAGGAGCTCTGTTTTCTCCTGGGGAGATATCTTTGAGTCCTCCTGACCCATGACAACATCTGATGGCTTCTCCCCTAGGCGACATTGTCTGTGCTGAGGCCTCGAGAGGAGACTCATTCGGAAAGCCTCAGCCGGATGGAGCCGCCGGCGTTTTGCCAGAATGAGTACTGACCCTTACTCCAGCCCAGATATTGAAGGCCTCCACAGGGAGTGCTGGAGAGAGCGGGGATGTCCTCCTGGTTACAACTAATGGGAGTGTTTGTGCTGTGGGAAGTGGAATAGCTGTACAATTACCCCAGGAGATTTTGAGACCAGCTGTTGTTACTTTGGAATCCCTTTGGGATTTAATAGCAGGTATGTCCTCTACTTTTAAAGAGCAGACCCAACGTTTGGATACTTGTCACTGAAATTGGATATGGTTGCTCAAGATCATCAACGAATTTGCAAGATCATTTGTCTCATATCCAGAAATTGGAAGAAGATGTTAAAAAGTTACAGGATACCAATACTGCAATTATTCGGGAGCATCTGGCCTCTGTTAGGAGGCTGGAATTTCTGGAAAACTCCCTTCGACAACTGAGTTTGCGGCTGCTTAATTTTCCAAAGGTCCTTGGTGAACGGCCTCCTATTACCTTTAAAAAAACATCTAGTTGAGATATTAAAGATTCCTCTGGATATGGTCCCAGCCACCAAGAAGATAGCCTATCTCACTTTTATCACAGGTGAGCCTAGATTATTTCATATCAATGGGTCTTCAAAGTGGTTTGGATGGATATGCTCCTAGAATTTCTTTGCATTCCTTTGCCTTTATAATATCTCCGTGTAACTCCCTTGAGAAGAGGGTAGCAGTGGAAGCTAAGGCTGTTGGACCTGAAAGCCCATGATTCCTGTTCCATTTATTTTGTCATGCCCAAGAAGGAAGGGCCCTTGCAACCTGTACTGTATTTCAAGGGTGTCAATCGTCATTTGCGAGTCACTCATTTCAGGATGGAAACTGTGTGCTCTGTCATAATGGCAGTACAAGCAGGGGAATACCTCACGTCTCTGGATCTTGTGGAGGCATATCTGCATATCCCCATCTATTGGGAACATCAACGGTTCCTACGATTTGCCATTCTGAATCAACATTGCTAGTTTCATGCCTTGCCTTTCAGGCTGGCCAGTGTGCCCAGGACCTTTTCCAAGGTTATGGTGGTGGTAATGATGGCCTTATGCAAGGATTGCATTTTAGTTCACCCCTATCTGGATGACTTGTTGATTTGAGCCAAGAGCATGGAAGAGAGTCTTCGGGCTTCTCACAAGGTAGTTTCATTTCTACTGGAGCTAGGCTGGGTGATAAATCTGGCCAAGAGCAATTTGCAGCCTGTTCAGACTCTGGATTATCTCTGAGTTCACTTCGATAAGAAGCAGGGCAGAGTATTTCTGTGGGAGACTTGAATCCAAAGGTTGATGGCTTTTGTTCGAACCCTAACAAACACTATTTGCCTGAACGTGTGGTCTTATCATCAGGTCCTGGGGTTGCTGGCTGCCACACTGGAAGTAGTTTCCTTGGCAAGGACACGTATGTGACCTCTTCAACACATGTTGCTTTCTCAATGGAACCTGCAGTTGCAGGACTATGTAATGAGGCTGCTCCTACTATTGGAGTTGAGGTCTAAGTTGTACTGGTGGTTACAGGCAGATCATCTCAGGAAGGGAGTTTTCCTGGAGATGCTGGATTGGTTGGTGCTGATGACAGATGCGAGTCTTCTGGATTGGGGGGGCTCATGGTCATGGAGTTGATGGTGCAAGGTCATGGGAATGCAGAGGAGTGGCAGAGGAGAATTAACAGATTGGAAGCATGGGTGATTCGGTTAGCGTGCTTGCGGTTCGCTGAGTGTCTAGAGGCTCAGGTGGTCCGAATAATGTCAGTGTGTGACTGTGGCTTACGTCAATCAGGGTGGAACCAAGCATCAACAGATGTCTGAGAAAGTAGATGCACTCATGGTGTGGGTTGGACAACACCATCTAGGCATATTCGCCTCTCACATTGCTGGAAAGGACAATATCAGAGCTGACTTTCTCAGCAGGAGAAACTTTGACCCAGGAGAATGGGAGCTGGCGGATGAAGCCTTTCAGCTCGTTGTGGACTGCTGGGGCTGCCCGGATCTAGACCAGTTGGTGGCCTTCAAAAATGCGAAAGTTCTGCGTCTTTTCAGTCCAGGTGGGACTCAAAAGTGCTGGGCATCGACATTCTTGTTCAGGAGTGGCTGCGAGGCACTCTGCTGTATGCGTTCCTGCCTTGGCTTTTGTTAGGCAGGATCGTCCAGAAGATTGTAACTCAAACAACATCCTTTTAGTGGATTTGGATTGGGCTCAGAGGCTGCTGTGGACAGTCCCCTCAGGTTGCCACCTTGGAAGGATCTGTTGCAGTAGGGACCCAATCGACATGAGGACCCGGGTCAATTTTGTCTTATGGTTTAGCCGTTGAAAGGGCTCGGTTGTTGAAGCAGGGTTATTCGCCCACTATGATTTCCACCTTACTTTGGGCCAGGAAATTTTCTATTTCTCTAGCCTGTGTTAGGGTTTGGAGAGTTTTTGAGGCCTGGTATTCTCAGCAAGGTTCTCAACCTCTCATGGTGGATATTCCTTTAATTTTGGAATTTTTACAAGATGGCTTGTGTAAAGGCTTGGCCCTGAAAAACCTTGAAGGTTCAAGTGTGGCCCTTGCTTTTTATAGGGGTTGAGTCAATGGAGGGCCTTTTTTCTTCCCATGCTGATGTGTCCCATTTCTTGAAGGAAGTTAAGCATCTTCACTCCCCCTTTGCGGCTTTCGGTGCCTATGTGGGATCTTAATTTGGTCCTGAATTCTTGGCAGGTCTGACCTTTCAGCTGCTTTGTGTTCTTTCCTTGCAGCTGCTTACCTTGAAGACAATATTTCTGATAACAATCTGTTCGGTGCATGTGGTTTCCAAGCTGCAGGCTTTCTTGCCATGAGTCGCCTCTGTGTATAACTCCAGGAGTGGTACAGCTTCAGACTGCATCCTCATTTTTGCCAAAAGTGGTTTTGGAGTTTCATTTGAATCAGTCCATTTCATTGGCCACCTTGGACAGGGGCAGAGGTGAAAGTGAATGTCTATTGTGTTCTTTGGATGTCAATCGATATTTGCTGTGATACTTGGTGGTGACTAAATCTGTCCAGAAGTCGGATCGCCTGTTTGTGCTCCATGCTGGCGGTAAACAGGGAGCACCAGTGACGCAGGGAATGATAGCCTGTTGGGTTAAAGAAGTCATTATGGCTGCCTATATGGCTGATGAGGTTGCTTTGCTGAACAGATCAGACCACATTCCACGAGGGCTCAGGTGGTATTGTTGGTGGAACTTCATTTGTTCATGCCTGCTGAGATTTGCCGAGTGCGACGTGGTCCCCGTTGCACACCTTTTCCAGGCATTACCTCTTGGATTTTTGGGCTAGGGAGGACGCCACATTCATGTGGGCATTATTAACTGGACCGCTGGCAACCTCCCGCCCTCTTTGGGATTAGCTTTGGTACATCCCATTGGTGAGGATTGGCCTTCCTGAATGCAGAGAGAGGAGAAATTACTACTTACCTGATAATTTCCTTTCCTCTAATGATGGCTGGCCAGTCCAAACCTGCCCGAGGCTGCTGAGTTTTTATGCTTTGGTTAGTCTTTTGGGGGCAAGCTTTGTAGCATTTGATTCCTGCTCTTCACTGAAAACTAGTAAGTAGCTTACCTAGCTCCTTAGTTTAGTGAATGTGTTGCTGCTTTTGGCTGAGCTCAGTGTTTCCATTGGGTTGGAAGCATGAGTGGTTGATTGTTAATGTTCAAGTGTAATCAGTTTGTCCACATTTTGGCTTTTCCAGAGAATACTGGTAGGCTGATGTTGGGGTGGGGCTATATGTCCGTGACATCAGCTTTTGCTCCGACTCCATCTGCTGGCAGAGGTGCTTAACCCACTGGTGAGGATTGGCCTGCCCTCATTAGAGGAAAGGAAATTATCAGGTAAGTAAGAATTCTCCTTACTGCCTGATAAGTAGGGCAAGCTGATGACAGCTTTTTTTGTGTTTTTCACAACATACAAAATGATAGTCTGTCAAAAAAAAAAATTAAAAAATCCCATCTTATTGCCTACTTCCCAACCCAACTACTTAGTTGCTTTTCTTTGAATAATTGTTCTTGTTAATGATTTTATGTCTTGCTGCACTTGCAATCACCTTCAATGATCCAGTATTGGCTTTACTGCATGAGTAGGTTGTGGGACTCGTTTCTTTTCTTTAAACATTTTGAAAAATTTGCCAAATTTGTGCTGGAGTTTGTTCATCACAAATATTGGAAAAGCTTTTTTTTTTTTTTTTTTAAATTTTTGTAAGCTCAGCCCAAAGTTTGGTGAAATGGAACACATCTCAGGTTTTGAGAGCATTGCAGCTATATGATATAATTTGTAATAAGTTGGAAGCACCGAACTGGTATATTATAAAGCTGTATAACCAAGAAGACGATATTTCTTATTTACTAACAGTGATTAATTATGATGATGATAATTTAGTAACAATTGTGGTTTTGTTTTTCTGGGATAGGCAGGTGTAAATCATGTGATCCTAGCTGTCAGTTACATGTCGCAGATGCTAGAGAAGGAAATGAAGAAACAGGAAGAAAGGGTAAGATTGAAAGCTCATTGCAGATTCCTTGTACCATCTTGTGAGGGTTTTACAATCCTTTTTTGTGCATTGGGAGTGGCTTTATACAGTCTTAGGATGTAGTTGTACTCTGCAGGAATACTACACAGGGTTTTCTTTTTCAGTTCCTTTATTCAAAACTTTTCAGGCTCATGAGAGGGGGAGTACAGTAAGTTTGGCCCTAATAACCATCTTAGTTTCCTCTTCGTCCACCAGGCCAGACTGAGTTTTTCACCCCCACCAGCAGTTAGAGAGAGACTCAAAGCTTCACTGTATAATACTGTACTTACTGCACTGTGCCACCTGCAGCTTTCCAGGTATTCTCTATCTCCAGCAGATGGTAGAGGTGCCTTACCTGCAGTCACTGGTTTGTTGGACAAATTGCTTCCAGAAGTGGGCAAGTCCTAGAGAGCTATCTTTCTGGTCGAGTAGAGATGAGCAGAGAGTCAGTGACCTTTCTTGGTGCTCTTGTCCTTCACTGAGGAGGGGTTGAAAGCCAGTGTTGCTGGCTCTTCATCCCCGTACATCACCTCTCTCCCCCTGTGCTGCCTGAGTGGATTCTTCTGATCTATCAGGGAAGTGAACCTTTATTTTGTTACCTATGTTAAAGCTTATGTAAAAAAAAAAAAAAAAATTTGGGGACTAAATTCTAGTTCTGCTGTTCAGGGGCAGTCACTTTAGCTCCATTGGAGCACTTGGTGATAAGCTGGCAGTCCCCCAAGATGCGGGTTGTTGAGACAGGCCTGAGTCGTCAGGGGAGGAGAGAGAGAAAGTGGTTGCTTTGGGAGAAGTGCATGGTAGTACAGTGCTGCAATGGCTGCTCCTGCTGCAAATGGGAAGAAGTGTCCCGTATGTGGGGTCGGTGGGGAATGTCCAAACTTCCAGACTATGTAAAACACATTTGAGAGGCAGGGAGGGCTTGTTGGGTGATCACTCTTCCATTGGGGAGGTTGAAAAATCTGGATTAAAATTTAAAAAATGACTAAAGACTCTGAATGAGGTCTTGCCATGGCTGAGCAATGCGTGGGAACAGTGGCCATGTTGAGCCTTCCTGTTCTGGATGTAAAAGGTAGTGAAGCCTTCCCTGACTCGCCAATCCTGACTTTCTTTCGACAGGGGTGGGGGTGTTGGTGCATCTAATAGAAAACAGTCCATAATTCCAGAGGTCCATGATTGGGGGCAGCAGGACTTAGAACATAAGAACATGCCATACTGGGTCAGACCAAGGGTCCATCAAGCCCAGCATCTTGTTTCCAACAGTGGCCAATCCATACCATAAGAACCTGGCAAGTACCCAAAAACTAAGTCTGTTCCATGTTACTGTTGCTAGTAATAGCAGTGGCTATTTTCTAAGTCAACTTAATAGCAGGTAATGGACTTTTCCTCCAAGAACTTATCCAGTCCTTTTTCAAACACAGCTACACTAACTGCATCCTCTGGCAACAAATTCCAGAGTTTAATTGTGCGTTGAGTGAAAAAGAAACTTCTCAGATTAGTTTTAAATGTGCCACATGCTAACTTCATGGAGTGCCCCCTAGGTTTTCTATTACCTGAGAGAATAAATTGATGATTTCAATGTGTTATCCACTATGACGCCTAGATCTTTCTTGGGTGGTAGTTCCTAATATGGAACCTAACATTGTGTAACTATAGCATGGGTTATTTTTCCCTATATGCATCATCTTGCACTTATCCCCAATAATTTCATCTGCCATTTTGATGCCCAATTTTCCAGTCTCACAAGGTCTTCCTGCAATTTATCACAATCTGCTTGTGATTTAACTACTCTGAACAATTTTGTATCGTCTGCAAATTTGATTACCTCACTTGTTGTATTTCTTTCCAGATCTTTTATAAATATATTGAAAAGTACCGGTCCCAATACAGTTCCCCGAGGCACTCCACTGCCCACTCCCTTCCACTGAGAAAATTATCCGTTTAATCCTATTCTCTGATTCCTGTCTTTTAGCCAGTTTGTAATCCATGAAAGGACATCGCCACCAATCCCATGACTTTTTACTTTTCCTAGAAGCCTCTCATGAGGAACTTTGTCAAACGCCTTCTGAAAATCCAAATACACTACATCTACCGGTTCACCTTTATCTACATGTTTATTAACTCTTTCAAAAAAGTAAAGCTGATTTGTGAGGCAAGACTTGCCTTGGGAAAGCCATGCTGACTTTGCTCCATTAAACCATGTCTTTTTATGTGTTCTGTGATTTTGATATTTAGAACACTTTCCACTATTTTTCCTGGCTCTGAGGTCAGGCTAACTGGTCTTTAGTTTCCCGGATCACCCCTGGAGCCCTTTTTAAATATTGGAGTTACATTAGCCACCCTCCAGTCTTCAGGTACAATGGATGATTTTAATGATAGGTTACAAATTTTTACTAATAGGTCTGAAATTTCATTTTGAGTTCCTTCAGAACCCTGGGGTGAATACCATCTGGTCCAGGTGATTTACTACTCTTCAGTTTGTCAATCACGCCTACCACATCTTCTAGGTTAACCGTGATTTGGTTCAGTCCATCTGAATCATTACCCATGAAATCCTTCTCCGGTATGGGTACCTCCCCAACATCCTCTTCACCAAACACCGAAGCAAAGAAATCATTATTATTCAAGTTACTATTGTTACAATGTAATATAATGTTATATAATGTAATGTTTCTCTATAATTATCATTCAAGTTACTAGTGTTTCAATGTAAAATAAGCAGCCCTTGACTTATCTGTTCAGTTATATGTAAACCGATGTGATATTTCGATCGAATGTCTGTATATAAAAGCAAATAAATAAATAACTTTTAATCTTTCCACGATGGCCTTATCTTCTCTAAGTGCCCCTTTAACCCCTTGATCATCTAATGGTCCAACTGACTCCCTCACAGGCTTTCTGCTTCGGATATATTTAAAAAAAGAAGAGCCTTTCTCGTCAGAATTTGTGCTTTAAATTCACAAAGCTTTTTTGTTTAAGAAGGGTTTTAAGATTGGTGTTATTGCGGTTCCATGGGGCTACCGAGGGGCTTCCGCAGTCCTTTCTCACCCTAAGCGCATGAGGTTAGAAAATGTCATGGATTTAGATCTGGATTCCATGGCTATTAAGGAGATGTTGGAAGGATCTCCTGAGGACCTTCCAGAGAAGCCGGATCCAGAAGCGGATGAGTTAGAGGAAAGGGAAATCCCTGTGACTGAAAGGGATGACCCTAAGGTAATCTAACTCTTTCAAAGAGAAGAGAGATTCCAGCCATAATAGCCCATGCTCTTGCAGAGCTGGGTATCAAGGACAAAAAGGAAAAAAAACAGTGGAACCAGATCAGAAGAGGGAGGACCTCATTTTAGAAGGGCTCAACGGACCTACCAGATCCTTTCTTTGTTAATAGGACTGTTAAGGCATTGGTCTTTGCAGGGCTGAAGATGGGCAGAGCTATGGTAAAGCTATATCTCCTGCTTGAGGGAGGCCTTAGAACAATTAAGATTGCCTCAAGTAGATGCTTTGTCAGCTGTCACTTAAGACCACTAATCCCGGTTGAAGGGAGTGCAGCTTTCAAGGATGTCCAGGACAGATTGAGGTTCATCTCAAAAGGGTCATGGCTCTAATTCTTTGGGTGGCAGTATGCTTTAGTGTTATGGCACAAGCTGGTTTACCTGGGTTCACTAGCTAGCAGTAGCTAACTCTGCAGATATTTCCAAGTGGGAGGTGAAGCGGCTGCACGCGGGGGTTGTTTTTATTGTTAGGCGTATGCTATGCCTGAAAAATTAGGTGGTAGACGTTTGGTCTAAGTTGTAGCTCAGCAGTTTACTATTCAGTGGAAAGTTAATTTTTGGTGAGGACTTGGAGAAGCTGGTTAAGCATCTTGTTACCAGAGGATAAACTGAAAAGTTCTTGAATGGCTTTTTTCCATTCTGCCTAAATTTTGGGAGTCTAGATGCTAGCATCTGGGAAAAATGTCTTTTACTCAGAGACAGTTTTCTGTGAAGAGTCATAAGAACATAAGTTGCCATACTGGGTCAGACCGAGGATCCATGAAGCCCAGGATCCTGTTTCCAATAGTGGCCAATCCAGGATACAAGTACCTGGCAAGTACCCAAGCATTAAATAAGACCTATTCTACTATTGCCAATAATAAGCAGTGGCTATTCACTAAGTCAACTTGATTAATAGAAGTTTATGGGCAACTTCTCCAGGAACTTATCCATACCTTTTTTAATCCAGATATGCTAACTGCCTTTGCCACATCCTCTGGCAATGAATCCAAAACTTAATTGTGAATTGATGCATTGAGTATGAGAATTTTCTCCGATTTTGTTTTAAATGTGCAGTTGCTAATTTCATGGAGTTCCCCCTAATCCATGTATTATCTGAAAGAGTAAATAACCGATTCACATTTATCCATTTTAGTCCTCTCATGATTTTATAGACCTTTATCATATCCCTCCCCCCCCCCCCCCCCCAAAAAAAAAAAAATCCGTCTCTTCTTCAAGCTGAACAGCCCTAACCTCTTTAGCTTTTCCTCATAGGGGCATTGTTCCATTCCCTTTATCATTTTGGTCATCCTTCTCTGTAACTTTTCCAGTGCAAAAATATCTTTTTGAGAAGCAGTGACCCAAGTTGCATACTGGTGTGGTTTTACCATGGAGTTATACAGAGGCATTATGACAGTCTCCATTTTATTCACCATTTCTTTCCTAATAATTCCTACTGTTCTATTTGCTTTTTTGATTGCTGCAGCACACTGAGCCGACATTTTCAATGTATGGTCCACTATGTCTTTTAGATTTTTTCCTGGATGATAACTCCTAATATGGAGCCAATCATCGTGTAACTATGACATGGATTATTTTTCCCTATGTGCATCACTTTGCACTTGTCCACATTAAATTTCATCTGCATTCGGATGCCCAGTCTTCTAGTGTCACAAGGTCTTCTTGCAATTTATCATAATCCACTTGTGATTTAATTACTCTGAATAATGTTTTGTCATCTGCAGATTTGATCATCTCACTTGTCTCCCCTTTTTAGAACATTTATAAATGTATTAAAAAGCACCGGTCCAAGTACAGATTCTTGAAGCACTCCACTGTTTACCTTTCTCCTCTGAGAAAATTGACCATTAATCATACTTTCTGTTTCCTAACTTTTAACTAGTTTGCAATATACAGAAAGACATTGTCTCTTATCCCATGTCTTTTTAATTTTCTTAGGAGTCTCTCATGGGGGACTTTCTCAAATGCCTTCTGAAAATCCATATACACTACATCTACTGGCTCACCCATATCCACGTTTATTAACCCCTTCAAAAAAAAACTGGAGCAGATTTGTGAGGCAAGACTTTCCTTTGATAAATCCATGCTAGCTGTGTCCCATTAAACGATGTGTATATGTTCTGTGATTTTGTTCTTTAGAATAGTTTCCATGATTGTTCCTGGCACTGAAGTCAGGCTTTTTGGTCTATAGTTTTCTGGACCACACCTGAAGCCCTTTTTAAATATCAGGGTTCCATTTACCACCCTCCAATCTTCAGGTACAATGGACGATTTTAATGATTGGTTACAAATTACTAATAATAGATCTGAAAATTCATTTTTGAGTTCTTTCAGAACCCTGGTATGTATACCATCTGGTTTAGATAATTTGCTACTCTTCGGTTTGTCAATCTGGTCTCTTCACTAGTGCTTCAGTTCATATTAATAATCATTCTTGAAAAATGTTACCAGAACTGCTATCTCTCCAACATCCTCATTAGTAAACACTGAAGAAAAGAATTAATTTAGTCTTTCCGGATTGGTCTTACCTTCCCTAAGTGCTCTTTTATCTACTTGATCATCTAACAGTCCAACCCCAACTCTCTTACAGGTTTCCTGCTTTGGATATATTTATAAAATATTTGATTATGAATTTTTACTTCTGCAGCCAGCTTCTTTTCAAATTCTCTCTTAGCCTGTCTTATGGAGGATGCAAATCAACGAGAGATTTGGCCCTTGGTAGTTTGGGAGTACTTAAGAACTTGCTGGACTTGCGACCGGGTCCTTACCTTCCTCTGCCCTGGGCTCCCGCGATTGTGTCTGGCATTTTTCAGGCATTCTTGGCCCTCTCTGTGGCAGCGTCTCCACGAGGGAGACGCTGCAGAGCTCTGCTTCTAAGCTCCGCCCCCTTAGGCACGGGCGAACGCAAGGGGAAGGCAGTTGGAGGTGCAGGGGCATGAAACCGAGGCCGGCCCCTGAGATGATGTCAGACGCCGGCAGGATATTAAACCCGGCTTCTGACTGAAGTCCTTGCCTTGCAACAGCGTTCTTTCTAAGGAGTGACTGTTGCTGTTCATGGTCCTGTGCCAACTGTTTGGATGCCACTCCTCCAGAGACGCCTCCAGTGCATCTTCCAGTCCAGGTTCCGGGGCCTACCACATCCACTCAGTTACCAGCTCTGCCCCGCTATTCAGGCGAGGCCAAAAGCTGTCGAGGATTCTTGAACCAGTGCTATATAAGATTTTCACTCCTATCAAATCAGTTCCCTTCTAATTTGGTGAAGGTGGCTTACATCCTGTCCTTAGTGGATGGAAAAGCGCTGAACTGGGCTTCACCAATGTGGGAGCGTAATGACCCTCTGTTGAATAATCTTCAGCAATTTGTGTTAAACTTCAAGCAGGTGTTTGATGAGCCCGCATGTCAGTCTACCGCTACTTCTGAACTATTACAGGTGCGACAGGGTGCGCAGTCCTTAGCTGATTATGCGATAGAGTTTTGCACGTTGACCACGGAGGTGGGATGGCGAGAGGACAGCTTGCGTGGTCTTTTTCTGGAAGGGCTATCCGCATGCATTAAGGACGAGCTGGCAGCTAGAGATCTTCCTGATGATCTAAACAGTCTGAGTTAGCTGGATGAATTGACCACCGTCTACAGCAAAGGGCTAAGGAGGGTCGTCCATTGCGGAGGCAAGTATCATTTGCTCTCGCTTTTTCTAGGCCAGTGTCTCCTTCATCACATTCGACTTCTCATTCAGATCTTCCTGCAGAGGAACCTATGCAGCTGGGAAGGACTCCTTTGACTGCAGAGGAGAGGAGACGACGTTGCGCTTTGGGCCTCTGTCTGTACTGTGGCAGCAAAGGTCACTTCTTGGCCCAATGTAAGGAGTGTTCAGAAAATGCCAAAGCCTAGGTGCCACAGGGGAGCTGTCCTAGGCTGTGTTAATTCCGCTCCTCAATGTACTGTCCCAGTGACCCTACAATACTCTGGAGGGTCTTTTTCTACACTCTCTTTCATTGACTCCGGAGCAGGAGGGAACTTTATCCTGTCTGATTTGGTATAACAACTTCAGTTACCAGTTCTTCCCCGTGATCCTCCACTTCGGATCACCTCCATTTGGGGCACCTTACTGCCAGGAAGTATCTGTCTCCGCTGCCCCCATTACACTCCGGACTGGAGTACTCCATTCTGAGAAGATTTCCTTTCTGGTCTTGGAGAAAGCTGTTCACCCTATAGTACTAGGGTTACTCTGGCTGCAACAACACTCCCCAGTTATTCATTGGGACACTTTACAAGTGGCAAGATGGAGTTCATACTGTTTTTCAAAATGTCATGGGCCAGTGTAGCCATAATGAACACTGCTATAACACCACCGGCACAGTACGCAGAATTCTCTGAAGTATTTTCCAAAGAGAAAGCAGAGATCCTGCCACAGCACTGTCCCGTTCGATTGTGCAATTGAATTGCTGCCTGGTACCACTCCTCCCCGAGGATGGGTATACCCTCTGTCTCTTCCGGAGACACAAGCCATGTCCAAATTCATTACTGAAAACCTCGCCAGAGGATTCATTCGTCTGTCCAAGTCACCTGCTGCTGCGGGGTTTTTCTTCGTTGGGAAAAAGGACGGATCCTTGAGGCCATGTATCGACTACAGGGGCTTAAATGCCATCACTCGATGGGATCGTTATTCTTTACCCCTGATTCCCAAATTTCTGGACAGGTTACAGGGAGCTAAAGTATTTACTAAGCTCGACCTTCGCGGTGCTTACAACCGTCTTCTAATTCGCCCTGGGGACGAATGGAAAACTGCCTTCAATACTAGAGGCGGACACTATGAGTACCTGGTCATGCCTTTTGGCTTATGCAGCGCTCAGGCAGTTTTTCAAAACCTGATGAACGAGGTACTTCGTGAGATGCTGCATTCATCGGTTATTGTATATCTGGATGATGTTTTGATATACTCCCAAGATTTAGATACGCATCGACAACATGCAAGACAGGTGCTAAAGATCCTTAAAGACAATCACCTTTACGCAAAATTAGAAAAATGCCTGTTTGAATGGGAATCACTCCCCTTTTTGGGCTACATCGTTTCCTCTACAGGGTTTTATATGGATCCAGACAAGGTCTCTGCCATTAAGGAATGGCCCCGTCCGATGGGAATAAAAGCTTTACAGCGCTTCCTGGGATTTGCAAATTTCTATAGACCATTTATCCCTCATTATTCTCCAAGTTGCACCACTCACAGCACTTACCAAGAAGGGGGCTGATGCCAGAGTGTGGCCCATGGCCGCCTGCCAAGCATTCGAGGATTTGAAGAAGGCATTCCTGCTGGATACTTGTTTACACCATCCGGATCCTCAGCACCCCTTTATTGTGGAGGTAGATGCATCTAACCGTCGCAGTGGGTGCAGTTCTCTGTCAAACCTCCAGTAAAGGGAAGTTGCTTCCATGCTCATACTTCTCCAAGAAATTTTCCGCAGCGGAACAAAACTATAGTATTGGAGACAAGGAACTTCTAGCTATCAAATTGGCCTTCGAAGAGTGGAGACAATGGCTGGAGGGAGCACTACATCCTATTACTGTCTACACAGATCACAAGAACTTAGAGTTCTTATGTCGAGCTCAACGACTAAATCCCAGACAGGCTCGCTGGTAAGGCAGGCAGCCCTCTGGCCACTTCAGGAGCTTTTTTTGGACTGGTTGGAGGTAGACATATGAACCCTTAGGACTGGTGCTGGAAGGAGAATGTCTAGTGCATGCAGACCTGCGCAAAGGCAACAGATAACGAGCCACAATCCAGGCAAGAAAGACTGTCTGATAAGCAGGCAAGGGTTGAAATAGGTGGCAAGCAAGGCGAGATCCAGGTAACAGGCTGATGTCAAGGCTGATGGCAGGCAAGGCTAGATCAGGAACAGACTGGGTCAAGATCAAAGACGACAATCTAGGATTCAAAGTTTCAAAATACATGGGGACCTAACTTCTTGCTTAGGTATCACCCAGCTGAATGAGTAAGCTTATATGCAGGAAGAGTGATAACATCATTAGAGCACACCACATGAAGTTCAGGATGCTGGGCCTATAAAATCAGGAAGAGAAGAGATTCTTAGTAAGGCAGGAAGCAAACCGAGCCAGTGCCATAGACTTTGCCAGAATGCTCACAGGTAGCAGAACTCCAAGCTGGTACTGGAGAACATCACACAGCGGGTGTCCAACTGGAAGCAGATGTTCTTGGCTGGAGGTTTGTTCCAGGCCTTCAAAAGGGTTTAGAACTGAATTCTCTCAAAGTTCAGATGATTGCTGCTGCTGCTTTTAAAATTATAAGGTGAGGTTTCTTAGTGTCTCATCTGAATGCGCTTCGGTTTAACAGGCATATGAAGCATTTGTGTCATCTGATCAGGGAGTTAGTACCTCAGTGGAGTCTTAATCTGCTGTTGAAATCTTTGTGTTCCTCTCCATTTGAGCATCTTTGAGATGCCTCCTAGAAGGATTTAATCCTGAAGACTGTATATTTCATGGTCATTTGTTCGGTGAGGCGCATTTTGGAATTGAGGGCCTTGTCTTGGAGGGATCTCTTTTTCCGGTTTACGGACCATGGTGTGTCTATCTGGCCAGTGCCTTCCTTTTAGCCTAAGGTGGTATGCTCTTTTTATTTCAATTAGGTGTTGGAATTGCTTGTCAGAAGGTCTGTAAGCAATATAAGGGTATTTGTAGTTGGGAGGAGACTGCCTGCTCCCCTCCTCTTCCCCCTCTGGGGGATACTGGTGATGCTACAGAAACCTACCACTTATTACATTATATGTGATTTGAAAAGTCTAGGAAAGGGCACCTATTTGTCTTAGAATTGGACTGCTTTATTTTTAGACATTTCAGGTTTAGCAGTTGAAATAAGATACAATTGCCTCTAACATCCGTAGCAAAGCACAGGTTTATACTGAGTATAGCTCTGCATCACTAGTAAACATAAACATAACATAGAAGTTAGCCTGCTTTGGCTATATTAATAAATGTAATTAGCTAACTACCTCTTAACCTTAGGAGATTACCTTCCATTTCACATCTCTAGCTGGAGGTCTCTGAGACAGTCTTTGCTGAAGAGAGCTTGCTTTCTTGGTCCCTGTCACTTGATGGACTGTGGAGGCTTGTCTCAACCCTGGAGAAGAGCAGCCAGATAATGGGCAGGATTTTCTTACGTGCAGGTTTCTAGGACATGGGAGCTCTTCTGCTTCGCTGCAGGGAGAGCAGGAGTGTTGCTTTTAACAGCCCAGATGTGCATATATAAACATTCGTGAGTAATCAAACAGAGGGGCAGATGGTGTCATTTCTTCACGTCAGACTTCTGGCCCCTGTCCTATCCGGGGGAGGGGGGGAGTTACTACTACTTCTGCTACGTAGTGACTCCAGACCAGTGCTGCCCTGATGTGTCAGCACTTTTCTGTGGGCTGACCTGTCTGATAAAACTCTCCCTTTGGATAGGCTGTCTTTCATCTCTGGGCATATATGGGTTGTTTACTCGTCTCTGACCTGTCCCTGTCCTTTGGCAGCTTACTTAATAATTTGTTGAAAGAAGCTATAGCCCTTAAGTTAAATAGGGAGATCAGATAACCTGGGCCATATTGTTATTGTGGTCAAAGTTCTCCATCTTGTTTTCTGTTGAAACAAACATGTCAGCATTTGGTATTTATTTACTAAATTTTTATGCTGCACCCTCCCATGTTCTCGGTGGCTTACAAAAGAACATTCACAATTAATACTACAATAAATCTAAAAAATAAAACAAGTTTACAGGCCATCTGGTAATCCCAGATTGCTGAGGACTCATTTCACGAGCAGTCAGGCGATTTGTTGGGCAGAATGTCAGTATCACCACAGGACACTTGTAAAGTGGTGACTTGAACTTCCTTGAGTACTTTTGCTAACCATTACAGATTAGATGTGCAGGCGTTGGGCATGGCTGCGTTTGGGGCAAGAATCTTGCAAGCAGGTATTTATTTCCCTCCCAATTTATGATGGCTTGGGTACATCCCATCAGTCTGGACTGGGCTGGCCTGCTCTGGAGGACAGAGGAAAGAAAAATTGGTACGTATCTGCTAATTTTCTCTTCTCTAGTTCGACCAGACCAGTCCAGAGGCCCACCCTTTATCCGAAGACTGCTCATTTTTTTCTATAATGTGGATTGGTGTCATATTGTAGTTTTGGGCTTTCTCACTCTATAAGTGGCGTGGACAGCCAAGTTTTTGGGTCCACAGAGTTTTGTTGGTCCCCTGCTTTTTAGGGGGGGCTTTTGTTCTAGCTTTGTAACAGAATTACTGGAAAGCTGCAGCTGGCCCAGTGCCTTAAGTACAGTATTGTACAGTGAAGCTTAGATTTTCTGTTTCCATCTGCTTATAGGTGAGAAAAAAACATCAGTCTGGACTACTATGTATAAAATGGTTTTCCAAATAGTTTGTTTTGGACTTTCCTGGTTTTAGTGAAGGGTTTTTTTTTTTTTTGTCTTCCTATTTTGCAAGCCCCAGTCCTGGATACATATATTATGTTGTGAGCTTGATGAATTAAACACTTTTTCCATAGACAAGAGAAACGTCTTGATGTTTTTGGTCCAAGGTGTGTTCCTAAACAGGGATTGGGAATAACAAGGCTGTGCTGTTCTGAACCTCTCAGTCCCATAAGGTTGGCTCTCTCTGACAGCAAACAATCACCTCGCACCTCTCACACTGAATATAATTGATTATGCTGACACTATTGCAGTTATGGCTGTGTGCTCGTTTTTTTGTGGTAAATCATGATGTACTATTACTTGTCATTTTGCTGAAAATGCATTCCCTTTCTGAATATTGTTTGGGAGGCTTGGACTGCCAGGTCTCAGCCTGCTGAATTGCAGAAAATTAGGATTTGTGGTTCAACCATTGTAACTGTTGCTAAACTCCACAGCTCGTTTAATATCAGGACTGAAGTGATGGGACATTATCCCAACATTAATCGAGTTACACTGGCTCCCTATAAGTGAGAGAATCAAATATAAATGTGGAATGACAATTTTCAAACTGCTCAAAGACCAAACTTGTCCATGGGCTAATGCTATTTTAAAATTTTACCAACTCACTAGAACCTTGCATTCCTCCCAATGCGAATTGCTAGATATTCTGTCACCCAGAGTTGCACTTTTATACATCATCCATGAATGCGCCTTTTCTCTGGAATTCTTTCCCAATAGAAGTTAGGCAATGTGACTCAGTAAAGAATTTCAGTAAGCTTGTCAAGACCTTTCTGTTCAAATATGCTTATTTTTAGGCTTCACTGTTTTTATTCATCTATTTGTTTATCATCACACATTCACACCCATGCACTCATCCACACCATGACCGATCCTAGACCATAGAGCCCCCACATCTCTACCATTCCCTATTGTGGTATCATACGAAGCACTTTTTCCCACAAACAAAAATAGCCCCTCAGCCATCTGAGTTGTTTCTATAAACATAGAAATGACGGCAGAAGAAGACCAAACAGCCCATCCAGTCTGCCCAGCAAGTTTTGCACTTTTTTTTTTCTCATACTTATCTGTTACTCTTGGCTCTTGGTAACCTTTTGATTCTATTTCCCTTCCACCCCCACCATTAATGTAGAGAGCAGTGTTGGAACTGCCTCTAAGTGAAATATCTAGCTTAGTTAGGGGTAGTAACCGCCGCAATAAGCAAGCTATACCCATGCTTATTTGTTTACCCAGACTAAATAATTCAGACTTTGTTGGTTGTTGTCTTTATATAGATCTACTTTTCTTCATTCCCCCTGCCGTTGAAGCAGAGAGTTATGCTGAATATGCATTGAAAGTGAAGTATCGGACTTTCTCCCCTGCCGTTGAAGCAGAGAGCTATGCTGGATATGTGTGATGTATCAGTCTTTCTCCCCTGCCTTTGAAGCAGAGAGTTATGCTGGATATGCATTGAAAGTGAAGTACCAGGCTTTTTTGGTTTGGGGTAGTAACCGCCGTAACAAGCAAGCTACTCCCCGCTTTTTTTTGTGAATGCAAATCTTTTTCCACGTTTCCTCATGCTGTTGAAGCTTAGAGCAATGTTGGAGTCGCATTAACCGTGTGTATGTTTATTGAATAAGGGTATTATCTCCAGGCAGTAGCCGTCATTCCCGTGAGCCACCCACTCTTCATTCACGTCCTCTAGACTTTATGGATCCACAGTGTTTATCCCACACCCCTTTGAAGTCCTTCACAGATCTGGTCTTCACCACTTCTTCCAGAAGGGCATTCCAGGCATCCACCACCCTCTCTGTGAAGAAATACTTCCTGACATTGGTTCTGAGTCTTCCTCCCTGGAGCTTCAAATCGTGACCCCTGGTTCTGCTGATTTTTTTTCCGACGGAAAAGGTTTGTCGTCTTTGGATCATTAAAACCTTTCAAGTATCTGAACGTCTGTATCATGTCACCTCTGCTCCTCCTTTCCTCCAGGGTGTACATATTTAGATTCTTCAATCTCTCCTCATAAGTCATTCAATGAAGACCATTCACCCTTTTGGTCGCCCTTCTCTGGACTGCCTCCATCTTGTCTCTGTCTCTTCAGAGATACAGTCTCCAGAACTGAACACAGTACTCCAGGTGAGGCCTCACCAAGGACCTGTACAAGGGGATAATCACTTCCCTTTTCTTACTCGATATCCCTCTCTCTATGCAGCCCAGCATTCTTCTGGCTTTAACTATCGCCTTGTCATATTGTTTCGCCGACTTCAGATCATTAGACACTATCACCCCAAGGTCTCTCTCCTGCTCTGTGCATATCAACCTTTCTCCCCCCATCGAATACAGTTTATTCGGATTTCCACTCGCCATATGCATGACTCTGCATTTCTTGGCATTGAATCTCAGCTGCCATATCTTTAGCCACTCTTCCAGCTTCCTTAAATCCCGTCTCATTCTCTCCACTCCTTCCGGCGTGTCCACTCTGTTGCAGATCTTAGTGTCAACCGCAAAAAGACAAACCTTACCTTCTATCCCGTCCGTAATGTCGCTCACAAAGATATTGAACAGGACCGGTCCAAACACGGATCCTTGCGGTACACCGCTTAAAACCGCTCTCTCTTCAGAGAGAGTTCCATTTACCATCACACATTGTCTTCTGTCCGTCAACCAGTTTGCAATCCAGGCCACCACCTCGGCACTTATTCCTAAGCTTCTCATTTTATTCACCAGTCTCCTGTGCGGGACCGTATCAAAAGCTTTGCTGAAATCCAAGTAGATGACATCAAGTGCTCTTCCTCGATCCAATTCCTTGGTTACCCAGTCAAAAAAGTCTATCAGATTTGTCTGACAGGATCTTCCTCTGGTGAATCCATGCTGCCTCTGGTCCATCAATTCTCCCGACTGTAGATAGTTCACTATTCTCTCTTTCAACATTGACTCCATTACTTTTCCCACCACTGAAGTGAGGCTAACCGGTCTGTAGTTACCAGCCTCTTCTCTGTTCCCACTCTTGTGAAGCGGGATCACCACCGCTCTTCTCCAGTCACTCGGCACCACTCCCGTTTCTAGGGATCTATTGAACAGGTCACACAGCGGACCCACCAGCACATCTCTGAGCTCCCTCAGTATCCTGGGTTGAACTTCATCAGGCCCCATGGCTTTGTCCACTTTCAGTTTCTCCAGCTCTTCAATACATTTTCTACTGTAAATGGAGTTACCTCTACTCCACTCCCCTCCAGTTTCTGGTTAACTAGCGACGGTCCTTCTCCAGGGTCCTCTTTAGTGAACACAGAACTGAAGTATTCGTTTAATATTTCTGCCATTTCTTCGCCTTCTCCACATATTGATCCTTTCCATCTTTCAATTTCGCTATACCACTTTGAACTTTTCTCTTTTCACTGATGTATCTGAAAAATGTTTTGTCACCTCTCTTTACATCCTTGGCAATCCTCTCTTCCGCTTGACTTTTTGCTGTCTTGATTAATTTCTTCGTCTCCTCATTTCTACCAGATATTCTTCTTTGTCCTCCTCCCTTTGGGATCTTTTATATTTCTTGAACACTGTTCTTTTAGCCTTTATTTTGTCAGCCACCTCCTTGGAGAACCAGATAGGTTTCATTTTTCTTTTGCTTTTCTTTACTTTTCTAACATATAGATTAGTTGCTTTGGTAATTGCTCCTTTTAGTTTGGTCCACTGTTGTTCCACATCTCTCTCGTTCTCCCAGCCTTTTAATTCTTCCTCCAGGTACTTCCCCATTTCATCAAAGTCCGTGTTTTTGAACTGCAAAACTCGGGTCTTTGTGCTTCTTTTCCATACCCTTTTTGTGATATTAAACCATACCGTTTGATCACTGGTGCTGAGGTGGGCGCCCACCTGGACATCAGAGACATTATCTTCATTAGTGAGCACTAAGTCGAGTATAGCTCCTTCTCTCGTGGGTTCCATTACCATTTGTTTGAACAAAGCTACTTGCAGGGCATCCACTATTTCTCTACTATTATTAGATTCTGCAGATGGGATTCTCCAGTCTACATCTGGCATATTAAAGTCTCCAACGATCACCACTTCTCCCTTCTTTCCTATCTTTTGGATGTCTTCAACCAGATCTCTGTCCAGCTCTTCCTTTTGGTTTGGAGGCCTGTAAACCACTCCGATAAAAATGGATGTTCCATCTTTTTTTAGGTCAGCCCATAGTGCTTCTTCATTGCCCCATCTTCCTTGCAGCTCAGTTGCTTGGATATATATAGTCAAGTCTAGCATACAAGTTGTGAGCATGTGAAAAATGAGTAAACTCCACACTATTCGGGTTCTTAGGGCGCCAAGTATCTATTAATTGTAGTTCTTGGCATAAGAAAGCAACCCCATACTAGCCTGGTCCCGCCACGGTGTCTTGGCCAGTCGACAATCAACTGTAGGGTTGTCAGTTATGTTTAAATCACCCCCCAGGAGGATGACATAGTCCTCCCAAATGGCTAGTCATGACACCAAATTAGTAAAGAATGAGTGGGAGTATTTCTTTGGTGCATAGACACTTACTAATAAGGTTTTTATGTTATTGAGTAGTCCCCTCACTATCACGTAGCGCTCCTCTGGGTCATGGATTACTCCCTCGCACTGGAAAGATACTGATTTATTTATTAGTATCTCCACACCCTTTGGTTTGTAGTGTATTATGAAAAGTAGCAGGCCCCAATCCATTCCCTCTGCGATTTCTGATGTTCATTGTCATTAAGTGTGTTTCCTGTAGGAAGGCCACTATAGTATGCTTGTGTTTTAACAACTTTTTTCTCTTTATAGGGGAATATATTCTTGCTACATTGAGGGTACAATAAGTAATAGTAGTCATAGTAAGTAGTAATAGTCGTAGTAAGGCATCCCCATATAGTATTCCAAAAGCATGAAGAAAACTACAACTTTTTGAGGTGATGTCACCGCCCCCCCCCCCCCCCCCCCCCCCAGCTCCAGTGAGGAGTCGCTATTGAGGCTTTGACGCACAGGTAAAGCAACATTGGGATCAGTCACATGCACACATTCACTCGTACCAAGTACACCCAATATAAAAAAAACAAATATAACACCAACTTTCCAACCCAGAGTCTCACTTCTCTCCAAATCCGTCTTGGATTTCTAAATCCACCATTCTTCAGCCCTCTGTGTTTCACGGAGTAGAGGAGGAACGAGACCCAGGTGCTTCGGATACCCACTACGTGATAAAGCATGCCGCTAGCTGTGAATCAGTCTTAGCAGCACTCAGAAGTTCTCTGACAGTTCTTAATGGCACCAGTATTATTAAATCTTTGAAAAGTCATCATAATCATCCCAGCTGATATCGAACACAACATTTTGGTAAGTCAATTCCAAGGCTGGCAGAAGGTAGAAGAATTGAAGGGCAGTGCCTGCCACAATTGCCGGGCCTGCTCTCAGGCTCCTGAAAGGAAGGATTCCAGTTTGTCTTTCATCGTAAATGTGTGGCTTGTACGTTGGTGCGTGACTTGTACCTTTGCGAGATCTTGGAGAGCAAAATGAATGCCTTTGTATAGTTGCATGCAATACGGTGACATCACTTTTCTAGCTGCCAACACTCGGGCGGAAAAGTCCAGAAATAATATTTTCCCTTCATACAGTAGCTCCTTCCGTTGTTTGTATTTTTCCAGAATCTTAGTTTTGTCTAGGAAGTTAAGGTATCTTGCAATAGCCTGCCTAGGTCTCTGATTATCCACCAGCAGCCCCAATCTATGCGCTCGCTCGAAAACGATCGGCCTTGCAGTGGTTACCACCTTAAGGGTCTCTGGCAGCCAGGTCATGAACCAAGCCAGCAACGCCTCTTCTTGAAGGGATTTGGGGAGACCCACCACCCGTATATTTCTTTGGCTCCTGTTTTTGAGCTCATCAAGCTTGTTTTCAAGGTCGGTCTAGCGCGGCTAGAGCGGCCTCCGTGCCATCCTATCTCACCTCTTGTTGAGCGATTCTGGCTTCCATAGCCACTTGCGACCGTTGGTTCTGCCCCATTTTCTTATGAAGCTCAACGAGGGGAGACTGCAATTTTTGCAGTAACCACTTTATTTATTTAATGATTTTATATACCGTTGTTTGCAAAACATCACGATTTACATAATTTAAGCATAGAATAAAAGGAAAATAATACAATACAGTAAATATATAAAAAGATGAAAATAAAACAAAGCAATGGCCTAAAATTGAAACTGACAATAAAATAACAATCAGGCCAATACAGTACAGTGTGCTCCGATGAAGCGCACTATTAGCCGACATTTGGACGCGCGTTTTGGACGCGCTAGCTTTACCCCTTATTCAGTAAGGGGTAATAGTGCGTCCAAAACGCGCGTCCAACCCCCCCGGACCCATTCTTTGGAACTCACTCCCAAACCCTCTTCGATCAATATCAAATCCTTCTCATTTCAAAAAATCACTCAAAACTCATTTGTTCCAACTTGCATTTCAAACATCCATTCAAGAAGAAGTTTAATGCTCATTCATTCCATTTCCACATTCATCACTCTCATTTCATTTTCTCCCCCCCTATCCCCCTCCTCCCTCCTTACCATTCTCCCACTCCCCCATATTAGCTACATTCCCATTTTTTCATGCCCCCTCTTTCCCCCCTCCCCTCCTTCCCCTGATAGGAAGTCCATGGCAACATATTCTTATTCTTATTATTTTTTATTTTTTGAGTAATTAATTTGATTTATTTTTAAAAGTTTTAGCTATTGATTAATTTTTGTATATTTTAACTTATTTTTAATTTGACTTTTCTTTTTAAAAACTTTATTTTAATTAATGTAAACCGTTTTGACAAAAACTCATTTTATAAAACGGTATATAAATACTTTTAAATAAAATAAATAAGTAAAATGTGCAGCCAAGCTGCACATTTTACTTTCAGAAATTAGTGCCTTCCCAAAGGTAGGCGTTAATTTCTCCGGGCACCGGGAAAGTACAGAAAAGCAGTAAAAACTGCTTTTCTGTGCACCCTCCGATTTAATATCATGACGATATTAAATCGGAGGTCCCGAAAGTTTAAAAAAGTAAAAAAAAAAATTGAAATAGGCTCGCGGCTTGAAAACCGGACACTCAATTTTGCCGGCATCCGGTTTCCGAACCCGTGACTGTCAGCGGGTTTGAGAACAGACGCCGGCAAAATTGAGCGTCGGCTGTCAAACCCGTTGACAGCCACCGCTCCTGTCCGAAAAGAGGTGCTAGGGACGCGCTAGTGTCCCTAGCGCCTCTTTTTACTGCCTGGCCTAATTTTAATAAATTAAAATACTGTATCGCGCGCACAGGCCGCTCTCCCGTGTTTTTACTGTATTGGCCCAAATATAAATAAAGCTAAATAAAATCTAAAAAGTGAATAAAACTGACACAGCTAGAAAGTCATTGATCCTGAATTATCATTAAATCAAAGGAATAGAAATTATGTTGCATCCTGATAGGCCTTTGAAAATAACCATGTTTTTACCTCCTTTCTAAAAAATTTTAATTCAGGTTGGAGATGTTACTTTATGGGTAATGAGTTCCAGATTTTGGGACCTGCCAAAGATAGTGCACATTCTCTCGATAAGAGATTTCAGAGTTGCCTCCGAAATGCAGTCAGATGGGGTGGTAGTTCCTGCTGCCATTTTGTCATCGTGCGCCACAGGCTTCTCTGCTCTCGTCTTTTGAACTCCTCTATATGCCATTAACAGCTTGGAAAAAGGAGTCCAATCCCGGTTGGTCAGTGCAGTAGTATTAAAGTCTTGGTGCAGCTATTTAATCACAAGAGCTCAGAAATATTCAGTATATTGTTGTGGTTCTCAGAGGAGCCGAAAAGATCGACCTCCACTCAGCAGCATGTCATCACTGGAAGTCCATGACTATTCTATATTTTATCATTTTTAGTTTATATTTGTATTAGTTTTTGTAATTATTATTTTTATGATTGTTTTCTTGTATATTGCTTAGACCTATTTTTTAGTGTTAAGTGCTTCATAAATTTTAATAAATGTGAATTTAGAATGAAAACTCCACAGTTTTTTAATACAATTTTTCTGGTAATTCCAAAGCTGCTGTGACAAGTTTGGTACCTTGCTAGATGTTTAGCAAGAGTGGTCTTGAAATGGAGAATATCAGAAGTTTGAAGAAATTTGGTTTTAAAGCAAGTTCTGTGCATGTAGAGTGTTAATTTTTTTTTTTTTTTTAAATTTGTTGGTTTGTGTAGAAAAAAGTGGAAAAACTTGTGCAAAACAAAGGGACTGAAACACTTCCTATTATGTATCAACCACAAACAGCAAAGGTAGATCCTACAGTGGAAAAAAAAAATGAATCTAAAATCCATAATAGTAACTTTCAAAGCGATGCACAGTGCATTCATTGGCCTGTGCTGGGGGGCGTGGCTATTTTACAACATACGCGCGTATAAGTACACGTGTTATAAAGTAGCCTGTCTGCACGCACAAGTGTGCCCAATTTTAAGTTGTGCGTAAATCCCACTTCTACCATAAGTGAGGGGGATTTTAAAAGGGATGTGCATCGATGCATTTGCCAGTTAAAGCAGTTTGTTCCCAGTTTGCCCCATTAACAGATCCTCCAACCTCCCCTGGTTTGATAGCCTGTACACCCATTAGCTATCCCAGATCCTTTAAACTCCTCCGAAATGCCTTTTTTTTTTTTTTTTTTTTTTTACTTGCATGCCATTTTTAGCAGAAGTAAAGTTATGTGGCAGGGGGCCTCGGCATGTGCCAGATCGCATAATTATTTACGTGCAAATTTCTGGTTAAAGTCCCAAAACATCCGCCCACACCCCCGCCCCTTTTTGTGAAGTTCTGAAATGTGTGTGCAGAGGCATTTACGCGTGTATCTGGGCGGCTTTTAAAATCCGCTCAGTACACGCAAGCTGGACATATTCGTGCAACCCCTAGTTGATGCATGCACTGGGCTTTTAAAATTCACCTTCATATGCACAACTTCATAGAACTATCAGAGTTCTAGTTAAACAGATTTTTAATGATTGCTCTCATCTAATGTTAAAACACTTTTTTATGGGCAAATTTTAAATTCTCCCCCCCCCCTGCGCGTAAAATCCGGGGGTTACACATGTGGCTGGGCCTTGCGCGCTCTGCATGCATTTTAGAAGGGGCCTGGCTGCATGCGTAACTTTTGTTATGCGCAGAAGTGCCCGGCCGAAGGAAAGGGGCGGGGCTGGGGGCGGCCGGTACAGCGGCCATTTGCTGCTGTACAGGGCAAGGGACTGACGGCGTGCGCAAGTTGCTACTGCTCCAACGGAGCAGTAAGCAACAAAATTTAAAAAAAAAAAAAAAAGTAGGGTAAAGGGTTTAGGGAGGATGGGAAGGACAGGGGAAGAGGGAGGGAGTATGGGCAGGGGGTTAGGGAACTTGTAAAATAAACGCATCCATGTGTGTGCACAGGGAAGCACGTGTACCTGGACGCACGCACCTTTAAAAATCTCCCCCTTGGAGCACACTAGATTGTAAGTTGTAAAGGGAGGGTAATTAGAATCTAAGATGTCCCGTCATTGACAGTCTCAATCATTTAAAATCACTCTGCATATAAAATCAAGCCGCTGGCTTACAGATCTCAAAAAGTAGCAAATGGGATTCTTAGAATCCTCACTATACATCAGTTTGTCAAAGTGTGCCCTTAAATGTTTTAATACTAGGTGAAATAGTCATTAAAAAAACCATTTTCAGTACATTGGATCTGTGCAGTTAGACTTTAGATTCATTGTTTTTTTCACTTTAGCACCTTCCTGTTTGTGGTGGTATAGGAACAATGCATAAGAACATTAAAAAAAAAAAAGTCATTTGATGGCCTGTTCATGTACTTAAAACTTAAAAAAAAAAAAAAAAAAGCAGCTTTGAAAGAACTGATTTTTTTTTAATACCCTGCTTCCCTCTTTTCTCTGCTTCGAATAACCATAGTGATTTCAGGTTTAGCATGTATGTAGACTCCTGATCCTCCTCCAGGGCAGTGCAAAAGGGTGCTGAGCTGTATTGTCATAATGTAGCATTTTCTGGTAGTGTTTGCATTATAACTCTACTCTTATGCCAGCCTGCTTTTGTGGGTAAATGAGCTTTAATTGTTTTAATGGACACAGTGTCTTATAACCACATTACTGCCGTGCTGTTCTGCACAGGCAGGAAAAGGGTCTAATTCACAAGGATAGGGCCCAGATAGTGACTATACGTTGGCAGGTCATTTGCATTATGTACTTATGTGTCTGACATATTTTTCCTTTGTTGGCTTTTTCCCTCCTGTAGTTGGGGATTCGCATTTCTCTGTCACACGAGAAAGAGCCTCTAGGAACAGGTAAGCAGCATAACACTACAGGATTGCCTTTTTAATGACAAAGTTTTATGGGCTGGCAGAGTTTGGGTTTCTGGGGAAAATGCCTTGACTTCTTGTGAAGGTGAAACATTAGCTGTACTCTGAGGTTCATAGTCTTGGAATCCTTGTGGGTTCCACATTAACTATGAATCCCCATATTCATCACTTGCCTAAAATATGTTTCTTTAAATAACAGATGTTGCTCCTTTGGCCATTGTTACCGGTCTCTGATTAGAAGTGTATAGCAAACTCTTGTCCTCAGACATATAGATTGTGCAATCCTATTGTTTAGGTCTCCCTGATAAACTATTAAAAAATATTTCAACTGTTGCAAAATGCAGCTGCCTGCGTTTTGTCTGGGGTGAGCAGATATGGACATATAACTCCCTCTCTTCAGCAACGGCACTGGCTACTTGTAAAATGGAGGATTAAATGCAAGATGCTAGTGGTAATACATAATTTATTATCCCTAGAAGAACCGTGCTGTTTAAAATCTAAACTCAAGTGGTATACTCCTGTACGGGCCTTGTGCTCTTCTGGCACAAATCTACTGCAGGCGCCCTCTTTATGGGGATATAGACTCTTATAAACTCTGGCTAGAGCCTTCTCCATGGTGGCACGAGGCTGATGTAAGGTGTTTAGACGGCAATTGAAAACTTTATTTAGAGAAGCATATGGATATGCTGGATATATTTGAATTGTTGTAGTCATGTGTCTTAAGTATGTTTTGGTTTTATTGTTTTAAATAATGTTTACTCTGTATTTTATGAATGTCTTCATGTCATCCACATTGGACGGACATGCATCGTGGAAGGGGTAGAATACAAGAGGTTTAAATAAATAATAAAATAAGACATAGGAACTCTTTTGCAGCACTCCTGTCTGCTATGGTTACGCATTCATACATGTTTGATACTTTCTCCTCAACTTTGCGCACACATGTACTGTATTTTCGTGTGTATAGGGCGCGGCTTATACATGGATTTACATTTTTGAAGAGAGGGATGCGGCTTATCTAAATCTGTATTTACATAGGATAGACTAGGATAATCTTTATATAGTTTTTTTAGTTTGCTTGTGGAAAATAATACCGGAATGTTTACCACTGAAAGTAGGAGCAATAACAAGCACACTTCAAATTACCGTATATAACAGTATTGTTATTAAAGAAGAATGCACTGCAGACAATTCAAAACCAGATTGAGATGTTATTTTAATTAAGTGTATATATTGATACAGTACCTTTAATTTACCAGTAATTTCGAATTGTCACATATGAAAATTTAGAACACAAAAGCATACAAATATTTCCAAGTACTGTATTTCCATTTGGAACCAGTTACACATAAAACACATAAAGAATTCGGCAAAAACATGTAAACTTCAGTCTATATATTAACGAGGAAATAAGAATCTCATTTTGTTATAGGCAGCAGTGTAATCTCAGTTAGCCAACACAATATACAGTACTGCCAGACAATGATTCGTTGCCAAATATTTTGTCATATCCAGTTTGGCATTTCCAGAGTACCGGTATTTACAGTTTGCTCATTTGGTCCCTAGAAAGAAGAAAAACATTTATTTATTAACAAGGAAAAAATATTTTCCGGAAGAGTCCAAAATTAAAGTATGGAAGATGTATAAGATTTTAATGTTTTATGATATTTATACCATACCTCGTCATATGATGAAAATCCCTCAAAGTCTGTCAAGCAATCAGAATCAGCAAAGTGTTCAGCTGCAAAAGCTTCTGCTTCGTCATCGTTAAATTCGTAGTCTTCATCTGAAGCTGATTCCGAAGCCGATGAATTAGCGCCATCTGTGCTCTCCAGTAAGCCTGCCTTCTTGAAGCCATTAATTATTGTCGTTGACTTTTCGTCCACAGAAAATTGACGACCCGATTCTCGATTTCCGTGTGTTTTTGCGTATTCTATTGCTGCCAGTTTAAAATCTGCCGTGTAAGAATGACGCTTAGGCATAGTACGGTATACAAGGGTGCGGCCAATGTATGGGTGCGGCCTGTACAACAACTTGCTGATATAGACCACGGATTTCCGCGGCTTATACATGGGTGCGGCTTATACTCGTGTGCGGCCTATACACATGAAAATACGGTACTTGTGTGCTTATCAGGGAGCTCAGTTGTACATATTGCAGAGCATACTTGCTCATGGATGAGGAGGAAAAGGGGCATACTTGGCACATATCCCAGTTTAAACCTGGAGAATGACAAATAATGCTTTTTGAGTGCCATACATGGGTTGGTTTCCAGTGTCTCCTAGGGTTGGTTATCCTAGAAACAGGTTCATTTGGGGCATTTCACGACAAAAGATGCATGTCAAATAAGAAGCTAGTTATTAGTAGGTCTTTGATTTAACTGTTTATTTAGAAGAATTTTATATTTAAAATCCAGGATCCCTGGTCTCCTGCAGTGCCATTGCACTAGGGGCCGCAAATTCTGGTCCTTGCAGAATCCCCAGGAAGGATGGTGGCTGGCTGGTCAGTATGCCTCCCCCCAAATGATTCTTTCTGCAGAAAAATTTGGTGGCAGGAGTGGGAGAGTGACTGTATTTTGTGCCAGGTTTGCCACCTGCTGCTGTCTGGGTCTGATTCGCGGTGTCACATGTAGTCAACTTGCAGCTAGCCCAGGTGTAGGTGGATGTGGTATAAAATACCACTCTCCTCTTGCTGGCAGGAGAGAATTGGCCTTGGGGGGGCTGCGGGTAAGAGAGTAGAATCATCCTGGCAAGTGAAAGAAAGGAGAGGAGAGTGTAGTGGGCGGTATAATAATAGATGAAGCCACTTCTTCTAACTGTGTGTATATAAATTTAGATTCCTCTTCAGTCAAATCAGTCCAGGTGAATGCTTATGCTTACCAACCAGCAGATTTAAACTGAGATCTACAGGTTCGCTGACGTCACCCCTCATAGTCATCTGTGTTGACCTCGGCCTTCTGTCTCCAGCAGATGGTAGGCAAGCACTCCGTGCTGTGAGCTAAGGCCTGGTTAGGCTAGATGAAAAGGCATGGTGGCAGGCGGTTCCCACGGTGAAAAGCTTGTTCTCACTGCCTCGGTTGACCAGTGCTCTAGGTCAGGTAAAAAAAATAATTTTTAATGGAAGCAGCTCCTGAGCCTGGGAAGCTTCTGGGGATGTTGCTGGTTTGGGGTATTGTGGTTTGTTTTCTGCAATCCCTTCTTGTCTCCCACATCCCCCCTTTTTTTTCCCCTCCTTCAATTTTCTCTCTCTCTGTTTGCCCCTGTTCCCATTGGAGTTTGTCCATATTGTCTCTTGTAGTTAGGAAGAAATAGTTTAAAAAAAAAAATAGCTAAAATGGAACGCAGCTCAGACTGTATACCTGAGTGGCAGAAATATTGGGCAGCTCTGCTGAAGGTAGCGCTAGTGAGTCTCTTTTCTCCTATCTCCCTGGCCGCGGCAGTGTCCCAGGGGAGAGCCATTTTGCTGTAGGCAGAGTGTGGAAAAGAAACCATGCTCTGCAGGGGCTGCTAACTGGAAAGGCTTCTTCATAAGGGGAACCCCGAAAGGTTTAACGAGAGGAAGAAAGGCACAGCGGCAGTAGCAGGACTGGCTCCCCTCCTTCTGCCTTTGAGGCTCGACTTGCTGAGGCACATGATGTGGCCCTATTTGAGCCACAGAAAAAGTGAAACAAAGCATAGTGCTCCTGCGTTTAGCCCGGCTTGTAGTATAAAGTTGGTTCTAGCACGAGGGATATAGCAATTTATGCTGCCAGTTTTATATGAGCTTAGGGAGAGCTCTGACATTTTCAGCCCATCGGGGGGGCATCTGTGGTGGCCTATGCCGATAGGACTCTTACCTCCAGCCTCGTGGTGGCTGAGGTGAGCCCCACATTTGTTAATTGCTTGGGCTATGAAAAGTCTCTTCCCTTAGCCCTGATGATCATGTGCAGTGCTGGGTTCCACTGCAGCAGATCCATTTCCCCATTGAAATGAATGAGGTGTCACTTGCATGGGATAGAGAGTAGTCCTGGGATTGGCCTCCGCCCTCTCGCCTTCTTGGCGAGGAGGCAGGGCATACAGTGGTACATGGAAGACAGCATGTCGTTTTTTTTTGTTTTTTTTTTAGCAGAGGGTGGCCCTTCTGCTTTGGAGGCCTCTATGAAGGATTTTGTTTCCCTGGCAGTGTGGATGGTGTGTTTTGATGCTGTTTCTTGTCATAGGAAATTCTAGCAGCCCTTATTTTCCCAGTCTATGTGGACGCTGAGCCTTGCAGAGGAGAAGGAAGTGATTCCCAGTTTCTCAGAGGGCTCAGTACTGGTCATGATAAATTGTCCATTCAATTTTTTTTTCCTGTGTTAAGGAGAATGATTTCTTGACCAGGAGTGCGTGTCTCAGGAGGTTTTGATGCACCGGGAGACTGGGAACTCCATGTTAGGCTGTGATGCAAGTTTTCTCCAAGAGATTCTTTCAGTGAATTTGGCTTTTCCTTTCATGAAGCTGCAGGTTTCAGCTCTCTGAGGGGATGGATATTAACCAAAAAATATTTTTGTCTTTACATTCCGATGGGTCCAGTTTCTTGGGTGTCAGCGTTTCCAGTTCCATTTTTGGAGCTCACTTTGAGTTGTTTTTTTTTTTTTTGTAGAATCGCAACTTGTTTCAGCACATGGGTTACTATTTCTTCCTTTAGCAGCATTTTTTTTTTCCTGTGGTACCCTTTGGTCTGCCTGAAGAATTTCAGTATTGCCAGCATTCTTTGTAAGAGGTCTTTGTTTTATTTGGTTTTACAGATCATGAAGAGATCACGAAGTGCCCATCAAACTTTGTTAAGGTCTTTCTTTTTTCAGACTGTTGTTCTCCTTCGTTCAGCTAGGGTACAGTCTGGGCTGAGTGCTGGATCCTGCTTGCATGGGATGTGAGAGGGGTCTCTTGGAGATATCTTGGGGGCAATTATGCCTTCAGAAGATCTGATTACCTCTGGTATTTTGTAGGGGTCTTTTTTTTTTTATTAAACCAAACTGCTTATTGAGCATCTCTGTGTTGGTATTTCCTTTGGGGAGTTGTATAGTGGCAGCTTGGTTTATTATTTCACTCCTTTATAAGCATTATCGCTTAGATGTCAAGGATTCAGAAAGGGTCTCCTTTGCTTCAAGGTACTGGGAGAGGAGAAGGTGTTCTAGCATCCCGCCATAATCAAGAATAGCTTGGGTACATCCCATTTGTCTGGACTGGTGTGACTGGATGAAGAGGAAGGTGAAATTAGTTCTTACCTGATAATTTCCTTTCCTTGAGTCCAGTTCGACCAGTCAGATGCTCTCTGTGCTGCCAACCTGGCATATCTCTTTGATTGTAATCTGACATGGTCGTGAAAGGGCTACAGATTATTTCAAATCTAGATAGGTGAGTGATTTCTTGTCTGCTCCTTGAATTTTATTCTGTTTCTACTTCCTTGTTCTTCTGGAAATCCTTTGGTTAAAAAAAAAAAAGAGAGAGAAAGCAAAGATAATGTTGATTGGTTTGCACTGGCGTTGTCCATAACTTTTTACAGATAATACTGGTAGGCTGAAGTCAGCACTGATGCCTGTAAGGGGTGACAATCGAATCTATTGCTCTGTTTCCATCTGCTGGTTGGTAAACATGGCCATTCATCTGGACTGGACTGAAAAGGAAATTATCAGAGAAGAACTAATTTTACCTTAACTCTAACTAAGAAAAAGCTGTCATTTTGGACATCTGATAATATCTTGTGAAACAAACTTGATGATAGATGACAAGAATTAAATAAGTCTTGTTAATTATGTTAATTAGAAGTTATACAATGTATTCTATATATAACTTCACTATAACGTTTTGGGATCTTTAGAATTTCTCCACATTACCTGTTTTACTCTTAAAGTCCTGTCTTTTATTTCTGCATTGACACTGAAATATTCTCTGGGTCCTATCAGAAACGTAAGCTGGGAGACAGACTGAATATGCAGAAGTGTCTTCCTCTCTTTGATCTGTCTCCTCAATAATAAAGCTGTAACATTGATTCTTATACTCTTTCTGATATATTGAGTTAGAAGTCTTGTTGCTTGCTGATTGGCTGTATATTCAAATTCCTTCCCATAAAACGATGTCATATACAATGTCCATATGAACAATCAGGATATATGATGCCGACAATAGGTAGTTTTGTGGAAATCTGCAAAAGGGGCAGTTCTATAATGAGGCAGGGTGAGGCGGCCGCTTCAGGTGGCAAGATTTTCAGGCAGCAAAATTGCCACCTGAAACCTTCCTGCCACAGCCGCCTCACCATTCAGGCAAACTCTGCCGGCAAAAAGAAGGTCTCTGTGGCCAAAGAAGATTCACTGCGGTGCCGCCAGCATTTTCCCCGCAACTGATCGGGAACTCGGCTACTCCTTGGGGCTAGCCCTCTGCTCTTCCCCCTTCCATGGGACTAATCCGAAACAGCCAGCCCACCTCTCTCCCTTCCTTATAGATCAGATCGCAAGCTCAGCTCCCTTTTTTCCCTGAGCAGCTGCAGGCGAGGAGACTCTACTGACCGGGTAAGTCTATTTCTCAACCAACAGGGGCCCATGCCCCACGGCTGTTCTCTCCACTCTCCCCCTCCCTCTCCCATGCCCCGGTCTCCTGGCTGCCAGTGAGGTTCATGAAACTGCAGGAGGGAAAGGAGAGGCGCCAGTGGCAAGACTGGCCATGGAGGGGAGGGAGCAGCAACAAACGCAAAAGTCGGGAAGGGGGAAGCAGATAGGGGTCACAACAGGGAACTCTGGGATTGGGGGAAAGGGTGGGAGAGCTGGCATGAGGGGAGGGGAAGAGAGCAAGAACTTGGAGACTGTGTTGAGAAATAAGGTAGGGATCAGGGCCTCTGAAATTGAGCTGGGGAGGGGGGACCGCAGCAACTTGCTGGTTGGGGTGGGTGGGGAGTAAGAGTATGTTGGATGGACTGGGGAAGTGAGGTGGGGGGCATGAAGGGTGGAGAGGTATCTGGAGATGATGTGGAGAAGTGTGAAGGGAGTGAGAGACAAAGGAAAGGGATGGTCTGTGAGGGGCTAGGGAGCAGGTGACAGAGGAGTAGTGGGAGACTGGGTAGAAGGTAAAAGAGAGAGGTGAGGGTTGAGTGACAGGAAGGGATATGGGGTTGGTGATGCGAAGCATAGGAAAGGAGTTGTAATTTAACAAGCTGGTGAATACAGAAAAGGGGGTGTGCAGCCAACAAAATCTAATTTTTTTGTTTGTTTTGTTTGGTGGATTTGTTGTAGTGCACATTCAAATTAGCATGCACCGGAAAATTAAGAGGTAGATCTTTAAAAAGTATGCCGGATTTTATAAGATACGTGCATAGCCACGCTTGGAAGGCTGCGCAAAATCGGCAGCCTGCGCGCGCCGAGCCCTGCAGCCTGCCTCCGTGGAGCGGCCTTGGAGGGAACTTTCCTTCTGCGTCCCCCCCCCCCCCCCCACCTTTGGGCAAGTTACGCCAGCTTGAAGCAGGCGTAACTTACGCGTGCCGCCTCGCATCCCCCGGCACAGGCCGCAGTGCCGGGTGACTCGAGACCGCCCTCCCGGCCCGCCCCCTCCTGCCCCTTTTACGAAGCCCCGGGACTTTCGCGCGTCCCGGGGCTTTGCTCGCGCCGGCGGCCTATGCAAAATAGGCCCGCCGGTGTGCGAGTGCCCTGCATGCGTAAAGCGCGCAGGGCTTTTAAAATCTAGCCCAATATGTGCACTAATCGAAATGAACTGAAAAACAGCAGCACATGCCTAGTAAAGGCAGTGGAAATGGAGGATTAGGGACTGGGTGAAAGTCAGAGGAGGAAATAGGCTGAGGAAAGAGTGAGACAGTGGAGGGGGGAAGGTAGGGGACTAGGAGGGTGAGAGAGAGGACAGATGGGCTGCAAAGAGGGTGAGAGTAGAAGGAAAGCAGATTCGAAGGTGAGAGGTGAAAATGGGGAAAATGAGAACTAGAAGGTGAGAGAGAAGGGGGTATAAAATTGCACTATGAGTGACAGCAGAAAAGAGATGAAAGAGAAAATCAATGTCAGAGCTTAGGGAAGGAGAAAAGAAATGGAGGAAAACAGAGCAATTAAAATAAAATGGCAAAGGTAGAAAAAAGTATTTTAGTTTTCAGTTTCATGATTGAAATACATCTGTTTTGGGAATGTGCATCTCTTATATCTCATTCTTAGCATAGGAGGAAATGCATTTGTTTCTTTTTCTGGTGTTGCACTGCATGCAAAGTCAGGCTTCTTGTGGCCTCCATGTCAGTTTTTGTCTGTACATTTTAAATTTGTAGTCCCTTGTTCTGTGTACAATGAGCTTCTGTCTGTGTTCTCTGTATGTGTCACAGGTGAGGTATTCTGCTAGTATGTAGTTTCTGTGCAGGAGTCTATAGCAGTCCAGTGTATTTTGCTCCAGTAGGTGTATTGGTGTTCAGGGCCTGATGTAATATTTGCAGCATGGCTTTTTCATAGGTTGAGTGCCGGCAATTATGATATGGAAGGCTTACTATATTGGAATTGTAGTTTAGTTTATTCCTGGCTTTCTGTGGGCCAAGTTCATACTTTACCATAGGCCTAATACTTTATCAGATCCAGTAAACCGCCTTGAATACTATGAGAAAGGTAGTTTATTAAGTCTATTACACTATTATTGAAAGTGTCCTTTTTGCAGTGTATGTCTATATAATATATATGTTGTAAATGATATTTTTACTTCAGAAGATTGTACTTTGAATGTCTGTTTTCAGTATGTAATCTACCTTTTTAGGTTGGTATAGTTTTTAAATTTTAAAATGGAAAAGAGGTCCTGGAGAAGGGTGGGAGGCAGGTAATAGGAAATGGAAGAGTCCTATCTCTAGACCCAGGAAGTGGGGCGGCCAAAGGCTGCCCCACCCCATTAAACATTTCTCTGGCAACCCTTACTGTGGACACCGAAGACTGAGAATAAAAAAAAAAATAACCGGTCCAAAAACAGGGTTCAAATAGAATTTGAACCCTGGGAATCCAGGGTTCAAATTCTATTGTCATTCCTTGCAACCTTAGGCAAGTTACTTCACCCTCCATTGCCTTCCCCCTGCCCTGGCCTTCTGTGATTTCACCTGCACTGGGTCATTGGGGGGCGGGGGGCACAATTTCATCCTTTGTCTCAGGCAGCAGATTGCCTTGAGCTGCCCCTGGTCTGCAATTTTTGCTGCAATCAGCAATTCTGTATCTGCAGCTCCTTGCCTGTTCAAATTCCTATTGGTTCTTATCAGTCTTTAGCATACTGCTGGTCCACTATTTTGTATTTGGACCCATGCAGCTGTCAATCAGTTTTCCGACCCTTTTTGTCATTAAACAGTCATTTTTAACAAATTCAAGAATCAATTACCCCTTCATCTCACTACAAGAGGATAGTCCTGTAGGAATGGGAGAGGTGATGATTGGCCTAAGGTATTGCTTTTTGACAATTTGACGGGCTTTGCTGTTGGTCAAAGATATCTGAAACTGTGGTTGCAGAAAATGTATTGCTTGCCAAGAAAGTCATTTTGCAATGCTGGATGAGGGAAGACCCACCTATGTTAACTTGATGGAGGAATTTGGTATACAACTTGTGCATGTTCAAGAAATATGCTGAACAAACCGATCTTTTGAAGAGAAGAAAAAACCTTTTTGTGAACTTGAAACTTTTATATACAATCCTTACCACATGGAGCTCGTAGTGACATTTTGAACAACTTATGAGGAAGTTATACGAACCTGTCCTAGTTTTCTTGCCTATTGTTTGTAGAGTGGTGGCCTTGCAGGGTGGGAGGAGCTGACTGGGGAATCTATTTGTGATGGTTGGGACCACTGAAAGGACCCACCAGTGCTCCTAGTTGATATGTTTGGCCAATCATTTGGTGTTTGTATTGTTTGAAAATTAATAAAAGAATATTTAAACATAAATAATCTAAATTGTATGTAAATATGCCATGGAACTTCTGAATTACAGAGAATTTACTGCTACAGAAAACTGGGGCCTCTGCCATAACCAAGATTATTTTAACCAATGTCCTTGGCTTGCTCCCTTGTCTGAGTGAGGGCAGGGTGTGGGCAATATAGATATAGTGGTTATTGCAAGTCTACTCTCGCTTGAACATATTTCATATTTTGTTGTGTTAGACTTGCATGCATTTAAATGAGGTTTTTTTTTTCTCACTCACCAGCACACCATAGTCCATACCTTTCAGAGCCAAAAAGTATCTTACTGTGGGACAAAGTATATAGATATTCAAAAAATAAAACCGAAATCCAATAATTGAATGTCTCCACTCCATGGAGTCAATACTTGGTGGAATCAGCTTTGGCAGCAGTTATAGCTGTGAGCCTGTTTGGGAAAGGTCTCCATCTTTGCACACCTAAATATGTCAATATTAGACCATTCTTTACAAGCTCTTTCATGTTCTTTGGGTGCAACTAATCGCACAACACACTCAAAGCACACTGTAAATCTAAATTTAATTTAATGTTCTTTGGGCAGGCATTGATGGACAGCAATCTTTAAAGTTCTGCCACAGAATTTCAATTGGATTGAGGTTACTGGGCCACTCTAGGACATTTAACTTTGTGTTCCTTAACCACTCCAGTGTAACTTTGGCTGTGTGCTCCCAGTTGTTGTCATGTAGAAAGGTGCACTTCTGTCCCAGTTTCATCTTTCTTGCAGAAGGCATCAGGTTTTCCTCAAGTTTTCTTCTGTATTTTTCTCCATGAATTGTCCCTTCTGTCCTGACAAGTGCTCCAGTCCCTGTCAATGCGAAACATGCCCATAGCATGATGCTGCTGTCGCCAACATGCTTCATAGTAGAGATGGTGTTCGTTGGGTAATGCCCTGTGTTGGATTTGCACCAAACATAACACATTAAGGCCAAAAAGTTCTATTTTACTTTTGTCAGACCATAAAACATTTTGTAACATGGCGATAGTATCCTCTGAGTGTTCCTTAGCATATTTCATATGTGTATTGGGAGTCACTACCTAGCAAAATGACCTTGGGAGTCCTTGTGGACAGTATATTGAAATATTTGGCTCAGTGTGTGTGGGGGGTGGTCAGAAAGGGAAATAGAATGTTAGGAATGATCCAAAAAGGAATAGAGAATAAAATGGAAAACACATTGCCTCTGTATCAAGCCATGGTGTGACCACACCTTAAATATTGTGTGCAGTTCTGGTCACCCCTTCTCAAGAAAGACATAGCAGAACTAGAAAAGGTGTGGAGGAAGGAGGGTGACAAAAATGATAAAGGGGATGGAACATCTCTCCTATGAGGCTATGCAGGTTAGGGCTGGTCATCTTAGAGAAGAGATGGCTAAGAGGGGACAAGTTTATAAAATCATGAGTGGGTGGAACAGGTAAATAAGTTATTTACTCGTTTTAGTATTTGAAAAAAAAAAAGGGGACAGTCCATGAAACTAACAACCAGACGATTCAAAATAAAGTACTTTTTCACTGGTGCACTAGCAAGTTTTAGAATCTGTTGCCAGATGACATGATCAAAGTGACTAGCACAGCAGGGTTTAAAAATGGTTTGGAAAAGTCCATAACACATTAATTGTTGTTAATCTGTTTTTTTTTTCTTAAATAAACAACTTAGGCAATCTTCTTACAAATGAAGAACTTTTTTATTATCGAGAGGAATAAAAGGAAAAACTACAGAAGCCTTGTTTAAAAGCAAATAAAGTACAAAGAGTTCTGTAGGTACTGGGATCTAGTTTCCGCCTGCTGCCAGCAAAGTAGCAGAAAACGGATGCCAGGCGGATGTTCCCCTGTGGAGCACAGCTTTATCCAGTTCTTATCGTTCTCACATCAATATTCCCTCCTTGTCCTTATATGATATTATTTCCTGTTCTTTCTTTGATATATATTCCTACCTGAGGCAAGCTCATATCAGTGCTTGATATCTGCCTGTTACTTAGCATATCTAGATAGCATCTCTTGATGTGATTAGGGTTTAAAGGTCTTAGACCCCGTGCATAGGAAATGATAGGAAATAGTATCAAAGGCTTTGCATACAGGCTATTTCCTGAGACCTTTCAACTGTGTCTCTCATAGCCAGGTAGACTAAAGAAAGCTATTGCTGTCCCTGGGAGTCAGTAACAGGAATTAGATCTACTTTATGGATCTGCTAGGTACTTGCAATCTGGATTGGCCACTGTTGGAGACAGGATACTGGAATCGATGGACCTTGGTATGACCTAGCATGGCAATTCTTTTGATCTGGAATATATTTTTCACTCTGGTTAGGATGTAGGGATGCATGGAACAAAAACTATTTTCATGCATTTTATTTCCAGGCTATAAGGCAGCCAAAGGTTTAGTTCTGGGGGAATTCTGCGCTACTGCAGAGCGCAGAATTTGCACAGAATTCCCCCCTGCGCAGAATTGCCAAATTCTGTGCAGAAAATGGCAGAGGAGACCCTGGCATGCTGCAAATGGAGCGCATGAAGAAGGCCCCGGTGCACCGCTCGGCAAAGATGAAGGACTCTGTGTGCCGCGGGACGTGCTCTGCTCGCGGCGAAGATGAAGGCTCCGGCATGCCATTTGTGGCGAAGATTAAGGACCCCCCCCCCCCCCCCAGTGTGCCACGAATGGCTCGTGGCAAAGATGAAGGCCCTGGTGAGAGTGAATGTGTGTGTGTGTGAGTGGAGAGGGAGAGTGGTGTGAGAGCAGGAAGGGGGGGGGGGTGAGCAGGAGGGTGTGAGAGAGAGCATGGGCGGGATGCTTGAGTGTGGGTGCCAGAGAGTAGGAGCCTATATGAGGAGATTATGAAGGAGTGTGTATGTGTGTGAGAGATTGGGAGCTGGTGTGTATGAAAAAGGGATTGTGTGTATGTTAGGGTGCTAGCCTGTGTGAAGGGATTGTGAATGAGTGAGAGAGAGCCTGTGTGAAGGGATGCGTGAGAGAGACATAGGTAGCCTGTGTGCGGATGTATGTGTGAGAGAGAAAGGGAACTTGTGTGGTTGTATATGCAAGAGAGCGGGACCCTGTATGAGGGGATGTGTATGTGCCAGAGAGTAAGGGAGCCTGTATTTGGGTGTGTGTATGTGTACTAGAGAGAGGAAGGGACAGAGGGAGCCTGTGTGAGGGGCAATACTGAAAACTGGGTCAAATTCTGGGACTGATGATAGAGTGGAAGGGAAAATACTGGCAGGTGGAGGAGTTGGGGCCTGAGAGGGCAAAGTGGCCAGGGGAGAGTGAGTGAAAGGGGCACTCTTACAGTGAATTTCTAGAGAAATTCTGCTCAAAATATTTAAAATTCTGCATCTTTAAGTAATACTTTTTTTGTATTAATTTTAAATGTAATTACTTAGACTGTCATGTAAATTGTTATTTTGACCAATATAAAGTTTGCAGAATTTTGTTTTTGTGCGCAGAATTCCCCCAGGAATAAAAGGTGAACATTTTGCAAGAGTGAAAGACTTCCTATTGCCACTGTATATATAGATGTGTATATATTGTGAGGTTGTAATCAGAACTTAGGTTTGGGAGCATGACAAGTTTGAGACCTTTGTGTAGGTGCATATATAGGTAGATGGCCTTTTACATATACTTTGCATTTCTTTGTATCCTAAGCACACAGCAGGAATCTGAATTAATGGACTTTGTTTATATTTCCCAACATGGATTCCGTGAAGCAGGATCCTATGAAAATGTCCTTTGTATCTTGGTGTGGAAGCTACCATTACCCTATGAGAATGGGACAGGAGATGAGTGGGCATCCTCCCTGCCTAAAACTGAAAATGACAAAGTCCAAAGCCTTTACCATATTCATATGCAATGCACATTTTTTAACTTTGTGCCAAGCGGCAGTTACTACCTTGGGAAGCTTGCTGGGCAGACTAGATGGACCATTTTGGTCTTTTTCTGCCGTCATTACTATGTTAAACCAAAAAGGACTTACAGAACAGTTTCCATCTGTTATGGACTACATACATAAGCTGGATCCCTGTATGCTTAGAGAACAGTTGTCAGAGGCATTTACCCAGGTAAATATTAATTTGAGTGGGATTGAAATAGCACATGAATACTCCATTTTCAAATATACATGTCCTATTTCCTAACGAGATTTAGTCTGCAAATAAATCAGGTGCAGAGTCCACAGGGGCAGTTTTCAAAGGGAGAGTACATGCAGCTTTTGCACCTGGGTGAACTGTTTGTTTTGAAAATTGTCCCCACATAAGTACAGATTTTTTTTTTATACATTTATGCCGTACATATCTAATGAGAACTTATTTAAAAGCATTTCTGAATGGTTTAGAAAGTAAAGTTTTGAATATTAAAGTACAGCAGCAATGCTGCTGAAGACCTAACACATGAAAACCCTCACCCTGGCTTTGAATGCTTCCGAAAAGAAAATGATACTGGCTGATCTTTATTTCTCTATCATTCTGTCATTGAGAGCCTTCAGCTTACATCCAGATAAATCATGTTATCTATACAGCAGTTGTTGCAACAAAGTTTGACCTCCCTCCTTCATGAGTGAATCAGGAGAAGGATACTCTTGAGTCATTTGTGGCGCCATCTGAGCTCATAAACCAGATTTTTTTTTTTTCTTTTTTTTTTATGGCCGATCTTTCTAAAGCAACAGTGCTTTGTGAAGGTATTTCCAAAACAATGTATTGTACTTCTCTGAAAGCAAGCAGATCAGCCAGCCACTCATTTGGCTCTGATGAAATAGACTTCCAGAGCTTTCTCGAAAATTAGTTGTCTCTTCTAGGAAACCCCATGAGCAACAGTCCCACAGCCTGCCTTGCCTCATTTTCTATTAGTCTATCAGAACTGCTGGATGTGACTCTAGCTCTACAACTGAACTTTTCTTGTATCAGCGGTTTTTGCCTCGAGTAGCATTTTTCTGCCTCAGATTTTCCCCTCTGGACATCCTTAGTCAGCTTTTTTAGTGGTTTATAAATATCTTTGTTTTTAATGATATTGCTTTTTCATCTGTCCCCATGATTTTTCATGGGGACAGATGATAGTTTTCAGTCCCCATGATTTTTCATGGGGACTGAAAACTAATGTGCACGGACTGGGAGAAAGACCTTATGGTGATAGTGTCTGGTGTTCTGAAGGTAGCGAAACAATAGCTAAAGCTAGAATAATGCTGGGCTGCATAGAGAAAGGAATAACCAGTAAGAAAAAGGAGGTGGTGATGCTCTTGTACAGGTCCTTGGTAAGGCCTCACCTAGAGTATTATGTTCAGTTCTGATGCCCTTATCTCAAAAAGTATAGAGGCAGGATGGAGGCGGTCCAAAGAAAAGTGACCAGAATGGTATGGGGTTAGCATCGGAAGACTTATGAGGAGAGGCTGAAGGATCTGAATATGTATATCCTGGAAGAGGAGATGCAGAGGAGATATGATACAGATCTTCAGATATCTGACAGGTTTCATAATCATAATCATTCATAATCATCAAATGTTTTCCATTGGAAATAGAGTAGAACTAGGGGTCATGAAATGAAACTCCAGGAAGGATGACTCAGAACCGTCGGGAAATATTTCTTCACAGAGAGGGTGATGAATGCCTGGAATGCCCTTCCGGAGAACAAAAATGGTGAAAGAATTCAAGGGGGCATGGGATAAACACTGTGGATCCCTAAAGGCTATAGAGGATGGAAATGAAGAAAAGAGTGCGTGGGGATAACTTGCTGGTGTGGTGGTTACTACCCTTAAACCAATAAGCCTTGATGCTGTTGATTCAACTCCATCATTGCTCTCTGCTTCAACAGCAGGGGGGAAAGCGGAATTGGATTCAAACAGAACTAACGAGGGCCTTGACTTTTATGGTCTGGGAAACTGATAAGCATGGAGGTAACTTGCACGGTGTGGCAGATACTACTGTAAGATTGTTGTGCAGACTGGATGGACCTTTGATCCTTTTCTTCCATCATTTCTGTGTTTCTATCAGTGCTACATACTGTAGGCCTACAGGATGGTTTTTCATTTTTTGACATTGATTCTGAAGAAAACCTCTGCTTTTGAATTTACAATGTTGATTTTAACTCACCATTTTGGAGAAGCAGACCAGCTTCAAATTCTGCCTCAAGTGCATACAGAAGATGTCATCACACTGTCATATGAACTATGTATTTGTGTAATGCATATGTCTATGGGATCTGTGCCAGGATGTTACTAAGAGTGATTTCAGGCTTGACAAACTTTGTTTTCCTTCCTGGTGAATGTAAGTCATTGTCCATGGAGCCAACTGAGGTTATGTTCATGGGCAGGCTTCCTCGTAAAGGTCCTTAACTTATTTGTCAGCTCACATTGATGTCCACTTTACATAAAACATAAGACAATACCATACTAGGTCAGACCAAGGGTCCATCAAGGCCAATATCCTGTTTCCAACAGTGGCCAATCCAGGTCACAAGTACATAGCAGAATCCCAAACAGTAGATGTATTCCAAACTGCTTATCCCAAGAATAAGCAGTGGAGATCTACAACTCCACATTTATTATTATTATTATTTATTATTTTGTTATACCGACTTTCATGATAAGAATCACATCAACCCGGTTTACAATTAATGTGAATAAGGTAGAGAGTAACATAGTAAACAATATTCAAAATTCAAACACAGTAAACAATAGTATGGAAGTGAGAAAGTTACAATAAAACAGGGAGAATTAACTTGGATCTGGAAAGGGGGAGATAACTGAACAGTAGAATCTTTACAATGCAGCCAATTGCATCAAATAATATAGTTGTATAGCAAAAATGAATCTATGTGATATAGTTGTGTGGCATGATAATGTGGTGCTGGGTATGAGTGGGAAGTTGGTGGTTTTTTATTTCAATCCAATTTTTGAATAAGAGTTAGTGCTGTTGGTTGGAGGTTTTAATCCAGGCCTGGGAATGCTTTTTTAAAAAGCCAAGTTTTCAGTCTTTTCCTAAATGTTAGTGTGCAGGGTTCTTGTCTCAAGTCGGGAGGGATAGAGTTCCATAGAGGTGGACCTGCTGAGGAGAAAGCTCTGAGACTGAGAGATTTATGTTGGTAAGTTTTGGCATGCGGTACCTGAAGTGATTCTTTGTAGGATTCCCTGATGGGTCTGGTGGATGTGTGTTTTTTAAAGGGGATTTGTAGGTCGAGCTGCGTGTGTTGGTGGATGGCCTTGTAGATGGTAGTGATGGATTTATACATGATTCTGTAGTGAATCGGTAACCAATGAAGGTCTTTGAGGATTGGGGAGATATGGTCGATTTTCCTGGAGTTTGTAAGGATTCTGGCTGCTGTGTTCTGCACCATTTGTAGGGGCTTGGTATATGAAGTTGGGAGGCCTAGTAGTAATGAGTCGCAATAATCTAGTTTGGAGAAGATTATTGCTTGCAAGATTGTTCTAAAGTCCTGAGCGTGGAAAAGCGGCTTTATTCTTTTCAGAATATGTAATTTGTGGAAGCAATCTTTGGTGGTTTGGTTAATGAATGGTTTGAGGTTTAGACGGTTGTCTAAGATGGCTCCTAGGTCTCTTACGTGAGTAGTTTGAAGGAGGGTTGGTGGCTTTGAGTGTGTGTTGTTGTTGTTTTCTGGTGATATAAGCAGGTATTCCGTTTTTGAAGCATTGAGTACAAGGTTTAGGCTGGTAAGGAGGTGTTTGATTTCTAATAGGCAACTATCCCAATATTCCATAGTTTTCGTGATGGATTCTTTTATAGGGATCACAATCTGAATGTCGTCTGCGAAGAGAAAGTGTTTCAGGCTTAGTTTTGTGAGCAGTTGACAGAGTGGGAGCAGGTAGACATTAAAAAGCGTGGGTGAAAGCGATGAACCTTGCGGCACCCCTTGGGTGGAAGGGTGATATTGGGATTCTGTATTATGAATTTTGACCCTATATCCTCTGTTCTCCAGGAAGGTTTTAAACCAAGTTAGTGTAGCACCTGTCACTCCTATGTTTGCCAGCTGTTTTAGAAGGAGGTAGTGGTTGACAGTATCAAAGGCCGCCGAGAAGTCGAGGAGGATTAATAAAAATGCTTGGCCTTTATCGATTCCGGAGAGGAGGAAGTCCGTGAGTGAGAGGAGTAGCGTTTCGGTGCTTGCGGCTTTACGAAAACCATATTGGTTTGGAGATAGAATACTGTGGTCCTCCAAGTAGTTGGATAGTTGTGTGTTCACCAATCTTTCCATAACTTTAGATGGGAGGTTGGAAATAGGGCGGAAGTTGTTAGGATCGCAGGCATTTAGGTTCGTTTTTTTAGGAGGGGTTTGATTGAGGCTGTTTTTAGGTCATCTGGGTAGATGCCCTGGGACAGGGAACAGTTTATGATTTCGGCTAAGGTTTTTGATATAATAGCAGGGATGAGAAGAAGCATTTTGGAAGGGATTTGATCAAAAGGGTGTGATGAAGGTTTCATTTTCTTCAGCACCGATTGTATCTCTGTGATGGTGATGGGTTCGAATGCGTTGAGCTGAATGTCTTTATTAGGAAGAAGATATGTGTTCTCAGGTGAGCTAGTGTTTGGTGTCAGCTGATTGAGCAAGTCAGAGATTTTTTTGCTGAAATGTAAAGCCAGTTCGTCTGCTTTAGTCTGGGATAGTTCGGTTGGGATATCTGGAGTGATAGCTTTAGTGAGACTGGAAACGAAGGCGAATAGAGCTTTTGAGTCGAAGATGAGGTGGTGAATCTTGAGGGCATAATAGTCTCTTTTGGTTTTCAGTGTAGTGCTCTTGTATAGGTGGAGTGCGCGTTTGTAATCCGAAAGTGAGGCCGGTGAAGGGGCTTTGCGCCATTTTCTTTCTTTCTGCCGAAGTAGATGTTTGAGATTTCGCAGATCCATCATTAAACCAGGGATGTCTTTTGGATGCATTTAGCGTTTGTTTTTTAGTTGTCAGAGGGCAAAGAGTGTTTGCTACTGATTTTGTTATTTTGGACCAGGATTGGAGGGCAGAGATGGGCGTAGAAACATCAATGTGTGAGAGATCTGGGGCTAGAAGCTTGCTGAGGTGTTCCGAGTTGCAAGGTTTCCTGTAGAGGAAAGAAGGTTTTGAGTCGAGATCGGAGTCTGGTCGTGACAGAGAAAAGCTAGTGGAGATTAGAGAGTGGTCTGACCATGGGACTTGTTTACAATCTGGTTGTTTAGTTTGAGAAATACCGGAAATAATGGTTTATGGACTTTTCCTCCAGGAATTTATCCAACCCATTTTTAAACATAGCTACACTTATAGCTTTCACCACATCCTTTTGCAATGAATTCCAGAGCTTAATTATATGTTGAGTAAAAAAATATTTTCTCTTATTAGTTTTAAATGTATTACCTAGTAACTTCATTGTGTATCCCCTAGTCTTTGTACTTTTTGAAAGAGTAAACAACTGATTAACCTTTACTCATTCCATTCCACTCATTTTATAGACCTCTATCAGATCTGCCCTCAGCAGTCTCTGCTTCAAGCTGAAGAGTCCTAACCTCTTTAGCCTTTCTTCATAGGGGAATTGTTCCATCTTCTTTATCATTTTGGTCACCTTTCTCTGCACCTTTTCTAATTGTTATATCGTTTTTGAAATGTGATGACCAGAGCTGCACACAATATTCCAGGTGAGGTCGCACCATGAAGTGGTACAGAGGCATTATGATATTCTCTATTTTATTCTCCATTCCTTTCCTAATAATCACTAGCACTCTATTTGCTTTCTGGCTGAATTCTATTTAAATCTTCTGCTCAATATGCTGCTGCACACTGAGCAGAAGGTTTCAATGTATTATCAACGATGACGCCTAAATCCTTTTCCTGAATAGTAACTCTGGAATGTGGAACCTTGTATTATGTAACTATAATTTGGGTTACTTTTCCCTGAGTACATCACTTTGCACTTGTCCACATTTAAATTTCATTTGCATGCCCAGTATCCCAGTCTTGCAAGGTCCTCTTGCAATTTCTCACAATCCTCTTGAGATTTAACAACTTTGAATAATTTTGTGTCATTGGAAAATTTGATCACTTGTTCCCCTTTCCAGATCATTTATAAATATATTAAAAAGCAGAGGTCCTAGAACAGATCCCTGGGGCACTCCACTATTCACCTTTCTCCTTTGGGGAAAATGTATCATTTAGGCCTACTCTCTGTTTTTTATCTTTTAACCAGTTGGCAGTCCACTGTATGACACTGTTCCCCATCCCATGACTCTTTAATTTCCTAAGAAGTTCTAATGATGAACTTTGTTAAATGCTTTCTGGAAATCCAGATACACTATGTCAACTGGTTCATCTTTATCCACATTTATTTGTTTATGCCCTCAAATAAATGTAGCAGATTGGTGAGGCAAGACTTCCTTTGGCTAAATCCATGTGGCTTTGCCCCATTAAACTATGCTCGTCTATATGTTCAGCAATGTTGTTCTTTGATAGTTTCTATTATTTTGCCTGGCATGGACATTGGACTCATTGGTTTTTAGTTTCCTGGATCACTCCTTGATCCCTTTTTAAAGTTTGGCCTTACGTTGGCAGCCCTTCAGTCTTCAGGTACCATAGAAGATATTAATGATAGTATACATCCCAGAGTGCTGAAAGAACTAATAAATGAAATTGCAGACCTGATACTGGAAATTTTGTAAACTTTCTGGTCCAGATGGTTTGCTACTCTTTAGTTTGTCAATTTGCCCTAGTACACCTTTGAGGTTCACTGAGATTTGTTTCATTTCCTCTGAATCGTGAATGTCATTTCTGGCATGGGTATCTTTTTAGCCCACTGACTATCCTCTTCCCACTATTCAAATTCCCTGTCTCATGCTCATTACCCCATTTAACTCTTTCATCTTCCCCTCTTACTCCAAGCCTCATGTTGGGGGTCAGGATCTTTTCTTAGTTGCTTCATCTCAGAAAAAGACAGAACGGAACCTGAAACGGGAAACAAGAATGATAAAGGGGCTAGAACAGCTTCCCTGTGATGAGAGGGATCTTCAGCCTGGAAAAGAGATAGCTGAGAGAGGATACGATGGAAGTTTATAATATCATGAGTAATATGGAATGGGTAAATAAAGACAGCTAATTACCCTTTCAAAAACTAAAACAAGAGGACAATCCATGAAACTAACAACCAGCAGATTTAAAACAAATCGTAGAATGTACTTTTTAACTCGACGTACAATCAAGCTGTAGAATCTTTTGCTAGAGGATGTGATGAAGGAGACTAGCATAGCGGGATTTAAGAGATTTGGCGAAGTTCCTGGCGGGAAAGCTCATAAAACATTAGCTAGTAGACTAGGCAAAACCATTAATTATCCCTAGGGCTGATGCAATATGGTACATTCAGCAGAGTGCACAGTTTTACCATCTGTTGTATGCACATTCTTTGAGTGTAACCGTCACTCCCAATGCTGCAAAGAGTTTTGTGCACAAAACTGTGTGGCCTGCTTAGCACCCTCATATGGCAATCCCTTGCAAATGAAGGTTATAGATTGGTTTTTGAATGTTGACACAGGTAGGTTGCAATACAGCAGCGATGTTGGTTAACCTCTCACTCAGCTGACTTGGTATGAACGTGTCTTTTGTATGATGACCGTTTATTTTCTTCAGATGCTTCCTCCTCAGTGAGATTCTTGGACATCCTTGTTGTTTGACATTAATTGCTCAGTTTCTTTGTGTATTGTCTTTGCAGTATGGTCTTGGTCTTACTGTTGTGTGGTGTTACTCTGTTTCAATGTGTGCTCTGTTTGTTGCAGGGTCTCTGGGTTGGGGGGGGGGGAGCAGAGGGTGGAGGGCCATGTTTTAGGACACTCCTGCTTAGTTTCTATGTGTTTTCTCTACAGCGGGGCCTTTGGCATTGGCACGGCAGCTGCTTGTGGAGAACACCGACCCTTTCTTTGTTTTGAACAGCGATGTGATATGTGACTTTCCATTTGAAGACATGATGCGATTCCACAAACATCACGGCAAGGAAGGCACTATTGTGGTGAGTGCGTGCCTAGCATGATGACAGTCCTGTTGGGGCCAATATAATAAAACCTGTGCTAAAATGGGAGTTAAATTTTAGTGTGGGTTTTACTCAACACGCATGTTAAAAACAGGGGTCCCTATGGGATGCAGTAAGCTAGCGGCATGCAAATCGAGGAGTGAAAAAAAAAGACTGCACTACATGAAAAAAAACACACTATAATGAGAGTTAACCTGAAAAATGTGCAATAATGCAGAAAAGTGCTTTAAAACAGGAGTAAGGTAGGTGTTTGGTTCCATCTTTGATGCCTCATTAAGGAGTTCATTGATGTAGTCCTCATTTTCCCAGATGATTCTCAGTCTTGTCATCTCCTCTCTGAGTTCTGTCACCTGTTTCCTGAGGGAGTCGACCTGCAGGTAACTTTCACTGACCTGGCTTTTCACTGTGTATCAAGATATCTATCTGAGTAGCAGTAGACATAACAGTAGTGACAGCTTGGTTTGTTTTTTATTTATATTTTGCCTTTCGGCACTTAAAAGCAGATTACATGCAGGTAGTTGTAAGGCTTCTGGGGATAGGGAAATTATGAGATGTTTTACGTCCATTCTTCAATGAAGTAAGGTCTCCAAATGTGCTAATTTTTGCACATACCTTGACTTCTCATAAGCCCCAGGGTATGTTGATCTCTGCAATTAACTGCTAATGGCTTTCTTAATACTTGCATTGTGCCAAAGATGTTATGTGCAAAGGCAACATGTCTTGATGCACATATAAATTCTTTTTTTAATCAGGCCAAGGGCACCCAATTCAATTGGACCATTTCTGTATCTTTCTGCTACATTTTCTTGGTCTGAGTCCATCATTTGATACTGGAGTGTATTTTCTCCATAGAGTTCATAGAATAGTCGCTTGGTATGAATAGTTCCTGTTCACACCCCGGATCAGTCCAGATGAGTGGGTTTATGCATCCCTACCAGCAGATGGAGGCAGAGAACAAAACTTTGAGGCACTGCTACGTAACCGAGAGTGCCACCTGCACTGACGATTAAAAAAAAAAAAAAAAAAAAAAAAAAAAGGATAAGATAAGAGGATTTGGCTCCCTGAGGTGTTAGGTTCCTTCATGGGCCATCACTTTGGAAGGTAATCCCTGTTTGGACTTGGCCCTTCTTGACGGGGGTGGGGGTAGATAGCCAGGAGTCCTGGTTCCCTCTCTCCCTCGGTGGGCCTGTCTCCTCAGCCTCCTATCTCCAGAAGCAGGGGACTAGTTCTTTCCCCCTTTTAGTTGCGGGCTGTCTCTTTAATTTAGTTAATAAAAAAAAAAAAAAAGACTTGCAGCAGGGAGATCTGCAGCAGCAGAGGCTTTACACAGGGCGGAGGAGCGGATAAGTATTTGTTTTCCTGCCGAGAGGCAAGCCAGAGGGAGCGACCAAATTGCCTGCCTTCTTGGGGTTGGCTGAATGCTGAATGCTGAATGCTGCACCGACAAACTCAGCAAACGAAGAACCTGACACTGCAGCTTGAGGACTCTCTCCAAAGTCAGGAACACCTTCACCAGCTGTGTATCGAAACGTGCACCCAGATACTCCAAAGATCACTTCACCACCGGGTCAGTGGCAAGTGTGATCGTGGAGGCTGCACTTCACCACCGGGTCAGTGGCAAGTGTGATCGTGGAGGCTCTGTTTATTTTTAGGCCTGACAGCCTCGACATGCTGGCTCCCACGCAGCACAGCAAACTTTGCCATGGCTGCGGTTTGAGGCAAATATGCCTCAAAGCAGCCTCGTTTTGCTGTGAATGTGCTTTTGGGGGGGGGGGGGGCTGGGACCTCAGCAGGACCCCTGGGAAATAGGGTGAAGATGCAGGCAGCTGGAAAGGCTCCGGGGGACGGGGTCAGAGGAGCCAGCGGCCATTTTGGCAGCACATGCTGAAGTGCAGGCTGCCATATCTGAGCCCCAGGATTCTTTCCCCGTGCTTTTGCCTGTGGGAAAGGACCCTGATGGTGGCAGGGGATGGAGAGGGGCTTGTGAAGAAGCCGATCAGGAAACTTCCTCCTTGGATCCGGAGGCTTTTTCCACAGGGTTTGGGCTTCTCCTTCATAAGGCTTATTTAGCCAAGAAGGAGATAGGGGCAAAGAAACCCTTGCCTAGGAAGTCCCAGATGGCCAAAAAGGCTAGAAAGCCCATGGAGTCAGGATGGATCCTGTGTATGTGGGACTCTGGTGCGCCCCAGAGAGAGACAATTTGTCGGTAGCCTGGATGATCCTGAACAGCTTCAAGGGGGTCCCGTGAGACCGGACAAGGACCCTGATGGTGACCTGGGAGATCTAGGGCAGGACCCGGACCGGGATCTATTGGATGTTTTTGGGAGACCCCCATGCAGGATCCAGATGCTCAGGACCCGAATGTTGTTCTGGACACGGAAGGAGATGACCCGTGATAGGTTCGGCTGTTGAGGAGGGAGGGACTGGGTCCGTTGATTCCCCAGGTTCTGGAGGAGCATGGGATCAAAGCCCCCCAGGAAGACTTGGACAAGGAAGGGGTGAGCCTACTCCTGGAGGGGTTACGGGGACCTCCTACCTCTTTCCCATTGCCGAAGCAGGTGAAGAAGTTGGTGGGTCGGGAATGGGAATCTCCCGAGGCAGGCCTGAAGGTCACTAGGGCAGTGGGGAAGCTATATGCCGTGCCGGAGCAGACCTTGGAATCGTGGAGAATTCCCAAGGTGGATGCAGCCGTGTCGGTGATTACTGAAAAGATGACCATCCTGGTAATGGGAGTGGCTGCTCTCATGGATGTCCAGGGTAGGAAGCTGGAGATCCTTCTCAAGTGACTCTTTGAAGTCTCAGCTTTGGCCCTTCTGGCAGCTGTGTGCAGAAATCTGATGCAGAGAGCCTGTTTGTCCTGGGTACAGAAGGCACATGACAAGCGTTCAGGAACAGCATCTGAAGCAGCGCAGGCGGCCCGTTTAGAGGCGGGGATAGCCTATGTGGCCGATGCTCTGTATGACATGGTCCAGACTTCTGCCAGGAGTATGGTCTCAGTGGTGGGGGCACGAAGGCTCCTAGAGCTGTGAAATTAGTCAGCGGATGAGTGGTCTAAAGCCCAGCTCTCAAACCTTCCCTTCAGGGGGAAGCTTCTCTTCAGGGAGGACTTGGAGCAGCTCGTGAAGCAGTTAGGAGAGTCGAAAGGCAAAAAATTACCCGAGGACAGGAAGGGTCCTAGGAAGTCCTTTCCACCGCGAGCCCATTTTCGAGAGGCTAGGAGATTTCAGGTGAGCAGAGCCCTTGCTCCGGCATCACAGAAACAGAGTTTGAGTAGACAGCAGCCCTTTTGAAATCTGTGCAGATCCCTGAGGGATGGTAGTTCCCAAGGGGAGAGTGGAAGTAAGATTGGACAATGAAGGTGTGTTTTGTCCACTCCTCTCTGGAAGCTATCAGTGGGAGGCTCTCTTTTGCAAGGAGTGGACCAGAATCATGCTGGAATGGTGGGTCCTGGAGGTGGTAAGAGACAGTTATGCCTTAGAATTTTCTCGGCTGCTCAGGGATGCCTTTGTAGTCTCCCGCTGCATCTCCCAGTGCAAGCGAGAGGCAGTGTGGGACATGCTACAGTGCTTACAACTTCTGTGTGCCATTGTTCCGGTGCTGCCTCAGGAGAGGGGGCAGAGCAGATATTCTGTGCACTTCATGGTGCCAAAAAAAAAAAAAAGGGGACCTTTTGGCCCATTCTAGATCTGCAGAAGTTAAATGCGGCCCTCTGGGTACTGCGCCTTCAGATGGAGACGCTGCACATAGTGATAGTGGCGGTGTGCAAAGGGGAGTTTCTAGCATCCTTGGACTTGTCAGAGGCCTATCTTCATATCCCCATTCGGCCTGAACATTAGAGGTTCCTGAGGTTCATGGTTCTGGGAGAACATTTTCAGTTTCGAGCTTTTCCCTTTGAGTTGGCACTAGCGCCACGCACACTCACAAAGTGCTGCTGGTAGTGGCAGCGGCACTCAGGAAGGAGGGTGTCCTGGTCCACCTGTACCTGGACAATTGGCTGATACGAGCAAAGTTGGATGTAGAGTGTGGTTGTTCAGTCTAGCGTGTACTTCAGCTTCTGGGGGCGTTGGATTGGGTGACGAACCTCACAGAGTCATCTGAAGTTGACCTGATCTTTGGAGTATCTGGGTGCACGTTTCGATACACAGCTGGTGAAGGTGTTCCTGACTTTGGAGAGAGTCCTCAAGCTGCAGTGTCAGGTTCTTCGTTTGCTGAGTTTGTCGGTGCCCAAGGTCTGGGATTACCTGCAAGTCCTGGGGTCCGTGACTTCTGCTCTGAATTTAGTGCCATGGGCTTTTGCTTACATGCGTCCTCTATGGAGGGCTCTGTTATCCCAATGGAATCCATTGTCTGAGAAATTTCAGCTTCCTTTACTATTGCTAGCGGATGCCAATTCAGTCTCTTATGGTGCTGTTGTGGCACAGTCTGGAGAAGGGAATAGATCTGTAAATACCAGACTGGGTACTGGTAACCATGGATGCCAGCCTCTCTGGATGGGGGGGCCAGTGAGAGCGCAGTGGTCGCTGGAGGAGGCGGCTTGGTCGATCAATCAACTGGAAACTAGGGCAGTGCGCAAGGCCTTGTTGGTGTTTCTTCTTCTCTTTCAGGACAAGTCGGTATGAGTATTCTTGGAAATGTGATGACTGTAGTGTACATCAATTGTTAAGGCAGAATGAAGAGTCATCTAGTGGTGCTGGAGGCGTAGGAGCTGTTCATGTGGGTGGAGAAATATTTGGTGAGACTTGCTGCTTCTCATGTGGCTGGAGTGGACACCATGCAGGCAGACTTCCTCAGCAGATAGCATCTGGATCCGGGGGATTAGGGGTTGTCAGTGGGGAAGCCTTCGCCTTGCTGCAAGTAAGGTGGGGCAAACCAGTCGTATATCTCGTGGCAAATCCAGCAAATGCAAAAACGGATCGCTTTTTGAGTCGCAGATTAGTTGGATCAGAGGGCATCAACGCTCTCGTGCAGCCATGGCCGGCACACCTCTTGCTGTATGGGTTTCCTCCTTGGCTGCTCGTAGGACTGCTGCTGTGGTGCATCAAGATTCATGTGGGCAGAGTGATTCTGGTGGGACGTGAGTGGCCACGTTGGCCGTGGTTTGCAGACCATCTGCGTCTGTCAGTAGACGGGCCCATTCGTTTTTCTCATCTCTCAGGGTTTCTTCAACAAGGACCCTTATTTTCAGACCAGGAGGATCACTTCTGTCTAGCGGCTTGGCTTTTGAGAGGCAGTGGCTCCATTTGAATGGGTATTCGGAACCGGTGATTGCAACTTGGCTTCAGGCAAGGAGACCTTCAACTTCAATGGCTTATGTTCAGGTGTGGAGAGTTTTTGAATCCTAGTGTTTGCTGAATAGAGTGCAGCTCTTAAAGATGGACATTCCACAAATCTTAGCCTTCTTGTCTAAGGAGTTAGCGTATAATTCCCTTCGAGTCCAGGTAACAGCTTTGTGTTCCCTCCATGGTAGGATTCAGGGAAGACTGCTGGCATCTCATCCGGATGTGGCTCGTTTCCTAAAAGGGGCAAAGCATTTACGTCCTCCAGTACTGAAGATCTGTCTGGCATGGAATCTGAATTTCGTTCTTCGGGTGCTGTGTGGCCTTCCCTTTGAGCCAGTGCAGAGGGTGTTGTTGAAGGATTTAATTCTGAAGACTGTTTCCTGGTGTCCATCTGTTTGGCTAGGTGTATTTCTGAGCTGCAAGCGTTGTCATGTAGGGACCTTTTTCTGCATTTTTCAGATGATGGGGTTTCTTTACGCATGGTTCTTTCTTTTTTTTTTTTGCCGAAGGTAGTGTCCTCTTTTCACCTTTATCAGGTGGTTGAGCTTCCAGCTTTTATGAACTTGACAGCAATTCTTTGGCTAGGGAACTTCACTTTTTGGATGTGCGTCGTATCCTTTTGTAATATCTCAAGGTGACGAATCCCTTTCGGAAATCGGATCATCTGTTTGTCCTGTTCAATGGAGCAAATAAGAGAAATAAGGCTTCCAAAGGCACTATTTCTCACTGGTTAAAAGAGATGATAGCTTTGGCTTACATTTGCAAGGGCCAGCTGGTGCCGGAGGGGTTGTGAGTGCATTCCACTTGGGTGCAGCTGACCTCGTGGGCGGAGTGTCAACTGTTTTCTCCTCAGATTTGTCGTGTGGCGACGAGTTCTTCTCTTCACACTTTTACCAAACATTACCCCTTAGATGTGTGGGCTCTAGAGGAAGTGACATTTGGGGAGAGTGTATTGCACACGTCTTTCGCCCAGAATAGAGGGGATTGGGTACATCCCACTCGTCTGGACTGATCAGGGGTACGAACAGAAAAGGAAAATTGGTTCTTACCTGCTAATTTTCATGCTTGAAGTACCACGGATCAGTCCAGAGACCCGTCCCCATCTGACAAGACTTCCTCGCTTCTGGATATGGCTAAGCAGATTGAGCTGACATTTGATATAATCAGAGTAATGAAAACTGTACATAGTTTCGTATATGTTTGTGTTAAATCAAGGAGTCCTAGTTTGCAGGGGGCTCCAACTTTAAGTCTCTGTTTGCCCAAGATTTATTGGGGTTTGTTAGGGTAGACATCTTGGCTTGGGAACAAGTCAATACTGAGGGACTGCAGGTGGCACTCTCCGTTATGTAGCAGTGCCTCACAGTCTGTTCTCTGCTTCCATCTGCTGGTAGGGATGCATAAACCCACTCATCTGGACTGATCTGTGATACTTCAGGAACGAAAGTTAGTAGGTAAGAACCAATTTTCCTTTCTATCAGCAATGCTGTTCTTGTGCTTTTTTCCTTTATCACTATATCCATTTCTTCTTGCATCAAGTTCTTTATTCTGTACAGTTCTCTCAGGGTCATGTCCCCAGTGTTTTTTAGTTACAGTGACTTAAATTTTTCATGATTTTCAGTGGATGAGGTGTGACACCTTATTATGCCTTTCTGTGTACAAGCCTTCTGACATCAACACGACATCCAGCAATAAGGCATGACATCCTTTGTCTCCTAATGCCTCCATGCTACCCCTAACACTCACGCAGGGTAACACTGAGGCCACTTGGAGGGTCCTGCCAAGCACTGTCCAGGCCCACCTGAATGTGCGCATGTGCTCCTACACTGCACCCACTAACTGGGTTCCTTTTTGTCTCAAGTTCAAGTTCCCAACCCACAAGCAATCCCCTGGTAGTTTCTAGGGATATTGAGACCCCCTCACAATCAAGGGATCTCACAATTCCTAGAAATATACCCAAAACCAAACACACAATACCGGGACCGTTAATCAGTCCAATACAAGCAGGGTTAACCAACTAATAAGTTTATTAACTGAAAGTAAGAACTGTGAGTGAAAAAAAAAAGATTTAATTTGCAAACAGGAACAGGCAAAACAACAAGTATTACAAAAGTAAAAGGTAACTAAAGACTTGGCTGTCCACAAAAGCTGAACAAGTCCCTAGCACAGATAAATGCTCCCGCTGTACTCCCAGCTGAGACTAGAGCATTCTAGCATCTTCAACACTAGTTCTCTTGTCTGCAGGACAAATCAGGGCCTCAGAGTACTAACAAGCATTCATTCACCAGTGACCGTCTGACCAGTAATAGTGTTTTTTGGCCAATGGCACTGAAATAAGTTTCTTACATATCCCAGCACCCCTGAGGAAGTGTATGTTGTCCAAGCTTCCTTCTGAATCAAAGCAGCATCCACAGCCTTTCTTTGAACTACTGTGCAGAGGTCAAACCCACCTGCAGGCCAGCACAGAGGAAATGAGCTCTCTGGGGGGGAAAAGCATCACAGGGCAGAGCATGCAAAACCCTTGTTTCGCCACATCCTTCAACTGTTAGGAGCTTCTGCTACCTTTCAAAAGAAATGAGAAAACCCTGCTAAAGTCCCTACCTTTTCCTCAGCTGTCTTGCAAGTAAAATTAGCTGGTCTGTGGAATATTAATTCCACTTTCACACTCAAAATCCCTGTTTGTAGTCCCGCTTGCTTGCCCACTTGTTTTGAAGTATGAAGTGGCTTATCTTAGCCTTTTAGACTACAATATTTATTTATCTGAGGTATGTAGTTTAGTGTGGATATCTTTGTAGTGTCTTGTTGCTTAGGGTCTAAAATTAAATCAGACCAACTAGAAATAATTACCACAAGATTTAATTTTCTGTTCTGTTTGCCAATGATAAAAAAAAAATCCAACCAAAATCACTTTGTTTCCATTCCTGGTACAAAGCAGTATTTCTCCAAGTGATGACTTGTAATTTTCCTTACCTGTATCCCTACGATCTGCAATAGAACGGTTTCTTTAAAATTTTAGTCTGGATTAATTTTGCATTTATTTGTGTAAGTCCATTAATTGATACTATTTATGCACAAGGATTTTCCCAAACCCCCTTAAATGGGCAGTACTCTATAGAATAAGAGATGGCTTTAAGCTTTATTTTGCATTTATTTGTTCAAAGTACTGGTTTTGCTCCTACTATGTACATTTTCTCTCAGCCTCCTAATTGGGCAAATCTATAAATGTAGATTTGTGACAGGGTAGGCTGGGAAAAACAAACAAGAAAACTACTCTTTCACACCTCAAACTGAAAAAATAAACTGCAAAGGTGCAGTTAAGCAAGACAACAAGCAGAAGGAAATAGTTCAGTTAAGCAAGTTACACAGACCCCAGTTCTTTAGTCAGTGCCCTCTCCCATTCTGCAGCCCTGCTTCAACAGCGACTCCCTCAAGATTGAGGTTTGTTCTGTCCTTACCTTTCTGCTTATTTGCTGTTAGTTCCTCCAAACAAACCTTATTACACTGAGGTCCATATTCAAAAGCCATTTAGACAGATAACATAATAGTTATGTCTAAATGGCTTATCCGGCTATATTCAGCAAGCAGGAGGCATTTTGGGGAGGAGTGGCTTTAGCTGGGTACCTTCTGCAGCTAACTCTGGTGGGCTGTAGGACTGTCCTAAAGTTGGCCGGCTAATTAGCATAGCAGCTGAATATGGACCCCTATACTTCAAACAAATAACCTTTATTCAATTACCAACAAACAAGGAAACAGCAATAAAGAAACTACAAAGGCACAATTAAGCAAGCTAACTTCCAAGTTATTCAAAAAATCCCATAGCAAATTATAAAGCAAAACATAAAATACAATCAGTGAACCCAACCCTTAAATAAATACTATTCAACAAAAACTATAACATTTACAAAAATTCAAATTACAGTATGTCAGAATAGGAAGTATAAAAACTAACAATTTCAGTAAACCTCCTCCCAACTAATATGCTCAAGAAGCAAAATGAATAATTTAAACTGCATCATAATCTTACATGGGCAGTATAAATAATGAAACCATAAAATCAACAAAACACACGTCATGCCATTTGTATACGGTAAAAAGCTGACACCATTATGAGAAATGGCACTGGTGGGGTAGGAGTGACTGAAGGTTGCTCCTCTCCTTGGGCGATTACTTGCTTTCAGATATGCGTTAAGGGGGAAACCAGGGGGACCGTCAGGGGGTGAGAGAAAACCCAGGGAAGGGCTTCTTAAAAACTGTGGACAGGGTTTGGTTTTAGTATATGCTATTGTAAAATAACACTAAAATCAAACGAAAGGGAACCCCCTCTAGACTTAAGATGGCATTTAAACTGCAAGGAGTTAGAGAAACAACAAATTTTTCTTGGGATGATGTTCCACAGAAACACTTTTTCTGGTTGCTTCAAATTTTACCACCTCAAAAGAGCAACTTTAAGTGGTCTTCTTTTGCTGTCTGTAATAGACAAGTTGGACAATGCCTTTGCAATTTGTCTTTCAAATAAGGAGAACTGAAATCATGCTTTGAACACAATATTTATGTAAAAATTCTTATATTCCACAACTTTCAGCTTTAAAGCTTGTCCAGGGGCAGATCACATGAGTACATACATAATATATAAGTATCAACAAATATGTAACAAATAACACCCATATGTTACATAAACATTACATCCAATTAACACATCTCATTTTACTTTAAACTGAGCCCTGTACTTGCTGAGAAGCTGGCGATATACTGTTTTGTTTCTGTATTCCTGTCAATATTCAGTGGGCTGGTGAATGACAGAATTATCCGAATAAGTTTCCCTGCATAGCTTTAAACCTAACCGGCTATATTCTGAATATAACCAGTTAGTGTCAAAGAACCCCAAAACAAAACCCTTTCAAGTAAGCAGGCCTGATCGCCCTAAGACTTCTCCAAAATTTAAAAAAAGTCGATGCTTAGCGCTTGATCCATTCCCTCAAATAATGAAAAAAAGATGCAGCCCAAAGCAGCCTGAGGCTCCCTTGCCCCCCCCCCCTCCCCCCCCGTAGCCTCAAGGTTTTAGAAAAGCGAAGACAATAACAAAAAAACATCCTTCCTTCTAGGAGTATAACGAAAGAGCTGAATAGACAAAGACGGGGCCTGATTGTTCACTGCTTTTGTGCTATAGTATGAATCTTGAATTGGGTTTTAAATTGAACAGGCAGATAATTGATTTGTGTTCGGAGTGAGGAATACATTTTACAGGTCTTTTAACTAATTTTATACTTCAGACCTATTCAGAATGTTTCCCTGTTTCTAATTTCTTGCACAGTGCAAGCTCACTGAATGAGTACATGCAACCTTTGAGTGCAGAAACATGTTGAGAGATGTCACTGTAGCTACAGCTCAAGGTTGCATCCTTCACATTCCAGCAAGGCTGTTAGATACAATCAAGTCACATGGTACCATTCACTGATACTCTCAAAGCACATTTAAGTACTAACTGAAGCCTTTAGACAATAAATAACTAAAATATCGCCAGCAAAACTGCATCTTCACTCAGAATAGTCTGGAAAATCTTGCTGCAGTACAAATGGAGAAAAATCATGGAGTGCCTTCCTCCAAAACTAAAAAAAAAAAAAAAAAAAAGTACCCAAAATCCTAATACCTACAGTCCACCTACTGGAGGATGAATCACTGAAAGAAATATTCCCTGTTCTCTAGTTCTAGGATTTTGTAAACCACTCAATCCAAAACAAAAGCTGGCACGAAGAAAACACAAGCAGTTTCAACAGATTTAATTTTATATTGCATTTATAGTTCTGTTGTACACCACTTTGAGTAATGTCAGGAAATGGCTAGAAGTGCTTTCAGAGACAGATACTGAACCCTTTGATGATGCCACATTGCACAATGTGCCAGTGCATCTATTTAGTACCCTGCAGTCACTCTTCTGAAGAAGATATTCAGCTGAAAAATCCCAGTCCTCTACTCATGTGGTGTACAACATGTGCAGGGAATGTACAAATAAACGGGACCTAGATAAAACAGACTCCAAAGACCAAAATAAACCTCCACAGACACAAAATAACTGACTCAAAAAAACAAACAAACCTGGGAACATTTTCTTCTGGTTATGTCAGCATATTAGTGACTTGTTAGAATTATATAAAACACAAACGGGCCGATACAGTAAAGCGCGGCCGCTGTTACCCTGTTTCTAACCCGCTTTGGGGACACAATTTGGACGCGTAAGGCGAACCCACGATTCAGTATCCGGTTTTACGCGTCCTTACCGCTTGCCGAAATGGACGCGTATCTGTCTCTGCCCGCCGCATGTATATGATATATTAATGATCGATTTTAGCTATTCCCTCTGATACAGTAACGTGCGCCCAGATTATCACCTTTTTAACCAGCTTATTTGCTGCGTCTTTAACCTGCATATTTACCGCCTGCCCTGACCCTGGCATTAGTGTGGTGTTCAGTCAGCTTCCCGCTGCCTTGAGCACCTGGCTGTACGTCCAGGCCGCGACCTCGCACGTCCGGCAACCCCTGCGTGCTGAGCCCACGCTCCAGCATCTCCAGCCACAGTTCCAGGGGCTCCCTGAGCGCGTACCCGGAGCCGCCGCTGTCCTCACCCCGCGCCTCCCTGCTGGGCTCGTCCCGCCCGACTTCGGGGACGTGTGCCGGCACAAGTCGCCGCCCCAGCCGGAGCAGCCGCCGCCGCCCCCCATCCCGACCGAGGATCGGCCACGCCGCACAAGTTCCAGATCCCCTACCAGGTGACTCCGTGCAGGGAGAGCGGACCCACCCAGATGTTCGTGGACCTTCCCGCTGCCTTGAGCACCCGGCTGGACATCCAAGCCGCGACCTCGGACGTCTGGCTTGGACGTCCAGCCGGGCGCTCAAGGCAGCGGGAAGGTCCATGAACGGACGCTGTGACCTGACCGGCTACAGCAGCGGCAGCAAGCCCAGTAGCAACTGGACCAGCGGCATCAGCATGGGCTACGACCAGTGGCATGGCGTGGCTGGTGGATCTGAGTTGGTGGCAGGAGGGGCAGGCTCGGGACCTGGACTGTGGGGGTGGGGGGGGACAAAAAACAATCTCGGGCTTTTTTTTTTTTTGGAGGTGCGATGCGTGTTCTGAGGGGCTGGGGAGCGGGTTGGCCTGCCGGCCCCTTGGCCTGACCATGCTGTTGTTGCAGCGCCAGCCCAGCATGGGAGGAAAGCCCCTGGCAGGGGGGGGAGAGCCGCACGTGTGATCGCTTCTGGTGGGTGGAGGATTGCGGCTCTGAACTAACTTCGCCCGGGAATGGAGCCCCTCTGCTGAGCTTCCCACGGCGCCTGGATTAAGGACCCCCTCCCCCAGCTTGTCCATGAGGCTCTTCTGGAACGGGCTCCTCCGGCAATCCGGAGGAGCCCGTCCCCGCCCAACTGCGGGGACGCATGCTGGCACAAGTCGTCGCCCCGGCCGGTGTAGCTGCCGCATCCCCCCATCCCGACCGAGGATCGGCCACGCCGCACAAGTTCCAGCTCCCCTACCAGGTGACTCCGTGCAGGGAGAGCGGATCCAGCCAGGCGGAGAGGAGGTTGGAAGCCTTGACCCTGGAACTGGAGAAGGAGCTGGAGCTGCACATGAAGAAAGAGTATTTTGGTGAGTAACTAGTGTGTGGTACTTGCTTCAGTGCGGACAAATGTTCATGGACCTTCCCGCTGCCTTGAGCGCCCGGCTGGACGTCCAAGCTGCAACCTCGGACGTCTGGCTTGGACGTCCAGCCGGGCGCTCAGGGCAGTGGGGTCTGTAGGAAAGAACCATCCACTTACCTGGTGCAATGACATTTGAAATGACATGTACCAGCGCACCCTGGATACTGTATAGGTGCTGTATACCGCTGTATACAGTAAGATGGTTTGCGCACGCCTACCGCTTCATGGACGTGCTTTGGATGCCACTTGGATTTGCGTCTAATTTGAATACTAAATCGAGCGGTATGTGAACCAAAATATGTGCGCGGCAAACGAGGGTGCGCCCAGCACTGCCGCACTCTTTCTTACGCGTCCTTACTGTATCGGCCCGAAAGTATTGCGTTGTGTAAATCCATAGAAATGAAAGCCAACAACAGATTATAGGTGAGAAAATGTTACTGGACTAACTCAATACATCCATGATTAGCTTTCGAAATCCATCTAGTCACAGATGTTTTGAGTTAGCCCAATAAAAAGGTGTCACCTGCAACTTGTTTGACCCTTACTTTACAAAAAAAAGGCTTCCCAAACCTATCTTGGTTAGACCACAGCCATTAGGGTTTCAGGATATCCACAAAGAATATAAATGAGAGAAATCTGCATATATAGAGTCTCTAATGTGCACAAACATCTCATGCACAGAGCTGTAGCCATGCAATGTGGCACCTATGGCCAAGTGAAAAACTGCGCACACACCCATTACACAGCATATGAAACCATGAGTTGAGCCTGTCAAATGTTTGTGCAGTAATGCCCATGGCTGGTGCAAGATTTCTAAGTAATCTAGAAAAAGCTTACAGCTTTGCACCCCCACCCCATCACACTCTTCTCACACACAATTAATTATGCATTTATAATAACAGATTTTACATGAGAAAGGACACTCACAGCAGTCTTCTGAGGTAAAAATATCACTTACAATAGTTGTTTTATATTTACATGCACTTCTGTGGTGCAAACCAGAAAGCCCTATAAAAAAATGCAAGAGAAACTTGGAACTCATACAGTATTAGGCTTACTGTAATGCGTCTTGGGCATGACCGTCAGAGAGCCACGAGAAAACAGAATTAAAATGCAATAAACTTTCTTTATCAAAACACTAACTGCCAGCACTCAAGCAGGAAAAATTCTACCTACGAAAGTTAACACTACAAATATTACACCAGGCCTAAAACAGTAATACACCTTGTTCTGGAAAACAGAACAGCCAAGCTACTCTAGATCCCTACATAGAAACTACACACTATCGGAATACCTCCATTACACATGCAAAACACAGGTAGACCCTCAAATACAAAATAAGGAGACCATAAAGCATAAATAGAAATCTACAGGCAGGGGAGGAAGTGACGTCATCTAAGCTGATGGCAGCCTAACTCGTGAGCTCCCTCGATACCCGCTACAAAATACTATCTACAGGAACTACAGCAAACTGCTTCTGATCCTCCGAGAGCAGCATTAGCCAGAGAACCCGGCAATAATGGCTGCGAAACGAAAGTCTGTCAACTTTCAGCGTTTCTCCTATAAAAAAAAACCAGGAGAGTAGGGCCCGATCGAAGGCACACACAGCGCAGATGCAGGGAGCCCACCATCTGAGCTAGACTCAGATGATGCATTTAATTTAGCCTCTGAGGAGGCGCTGACCCGCGCTGAATTCAGAAACTGGTTCAGCAGCTTGAGAAGTGACTTAAAAAATTACAGGAAAGAGATGCATGCCATGCTAGACTATTTCCATGAGGAACTTAATTCCATGGCAAAAAAACAAGGGGACAACCTTATGTCGTGGAAGGATTTTATTGTTGAATTTTATTATCTAGAGCCCGACTCCGGCTGAGTTTCGCCAATTAAGGCTACATCAGGGGCTCAATTTGCTTCAGATGGTTACATAACTACATAAACAATCTTTTATGTAGTAAGAAAGTAGCAATCAAAAATCCTTGGTCTTATAGGCAACTCACACTGCTTCGAAGAACGAAGTGTGTTAGTCTAGGTATTCAGTTGTCTATGTCCCAAGTTTGAAAATATAACTAACAGAAATTTTCTATTCCCCAAGTCAAATCGCCTTCCGATTTGTTTCATTGGACTTAATTCCATGGGCCACAGAGTGGATGAATTGGACATTAAATTAGATGGCCAGATTGAATGTACAAAACAGCTGCAAGAGGTATATACTTAGCTTCAGGAGGAGAATGCCACTATGAGAGCTAAAATGGCGGACCTGGAGAACAGAGCACGGAAGGGAAACCTGAGATTTTGCGGGTTTCTAGTAACACCAGAAAATGCTGATTGTGAGAAAACCATCATATGCTTCTGCAATTTCTTACTGGACAAAGATGGCAATGGTGAGCAGAATTCGACTATGGATATCAAACTGGATAGAGCGCACCAAACATTGAGGCCCATGGGAGCTAGTAAATTCCGTGACATTATTGTTTGTTTCCATGAATAATCTCAGAAAGATAAAATAGCAAACATAGCCAGAAAACAGATTAGGTGGCAGTGGGAAAATCAGGAAATATCTGTATATGCTGATCTATCCCAGGCCACCCTACAAAATAGATCAGACCTTCGAGAGGTGACTCAGTTTCTACGCAAGGAAAATGTAAAATACCGCTGGCTACACCCCTTCGGGCTCACGTTCACCTGGGAGGGCGTGTCTTCTCAATTGCGATCTCTGTAAGAAGCCACAGTCATCTTGCGGGATAAAGGATTTCAGCCATCTAATACTCCAGGACCCGATGCCAAGAAATTTATTCCTAAAGGTCAGCATCCGAGATGGCAAAGAGCTACTGCACGTAACAGCAGATTGAAAAGAAATTCTGATGCTGCCACTCGGGTGGAGGGGACCTCATGAGGGGGAAGATTGCTTTGAGTTAACTTCCTGGAGATCTTTTCTTCTACATCATTGAAGTCTTGGATCTCAGGCTATGCGAGCTGTCTTTTGGAATCGTCAACTTTTAATGGAACTAAAGTTTTATATTATCATAATTGTCTTATTACAGTACACTTCCTGTTACAGTGTTTACAATAGGGTTACGGGGGTGAGATGTTAGATACTATCTTCCTCTATAGGGAAGAGATATGAATCTGCGGGGAGGTGAATGCAGATCTATAATGGGGGAGGGTGGGAAATGGGAAGGTTAAAGAGGATCTATATCCATCTAAGTTTGAGATATCTTTGCTGATGACAGGTATTCTGTGGGATTTTAGTGTCCAGCATGCCAGACTTTGGACTTATAGGTACATATAATTATTCAAGATATATACTCAGGCCTTAAACATCCTTTGTATTTATCCACGTCCTGTTGACGAGTTATTAGTATTATTATAGTCTATGTTATATTTAAAATTTGTATTATTTATTTATATTTTATATGATATGTTATATGTTATATGTTACTCATATGTCAAGAAACGCTGTTTAATGTAACGCCTTTATTGCGACAGTTTTGTTCTATGTAAACCGACCTGATTCGATACTTGTATTGAGAATGCCGGGTATATAAAAATCCAAATAAATAAATAAATATTTACTGTACTTGTTATATATGATACAGCAAAAAGTGTCAGGGTTCCCAGGAGGATGGTACGATGGTGCAGAGGAGTGGGCTACTTTAATATACCATGGCCACGATTCGGATAGGCTCCCTGAATGTAAAGGGGCTTAATACTCCTTTTAAAAGGCGATTATTATTTACAGAATTGGGCCATTTACGTGTAGATGTCATATTTCTTCAAGAAACCCACCTGAAAGCTCAATATGAAGCCTTAATGAAATCTCAGGCATACCCATCTCAGTTCTATGCTCCGAGTTCTAACAAGGCAAAGTATGCAGGAGTGGGGGTCCTCTTTGACCAGCATTTTGTATTTGAATGTCAGCTATGTATTAAGGATCCATTGGGTCATTACATCATTCTAGCTATTTTAGTGGATGGGGTAGCCTATATTCTAGTAAACATTTATGCTCCCAATACAGAGCAGGGTAAATTCTTAACTATGTTATATCAACTTCTCCTGACCCATAGTAAAGGTGAGCTCCTCATGGGAGGGGATTTCAATTTAGTCCGAAACCCAAACGTCGATACCTCTAAAGGGCAGGTTTCTACCTCTAGGTCACATAGATTACGATTGCAAGAGTTCATGGATAATTGGCAGTTACTCGATGTCTGGAGAACCCACTATCCTCAGTCCAGATTTATACGTATTACTCTACTGCCCATTCATCACACTCCAGGATAGATTACTTTCTTTCAGATAGAGGGTTATTTAACCATCTTCTTAAGGCAGATATCATACCAGTCGCCTGGTCGGATCATGCTGCAGTGATCATTGATGTTAACTTCCAGAATTATGATAAAGGGATTAGGTTTTGGCGCCTCAATGAATCTCTACTGAACGATGAGGAATATAATAAATCCTTTATTGAACACATTAAAGATTTTTTCCATACTAATGATACAGGAGAGATATCCTCCTCTCTGGTGTAGGAAGCTTTTAAAGCCTACTCGTGAGGTTTATTGATAGCAAGGGCTACTTATGTTAAAAAAAAAAAAAAAAGTCAGCTTCAGGTGGCACAGGCCCTAAGAGCACAGATACAGACCCTTACTACTCAACATCAAGTTTCAGGATCCAGGAAGGTTTTAACTCAATTAACTAAAGCTAGAGAAGATCGCCTTCGTTTGGAGTCTGCTTCTATGAATCACCAATTGCTACTAACAAAACAAGCTTATTTCGAAGGAAGCAACAAGGCAGGGAAACATTTTGCCAATAAATTAAAGAAGGTTCAATATCAAAATTTGATAGCTAAAATTAAAAGTGAACATGATGTAATACAAATAATACAGACATACGTAATCGCTTTCTCAAATTTTATACAACACTGTATAGTATTAAGCAAGCAATATCCCAGGAAACGGTTGATTATTTAGAGAGGACCCGTTGCCCAGTTTAACAGATGAGGCCCGGACTTTATTAGATGCCGAAATCACTACCATAGAAATCCTTAATGTTATTAAATCCTTGCGACGAGGGAAATCACCAGGACCGGATGGAATAACTGCTAAGTTTTATAAATTGTTTTGCCCCTATTTGGTGACTCCCTTACAAAAAATGTTTAATCTATGTATGGGGGGATTTCTAGGCCCTGCCGCTAATAAGGCTGGAATCACAATATTACCTAAGCCAGGCCGTGATCCCACGTCCTGTAGCTCTTACCGGCCCATTTCCCTGATAAACATTGACCTAAAAAGTCTAGCCAAAATATTGGCGGAACGAGTAAACCACTATCTTACTGGTCTCATTCACCAAGATCAAGTGGGATTTATTCCAGGGAGATTAGCTGGAGACAATATTCGGAAACCTATTGATTTAATGTGGTTGGCGCACGAGCACCAAACAGAAACGTTTTTTTCTTTCCATAGATGCCGAAAAGGCTTTTGATATGGTGCATTGGCCTTTTCTGTTTGGGGTCTTGAAAAAAAATGGGTTTCGGTCCCTCCTTTTGTGAGTGGCTCTCTAAATTATATGATCATCCCAGAGCCTGCTTGAAAGTCAACGGGGGTTTTTTGGATTGTTTTGAAGTTTTGTAGAGGAACCCGACAAGGTTGCCCACTATCTCCTATCTTATTTGCCCTGTTCTTGGAGCCTCTGGCTATTAACATCAGACGTAGCAACGAGATTGAGGGTTTTCGAGTCAGCGGCGAAGCATACAAGCTTTGTTTGCTGATGACATTGTTTATAGTTGCGCAATCCCACACATCCTTGTTAGGGATAGAGCATGAGCTTCGTCTATTTAGTGGAGCTTCAGGATTTAAGGTTAATTGGGAAAAGTCGGAAATCCTCAACATCACATGCCCAGCTGCTACTGTTCAAATGCTACAGCAAGCACACGCATTCAGATGGGCAACCCATAAAATTAAATATTTGGGTATTTATCTAAACACCCAAAAGAACTCTTTGCATTAAACTATACTCCTTTACTACGAAAAATATCGATAGATTTGGAACAATGGGGTAATTTACCTATCTCTTGGCTAGGGCGCATAGCCACTATCAAAATGAATATTTTACCCAAATTGTTGTATTTGTTTCAATCACTTCCTATACCTATCTCAAATGCTTTATTGAAATTATGGCAACGGAAAACCTTCAGTTTCATATGGAAACGAAGGCCGCCCAGAGTCAGCCGCAATGTGCTTTATCAAACTAAGCTAGAAGGGGGACTGGGTGTACCACACTATACCTGGGTATTATGTTGCCGCTCAGCTCCATCCCTTGATAGGGTGGCATTCTGTACATGACGTAAAACACTGGGTCCATATTGAAGACTTCCATATGTCCGGAATGCCACTATCCTCTATACCATGGCAACCACGAACAACATGGCGGGAATGCCCTTCTATGTTACCTACAACTAGACATACCATGCAGATAATGGGATAAGTGGAAAGGGAAATTGGTAGGTAGGAAAGATTATTTCCACTCGTCTAGTTTATTCCACAATACTGATTTTTCACTGGGTCTTCCTTCGGTTGCTTTCAGGGTATGGAAGGATCACTCTGTGACTAAGTTGGAACATATTTGGGGAGGGGATAAGATAATGTCCTTTGACTCTCTGTCAGAAATATCACTTACCTGCAACAGAATTCTTAGCATATCGTCAGCTCTCCCACTTTTGTCAGAGTAAAAATATTCAGAGAGAATTACTATTAGGGAAATCTTTATTTGAGGGGTTTTGCTTTCCTTCAACACAACAGAGGGGCCTAATCTCCAAAGTTTATAAATTAATGAATGCCAGACTCACGGTATCGCAGCCTTATATTAAGGCATGGGTGAAGGACCTAGCTCAGTGATGGCTAACCTATGACATGCGTGTCAGAGGTGATACGCCAAGAGGTTTTTGCTGACACGCGCAAGGTTTCATGGACTATCGGGAATTTTTTTTTTTTTTCGGCTGCGCCAACCCTTTAAAATTTGTTTTTTAGTATCCACCCACCCTCCAGACCCCTCCACCCCCCCCCCCCCCCAATGCCCCCGGGCGCAGGGAGGCTCATGAGGCTCACGTCGCCACGGCCCGAAGAAAAAGATTGCATTTAAACGCATTGATGCTCCTTCTCTTTCCTGCCTGTGCGGCCCCGGAAGTAAACGTTGGCGGAGCTGCATGGGCAGGAAGGAGGAGACGCATCGGTGCGTGCAGAAGAAGAGCAGTGCTTCACTAAGCAGATAGGGTAAAGAATTATTTGTTTTTGCTTTATTAATAAATACAGTACATATATTAAAATTATAACTTTTTGTTATTAATTAGAGCTACAAATATCACAAAATTATGGATTTTTCTAGAAGTGACACACCATCCGAGTTATGCTCGGTCTTTTTTATGAATTTTGACACACTGAGCTCAAAAGGTTGGCAATCACTGACCTAGCTAATGATCTATCCCCCGAGACTTGGGATGATATTTACTACCACATCAGCAAAGCCTCAGTATCCTCTTCTATAATTGAAAACGGATACAAGCTTTTATACCATTGGTATATCACTCCTGAAAGGCTCCAGAAATTCTCTACAGGTTATGATGGGCTGTGCTGGCGAGGCTGTAAAGTTCTTGGGTCATTTATGCATATGTGGTGGTCAGGGAACTACATTACATCTTTGTGGTCACAAGTGGAAGACTTCTTGGCTAAGGAGTTATCTGTCTCAGTAAAGTTAACAATGGAATATGCGTTGTTACATAGTGTTGACAGATGGAACACATTCTGTACACCCTTTTTGTATCCAAGTATGTATTGCAGCCAGATTAGAGATTGTGAAAGATTGGAAACGGAAGGAGAGACCCCCTTTTTGCAGCTATCCTCAGAAGATTGGACTAAGTCTGCACCTTGAATAAGCTGACTGCAGAGAAACGTCAGACAGTGCACTCCTTTCAACAAATATGGGGCCCATATTTACATTGGTGTGACCTTTGGGACACATAAGTGCAAACCTTTGTGTATATGTAAAAATTTATATTTATGTTTCCTTTGTTAACTAAGCTGTTTCATTGTATTCGACTAAGGAATTTTTTCCTGCTTTTTCTGTTTCACTGTAAACCGGCATGATTTGCATTTAATGCAAGAATGCCGGTATATAAAAGTTAAAAATAAATAAATAAATAAAATAAGGAACTATTATTAATCTTGCAGAAGAAGTATTTCCTTTTTATCGGCTGATTACTTCCTACCATGGGCATATGGTTAAGGAGAGATGTGGGATATTGATTGACTTACACACAGTAACTATGTGATGTGTATAACTTAGAGGGATATACATTGTAAATCAGCTCATTTCATTGGTTCTTAGATGGATATGAGTAGGGGGTAGGGTTGGGGGGTACTCTGGGGACATAACGGACAAAAATCGGTGAAGTGATTGTATTTTATATTATTTATTTCCAATGTTACTCTGTTATCGCCAATAAAAATGTTTATACAAAAAAAAAAGAAATCTACAAGCAAAAACTGAACTGGAAATCGCAACAAGTCAAAATCTTTATGCATTGCAATAATGGAAAAATACAAGCATTACCATTCCTCATAAAACAATACAATTAATAAAGCCATACCAATAAAAATAATAATTCAAAACTAATGAATAGAATAACATTCAATAATTAAAAACTAAAAATTTCCAAACAAAATATTTCAAACACACATTTCAAATAACACCCAACAATTAAAACTAAGGATTAAAAAAAAAAAGTCCCCATTATCCATACCTGTGAATTTTTGATTTCCAGATACCCTGAAATTGTAATGGATTAGCAGAAAGAGAGGAAGAGGGATTGTGCACACACATGCTCGCTCTCTTCCACACACATGGTCTCTCTCTCTCTCGCTCTCCCACATGCATTCGTACGCTCTCATTCTCCCACAAACATACACTCATGCTTTCTCTTGCTCCCTCTTACACACTTGTGTGCTCTTTCTTGGGCGCTTACTGTCTTCTTCAGCCCCCGCAGCCAAGGGGCCAACCCAGCTCTGGCCTTGGACTCCTGGCAGGGAAGGGCATGGCAGGGTTCACGCCGCCGCCTCCTCCTCCTCAGCAGTGCAGCTCTGCCAAAATCAACAGCATGATTGGAGGGGCCTTAGGAAGTGGAAAAGCAATGTGGCCCTGCCAGAATCAGCAGTGTGATTGGCTGGATCACACTATTTTTCCACTTACTAACGTTCCACTGACCACATTGATTTCAGCGGGGCTGCACTGCTGTTACTCTTACTGAGGCCCCGCCGTCTGCACTGCTCTTGCTAGCCCATGGTGGCTCTATGGCGCCCTTCAGTAGTGCTGCTTATGGCTGTGGCCATATTGGCCGTAGGCATGCCTCGGCTCTGCTCATGCATATTTATTGTGGATACATCTTGAAAAGAAGACTGGCTATGGGGTCCCCAGAACAGATTTGGGAAACCCTGCTTTGGGTATTGATTTTCTCACATTTTACCTGATATTATTTTCTTGTAATTGCAGATTCCTCTAGAGCAGATACACTTTAACGAATGCCATAGCTAGAAGGGCTCCTGAGCATGTATAGCCCATGCCTTCTTTTGCTTGCAGCCTTTCACTAAATCAGGGAACAAACCTGTTCTGAGGAAGTCACAGCCATTCAGGTTCTCAAGATATCTACAATCAAAATGCATGAGATAAATTTGTATATACTGAGTCTCCAAAGCATGCAAATTTCTCATGCATATTCTTTGTCAGTATTTTGAAAACCCAATTGGCTGTGGGGTTCTCAGGACAGGTTTGGGAAGCCTTGTACAAGAAGGTAATTTTAGACCACCATATATAACATGTCTGTTATGCGCAGCCTTTACTGTTAATTTTCCAAGTAATTTTATGCACATAAAATTACTTTGGCAATTTTGAGTTAAAGTCCTCTAGTACATGCACAAGCTGCATCCAGCAAGTAACATCTGCTTTTGAAAGTCCAAAAGCCTGTGAAAACCTATCTCAGCTCAACTCCACCCCTCGGAATGTCTACCTTGAGTGCACACAAAAGAATATCCAAAATCTGGTTATGCATGTACTTTTTTATATGCTTAAGACCTGATTTTAAAAAGTGTTGGGCCCACTTTCTTTCTTAAATTTCCTTACAAATGTTTAATTTCTTTTCAGAGTAACTAATTTGTGTTTTCTAACCTACTTCATTTAAAAACATTTCTTTCAGATAAGGGTTAACTGCAGACTGAAGAGGGTTTATCAACATGGGAGTAGTCATTAGCAGAAGTATAATTAAGTACCTCTTCTCTACCCTCCCTTTTATTTTTTTTTCTTTTATTTAAATTTCTTTGGTATTTGCCCCCTCATATGAATGTGGACTTGTTACTAGTTTGTTTTTGGATGATGGATTTCATGTGGGTACTAATGTACATTTCTTTATTTTCTTTACATTCTTGTATTTAAATATGCAGAAATGTAATAAAGGTTAAATTATTTAAAAAAAAAAAAAAAAAAAAGCATTTACATGCTTAAAATTGGGTTTTACATGTGTAAATGCACTTTACCCATGTAAGTAGGCTTTTGAAAATTGCTACAATAATTTGTCAGTGAGTTGTCCATAGGATATTCTTGTGTAAGTGTACTTTACAAGAGTAAATGCCTTTTGAAAAGTGTTACAATTGTGTGTTACATTTACATGTGTAACTCCTTTTAAAATTACCTCCATAGCTTCTAGGGTTATTTTCAAAGACCTACTTACACACAAAACTGGGCTTAATGTGTGAAAGTGGCTTTGAAAATTACATTGATGTAGTTAATTCAATAAATTTACATTCTCAACTCATTTTATACTGATATGATAAAGGGAGCATAACTCTTTGAAAGCTGGTGAGAAATATATAAGGGTAGTCCAGTTAAAAGAAAAAATTTCAAAACCTGTTTGCTGTCCTCTTATTTCTGTTTCTTTAAGTGGTTGAACATACAGCCATGTTTCTTTGTCTAGGACCAACAAGTCCAACTTGTGGACCAGTGTTGGCCAGTAAACTCGTCTTTCTTTCTACTTGACAGTGTCCTTTCTACTGTAGCTTCCTCAGGTCTAGGGATATACAGCCAATGGGACATGATTGGACTGCTCCTGTAGGTGGTGTGTAAGGGAAACTGCAGAATCAGCTGCAGCACTGACATTCGGCCTGGAGTAGAGATGACCTGACTATCTATCCTTGAGTATTGTTTAGACTGGAACTGCTGGCAGGGATAGTGAGTAATCCTGTCCTGCACGCACACTTGTTGACATTGGGCTATAAAGGACGAACAGCTATGGCTGCAAAACAGGGAGAGCGAGAAACATACTTTCACTTTGCTGGTATGCAAAGTGCTGCGTGTCCTTTGTAGACGTACAAAGTGACAGGACCCCTTTTGCCTATGGTGGGCTCTCTCTCAGTCAGGCTGATGAAAAGGGTGTTGTGAGTATTGGCTGAAATATTGTGCACGAATACAGATGAATATGCTTAGAATTGTTCTTAATGCTTAGAACTGTATATGCTTAGAACTGTATATTTTAGTGCTTAGAACTGTATACCTTTAATACTTAGAATTATTAAGATTGTATATCAATAAACATATTATTTTACTTTTACCTTATTCTCGCCTACCTGATTCCTTACATGGTGTGTGCGAGCATGATGAGTGAGATGTGGGAGCACCATTCTTGTCCACCATGTCAGAGGTCCTATCTGTAATGACATCCTCCTTTCCTCTAGGTAACTAAGGTGGAAGAACCCTCCAAATATGGAGTGGTGGTGTACGAGGCTGAGACTGGGCGCATACAAAAGTTTGTGGAGAAACCCCAAGTGTTTGTGTCTAATAAGATCAATGCTGGGATGTATATTTTCAGCCCCAAGATCCTGGACAGAATTCAGGTACGTATTGAGGAGAAGCAGATTTTTCAGCTGTGTGTGTGTGTTTGTGTAACATGCCCACTTTCCACTGTGATCTCCTGGGGAATGACATACACCGAGGGTAACTAGAAAAAGTACAGAAAGCAGCAACAAAAATGATGAGCATGGAATGGCTCCTTTATGAAGAAAGGTTAAACAGCTTAAGGCTTTTCAGATGGGAAAAGACAATCAAGAAGGGGATATAATAAACATTTATAATACCATGAGTTGGGGGAACAGGTAAATAAGGAATGGTTATTTACCCCTTCAAACAGTACTATGAAATTAGCAGATCTAAAACTAAAGATAGTATTATTTTTTCACTCAAAGCACGATTAATCCGTGGAATTTGTTCCTGGAGGATATGGTCAAGGCATCTAGCATAGTTGGGTTTAAAAAGGGTTTTGACAAGTTCAGGAGTATAGGTGAAGGTGGGGGAAGGGGTGGGGTGGATAGGTTTCAACATTAAGCAGGATAAGCTCCAGGGAGGCAGTTAGGAATGATCCCAGAGGGGGCAGCAGGGAGTTCTGGGGGACATGGAAATGGGGTAGGAAAGGGGTGGGTGATAGCATTGTGGCACTGAGCAGGCTAAAATATCCCCACTCATCACACCCAACAGGAAGGGGATCAGTAAGGACCACAGGCAAGGATGGTGGGGGGGAGGGGGGGGGGAGAGATTTATCACAGCTACACCTCATTGGCTCAAGAAGGGGTGTAGCTTGAACAGATGTGGTAAGGCACCATTCGATAGGGGGAAAGTCCATGAACATTTATATATTTATTTAAAAGATTTCTAGCCTGCCTGTTCACAGTTCTAGGTAGAGTACATTCATAATCATAGAAAACATATTGCAGTTGATTTATAAAATTACCCATATGTGTATTACTCATTTTTGAAAAGGATTGATCTCTCTCAGCATTTACTACATTTACTATTAGCTAAGTGGGCTCAGGGAAAGCCACAGCTTGTTTATTTTATTTATTTGACTTCTAGCCTGCTCAGTCCAATGTGCCTGGGAGGGTGCAATAGAATATTCATAATAAATACATAAAATGATGAAAAGGTAAATACAGAACATACAGTATCATAAAAACATAAGTTATAATAATAATAAAATAAATGTTGACGACATAAAAACAGAAATGAAAAACATCTGATATCACAGGGAATATCTCCTATGCCATAAAGTACGAAATGTATGATCATCTAATGTGAGCAAATGCCTGATTGAAATAAAAGGCTTTCACGTGCATCCTAAAATTTGAATAGCGCTGAATTGAGCGAGTCTCAGGCAATTCATTGTAGTGAATGGGCTCTGCCATATAAAACATCCTTTCTTGTGTGTCATCACATCGAACAAACAGTTGAGATGTCACATCTAAGAGATTCTGACCAGCTGAGGTTTATATATTTTCACTAGTGCCCTTACACATGGTGGGGCATTACTACTGCTGAGCACTTGATGTAATAGGGTAATGATCTTGAATTTTATTCTCCATTTTATCAGAGCACAGTGCAAGCATAATATGATCCCTGGGAGTGAGCAACAAGGAATTGGATCTGCTGTTTGAGATCTGCTGAATACTTCTCGGAGATCTACTGTCAGAGACCAGATGCTGGGCTCAATGGACTTTTGGTCTAACCCAGCATCACACATCCTATGTTTGTAGATGTTAGGACTTGCTGAGTTTTAATCCTAGTTGTTTACTTAGACTTTGTGTGATCTAGGTAAAATCATCTGTTCCCTTTGTGGATTTAGATGTAGATGAGTAATATTATATATGACTGAATAATCAGCCAATTAGAGCCCTAGATTTACTACACAATTCTCTGTAACATCTTACAATACATTTGTCACTGTGTCACATCTCACCATATGTTTCTAGTGAGCATTTGTGTACTAGTTGTCACAGAATGCATTTGACATCTTTGCAAGCATTTTCTTGAATTCTGTCTCCTACTATTAGTGCTGATTTATGGTAAAGTAAAAATGACGAGGCAGGTGGTACCTTATAGACCAGTTTATTGAGGCACGAGCTTTCGAGAATAGAGTCCACTTTGTAATATTTACTGTCAGTGCTATGCTTCTCTTGCAGTCCACATGTCAAACCTGAGTGTGGTAACATGCTTTTTCCATGAACAATAATGGCCACATAATGGGTGATGTCATCTAGTGGTGCCAAGATGGAAAAGTTCTCCCAGAACTCATAAAAAGACAAGGTTGTTTTTTTTTTTATTGTCCATGCCACACAAATGCATTATAACTTGCTGCCAGCAGATGAAGACAGAAAAAAAAGCTTAAAGCTGACTTTACTGCCCCCATAAAGCTCTGGTGTTGACTTCAGCTCTTCAGTATTTGTCTCCAGCAGTTGGTGCAGACATGTGAACTGATGAAGCAACTCAGTATGGGTGTGCAGGCCAAGAGAGTTAATGTCTTGAATGTAGAAGTCCTGAGAGCTATCATGACTTCCTCTCGTCCAGTCTGGGTGGAGTTTTGGTAAGTCCCACTTGTCTGGACTGGTCTGGCATGGATAAGGAAGGTGAAATTTTAAGCTTACTTGTTAATTTTCTTTCCTTTATTCCCACCAGACCAGTCCTAACCCACCCAGGAAGTTGCAGCAATCAAAGGCTCTGTCTGATAATTTCAGAAATCTAACAGCAAATATGTTGTTGACCACTTTGAAGGAGACTGGCCTAATTGCAATTTTGGTGTAGGGATTCTTATTCCTGGGTTAATAACCATGGAATAAAGTTTTTTTGTCTCTATGAGGTTTTGGTTGTGATAGTGGAATGTAAGGTGTGTAATGGAAAGTGGGAGGGAAATCACCAGTACAGTGGAGGAGCACGATAAGATTTTGCAACAGATTTCAATGTTCACACATTTAAAGCAGTTCATGTTAGTAATTTAATAGCTTCATAGCAATGTCAGTGATATGATAATTCAATTTTGTTTTGGAAACCAAAACAAACAATTGCTTTCCAATTGTCTTATCTTTGATACAGGATGCTGAAGAGCTGAAGGCAGCACTAGAAAAAGGAGAATGAAGTCAACTTTGAGACTTTTATCCTCTACCTTCATCTGCTAGCAGGGGTACATAACTCACTTGTCTGGACTAGTCTGGCAGGACTAAAGGAAAGGAAATTAACAGATATTTCCTTTATCCCAGGACAAGCAGGATGATAGTCCTCATATATGGGCGACATTATCAGATGGAGCCCTGGTACGGAAAACTTCTGTCAACAGTTTCTAGAAACATTTGGCTGGCACACTGAGCCTACTGAGCATGTCCAGCATGCCATGATATTCTCAGCCACAGGGGTGTCCCTTCAGTCTCTTTTTTCCACCTTGCTGTAAGCAAAGCAGATTAGGAGCTCTGGGAAATTTTCCCTCACTTTTTTCCTCAGGGAAGAAAATTTTTTCAGTTTCGGTGAGTACATTTTTTGAATCAATTTTTGGTCGATTCCGGTCATCGACCGTTATTCGGCCTAATTTTTATCATGGCCTCCGGATTCAAGAAATGTCTGGATTGTAACTGGACTATGTCGATTACAGACCCCCACAATGTTTGTGTTTTGTGTCTGGGATCAGGCCACGATGTCTGGGCTTGTACAACCTGTGCTCAGATGACAAGATGGAGGAATTGTTTAAGAAAACCCCATCGTCATCATCGACATAGTCTCCAAGAATAACACCTCCCTTGGTTGCAAAACATCGAGGAGAAAAAAGAACCGGTGACCGTCCGTCACAGATTCCATCGGTGTCCTCCATAGCGTCTTCCTCGGTATCGAAGGAACATTGAGGAAAAAAGACGCCATTGAAATCGGTCCATCGATCCATCAGATGGAAAGACACAGCCATCGACGTCAAAGGACATCGAACCGATGCCAAAACGAGTCCGGGTACTGGAACTAACACGCCCTACCGTACCCCAGGAACTGAGGTGCTCTCCACCGGGCTTGGTGTTAGAGACTGTGCCACCCATGCTTAGTCGTGGAAGTGCCAGTAGCGCCAGTCTTACCTTTCCCAGTGACAGTGGACCCAGTCCCAGTTGCCAGGGAAGAGGTGACTACCATGGTCTAGAGGGCCATCATCTAGGCTTTTCGAAACTTCCAGCCTCCTACTGTACCATCAGTACCGACACCGACCCCAGCATCAATATCGGATTCGTCGATTTTTCAGCCTTTGCTGAACAAACTCGACGCCTTGATCGGAATAATTCCTCCGGCATCGACGACACTGGTACCACCAATGCAACCATCGATGCCAATGAACCCACCGGTGACTCCTTCCATTCCAATTCCTGGGTCATCGGAGGAAGAGGGTAGGGACTCTGATTTCGTCCCAGGGCCATCGGGTCTTCACCTCTATCGAATACCGGGGAAACCATCGATGCCAATCAAAGATCCCTCGATGCCAATGCGTCCTGGTCCATCGGGTGACACCTGACATAGATTGCCATCGAGGCCCATCGATTCTCCATCGATGCCTTCATTACCTCCTATGATGCCAAAGCAGATTCCATCAAAATCTGCTTTTAAGACAAAGCATCACATACAACCAAAGGAATCCTGAATCTCCTTATCCTCAATATACTCCCTGGAAGGATGTAGATTCTGATACTGAGTCAGAAGAATTACAGTCTGAGCCTTCTCCACCAGAAGAGAGGAGAAAGTCCCCTCCTGAAGATTTGTCCTTTACAAATTTCATTAAGGAAATGGTGGACACAATTCCTTTTGAATTAATGACGGAGGAGGACACCAGACACAAGGCCCTAGAAGTCCTTCAAATTCGTGGATGCACCAAAGGAGGTAATGGCAATCCCAATTCATGAAGTTCTTTTAGAACTCCAACAAAGGATGTGGGAACATCCAGGTTCAGTACAAGCAGTGAATCGAAGAACAGGTGCCACATACCTGGTGCAACATGCTCCAGGTTTCCAAAAGCCCCAACTGTCTCATCACTCGGTAGTCGTGGAATCTGCTCAGAAAAAAGCTAGAAAACAGAAACCTCACTCTTCTGTCCCACCAGGAAAGGAGCAAAGGTTCCTAGATACCTTAGGAAGAAAGGTTTTTCAGGGATCCATGCTGGTATCTCGTATTGCGGCATACCAGCTTTATATGACACAGTACCAAAGAAACTTGTGGAAACAAGTTCAAGGTATTGCCGATGATCTTCCTCAGCAACAACAACTGGCTTTGAATACACTCATTGCAAAGGGGCTGGATTCTGGTAAACACGAGGTACGGGCAGCTTATGATGCTTCTGAAACATCAACTCGCCTATCAGTATCAGCAATTAATGCAAGAACTTGGGCTTGGCTTAAGACCTCGGACCTCAGGCAAGAAGTCCAGGAAAGATTGGCAGATCTCCCTTGAAAAGATTCAGGCTACTGTCTCTCAGTTAAAAGATCACCACGAGACACTCCGCCAGCTCTCCAAACTGCCAGCAGATCAGCCATCCTCCCTAAGAAAATCAACTAGAAGGGACAACTAGAAAATCAACTAGACCTAGAAGATATTACCCATCTGCTTCTTCAGCGCGTCCATACCATCCACCACAAAGGGGACGTCAACGCCAGCCAAAACAACAAAAAAAACCCAACCACCACCACCACAAACTGGTCTGGCAGCGGGTTTTTGAAATAAATCAAGAGAACAGAAGCCTTTCCATCAACCCTATGCCCCACTTGCCATTAGGAGGTCGACTTCATTTCAAACACCAATGGAGTCTCATCACAAAAGACCAATGGGTATTAGCCATACTAAATCGGGGATACCGTCTAAAATTCAAAACAATACCCCTGCATTCTCCACCCATTCCACTTTGGACAAGCATGGTCATCACACCTCAACTCCAAGTAGAAGTCTCTACTTTGCTGATTGCCAGGGCTATCAAACCAGTGCTATTGAACCAGTGCCCCGGTCTCAACAAGGCAAGGGGGGTTCTATTCCTGCTATTTCCTAATTCCAAAGAAAACAGGCGGCCTTCGCCCTATCTTAGACCTACGCAATCTCAACAAATTTCTTCACAAAGAAAAATTTCGGATGGTATCTCTGGGAACCATCCTTCCTTTGCTTCATCGGGGAGATTGGCTCTGTTCTCTAGATCTTCAAGACGTGTATGCATACATACCAATTTCCACACAACATCGCAAGTATCTGCGATTCATCGTGGGAAAACATCATTACCAATATCAAGTCCTACCATTCTGCCTTGCCTCTGCTCCTCGAGTATTCACAAAATGTCTAGCAGTGGCTGCTGCACGTCTAAGAAAAAACATCATTCATGTTTTTCCATACCTAGACGATTGGCTAATCAGAAGTCCATCCAGGCAGGGAGCTCTGTCTGCCTTAAAAAGCACAATAATACTATTACACTCCCTAGGATTTCTAATCAACTATGAAAAATCCCACATCGAGCCGTCTCAACTCCTCACCTTCAGACCTCGACACCACAATGGCGAAAACTTTTCTTCCAAATGACCGTGCCAACAATCTAGCACATTTGGCGAACTCTATAACCCAATACCAGTTCGCATCTGCCCATCAACTTCTAGTGCTACTAGGACACATGGCCTCGACAGTACATGTTACCCCTATGGCAAAGTTAGCCATGAAAAGAACTCAATGGACCTTGAAATCTCAATGGCTACAAGCTTTCCAACCACTGTCGTACAAGTTCAAATCACCCACCAATTACGCCTGTCTCTCCACTGGTGGACAAATCAAACAGCATTGAAAGCTGGTCTCCCAATCCAATAGTCAACTCCGCAAGTCATCCTGACTACAGATGGTTCCAACTTGGGATGGGGAGCTCACATCAACAACCTTCAAAAACAAGGGACGTGGACTACACTTGAAATGAAGTGTCAAATAAACTTCTTAGAATTTCGAGCGATGCGATATGCCCTTTATGCCTTCAAAGACTGCCTCTCAAACAAGACTGTGCTGATACAGATGGACAACACAGTAGCAATGTGGTACATAAACAGGGAGGCACAGGCTCTTATCTGCTGTGCCAGGAAGTGGTGCAGATTTGGGCTTGGGCTCTAGAGCACTCCATGCATCTCCGAGCAACTTATCTGGCGGGCGTACAAAACATCCTAGTGGACGATCTCAGTCGACATTTCCATCCCCACGAATCGTCTCTGGATCCACATGTAGCAAGCAAAATCTTTCAACGCTGGGGTCGCCCAACTATAGACCTCTTTGCGTCCAAACTGAACTACAAAGTGGAAAGATTCTGCTCCCTCCATGGCCATCGACAAACATTCCCCAGGGCTGCCTTTGCTCGCCCCTGGAACACAGGTCTTCTATATGCGTATCCTCCAATCCCTCTCATAGCCAAAACTCTCGTGAAGCTACAGCAGGACAGAGGAACAATGATCCTCATAGCCCAGTATTATCCTCGACAAGTATGGTTTCCCATACTCCTCGACCTCTCGATCAGAGAACCAATTCGCCTGGGCACAGCACCCACTCTCATTAACTCAGAATCAGGGCAAATTGCGTGATCCTAACCTGACAACTCTTGCCCTGACAGCTTGGATGTTGAAAGCTTAATTCTGCAACCACTTAATCTTTCAACACAAGTCTCTAAAGTTCTTGTAGCTTCACAAAAGCCTTCAATCTTACCACTAGTCCACTTTAAGTGGACTAGATTTACCAAGTGGTGCACACAAAAAGGGTTTGATCCTTTCTCTTGCCCCACTCCTTCTTTACTAGATTACCTATACCACCTTTCGGATTCTGGTCTCCAGACATCCTCTGTAAGGGTACACCTAAGTGCCATAGCGGCATACCACAAGGGCGTAGGGGATGCGCCAATAACAGTGCAACCCCTAGTAAGTAGGTTTATGAGAGGCTTACTTCACCTTAAGCCTCCCATTCGACCATCGGTCACTGAATGGGACCTAAATTTAGTACTAACAAGGCTCATGCGCTCACTGTTCGAGCCTCTACATTCCTGTGATGAAAAATTTCTTACATGGAAAGTATTTTTCTTAGTAGCCATTACATCGGCTAGGAGGGTCAGTGAGTTGCAAGCTCTCGTCACATACTCGCCCTACACAAGGTTCCTGCATGACAGAGTAGTCCTTCGCACTCACCCCAAATTTCTACCAAAAGTAGTAACGGATTTTCACATCAATCAGTCAATATTCTTGCCTACGTTCTTTCCAAGACTTCACTCACCAGGGAGAGAGAGTCTTACATACATTAGACTGTAAACATGCGCTAGCTTTTTACCTGAACTGCACGACGGTCTATAGGAAATCCACCCAACTCTTTGTTTCTTTTGACAAAAATAAACCAGGAGTTGCGGTAGGAAAACACTCTTTTCAACTGGCTAGCAGACTGTATCGAATTCTGTTACAAAAAAGCAAACATTCCTCTCCAGGGGCAAGTAAAAGCACATTCAGTAAGGGCTATGTCTACATCAGTAGCACACTATCGTTCAGTGCCCATTCTTGATATATGTAAAGCTGCAACATGGAGTTCCCTTCACACCTTTGCAGCTCATTATTGTTTGGACAAAGAAGAACGACAAGATTCAGCCTTTGAACAATCTGTCTTAAAGAACTTATTTCCAGTATAACACCAACTCCTTCTACATCCATCCTGCTGTGATTTCAGGCTGCCTCATTTTTTCCAGCAGTACACCAGTTGTGCTTGTTGCACAAGTTGTATGCTGTTGGTATGATATAAGGATGACTCAGCCTGTAGCTTGCTAATCACCCATATGTGAGGACTATCATCCTGCTTGTCCTGGGATAAAGCAAAATTGCCTACCTTGTAATAGGTGTTATCCCATGACAGCAGGATGTAGTCCTCACAGAACCCACCCGCCACCCTGCGGAGTTGGGTCCGATACGTTTTATTATTTTATTTTTGCTAAAGCTTATTGCTACATATGAGACTGAAGGGAGACTCCTGTGGCTGAGAATATCATGGCATGCTCAGTGTGCCAGCCAAAAGTTTCTAGAAACTTTTGACAGACGTTTTCCGTACCAGGGCTCTATCTGATGATGTCAGCCATATGTGAGGACTATATCCTGCTGTCCTGGGATAACACCTATTACAAGGTAAGCAATTTTGCTTTTTCTGAGCATACAGGGACTGGCACAGCCTTCAGTTTCATGAGTCTAGGCAGTTTTTTTTTCTTCAGCCACTCACTGAAAATTTTTCACATGTAGTTTTTCATCTTTTGTCTTCTCCTAGGACAAGCAGGATGGTAGTCCTCACCTGTGGGTGACATCATCAGATGGAGGCCGGCATGGAAAAAAATCTGTCAAAGTTTCTAAAATTTGACTAGGCATACCGAGCATGCCACTGTCCATGCGTCCATGCAGGGTTCCTCTTCAGTCTCTTCTTTTCCGCGGAGCTAGTGCCTCGTGGTTGTGGAGCTTGCACTCTTTTTTTTTTTTTTTTTTCCTTTGGGAAATCTTAAATTCAAGTTTTCTTCTCATGTCTCCTAGGCCGGGTCCCTCGATCTTTCCTGGCCCTAGTTAAAGGCATCGCATTAAGTAAATCGTGTTCTTTGCAGTTACCAACTGTGCCATCTCCTAGTGGCCACTGGCCATCAACTGCTCGGCAGCTATTTTTTCCGTGGCTTCCTTCGGGTTCCGCCACTGCCCCCAGTACCCTTGGACCACGTCCATCACAGACCCCCACGAGGTCTGCGTCTTGTGTCTAGGAGCGTCGCACAATGTGCACGGCTGTTCTTTTTGTGCTCAGATGACCCCCAAGGGCCTTAGAGCATGCCTGGATAAAATGGATAAGTTATTGGCATCAGGAAGTCTGATCCCTCAGTCTCTGTGTTGGGGGCATTGACATCTCATGGCAAGGAAGACCCTAGAGGTATCAAATCAGTCTTGTCCTCTCCTTCACCAATTCCCCAGCTAGAGCTAGGTGCTGGGGATCATGCTGTATCGATTTCTTCCCTCTCTAGGTCTGGATTGTCGCCATCATCCTCTGCACTAGGGAAAGACCAGGCTGAGCACCGTGGGGAAACTCAGGAAGCACCGGCATCTGTCACCTTCCTGACATGGCTCCAAGCTCAGGAAGGTGTCAGCTTTGTCCATGATGCCCCCAAAGGGGCCCAGTACCGACGAGGCATTGACACTGAGGGCCTGAGGCAAACCCCACAGATATCGGTGCCAGGTACTGGTTCTCCTCGAGGCTCCAAGGGGATCCAGGTTACGCCGCGTCCTCCTCAAGCTGTGCTTTCATCGAGAGCATTTGAAAAGGAGTTGGAGCTCAGGGTACGCCTAGCGTTGGGACAAGCGCTCCAGGGTATCGAGCTGCCAGCCCCCTCATGCCTCCACTGCTGCTGGAGCTGGCACAGTCCATGCTAGCACCGTTGCTTGAGTGCTTGGATCTGCTCCTCTGCGCTCTGACGCAACCTGTGCCGATGCCCCAGGAGCCCTTGCTGCTGTGAGGTGCACCAATGAGGCCGCGGTCGAAGACCATCCCCATTGCAGATTCCTCCCGTAAGGAAGTGCCGTTGGCCCCGGTGGTGCATCTTCCATCCCCCAACTGGTCCTGTGGCCACAGAGCCTCGGATTACCGGGGCCCTCAACACCATTGATGCGCCCGGTGCCTGCAGTGCCCTCGGGGCCTGTGCTGCCATCTGTGCCTGCAGGGCTATCTGTGCTCCCAGGGCCGTGTCCTAGGCTCTACCGCCTGAGTTGCTGGGAAGCGAGGCTGATGCCCCTTACAACCCGCCTTCAGTCTCTTCCTCTGAGGACTCCGAGGAACTGCTTTGGGAACCCTCTCCAGAGGAGAGGTGCTGCTTCCCTCCAGAGGACCTGACATTTGCAGGTTTTGTGAGGAAGATGGTGGAGTCTGCCCCTTCCGGCTCCTCACTGAGGAAGACTCCAGGCACAAGATGCTGGAGATCCTTCAGTTTGTGGACGCTCCTAAGGAAGTAGTTGCTGTTCCAGTCCATGATGTCTTCAAGGACTTGGTTGGCAGAATCCGGGAACATCCCATCTCTGTCCCTCTGGTAAACAGGAAGACAATTGTGATATACCTAGTTCAAGCATCTACAGGTTTTGACAGGTGCCACCTTTCACACCAGTCTGTAGTGGTGGCATCATCTCTTAAAAAAGCAAAAAGGTCTCGCACCCATGCCTCTGCTCCTACAGGCTATGAGCACAAGGCCCTGGATGCACTGAAGGCCATAAGGTCTTCCAGGGATCTATGTTGGCAGCCCACATTGCTTTTACCAACTATATATGAACCAATATTCCAGGAATCTCTAAAAGCAGGAGTTGGTGGACTGCCTCCCTCAACAACTCCAGGAGGACTTCGTGAAAGTCATGCAGCAGGGATTAGAATGCAATAAGCATAAAGTTCAGTCTGCATATGATGTCTTTGAGACAGCGGCAAGAGTGACCACGGTAGGCATTGGGGCTCGTATGACATGGCTAAGGGCATCTAATCTCTGGCCCAAAATACAAGACCGTATTGCAGACCTGCCTTGTATTGAAGAGAATATCTTCGGTGACAAAATCAAAGAGGCTGTAGCAAAACTCAGACTATCGTGAGACCTTGCATCTCTTGGCTAGCACCTCGGACCCCCAGTCCTCGGGCAAAATGTCCTCAAGGCAGGGATCTCGACAACCATTTTACCAACCAAGGAAGTACTATCCTCCGGCAGGGAGGGCACGACCTCAAAGGGCCGGACTGAGGTCCCATGTTCCAGAACTCAACCACCGCTGCAACAGACCCCTGCCATAGGTTTTTGACTGGTTGCGAGGGGGTTTAAGCCAGTCGACAATATAGCCGGTGGGGGGCCCTCCAGTCAGAGGTCGACTCGCGTCCTTCATGGATGGTTGGAGAGCCATCTTGGACTGGTGGGTCCTCTCCATCATCCGCTGGGGGTACAGGTAGAGCTTCCAGGAGATCCCGCCAGACTCTCCACCATGCCCCTCTTGGAGTTCTTCCAGGGATCGGGCAATACTTCTCAAAGCCCTCACAATGGCCAGAGTGGTTGAACCCGTTCCTCCCGGTCAACGGGGAAGCAGCTTCTACTCGAGGTATTTCCTCATACCAAAGAGAACAGGGGGCCTTCGCTCGATTTAGGACTTGAGGGCTTTGAACAAATTCCTCATGTGAGAAAAGTTCAAGATGCTCTCGCCTGGTGCCCTTATTCCCCTCCTACGCCGAGGAGACTGGCTTTGTTCCCTCGATCTACGGGATGCCTATGCTCATATAAGGATTTCCCACACCCATCGGCAGTACCTCCAGTTTGTAGTGGGTGAGCATCATTTTCAGTACAGAGTACTGCCCTTCGGGCTAGTGTCCACGCCCTGCATTTTCACAAAATGCCTTGTGGCGGTGACTGCATCTGTGAAGGCAGCAAGCGCAGGCGTTTTCCTATCTGGCGACTGGCTCATCAAGAGCCCCTCCAGGCTGGGAGCGCTGCAGTCCTTGCAAACTACCCTGCGGATCTTGCAGACCTTGGGGATTTTAATCAGTTACCCCAAGTCCCAGCTGATACCACACTGCTCCGAATCTCTGTTGTGGTGGGTGTCCCTTCCCAATCTGGAGATGGGGCTTCCTTTCCAGGCTTCCCCCAATCAAGTTGTGCTCACCACAGATGCCTCCAACTTGGTTTGGGGGGCACATGGGGACTTGTACACCCAGAGTTACTGGTCGGCTCAGGAGCTGAGGTGCCAGATCAATTTCCTGCAGCTACGGGCGATCCGCTATGCCCTGTGAGCATTTCTGGTTCAACTGGATGGCAAGGTCATGCTAGTCCAGACCAACAATTAGGTAGCCATGTGGTACCTCAACAAGCAGGGAGGATGGGATCATTCCTCCTTTGTCAGGAGGCGGTCCAAATTTGGTAATGGGTACTATCCCAGAACATCCTTCTCCAAGCCCGGTATCTACAGGGACAGGAGAATGTGCTGTTGAATGGCCTAAGTCATTCCTTCCGACTGCATGAGTGGTCCCTGAAGCAGGAGGTAGCGAACTAGATCTTTTGCCTTTGGGGAACTCTGGACATGGACCTATTTGCCTCTGCTCACAACAGGAAGGTAGACCAGTTCTGCTCCCTGACCGGGAGGAAGGGCAGGATGGCGTTGGGCGCCTTTGCCCGACACTGGGGCAGGGGCCTAATGTACGCCTTTCTTCCGTTCCCTCTGATCTCCAAGATGCTCTTGAAGCTCCAGCAGGACCAGGGACCATGATTCTCATTGTGCCTTATTGGCCCCGGCAGATCTGGTTCCTGTGTTTGCAGGATCTTTCCCTGCGAGACCTGATTCATCTGGGAACGTCCCCAGACCTCATAATGCAGGATCAGGGAAGGCTGTGCTATCCCAATCTCCAAGCCTTGTCCCTCATGGCTTGGATGTTGAAAGAGTGACCTTACAGCCTCTAAATCTCTCAGAGGGTGTGTCTCGGGTCCTACTGGAGTTCAGGAAACCTTCCACTAGAAAATCTTATGGCCTAAAGTGGAAGAGATTTTCGGTGTGATGTGACAGCCAGGGGATGAATCTGTTCTCATTATTACCTGCTGCACCTTTCAGATGCTGGCTTAAAGACCACCTCTGTGAAAGTGATTCTGTGTGATTGGAGCCTACCACCAAGGAGTGGATGGATCACCTACCTCAGTGCAGCCTGTAGTGGGTCATTTCATGCAGGGCCTGCTCTAGCTGAAACCTTCCCTCAGGCCTCCTGTGGTTTTCTGGGATCTCAGCGTGGTCTTGGCCCACCTAATAAAGGCTCCCTTTGAGCCTTTGCGCTCTTGTGACCTGAAGTACCTGGCCTGGAAGGTCACTTTCTTGGTAGTGGTCACCTCAGCATGCAGTCAGCGAACTTCAGGCACTGGTGTCATATCCACCCTACACGGAGTTCTTCCACGATCAGGTGGTTCTATGCACACACCCTAAATTCCTACCGAAGGTGGTGACTGATTTTCACCTAAATCAGTCTTTCTTCTTGCCAACCTTCTTTCCTAGGCCTCACTCGCATTGGGTGGAGCGAACTCTGCACAGCCTAGTTTGCAAAAGGGCCTTAGCGTTCTACCTGGCATTTACAACAGGCCACAGACAATCCACGCAACTCTTCATTTCCTTCGACAAAAATATATTGGGAGTTGCTGTATCCAAGCAGACCTTGTCTAACTGGCTTGCAGACTGCATCTCTTTCTGCTATGTGTAGGTGGGTCTACAGCTGGGGTGGGGGCCATGTCAAAGCTGTTTCCATTCGAGCCATGGCGAATTCGGAGTCCCACTTATGTGCGGGCCCGTAGACAAAATTTTCAAAGCAGCAACCTGGAGTTCCCTCCACACCTTTGATTCACAATACTGCTTGGACAGGGAAGGTCGACGTGACAGCCATTTCGATCAGTCAGTGTTGCAGAACCTTTTCAGTAATTGAACCCAACTCTTCCGACCTGATACCCCTTGTTCGGGTTAAGGCTGGCTTCCTCTGTTGCCACCTGCACTAGTTTGCTATGCCTGTTGTCACCTAGTTAAGTGTTACATGTTCTTTGTTCATACGGGAGCAGCCTAAAGCTGGGTACTCACCCACATGTGAGGACTACCATTCTTCTTGTCCTAGGAGGAAGCAGAGTTGCTTACCTGTAACAGATGTTCTCCTAGAACAGTAGGAAGTTAGTCCTCAGGAAACCCGCCCGCCACCCCATGGAGTTGGGTTTCTAATAGTTTGTTTTATTTTTTAATTAATTCTATGTTATGAGACTGAAGAGGGACCCTGAGTGGATGCATGGATAGTGGCATGCTGGGCATACTCAGTGTGCTTAGTTCTAGAAACTTTGACGGGCGTTTTCTGTGCCAGGCTCCATCTGATGATGTTGTCCACATGTGAGAACTAACATTCTGCTGTCCTAGGAGAACACCTGTTACAGGTAAGCAACTCTGCTTTCTCAATTTTAATTTCTTTGTTTTACCTTTTTTATTTTTGTGAGTCTTCAAAAAAAGGTTAGATGACTTTTGAACCTAGCTCAACTTGGCTTCTATCCTCTTTGCCTTGCTGGGCTTCAAGAGATTTTCCTTGTGTGGGGTGAAGATGTCCCTAACAGATCATTGTGACTGGTTTCTAATTTGTTCAGACTTACTCATAATGTGCTAAATTATGCTGCATGGTCCATCAGGGCAAGATGATATAGGAATCACACACTTTGGGATTTCCTGCAAATCTCCTCAGACATTAACAGGGATGAAGGAATTTTTAATTTATAATTTTTCAAGTTACTCTTATATACAAATAGTTCCGTGTAAAGCGTTATTAAGCCAAGTTCATGTCTTATGTAAACCGATGTGATACTCAAAGTGTATGTCGGTATATAAAAATATCTAAATAAAATAAATCTTGTCTCTGATAGTAGCCAAGCCAAAAAGTAGATCCAGTTTCTTGGTTCTCACTCTCAGTGATGACTAGTGAGTTTCCCAGTTTATGAACATTTCCTCCATGAACTTGGCCAGACCCTTTCTAAACTCAGCCATGCTGGTTGCTGGCACACATCCTCTGGCAACAAATTCCACAGGTTGCTTGGGGCACTGAGTGAAAAAATACTTCCTCCAATTTGTATTAAATCTATTACCTGTTAGTTTCAAGGAGTGTCCCCTGTTACTAGTATCTAAGAGAGTAAATAACTGTTCACTATTTACCTGTTCCACTTACTCATTGTTTTGTAAACCTCTTTTATCCCCTCTTAATTGTTTTCCAAGCTGGAGACCCCTAACCTGTTTAACCTTTCTAAATAAAAGAGCTGCTACATCCTCTTCTCTGCATTTTGCAGCCCAAAAGCAGCTTTAGTGTGATGGCTTGTTTTTCCTAGGAGGTATTCGTGACCCGCACATAGTGGTGCTTATAAATCTTCTTCCCCGGGTTAAATTAGAATTAGGTTTACTTTAACAATTTATTTCCATTGCTGCATACTGTTGCAGGTATCATAACTTCTCACACATGACAATCTTCTCCTTCCGAAAACTGAAATGTCGCAGCAGAAAGTAGGCTAATGAGGCATATCATGCTGTGGTGGCTGACTTTTATGAGACAGACCTGTAGCTGGTAAAAATAATGATTAAAAAATTGATAAAAAGGAGCAGTAAAAAATATATGCGAAGGGAAACAATGTAATATTTTATATAAGAATTCTTGAATATTAATTTTAACTGTAAATTAAAACATTCAGGAGTTATATAAAAATGACTTTTTTCTTTCATATAGTGTTGTTTGTAAATTACTGTAAGCTATTGGGTAATAGTGATTAACAAATGTAAAAATACTGTCATAGGTGAGAAATTGTACCTTCACCCAATGCAGAGAGGGGAAATCAAACAAACCTTGACATTCTATTTTCAAGTGGCAGAAACTGAGAAGGTGTTATGAGTGTGGACTGGTGCTCGAGAGCATGAGCCCCTGTGCCGTGTCATGACCTGCATGACCCCCGGTGCTGGGTGGGCGAACGCATCTGGGCACAGGCTGTTGAAACAGGAATACTCTTGGCTTGGAAACAGGAACATGCTTGGCATATAAACACTCTGATATTGAACACGCACCAAGAACTGAGACCCAGGAACACAGTGCTGGTCTCTGGGGTAGCCCTCCAGCCACTCGAAAGCCCTTTCAGACTGCATCTGCGAAGCAGTTTGTGCATGAGGACAGATAAAGGATGAGGACTCAGAAGATATCTTGTCCATGTGTCCAGAGTTGCAGTAGACTTGGAACAAGAGGAAGGCTTAGGACTTGGAAACATGACGCAGGCTCTGAGAGAGTCAGTCACCACTGCACATCCTACACAACCCTGGAGCTGGCCGTAGACCATGTTGATAGCAGCACAGGCACTGGACTCAAAGACTTGGAACAGGAACTCGAACTCAGACTCAGGAACTCGGAAGACTCCAAAGACTAGAACCAGTGGAAGACTCAGGCAGGACACAGACTAGGACAGGAACCGGAGGCTTGGAAGCAGGACTGATGACTTGGACTCAGGAAACCAGGAAGACACAGGACCCAGACTAGGACCAGGAATAGGAAGACCAATGATGATCACATGAGATAGGAGACTAGGAACAAGACGAGAGACCATGAAGGACCTTGCAGGAACCAGGAGACCACAGGATCTGAAGATCCTTGAGAAGGCCAGGAGCAAAGATTGAAGAGCCCTTTTATAGGGCTGCAGGAAGGACATCATCAGGAGGGGCTGTGGGGCTTTCCTGCCGTGGTCCCTTTAAATTCTAAACAGAGGTGTATGCCTAGGAGACGCCAGCATACAGGAGCAGGGATGGAAGTCAGCGGCCCACAGGCCATGGAGACCAAGACAGCAACAGTATTCCTCTGCTGCATGGCTCACTGGTGGCAGTGGTGGTTGGGTGGCATTGTGAGGCCATGCAGGAAGGTAGTGGCGGTGTCTGCTGGCATCAGGTGTCAGTGGCATTCTAGCTGTAAAGATGGCAGTGGTGGCAACAGCGGTGTCTCACTGCTGCAGGGGATGACGACAGCCCTGCTTGGCAGTGTCAGGAGAAGCAGTGGGTGAGTGAGATTGCTGTCGGGGTCCTCACAGGAGCAGAATTGCAACAGTAGCCCCTCCTCAAAGCCCCTCCAGCCTCTTCTCTTCGGCTTCAGAAGGGACCTAGGTAATCCCTTACCAACAGGTGCTCAAAGGGCAGACACAGGATCCAAAGATATTTGGTTTCAGGAACTGAAGTGAGGAACCATACAGGACAAACTGGATGAAGATGTGGCTTGGACACACTGAAGGCTTAGAACCAAGGCTGAAGAACTTTAATAAAATCTAGGTGCAGGCACATCCTACGGGTTGTAAGGGAAAAACAAAAGTCAGGAGAGAATGAGTCAAAGCATGGAAAGCGCATCGCGAGGACATGTTCACCAAGCTCATGGCATTCGCAATCTGTTGTGAGCGCAGACGAGCACTCGAGTGTGAGCCCCTGTGCCATGACATGACCTGCGCACCCCCAGGGCTGGCCATGGTCCACACTGCTGGCGAGCGAATGCATCCGGGCATGGGCTGGCTGAAACAGGAATACTCTTGGCTTGGAAACAGGAACACGCTTGGCATAGGAATGCTTGGATGTCAAGCATGCATCAGGAATTGAGACCCAGCAATGCAATGCTTGCCTCTAGGGTATCCTTCCGGCCACTCGAAAGCCCTTTTGGACTGCCGCTGCTAAGTGGTTTGTGCATGAGGACAGATGAAGGCTGAGGACTCAGAAGATGATGCTGGAGACATGGACAAGACGCTGAATACTTGGAACAAGATGACTCAGAGAGTCCCTCGCTGCTGTTCGCCCTATACAACCGCAGGGCTGACCGCGGACCACGCCAATAGTGGTGCAGGCACTGGACCTCAGACCAGGAATAAGATGGAAGCTGGAACAAGAACTCCGAAGACCAGGGACAGGACTCACACTCAGGAACTCAGACTCAGGAACTTGGAAGACTAGAACCGATGGAAGATTCAGGCAGGTCACAGACTAGGAACAAGATCCGAAGACTTGGAAACCGACTTGGAAGCATGACTGAAGTCTTGGACTCAGGAAACCAGGAAGACACAGGAACCAGACGAGGATAGGAACAGAAGACCATCGATAATCACAGGAGACCAAGAACAAGATGAGGGACCATGAAGGATCTTGCAGTAACCAGGAGACCACAGGATCTGAAGACCCTTACAAAGGCCAAGAGCAAAGATTGCAGAGCCCTTTTATAGGGCTGCAGGAAGGACATCATCAGGAGGGGCTGTGGAGCTTTTGCCGCTGCAGACCCTTTAAATTCTAAATGGAGGTGTGTGTGCAAACCTAAGAGAATGCCAGCATGCAGATGCCAGCAGATGCTGCTGCCTTCCTGCACAGCCTCACCGCTGCCACCTGACCACTGCTGCCGCCATTGAGCCACAAGGCAGAGGGATGCTGTCATTGTCCTGGTCTCCACGGCCTATATATGAAACAGATTTACAATCCAGGGCTCACATTTTAGTCTGGATCCCTTTCAATGTCCTGTCTATTTGTTATTTCTCTATTAACCCTTTCCAACTCTGGTTTGAAAACGAACTCAACTTTATAGCAACATACCACGATGACAAGGATGGTGCTTCTTTATCCCATGGAGCCTATAGCTGCCAGATTCATGAAAGGCATCGTGCTTCTGAAACCTTCAATAAAAGATCCTTCTATATCTTGGGATCTAAATGTAGTTCTTGCTCAGCATATGAAACCTTCATTCCATCTATTGGCAACTACTGATCTAGAATTCCTTTCTTGGAAAATTATAATATTTATAGCATTTCCTTCTGCTCAAAAAGTAAGCGAATTGAAAGCCCTAATCTTGTATACTTGTACGCAAATTTTTCACAACAGAGTAGTTTTGAAAACTCATCTTCACATTCTACCAAAAGTGATTTTTCATTTGAATTTAAATCCGTGTATTGAATGGCCAACATTTTTTCCCCAAGGTCACATGCCCATATGGGTGAGAGGCCTCTTCCTACATTGGACTACAGAAGAACTTTACTATTCTACTTAAAAAGAGCAAAATCCTTAAAGTCTTCACGACTTTTTGTTTCTTTCAAACGCAGTTAAACAAGGAGTTTGTTACAAAGAGATTCTTTCTATTTGGATATCTGATTGCATTACATATTGCTACAATCCATCAGGACTATATCTCCAAAGTAAAATAAAACCCTATCAGGTTAGGGCCAAGACAGCCTCAAGTGTGCACATCTATGCATCCATAGAAGATATCTATAGAGCTGCTATGTGGTCTTCCATGTATACTTTTACCGCTTATTACTGCCTGAAAATATTTTGCACCAAGATAAGTTTTTTGGTCCAACAGGTCTTCAAAAGTTTATTTAACTAATTCCTTCAAGTCTACCTTCCAGCCTCATGCAAATAACATGGGTTGCAATCATATAATAAAATTCTCAAGAAATAAAATAATCCAACCTATGCAGTCCTCTGTTTGGAAGTCCCCATTTGTCCACAGAGAAAGCTAAGTTTACTCTTGTGGGAATTCTGTGCACAAAAACTTAAAATTCTGCATAATTTATATTGGTCAAAATAAGAAAATATACAATGACAATCTTTAAGTAATTAATTTAAAATGCAATACAGAAAAAAGTTATTACTTAAAGATGCAGAGTTTTAAATATGTTGTTCAGAATTTCCCTAGAAGTTCACTGCAAGAGTGTCTCTTCCACCTTCTCTCCCTACTTCCCTGGCCAATCTTCTTTCACTTTGCCCTCTCAAGCCCCAACTCCTCCACCTGCCACTATCTCTCCCCTCCCCCTTTAGGCTCAATCCATTCCACTCTATCTCCACTCCCAAGATTTGACCCCTTTCTCAATACTGCCCCTAATACAGGCTCCTTCTGTCCCTCTTTTTCTGTTACACACACACACACCCACACACACACACAGGATCCTTCTCTCTCTCACACCCCTCACCATACACAGGCTCCTTCTCTCTCTCACACCCCTCACCATACACAGGCTCCTTCTCTCTCTCGCTCACCCCCCTACAGATAGGCTCACGCGCACACACACACACACACACACACACACACGCATATCCCTTCACACAGGCTCTCTTTTTTACACATACACACACCCTCACACAGGCTCCCTCTCTTTCATACAAACAATCCCTTTTCAACACATACCAGAACCTAATCTCTCTCTCTCACACACATACTCTTTCACAATGAACTCACATAAGCTCCCTCTTGTTGGCACCCATATCCTCACACCCTCACACATGCTCTCTCTCTCATCCACCAGGCTCATGGTGTTACACACACTCACTCTCACCGGGGCCTGCTCCATCTTTGCCGCAAGCGAAGGCCTGCTTCATCTTCGTGGTGAAGATGGAACAGGCTCTGGTATGCCGCGAGCGGAGGTCGCCCTGCCCACGGCAAAGATGAAGCAGGCCTCGGCATGCCATAAGTGGGCCTGCTTCATTTTTGCCATGAGCGGGATGGCCTCTGCTTGCGGCAAACCGGGGCCTGCCAAATTCTGCACAGGAGGGGAATTCCGGTCTCTGCAGTAGTGCAAAATTCCCCCGGGACTATAAGTTGCTTACCTACAAGTGTTCTCTATAGACAAGCATAAATTGGCCACATAACTTTTCCCTTTTGAAGAATAGCTTGCTATAAAGCTGGCTACACAGGAAAGTGCAGCCATGATCAGAAATGCCTTCTTGGTTTTTATGAGATTTAAGAAAGCTTTTCCATCTCATTGTTGTTGGATGACATCACCCATTTGTGTGGCTGATTTATCCTGCTGTCTACGGAGAACACCGGTTATATAGGCACCATCAACAGCACATAACTCAGAAAGCTAAGGGGACATGTTTAAAATGGTTGAAATGGAAATGGCACAGTTGGTGACAGTACCTGGAATTCCTAGTAACTATCAACTGAAAATAAAGAATTTTTAAATATTTTTATTTTTCCAGTAAGATGAGTCTAAAATTCAGTACACGATTTCAGATTGAGTATTCTCAACTCATTTAATACCTTGTTGAGTTAAGGGGTCTTAATATTACTGCCAGCTTTTACTTCCTTTGACTGGGAAATGCTTTCTTTTCAGGCACTATAAGTTAAATCACAGCCATACTCTAAGTGAAGTGTACAGTATGTCAAAAGTGCAAAAGTAGTAATTCTTATCTGTATCAGTTTCAAATTTTGAATCCTGGTGAAATTTATTTAAGCAGGTTCTATGCAATTGCTTTGACCATATGGTAGCAGCCATTTTAATAAGAGGCACGTTATCTCCACTCACTGGATCTGACTGAACACTATTTACTGTGGCATTATATGCATTCTATAAATCAAGCTGGTCTCGTTCAGGGATACAGCTTAAAGAGCTTCTATGCCAATTCATGGTATCATTCGGAAGTTGTTAACTCCATTATAGTTCTGGGAGTGGAAAATTGTTGGCCCTACAGTAAATGGAACAAGAAGCATAAACTCTGAGCTTTTTTTTTGCAGAAGCAGATCCCGAGGACTAAAAGTAGCATGGTGCTTACTCCTGCCCAAAATCCTTAATGAATGGCCTCTTTTGAATTGAACATGACGAAGAGATTTAAATGTGATTTCCAGCAGTCCTAATGATGCTGACATCTGTGTTCCTCTGCAGTTGCAACCAACCTCCATTGAGAAGGAGATCTTTCCTGTGATGGCTCAGGAGGCGCACCTTTATGCCATGGAATTGCAGGGTGAGGACATGACTAATTTAAAAGTCTTTACTGCATGAAAGAGACTGCTTTTCTACAAACATAATAGACATTCTTTCGTTTCTTACCGTTTTCTCTCTGTCTTTTCTCACATTTTGCAGTAGAAAAAGTAATCATAATTAAGATATGTTAAAGCTTTGTTAATCATGGGCATTTCAGAACTAACTTAGCTGAGGCAGATCAGGCTGTTTTCCTCCATCACCAGCTTATGGATATTTTGAGATCAGTGGCCCATTTCTCTTTCTTTGATGAAATTTGAGAAAAATAGGCTGGTTTCCTTGGACTGGCTCTGCTCTGTCTGAGAGTGAGCAAATGTGAACTCTGCCTGGTAACCTGAATAAATATGCCATAGAGAACAGTGTTAAAGCATGGTAGGTCACTTTTTGGTTACACTTGAGTACTCTGATTCCATCTGATGAAATATTGTGTACTGCACTCCCCTTAGATGTATTCAAGATTACAACCATAAAATAAATACTACCTGATGTACAATGTAATTACACAATTTAACAATTTATTAATAATAGTGCATATATAACATTTCAAATCATTAAATATTGGTAATATATTATTTCATAACAATAATATATTATGGCATAACAATAATCACTACTTCAAAATCCCACATCTAATAATAATACTAAAATACCATATTCATACCACATTCACCCACTAAAAATCCCCATACTAAAACCAACGATTCAGATGTCTTCAATGTCTTCAGTCAACTCCAACAAAGGTCCCTCGTTTCGCCCAAAAAAGGCTTCCTCAGGGGATATTCTTCATCTGCTCTTCACCATATCTTCCTCATTTTAACGGACAGAATATCTGTACTGTTAATATAAAAACACGCATATATAAACATAACCTCTTCAATCTATTGTTACTAACCCCATCAATTCAATTTCAATCTATTTTTAAATTGTGTAATTACATTGTTTGTATGTCAGGTAGTATTTTATTTTATGGTTGTAATCTTGAATACCTCTGTAAGGGGAATATAGTCTTTACTAGAATACAGAGGGGATCATTGACTCCATATTGTTGGACCATATTAGGTTAGAAGTGTTGTGTACTCCAGTCATTAGGATGTAAAGAGAGGGAAGGTGGTACATTCTCTTAACACTGCCCTGCAAGTTTCAACCCTAGAAGGACCACAGTGCCTCTTCTAGCACTACCCTGTGTTTGTATTGACAGAGCTGTATATTGATTGTATGAACTGGGATGCTGTTCACTTTCAGGGATACTTTATATTTAACTTTTTCTTTTTCTTTAACCCAGTGGGGCGATTTTCAAAACAGTGTTTTGATGCAAACCTGTGGGCTCTGCACCAGTTTTCAAAGGAAAGGTTCATGTATATTCAACATTTTTTGAAAATGGCTGAAGGAAAAATAACCCTCAGAGATTTACACCTCTTTTCTCTGCAGTACTTTTTCCAGCTAAAATACCATGCATAGTTTTGAAAATGTAAAACTATGCATCATTGCCCACCCTCACCCCAGAAAAGCCTTCATGAAAATGCAGGTATAAGTACGCACATTGTGATGCAACATGCATACTTTTACCTGCATACAGGGGGGAAATTTTCAAAAAGCCTTTAAAATAGCTGTTTACCAATTAAAAAGGGTTTTTGAAAATTGTTCTCATATTTTTAGCATAATCTTAACATGAGAGAGTATGCATTAAGTTTTAAATGACATGCATAAAACAAGTAAAAAATCAGGATATTCAGTAAATTCCAATATTTAGGTTACAGATCCCTGGTACAGGGTTTCCTAACCTTTTTAAGCTCAATGCATATCAAAAGAACTACTAGAGAAGCACTGAAAGCCTCACCATTCTCTTCCAAATTTTAAAACAAAAAGACAGGGAGCAGAGACACACCTGAACCCTTTTCAGTGGATCAGCTACATCTATATGCAGGTGCAAGAGAAGGGTGTCGTCTGTATGGGAAGGATGGCCTGCTTGGTTAGTTGCCTTGACCGCCACTTGTGGCTGCCAGAGCTCTTCCACTGCTGCTGCTTCTAACACTGAGTGAATCACATCCCATGCTCTCTGTATACTCTCCTTATCTCACTCAGCCTAGGGCCAGTGTAAGAGTATTTTATTTATGTAATTTACTTACTTAGGTTCCGCTTTTTGGCACTTCAAAGCAGATTATGTTGGCTCAGTGTGCTGCGGCAGTCAAAAAAGCAAACAGAATGTTAGGCATTATATTAGGAAGGGAATGGTGATTAAAATGGAAAATTTATTTATTTATTTTTTTCTATACCGGCATTCGCGAAGGGAATCGCATCATGCCGGTTTACAAATAACAAGGAGTGAACAACAATAAAGTGATAAAAAAACATTAACAAGTGCTAAAAGAAGGGAAAATAATTGCCATAATTGCCTCTGTATCACTCCTTGGTGAGACCGCACCTTGAGTACTGTGTGCAATTCTGGTCGCCGTATCTCAGAAAACATATAGTTGCACTGGAGAAGGTACAGAGAAGGGCAACCAAAATGATAAAGGGGATGGAACAGCTCCCCTATGAGGAAAGGCTAAAGAGAGGGTTAGGGCTGTTCAGCTTGGAGAAGAGACCGCTGAGGAGGGATATGATAGAGGTCTTTAAATTTGTGAGAGGTCTAGAACGGGTAAATGTAAATCTGTTATTTACTCTTTCGGATAATAGAAGGACTAGGGGGCACTCCATGAAGTTAGCAAGTAGCACATGTAAAACTAATTGGAGAAAATTCTTTTTCACTCAATGTGCAATTAAGCTCTGTAATTTGTTGCCAGAGGATGTGGTTAGTGCAGTTAGGGTAGCTGGATTTAAAAAAAAAGGTTTGGATAAATTCTTGGAGCAGAAGTCCATTAACTGCTTTTAATCAAGTAAACTTAGAGAATAGCCACTGCTATTACTAGCATCAGTAGCATGGGCTAGACTTAGTTTTTGGGTACTTGCCAGGTTCTTATGGCCTGGATTGGCCACTGTTGGAAACAGGATGCTGGGCTTGATGGACCCTTGGTCTGACCCAGTATGGCAATTTCTTATGTTCAGGTACTATAGGTATTTGGTGCCCTAGGTAAAGCTTCAGTCATGCACCCTCCCTCCCCCAACTTACCTATTAGTGGCAGCTCCAGCACAGCACGCCCTCCTACTGGTGGTACTGGCTCCAGTACAGCACTCCCTTCTTTAATGGTATCAGCTCTGGCAGAGCATCCTTTTGGGCCTTGCACTGGAAGGATTTTGCTGCCCCCAAAGTTTGGCATACTAAGCAACTGCCTAGTTTGCTTATTGGAAGCATTGATCCTGCTCTGGAGGGTGAAGACAAGGAGTTACTCTGTACATCAGTGTACTCTATAAGGTAGGGCTTGGCTATCCATGCTTTGCATGCTGCCCATTAATTACCATACTCCATCGCTTATTTAGAGGCATGTAGGTACACATATTCTTGGAAAGGAGCTTTTCCAAGTTTAAGAGCCACTGCTGGTGAGTCTTGTTGCTGTGAGGTGCTGAGAGCAGATCCCAGGTGGTGGTCTGGACTTTCTTTGGCATACCTGATCAGGTCTGAAGACACACAAGTTAGGAAACTCTGCCCCAGTATGTGATGTGCTTGGTAAGAGGCTGGGGACTCTGTGGTATAACTGAGCTATAGGTACTGCTTGGTTTAAAGCTATGGTTAGAAGGTTCTGTAAATGAAGACTTGCTGGCTGAGGCAAGTCACTGCCTATAACTTACCCTGAATACCTGACGGCCAGAAACCATGTGTCCAAACTATTGGCAGAGTGTGTAGTCTTTACTTTTCTTCTATTGCCTGTTCCTTCACAGACAACACATGCAGCACAAACAAGAACGGTCAAGGCTTTTCCTTTAAGTTCTTTTATTTACAGTGTTTAAAACATTTCAACGTTATCTTCATACTTCCCCAAACACAATCTCAGGCCACTTATTCTTAAGGGCTGTCTAATCTCTCTGTACTAATATAGTTTCAATTCACTGATCGAACACGTCACTCAGGTCAGCGATTTTGCAGGCGCTGCCTTCTAGAGTCCCAGGGGCCTGTCTAAGCCTTTATAGGATCCTGGTTCTTATCTCAGTTGTGGGATCTTTCCAGGGACCATAATCCCTTGCTACACTCAGCCTTAAAGTGGATTGGGCCAGATACCTTGAGCCGATCCTTAAGATATTCTGGGGTTCTTGGATATTTGCTCAATCACAGGACGACAACCATGAACTTTATTATATTAGGGATGATCTCAATCTCTCAAATTAACTGCTAATGCCTTTCTTAGTATTTGCATTGTACCAAAGAGAGCCGCCTTCTGGAGTTTATAGGGTGCAATCTTAACAGGCAACATACCAAGATGAGCTTGAGAATTCTTCTTAATCAGGCCAGTGGCACCCAATATAATTGGAACTACTTATGTATCTTTCTACCACATTTTCTTGGTCTTGATTGCATATTTTGGTACTTAAGGATCTTTGCTTTATCCATACGATCCACAGAATAGTCACTGGGTACTGATACCTCTTATCATCAATGCTGTTCTTGTGTTCTTCACCTCAATATCTGGTTTTCGTGCATTGGTCTTCCTGTTGGTGGGAAGAGGGATGTCCCAGGTGATCACGACTTCTTCGTTCTCCTCTATTCTGTTAGGACTGTGCTCCCAATATTTGTTTGGTACATCAATGTTATAATATTTATACAGTGTCCAATGAATAAGCCATGCTACTTAGTGCCTCTCTTTATTCAGGCCTTCAGACATCAGCAGGTCACATCCAGCAATGAGATGTTTAACCGTTTCTAGTTCTATTTCACAGAATCTTTGTCTGTTTTACTAGTCTTTTCTAAGCGATTAGCTTTAGGACATATCCCGCTGGACTACAGTTCCCAGCTGGCTTTTGTTTATCCCTTTTGTTGGACTTGCTTCTGTTCTCTCCTTCACTTTCTCCTTTGGTGTTTGCTTTACAGCACCCTGTGTATCTCTAGCTCGCTAACGCCTCCATACCTCTAAACCATTTCCAGCTGTGCGAGGTACCCATCTTGTCACGGTGGGATGTTCATTGATAACAGGTTTTCTTGCATGGGAATTAGCCTGACATCAGAACATCTTATAGTAGATGGAAATTTGTATGAGCTTATAATATATTCTCTTACAGAACATGGAAACTCTGGAACTATTTGATAGGTTCTCCTAGGGCAGATGGGAACTTGGAAGATGCATTTTTGAAGATTCTCTTGATAGAAACTCTTAAGAACTGTTTTTTTTTAATTCATTATATTTATTCAATTTTCAGAGAATACAATCATAAAAGAAAGGCATGAACAATATGCCAACTACATATCTAAAAATAGTGGTTAAACAAAGTTCTGATTAAAAAAAAAAAAAAATCAAGAAAGAGAAAGTTGGCAATACATCAAAGGAGACTAGTATTCTCAAATTCCCACCCTAAAACCCTCCCACTGCAACTCTGTTAAGTATATAGGGAGAATGAACCCATGCAGAAAAACAAGCCAAAAAAAAATCAACCTATAAATAATTAGATGAAATGAAAAAAAACCCTCCATAATCAGAAAATTATCATTAGTACAACCCATATTCATGAATTTAAAGATAAGATGACCCAACAAAGCTAAAGCATGGATAAAGAAGTACATCTGTTAGAAACTGGTCTAAAAAAGGTTGCCAGAATAACACCAACATGCCTTGTTTTATTTGATAATCAAAATATATAAATAAGTAACACCCCAGTGAATTTTAAAATTTTGCAAATTATTAAATTGTTGATAACAATTCTCTGCTCACAACCAAGCCTTTGTTTAAATGACCACTGAAAAAGATTTTTTTGGAAAGGTCAACTGCAATGTGTGGTGAAACACATGCAAGCTGCCTAATTTGCTAAAACCGCAAAATTTTTAGACAAGTAGAGGAAGGGTTTCATATGTAAATGTTTCAGCCCAACACATGGTCTGATAAATTTCCATGTATAATCATCAACCAATCCTCCTCCACCTGTTATATTATTTTTAGCTCCGTGCAACCCTAGTGAAAACTGCAACACATTTTTTGTCCCATTATTCCTTAAAGACGATTTGTATTTATATGTAGAATTCGAATATCATTTAATTGAGCATAGCTTTCAGAGTCCCGACTTATCTGATGATGTTAAATCCACCCGACGTAGCTACGTTTCTGGTCCGCGACGGAACCTTTCTTCAGGGGATACGTTCTTCTGAAGCAGTCGGTGTAACGATAGCTGAAAATGAAGCTTCAAAAGAGATTTTTACCAGGCGCCATAGAGCGCTCTTGCTCTCTACAAACCTCTCGCCAACGATCCAAGCTTTTTAAGCTAGAGGCACAGATGGTTTCACTACCAATCACAACACACATCGCTATGACGTCATCACGTATTCATTCAAACTAAAGAGCCCCAATCAAGAGCTTCATTCATTCCCTGAGGGGCTTGCGTGTTCAAAGTAAAGATCCAAAACGCTTCGCGTTTATTCAGCAATTCTTCCCGATTCCCTCCTCGCGGCTTGAGAGGTATATGATCTATAACAGTCCATCTCAAAGTACTGTACGAGTGTCCATGCTCTTCACAATGTGCAACAATAGGTGCAGATAAGGTGGATGTGTTTAATTTTGATTTGTGTTCATTCAACCTCACTCTGATCTTGCGGGTTGTCCTGCCAATATATAACCCTGGGCACGGACAAATAATTGCGTAAACAACATAGTCAGAATTGCATGATGTGTTGTGTTTACGGTATACACGATACCCTGTTACCGGTTCTTGCCAGCTCAAGCCCTCAATACAGTTCGTACAGTGAGAACATTGCCCACACTTATTATGTCCTGTGATTGAAACCTGTGCATTTATCGGAGCTTGAGCGTGTACCAGCTTATCTCTAATATTCGCACCACGTGTAGTGACGATTAGCGGAGTGTCTTCAAAAATCTTATGTAATGCTAATACATGCCAATGGCGTCGAATCGATGATGAAATAATGTTTGTGGCCACTGACTGTTTTAGAACACAAACTAATTGTGGACTGTCTTTTGAAGGTTTGTACTGTAATAGACTTTGTCTGTCCGAGTATTTAGCCCTTTTATAGGCTTTCCTGATTGCTGATCTCGGATACCCCCGTTCTAAGAATCGATCGCGCAAAATTGCTGCTTGGATTTCAAAATCGCTCGTGGTGGAACATATACGCTTTGCGCGAAAAAACTGGCTAGCAGGCAGCCCGCATTTAAAAGGGTGAGAGTGATGACTATGAAATTTTAGTAAGTTGTTTTTGTCCATGGGCTTGCGATACATAGTGGTTCTGAATGTGTGTTCATCAAAACTAATTAAAACATCTAAGAACGCTATCTGTGATGTCGAATGTTGTATAGTGAATTTTAGATGAGGATCCTGACCATTGATCCAATCATAGAAACTAAGCAGTTGCTGTTGAGTGCCACTCCATACAAGCAGAATGTCGTCTATGTAACGAACCGATAAGGTGATATATTGCCACCATTCAGCTTTATACACAACATCCTCTTCGAACCTCATAACATAAATGTTGGCAGTTGTCAGAGCCAAAGGTGATCCCATAGGGATTCCATGGATTTGCCAAAAAATTTCTGTATTAAACATGAAATAGTTGTGATACAAAACTGTCTCTAATAGTTGTAAAATTACACCTGTAGATATCCGTTGATGATTCAATCTGTGCATGAGACATTGATTGATGATGTCAAAAGCTTGTGTCTGCGGGATGTTGGTATAGAGCGCAACAATGTCCAAAGTAACCAAAATGTTAAATGGTTACTTTGGACATTGTTGCGCTCTATACCAACATTTATTTATTTATTTATTTGCAATTTTTATATACCGACATTCGTTCGGGGAACATCATATCGGTTTCCATATAACATAAAAGTAGCCAACTGGGCTTTACAATGAACTGATAGGAGAACTGGGTATCAGGGAAGGTGGGGGGAAGAGAACAAGGGTAAGCTGTACAAATTAACAAGAGATATAGTAGGATGTATATACAAGGAGGGCATTATGTACAGGAGACTTATTTATAGAAAGCATCTGGGGGGGGCGTTTAGAGGGATGGATAGGATGATTACTTAGGGGGACAGAGGGGAGGCAGGGGCAAAGAGGGTGTGTGTTAAGGGGGGGAGGTGTGGGGAGGGAGCAGAAGGTTGGAGGGGGGGTGGGGTGTTCACGTGAAGGCTCGGGAGAAGAGCCAGGTCTTGAGGTTTTGTCGGAATTTTCTGGGGCAGGCTTCCAGGCGTAGTTGGGTGGGCATGGAGTTCCATAGTGAGGGTCCAGCTAGGGATATTGCACGTTGCTTGGTGGAAGATAGGTGAAAAAGTTTGGGCGAAGGAGTGTGAATGTATGCTGTGTGCAAGCTGTATGCAAGCTGTATGCAAGCTGTATGCAAGCTTTTGACATCATCAATCAATGTCTCATGCACAGATTGAATCATCAACGGATATCTACAGGTGTAATTTTACAGGTGTAATTTTTACAACTATTAGAGATAGTTTTGTATCACAACTAGGAAATTTAAATTGAAATCCTTTACCAATTGTAAAAGTATGGGTGTAGTATATTTAGTACAGTATCCCTGCAATAAATTTTATATTGGTAAAACCATCAGACACTCGCGCGCCAGCGCACCTATTTTGCATAGGCCTCGGGACTTGCGTAAATCCCGGGGCATCGTAAAAGGGGCGGTCTGGGGTGGGTCCGGAGGGCGGTCCCGAGTCCCCCGGCACTGCGGCCTGTGCCGGGGGATGCGAGGCAGTGCGCGCAAGTTACGCCTGCTTCAAGCAAACGTAACTTGCCCAACAAAGGTGGGGGGGGGGGGATTTAGGTAGGGCGACACGGAAGGAAAGTTCCCTCTGAGGCATGCTGCGCGGCTCGGTGTGCGCAGGCTGCCGATTTTGCACAGCCTTGGGTGCGCCGACCCCGAATTTTATAAGATACGCGTGGCTACGCGCGTATCTTATAAAATCCGGCGTACTTTTTAAAGATCTACCTCAGCGTTTTTAGTTTTATTACAGTTCCACCTTTATTTATCATGTGTCTTTTAATATAATTTTATCAGCTATCCTTGATTGACTCGGGAGCCCGTAGGTTGAGCTGTCAGATACGGGTACTTTTTAGCCACACCCCCTTCTCTGACTGACAGCTGTTTTGGTACGATTCTTAGCATTTTTAAAAAAGCCGCACCATCATTTACTTTCATCTTTGCGTTTAGAAAGGAGACTCATATGCCGCTTGAATATACTAAAAGTAAGTTTCAAGGTATTATAGTTTTTTTTTAAAGTTGATTTTAGTAATTCAGAGCCGCGATCTATTCTTAAGTGAAAGACTCTTGCATATATTATAATATGATCTTCCCGCAGCTCTTAGTGTTTGGCAGTCCTTAATATTATTTACATCAGCGTTTGTGGGTTAAAAGAGACTCATATAGAGACACATTTTCAGTTTGCATATAACTGAGTTTAGATATTAACTTCGTTTATTTTTGTACTGGCATTTAGAGACCTGGAGCCGCGTTAAAATTCAAAAAATCATGTATCTGTGATACATAAAATTCTTTACCTTTTATTTTTGAGTAATAGAATTATAGACCACCAGAACAATTGGCTCCTGCACTGCCGCTCTTTTGAATGTTTATTTGTTTGATTTTTTATCGCAGTTATTTGTAGGGAGCATAGCCACTTGCCCATTTAGAGAGCACACTTTTAATATTTTATCAAGATGTAATTATACTCCCGGTTTATTTTCTCAGAGGCATTGTTCAAGTATTTATGTCCTTAATTTCGACACTGTGCAGTTATTTTCTTTTTCAGACGTTTGATAACTTTTAGGCGAGCATAGCCACTTGTGCAGAGTTTCTACACAGAGCTTATTCTTTTAATTTTGCAAATTAAGCAATAGGATTTGGCCTCAATCATGGGTGTATTTCACACTCCCGAGTAAGTTTTGATTAGATGTTTTTTCCTTCAATTTTATATTGAGCAGTCATTTTTTGTTTGCACATGTTACAGACTTTCAGATATTCTCTTTGGTATGAGATCACATTCATACATTTTCAAGCGATATTTCTACACAGGTAAAATCATACATTTTTTGCCCACATCTATACCACTTTGTTCTGGTTGTCATGTTCTGATCAGTTTTCCATTTATATGTTCTATTTCTATGTTACATTTTATATGTTCCATTTTGAATGTCACCATTTATATGTATATATGTTTTTTTAAATTTAATTTCGTATGTCCTGTATTAAGCTGTATTTGTGTATTGTAGCCCCTGAGGCAGCCCCATTGGGGGCGAAACTCGGCCTGAGTCTGGCTTTATATTGGATGAACGAGTCTCCATAATAAAGATTCTAAATGGACATTACTTGGCATCTAATCCACTTTGTTGCCCTCACGGCTTTTTTAGATCGCCTACCCTCTTGTTTTATCGGAACAACTTGTTTATGCACCTTATTGAGAAATGGGGCTATAATGATTCTGGGTCTGCTATCGTTCTCTTTTTTTTTTTTTAAACCCAAGCCTGTGCGAGTTCTCAATCTTCAGCAGGCCCTGCAACTCTGGTAGTTGTAGCGTGTCTTGTATCTACGTTTCTAGCAGATTGGCAAGCTTCAAATCCTCAACTGATTCTGGAATTCCCATTATGCACAAGTTATTCCTATGAGATCTGTTCTCTAGATCTTCCATTTTTTCAGATTGTGTAATGAGCTGTTTTTCAAGCAAAGCGATTTTAACTGCTGCAGCAGTTGAATCATCTTCCAATCAATCCCTCAGCCATGTCCAGCCGTGGAGTAATTTCCGCAAATGAATCTTTAAGTGCAGAAATCTGTTCAGAAATAGATTTTAGTCTGGTATCCAAGGCCTTGATCATGGCATCTGTTACCTTTTGTTTTAAAGCATCCAGATAAAGAGGACTCATTCCGCCTTTCCGGGTTGGTAGCCATCTTGTCTGAGAATCCCTTCGGTTTTAGTTTCTCTGATTTTCCTCCCTTTATAGCATATTTACTGGAGATTTATTCATGTAGGTGCAATAGACATATGGACTCTGCTGTTGGGGTCCAAACAAGATAGTTGAAGTTTGGATGACATCAGATTTAAGAGATGTATGAGGGATGGTGTCTGGAGCCCTCCCAAGCACGTCTGGGTAGACTCACCACATCACGTGACCTCCTTGAACTGTTTTAATAGGTTCTCTTGCAATAGTTGAACCTGCAAGGGAGGAATATTGATGGCAGCTTTTCTTTTGGTTGATGGGAACACGGGGGCACTGAAATAGTGGCAGCTTCTGTTGTGATTAATGCTGATTTGTGGAATCTGAATTAATAACAGGCTTTGTTCTGGCAGGATTCTGGATGGACATTGGGCAGCCCAAGGACTTTTTAACAGGCATGTGCATGTACCTACAGTCTGTGAGGCAGAAGAACCCTGAATGGCTGCACTCCGGACCTGAATTTGTTGGGAATGTGCTGGTGGTATGTATGGACACTGATTTATCTTACATTGAATATCTCTTATAGAATTGACCACTGTACAATGTACATTTTAAAATGGAGATTAAGTATACTAAGGTTGATTCAGCTACTATGTTACATCAAATTTAGGGATATTGTCTATTTTTCATCCTCTATTCTACAACCCTTGTTTTCTTGCTTCTTTCCTTCCTCTACTAATTCCCACCCTCCAAAGTAAAGTAAATTCTTCATCCCAGGGCCAGCATCATGATTTAGGAAATGGCACTGACTGTGCTCCTGGGATGATGCTCCCTTCTAGCTCTCAATACCTCAGTGTGCTATCAGGGAATAGATGGAGGGAGCTAAAAATGGATGATGAACATAGGGAAAAGGACAGAAAGCTAAAAATCCCAGACCTCTTGCTTCAGCCAGTATTTGCACTTCCAGTGTGCTGTGACATGAATTGTTACAGTGCTCTTGTTGGATCTCTTCTTAGTCGCTCTTTCTTTCATGTTTCTTGGGCATTCTGCCACTCTTCTTTTGCCTTTCTTTTCTGTAAGTTTGGTCAATGTGATGCATCTTCTGGTTTCTGCTACTTCCTTGGGATCCGGAAACATAAAAAGCGTCAACTTCCGTTCACAATTCTACTCTTTCCAGAATCTTTGCAAGGCATCATTCTTCTAACCTTAAAGATGTTTCTTAGAAAAGAACATAGAATTTCAGGAATAAGAATAGTTTGAATGGCTAACAATTATTTTTTTGTTTCTAAATATTTCAGTTCTAATTCCAGTATTCATTTATAGGTATTTCAGAAAATGGAACAATATTTTTTTTGTACTCTTATATCTGCAAAAAAATTACAAATATTTCAGTGTATCAAAGAAAGGTTCAATAGTACACGGAAGGAAATATCTCAATGTTACACATAATGGGCCGGATTTTAAAAGGGTTATGTGTGACGGGCCTATTTTAAAAAGGCCCGGCAACATGCGTAAAGCCCCGGGACGCGTGTAAGTCCTGGGGCTTGCAAAGCAGGATGTGGGCAGGGTCAGGCTCCCGGCACAGCGGCTATATTTGCTGCTGTGCCGGGGATCGCGCACTGGCAGACTGCCAGTGCGCGCAACTTGCTTCAGCCCCAGGGCTGAAGTAAATTGTGAAATAAAAAAAAAAGCAGAAAAAAAGGTAGGGAGGAAAGGATGGGGGAGGTAGGGGAAGGGAAGAGAAGGTGGGGTGGGGGGTAGGGAACGGGGAAGGCAGCACGGCTCAGCCCGTGCAAGGTGCACAATTGTGCACCCCCTTGCGTGCGCCAACCCCTGATTTCATAACTTGTGCGCCCTAGAATGCTATATGTATCCAGTTAAGGAGCAATGCAAGCTTAAAAAATCAAACAAAATAAAAACTACATGGCGGGCCTACTGGCCTGCACCTTCACCCCAGTGAGACAAAAATGGGGCCTTCCAAGCCGAATTCCATCCTTCCCTCCTCCCAACCCAAAGATTGTTAATCATATGTTGGTAGACACAAGACGCATCATAGTGTGTCACTGGAGAGCATCTGGAACCCTTTCTATTTTTGTGTGGTTGTGTCTTTTCTGGCAAGTTTATACAATGAAAACTAGCACTTTTCATATTAGGCCTTTTTGTCAAAACATTCCTGAAATATGGTAAAACTTCCTTTCCATAGCGGACCCTGTGTTCACCATCACTTTAGACTCTGCTTAATGCCTTGATAGCAAAGAAAGTGTTAGTACAAGAGATATATGTGTTCAGACAATTTATAGTTTTGGTAGAAATCACAGAATGCTTTTGAGGATGATTCTGGTTTCTAAGATGAAGCTCACTACTGTGTCTATATTTTGTTCTGTTACCTTCTTGTTGTAATTCTGTTTTTTTGTAAGACTGTGTACTGTTATTATATTGCATCTTCAATAAAATGTTAAAAAAAAAAATTATATATATATCTGTAAGGCAATGACCTCTATTAACTTTGGATCCAGTTAGGGTTGCCAACTTTCAGTTGTCAAATTTTCCGAACACTTGGAGATGCCGTTTACTATTTTTGCTGATGGGTTTTTCGCACATACAACTTATTGCCTCTCTTCACCATTAGAAAAACACAGAGATATAGAATATGATAGCAAATAAGAACCCATCTAATTGGACAAGCTTAGCTTTTGCTGCAGCACCATAGACCCCATTGATTTCTTGCTTTTGCTTCACTTCTTTGTAATTAATGGTCTTTTGTACTTGTCCCATGCGCACTGGGAGTATTAGTTTTGCTTCTGTCACCTTCAGTGAAAGGGTGCTCAATGCATCCATCCCTTTCTATGAAGTTACTCCTGAGTCTTTCTCATTGGAGACTCGTATCATGACCACTAGCTCTAGAGCTGCTTTACTCTGAAACAGGTTTGCTTTTAACAGCCCAGGGCCAAACTACTGTTTATTTTTGTAAAAGTTTTTAAGCCTCTGATTAAATCATAGACTGAAGTCTATGTAAGTAACCCAAAACAAATATATCCAATGCATATTGAAGATAGAGTAACTACCAATGTGTACACTGTACAGTGGCTTGCAAAAGTATTCGGCTCCCTAAAATGTCTGCAGAGTTGTGTGGATTTAAAATGACACTTACACAGATTGTTCCAGATAGTTTGTTTATTGCAAACCAGTATACTCAAAGTAAATTTTCGAAGTCACAATTCATTATGGGGTAGATTTTAAAAGGAGTGCGTGCGGCGTCCATGTGTGCTCGCTACCAGGCGCGTGCACATCTACGTCAGATTTTATAACTTGCGCACGCAAGTTATAAAATCAGGGGTCGGTGCATGCAAGAGGGTGCACAGTTGTGCCGAAACGCGCGGCCTGTAAGGGACCTCCCCCCACCAGCCCTACTCTAACCCCCCCCCCAAAAAATTTTTTTTTATCTTATCTTTTGCGCCTGCCGGCAATCTGCCAACAAGTGATCCTTCAACACAGCAGCAATGGCCACTTTGTCGGAGGCCTCTGGCCCCAACCCCTCCCCTTTAGTAAAATCCCGGGGCTTTATGCGTGTCGCCGGGCCTTTTTTAAATGGTCCCGGCGCACGTAACCGTTTTAAAATCCGGCCCTATTTCTCTGCATTTTTTTGTAAAATAAATTAAAAATTGAAAAAATGCTGCTTGCATATGTATTCAACCCATTCAGACCAGTATTTGGTAGAATCAGCTTTTGCTGCAATAACAGCTTTAAGTCTTTTGGGATAAGTTTCTACCAGCATTGCACACTGTTTGGGAGTGATTTTTGCCCATTCTTCCTGGCCGATTTGCTCCAGGTTGTTCAGGTCGGTTGGGTAATGCTTATGGACTGCAATTTTCAAATAGTGCCACAAATTCTCGATTGGATTGAGATCTGGGCTTTCACTTGGCCATTGTAGATCATTCACCTTTTTGTTGTCCAACCACTCCTGTGTTGCTTTGGACTTGTACTTGGGATCATTTTCCTGCTAAAAGGTGAACTTTTTCCCAAGTTTGTTTTTTTAGCAGACTGAAGCATGTTGTCTTGCAGTATCTCCCTGAATGTTGTACCATCTATCTGTCCTTCAATTTTAACAAGATGCCCAATCCCTGCTGAAGAAAAGCATCTCCACAGCATGATGCTGCCACCCCCACACATACCAACGTTCCCACTGCCTCCACACACATTCCTTCTATTTTCCCACTGCATCAGTAGCATGGGATCTTCTTAGTGTTTGGGTAATTGCCAGGTTCTTGTGGCCTGGTTTGGCCTCTGTTGGAAACAGGATGCTGGGCTTGTTGGACCCTTGGTCTGACCCAGCATGGCAATTTCTTATGTTCGCGCACATCCTATCCCCCCACTACCCACCCACACATGTACCTGCATCCCCCCATTGCTCACACCCCTATTGCATGCATCTGCAACCCACACACTGCCCATGTGCGTGTACACATGCACTTGTAGCCCCACTGCCTTCTCCCTACTGCCCACATGCACATACATGTGTCCCATGCTACCACACACCCCTCTGGCCACTTCCCCCTGGTGCCCACATGTCCTTGCACTTCCCTCTGCCCATATGTGTTGCCATGCTCATTCAGCCCCCATTCCACATGTGCACACACCTGTACCCCCTACTATCCATACCCACACTCATGCCCCTCCACTACTCCATTCACACATGCACATCAGCAGGGGACATGTCATGTTAACCCTTATGGAACTGACAGTACTTGGTTCTCCTAGAGCATGTTTTCACTATTGAGGAGTCCAATGGATCTTTAAATATTTGTGGATTTCAGCCACTCATCACCTGGGCAGCATCCACAGCACCCAGTCACAAGGGATTCTGTGTCCCAGTGGCAGATTCAGTCCAAGTTCTGCTGTTAGAAATTGTGCTAACTACTGATGTGAGCAACCTAGATGGCAGAACTTGTGTAGGCAGCTCCACACCCAGGGTCTCGAGTCCACTTAGATTTGTTGTTATGGAAATTTCCTTGAGTGAAGAGCAGTAAGGTTTGCCCTACAGACTCTTTGGGTTTGCTTGGCCAACAAATTGGTCCTCATCCACTCAGACATTTGAGTTGCTATCTCCTTCATTAACAAGCAGAGAGGAATGGGATCATACTTCCTGTGACAGAAAGCTATCTTTATAAGGGCCGTTTCTCATAGCAGGGACTCGGAGCAATGTGCTAGGTGGACAGGAAGGCTATCCTACCGTTCAAGTTGCATGTGGTGGTAGGACATCTTCAGTGGTCCCTGGTTAAAGAATTTTAAGACCAGTTGCCCTGTGGGTGCAGCATGCTTGTGAGAAGCTCTGGTTCTATCTCCTTTAATAGGATGGTTCCCAAACCTCTGTTACTTTCTAAGAGAATGCACCCTAGACTGGAACTGGGGCTTTCAGTTAGCGTATCTTCTAATTCTTCTGGATGCAAGATGTTATGTAACCTCAGTAGGAATCGGAGAAGCGTGATCTTCATACCTCTCCACTAGCCTAGACAGATTTTGTTTATACTCTCTTGGGACATGTTTATCAGGGACCTTGTCTGTTTCAGGGGATCCCCAAATTGGGAACTGCTATTCATTTCAGCATTACATTTGGGTTGTACCAATCTACAGGTTGAAAGGATAGCTCTGCAACCCTTGTATCTGTCTAGAGAGGTGTATTATATTCCTGCATCCAAGAAGGATTTCAAGAGGAAATTCTCTGGTGTGGAAAGGTTCTGTGTATTTTATGGGAAAGGACCTATATCTTTTATCTTGTTTTACAACAAAACTGCTTGTGAACCTTCTTCATTTCTCCAAGTGAGTTTGAAACTGATGCAGTTAAGGTTCACATTGGTGAAATTGGTGTGTTTGCCACCATGTAAAAGGTAACATATTAAGTGATGGTAGGTAAAGACCCAAATGATTCATTCAGTTTGCCCAGCAAGTTGTTTATGTTAGTAACTGCATCTCTATGCAGGATATCCCAATGCAGAAATGTTACACCTAAAGTTAACAGAAGTCATTTCCATCCTCTAGCTACTAGGAATCCTCTGTATTTATCCAACACCCTTTTGAATTCCATTACTATTCATGTATTTGCCACCTTTTCTGGAAGGGCATCCTGTGCATCTACCACTCTTTCCATAAAGAAATATTTCCTGACATTGTTCCTGAATCTCTCCCTTGGAGCTTCATATCATAAGAACATAAGATTTGCATATTGGGTCAGACCAAAGGTCCATCAAGTCCCAGTAACCTGTTTCCAACAGTGGCCAATCCATGTCATATGTAACTGGCAGAATCCCAAAAAGTTGATAGATTCCATGCTGTTCATTCCGGGGATTGGGGTGGATTTCCCCAAGTCCACCTTAATAATGATTTATGGACTTTTTTTTTCCCAGGAGCTTGTCCAGATCTTTTTTAAACCCAGCTACACTAACAGCTTTTACCATGTCCTCAGGCAGCAAATCTCAGAGTTTGTGTTGAGTAAAAATATATTTTCTCCTATTTGTCATAAATATACTTAGTCTTTGTACTTTTTGGAAGAGCAAACAACCGATTTGTGTTTACCCATTCCATTCCACTCATTATTTTATAGATCTCTATCGTATCTCCCCTCAGCGGTCTCTTCTGTAAGCTGAAGAGCCCTAATCTTTTTAGCCTTTCCTTACTGAGGAATTGTTCCATGCCTTTTATCATTTTGGTCATCCTTCTCTGTACCTTCTCTAATTGAAATGCAGTGACCATCCTGGAGCAATACAGAGGCAATTTTATATTCTTTGTTTTATTTTTCATTCATTTCCTAATAATTCCTAGCATTCTATTTACTTTCATGGCCACCACCACACTGAGCAGAGGATTTCAACATATTATCCATGACGCCTAGATCCTTTTCCTGGATGGTGAATCCCTATGTTGAACTTTGCATTGTATAGCTATAATTTGGGTTGCTTTTCCCTATGTGCATCACTTTGCACTTGTGAACATTAAATAATGTCTGCCATTTGAATGCCCAATCTTCCAGTCTTGCGAAGTCCTCTTGTGATTTAACAACTTTGAATAATTTTATATCAGCAAATTTTGATCACCCTACTCATTTCCATCTCTACATTGTTAATAAATATGTTAAAAAGCAATGGTACCAGTATAGATACCTAGGGTATGACCCACTATTTCTACAGCTTTCTTTCCACTGGAAAAGGCTTGATTCATGTGCATCATTAAAATACCTTTCAGGTATTTAAGAATGTATCATATTTCTCTCGAATCATATATCATATTTAGGTCTTCCAGTTTAATATTGTACATCTTTTGGAGCAGACCACATATTTTGGTTGCCTTTCTCTGGACTGCTTCCATCCTCCCTCCCACCCACCCCTAGATCAACCTTTGATTTATAGGTAGGAAACACTTTCACATAAAATAATAATCAGCTTTTTAACTTAAACATAGGATTGGTTGAGGCCATATCAAGAGTTTAATCATCCCCTTGAGGGTCACTACCAGATAAATAGTGAATATACTAATAAATTTAAAGGACTCAAATTGTACACATCCCTACTCTAATAGCAACCTAAAATTAACAAGGGACTGAACAAAATTAAGATGAAGGCAGCAAGAGGAGGGCCTTCCAGTATTTTGCATCAAGTGTCACATGTATGATTTTTTACTCGCCGATGAGAGGTTGTGTGCACCTGGTACAAAGAGCTCCTGTCTCTCATAGAATGAGTCAGATCTCTGGAGGCTAGAGTCCAACAGGATAAAGATCCTGCAAGAGACTAAAAGGTAGATTTTAAAAGGGCCGTGTTTGTGTGCCTATAAATGCGCATATCTCGCTGTGCTCAAAAATATGTGCTATTTTATAACCTCCACGCATAACTTATAAAATACTCTTCACTCGTGCATTTCTACAGCTGTACGCACATATCTTCCACATGGCACTTTGCTACTGCTACCTGTTAGGGGCAGGAGTCTGGTAAACATGAGGGAGAGAGAGAGAGAGCGCCTCTTTATAGGGATCAGTCTGATACTCTATGTATGGACCATTGTAAGGGGGCACTTTCATTTGGGTTGAGTTTTCGGGAGGTGGGTTAGGTTTGGGGGTTGGTGTTACAAACACATTCAGAAGTATCCATTGTAAAATTGACATCATTAAATAATTTTTGACCTTTAAGTGATGAAAATTCTAAAAAGTTGATTTGTACACTGCAGTCTCTGCTAGCTGCATTGTACAAATCAATTCCTTTTCATCGCTTATAAGGTCTAAAATTCTTCAATGGATCAGTCCTCTTCTTCCAGGAGGCCATTGAGGCAGGAGCCAAGGAAGTCCTTCTTTTGCCAAAGAAAGTACTATCCTCCGCCTCCTTGATCTTGTCCACGGCATCAGAGCTCTCGCAGCCATCCCAGGCAGCGGAGAGCTCCCAAGCCCTAGCTGGCTCCTCAGTTAAACCCAGGATGGGGATTTGACTGGGCCGCAGGGAGTATCAGCCAGTCTCCTGTATCCAGGACGATGAACCCTCCAGTCGAGGGCAGGCTGCGGTTCTATGTGAACCAGTGGCCCAGTGTAACCTTGGACCAGTGGGTTCTGTACATTGTCAGTAAGGTGTACCAATTAAATCTATTGGGTGTACCACCAAACTGCCCTCCGAGCTTGTATTGGGGGCTGGTACTGCATCAGGAAGTACTATTGGCAGAGCTCTCCTCCCTCTTAACGGCTAGAGAGGTCGATCTCGTTCCGCCATGGCAAAGAGGGTGAGGAATTTTACTCCAGGTACTTCCTGATTCCAAAGAGAACAGGAGGACTTCGTCCCATCCTAGACCTGAGGGCCTTGAACAAATTTATAAAAAAAAAAAAAGAAAAGTTATTTTCCCTGGGCACCTTGATTCCCCTTTTGCAACAAGAGGGACTGGCTGTGCTTCCTCGACCTACAAGGACACATACACACCCACATTGAGATTTTCCATGGTCATAGGAAGTATCTCTGGTTTGTAGGCAGGGGCAGCCAGGTGCATACACTTGATCATATGGGTCTTGAAGTCACTAGGGTTGGTGCTCAACTACCCAAACTCCCATCTCAGTCTGTCACCTCAATTGGACTTCATCAGAGCCCTGCTAGACATTGCTCAGACCAAGACTTTTCTGCTGCTGCACCAGAGGGCTGTCACAGTAGCAACCATTGTGGCAGAAGTTCAACAGAGCCAGCAGGTATCGGCTTGATATAGTTTGAGGTTGTTAGGCCACGTGGCTGCAACAGTCCATGTTTCTCCCTTGGCATGATTACACATGAGCAGAGCCCAATGGACCCTGATGCCTCAGTGGGAGCAAGCCACACAGCCTCCAAGATCACATCCAAGTTGTCCCCATCCTTCTTAGACTTCTTGTCCTGGTGGTGAGTACTTTCCAATCTGGAACAGGGAATCTCCTTTTGGAGTTTTCCCTCTCAAATTGTGTTATCCATATATGTGTCTACCCTGGGGTGGGGAGTTCATGTGGATGGGCTCGGCATCCGGGGTTTATGGTCTGCTCAGGAACATTCATGTCATCAACCTCCTGGAACTCTGGGTGATCAGGTACAGCTATGGACTTTCAGAGATCGGTTATCCAACAAAGTTGTCCGGATCCAGACCGACAACCAAGTAGCAATGTGATATATCAATAATCAGAGAGGTAAGGGATTGTAGGTTCCTGTGTTAGGAATCGATCCAGAACTGGTTGTGGGCCCTATTCCCTGGGGGATGGTGCTCAGGGCCATGTACCTGGCTGGGACAGAGAACGTGGCAGCGGACAGGCTGAGTCGAGCCTTTAAGACCCCATGAGTGATCCCTGGACGAAGCGATAGCGAATTGGATATTCTGCCTCTGGGGGGAGCCCAGATGTAGTTCTGTTCGCGTCCCCCTATAACAGGAAGGCGCCTCAGTTCTGTTCTGTTCCTTGCACAGGATAGACAGCAAACTAGCCTCAGATGCCCTCTCCCGCCATTGGGGCACAGGGCTTCTATATGCATATCCTCAGATTCCCTTAGTGGTGAAGACTCTTTTGAAGCTTCGCGAGGACAGAGGTACTATGATTCTCATAGCCCCTCCTTGGCTGAGACAGGTTTGGTTTCCTCTCCTTTGGGAGTTGTCCATCTGGAGCCGATCAGTCTGGAGACTTTCCCAGATATCATCACACAGGATCAGTGCAGGCTGCGGCATCCCAACTTCCAGGCCCTGTCATTCACAGGATGTTGCAGCTCCTCGATCTTTTGAAAGATGTGTCTCTGGTCCTGGTGGCTTCTAGAAAGTCTTCCCCTAGAAAGTCCTAAGAACTGAAATGGAGGAGGTTTTCTGTGTGGTGTGAGCAGAAGGCCCTAGATCTGTTCTCCATCCCCACACAAAAAACTGCTTGATAACCTTCTACACCTATCGGAGGCTGGCTTAAAGACTGCCTCTGTTAGGGTCCATCTTAGTGCGATTGGTGCTTACCACCAGGGTGTAGATGATATGCCCATCTCTGTACAGCCTATACTTGTATGATTTATGCCAGGTCTACTTCAGTTGAAGCCTTTCATAAGGCCTCCTGCTGTGTTTTGGGACCTCAACGTGGTTTTAGCTCAGCTGATGAAAGCTCCTTTTGAGCCGCTGTGCACATGCGACCTGAAGTACCTGACCTGGAAGGTCATATTTTTGGTGACTGTCTCTTCAGCGCACAGGATCGGCGAGCTCTAGGCCTTAGTGACTTATCCATCTTTTACAAAATTCTGTCATGATTGGGTGGTCTTACGTACACACCCTAAGATCCTGCCTAAGGTGGTGACAGATTTCCATCTTAACCAGTCAATCTTCCTGCAAATATTCTTTCCCAGGTCCCATTCGCACCAAGGCGAACTAGCACTGCACAGTTTGGACTACAAGCGAGCCTTACCCTTCTATCTGGAGCGGACAGAATCTCATAGATAGACCACCTAACTTTTTGTTTCTTTTGATAAGAATAGGTTGGGCATTGTCATCGCCAAATAGACACTATCCAATTGGCTAGCAGATTGCATCTCCTTCTATTATGCCCAGGTGGGACTACATCTTGAGGGTCATGACACGGCTCATTCTGTCAGAGCCATGGTAGTGTCGGTGGCTCACTTGTGAGCAGTCCTGTGGAGGAGACTTGCAAGGCTGTGACGTGGAGTTCTCTCCACACATTCATATCCCATTACTGTCTGGATAGCAATGGCTGACATGACAAAACATGGCCCTGTTCTCAGGGACATGTTTTGAGGTTTGGAACCCAACTCTCCCAACCTAGGGCTCATTGTTTGGGTTTAAGCCGTCTCCCCGTCTGTTACCTACAGCACAGGTGTTATTGTGCCCATTGGCACCTGGTTAGATGTCTGTTGGTTCCCTGTTTTGTTGGGGAGCAGCCTGTACCTAGGGATTCACCCATGTGTGAGGATTACCATCCTGCTTGTCCTTGAGAAAGCATAGTTGCTTATCTGTAACAGATGTTTTCCAAGGACAGCAGTATGTTAATACTCACAAAAAGCGCCTGACACCCTGCGGATTTGGGTTTCTCCTATTTTTAATTTTATCATAATTCTGTTACATGACTGAAGATGGACCCCGTGTGGACGCATGTTATAGGACATGCTGGGCATGCTCAGTGTGCCTAGTCAAAGTTTCTATCCAGAAGGATCCACAGTGCATTTTGTTTCCTGCAGGATTTTTATTCTGTTTTTTTTTATGGCATTCTTTACATATAATGCTATCCTTCCACTATTTGATCTGCCCTATCATGTCGATAAAATTTATACCCTTATATTGCAGTGCCTCATCGGTTATCCACTTTCCATAATATTTGACATGTCTATTATGTCTAGATTCTTGTATAATTTCATACGTTCTAACTCTCCAATCTTACTATTCAGACTTCTGGTATTTGTGTGCAGATATTCTAATATGCTTTTAATTTGTATTCATAACCTACTTATTAGCAGAAGATAAAAGCAATTTAGAATCATTCATATTTGTGTGCTCTTTATTTACGTTTGTCTGGCCTATGTGAGTCATAACCACAACATTTCTACTAGTATATACTAACTCACCTGTTTTGCAAGTATCCTTGAAGATATCTCCTTCTGAACCATATGCTTCTGAACACCTCTCAGCTTCCCCCATGGTCTAGTTTAAAAGCTGCTCTCCTTTCTAAATATTAGCATCAGCAGCAGGGCTCCACTCTAAGGTGCACTGCAAAAGGATTTCTCTTCCCAAGAAAGGCCCCCAGTTCTTAAAAAATCTAAAGCCCACTTTCCTGCTTTGAGACTCTGGAGTTCAGCCTGCCTCTGGGGTCATGTACGTGGAACAGGGAACACTTCTGAGAATGCAACCCAGGAGGTTCTAGATTTCAATTTTCTACCTAAAAGCCTAAATCTAGCCTTCACAACAACCGACTCTTTCCCAACATGCTCTAAAATTCTGTCTGTTTCCACCAACTGCTATACAGTCTATGTAAATAAATACAGTTTTAGAAACCTATTTAGCTTTTCCTTTGACTTACTTATTTGAGAGCTGATTCCAGGTCTCATAAGAACATAAGAACATGCCATACTGGGTCAGACCAAGGGTCCATCAAGCCCAGCATCCTGTTTCCAACAGTGGCCAATCCAGGCCATAAGAACCTGGCAAGTACCCAAAAACTAAGTCCATTCCATGTTACCATTGCTAATGGCAGTGGCTATTCTCTAAGTGAACTTAATTAATAGCAGGTAATGGACTTCTTTTCCAAGAACTTATCCAATCCTTTTTTAAACACAGCTATACTAACTGCACTAACCACATCCTCTGGTAACAAATTCCAGAGTTTAATTGTGCGTTGAGTGAAAAAGAACTTTCTCCGATTAATTTTAAATGTGCCCCATGCTAACTTCATGGAGTGCCCCCTAGTCTTTCTACTATCCGAAAGAGTAAATAACCGATTCACATCTACCCGTTCTAGACCTCTCATGATTTTAAACACCTCTATCATATCCCCCCTCAGTTGCCTCTTCTCCAAGCTGAAAAGTCCTAACCTCTTTAGTCTTTCCTCATAGGGGAGTTGTTCTATTCTCCTTATCATTTTGGTAGCCCTTCTCTGTACCTTCTCCATCGCAATTATATCTTTTTTGAGATGCGGCGACCAGAATTGTACACAGTATTCAAGGTGCGATTTCACCATGGAGCGATACAGAGGCATTATGACATTTTCCGTTTTATTCACCATTCCCTTTCTAGTTTCAAACGGTTTTTATTATTATTATTCAATCATCATAGTCAAAGTATATAACCAAGATAGTGGTCTGGAGAGGTGGTACACTGACCTCTACACAGACCTCGTAATAACAGCAGCTCCACAGCGTACAAAACAACACCACCCCTATCCCACCCCCCCCCCCAATGAAGGATAAATGTCCAAGGGCAGAGTCCATGCACGTATATCTCCTGCGGTACGTCCAAATGGCAGGATGAATCTTCAAGAGGTGGATTCCACAACAACCTCAGCAATCGTTGATAACCAAACTTCGTGACTGGTGAGGTAGTGATTGCAAGTACGGGTCCCAAATCAGTAAGAATCTCCGACGGGAGCGAGGATCTGCTCGGGAGCCCAGCTCCTCCATTCGTAACAAGTGATGCAAGTGGTTGCGCCAAGTCCAAAAAGAGGGGGGACCTGGATCCCGCCAGTACAATAAGATAACCTTTTTCCCCACCAAGCAAGCCTTGTGTATGAAATTACGGGGACCCTGCTTCAAGGAAATGCGTGGGAAATGACCAAAAAGGAAAAGCAGTGGCGTTATAGGCAATTTAACCCCTAAAAGATCCATTAGATAAGATGCGACTCGTCCCCAGAATCGGCGGACTTTGGGACAAGCCCAAAAAGAGTGAGAGAGATGCCCAATTGCTCCATGACATTTACCGCAAATTTCACTCTGGACCAACCCCGAGCGATGAGCCAATTGTGTGGAAATATAAGTCCGTCGCAGAAACTTATAATGCATCTCTCTGTAATACATATTAACAGTAATGTGGTTAATTCGTCCAAAGCTTGCTTTTAATATGGGGATTGTAAGAGCAAATATCCCATCTTTATTCCAGCGTTCAAGCAATAATGCATATGGTTCAGTTCTCGTGACACATTTTAAACTCTTGTAATACTGGGATACCGTGGGGCCCCTCTGGGCGTTAAACCGCAGTACCTTATCTAAGGAGGTAAGAACCTCCACAGGGCCAGGTTCCAACGGTAGGGACTGAAAGTAATGCTTAAGCTGGAGGTACGGGAAGACGTGTGAAACAGTCAACCCAAACCTAGATCTCAGGTCAGAAAAAGAAAGCAACTGACCATCATTAATAACTTGGCCCAGGCGAGTAAGGTCCTGCGCCCGCCAGTTTTGAAACCCCTTGGTCTGGGAGCCCGGGAGAAAGGCACCATTCCCCTGGATAGGCAGCAGGGGCACGCACAACCGAGGCATCCGTAACAACCGGGTGACCAGCCGCCACGTATCTCTAATCGGGGTAACAACTGGAGAATGGAGTAACACTGAAGGGAGTTCTCGGGCGGGAGCTTGAACAACATAAGAAAGAGCAAAAGGCACCACCAAGGCCGACTCCGCTGAAATGTGAACAGAGGAAGATTGAATTAACATCCAATCCCTTATAATACGGAGGTTACATGCCAGGTTGTAGAGCCGCAAGTCCGGGACTCCCAATCCCCCCTCTCCCCAGCGCTCCTTAAGATCGATCAACGAAATGCGCGCCTTACCTCCCCTCCATAAAAAAACACGTAGGGCTTTGTCAATGGATCTAAGATCCTGACGACTAAGCAAAAGAGGTAAATTTTGCAAAAGAAATAACCATTTTGGTAAGAGCACCATCTTGAATAAATTGAGACGGCCACATAGGGAGAGAGGCAAGGCATGCCAAGTGCGGAGCTTATCCAAGGTCACTTGAAGTAAAGGCTTAACATTAGCCATGTAAAGGCTAGGTAAGGAGACTCGTATCAAGTACTTTCCGTCGTCGGGTGACGTATGAAATAATATCTCCACGTATCACCGCCTTAGCAGTGTACCAGAAAAGTACAGGGTTAGATTTATGTTCCTCATTAAGAGTCGCATAATCCCGCCAGCATGACCGTAAATATTCTTGGAAGGGAATATCATCAGCCAAAAAATAGGGGTACCGCCACAGCCGTGGAGTGGGAGTAGAAGGGGAGACCTGCACATCCAACCAAATGGGAGCATGATCGGAGATAAGAATATCGCCAATACAAGCATCATTAACCTTTGTAAAGTATTTATCACTGATGAAGAAATAATCCAAACGCGACCACGTCGCGTGTGCGCGAGACAAATGAGTGAAGTCTCTCTCACTCGGGTGTAAGATCCGCCACGCAGCAAGAAGATGTACCGACTGCTCAAGCTGTGTTAAACTAGAGCTAACAACCCGATCCCTCGGGCCACTAGTGGATTTATCTAGGTGCAAATCTCGGACCGCATTGAAATCTCCTCCCAGGATAATAAAGTCATCAAGATAGGGAAGCAGCAGACCCTGCAGGGCCCGTAGGTAACCTACCGTATCATTATTTGGAGCATAAGCATTACAAAGTATTATTGAAACAGTGAAAATTTTAACAACTAAGATCAGATAGCGACCCTGCGGATCTTTCAACTCCCGCAAAATAGTGAATGGTACATGTTTACCAAAAAGTATGGCTACCCCTGCGGATTTAGATGAGGCCGAGGCGTAATACACATCCCCCACCCAACCTCTGCGAAGCTTGGAATGTTCTACATCTGTAAGGTGAGTCTCTTGGAGGAATGCTACGTCCACCTGTTTTTTCTTAAGATGATTCAATATTTTTGACCTTTTAATAGGCAAATTTATACCACAGACATTCCAGGATATAAATCTTAGTCCACTAACTGACATGACCTAGAGAGAGAACAAACATTGCAATGAGTAGACAGAGGACAGAAACAGGAAGGTTCTCCCAGCTAAAACCTCCCTGTAAGAGCAATCCCTTAGTATGACAGTATTTGACCCCCAGAACTACGTGCATGGAACCCTCACCTAACCCGATATGAAATTCCCCATACCCCCCTCCCTTCCTCCCTTCCCCCCCCCCGTTCCCTGTATCTACCCGCCCCAGCATTCGTACAAGAAGAGAAGTCACCACCATGCATACAAACACCCACCCCCCCCCCTACCCGACGCATTCCAGCCTCATCCACTCAATGTATAAGCGAACAAGGACCTTGGGAGGTCCATACATAGACACATTCGTAGTATTATTATAAAAATGAAAAACTGATAAACTTTAGGGAAGTCCAATAACAGGAACCGCTGTAACAAAGTCCCGGGCACAAAAAGAACAACAGCCTAGCCCAGCTCTTATAACTGCAGCAGAAGAAGGAAGAAACTCCAAAAAAAAGGGGGAGAAACCCCAAATTCAGCCAGCTAGGTCTCCAAGCAGTGATTTCCAGCTACTCCGCTGCTCTCAATCGGGGTCCTCACTGGCACTGGGAGAGCTCTGATGATTCCTGGTGGCCGATGTTCGCACGAACTCCTGTGCCTCTGCTAGCTCGGTGAACCACCGGACACCCTCACGGGTAACCACTCGTAGCCGAGCCGGATAGATCAAAGTGGCTCGGTATCCCAAATTGATGAGTTGGGTGCAGACCGGGGCTAAAACGCGGCGCTTCGCAGAGAGGGCAGTCGAAAAATCCTGAAACACCATTATCTTCTTACTGTCATACATCAGCGTTTTACCTGCCCTGGTCGCCTGCAAAATCTCCCCTTTGTGCACAAAATTGAAAATCTTTGCTATAATGATGCGCGGTCGGGGATCCGAAGCCTTTTTTTGGCCCAGCCGGTGGGCCCTCTCGACTCGCAGGGGCCCGTGCGCATGTGTAAGGCCCAATTCCTTGGTCAGCCAGCCTTCCAAAAATGTCACTAGTTCCCGATCAGGGATAGACTCCGGGAGGCCCAGGAAGCGCAGATTTGACCGGCGAGACCGGTTTTCCAGGTCTTCTAGATGGTCTGCCTGCTTCGCTACCACCAGTTTTAGGGCCGTCACCTCAGCCCCCACGTTGTGCGCTCCATCCTGCAGATCGGATACCCTCTGTTCAAGCGTCGAAAAGCGTGCCTCACAGCCCGCAAACACCGCGGCAAGCTCAGTAAGTTTAGTTGAGATACCCTTCAGTTCCAGACCCAACAGTTCCGATATTGCGGTCTTAATTTCGGTGATCGCCGCCTTTGTCGGTGGGGGCGGGGTGGCCGGCGCCATATTGGTTTGTACCTCGGAGCCTCGCGGCTTATCTTTTTCCTTTTCTTTCTGCTTCAAACGAGCTGCCATGGCGCTCGTCTGGGCTGGCTGACGGTCAGGACAGGTTCCCCAAAGGTCCCATAGTGTGCTTAAGCCCGATTAGCCGTGGATGAGGCTGGATGCAGGAGGGTCGGCGCTGCGAGGGAAAAAATCACGGCTTTCCCCTGCACTGCATCACGTGACCTCCACCATTCCCTTTCTAATAATTCCCAACAATCTGTTTGCTTTTTTGACTGCCACAGCACACTGAACCGACTATTTCAATGTGTTATCCACTAAGACACCTAGATCTCTTTCTTGGGTTGTAGCACCTAATATGGAACCCAACATTGTGTAATTTTAGCATGGGTTATTTTTCCCTATATGCATCACCTTGCACTTATCCACATTAAATTTCATCTGCCATTTGAATGTCCAATTTTCCAGTCTCACAAGGTCTTCCTGCAATTTATCACAATCTGCTTGTGATTTAACTACTCTGAACAATTTTGTGTCATCTGCAAATTTGATTATCTCACTCGTCGTATTTCTTTCCAGATCATTTATAAATATATTGAAAAGTAAGGGTCCCAATACAGATCCCTGAGGCACACCACTGTCCACTCCCTTCCACTGAGAAAATTGTCCATTTAATTCTACTCTCTGTTTCCTGTCTTTTAGCCAGTTTGCAATCCACGAAAGGACATCGCCACCTAGCCCATGACTTTTTACTTTTCCTAGAAGCCTCTCATGAGGAACTTTATCAAACGCCTTCTGAAAATCCAAGTATACTATATCTACCGGTTCACCTTTATCCACATGTTTATTAACTCCTTCAAAAACATGAATCAGATTTGTGAGGCAAGACTTGCCTTGGGTAAAGCCATGCTGACTTTGTTCCATTAAACCATGTCTTTCTATATGTTCTGTGATTTTGATGTTTAGAACACTTTCCACTATTTTTCCTGGCACTGAAGTCAGGCTAACCGGTCTGTAGTTTCCCGGATCGCCCCTGGAGCCCTTTTTAAATATTGGGGTTAAATTTGCTATCCTCCAGTCTTCAGGTACAATGGATGATTTTAATGATAAGTTACAAATTTTTACTAATAGGTCTGAAATTTCATTTTTTAGTTCCTTCAGAACTCTGGGGTGTATACCATCCGGTCCGGGTGATTTACTACTCTTCAGTTTGTCAATCAGGCCTACCACATCTTCTAGGTTCACCGTGATTTGATTCAGTCCTGTGTTAATTTTGGCCAAACCAGTTTTGTAAAGGCATTTTCTTATATGTGAACAAGTCTGCCTCATGCATTGAGTGAGACAAGAGTCAGGAAACCAGGAGTGGTTCTTAGTACCACCGGCGACATAGTATTATTTGGTAGGCAACCTGGCTATTCTGTGATTAATGTGCTACTTAGAAAAATTGTCATGATCACAATTTTAAAAATAGTAATGCAGTATTTTCCCTTGATAGTTGTTTCATCTTAGAAATATCTGCCTACGCATCTCTTCAGATTTTGTGCCTAACACATTGGAAAAATAGGAAATCATAGTTTCATCAGTAATTTTGTAATTACACAGATAAAGAAAACAGTTATAAGGTGATTTATAGAATTAAGGGAATAACAAGCAAGTTGTAACTAATACCTTTTTATTGGACTAACTTACTACACCTGCGAGAAGCTTTCAAGAGTTATCCTTTCTTCATCAGGTCAGTGAAGCTAGTCGCAGATGTATTACATTAGTCCAATAAAAAGGTTATCTCCTACAACGTTTTTCTTTGACCCTTAATTCCATATATCTAAGTAGACTAACACAGCAACCACAGTTCTTTATTATTCCTTATACAGAATAAATCAATGTGAGTTAATTGTATAAATTATTTCTTTAATGATGCTATATCATGTTTATTAAACCTGATTTCCATTCAGCAATTGCTGGGATTGAGATACGAGGTCTGGCATACAATAGGGCCAAATTATGGCTCTCCACAGCAATTACCCTTCCAGCTGCCAAGCACCACCCACTGCTACTTCCTTTCATTTGGACCCTGCTGCTGCTAATCTCTCCCCCTTGTTCCACTCTTACCTCTCCTCCAGTTCAAGCCTGTCTCCAGCACATTCCCCTTCATCCTGCTTGACTGACTGATTTGAGCCAATGGTGTAAGCAGTAATTCTGGGTTCTCGGGCATTTAGAGCACAAGGAAACTGCACAGGGGAGGGAACAGCTCTTATCCAAGGGCACAAGGATACTGGTGTGGGAGGAAGTGGCTTTCATCTGAGGTCACGATGAAACTGGGGCAGGAGAGTGTGGCTCTCACCTAAAGGCACAAAGAAACTTAGGAGTGAGTGAATTTAATTAAAAAAAAATAATAATAATAATGGGTCGCCACTTGAATATTTCTTCTTTGAGGGTCTGGCTGGTGTGAGGCCCGCGGAATATTTCCTTCATTATTTCTCCGGTGAGCCCAGCTGGTGAGAGGCCCGTTGTTACTTCCTGCATCTGGGCTATTGGACTGGTGACGTCAGGAGGAGGAGGAGCCGGGTAGGCTTTAAAATCTTGCCTATGCTGGCGCGACGCCGCGCGCGGCTTTGCCCGGCTTAGCCCAGATTGGAACGAATTTGAACTGAGATTATTGATTTCTGCGGCCTTAGAGAACAAAGACAAGTTAAGTATAAGTTTTTAGTTGTCTAAATTTGTCTACATTCCTGGTTGGGTAAATTGTGGTTTGAAATCTTTCTTTGAATTAGAATACTTAGTCGCTATGCCTCATACTAAGAGGAAAGCGAAGTTGAGAGAATTTTCCACAACATCAACACCAAATAAATTATTGCAATCCAGTATTGTGGATTGTTTTCAAATTGTTTCCACACTAACTCTGGAGGGGGCCGCTAATAGCTCAGTTCAGGAGCAGGAACAGAACTATTTGGCCAATGAAACATCTTTAACCCCCGGGGCCCCAGAAAAACCAGCCCCTCCTTCTGCGAAATCAACTGAAATTCAACTTGTGTTAAAAGAATCTTTTAATTCCCAAGGAGATGTCGTGAATATAACTAAAATCTCCAATGACATAGAAGAACAAAGTCAAGAGGAAATGAGAGTTCAGTCTTCATCGTTTGCAGAAGGACTTGTTGGGACTCTAAAACAGATAAGAGGGGATGTACAATTATCTGGTGTTAAAGATATTTCTGTTACACTGGGCAACAAATTTTCACAAAAGTCATGTTACGGAAATGAAATTAGTCAATTCTTATACATTTCCATGTGCTAAACATGAATGTGACTGTGAAAATGCAAAATTGGCTCTAGTTTTTTTGTAATATGCAATAATATAATTACATCTTGAATTGTGTGCCAATAGTAGGAGACCTACGGTTAATACCGTTTGAAAAATGAAGTCATAGACTACGTCTTAGATTTCTTTGCTTGTCTCTTGTACACCTGTTCGGGAGCATCTCTGTCCAGCAGTAGTCAGCCAGCATGAATATTTCAAATGCTCACCCTTTCTGACTGGGCTTCATATAGTACACTGCTGACGTCGGCTTACTCAGCAGCAGCATGGCAGTAGAACTACATTGCATCAGAAAATGATGTAATAAACTCTGGATGATGTGTGCATGATGGTATTATGCAATATGATGCAATATTACATCATTCTGGGCTTATTTACAGTCCTAATGGATAAATTTACATGACTAAACATAGAAAGTGAACTATATTAAATATCTTCAAAACGAGAGCCAATAAAAACTTTTCATGGTCATATTCGTGTTCAGCACATCAAGATACTACAGAGTAGGACCTTTTTAGGTCAGTAACACTTTCATTGTTGCCCAGTGTTATTACTCCTCAAAAATTCTCTATAGACGAACTGGGTTTAATGATGGTAAATATGCAAAAATCTATAAATAATCTTACGCTGACGGTCCAAGATGCGTTAAAAAAGAATATATATATACAGGAAAAAATTGAAAATTTGGAGAAAAATGCAAATATATTTGATTTGAAATTGGGAGAAATACATAAAGTTCAAATTAATCTGATAAAATCAGCAGAAGAATATGAAGGGAAAATTGAAATATTAGAGAACCAAAATAGGAGATTAAATCTGATTGTTGAATTTTCCAAAAATTCACTTAGTAATGCCAATTGATTTATTCAACAGCTATCTGAAGAATATTTTCCTTGCCTATAATATCTAAGATTTACTACCTACAATAACCTCAAGAAGGGAAAAATTTGCAAAGTAAGAAGATCTGAATTTAACAGACTTTATTGAAAAATCACGAGAGTCTAAAATTGATAACAGGGCTACGTTGTTAGTCCAATTCTCATCTCTTTTAGAGAGAGATGCAGTATTAAAACTGCACTTTAAATACCAAAAACAAGATTTCTATAGATATCCTATAAGAATATTTCCTGATGTAGTGCGTACAACTCAGATGAGACGGAAAAATTCATAGACATGCGTAAAGAAGTACTGGAAAGAGGTGCTCAATTTACCCTAAAATATCCCTGTAGATGTTTTTATAAAGCATATGGATACTAGATATATCTTTAATTATCCAGATCAGCTTCGTGCTTATTTAGATACACATTCTTAATACTCTTAATACTGTTTAGAGAGGGATAAGTATATTAATGTGTGGGAAAGACAACAATCGGTTAGTGAATAATCACTTATTTTTCTTGTATTATGCTCCATGTTTACTTAACTTTTAATTGTTCTCTAATTTCCTGTTGATTTCCTATGTAGGGGGTATGATATCAATGTAATTTTGAATTTCTTGTGATGAGATTTGTGATCATAGCTATCCTATCTATACTTTTGTTTATAACATTGAAATGCAATAAAAAAAAAATTAAAAGAAAATGGTGAATTGGGAAGGACAGAGCAGCTTTCATACGAGAGCACAAAGAAACAGAGGAAGAGAGTAACTTCTAGTACACTTTAAATTCAGAGTTATATAGCAGGATATGGAGAATGCAGTTTTCCTAGCGTGTAGCCAGATGGACTCAGGACCACTGGGTATTGTGCTCTTCTGCTAGCAGATGGGAGACTGAGTCAGATTTCAAAGCCAACGTCACTCTAGATATACCCCTGCAGTAACCTCAGCTCTTCAGTATCTCTCTGTCTCCTAGCAGATGCGGACACTATCCCACACACTAGAATAGTGTTAAGATTTACAGAAGAAGAAACAAAATTTACCTTAAGGAAGATCGAGCCCTGCTCTCCTGCGGTGACACCTAAGGGTCCCTCCTCCAGTCGAGAATTCCTGAGGTTGATCTCGGATATACCTCACAGGTGTGCCTTGGTCCGGTAGCTGGTTCCCGGCATGGACTTAGCCCCCCAGTGTGGCTGAAAGGCAGTGGGTGCAGAAATGAGCATGGTGGTAAAGGTAATTCCTCTCCCCCGCAGCTGGAGAACGTCTACCACACGATCGATAAGCGCTGAGACCAGGTAAGAGAAAATCTTTAAATTCAGGTCTCCAGAGCTCAGATTGCCGTTCCGAATCTGTCCCCGGTGAGCTTAGACGGAAGCACCGATCGGGTTGAGCAGCATTGGTTGGGCTAGGCCCTGATCCGGTGCAAGGGTCCACACACGTGGAGACCCTTGGGGGGGGGGTGCCATCTTATGCCGGGGGGGGGGGTCGTCAGCACCATCTTCCCTTCTCGGCCGGCGGTACGCACAGGGCAAGCTGGACGGCCGATGCGCCTAACTTGCGCACGTCCAATACAGATGCACGCATAGCTGCGCACACAGCTACGCGCACAGCAGCGCGCACAACTGAGCGCGCCTGGGCGCATATCTACACGCACAGCCGCGTTTACAACTGCACGCGCACAAACACACAGAGACAATGGCACTGGCACCCAAGAAAGCCAGAAGGCACTCTCTTTGCACAGCCTGCTATATAAGAGCTGCGCAGCCTGAATTGGAGTCCTGTCTGTGTCAACACTGCGAAGAAGCCCAGGGGGAACCAAAGCATGGTTCTGGAGCTACTGACAATAGCTCCCCGGACCTATGCATCTCCAAGATGGCTTCCCCACAGGAGGGCACCTCCGGGGCCCCTACTCCGACTCCCCCTGGAGTTAACATGGACCCAGGGACCTTCTCCTAGTTGGAATTTTCCCAAGGGCTGCAAACCTTCGTTCAGGCACAATCGGCCCCAGCTGCGCCCCAGGCTCAACCCCTGCCAGAAGCATAAGATCCTCCCAGCCCGGCTCGGATGCCTCGAGACATGCCTCGCCTAACCAATAACTTCCCTAACAGAGACCCAGACATCTCAGATGATGAGTGACTCCCTGGGAGAAGGAGAAATCCCTCCAGGAATGGAACCATACCGAACCATGCTTCGCTTCTTCCACAAAGACGAATTACCAGCCTTTATTTCCCAGATTCTGAAGACTCTGGGTATTCCTGGCATGGACCCTATGGTGGAAAAAGAACTCCATCTTGGTGTCCCTTCATAAGGCCTTCTGCTACTTTCCAATGATGGAAGCCATCCAGAAACTGATTGACCTGGAATGAGATGCCCCGGAAGCCAGCTTCAAAAGGGGTCGGGCCTTGGAAGCCCTATACTCTCTAGAACCAGCGACCAAGGAACGCCTGCATTTCCCGAAAGTGGACGCTATGGTCTGTGCCGTCTCAAAGCGAACAATGATTCTCATTGAGGGAGGGGGCTGTATTGAAGGACACTCAGGACAGACGATTGGAATCCATCCTTAAGCAGGCCTTCGATGCAACAGCAATGACACTGCAGATTGCTTCCTGCTGCGCACTGGTGGCACGTTCCTGCTTGCTCCTCTTGAGAGAGGCAAATAACTCCAGAACGTATACCAGTGAGACGATGGAACCTGCAGCAGCCTTCCTTATGGACGCAAGCTCAGACCTGGTGTGCACCTCAGCCTTGGTAGTGGCAGCCAGAAGATAACTATGGCAACGGAATTGGTCTGCGGACGCGACATCTAAAGCGAATCTCACAAGAATGCCTTTTAAAGGATCTCTCTTGTTCGGAAGTGAATTGGAGAAGTTAGCCAGCAAATGGGACGAATCCCCAGTGCCTCGGCTACCGGAAGATAGGAGAAAAAGATCTCAGCATCCCTCCCCCAGAAGAACCAAGGGCAGAGGATCGCAGCGCTTTAGACCCTACAGGAACTCGCAGTTCCAGGCACCTCGTCCCTCTGGAAGTTACCAGTCCTTTCGGAACAGACAGACCATGAGGGGACCAGGCCCGGGGGGGCAGGCTCCAGTCGTGTTCCACAATGAGAATGGGCCAACCTATCCACAGGAAGAGGATATAGGGGGTCAACTTGCCCTCTTCTACCAAAGATGAGTCGAGATAATGTCGGACAAATGGGTTCTAAACATCATTCAAGAAGGTTACTCACTGGAATTCCGCAGCATCCCTCGAGACAAATTTATGATGTCATCCTGCCACTCCCATTCCAAGAGACTGGCAGTAGAAACCACTCTAACAAGACTACTCAGTCTGAAGGCAATAATTCCGGTTCCCACACCCCAACAAAATATGGGGCGCTATTCCATCTATTTTATCGTTCCAAAGAAAGGATTTTTCCAGCCTATCTTGGATCTCAAGAACGTCAACCGTCATCTGCGGATTCTACACTTCCGCATGGAAACTCTTCGCTCCGTAATAATGGCAGTACAACCGGGAGAGTTTCTAACCTCCCTGGACCTTTCCGAAGCCTACTTTCACATCCCAGTCCATCAGGATCACCAGTGCTTCCTGTGCTTTGCGATACTGGGTCACCGTTACCAGTTCAGAGCACACTACCCTTCAGCCTAGCAACCGCCCCCAGAACCTTCACCAAAATCATGGTGGTTGTGGAGGCAACACTGAGGAAGGAAGGGATCTTGGTACACCCTTACCTAGATGATTGGCTAATCAGGGCAAAGTCTTCAGAAGAGAGCCTGCAGGTGACCAGCAGAGTCAAGAGCCTACTGCAGGAACTCGGTTGGGTCGTGAACACGGGCAAGAGCAGTCTGCAGCCCTCTCAATCGCTAGAGTACCTGGGGACCCATTTTGACACCAAACAGAGCAGTCTTCCTCCCTCCCCCGAGGAGAAGGAAACTGATGGAAGAATTAAGACGATTGATGACCAATGCATGCCCTAAGGTATGGGACTATTTTCACGTCCTCGGCCTCATGGATTCAACCCTGGGGCAAGGGCCCATATGAGACCGTTCCAGCACTCCTTACTGTCACGATGGAACCCACTGTCCCAGGACTACTCAATTTGCCTCCAACTACCAGCAGAGGTACATTCTCAGCTCCAGTGGTGGCTACAGGAAGACCACCTAAGCAGAGGAGTTAAGCCTATGCTCACCATGGATGCGAGCCTGCAAGGGTGGGGAGCCCACTGTCAGGAACTGACTGCCTAGGGACAATGGTCAAGGAAGAGGCGGAATGGAACATAAACCTCCTGGAAGCTCGAGCAGTCAGAATTGTGTCTATGGAAAAGAAGCTATCAATAATACTCGCACCAGGACTCTTGGTTTCCCATGATGCAGAGCCAAAGGTTGTCTCAGCTGGCCCTTGCCTAACCCCTGAAGAATCGCAAGAAATCAGGAGCTGGGGTAGAGGGAGGAGGGAGGTGAGTGGGAGATGTAGATAAACCTATATTCCTTGTCCCCCACCCCTTGACAAGCTGGCGAAGATAAGAGGAGACTGGTGGTGTCTTAAGCTCTCTCGTCCTCCTCTTGACACCTGGGACCTGATTTGCACTTTGAAATGTGCAACACTATGGTGTCTTCTGTAAGTTAAGCTCCAGGTGACAGAACAAGAGAATGCAATTTTTCATCTCTCTGCTGTCATCCGGCTTGACCGGGAAATGGGGGTGAGGATTGAGCGACTGGGGTGGATTTTGAGAAAGGGGATCAACTGGGAGAAGGTGTGGGTATCAATCGGGATGTATGTAAAAGAAAAGCGATTGGCAGGGGGAAGGATTGGGAGAGAATATCAGTTGGGGAAGTGTGCGTATGTGTGAGAATGTGGTAAATATTCCCCTGAGCTCTTCCTCTCCCCAACCAATCTTAGATTCTTCCAGTCTTCCACCCACCTTCTAGACCCCCCCAACCCATTAATCACAGAATTTGCATCCCAGATTATCTTTTCCTCCATCTGCTTTCTTCCCTCCCACTCCAAATCTCCCTGTCTGCTCCCTGCCATGATCCCAACTGATATCTCCCTCTTTTTATTTCTTCCTTTACTGATTTCAAAACTTTCCTCCCTTTCTCCCTCTTTCTTCCTTTTACATTCTTCCCCACATTTCATCCTCTCTCCTTACTTTTTCCTCACTCCTCCTTATGCTAATTCTCCCCTTCCTGCACTGATATCTGAGACAAAAGGAAGATTGGCTATGCTAGCTCAAACTGAAGGATGCTTTACCCCCACCTAGAGTTATTTCCAGGTTGCAGAAAATATCTCAAATTTGTAATAGTGGATCATCATCTCTACTATTTCATGCTACCTGTCTCTCTGGCATCTGCCTCACGTGTCTTCACAAAATGCCTTGCTGAATTGACAGTGCATTTATGCAAACTGGTTGTGAAAGTTTTCTCCTACCCTGGGAATCTATTGGTGAAGAGCTCATCTCAGGCAGGTGCCACAGACTCAATGTGCAGAACCATCCAGGTGTTGGAGTCAGAAGAGTTTGTCATCAACTACCCCAGATCCCACTTGAGCCCATCATCTCAAATGGAGTTTATAGGCGCACTGCTAGATATGACTCTGGCAAGAATCTTCCTTCCAGAGCAGAGGGCTATCATGTTGATATCCACAGTAGAAAAGATTCAAGTGAGTCAGGCATTAGAATGGGATAGGGTTGCCAACTCTCTGGATATTCAGACAGTATGGATATTTGGGGAAATATCTGGAAGCCAGAAGGAGGGCTAAAATGTCCAGAAAATGTCTAGATTTTAGCCCTTCGGTCCAGGAGCAGTCTACTCAGCCTGAAAACCGCCTCCTGCCCAATACCAGTACCTTCAACTAAGTGAAACTGTTCCTACCCCCTGAGGCTGGTGCCTCTTCTGTCACTCTTGGGGTGTGAAATCAAACATTAGCTAAACTGAAGAGGGCTCTGTAGCAACCCTAGTATGAGACATGTGGTGTTTGGGCCTCATGGCTTCAACCATACATGTTATTCCCTTGGCATGTCTCTGTATAAGGAGAGCCCAATGGACTTCAAGCCACTCAGGATCTCTGAGACAGGATTTGCATCTCTGTCACCCAAGGACTTCCTGTCCTGGTGGCAAATCATTTCCATTCTGACTAGTGACATACCCTTTCAGCTTCCTCCAGTTCAAATTGCTCTGATCATGGATGCATTCAGCCTGGGATGGAAAGCTCACATTGAGGGGCTCTGCATCCAGAACTTTTGGTCAGCTCAGAAAAACCTTCATTGGATAAATTTCTTGGAGCTAAGTGCAGTTCAGAGATTAGTTGGCAACCAAAGTAGTTCTGGTCCGTATGGACAATTTTAGTAATGTTTTACATCAGTAAGCAGGAAGGAATGGGATCATTCTTCCTATGTCAAGGTGCTGTCCAGAGGTAGGATTGATGAGGGATGATCCTCAAAGGCACATATGACAGGCAAGGATAATCTTTTTGCAGACAGATTGAGTAAATTCATGAAACCCCACAAATGGTTTGCTACAGATATTCTGTAAGTGGGGCATCCCCATGGTAGATCTGTTTGCCTCTTCTCAGAACAGGAAGGTCTTGCTCTTCTTTTCCCAGCACAGGGATGCAAGACATTTACAAAGGCACTCTTAATGTTCCACCCACTAAAGCTACATGCCTCGCTACGACCAAAGACAGAGCCTTTTCGACAGCAGGCCCTTCCATCTGGAACAGTATCCCATCAAACCTCAGACTGGAGCCATGCCTATTAACTTTCAGGAAAAGACTTAAAACCTGGCTCTTTCTCCAAGCCTTCCCTGAACCACCAGACAATCACTAGCTGGCCTTCTTTCTTACCCAGCCTTCTTTCTTACCCAGCCTGTCACTCCGTTTCTCAAAGAAAAAAATAAATGGACTCTTAGACTTCAGATTAAAGCACCGTTCTTAAGTTTGTAACTTGTACTCTACGGTAAAATTACTTTACTGGCCTTTTCTTCTTTCCAGCTTGTTGCAAGCTTCCAAGTTCCCGCCCCCTGTTGATTGTAACTTTGACTTATTCCTGCTTTGGTTATCTTTCGTTTACGTGAATTTGTTACTCTAGTTTTTTCCCTCTGTTAAACTGTAAACCGATCCGATATGGTAATCTACTATGAAGGTCGGTATATAAATTGTTAAATAAATAAATAAATAAAAGGCAAACTAACATCGGATGCCTTTGCCCTCGATTAGATGGGTCTGCTCATTGAGAGGACACTGTTGAAACTCAGAGAAAACTGAGGAATATCTACTTATTTATTTAAAAATGTCTATATGCCGCCTTTACAATGAATTGATCAAAACGGTTTACAAATGTGAAAAAAATAAAATGTAGTTATAAAATCAAAAGAAATAGAAAATAAATTACATAAAATGTATTAATATAAACAAAATATTTTCATTACATAAGATAAAGAGAGCGAATGCCTAAAGTGCTGTAATAGCCCTATGAAATGCAGGAATGAAGTTATCTGTAGTGTTGTTCAGTTTCTGGAATTTTATATGCTAGCTGAAAGAGATATGTTAAGAGATTTTTCAAATTGCTTTCTATTGGACGGAGTGTATCGGGTATAGAATTCCAAAGGAGAGGGCCTGCAACAGAAAATGCACGTTTTTCTTGTAAAGAAATAAAGAATATGATTCTTATAGCTCCCCTTTGGCTGAGAGAGATTTGATTTCCACCCCTGAAGAAAATGTCAAGGATCCAAGCAGGCTGGGGAATTTTACTACGGTTATCACTCAGTATCGAGGACAGTTGTACCATCCCAACATCAGGTCCTTGCCTTTCACAACTTGGATGCTGGGAGGGTAACTTGTAACTTTGGATCTATCAGAGAATGGGTCTGGTGTTTTTAGTTTCAAGAAATGATGCCATTAAGAAGGCTTATGGGTGAAAATAGAGGAGGTTTTCCTTATGGTATGAGCAAAAAGCAGTTTTCCTCATCTACACAAAAACTGCTTCATTACCTTCTACATCTCTTGGAGTTGGGTCTCAAAACCAGCTCAGTAGGAGTTCACATTAGTGCAGTTAGCACCCATCTCTCTACAGCCTTACAGACCAATGCAGAAAGGTGCGCAGACTTACTGCTGATACAGCAAGGAGTTTTACATGCAGAAAATGCATGTTTCCAAATGGGAGTACTGCTTGGCACCCTCGCAAGGAAATCCCATGCAAATAAGGGCATTAAGTATTACCCCCAATGCAGAGAGACCACATTTGGCCAGCGTACCTTTTTAGCGTTGGAAACTTAACCCTTAGTTAGAGCTGGAGTTAAATTTCAAGCATTATGAAAAAAAAAAAAAAAAGAGAGTAAAAAAAAAAAAAAAAGTAAAAAACTTTCTGGGTAAGTTCCGGCAGCTGCTGCCACTTACCCAGAAAATAATCAACATTATCTTACCCAGATAATAACCAACTTATTATCTTGCCACTTACCCAGATAACCAACAGCCTCACCACCACCATCACGTAGCCAGATAAATACTGATTTATCCGTTTATTTGGTAGCTGGAAGCAGTCACCAGATAGCTGCATAAGTCCAGTACTCATATAGTTGTCTGGCACGGTTTGCCACTACTTAGGCAGATAAAGTGAAAATGTGCATCTGGTCTGTACCGAACGCACATTTTACAGTCTTTAGGTGTTTTTTTTAACTGCCGATGCATTAGCTTATCGTTTGCTTACTGCAGCGGGAGTGAAAATAAATAAATAAATACCCTTGGTGTTAAAAATGTGTGCTAAAAACCCGCACATATTTTATAAGCGTCAAGATTATTGCATCTGCTTGCATGGTTGTCTTATTCGCTTGCTTAATTGAAGGCTCCCTTTCAGCTTTCTGCTGGGTCTTGGGATCTCAAGATAGTACTGACTCAGCTGAGGGAAGCTCGCTTTGAGCTGCTGCTTTCCTGTGGGCTGAAGGAGCTGTCCTGGAAGGTCATATTTTTGGTGGAGATGACGCTGACACAGAGAATGAGCTCCAGCCTCTAGTGACTTATCCAGTTTCATCTTGATAGGGTGGCTCTGCGCATGCATTCTGAGTTTCTGCCTAAGGTGATGAGTGAATTTTATCTGAACCAATCAGTTATCCTTTCCACAATCTTTCCAAGGTTTACCAAGGAGAGCAAGCACTGCACAGTTTGGACTGTAGAAGAGCCTTGGCCTTGTATGGACTGAAGCCTAGAAAGTCCACCCAGCTTTTTTATTTTTTTACATCAACAAACTGGGAATTGCTGTTTCCAAAACACCCTATCCAGTTGGCTAGCAGATTGCATCTCCTCCTGTTAAGCCCAGATGGACCTGAATCTGGTGGGTCATATCAAGGCTGATAGTGTTAGTCATGGCAGCATTGGGTAGCCCACCTTAGATTGGTTTCCATGGAGATCTGCAAAGCTGTGACATGGAGTTCTTGCCACATATTCACCTCATGCATTTGTTTGGACAGGGGCACCTGATGTTACAGTGGTTTTGGCCAGTCTGCAGAATCTTTGAAGTGTAGAATCCGACACCATCTCTCCCTAGGGCCCATTGTTTTTGTTCCAGGCTGTTCCTATACAAGACAAATATAAGGAAGAAAAGGGCTTTTCCTACCAAAAATAGTTGCTGTTGTGTTTGTTGGTGCTGTTTTTGTTTTTCACCTTTTTTCATTTGGAGCAGTTTGTAGCTAAGGATTCCCCACTTGTGAGGACTGCCAGCCTGCTTGTTCTCAAAGAGAGCAGAGTTGCTTACCTCGAACAGCTGTTTTCCAGGGATAGCAGCATGTCAGTCCTTATGAAACCCATCCACCTTCCCTTGCATGTATAAGCTAAGAAATTAGAAATAAAGGGGCCCCTGGATTGTTACGTGGTATCATGGCATGCTGCACATGCCCAGTAGGGCATGATAGTTATAGAAACTCTGACATAAGTTCTGGGACTAGGCTCCATCTAATGATGTCACCCCACTTAGGAGAACTGATATCCTGCTGTTCTTGGAGAACACCTGTTACAGATAAGCATTTAAGGTTTATTTGGGTTTTCTATATCATCACATCAGTAATAAAACGATCACAATGGTGTACAAATAATAAAATTGAAATACAATAATATAATAAATACAAATAACTAAATAACCACAAAAGTGTAATCTAAAACAACACTAAAACATTATTAAATCATTAATTAAAACACAAATTAAGTAAAATAGACTAAAATGTCATTAAAATGGTATAATTTATTAGCAAAGTTGGGAAAACTAATTTGTTCTTATAATATCAAACAGAATTTACATTTATTAATCATATAGATGCATAGAGAGAGGAATATCGAGTAAGAAAAGGGAAGTGATAATCCCCTTGTACAGGTCCTTGGTGAGGCCTCACCTGGAGTACTGTGTTCAGTTCTGGAGACCGTATCTACAAAGAGACAAGGACAAGTTGGAGGCGGTACAGAGAAGGGCGACCAGGAAGGTGGAGGGTCTTCATCGGTTGACATACGAGGAGAGATTGAAGAATCTAAATATGTACACCCTGGAGGAAAGGAGGAGCAGGGGTGATATGATTCAAACTTTCAGATACTTGAAAAACTTTAACGATCCAAAGACAATGACAAACCTTTTCCAACAGAAAAAAATCAGCAGAACCAGAGGTCACGAGCTGAGGCTCCAAGGAGGAAGACTAAGAACCAATGTCAGGAAGAATTTCTTCACGGAGAGAGTGGTGGATGCCTGGAATGCCCTTCCGGAGGAAGTGGTGAAGTCCAAAACTGTGAAGCACTTCAAAGGGGCATGGGATAAATATTGTGGATCCATCAGGTCCAGAGGACGCATATAAAGAGCAGGTAGTAAAATACTGCACGGAGCGGCAGTAGCCACAGAGGCATTCACGGAGCGGGATGCCAGTGGCCAGTGGTAGGTGTCCACCTTCATGGAGCGGAAGGATGTAGGGCTGTCATCTCCCAATTAAATCAAAAACAAAAACAAAAAACAAAACAGGGATGGGATCCATCAGGTCTAGAGGACACATATAAAGAGCAGGTAGTAAAATACTGCACGGAGCGGCAGTAGCCACAGAGGCATTCACGGAGCGGGATGCCAGTGGCCAGTGGTAGGTGTCCATATAAAGAGCAGGTAGTAAAATACTGCACAGAGCGGCAGTAGCCACAGAGGCATTCACGGAGCGGGATGCCAGTGGCCAGTGGTAGGTGTCCACCTTCACGGAGCGGAAGGATGGAGGGCTGTCATCTCCCAATTAAATCAATAATAAAAAAACCCAGGGATGGGATCCATCAGTTCTAGAGGACGCATATAAAGAGCAGGTAGTAAAACACTGCATGGAGCGGCAGTAGCCACAGAGGCATTAACGGAGCGGGATGCCAGTGGCCGGTGGTAGGTGTCCACCTTCACAGAGTAGAAGGATGAAGGGCATCCATCTCCCAATTAAAAAAAGAAAAGAAAAAAAAGAAAAAAAAACAGGGATGGGTTCATGGGCTTATAGGTATTACCAATTATTAGGCTTTTCAATATTTGATGATAGTTAATGTGACTTTCAAGGCATTCTTCACTTTCGGTGCATGTCCGGCATGACTCCTTGCTTCAATGACAGGGGAAAAGAAAAACTGATACTTCACACATTTCCAGCATTGCCCTCTGCTTCATGGCAGAGAGCTATGCTGCCGCTTACCCAACTAATCAAACTTAATATTTCACTTGGAAGCAGCTCCAGCACTGCTCTCTACATTAATGGTGGGGGTGAAAAGGGAATTAGAACATAAGGTTACTAAGAGCCAAGAGAAACAGTTAAGTATGAGAACAAATGTGTGAAGCTTGCTGGGCAGACTGGATGGACCGGTTGGTCTTCTTCTGCCGTCATTTCTATGTTTCTATGTTTCTATATATGCCAAGGAGTTATTGCAAAATATACCACTGAGCTTTTGCAGAAAGCTGAGGCTATGATGATAAAACTTCTATAATAGACTAGAAGCAAAAAAGAAAACCGATAATTATGAGATGCAGAACTGCTGTGTTTGTATCCTGGTACTATATAAATTAGGGATGTTACATGAGATGATGCTGATTTGATTGCCCCATTAATATCTGGATGCTGTATAAACTAGATGAATTAGAGATGAGTGAAGTTCACATTCTTCTGTGCAAGTCAGCAATCTAGACACTCAGCCCAGGTCTTCAGCACTTCCTGTTGTCCGTAAACCAGACTGATAGGATGATGATAATTGAGGTTTTGTGCTGCTGGGTGTCTCTGGGGACTCATGCATGTTTAAAGCCCTCTTTAGCTAGGTACTGCTGAGCATTGCTTCCCTGGATTTCATTTATTGAATGTGCATTATTGCAGTTGCCTTCTTAAAGTCTTTCTGGTGTATGAAGACTAGAGAATGACTTTCTGGGTTTTCTGGCCCTGTGGGCTGAAAATGGAATTAAAAAAAAACTTAAGTCCTCTTCTCCTTTTATTTGAGACTGCTGAGAGTAAAAGATTGTGTATAATTTCCAGATGTAAAGATGCCTACAAAAGTCTTACTCCAGATTGGTACACCAGTGTAATATCCATGCCATTTTTGGCTGGTGGGAAAAGACCCTAAACACTGAAGATCGATTGGTTAATAGGGATATCATGAAAGGAGTACGAAGAGCTGTTCTATTCAGAATATACAGACCTTTGTCATTTTACTCTGATCAAGAAAACCAGATTAAGAGAGAAACCTTGATTTCAGAAGGTTCCATGAAATGGCAGAGTAAATGGAACATAGAGTACAAAAACAGGTACATGAAGAGGTGAATATGCATTTACAAACATGTTTAGATATTAATCTAATGTAGATGTAAGGCTGATGGGAGTTCATTCCTAGAAACTAAACCAGCATAAAGAAAAGACCTTTTTCATAACTGAGTGTTTCTTCAGGGAAATCTCAGCTCACTTCTGGGACTAAAAACTTTGTATATTATGGAAAGTGTTTTTAAAGATTGGAACAATGTCCAGAGTGGCTTCCACAGTTTGTGATTCCCATGATAAATCTACATATGAGACAAACCCAATGAACCCTAAAGATCCAGTGGGACCACAGACTCCAGAAGATCTATGTCACAGAGGAGCTTGGAGACTCTGTAATGATGACTTTCCCATTCCAATTTGATCTGGGGTTTACCGTTTAAATTTCTCTTCATAAAATTGTCTTAATTACAGATGCTTTCTTGCCTACTCCGCTCCCGCTCCTGTGTTCTGGTCCCCACTTGCTGGCTTCTTCGGCTTGGCTTCAGCTTCATCTTCCGGCTTCTCCTCGTCTGCTGCCCGCCTTGAACCTCTGGACCGTCATCGACTCTTCTCAACTGCTGTCTGCCACGACTCGGACTGTTCACCACTCCTCTCCTGGTCTTGATCCACCTCCCAGCTACGAGTACCGCTGCAGGCCTTCCTTCAGTGGTTCCATCTCTCACTCTAGCTGGGCCAAGGGTCCACGCTCTCAACAGGTTTCTCAACAGGTTTGCCAAGGCCATGGACCCGATGGACTTTTCTGGCCTCCAGGCCCAACGGATAGCAGCAGCAGCCACGCTACTTAGATGTCTTGACTGCTACCGTCGAAAGACTAGCTAACCGCCTGGATTCAACACTCCCGGTGGTAGCCCCGCCGCCGGCTCCTCCAGTCGCTGGTCCAGCCGCATCTATGCATCTACCAGTGCCACCTCACTATGCGGGAGAAGCCAAGCAGTGCCGGGGTTTCATCATCCACTGCCTCATGCAGTTCTCTTCAACCCACGCAGTTCCCATCCGATCAGGTGAAGACCACCTACATTCTGTCTTTATTGGATGGAAGGGCCCTGGCATGGGCCTCCCCGCTGTGGGAGCGAGGTGATCCACTGCTGGGGAATCTACAACAATTTTTGCACAATTTTAAGTTAGTATTCGATGAGCCAGCTCGTCAATCTACCGCAGCGTTAGAACTCTTGCATCTCCACCAAGGCTCCCGGCTGCTGGTCGACTATGCAGTTGAGTTCCGTATCTTGGCATCGGAGCTAGGATGGCAGGAGGACAGTCTACACAGCGTCTTCCTAGCAGGACTATCTTCTCGCATTAAAGATGAGCTTGCGGCAAGGGATCTTCCTGATGACCTCGAAGGCCTGAAAAACCTGTTGGGAAGAATTGATCGCAGGCTTCAGCAACGGGCCCGAGAAGTTAAACCTGTCCGTAGACCCATTACACTGGCTCCATCCTTCTCCTGACCAATGGCACCACCTCCGGAACACCAATCCAGTCAGGGTGTGGAGCCCATGCAACTCGGCCGCAGTCCCCTCACCGCAGAAGATAGGAAGCGCCGCTGTACCCTAGGCTTGTACTGCGGTGGTAAGGGACATATGCTAGCACAATGCCGGGAGCGACCAGAAAACTTCCAAGCCTAGGTGTTACTGGGGAGCTAATCCTAGGTTGTGTGAGTCCTGCTACCCAATGCACTGTTCCAGTCACCCTGGAGTATCCTGGGGGAACTTTTGCCACCTTGGCTCTTATTGACTGGGGCCGGGGGCAACTTCATCCTTGCTGACCTGGTTCAACTGTTACAACTGCCCGAGGTTCCTCACTCGCCACTGCTACAAGTTTCTTCTATTCATGGCATTCCTCTGCCGGACAGCATTTCATCTACTACTGCTCCTGTGATCCTGCACACTGGAATTCTCCACAAGGAGAAGATCTCCTTCTACGTCTTGGACAAATCCATCTATCCCATAGTTCTGGGCCTACCCTGATTTCAGGAGCACTCACCACTCATTAATTGGACGTCTTTACAAATCACATCCTGGAGTCCAGCCTGCTTTACGATTTGCTTGTCGAATCTGCCACGGCCTAGTGTACCTTTGGCCGTTACTCCTCTGACACTGCCGCCTCAGTACACAGAATATGCAGATGTCTTCTCCAAAGAAAAGGCTGAGCTTTTACCAGAACACCGGATCTTCGACTGTGCCATTGATTTACTACCAGGTGCTATACCGCCTCAAGGGCGAGTTTATCCATTGTCCTTACCTGAGACTCTGGCAATATCCCAGTATATATCAAAGAGAATCTGGATAAGGGGTTTATCTGGCCATCTAAGTCTCCAGCTGGGGCTGGATTCTTTTTTGTTGCCAAGAAAGACGGTTCCCTTAGGCCCTGTATAGATTATCGGGGTCTCAACTCTATCACCCGCAGGGACCGATATCCTCTTCCACTCATCCCTGAGCTTTTGGACCGTTTACAAGGAACAAGGATATTTACTAAATTAGATCTCCGTGGAGCATATAATTTAATACAAATAAAGCTAGGTGATGAGTGGAAAACTGCATTCAGTACTCGTGATGGGCATCACGAGTATTTAGTCATGCCTTTCGGACTTTGTAATGCACCAGCGATTTTCCAAAACCTGATGAATGAGGTTTTCTGGGACATGCTCCATTCTTCAGTAATTGTATACCTTGATGATGTCCTCATATTCTCTAAAGATATATATCCCAGCTTTTGCATCCAATTTTCAGTTGTAAATGTTCTTCTGTACATAGGTGGGTTTTTTTTCCTTTTGCCTCTATTCCCCCATTGTTAATTTTCTTGCCTACCCTGTCAGTTTTTTGTTTGTTTTTGTTGAAGTTCCAGTCTGGTTAATTTTACCCTGTTCAATGTACTTTCGACCTTGAGTTATATGTAAACCGGTGCGATATGTCTTTTCATGAGCATCGGTATAGAAAAGTTTATAAATAAATAAAGATATCAATACTCATCGACAACAAGTACGTCTGGTGTTGCAACGGCTCTGTGAGAATCGCCTATTTGCCAAATTAGAAAAGTGTATATTTGAACAACCATCTTTACCCTTCTTGGGATACATCGATACAACGTGTCATCGTGTCAGGATTCCATATGGACCCAGAAAAGGTATTGGCTATTAAGGATTGGCCTCGCCCAGTTGGAGTGAAGGCCCTTCAATGCTTTCTGGGGTTTGCAAACTTTTACCGACATTTCATTCCCCATTACTCTCAGAAGGTAGCACCACTTACCGCGTTAACCAAAAAGGGGGCCAATGCCAGAAAATGGCCTATAGAAGCAATCCAGGAGTTCGAGGAACTAAAACAATCCTTACTGCTTGATTCCTGCCTACATCACCCAGATCCCACACAACTCTTCGTAGTGGAGGTAGATGCTTCAGACATTACGGTGGGGGCTGTTATGTTAACTATCTGACAAGGGATCACTTCTTCCTTGCTCATACTTCTCAAGGACGTTTACCCCCGCAGAGAAGAATTACAGAATAGGGGACAAAGAACTCTTAGCCAGAAAAATAGCACTTGAAGAGAGGCACCAGTGGCTGGAGGGGGGCCCAACATGCAGTGGTGGTATACACCGATCATAAAAACTTGGAGTATCTGTGTCTCGCACAGCACCTAAACCCTCGACAGGCTCGCTGGTCCCTGTTTTTTAGCCACTTTAATTTCTCCTTACGCTACAGACCAGCCTCAAAAAAACATACGAGCAGATGCCCTCTCCCGTATTACGGAATCCAAGGACTCACCCTCCGTACCCCAATACATTCTCGACCCCGCTAAGGTCCTTCTTGCAGCCACCGACGTGGTGCCCGCTGGAAAGATGATAGTGCCTCTTCGCTTACGCAAGAAAGTCCTGTCTTGGGCCCATGATTCACTCACAGCATGACATCCGGGGAGGCTTCGTACTCAAGAACTTGTGTCTCGCTACTATTGGTGGCCACATGTAAACCAAGATATCAGAGCATACGTAGACTCCTGCCCAACCTGCGCTAAACAAAAACCCCTACCGGGACATCCTAGAGGGTTGCTGCAACCGCTCCCTATTCCTGTGGAACCTTGGACTCATGTTGTGACCGACTTTATAGTCGACCTACCACCTTCGGAAGGGAAACAGGTCACTTGGGTCACAGTAGACAGGTTCTCCAAGATCGCATACTTTGTGGCCCTTCCAAAACTTCCATCAGCTTCTGAACTCGCATAACTCTTCACCGAACATATCTTCCGCTTACATGGACTACTCCAACACATTTCCTCTGATCGGGGGTCATAATTCACTGCTAAGTTTTGGAGAGCTTTGTGCAAAAAATTTGGAATCCAGCTAGACTATACAACTGCATTTCACCCACAAGGAAACTGACAAGAGGAACGAACCAATTGCTCACTAAAAAACTTTCTTCGTTCCTTTATAGGAGACAAACAAGACAACTGGGTGACCTTGCTCCCTTGGGCAGAGTTTTACAATCTTGGAAGAATATCCAACCTCCTTCTGTATAGGGAGTGGAGGGCCATCGAAGCCATAAATGCTAAATTGGTTCACAAACCATTGAATACTGAACAATGTGGGAAAAGTTTTTAGACGCTTATAAATCTTGATAGTAGGGAAGTCTACCGGGAGTGTGAGAGTGGCTGATTGTATGGAAGTTTGAATGAGTAATGTGAATGTTGGTCTGTTTCAGTATTGTTACTGCTGTGGCAGTTTGTGTTTTAAATAAATAAATAAACAAAAGGTTACTGTACTAGTTGTAATAGTCTGAATGCTGTACAGTTATATTGTTTTTGTTGTAAATGTGCATTACCACAATAAAAATGTAAAAAAAAAAAAAAAAAAAAAGGCAGAACAGTGAACACAAAGGGTTTTAAATACAACTGCATTGCTATAGGCAAGGTAAAAGGAAAGGAATTATACCCACTGTTCACAGAAACTCAAAGGCACTGTTAAAAAATTTCAAAATACAGAAATCCTTCTCTTGGGGGGCTCCATTATTAAAGGCGTTAACTTGGGGACAAACTTAGAAGGTTACAAAAATGTCAGATACCTACCAGGATCCTCAGCTTGCAGGAATACAAATCAGATTATTTGTATTACAGAAGAATGTAATACTTGACACTGATCTCATAGTCCATTTGGGAACCAATGACCTGGCTGTAAATGAAGGCAGTGATTTCCAGATATTAAGGAATGGGCTCAAATATTGGGCCGTGGTGCAGTTTTCAGAGGTATTGACAGTTCATGGTAAGGAAGATGAAAGGTTTGGTCATATCACTAACTTAACAGTTTCAACCCAAGGCTGCAGTGATGTGGCTACATTATACTTCCTGGAAGGCATGGGATAACCTGCACAGAGCAGTAGTTGCAACTCCAAAAGGGACACACTAAGATTGTGGGTGGATTCCATGTGGGCAGACTAGATGTGCCTTTTTGGTCTACGGTATATCTAATTTCATTTTCTAGGTTACTACATAGAAGCACCAACTAGTTAAATGAATCTATCTGGAACTCTATCTGGAGTGACATTTTGCACTCTAGCCCCAGCTGTATTTTCCTGCTGCAAGAAGTCTCTCTCTCTCTTTTAGCTTTTTCTGACTGTCACTTTCACAACTTTTCAACTCTCACATTCTTGAAGCCTTGGTAACAGAATGAAGTCGTTGGCATGCTCTGTCTGAGATTAACTAAAAAGTTTTATTTGACAAGCAAATAACACCAACAGTCAAAATTCCTGTTTTGCCGCAAAACACCCTTGCTGAAAACTGCAAAATATATATTTAAAATTATTACATCAGCTAATGAAATTCTGAACTTTAAAATAGTTGTTCTTCCCTCACTGTTTCTCCATATGAAATACTTTTTCTAATTTTGATCCACTTTAAAGCTTCAGAACGAAAGGACCCATTACATTATTATTCCTTGCCTTCAGCAAATTGCTGCAATGAAAATGCAAGCATCTTAAAATTTTGGAAGAAGGAATGCGGAATATGTGAATGGAAGGATGCTGCTGGGGAGGGACCTGCACCTAGTTTGACTGATGCACTGGCATACATATATCTTGAAGATGGTCGTCATTCTAGCTCTTTGCAGCTGGAAAAAAAGAAAGGCTGGGTTTGCAATTGCTAGGGAGGTAAAATAAAACCTTACTGATGATTATTATTTAGATTTATTACCTGCCTTTTTGAATAAATAATTCACCTAAGGTGGAGTACAATGTATCAGAATAGCAGCATACAATTTGCGATCAATAGCAGCTTAACCAAAGAAGGTGATGCATAGTAAGGACAGAAATGCAAATAAATTAGCAATGATGGCTGAACTTAAGAGCTACAACTTAAAGTTCTTTTTTACTCAACGCACAATTAAACTCTGGAATTTGTTGCCAGAGGATGTGGTTAGTGCAGTTAGTATAGCTGCGTTTAAAAAAGGATTGGATAAGTTCTTGGAGGAGAAGTCCATTACCTGCTATTAATTAAGTTGACTTAGAAAATAGCCACTGCTATTACTAGCAATAGTAACATGGAATAGACTAAGTTTTGGGGTTCTTGCCAGGTTCTTATGACCTGGATTGGCCACTGTTGGAAACAGGATGCTGGGCTTGATGGACCCTTGGTCTGACCCAGTATGGCATGTTCTTATTAAAAGCCTGGCAGAAGAGCAAGCTTCCTAAAGCTTGTGTAAAGTATTTGTAAGGACCTTTTCAGTTTAAACTGATTTTCACCCTCATTTTAGGCTGATTAAAGAGCAGCTGCAGATGCAGTGTCTCAAGGCCTCCAGCAACTGCTAGAAAGCCAGTGTGGGCCAAAGCACCTGCAATGTTTCAAGTCCTGCCTCCACCAGCGAAAGTGCTCGCTCTCTGGTGTTGCTGATGTGGCACAGACGAGCAAGTGGCTGCCTCCCCTCCCCCCAAACAGCCAAAATGCCTGCTGCTTGGTGCTGCCCATGTAGCATTTGATGCGGGCCATGCCTACCAGAAGCACTTCCTGACAGGCTCTCTGGCCCCACACAAGAGCAGAAGTACAGTGCTGCAGAGCACAGGAGCCTAGGTAAGCATGCTGTCAAAGAAAATAGGGAAAGTCTGAAGCCACCACTGGTAAGGAGGAATTATGTTGCAATGGAGAAGGGGAAGAAGGAGATTCTCAAGAGTGTGGGGAGAGAAAGGGACACATTAGGGGTTGGCAGTAGAGAGAGGGATGTTGCTGAGCAGGTGAGTGGGAAAATATGCTTAATATTATTCTATTGTACTGGCTTCTAGCCACCAAAATAATCTCCAATGTTTACCCCCCAAAAGTCACATTTCGCACTGATTTTCTCCAGTTTCTGTTCTTATCATAATATACCATGATAAATTCCTGTGGAAAAAAAAATGAAGGTCCCTAAGCATTTGCCAGAGCTCTTCTGGAAGAGAGTTCCATAGGGCAGGTATTGCTCCCGAGAGAGATCATTGATGGGTATATCTTCTTTTGATTTCTTTTGTTCGAGTTGTTATCCCAGGACAAGCAGGATGCTAGTCCTCACATGTGGGTGACGTCACTGACTGAGCCCTATCACGGCAAACTTTGTCACAGTTTCTAGAAACTTTTGACTGACACACTGAACCCACTGAGCATGCCCAGCATGCCATGATATTCTCAGCCACAGGGGTCTCCCTTCAGTATTCGTTTTTCTGCGCTGCTTTTGGCATCGCGGAGTAGGAGCCTCTGTAAGATTTCTCACACAATTCTGACTGAAAATCAGATGATAATTCATTTTTTTTCTCTCCCACAATCTGGGTTTCGCTCGTTACCACCGGCCGGTGAGTAGATAAATTCCCTTCCGACTCATTTGAGTTAAGATTTTTTCTTCAGATATCCATCAATGGCTGTCGAGGTTATCATGGCCACGGGATCCTAAAAGTAATTGAACCATGTCGATTACGGATCCGCACCTCGAGTGTGTACTTTGTTTGGGCCAAAATCATGATGTCTCATCCTGCCCGAAATGTGTAGAAATGACCGCTTATGGTCAGAAAGCACGACAAGAAAAGATGGAACACTTGTTCCATCTTCAACTCTTACCTTCCCCATCGACGTCCACTCAGTTGTCTCCGCTGGAGCTTCAAAAAGAATAATACTTAAAAAAAAAAAAAAAACAAACGTCGTCTGTAAGGTTCAGGGGACCATTTATCACTGACCCCCATCCGCAGCATCGACAAAATCAGCATCGGAACATCGGTCAAAACATCGGCACCGACATAGACATCCTTCGATTCCGGAATCTTTACTATCCCCAGAGAAGTCTACAGCTAAGCGGCCTCGCCTTCAGGAGGCGTTCACCTTCTCTCGATGTGTCAGTCATCGAACGTCCACAGGTCCCTGTGGTAGGACCGATAACTCCCTCACTGCCACCACGTATAGCTGCTCTGCCTGCACCAGCTATTACAGAGGAATTGAGTGGATTTATCCGCCAAGCGGTGTTAGAAACGTTCCAGGAGCATCGACCATCGATGCAGATGCCCTCGCCGAAGCAGACACCACTATCGATGCCGGTGCCCGCACCGATGCCGGCACCTTTGCCGATACCGGTGCCCACGCCGATTCCGCGGCCATCTCCAGGACCAGCACCGATGCCATTACCTGGGGCTCCAGGACAACCAGAATTCGCACTATTCCAGATGCTGATGAATAGATTTGAAGCCCTCGTTGGTGCCATTCCACCACACCAATGAGGGTTTTATCCCTGCTAAACCTGGAGGACTAGGGGATGTTCCTGGACAGGGACCTGTCGATGATCCTCAACTAGGGCCTTCAGGACTCTTTAGACCACTGATTCCATCACTTCCACCGAGGTCTATTCCTACTTCTCCTTCCGGAAAAGTGCCACACGTCTCATGGGAGGAGAAAAACACTGATTCTGCATCGGAAAGCTTCATGTCTGACCAGTCTCCTCCTGAAGGCAGGAAGAAGTCTCCACCAGAAGACTTGTCCTTCACCAATTTTATAAAAGACATGGCAGACACAATCCCCTTCAATTTAGTGTCTGAGGAGGATACACGACAGCAGACTTTAGAAGTCTTACAATTTGTTGACCCTCCAAAAGAAGTCCTGGCCATTCCTGTCCACGAAGTACTTTTGGAGCTACAACATAGGCTTTGGGAACATCCATGTTCCGTTCCACCTATTAATAAATGAGTGGACTCTACATATCTGGTTCAGCATGTGCCTGGTTATCAAAAGTCAGTTACCACATCAATCGGTAGTGGTTGAGTCGGCTCAAAAAAAGTCCAAAAGAGTACGACCTCATTCCTCCATGCCACCTGGCAAGGATCATAGGTTCCTAGACTCTTTCGGGAGAAAGGTATTCCAAGGAGCTATGCTCAACTCAAGGATAGCGTCCTATCAACTTTATATGATGCAATACCAAAGGAACCTATGGAAGCAGATGCAGGAACTTTCTAACTCCCTGCCTCAACAGTACCAGGATGCTGCTCAGGCCATTATACATAAAGGTCTTGAAGCTAGAAAGCATGAAGTCTGGACTGCCTATGATAACTTTGAAACAGCTTCAAGGGTGGCAGCCTCAGGAATCAGTGCGCGTCGCTGGGCCTGGCTAAAAGCCTCTGACCTCAGGACTGAGGTACAAGAGAGGCTGGTGGATTTGCCATGCGTAGGTGACAATCTTTTTGGGTCCAAAGTCCAGGATGCAGTGGCCCAACTAAAAACACACGGAGACATTGCGCCAACTGTCATCAGTTCCACAAGACTCTTCGTCATCAATGTCTCGCAGTACACCAAGGAAAGAAACCAGAAAATCTTTCAACAGGCAGAGACTATATCCACCGGCATCCAGGGGCAGATCTTCTCGTCCACAACAAAGATCTCAGCCCAGATAGCCTAGAGCCACTAGGCCTCAACCGCCACCACAGACTGGACCGGCTGCAGGTTTTTGAGGCCACCACCAGAGAGCAAAGCCATCTCCACAATCCCAAACCGAACTTGCCAGTAGGAGGCCGAGTTTCCTCCTCCTACAACCATTGGTTGCAGATAACAACAAACCAATGGGTACTGTCAATAATATCACGAGGTTACCAACTCAATTTCCTCTCAACTCCAAGAGACTCTCCTCCAAAACAAACCTCTTTCATTAAACGAAAATCACATAATTCATCTACAAGCAGAATTATCCACCCTTCTGAGAGCCAGAGCTGTAGAACCGGTGCCCCGGACTCAGCAGGGCAGAGGATTCTACTCCCGTTATTTCCTCATTCCAAAGAAAACTGGAGGCCTATGTCCCATCCTAGACCTCAGAAATCTCAACAAATTTCTAAAGAAAGAAAAGTTCAGTATGGTTTCTCTAGGCACCATGCTTCCCCTTCTTCAAACAGGAAATTGGCTTTGTACTCTGGATCTACAAGACGCTTACGCTCACATTCCAATATTCCCTCCTTATCTTAAGTATCTGCGTTTCCTGGTGGGTCATCAACATTTCCAGTACAGAGTACTACGATTCAGACTTGCCTCAGCTCCCAGAGTATTCACGAAATGCCTGGCAGTAGTAGCAGCTCAATTACACAAAGAAAGTGTATATGTTTTTCCATACCTGGACGACCGGCTCATCAGAAGGCAATCTCAACAAGGAGCTCTTGTTTCTCTCAGACGAACAATCACTCTGCTGCACTCAATGGGGTTTCTCATCAATTATCAAAAGTCCCATCTCATTCCGTCTCACCTGCTTCAATTCATCAGAGCAGAATTGAACACCATCCTTTCAAGAGCTTTTCTACACGAGGATCAGGCAGACACACTCTCCCTATTGGCAAACTCGCTACACTCGCAGAAACAAGCAACAGCTCATCAGTTTCTCACTTTACTAGGCCACATGGCCTCCACGGTTCATGTTACTCCTATGGCAAGACTAGCCATGAGAATAACCCAATGGACATTATGGTCACAATGGATCCAAGCCATTCAACCGCTGTCTTCTCCAATTCAAGTAACCCACCAGCTACTTTTATCTCTCCTTTGGTGGGCAAACAGGGACAACTTGCACAAGGGCCTACCCTTCTAGCAACCAGTCCCACAGATAACTTTAACTACACATGCATCCACCTTAGGTTGGGGAGCTCACATAGACAATCTCCAAACCTAGGGTACTTGGACAAAACTCGAAGCAACATTTCAAATCAATTTCCTGGAACTTCGAGCTATACGTTATGCTCTGCATGCATTCAAGGACTGCCTTTCACACAAGACTGTTCTGATTCAAACGGACAATACAGTAGCCATGTGGTACATGGACAAACAGGGAGGTACTGACTCGTATCTCCTTTGTCAAGAAGCCGCACAAATTTGGGACTGGGCCCTGACACATTCCATATTTCTCCGGGCCACTTATCCTAGCGGGCATCCACAACGTAGTTGCAGATCGCCTCAGTCGTCAGTTCCAACCTCGCGAGTGGTCCCTGGATCCCTTAGTAGCGACCAGGATATTCCATTGTTGGGGACAACCAACAATAGACCTCTTTGCATCACTCCTGAATCACAGAGTGGACAGGTTCTGCGCTCTGCACAGGCAGAAACACCAGCCAGCCACCGCTAATAACCAAAACTCTAGTGAAGCTACAACAGGACAAGGGGTCCATGATACTCATAGACCCGTATTGGCCTCGACAAGTATTTATTTATTTATTTATTTCGAGTTTTTTATATATCGAAGTATAGCGGGAAAGCCTTCACTCCGGTTTACAAGATAACAACTTAATACATTTTGGTAACACAGGAACAGATTAATGCAAGTTAACACTTTGGTAACATTTTGGTAACACTGGAACGAATTGATATACAGTGAAACAGGATAACAACTTGATACAGGTTTTTAAAACAGGATCGGAATAGTACATCGTGAACTGAGAAGTGGCCGGGTTAAAAGGGGGAGCAGCGAGATACAGCCGATTACAAGCTTAACAGTTTAGGAGAGGGGGGGGGCGGCAGTGACACACTGCAAAAGCTAGCTTTATAGCAAAAAGGCGTGGAATAGCTGGCATGACTCAAGGAGTTATGCGAGGAGGTGTGAGGTTGAACGGGGGAAGAGAGGAGCGTGGAAGAAGGGTGGAATAGGCACCGGGAGGGGGGGACTGGAATGACAGGGGGGGATGAGAAGAAGGGAGGATATGTATGGTTTCCAATACTCCTAGACCTCTCGATCAGAGAACCAATTCGCCTGGGTGTAGCCCCCAATCTCATAACTCAAGATCAGGGCAGGTTGCGCCATCCCAACCTTCAATCCCTATGTCTGACAGCATGGATGTTGAAAGCTTGATCTTACAACCACTCAAACTTTCAACTGTCTCTCAGGTGCTTATAGCTTCACGTAAACTTTCCACACGAAAGAACTATTCTTCGAAATGGAAAAGATTTACTTTGTGGTGCACACAAAAGAACATTGACCCTTTTTCCTGCCTCACACCTTCTCTGCTAGACTACTTATGCCATCTTTCAGACTCTGGACTCCAGACCTCATCTGTAAAAGTACACTTAAGTGCAATCTCTGCTTACCATAACAAAATGGGAGATGCATCAATATCCATACAACCTCTTGTCAGTAGATTTATGAGAGGTTTAACTCACCTTAAACCACCAATTCGGCCACCTGTCACAGAATGAGACCTGAATCTGGTCTTAACAAGGCTCATGCGTTCTCCCTTTGAACCCATGAATTCCTGTGATCTTAAATGTTTCACATGGAAGACTATCTTCCTCATAACCATTACATCGACTAGAAGGGTTAGTGAGTTACAAGCACTTGTCACGTACTCACCCTATACAAAATTCCTACATGACAGAGTGATTCTCCGGACACATCCAAAATTCCTGCCCAAGGTAGTTACGGAATTCTACTTGAACCAATCCATAGTTTTGCCCACATTCTTCCCAAGACCTCACACTCTCCAAGATGAAAGGGCCTTACATACCTTGGACTGTATTACTTAGACCGCATTGCAGTCCATAGGAAATCCACTCAACTCTTTTTGTATCTTTTGATCCAAACAAACCGGGTAATCCAGTGGGCAAAAACACTTTCTCTAACTGGCTAGCAGATTGTATAGAATTCTGTTATGAAAAAGCAGGCCTTCCTTTCCAAGGGCGAGTAAAGGCGCATTCAGTAAGGGCAATGTCAACCTCAGTAGCACACTATCGTTAAGTGCCAATCCTCGACATATGCAAAGCGGAGTTCTCTTCACACCTTTGCAGCTCATTACTGTTTAGACAAAGAAGGACGATAAGATTCAGCCTACAGACAATCTGTCTTAAAGAACTTGTTTCCAGTATAATCCCAACTCCTTCTACATCCAACCTGCTGTGATTTTTGGCTGCCTCATTTTTACCAACAATACTGCAATGTTGCTTCATTTCAAAATGACTTGCTTGCTGATCACCCATATGTGAGGACTAGCATCCTGCTTGTCCTGGAATAAAGCAAAATTGCTTACCTTTTAATAGGTGTTATCCCAGGACAGCAGGATGTAGTCCTCACGAAACCCACCCGCCACCCCGCGGAGTTGGATCCGATACGTTTTATTATTTTATTTTTTGCTAAAGCTTATTGCTACATACGAGACTGAAGGGAGACCCCTGTGGCTGAGAATATCATGGCATGCTGGGCATGCTCAGTGTGCCAAAGTTTCTAGAAACTTTGACAAAGTTTTCTGTGATAGGACTCAGTCAGTGATGTCACCCATATGTGAGGACTATATCCTGCTGTCCTGGGATAACACCTATTACAAGGTAAGCAATTTTGCTTTATGGAATCGCCACGTGAGGATCTTAGTTGTCTGGAGGGCATTCGAAAGGACAGCCTTTTCAAATAGGTCTGTCTTTTCTCGGAGTCGTGAAAATTAGTGTCACGGTTTTGAATTTGCTTCTGTAGAAGACTGGTAGCCAGTGTAGGGCAGTTTTGATGCTGTGTGGCTTGAATTCTCATGTCAAATTTGCTGTGGAATGGGTTTTCTTTTTTTTTTATCTGGCATTTGATTGGAGGGCCTTGTCTGTTAAGCCCATAAACTGCATTACAGAAATCCAGTTGTGTGGTTACCAGTGGAAGATTTTTCTTCTCCATGAGAGGGTGTAGTCTTCAAAAGTTATGTAATTGGAAGAGGTAGCGCTTTACTTTGGCCTGGATTTGTGCAAGCATGATTAGTTCTGAGTCTAGTAAGACTCTGAGGTTCAAAGCTTCTGAATGGGGCTTTTATATTGGGGACTTGTCTGTGCATGTTTTGTATCCTTAGAATTTCTGTTTTGTTTGGATTTTATTATTAGTCCCTTCTTGGATGGCTGTGAAACACATATTTAGCTTTTTTAAAGCAGTGATAGGTCTGGGTTAATTAGTAGTATGAGCTAGACATCATCTGTATAGATGTAAGCTTTTATGTCAAAGGTTCGGCTCAGCTTTGCTAGTGGTTTGAGGTATATGTTAAAAAGTATAGGTGATAGTATAGAGGTTTGGGGGACTCTGAGTTTAAGATCCATTGTGTCAATGAGAGTAATGTTAGCTTAATGCCTTCCTTGTGATCTGGATTTTTTTGTCTCCATGTAGAAATTCAAAACAAGTTTAAGTCCTTTCTTATGTGTTGGGGGATTTAACAGCCTGGGTGAGATCTAGTGTTGTCCATGGTGGCAAGGAAGTTGTCCATGGTGGCAAGGAAGTTGTGTTGTGATGGGTTTTCTGTATCTGGGCTGAAGTCATCTATAATTGCTAGGTTAGAGAATCTTAGTGTCAGATCTGCAATAAGTTCTAGAAGCTCTTGAAAGGATGTTGTATTATTTTGAGGGGAGCAATAGACCACAAGGAGTCCTATTGGATTCTTGCTCCTAGCTGAATTAGTAAGCATTCTGATTCAGACAACTGAGGGAGAGGGATTTTACATAGCTTGATTGTTTCAAAAATAGAGAACCACTTCCTTCTCTTGTCTCCTAGTCTGAATTGGTATAGGATGTGTAGAAATCATCTGGATAATTCATTCAGCGAGACAACTCTTGCTTTATCTAGCCATGTTTGTTATCCCCAAGATGTCTAAATTCAGTTCATTTTATAATGTCATGGATTTTTGAGAATTTCTTGTTGACTAAGCTGGCATTTACTAGGCCTGTATTTCCATATGCCAGGTGTGAGGAATCCTCTTGCGGGTGGGCAAGTGGTAGCCATAGCACTGTTAATAGGTTGTAGATGTTTTTCCTTATTTTTGTCCTTTGGCTTTTCTATGGTCTGGGATGACCATGGTTTCATCTATCCCATATCACTGGGATTTCAGAGGTCATTAAGTTGTGAGGGCTGAAGCACATTTTGGATCAGTGGTGGGTGTTGCAGTGGAGTTCTTTATAGTTATTAGACAGTGATTATGTCAAACCTTTATGATCGGATATGTTGGAGTTAGCATTGAGAGTGCTGATGGGTTGCATTGATAGAATTCCTACTATATTGTTTAACTGGTCTGTCTTTGATTGAGGGTGTGCTACATTTAGAACAGTTGAATTTCTCCTTGGATGAGATTGATAGTACAGTCAGAACAGTTAAATGATTTCTCTTTGCTTTAAAGTGCATTTGAATGGTTAGTTTTCTAGCTGACAGTGTTATAAGATACTCAGAGTATATTTTAGGGTCTTTATGCTTTTCTGAGCCCCTTAGCAAGATGATGATGTCTGGTTTTGTCATGCGGGGAGGGATGCTGTGGCACTTATAGGCTGGTGACCAAAGATTTCAAATGGCACTAACATTGTAAGATGGGTCAGCAGTTAAATATAACTAGACATCAAGATACAATTAGCAGTTAAAGGGATGCTGTCAAGAGTTGAAGAAAGTGAAAATGCAAATGCAAACAAGTGTTCACATTTTGTTTATAATTATGGAGTAGCAAAGCTTTGCAAAATGAAAACCTAGATTGTCCCATCTTATTTGAGCTACTATGGAGTCCACATATTATAGTACCATATAAGGCCCTATCTAAATTACAGGAACTATTTCAAATATTTGCAGCTGAGTAGTGGCCATGATGGACAAAATTGCACATAACATTGCATTTGTAGTTCCAGTGCTTCTAGGAACATGATTTGAAATTCCAGAGTACATTTGGATATGATACCTGGTTTGTAGTACTGAATGGCTTTGAACTGCTTTCCCTGCAAGGCAGCACAAGAATTGGACACATCTGAAACCTTCCAGACTTCTCTTGGCTGTCAGAAAAAGACAGGCGGTTACCATTTGAATGTGTGGTGATGTGGAACACTGCTTCTCAACCAGTGGATTGGGTCACAAGCTTGTGGCCCAGGAGACTTACAAGAAGGTTACAAGTTGAAGCTCTGTTAGGAAAGTGAGGTGTTAAATACAGTACAAGCATAGTACAGTTTGTTCCTGTTGTCTAAGCTTAAAGTATTTACAGGCTGATGCAATATCAGCGGGCGTTAAACGGGTACTCATGATTGAGCGCCTGCTCCCTTAACGGTGGGTGCCCAATGAAAAATGCAAATGGGCAGCTGCGGTAAAAAGGAGGCGCTAGGGGAAATTGCGTGCCCCTTAGTGCCTTCTCGGTAGCGGGCACCCAGGAGAGAGGTGGCTGTCAGCTGGTTAAGAAAACGGATGCTCAATTTTAGAGCATCTGTTTTTCCTAACCTGTGCACAGCCACAGGTTAGGAAATAATATTGCCACAATATTAAGTCATAGTAAGTACAGAAAAGCAGTATTTTCTACTTTTCTGTACACTTTTTGGGCACCTCCAAAATTAATTCCTGCTCAGGGCAGGTGTTGATTTTGGTGAATAAAAATGTGCGAGTCGCGTGCACGGTTTTTTTTTTTTTTGCATTGGGGGAATAGATAATAGCCTCATCAATATGCATTTGCATGTGATGAGCACTATTACCTATGCTCGTGATTGGACGCACTATCCTCCGTTTTTTTGCATCAGAGGTTATGGTCGTGCGTCCAATCGCGGATTGAGCTGTGTGCTGCAGCTAGCGCACAGCTTTGCGTCGGCTTGATTGTCAGCTATGGTTGTGGCATCTGAAAATCTGAGCTTTAGTTTTACAGCATTCACAGTGAGACTGGGAGAAAGTATCTAAATTTGGAGGGACTTGTTTTTATAGCTTTTGTTAGAACTCTTGAGTGGAGCCAGTTCCTAGAACTATTATCCTTAATGGAGGAGAATTGACATACAGAATAGCTGCAGGACCTGTATCCAGACAGATTCAGAGCTGTAGTAACTTCTCTGATCTCTTCTAGCACCCTAGCGCTAAGGTTGGTAAGAATTGCAGCATAGGTCCTAATGTGACTGTTGGTCCTGATGTTGTGGTGGAAGATGGAGTTCGCATAAAGCGCTGCACCATTTTGAAGGGGTCTTATATTTCCTCCCACTCCTGGCTGGAATCCTGCATCATTGGCTGGAGCTCTTCTATTGGACAGTGGGTAAGCTGATTTTCATGACAATTATTTTATAAAGCTATTGGACTTTGTAACAAACAATGAACTATATTGCTATAGATGTAATGGAGTATGACAACATTCATCTCCTTATCTGTTCAGACTTGGCCCTTGTATTTTTTTTCTTTGTTCTATTTTGTCTGTCTTAGTGATTTCTGCAGCCCCAGATGCCAATCACAGTAGTAGCAGCACCTTTGCTCTCATCCCCTCAATATGACCAGCATGGCAGAACCAGGTCCAATTTGCACTTATGGATGGCAATATAATCCAGTCAGACTAGTCCAGACAAATGGGTTATGCCCACCAACCAGCAGATGGAGACAGAAATCAACAGGTGCCTTGACGACATCCCTTATAGGCATCTGTGTTGAACTCAGTCTACCAGTATTCTGTCTCCAGCAGATGATAGGTGAGCATTCTGGGCTGTGAAATAAGGTCTGATTAGGCTGGGTGTACATGAAAACATTTTTTGGAGGGCAGCTCCTGAGGGGAAAGATTAGTTTTCCCCTCCCTCAGTTGAGCATACCTCTGGCTCACCTGTGTATGTGATTTTTAGGTGGCTCCTGAGGAGAAAAGCTAAGCTCACTCCCTCATTTGAACAGAGACTGGACCATGGGGCTATTAGTTTGGCTACTACTTGGCTCCCCATCTCATCTTTTCTCCTCTGTTCTGATTTAAAAAAAAAAGAAAAAGAAAAAAAAAAAGGCATAGTCTTTCCTTTGTTTAAAATTCTTAAGAAGGAAGATGGGGGGGAGGAGCCAAGATGGCATCTTGACGCCGACACTGCTCTGCTCTGTGTTGCTTCGGATCAGTGAGTTTTGAAGATAATCCAAGACAGCTACACCTGGAATTCACCAGACTGATTTTAGGTGCTTTTATGGCTTTCCCTTGCTGCTCTGCCAGAAAGAAAGAAGTGGTGAGATCAATTTTGTATTGTTTTCTCTGTTTAAAGGCAATAATTCTGGTCCCAGTGATTCAATGGGTCAGGCTTGCTATTTCATTTACTTTGTTGTGCCCAAGAAAGACTGTTCTCGTCACCCCATTCTGAATATGAAGGAGGTCAACAAGTTCCTCAGTGTCCCATTTCATGATGGAGATGTTGAGGTTGGTCATACAGGTGATGAGGCAGGGGAATTTCTGACCTTTAGATCTCACTGAGGCCTACACCTCCATATTCTGATAAGGGAATGTCAAAGATTTTTTTCTCTTCATGGTGCTAGGGGGCCATTTTCAATTCCAGGCCCTGCTCTTCGGTATAGCTACAGCTCGAAGTATCTTCTCAAAGGTTATGGTTGGTGATTGCAGTGGCACTACAGAAAGAGGGAATCCTGGTGCATCCTTACCTGGATGAGGCTCAAAAGAGCAAAGTCAGAACAAGAGTGTTGCAGCCACCTGAATAGCTGCAGGAGTTAGGTTGGATCAAGAACTTCTCAAAGAGCCATTTAAGACTCTCAAACTCAAGAGTACTTGGGTGCAATGTTTGACACAAAAATTGGTTGAGTTTGCTTAAAAGGACAAACGGTTCAGAAACTGGAACAGCAAATTAGCTCATTGATGTAATTGAGAACCCTGACAGTATGGACTTATTTGCAGCTTCTGGGCTCTGTGGCAGCAGCATTGGATCTGATTCCCTGGGAAAGGGTGCATATGAGTTCCCTCCAGAGGGCATTGTTTACTGGGTGGAATCCTCAAAATTAGTATTATAATAGGAGGCTGACCTGGTGGATGGAGTTCCAGGAATTTGGAGTAGGGAGTGGACTTTGAACCTCCTGTTTGGATCATGTTGACTATGTATGCCAGCCTCTCCAGCTGAGGAGCTCATTGCTTGGAGTAAGTGGCTCAAAGGCTGTGGATGAAAGAGGAGGCAGCATGGTCCATCAATTGTTTAGAATCCAGGGTGATTTTTTTGGCCCTTAGTTTCATATCTACCCTCAGAGTCAAGCTGTCAGAGTGATATCTGACAATACCACAGTGATGGCGTGTATGAATCATCGGGGAGGAACAAAGAGTCCTCAGATATCGGAGGAAATGGACGTGTTGATTCACTGAGTAGAAAGGAATCTGAAGATTTCGGCCTCACACATAGCGGGTGTGGAGAATGTTAAAGCGGACTTTCTCAGTCACAATATGGTCGATCCAAGAGAATGGTCGCTGTCCTTCATAGCCTTTGACATGATAATCAGCAGGTGGAGCCATGCTGTTCCATGTAAACAGATGTAATGTGCAAACGAACATCGGTATAGCAAAGCAATAAATAAATAATAAATAAATAAATTTGGTGGTGACTGACAAGAATGTGAAGGTGCTCAGGTTTTTCGGTTAGAAGAAGCAGAAAGGGTTGTCTGATCTGGATGCCTTTGGTGGGGAGAGTTGTTCAGAGGATTGCTGTCATCTGGCCTGGTTATTCTGGTGGCTTCAGGTGTCCTTGGTATGTAGATCTTGTCAGGTTGTTGGACAGACAGCCATTGTGGTTTCTCCTTGCAGAGACTCTCTCTCACAGGGTTCTCTTCTTCATGAGAATCCAGATTTGATTTTGTCATATGATTTGGCCCTTGAGATGGCTTGGCTGATCAAAAAGGGCTATTCTGTTGAGGTGGTGAACACACCATATTGAAGGCTAGAGCATCCTACTATATTCCTAGTCTAAGTGAGAGTTTGGAGGATTTTTGAATTTTGGTGTTTCGTTCGGAAGATAGTTCCTAGGAAGGCATCAGTACCTGGTATTTTGGAGTTCCTACAGGATGATTTGGCTAAGGGTTTGGCTCTCAATTCCTTGAAGGTACAGGTAGCAGCTATTGTGCGTGTTAGAGGTCATATTTTAGGGAGATCTGTTTCTTCTCATCTGGATGTTACACAGTTCTTGAAGACTCGAGCCCATCAGGTTACTGGTGAGAGATTCAATTCCGTCTTGGGATCTGAATTTGGTATTATCTTTTTTTGCGGGTTCTCAGTGAGAACACAGTCAGGCATTTTTGCTGAAGTTGCTTACCTTGAAGGAAGGTTGTTGATTGCTGGTGGCAATTTGTTTGACCAGACAGGTTTTCAAGTTGCAAGCACAGTCACCTTTTTTGGTGATCATGAGAGACACTGCCAAAATTTGTAGAGTTCCTTCCTTTCTTCCAAAATGGTACTTAGCTGTAATCTACTTGCATGTCTTCTGGATCTAGAACCACAGTTCGGGGACTTCAACTTTTCCCAACAGTAACAGTGGCACTGCTAAGTGACGACCAGCTAGAACACTATATGGCTTTATTAGAGTCAGGGCAGTTCTATGAGGTAGGGTGAGGCAGCTGCCTGAGGCAGCAAAATTTTGGAGCGGCAAAAGGTTCCCCCCAAAACGCTGGGCAGCCACCTGCCTCGCCTTGCCAACAGATTGGCTAGCTAAAAAGGAGGCCTTGCGCATCTCCATCTCAGCTCATCCCACTGGCAGCAGGAGGAGGAGAAGATGATCAGGCCTTGTGCCACTGACGGCAGGAGGAGGAGAAGCACGAGCCTTGTGTCCCTAGTGGCAGGAGGAGAATCATGGGCCTTGTGCTGCTGGCAGAGCCCATCTGCTGGCAGCAGGAGGAGAAGAAAATTGGGCCTTGTATTGCCGGTGGCAGGAGAAGCTTGGACCATATGCTGCCAGCAGAGCCCATCCTGCTGGTGATAGGAAGAGAAAACTGAGCCTTGTGCCACCGGTGGAGCCCATCTCGCTAGCGGCAGGAGGAGAAGATCAGGCCTTATGCAGATGGCGGCAGGAGGAGAAGCTTGGGAAATGCGCCATTGGCAGCATCCATCCCGATGGCAGGAGAAGGAGAAGCTTGGACCTTGTGCCACTGGCAGACCCCCATCTCACCAGTGGCAGGAGGAGAATATCAGGTCTTCTGCCGCTGGCAGCAGGAGAAAGAGAAGCTCTGGCCTTGTACTGCTGACAGATCCATTCCCGCCAGTGGCAGGAGGACAAGATCAGACCTTGTGCCGCTGGTGGTAGGAGGAAGGGAAGATTGGGCCTTGTGCTGCCAGCAGAGCCCATCCCACCGGCAGCAGGAGGATGAGATCAGGCCTTATGCTGCTGATAGAGCCCTTCCGACTGGTGGTCAGAAGAAGCAGGAGGCCACCGGTGGCAGAAAATGAAACCTGTTCTGCAGCTCCTTCTCATGTGCTGCCCCATGGTATTTGACAGTTGTGTTGCTAGTGCTTCCTGTATTTGCAGCTTGTAATGCCCGAGATGAAAATACAGGAAGTGCTAGGCACTGCAAATATTGAATACCATAGGCCAGCACACAAGATGAACATCGCTCCAAAGAAGAAGGTACAAGCTGACAGCAGCAGAGGAAGAATGACCTGTGGACCCTGGCTGCCTGGATTGCATGTGTGTGTATGAATGGGAGACTGCCTGGGATAGGGTATGTGTGTGAATGGGAACCTGTGTGGGATGAGGAGGTGTGTGTGTGAATGGGAGTCTGCCTGGGATGGGTGGTGCATGTATATGTGTGTGTATATGAGTGAGAGAATGCAAGTCTGCCTGGGATTTTTGTATGTGTGTGGATGAATTGGAGTCTGGCTAGGGTGTGCGGGTGTGACTAGGAGCTTGTTTGGGTTGTGTTTTTGTGTGAGAGAATGGGAGCCTGCCTGGGTTGTATGAGAGAGAGAGAGAAAGAGAGGCAGAGAGAATGAGAACTGCCTAAGGTGTGTGGGTGTGGGTGTGTGTGTGAGAGAATGGGGCTGGAGGTTGATCCCAACCTCCTAGCAGTTGAAATGAAGAGGAGGGCCCGGAGCTGTTGGCAGATCCCAACCAAATAAGTACTGGAGACATCTGGGGGTGTATCTGAGAGGGAGCATATGTATGTATGACCTTGTGTGTGTATACTGTATATAGAGCAATGATTTGGTGGTCTTTACATTCCTTCTTAAAGCATTATCATTTGGACATGAGCACAAGAGAAGACTCCTCCTTTGCTGCAGAAATCTTAAGAATGGTATTCACAATGACCTGCCCAATTTGAGAGTAGCTCGAGTACATGCCATTCATCTAGATTGGTCTGATTAGATGAAGAAGAAGGTGAAATTTATTCTTACCTGATAATTTCCTTTCCTTGAGTCCAGTCAGGCTATTCCAGAACCCACCCTGTTACTCTGCAAATATGTTGTTGTGCCTTAAAACTCTCTGAAATGCATAATGGTGAGTTGTCTCTTTTCTCTTGGTAAGCAGTGAGGTTAAGTATCTGTGTGTATATAATTTTCTGCTTATTTTCTTTCCTTATTCTGTTTAGTCCTCTGGTTGTAAGGGGTTTTAACATTTTTTGGAAGTTAACTTGTTACAGGTAATCCTGGCAGGCTGAGGTCAGTTTGGATGCCTATAAAGTGTGGCTAGAGCGAACTGTTGATCTCTGCCTCCCATCTGCTGGTTGGTGGGCATAACCTATTCATCTGGACTAATCTGACTGGACTCAGGAAATTATCAGGTAAGAATACATTTCATCTTCCCTGTACCACAGCATGCGGTGATATGAAGTGTGCTATGGGTGGTTACATTCATCTCTCACTATTAACAAAAGTAAATATCATATGATACTCATCTACGTTCGTGTGTGAAGTTAGTTGCTTCACACTAACAGTTGAAAGGACACCATTACAATTGGACCCTGGATGTTAGTCTCATTAGAGAACAAAGGACTGAACTCTTACCCTAAGAGAGAGCTCCTCAATAACAAGATTGACAGTCATTTAGTAAGGGAGTGTATATGGGAAGCTTGCACTGCTGTTGCCTGCAGCTGTTCCTGTTTTGTGATGGTGCAGTATATGTGAAGCTTACACTGCTACTGCTAATACTGTCCTTATTCTATGGTGGGTTAGTGTGTAATGTACAGTAAGTAAAACTTGCACTGCTGCTGCTTGTGCTGTACCTTTTCTATGGTCGGGCAGTTTGTATGAAGGAAGCTTGCACTGTTACTGCCTGTACTGCGATGGGGCAGAATACGGGTGAAGCTTACATACTTGTTGTGTAGTTGTACTGTTCTGTGTTTGTGTGAGAAAAGCTTGAACTGCTGCTGCTGCTTGTGCTGTACCTGCTCTGGAGTAGGGCAGTGTGTGCTTGAGTGAGGGAAGCTTGTCCTGCTGTTCCCTATACAATATTGGTTCGAAGGTTTGGGTGGTATGCCTTATTCAGGCTTCTACAGTGCTGGGAGTAGTCCAGGAATTCAGCTTGTCCTTTCTAACTCTCTAACCCTGTTTGGGTTGGGAACCTTGTAATTGATATGTATGGCATTAGGAAATCCTGATTTAAAAAATTTATTTATTTTTTTTGAGTGCAGGGGAGCTTAAATAAGTCAATGAAAGCATGAAGGAAATTGTCCAACTTAATTTCTTGGTACTGAGAGAGATAACAGGCACACACTGCTAATGAAATTTTCCATCTATACTGGCTAGATATCCTGCTGAATTGTAGTCTGACTAGGTTGGATTAATAAATGGCACATGTCTAGGATGTAGACAGATGGACTTGTGGGTTATTCTCCCCTGCCAGCAGAGACTGAGCAAGCTGACATTACAATATATATATATATACTCCTGCCATGACCCCAGCCTTCCAGTATTCTCCATCTCCAGCAAATGGTGGACGTACATCTCCCTATGGGGATTGCTTTGTGTTTTTTCAAAGCAGAAATTTGAAATTCTGATTTAAGGAAAAAGAGTTCACTTTCCTGCAGTGATACCAAAAGGTCCCTCCCCCAGTTAAGAGTTCCTGAGCTGATTTTTGTGATTCCTCACAGGTGTGCCTTGGCCCAGTAGCTGGGTTTCCCAGCATGGGCTTAGCTGCTCATTCAGCTGAAAGGCAGCGGGTGCAGAAGGCCGAGCGCTGTGGTGATGGCAGATGCCCTCTCCCCCTGCAGCTAGAAACTGTCTGTACTCATCTGGTAAGCGCTGAACTTAGGTAAGGTTTTAAAAAAAAGTTTTACCTTTTAAGCAGACACAGAGGGGTTTTAGGACTTCCTCTGGTCTCTGTGCCTTGTAGCAACGTTTGTTCCCACTCCCGGAACTGGGCAGCCTGGCGGATTTAGTGGCCCCGGTGGGCTAGGCCCTGAAGTTAGGATTTTTCTTTGCACACTGCATTGTAGACTGCAGCGGTGTTTTTCACACATTCCTGTGCATGATGTGGTCCCCTCTACAAGGCTCTTGGTGTGGGACGTGCATCTGCTCTGCGCCCATGTTTTGTGCTTGTTTTTGGGCGTGCCTTTTACCCGTACAACTTTTGGACTTTCCACGCTTCGGGACTTAGCGCAGAAGTTGTGCAATCACCTTGTTGCGCTTGCATCTGATACACTTAAGCTTTGAGTGCATACATTTTTGAGCGTGAGCCATTCAGATGCACGTTTACTGCTGCAATGGTGCTGGGAAGCAAGAAGCCTAAACGTCTTCCTGTTTGTGTTGCCTGTCATATTAGGGCTTCTCAGCCTGAGCTGGCTTCTAACCTGTGTCAGCACTACTCAGGGAGCATTGTCTTCCTCAGATTTTGCTAAGCCTGGCTCCTCCTGTTGTGATGATAGGTTGGTTACGGCCTTGACTTGGAGGCATGCCAGACCTTGGTTCTCCCTTGACTGGCTCCACCACAGGCAAGGGCAATTCTGTGGGACTAGCTCCAGTTCTCTTCTGGGCTTGGTTTGGATCCAGCTGCCTTTTCTTGGGTGGAATTTTTTCAAGGCTTACAAACTTTTCCTGTCAAGTTGGACCCTGAGCCGGTGACTCCTCCCTCTTCCAGTCCTAGGCTTCAGCGCCGGAACTCACCTCAGCTCCCTGCGGGTGGTCCCGACAGGAATCCTGATGGCACTGATGCTGAGGTAGATTCTGATTCCCTGGAAGATGGGGAAATTCCTCCAGGACTGGAACTGTATCGAATCATGTTGAGGTTCTTTCAGAAGAATGAACTGCTGGCATTGATTTCCCAGAATTTGAAACAGCTGGGTGTTCCTGTTTCGGTTGCCATGTCAGAGTCTAAGAAGAATCCCATTTTGGCTTCCTTGTGTAAAGCCTTTTGTTTTTCCCTGTGATGGATGCCATTCAGGAATTGATTGATCTTGAAAGGCATGCTCTAGAAGCAAATTTTAAAGGCAGTCAGACACTGGAAGGCCTGGACCCCCTGGATCTGGCTGTGAGAGAGCATTTACATTTTTCCCAAAGTGGATGCCCTGGTCTGTGCCATCTCTAAGCAGACAACTATCCTTGTGGAGGGAGGAGCAGCCTTGAAGGATATACATCATAGGATGATCGAGGCTATCCCTAAGCAAGCCTTTGAGGCAGTGGTGATGACTTTACAGATCACTTCCTGTTGTGCCGTAGTGGCAAAATCTTGTCTGCTTCTCTCTCAGGAGGTTGATGACTCTGGAGGGACTTCCAGAGTGGTTATGGAACCTGCTGCCATCTTTTTAGCAGACGCTGGCTGCGATTTGGTCCATACCTCAGCCAGAGGAGTGGCTTTGGTGATAGCGGCCAGGCATCAACTCTGGTTGCAAAATTGGTCAGCTGACTCAGCCTCCAAAGCTAATCTTATAAAGATGCCCTTTAAAGGCTCACTCTTATTTGGAAGCGAGTTGGAGAAATGGGCAAGTAAGCGGGACGAATAGTCAGTTCCTCGGTTGCCGGAGAATAAGAAGCAGTTTCAGAGCCCCTTTGGTATGAGGGGTTGTTTCTGGAGTTCCAAGCGGTTTCATCCTTATAAGGGGTCTACCTTTCAGAGGACTTGGCCTTTCAGTATGTCTCAGACCTTTTGTTCCAGACAGCCCAAGAGAAGAGTGGGCTTGGGTGGCAGATCTTCCTGAGCTTCCCAATGAAGGTTTGCCGACCCACTTTTGGGGACAAGAGATGTCGGGATGCCTCTCTTTTAGCAGAGGTGTGTAGAGATCACATTGGACCAATGGGTCCTGGAGGTGATCCGAGAAGGATATGGTCTGGAATTTTGCAGTATTCCTCAGGACATATTCATGGTGTCTCCTTGCCACTCCCCGCAGAAGAAGCAGACAGTGGAGTTAACGCTCCAAAGGCTCCTCAGGCTGAGGGCTGTGGCTCCATTGCCCACGTCTCAAAGTATGGGGTGATATTACATTTATTTTGTTATGCCCAAAAAGGAGGGTTCCTTTCTTCCCATCCTGGATCCCAAAAGGGTCAACTGTCATTTGAGGGCGACTCATTTTTGCATGGAAACCTTGCGCTCTGTAAATAATGGCAATGCAGTCGGGAGAATTTCTGACCTCCCTGGCTCTGTCCGAGGCCTACCTTCCTATTCCCATCTGTTTGGAACACCGTTTTCTAAGCTTTGCGGTGTTGGGATGCCATTATCAGTTTCAGACACTGCCCTATGGTTTAGCCACCACCTCCAGAACATTTTCCAAGGTTATGGTAGTAGTAGTGATATCCTTGAGATCAGAAGGGATCCTGGTGCACCCATACTTGGACAACTGGCTGATTCGAGCCAAGTCGCAGGAAGAGAGCCGCCTGGTGACTCATAAGGTGATCTCCTTGTTGCAGGAGCTGGGATGGTCTTCAGCCATCCCAGTCATTGGAATATCTGGGGGTTTGGTTCAACATGGGGCAGGACAAAATTTTCCTGCCGGAAGTTCAGATTCAGAAATTGATGTCTCAGCTGCGCCAGTTGATGAACACTATATGCCAGATGGTGTGGTCCTATCTACAGGTGCTTGGCTTGATGTCATCAACCCTGGAAGTGGTGCCATGGGTGAAAGCACATATGCATCTTCTTCAGCATTTGCTACTGTATTGTTGGAACCTGCAGTCTCAGGACTATTCGGTCTGGTTCCACTTGCAACTGGAAATCAGCTCTTGCAGGAGGTTCATCTGAGAGAGGGTGTTTTCTTGTCCTCCAACCTGGGTGGTGCTCATGACAGATGCGAGTCTCCAGGGTTGGGGGATTCATTGTCAGGAGCTGATGGCCCAAGGGCATTGGAATGCCGAAGAGTCCTGCTGGAACATCAATCAACTGGAAGCCCAGGTGATTCGGTTGGCATGCTTGCAGTTCGGTCACAGGCTGCAGGGTCAGGCGGTCCACATGAAGTCGGATAACACAATGACAGTGGCCTACATCAATCGCCAGGAAGGAACCAAGAGCCAGCAAATGTTGCAGGAAATAGACCAACTTATGGAATGGGTAGAAGGGCATCCATGGATGATCTTGCCCTCTCACACTGCAGGAAAAGACAACGTAAGAGTGGACTTTATCAGTAGGGAAAGTCTGGACTTCGGAGAATAGGTGTTGTCAGCCGATGCATTTCAGCTGATTGTGGATCGCTGGGGCCATCCGTTCCTAGATTTTCTGGCGACTTCTCACAATGCGAAGATTCCTCGATTCTACAGTCGCAGGAGAGATCAGTGGTCCCTGGGCATAGATTCTCTCATAAAGGTCTGGCCAGAAGACAGATTGCTTTTTGCCTTGCCTCTGTGGTCAATGTTGGGCACAATAATTTGCAAAATTGAAGGCCATAGGGGGCTAGTACTCCTGGTGGCACTCTGCGGAGTCACCTGGTATAGATCCCCCTTAGTCTTATGCCGCACATGGATCTCTTACAGCAGGATCCAGTTCTTCAAGGGGATCAAGGGTTTGGCCCTTGAGGGGACTCGCCTGTTGAAGTGTGGATATTCCTCCGCGGTGATTGCCACCTTACTCCGTGCTCAAAAGTTCTCCACTTCCTTAGCCTATATATGGGTTTGGAGAGTCTTTGAGGCATGGTATGAGGAACATGGTGTTCTTCAGTTACGATCCCACTCATTCTGGGTTTTTTGTAGGATGGGATAAATAAAGGGTTGTCCCTTAATTCCTTGAAGGTGGTGCAGGTTGCGACTCTTGCCTGCTTCAGGGGCCCATTGAATGGTGATTCCTTGTTGTCCGATCCTGATGTGGTCTGTTTTTGGTTTTTTTTTGAGGGGAGTGAAACCTCTTCGGCCTCCCTTGCTGTTATCACTTCCCTTGTGGAATCTTAACTTGGTGCTGGATTTTTTTGGTGGGCCCTACATTCCATCTGCTGTGTAGTCTTTCCTTGCAGTTAACTTTGAAGACAGTGTTTCTGGTGGTTATATGTTCTGTGTGTCGAATCTGAGCTGCAGGCCTTGTCTTTCCGGGAGCCATTGCTTCAGGTGACTCCAGGGGCGTTACAGCTGCATACTGTTCCATCTTTTTTGCCCAAAGTGGTGTTGGACTTTCATTTGAATCTCATTACTGTTCCTGGATAAGGTCAGGGATGTAGAGGAGTATTGCCTCTGGTGCTCATTGAATGTCAAGAAACTTGTCATACAGTAGCTGGAGATTTATGAACCTTTCCGGAAGACAGATTGCCTGTTTGTCCTTCATGGCAGAAGTAAGCAGAGCGCTCCAGCTTCATGGGCTACAATAGGTACACTGGATTAAGGAGGTGGTCACTGCCACATATGTGGATGCTGAGGCCGTTGTCTGCTCAGGTTTGGACTCATTCCACTAGGGCTCAGCAGTGTCATGGGTGGAGGTTCGATTGTTGTCTCTCGTCAATATCTGCCGAGCTGCGATGTGGTCCTCCTTATTTTCTCCAGGTTTTATCGTCTGGATGTGCAGGCCCAGGAGGATGCAACCTTTGCACATACAGGGGTACATTTTAAAAAACAGCATGTGCACGTACTTTTATTCGCGCACCAGGCGCAAACGAAAGTACGCTGGATTTTATAAGATATGCGCGTAGCCGCGCATATCTTATAAAATCCGGGGTCAGCGAGCGCAAGGGGGTGCACATTTGTGCAACTTGCATGCGCCAAGCCCTGCGTGCACTGCCCGTTCCCTACCCCTCCGCACCTTCCCCTACCTAATTCACACCCCCCCCCCGGCCCTATCTAACCCCCCCCCTTACCCTTGTGCGCTAGCGGGCTGCTGGTGCGCCATCTCCTGACCCTGGGGGCTGTTCCGAAGGCCTCGGCCATGCCCCTGGAACACCCCGAACGTCACGCCACCCACCCGACACGCCCCCCCTAACGAAGCCCCGGGACTTATGCGCGTCCTGGGGCTTGCGCGCACCGCCGAGCCTATGCAAAATAGGCTCAGCGCACGCAGAGGCGTTTTAAAAGGGTTATGCGCGTAACCCTTTTAAAATCTACCCGGCAGTGTTGACTGGACAAGGAACAGCGTCCCACTCTGTTTGGGAGTAGCTTTTGGTACATCCCTCTGGTCCTGAGTCCATCTGTCTACACAATAGGAAATGGAGAAATTACTTACCTGATAATTTTCGTTTTCCATAGTGTAGACAGATGGACTCAGCTTCCTGTCCTCGGCTGCTTGCATGAGTGTGTCAATGGTTCTGCTGTGGGGCTCTGAGTCCCAAGGGATTACTGCTAAGTGTTCATCCAGGCCCTAGCTTGGGGTACCTAGATTCTTGAGTTCAGTGTTTTCTTATTGGTTGCCTGTGTTTAATCAGGTTTTTTGCTAATCTGTCCACAGTTGCTTTTGAAGAGAATACTGGCAGAGTGAGGGTCACTGCAGAAATATATATACTGATACGTCAGCTTGCTAAGTCTTTCTGCTGGCAGAGAAGCATAACCCACTGGTCCTGAGTCATCTGTCTACACTAAGGAAAATGAAATTATCAGGTAAGTAATTTCTCCATTATGGCTGTCCTGATTGCTCAGTAGGTGGCAGGTTGTGCTGCTGAATGAGATCCAGGCTTTCCCAAAACCACCTGGCTAGTAGTTGTTTATGGATTTTTCCTTCAGGAAATTGTTCAACCCTTATTTGAACCCCACTAGGTGAGTTGCGTTCACCATGTAAAAATATTTCCATATGGTTTATTCTAAATCTGCTGGTTGCTGGTTTCATGGAGTGTCCACTTGTGCTAGGGCTGTTTGAAATAGTAAATAACTGTTTCCTTTTTACCCATTCTACTCCACTCATTTTTATAAATTGCAATCATATCCCCTCTATCTCTCTTCCAAGCTAACTAGCCCTAATCTGTTTAGCCTCTCTCTATAAGGGAGCTTTTCCGGTGCCTCTGTCTCCCTTCTGTGTACCTTTTCTATGTCTGCTATATTATTTTGAGATGGAGCAACCAGAACTGCATACAAGGTGCAGTTGCACCATGGGTCTGTACAAAGGCATTAGGATATTCTCAGTTTTGATATCTATTACTGTCCAAACAATTAACAATATTCTGAGTCATATGAAGCTGTACTCTGATTCTTATAGTACCTCTTTAGAGAAAAAAGAATGTAAATGTCAGGGTGGAGTTATGGAAAACACTATAGAAGGTTTTTGTGCAATCTCTGGATATTACCAAGTCATTCCTTCACTGCCTGTTAGTCTACGGGGTGCCGTCTGCTGACTCTAGCTGCTATTTTGTTTCTCTTCTCAGGTGAGAATGGAAAATGTGACCGTCCTTGGTGAAGATGTCCTTGTAAATGATGAGCTGTATCTCAATGGAGCCAGTGTTCTGCCACACAAGACTATCTCGGAATCTGTGCCTGAGCCACGAATTATCATGTAGGGCAGCACTGAAGGCAGTGGGGCCAAGAGAATAGTTAGGGACTTTTTATTTCTAGCTTGGACCATGTCCCCTATTCAACCAAGGCTGACAGCCAGGAAAACACTTCCCATCCAACACGTGGTTTCTCCTACTCCATGAGTAAGGAGATCATTCTAAAATATAATCCAATTAGATCTTTATCATGTCCAAATTGAATGGGAGCTAAATTTGCATGCAGTTCAGTAGAATGGGGGTAATTTGCTTGTCATGATTCTGGCAGTCATGAACAGATTTCCTGCCTCAACCTCCACAGTGACAGAACAGAATTTTTTTAACCAAATTATATTTATTTCCAAGCTAAATTATTTTAAGAAAATTCAATATTTTATATTGAGTTGTGTTAATGTGATATTAAATGAATTCATATTTCCAAATCTTTGTGCTACCCACTGCTGGGTGAAAAAAAAAACCTCCTTTATCTCTGTAGTGGTGGGGTAGATGACATTATTTCCCAATTTGAAATTTAACAGTGAAAACTATAGCAGCCTTCTGTAGGATCTGAACATTACCCTGCTTCATGAAGAATAGGATCCTGCTAATTGGGATGAAGTGCCCATGATTGCTCAAATTATATTCCTTACCAGATAAGAGTACTTGTATATTGATGGACTGATTGATCATTTGTTATAAGCCAACTTCATGCATAATACTCAGAATAAGAGAACCCTTTCTTTGGACAGCTAGGCTAGAGTGAAAACACAGTTTGCTGGCTCCAGCTTGTCCCATCACTTTACAGTGATCGGTTAGTCCATGTAGTACTGTGAAGCTGGTTTCAGAGTCAGTAAGAACCAGCATAGTAGTTGGATAATAATTAGCACTGGGGCTCAAGGCAAGGTCTTTTTTTCAGCAATAAATTCTGAGCCCCTGTTGGTAAAGGCAGTTACTACTCTCTTTTGCTGTGACTTGTCTCCTTACTGTACAGAAGGCAGGCCTTGCTCATATGAAGTTTGAATCCTAATTTTCTGCAATTTAAAAAGGTGTTAGATGGCAGTGAGACTAGTCTTTAAGCCAAATCTAGTTCCTGGCTTAGAACAAAAGGTATCTGTAAATGTGTTCTTTCCTGGCCCCCTCCTACCCCACCCTTTGAGTCTAGGTTCAGGGACTGTGTCTGGCTATACTAGATATAGAACAGTTAGTTCAGCTATGGGCCCCCTACATGTGGGTTAGGAAAGGCAGAAGGTGCATAGGTTGAGGGGAACATGCAATGAAACTGCTAATGAGTTGAAAGCTAATTTTTTTTTTTTTTTAAATGGTAGTGGTGATGGGTTGGGGGGGATGTGAGGATGGGGGATAAGCCCTGCTCTAGAATATGATGAAAGAAAGAGAGATTATTTTTGAGGAATTGATATGTCCATCTCCTATTTCTTGATTAAAAGAGAAAAAGGATGTGACCATTCTGCTCACATTAGAAATAATTCTTATTGATAAAAGTCATCACCATTTATTTCTAGTATTATCTATTTATACCAGAAAAATAAAAAGATAAGCTGCTTGGAAGAAAATATAGCACTGCTTAAGTTTATAGCAGGTGACAAACTACTGCAGCTTCCATAAGAAAACTGAAATAGGGGTAGTACACTTAACTGCAGAACTGGGCTTCCCAAAACTGTCCTTGGGACCCCACATATATGCTAAATGTATTTATTTTAAATTTATAAGAGTGCCTATCAAAATTACTAGGTGGTGAACAGGCATACATCCATACTAAAACAAAATATCAATATTAACAAATAATAAAAACTAATAAAAGAAATACATTCTGGATAAAAACAAAGCAAAAACACAAATAATATAAAACTTATCACAGTGCCCTTACATTACTGAGAGACCTTCATCTGCCAGTATCGTGATCACACTTGATATCCTAAAAAAATTAATAAAACATCAAATATTTATTGAAAAAAGTGTACTCCCACCATCTTTTGGAACTTTAAGAATTAAAGCTCACACCCTTTATTTCTTGTGGTAAAGCATTCCAAAGGAGTGGACCTTGAACACAGAAGAGCTGCTTATTAGATTTAGTGAGTCTAAATAACTTGCTTGAAAGTTGGTGCACACAGTAGTCCCTGGGATGCTGAGCTCATATTTTACATTAGCACCATCCACTTTTAATGCTGCAGCTTATCTGTTAATACCCTTGAAAACCTGTAAGAATTTTAAACTGAACTCACCATATTATCGATAATTAATGAAGCTTTGCTAGAACCGGAGCAAGGTACTATCAAATTTAATCCCCAGAAATGATTCAGGTTGCTGTGTTCAGAACATATTACAATGAATGTAAAATGATTTGAGGCAAACAAACATATACAGTGTTACAATAATCGAGTGAGGAAATTATAAGTGTGCATAACAGTTTTCAAGTCATTTTCATTTAAAAAAGAACACAACTTGCGCTGCCTTCAAAATTTGTAAAAGACACACTTCTTTACCTGCTCACGTGAGGAAGTAATGATAGGGTTGTGGACATGTTTAGATATTAGAATTTGTACTCCATCAACAAGCAGAAAACATGGTACTTAAACTGCAGGAAATCTTGCATGATATTTCAGTCTTACTCAGGTTTAGCATTCATTTATGCTCAGCTAACCAAGTCTTTAAGTGTCTCCTTAAAAGAATTTCTGCTGGGTATAAAACAAATGTTCTCCATGCATAGGCAGTACTAGACATCTATACTGGCAAGAATTTGACAGATGGGGGAAATATAGATGTTAAAAAGGGTTGTAGACAACCCAAGCCCTGAGGGCCACCCCTATTTAATGGAAAAAAAAATTTAGAACTGGGGATCACAATCCTCCTTGTGCCCATCCAGAAAAGCTGCAAACCACTTATGGGCAATAACACCAATCCCAATCCGATTTAATAGATTTAACAGTAGCACATGATCAACAGTATCATGTTGCTGTTAAGTCAAGTAGAACTAGAAAAAATTCAGACCCATTATCAAACCCTTGTGGAAAGATTTCAAAAATAGAAGGCAAAAGTGTCTCTGTATTGTGACCAACTCAAGAGCTATATTGATGTGTGTCCCAAATGGAATAATCATCCATAAAAACACACTTTTCAAAACCACTTTTTCTAACACTTTTGCTTAAAAAAAAAAAGGGAGGTCTGAGATGAGAGGATAATTCTTGAGATCACTACAGTCAAGATTAGATTTTTTTTTTTTAAACAAATCTAACAGCAACAGCCTTCAAGAGTTCAGGGCCATACCCTTCTTTCCCGGAAGCTGCTCGAGGTGGTTAGGTCAAGTCTCCGGCATTGCAGCACTCATGTAAGGGGCAACAATTAGTATTCATATCAATAATCTTACCAGTAGACATTTCAGTGAAAATGTCCCACAAGACAGGTTGCAGTGGGCCATTGTCTTCCAGTCTCCTTGCTGGAATAGAAAAGGAAGCAGCTAGCTTCTGCATTTCCTTTTAAAAAAATTGACCTCTTTCTCAGCATTTTCAGTGGGAGAGGATGTCAATGACTTCGCCATATAAAACAATCCCCTAGTGCAGTTTCTCTCATGTGTGTTCTTGGTGGATCTCCTGAAGCCCCCTGCTCTAGAATCTGACATGATATATCTAGATAGAGATTTTTTTAGGTGTGTTCCATCTCTCATTTCTTGCTTGAGAGAGAAAAGGATGTGACCATCCTGCTGCATCTCAGAAACAATTCTTGTCGTTTAAAAAGTAAAAAAAAAAATATTTCTAGTATTAACTATTTCTACCAGCATTGCATTTAAAAATAAAAAGGTAAAAGTAGCTTGGAGGAAAATATTACCCTGCTTAGGTTTATAGCAGGTGTTATGTACTGCTCTAAACGTTTGCAGTTAAAGGATGGTGTGAGGATGTGGCTAGGGCTGGGACACCTCAAATTTCTTGCTGGAGGCTTGATTCTAATCTTTATGAAATCTTTCTAACCACAGCAGATCTAAGCCTATTTCTAAGGTGCCTGGGTACTTCATTACAGTAGACTCGGGGATGTTCACAGTATTGTCTGACAAATCTGTTCATATTAGGCAGTATTGACAAAGGTTTGGGTGTATGCTGAGTGGAATGGATATGATGGGCTAGCTCTGCCCATAAGGGAAGCAGAACGTGGTGGCTGCTACCTTCTCACTTTTGTTCCAGCACACAAAACAGCTATCGGAAAGCTCTATATGTGTACATACTTTTACAATGTAAAATTTACAATGTAAAATTTTCTTTTAAAAAATCTTTTTTAAAGAACAAACTGGCTGCTTACTCTCTGTGTTTCTTTGATGTATGGGGGATTAGAGGGATCCTTTTCTCTTTACTGCACCCTTCACATTCACCCTCCTACACATGTTGAACTTCCAAGCTTATCACAGTCTGATCTCTTTCTAAAAAAAAAAAAAAAAAATCCACTTTTAAGAAATCTTCAGCTGCCTAGAGTGGCAGGTCCCTGCTATACATCCTCTGACCGTCACATAACTCATGTTTAATAGCATCAACCCGCCGCCTAACAAATGGGAGAATCTAGGCTGCTGAAGTATTTGCCTTCTTACCTCAACAAAATAGCAGTTTGCTATGTACTAAATATAAAGTAAAACAGCTCAGAAATAAAAACATTGAAAGGATCAATAAGTTAATGTTTATTTTATGCAAGTGAAGTCACAAAAGCATACATTCTGTGTAGTCTGGTGACTTTCACTAATAAAACAAACTACTCATCACTTACATATACAATCTGTCTGTCTGATAAAATGTCTGATAACATGTTTTAAGGGGTTAGAAAAAAAATCCATTGCAACAATGTTAGTAAATATAAGGATGCAAATACCCATAGAGGCCTGTGTCTGTCCAGATACCCTGCTTCGTGGAGAGAGCAGGAGGCACCAGTGATTCTAGCAGTCTACTTTCATTGGCCCATTTTCAGTAGGATAAGGCATGGGCTGCTGCTTTCAACCAGCAAAATCTATTTTGACATTGTAGTGTAATTTGGCTGCCATTTTAGTCCTCTTACATACACAGAAATTAAGGTTAACAAAAAAAATGTGATACTATTTACAGTAGTTCTCAAAAGCTACTTAAGAAATGTATTAAGGTAGTCTAATAAAATGGTATCACCTTCTGTATATATTTTTTGTTGTTAACCATTATTTCTGCCATTGTTGAAGTTGCCAAAACCTAAAAGATATTCATCCATTAAAGCCTTCTGGTCTCAGAATAATGAGAATGGGCGCTTTGTAATGCAAGGAAGAACATCTGCTGCTGGTTTTTATAGGAGTTAAGTGGATTTAATTTAGACGTGAGAGACTGGCCAACAGATCTATATTATCTTGTTCTTTTGATGGTCATGTATCTGGCCGCTTTAGGAGGATCTCAGGAACGTGGTGGGCTAGGACTGAAGAGAGGCAAACCAAGACTTCAGTTAAGTTTATTTGAACCTCCCTTCACTACCCTTGAATTTACTGGGTATGTATGTGTGTTACAGTCTAGCCTTTTTAGTAGTTGTGCTAATGCAACCATCTACAGGAACCAAGGGAAGTTGGAGACAGAGGCCATGCAATGGCCATATTTGGGACCCAGCAACCCTGTCAGAGGAAAAGCAAAGATGCAGACTTTCTTCTCATGAAACCTATTGTATGTACTGAAATTCACCCTGTACACCTAGCATCTGAAAGACTAAGCCAGTACCTTAGTGTAAGTCTTGGATTAGGGTGAGAGCAGGGCAGTAGGGGAAACTAGTACTAGTGAGAAACTCAGACCTCCTTAGTCTGGTGGAAAAGGGTATTTCAGTTCTTTTGTTATGTGTAAGATAAACTACAGTAAACCTCAAAGACTGTGCCCCTTCTTAAAAATCAGTCCTTGGGTAATTAATAAATGATAGCATGGTACCTTCACCCGTATTAAACCAAAATCTGCATGAAGCTACTGGATGCAGACAATCCAATCAACCACCATAACAGTATCAGTGCACAAACCTGACTTGGCCTGTGGGTGTCCGAGGTGGAACTTACTTCCTGCCAGAAGTGGTGCTGCTGCATGTCTATCCAACCAAGGCAGGAATCATGTTTATACTTCCCATGTGGTATCAAAGGGCAATGTGCTAAGAGAAATAGCTGACATTATTTATAGATTAGAGACACAGTGGTAGCTGGCTTGTGTAAGGTGCTGTTCAATCTCCAATCCACTCCTACACTATGTTCCTGCTAATATGGCTGGTCTTTGGCTAGAAGCATTACTAAAACTTTCAGGCATCATTTCTTGGATATACAGGTTTCAGTGTTATTATGTAACAGAATATGTGAAGATTGTGCTATGCAGAGAGTGTAGAATGTTTTGGAGATTTTATTTTTCTAAACAGCCTAAGTTCTGGCGATATTTGTCTCCGCAGAGGATGCAATCTAGACCTTGTCCTTAATGAGAAATTGATCTACCAGTGCTACATTACCAAGAATAGCAACAGCCTACCAATCTATAGCACAGAGGGCAATAAGAGATATATAGTATAAGGTTATATAAAGCCTCCAGCCATCTAGATAATGTAGCTAGGTGCTTTTGGCCTCAAGGTATGCAAAATGGCAGTGCATCTAGTATAAACCTCTATCCCAGAGGGAGGAGGAGGCTACACATAGTAACTGATGGGAGTGGATATGGTGCTTGCCTCAGAGCTCTACGTCTACGGTTATACAGAAACATGCACAGGCTGAGAAACCACATTAGCCTCCTTCAAGACTGGGTGGAGTTTAAACCTAATTAGAAAGATTTCAAATCCCTGGTTTTCAGTCTAAGTAATGAATGAAAAGTATAAGTTTTTTCTTCCTAACATCCTACATAAGCTGAGATATGTTCAGGTTCCTCACACATCACCACAGAGAACTTTCACCCATCTTCCTCGAGGCTACCCTCAGCATGCAAGCAAGAGGAGCTAGTTAGCTTGCTCCCAGGTATTAAATTCTGGATGGTGGTGAGGGCTGGGGCCCTCAAGCTTCTCAGCACAGGCAACATGATTGAGTAGTAAGGCCTATATTGTACCCAACCATTACTAGGGGGCCGAAATGTTTTCCTCTGATCAGCATAGGAGCCTGGAAGTCAAATGACATGACACAGGTCAATCCTAGGGTTACTAACGCACATCAGAGAAGCAGAACTAGTGAAATACGACAAAATATTAAAATGCTATTAAAACCAGTCAAATTGTGCATCTGTTACAGCCTTGTAAACGTCAAGCTTTTTTTCCATGAAGAATTTATAGGTGGGATTGTAGCTGCTGCTCCAGGGATAATGATATGGAATACACTTTAGAGAGAAACTGTCCTCATGCACGACCTGCCTGTGACAGGGATGAGACCAGCAGCAAAACAGACACATGTATCCATTCAGGGAAGGTACTGTGACAGGTACTAGCACAAGGCTGGCTTCTCATAGTCCTCTACCCCTGTGATGGTGGCTTTGCAGAAAAAGCAGTCTTTGTTGTTCATTAGGTGCTGGTTGATACAGGCCCTAGAAACATAAAACACACCTTCAGCCATCATAGAAACAGCAGCAACACATGGCCAGAAAATATGGGCCTCAAGGTCAAGAGACACAGCTCATGCTCTTTACAAGGAATGAGGATGCTCCTAGTACTGACAGCTTTTCATACCACAAAAGACAAAAGTTTAATTTTCCTAGCATTTAGATAGATAGACTCAGGACCAGTGGGTTTATGCTCCCCTGCCAGCAGATGGAGATGGAGCAAGCTGACATCACAATATATATAACCCTGCAGTGACCCCAGCCTCCGTCTCCAGCAGATGGTGGACATGGATCTCCCTATGGGGATTGCTTTGAGCTTTTTGAAAGGAGAAATTTGAAATTCTAAGTTCAGGAAAAGAAAGCCCCGCTTTCCTGCGCCGATACCTAAAGGACCCTTCCCCAGTTGAGAATTCTTGAGGCGATTTCCGTGATCCCTCAGAGGTGTGCCTTGGTCTGGTAGCTGGGTTTCCCAGCCTGGACTTAGCTGCTAGTTCAGCTGAAAGATAGCAGGTGCAGGAGGCTGAGCACGGCAATGATGGCAGATGCCCTTTCCCCCCGCAGCTGGAAACCATCTCAGTACTCAGCCAGTAAGCGCTGAGCTCAGGTCCAACTTTGGCCCACTGACCATGGCCCAGCATGCCACTAACCCTGCATCCAGCAGGGGTCCCCCTTCAGTCTCGTTTGTAGCAAAATAAAATAATGAAACGTAAGCAAACCCAACTCCGTGGGTGGCAGGCGGGTTTCGTGAGGACTAACATCCTGCTGTCCTGGGAGAACACCTGTAACAGGTAAGCAACTCTGCTTTCTCTCAGGACAAGCAGGATGGTTGTCCTCACATATGGGTGAATAGCAAGCTACAGGATACCCGAACAGATTGAACCAAAAGCACCCAATGACATGCAACAGGCTCAGAACTGGTGGTTTTGGGTATGAGGGCAGCCTGAATTTCACAGTAGGTTGCAGGAAGGAAGTTGGGTTATTAAACTGGAAACAAAATTACATAGGACAGACTGGCCAAAGATGGAATCCTGCCTGCCAGCCTTGTCGAGACAATAATGAGCTGCGAAGGTGTGGAGAGAGCTTCATGTGGCAGCTCTACAGATGTCAGTAAGAGGTAAAGAACGGAGGTGTGCTACTGACATTGCCATGGCCCTTACTGAATGCGCTTTTACGTGTCCCTGTAGCGGAAAGCCTGCTTGCTGGTAGCAGAAGGTGATACAGTCTGCCAGCCAGGTGAACAGGGTCTGCTTGCCCACCAGAACTCCCAGTTTGGTTTTATCGAAGGAGACAAACAGTTGGGTGGACTTCCTATGGGATGTAGTGCGGTCCAAATAAAAGGCGAGCGCAAGTTTAGAGACCAAGGAATGCTGGGCCCGCTCACCTGGTTGTGAGTGAGGTTTCAGAAAAAATGTGGATAGTATTATGGCTTGATTTAAATGGAAATCAGATACTACCTTCTGCAAAAATTTAGGTTGAGTGCGGAGCACCACACGATTATGGAGAAATTTTGTGTAAGGTGGGTAAGTTACCAGCACTTGCAGCTCATTGACTGCAAGTCGATGTTAAAGCAAGTAGAAAGAGCACTTTCCAAGTGAGATGACGTAGCGTGCAGGAATGCAGAGGCTCAAACGGAGGTCACATGAGCTGTACTAGTACCACATTGAGGTCCCACGCCGGAACCAGAGAACGCAGTGGAGGCTTCAGTAGGAGCAAGCCTCTTATAAAGCGCCCTACAAGGGGTTGCGCCGAGATCAGGGCATCTCCTATACCTTTCTGGTAAGCGGTTATGGCGCTGACATACACTCGGATGGAGGAAGTTTGTAGACCAGACTCCAAAAGGTACCAGAGGTAGTCCAGGAGCCTTGTTGTGGGGCATGAAAAGGGATCTCTCATTTTTGTAGTCCACCACAAGGAAAATCTCTTCCATATGGAACGATAAGATTTCCTAAGAGAAGGCTTTCGTGAAGCTACGAGGACCTGGGACACATTGTCAGAAAGATTAAGGGATTGTAGTATCAACCTTTCAACATCCATGCTGTCAGAGACAGGGAGTGGCGGTTCAGATGATGCAACAGTCCGCTGTTCTGCATTATTAGAGTTGGATCTGTGCCCAGGCGAATTGGTTGCTGGACTGAGAGGTCGCTTAGGATGGAAAACCAAACCTGTCGCAGCCAGTGAGGGGCTATGAGGATCATTATGCCCCGGTCCTGCCATAACTTCACGAGAGTCTTGCTGATGAGTGGAAATGGAGGGTAGGCATATAGAAGACCCGTTGTCCACGAGTGGGCGAAGGCATCTCGTGGTGGTGTATTGTGGCTGCAGTGTAGAGAGTAGAAATTGTGCACTTTGCGGTTGTGGATTGACGCAAAGAGGTCTAGGTGTGGGCAGCCCCTCTGGTGGAAAATTCAGTTTGCTACAGTAGGATCTAGGGACTATTCGGGGGGATGAAAGGTCCGGCTGAGATTGTCCGCCATCACATTGTCCACGCCTGCCAGGTAGGTTGCTCTCAGTAGCATGGAATGGGAGAGAGCCCAGGCCCAAATCTGCGCCGCCTCTTGGCATAGCAGGTAAGAGCCGGTGCCTCCTTGTTTGTTTAGGTACCACATCGCTACCTGGCTGTCTGTTTGGACTAGGATTACCTTGTTGGATAAGGCAATCCTGAAAAGCGAAGAGGGCATATTGTATCACCCTGAGCTCCAGAAAATTTATTTGGTGCTGTGCTTCCACTGTGGTCCAGGTTCCCTGGGTTTGCAGGTTGTTGACATGGGCTCCCCAACGCAGGTTAGAGGCATCTGTTAGCATAATCTGAGATTCCAGAGATTGAAAGGGTAGTCCTATCTGAAGATTGGACTCCTGTATCCACCAAGCTAGTGAGAGACGAAGCTGGCTGGTGACATGGACAATGTGGGACATATGTTGCGATGATTGGGACCACTGGGATTTTAAAGTCCATTGTGTTACTCTCATGGCTAGTCGAGCCATTGGGGTAACGTGAACCTTGGATGCCATGTGACCTAGCAAGGTTAACAGGTGACAAGCTGTGGTGGTTTGGCTAAGGTTGACAATGTGCTTGCTCAGTCCTTTGGGAGGAACGCTTTGGCTTGAATGGTGTTTAGATCTGCTCCGATGAATGAGAGAGTGTGTGATGGAATCAGATGTGACTTGGAATAGTTTATGAGAAACCCCAAGGATTGTAGTAGGCTGATGGTAAAATGGAGGGAGTGAAGAACTACCTCCTTGGATGGACCTCTGAGTTGCCAATTGTCGAGATAAGGATAGACGTGGATACTGCAATGATGCAAGTAAGATGCTACTAGTATACGGGTTGCTGATGCTAGGCCAAATGGCAGCACTTGGTATTGGAAATGACGGTGGCGTACTACGAACCTGAGGTATTGCTGATGAGGAGGGTATATGGCTATGTGGGCATAATCCTGAAGATCTAGAGAGCAGAGCCAATCTCTCCTTTGTAGGAGAGGGAGCATGGTGCCCAAGGTTACCATGCTGAACGTTTCCTTGCGGAGATGCTTGTTTAGGGCTCAGAGGTCCAGGAAAGGACGAATGCCACCTGACTTTTTTGGAATCAGAAAATATCAAGAGTAGAACCCTTTTCCTCGCTGCAGTCGGGGAACTGGATCCACGGCTTTGGACTGCAGAAGGGTCGAGAGTTCTGCCTCGAGACGTGGAGTACAATTGGTTAGACTCCACGCCGGACTTGGTGATGAGTCCGGTGGTAATGTAATGAAGTTTAGATGGTAATCATGGGCAATCAGAGAAAGGACCCATTGGTTGGTGGTGATTGTGTGCCATGTGTTGGTAAAATGGCACAGGTGGCCTCCCATGGGAATGGGAGTTGGAGGCAGTGGTTGACTGCTGCTCTCTAGAAGGGAGTCAAAACCCCGATGCCGGACCAGTCTGCGGAGCTGGTTGGGCCTTTGGGGCCCTGTGTTGTCGAGGCTGACCTCTTTGAGAGGGTCTAGGCTGATGAGCACGGGATGAAGGAGGGTAATACCTATGTGGCTTATAGGATAGCCTCCTAGGTTCCTGTCTGAAAGACCTCTTGGTGGTAGATGAGAAGTCAGAGGGAACAGTGGACAGCTGGCGCAAGGTCTCATAGTGGTCTTTGAGTTGTGCCACTGTTTCCTGAATTTTGTCGCCAAACAAACTGTCCCTTGAGCATGGAAGGTCTGCCAACCTTTCCTGGACTTCCTGGCGTAGGTCAGAGGATTTGAGCCATGCCCAGCATCTAGCGCTTATGCCCACTGCTGAGACTCTGGAGGCAGTTTCAAAGATGTCGTACGCTGCCCTGACTTCGTGCTTTCCAGCATCAAGTCTTTTTTGTAGGATCGCAGTGAGTCCCTCTTGAAAACCCTCTGGTAGAGTCTCGGAGAAGTCTTGGACTTGTTTCCAAAGATTCCTCTAGTATTGAGTCATGTATAGCTGGTAGGCTGCTATAAATGCCATAAGCATAGATCCCTGGAATACTCTTCAGCCGAAGGCATCCAAGGACTTCTGCTCTTTACCTGGAGGGGCAGAAGAATGAGGCCGGGATTGCTTGGCTTTCTTCTGGGCGGACTCAACTACAGAGTGGTGGGGCAGCTGGTTTTTCTGAAACCCTGGTACTGACTGAACAAGGTAAGTGGCATCAGTTTTCTTGTTCACTGGTGGAACTGAACCAGGGCATTCCCAGATACGATATTACAAGTCGAGGAGTACTTCGTGCACTGGGACTTCCATCACTTCCTTGGGGGCAACAACAAACTGCAGTACCACAAGCATTTTATGCCTGGCATCCTCTTCCGTTTGTAGTTTAAAAGGGATGGTTTCAGATATCTCTTTAATGAAGTTGGCAAATGTAAGGTCTTCAGGAGGGGAGCAGCGGTGCTCTTCTGGGGGTGAAGGCTCTGACAGAAGTTCTTCAGAGTCCTGAGTGTCAGAGGAATCATCACCCCAGGGATCATATGGTGGATCTCCTCCACCCTGCGGGCCTTCAGATGGAGGAAGTGGTTCAAATCCAGCCAGATCTGGAGGACCCGAAACAGGAGGAACCGGCATCGAGAACGGTGAAGGCACCAATGGCATCGGCATTTTCGATGGACGTCGGGGTGGTAGTAAACCCGATGGTCCTGGAATCAGCTCTGGCATCAGTAAAAATTGTTCCTCATCTGAGGACAAGGGAATCAGGATCGGTGTCTGTGGCGCTGATGGCATCGAAGGAACGGGCACTGAAGGAAGTGCACCGATCAGGGTATCCAATCGCTCGAGGAGTGGAGCCAGCATGGTAGGCACCGGATCAGGCGTCGGCATGGGAGTGGGCGCCAGTGGTGACTGGAATCCTCGAAGCGCCTGAAGTTCTGCCTCTTGGACCATCCGGTCCAATTCCTCCCGGAAAGCTGGTGTTGGTAACACAGCGGCTGGGGTTGGATGCTCAGTAGACATTGCCGGAGGGTTCACATGAATCTGTGGAGTCTTGGCTCCCAGCACTGGTGCAGGTGGGGTACGCCTTGGTGTCCCGGGTCCAGAGGAGGATGGGAGCTCCTCTCCCTGGGACTTCTTAGATGGCAGTTCCATCGATGCCGATGTCTTGTCGGTGCCGGCATCAGATGAAGGCTCACGTCTGTGTCGATGACGGTGCTTTCCTTGATGCTCGGTCCAATCCTTCCCTGGCACAGAGGACGAAGATGTCGATGTCTTCGAGCGTGAAAATGCCGGTGACAGCTGGTCACTGGTGTCTCGATGGCGTTGAGACATCGTTGGTGACTGGGTCAATGAAGACGAAAGTTTTCGACTCTGTGTACTCTTGGCCGGAGTGGACGGAGACACGCGCTTCGATTTGAATAGGTGTTCTATCTTATCTAAGTGGGCTCGGCGGCCTTTTGGAGTCATCTGGGCATAGTTAGTGCACCGTTGGACATCATGGGAAGGCCCCAAGCATAGGACACAAACATCATGAGGGTCCATAATGGACATAGTCCTCGGACACTCGGGGCACTTTCGAAAACCGGTCGCCATTTTTCAAAAAGAAGGGCGGTGCACGGTCGGTGGTCGTCAGGCACTGATGGAAGCACGGCTAGGAACCAACTGCAAAGAACAAGGTAAAACTTACTGGCATTGGCGGAGGTCGGTAGTCAATGGGGGACCCCGAGGACGGGGAAAAAGTTTTGGAATTTTTAGAAAACATTCAGTGAGGAAAGTTTGTGAGGAATTCTCACAGAGCTCCTGAAAACCATGAGGCAACTGCTGCATGGAAAAAAAGAGACTGAAGGGGGACCCCTGCTGGATAGCAGGGTTAGTGGCATGCTGGACATGCTCAGTGTGCCAGTCAAAGTTCTAGAAACTTTGACAAAAGTATTTCATGATTGGGCTCCATCCTGATGATGTCACCCCATATGTGAGGACTACAATCCTGCTTGTCCTAGGAGAAAAGGAAATAAGGGAATGTCTCTCTTTTATCAGAAGTGGGTCAAGATCACATTGGACCAGTGGGTCCTGGAGGTGATACGCGAAGGGTATGCAATGAAATTTTGCAGAATTCCTTGGGACATGTTCATGGTGTTCCTTGCTACTCCCTGCAGAAGCAGCAGGCAGTGGAGTTCATGTTTCAAAGGCTCCTCAGGCTGTGGTTCTGGTGCCCACATCTCAAGAAAGTATAGGGCGATATTCCATTTATTTTGTAGTGCCCAAGAAGGAGTACTCCTTTCACCCCATCTTGGATCTCAAGAGGGTCAACCATCATTTGAAGGTAGCTCATTTTCAAATGGAAAATTTACGCTGTATAATAATGGCGGTGCAGTTGGGGGAATTTCTGATCTCCTTGGATCTGTCAGAGGCTTACCTTCATATTCCCATCTGATTGGAACACCAATGCTTTCCATGCTTTGCAGTTTTGGAGCACCATTCTCAGTTTTGGATGCTGCCTTTTGGTCTAGCAACCACTCCCAGAACATTTTCCAAGATTATGGTGGTGGTAGCAGCGGTCTTATGGAAATAAGGAATCCTGGTGCACCCGTATTTGGACGACTGGCTGATTCAAGCCAAGTTTCAGGAAGGGAGCCGCCTGGTGACACACAAGGCGATCTCCTTATTGCAGGAGCTCAGTTGGGGGTGAACCTGACCAAGAGAAATCTTCAACCATCCCAGTCATTGGAGTATCTGGGGTCCAGTTCGACATGGGACAGGACAGAGTTTTCCTACCAGAAGTTTGGAACCAGAGATTGATGTCTCAAGTGCGTCAGTTGATGAACACCATATGCCTGATGGTATGGTCTTACCTACAGGTACTTGGCTTGATGGTAGCTACCCTGGAAGTGGTGGCGTGGGCAAGGGCGCATGTGGGTCCTCTTCAGCGCTCTATGTTATTTTGTTGGAACCTGCAGTCTAAGGATTATGCAGTTCAGCTCCACTTGCCGATGGAAATCTTATCCTGCCTCCAGTGGTGGTTACAGGAGGATCATATGAGAAAAGGAGTTTCCTTGTCCTCTCTGACCTGGTTGGTACTCATGACAGATGCAAGTCTCCACAGTAGAGGGGCTCACTGTCTGGGGTTAACGGCCCAGGGGCGCTGGAATGCCGAAGAGTCCCACTGGAACATCAATTGCCTGGAAGCCCGGGCGGTAAGGCCGGCATGCTTGAGTTCAGGCACAGGCTGCAGAATCAAGCAGTTCACGTGATGTCGGACAACGTGACGATGGTGTCCTATATCAGTCGCCAGGGAGGAACCAAGAGCCAGCAAGTGTCACAGGAAATAGACCAGCTGATGGAATGGGCAGAAGGTCATCTGCAGATGATCTTGGCTCTCAAACTGAAGCAAAAGACAATGTAAGAGCAGACTTTATCAGCAGGAAGTCTAGATGCAGGAGAGTGGGTGTTACAAGCAGAGGTATTTCAGCTGATCGTGGCTCAGTGGGGCCTTCAGTTCCTAGACCTGCTGCGACTTCTCGAATATGAAGTTTCCTTGCTTCTACAGTCGCAGGAGAGATCCATGGTCCCTGGTTATAGACAATCTTGCTTTATGCCTTTCCTGCATGACCCTTACTGGGCAGGATAATTTGAAAGATCGAAGGCCACAGGGGGCTAGTACTCCTGGTGGCGTAGGACTAGCCCAGGCATCCTTGGTATGTAGATTTGCAATGACTCCTATTGGAGACTCTCCCTTTGTCTTACACCGCATATGGATCTGCTTCAGCAGGGACTGGTTCTTCACAACGATCTGACTCGATTCTGTCTTAAGGTTTGGCCCTTGAGAGGGCTCACCTGTTAAAGCATGGTTATTCCTCAATGGCAATTGCTACTTTTCTCCGCGCTCACAAGTTCTCCACTTCCTTGGCTTATGTGTGAGATTGGAGAGTTTTTGAGGCCTGGTGTGAGGAGCGGGTGTTCTTCCTCGTTCAGTTAAGATCCCTCTCATTCTGGATTTTTTTGCAGGATAGATTGCATAAAGGCTTGGCCCTTAATTCTTTAAAGGTGCAGGTTGCAACTCTTGCCTGTTTCAGAGACCTGGTGAATGGTGTTTCCTTGTTGTTTCATCCTGATGTGGAAGGGATTTTTGAAGGGAGTGAAGCACCTTAGGTCTCCCTTGAGGTTACTGGTTCCATTGTGGAGTCTTAATTTGGTGCTGGACTATTTGGCGGGCCCTATGTTCTGACCATCGAGTAGCCTTTCCTTATGGTTGTAGACTTTGAAGACTACAACCTGGTGGCTATATGTTCTGCACGTTGGATTTCTGAGCTTGTCTTGAGGCCTTATCCTGCCTGATTTACTCAGCTTCCCTCCCTCTGTTGCTGCATGAGTGTGTCAATAGTCCTCCTTGTGAGGCTCTAGGTCCCAAAGGATTACTGGTAAGTGTTCATCCGGTCCCTAGCGTGGGGTACCTAGAATCTTATGTGAGTTTAGTGTTTATGGTTGGTTTAGTACAGTTTCTGGTTATCTGTTTTTAATCAAGTTTTTGTCCACAGTTGCTTTTCAAGAGAATACTGGCAGGCTGCAGTCACTGCAGGGTTATATATACTGTGAAGTCAGCTTGCTCCATCTCCTGGTCCTGAGTCCATTTGTGTACACTAAGGAAAATGAAATTTTCAAGTAAGTAATTTCTCCATTATGTATTCCCTCTGTAGCTAGAACAGGGGTGTTCAAACTTGTCCTTAAGGCCCCCAGCTAGACAGGTTTTCAGGATCTCTAATGAATATGCATAAGATTTATTTGCATGTACTGCCTTGATGTATGCAGATATTTCTCACAAGTACTCTTGAGCTAGAAGAATATATAAATCTACCTAACATCTTCGTATAGATTCATCAAGCAAGCTACTTTTAGCTGTACCGTTTTCCATCGCTAATGCCAGACTCTTGTGTTTTTTATTTTACTGTGCCATGGGTCTGGAACTCCTTCCTGATTTGGTGTATCATGCCAAGTCATTCCTAAAACCTGCCTTTGAGGTTGCTTTTAAATCTTAAAACCTGGCTTCTCTTCATCATAACTTTATTCATTTTGTCCATGTTTGCTTTCTCAAATATACTGACACTTTCTATCTGTATTGTGTGTGTTGAGTCCAGAAGTCCTGTCATACTGTGTATTACTTGCATGCCAGTGGTGAGTAGGATTCCCATCACACTGTGTGTTACTTGTGTGGCAAGGGGTCCCGACACACTGTGTGTTACTTGTGTGGCAATGGCAAGTCCAGGAGTCCTGACACACTGTGCATTATTTCACACACTGGCAAAGGTAGAGACAGAATGCTGCTGAAAGAGAAAAGAGAGGACTGAAGTCCCTTACTTGCAGGATTTGTGGGAGCACGGTTGGAATACTGCTGAAATTGGATGTGCATAACAAATAGGGCAAAGGTCATCCTCGCTTGTTGGCTGCAAGACACAAACATTAAAACAAGACATTAGAAATGTTTGGATTCCTCTCACATCACAAGTCTTTCAAACAATGAATTATGAAGGATGCTAAGCAATAAACTGACAACATGCAAGTCACCATTAAGCAGCGGGGAAGAATAGAAATGAGGAGGAAACTACCGTATTTTTTGCTCCATAAGAGGGGGGAAAATGTCTGTGCGTCTTATGAAGCGAATATTAAAAAAAACCCAAAAAACTGGCCATGGGCCGTCCATTGCTCCTACCATGTGACAGGGGCCGACCAATGGCACCTGTAGCCTCTGTGACATAGTAAGGGAAAGGCTATCGGCGCCATTTTGAATACTGGCAGCCGACGGCCCAAGTACAGGAGATCGCTCCCGGACCCCCGATGGACCTCTAGGGACTTTTGGCAAGTCTTTGGGGGGGGGGGGTCAGGAAGATAGGGGTTGTAGTTAATTAAATTTAAAGGGTTGGGAAGGGGTTTTTTTTTTTTTGTTTGTTTCCTTTCCAAAGAGAACGATAAAAGTTTTCTGATTCAGGGAGTGGACAGAAATGGCCCTCCCCAGACCCGAAAATGAAATGGGGACAAAAAAAATTTTTATGCCCTCCTCTAATTTGCTCCATAAGACGCACAGACGCCCGGGAAAAGAGCCGGTTTAGCACACCATTTTTTAAAAATTTTCCCGCTCTGAATCCTAGGTGCGTTTTATGGTCAGGTGCGTCTCATTCATTAACAGTAAGCAGAAAGGAGTCGGGGAAGGCAGTGTCATAAGAACATAAGAAATTGCAATACTGGGTCAGACCAAGGGTCCATCAAGCCCAGCTTCCTGTTTCCAACAGTGGCCAATCCAGGCTATAAGTACCTGGCAAGTACCAAAACACTAAGTAGATCCCATGCTACTGATGCCAGTAATAGCAGTGACTATGCCCTAAGTCAACTTAATTATTAGCAGTATGGAAAACGTCAAAATTTCTAGAAACTTTGACCGGCACAATGAGCATGCCACTATCCATGCATCCACGCGGGATCCCCCCTTCAGTCTCTTCTTTTCCATGGAGCCATCGTCTTGAAAATCTTGGTCAGTTCCGACTTTGCCTGCCTTGTAGTTAGTAGGCAGCACGGTAAGCTTTATTTCCCTTCTTTGCAGTCAATTCCTGGTGTGTCTCGCTCTCGGTGTCTGCTGGGCACTGACCGCTTGATAGGTACATTTTGCTATGGCATCGTTGGGTTTTCGCAGTGCCTCCAGTATCTGCGGACCATGTCCATCACAGATTTGCTTGAGGTTTGTATTCTCTGCCTGGGGACATTGCATGACATCTGGGGGTGTTGTTTTTATGACCAGATGACTCCCAAAGGCATCGCGTCCAGTTGGACAAGATGGAAAATCTCTTGTTCTAAGAAATCTGAACCTTTGACTCCAAGAGGCTGCGGGGAACTGATAGATACCGAGCCCTCGCTGTCCACTCCCCCTCCGGGGCCCCCTCTGGAGAGGGGCTGGAGATCGGCCGTCATCATTGTCTCCATTCTCCTTGGCACCAGGGAAAGACCAGGCCAAGCACCAAGGGAGGTCATAGAAGTATCGTCAGTGGTCACTTTCTTTGCATGGCACTAGTCTCGGGCTGGCCTCAGTTGTAATGCTCCAGAAACAACCCCGCAGAGAGGAGGCATTAACCTCCATCAAACCTGGGAGTCCTAGGTGTTCCCTACCGATGCAGGTGCTGGGCACCGATCTCCCTTGGGAATCCAAGGGAGATCTGGAGATTCCCCCCCCCCCTCCTCTGTCCATCCTGTCTTTGGTGGACTTCCAATTTTGGATTGTAGGGTGCAATGGGCAATGATCTGAACCCTTTAGGGCATCGAGCTGCCAGCCCCGCCCCTGCACCCTCTGGAGAACCTTTAGTATCTTATGCCTGGCATCTTCTTCCATCAGAAGCTGGAACGGAATGTTTTCTGCCATAGTCCACACAAATCCCGCAAAGATTAAGTCCTCAGGTGGGGTCTGGTGCTGCTCCTCTGGAGACGGGTCTGAGGGAAGATCCCCAGAGTCTTTGGTCAAGGACTCGGAGATATCCCCCCACTGATCATATGGGGTATCTTCTTCACTGAGATCACCCGGTGTCACCAGTGGAGGGCCCCTTCCCAGGCTCTGCGGTTTGGGCACCAAGGCCCCCGAAGGACCTGGAACTGGACTGGGGAACGCCAGTTGTGGAACCAAGGGCCTTGGCAATGCCATGGGCTGCACTGGTCTCTGCCCTTGACTGTTCGGGTGTTGGAGTCCCTCAGGTTCGTCATCAACTACCCAAAGTCCCATCTGACCCTGTTGCTGCAGTTGAGCTTCATCAGTGTCCGGCTGGACATAGGCTCAGGCCAGAGCCTATCTGCCCCTTGGGTGCTTGCACTGGCATCCCTCACGGGTCTGGTTCGCCAGAGGCCACAGGTTTCAGCCTCTCTCATGCTCCACTCTTCTGGATCACATGGCGGCCACTGTCCATCTTACATCTTTGACTCACTTGCATATGCGCAGAGCTCAATGGACTCTGTGGTCCCGGTGATGTCAGCTACCCAGAACCTCCACATGCGCAACTACGTTATTCCGCCGTTCCAGGCCTCCTTATCTTGGTGGGATAGTCTGCCCAATTTGGAACAGGGGATTCCTTTCCAGTCTCTCCTTCCCAAATTCTACTCACCATAGATGCGTTGACCCTGGAGTGGGGTGCCCATGTGGAGGACCTATGCAAGCAGGGCCTGTGGTCTGCTCAGGAAGCTCAGTGCCACATCAACTTCCTGGAGCTTTGAGCGATTCATTATGCGCTTTGGGCATCTGGGATCACTTGTCCAACTAGGCAGTCTTGATTCAGACCAACAACCAGGTGGCAATGTGGTACATCAACAAACAGAGAGGTATGGGATCGTTCCTCCTGTGTCGAGAAGCGGTTCAGATTTGGTCATGGGCTCGGTCTCAGGGCACGCTCCTCTGAGCCGTATACCTTGTGGGGATGGAGAATGTGGTGGCGGACTGCCTCAATCAGGCCTTCCGACCCCAGGGATGGTCCCTGAATCAGGTGGTAGCAGACTGGATCTTCCGCTGCTGGGAAACATCAGACGTGGATCTCTTCACCTCTCCCTGCAACAGCAAGGTGAAAAAATTCTGCTCCCTGCCACAGATGCCTTTGCCCACCATTGGGGCAGGGGCCTCCTGAACGCATATCCCCCGCTTCATCTGGTGATGAAGACTCTCCTGAAGCTCTGGTAGGATAAGGGAACCATGATCCTCACAGCCCCTCATTGATCGAGGCAGATTTCATTCCCATTCCTGCAGGATCTCTCTATCAGGGACCTGATCAGTCTGGGGACCTTCCCGGACCTTGTCATGCAGGATCAGGGCAGGCTGTGCCAGGCTGATTTTGAGAGGCTGATCTTGCAGCCCCCTGACCTGTCAGAGGATGTTTCTTGGTTCCTGGTAGCCTCCAGGAAGCCTTACACCAGGAAGTCTTATGGCCTGAAATGGAGGTGGTTTGCTGTGTGGTGTGGGGGTCCAGGAGCGACCTCCTGCACGCGGGCCCTATTGCCAATATTCAAAATGGCGCCGGCGCTACCTTTGCCCTCACTATGTCATATGGGCCGACGTCGCCCGTATGACATAGTGAGGGCAAAGGTAGCACCGGCGCCATTTTGAATATTGGCAATAGGGCCCGCGTGCAGGAGGTCGCTCCCGGACCCCCGCTGGACTTTTGGCAAGTCTTGTGGGGGTCAGGAGGCCCCCCCAAGCTGGCCGAAAGTCCCTGGGGTCCAGCGGGGGTCCAGGAGCGATCTCCTGCACTCGTGACATCGGGTTCCAGGAACCAAATTGGCGCCGGCGCTACCTTTGCCCTGTCATATGGTAAGGGCAAAGGGCCACCGGCGCCATTTCTATTAATGCAGCCGTGGCCCGAGAGCGGGAGATTGCGCCGGGACACCCCCCCCCCACTGGACCCCAGGTAATTTAAAACATTTTGGGGGGGTTCGGGAGGGTGGGGGATTTGTTTGAAAGGGTCGGGGTGGGTTTTAGGGTTGTTTTGGTGTGCCGGTTTTCCCGCCCCCCCCCCCCCCCCCCCGATTTACGATTTTTGACGATAAATCGGGGGAATTATTATTGTATCGCGGCTCTAATGATTTTTGACGATTTAAAATATATCTGACGATTGTTTTAAATCGTCAAAAAACGATTCACATCCCTAATATTTACCCTTGCTTTTTCAAAGGTAGGGTTATTGTTGTTTGAGTCCTTGGTGTTATTACTGTTATGTTACGATGGGATTGCAGTATAGATTTTGAATGTCCTTTTTTGCGGGGTTTTCTGTTAGTTCACAATGTGTCTGGCAGTGGAAGGTGTTTGTGCTGCTGTTGCTGTGAGGTGACACCAGAATTTGAGAATATCTTTTAGTATGATGGGCTGTAAGGGAAACATCCATGCTCCATTGTTTAGGGGAATTTCAGTGGATGCACAGAGTTAGAGAACTGAAGATGCAGGATTTATATTGACATTCTGTTCCTTCCTATATATTCCTGACTTCACTCTCATAGCCATATAGAATTAGTTGAATGAGGCTATCAAATAATTTTATAGTGTGAAACTGGCCAGCTTTTTAAAATTACCCAGAAGAGCCTTTGGACTTTTTTATTAACACTTTTTTTTAATAACCAATTTGAAAGCAGGATCCATGCTATCTATAGAGGTGTGTGTGATGAAGAAATGTCATTTTGGCTCCCCCCCCCCCCCCCCCCACCAAATTCTTCTGTCTAGAGATGCCACTGATTTTCTGTGACCTTAAGCATTAGTACAAGAAGGATTAAGGGGGCGATGCTGGAGAGCCACACAAATGCATTGGCCCCTGGGTGCCGGAGACCCTTGGTGCGCCACTGGGTGCGAGTCATATAGGGCTGCAAGCGGCGGCAAAGAGGAGTGGAGATTTGGCGGGCCGCGAGCAGTGCCCAACCTGCTTGTGACCGGAAAAATCACACAGCGGGCGTGATTGGGAATGAGGTAGGAATCGGGGCCGAGACCGGGGGGTAGCGGCGCAACGGGGGGGGCGCAAGGGAGAAGGCTCGCCTAGGGTGCCAAATCCCCTTGCACCGGCCCTGCCTATCCTACCTACCCGTTCCATCAGCTGCCTGAAATCCTATGTCCAGATCAAAGTGTAGGCTGCAAAGTTGAAAAGATCCTCCAACTGAGGAAAGTAGGAATACCCATGTCTGCTATGGACACTGTTGTGTTTTTTTTCTAAGACACCCGCACCTCAGAGCCCTATTTAACTTCCTTCTCCAACACTGTGCTGCTGTTTTTAGAATATTGCAGATTCAGATTGCTATACTGGATTTTTCTCTTCATTGTTAGTATCTTTAGGTGTCTTCCCGCTCATTACTGTGGTCATTTGCCTGCAGTATCAATAGAAATATGATTGCTGCTCTTACCCGCTTCCTTCAAAGTACCAGAGGATCTGGGATTTTATCGGTGTGCTGATAATAAGGATACTGCTTACAGAGATGACAATCCATTTGCATCAGCAGGGACATTAATAATGCAATACCTCTCTTTTTCTTTCTCTCCTTTGGAATTAGATATCAGGTTCAACAAAGCCTGCAACTATTTTTATGCCATTAGCTGTAAATGGATCTTGTATTTTGCTGCAGAAGAGAGGTCATGCAGCTAGAACCATGAAAAGATGACAATTTGAGTCTCCTCTTATCTCTCTAGAATTTCCTCTGCGTTTTAAATTTGATGAAGAGCCCTTACAAATCCTCCATTGTGATTTGCAGGTCAAATTTCTGGACCTTTAACCCATGCTCAAGTTCTGATCTTCTCTAAACCCTTCCATATGTAACTGCTCGTAGAACATGCACAGAGCTACTCATGTCTGAACTTTCAACAGCACCTGCTAATTCATCAGTAAAACTTATTTTGATTTAATGCCTGGCAAAGGATTGCATATTTACTAAATTTAAAAAAAAAGTATCTTTGAAATTGCAAAAACAGACCACCAAGATTGTATTTATTTAAATTTCATTAATCTCTTAATGGAAGTTCAAGATGATGATCATTAAGCAAAGCAAAATCTTACAATATCATCAAAACAACAATACTACTAAAACAAATTTAAAACAGCCACCATATGACGACACCATTGCCTAACATTGTTTAACAGCAAGTCAAAAGGCAAAGTATGCAATCCGCAACATACAGACTGAAAATCATATCACAAATATCATAGTGTAAAAGTCAGAATAAAAAGATGAGCTTTCAAAAGTTTGCTCTCCAAACATAGTAGTAAAATGTGGGGTTCTGGAAGCCAAATTTAGGATTTTAGGTAGAAAGCTGAAATCCAGAATCTCCAGGGTGGCATTCTCTGAAATGTTCCCTGTTCCATGCGCAGGTCCCAAGAGGCAGGCAGAGCTCCGGAGTCTCAATGAGTGGATGAGATGATGGTGCAGGGAAGAGGGATTCATTTTTGAAAGGAACTAGGGAACATTTTAGGGAAGGGAGGAGACTTTTCCCAAAAGAACGGGCACCACCTTAACCAGAGTGGAACCAGGCTGCTGGTGCTAACTTTTAAAAAGGAGATAGAACAGCTTTTAAACTAGAACAAGGAGGAAAGCAGACAGTCACTCAGCAGTGCATGGTTTGGAGAAATGTATTCTTGAAGGATACTAATGAAACAGGAGATTTAGGGTATGCCAACAGAGTGGTTCCTATTGTTTTTTTTTCTCTCTTCTTTTTTCTTTTGCCCAACTAGTTCATTACTGTAATTATGTCATTCCTGTTTATTTTTTAACTGTTTAATGATTTACGTTTTAATGTATTTTATGTATGCTACCAATTGTAAACCGTTTTGACTGTCACTTGTTGTAAAAGCAGTATTTAAACTACTTTTAAATAAATAAATACACACATACAAGGAAACGTAATCCCTTTGTGCCTGTAAGAAAAGAATCACCTGAGCTAAAGAATTCCAAATTATCCCTATCAACTGAAAAGCAGGTTGTTAATACAAACAAAACACACACTTTGAAATGTCTGTATGCCAATACCAGAAGTTTAAGATGTTAGATGGGAGAGTTAGAGTGTATAACAGTTAATGATGAGATAGACATAATTGGCATCTCAGAGACCTGGTGGAAGGAGGATAACCAAAGGATCAGTGCTATATTAGGGTTTAAATTATATCGCAATGATAGGGAGGATCAACTTGGTGGGGGTGTGGCACTTTATATCTGAGAGGGTATAAAGTCCAACAGGATAAAGATCATACAAAAGAATAACTGCTCATTTTATATGAGTGGAAATCCCATGTGTGTTGGGTAAGAGTAAAGTAATAGGAGTATACTACCGTCCACTTGGCCAAAATGGTCAGACAGATGATGAAATGCTAAGAGAAATCAGGGAAGCTAATCAATTTGGCAGTACAGTAATAATGGGAGGTTTCAATTACCCCAATATTAGCTAGGTAAAAGTAACATCAGGACATGCTAGAGAAAGTTCCTGGATGGAAATAAACAACTGCTTCATGAAGCAATTGGTTCAGGAACCAATGAGAGAGGGAGTTATTTTAGATTTAATTCTTAGTGGAACACAGGATTTGGTGAGAGGTAACAGTGGTGGGGCCACTTGGCAATAGTGATTATAACATGATCAAATTTGAACTAGTGACTGGAAGGGGGACAATATGTAAATTTATGGCTCTAACACAAAATTTTCAAAAGGGAAACTGAAAAAATGAGGAAAATAGTTAGAAAAAAACTGAAATTGCAGCTGTAAAGGTTAAAAATATACAACAGGCATGGACACTGTTTAAAAATACAGTCTTAGAAGCCGCAGTCCAGATGTATTCTATGCATTAAGAAAAATGGAAGGAAGGCAAAACGATTACCGGCATGGTTAAAAGATGAAGTGAAAGTGGCTATTTTAGCCAAAAAAACATCCTTCAAAAACTGGCAGAAAGATCCATCTGAAGAAAATAGGAAAAAAATAGGCAGGCTGAGAGAAACTGAAATGAAGTTGGCCATAGAGGCAAACACTCATTAAAAAACTCTTTTAAATGTATCCGAAGCAAGAAACCTGTGAGGGAGTCTGTTGGACATTAGATGACTAAGGGGTTAAAGGGGCTCTTAGGGAAGATAAGGCCATTGCAGAAAGACTAAATTAATTCTTTGCTTTTGTGTTTACTAATGAGGATGTTGAGGAGATATTGGTTCCAGAGATGGTTTTCAAGGGTGATGAGTCAGATTAACTGAACCAAATCACCGTAAACCTGGAAGATGTAGTAGGCTAGATTGGCAACCTAAAGAGTAGCAAATCACCTGGACGGACATTGTTTAATGGAAAACAGTCAGCATGAATTTACCCAAGGGAAGTCTTGCCTCACAAATCTGCTTCATTTTTTTGAGGGGTTAATAAACATGTGGAAAAGGGTGAACCAGTATATGTAGTGTACTTGGATTTTCAGAAAGTGTTTGAAAAAGTCCCTCATGAAAGGCTTCTAAGAAAACTAAAAAGTCATAGGAGAGGAGGCGATGACCTTTCATAGATTACAAACTGGTTAAAAGACAGGAAACAAGAGTAGGATTAAATGGTCAATTTTCTCAGTGGAAAAAGGTAAACAGTGGAGTGCCTCAGGGATCTGTACTTGGACCAGTGCTTTTCAATATATTTATAAATGATCTGGAAAAGAATATGAAGAGTGAGGTAATCAAATTTGTAGATACAAAATTATTCAGAGTAGTTAAATCACAGCTGGATTGTGATAAATTGCAGGAGGACCTTATGAGACTAGAAGACTGGGCATCCAAATGGCAGATGAAATTTAATGTGGACAAGTGCAAGGTGTTGCATATAGGGAAAAATAACCCATGCTGTAGTTACACGATGTTAGATTGCATATTAGGAGCTACTATCCAGGAAAAAGATCTAGGTGACATAGTTGATAATACATTGATAATACATCATCTACTTGGATTTCAGCCACGCTTCTGATATGGTCCCGCACAGGAGACTGGTGATTAAAATGAGAAGCTTAGGCGTGAGTGCCGAGGTGGTGGCCTGGATTGCAAACTGGTTGACAGACAGAAAACAATGTGTGATGGTAAATGGAACTTACTCTGAAGAGAGAGCGGTGTTAAGTGGAGGGCCGCAGGGATCGGTGTTGGGACCGATCCTGTTCAATATCTTTGTGAGCGACATTGCGGACGGGATAGAAGGTAAGGTTTGTCTTTTTGCGGATGACAGTAAGATCTGCCACAGAGTGGACATGCAGGAAGGACTAGAGAGAATGAGACGGGATTTAAGGAAGCTGGAAGAGTGGTCAAAGATATGGCAGCTGAGATTCAAAGCCAAGAAGTGCAGAGTCATGCATATGGGATGTGGAAATCCAAAAGAACTGTACTCGATGGGGGGAGAAAGGCTGATATGTACGGAGCAGGAGAGAGTCCTTGGGGTGATAGTCTCTAATGATCTGAAGTCGGCGAAACAATGCGATAAGGCGATAGTTAAAGCCAGAAGAATGCATAGAGAGAGGAATATAGAGTAAGAAAAGGGAAGTGATAATCCCCTTATACAGGTCCTTGGTGAGGCCTCACCTGGAGTACTGTGTTCAGTTCTGGAGACCGTATCTCCGAAGGGAAAGAGACAGGATGGAGGCGATCCAGAGAAGGGTGACCAAAAAGGTGGAGGGTCTTCATTGAATGACTTATGAGGAGAGATTGAAGAATCTAAATATGTACACCCTGAGGAAAGGAGAAGCAGGGGTGATATAATTCAAACTTTCAGATACTTGAAAGGTTTTACTGTTCCAAAGATACAGACAAACCTTTTCCATTGCAAAAAAATCAGCAGAACCAGGGGTCATGATTTAAAACTCCAGGGAGGAAGACTCAGAACCAATGTCAGGAAGTATTTCTTCACGGAGAGGGTGGTGGATGCCTGGAATGCCCTTCCGGAGGAAGTGGTGAAGACCAAAACTGTGAAGAATTTCAAAGGGGCGTGGGATAAACACTGTGGATCCATAAAGTCTAGAGGATGTGAATGAAGAGAAGAGGCATGGGGGTGGCTTGCTTGCAGGAATGACGGCTACTAGCTGGTGGTTAATATCCTTATTCAATAAACATACACACAGTTAATGTGACTCCAACATTGCTCTATGCTTCAACGGCAAGAGGAAATGTGGAAAAAAGGATTTGCATCCACAAAAAAGCAGGGGAGTAGCTTGCTTGTTACGGCGGTTACTACCCCAAACCAAATAAGCCTGATACTTCACTTTCAATGAATATCCGGCATAGCTCTCTGCTTCAACGGCAGGGGGGGATGAAGTAAAGATGATTTATAATCAGACAACAACCAACAAGGAATGAATTACATAGTCTGGGTAAACAAATAAGCATGGGTGTAGCTTGCTTGTTACGGCGGTTATTACCCCGAATCAATTAAACCTGATACTTCACTTGGAATACATATCCAGCGCAGCTCACTGTTTCAATGGCAGGGGGGATGAAGTAAAGAGGATTTCCTGGCGTGTAGCCAGATGGACTCAGAACGAATGGGTATAGTATGCTCGTGCTAGCAGTTGGAGACGGATCTGACGTCAGCACGGGTATATATACCCCCACAGGAAGTGTAGCAACTCAGTAATTTCCGTCTCCAAAGCAGTTTGGAGAGCCTGCACGCTCGCTGAGTGTGTTTCCAATCTACTTTCTACTTTCTAAATTTCTACTGCAACATTGAGCCCCACACTCCTGCGGTGATACCCTTGGGGTCCCTCCCCCAGTTGAGTTTCCCGGGGTGATTTCCGTGATCCCCCGGAGGTTTAAGACCTCGGTCCGGTGGCCGAATCGCGGCAGGGACGTAGCCCCCGGGTGAGGCTCAGGCGTGGCGAGCGAGGCGCCTCGGTCCCGGCGTGGACGAGGCAGCGGGTGCATATCCTCAAACGCGGCGGTGAAGGTACTTGCCCTCTCCCCCCGCAGCCGGAGACCGCCCGGGTTCCAGCCGGGAAGCGCCGAGGATCAGGTAAGGCATACATCTCTTACTTTTGGTCTCCGAGGAACTGAGGATCGGCGGCGTGGCCTGTAGGCGGCACGCCGTGGAGGGCGCCATTTTGTTGGCCTTGTTCAGGTATTGAGCGCCCGTGATAGTCGCCTGTCTATGACTAAGCGCATATTATATACATTATTGTGCGTATATTGCTGACCGCTTATTGCTGACAGCACATTGAATCCCATTGAGCGTGTATTGCTAACCGCTTATTGCTGAGAGCAGATTGAATACCATTGAGCGTGTATTGCTAACCGCATATTGCTGAGAGCATATTGAATACCATTGAGCGTGTATTGCTAACTGCTTATTGCTGAGAGCAGATTGAATACCATTCAGCGTGTACTGCTAACCGCATATTGCTGAGAGCATATTGAATACCATTGAGCGTATATTGCTGACCGCATATTATTGTGCGCCTGTTCTATTAAGCGTATATTGCTGCCGCATATTATTGTGCGCCTGTTCTATTAAGCGTATATTGCTGCCGAATATTATTGTGCGCCTGTTATATTAAGCGTATATTGCTGCCGCATATTATTGTGCACCTGTTATATTAAGTGTATATTGCTGCCGCATATTTTGTGCGCCTGTTCTAATAAGCGTATATTGCTGCCGCATATCATTAAGCGCATACTTTTCAATGGAACAGAACGCCTCAGCGTCTTCAGCGGGGGCGCCTCCTGCCTCCGGCATTAAAGCCCTCGGCCTCTGCTCCGCATGCCAGCTTAGAGCCATGCACAGTGAAGAACCAGACTCCCTATGTGCCCAATGTGAGGAGGCCGTGGGACCCTCGGGCCAGGACCAGTCTCAGCCACGATTTGCTGACAGTTCCCCAGGGGCTACCCCGGATTTAGCGGGCAGTCTCGACCAATCTGGAATCCCGGGGGATCTTGTACCCCGGCGATTAGAGACCGCCTCAATTTCCTGGGTGGATCTCTAAGGGGATTCATGCCTTTGTACAGATGCAAACGGCTTCCCGTCCAGGCCCTGCGGTTCCTGCTGTGGCTGCGACTGCGGCTGCTGCTGTGGTTGCGGCTCCAGCGGATCCTGTTCCTGGACCCTCATATCGTGAGCGGGACCTCCCGCCGCTAGACAGTCTGGATCAGTCGGACCAGGAGGTTTCACCGGATGAGTCCGAACTCCCGGTGAAATATTTAAGAATAAGAATCACCACTTCAATAATTTGAGATGAAATACTAAATTAGAAACTTCCAGTTATTTTGTAAAATTCATATATTAAATGCATTTAGTATTGATGTCATATGATTAACTTCAAATAGAAAGTAATACATTATATACCAAAAGTAAACTGAGACTCTTGTACTCTATTAGATTACAAACTAAATGTGCTACATAATAGTACAAGAGTCTCATTTTACTTTTGGTATATAATGTATTACTTTCTATTTGAAGTTTCTAATTTAGTATTTCATCTCAAATTATTGAAGTGGTGATTCTTATTCTTAAATATTTCACAAATGTTTGATCATTACTAGTTTTTAATATATCGCCTTTTTTTCAAATTATTGATTAAATGGATTTATTTTTCAGACTTTCAGACACTTGAACAATGTTATAAGAATATATTGAATATAGAATTTACATAAGTCTACATACAGGTAATACCATTTTTATTGACAAAGTAATATCACTGTGGTCATTTATATGTTTTGTTTAATTTAGTTTATATGTTACAATTGTTTTGTAGCCCCTGAGGCAGCCCCGTGGGGGGCGAAACTCGGCCTGAGTCGGGCGAGAGTATGAATCTTGTGTCTCCATTCAAATAAAGAATTTTGGACTACTTTGGTGTCTAACCCATTGTTTGCCCACACGGCGCTTTTAGACCACCTACCCTCTTGCTTCATCAGTCATTCAAAGGGGGTCAGGCCCTGATGGGCATGTACCCCCTGGCACCGGCTATCCAGGAGCTGCTGGCGTGCCCTCAGGTGGACGCCTTGATTAGCGCTGTGGTCAAGCGCACTACCATTCCAGTTGAAGGGGGGACGGCCCTCAAGGAGCCTCATGACCGGCGACTAGACGCCATCCTGAAACAGACTTTTGAGGTGGCAGCTCTATCTTTGCGGATCGCAACCTGCTGCACAGTGGTGACGCGTTCCTGTCTGTCACAGGTCAGGAACAACGCTCCAGCAGCAGACATGGAGTCAGCTCTCTCTCGTTCCTCTCGGATGCTGCATCAGATCTAGTCCGGACAACAGCCAAGGGGATCTCATCCTCCGTAGCCGCCAGGAGGCAGCTCTGGATCCGGAAATGGTCAGCCGATGCTCCTTCAAAGACACGCCTCACAGATTGCCCTTTAAGGGCTCTCTCCTGTTTGGCAGCGACCTTGACAAACTGGCCAGCACATGGGGCGCCTCCAGTACCTCGACTGCCGGAAGATCGGTTCAGAAGTAACCAGCGCGCCTTTCCAAGGCCCTCCAGGGGTAGAAGCTCCCAGCGCTTCATTCCCTACAGGAGTCGCTACCAGGCACCTCGTCCTCAGGCCCGGAATCAGTCCTTTCGGACCAAGCAGCGCAAGAGGGGAGCAGGCCCGGGCTCAGGTCCTGGCCGCGCCTCACAATGAGAATCCGCCGATCCATCTGGGGGACGGGGCCATAGGGGGCAGGTTAACCCTCTTCTACCCCAGATGGGTCGAGATTACGTCGGACCAGTGGGTCCTCGCCATCATCCGAGAGGGGTATTATCTGGACTTTCATCACCTCCCTCCGGACAGGTTTGTGGAATCTTCATGTCCCATACACAAGGCGGCAGCATTGGAAGCTACCCTGGCGAGGCTCCTGTCCTTGAAAGCCATCATCCCAGTACCCGCATGGGAAGTGAATTCTGGACACTATTCCATTTATTTCATGGTACCCAAGAAAGGGGCACCTTTCGGCCCGTACTGGACCTCAAGTCAGTCAATCGATACTTAAGGGTCCCGAGGTTTCGCATGGAAACTCTGCGCTCCGTCAAGACCGCAGTACAGCCAGGAGAATTCCTCACGGCCTTAGACTTGTCGGAAGCCTACCTGCATATCCCGATCCATCCGGATCATCAGCGCTACCTACGCTTCAAGGTTCTAGGACGCCACTTCCAATTCCTGGCTCTGCCCTTCGGGTTGGCCACGTCACCGCGGACCTTCACCAAGGTGGTCGTAGTGGTAGCAGCGGCTCTAAGAAGGGAAGGAATCCTGGTTCATCCCTACCTAGACGATTGGCTGATCAGGGCGAAATCACGAGAGGAGAGCCACTGGACAACCGACAGAGTGATCGCCCTTCTGGAAAGCTTGGGCTGGGTAATCAACCTCAGCAAGAGTTGCCTACAGCCTTCCCAGTCGCTGGAATACCTGGGAGTACAGTCCGACACCCAGGCAGACACAGTCAGTCTCACTACCAAGAGAAGGTTAAAACTTCAGACGCGTATCCGTACTTGATGGGAGCCAGTCGGCCCATAGCTTGGGATTATCTGCAGGTTCTCGGCCTCATGGCATCCACCCTGGAAGTGGTACCTTGGGCAAGGGCCCATATGAGACCTCTGCAACGCTCCCTGCTCTCTCGCTGGAGCCCCCGTTTCTGGAACTATTCCACGCACCTACCTCTGCCTGCCGGAGTACGGACCCAGTTATGGTGGTGGTTGCAGTCCAACCACACAAGCAGGGGGTCGAGGATGTCCTCCCCCACGTGGACTCTGGTCACCACAGATGCCAGCCTGAGCGGCTGGGGAGCACACTGCGAAGGACTCACCGCACAAGGGCGGTGGAACAGAGAAGAGTCAGCGTGGAACATCAACTGTCTAGAGGCTCGGGCAGTCCAATTGGCATGCCTTCGATTTGCTCACAGACTGAAGAACAGAACAGTCAGAGTGATGTCCGACAATGCCACCACGGGGCATACATCAACCGTCAGGGCGGAACCAGAAGCCGACAAGTATCTCTGGAGATCGCCCCACTGATGGCTTGGGCAGAGGCGAATCTTCAGGACATCTCCGCCGTCCACATTGCCGAGAAGGACAATACCACGGCAGACTTCCTCAGCAGAGAAAGCCTAAATCCGGGAGAGTGGCAGCTGTCACCCACAGCCTTCCAGATGATTGTGGATCACTGGGGGTTTCCGGACATGGATTTATTGGCGGACAAGTCCAATGCTCAGGTACCCAGATACTTCAGCCGCAAGCGCGATCCGTTCTCACACGGAATCGATGCCCTGGTTCAGCCATGGCCTCCAGGGACTCTGCTATATGCCTTTCCTCCGTGGCCTCTGCTGGGCGCCATCATCCACAAGATTTAGAAACACCGGGGCCTAGTTCTTCTGGTGGCACCAGACTGGCCAAGAAGACCCTGGTACGCGGACATGAGAAGACTACTGGCAGGGGAGCCCCTTCCCCTGCCTCCTCTCCGGGACCTTCTACGTCAAGGTCTCATCCTTCACGAGGATCCAGCTCAATTCTCTCTTACGGTCTGGCCATTGAGAGGGCTAGACTGAAGAAAAGAGGTTACTTGGAGCCCCTGATAGATACACTCCTCCGAGCTCGCAAGTTTTCCACATCCCTCACCTACGTAAGGATCTGGAGAGTATTCGAAGCATGGTGCGACACTTATGGCACCAATCCACACGCTACCACAATCCCTATTGTGTTGGATTTCCTGCAAGATGGACTTCAGAAGGGTCTCTCCCTCAGCTCCATCAAGGTTCAGGTGGCTGCGCTGTCTTGCTATGGTCCCAGGGGGGATGGCAAGACCATTGCCACACATCCAGATGTTTCTCGCTTTCTGAAAGGAGTCAAGCACATTTGTCCGCCACTGAAGTGGCCAGTGCCTTTGTGGAACCTCAACATAGTTTTGGATTTCCTCGCGGGATCCACCTTCAGACCCCTTCGAGGCCTGTCTCTCCGTTCTCTCACTTTGAAGATGGTGTTCTTACTGGCTGTATGTTCAGCACGCCGCATCTCAGAGCTACAAGCACTGTCCTGCCGTGATCCATTTCTCCGAATCACTCCTGAGGCTATCCATCTTCGCACGGTTCCCTCCTTTCTACCTAAAGTGGTTTCACAGTTTCATCTTAACCAAACCATATCCTTGCCTACCACGGCGGGTTTGAAGAAAACTGAAGAAGGGCGTTTATTACGCCATCTCGACATTGGCAGATTGCTGCCCAGATATCTGGAAGTGACACAAGAAATACGAAAGACGGACCATCTGTTCGTCCTGCACAGCGGTAAGAAACAAGGTGAAGCGGCCTCGCGGCCCACCGTCGCCCGCTGGATTAAAGAAGTTATCCGAGCAGCTTACGTAGAGGCTGGGAAGTCTCCGCCTCTACAGGTCAAGGCTCATTCTACCAGAGCACAAGCAGCATCCTGGGCAGAATCCAGGATGCTGTCACCTGCAGAAATATGTAACGCGGCGACATGGTCCTCCCTCCATATCTTCTCCAGGTTCTACCGTCTGGATGTCCAGGCCAGGGAGGACACAGCATTTGCGAGGGCGGTACTACATGGTCCTCAGGCAGCCTCCCGCCCAGGCTGGGAGTAAAGCTTTTGTACATCCCATTCGTTCTGAGTCCATCTGGCTACACGCCAGGAAATATTGAGATTACTTACCTGATAATCTCCTTTTCCTTAGTGTAGACAGATGGACTCAGCATCCCGCCCAGCTGCCTGTGTACATGGGTTTCACCGATTCAAGGTAAGCCATGTCATTTGTTTTCATAAGAGCGTCCCCTTTTGCCAGGTGTCGACGCCTTCCAGTTGGGAATGCTGGTGGTCTCCAGCTACTATCAATCGGTCAGGGGAATCCTGTTTCACTATTTCACTGAGCGTCAGTACACACATCCATAACAGCTTTTGCAAGGAAGGTTACTGAGTTGCTACGCTTCCTGTGGGGGTATATATACCCGTGCTGACATCAGATCCATCTCCAACTGCTAGCACGAGCATACTATACCCATTAGTTCTGAGTCCATCTGTCTACACTAAGGAAAAGGAGATTATCAGGTAAGTAATCTCAACATTTATATTTGGACAACCAACAAGGACTGAATTGCACAGGCAGGGTAAACAAGCATGGGAGTAGCTTGCTTATTACAGCGGTTACTACCCCAAACCAATTAGCTAGATACTTCACTTAGATGCAGCTCCAGCACTGCTGTCTGCATCGATGGTGGGGGTGGAAGGGAATTGGAAACAATAAGTTACTTATAAGGGCTAAGAGTAACAGATAAGTATGAAAACAATTAGGTGTGAAAGATTGCTGGGCAGACTGGATGGGCCGTTTGGTCTTCTTCTGCCGTCACTTCTATGTTTCTATTGAAATCGTTGGCTCAGTGTGCTGCGGCAGTCCAAAAAGCAAACAGAATGTTAGGAATTATTAGGAAGGGAATGGTGAATAAAACGGAAAATGTCATAATGCCTCTGTATCACTCCATGGTGAGACCGCACTTTGAGTACCATGTACAATTCTGGTCACCGCATCTCAAAAAAGATATAGTTGCACTGGAGAAGGTGCAGAGAAGGGCGACCAATATGATAAAGGGGATGGAACAGCTCCTCTATGAGGAAAGACTAAAGAGGTTAGAGCTATTTAGCTTGGAGAAGAGACAGATGAGGGAGGATATGATAGAGGTCTTTAAAATCATGAGAGGTCTAGAATGGGTAGATGTGAATCGGTTATTTACTCTTTCTGATAATAGTAGGACTAGGGGCCACTCCATGAAGTTAGCAAGTAATCGTAGAAAATTCTTTTTCACTCAACGCACAATTAAGCTCTGGAATTTGTTGCCAAAGGACGTGGTTAGTGCAGTTAGCGTAGCTGGGTTTAAAAAAGGTTAGGATACGTTCTTGGAGGAGAAGTCCATTAACTGCTATTAATCAAGTTGACTTAGGGAATAGTAACTGCTATTACTGGCACCAGTAGCATGGGATCTACTTAGTGTTTGGGTACTTGCCAGGTATTTGTAGCCTGGATTGGCCACTGTTACAAACAGGATACAGGGCTTGATGGACCCTTGGTCTGACCCAGTATGGCAATTTCTTATGTTCTTTGAGAGGGAGTTACATACTGATGGAGCAGCACCCGTAAATGGTTTAATGTGGGTCAGTCTCAACTCCTTAAGAGAAGAAAGGTGCAGCTGAAAATCCCTCTCTGACCTCAGCCTATGAGTCAGGGCGCACAGCTTTAATCTATTAGCCAGGAAGGTTGGTCTCAGATCATGCAGGGTCCTAAAAGTCAAACAGAGATCCTTGAACTGAGGACAAGCTGTCCCTGTCTTGGCTTTACCCCACTGCCTGCATGGCCTTGTAGTCTTACTTTTCTTAGGAAAAGCAATATTACAAGTCCATGCAGGCAGTCAGGAAAACCTATCTTGAAAATCTGGAGCCAGTTGGCAATCCTAGCTCTGAATGGTATGGGAAGTCAATGAAGATCTGCTAAAACTAGAGAATACAATCTCAGTAAGGAGTACCTGAGACCCGCCATACTGCAGTATTTGGAGTCAGCTGTAAAAGTTGTAAATGTTCTGCTAGAAGCCCCAAAAACACAGAACTACAACAATCAATTCTGGAGAACATGAAAGTCTGCACCACCATCTTAAACTGTTCATTAGGGGAAAAAAAGGCTTCAGATATTCTATCAGACAGAGTGCATAGCAGGCATTTCTTGAAACAGTTAATTCACTTCTCTAGATTAAGATCAGGATCTAAAGACATCCCCAAACCGGTCACATAAGCCCTAAAAATGAATGAAGTTCCATTCAGAATAGGCTGAGCATCTAAAACTGTAACATCTGGAGGACAATATTCAAAGCCACTCAAGATGGATAACTTACAAATTATCCATCTAAATGGCAAGTTTTGAATACTGAGCCACTTGTCTGGCTAGATTTTAGCTGGATAAGTTATTAACCGGCTAAAATCTAACCAGATAAAAATAGAGGCATTACGGGGAGGAGTTATCTGGCTAACTTAGTTTTTTGTTTTTTTTGTTTTTTAACTATAACTGGCTAAGATATCTGGTCTCATGTGGCCAGATAATTAGCTACTTAACCAGACATATTTAAGTAGCGTGTCAAAATTAAAAAATGTAAAAGGGGCCTGTGAAAATTAAGAACATAAGATATGCCATACTGGGTCAGATTAAGGATCCATCAAGCCCAACATCCTGGTTCCAACAGTGGCCAATCCAAGTCAAAGTACCTGTTAGGGATGTGGACCCTTGGGCTGGCTGAGACTGATGGTGTTGCGCTGCGGGGGCCCACAGTGTACGTCGCAGCCAGGAGGCGGCGCTGAAGAGATGCTCTGGAGAAGGCTTCACCACTGGAAGCCCAAAGTCCCCCCAGGAGGAGCCCGTAGGGACCCGGGCCTCTGCAACCAAGGACCAGAGGAATAGCCAGAGTAGGTAATCCAAGGCAACGGCCGAGCGCAGGAGACAAGAAGAGACTTCACCCTTGGAAGCCCGCGGCCCCCCTGGGAGGAGCCCATGAGGGCCCAAGCTGCTGGGACTTAGGCGAAACCTCCAGGCAGTGAAGAACCAGATACTTGCAGAAGGGAAGGAAGCTGAAGTCGGAGTCGTGGAATGAGCCGGGGTCAGAAGCCAGGAATCAGAAGCTGGGGTTAGGAGACGCAGGTCCAGCAGCAACTAGACACTCGAGAGAGCTAACCTCGTTGCAAGGCGAGGATTAGGCTGAGCTGCAGGGTTTAAATACCCTGCAGCGTCTGACGTCATCTGAAGGCCGTCCTCCCGTTTTCCCGCGCTGGACCCTTTAAGGTGCACGCGCGTGCCTAGGGAGAGGGGCCCAGCGCATCGGGTCGGTGGCGTCTCCCTCGTGAAGGGAGAGCCGCGGTGGGAGCCATGTCGGGCCTGGATGGCCAAAGAGGAGTTCTTGCGGCCTGGGCCGGCCCCGAGGTAGGCGGAGGGACCGGGGCACGGCCTGGGACCGTAACAGTACCTGGCAAAAACCCAAACTTTAAATAGATCTCAAGCTACTATTACATATTAATTAATAGCGGTTTATGGATTTTTCTTCTAGGAACTTAGCCAAACCTTTTTTAAACCTAGTTACACTAACTGCCGTAACCCCATTCTCTGGCAATGAATTCCAGAGCTCAACGATGCGCTGAGGAGATAGAGCAGCTTTTAAACTAGAACAAAGGGGAAAGCCGACAGTCGCTCAGCAGCGCATGGTTCGGAGAGAGGTATCTTTAAAGGATACTAATGATGCATTAGAATTAGGGCATCCCGACAGTGAGGTTCCAATAATTAGAAAAGTAGTCCAAGTGCCTGTAACTAAAAACTCACCTGAGCTAAAAAATTCTAACTTATCCCTATCAATTAAAAAGCAGAATAAAAATACAAACAAAAAACAAACTTTGAAATGTTTGCATGCTAATGCCAGAAGTCTAAGTTGTAAGATGGGAGAATTAGAATGTATAGCAGTAAATGATGACATAGACTTAATTGGCATCTCAAAGACATGGTGGAAAGAGGATAACCAATGGGACAGTGCTATACCGGGGTACAAATTATATCGCAATGACAGAGAGGAGCAGTCGGGAGGAGGTGTGGCACTTTATGTCCGGGATGGCATAGAGTCCAACAGGATAAACATCCTGCATGAGACTAAATACAAAATTGAATCTTTATGGGTAGAAATCCCTTGTGTGTCAGGGAAGACTACAGTGATAGGGGTATACTACCGTCCACCTGGTCAAGATGGTGAGATGGACAGTGAAATGCTAAGAGAAATTAGGGAAGCTAACCAAATTGGTAGTGCAGTAATAATGGGAGACTTCAATTATCCCAATATAGACTGGGTAAATGTGTCATCGGGTCACCTACAGAGATAACGTTCCTGGATGGAATAAATGATAGCTTTATGGAGCAATTGGTTCAGGAACCGACGAGAGAGGGAGCAATTTTAGATCTAATTCTCAGTGGAGCATAGGACTTGGTGAGAGAGGTAACGGTGGTGGGGCCGCTTGGCAATAGTGATCATAATATGATCAAATTTGATTTAATGACTGGAAAAGGAACAGTGTGCAAATCCAAGGCTCTCGTGCTAAACTTTCAAAAGGGAAACTTTGATAAAATGAGAAAAATTGTTAGAAAAAAACTGAAAGGAGCAGCTACAAAAGTAAAAAATGTCCAAGAGGCGTGGTCATTGTTAAAAAATACCATTCTAGAAGCACAATCCAGATGTATTCCACACATTAAGAAAGGTGGAAAGAAGGCAAAACGATTACCGGCATGGTTAAAAGGGGAGGTGAAAGAAGCTATTTTAGCCAAAAGATCTTCATTCAAAAATTGGAAGAAGGATCCAACAGAAGAAAATAGGATAAAGCATAAACATTGGCAAGTTAAATGTAAGACATTGATAAGACAGGCTAAGTGAGAATTTGAAAAGAAGTTGGCTGTAGAGGCAAAAACTCACAGTAAAAACTTTTTTAAATATATCCGAAGCAGAAAGCCTGTGAGGGAGTCAGTTGGACAGTTAGATGATCGAGGGGTTAAAGGGGCACTTAGAGAAGATAAGGCCATCGCGGAAAGATTAAATGATTTCTTTGCTTGGTGTTTACTGAAGAGGATGTTGGTGAGGTACCCGTAATGGAGAAGGTTTTCATGGGAATGATTCAGATGGACTGAATCAAATCACGGTGAACCTAGAAGATGTGGTAGGCCTGACTGACAAACTGAAGAGTAGTAAATCACCTGGACCGGATGGTATACACCCCAGAGTTCTGAAGGAACTACAAAATATGAAATTTCAGACCTATTAGTAAAAATTTGCAACTTATCATTAAAATCATCCATTGTACCTGAAGACTGGAGGATAGCAAATGTAACCCCAATATTTAAAAAGGGCTCAAGGGGCGATCCGGGAAACTACAGACCGGTTAGCCTGACTTCAGTGCCAGGAAAAATAGTGGAAAGTGTTCTAAACATCAAAATCACAGAACATATAGAAAGACATGGTTTAATGGAACAAAGTCAGCATGGCTTTACCCAGGGCAAGTCTTGCCTCACAAATCTGCTTCACTTTTTTGAAGGAGTTAATAAACATGTGGATAAGGGTGAACCAGTAGATATAGTATACTTGGATTTTCAGAAGGCGTTTGACAAAGTTCCTCATGAGAGGCTTCTAGGAAAAGTAAAAAGTCATGGGATAGGTGGCGATGTCCTTTCGTGGATTGCAAACTGGCTAAAAGACAGGAGTGTAGGATTAAATGGGCAATTTTCTCAGTGGAAGGGAGTGGACAGTGGAGTGCCTCAGGGATCTGTATTGAGACCCTTACTGTTCAATATATTTATAAATGATTTGGAAAGAAATAAGACTAGTGAGATAATCAAATTTGCAGATGACACAAAATTGTTCAGAGTAGCTAAATCACAAGCAGATTGTGATAAATTGCAGGAAGACCTTGTGAGACTGGAAAATTGGGCATCCAAATGGCAGATGAAATTTAATGTGGATAAGTGCAAGGTGATGCATATAGGGAAAAATAACCCATGCTAAAATTACACAATGTTGGGTTCCATATTAGGTGCTACAACCCAAGAAAGAGATCTAGGTGTCATAGTGGATAATACACTGAAATCGTCGGTGCAGTGTGCTGCGGCAGTCAAAAAAGCAAACAGAATGTTAGGAATTATTAGAAAAGGAATGGTGAATAAAACGGAAAATGTCATAATGCCTCTGTATCGCTCCATGGTGAGACCGCACCTTGAATACTGTGTACAATTCTGGTCGCCGCATCTCAAAAAAGATATAATTGCGATGGAGAAGGTATAGAGAAGGGCTACCAAAATGATAAGGGGAATGGAACAACTCCCCTATGAGGAAAGACTAAAGAGGTTAGGGCTTTTCAGCTTGGAGAAGAGACGACTGAGGGGGGATATGATAGAGGTGTTTAAAATCATGAGAGGTCTAGAACGGGTAGATGTGAATCGGTTATTTACTCTTTCGGATAGTAGAAAGACTAGGGGGCACTCCATGAAGTTAGCATGGGGCACATTTAAAACTAATCGGAGAAAGTTCTTTTTTACTCAACGCACAATTAAACTCTGGAATTTGTTGCCAGAGAATGTGGTTAGTGCAGTTAGTATAGCTGTGTTTAAAAAAGGATTGGATAAGTTCTTGGAGGAGAAGTCCATTACCTGCTATTAAGTTCACTTAGAGAATAGCCACTGCCATTAGCAATGGTTACATGGAATAGACTTAGTTTTTGGGTACTTGCCAGGTTCTTATGGCCTGGATTGGCCACTGTTGGAAACAGGATGCTGGGCTTGATGGACCCTTGGTCTGACTCAGTATGGCATTTTCTTATGTTCTTATGAGTGAAAAATAATTTTCTTCGATTTGTTTTAAATGAGCTACTTGCTAACTTCATGGAGTGCCCACTAGTTCTTCTATTATCTGAGACAGTAAATATCCGATTTACATTAACCTGTTCAAGATCTTTCATGATTTTGTAGATCTCTATCATATCCCCCCACTCAGTTGTCTTTTCTGCAAACTGAACAGCCCTAACTTCTTTAGCTTTTCCTTATAGGGGAGCCGTTCCATGCCCCTTATTTTGGTTGTCCTTCTCTGCACTTTCTCCAGTGCAATTATATCTTTTTTTGAAATGTGGCAATCAGAATTGCACTCAGCATTAAAGGTGCGGTCTCATCATGGAGTGATTCAGAGGCATGATGACATCCTTCTTTTTATTTTCCATTCCCTTCCTAATAATTCCTAACATTCTGTTTGCTTTTTTGACCACCACAGCACATTGGGCTGACGATTTCAATGTATTATCCACTATGATGCCTAGATCTCTTTCCTGGGTGGTAACTCCTAAGATAGAACCTAATATTGTGTAACTACAGCATGGGTTATTTTTCCCTGTATGCATCACCTTGCATATGTCCACATTAAATGTCATCTGCCATTTGGAAGCCCAATCTTCCAGTTTCACAAGGTCCTCTTGCAATTTATCACAATCCGCTTGAGATTTAATTACTCTGCATAATTGTGTGTCATCTGCAAATTTGATCACCTTGTCATACCCCTTTCCAGATCATTCATAAATATATTAAAAAGCAACTAAGTACAGATCCCAGATTCTCGTCCTCCCATCCTCCAAATTTAATATATGGCCCTGTTGGGCTGTGTACTCCCCCACTCCCGAAAACCCTCCTAAAGTTAAAAGTGTGGTGGATCCACAGGTCAGGCCTTCTCCTCCCACCCCTTCCTGGTTTCTATGTAATTTAATCAGGCTGTCTCCCACCCACTCACTCACAGGTTCCATATCCTGGGCCCCCAATGTAACGACAGTTTGGATTACTCTTCCCTATGTGCATCACTTTGCACTTGTTCACATTAAATTTCATCTGCCATTTTGTAAGGTCCTTCTGCATTTTCTTGCAGTCAGCTTGCGATTTAACAATGTGGAATAATTTTGTATCTATTGCAAATTAGATCATCTCACTCATTGCTCCCTTTTCCAGATTTATAAGGTATATTAAAAAGTACTAGTCTCAGGGTCACATGGCATGGTCTGAGGGGATGTACAGGCTGATCACATTGCCAAGGTTAAAAAAAAATCTGTTAATGATATCGTGAAGCTTTTTGATAGAGTGGAGGCTTGGGTTTCCTTGTTGAAGGATGATAAGGCCTTAAAGGAAAAGATCATTGCACTGGAGAAATCTGCCTTGGAGAAAGATGACAAAATAGATGATCTTGAAAATCATTCAAGACAAAATAATTTGTGATTTATTGCTATCTGTACAGTTCTGATTCTGAATTAGCTCATTTACTGGAAAACTGTTTAGTGCAGCTGTTGCGCCTGTCAGATTGGATTGGAAAGATAGCAGTGGCCCCCAGTATTGGTGGCAACAGGTTGTAAGGAAATGCAGAAGGAACTTGTGAGACTAGGAGACTGGGTAACTGAATAGCAGATGAAATTTCATGTAAAAAAAAGTGCAGACAACTGCACATATAATCTGTTTCTGTTCCTTAAGAGGACTTGGTGCTGATACAAGGGACACTGTTACTGAGAGCACACGCATGGAAACCTGGATTAATTTAATTTAATTTTTTGATTCACAGTCTGTTTTCCAAGGGGTGAAAACCCATTCAAGGTGAACAACATCGGAATAGTCCTGATGGGGGGAGGAAATACACAAACAGCCATATGCTATGTTGGAATCAAATAACAATCAACTTGCAGTCATCAATTAATACACAGGCAGTTTACGGTTAAAGATTAATGCAACCAATGTGTCTTCAAGCAGTTTGTCATGGTATACTTTTGAGCATACAAAAATTTCTTTAGTGAATTCGCAAGAGGAGGCTGATACCTGTCCTATAAAATTAGATCCTTGAGCATATGACAGTGAAGGGTGATTTACGAGGTTGGCACATTATAAATTGATGCATGGGTGGAGTTTATGGGCCTTTGAAAACAGAGGTGGGTTGATGAAAACTAGATAACAGCATCAGGTTATAGGGTTACAACACTGAAAGATCAGTTCTGTAAACTCATTTATATTTCTGGTGGCTACTGTAGGACAGTTTGTGGCTAGTTTTCTCCTAATGACATGCGCCAAGTGAATCATGGTAAACAGATGGATTAGTGCATGAAGCAAAGTTCCTGGTGCAGCCTGTGAGAACAGTGCAATTGGTGCAATGTGGTCAAATGAAGGAGGCAGCCTAGACCATGGTATAGAGAGAAGGAATGGCCTACTGGGTACAGCAATGCACTGAAAACCAGGAAAGCCAGCGTTCAAATCCTGCTGACATTCCTGGGGAACTTGGGCAAGTCACTTTATTTCCCTTTGCCTTAGGGACCCACTTAGATTGTATGCTCTTTGGGGTATGGACTTATCGTTTCTCAATACTTATCACCATAGTACAGTACTATAAAAATAAGTATTATCAGATTTGGAATTTAGATTTAACTACTTGCCTTTTCAAACCAATGCTCCAAGCAAGTTACAATTCAGATATAGTAGTAAGTCCCTGCCCCAGAGAGGGATTGCAGTCTAAATGGACAGCAAAGGGACTTGACCAAGGTCACAAGAGCATCGGTAGAAGAAATGGGACTTGAACCCTGGCTTCTCTAGCTCTCAGTCAGCTGATCTAACCGCTAGATCACTCCTTTGCTTATTATTATTGTTGTAGCTACTTTCTGCAACCATGATTGTGGTCTGTGGGTTGAGAGGGGGGGGGGGGGGGTGTGCAGATCTTCAGGGCTGACAATCACAGATCAGTACAAATGGTTATTTGGGATAGGAAATGTTCAGAAACCTTGTACCAGATTGCCAGGGATCTGTGGTGGCTTGAGCCCAACTATAAAGGACAGGAAATCCTCATAGCACAGTCATTCTGGAGTATGAGGAAATTTCAACACAGCCAAGATTTCTGAGTCATGCAACAAAGGTGTTAAATGTTAAGGCTTCAGGAAGCAGTTTGACCTTGTATGCCTGGATTCATGCCCCAGTTGTTCTGAGCCCTTCAAAGCAGATGACCTTCACTCCTGGCTCTAGCAATGCACTGAAGTAGCAGAGGACTGATTTAATAGTCTCATCACCGATAGATCATGTAGAATTCTTACCAGCTTCTAAGCCAGGTCACAACTCTAGGCTATGAAGCCTTTACTCCTGGGCCCTAACAGCCTCAGACAGTCTGCTCAAGCAGATCTTGCAGCTAGACATGTCATGCACTTCCCAGTCATTGTGACTATCAGGAGAAACATCCCTTGTGCACATTGGGAGCATTCCCTAAAACCTCTAGCTTGCTTCAGTCTGATCTCATCCATGAAAAGGTAAGTGGTTCAAAAGAAATACAAGCATTGGAAACACAGCAGGGTCAACAAACAAGTTGTGAAACCTTTTTATTGAACTAACTTTATACATCTGTGACAAGTTTTACCGTCTACATGAATATGGTATCTCTGGTCCAGTCCTGCAATGGTTTAGTTCTTTTCTCTCAGATCGGCTCCAATGTGTTGAATAATATCATAAATACTCATACTGGTCTGAAATCTTGACCGGCCTGCCACAAGGTCGGCTCTTTCAGTTATTCTTTTTAATATCTATCTAGCTCCCTTATGTAAAGTTCTAGCTAGCCTGTGCGATGGGCACAAAACTCTATGCGGACGATATTCATTTCTTTGTATGGGTTCGTCCTTCCTGAAAAGATACTGTGGAGTTGGGTCAACTTGTGTCTATCTACCATCAAGAGATGGCTGTTTTTCAATAAACTATCCCTGAATATCTCTAAAACTCAATGAGTTTTGATCCAATGCACTCATTCTAAGATCTCTCAATTTTCAATTGTTATTGAAAATATCACATTTCCATTTAACTCTTGTATACGGAATCTCGGCATGTTAATCCTTTGCACTCATTTCACTCCCATGTTAAAAATATATTAAAGTCTGGCTTCTTCAAACTTTGAGTCCTGTGTGGTCTCAAACACTTGCTGGAAAAGTCCAATTTCCGAACTGTGGTCCAAGTATCCACCCTTCCAATCATTGATTACTGTAATTCTATTCTGTTGGGATTACCTGCGGCAACTTTAAGACTCCTTCCAATTATTGCTCAGTGCTGCTGCTCACCTTATTTCCAGCAGCAAAAGACACGATCACATTACACCTGTACTTACAGACCTAAACTGGCTACCGATCACCAAATTGATTAAGTACAAAGTTGCAGTCACTACTTACAAACTGATTTCTGACTCTGTCATTCCGTGGTGCAATGCATTGTTACATTTGTATTGCCCCTCATGACAACTTCGCTCCTCTCAAAGGGGCCTTCTGGATGCACTCTCACCACTGCACGCCAGGTCATGCAGCACCAGAGACTGTGCTTTCTCTGTTGCGGTCCCTGTTATCTGGAACTTTTTTCCAGAGTTGCTATGCCTAGCGGATAGTTTAAAAACTTTCAAGACATTACTAAAAAGATGGTTGTTTAAAGCAGGCCTTTTATTAGTCTATTACACTGTCTCAAGCATTTCCCCATCTGGCTTTTGATTGTCCTTGTCCTTTTATGAAAGGCTGTTATGTATAATTGGTATTTTATGTATGTTTTTATTTGTACATCACCCAGTCTCATTGTAGGCGATCAATAAATTTGAATAAAAGATAAAAAAGATGAAGAAAGTTATCTTCTCTTCACCAGACTAACTCTTGAAAGCTTGTCACTGATGTATTAAGTTAGTGCAATAAAAAGATATCACCTACAAATTGTTTGTTCACCCTTAAATTCCATGTATCTAACTGGATTAACAAAAACCAAACACATCAAGGCACTTGATGCATTTGGACAGAACTGGGCTGATTTGAGACCTGAAGAATGGCCAATGTGAAAAACATCATTGAAAAAGAAAAAAACTTTATTCAACAAGTTACCTATTCTAGAAAAGAAAAAGCCAAAGAAAACAAGAAGGAAAGGACAAAGAAAATTGTTCTGCCTTGAGGGCTTGTTCAAAGAAGAGAAAGATCTTAAGTATAGACAGTATGCAGAAGTGGACTGGGAATGCTAAGTCTCCACAAAAATTGCTTGAAGCAGAAGCTTTGTCCAGCCTGAACCACAATCACATGTGGGTCATGATGGCAGAGACATGGGGTGGCCAGTGGAGACTACCCGCTGGCTACCAAATAGAAGAAGAGGTGAAGCACCAGGCGGAGGTGGTCAGAGCTCATCCCATGCATCAGCAAGTGCAAGGGCCAGCTGGCATGTGGCAGTATGCAAGTACTTTTAAAACTTGCGAGCCAGATGTGTGGATCTAGTGCACTGCGATGTAAGCACAGTGCCCATGGGTTTTAAAAACACTCATACAGTGCCATATGCTGGATTGACACATTTCAGCAGCAGGGCTGATCCAGACCTGAGACTTCATGTCACCCTCCTCCTGTGGTGGGGTTGAGGGGCTTGCGACATAGGGCAGGGGAAAGCAGCCATTCACCAATGCAGAAAAAGATGATGTCAGTCATCTGTAAGAGATGTGCTGGAGGACAGCTGGCATTGGGTAAAGACTACACAGAGATAACAGTATGTGAAGACCGTCACAGGGCGAGGACTACTCCACTCCTTTCTTCTCCAATACAGTTCATGTGTCCTCTGCACAGTGGGGAGCTGGCAGAGAGTGCTTTGGATACTGCAATACTGGCACTTCCTGGACCTGCTTCTGTATGCCCTCCATAGCCATGCCACTGCCATGTTTCCAAGAACTGAGCGCTCAGTTGTAACAGATTGGGTTTTGTCAGGGAGTCTGGGGATGCATGACACACCAAAGAGGGAGTTAGTGTGCCTAGATTATGCCTCCCTTGGAAGATCAGGCTGCAACTCATTCTAAAGCAGCTTTTGTTTCTGCTGTGCCTTCGTTCTTTCTTACCTGAATGCTGTTGCTCGTTGCATCAGGGAATCCTGTTCTCCTTGCCCCAGAATGCTGCATTCTGACTGCTCTAAATTGCTAGCAAAATGGGGTGTGTATATATGGAAAAGTAAAAAATGCACAGACTTATTATGTTACATGGATGTCTCTGCTTTGTGCAAGTTTTCATGGTTTATAGTACTGTATTGCTGCATTAATAAACTTTAGATATAATAAAAAATATGTAAGCAAAATGGTATCTGAGAAACCATGATACAGAAAAGTGTGGGATCAAGGCACCCATCATATAGAGAAGTGTGGAAACTTAATTTCCATCAGTTTTGGCTGAAAATAAAGGACTACCAAAGACAAGTCTTTCAAATGTTAATGTACAGTAAATGAATATTGTAATCACTTAGGCTGTAACTTTCTTTAGGAAAATCATCTTTTAAAAATCAAACCTTTATTCATATTATTATGTTAATGTGATAGTGAGGACTCAATTTCTGATATTACCATAAATATAATTCTTGTGGTGAAATCAGAAAGTAAATTCTCACTATCACAGTAACATTAAAATATGGAAAAACTGAGATCATTTCCAAAATTACAACCTCTCAATTAGTTATTTCAGGGATCATTTACGGTAATATTCTTAAAAGTAAACAATATAATGGTCTAAGTGCTCCCAACAGTCTGCCTGAGGGCATCTACCCTGAAATTGTAAGTCTTCTCTCTCAGCATACTGTATATTTATGTGCCTCTATTATGACAGACTGAAGTTACATCATTCCGCACTGACAAACCACTGGTGTCAAACACTGATATGTCTCTTGAGGTCTTAATACCCCACAACATTAACACATTTGAAAATTATCCAATCCACACTAGACTTTTAAAGTTACAGCTAAATAAATAAGTGGGGAAAAAAATGAATCAATTATTAGATTTTGGAGCAGAACCTGTATATGGCACTCTTCAGTACAACTGTACAATGTTTACACAGGACTCTTACTATTAGTCAGTAGGTTTTCCATGAGGTACATTAGTGTAGGAGAACTGAGCTTATTGAGAGCCTCAGGTTCACAATCCATCATCATGAATAAAGTTCCTATATGCCATGTTGTGCAAGCTTCAGTTCCTAAATACTTTGAAATCTTGAATCCAGTATAACAAAAATCCAGCCATACTATTCATTTGGGTCATGTCTCTGAACCTGAATGTTGCTGACACTTGGAGCATCTGAAAACAAACAGTAGACTGAACTTACATTTTCAAAGTATTCCTGTTCCAACGGGAAGGCAAGAGTACTTACAAGGGTGGAAGCCGCTGCCTGCTTGGATTCCTCACTCAGGTGGGCTAGCATCTGATCCACCTTGGACAGCTCATCCTGGCTGATGTAGTCTGCGTCTGAGATGAAATAAAAAGTGAATGTAAGAGGACATGGAGAGAAAATGGAAACTGGGGTCAATGAGAGAAAATATAACAGATCGTGAGCCCTTTGAAGACAGGAAATATCTACAGTGCCTGAATGTAATCTGCTTTGAAGTGCTGAATACAAATAAACAAACAAACAAAAAACCCCAAACAAACCCAAAAGCTTCACTATTCCTAGGGGGCTCAATTCACCCACATTTTCTTTGGCTTCTGGAAATCAAGTAGTAAATAAATACAAATAGCAACTGTTGTTGAAGCAGATATTTAGAAATAACAAAAAGAAAATATCTGTCACAGCCTGAAGAAAGATATTTGGAGCATCTAGAAGATACCACCATAGACACCTTTAGTTTGATATTCATCGGGCTGGTGAGTAGGAAAATTACCCTGATAACTTTCCCAGGATATTCAGCAGAACCCAGCCAGATGGTTTCCTAGGTAACTTTAGGATGCACATTTTTCTGTCCAGACTTACCTGGCTAACAGAATATTAGCACTCACTGACTAGTTTAGCCATGTTCCCAGAATGTTTCCATCACCACTTCTAGTTACCGGGACAAAATTTAGCTGGGAAGAAGGGGGACAGCAAAGTTGTTTATCTATAATAGCTGTTCCCCAAGAATATCAGTCCTCACCCACAGGTGATGTCATCCGATGGAGCATGGAGTGAGATTTCTTCAATGCTTCTAAAGCTTTCAGCTTTCAAGGAGCTTGCATGGCCCAACTCGCAAAATCTTGTCACGTGGGGCCTCAGTCTATACAAAGCTAAAGGGATTGAAGAACCAGCTCTAAAGGGTGGCAGGAGGATGTTGTGAAGAATGACATCCTTCTGACCTAGAACATCTGTTGCAGGTGAGCAAACTTTGCTTCCTCTGAGGACAAGCAGGATGCTCAGTCCTTACACATGGGGAATATTCCTAGCTACAGACTGCTTCCAATGCAAAAAGGAAGAGAGAAAAACTCAGGGAAAACAGTGCCAATGAGCAAAACTGTTTTTGATGTCACAGGCTATTTTACATTTTCTGTTTTCATTTTTTTTCTTTTTAAATATAGGACACAGTCTGGAAATAAACTAACAAGCTCTGGGGGGATAGAGTTGGGCTCTAAACCTCAAAGAGACTCCTCAGGATGGACCGGTCAAATCTGTTGTCACTTAGGGAGCCCTGTCCAAATAATAATGAGATGTGAACGTGTGGAGATCTTGCAGATCTTAGGTGAGCTACTGATGCCACCATTGATCCAGTGCTGTGAGCCTTGATATGTCTCACCAGATTCATGTCTGCGTGGGCATAACAGAATGAGTTGTAATCTCTTAGCCGATTAGAAAGAGTACTCTTGGCAACCATAGTTCCAGGTTTATTGGGGTCAAAAGAAACAAAAGGCTGGGTAGACTTTCTAAGGTTTTCAGTCCACTCCAGATAGAAGGCCAAGCCTCTTTCAGAATCCAAACTGTGTGATGCATATTCACTTTTGTGAACATATGGGCTGGGGAAAAAGTTGGAAGGACAATTGAGTGGTTAAGGTGGAAGTCCAACACTGCCTTAGGCAGGAATTTAGGGTGCGTGTACCGAAGCACCCTATTAAACTTCTTATAAGGTGGATAAGTCACTAGGGCCTGAAGCTCACCGACTGCAAGCTAAAGTGATCCCTTTCAAAAATATCACTTTCTAGGTCAGGTACTCCAGCTTACAGGAGTTTAGTGACTTAAAGGGAGTTTTCATCTGCTAGATCAATACCAGATTTAGGTCCCATGACACAGCAGGAGGCATGATGAGAGACTTCAACTGAAGCAAGCCCTGCATAAAACATACAACTAAAGGCTGTACAGAGATATGTGTGTTTTCTACATAGTGATGATAAGCACCAATTACAGTAAGGTGAATCATGACTGAGTTAACCTTCAGAACAGATACTGAAAGATGTAGAAGATTTTTAAGCAGTTTTTGTACGGAAAAGGAGAACGGGCCTAGTTCCTTTCCTTCACACCAGAAGGCCAACCTCCTTCACTTAAAACCATTTGATCTTCTCGAGGAATCCTTCATAGAAGCCAGAATACAAAACATCCTCTGGTAAATTCAGGGGTTGCACAGCCACCCTCTCAATATCCAGACTGTGAGGGCTAAGGATCCAACACTGGGATGGCACAATATCTCCCGATCACGAGTGATAAGAGATGGGAAATTCCCCACCTGACTAGATTCCTGATTGACAATGCCATTAGGAGCAGAAACCAACCTGTCTCAGCCAAAAGGGTTCTATGAGAATCAGAGTTCCTTGGTCCCTACTAAGTTTCAGCAAGGTCTCTGAAGACCTTGCTGAAACTGGACTTTTCTTCCTTCTGAAAATCAAAGGGAATGGTATCATTCTCTTAACAAAATCCTAAAGTCCCCTCATCCTGGAACCAGTGGCATCGTGAGAATTTCTCCAGCTTCCATGAACAGACTATGATCTTACTGGAAACTGATATTATGTGAAAGAGCTCTTCCCAGGACATTAATGCCTGGCCTCATGAAACTCTGCCTACTTGGAAAGAATTTCCAGTTCCCCTTAGGTTTGTTCTCAGGCAACATATGAGCCTTGGAATTGCCTAAATGCTTGACCAATCCTTCCCAAAAAGCAACCTGCTATGAAAGGGAAGAATGCCAAACTATGATTTGGATCACCCAGTGGCCATTCGTGGGCCAGTTGCATAGCCATAGCAAATGCATCACCAACACTGAAGACAACATATTCCTGGCGGATATGTGCGCCAAATCATACAAGGCATCTGCAATAAAGACCCACTCAGACTCCAGTTGCTCTGCTTCTTTCTCAGAGACAGCCTCTTTGGAATCCACCACAGGGATCTGCTGCACCCAGCCATGAAACTACTACAAACCACCTCCCTGAACACCAAAGCAGACACCTCTTTAGCTAGATTCTCCATCTTATTATTTTGAGAATCCTTAAGAGTGCCACTACCCTAAACAAGAACAGCCGAAAACTGGGCATCTACTCTGGGCAGCTTCAATAGCTCCAAGGCATCCTAAGGAAGAGGGCTCAACTTGGCCATGGCTCTGCTAACCTTTAAACCAGTTTAGAGACCAAGGCCTTTACCTTGCAATGAAAAAGGAAAGCCCAAGAGGGGCCTCTAAGTCCATCCAATATGGGTTCTTCACTTTCCTCTTCTTAGTACATCCTTCTCTTCTTAATCCATAGCTCCACTAAGGCTTGAGAAATCATGGCAGACAAATCCTTCCGCTTAAAAAGACCTAACCACCTTCAGGTAATTTCCACTGCTACTGGTATCTCACCCTTCTATAAAAGAGATCCTTCCACATTCTCATTCCCTAGGAGGCTCACTGGAATCTCTAGGGTGAAATTCTCATCCGAAGACCTGATTCCATGCCCAAATCCCCATTGGGGTCAATCTTTCTGTTCTTGGGATGTGACAGAACCAGAGGGCCCCCCCGAAGGAAGCCCCTTTCAGAAGAAACCCACCAGTCACAGCACTTTTAATTAAAAAAAAAGGTTTTGTGCATTGATAACAAAACTTCTGATCATCTTCAATAATGTGCCTCCCTGAAGCACCCTCTGACTTGATCTGCATAGCCCCGAACCTCCTGCAACCGGGGTGAGAAAAGGGGGCCCAGCCAAATCCGCTGCTTGATTACCCTGCATCATGGTAGAAAGAGACAAAATGGCTGCCATGCCGTGTCTTGCCTGCTTGAGTCTACCTGGGACCCTAAAATGGAGCCCCAGGATTCCTGTTTCATCATCGTCCTGTGATTCACCTCTGCAGTAGTCGCCCCCTCTTTCGAGAAGCCCTCCTCGCTATTCACATAAATCACCAAGACTATTCCCCACATGCAGAGCAGCGCTTCCCATGCTGTACTTGCAGCATAGAAAAAAACCATGAGCTGACCTGCACTGATTTCTGTTTCCCTCCATGCACAGCAAATTACTGAAAAACTCAGCACATACCATGGGAGAAAGGGCTCCAAACCTCCTGCCTGTCCAGTGCTACCGCAGCTACTGGCTGCTCTCAGCTCCACTGAGGCCTGGCCTTTTTTTTAAATTATTTAAAGGGGAATTCTAAATAAAATAAGGCAGCTCAAAGGAAAAAAAAAAACAAAAAACTTTTCTGAAGGCATCTTCTTCAACCAGAGGGGCCCTGGATCCGCTCAGAGTGGAAGAGTGAGGAACAGAAAGAGGGAGCCCTGCTCGGCCCTACTCTACCAGAGAAATAGCCCACAAGTTAGGGTCTAACACTCATGGAAGCAATTCCAACACCAAAATGTCTGCTTTTTAAACAGCCTAACCATCTGCAGGAGACATGAGAATATTGAGAGACTGTAGGTGGCACAGTAGCTTAAGTACCAAGTGTGCAGTGAAGCTTTTATTCTGTGTCTCCATCTGCTGGTAGGGGAGAAAAACCCATCCATCTTGACTGGTCTGTTGGATGACTGGAAAATGACAATATTAGCAGTCGAATACTTCCCTCACCAAAGACAGTATAACATCATGTTGGGTCATATCAAGGTCCATCGAGACCAGCAGCCTATCTACGACAGTGGCTAGTCTGAGTCACAAGTATCTAGCAGAACCTAAAAAGTAGATCTATTTCTTGTTACTCACTCTCAGGGATAGCAATGGCTTTCCCTAGTCTACCTGGTTAATAAAGTTTTATGGACTTTTCTTCCAGGAACTTGTCCACACCTCTTATTCATTATGCTAGTTGCCTAGCCCAGTCTTCTGGCAACAGATCCCACAGCTATTGCTGTTCCTGAGAGCGAGTAAGAAGAAATAAAACTACTTTTTGTGATCTGCCAGATTGTGTGACCCAGACTGGCCACTGTCAGACAGGATGCTGGGCTCGACAGATCTCTGTCTGACCAGGCACGGCATTTCTTATGTTCATGCTGCACCACCCTGAGGCATAAATAAAACTACAGAATCAATATGTGCATGTCAAAGAATTCTACAGGTACAAGAAAATCACAAGTAAAGCAAAGAATGATCAAACGGTGAAGTTGCACATGAGCTTTTGAGATCAAACTGGTCTTTTCTGTCTGTCTACAACTGAACAGGGAACCTGCGTGTTCTGTAAAGTTCATGAACATCTTTCAATAATTCTTATGTTGGTCCAAAGAGTTATCATAACATAAAAAGAATTCCCTTTCAAAATATGAACATTTCAGCAGAATTGCCATCCAATCAGATTTTTTCCAGTGGGAACACCGTTTGAAAAGGAAAAGCTCAAGGTTATAGCCATGAAAATGAGGCCAAAAAAGCAAGTGTCATGGTCATGAAGTGTGCCAGTATGGCATACAAAAGGTGAAGTGGCATGTCAGCCTTGTTCTCAAATGAGACATTAGCTAGAGGTCGACACCAAGTGCCTTCCCTCTTTCTCTTGTGTAGATCATCTGTTTCTGCTGCCATTGTGCATTCTCAGCGGAAATAAGCAATCTATATATAGTAGGTCCAGAAATAACCAGGGTCCTTAATTAACTCTGGCAAACAACTTTGCCTCCTGCCTGTCTATGCAGGGAATGAGTGTTACTCTGGCTAAATTACAGGACAAGGACACCACCATTTTTTTTTAGTATAAGCTCATTTGGGATTCTCAACAGCTTTACTTCCTCTTCATTGTATGCTGTCCTTCTATGTCTGGTGCTCTTGTGAATGTAACATTCATTCTCTTCTATGTTGTATTGTTTTATATCTTTTCTTTTTATTTGATTGCCTGCCTTTCGAAATCTGATCTCAGAGCGAGTTACATTCAGATACAGAAGGTATTTCCCTGGCTCCAGACGGCTTAAAATCTAAACTTGTTCTTGAGGCAATGGAGGGTGAAGTGACAGACCCAAGGTCAAAAGGAGTATCGGTGGGAGAAATGGAATTTGAAACCTGGTTTCCCTGGTGCTCAGCCCATTTCTCTAACCACTAGGGCTACTCCTCTATCATCTACTTTTTTTTTTTTTATTGTACATGTATATTGTTCTCTCAGTATAAATACCAAATTACATCACCCTGGAAATCTGTAGAATAGTTATATAAAACAAGAATCAGAAACAAACATTTTTGGAACCAACTACAGTTAAAACTGAATCAAAGAAATTATTTTCCCAGGTTCAGAAAGTGGCAGAGCTGTGCTTGAAACTGAGGCACCATATATAGATGATATAGATATCTATCTATAGCCACACATACACACACACACATACATATATACACCAGGATATGTGCCCCTGCTCACTTCACTTGCCAACCTTGTCAGTCAGCATCATTCCTGCCTAGGTGGAAAATGCAAGGAATAGTTGATTGCTTGGCGATGAAACTAAAGGAAGGGCAGGGAGAGAGCTATAGGAGCTACCCTGCTCCTCCTTTTTCCCTCTAAGAATGCATAGACCTTATGGGAAACCCCCTCAGAATCAGAAGGCAAGGACTGCATGCCAGCTTCAGAGTGTCTTTTATGACTTCATGACCTGGATACGTGCATTACAGAAGACATCTTGTACTTGATCTTTTGGGGGTAGGTGTCTGTGTGTGAGGAGGGCTCTATGTGGAAGGTGTGGAAAAATGTGGAAAGTTTGCAGGGGCCTGATTGTGTTTGTGTGTGTGCATGTGTATTTTGTGCATGTGAGGAGAGATGTATGTGATGCAGGAGTGGTGGATAGGTAGTATGAGATGTGGGGGGTTGAGTGGGGGGATGTGTGTGTAAAATCTTTCCTCCTCCCCCTCTCCCTTATGTTTGTGTGTGGGAGAGGAGTATATATGTGGGAGGTGAGAGTGGGCAGTGTGTGTGCACACACTCCTTCACCCTTGCATACTCTCCTCCCCTTCCCTGTATGTGTGTGTCTAGAGGGGTAGGTACGTGTTATGAGGTTGGTGTGGAGGGTAGTGAGTCAGTTGTGTGTATGAGAAGCAAACTGAGAGCATGTGTGTGCATACACTCCTTCCCCCTCACACTCTCTACTTTGTCCCCCCATGTATGTGGGTGGGGAAAGGGTTGTTTATGAGTTGTGGGGTTGCTGTGAGTGATGTGGGGGAAGGTGTCAGGGTGTGTGTGTGTGTGTGTGTATACATTCTGTCCCCCTTGCACTCTTCTAGTTTCTCCCCCTCCTCTATGTGTGTGTGTGTGTATGTGTGTAGGGGGTGGTAATGAAGGGATAATATGTGGGGGTTACCCCTTCCCTACCCTTGTGTGTGTAGTAGATGGAGCGAGTGTCTGTAGGTGGGATGTAGATGAGAGGTGTGGGTATGTGAGTAGGGGGAATGGAGTGATGTGGTGGGTGTGTGCATAAACTATTTCCCCTCCTCCTGTTTGTGTGTGTTTGGGGGGTTAAGTTGGTGAGAGTGATGTGGATGGCTAAGTGTGCGTGTGTGAATGATGAGTGTGGTGCACTCTCCAATTTATTATTCCTCTCTGTGTTTGTGTGTGGCTGGGGGGGGGGGGGGTAGGCACTCTCCTCCCAGTGTGTATGAGTGGAGAATAGTGGTGGGAGGTGGCATGTGTGTGTGTGTGTGGGGGGGGTGGATGAGTTGTGGGAAGGGTGGCATGCATGTGTGAGGCAGGTACTCTTCACTTTACCTTCCCTCTCCTCCTCTTGTGTGTGTGTGTGGGGGGGGGGGGGGGGGGGAAGGCAATAGGAAAATTATTCCCACCAGCACATGGAGTCAGAGAGCAAAGCTTCGAGGCACTGGTATCTCAAGTGTGCCACCTGCAGCTCATCAGTATTTATCGATACCCAAGCAAAGTTTAATTGACAAAAAACCATCTAATTCCTGAAACAAGGGTGAGCAGGAAAAAACTCCCTCAAGAGTCTGAAACAAACGACCCCAATAACGAAAATCAGGTTTGAACCACGGTTCATAACAAAAACCAAAATATTATAGAATCATTCTGATAGATTCCCTGTGTACAGCAGCTAACCGTTAGGTAAATCAGTCTTTCGGCAGTAGCACTCGGGCGGGATCCTACACTGATCTCCAGTATTACAGGAACGAAAATTAGCAGGTAAGAACCAATTTTCCTTTCCTGTACATACCCAGATCAGTCCAGACCAGTGGGATGTACCCAAAGCCACATTACACCGGGCGGGAACCCGAAAAACCCGCTCACAAGATGCTCTCCCCAAAAAGCGCTTGGTCCAGATCCCTATCATCCAGACGATAATGCCTTGTAAAGGGATGCAGGGAAGACCAGACTGCGGCTCTACAAATCTCCTCAGTAGACAACAACTGACAATCCACCCAAGAAGCCACTTGCGCTCCACCCAAGAAGCTGCTTGCGACCCTTCCCAATGTAGGCCAAGCAAATTGTTTCCTTCAGCCAGCGAGCCAAGGATGCCTTAGATGCCTTTTCACCCTTCTTCAGACCTCCAAAGAGCAAAAGAAGGTGATCTGATTTTCGAAAAGAGTTAGTGACCTTCAAATACCAAAGGAGAGCCCGGTGGACATCTAACAGATGAAGATCTCTTCCCATAGCAGTGTCACAAGCCCAATCAGGGAATCCGGGTAACTCCATGGACTGATTAACATGAAAGGCAGACACCACTTTCGGCAAAAAGGAAGGGACTGTGCGCAGGGACAGCCTATCAGCCGCAATGCAAAGGAAGGGATCCCTATAAGAAAGAGCCTGCGATTCTGAAATACGCCTCGCGGAACAGATGGCCACCAAGAACACTGTCTTCAAGATGAGGTCCTTTAAGGAAGCGTGTCCAGAGGCTCAAAAGGGGGAATCACAAAGCGCCCTTAACACCAGATTGAGATTCCACTTCGGGCATAATTTACGAAGAGGAAGACGAAGGTGCTTCACCCCTTTCAGGAAACAGACAATGTCCGAGTGGCTGGCTAGAGGCCTGCCACCTACCCGCCCCTAGGAGACATCCCAGGGCCGAAACCTGAACACATAGGGAACTATAAGCCAAACATTTAGATAATCCCTGCTGCAAAAACCCCAAGACCTGAGGAATGGTCCCCGACAATGGCACTACACCCTGCTGATCACACCAGACTTCAAACATCTTCCACACTCGAGAATATGCCACAAACGTCGAGGGCCGCCTGGACTGAAGCAGGGTGGAAATCACCTGTTCCGAATAAACTTTCATCTGTAACTGCCACCTCTCAAACACCAGGCTGCGAGAGAGAAGTGATCCTCCCGATCCGAAAAAATGGGCCCTTGTCACAGGCGGTTCGACAGATGAGCTAGGCGTAGTGGACAGTCTGTCGCCAACTGTACCAGGTCAACAAACCATGGCCGCCACAGCCACTCCGGTGCCACCAAAATTACCAAACCGGGATGGTCCTCTATGCGCCGGAGAACTCACCCGATTAGGGGCCATGGAGGAAAGGCATACAGGAGGATTCTAGTTGGCCACTTGCAGACTAGGGCATCTACTCCTCCTGCCCCGATTTCCTTCTTTCGGCTGAAGAACCGGTCTGTCTTGGTGTTGACACGGGTCGCCATAAGCTCCAGTTGGGGAACTCCCCCATCAGGCACAAATGTGATTCTAACCCTCCCGGGATAGTTCACACTCCCCGGGATCCAGCTGTTGATGACTGAGGAAGTCCACCTGCATGTTGTTCACACCTGCCACGTGAGAGGCTGCAATGTCTTCCAGATGAAGCTTGGCCCAAGTGAAGAGGAGGTGTGCTTCCTGTGCCATGGCCGGACTCCAGGTTCCTCCCTGGCGATTGAGATATGCCACCGTGGTGGCGTTGTCTAAGAAGACTCAAACCATTCTCCCCTGCACCAGGGACTGGAATGCCAACAACGCTTTGCGGACTGCCCTTGTCTCTAGGCGATTGATGGTCCTTACCCGAACGGTCGTGGTCTAGGTTCCCTGCGCCGCATGACTGAGGCACACTGCTCCCCAGCCTTGAAGGCTCACATCCGTTGTCACGATCACCCAATCCTGGACTTCGAGGGGCATCCCCTTCTGTAAGTTGTCTTCCGACAGCCACCATTGCAGGCTGGACCTGATTCGCTGCGACAAAGGCAGGGGTAACTGGTATTGCTCTGAGACTGGGTTCCACCGCAACCGTAGATCTCTCTGCAACAGTCTCAGGTGAGCAAAGGCCCAAGGCACCAATTCCAATGTTGAAGCCATGAACCCCAGAACTTGTAGGTAATCCCACACTCTGGGGATTGGAAGTTGTAACAAGAGACACACTTGTTGCTGCAATTTGTACATCCTGTCGTTCGTGAGAAACACCCTGCCCTAGAGGGTGTCGAAAGAGCTCCCAAATACTCCAGACACTGTGACGGAGTCAGATGACATTTCGCTTCGTTGATTACCCAGCCGAGGGACTGGAAACAATGGATCACATGAAGAACCGTCCGTTCGCCTTCCTCTTCCGACTTGGTTCGAATCAGCCAATCGTTGAGGTAAGGAAGGACCATTATCCCCTCCTTCCGAAGGGGCGCCGCCACCACGACCATCACCTTGGTAAAGGTGCGCGGGGCTGTCGCCAGTCCGAACGGCAGCACCCGGAACTGAAAATGCTGATCCAGGATCTTGAATCGTAGGAATCTCTGGTGAGCGCTGCAAATTGGGATGTGTAGATAAGCCTCGGTGAGATCCAAGGAGGTGAGGAACTCTCCCTTTCGAACCTCTGCGATGACTGTTCGAAGTGTTTCCATTCAAAAAAGTGCCATCCTTTTTGGGAACCACGAAATAAATGGAATACCGTCCCCTCCCTCGTTCCTCGGACGGCATGGGGATGATCGCCTTCAGGGCCAGCAATCTTTGTAGAGTGTCTTCTACCGCAGCTCGCTTACTGCGGGAAATGCATCGCGATTCCACAAAGGCCGGCATGAGAGGCTGAGAAAATTCTAAGGCGCAACCTTCTTTTACCACCTTCAACACCCAGCGATCAGAGGTGACCCTAGCCCACTCCTTGTAAAATTGGGACAACCTGCCCCTGATCATCCCGTCCAAGGAGGGGGCGGGCCTGATTTCATTGGGCAGGCTTCTCAGTTCCGGTTCCCTGACCAAAACCACCTCTGGCAGGACTGGAGCCGCGAAAGGACTGCGTATGGAAAGAGGTCTGTCTGGAACCAGAGGGTGGAACACTCCTCCATGACCTGCTTTTTTGGAAATCCCGAAAACGGGATCAAGGGCTGAATGATTTCCAGTAGGGCTTTCTATCTTCCGGCAGTTTATTGCCCTTGGAATCCCCCAGAGATTTCATCAGCTGATCCAAATCCTTTCCAAACAGCAACTTCCCTCAAAGAGGCAGACTGCACTGTTGTGACTTGGAGGAAGCAACCGCTGCCCAATTGCGGAGCCATAGGAGTCGCCGAGCCGCCACCGAGGAGACCACAGTCCGGGCCACTGAACGCACCAAGTCATAAAATGAGGCAGGGAGCCTAAAAACGTCCTTGGAGGTTCTTACCAGGGCTGAAACACTCTTCCCTCCTCTTCAGGGGTCTGCCTGACTCTGCACCACCGGGCAGACTGATTTACCCCGGGAGCTGCGGTTAACAGGGAACCTTGGAGCTGTTTGTTTTTTTTTATTACACAAAAACTTTAACTTTTAGTAACAGAAAGAAATAAAGCCTAAGCTAAGAATAATAGAAAAAAATCCCCAAAGGGGCTACACTTCCCTGTACCGCAGACACTGAGGGGGAGCCTTCGGGTTGTTGAGGGAGCCAGTCCCCTGGCTAACAGGGGACCCGGAACCACACGGGCTAGCACCGCCCGGCTCTACCTGAGGGATGGCCCAGACACTGAACTTAGCACCTCAGGGAACAAGAAACATCCGTCTCACACAGAGCTGCAGTTATATACGACCACCATCTGCTGGAGTCAGAGAAATACCGATGAACTGCAGGTGGCACACTTGGGATACCAGTGCCTCGAAGCTTTGCTCTCTGACTCCATCTGCTGGTGGGAGTACATAACCCACTGGTCTGGACTGATCTGGGTATGTACAGGAACGCCACTTTATCTCCCTCTCCTTCTTACTATTCGCTTCCACTTTCTCACTCCCTTTGCCTACCCAATGTATGTGGGAGGGTGTGCATAATGTGAAGCATGATGGGGATGGGGAGGTAATGTGGGAAGGAAGTTTGTGTTTATGTGTGCAGGTTCCCTCCCACCACTCCTCTCTCCTGTGCGTAAATATATAGAGAGATGGTGTGAGTGTATTGGCACGGGGGGTGTGTATGGTGTAGGGAAGATGGTGGTTGGGGGTGTGTATGTATGTAGGGCTTTTGTTTACATTTTTTGGGAGGAGTGTGTGCTGGTGGTGTGGTAAGGTGGGGGAGTGTGTAATTTTTGGAGGGTTAGTGTGTGTGTTGGGGTTTTTGGATAGATAGGCATAGATGGAGGGGCAAGGGTGAGGGACTGGAGTTGCAGATGGGCACACACTCTCCCATCCACCTTTGTGCCCTTCCCTCCAATTACAGTGACTTCATCTGCCATTACTCTTACCCTTCTCCTCCCCTGCCCTTTCCCACTCACTTAGCCCCCCGTCCCCTCGCACCTCAATCACATTCACTCACCCCTCTCCCCACCTAATTCTCTCACTTAGCCCTATCCCCTCACTCACTCTCCTAGTCTAGCCATGCTCTTATCTCAATCCCTTCCTCTTCTCTCACTCATCTGTCTCACCTTTCTTGCCTTCCTTCTAGTTCTTACTCCTACTCTCACTCTCTCTCCTCTCCCTTTACTTTAGATCTTCTCTTTCAGTTGTCACCACAGAGCCTCTTTTGTCTTCTACTGGTGGGGCCTGGGAACCCCACCAGGCTTTTCATTGCTCACTCCCAGTTCCAGGTGAGTGTCAGGTCCAGAACAGAGGGCTTCTGAAAACACTGATGGCTTTCATAATACACCAAACCAAGTACCTGATTCACTATGGGTTTTTCCCATAGACACAAAATCGGAAAAAAGCCTTAATGAATCTAGCCCTAGGATTGGCATGGAGTCCTGATTTTCTGGCACACTTATGCCAATGGTTCCTGAATCATCTTTGGGTTGGGACCGCTGTTGATAAACTTATTAAATAGTTTAGAGGAAGAAATAAATAGAAAGACTGCAATTTTTTAGATACCAAACTGTGCTGAACTTTATATTTATTTTTATTTATATTCCACCTTTCAGGCACTTCAAAGCAGATTACATTCAGGTACAGTAAATATTTTAATTGTCCACAGAAGGCTTACAATCACAATCTGGTCATCCCATTGCAAAAAAGACAAAGCAGACACCGAGTTGGTTTCTTTTGAAGCTTTTGAAGTGCGAGAAAAATGATAAAGGGGATGGAAAAGCTCCCTTATGAAGAAAGGCTAAACAGATTAGGGCTCTTTAGCTTGGAAAAGACAACAGAGGTGCTATGATTGAGATTTATAAAATAATGAGTGTAGTACAACAGGTAAATAGGGAACGGTTATTTACCTTTTCAAACAACGCTAGCACTAGGGGATACTCCATTTACATAGCAACCGGCAGATTTAAAACAAATTGTAGGAAGTTTTTCACTCAGTGCAAAATTGAGCTATGGAATTCTGTTGCCAGAGGATGTGGTCAACAAACTAACATAGTGGGGTTCAAAAGAGGGTTGGACAACTTCCTGAAGGAAAAATCCATAAACAGTTATTATCCAGGTAGACTTGGGAAAGCCAGCGCTTATCCTTGAGAGAGTGATACAAGATATAGCAAATGTTGCTTACCTGATGTAACAGGTGTTCTCACAGGACAGCAGGATGTTAGTCCTCACGAATGGGTGACATCGAGGATGGAGCCCTGTACGGAAAACTTTTCTGTCAAAGTTTCAACAAGCTTTGACTGACACTGGCACACTGGGTGCACTGAGCATGCCCAGCCTGCAATTATCCCTGTGAGCCACAGGTGTCTCCCTCAGTCTCGTCTTATAGCTAAAAAGCGCAAGCGAAACTAAAATAAAAGTATACAGACCCAACTCCGCGGGGTGGCGGGCGGGTTTCGTGAGGACTAACATCCTGCTGTCCTGTGAGAACACCTGTTACATCAGGTAAGCAACATTTGCTTTCTCACAGGACAAGCAGGATGGTAGTCCTCACAAATGGGTGAGTACCGAGCTGAGGATGCCCGGGAATGCACCAGATACACCGCAGATGCGCAAAGGCGTAACGACTGAGGTGGAAATGGGAACGGAGGGCATCCGCAACACCATAATGGGTTCGTGGAAGGATGTTGGGTAGTGAATTGAAAAAAGTAAGAGTAGGCGGACTGGCCAAACATGGAGCATGCCGGCTAGTCAAATGTAAGCAATAATAGGCTGCGAAGGTATGGAGAGGACTCCAGGCTGCAACCTGATAAAAAAGTACAAGCAGCAGTAACCAAAGGGAAGCTGTTAAGGCTAAGACGGACACAACAGTATGTGGATACCCACAGTGTTGTAGTGAAATGTCTGCTTGTTGGTAGGAAAGGAAATATAGACCACTTAATCAGAAGGATTAGGTCTGTGTGGCCACTGGAAGTAGCAGCTTGACCCTTGCATGAAGGAAAGAGTCAAGTGGAATTCACATGGAATGCAGTGCAATGTAGATAGAATGTAAGCGCAGCATTACTGTCCAGGAATGTGGAAAACCCACTCTCTCCCTAGGGCGAGAGAGAGAGGTTAGGAAAAATTAATAGAGTATTTCCTGAGGAAAGGAGATACAACATCTACCTGAAAAGGATAGAAAGTTGAATGCGTAGAACTACTCAGTGGCAGAGGAACGGAGTCAGGTGAGTATGGAAAGAGTGCATAACTCACGGACCCTGCTGGCAGGAATGACATTAAGAGGGAAAGAAGTTCCCTTGCCAAACTGTGGAAGAGAGGAATGGAAAGGCTCAAACGTAGAATGTATGAGACTTATAAGGAGAATATATATGTTCATTCCGTGATTAGAGAAATAGAGGCGGCTTGATCAGTGGATAATCCATGGTAAGCAGACTCAGAGAGGATTACCGAAAACGGGAACCCAACTCCCAAAACGATACACCTCCTAAGAGAAAGGTGTATCTATGTGGAGGATGTCTGGAGAACAGAATCCGAGGGAGTAAGAAAAAATGGTGGGAAAGTAAAAGGGGTAATACCTCTTTTTTTTTTTTTTTTTTTTAGCGTCAGGAGGTAAAGCCTGCCATATTAAACGGCAAGATTTATGTTTAGAAGGTTTTGTGACGCTACCAGAACCTAAGAACATCAGTAAGTCTATGATTTGGGACTGACTGGTGAGAGAATAAAAGGTTACTGATATGATGGATTGAGAAGTATGGGAAAGCATACTGATCTCAGTCAGGGAGTGGGGAAAAAAATACTGAACCCCATCCCAGTTCAACATTAGAAGAATGCTGGCTACGAGAGGCAGCAGAAGAGATATATTGAAGAGGCCTTTGATGGAAGAAAAGGCATCTAAGGGAACGCATAGGAAACATGTGCAGGGAGCAGAACCTGTGCATCGTATGGAATGATGCAGACGCCGAGGAAAGTTTAGTTAAACTCAGCGTTAAAAGATTTGCCCTGTACACATGTTAATTGAGACCATTCGAGAGGATAGAACCTACGTGGAGAAGGTCTGATAGAGCGTTCATTAAATCTCTTAGATATGTGGCCCAAGGACGCATGAAGTGAACAAGGGCCAAGGGTAGAGCTGCGCAGCTGTCTAGCAGAGCAGCTAAGAGGTAATGCGTGCTTATGAGTTGGAAAGCACATTGTCCCTATGCTGTCTGTCTGTATGCACAAAGAATTGTTGCAAAAGCAGTATTGGAAGGCATAAGGGCATAACTCATGGGTGCAACGTCCAGGAAGTTTATGAGAAACTATTCTGGAGTGCAATAGATGCATAATGGGTTGACAGCTTTCAGGAGAAACTTTATAACCCTAAGGAATTGCGAGCATGAGTCGAAGGAGACTAGGTCCTAGTTCGAACTGGGATAAGAATCAGGGACGAAAGCAATGAAACCACTTAGGTCCATTGAGTATAGAATGTCACTGAATATAACCCATAGCAGTTTTGAATTATGAGAAAAATGCATAGTGGGAAGAAACCCCATAGCCCAACCATGAAAAGTTGAAAGGCTGAGGTTATGGAAAATATGCGCAGGGACATATAACAATGTATCAGAATGTCTGTGCGCATGCTGGACAAGAGGGTCTTAAGACTGTGGTGTCCAGAAGTGTTACAGAAGGGATTTATGGCAGTGACAGTAATCCCAGTTAGTAAATGTATAGTGAGTCCTGAAAAAAGTGAGAGCTCCTTGCATGTACTGAAAGTGGTTAGCAGTAGTCTATGCAAGGAAAGTGAATGATGTTACACTCCGCAGAGAAAACAGCATTCACCAACAGTGATGCAAGAGACAGTTCACTTACCGAAGCTGGTGCCAGCGGCAGAGCTTGGGGTTGTAATGTTGACTCACCATAAAGCACATAGAAACATTAAAATAATGTACTTACTGCAGTATGGAGTGATGGTAACCAAAGATACCATTGTACCTGTGACGTCTAAAGAAAGTTGGATTTTCTTAGGTCCAGGATGTGCGGAGAGTAACTATTTTCTGTTAAAAGAAAGAATAGTGCAATTAAAACTCCCCAACCCCCCTCCCTTCTCCCCTCTGCACTTCGTAGCGCCTGGGGGAGTGTACCGGGACTTTGGTACAAGGTGGGGTGGCCGCTCTGATATCTGACCAGATGGGAGACCAGGAGGTGTCCCAATGGAGGATATCATGTAGGCTCCTGCAGGTGTGTGAGCGGTAAGTGGTACCCGCATTTCTGTATGCTGTACAAGGAGACACTGAGACCTGTGGCCAGGCCTCAAGGTGGACTTGTACATGGGGCAATGGTTGCTGAATCTCATGTTTAGCAGATCAGCCAATGCAGCTGGACCTTGGTTGGGAGGGAACCAAGAGTCAGAGCTTTGGTCGGCACAGGGACTTGTTACTGACAAGAGAAGAAGCCCTGCTGCAATCCCAAGAAGATAGAGGGGTTCTCCTGATATTGTGGCTAACATAGCTAACATAGCGATATGTGACACTAATACAGTTCTAAAATGCACATGACCCAGAACTTTTCGAACCACGGTCCGAATGGGAGAACACAACTCTATGGGAATGCCGCCGAAGCGGGTACTTACCATCCGACGTGGATCGCCGCAAGACGAGCCGGTGAAGATTGTTGACTCCGACGGTCTCCGGAGTCCTCGAGGGTAAGGCCGGGGACGTAAACGTCCATCTCGCTCTGAAACCCGGTATGGTGGCACAGGTACAGAGGAGACAGGCCAGGCGTGAGTGGCGTTTAGACTGCTAAGTGTAACAGATGGCCATAGTCCCACACCACTTGACGGTGGGGCACGCCAGGAACAGAGGAGCCCTAACGGAACTCATGTTCCCTTCCCTCGTCCCAGCGGCTCGATGTGTCGTGACGCCAATGCAGAAGCTGTCGGACCTGGATCCGGAAGTTCTGGATCACCAAGGACTGCCAAAACTGTAGGAACAGTGCTGATGGCAGTGGTGATGTCGCTCTGCCCGAGCGTTGTCCAGCCTGGAGAAGGATGGCACCGATGTGCTGGATGGCGTCAGCGGCGGACGATCACGATGTCGGCGATGATGGGTGCCACGGTGCTCGGCCCGGTCTTTCCCCAGCGCCGAGATGGAAGCCCTCGTCGTCCTGGAAGGCGATCGATGACGAACTGTCAGCATGCCTGCTCTGCTCCTGACACAATGGAGTGTCTTAAGCTAATACGGGGCTTAAAAAAGAACCCAAAGCGTGGAGCAATGTGAGGAGGCGAGGGTATTATGTGGCGGTGCTATGTCGGTATTGACGATATTGAAGGCAACCTAAGGGGCTTCGAGGATATCATCAAAATGGGTATGAAAAATCGTCGATGACTGGCCAGGAGAATGATGACAGTGACGGGCACTGACAGCAGTGGCATAGGTATCTTTGAAACGATGTGGAATCGAATAATCGAAAAACATTGCCGTTATTGAAAAAGATACCGGCATCGACTGAGTCGAAGTCGAATCAATAGGGCGTCAAGGACACCGAAGGAAAACGGAGGTGTCGAGGGCATCGATGCATGGAGGCGGGCATTTATGCCGTTTGTGGCATGGCCACGGGCATCAACTATAGGGCCACAGACGTTGACGGTATCGATTTGGACAGACTCAGATTTCCAAGTGTACATGGCATCGGTGCCCCAGACACGTGTGTCGGTGGCATCGATATGGACACGTATGGAATCGATGGCATGGATCTCCCAGTCGATGAATTCCATCCCGGCATCAACGCCAGTCCTGGAATCGGCATGGGCATCGATGCCAGCCATAAGGCTGGCATTGGCATCAACGCCCATCCACGGAATCGAGCCGGCATGGATACCCACCGATGGGACCCACCTGGGCATCGAATTTCACCGATGGGAGCAGCCTGGCATCGACTGCCCTCGATGGATGCATTCTAACATAGATGCCCATGGATGAAACACCTGGGCATCGGTGTCCATCGATGCAAAAGGACCTGGCACCAATGCCATCGACGGACGGCCATCCGGCACCAATGCCATCGACGGACAAGCCATCCGGCACCGATGTCCATCGATGGGGACCATCCGGCACCGATGTCCACTGATGGGGACCATCCGGCATCGATGCCCACCGACGAATCGATGTGGCACCGATGCCCACCGATGGAAAAGGGCTGGACATCGGTGGGGAGGATGGGGCATCGATGGCATCCCCAAAAGGGGGGGTGGCATCGATGAAGTGACCCTGGGATCGTTAAAAAGTGTCTCGGGCAGCGGTGGCGGCGACCCGAGTATGCATGGCAGTGACTAACAGCGTGTGCGTCAATGGCATGCATCCGGGTAGGGACGGCACCGAGGAAGCCCAAGGAAAAAAACAGTGCGTAGGAGGAAAAAGCCTGGTAGCACTGAAAAGCAAAAAACATGGATAAAGGCATCAGGGCACCGTGGGGGGAGGGGCGCTGATGACATATAAAAGCCCAGGGCGGTTTAGGAGGGTCCCGGTGTAGCGATAGGGTATCGACTGCGTGAGGGTACCAGGGAACGAAGGACTTGAAGCTACAGAGGTCCTAAAGTTAAGGAAAAAATCCCTACCCCACTAGCATAAGCAAGCAGAGTGTCACAGAGATACTCGCAAGCTGTTTAAAGCTAACTGAAAAATGGGGAAGGGAAGGCTTCAGTCAGTTAACAGCCTTAAGATAGTGACAGGAACCGACCGAAAAATAAGAATTAGTACTCACCGAGCGTCGTAAAAACGTACGCGGAGGGAGACCTGTGCAGGGAAAAGTGTTTTTTGAAGTGAAAAGTTAAGTGTTTCCATGAGGTAATTAGTTAAAAAATCCTCACAGAGCTCCAACCGCTATGCTGACTGCAGAGCGGAAAAAAGAAGACTGAGGGAGACACCTGTGGCTCACAGGGATAATTGCAGGCTGGGCATGCTCAGTGCACCCAGTGTGCCAGTGTCAGTCAAAGCTTGTTGAAACTTTGACAGAAAAGTTTTCCGTACAGGGCTCCATCCTCGATGTCACCCATTCGTGAGGACTACCATCCTGCTTGTCTTGTGAGAAAGATCAATTATCAGGGATCTGACAGGTATTTGTGACCTGGAGTGGCCTCGTTGGAGACAGAATGCTGGGCTCGATGGACTTTCATTTCATTTCATTTAAAAAATGTATTAATCGCTTAACACAAAAGGCCTAAGCGATATACAGAATGAACATACATAATAAAAACAAGAAAATTAACAAAAACCAAAACAAACAAACATTATAAATTATATAAAATAATAAAAATGCAATAATAACACATCTGAATAAAAATAAACATTTTTACTTCAATACAATAATCATAAACACAGAAGCAAAATGAGAATCGAACAATGCATTACAACCTGAACGCACGGGCAAGGAGAAATTCTTTATAGGATGATTTAAATTTCTTAACATCATCCATAGATCTCAATTCTATAGGGATTGAATTCCATTGAGAGGGTGCCGCAATTGAAAAAGAGGTCTCTCGGGTACTAAACAGACGAGCTTGACGAATAGAAGGAACTTCGAGATTATTCAATTGTGAAGATCTCAGGCATCTCACTGGCTTATATATTCTCAATAAAGCATTAAACCAATGTGACGAGTTGGAGTTACATAGTTTAAAGACAATTAAACCAATTTTAAAGGAAATCCGGTCGCAAACAGGTAACCAATTAAGGTGACAAAGCACTGGTGAAATTCTCTCAAAACGTTTTAGATTGGAAACCAACCGAGCAGCTGAATTTAATAACAACTGAATAGAATGAATTTGACATTTTGGTAACCCAATGTAAAGTCCATTACAGTAATCGATATGCGGAAATATGAGCGCACGAACAACGGTCAAAAAATCCCTCTCATAGAGCAAATGACGTAATCCAACAAGTAAACGCAATTTGAAAAAACCAGTTTTGATAAGCATTCTAATTTGAGGTTTAAAGGATAGGTTGGAGTCCAACAAGAAACTTTGGTCTGACTCAGCATGATATTTCTTATCTTCTCAAGTTTGTACCTGAGACAATGGGGGATGAAATGACTTGCCTAAGGTCACAAGAAGTGGCAGCAGGATTTGAGCCCTGGCTTCCCTGGTTCTCAGCCTGCTTTCATAACCACTAGGCTACTCCTTCACTCCAAATACACAGGAGAAAAAAAGATAGAGACAAATGGGCATTGACATGACAGATGAAAGCTGATGTGGAAAAGTGAAGGCATATGGCATTTGAGGCACAAAAGTAGGCAGATGTGATATAATTTAAATGGGATATATGTAGAGGGAGGATAATTTTATAACATTGCATCTTACTTATGCAGCACCTATTTCTATGTGTTGCACCAATTTTCAAAATGAACTTCTGCACATTAGTTCAATTTGAAAATTATCCTTAAGTATGTGTACAAACTCACCTACACAAATAGTTACACCTGCTCTCTGCAGGATGCATGTGCAAATTTACCTGCATGCTTTTTAAAATCTAAAGTATACATGTAAATCAAAATTTTACTCTAACTCCGTGTGCTTTCCCCCAAAGAATGCATAAAATTATGCATGAAATCAGGTTACATGCATACTTTCACATGCATTAACCCCAGGCAATTCTATAACAAGCCATTTATGTGCATAAAACATGGGTTTATGCTTGTAAATGGCTTGTTATAATATTGCCAGGTTTGTATATGAAAAGTATACATGTAACCCATGTTTTATCTTTTGAAAATTTACCTCTATATGGAGGAACCAATAGATGGTAGAAATAAGAATATCATCCTACTAATGTATAACGCATTTGCAGATCACATTTGGGTATCCATCCTCAGAAATACCAGATGCTAGGAAACAGCTTCAAAAAAGCTATGTAGCTAAAAATGGCCGATCAACATGCAAGTATGCTGAAAGATTATTGAAACTGAGGGTGAATTTAATTGTACGATACAAATATGACAACGCACCTTGCAGAGATCTCACAGGCAAACTTTTTACCGCAAGGGCAATAGACAAAACAAGAAGATATGCTCTCAGGTTGAGGGAAAATAGATTTCGGAAGAAGGGATTCTTTACTCAAATAGTGGTGAAATTCTGGAACATTTTATGAATGGAGATCATCATTATTATAACACTAAGCTTTAAAAGAAACAAAACTGGAATATGCTTTTGAAAAATTCCTGAGACATTTTTAAAAATAAAATTAAAAAAAAGAGAGCTTCCAGGTCTTCAATCAAATCCTGGTTCCCAACTCCAGCAACTTATGAACAACTTACAGGCTTGCAGTGAGAAATGCCTCTTCTCTGTGGAAGAAAGGCCAGTCCCCAGGGTCGATGACTCAGCCTGGCCAAGGAGGTACTGGATGGATCGGAGCTGGAAGCTGGGGTCCGCCAGCAGCACAGCAGTAGCTCGCTCAGACCTGCGGAGGCAAGAAGGACAGGACACTGCTGTCAGTAGCTGCAAGCCACGCGGAGCACAAAAACTAAAGAGTGGACATCAGGCCTCTTTTGGATTTATTACCCATCACTTAACCTTATACAGTTTACAGGAAATAATTTACAGCACGGGTATATTATTTCATCTGTTGAAGAAAATGTGTGTCATGAATTTGGCTCACTTTCCTCAATACAATAACATGACTGCAGGATCAACAATAGCATAATGCCTCACTTGAACCAACATTTCACAAAATACAGACCAATTGATCTGATTTTATTTAAGAAATAAAAGAAAACGCATCTCCCTTTCATAAGTCTATATAGGAAACATCACTAATCATTTAGTACCAAATAAAAATAATCCTAGGCTTTTACATTCTTTATGCTGCCATCCCCAGGAGCAGAGACACATGAGAGAGACTCACTAGATCCAATTGGTTCATATTAGTTTTGATGTTCAGTGATAGCACACTTATCAGCCTAACCTTCAAACCTATCCATTTGCACGCATAAGTGGACATGCAAAGATTAATGTTAGCAAGGGCGGCGTTAACCGGACTGTGGGCAGCCTGCCGCCCTGATCAGGAGTAGCTTTTGTACATCCCATTGGTCCTGAGTCCATCTGGCTACACGCTAGGAAATGGAGAAATTATTACTTAATAATTTTGTTTTCCTTAGTGTAGTCAGAGGGACTCAGCATCCCACCCAGTGCTGCTCAAGAAGGAGTGGATATCGATTCCCGGGTAAGCTGTCATCCCAGTCCCTAGATCAGGGCATCTATAATCTTACTGGGGTTCAGTGTTTGTTTGGTTGGGTACAGTTATGGCTATCTGTTTTTAATCAAGTTTTTTTTTCAATAATATGTCCATAGTGGCTTTTAAAGAGAATACTGAAGGGCTGAGGTCACTGCAGGGATGTATCTAGGGTAACGTCAGCTTTGGAACCTGTCTCGGTCTCCGTCTGTTGGCAGGGGAACATAACACATTTGTCCTGAGTCCCATCTGTCTACACTAAGGAAAACGAAATGATCAGGTAAGTAATTTCTCCAAAACTTTTGATTTGGTTTGCATTCTTTCTATGTGGTAGAAGGCAGCAGATTGTGATGGAGGATAGGTGTTCTGCATGGCAGTTTCTTGTTTCTCATGTGCCTGAAGGGTTGTCGCTTTCCTCTTCCCTTTTCAATATTTATACCCTATAGGCCACATTTTTCAGTTGCTAGGAATAGTGTGCCACATTTATGCTGATGACCTGCAATTTTATCTGTGCAGCAGTTTCAAGCATGTATGGAGGCAGTTCAGAACTGGCTGGGTCAGACAATGTTGATTTGGAAAGTAAATAAAACAGTGGTACTCTATAAGAATAGACAAAGCTTGGACTTTGATATGGGGAAGGTTCAATTTAAAGGTCATGTTCTTCCTATTGCTACAGAGGCACAAAATTTAGGCATGCTTGGAAAGAGATCTAGGCTTCATAATGGATAATATATTTAAATTGTCGGTCCAGTGTGCTGTGGTGATCAAAAAAACAAACGGAACGTTAGGAATTATAAAGAAGGGAATGGAAAATAAAACGGAGGATGTCATAATGCCTCTGTATTACTCCATGTTGAGATCGCACCTTAAATCCTTTGTGCAGTTCTGGTCACCACATCTCAAAAAGGATATTGCTGCACTGGACAAAGTGCAGAGTAGGACGACCAAAATGATAAGGGGCATGGAACAGCTGCCCTATGAGGAAAGGCTAAAGAAGTTAGGGCTGTTCAGTTTGGAGAAGAGGCGACTGAGGAGGGATATAATAGAAGTCTACAAAATCATGAAAGGACTTGAACAGGTTAATATAAATCAGTTATTTACTCTCTCAGATAATAGAAGGACCAGGGGGCACTCCATGAAGTTAACAAGTAGCTCAATTATAACAAATCGAAGAAAATTATTTTTCATTCAGTGCATAGTTAAGCTCTGGAATTCATTGCCAGAGGATATGGTTACAGCAGTTAGTGTAACTGGGTTTAAAAAGGGTTTGGATAAGTTCCTAGAGGAAAAATCCATAAACTGCTATTATGGTAATTAATAAGCAATAGTAGCTTGTGATCTATCTAATGTTTGGGTTCTTGTCAGGTACTTGTGACTTGGATTGGTCACTGTTGGAAACAAGATACAGGGCTTCATGGACCCTTGGTCTGACCCAGTATGGCATATCTTATGTTCTTATCTAATAAATTATGCAGCCTAGTTTTATGATGCCTTGTTTGTTTCTTTCATACTGAAATTTTCCCATGGATACTGAAAACATTTGTTATGTGAATTATTGTTTATGGAAATCACAATTATAAGTACCAGGAGAGCAAACGCTACTTTCAGCAACACAAAGCATGCAATAACAATAATTAGGGAATGATTACTCACTCTTTCAAACAGTACTAGGACTAAGGAACATGCCTTGAAACTAACAGGTAGCAGATTTAAAACCAGTTGGAGAAAGTATTTTTTTCACTCAACACACGAACTGTGGAATTTGTTGCCAGAGGATATAGAAACATAGAAATGATGGCAGAAAAGGACCAAACTGTCCATCCAGTCTGCCCAGCAAGCTTATGGTAGTATCTGCTGCGCCATACAAGTCACCCCTATAATTATCAGTTTCCCAGACCGTCAAAGTCAGGACCCTTGTTGGTAGCTGTTTGAGTCCAATTCCCCCGTTATCTCTTGCTGTTGAAGCAGAGCAATGTTGGAGTTGCATTGCTGTTGAAGCAGAGCAATGTTGGAGTTGCATCAAAAGTGTCAGGCTTATTGGTTAGGATTAGAAACTGCCACACCAGCAAGTTACTCCCATGCACTCCCTTTCTTCATTTCTATCTCTAGCCTTTAGGGATCCACAGCTTTTATCCCATGCCCCTTTGAAATCTTTCACTGTTTTTATCTTCACCACCTCCTCCAGAAGGGCATTCCAGGCATCCACCACCCTCTCCATGAAGAAATATTTCCTGACGTTGGTTCTGAGTCATCCTCCCTGGAGTTTCATTTCGTGACCCCTAAATTCTACTGATTTCTTTCCAATGGAAAAGGTTTGTTATTGATTGTGCATCATTAAAACCTTTCATGTATCTGAAGGTCTGTATCCTAACTCCCCTGCACCTCCTCTCCTCCAGGGTATACATATTTAGGTCTTTCAACCTCTCCTCGTAAGTCATTTGATGAAGACCTGTCACCATTTTGGTCACCCTCCTCTGGACCGCCTCCATCCTATCTCTGTCTCTTTTGAGATGCGGTCTCCAGATCTGAATGCAGTACTCCAGGTGAGGCCTCACCAAGGCCCTGTACAAGGGGATCATCACTACCTTTCTCTTACTAGATATCTCTCTCTCTATGCAGCCCAGCATTCTTCTGGCTTTAGCTATCACCTTGTCACATTGTTTCGCCATCTTCAGATTGCTAGACACTATCTCCCCAAGGTCCCTCTCTTGCTCCATGCACAACAGCCCTTCACCCCCTCCCCCATTACATATAGCATTTTTTGGATTATTGCACCCCAGATGGATGATTCTGCACTTCCTGGCATTGCATCTCAGCTGCCCTATTTTGACCACTGTTCAAGCTTCCTTAAATCACGTCTCATTCTCTCTATTCCTTCCGGCATGTCCACTCTGTTGCAGATCTTAGTATCATCTGCAAATAGACAAACTTTACCTTCTATCCTTTCTGCAATGTCACTCTCAAAGATATTGAACAGAACCGGTCCCAACATCGATCCTTGTGGCACTCCGCTTAACACTGTTCTCTCTTCAGAGTAGTTTCCATTTACCATTACATGCTGTCTTCTATCAGTTTATAATCCACACCACCACCTTGGTGCTCACTCCCAAGCTTCTCATTTTATTCACAAGCCTCCTATGTGGGACCATATCAAAAGCTTTGCTGAAATCCAAGTAGTGCTCTTACTCGTTCCAATTCTTTAGTCACCCAATCAAAAAAATAAATCAGATTTGTCTGACAGGATCTTCCTCTAGTGAATCCATGCTGCCTAGTTCACTGTAAATAGTTCACACTATCGCATGCGGCCGGGCCTCTTCTAAAATACGCGCAGCTCATGCAAGGTCTGGCCATGTGCATAACCCACCTTTTTTTTTACGCATTGGTGGGGGGGGGGGGGGGGTTTAAAATCCGGCCAAAAGAGTTCCACAATACTAGAGCCCAATAAGAAAAGCAGAACATCTAGTAAATTCTAGTCTAATTTGAAAAGGTACAATGATACTGCGATTGATCTCTGTGAAACAGTTATAAAACCAAAGTATTTTAAACTTGAAGCAACAAAATTGGAAGCCAGTGGAGTTTTTCCAAAGTGAAGGAAACATGATTATATTTCTTTATATTTAAAAATTCATCAGGCCACCATATTCTGTAACAACTGAAACCATTTAACAAAAGTAATTAGCAGGCCGATATAAAAAATGTTACAGTAATTCAACTGTGAGAAAACAAGTTCGTGAACTTAAATTCGAAGATCATGCTCTTCGAGAAAAGGTCTTAGATGAATGGAACGTATGTAACACAATAATCAAATATTTGAAATCAAATTAATTTGAACACCTAGGGACATTACCACTTCCTTTAGAGGTGTATCAATTCCATTAATATGAAGTGGGAAACAATGTTCCTACCTATCCATGTTGTGTCTGATTTTTCAGGGTTAAATTTAAGTTTATGAGTTGAAAGCCACTGCGCCATATAATCTAAACATTTACTCAAGTTGATCAAACTCTCCATGGATCCAGCTTTCCCATAAGTAGCTACCTGGATGTCATTTGTATTAAAAAGTGGCAAGGGAGTAATAAAAAGATTACATAACAAAGAGGAAAGGACAGATCCTTGAGGAACTCCACAAGGTAGAGTTTAGAATATGAAACATTAGTGTCCCTATCTAACTTGAAATGAATGATCAGTCAAGAATCACAAACCAGGATAAAGCTGTATCTATAGAACCAAGTTCTGCTAACCAAATTAACAACAAACTATGTTCAACAAGATCAAATGCCACACTCAATCACTAAATATTATTAATGTATCATATCCATTGTCTGACTTTACTCTGATTTCATTTAATAAAAGTTGTGAGTGCAGATTTGGTACTATGACCAGGGCAAAAACCTGACAGATGAAATGCATTGTTTTTTCCCCCCCAAAAAATTATGAACTTGATAAAATACTTTTTCATTAATTTTACAACAAATGATAAATTGGAGACTAGATGATAAGATTTAATATCTATAGGATTACAGTTTTGTTTCTTTTAGCAGTGGGTATACTCTGACTTTTTTAAAACGAAACAATAAAAGAACCTTGAGATAGGCTAGAATTCATTAAAACTAGAAGCAGTTGAATTAGTTTTAAATCTATTTTCTTTATTTATTTTTACTAATTCTGTAGGGTCAAGTGCTAAAGAATCAGCGTTCATTAAAGATAATGCCTTGTCCAACCCTACAGCAGAAATTTCCTTAAATATGGAAAATTTACTAAAAAGGACTAAACAACCAATATTTCGTTGTATATCATTATGATCCTGCGAGTTGCCACATGATGTTGGGGGAAAGTCATTACGTATTTCAGTTATTTTGTTCACAAAACAAAAGCAAACATTTGCTGTTAGAGTTGTAGTAATAGATAGATCCCTCAGTAGGCTTATTTGAAAACTGAGTAACAAGTTTGAATAGCTGTTTAGGTTTATTTTCGGCCAGCTGCATTTGTCATGCTAAATATTGTTTTTTTGCCTAATACTACTTGAATATTGATCTAATTTAGCTTTATCAATCATTTTTTTCCCTCAATGGACTTATTCTTCCTCCATATACATTTTGTCTGTTGAACCTGTCTTAAGTGTTCTAAGACCAGCATGATAAGCTTTACTTCTAGCTTTTTTCCTAATCTGTTTTAATGGAATTACTTTATTAAAAACAGAAGAAAGCACATTATTTAAAATATCAACTTGACATACATCCAATCCCCGGGCTGAAGAATGGAAGAACTGTCTAAAGGGAATTCATCTTGAACTTTTCCAGAAATGGCAGTTTATTCTGTTTTTGTAAATCTACAAGTGTCTCAACTCACCCGTTTTCTTGGAAGTTAGGAAGTATCAGGAGTAGATAAGAACATAAGAAGTTCCATGCTGGGTCAGACCAAAGGCTGTCGAGCCCAGCATTCTGTCTGACAATGGCCAATCCCTAAAAGTAGATTCAGTTTCTTGCTGCTCACTCCCTTTGACAAGTGGTGGGGCTCCCTGAGTCACCCGGTTAATAACTATTTATGTACTTTTCTTCCACAAACTTGTTCAAACCCCTTTTAAACTCAGCTATGCTAGTTGCATTGACCACATCCTCAGGCAACAAATTGCACAGCTTGATGGTTAGTTGAGAGAAAAAAATTATTTCCTCCAATTTGTTGTAAATCTGCTACCTGTTAGCTTCAGTGAGTGTCACTAGTCCTAGTGTTATTTGAAAGGGTAAACAGATGTCCCCTATTTACCTGATCTATTCCATTCATGATTTTGTAGACCTCAGTCATATCCCCCTCAATCGTGTCTTCTACAAATATAATCACTGTCCATGATCCAGAGAAGATACAAGTTCTATGACCTTCTAGTAAAAGAGTGACACCAGTTGGGCAGACTGAGAGGTCTGAATTGAAGACCGATAAGTGCTGAGCCACAGGGTGGTGAGAGAAATGTAGGCAGTAGCCATACTCCACAATTTTTAGGATCCACTAGCCCTTAAGTGATCTTCAACTATTCTGCATGAAAGGACTTCATCCTTCTCCCACTGGGGGTGGGGCAGGGAGTTGGGCTTGGGAGATCCAGATTTCACCGTTGGTTGCTGTGGTACCTTTTGCTTGATGCCTTTCCCTCTGGGTAGAAGGCTGCTGTTGCTGCAGAATAGGAGTGGCCTGATGATATTGATAAGAACAAAAGAGGGTGTCTCTGAAAGAATAAACATCTGTAAGAGAAGTACTGACGTCTGGAAGGTGGAGGTTGGTCCCCTCCCCCAGCTGACAAAGATTGGAGATGATGTGATGCTCCTTGATCTGAGCTATTATATTGTATACTGTTAAATTTCATAGAAATATTTTGTCCATGTATATTTTTTGTTAAAGGTCTATGTAGCTTTGTATTGTTACATCTTGGTTGTCATTGTTGAGCTGTATTCAAAGTGTGTCATCTCATGTGGTTAGATTCATCATTGTATAGTTAAAAAGTAAAATGTTTTATGATGCTAATAGTGTGAGACATTGTTTCAATTTTCTCAAGGGATTATCAGAGTAATTTTGTATTAGGTTTAAGTAGTTCCTTATTGTTAGAATATCTACAGTCCTCATTTTAATTTGTGTGTATATATATGAATAAAGATTTGCTGTAATAAATTACTGTTTAATTTGCATTGTAGCTGCTTAATCCCATAAGTGCTTTTGTCCTACTCTTTTGGAGTGTATTTTTTTGCTATATTATATATACATATATATACACACACACATATATACATACACACACACACTATAGCAAAACCCTCACAGCCTGAAGGAAGAAATGCAGACAACAGAAATATGCACAGGAGAGATCTTTTATATGTTCTGAATATGGGAAACACTAGAAAATGTAACAAAGGGAAGAAACTGCATTTAGCTATGGCATACAAGAAAAGCTTTCTTAATAAAGCAAACCCATACTGATGAGAGACCATCGTCATGCTCTGGTTGTGACAAAAGTTTAAATCGGAAAGCAAATTTCAAAAGAAACCCAAAATTCCACTGAGCAGTAAGATCAATTTTAAGTAGAGAATGTAATAAAAGCTTATGACATAGAAAGTATACTGTTGACAGACCATTCTCTCTTGTACTTGACAAGTGGCAAGTGCTTCAAAAGGAAGACAGATAGATTTGTCCCATGCCACGCTGCCTTGATGCTATCTCCTTATCCTATACCTTAGGAGACTTTCTTCCACTCAACTTTGCATCTTAAGGGTCTTACTGCCACTCTACCTTGTCATATCCCAGATTCTACATCTTGGGTTCTTGCCACTGTGGAGGGCTGCTTGAATCTCTCATGGTGCCTTGGTGTGTTGATGCCACTCTTTGTGCTACTTTGTCTCTGTATTGGTTCCTTGGGGTTTTTCCTGCCACCTTTTTTGCTTTGCTTCCTCCTTCATGGTGTCTTAGGATGTTGATGCCATTCTGCTTCTCGAACTGCCTTTGAAAGCTTGGCTTTTTGAAAGCTTGGAGTGTTCCTTCCAATCTTGCTGCTTCTTTGCTCCTCTTATGATGCCTTGGAGAACTCCTGCCATTGCTGGTACCTCTTTGCCCTTATACAGTGCCTAAGGCTATTCATGCCATGTTTGGTGCCACTTTGCCACAGTTTAGATGCCTTGGCATTCTTGCCCCCTTCTGATGTCTTCCCACAATTTTCATTAGTACTGATAATAAAACCCCAATTTTGGAGCCCAAAATAAGATGCAGTACATCCACATAATAGTAAACAAATTAACAAAACAAAACAAATAATCCAGCTTTTTTTTGTTTGAAACGAACCAAATTATGGTGATCTATGAAAAATTAACCAAAATGAAAATTTTGCCTCTGCACATACCTAATAGATGTCCCATTCCCTCTTTCTACATTAACCTAGAGTGCCTCCTGCTTACTTCATAAGCCCTGCAGTTCTGTTGCTTTAATATTATCTTTAATATATAGTACTACTCCTCCCACTTGTCTTCCTACTCTACCATCCCTGAATACATTGTAACCTAGTATAAATATATCCCAGTTATGTCTCTCTGTGAATACACAATTTATTTCTGTAAATGTCTAATTATATTTCAGACAAATATTTTCCATGATGCTGACCACTGGAGAATTTTCTTAAATGATAAAAATGAGGTAGCACCAGAACTTTGTTCTGCTACTTTAAATGCATCTCCACAGGGCTGGGAGGTAGAACATGGCTGCAGTTAGGTATCCCGTGGCTTTGTGGCATGCCCCAACTGTGTTTTCTGACAAACATTTTCCTTTTCTTATTGCTTTCTTGGTTCTCTCTTTAATAGGGAGCTGGTACTATTATGTTGTGATTGCCTTTTTTTCTATTTGGAGTAATTCCAGAGTACACTATGCAATTAACTATGGACCGATGTATTACTATCAAGCATACTGTTTCTTATTCTGTATACAGCAAAATATTCTAAGTATAAACAAAATATAATGGGCAGAGTTAGGTGAGGAGAAGAAAATTATGCAAGGAGATTGTATAATCAATCTCCCTGTGTCATTCCTGGTACATAATTTTGTGCCTGCTCTATGCAGATACAAAAATGTGTGTATTTAGCTCACGTCTTTTCAATCGTAGCTCAATGTGAATTAAATTCAGGTACAGCAAATATTTTATTCTGTCCTCAGAGGGCTCATAATATGTTTGTACTTGAGGTAATGGAGGGCGAAGTGTCTTACCCAAGGTCAGAAGGAGCAGCAGTGGGATTTGAATCACTGTACCTGTGCCAGCCATATTTTCAAAGGCAACTGAGCTTGCAACCCTGTGAGCACAAAATATATAAAAGTTCCCAGACTGCAGCCTCTCAAGAGATAAAATAACAGCCCTCTTAAACATACCAAAATATAATACAGTATGAATGGCTAAAGAGAGACTTCGGGGGAGGAAAGTCTTTAAAAAGGAGATGATGATAATAAAAAGGTACTAAACTGAAGCTTGGATTTTAAAAAAAAGCAAGGAATAAGAAAAAGCAAGCAGGAGCAGAACTAAGGAGCAGATAACTAGTTCATTAAAAATACAAACTTAAGTACTACCGTCTTCAAACTCCCCAAGAGAGAAAACAAATCAATGGATGATAGGATGACTGCGCAGGTCAACCATTCATTTATGAGGCCCTCTAGATGTCCAGTATTCTGAATGGATTTAGGATGCAAAATTACAATTTTTTTTATAGCTAGAGGACCTATTTAGCCATATAAAGAAAGGAAAGGATTTTGCTGTTCCACAAACTCTAGTGAAGATATTTTCCTGCCGGTAGTTTTCTGCTGATCTTTTCCCTTGCTTTCTGTTCTCCTACTTCCCTTCAATCTGAGTCAGTAAGTGCAAGTATGTCTGTTTCTTTCTCTAGACTCAGCATGTTGGTATAGGACTACTCTACCCACTAGTGGTACAATAAAAGCACCGCAATCATTAAAAAAAAAAGAAAAAAAAAAGAAAGTTATATAATACTAATTCTCTGAGGCTGAGACTCCTCCCTGTCCCCTGCCACATGGACCAATTGGCAGACTGTGCTGGGGGGGGGGGGGGGGAGAAATAGGAGAGGAGAGAACCTGCCTTCAGTGCTCACAGATCGCCCGTAAATGCAGACTGAAAGAGAGAGAACAGCTAAGTGCTGGGATGAGAGAAATAAGAGCTGCAGACAGAGCCAGCAGCAGCCAGAGGTGTGCTTACAGGCTATGTGCTCAAGAGGTATTTCCTCTCCAAACACTTCACCTGCGCTTGCTCATCGAAATGGGATTCTGCTTCTCATCTGCTGTTGAAGTTTCTCGCTCAAGTTCAGCACCACAACTTTTCTGGATTACAAAAAGATGTTGATCTCTGTGTATGCCTGGATGCTACAATGGGACGTGCCCCGGACCTTAGAATCTAGTGATCATGACCTGAATCCGCAGATGTCACTGACAGCTGAAGCTCCAGTTCAGGGATGTGCTGAGCTAGTAAACATATTTCCCTCAGCAATTCTACGCATTCCTGACAATGGATGGTGCTGCTCTGTTTCACCATCCTTTCCATGTATCTGACTCCCTCGCTCACTGACGGCACTGCTGCTACTGACATATCATAAAGGTACCAGTTTAAGACACTTGAAAAGCTCTGTATTTTTGTTTTAATTTGTTGTTTCTTAGTCTTGGATCTCTTATTTAAAGTCCTCTTCTACCTGCATGTTTAAAGTGATTTCAGATAAGTGTCTAATGACACAGTCTTTACTGATTTTTGCCTAAAAAAGTGGGAATCCTAAATCAGTCACCAAAAGACATTGGATTTACAATATACTTTGGGCCAGTAATTCTGAACCACCTTCATCTTAAAGCTTAAAATAACTGATTAGCTAATTTTGAACTTACAACTGTAGTTCCACTGCTTAATGCTGTTGATTAAAAAAGCTTCAAATTCTGCAGTTCCTTCATCTCAAAGAAGAGAACTTCTACATAATGCATAAGTTGTTACCTGACCAACTTGTTTGGATGTGGCTGAGAAAGCTGTTGATGCTTGTAGAATTGTTTGCTCTAGCCAACACATCCTCACACACTCATAGCTGCCCCAGCGTCTGTATATGTGCCTCTGACCTCCTAAGCTGTGTTAACCAGAGTCTTCAGCAGGTGCCCGCGGTTCTGCCTCCCACAGTTGTCATATTGGACATCAGCCATAATAATCTTTGCCTGCTCCACAATAACTGGCTGTCAGCCTTGCCCCGTCTCCTGGATCTCCGCATCAGCCACAACCAGATTAAAAATCTTTCTGCAAAAGCGCTCCACAATGCCACACAACTTAAACACCTAGACTTGTCTTCAAATCATCTGGAAACCATTAAAAAACACTTCTTTGAGCAGCTTGTAAGTCTGGAAGAGCTTCTGCTTTACAACAACAACATCATGCATGTGGATGGCCATGCTTTCACCCACCTAAGCAGCATACGCAAAATCTACTTAAGCTGTAATCTGTTGACAAGTTTTTCTTTTAGCTCCATGCAAAACTTCAGCCACCCTCACCTGAGGACCTTGGATCTTTCATCCAATAACTTCTCCCTTATTCCCACTGAAGAAGTCATGGCCTTGCCTGCATACCTCAAAAATGGCTTGTACCTCCATAACAACCCTCTGACCTGCGACTGCAGCCTTTACAATATGTTTCTACATTGGGCAGATTGTGGCTTCAGCTCAGTCGAAGATTTCAAAGAGGATCACACTTGCCTGGTCTTAGGGAAGCCTCGTGCCTTTGTTAAGGTCTTAAACAGACATAATAATTTTGAAAACTGCCCTTTGACCAATGGGGTTTTTTCAGAATTGCATCTCAGAGTACTTGTAGGAAAATCTCTCATCATTCCTTGTAATTCTAGCCTGCATGAAGAATCTATTAATTACGTATGGATCTCTTCCAGATACGAATTTATCAAATATCCCGGGAACAATAATCAGAGTCTTAAGATTCACAGTAATGGAAGCTTAGAGATCAAGGAGGCCCAGCCGTGGAACTCTGGGATTTATCTATGTATAGCCATTAATAAGCGCTTAAATCACAACACAACATATGAAGTAAATGTAACAGTTCATTATCCCAAGTATGAAGGAGAGCCATTCAAAACTGGCCTCACCACACTCCTGGGATGTGTGGTCAGTTTGATCCTAGTCCTCATGTACTTGTACCTCACGCCATGCTGCTGTTGCAACTGTCGGAAGAAGTCAGCAACACCCAGCCCACCCTATGAATGCAGTGCTAAGTCCTCTATTCTTAGCACCACTCCACCAGCCACTGATGGACCTAATCGTAAGACCAGCTCTAATAAGCATGTGGTGTTTCTAGAACCTATCAAGGAGGTTCAAAATGGCAAAATCAAGCAGGTTGACCCCAATGCTAAAAATCCCAAGGTTCTGCAGCCCAAACCTGATTCTGAATCCATCAGCTCTGTTTTCTCTGATTTACCCATCATGTCATTATAGCAGGCCATGAATACATCTTCAGGCCCATTAACACTGTATTTACTGCACAACTACTAAAGAGCAAAATCCTTTGCAGCATAATTAGTAATGTGATTAAGGGTCAGTCAACTAAACTAAAGAAGGAAAGGGAAACCAAAGTGCTGGTATGGGAACTGAAAGGAGCTATAATTATGAGTAATTATTCTAGGACAAAGGATTATAATATGTTCTGTAAGTCTATAAGCTATTTCTCTCCAAGGTCGCATTAAAGCAAAGAACAATTAAGAGCGAGAAAGCAGACAAAATTTATTAGAACATTTGTTATTCTTTTATAAGGACTTAATTTCAGTTATTTATCCTAACAGGATGCAAATCTTGCTGCCAGCAGATCGGAGTTTTCTTTGATAAAGCCTGCAGTTTAGGATACATTAGAAGGGGATACTAACGTAACTTATAGAATTCCTGCACCCCAGGGGTTCTCAACCCAGTCCTTGGGGCACATCTTCTAACCTGTCAGGTTTTCAAGATCGCCACAATAAACATGCATGATAGATTTGCGTACAATGGAAACAGTACATGCAGATCTATCACATGCATATTCATTGTGGAGATCCTGAAAACCTGACTCGCTAGGTGTGCCCCAAGGGCTGGCTTGAGAACCACTGCTCTTACACTACTGGTCTGCTACTAGTGAAAGAGAATTTATTCAGCTCAGCACTTCTCCATCCTTTCCCAAAGGGACATTCATTTATTAAAAGTGTTTTATTGAGACCCCTCAAAATTCTTCCAGGCCTTCCTCTTGAAGTGCTTAAATACAGTGCTGAAACCCCTTCCCAGCAGTGCACTTAGAAAAAGAAAGAGCTGTAGAAGATCCTCTTTCTCTCAGAAGAGGAGGTTTTGTATGACTGATTTCAGCTCAGCTTTTTAGTTGGTGTTTCTTCCCATAACTCTTAGAGCTCTAAGGATATCTAAACAAGGGAACTATGAAGCTCCAAAATCAAATAGCCAATAATATGTCAGTGTAATTTATTTTTGTTGGTGCAATGGAAACAAAACAGCCACAAACATTATAGTTGGCATGGAAAAAGTGGCTGTTTTGTTTTTGTGACACACTGTGTTTCAATCTGAACCCTCCCTTACTGATGCCTGTACTCCTAGACGCACGGAGACAGCGCCTCTGCTTTATAGAGCTTACAATCTATTCAAGATACACAGTACGCAAAATAAGAAGTTTTCAGGAAATGTATATATTGCCATGACATTGGTTAACAAAGAGAAGACTAAGAGCGGGAAGATCTGCATGATCAAGACATTACAGAATATAGAACTAGAATTTATAAGAAAGGACATAACTGTTCAGCATCCCGTAGCAGAGGCTCTATGATTAAGACAGTTTCAGAGACACAGGAAAGGGATCGATGAACTTACTAACATCTGATTGGCTTTTAATAGCATGGCAATATCTTTTTTTTTTCAAGAATTAATTCTAATTACATGTCCACTCAGAAGCACCTTAATGGAAGGTCTCCTGTATTATACTGCTGCTCTGCAGGCCACGAGTGCACGAAGCGCTGAGCGACTGCAGAAGGAGACCTCTACAAGTCTCGTTTTTCCTGTTAGCAGAACCCGATCTGTGGTGGTGGTACATCACATTTCACTTGCTATTATTTTGTAATGGGTGAATTTTTCTTGAGAGTCGTCCTCCCCATAGATGCACCGGGCCCAGTTTTGAATAGCCTGCATTGTTTACCATGCATGTGACTGCTTTTCTGCCCGCAGCCACTTTTCAAGGGGTAAACCTCCCGCATCATTTCCCTTTAAACATTAAGCAGCTGCCTGAACTTCAGATGTTGAGCCAGAGCCACGTTTTTCCTGTTAGCAGAACCCGATCTGTGGTGGTGGTACATCACATTTCACTTGCTATTATTTTGTAATGGGTGAATTTTTCTTGAGAGTCGTCCTCCCCATTGATGCACCGGGCCCCAGTTTTGAATAGCCTGCATTGTTTACCATGCATGTGACTGCTTTTCTGCCCGCAGCCACTTTTCAAGGGGTAAACCTCCCGCATCATTTCCCTTTAAACATTAAGCAGCTGCCGCACCCGCATACCTGCTGAGGGGGCGGGAGAGGGAGCAAAACTGAAAATCTCAATGCATGCACACCTTTTTACTGACCCAACCTAAACACCCCCAAGAAATGCCTTTCTGAACCCGGCTAAACATTCATGCGAAGGTGAGAGCCCACAGGTTCCTTTTAGTGGGGGCAAAGGAGGTGGCAATTCTCAGCAGGCCCATCTATCCTCATTGGAGGCAATAATCCAAATGGCCCCCAGTGGTGCAAACTCTGGGATCACTTTTATACTTGGTGTTTGCACACAGCCTTCACTTTCATTATTGCTCTCTGGAAAAATTACCCACAGAGACTGCTCCTGCCTTCTCTGGGGGTAAGTTTTCTGTCAGGAAATGGGATTATGCAAAACTACAGGCGTTGTTCCGATTTCTGCACCCTGCATGTCACTCCACACACACTTTTACCTACCGACAGGCTAGATAATGAAGAGTCCCTGATTTCCAAAGGTAAAGTGCTATTTTACCGACTGAAAGGGTTTTCGTTATTGCTGTGTCTTGCATTATGCCACTGTTGTTTTTCCCCCATGGGCTACCCTTTGTATAAATCTGAGGCCTTTTCATTGTGGAGCTGTGATCTGCATGAAGAGGAGGTAATGCCATATATTGTTTGAAATAAAATTACCACAGCCACTTTTGCTAACAGTGGTGACTTGCTTTGTTCACAAATAAAAACGTGTCTTCAACTTAAACACAATAGGTTACTCATTTTATGTTAAGCAGATTTTTAGCATTGGTGATACTAGTTTGTTCACACTGGAAAATGTAGCCCTGAAATTAGGTACAAGTACAGCATAGGTAGCATAAGTACAAGTTTCCAGTACAGGAATAGATACAACATGGACAGCCGCAGTGCAAGCTTCCGTGTCACACACACACACACTTCCCCACCACAGGATAGGAACAGCATGAGCAGCAGGAGAGCAAGCTTCCCTCATACACACTGCTCCACCAGAGAACAGGTACAGCACGGGCAGCAGGAGAGCAAGCTTCCCTCATACACACTGCTCCACCAGAGAACAGGTACAGCACGGGCAGCAGGAGAGCAAGCTTCCCTCACACACTGCTCTCCAGCAGAGAACAGGAACAGCACAGGCAGCAGCAGAGCATTCTTCCCTCACACACACACACACAGTGCTCCTTCACAGAACATGTACAGCATGGGCAGTAGCAAAGCCAGCTTCCCTCACACACACTGCTCCACCAGAGAACAGTTACAGCACGGGCAGCAGGAGAGCATTCTTCCCTCACACACACAGTGCTCCATTACGAAACAGGTACAGCACAGGCAGCAGCAGAGCAAGCATCCCTCACACACGCTGCCTCACCAGAAAACAGGTGCAGCATGGGCAGCAGCAATGCTCCACCACAGAACAGGTACAGCACAGGCAGCAGCAGAGCAAGCTTCCCTCACACACAAAGTGCTCCTCCACAGAACATGTATAGCACGGGCAGTAGCAGAGCATGCATCCCTCACACACATGCTGCCTCACCAAAAAACAGGTGCAGCACAGAACAATGATGGAGAACTCCAGTCCTCAAGTGCCACAAATAGGCCAGGTTCAGGATATCTACAATGAATATGCATGAGAAAGATTTGCATGCACTGCCTCCATTGTATGCAAATCTATCTCATGTATATTCATTGTGGATATCCTGAAAACCTGACCTGTTTGTGGCACTCGAGGACTGAAGTTCGCCATCACTGGCATAGAGCAAGCTTCCCTCACATATACTCCTCCACCATAATGCAGAGATAGCATGGGTAGTAGCATAGAAAGATGCAGGGCAAGTTTCTTTACATTCCTTCAATACACAAGAGGCACAGCATAGTCATCAGCTGTTTCCCCAAAACACTGCTCCTTTTGTCCCATCACAAAACAGGTAAAACTCAGACAGTGATAGTGCAGGCATAGCCCCATGTATCCCAACTACAGTCTGGAGGGATACTTTCGCAGGATGAAGGCAAGTTCATTCTATATTTCTCTTTCTGAGTTACTATTAACTATCACTATGAATCCAAATGTTTACTGGCATGTGGGTGAACACCATCCACACATAATCTGGTCCTCCATCAGGACCAGAAGAGTCCTGATGAAGCACGGAAGAGTCTACCCCAATTTTATCCAAGGGTATTACCAATGCTGAGGAAGTGGCTAAGACACAGGAAGCGCTGTTATACATATACACTTCATCTTGGTAGAACATGAACTTGTTCACATAAATTATTGCTTTATTTCCTATATCCTCTCACTGATCTGGAACATTCTTGAGTTATTCAGCCAGTTTATAAATGTAACATAAGAAATGCCAAACTATGTTAGACCAATGGTCCTTTGAGGCCCAGTATCGTGCCTCCCACTATGGCCAATGGAGGTCATGTGGATAAAGTACCCAACATGGGGAATTTAAGTTTAATATAATTTGATAATACTGCCTATTGTTCACTTTCAACTCCCTGCAGTAAGAGGTGGCATTCCCCAAGCCTTCTTGGCCAACGATTGTTAATGAACCTGTCCAAATCGTTTTTGAACCAATCTTTTCTATAGTACTGGCCTTGACCATATCCCTCTGGCAACAAATTCCTCAGCTTAATTAGGTGTTGACAGAAAAAAATATTTTCTTAAATTTGAGTATTGTGTGCAGTTCAGGTTGCCTCCATCTCAAAAAAAAGAAACAGAAGACATAGAAAAAGTACAGAGAAGGATGACAAAATGATAAAGGGGATGGAAAAGCTCCCTTATGGAGAAAGGCAAAACTGATTAGGGCTCTTTAGCTTGGAAGGGAGACTGAAAAGGGATATGACTGAGATTTATAAAATTATGATTGGGGTGTACCGGGTAAATAGAGAATGGTCATTTACCCTTTCGAACACTTGGATTACATGATTCTCTATGACAATGGTTCTCAACCTTTCTTCTGTCGGGACACACCTGACAGATGGTTCTCACATGCATGACACACTGACCCATGATAATCACGGGGCTAGATGTAAAAGTACAGTTTGCATCCATGGGAACCCCCCTGACCCACAATAATGGATGTAAAGCAGAATTACGACATTCCCCATACAACTCACCCTACAAAAAAGATGTTCTGGTGTCATCTCAGTAACAGCAACTCAAGCTCCTTCTACGTCCAAGCTCAATAGCCCTACTTATGAAAAGATAGCAGTTTACCACCAATGCATGTCCTCTTGAGAAAATACAACAAATAAGACTGATACAAACGCTTATATGCTTGTAAAATACCTCATCTCAGTAACAGACCCAGAACTGACCTAACATACTCCCAGGATCTGTAGTCATGCACATAAACTAATCCGCACACAGTTACACCTGTATTATAGAATACACTCAAACAGGAGAAACCCTATCTATGAAAAGGCAACACTACAAATATTAAATCAGGCCCTAAAAACCAATACACCTCCTATTAGGAAAACAGAACAAGCCAAGCTGCTATAAGATCCCCACACAGAAATAATTGTAAAACTATACTAATAAGCAGAATAAATGTTTCAAAACAGCTATGAACAGAATAACATCCAACAATTAAAAACTCATAAAAACTATTAAAAATTCTCCAAACACCAATAAAATATTTTAAAAAAGCAGACACATCACATAATATAAAATAATTAAAATGGCAGTCAATCAAGAAAAATAAACTTAAAAAGCCACCTTTACTTACCCCCTCCAGCAGCTCTCCTACTCCTCTTCCATGCAGGCCATAGCACACACCAGAAGCAGCAGTAGTGGCTAAGCTCTATACTCATGGTCCTCTTCCTTAGGGCCCATGTCTCTCACACACACACCATAACAGTCATGCCCCCATGACCAGTTTCTGTCTCTCACACACCAATCATTTCCCAAACAGTCTTTGACATACACACCAGTCACCTTCCTGAACAGTTTCTCTCATGCCATACACACACACAGGCTTTCCACTCCCGTGTTCTACTTACATATACGGGCTTCTCACTCTCATAATCACTTTCTCTGTCTCACACACACACACCAGTCTCTCACTCCCATGCTTGTTCTCTCCACATGCACAGGCTTCTCATTCCCATAACCACTTTATTTCTCTCTCACAGACACACAGAAACACACACCAGTCACCTGATCTCTCTCATGCATACACACGTACACACAGGCTTCCCACTCCCATGTTCTCTTTCAGATATACAGGCTTCTCCCATGCTGTGTCTCACACACACCCAGGTTTCTCACTCCCATGATCACTCTTCACATGCACAGGCTTCTCATTCCCATAATCACTTTCTCTCTGTTACACACACACACACACCAGTCTCTCTCTCATTTCCATGCTCGCTCTCCATGTGCACAGGCTTCTCATTCCCTGAATCACATTCTCTCTCACATTCACACACACCAGTCTCTTTCTCTTACACACACCGTCACCTTACCAACCAGTCTCTCTCTCATGCACGCACATCCACACAGGCTTCCCACTCCCATGCTCTCTCTCACATAATCAGGCTTCTTACTCCCATGCTTTCTCACATACCCAGATTTCTCACTTCCATGCTTTTTCTCTCACACACTCACATACACATCAGTCATCTCTCTGAGCAGTCACTTTCATTGACTCTCACATATACACACACATCGGCTCTCTGACCAGTTTCTCTCAATCACAAACAGGCTCTCAATCACACACACATTCTCTCACTTACAGACAGGCAGGCTGGCTGGCTGCTTCTCTCTCTTTCTCTCACTCACTTTCTCCCCCGCCCCCCCCCCCCCCCGAGCCTAAGTGTTACTGCAGCAGCCTCCTCCTCTAGCCCCCGCAGGCCAAGAAAGAAGAATACCATCGGCCGCGGGAGGCTCATGCTGCTGTCTCCTTTCCCGATTACCGTCTACTTTGATTGCTCAGGGGCCGATGCTGCTGCTGCTGCCGCCACTGCTCCTTTTCAACGCGTATCACTTCCTGTTCCGGGTCACGGGGGGGGGGGGGCACAGGAAGAAAAAAAGGCCAGCCACAGGTGCCAGAGCTTCTTTTAGCGCTGCTGCCGTTCCCACTGGGCTTGAATGTGCTGATAGCCCGGCGGCAACGGCAGCAGAGAGGGAAGAGCAGTGGGAGAGACCGGGAGCACGTGATACACCTGCCGGTGCTTGGCGACACACTGGTTGAGAAGTGCTGCTCTATGAAACTAGCAACTAGCAGATTTTAAACAAATTGTAGGAAGTATTTTTTCACTCCGCGCACCATCAAGCTATGGAATCTGTTGCCGGAGGACATGGTCAAGAGAATTAGTATAGTGGGGGTTCAAAAATTCCTAAAGGAAAAGTCCATAAGCAGTTGTTAGCCAGGTAGACTTGAGAAAGCCAGAACTTTGCTTGTTCTGGCTTTCTCAAGTCAAGTCTACCTGACTAACAACTGCTTATGGACTTTTCCTTCAGGAATTGTTTTAATGATCCAAAGTTCTGGCTTTCTCAAGCCAGGTAGACTTGAGAAAGCCAGAACTTTGGATCATTAAAACCTTTCAGATACTTGAAAGGTTTTAATGATCCAAAGACAATGACAAACCTTTTCCGTTGCAAAAAAAATCAGCAGAACCAGGGGTCATGATTTAAAACTCCAGGGAGGAAGACTCAAAACCAATGTCAGGAAGTATTTCTTCACGGAGAGGGTGGTGGATACCTGGAACGCCCTTCCGGAGGAAGTGGTGAAGACCAAAACTGTGAAGGATTTCAAAGGGGCGTGGGATAAATACTGTGGATCCATAAAGTCTAGAGGATGTGAATGAAGACAAGAGGCATGGGGGTGGCTTGAGGGAATGTTGGCTACTACCTGGAGATGAATATCCTTATTCAATAATGCGACTCAAACATTGCTCTATGCTTCAACGGCAAGAGGAAATGTGGAAAAAAGGATTTGCAACCACATAAAAGCAGGGGAGTAGCTTGCTTGTTACAGCGGTTACTACCCCAAACCAATAAAATACCTGATGCTTCACTTTCAACACAAATCCAGCATAGCTCTCTGCTTCAACGGCAGGGGAGGAAATTTTGGCAATTCACGCATATCCAGCATAGCCCTCTGCTTCAATGGCAGGGGAGGAAATTTTGACAATTCACGCATATCCAGCATAGCCCTCTGCTTCAATGGCAGGGGAGGAAATTTTGACAATTCACACATATCCAGCATAGCCCTCTGCTTCAACGGCAGGGGAGCAAGACTGATATTTCACTTTCAATGCATAGCCAGCAAGGCTCTCTGCTTCAACGGCAGGGGGGAATGAAGAAAGGTGGATCTATATTCAGGCAACAATCAACAAGGACTGAATTACATAGTCTGAATAAACACATAAGCATGGGTGTAGCTTGCTTATTGCGGTGGTTAATACCCCTAACTAAATTAAGCTATTTCACTTAGATGCAGGTTCAACACTGCTCTCTACATTAATGGCGGGGGTGGAAGGGAAATAGAATAAAAAAACAGGTTACTAAGAGCCAAGAGAAACAGATAAGTATGTGAGAGAAAAAAAGTGTGAAAGCTTGCTGGGCAGAGTGGATGGGCCGTCTGGTCTTCTTCTGCCGTCATTTCTATGTTTATCCCTGGGAGTAATACACAAGAAATGGATCAACTATTAGAAATCTGCCTTGTGATTTGGACTGGCTACTGTTGGAGACAGAGTGCTGGGCTTGATGGATCTTGGTTTGACACAGCATGGCACTTCTTATGTTCTTAAATTTGTTTTAAATCTACTAGAAGCTGAAGGTTGAGGGGATTATTATCTCTTGAATGAATGATGATACTCATTTGAAGCTGACAAAGTCTAATCTTTTTTCTGTTTATTGAGCCCTGATTGGAATAACTCAAAATGATTTAAACTTTGTGTGCTGCACCACTGAACTGAAAAGGAAATGTTATGTAATCAGGTGGAAAATGGAGACGAGAGTCCTAGTATTATTTGAAAGGCTGAACAACTATTCACAATTTGCTTGTTCTACACCATTTATGATTTTATTAACCTCTATCATATTCCCCTTTTCAATTATCCAAGATGTAGAGCCCTAATAGCCTTTTTGTTATATATGGGAGCTTATCCTATACTTTTAATCATTTGTCTTGCCCTGCTATGTATCTTTTCTATTTCTGCTAAGTGTTAAGTGCCGTGCATTGATATGCAGAAGGTCATGGCTTCAAATCCCAGGACTGCTGGCTGATATATACCGTAGGTACTATTTTGGTTGTGAATGCCAGTACCAGCAGGAAAATTTAGCTTTTACTGGCTGACTAGTGATGCAGAGGCAGGAGACCCTGCTTTATACTGGTGAGGCTGTGGTTTTGAATCATCTCTTTATACAGAGGTTCCTGGTTTTTTGTTTTGGTTTTTTTGGAGGAAAGTCACCAGTTCATGGAGTAGGCAAAAAAATGGATCTACTCTTTGGGATCTGCCAGTTACTGCCTAGAGATCTGGATTTCCTACTGTCAGATTCTGGCCTAGATGGACCCTTGCTCTTATGCAGCATGGCACTTCTTTTGCTCACCTTAGAGCCCTGTCACCCTGTTCAGGCATATTTTCACATCTCATGGCAAAAATTTACTGCAGTAACTCTCTAGTTCAAATTCATACTATACAGTTATATATTAAGCAAAAGAACATTCTGAAACTCTCAGTTACCATTAAAAAATTAAAGACATGAACAGATCTCGCTCTAGTTTTGAAATCAGCAGCCGTTCTAGTGGCATTTTTTTTAAATGTCATCTGTAGGCTATCTACACCTTGAGCTTCACAGCTGCCACTATGCAATGAAGAAAGTGCTCAAGATGAAGTTAATCATTAAACAAAGGAAAACATATCCCGGAAGTCATAGAGCTGATATCCTTACCACCATTTTAGGATGGACCTTTGGTCTCCAATCTAACCAACCATGTTACCATATAATCTTGCATGCAGATGCAGTGAAATACCTGTGATTATATCTGTAATAACCCTGCATATAAACCTTACAGAAAAACTAGACCTTCTTTTATATAATGTTAGGTTCCGTATTAGGTGCTACCACCCAAGAAAGATCTAGGCGTCATAGTGGATAACACATTGAAATCATCGGTTCAGTGTGCTGCGGCAGTCAAAAAAGCAAACAATGTTAGGAATTATTAGGAAGGGAATGGTGAATAAAACGGAAAATGTCATAATGCCTCTGTATCACTCCATGGTAAGACCGCATCTCGGATACTGTGTACAATTCTGGTCGCCGCATCTCAAAAAAGATATAATTGCGATGGAGAAGTACAGAGAAGGGCGACCAAAATGATAAGGGGAATGGAACAGCTCCCCTATGAGGAAAGACTAAAGAGGTTAGGACTTTTCAGCTTGGAGAAGAGACGGCTGAGGGGGGATATGATAGAGGTGTTTAAAATCATGAGAGGTCTAGAATGGGTAGATGTGAATCGGTTATTTACTCTTTCAGATAACAGAGAGACTAGGGGGCACGCCATGAAGTTAGTATGTGGCACATTTTAAACTAATCAGAGAAGGTTCTTTTTCACCCAATGCACCATTAAACTCTGGAATTTGTTGCCAGAGGATGTGGTTAGTGCAGTTAGTATAGCTGTGTTTAAAAAAGGATTGGATAAGTTCTTGGAGGAAAAGTCCATTCCCTGTATGTACCAGGATCAGTCCAGACTGCTGGGTTATGCCTCCCTTCCAGCAGATGGAGTCAGAGAAAACTGAAAAGGCACCCCCATACATACTGGTGTGCCACTTGCGGCCCCTTCAGTATCTCTCTGACTCTAGCAAGCAGATGCAGAGGCATGACCTGCGGTCCTGATCCCTGTCAAAATTTTCAAATTACATGTATTTGACATGACCAGGTTTGGTTATTGATATTTTGTCTATTAACTTTTGACTAAATCAATTAAAAAAAAGAAAACAGAGACAAGAAAGACATTTAAGATTTTCTCTCTAAGGCAGGCATGGCAGGGCATTGCCCTTAAGCCTTTATACCCGGAGACTTTGGCTGCTAGCCCAGTGAATGGGGAGACTATTTACCAGTGGGCCGGTCACTTTCTCCCCTCTTCTACCTTGCACCAGAGAAGGGTCATTCCTCTGGCCAGTGGGGTCACTGCCTATTTCTTAGACCAGAGATGCTTATTCCTCTGGTGGCTGTGACAGAAAAAAAAAAAAAAGAAAGAAAACAGAGGAAGATCAAGAGGGATAGTAAAATAAAGAGCAAAGTATTCTTAAATAGTCTTTTTTATTTGCTGTCAGCACTTACGCCTGCTGCGTTTCCCGGGCCTCCGGAGGGGGTGGAGTTCTTTCACCCAGCTTGAAGCGCCTTTTTTATGCCGCGTGGACACACTTGTGCGGCTTGTGGGGAGTCAGGGAGCCGGCTCTCCCGTGAGGGTCTCTGCTCCCGCTGTCTTCCCGGGGGCGAGGGACCCTCGTGGAAGCAGATGTCAGGGAGGAGCTCCCTTTCGCGCAGCGCATCGGAGGCGCCAGCAGCCAAGTGATTCAGGCCGGGCACGCTTGGGGAAGAAGCGGCGGCCATTTTGTCTGCATTGGGTGCCAATGCAGAGCAGCACTGCAAGTCCTGGGTGCTAATATTCTTATGGCTGGTATGCCATATAATTTCTAAATGCCTTTTTAGCAGGTTTTCATGTTATTTCACAAAGTGGCTGACATGGAAGGGATTTTGAAGTACTATTACTGAGGGGATATCAAAATTTGAATATATTTTTGTATAGTGAGTTGAAAGGGGAAATTTCCTAACTCTGCTCTGTATAAACCCCAGAAGAGGTCAGAACTTTCTGAGGTTGACTGTGAAATGCATGAGAGTTTGTATCGAAAAACTGTAAGAACATAGGAACATAAGAAATTGCCATGCTGGGTCAGACCAAGGGTTCATCAAACCCAGCATCCTGTTTCCAACAAAGGCCAAACCAGGCCACAAGAACCTGGCAATTACCCAAACACTAAGAAGTGTGTGCTGCATATGCATATCAGCCCAGATTTCTCACTGATGCAGTAAGCAAAGATTACAATTTTTGTGAAAAAAATATTTAATAATGATATTTTATAAGCAGTTAAAGAAATTAAGAATATCTTTCTCCTGCATCATTTTCAACAATAAAATAATATCTAGGATTTCTTTTTTTTTAGTATAGCTGTTAAATGTAGTGTGCAATGTGTCACACATATGAGCATCATTTGTCAGGTGCGTCATGATGGAAAAAAGGTTGAGAACCATTGCTCTAGAGCCTCCTTTCCTTTGAAAGAGGCCCACCTCCTGTGCATGGAAACCTTGGAGGTATTTAAACGTCTGTAGCATATCTCCCCAATCCCTCCTTAACTCTAGGGTATACATGTTTAAATCTTTAGGTCTGTCCCATATGCTATAGAATGAAGACCACTGACCATTTTAATAGCCAACTCCAGTTGGTTTATATCCTTTTGAAGATGTGGTCTCCTGAACTGTACATAGTATTCCAAATGAGGTCTCGCCAGGGACCTGTACAGAGGCAATATCACCTTTTTTTTTCTGTTGATCATTCTTCTCCTTATGCAGCCAAGCATCTTTCTGGCTTTTGCTGTTGCCTTATTCACTTGTTTGGTCACCTTAAGACCATTCAAAATGATCAGCCCCAGATCCCCCTATTTTTCTGTGCTTAGAAGAATTTTACCCCTCTCCCTTGAGTTTTTGCAGCCCACATGCATTGACACTGCATTTTTGTAAGCATTAACTCTTAGCTACTAGACTCTAGATAATTACTCAAGCTTTGCTAGATCCCTCCTAATATTTTACACATCTTCTGGCTGTCTACCCTCTTTGGTTTCATCTGCAAAAAAATAAAATATCTTTTCTGATAGCCCTTCCACAATGTTGCTCATGACAATGTTGAAAAGAACTGGTCCAGAGACCGATCCCCCTAGAGCACACTGCTAGTAACGTCTCTCCTTGGAGTGAATTCCATTTACCATGACCCTTTATTGCCAACCACTCAATTTCTAACCAAGTCACTTTAGAGACCATACCAAGGGCACTCAGTTTATTTATAAGTCACCTATGCGGAGCTGTGTCAAAGAGCTTACTGAAATCCAAATACACTACATATAATGCTTTCCCCTGATCCAAACTGGTCACCCAATAAAAGAAATTGCTCAGATTTGTCTGGAAAAAACTCTCTCTGGTAAAACTATGTTGCCTCTGATCTTCTAATCTATTGAACTATCCTCTGTATTAGAAGTGATACAATTATTTTTCTCATTACAGAGGTCAGACAAAGTAATCTGTAGCTCCCAGCCTCTACTTTTCTTCCACATTTGTGAATAAGAATCACATCCACCTGTCTCTAGCCGTCAGGAACTACTTCCAACTCTAAAGAGGCATTGAAAAGGTCAGCCAGTGGAGCTTCCAGAACTTCTCCAAGTTCCCTTAATATCTTCAGATGTATCCCATCTGACCCCATCACTATCTATTTTAAGTTTGGTTAGCGCCTCTTGAACACGCGTTTCTGAAAATCAATAGAGGCGCTCTCACTTCCAATCCTTATGTTTGTTTTGTGCGCTCCTGCTCTTGGCCTTTCCACAGTGAACACAGAAAAGAAATGCTTATTAAAAATTCCACTTTTCTTTGTCAGTCTCTATGTTTTCCTGCCCGTCATCACTTGAGTTTCACAATGCCACTTTTGTACTTCCTGCTATCATTAACAAATCTAAAAATAAAAAAAAACGTCCCCATTTTCCCATATTTGCTATTTTTCTTTCATTCGCACTTCTTTCCCAGATATTGTCAGTCTTCCTAATTCTGCAATCTCTTGTAGTTCAAAGCTAACCTTTTTTTCCTTTACTTTTTCAGCTACTTCTTTAGAAACCATACTGGCCAATTTTTCCTCTTTCCTTTATTTAGTTTCCTGACAAAAAGGTTAGTTGCCCTTAAAATATCATTTAGTTTTGCCCACTGCTCTTCTACTTTCCCTAGATTTTCCTAACCAGTTAACAACTCCTTGAGGTATTCTCCCATTTTAACAATGTCAGTTTTTCTGAAATCTAGGACCCTCACCTCTGTTTATGGAGTCTAAGAACAAATTAATCAAGAGTAAGTTATCTTCTACAAACCCAGTCAAAGGTCAGTGTGTGTAGGTACAAGAGTTATATCTGAGGGTATGAAGAGAGAGCGAGAGTGTTTTTGTATATTTATATTAGATCATTTTCCTCCCAGGAGATATGAGCTCCCAGGAAAGGTAGCGACTCTGTGCAGCACCATAGTTACCAGACTATGCACCCCGCTGGAGCTCATCTGCTACAATTAGCAAGTCTATGCACCTGCTACTAATAGCACAAAATACACTCATCAGTGTTACTGGGAAAGCAACAGGATTTCCCAAACCAACCACAGGAACCCAGACCATTCAAAAAAACATTATGCGGTCAATATTCAAAGCCATTTTATTTACTAGCAACTGTACCCGTTCTACGCCCAGGCGGCAAGCCTTTTTATTGGCACATATGCTCTTAAGTAATTTCATTTTAATTATTAAAGAAAAAATGTATTACTTAAAGTTGCAGAATTTTAATTATTTTGAGCAGAATTTCCCTAGAAAGTCACTGTAAGAGTGTCCCTTCCACACACACACACCCTCATACAGGCCCCTTCACTCTCTCGCACACACACACACATCCCCTCATATAGGCTCCCTCTCTGAAACCCACACTCAAGCATCCCCCGCATTCCCCCTCTTACCAACCAAGCTGTCTCTCGCACTCCCCCACACCCCTTCTCCTCTCTCATACACACATTCTCTCTCACCGGCATCCCCCTCCCCTCATATAGGCTCCCTCTCTCTGAAACCCACACTTAAGCATCCCCCCACCCACCCTCTCTTACCTCCCATGCTCTCTCTCACAACCTCCCCACCCCCTCTTACCAACCATGCTCTCTGTCGCCCCCCCTCTCTCACACACACACATTCTCTCTCACCGGCATCCCCCTCCCTCCCATGTTCTCTCTCACACCCTCCCCTCCCTAATACACATTGTCTCTCACCGGCATGCTGCGGGACCCGCGCTGTTCGTGGCAAAGATGAAGGCCCGGCGTGCTGTTCGCGGTGAAGATGAAGACCCGGTGCACCGTTCACGGCACACTGGGGCCTTCTATTATCACCTTGAGCAGAAAGTAGCAGCAGAGACCCTGGCATGCCGCGAACAGAGCGCGTCCCACGGTATACGCTCCGTTCACGGAGAAGATGAAGGCTCGGGTGCGCCGATTGCAGCACACGGGGGGCCTTCCCTTTTTGCCGTGAACGGCGCATCAGGCCTTCATCTTTACTGCGAATGGAGCGTGTGCCGCGGGTCGTGCTCCGTTCGCGGCATGCCAGGGTTTCCTCTGCTATTTTCTGCCTGTCCCGCGATGGTTTTGAATAGTCTTCCGGCGAGGGAGGAAATCGGCGAGGTGAGGGAGGAAATCTGCAGGAAGGAGGAATTCTGCGCAAAATCTGCATTCCGCAGTAGTGCAGAATTCCCCCAGGAGTACCTCTTGTAGCTGGTGTTGTGACATGGCCGCTGTACGGCGTGTTTGAGCCGCCTGCGCCATCTATCGGCGGGCTGGGGAACATGCGCGAGCATTGACGGACACACTACCAAGCCCGATATATTATGGATTTATGCCTTTTATATACCGTCATTCCAAAAGTAGATCACAACAGCTTACAAATATAGCACTGAATTACAATGTAGAAAGATAATAAATTTCAAACTGCATTAATATAAAATTATGAAAAGATATAAAATTAAGAGTTATTAATTACTACAACAAAGGAAAATAATTCCAAGGAATTATTTAAGTAGAAGATTTAAAAAGTATACAAATCAGAGAAAATTAAGTGTGAGATCAGTCTTTTTACTAAGTATATTTGAATAAATTCAGGTGAGTTCATAGGCTTTTTTGAAGAGCCATGTTTTAAAATCTTGTTTGAATTTCTTTTTTTCAGTTGTTAGTCTTAGTGGACTAGGTAGGGAGTTCCAAAGTTTGGGACCAGCAATAGGAAACAAACGATCTCTGATTTGGGTAAGATGAGCAATATTGTTGGAAGGTATTGAAAGAATGCCTTTGTTTTAGGATCTTAGTTCTCTTGTTAGAATGTAGAGTTGTATTGAAATTCCGGGAGGAGATGAGTCAATATTATTGATATTGAAGATAATTGATAAAACTTTGTATTGGATTCGGAAGGTTACTGGAAGCCAATGAAGATCTATCAGGGTGGGAGTGATATGATCACATTTTCTAGTTTCAGTGAGAATTCTGGCAGAAGTATTTTGGAGTAGTTGAGGTTTAATTAAGTTAGCATTAAGGCCTAGAAATAATGAACTGCAGTAGTCTAGATCAGAAAAAAATAAGAGTTTGTAAGGTTAGCAGAGGTTTCAGACAGTGAAGCATTCTGAGTTTGGCATAACCAGATTTGATTATCTTTGAAATATGTATTTTCATAGAAACATAGAAACATAGAAATGACGGCAGAAGAAGACCGAATGGCCCATCCAGTCTGCCCAGCAAGCCTCACACATTTTTTCTCTCATTCTTATCTGTTACTCTTAGCTCCTTGTTCTATTCCCCTTCCACCCCCACCATTAATGTAGAGAGCAGTGATGGAGCTGCATGCAAGTGAAATATCTAGCTTGATTAGTTAGGGGTAGTAGGGGCAGTAACCGCCGCGATAAGCAAGCTACACCCATGCTTATTTGTTTTACCTAGACTATGTTGTACAGCTCTTGTTGGTTTTTTTTTTTTTTTTTTTTTTTCTTCTCCCCTGCTGTAGAAGCAGAGAGCCATGCTGGATATGCATTGAAAGTGAAGTATCAGGCACATTTGGTTGGGGTAGTAACCGCCGTAACAAGCCAGCTACTCCTCGCTTTGTGATTGCGAATCCTTTTTTTTCTTCACCCCTGTCGTTGAAGCTATGCAGGATATGCGTGAAGCATCAGTTTTTTTTTGTGTTTTTTTTTCCCCCTGCCCTTGAAGCAGAGAGCTATGCTGGAAATGCGTGATGTATCAGTCTTTCTCCCATGCCGATGCAGGAGAGAACCATGCTGGATATGCATGGAAAGTGAAGTATCAGGCACATTTGGTTTGGGGTAGTAACTGCCGTAACAAGCCAGCTACTCCCCGCGTTTTGAGTGTGAACCCTTTTTCTTCTCCTTTGCCGTTGTAGCAGAGAGCTCTGCTGGATGTGTGAAGTATCAGTTATTCTTCTCCCCTGTCATTGAAGCAGAGAGCTATGCTGTATATGCATTGAAAGTGAAGTATCAGGCATATTTGGTTTGGGGTAGTAACCGCCGTAACAAGCCAGCTACTCCCCTCTTTATGAGTGCAAATCCTTTTTTCCATTACCTCTTGCTGTTGAAGCTTAGAGCGATGTAGGAGTCACAGTAAGCATGTGTATGTTTATTTAGTAAGGGTATTGTGTCAATAGCCATCATTCTGGCGAGTCACCCACTCTTCATTGGTGGCCTCTTGACTTTATGGAACCGCAGTGTTTATCCCACGCCCCTTTGAAGTCTTTCACAGTTCTGGTCTTCACCACTTCCTCCGGAAGGGCATTCCAGGCATCCACCACCCTCTCCGTGAAGAAATACTTCCTGACATTGGTTCTGAATCTTCCTCCCTGGAGCCTCAAATCGTGACCCCTGGTTCTGCTGATTATTTTCCTACGGAAGAGGTTTGTCGTTGTTTTTGGATCATTAAAACCTTTCAAGTATCTGAAAGTCTGTATCATATCACCTCTGCTCCTCCTCTCCTCCAGGGTGTACATATTTAGATTCTTCAATCTCTCCTCGTACGTCATCCTATGAAGATCCTCCACCTTCCTGGTCGCCCTTCTCTGTACCGCTTCCATCTTGTCTTTGTCTTTTTGTAGATACGGTCTCCAGAACTGAACACAGTACTCCAGGTGAGGCCTCACCAAGGACCTGTACAAGGGAATAATCACTTCCCTTTTCTTACTCGATATTCCTCTCTCTATGCAGCCCAGCATTCTTCTGGCTTTTGCTATCGCCTTGTCGCATTGTTTCGCTGTCTTCACATCATTAGACACTATCACCCCAAGGTCCCTCTCCTGCTCCGTGCTCATCAGCCTTTCCCCCCCATCGAGTACAGTTCATTCGGATTTCCACTCCCCATATGCATGACTTTGCACTTCTTGGCATTGAATCTCAGCTGCCATATCTTCGACCACTCTTCCAGTTTCCTTAGATCCCGTCTCATTCTCTCCACTCCTTCCGGCGTGTCCACTCTGTTGCAGATCTTAGTGTCATCCGCAAAAAGACAAACCTTACCTTCTATCCCGTCTGCAATGTCGCTCACAAAGATATTGAACAGGACCGGTCCCAACACCGATCCTTGCGGCACACCACTTAAAACCGCTCTCTCTTCAGAGAAGGCTCCATTTACCATCACACATTGTTTTCTGTCCGTCAACCAATTTGCAATCCAGGTCACCACATCGGCACTCACTCCCAAGCTTCTCGTTTTATTCACCAGTCTCCTGTGCGGAACCGTATCAAAAGCTTTGCTGAAATCCAAGTAGATGACATCTAGTGCTCTTCCTTGATCCAATTCCTTGGTTACCCAGTCAAAAAAGTCAATCAAATTTGTCTGACAGGATCTTCCCCTGGTGAATCCATGCTGCCTCTGGTCCATCAATTCTCCAGACTGTAGATAGTTGACTATTCTCTCTTTCAGCAGTGACTCCATTACTTTTCCCACCACCGAAGTGAGGCTAACCGGTCTGTAGTTGCCTGCCTCTTCCCTGTTCCCACTCTTGTGAAGCGGGACCACCACCGCTCTTCTCCAATCACTTGGCACCACTCCCGTTTCTAGGGATCTATTGAACAGGTCACACAGCGGACCCGCCAGAACATCTCTGAGCTCCCTCAATATCCTTGGATGAATCCCATCAGGCCCCATGGCTTTGTCCACTTTCAGGTTCTTTAGTTCTTCCCACACATTTTCTACTGTAAAAGGATTTTCATCTATTCCCCTTCCCTCCAGTTTCTTGTTGTTTAGAGATGGTCCTTCTCCAGGGTCTTCTTTAGTGAACACAGAGCTGAAGTATTCGTTTAATATTTCTGCCATTTCTTCGTCTCTCTCTACACATTGATCATTACCACCTTTCAATTTCACTATACCACTTTGGACCTTTCTCTTTTCGCTGATGTATCTGAAAAATGTTTTGTCACCATTTTTTATCTCCTTGGCAATCCTCTCTTCCGCTTGGCTCTTTGCCAACTTGATTAATTTCTTTGTCTCCCTCAGTTGATACAAATATTCTTCTTTGTGCTCCTCCCTTTGGGATCCTTTATATTTCTTGAATGCTGTTCTTTTAGCTTTAATTTTGTCAGCCACCTCCATTGAGAACCAGATAGGTTTCAGTTTTCTTTTGCTTTTCTTTACATTTCTAACATATAGAGCAGTTGCCTTGGTGATTGCTCCTTTTAGATTGGTCCACTGCTGATCCACATCTCTCTCGTTCTCCCATCCTTTAAGTTCTTCCTCCAGGTAGTTCCCCATTTCCTCAAAGTCTGTGTTTTTGAACTGTAAAACTCGGGTCTTTGTGGTTCTTTTCCCTATTATTTTAGTGATATTAAACCATACCGTTTGATGATCACTGCTGCTGAGGTGGGCGCCCACCTGGACATCTGAGACATTATCTGCATTAGTGAGCACTAAGTCGAGTATAGCTCCTTCTCTCGTGGGTTCCAACACCATTTGTTTGAACAAAGATACTTGCATGGCATCCACTATCGCTCTACTATTTTTAGTTTCTGCAGATGGGATTTTCCAGTCTACATCTGGCATATTAAAGTCACCCACGATCACCACTTCTCCCTTCTTACCTATCTTATGGATGTCTTTAACCAGATCTCTGTCCAGCTCTTCCTTTTGGTTTGGAGGCCTGTAAACCACTCCAATATAAATGGATGCTCCGTCATCGTTTTTTAGGTCGACCCATAGAGCTTCTTCAATACCCCAACTTCCTTGTAGCTCAGTTGCTTGGATGTTGTTTCTGACATAAAGAGCCACACCTCCCCCTTTTCTATCCTCTCTGTCCTTCCTTAACAAGTTGTAGCCTGGTATTGTTGTATCCCATTCATGAGATTCTGTGAACCATGTTTCTGTGATAGCAACAATGTCCAATTCTGCCTCAGCCATTAGGGCCTGCAGATCTGGGATTTTATTTCCCAAACTATGAGCATTTGTGGTCATAGCCTTCCAGGTACTCTCTTTACGGTTATTGCATTTCCTGGACTCCTTGTGAGATATTTGTTGAGATTTGTTATTCATTTCACTATTTCTTTTTGCGGTAGTGCCACTGTTGACAGAGTTTTCCATCTCAATTAGATTTTTTTTTTGCTTATGGATCTTTAAATACTGCATGCATTGTGTTTTCTCTCTCTTTTCTGGTAATACTGCAATGCTTTTCTCAAGAACTTCTTCAGTTTTTATTTTAGAGAAGGCTTGTTGTTCTTTTTGCATTTGGTACATTGTGTGTCTCCTCATCACAGGTCTAATTCTACCAGAGCCAACTGTATTCCTGGTTTTTAAAGAATTTCCTGATGACCTGTTTGAGTGGGGCGGTATACCTGATGGCTGCTCTTCTGTCAAGAATGGGTGACTGTGGGTCCTACCTGAGCCTAATGGATCTCCTTTTCTTGACTCCTGGTTTGTTTGTGGTATTGGGGAATTATTTTCTGAGTAATGCAATGTGGGTGTAATTCTTTTAATTGAAGCTAATTGATCTTTAATCACAGTCAGCTCCATTTTCAAGGATGAGAGTTGTGCACAAATTGGGCAAGCTCTAAGTTTCCAGATGCTTTCCCTCAGAATAAAGGCTCCACAGCAGTTACATTGGATAGTCCTCATCTTGGTAATTTGTGGCTTTATTTCCTTGACTGTAACCAATGTACTAATTTATCTTGCTGCCAATGGTAATCTAGGCAGTCTTTATTAGAAACAAGCCCCAGGGGTGGGTGGGTAGAGGGGTAGGGTGGGAGGGAGTCAAACAGTTTAGCCTGGGACAAGCTGGGTAAAGCAGGGCACTACTGGACAGTTGTCTTTGCCTTTTGGTCAATTCTTTTTTTTAAAAAAAACAGTCTTTATGCCCCAGTTTTTTAGTTGTGCCAGCTAACCCCAAACTAGAGAGATTTTCCCAGTTTAAAAGCTGATAGCTTTGCAGACAGGAAATAATCAACAGAAGCTTTCTACACAAGCTTCTACACAAAATGAAACAGACTAGAAAGAAGTTAAAACACAGGCAGTAAATACTCACAGAAGCTTTCTACACAAGCTCCTACACAACTTCAGATCAATAAGCAAAAAGAAGTAAAATAAGCAGAAAATACTTAGCCAGAATGAAGATTTTGCAATGCAGTTAAACAGTTCCACCATGTTGAGGTTTTCATAAGTAATCCAACTAAATGCTGACTTTTGAATTTTTTTTTGCTTATTTGACTAAACTTTAGCCAGATATCTCATTATCTGAGTAAAAGTTAGCCAGATAATATAGGAATGTTCAGGAGTGTTTCTGGGAGGAATTAAGTTAGCTGGCTAAGCTATGCGGTTACTTTAGTCATGCCAAAGTTAGCCAGATAAAGATATCAGGCTATCTTTTAGATGGCTATATTCAATAGTGCGACTGCACTACTAAACATCCCTCCAAAGTTAGCCGATACATTTATCTGGCTAACTTTGCAATCTGGCCAGTGACTATTACACCCTATACTAACAAGATTTTTGTCCTGGGAAATATAAGTATCCATCCTACTCCCTGATTTTGAGTATGCTACAGTGTCAGTGTGTTTATCTTCTGAATGTGGGTATTATTTATGAATTTTTATCTAAAATGCTAGGTGGGTATGGATGAGTGTCCTTGTGGGTGCTCTTATCTGTTTTAGGGTGATGTAAGTGAGTGCTTCCTTCACTGTATTTGAGAATATGTGTGCCTAGTTATAGAGTGCTGTTATCTATTATATGGGTTATGAGTATGTGCCTGTCTGCTTGTGAGTACAGGGCAGAGAATTAAAATGTGGGGAAGGTACGGAGCTGGATCATAATGAACACTTTAGAACTTGCTGGAACATATTCTAAAAGGATATAACCTATAGAGATAAGCACTAAATCAGGGGCTCCCAGCCTTTTTGTGTACAGGGACCCCTTTCTATATGAAAGAGTTTTAGATACCCTCAATTCTGTCCCCACCATTTCCTCCCCACCATTTCCTCCCCACAAGTCTCTTTCCCATCACAAATCTTTCCCCAGTCTCATCTCACACACTCCTGCCCAACTCCACACCACCAGATTCTCAGTCCCCAGACCCTTCCTACCACTCTCTCTCTCATATCCCACAGCATCTTTACTAGTCTTTCCCCCCACCCCACCACTCTCGCTCTCTTTAGCCTCTCTCCCCATCAGTCTTTCTTTCTCTCAGTTCTTCCACACTAGTTTCTCCCTCCCCTCTCCTGCCAGCATCATCCCAGTCTCTCTCATCAAGCCCTCATCACCAGTCTCACTCCTACAAGCCCCTTCTTGCAATTCTCTCTCCCCTGTCTGCCAATCCACCAGTCACACATTCTCCCTCAGCAACACTCCACCAGTGTGTCATTCTTCCATTCCTTTCTCTCCTCTCAGCTGTCAAACAATCAGTATCTCTCTCTCCAGCAGTTTTCTCAGTTTCCAGCCTCTCTCCCAAGCAGTCATCTTTGTACATTGTACTCATGGGCCTGCAAGTGAATTTTCAAAAGGACACTCCCTGTTATGTTTTCCCCTTGAAATTCCAGGGCCAATGATGCCCAAATACTTCATATGCAGGAATTTCAAAATGAAACCTGGTGGTCATCTTGCGCCCTCCTACCCATTTGCCTTGATCCTTGGTAGCTGTCTGTTCCCACCTTCCTTGTGAAACCTGGTGATCATCTCACTCTTGCCCTCTTACATGCCCTTCTCTCCTTCCATCCTGCCCTGCTTGCCCCCACCCTTGACCATTTGCTGTGCCTTTTCTCTTGCTGTCTCCACCCCATAACTCCTCCTCCTCTCTTCCTTGTCTCCTCACATGGACCCTTCCTAAATACCTTCTTCTCGTGTTGTGCTTCTACCCACTCATGGCCCTTTCCTTCGTGCCTTCCCTCCTGCAATATCCCTTCCTGCAACCCCTTCCTTCTATCTTTTCCCTTCTGCCCTCTTCCCATATCACCTTCCTGCCTTCCCTCCCCCACCCTTGACCACCCCCCTTCCCAAAAGCTTCTGCTCCTACCCTCTCCCCCTCATGGCTCCTTTCCAAGTATTCTCTCTTCTCCACTCCTTCCTGAGGGCAGTCTTCCCCATGACCCATTCTCCAGTGCCTTCCTAACCTCTTTCTCCCTTCCTCTCGCATTCCTCCTGCCCCACAGCTCCTTTCCCAGTTCTCTTTTTCCTAACCTCCCTCTCAAGACTACTTTTCAAGTACTTTTCCTCATGTTCCTGCCTGCCTTCCATTCACAACCCCTTTCCTCTGCCTTGTGGCCTCCTTTTTGCGTGCTTGTTTTACTCCCTCTTCTCGGCCATACTGTTCACTCTGTGTAGCTTTCCTCCTTCAATGTAAGGCCAGCAAGACAGCCAGAGTGCATACAGCACTGCCTGGGACATTCCTCAGGGTTACCTTCTCTTCTGGTGGTGTGAAACAGTAGCTAATGAAGATGCTGGCAGCAGCATGCTTTTCTTCCTCTTGGCATGGTTTCAGACTCTTTGTGGTGGCAATCAGTCGCACTCCTCCCTGTCTTCTCTTTGTGCCAGTTCTGCAGGCTCATGGTGAATAACAGACCCACTCTTCCCTTCCTCTTCTCCACATGGATTTGGGCTCCTTGAGACCATTATCTTCCTCTCCTTGGCATGGGCAGTATGGGATCAGCCCACAGGAGCCTTAGAGCCGAGGTCCTCAGAGGTGAAGTCAGCCTTCTCTTTTTCTCAGCAGCTGTACTTTGATTTTTTTCCCTTCCAGTGGAATCCCCTGTGATGGTCTCGTGGACCCCAAATGGGAACCACTGTGCTAAATCATCTTTTTGGGACAAAAAAAGCATCACAGATGCATTCTTGCAAGTTTCTAGTACAAGTGACATGCCAGACACCCAACTGAAACCATGTCATGAAACCCTTATCCTATCACCATAGATGATTTGTTTTTCTTTTTCACCATCCTAAAAACATAGAAATTGACAGCAAATAAGGACTGCAAGGCCCGTGATACAATACCACAGAGCCTAGCTAATTTCAGGCTTTACCTCCTTTTATCTAAAGATCTTCTGTGCTTATCCTAGACTTTCTTGGCCTCCATCCAACTCCACTAGGAGGCTATTTCATATATCCCTTTCTATAATGATATAATTCCTTATTTTATTCTTAACCCTTCTCTCCTTTGAATTCATGATGTATTATTCCAGATCTTATACTGAAAAATATTTCTTCTGCATTATTTATTCCTTTGAGGTATTTAAATGTCTCTATAATCACCCTCTCTCTCTCTCTCTTTTCCTCTATGGTATACATACTGACATCCTTAAATTTTACTTCAGTGGGCTTATGATGCACACACACTGCACCTCTATCCTGTCTATATCATTGAGAACCACAACAAAGCCTGACATACTGGTCACAAATAACTAGCCAAAGCAAAAAGACACACAAAAAAAACCTGCAGAATTTCTCTATGACAGTGTCAGCAAGCCGGGGTTAGTGCTGGCCCTCTTAAGCCACATATGGTAAATACAAAACTGCATGTCCTCTGAAAACTCAGTAAACACTATATACTAAATCAGACATCCTAAAGGCAATTTATCCATGCCGCATTATCTTTTTATTATCAACAAATTGTTGCCACCAATTTTTTCACACAAACTATTACATACGTGGACCCTTCCCTATATTTCCTGTACTAGCTATATCTAGTTACTAAAAGTCACCCAATCACGCTTTACCCTTCAATCACCTGAATCATACCATACATGTATCCCACACATTCAACATTCATCCTTCACATAAAATATGAAAATCCTAAAACTTGCTTTGCATAGGTACAGTCATAATTACTTATAACAAATTCAACGCTTTCTTCAGATGTTTTTCACAAAGAAAATTTCCTACTCTTAGACAAGACAATTATAATTCAAGCTAGTATCATTATATTCAATTATCTTCATATACTCCTATAGTTATATTATACTGTGTAGATGTGTTCCTGTGATCTTTATCCAACGAGAACCTCATTTCACCCTAATACTTAGGCTTCTTCAGGGACATCGCTCTATTATATTTTCCATACATATCTTGATTTGTTGCTTTAATTATAAAGTCTAGCCCGTGTGTTCACACCGAATGGTCCACTGTATGGTGTTGTATTATTTCAATGTCGACTTGACTGCGTTCCTCTTATTTTGTTTACTTAGAGCTTCCAGCTAATCAAATTTCTTTGTAAACTGTATTCAGACATCTCACTGTATGTTCAGCTTCCTTCACACATCACGCCATTAACTGCGTAGAACGCAGTTAATGGCGCATTTTTCGACCTGGCATCGTCTCACTGGGCCACAGCCCCTAATCTGCCACAAACATAGAGGATACTCGGACCTCTCAGTCATCCACCCTACGAAACTAAAGCATTTCAAACCATAGCCTTTTTCTTGTGTTTTCAAATAAATGCAAATAAAATTAGGTCCAAGAAATATACGATTCCCGTAAACAATAAAACAAAGTAAGTAAAGTAAAGCAGAGTGGATGATTGAGAGGTTTGAGTATTTTCTCTGTTTGTGGCCCCAATCTAATTCTTTGGTCACCAGTCAAAAACCTCGATCAGATTAGTTTCACATGATCTTCCTCTGTTGAGTCCCTTTTGCCTTGGATCCTGCATAATACTAAGATTCCAGATATTCTCCGATTTCTTTTAATAGTGAAGCCATTAATTTACTCACCACAGAGTCCTATCTTCCCGTCTTTAAACAGCAGGGTTAAAACAGCCTGGCTCCTAGCACATAATATGCATTGGTGAACAACTGCTGTGAATAACAATTTGTGTACAAACATACATGTAGACAAATTGTTTTTCTCTGCAATATAAATATTCAGAGAGCAGGAAAATATCTTTCATACAAAGAGACTCCTAATTTGCTTAACAATGACAGCATTTCACCAACATGCATGGCATCTCTGGTGTGAAAAATCACACGCCCATCTATGACAACTTCTGGAGGAGAAAAATAATAATGCACTTGCAAGCATGCATAAGATGTAGATGGCCTGTAATTTCCTGGTACACTCCAGGAGTTTTCAGTTTTATTATACATAGTATGATTCAATGATAAGCCACAACATACAGATTACAATTCTTCATGATCATTACTACAGATGCCATACTGTGTTCTTTCAAAAACAATGGTTAGATATTAGCTTTCAGCCTTAAAGGCAGAGAAATGTGAGAGACACAGCAAAAATGTTAAGGAGATAGGTGGAGTGCAAAGAGATGAAATCTGAGAAAATGAGAGGACCAACTACTTGCAAGAATGATCACCAATAAATTCTATCCAATCAAGTACAGAGGACTGATAGCATCATGGGTTTCAATCTTCCAGACTAGGCCGTATGTTATAAAACCCTTAACATGTCGGCTCAGCTTTTGATTTATAGTGTGTGTGGGAGGGATATACACTCCCTTTTACTACTACAAGCTGGTAAAACTGAGGCACAAGAAAAGAAAATATCCAAAATCATAATGAGAATATGACAGCATGGTGTGCGACCTTGGGTTTCAGTGGCCGGGAGGGGCTGGAGGGAAAGAAACAGCCTGGACTCCAGCTTCCAGCAAAAACTTAAAAAAATAGAGCCAGCTTATCTCAATGGCTTCTGTGGCAAAACAGTTTTGACTATGAATGATATTGCTTGTTGACATTTAAACTTTTTATTTTTTTTTGCAATACAGGGGTGGCAGTGTTCCACAGTCACCAGCAGCTGGTGCTGAAGGAGTTAATCTCACTGCTGCTACCTGAATAGAATATCAGTTAAAAACTATCTGGAAGCAAGGGGTCCGATTGCCAAAGTTACTAGAACTGTTATTGTTATTGTTATACTGCTTAGTTCTGCAGTTAAATTCAATAGAAAGTAGAGGTTACTATGTAATCTCTTTTCCTCTGCTTACTGCAATGCACATTTATGTGATAACTTTTTCGTTCACTGCTCCTCCTCCTCAATAATAAAATCAATAGTTTATTACTGTTGTACTTGAGACTGATTGAATCTCAGGTAAGTGAAAAGCTGGGTAATCCCAGTGTTTTGCATGTGTGGTCTGTGAGCACTTCTCTAGGAACTATGGGACCCCAGGTTTGTAGAGCAGGGTAATTGCCCAAAAGCAAGCGGAACCCAGTTGGTGGGTGACTGGTTGCCAGGAGTGGACACGTGCATGAAAAGGCAATATCCATGCAGTGCCTTCTAGGAGCCTCCCCCCCAAGGTAGCCATGGGTTCAAGTACTGGTGGGTATTAGAGGAAATGCAAAGACATTATGTAACAGCTTCTACAACTAGATCGTATAGATTGTTGCTAATTTAATATTCATTGTAAACTGATGTGGATTGTAAAGCTTGTTGCTTGTAAAGCTTGTTGCTAATTTAATGTTCTCTGTAAACTGAGGCGATGTTTCCCAACGTGCTGCGGTATATAAAAACCATCAAATAAATAAATAAATAAACAAACAAACAAACAAAAAAGTCTAGTGTACTCCCAAAATACAGGGTCTTAGCATACTCCCTGAAGATTCCTCCTTCCAGTCTTGGGCTTGGTGTTTTATTTCCCTCCCCAGGGAATTACCCTCTGACCTGGTTTCCATCTTGGGTATCTTTTAAAATAAAATGGTCTACATAGCTGGAGCAGGTCCTTTAAGGTATTCTGGTGGATTGGCATATACACTCCCTTCAGAGAGTCAGTGGCAAAGTTGGGTTTAGAACCCATGGAATTTTAAATCTCAGCGAGATGCTCCCCCAACTAGATCACACTTGCTTCAAAAATAGTTTAAAACAGTGTTTCCCATCTTTTCAAGCCCAAGGCACATCAACCTCCAAGAGGCAGTAAATGCGGACATGGAGAAGAGTAATATGATCAAAAGAAAAGCTAGGGAAACGCTGAAAGCCTCACCAGTCTCTTCCAAATTTTAAAACAAAGGGAAAGTGGAGGCTGAGATACACATGAACCCATCACAATGGACCGGCTCCCTCTATATAAAAGTCAAAGAGAAGGGAGAATTCTCTGTGATGCAGGCGGTCAGGTCAGTTAGTTACCTTGGCTGCCTCATGTAGCTGCCTGAGCAACGCCACTGCTGTTTCTCCCAATACTCAGAATGAGTCACATCCAGTGCTCAGTATACTCTCTCTCTGGGGATAAGACAGATACTGGAAGGACTCAAAGGAGGAAGCTTAGGAGTAAATTTTAAGACATATGCGCAGGCACACATGTGCGTGTGCTACCCGGCGGGCACACATGTACGTGCATGTTATAAAATCAGGGGTCGGCGCGCGCAAGGGGGTGCACACTAGTGCATCTTGCACACGCTGACGCCTGCAGCCTTCACCCAATCCCTTCCCCCGTAACTAACCTTCCCAGCCCTTCCCCTAACCTATCCCCCCACAAATTATATTTTACCTTTTGCGCCTGCCCTGTGGCAGGCGCAGGTTGCATGCACCTGCAGCCTGCCGGCACGCGATCCCCCAACACAGCGGCAAATGGCCACTGTGCCAGAGGCCTCTGGCCCCGCCCCCTCCCCCGGACCACCCTTTTTTAAAGCCCCTTTTTTAAAATCCGGCCTTTAGGAGGGAAAAAATGAGGTGATATTATGTGTGCCGTACAAAGCGGAGCCTGGTTATCCATGCCTTGTATGCTGCTCATTAATTATCACACTCCAGTGCTCATGCTAAAGCCAGGAAGAGGAAGTATGATTACACAGAATTTCCTGTACATTTAAGAGCCACCTCTAGTGATTCTTGTTGCTGTGAGGTGTTGAGAGCGCAGCCCAGGTACTGGTCTGGATCTGGGCATCAGACGGTGCTGACTTTTCCATGGCATACCTGATCAGGTCCGAAGGCACACGGATTGGGAAACACTGGTTAAAATGCCCTGTCTTTAAACTAAAAGTGTCACGACCAGAAGTATAACAAATACTTTACATATGCTTTGTAGCATCAGAGAGTTCCTTTGATTCTCTGGGCCTTTGGGACCCATTTAAAAACAGGGCATTTTATTTCCCAGTCAACAAACTTTAAACAGCTTGTTTATATGAATGTCTCCCTGCAACTGGCCAGGGCTTTGCCATATTTCGGATGTTCTTTGATAGAATAAACATTTATAATAATAATACAGATGACTCTTTAGGGGATTTCATTGTAAATACTGCTGTCTCCAACCCTTCCTCCCTGGGCAAAGTTCTAGGTATTTTACATATGGAACTGTACACACATTTACTATCTACAGACAACAGACCCTGTTATCCTCTTTCTACTGTACTGTCCATCCTCTGCAACTAACAAAGAGCTACAGAGCTCTGACCCAAGGGGCTAACATTGATGTTACAGAGCAAACCTGTCTGAGGATTACAACTATAGTGTCAAAAGATTTTGATTCATCTGTGCCCTTCACTCACAGCAATTTGCATAAAACTGCCAAGCTCAACATGGTGCAAACCCTATCCACCATGTCATTTCTGGAGTCTCCATCTTTGCATAGTTCATCAGCAAAAACAGCTCAGAAGCCCCAATAATCTAGGGCTCAATCATTGTATAAAACAGTTTTTACACAGCAGTTTTTCTTCGCTGGATGTCTGCTACAAAACACACTTGTCTGGAAAAAAAAAAAAGAATAGAGCTGGATTCTACCCCTCAAAGAAATCCCAAAGGACAGACTGACCAAACCTACTGTTATATTGAGAGTCAGTGTCCAAACAATAATGGGAGGTGAATCTGTGGACAGAAGTCTACGTTACAAATCTTCTCAATAGAAATCGGTCTTAAAAGGGCAGCTGACACCACACTGGTCCTGGATATGACAACAGTCATCTGTGGGTTGCCCCAGGAACAAGTGGCTGGATGTTTAAAGAAGTAAATCCAGGCAGATAATGGTGAAAAAAGAGAAAAGCTGGGCATCTTCTCCCTATACCAACCACCTTTCCTTCGGGCTAAGCCTTCAGGTGCTGTTTTGCTGGCAAGGCACGAGTGACAGGAGCAGTCCCCGATTCAAGTAAGGAGCTAGAAGCTTGGATGAGCAGAGAGCTGGATACCCCAGGAAACTGAAAGACATCAAGCAGTAATGCTGAACGCAATTGCTGGGAGCAATAAAGCCTTCTGGATTTAGGTGATAAGAGCGGAGGCAGAGTACAAAGATCAGGAACTATAGTGAATGACAAGAAGCCAGAGTATAAATACATGTTTAGGCAGAAAACAAGATGGCCGCTGGGGGGGGAGGGGGGGGGGGAGAGATGAGCACAGAGCTGGGAGCATCATAAACCATATCTCTCTCAGAGTGTAATTTCAGGTCAAAGGTGAATTTGCCAATGGATCCTCATACTGACATTATAAGCCTTGACATGTTCACAGGGAGGCAAATTTTATCACAGACTGGGTAGAGCTAAAGTCTCTACACATTTTTGGGGGGGGAGGGATCCCTGAACTAGCAATATCTTTCACTGAAACCTTTGGGTGGGGGGAGGGCCGTCACCGTGCATGACATTGCAACTTTTTTTTTTTTTTTTTTTTTTACACTTGGAAGAACCTGGGCTGCCTCAAGTGGTGGCCCAGGTTAATCGAGGGGTCAGCCCTGACCTCAGCGTAACTTTTAACTGCAGCAAGTTGTTTGGTTTTTTTTTTTAAGATAGCGAACTTTTAAGGCGATGGTGGTCTTTTGAGGATGGGGTTGCCATTGCACCTAAAGTGCCCTTGCTGCGTTCTTTTGTCCCGCAGTGTTTCACTGCGAGACAAAAGAACCTATCACATGACTCACCCTTCCTGTCTGCTTTCTGTCATCTTCTTCCTGCAGCTGGGTGTTGGAAGCCGCCAGCAGGTTAACTTCGGGCCCACCATTGTTCAGGGCATCTTCTTGCTGGCGGGGGGGGGGGTGAGAATCCCATCAGAACATCACTCACTGCACTGAGGTGCTGGCCTTCTTGGTGGCGGTGGGATGGGACCCCCACCAGCATGTCACAAGCTGCACCATGGTGCTGGCCTTCTTGCTGGCAGGGGATAGAACACCTGTCCCCCAGTGAAGGAAGAACACAGGAACAAAAGTTGTGATCCTTCCTGAAGAGGAATCACAAACAGATCTACATCAGATGTTTCCCACTTGAGCAAAATCTCATTTTCTATATCCTGATACAGAGACTACTTGTCTGCTTTTCCAGATATGGCCATTAAGATCACCCCATTACAGTTGACCTAGCTCCACAGCTTTCTCACACAGAAGTGAACCTATTCCTCTCTGCTTATTCAGAAAAAAACATGACAATTTGTTTATTTGGACCAGGACAATTCTGCTGTTGACCTGATCTCTGAAAGCCATTAAAGTGTTCATTATGTCCCAAATTTCAAAAGAAATTGATATGGTAGAGGTTTTCTTGAAAGGATCACATCAGTTCCCCAGCTTAAGGTAGAGACATCTGGTATCTCTTGCCAAAACAATTTGATGTGGGGTAATTTGGAAGGGTAATCTGCAGGTCAGATTGATATGGATAAGCCATCAAGAAAGAGTCTCTGTGCTGATCCATTTTATCTCTGTAGCTATCTTGGCTTTACCCATCTGCAGAGTAATTAAGATTAGCCTGTTAACCATGTAACTCTAACCATCTTTAATGTATTTTGTTATGTTGGTTTGATGTTTATATGTATTGTTGGATTTTATTTATTTGTACATCATTTTGAGCATCCACTGTTAATCGGGTAAGTGGTATGGTCCCCTGGCTTGTCTCAATGAAGATATGACAAGGGTGTGACATGAACTGTTAAGGCCATATGACCCAGCTTCCTCAACATATCCCAAGTTGTTTACTGACTGCATGATTCCTATTACTTTGTATCTTAACTTGGCGATCCTGCTGGCAAGCAAAAAAGGCTTTTGGCCAAGTCATATCTAATGGAATCCGGATGAATTTAAATAGAGATGATGTGATCAGATTCGACTTGGGATAATTTATGATGAACCCTAGAAACTCCAGCACCCAGATGGTAATGCATATGGAATTTTTTCCCCAGGACTGTTGCTGGGCTAAATGGCACCCCAAGCAGTCAGTAGGAAGGGGATTCCAGGATTCCCCTTTGAAGATGTTGCTGGCTGGGTGGCCACTTCTCATGTTGCAGTCAACTGGAGAGCCTCCCTGCTGATCATGCAGCCCCCTTCTCAAGAAGCAGTTGCACAGGAACTTGCTTCTATCACCACTGTAGTAGTGGCAGCATGGTGTCCCTCCCCACCCCTGGTCTGGCACTTCGGGCAGTTGCTCATCTTACCCATCCCTTCTGATGGCCCTACATTTGCCTTTCCATAAGAAGTGCTGTTGACTAGCCAATCATCTAGACAGAGAAAAACAATAATCCCCAGTTTGCGTAGATATGCTGCGATGACCACTAAACATTTTGTGAAGATACAAAGGGCTGACACAGTACAGGGAAGAGCGTGAAACTGAAAATGTTATTTACCTACTACAAATCTGATAAACCTCTTGGATAAAACTATGTGGGTATATGTATCTGTGATACAGAGATTGTAGCTAGTCTCCTTTATTTACAAGGCAAATGATGCCCAGGGAACAAACTTCAGTAGGCCAAAAGCCCTAGAGGAAAGGCAGGACAGGGGAGATATAACAGATGTTTAAATATCTCCAAAGTTTAACATTCACAGTAGGCAGGCTTCTTTCAACAGAAAGGAGGATCTAGATCGAGGGGTCATGGGATAAGGGTAATAGAGGGCAGACAAGAATTTTTGTCAAAAGTAATTGAAGCTGTAGCTTAAACAACTAATCATGTACTTAGATTGCAACTCAGTTCTTGTTGCCTATCAATTTGTTTTCCGGAAATCTGTTGGTACAGAGATTCTGTTAATTTCCAGCTCAAATGTCATCCGCTGAGGCTTCAACTTTGGTCAGCATTATGTCTTACTATTATTAGATCTTTTGGTGGCATTTGATACAATAATCCATCAGATACTGATACATCATCTATAAGAATGTGGAATTGCAGGAAAGGAATTAGATTGGTTCACGTCATCTCTCACAATACCAACAGCAGATTAAAATTGGCTCATCTAAATCATCTTGGTATATAGTCAATACAGAGGTACCAAAGGGATCTGTCCTTATGGAAGCCCTCTAATATTTATCAGGCCCCCATTTGCAAAGATTTTTCATGCTTGAGAGCATACTTTAGGGTCTACATGGACAATATTCATTTTTTTCTCTCATTTCTCATCTTCTTGGTCAACTACAATTCAGATGGTATCTTATGTTTGTAAACTATTACTGTCTGGCTATTTCACAATAGACTGGCATTGAACATTGAGAACACTGACGTTATGATCACAGAAAGTCTAATCATCTCAGGACAAGCCATCCACATGTCTATTTGAAGGTGATCAAATTCCAATTGTTGATCAAGTAAAAATTCTTGGAGTCATCTTGGACTGCAATCTCTCTCTGAAGCCATAGATTAATGCAGTAGTCAAAGCAGCATTCTTTAAACTAAAGCTTTTGCAGCAATTAAAAACTTTGCTAGGCTGTAATGAATTCTGGACTGTATTTCAATCTCTACTATTTTCTGATTTTGATTACTGTAATGCATATCTTGAAATTTCTAACATGTTGAGATTGCACAAAATACAGTTGCCTGTATATTATCAAGTATAGATAATAGGCAACATATTATACCAGGTCTAGAAAATCTTCACTGGATCATCCAATCCAATTCCTCATGGAAACCTGGGGCATGAATACCCGGTTCCGGAGTGGGAGGTAGCATTGGCGTAGCCGGAGGGTCCACAAGTGAAGGTGGAATCGCGGATCCCGGCACCTGTCCAGGTAGGGAACGCCTCCGTGATCCAGAGACAGAAGAGGATGAAGCCTTTTCTTTTCGGGGCTTCTTTGTCGGAGGCTCAGACAACATTGATGTCGAGGGTTTACCGGTATCGATGGCCTGAGCTTTACGATGATAGTATCAATGTTTTCTCGATGTTCCCCCCAGTGCTTTTCCAGAGGAGGAACAGAGGGGGTAGACACCCATGGAGTCATTGAGGCCAGTCGGCTAGCAGCGGATTCCCGGTGCTGGCGTGACGTAGACGGCACTGGTTCAGATGATGTCGAAGTTATCGATGGAGTCGGGGTTTTTGGCCGAAAGAGAAGACCCATCTTATTGAGCCGAGCCTTGTGACCTTTTGATGTCATTTGGGCACATTTGGTGCAAGTAAGGACATCGTGGCCGGACCCCAAGTACATCACACAGACCGTGTGAGGGTCAGTGATGGACATTGTTTGAGTGCAGTCGGGGCACGGACGGAAACCAGACGCCATGACTTCAACAAAATTTAGTCGTGGTGCGGTCGATGGACGGTAGGCTGCGAGGGAAAAACTCGACGGGAATCGACCGCAAACGAGCAAAAACTTACCGTTCGACCGTGGAGCTAAGAAATCGATAAGGGGACCCCTGTGGAGTAAACTTTTTTGAAATTTTTTAAACAAAGTTCCGTGAGGAAAATTCCTGTCAGGAAGAGCTCCTTAACCAACGTGGCTACTGCTGTGCGGAAAAAAGAAGACTGAAAGGGGACCCCTGCTGGCTGCAGGGTTGGTGCTATGCTGGGCATGCCCAGTAGGTGCCAGTCAAAGTTCTGGAAACTTTGACAAAAAAGTGTTCCATGATTGGGCTCCATCCTGATGATGTCACCTATATGTGAGGACTACCATCCTGCTTGTCCTGTGAGAAAGTTGTTAAACACAATTTTTTCCAGCTGGCTTTTGAACTTGAAACATACTAGCAATTCTGCAAATGTTATACCATAAAGTATTGTCAATGCTATAAGGAGGCTACTTACACTACCTGATGAACAATCTCTTATGTGTTATTGTTAAAAACACAGAAAAAAGTAAAATTATTTTTAATGCATATTTTATATTTTTAAGTGTGTGTAAATATGTAAACCACCTTGATTGAACATTTGGATTAGGCAGTATATAAAACTTTAAAAATAAATAAGGAAATATTTCTTTGCGGAGGGTAGTGGATGCATGGGACAGCCTCCTCATGGACGTGGTGGAGACAAAGGACAGTACCCAAATTCAAGAAAGCCTGGAATAAACATGCAGGATCTCTGAGGAAGTGGAGGGATTGTAAAGTTGAACAGTTGGTGTGGATGGGCAGACTAGATAGGCCATATGGTCATTTTATGTCATCATGTTTATAATAAATCAACATCGACTCTGGGATGTTTCAGGTGGTTGCCATGAAACAAAAACTTAGATTATGTGCTCATGTATGTTCCATAAACACAGCTGCTATGGCTGCAATTTTACATCATAGGAGTCACCATTTTGTAACAGAAGTGTATACTAGTGAGAGACAGGTAGATGATTAAGCTGTTACCTTGGTTTGTGGGATGCTTAGTGAAAACTAAGCAGCTAAATAGCTAATTAGGATGACTGTGCATCTATGTTTAAACAAGTATTGAAAATTGTCAGTTATATATTTTTTTTATTGAAAATTTCAAAATACAAAGCAAAATACTTTTGCACAGAAATAGCGAAAGATGTATACTAGTTATACAATCTTAAGTATAATCAACAAACTAAGCAAATCCTCCTTTCTCTATGAAGACCAACAATTAAGGGGGGAATCAGAATTAAGAGGAGCAAAAGAAAGAACAGCATGGATCCTGTATTTATACAATAGATGGCATGTAAATACTACTCCCAATGTACATCATGGATAAACCTAGATAGCTAAGGGTTACATGCAAAACTCACCCCTCTAGCAATAAAAAAACTCCCTTAACTGTTCAGGAGCAAAAAAAAAAAATATTCATACTTAATTTCACGATACATTTACTAGGATAACTTGGAAGAAACGAAGCACCAAGAGCAAGAACTTCTTGGCGCATTTGAAGAAAAGCTTTACGTTGGTCCTGTGTAACCTTAGCTTAGTCAGGATACATCCTGACTTGAGCACCCAAAACATTAGCATTGAAATTTTGAAAATAAGACTTCATCACAAAACTTAGCTCCTGAACATATGAAAAGTTGACAAGCAATGTAGACCGCTCGTAAACTTCATAAGTAGAGTTTTCCTGATATGTAGATAAATTAGCTAAGTCCACAGTAGCTTGAGGATAATCCGACTGACTGGAAATTGGTTTATAAGGGAGAAAAAACACTTTATTGAGAATGGAATTTTATCAGCTAGAATTCTCAAAATATCAATGAAATATTTCCTAAGCGTTAATCGGGGTAGATCTCCCACAACTTTAAGAAAGTTGGTAAATCTCAAATTCAAGTGTCTAAGTTGATTTTCTGTAACTTCCAACCTTCTAGATAAAGAAAAACATTCTCGGATAATCATAGTGTTGACTGCTTGTACCTCCTTGACTTCCTTCCTCAGGGGATTAAAATTCTCTGAGTGTTCCTGCAATATTCTCTGATAGTCTTTAGCGACCATATCCAACCTCCAGGAAACAGCCTCTAACTGATGGGAATAATCACCAAGTTTCACAATCAAATCCCAAAGTGAATCTTATGTAACCACTGCAGGTTTAACAAGCAAAGGGGGAACATGAGAAACAGTACGCTCACCATCTGGAGCAGCACATGATGCCAGCAGATTCCCCTCTGATGGCAATCCTGGGTCAAAGTCGCCTTCAGCGTTTCTTGTCTCTGAAGCAGAATCCCACTGCAGGGATGGCACAGAACTTGTTTCCCCCTCGTTGGTGACTCCCTTCTCTCAGGTAGCAGCTGTGAGGCCATCAACACACACCCCGGCAAAGTCAGCGTTCCTCTGAAGACTAGCGGGCAGCGGGAGCTGAATATCCAGCAGGCTGAGGGGAAACCTCCTGAGGCAGAGACAAGATTCCTCTCCCCATCCTGCCAACGGGGCTCAATGCCTGTACTTCTGGAGTAGGAGAGGCATATTCTTTTTTTTTTTTTTTCATTTGTCTTTTATTTATCCAATAAGTCAAATGTTACAGAATGGAAACATAAGATACATGGACAACTTTTTCAGTGTACATCAACTAAAGAACATAACTAACAGGGGTACAATTGCAGTAGATATGCTTAAGAAACAAGGGTCAGCAGGGCGAAAAACAGAGAAGAAAAGTCAGTAGTGCAGGCACTAGTCGGCTCTTCCCAATCTCCTGCCCAGAAGATATACCCCAGGGCGCTACAGAATAGTCTTTAGTCCATAGTGCGCCTCCCCATCACAACAAGGAGGCATAAGACCGCCTCCAACCCTGATAAGGTGACCAAATAGCATCGAATCGAAGCTGGGACTTCCGCTTTTGAGCAGTCCACTTATAGAGGTCCTGCATGTGGTCCAACTTCTGCACAAGCATACGTAGTGTGGGAGTGATAGTGCTCTTCCATTGCGCTGCAATGAGGCAGCGAGCAGCGATAAAAACCTGCTGCGATAGTAACCATTCATGGCGGCTGGAAGTGGACGGGACACTAAGCAGTACCTGCTCCGGGCGCAAAGGTTCTGAGCGCTGAAGAATTTGACGGAGAACATCCTCTACTAAAGACCAGAAAGGCCGCACCCGTGAACACTCCCACCACATATGGTAGTAAGTTCCCGTGGCCCCGCACCCCCTCCAACAATCGGCCGTCTGGCGTAATTTAGCCTTCCACAATTTAAATGGAGTACAATACCAACGTAAAAGAACCTTGTACCCATTTTCATTAAGCGATGTGGAAATGGAGCTACGTTTGGTATTCATAAAAATGATATCCCAAGTCTCCTTATCCAACCGCCTCCCTAAATCGGTTTCCCAAGCGGCCATAAAGGTGGGACGGTGTGTAGTATCCGTATTAAGGGAAGTATACAATTTAGATATGACTTTCTGAGTCCTATCCGCCTGGGCGCACCAGTGTTCAAATTGTGTCCCCCCTAGCATTAGGTCCTGGGTGATGGCGGGCGTCCTCAAGAAATGAACCATTTGCATATACGGAAAAACATCGGTTGCCAATAACCGATACCTGTCCTGGAGGGTCGGAAAGGGTAGGATGGCACCTGCCTCCCACAGGCTCCCGAAAGTTTGTTTAGGGAGAGCTTTCCAACGAGCAAAGCCCGTCGATGCCCAACCCGGGGGAAAAGTGCGATTATGAAATAGGGAGGAGCTCAGGAAATACTCCCTAGATCCTATTAGGAGGGATTTCCACACCCGCCAGGTGCGAAGCGTATTAGTCAAGGCGGGCGTTGCCTCTCCATCGCGGAGCCATGTGTCCTGCGGCTGCCAGGTGAGCGCCCATAACGGCATATGACCCATCAAGGCTTGTTCGATTGCCACCCAGCACTTCCGTTCGCCCCTTTTATTCCAATCTATAATTGCCCGCATTTGGGCTGCCGCGTAGTACCGACCCAAGTGTGGAACACCTAACCCCCCCCTATCTCTATGTCTGAACAAGGTAGTCCTGGCCACCCTAGGCGGCCGACGCTTCCAAATAAAGGCAAAGATCTTCCGCTGCCAACATTTAAGCATGGAAGAAGATAGTGGGACAGGAAGCGTCTGAAACAAGTATAAAAATTTGGGAAGCACAGTCATTTTAATGGCTGCAATACGGCCCATCCATGAAAGAGGGTGCCGAGTCCAACTATCGAGATCGGTGAATATTTTGGCAATGAGAGGGGTGTAGTTGAGACGAAATAAATCATCTATAGATTTACTGATGAATATCCCCAGGTATTTTATCCTCTTTGCCGCCCAGCGAAAAGGAAATTTATCCTTAATAGCCAGGACCTGGTCGGGAGGCGTAGATATATTGAGCAGCTCTGATTTTTCTAGATTTAATTTAAAGCCCGAAACCGAGCTAAACTCCCGAAGCAGGGAGACCACAGAGGTCAGGGACCTAGGAGGGTCAGCCAGGGTAAATAGCACGTCATCGGCAAAGAGCGATAAGCGGTAATCCACCCCCCCCACTGATACGCCAGCAATATCAGCTGCAGCCCTAACCCGAAGGGCCAGGGGTTCCAGAAACAGGGCGAATAGTAAAGGGGATAAAGGACATCCCTGCCGGGTTCCCCTCTCGATCGAAAAAGGTTCTGAGTAGGAGCCATTGACCTTTACACAAGCAGAGGGATGATCATACAATGCAGCCACCCAGCGAAGGAATGAAGGGCCAAAATTCATCCGTCCCATGGCCGCAAACAGGTAGGGCCAGTGCACCATATCGAACGCTTTTTCAGCGTCTATAGAGAGGAGCACTGTGGCTACCCGCTGTTGCTGAGCCTGCCAAATAAGATCTATGATCTTTCTGACGTTATCTGCGGCCATCCGACCGGGGATAAATCCGGCCTGATCAGGATGTATCAATTTAGCTAGGACCAGATTAAGGCGATTGGCCAGGACTTTGGCAAGGATTTTTAAATCAATATTGATAAGGGAGATAGGCCGGTAGGATCCGCAGTCCGCAGGATCCCTCCCTGGCTTAGCCAAGATGGTAATACCGGCAACGTTTGCCCCCTGGTACAGGGATCGGTCCCCCAGCAAGGAGCTGAACAGGTCAAGAAGTATCGGAGCAAGTTCCTGAGAAAATTTTTTGTAAAATTGGCCAGTAAAGCCGTCTAGCCCTGGGGATTTATTAACCTTGAGGTCCTTGATCACTTGAAGAACCTCGCACAATGATATGTCCTGCTCCAAAAGCGCCCTGTCCTGCTCTGCAAGCTGAGGGAGCGTAACCTGACTTAAAAAATCCTGGATATCCTCCTCTCTAATCGAGGACTCCCGGGCATACAAGGACCCATAGAAACTCTGGAAGCGCTCATGTATAGCTTTCGCTGTCAGTAAAAGAGAACCGTCCGCCCCCCGTATGCTAGTAATCTGTGCCTGAGCCCGGCGTTGCTTCAATTTCTGTGCCAGCAGTCTACCCGCTTTGTCCCCCCATTCAAAGTGTTGTTGTTTAAGCATGTTCAGCTGGTGGGGAATCTCTGCCAACGTGAGAGAACAATATTGTGTACGGGCCAATTGGAGGTCTCGAAGAAGAGTCTCAGTAGGAGACTGCTTGTGCAATTGCTCTAAACGGGCAATCTCTGCCTGTAGGAGGTGCCGGCTGCGTAATTTTTCCCTTTTCTGATAAGCCCCCTGAGAAATGAATCTACCCCTCAGGACAGCTTTTAGACATTCCCAGAACAATGGTGGATTTTCCCTCGCTTCCGCATTAGTGGTAAGGTAAGTCTCAATATCCCCCTTTACTAGCAAGCAAAAGGCCTCGTCGTCTAGCAAGGAGTCATTAAGCTTCCAGTATTTCCGACCCTCCTCGACCCCAGTTAACAGGAGATGTAAAGTAATGGGGGCGTGATCAGACCACGTGATCTGCCCAACAGTCGGGTCCCTCACACTAGAGGAGAGCGTGCTCTCTACCAGAAAGTAATCGATCCGGGAGTAGGACTTGTGGGGATTAGAGTAGAAAGTAAAGTTCCTCACGCCCGGGTTACTAGCCCGCCACACGTCATACAGGCCCCATTTATATATAAAAGACTTGAGTGCCCGTCTGTCCCTCCGAGCCCCCAAACCCCCTCCCGAAGAGTTGTCTACCTGCGGTTGCAAGGTCAAATTGAAATCCCCAGCAATGATCCATGAACCGGACCCCACCCCAGCCATCTCCCGCTCCAACCTGTCTAAGAAGGGGCCCAACGAGGTATTGGGGGCGTACACATTGAGAAGATTGTACACCTGGGCTCCCAGTTCCAATTGAAGGATGAGAAACCTCCCCTCGGGATCCGCGACGTGGTTGAGGGGCCGGCCCTGCAGGTGTTTATGCAGTAAGATACTGACCCCCGTGTATTTATGCTGTTTGGAAGCGTGAGCACTATAGCAGGCCGGGTACAAGGACCAAGGTAGCAAACGCTCAAATTTATGAAGCAAATGAGTCTCCTGCAAGAACAGTATATCGGGACCCTCCCGTGACGTATCCTCCCGCAGAAGCTGGCGCTTTCTGGGTGTATTGAGGCCCTTTACGTTCAGCGAGCATATGTTGAGCTTAGCCATATTGTCGAAAATCCCCCCCTATCTCCACAGCCCTCGGCCAGCAGGGTATCCATACGGTCTGGGTAGAGGACAATCGGGGTTCCCGAACCGAAGGTCCAGCCCACACCCCTGTTGCGCAGCGGAATGCCCCCGCTGAGCCTAACGTGTAAGTACCCAAAACCCCACTCCCCCCCCCCAACCCCCCCCCCCCCCCCAACCATATTCTGCCAAGCTTGTAGGGCAGATCTGCCATAGCAGGTGAGGACAGTGTGTCCCACGGAGCATACCCCTCCCCCCCCCCACTTAGTAACTCTAATAATCCAACAAGGTAAACAGCGATGTCTAAACAACCTCCCCTAACAAACTGTATGTAACATACCGGTAAAAGTTAAACATAAAGGAAAACATGAAGGAAAAGTCCCCCAATGTCTTGGCCGCCTCGCAGCTGAGGCGCGCTCTTCCCTATACATCCAGCGAACGCCGGCTCACAAAATAGCGAATTAGAAGGCCGTCTGGCCCCATTAAGTTTCAACTGGCTTTCGGAGGACCCGACCGGTCGGTCTCTTCTTCCTGGCGCCGCAGTCTTCGGCCCCCCTTGGGGACCCTTTGCCATCTCGGAGTGTCCGGCGGCTGAAGGTTGGCTCTGCGCTTCAGTGCTGCAGGTAGCTGAACCATGATGCCCGCGTCCTTCAAGATGGCCGCCGCCTCCTCCACCGAAAGTGCTTTAGATGTCTGACCATTGATCGTGATGGCCAGGCCCTGCGGGTACAGCCATCTGTAACGGTGCTCCTTTTGCCTTAGCGCAGAAGTAATATCTCTATATTCCAAGCGTCTTTTCAGGGTAGCTGAGGAGATATCGGCAAACACCGCGATGTTGTGCCCCTGCCAGGCCCAATCCTTTTGCCGCCGAGCCGCCTGCCAAATCTTTTCCTTTGTCGGGAACCGGGTGAAGCATACTACGATATCGCGGGGCTTATCCCCTATCTTCGGCCCCAGGGTCCGATGGGCGCGCTCAATCTCAATCACCTCCGCTGCATCCGCGGCAGCTGCAGTGTTCTCGTGATGAAGGAAAAATTTACCCAGGGTTTGTATAACATCTACACAGTCAGCATATTCCGGCGATTCAGGAACTCCACGGAAGCGCAAGTTATTGCGCCGGCTCCGATTTTCTAAATCCTCCAATTTGAATTGTAAGTCCTGCGAGTCTCGGGTTAGCCTCTCTCCCTGTGTTTGTAGGGCTTCCGTTTTGAGCTCCTGGGCGTCCAATCGGCAATCCAAATCATCTACCCGACGGCCGATTTCGGACATGTCTTCCTTGAGATCCGCCATTTTGTCCAGCAGCTCCTTCTTGTTAGTCTTCATATCCCGACGTAAATCGGCAAACCACTGCCGAAATTCCTCCCGGGTCGGGGCTGCCGGAACTCCCTCACTCGGTATATCACCAATCAGGCTGCCCTCTTCCTCCGAGTCGGCCGTCGGACCGGGGTCCCTCGCGTCTGGAGGCCTCGTGTCGCCTGGGTCATTTTTAGAATAGGAGAATTGTTTAAAGTCCACACTTTTCTTTTTTTGAGCCATCACCGGTTATCACTAGGACACCGAGGGAACTACGGGGGGAGTTCCGCCGCAAAAGTATGCAGTTAAGCGCTGTTTGTCGCGTGGGAGATGGAGGAGCTCTGGATCATGCGACCATTCTGCTCCGAGGCAACAGCGCCCCCCAGGAGAGGCATATTCTAAGATGGATTGCTGGTCCAGTGGGAGTGAGGGCTCAGAAGAGAAAACCCTCACTCCACCCTTCCTCGTGTGCCATATTCTTGAAGGAAGAGAAGTTGAGGAGGAGCAGCAACCATTCATGCCGCCATCTTGGAATTCCCCCCCCTTCTCCGATGTTATATATTTTTATTTGTAGACTGCCCTGTACAGTATTAAGAGACAGTGTACACACGTATAAAAATCTCAGCAGACAAGATATAATTTGACAAGGAGATGTGGGAATGGAGAAAAAGGAAAAGGAAAGAAGCAGGCCGATTCAGTAAAAGTCGCGGGAGAGTGAGCGAGTGCCCGCACAGGCCACTCTCCTGTGCATGCGATTCAGTATTTAAATGAGGGTCTGCAGTAAAAAGAGGCGCTAGGGACACTAGTGCGTCCCTAGCGCCTCTTTTTTGACAGGAGCGGCGGCTGTCAGCGGGTTTGACAGCTGACGCTCAATTTTGCCGGCGTTGGTTCTCAAACCCGCTGACAGCTATGGTTCGGAAACCGGACACCGGCAAAATTGAGCATCCGGTTTTCAATCCTCGAGCCGCGGGCTGATTTTAAATTTTTTTATTTTAAATTATTTTTTACTTTGGGACCTCCAACTTAATATCGTCATGATATTAAGTTGGAGGGTGTACAGAAAAGCAGTTTTTACTGCTTTTCTATACACTTTCCCGGTGCCGGCAGAAATTAACGCCTACCTTTGGGTAGGCGCTAATTTCTGAAAGTAAAATGTGCGGCTTGGCTGCACATTTTACTTAGTGAATCGCGTGGGAATAACTAATAGGGCCATCAACATGCATTTTTACATCATGCAGCTCCATGATTGGTGCTCTAACTTAGAGATCCTAATGCTGAACGAGAGCTTCAGATTTGGTTTCAGGATTCCATACTAGAGACATCATCAGAAAACCACTTTATGTAATGCACCATTCCTAGTGTGTTACATGGCAGTAAATCAAAAAATGTGTGTGGGGCTGAGACTGGGACTGATCTCCAGCCCATGCTCAGACCATCCATTTTCAAATCTGCTCATGTCATAGCTAGCATGGTCCCTAAGAAGAAACCAGTGAAGTTTAGGTTGATATATAAAACCTGCTCCATTCAGAAGGGACTGTCATTAATGATTTTGTTCCCTCTGAGCTATGCACAATCAAGTATACTGCATTAAACAATACAGTTAACTTGCTTAGAAATTGCAGAAGAGGATGCTTATGGTCCCGATAGGCAGTTCTCTCCTCCCGCCAGCAGAGGCCTCTGTGGGTTTCAGGGACTATCTGGTCAGTCCTTCCAGCTCCTTGGCCCATACTTCCTGCTGGTGCCATCTTTCCTGTCTGAATACATAATTTCAGGCTTCCCAGTTAGCAGGTTGCCAGAGCATGGATCTCATTCTCTGGCATTTTTTTTGGAGCCCTGCTTCCAGAGTTCATCTTGCTGCATTGATGCCAGTGTATTCCTCACTTCTCCATATCTGCTGATTTGTCTCTTCTGGTCTTCCTGTTTCCAGTGTTTGCTTGTGATTCTTACTATTTTCTTGCTTAGTCCTGCTTTGGGCTTAGTATATGCACTCAACCCAAGGGGAAGGTGGCCACTGCAGGAAGAAAACATTCTTCTGCTGTTCCAGTCAGAACCTGACTCACCTTGCCAGTGTACCAGCTACTCTGGCATTGAGATCACACCTCCAACAGACTATTCTGTCACATCCACTGGGAAAGCTCTGACTTCCTTCTGTAAAGGGTATTGGTGGACCCCTAGGGCTATCTGGTTAGTCCTCCCAGCTCTTTGGCCCACACATCCTGCTGGCAGCCATCTTGTTCTTGTCTAGATATGTTTATAATTCCAGGCTTCCAGTGTATAGGTTGTCAGACCTTGATCCTTGCCTTTCTTTTCTGATTCTCCTGTGGGTATCCTTGTTACTACAGCATGTTGTGTGCTTCCAAGTCTTTCTGCAGTGGTCCTACACTTCCCTTGGTGTGTACATTTGTCTCTTTAGGTTTGGTCCAACATTGCCTTAGTGCATGCCTTTGTTTTTCCTATTCTATTCCTGCCAGTTGCCATCACTAGAGGACTCAACTCAGGAGGAAGGTGGATGATGTAAGCAGAAGATGCCTGTCTCTGCTCATCTTGAAACCTACCAGATTCACCCTGCCTGCATACTGCCCACCCTTGGCTTGGGGGGGGGGGGGGGGGAGGGGCTGATTCACTTACAACTGATTATGCCATTACACATCCATCCTGACAGAATTGGAAATCCAGGAAACTAAGGGCAATACCATAGATTGCTCCATCTCTTGTGCATATTTTAAAACCTTTAGCACCCTCATTCATTGAGACATGTCACAGGTATCAGGGAACAAGATTATGCATTACCTTGATGACTTTCTTGTAGGACCAGTTGGAACAGATGCATGTACAAATGAATGGTAGTCCTAGGTTGTACAAGAGATTTTGGCATACCATTGGTAGATGTAAAAGCAGAGGGACCTTTGTGGTTATTAAGATAGATTTTGTGATAATAGTTTCATGGGTTCAAGCTGATAGACCTGAAAGAATTGGTGGTGGATAAGGAAGCAACAAAGAAGGTAACTCTAGACCACATAGAATCCTTGTTAGATCATAACTTCACTTGCAGGGTAGTTTCTTTGAATGAGATGGTGGTAGCCACAGCAGGTATTTGCTGCTGCTGTCATTTTATTCACATTACTATTCTATACACAATTATCTGCACATATGGGTGTCCTTTTTGCAAGACTATAACAGCATATGATTTTCGCAAGTTGCACTAGTCTCCAGCAAGAACAGTTTCATAAGTAAAAATAAAGAAAACTGAAAGTAAACAGGTGCAATGTTGTAATACCCAGCAAGCAAAATATAAGGTTAAAGTAACAACAAAGACAGGAAGTGGAAAACTATGAAATATAACAATGAGCCACAAAGTGGCATCAACCTGTAAATTAACATCTAACACATCTCAGATGAGTTAAGGTTTGACTTAAGTCATTGCTGCTCATGCAAGCATTTGGATCTTGAAGGTGCACATAATTATTCAGATAAAATATGTTCTAGAATTAGGATTTCAGGATTAGAGAGGTAGGTATTATTGCATTTTATGTTAATATGGTTTTAAGATTATTTATTGTAACCCAACTAGGAGTAATGATAGTGCAGGTAATAAACATTTTAAATAAATACATCTCTTCTTTTCATTCTTTGTTCAGAATATGCACATCTTTTAAATGTAAAATGTCATACATATTAAGAATCTTAGGAGACTTTGATAGTTGACTACTGCAAGAGTAGACAAAAGCTTTTCTGTGCATGCAGCTGCTGATCTCAGACTGGCATCAGTGAGCTGTTATCTCTTCTGGCCTTCATGCTTGGCCCCAAACTTCAAACAAGCATGGCTGTTTGCTCAGAGTTCCCATTTACATTATTCCCCACAGATGCTCTACTTTTCATGCTTGGGTATGTAGTTGCACAGGAGGGATTGCTTGGCCCTTCAGTTGAGCCATGCGTGTGCTCTCTACAGCAGCCTTGTGAAACTGGCTGCTCAGTCACTTGCAAATCCATATGATTCAAGTGATGGAGGTCCTTTAGTATCTGCCAGCTATGAATGTGCTGCAACCTTTTGCATGCAGGTACCAGCCTCCAATGGATCGTTTGACCTCCCGGTAATGGTGTCAAAGTGTATTGACACCAATCTTCACCTCTGACAAATCTCTAGCAGAATCATCATAGCTTGACAAAAATGTGTTCTTGTTTTGCAGCCTTTCCAATACACCTTGCATCATGTAGGGCTCAAGTAGTTTACTGGCTACTGGCAATGATGTCTTCAGTCTCCTTGACACCAAATACTGTGTGTTTCTCCAATGGAGTATAGCTTTCCACGGGTCTATGCCATTCCTTTTGGCCTTCTTGCACAGGTCTTTCACTCTCTTTACAGATGATTTAGCTTTGCCATTAGCTTGTGGGTGCCATGTGACATGCTCAAACTCCCAATCAGTAGCAAACTGTTTAAACTTCATGCTGAGGTCATGACCAGTATTCTCTTTTAATAGCTGGTACTTCCTCCTCCTTTTCTGGTCATTCTTTCAGGACCACAGACTTCAATGCCTGTAAGGTCTCATCTGCCGTAGTATGCTGTATGATCTGATGCAATCTCTGGTCTGTGACATTCAGATAAACCACTTGATTCATTTGTTCAAGATCTGTTTGTTCCTGTTGCGCCTGGCAAACTAAGACATTCAGGCCTTGCTCTAGATTTTTGATTCTATTTTGCTGTAGCTCTGCTAAGAATCACTGATAAATGACAGCAGATAAAGACCAAAATGGTCCATCCATTCTTAACAGCAAGTTGTTTACAGTAGTAGCTGCTGCTCTGGTACAGCTACTCTCATGCAGAAATGTTAGCTTGTAGCAAAGGTTATCCCATTGCTTCATTTACGTTCGCTAACCACTACCTTTCTTATCTTCACTACCACCTTTAGGAGGGAATTCCATGCATCTACCACTCTCTGTGAAGAAATATGTTCCTGGTATTGTTCCTAAGTCTATCGCCTTGAAGTTTCATATCATGACCCCTAGTTTTACACCTCTATTGGAGGTGCATCATTAATTCCTGTCAAGTATTTAAATGATTGTATCATATCTCCTGTCTTCTCCAGGCCATATTTAGGGCCTCCAGTTTTCTCTTATAAGTCTTCCAGTGACGTCACCACATTTTGGTTGCCTTTCTCTGGACCGCTTCCATCCTTTATCTATCCTTTGGAGCTATGGGCTCTAGACCTGAATACAGTGCTCCAGATGAGGCCTCACCGATGATCTATACAGGGAACATTATCACCACCTTTTTCCTACTGGTTATGCCTCTCTCTATGCAGCCCAGAATCCCTCTGGGCTTAGCCGCCACCTTATTGCATTGCTTTGCTAGCTTCAGATCATCAGACACTGTCACCTGAGGTTTCTCTCCCGGTTAGTGCACATCACTCTTTTGTAACTCTAGGCACATTTTCAAACACATAGTAGTTTGTATCTGAAAATCCATCTACAGTTGCAAGGGTAAAAGTATCCACATATTTTGCATACTGAGGTTTTTAAAAATGGCTCTGGAAAGGCTTTTTTAATTACTATTTTAGAGGAAAATATACTGCATTTCTGCATATATGATAATTCACCATAACAGGGATTTTACTATATGAAATGAGAGATGCTCCCCATGCTCATATACTAAAAGTAGGATCCATAGAATACAGTTCATTGGCTGGGATTTCACACATTTCCATATCAATTGATGATGATCAATTATGAATCATACTTTTTCTGCAGATAAAAATAAACAAAACGTGTCCTTTAAACTGAGCCTTGCTGAACACTGATTTTGCACTATAGCAGGAGTTTCAATCACAATGTTCTGAACCTTCTGGGGCAGATAAAGATGGCTCAAACTATCATTTGGAGTCTGAGTAGCACCAAAGGTGTATCAACGGAAGTAGCACAAACTATTAGCAGGGTTCAGTAGCATCCAGACAATAGTGGATGACATCTTCATTATTGGCTGCAATGATCGAAGGAATCACAGCACGGCCATGACCACAAGCTCTAATAGAGCAATGCAGGCAAGTGAAGCTAAGACTTAGTGTGAAGAAATTGCATTGGATTTGTGATTTCCCTTACAAAATCCCTGCCACGTCTATCAGGATGTGAGCCCTTGAGAAGACTTCTGGATAAGAATGTGGTGTGACACTGGCTTCCAAAGCATGGAAATAAAGCACATGCATGTAGATAAAGAAAGGCTGGTGGGTACGGTAAACAAACGGGTTGGATGACAATGTCAGTGAATGAGGACTAACTGACAGAGAAAGTTATTGAATAAGTGATGCTATTAATTAATGTATTTAATTTTTTCTAATCCGCCTTCTGCCTTGTTCAGGTTTGGCCTGACCAGCAATAACTACCATACAGAAAACTACTACACAACTGGAAAAAAAAACAAACCCAAAACATTTTCCTTTCCTTAGCGTAGGTAAAATACTACATACAGAACATTTTGACAGAGAATTAGTTGGTGGTGCCAACTAATGGCTACAGTCTGAGACATAGAACCAGGGGTATCTGCATATGGAGCCTATTTAAACCAAACGCTGCTAAACTAAATGATTGTTAGTGTCCATATATTTCAGAAGATGGAGAAATTAAAGTTATGACCCTTGGTACCCCAAATCTGCTCCCCAGACAGGTGCTTGTTATTCTTCTTGCAGTATAGATGTATGAGGGCAAAGCTGCACCACAACACTCATTTCTGCAATTTTATTTGCTGAAGTGGGGGGGGGACGGACGACGACACAGTTGAAGGAGGAATTTCAAAGCAAAAAATGCTCATTAAAACATTTCAGATCTCTCAGCAGGCCTCACATTAGTTCAGAAAACCGCAACCCTTGTTCCCAGCATCATAAAATGCAGCCGTGTTTATCAACAGAGCTCTGAAACATTAATGAAGCTCCCTTCGGAATGCACCACCTTCCCTCAGCAAAACATCAACACCAAAGGGGATTGCAAGGTGCAAGCCAGCTCTTAGGCTGCAGTGCAGCTACAATGCTACACATGATCCATTAGCTTGGGTTGCTGACTCAAGAATGAAGGCTGAAAATCAGAAAAAGGAAATCTCACTGAGGCAATATCGCTTGCAGTTCCTCTCTGTGATAAAATGAAATTCCTTTAGCAGAGATACTGAGAGGTAAACCAAACCAAGGTGTAAAAACCTACTGCTTTATTTAAGAGACCATCATTCATTGCTCGCTAAATGACAAACCGGAAGTCCAGGAACCCTTAGTACAAAAGTTTCTACCCCTTATTTTAATAATCATAAGTCTCACCCCATGTCCCAACAACTTTTTTTTTAAATATGTTTTTTCTTTGCCAATAAAAGTAAAGTCACTTATCTTTGCGACAGATAGCATTATCCATTCTTTGCGGAAGCTTCCCAAACTGAAAACAACAAAGTGCTTGACGCGCTATGCGTTTTGGTTGTTCTTCAGGGGCTAGGTTGAGACATTTCAAATGTTGTTCATTCTGGGGGTGAAGGGAGTGGGGGAGAGGAACCTAGATCTTGGGGTAAGTTGTAGGCAAAGGAACCTGAAGGTGTGGAAAGAATTTTTTCCTCTCTGCTTTTGCCTTGGACTGATTTAACTCCTTTGGTTTGAAGGATTTAAATGTTGCTATCTTTAATATGCCACAGAGATTTAATGTTGCCAGAAGTGATGATTACCTGCTGCAATCAGTAGCTGGAATAGCACAGCAAGTCCTGGGGCTTTCCGATGAAAATCTGAAAAACGTGATTTCCAAAGCCCAATTTAGTTGCTTTGCAGTTTGGGACTGGGAAATGGAGATTTCTTTGAGCTATCAAATCTCAAGGAAAGGTAAAATGCTATATCAGGCCACACCAAAAGAAACCGGTCACAACCACAGATGCATTTTTTGCCCTTTCCATCCAGTTTCTTAACAGAGGAATCATTTATTTATTTATGATCATTTTTGAATCATCCTGTCTTTAGTCAATCACAGGCGACTTACAAGCAAATTTAAAAATAAAAATAGTTTCACAACACAAACAATTACCAATTAGCCAAAGTCTCTCTGTACTCTTTCCATTCATCTTTCATGAGTATCATACTTTTTCCTATCAAGCTGTCATTATGAAGGCATTAAGCCAGAGGGTCTGTCTCTCTGCATCCCATTGTCCAAACTAGCAACATCACCCTGTCTCACATTGCTGATTCCAACATCACTGTGCCCACCTCAACCACTATCCACTTCAATATAGCTCCAAAACAAACAACTACTGTAACATGGCTTACACCCAACCACTAATTTCTGCAACACTCTCAAGCAACTACAAATGAATGCAGACTCATTGATTTCAATCCTGACTTCTACAACTTTGCCACCAACCAATAACAAACTACTGTAACCCTATCCCATCTACTGCATCTTCACGCTTCATCCTTACCTCTGACCTCTTGCAACCTTCTCCTCACCTTTACCTTTCATATCTTTCCCTTTGTTCATAGTAAACTCTTAAAACATTACCTCTGTTCCCGCAACTTCTTTCCACAACTTTGGACCCACTCAAGTGGCTTCTGCAACCTCCCTCCTGCTTCTTTGCCAACATCCCCATCTCTTCCGTCTTCAGCATGGCCAGACCCCTGTTCCCCCCCACCCTTATTATTTCCCCAACTGCATCCTCAATGCTAACAAGCCTAACAATACAATTTATATTCTGGTTAAAAGATGAATGCAGCAGAGGCCCAGCTCCGTGGCTTGTCATGAGGAAGTTCCCCTGAACAGGTTTTCCCCTTCTGGGGATGCTGAGGTGGCAGTGTTCATAGCTCCTGGGAAGGAGCCATGGTTCTCATTGAGGGTGACACTTGGTGGCTGGATTTAGAGCCCATGATACTGGGTTATCGAGAGACTATAGGGTGGAAGGACCTATTCAAATAAGAGAAAAATCTCCAAGACACTGCAAATGAAGACTCATGGTGGCAGGCTCCCAGCACTGCTTCTGACCGAGCTAAAAGAACGAACTACCAGGCCAAAATAAATAAATAAAATGCAGCCAAATGCATTTCTTTTTCCTTGTGGTCTGTGTGGTAGTCCGCCCTTGACAAAGACCACAGGATTACTTTCCACCGAAGAGTTCACTCTGCAGAAAAGCTCATGTCCTCCTTTTAAATCCCAGTCTCTGCAGACCTTCTTCTCAATAAAGCCTTTAAAAACATGCTGAGGCAGAATTGCCCCCTCTCAGTAATAAAGAGCAATAGGCTAAAGTTATGGTTGCACTACTCCTTCTCACCCCTCCTCCCCCACAGGGATAAACACAGAATTTATTCAATAAACAAAGGCTGTGGCAGAATTACTCTCTCTCAGTAGTGAAGTCCAACAATCAATCTCTCTCCTCCACTCACAATGGAATAAACATAGGGGTCATATTCAGAGTCAATTAGCTGGATAACTTAGGGGCATTCCAGGGAAGAGTTATGTTAGCCAGATAAACAGACCAGCTAACTCTGTTATTCAAAGCTGGATAAAGTTATCTGGTTAACTCTGTTACTGGACAGTGACTGAATATGGACCTCAAAGTTTAATAATTATTGCAGAGCTTTGAAAGTTTTCAAGCAAATGCTCTCAGTAACAAAGTTCAATAAGCAAAGGTAGCAGACCTGCTCTCTCTCACACCTCCTCCCCACAGTGAAACAAACACAAAAGAAATGGCTTCAATCTATTCCATCTCCGTACCCTCTGGTAATTCTGCTATCCATATCTCCATTTCTTCTGGCTCTGCTCCAGTAAGAGCTGACTAAGCAGCTCTCCTCAGTTACTTCCCCCCTTGCAACTCTGGTTCCTCCCAATTTATTTCATCTGCTTGAAGTCCCTTTCCTCCCTACTCTCAGCGACTCCACCCTCAAAGCCCCATAATTCCGGATTCTCTCCAGGGAACCTGGGAAATGTAGTCCACTACATTTCTCTCTCTGGCTTACATCATGTTCTGTCACTCTGTTTGTTGGGGCTTTGGCTGGTGCAATAGTTAGATATCTGTCCCTCAACATGCCTGGTAATTTCCTTGTACTCCTCCTGAGCTTCAGCTCCATAAGAACCAGTCTCTGCTGGGACCACAATATTATGAGTTTTCGTTTGCAGCTACCCAGGGTTTTTCCTTCCATTTTTATTGTTATTTTATTTAGGATAAATCTGTTTATTAACAGAAGGGTTTAACAAAGTCTAACCATTATTAACATACACAACTCTCCAATCATATTCATTACCGCCTTAGTGCACAGCGAGAGCCACATACAAGCCCATCAGAACATCCCCAGTTCCCCTTCAGCCCGTTATTTTGCCCCACCCCACCAAACCCATGCCCTTCGAGAAAGATGAACCTTATGAAATTAATACATTAACAATTAGGCTTTGGATTCTGGTAGAAAGTGATTTCAGGTATGGATCCCAGATCGTCATAAATTTCTGTCGCCGTCTTGTAGTACTTTTTGAGCTCAGTCAATTTTTCCATAAGTAACAGACTATGCATGCAATTATACCGCATCTCCAGGGTAGGAGAACTACCACTTATCCATTGCAATAATATACACTTTTTTATCATGCAACTTGCTTTCTGTACAAACACGAGCAGGACTGCATCAGACATATCATAATCAAGGATTTATAAGAAACCCAACCTTAATTCTACTGGTACCGGGCATCCTGCCCACTTTGAGATATGAGCAAATACATCCCTCCAAAATTGCCGAATAAGTGGACAGCTCTAAAAACAATGGAAGAAATTACCCTCTGGTGCTGCACATTTTGAACACGTCTTGTCTGGAATGATATGGGCTTATTTAAAATCACTTGTTTCCCGCATGCTCCAAAGTTCGAGGCATGTTACATAAACACATACATAATTAAGATCACATAGTCACAGAAACAAACAGTAAAATAACTGAGTACAAACATTAGACTTGACTAATACATGTCAAAGGACTTAGTGCAATAGAGTTGGAATAATTAGTTTTACATTTGCGCTTCTGGAAATGCTGCTCTGAACAAAGTTGTTTTTAGAGCCTTTCTGAATGCTTTTGGTTCTTTTGTGCTACTCAGTTGTAGTGGAAGGGAGTTGCAGATCATAGGGCCAATTATGGAAAAGGCCCATTCTCTGGTGGTGTTGAGGCACGTTAGTTATGGTGGAGGTATATCTAGGAGGTTCTGGTTGGCAGAGCATAGGGCACATGCTGGTGAATACATATGTAAAGTTGAAGATATCCATGGTGAGTTGACATTTGTAATCAGGTTGTGTATTATAGTTACTATTTTGTATTGTAATATGCCACTGTATAGGCAGCCAATGTAGTGTGTATAGGACTAGGGTCATGTGTTCATGGACTGAGGTTCCAGTAAGCCTTTAAGCAGCGGAGTTTTGAATTATTTGCAGTTATTAATATTATTTTAATCCCATATTGGCCAACCACCATAGCGACAGTCTTCTGGCTTAAATGCAGGGACCACAATTCCCTTGCAACCTAAGAACATAAGAACATAAGAAATTGCCATGCTGGGTCAGACCAAGGGTCCATCAAGCCCAGCATCCTGTTTCCAACAGAGGCCAAACCAGGCCACAAGAACCTGGCAATTACCCAAACACTAAGAAGATCCCATGCTACTGATGCAATTAATAGCAGTGGCTATTCCCTAAGTAACTTTGATTAATACCTTCTAAATCCACTAGGTTAGTTATCATTCGGGAAAGATCCTTCTCCACTGCAGGCCCCTGACCAGGCAGTAAGTTTATTCATGTTTTATGAAGACAAGAACTTTCTCTTCCTAGTAGCTATGAATGCTGCCTCTGCATCATACCTGGCCCTAGGTAGCAGAAAGTGGTTTGGGAAATGAAATCCAGCTCTCTTGTGGCTCAGAGGCATTTCAATGGGAGCTTAGGACAGATCCTTCCTTGTGCTCTTCGATATCCCTCAAGATTATTCATATAGTAGCCTCTTCAAATTATAGCAAGAGCTTATAAAATAAATGTGTCAGCAATAAACAGCTGTACAGCAGCTCCTGAGAATGCCACCATATTTATGCATTTAATGGGTAAGTAGCCCAACATTTTTATTGACGGAGATGAAATCCTATTTAAATTTACTGAGCTTCACACCCTTTGTTTTCATGAGTTCAGAGCAGGTGTGGTCTGAGAGCTCATGACAAATGGGATATTATCATGCTGCAGATTCAAGACCAAGATGCATCTAAATTAAAAATAAATAAAATAGACCGTGTGCATGCTCTTTCATGTCAGAGGCAGGCACGTGTCTCCCTATTTCTGCAATCTAAGTGGAGTACTAGGCAAAGTATCCCACTGGCACCATGCCTGGAATAGTAAATGCATTTCAGAGTGCTTCTCTGAACAGATTCACATCTTCTCCCAAGACCATCTGGGCTTTTGGCTACAGCAGCATCATGCTCAATTAATGGGATCTCTTGGCTAGAAACAAAGCTAGCCTAGGATGAGTTTGCAGTGAAACTGCTGCTCAGCATTGGGAACTTGCCCATAGGCTGAGCTATTGTGGTTTAAAAATTAGACAACTGAATAACCTGTGGGGGACCTCTAGCTCATATTTGCACAGTTTTTCCTTTCTGTTCATCTGTGCTTTTGATGTGATGGAGCACTCTGTCATCCTCGCAATACTTGCCATTACCTGGAACTCTCTTATTCTGTCCTTCATTAGTTTTCATTCCATTTCCCAAAATGTTCCTTTAGAATCTCCGGGAATGGGAATTTTCTCCTTCGCTGCTGGTATTGGGACTCATCTTACACACAAGCCTAGTGGCCTGAGATTTCTGGCTCAAGGATTCATCATTACCTTCTGAGGTAAGTTCTGCACATATTCAGGACGATTCAGTAAGAAATGCAGGAGAACGGGTGCTCTGTGTTGAGCGCTCACTCTCCCAATGTGTGCCCAACCACCTACACCTGGGTGCACGATCCTATATTTAAATGAGGTCGTGCTAAAAGGAGACGCTAGGGACGATTACGCTCCCCTAGCGCCTCCTTGGTCCAGGAGAGGTTGCTCTGTCAGCAGGTTCAGGAAACAGATGCTCAATTTTACGAGCGTCAGTTTTCCAAACCTGCTGACAGCCATTGGTTAAAAAAATGGACGCCATTAAAATTGAGCATCCGTTTCCTAACCAGCCGGCACATTTTTTTTTATTTATTTTGACATTTTTGGTTCCTCTGACTTAATATCGCTAGGATATTAAGTCAGAGGGTGTACAAAAAAGCAGTATTTTCAGCTTTTCTGGACACTTTTTCGGATTGGCCGCACATTTTAGTTTCGGTATCCCGACTAATAGCCTCATCAACATGCATTTGCATATGATGAGCGCTATTAGTTTCCAGGGGGTTTGGCCATGCATTTTCGATGTACTAAATCCCTTACAGTATAATGGGTACAGACGTGCATCGAAAACATGCGGCCGAGTGCGCTTTACAGAATCGGCCCGATTCTGTGCAGGACAAAATGAGTTAAAATTGAAATAGACAAAAAAATAACTGAAAAGCAGCGATGTAACAACCAGAGTAAAATTATGCTGCTATGTAAAAATTCTTCAGTAAAAGTAAAAACAAATTATCTAGGCATCAAAAAGACTTGTCAATATGGCATTTATATTTTAGTCTCCGAGTTGTAAAATGTTCTAAGTTTTAGACTGCGTGTTCTTGTATGTTCTGATAACATGGATGCTATAATGCCAGTTTAGATAATAAGATTTTGTAGGAAAAGTGCATAAAATATGATCAGTAAGAGAAAATGGTTGTTACTCTGCTCTGTGGGAAGCTTGGCGAATGGCCAAGTAATGTAAACAGCTAATTAGGCTTTGGAGTCCAATTTTAGGACACCATGCAATTGGGGACATGGAAATGAAGGAAAAAGGTAGAAAACTTCTCTGATGAAAGACAACTTGGAAGCAGTGAGACAGACACTTGTATTACATGAAACAATAAGAAAGCAGATGTATCTATTTGTACCTGTATTTTATAGTAACATAACATACTAAATAATGGCCTAAAGACCATTAGGCTCGTCCAGATTGCCCACTTATTCTGTTCACACAAGATGCATCCCAGTTTCTAGCTATAGACTGTGATCCCTTGCAAGATCTCGCTCCTTATCCAGATTGTCTTTTTTGTCATCCTACTCGGTATTCCACTAACTCAGCAGGTGAACATAAAAGATCCCCTCTAATTTCCTTCTCACACACCACCTCTCTGGTGTCTAGCCACAAAGCTGTGCAATAATTTAAATATACAGCAATACTAGCTGTTTTTTGGGGGGTTTTTTTGCTGTTCTCCACTTTGGACAAGCTTCTGGGAAGGCATAATGCAAAAAAGCTTAATAAATACATCAAGTCTGTTTAAAATATCTAACAGTAGTATGCCTTCTAGTTTCCATACTCTGCTACCTTCCAGCCAACCTGTACAAAGTGAGGAAAACCTCATATATTCTAGACAGGGCATCATATTCATTACCTACTACAAATGTTTCCGGACAAGATTCTGACTACAAGGAATTGAGATATAATAAATTATACAAAATACACAGGTCTGGTAGTGTTCCAGAGTTGTTTGGTATATACCTGTATTGCATCATGAGTACAGAGTTACACAGATGTTCCTTGAATGCAGAGCAAAAGAATACCCACAGAATAGACACCCAATATACCACCACATCTGGTGCCATGACTCTTTCCACCTCACCTTGGAACTACCTTGGTTCTCAGCATCTAACTTGGTCATCTCTTCTTGGATGACTTCTATCCTCTCAAGCTAACCATCAACAAACAGAATTTCATTATTTTCTTATTTCTTTTTCTTCTATACCCATGATTGTTCTCCCTAGATATTCTCTTTTCATCAGCTCTTCTGGAAAGACTGGCAAAAGTGGTGCAAACTGCAATTTTTATTTAATGTTGCGGGCATCCATCCTCTTGGATCAGGACAGGACCCACAACATGATTCAACAAAGGCCAATACATGGCTTCCAGATAATAATATCCATCCTCAATTTTTGTAAATATGTTATGCATTATCATTTCCAATTTTTGTAAATATGTTCATATCCCTCTCCTCCCCCCCCCCCCCCTTTTTTCCTCGCTTGATTTCTGGCTCTTCCTCAGAGCCCCTATTCTTTTGTTTATTGTTCTCATGTTTCCCCCCCTCCCCGTTGAATGTAATTTCAACCTTTCGTTATGATGTAAACAGATATGATGTGTATTTTAATGTCGGTATAAAAAAGCTGTCAAAAATAATAGGTTTTAGTCACTACCGACCTGAACCAAATTTGAAGTAGGGATATTAAAGTAAAAAATGTATTCTAATTAATCTTTTCTTTCCACTCATAGACCATTCTGATTAAACATGATATAACCAAGTCTCTAGGGGACTTAGGCATGAGTACTAGAAAAAGACATATGTTTAGACATTCAGAATAACTTAAGTAAATTTTCATGGCTCATAAAATGTGCATAGAAACTTCTTCACCTTTCCTGCAACAGAGGCTTCTCTTCCCCATTCAAATGTGGGTTTGAAAACTCAGTGGCTTTTCTACATCTTATTCCCCCTGAACTAAACAGATCATAAGATCTCTACATTTCAATTTAAGAACTTCAGATGAACATTCCTTCCAGGATTCTAATACAACATAAGTCTGTTATACTTTTATCCAGGAGATGTGCCATACTTTATTCTAAGAGTACACCATGCTACACCTTCTACAATATAAAACATGTCCACTCACCATTGCACACTGTATTTATTACACCTTGTCTACTTGTCAATCTATATGGATACACACAATGCTACTCTCCTCCACTAGCAGACTAACAAAAAAATCTCATAAGGAAAATCGAGCTTACCATTGGTGTTCACTGTCCACCAGAAGCCGGACCAGAATACCTGTCACAGCCACAAGAATCGGGTAGTGGTCAACACTCTCTAATCCTGGGAAGAAACCAAACAATTTTGGATATAAAAAAATGCCTGTGAGAGTATCAGAGGGTAAACCTGATAATGTCTATCAGTCCAGGAATTCAGATTCGGACAATTGGTAAAGGACTCTCCTGCTTTTGCAGGAGAGCTTGGAAAATTCTAATAGTCCGTATCATCTATTCAAACATACTATTCTAAAAATCACAGCCAGTCTTCTCAGTATCTCAACAAAAAATAAAAACTAAAATAAATAAGTGTTTGATACTGGCTTATACAACTGAACTTACTGATATCCATGAAGGGATGATAAGGTGAATGTTAGTACAAGTCTGCAAGTTTTAGCTTCTGAATTATGTACTAAGAGGTTGGTATATGTTGAGGCTGATATTCAAAAGCATTTATCCCGATAACATTTGAGTTTATCTCATCCTTTTAAACTAAAATAAAGTGGTTATTTAAATAAATGGCAAATTTAGAATACTGTTGGCACTTATCTAGATAAGCAAGAGGCATTTCAGAGCAAAGTTGAGTTATCCGAAAAAAAACTTAGCCAAATAAGTTATTTGGCTAACTCAAGACATAGCTAAAAGGAGGATTAAAGTTATCTGGGAATGTGTTTACAGATAACTTTAATCTTGACTGGCTCTATATAAAAAATAAAGCCAGTTAAGTTGTTCTCGAAATTTAAAAAAAAAAATGAATGGGCAATCCAGCCCAATCTGCCCTCCACCCCCCCCCCCCCCCAACTCAATGACACAAATATTGGCCCCTTTGTGGTCAATCCTTTTCCACCTGAGCCCCGCAAAATAGTTAAAAAAATAAATAAAGTTCTGGGCCTATAGGCCCTAAAATCCTACTTCTGTCTACGAGAGGACAAAATATTACAAGGATACAGCTTATGCTACCAGCATTGCTGTCAAAGCAACATTGGATGTGCTGGGAGTTGGGCAATTGTTCAGAGTTGACAGCTGTGGTAAGCAGTTTGGGGGATTTTGGGTGGGATGGAAAAGTTTGGGTTAGGTTGATGGGGGGTGAAGAATGAGGGCATCATTTTTTGCCAATTCAATGGGGAAGGGGGATGGAGACTTTTCAGGCACATAGACCCATATTTTTTTATTTTATTTATTTTTGCTGTTTTGGGGGGGGGGGGAGGAGAGAGGGCAGATTGATCTCAAAGCCCGACGTTTATTTCACTGGGGTGGGGGGAGTGAAGGATTAGGTAAGAAGGCCCACTTGTATTTTTATTTATTTATTATTTTCTATTCCTACTTAACCAGCTACATTCTGAATATAGTTAGTTAAGGTAAAGTTATCCAGGTACTTCGAAACCTAGAGGCAATATTCAAAAATAGCCAGTTAAGTTTCAAAGTTATCCAGGTAGATATATCCAGCCAACTTTCAGCGGGATGCGTTTATCCCGCTGAATATCCCTGATAACTTATCCATTTTAGGCTCTCTTAAAAATTCACCTTGTTATGTTTGTTAATAAAGATCTGTTTCATTTTTTTAAATAAGTGAGCTAGTAAGTGGACAAACGAAAGAGGAGCAATGGATTCCTCAAACTATCAACTTAGCTGAGTTTGGCCCATATCCCTCCTTCATTATGTCAATTCAAAATGCTTCCTTTCCTTTTTATTTCCATATATACCTGGCATATTTTCACAGTTTTTGAAATGAAGTAATGTCCTTTTATTCAAGCAGGTAAACAAAAGAAGGATAGACCAGGTTTCCTTAGGTGTAGGGATTCTTTATTTGCCTTAAAACTTAACAGCATAAAACAGCATATGCCTGACTCAGGCAGAGTTTCACCCAGTATGAATTGGATTTCATCAGGGGCGAAAAAACATTACATAAGAACATATAAAAACAAAAGTTTAACATTCAAAATGACAATAATGGAGAGGTCACGTGATGTGGTGAGCCGGGGAAGGCGGAAAACCCTTGAGCTCCGAGTGCCTAGCTCTCTCAGCGCGATTTTAAACAGCAATTACGGCTCCAAACTTCATCCCACTGGAGAAACTGTGAGTGCCTATGTCCATCGCCAAATATATGAATAAAACGCCACCCCCGATGGCATCCAGAACGACTAAAAAAGATAAAGAAAAAACGCGGGGCTCCGAAGCCAAAATGGCCGCCGCGGGCGAAATCGCCGGGGATCCCGTTTCAGCAGGGCTCACGCTGCCTGCTATTGAGCACGTTATAAAAGCTGCTCTGGATGAAAAACTGGCAGGGCTGAAGGCACAAATAGAAGAGGTGCATGTGGCAATAGCTGAGCTCTCCCCTCGTCTTGACCATGCCGAAGGCAGAATTTCTGTGCTGGAGGATGATGCCCGCAGTGCTGAGACCAAAGCTGAAAAGCAGGGGAAACTGTTAGCCCAGCTCCTCGACAAGGTAGACGATTTAGAAAACAGGGAAAGGAGAACCAATCTTCGTTTTTTTGGGTTTCCTGAAGAACTGGAGGATGCAGCTATGGGAGAGTTACTAGAGCACTGGCTCCCTGAGGTTTTAGATTTACAGCAGTTCAAAGGCTCCCTGAAAGTGGAAAGAGCACACCGCTTGGGAGTAAAAAAAACAAACCTCATCAGGCCACGGCTAGTCATAGCAAAGTTTCTTAGTTTCACTCATAAGAACGAAATTTGGAAAGCTTACAGGCGCAAACCAACCATTTCCTATGGGAAGCATAATATTAGGATTTTCCAGGACTACTCCGCAAGGGTGTCTGAACTACGAAAGGGATTCTCACCTATCTGTTCCCAGCAAAAAATTAAGTTTGCCCTTCAGTATCCAGCGAAACTCCGGATTTGGCATAAGGATCAACAACTCCTTTTCCAAACACCAGAATCAGCGGCTGATTTTTTGAAATCCGTCCTGACCACTTCAGCATCAGGGGAGCAGGGCTGAGATACCAGCTCTGCGGACGTCGCCGCTTCTCTACGTTCTCTATGTCTCCTGTGACACCATCTTGGTGGATATGGGGGAAGCTTCACCCCATTCCCATTCTGCCTTGTTCAGTTCAGAAGGGAACAGACCATCTCCTGTGTTCACACCTTTTTGCTCTGCCCAGTTCTCCAACCAGCTAGAGATCCCTAATTAATTGCCATGCCAATTTCACTCATATGTCTTCATGAACACTGGCTTTACTCGGTGTATTCTTTCTTGGGGTCCTGCTGGCAACGATATGGAGCTACAGCGCTCGTACACAAATCAAATGACCTCTACGCCTCCAGGATTGAGGCTTTCTATTCTATGGACTCAACAGGGGGGGGAATGGTATGGGGGGGAGGGGAGGGATATGTTAGTTAGTACTAGTTCCATTTCTGTACTCAATCACTTCTTAAATCTACACTCTTATCTCCATCTGCAACTCGCTGCTATGCAACAACACCACAGACAAATAGTACGGGCCCGGTCGGGAATCCAGTTCTCTTGGAATGGAGGGGGGGCCAGGCTGGGAGCCTCCACCTCTACCTACACTTGGTCATTTTCACCACTGTTTCAGCAATTGCTCAGTCTGTTACATGCCTAACCTGATATCCTGGAACGTCAATGGGTTGGGCTCGCCAGTCAAACGTCGTAAAGTGCTTGATCACCTTAAGCGCCTTCATACGGACATTGCCGGATTGCAAGAAACACACCTCACTACAGAGGAAAGTCAAAAACTGCAAAGAGATTGGGTTGGTTCCTGTGTCTTTTCAGCGGCAGTCAACAGAAAGGCTGGGGTCGCAATACTAGTTAGCAAAACGGCGAACTTCCACACTGTTAAAAGTATCGCGGACCCGGAAGGCCGATTTATTTTGCTGATTGGCCATTGGAACAACCTACCAGTCACGCTCTGTAACATCTATGCTCCCAACGAATACTCGCACTCCTTTTTCACATCCATCAGTAATTTAATTCACACTCACGCACAGGGACAAATATTCCTTTTAGGAGACTTCAATTGTGTGCACGATGTCTCCATTGATAAGAGCCCGCCGCAACTGAGACGGTCCACTAAGACTAAGCAAGGTATCGCATTCCTCTGTCACCAACTACAACTCTTGGATGTATGGCGTGTGCTCCACCCAGGCAATTAGACTATACTCATGTGTCACGTTCCCATCTGTCCTTATCTCGGATCGATTATATTCTTGTCTCGCAGGCTCTCTTCTTCCAGATACAGAAGGCGTCCATTGAAACACAAGTGATTTCGGATCATGCTCCAATATCTCTTAGCTTATCTCCTCTTCATGCCCAGCAAGGCGACCGCATATGGAGATTCCCCAGCTATCTTAAAGATGATAATAAATTTAAGGACTATCTACAGCTTAAATGGAAAGATTACATGGAAAATAACCAACAACATGCTTCAGACCCTCAGCTTCTCTGGGAGGCAGGGAAGGCGGTCCTAAGAGGAGACATCATAGCTTATGTCCACCGGCGAAATAAGCAACTTAATCAGAACATCTTGCATCATGAACAACAACTTGCGAGAAGCAAGCGTGAACTTAACATGTCTCCCTCCCCCCAACACAGAAAGGAATACTATAGCATTCTAGGGAGCCTGAACGCACTCCTACATATGAGAGCGCAAGCCTTTATTCAGAAAGGAGAACAGAATCTATTCCGATTTGGAAACAAATCTGGCAAATTACTGGCGAACTTGGTCCGGGCTACCAGACGGAAAACCTTCATAAATAGCATGTATTCCACCACTGGGACCATCACCACAAACCCACGGGACATCTGTGAGTCATTCCGTACCTTTTATGAACACCTATATACTCCAGACCATGGGAAGGGGGAAGCAGAGGAAAAGGACTTTTTTCAAGCTTTGACGCTGCCACAGCTCAATGCCCCTCAACAGGACTTCCTCAACCGACCGATCCAACCTTATGAGGTCTCGCAAGCCATATCCTCCACCCATGCAGGGAAGTCGCCCGGACCAGACGGCCTGTCATATGACTTCTATAAAATACTCCAACCCCATTTGGCTGTCCCCCTTACTAGCTTTTATGCAGCTGGTCTGGCGGTGGGGCGCTTTCCTCCCTCCTTTAACACAGCTCACATCACGGTCTTACCGAAGCCTGGCAAGGACCCCCTACAACCTTCGTCTTACCGCCCGATCTCTCTACTCAACTGCGACTTAAAGCTCCTAGCGAAGGTACTCACAGAACGCTTGAATGTTCTACTGCCCTTCTTAATATCACACCATCAGGTAGGGTTTGTAAAGGGACGGTCCCCGCATGCTAACATCTTAAAGCTTGTGTCTGCCATGGAAATCTGCCAATCTCAACAAATCCCCGCACTTGCCATCGGATTTGACTCTGAAAAGGCGTTTGATAGGGTAGCCTGGTCATATCTTTTTTCCACCCATAATACAACGTTTTGGAATTTGCGGGGAGTTTTTGAAATACCTCAAACTTTTATACCACTGCCCTCTTTCCCGGATACTGGCCAATGGATATCTTTCCAACGATGTTCACCTGGGGCGTGGAGTACGACAGGGATGCCCTCTATCCCCACTACTTTATATCCTGGTTATCGACCCCTTGCTGCGCAAATTAGACCCATCGTCGATCATTCACGGGTTTGGGGGGCCGTGTCACGACTTTAAGATAGCGGCCTTCGCTGATGACGTATTGGTTTTTATTACCCAACCCACACAATCTTTGCCTGAAGTACTACGGTTGCAGCATCAGTATGGTCAATTCGCAGGTCTAAAAATAAACCTGGATAAGTCCGAGGTCATTGACGTCACCGGTTCGGTACATAACACTTGGACTGGCGAATTCCCTTTGCGCTGGGTCTCTAAGGAACTCAAATACTTGGGAATTCGCATACCCACCCACATCAATCTGCTATATCAAGTGAACATACAACCACTATTAAATCTAACCACCATCAAGTTACATCAGTGGGCGTCCCTGCCTCTCTCACTCTCTGGCCGAATTCAATTGGTCAAAATGATCTTGCTCCCCAAGTGGCTTTATCTTCTGCAAATGGCCCCTTTATGGATCACCAAAAAGGATTATAAACTTTTTTTTAAAGGCACTGCGAATCTTCCTCTGGAGGGGAAAAAAAGCGCGTTTACCTATGGCGGTTTTGACTGCTCCGGTGGAGGCGGGAGGTATGGGTTGCTCAGACCTGCTAACCTACAACTTGGCATGTACCCTTCGCTATGTAAATGATTGGTTATTCTCAACGTCCAGGTATGTCCCTTGCACCCACCTCCTGGAGTGGTATGGAGTTACATCTCTGAACCCACTACTGCATTTGCCAATTACACTGCTCCCACACCACCTCAAAAACTATATACTACTACGCTCTTGTCGGAAAGCATGGATTATGCTTTGCACTAAGCATCATTTGTCCACACGTATGACCCCCTTACTACAGATAGTGGGCAACCCGCTTTTTGAACCTGGACATTGTAGGGGTACCTTTCACAAATGGCAAAACGCTGGGCTCACCTACGTCTACCAACTTTTCGAGGCGACTACGGGTCACTTTCTCACGTTTCCAGAATTGCAGGTGGTTTATAAGTTCCCAAACTCGGATTACTTTCCTTATCTACAAGTAAGACATTTCGTTCGCAGCTTAAACTTCTCAATGCCGATCTTACACACTGCCCAGCGGATACAGGAACACCTACAACCAGGCCCAGTAAAAAAACTGTCTGTCTCCAAACTTACGAAGTCCTTACTAGCATCAGCATCCTTGCCATCTCTAGATAAGCTCTATCGTAAGTGGGCGCAGTGGGCTAAATGTACAATTACAATGGAAGACTTTAAACGCAGTGTCGTAACTACGTCTGAAATCACTGTCAATGTACTACTTCGGGAAACTCATTATAAATTCATGTGGCAATTTTACATTCCACCTAACCGAGCCTACCACATGCGGCTTGTTCCCACCAACAAATGTCCCAAATGCACGATTGAAGATGGAGATTATTACCATTGTTTTTGGGACTGCCGGGAAATCCTATCTTTTTGGGCACAGCTTTCCCGTTTCTGCTCGCAATTGCTACATAGAAAACTACCCATGGATCCTTCTCTTTGGCTTTTTGGAACGCTGCCAAATACAGTCGGCTCTTTGAGTGCCCCCAACCTGCTATTCTTAACAAAGGCGGGCCTGTTGGGGAAAAAATCCATACTGCAGACGTGGACCACCCATCTTGCGCCGACCAAGGACATGTGGTTCAAACAGCTGGTGCATCTCTGTGCGATTGAACTGGCAGTAGCAAGGACTTCATCTGCAAAGACTTCGGCTCTACTAGCGCTTACGTGGTCCCCGTTAACAGAGTACCTGTCACCTACAATCCAAGCCACTAATACCATACCGTAATAATAACAGCGGACATATTTAACTGTATTATTCACTTTGCTAATTCTACCATTATTGTCCATATGCTATGACTTTGATGTAGATCTCGATGTTGCTATAAGCAGACATTCATGTTCATGTTCATGTGTATATTGTTCTCTGCAATTAACTGAAATGGAACTAGGAAGGGGGGGGAAGGGGGGGGGGGGAAGGGGGGGAAGGGGGGGGGGAAGGGGGGGGGAAGGGGGGAGGGGCATAACTAAGTGAATGGGTAACTAAGTAAAGAGCAGCAAAGTTACAAGGACTACAAGGAGGGACTTGTTCGATATGATTTAGTCTGTTATATGATGGTAACCCTACCATAGCTGTTTACTTTAATGGGACAGTATTGATGATTTCATCATAAGTCTGTACCTTGTTGTGTTGTCATTCGTTATCTTGGATTTTGTACCATCGGAATTGTACATTGTTTACCTTCCGTGTTTTCACTGTTATTGTATCTCTTATTTTACGAAAACCCAATAAAACATGGTTTCAAAAAAAAATAAAAAATGACAATAATGGAATAATCAAAATAAAATAATAATGAAAACATTATATAAGACTATATAAAAACATATAAAGTTTAACCTTCAAAATGACATTAGTAAAATAAAAAATATGAGAATAAATAGATAAACAAATACAATGAAAAGAAAATAAAGAAATGATATGCATGTCAAAGTGATAAGAGATAATAAGGTTAATATATCTTCTGTATGTTTAAAAAAAATGAGATAAAAGTCACATACCTAAGCTGATATGTGTCAAAATGAGCTGTAGTGAAAAGTCGTATATGTAATGGTAGTACTGTGAGGAAAATAAAGTGAACTCAAAAATAATAATGTGCAATAAATTTACAATAGCCTAAACAAGTGAACAATGCTGATCTTAAAGGATTAATGTTGGAAAAAGATTTATATTATGCTTAGAATTAACAGTACATAATAAAGTAATTGTAATGGTTGTATATATATATATATATATATATATATATATATATATATATATATATATGCAAATGTATTGAACTAGCAATATTAGTATAATAAATGGTTGGTGTGAATGTTGCAGTAAATAACCACAATTATATATTTTGCAAGGCGAACAATAGAAACAGTAGTAATGAAAGTAATAATAATAGCATGAAAAATATTACTCCACACTTTTTTTTTTTAAACATACAGATTTATTAACCTAATCTCTTATCATTGACATGCATAACATTTCTTTATTTCTTTTCATTGTACTTAAGTTTACCTCTATGTCTATTTATACTTATTTTTTTTGATTATTTCAATATTGTTGTTTTGAATGTTAAACTTTGTATGTTTTTATATGTTTTTATATAATGTTTTTATATGTTCTTATATAATGTTTTTTTAGTCTAATTCATATTGGGCAAAACTTAGCCTGAGTTGGGCATATGCTGTTTTATGCTGTTAAGTTTTAAGGTGAATAAAGAATCCCTATACCTAAGGAAACCTGGTCTATCCTTCTGTTTGCCCACTGCCTTCGTTAGATCAGCTTCTGTGCTGTTTTCTGGGACCATCCCTTTTATTATAGCAACACCCTATTTTTAAAACCTTCATGTTCTACAAGTCTCTGCATGAACCATGTTTTACCTGTACCTGCATGGTGCTTTGTTGAGATCATTATAATGTTTATATTCAGAGGAGCAACACCCAGCTAGAAAGGATTTAACTCCAGGCTTAAGCAGTTGCTTACTTGTAACAAGTGTTCTCTGAGGACAGTAGGATGTTAGTCCTCAGGCATGGGTAACATCATCAGATAGAGCCCCAATGCGGAAATTTTATGGCAAAGTTACTAGAACTTTAACTAGGCACGCTGAACATGCATAGACGTTTGGTATAGAGCAGTGGTTCTCAACCTTTTTTTGGCCGGGACACACCTGACAGATGGTTCTCACATGCGTGACACACTGAGCATGTGACCGTCACGGGGCTAAATGTAAACATGCACTCTGCATCCACAGGAATCCCCTCAACCCCCCGCAATGAGTGCAGAGCAGATCTAGGGCATTACCCTGTACAACTCGCCATACAAAAAAAGATATTCTGGTTCTGATGACATCTCAGTAAAAGCAAAACAAACTCCCTTTACTACCAGGCACAATAGCCCTTCTTATGAAAAGACAGTAATTTACCACTAATGCATATCCTATTGAGAAAACACAACAAATAAGATTGATACAAAAGCCTACATGCTAGTAAAATATCTCACCTCTGTCACACACCCAGAACTGACCTTCACCAAGTACAGAAAGACCACACATTATAAATATGGAGACAGAAACTGGAATGGAAAACCAAAAAAGCCACTCTGCATGCAGTGCAAACCTAGAGAAATGGAAGAGAAATATAGCACCTAACAGTCCCAGGATCTGCAATAATGCACACAAACTAACCCGCACAAAGATACACCTGTATTATGGAACACACTCAACCAGTAACAACCCTATCTAAGAAATACAACTATTAAAACCAGGCCCTAAACACTAATACATTTCTTATTGGGAAAACAGAATAAGCCAAACTGCTATAGAGCCCCACACAGAAATAATTGTAAAGCTATACTAAAAATGTTACAAAACAGCTGCTGAACAGAATAATATCCAACAATTAAAAACTCATAAAAATTATTAACACACGTCCAAATATCAATAAAATATTTCAAAACAGCAGACATCGCATAATACCCAATAATTAAAATGGCAATCAAGAAAAATAAATTTAAAAAGCCACCTTTTCTTACCTTCTCCAGCAACTCTCCTACTCCTTTCCCTTCCAGGCCAATAGCACTCACAGGAAGCAGCAAGGGCTGCTGAAGCTCTGTCCTCACAGTCCTCTTCCTTAGCGCCCACAACCAGTCACTCACACACATAACTCCAATTAGACCCCACGAACAGTCTCGGTCTCTCTCACCTCCCTGACCAGTCTCTCTCTCAATCACACTCATGGTCTCTTATATACAAGCTCTCAATCACACACAAATGCTCTCACACCCACACCAGCTCTCACCCAGGCTTCCATTCACACCCACACACACCAGCTCTCACCCAAGCACCCATTCACACCCACACACACCACCTCTCACCCAGGCACCCATTCACACACAGAGACACCAGCTCTCACCCAGGCACCCATTCACACACAGAGACACCAGCTCTCACCCAGGCACTCATTCACACACAGAGACACCAGCTCTCACCCAGGCACTCATTCACACACAGAGACACCAGCTCTCACCCAGGCACTCATTCACACACAGACACACCAGTTCTCACCCAGGCTCCCATTCACACCAGTTCTCAACCAGGCTCCCATTCACACCAGCTCTCAACCAGGCACCCATTCACACACAGACACACCACCTCTCACCCAGGCACCCATTCACACACAGACACACCACCTCTCACCCAGGCACCCATTCACACACAGACACACCACCTCTCACCCAGGCACCCATTCAAACAGACACACCAGCTCTCACCCAGGCACCCATTCACACCTACACACACCACCTCTCACCCAGGCACCCATTCACACCCACACACACCACCTCTCACCCAAGCACCCATTAACACCAGCTTTCAGCCAGGCACTCATTCACACACAGACGCACCGGCTCTCACCCAGGCACTCATCCATGCACACAGACGCACCCGCTCTCACCCAGGCACTCATTCACGCACACAGACGCACCCGCTCTCACCCAGGCACTCATTCACATACACACCCGCTCTCACCCAGGCACTCATTCACGGACACAGACGCACCCGCTCTCACCCAGGCACTCATTCACGCACACAGACGCACCCGCTCTCACCCAGGCACTCATTCACGCACACAGACGCACCCGCTCTCACCCAGGCACTCATTCACGCACACAGACGCACCCGCTCTCACCCAGGCACTCATTCACGCACACAGATGCACCCGCTCTCACCCAGGCACTCATCCACACACACACAGACGCACCCGCTCTCACCCAGGCACTCATCCACGCACACAGACGCACCCGCTCTCACCCAGGCACTCATTCACGCACACAGACGCACCCGCTCTCACCCAGGCACTCATTCACGCACACAGACGCACCCGCTCTCACCAAAAACTTCTTCTTCCTTCGCTGCAGGGATGGGCTCCAGTTCCGCCGCGGCTTTACTCCGGCGGGCCTTCTTTTTTCGCCACCGCGGGAATGGGTTCCCATGGCGGCTTTGCTTCGTCGGGGGTCGGGTTTCCTCTTCACTGCGCGATCTTGCTTCATCAGAGTTCAAAATTCCTCCCTGCCTGCCTCACCGGCCAATCAAAGGCTTCCTCCCTTCTTCCTACTCCCACTGGTAGGGAGGAGGCTTCCGATTGGCCTGCGCGGGGGCAGGCAGAATGAAGGAGGCTTCCCATTGTGTAATGGGGATAGGAAGAACGAAGGCTTCCAATTGGCCCGCGTGAGCTGGAAAAAGGCAAAAGGAAAGTAGAACGGGGTAGTGGGACACCGGGAGACGCGACACACCTGGCGGTGTTTGGCGACACACTAGTGTGTCGCGACACACCGGTTGAGAAGCGCTGGTATAGAGCATGCTGAGCATGCTCAGCGTGCCTAGTTAAAGTTCTAGAAACTTTGCCATAAAATTTCCGCATCGGGGCTCTATCCGATGATCTCATCAAAGCACATAAGCTCTCCTCCTCAGGGCAGAAGCATCCATGGTTAAGACAATTTGGATAGGGAGACTTCGAAAAGAGATCCCTGTTCCAGATTTGAAAGCACCAGGCAATGAGTCCTGGAGAGACGGGGTGTCTCGGATGCAATCTTGGAGGCTCTGAGTGATCTGGCATCACTGCAACCTCAGGATCCATTGGGCTCTGTGCATGGGTAGATGTGCAAAGGGAGTGACATGGATGTTGTGGCCATATGGACCAACATCCTCAACATGTGCCAGATTGACATCTGCGGGCGCTGCTGAATCTCTGCTGCAAAGGTCGTCAAGGTGATGGCCCTTTGACAAGGCAGGAAGGCCTTGGCTTGAGCCATGTCTAGCAGGGCTCCTATGAAGTCCAATTGAAGTGACGGGCTGAGATGGGACTTTGGGTATTTGAGAGCCAACCCTAGTGACTCCAACACCTAGATGGTGAAGGCACATGGACCAGGCGGCCCCTGCCTGAGATGTGCTCTTGACCAGCCAATCGTCTAGCTAAGGGAAAACATGCACTTCCAGCCTGCAGAGGTGTGCTGCCACGACAGCCAGGCACTTTGTGAAGACTCATGCGGCTGACGCTAGCCTGAACGGCAACACACAGTACTGGAAGGGCTGTTTTCCCACCACGAATCGGAGAAGATCACAATGAGTACATGCGTCCTTTAGATCGAGGGAGCATAGCCAGTCCCCTTTTTGTAAAAAGGGGATCAAGGTGTTCAGGGAAACCATCTTGAACGTTTCTTTTTTTAAAAACTTGTTCAAGGCTCTTAAGTTTAGGATGGGACTGAGTCCTCTTGTTCTCTTTGGAATCAGGAAGTACCTGGAGTAGAATCCCCACCCTCTTTGCTCTAGTGGTACGGGCTTGACTGCCTTGGCTGTTAAGGAGGAGAGCTCCAATAGTAGCACCTCCTGATGTGCTACCAGCCCCCAAACTTAGCATGGTGGACAATTTGGCGGTGCATCCAATAGATTCAATTGGTACCCTTGACGGACGATGGAAAGAACCCACTCATCCGAGGTTATACTGGGCCACTGGTTTGCAAAGAACTGCAGCCTGCCCCGACCAATATCGATGGCTTGGTGTCCATCAGTTTGGCTCCTTGATCCTTCAATGGTTCAGACTTCTTTGACCTGAAGAGCTGATCCATCTTGTTGAGTCAAAGCAGACGTCCATTCGGGGTCATCTGGTCGTATAAACGGCAACTCTGATATGGCCCTCAGACACCGGGCACATCCCTGAAAATGGACGTGGCCATGTTGGATGAAACAAAAGGGGCACGAAGCGAAACAATGGCTGTGTGGTGTCGATAGCCGGTGGGCACTGGTGCACCGCCGCCACTGGGAATCGACCGAGAAAGGAAATTGCAGAAAACCCTGACTAGAAGCACTAAGGGAATGGTACCGATAGGGACATGGTGACAGAACAGCACGTAAAAAAACCCAGAAAAATGCGAGAAAAAGGAAAGTTTTCCACAAGGCCAAAAACAGCCAAAGTGAGCTCACTCACATTGCGAGGCTTACAGCTCTGCAGAAAAAGAGAAACTGGAGAGGGACCTCACGTGGACATGTTGTATAGGGCATGCTGAGCATGCTCAGTGTGCCTAATCAAAGTTCTAGAAACTCTGACATAAGTTTTCTGCATTGGGGCTCCATCTAATAATGTCACCCATGTGTGAGGACTACCATCCTGCTTGTCCTAAGAGAAACTATATGCGGGGAGCAAAAAGAAATCCCATTCTGGCATAAAATTGGTGTTAGGAATTGTGACAAAATTAAAGGACCTATCATAACAAAAGGAAACAAAGGCAAGAAATGACGATTAATTCATTTACAAAGATGGAAAACCTTAAGGTATAAACACCACAGAAAGTTCTCCCCAGAATGCTGAAAGAGCAGAAGGAAGTGCTGCATGAATCCCTCACAACTCTGTTCAACTTGCTTTTAGGCATAGGAGAAATTACAAATGATTAGAAGAGAGCAAATATAATCTTGCATCACAGAAGTGGAAACACAAAAGTAGCAGATAATGATAAATCCGTGTAACTTTGGTAGAAGACAAATTTATGTAAACTTTATTTTGAAAACAGATACTGCAGTATCTTGAAACAAGTGTATAACAAGATCCTAGACAACATGGTTTCACAGGCGAGAGACCTTGTCCAATAAATTTGATTGACTACTTTGATGAGGAGATAGATCAGAAGGTACAACAGACATTGCCTAGTTGAACTTCATATAAACCTCTTAACGCTGTTCCACATGCTAAACAAACTAGTTAATAATTGTATGTTTACTCTCATACTATCTGGGAAAGGAGTTGATTACCTACAAAGCTCAAACAATGCTGATTAATAGCATCCACTCTGGTGAAGGTAAAACAGCCAGTGAGGTTAGCTTTGGGCTAGGATCAGTTCTTTTCAATATCTCTATAAGTGACACTACAGGGGACTTGAACTAAAAATATTCCCGTTTGCAGATGTCATAAAAATCTTTAACAAATTAGACACACCAAAACAGGTGAAAAAAAGGGGGCCTTGAAAAAACTGAAAGAATGGTCCCAGATTTAAAAGCTGTGCTTCACTGCAAAAAAGTGCAAATTCATGCATTTGGGCACAAAACAGACTAGCCAGGGCCCAGGAAGTTTCAGCTATCAAGTAGGAAAGGGCCTTAGAAATAATCATCTCTGATGACATGAAAGTTCCCAGTTAGTGTGATAAAGCAGTGAAGAATGCCTACCCCTGGACTAGATTAAATTTCAATTTATTGCTAAGCTGTTTGGATAGAGCAGTAATGATGCAGATGACTTCGATTTTGGAAGAATCAGGTGGCCTTAATCAATATCAATCCTGATACCATGCTGGGCCCAGCACAGAATCCATGTGGGTGTCGATCATGGAGAAGGTATAATGTCAAATGGAATGATGGTGCAGGAGTGTTACTGATCCTCCTTGACAAATATAGGGGATCTCTTAAGGCGTGAATAGGAGTAGAGATGGACAGACTAGATAGGCCATATGGTATCTTTCTGTCATCATGTTTCTGTGTTCCTTGACATTACATAGAAATGAGGGAAGATTGACAGGGTTAATCCCTGAGACAGAATGGGCTGCTGACATCACACTGTGAGAGAAAGCAGGATAAGAGGGCTAATCCTTGAGCTAAAGCAAGCTGAGGACATCATGAATGGAAGGAAGGGGTTGGACTGGAGAGACACTGGTGGAGAGGGCTCGGGGAGTGAGAGAAACTGGTATACAGGGACTGTGTGGAGAAGAGAAAATGAACGTTAGGAATGATCTGAAAAGGAATGGAGAATCAAATGGAAAATATTCTATTGTTTCTGTATCGAGCCATGGTGCAACCCCACCTTGAGTACTGTGTGCAGTTCTGGTTGTCCCACCTCAAGAAAGACATTGCAGAACTAGACCAAACAAAAATAATAAAGGGAATGGAACCTCTCTTATAATGAGAGACTACTCAAGTTAGGGTTCTTCAGCTTGGAAAAGAGATGGCTGAGAAAGGACATGATAGAAGTTTATAAAATCATGAGCGGGGTAGAACTATTAAATAAAGGAAGGTTATTTACCCTTTCTAATAATACTAAAACAAGGTGACACTCCATGAAACTAAAAACCAGCAAATTCATAATAAATCATAGAAAGTATATTTCACTCAGTACTAACAAGGCAACTGGCATAGCGAGGAAAAAGTTTTGAACAAGTTCCTGGCAGAAAAGTCCATAATGCATTATTAGCTAGGTAGAAAAAAGAAAGTAATTACTATCCCCGAGAGTAACAAAAAGTAGATCTACTTTATACAATCTGCCAGGTACTTGCAACCTGGACTGGCCACTATCAGAGAGGGGATGCTGGGCTCAAGGACCTTGATTTGACCAGGCATGGCAATTCGGACATTCTTATGATGGGGTGGGATGGAGCAGGACTGGAAAGAGAGAGAGAAGACAATGACACTAGTAGATTGGAGGAGAGAGACAATGGTGGGAAAGGCTAGGCAGGAGAGAGACTGAAATACTGGTTTTCAGAATTATCCACAATGAATATGCATGTAGTACAAGTACATGTATTGCTTATAAGGGTACTCCATGACACTGCTCTGGGACACCATACCTTGCTTCTGATAAATTAGCCAGAACAAAATATGAAACTTCCCCAAATCAAGAAGCTTGCAAAGTGACATCTGTGAAACTCATTCATATCTTGCCACTAATGTTTATTCTTTCTGCAATTCTTTCTTTAATGTTAACCTCTTTCCCTCCACCCTTCATGAAGCCGTCTGTCATCATATAAACTGGTGCCTTATTTTCAGCCTAGATAGGGCTGCACACTCTTCTCTCTCAAGGCACTCTTCAGAGATAGAGGCTGTATAAAAGGCATGCTACTTAAAGTGCATCCAGTGGTTCAATGGCAGTGCTATGTACTGCCATGAGGAAGACCAGCTTTAATTCCCAGAATCAACTTTCACTTCCAGATCCTTCTTTCATTAATGATGTGTAATGAGAGATTCCCTTGTAACACATTATTGAGCATTTACTGCACAAGAACAGGGATGTGGATACATCATTATTCACAGTCCTTGTGAAGCAGGAAGTCCCAGTCATTGTTCAATGGCGACACCTACTGGCTGAAATTAGGTTGCATACATACTACATTCCAGAGAGAATTGCGATCTGTGATTCTTAGCCAAGGACCTGACAGCAATGGCTGTGCCAGACAGGTGTTATAAGATAGAGGGAAAACTGTGGGTGGTTGTGAATGAAGACTCATGATGCCGTTGGCTGGTTCTGATAGAGCTAGAATACCTGCTGTATCTGAATGTAATCTGCTTTGAAGTGCCTAAAAGGAGGAATATAAATCAACTTAAACAATCAAATAAATAACAAAGGAGCAAGAGGTAAATGCCACAGCAAATATGCAATAAAAAAACCCACTCTGCTATTCTTTCCTTGTAAAGAGCTTCGGTATAGAGTACAAAAGGGGCTCTGCCACAGTTCTGTAAAATATTTGGAACACTGTTGGCAAAGACCCAAGAATCCATGGCTATCTGTTGCCATACAGTTTATAGGAAAGGCACAATGTTTATTGCTGTGTTATGAAAAGCTTGCTGGAGTATAATTTATAGAAAAGACTCAATATTTGCTTTGTACCAGACCTTGATCTTCTGACCGTGTCTCCACAGATCCTTCTTTCATTAATGATGTGTAATGAGAGATTCCCTTGTAACACATTATTGAGCATTTACTGCACAAGAACAGTCTGTGCGCAAATCAGAGCCAGTCCCTAAGGGAAGACATATCTCATTTCCTGTATGCTAACAGATCTGTGCTATTGTTCTCAGGGATATCATTAATCATCTCTCTTTCCTCTAGCTTCTCCTTGACCAGAGCATGTGAGAGTATGTCTGTGGCACTGATATTCCTGTAATTTTCAATACTGAGGCAGAGTGTATCACTTGTCCACACACACACTTTTCTCACTGTTAATAAGTGGATGACATACCCTCAAATTATATATACTTGCAGTGTCCATTAAGTACATCATCTGACCTCACACAATTACCTGCCACTATGTTCCTGAATTTATCACCTACCCATAGACAAAAAAAAAAAATCCACTCTCTGCCTATATATGTATCAACTGCTCTCTCACATACCTGTCACCATGTCCCTGAGTGATATAGCAAGTTGAGCCTTGAAAGACTCAACTCCAGCTCTAGGCTACCACTTTGATCTGGCTTAGCTCCTCATCCAAGGAGCCAAAAGCAATCAGCCAAGCCTGCGCGCTTATCATAGAATGCTCTTTGCTGTCTGCTGCTGCACCATGCTGCATGCACTCTCTGTCATCTACATAGAGCCATAGCAGGAACACATGACTTGGGAATGCTGAGCATTCTCCACAAACATCTTCTTCTACCTGCATGGCCTTCTGTTTACAAATGAAAAGCTAGGGGAGGAGGTAGCCTATGAGCATCTATCTTTGTTCCCAGGGCCTATCCTATATAGTGGTCTTTGATGTGAGGGTATTTGTTGTTTTTATTTGTCAGAAGATGCCTAGCTCCAAGGGTAGTAAGGGAAATTCCCTACACTAGCCTGAAGAAATTTCTCCTTGAAAAGCTGGAAATAATTGAAGGAAAGCTTCCATCCATTAACTCTTGCTTTTTTCTTCCTACGTCGAGACGCTCAGGAAACCCTGTCTGTGTCCCTTTTGCAGGGAACCTGACAGGTTTCTTAGAAGATTCTACCCTGGATGTAATAAGCAGAGGAACACTTTTGGTATCATTTATCACAGTTAAAGATATCGGCTTAGTGATGAAATCATACTTTAAGAAATATCTGGTTAACTTCCATGAGGACGCAGTAAAAATTTTCCCTGATTTGGCACCAGCCACCCAGGCCAGGCGTGTTTAGATAAAACAGGCGTTGGGGTTTTTTAAACCTCAGACAAGAGGCTGTTAGGCTGGGTTATGCTGTAAAAATTTTGTTTCCTTGTGTTTCCTTACAAAGGGAAATGAACGTTTTGTATTTTTCATTGCTGATCAATTAAAAGTTTATAGAGGCCAGGAAAGTTAACATACTAACCCAGTAAAAACTAAATATGGAACTGTTATGTGCACTATGATAAGATTATGGGTGTAATTTCCTTTTTTCTCGTCCTTAAAAGATTTCTCAATCTCCCCCCACTAAGTATTCTGCTGGGAGTGAGTCTTAATAACTGATTAATGTTATAAAAAAAGTGATTAAAATTTGTCTGCCAGGTTTATAAATTTCAAGTGGATATTTTATAGTTGTTGTTTAAGAGTTTGGGTGGAACTGGGGGCAAAAGAAAAGAAAAAATGTGATTATGAAAATTAATGTACCCACAGTATTTCTTTATAAGCAAATTTGATTTTTGTTTATGTATTAAAAATGAATAAATAAAGAATTAAAAAAAAAAAAAAAAAGAAGAAGATGCCTAGCTGTTACTCCCTCCTGAATTAGCATTCTTTAGAGTTTCCAGCAGATGGGCTTTCAAGTTAGAGATGGCCAGTCTATACTGACATCATGCAAAAGCCAGAGCTTTTTGATTGTGAAGGCATCCTTGTTGAGTATACTGACACCTAACTTCTGCTATCTGTGTCTGTACCAATAAAAACCTGGTCCCAGATTACCCTAGCTAGTAAATTACGCATAATATTAAAAGTGTCCTTCTAGTTAAAATTTACTATCTTGGTTTTATTTTTGGTCCTTCATGTCTCCTAATGTTAAAAGATATCATGTTAGTATCATAGGCTCCGATGTTTATGAGTTTTGAGTATGCCTGTAGAAGGACTTCCGAGATCCTGGCCTGGAAGATTTCATGGCTGAGGAAGGGGCATCAGAAGCACTAGCGGAAAGCTGTTGAAAGGCGTCATGGTGATCCTTCAACTGCGCTACCACATCCTGGGACCTTATCCCCAAAGAGGTTGTCACCTGTGCAGGGGAAGTCAGCCAGTTTCCCCTGCACCACTGGGTGGAGATCAGAAGCCCTGAGCCAGGCCAGCTTACGGGCGCTGATACCCACGGCGGCTACACGGGCTGCAGTTTCAAAAGACATTGTAGGTGGATCGCACCTCGTGCTTGCCAGCCTCGAAGCCTTGTAGGACAATACCAGAGAGCGCCTCCTGCTGCTGCTGCAGTAAGGTTTCCCCAAGATCCTGGACTCGCTTCCATAGGTTCTGGTTGTACTGAGTTATGTACAACTGGTAGGCGGCAACGCGGGCGATAAGCATGGCGCCCTGGAAGAGCTTGCGGCCGAAGGCATCAAGCTCCCTATGCTCTCGTCCTGGAGGGGCAAAGGTGTGAGTGTGGAAGCGCCTGGCTTTCTTGAGGGTGGTCTCTACAACCACTGACAGGTGAGGGAGGTTCCGCCTTTCGAACCCCATGGGGCTTGCTGCACCAAATAGGTGGCATCTGCCTTCCTATTGACAGGAGAGAGATCAGGTGCTCCCACATCCAGAGGAAGAGGTCCTTGAAGATGTCATGGATGGGAACCGCCACAATCTCCTTAGGAGCATCGACAAACTGGAGTACTTGCAGCATCTTGTGCCACGCATCCTCCTCCATGAAGAGTTGGAAGGGGATAGCCTCGGCCATGGCCCTGATAAACCCCGCGAAGGACAAGTCTTCAGGAGGGAGACTGATGCCTTTCCTCCGGCGGGGAAGGCACTAAAAAGGGGTCATCCAAGTAATTGGAGGAAGACTCTGTGGAATCATCCCCTTATGGGCCAGCGCAACGCAGGCGAGGCCTGTGGGGGATATCAGCCCTAGGCTCAGACGGCTTTGGAGGCCTTGAGGGCACCACATGAATCAACGACTCCCCTGGCATCAAGGGGACAGGAGGGACCCAGTAGAGGCTCAGGGAACCAAGGCCTCAGGAACGCGGTACCAGTCACGTCTCCCTCTTCCTTGGACCTGAGGATCAGGATCGCTCCAGTGGGGGGGGCATCGGTAGCAGCTGGGGAATTGAAGGCCCCTTGGGCACCATCTGCATTGGTAGGGCACCTAAAAGGACGTCTAGACGCTCAAGCAGAGGTGCTAAAATAGACAGCAGAGGCTGGGGTACTGGTATGGGGCCTGCTGGCACGGCCGGCTCAACACTCTGGAGAGCTCTGAGCACAGAGTTCTGAACCCTGCGGTCCAAATCCTCCTGAAAGTTCAGTGAGGCCAGGACTGAAGGAGGAGAACAAGGTGTCACCGGCTCTTCCTTGGGTCTCCGAGGTGACATGGTGCCTGACACCGATATCGGTGGGGAATGCCTGGGACTCCCGGGGACATCGGAGGATGGGGCCTACGATGGCCGGGGATCGCTTCGGAAGAAGTACGGCTGTCGCCAGTACTGGAGCTGTGCGCAGACAGCGATCGATGCTAATGCTTGTGGGATCTCTCACGGAGCTCAGCCCAGTCTTTCCCTGGCGCTGAGGATGCCAAGGATCCTGATGTTCGGGACATCAGTGAGATCATGGAGATCGGTCACCATCCCCGTGATCCTTTGAGGAAGGTAAGAGAGGTGTAGCAAGAGGGAGCGTATCAAGGGGCTCCCCGCGACCTCTGGGTGTCAATGATTCCGACACTGGAGTGGATGGAGCAGACTTGGAAGAACCAAAAAGCTTCTCCATCTTATCAAGACACGTATGACAGCCCTTAGGGTTCATCTGATCACAAAGGAGACACCTCCAGACGTCGTGCGAGACCCTAGGCAGAGGATACAAACCTCATGCAGATCTGTGATGGACATAGTCCGTGGGAATTGGGGGTACCAGCGAAAACCGGATGCCATAAAAATTACCCGGCGGTCACCAAAGGTGAAAAGTTGGGAATCAACAGCAAAGAAGCGAACAAAAACAGCAACTTTACCTACCATGCCGAGGAGGCACTGACCGCAAAGGAGGACCAGACAATGGAAACGGGAAAACAAGACTTTTCCTGCAAAAAATATGAGAAAAAAATGGAGCTCCACGAAATGCAAGGCAACTGCACCACGGAAAAGAAGAGACTGAAGGGGGACCTTGTGTGGATGCGTGGCAGCGGCATGCTTGTGTGCTGGTCAAAGCCTCTAGAAACTTTGACAAAAGTTTTCTGTGCCAGGTTCCATCGGATGATGTCACCCACTTGTGAGGATTACTATCCTGCTTGTCCTAGGAGAAATAATGTTCAGTGGCCATGAGCTCGGGCACACTGGTGATTCATGAGTAAGGAGAAAACAGCTTGAGTGTCATAAAATGCAAGCCATATCCACAGTGGAAACTGTCGTTATAGAAATGATTTAACTACTATCTTACAGGTGACCAGGATTATTTTCACAGAAATGCTCAGCAACGCAGACCAGAGGTGATTTCATTAAACAGTGAAAAAAATGAATGGGCACTAAGAGCATATGACAAGGAAGGTAAGCAGAGAAGATCAGGGTGAGGAGGAGAAAGGGACTGACCTGGTAAGCGGAGATTCACAACGCGATCAAATAGGTTCCTCTCGGCTGTCACGCGATTCAAGACCTGGTTCAACAACTGTGGTAGGGAACAGAAGGCAGGGAAGAGGGAAAGTAAACAATGCAAGACAAAGGAGAAAGAGGAATGAGAACGAGAAAGAAGAAAGAAGAATCAGAAGAAAGGGACAAAGACAAGTGAGAGAGGCAGACACAGGAAATAAAAGGTGCAAAAAGTAAAAAGGCATGAGAGGGGAAGGGACGCAACACATACAAGAGTGAGTGAAGCACAGAAAAAACAGTGACATCAGAGGGAGAAAAACAATGAAAAAATGAAAGCACACATAAATCCAGTCAGGAAGAGGGTGAGAAGGGAAAAACAAAACAAAATATATAGTTAGAGTCCCTGTAGACAATACATCATCTCTCATAGTACTTGTTTCCAAAAAGCTGCATTTATTGCATTTTGCAAAACAATTGGATTGATCGTGGTCTTTGAATTTATAGTCTCCACGCTCACACCCAATTTTCAGTTTTTCTTATACAGATTCTAATAAGGGAAAAGAGGGACTTTTTAAAATGTTACTCCATCATTTATTTAATTTATATTCTGCTTTTCAGTACTTCAGAGCAGATTACATTCAGGTACTGTAGGCATTTCCCTATCCCCAGAGGGTTTACAATCTAAGCTTGTACCTGAAGGTAAAGTGACTTGTCGAAAGTCACAAGGAGCAGCAGTGGGATTTGAATCCTTGTTTCCCTGGTTCATAGCTTGCCGCTCTAACCACTAGGTTATTCCTCCTATGCATTAATATATATGTATTTACCTATTTATCTAGTTTTCTAACACTGATGGCCTGATCCCCAGGGGCATTAGGGCCTGATGCCCAGGGCATTAGGGACTAGTAAACCGGGCATTATTTTCAAGCTCAGTTTTTCAGAGGTGTAATTTGTAGAGGTTACGCGATTTTTACCTTATGCCTGGAATAGACATCTAGATTCTGTGCAGCAGGCTCCCTCTCTTGCCATATTCAAGTCTAATCTAAAAATGCACCTTTTTGCTTTTAAATCCTAAACACTTCTCAACAACAAATATACTTCTCACAGATTCTTGTTTGTCATGTATGTTTGTCTCAACAACACTGTAAGCTCCATGGAGCAGCAATGTCTCTTAAGTGTTTCTGTACAGCGCTGCATATGTCCAATAGCATTTTAAAAATAAGTAGTAGAAGTAGTAGTACAAGAAGCAGTTAGTAAGGGAAAGAAAGTTACTTTCAACTAAATTAATTAATTAAATTAAAGGGATATAGTGGGGGTGCCAAAATCTAATAACTGTAGAACAAAAGTATGCGGGCAATTTTCAAATGCCATTTATATGGGGAAAGGGTAATTTACCCAGACAAAAGGGCTTTTTCAAAATTGTGCACCCGCCCCGCAGGTAAAAGTACATGCACTGTTAAGAACCATACCAGAGGCTGAAGAAGGAAGGGGAGCACATGATCTGCAGCAGCCTAATCCTCCCAGGCGTCCTACTCTGCCGGCTGAAGCCCCAACCCCGGAAGGGAGACATCAGGTAGGCACCACTGCCAGCTCATTAAGAGGCACACTGAAGGCGGCACACCATTGCTGGTGCTCGATAGGCATGCACTTTTGTGCACCCATTCGTGCAAACCTGAAGACAATGTCGAAAACGCAAATGCAATCTAGCGGATCCATCTTGGAAGAAGCCACCAGGTAGGCTCTATGCTCTAGCCCAGAAAGTCTTACTCTAGCCAAGCTCCTATACCCTCACTGGAATCCTGGCATGTGTCAGCTCATAATCCAATTCCCACAGCCCTACTTTCTCCACCTTCTAAACTGGAGATATACTCTTAAGAGTGAAAAATCCACACCTCTCAGAATTCATACTACACTACAAAAGAAACAGACTATACATTGTGTCGTTTCACTACAAGTCTGAATGTAAACTCCCCTGCCGCCACCCAAATAAAAACGATCACAGCCATGGGCAAATATGCCCATAAATACATCCCACAACCTTGGAGAAATATAATATAATTTCAATTTACTCGCTCCTTTCTGTGGGCAAAGCCCATATCCATTAGATATTACAATGGGCTTATCATAGCATGCATACATAATATCAATATAACACACATTTTCCACAAAACATGATTAGTTTGTCATAAAATACTATCATGCAGCTAGCATGACAAGAGCTTATCTTCATCCAGGCATCCACGAAGAGTCTGTAATTGATGCTGATAGCTTCTTTTGACCTCACTTGGAGAAGTTAGTCTCTTACCAGAGAAAAGAAAAACAAAAAACTTTTGGGCACTACAGCTAGATATATCAATGCTTAGTTAGATTTTGCTTAATTTTAAAAACTACTTATTCGGTATACAAATTAGAAAAGCACACATTTCAGTGTTATATGCATAAGATGGTCTGAGCAATTCTATCTATTGATCCTCCTGAAAAACTGCTGAGCCTCAGATCTGATCTACTGAACATTCCACCTAGTGGAGTGCTAAGTGTTGTGAGAAACTTATTTACTATAGTCTTCTTTTCTGGATTAGTGCAAGCCAGATTCATGACTTTCCCATGGTAATCAACTTTTTTTTTTTTTTTTAATTGAAACCAAGCAAAGGAAGGCATCAAGCAGACATCCACTCTAAACTGGTATGCAAAGAGATTTTTTAGCATTCATTTTATAGTTTTTCTTAGAAAGAAAGATCAGATCCCATAGATTCATCATCCCTCTTGAGACACTCCATAAGTATCAGTCAAACACTGTGGGTCTAATTTTAAAAAAGCATTTACACACTTAAAATTGGGTTTTACATGTGTAAATGCACTTTACCCATGTAAGTGGGCTTTTGAACATTGCTACAATATATGCCTATCAATTGTCCATAGGCTTTACTTGCATATTGCATATTCTAGAAGCACAGTCCAGATGTATTCCACACATTAAGAAAGGTGGAAAGAAGGCAAAACGATTACCGGCATGGTTAAAAGGGGAGGTGAAAGAAGCTATTTTAGCCAAAAGATCTTCATTCAAAAATTGGAAGAAGGATCCAACAGAAGAAAATAGGATAAAGCATAAACATTGGCAAGTTAAATGTAAGACATTGATAAGACAGGCTAAGAGAGAATTTGAAAAGAAGTTGGCTGTAGAGGCAAAAACTCACAGTAAAAACTTTTTTAAATATATCCGAAGCAGAAAGCCTGTGAGGGAGTCAGTTGGACCGTTAGATGATCGAGGGGTTAAAGGGGCACTTAGAGAAGATAAGGCCATTGCGGAAAGATTAAATGATTTCTTTGCTTCGGTGTTTACTGAAGAGGATGTTGGGGAGGTACCCGTAATGGAGAAGGTTTTCATGGGTAATGATTCAGATGGACTGAATCAAATCACGGTGAACCTAGAAGATGTGGTAGGCCTGATTGACAAACTGAAGAGTAGTAAATCACCTGGACCGGATGGTATACACCCCAGAGTTCTGAAGGAACTAAAAAATGAAATTTCAGACCTATTAGTAAAAATTTGTAAATTATCATTAAAATCATCCATTGTACCTGAAGACTGGAGGATAGCAAATGTAACCCCAATATTTAAAAAGGGCTCTAGGGGCGATCCGGGAAACTACAGACCGGTTAGCCTGACTTCAGTGCCAGGAAAAATAGTGGAAAGTATTCTAAACATCAAAATCACAGAACATATAGAAAGACATGGTTTAATGGAACAAAGTCAGCATGGCTTTACCCAGGGCAAGTCTTGCCTCACAAATCTGTTTCACTTTTTTGAAGGAGTTAATAAACATGTGGATAAAGGTGAACTGGTAGATATAGTATACTTGGATTTTCAGAAGGCGTTTGACAAAGTTCCTCATGAGAGGCTTCTAGGAAAAGTAAAAAGTCATGGGATAGGTGGCGATGTCCTTTCGTGGATTGCAAACTGGCTAAAAGACAGGAAACAGAGAGTAGGATTGAATGGGCAATTTTCTCAGTGGAAGGGAGTGGACAGTGGAGTGCCTCAGGGATCTGTATTGGGACCCTTACTGTTCAATATATTTATAAATGATCTGGAAAGAAATACGACGAGTGAGATAATCAAATTTGCAGATGACACAAAATTGTTCAGAGTAGTTAAATCACAAGCAGATTGTGATAAATTGCAGGAAGACCTTGTGAGACTGGAAAATTGGGCATCCAAATGGCAGATGAAATTTAATGTGGATAAGTGCAAGGTGATGCATATAGGGAAAAATAACCCATGCTATAATTACACAATGTTGGGTTCCATATTAGGTGCTACAACCCAAGAAAGAGATCTAGGTGTCATAGTGGATAACACATTGAAATCGTCGGTGCAGTGTGCTGCGGCAGTCAAAAAAGCAAACAGAATGTTGGGAATTATTAGAAAAGGAATGATGAATAAAACGGAAAATGTCATAATGCCTCTGTATCGCTCCATGGTGAGACCGCACCTTGAATACTGTGTACAATTCTGGTCGCCGCATCTCAAAAAAGATATAATTGCGATGGAGAAGGTACAGAGAAGGGCTACCAAAATGATAAGGGGAATGGAACAACTCCCCTATGAGGAAAGACTAAAGAGGTTAGGACTTTTCAGCTTGGAGAAGAGACGACTGAGGGGGGATATGATAGAGGTGTTTAAAATCATGAGAGGTCTAGAACGGGTAGATGTGAATCGGTTATTTACTCTTTCGGATAGTAGAAAGACTAGGGGGCACTCCATGAAGTTAGCATGGGGCACATTTAAAACTAATCGGAGAAAGTTCTTTTTTACTCAACGCACAATTAAACTCTGGAATTTGTTGCCAGAGAATGTGGTTCGTGCAGTTAGTATAGCTGTGTTTAAAAAAGGATTGGATAAGTTCTTGGAGGAGAAGTCCATTACCTGCTATTAAGTTCACTTAGAGAATAGCCACTGCCATTAGCAATGGTTACATGGAATAGACTTAGTTTTTGGGTACTTGCCAGGTTCTTATGGCCTGGATTGGCCACTGTTGGAAACAGGATGCTGGGCTTGATGGACCCTTGGTCTGACCCAGTATGGCATTTTCTTATGTTCTTATGTAAACTTTATGCGTGTAAATGGCTTTTTAAAATTGCTACGATGAGAAGATCACATGATGCTGTGGTAGGAGCAGGATGCAATTCAGCTCTGCTCCTGGGGCCTTCCCCCTAACCACCAGTTTGAAAAAGCACTGTAGCTATTAAATCGTGGTATCTAAATTCACTGTTTGAGAATACTAGCTTTGCTCTCTGTTGGATGGTTCCAGGGATGGAATGGCCATTAAACTTGCTCACAAAGATAAGAAGAAGGTGAAGCCCGCTGAGCAGAAAATGGCAGAACAGGAAGATAAATAAAAAAAAATGAGCTATCTGGTCCATAATGAAATGCTGGTTAAGTCGGTGACTGCGGCAGTGGTGTCAGTATTAGGTAAAAAAGTTGAACAGATGTTCAGTAAGTATGAGGAAATTACCTTGTCTATGGAAATCACTGTTTGCTGAGTATCTACAGTGGAGCAACATGTGTGATGGCAGCGATGGTCCGTGAGCTTTAGGCTAAGGTGGCGAGTGTGGAGGATAAAATCAAAGATCTTGAGAATGGGTCCCGCCAGAACAATTTGAAGCTGGTGGGTATTTCAGAGTTAGTGGCAGAAGTTGAATTGTGAGGCTTTTTGAAAACATGGTTGACAAAAGAACTCAAACTGGCTGACTCGGTAGGGCCAGTAAAAAATCGAGAGAGCACAGGCTTGGGCTCGCAGATTGAAAATAAAGAGAGGCCATGTCATTGCCTGGTTCTTGGATTTTCTGCAGAAAGTGGCTATACTGAAAGCAATGCGTCATGGCTCATTGTCAATGGTGGATGAAAGAAAAATTGTGTTTTCCAACACTACTCTATGAAGCTTGTGGGGCTCAGGAGAGCTTTCTTACTGAGAGGAGAGGATCACCTTGCTGGTGGCTGAAAGAAATCACTAAGTTCTGCTTGGGAAAGTATTGGGGAGAAGTAAACTATTGGGGTATATTATTTAGTTTGTTTGTGCTTTAAATAGTCAGAAAGGCAGATAATAAACAGAAGTTAGGTTGTTTGTATTTCCAAACCCTCCCACTCACCCCTAGCTCATCCTTTAATTTATAGGCAGCTGCCACTTTCACACTAAAAAAAAAAAAAAAATTCAGCCTTTTAACTTCACTTCACGAATTCCCCACACCTTATTGAGAGTTTGATCATTCCCCTATAGGCCACTACCAGACATATAGTGAATACCCTAATACATTTAAAGGACCTTAATTAGACATATTCCTACTCCCACAGCAACCTAAAACTTAACTAAGAACTGAACAAATTTGAGATGAAGGCAGCAGTCCAGCAGCAAGAGGTAGGTCTCCCAGTCTTTTGCATCGAGTATCACATGTATGATTTTTTACCTGCCAGTGAGAAGTTGTACATGTGCATGCGATACAAAGAGCTCCTGTCTCTCAGAGAACGAGTCCGATCTCTGGAGGCTAGAGTGGCAGACCTGGAGGAGCTGAGGCAGACAGAGAGATTTATAGATGAGACCTTCAGGGACATAGAAGCCAAGTCCCAAATTCAGACTGGCAGCCCTGGTGCTGCCTTGGAGGAAGAAGGTCTCATGATGGAAGAGCACCAACCAGGTGCAGCAGGAAAGGATCCTGTAGCAAGGACCTGCTCACTAGGTGGTGCATTCTCCTCTCGCACCGATGATGTCTCCCCAGGGCAACTGCCCAGGAGGGAAGGGTTAGGCTTGCCGTCACAGTTGGTTATTCGACTATTAGGAATGTACACAGCTGGGTGGCTGTTGGGCATGAGGATCACCTGGTAACATGCCTACCTGTTGCAAAGTTGGCGGACCTCATGCGTCACCCAGATAGGATTTTAGACAGTGCTGGGGAGGAGCCAGCTGTCGTAGTACATGTGGGCACAAACATAAGAAACATGCCATACTGGGTCAGACCAAGGATCCATCAAGCCCGGCATCCTGTTTCCAACAGTGGCCAATCCAGGCCAAAAGAACCTGGCAAGTTCCCCAAAACTAAGTCTGTCCCATGCTACTGATATGCTAGTTACAGCAGTGGCTATTTTCTAAGTCAACTTAATTAATAGCAGGTAATTGGCTTCTCCTCCAAGGACTTAACCAATCCTTTTTTAAACCCAGCTACACTAACTGCACTAACCACATGCCCTGGCAACAAATTCCAGAGTTTAATTATGTGTTGAGTGAAAAAGAGCTTTCTCTGATTAGTTTTAAATGTGCCCCATGCTAACTTCATGGAGTGCCCCCTAGTCCTTCTATTATCCGAAAGAGTAAATAACCCATTCACATTTACCCATTCTAGACCTCTCATGATTTTAAACACCTCTATCATATCCCCCCTCAGCCGTCTCTTCTCCAAGCTGAACAGCCCTAATTTCTTCAGCCTTTCCTCACAGGGGAGCTGTTCCATCCCCTTTATCATTTTGGTCACCCTTCTCTGTACCTTCTCCATCGCAACTATATCTTTTTTGAGATGCGGCGACCAGAATTGTACACAGTATTCAATATGCGGTCTCACCATGGATATCGGAAAATATGGGAGGGAGGTTCTGGAAGCCAAATTTAGGCTCTTAGATAGAAAGCTGAAATCCAGAACCTCCAGGGTGGCATTCTCTGAAATGCTCCCTGTTCCACATGCAGGACCCCAGAAGCAGGCAGAGTTTGAGTCTCAATGCATGGATGAGACGATGGTGCAAGGAAGAGTGATTCAGTTTTGTAAGGAACTGGGGAACCTTTTGGGGAAGGGGGAGTGTTTTCCGAAGGGATGGGCTCCACCTTAACCAGGGTGGAACCAGGCTGCTGGCACTAACCTTTAAAAAAAAAGAGATAGAGCAGCTTATAAACTAGAACAAGGGGGAAAGCTCGGTTGCTCAGTAGAACATGGTTCGAAGGGAAGCATCTTTGAAGGATACTAATGAAGCATTAAAGGTAGGGCATCCTAACAGAGTGATTCCAATAATAAGAAATGTAGTCCATGTGCTATAAGTAAGAATCACCTGAGCTAAAAGAAAAACAGAATGTTAATACAAACAAAAATTACTGAGAGGTAGGGCTGCCGAAATCCACTACTTATTCTTGGGATAAGCAGTTTTGAATCTATCTACCCCTTGGGATCCTGCAAGGTACTTGTGACCTGACTTGGTCACTGTTGGAAACAGGATACTGGGCTTGATGGACCTGACCCAGTATGGCAAGTCTTGTTCTTAAAAAAAAAAAAATTTCATAACACTGATATAGCCTTTTTATTTATTTTTTTTCAAGAAATGAAGCTGTCCGATGAAGAACATAAAAAGTTACTTCAAGTTTGGGTGGGACATTTTTTTTTTACATCCTCTGGGTACGAGAGAGTGGGAGTGGCAATTTTACTAATTCCATTTCAGAGGAAGCAGGTTCACTGAGACCTTGTCAGACACTATATTTTTTTAGGTGGTCAATTATTCAGGAAACCTGTCATTTTGGGTAATATAATATGCTCCAAAATCTTACACACACAGTTTTTTTGTGAAATGAATCAACCCTCCTTGCACAATATTTTCATATACCTATTATATTGGAAGGCGATTTTAATATTACATATGATTCAGGAATGGATAAATCCCCTATACATTTGCAAGCACCTATTTCGCAGAATAAAAGCATTCCTTACCTTTGTAACTCTCTGAACCTCTCAGATGTTTGGAGAGTTCTACACCCCATGGAGCATGATTATATGGATATGTCAAGGTAGCATACAGTAATTCCCATTCTCGATTAGATTATATTGTATTATCTATTCCCAATTTTTCACAAGTGTCTAGGCTCAGAAATTGCTCCGCTGGAAGTCTCGGATCATGTCCTAATGTGGATGGAATTAGAGGGTTGGGTGCCCCAATCATCCTCTCAACTATGGAGGTTTCCTTTACATTTATATAAAGATCAACACTTTGGTGAATATTTAAGAGAAAAATGGAGAGATTTTTATACATTTAATGATCATCATCATTCGGATCCCTTACTTTTTTGGGAAACAGCCAAGGCAGTTCTCAGAGGAGACATCTCATGACAAAGGAGATATTACATTTGGAGTGTCAATTGCAGGAAGACAAGCGAACATTGCATAACAATCTGACAGCAGCAAATAAAATAATTTTTGGCAACACAGACAAAGCTTATACATCAAAAAAACTAAAAAAGTACATATTACCAATATAACCTTTTCCTATATGGGAATAAACCAGGGCAAACGATGGAAAATTTAATGAGACATAAAATAGGCACTACAAATATCACAGCTCTTCGGAATGCATCAGGGGCAATGGTGAATCCATCTGAAGAGATTAGTGAACTATTTAGTCAATATTACAAGGACTTCTATACAGCTGGATGAGGGAATGAAACAACATGTCTATTTAGAAGCCTCTTCTTTTACCATGGTAAGTGCCCAAGAATCCTGGTTGGGGGCACAATCAAACAGACATGATTATTTAAGTCTCCAGGTCTGGACGGACAACCGGGAAAATTCTATAGAATTCTCAGCAGCAAAATAAGCCATCCTTTGAAGAAAGGGTTTGAAGCTCTTTTAAAAGCAATAAATTACCATTTTGTGCAAACAGAGTAACTATTATAGTCCTCCCCAAGCAGGGACAGGATCCTGGATCATACCACTGTATTTCATTGTTAAATTATGATGCAAAGCTATTTACCAAGATAATGGCAGATCGATTAGCATCCTTCCTTGACTCCTTAATCACAAAAGAAAAAGTGGGTTTTGTCAAAGGAAGAATTTTAGTGATGAATATTCGGAAAATACTAGCTACCAATGGACCAAGTTTTGAGACAGAATTTACATTCCCTACCCAGTTTTTATGCTAAAAAGGCATTCGATAGAATAGATTGGACATTTTTATTCACATCCTTGAGGTTCCATGGTTTTGATGGCCTTTTTCTGAAATTCCTCACTATAATATATGGTGTTCCAAAAGCCAAAATATTGTTTAATAGAGCCTTATCTTCTGAAATTGCTCTATGCAGATCAACAAAACATGGCTGTCCCCTCTCCCCACTATTTGTGTTATCCCTGGATGTCCTATTGAGAAATATCATGCAGAATCCTCATATTCTTGGAATCACTGTGGGATCTCAAACATTTAAACCCTCTGCTTTTGCAGATTTATTTATTTATTTGCGTTTTTTCTATACCGGCATTCATGGTTAGAAACCACATCATGCCGGTTTACAGGTAACAAGGGGTGAGAACAGAAAACGGAACATAAACAAGTGCAGGGAGATCAAAAGTTACATTACAACAAGGGTTTTAAACTTGGAGGAGAGATAAGAATAAGAGAGCCGAACAGAAAGGATTACATTATTTACATTATATACATTTATTTTATTTATTTATTTATTAACTTTTATTTACCGACATTCGTGCAGCACATCATGCCGGTTTACAATGAACTCAGGTGGAAAATACAGTGTAACGATAAAACAATATTTATAATAATGATAGTAAATAAATAACTGGCAATAACAATTAACAATGTGGGGAAGGGGAAGAGAGGAGAACAAAGGCAGATAGAGAGATGAGAAGTAAAGGAATGAAAACTATAGGAATAGAGGGAAACTATGTACAGATGACGGAGTGCACAGGTCTCATTAACTTGAGTATAGGTATCAGTAACTTAAGTACAGGTTTCATTTACTTAAGGAGGGACTCATGAGGACTTGAAAGCCACCAGTATTACTTGGGCTATACAAGAGACTCCACATTATACTGTGGAGTCTCTTGTATAGTTTACTATCTCTTATAAACTATCTTATAAACTTATATCTCTTATAAACTATCTTACTATCTCTTATAAATTATCTTATAAACTATCTCTTATAAAAACAGATGATTTATTGGTACATGTATCAGAACCTGAAACTTCTCTAAGAGTATTGAATAGGGAATTTCAGTTGTATGGGCCATTAAGAGGATTTTAATTGAATCTAGGTAAGTATGAAGCACTTCCAATTGGGGGCTGGCAAACACAAAATTGGGTGGGAGAATTTCCTATTAAATGGGTTGATCGTATGATAAAATATCTGGGCATATTATTACAAAGGGATGTACATCTTTTACATGTGTTAAACATGCAACAACTATTAGATGCCACTATACTCACCTTACGAGCCTGGACACCACTCAATCTTTCCTTATTTGGACGTATATATTTGCTTAAAACTGTTGTATTACCCAGATGGCTTTATGCTTTTGGATTACTTCCACTTTTTCTGGATAAACACAACTTGGTAAATTTTTAGAGAGGTGAGGAAATATATTTGGAGAGAAAAGAAGCCCCATATCCTAATGTCTCAACTTATGGGACCATAGGGGTAAAGGGGGAGTAAAACTGCCAAATTTGAAATTTTACAATATGGCAGCTAATCTGCGTATCATAGGAGACTGGCTTCAGGGGACCAATTTTTATATATCATCTGACTTTGAAATGGGGCTGACTCCTCTTTTTTTGGCATACATACTTCATGTTACCAGCGGACATTTACTTAAACACTTGAAAATTCATTGTCTGCTTGTTCCCTTTGCAAAAGACATGGCGTTGGCTGACTCGTAAATTACATTTAAATCTGAAGGTCTCATTATTTTTATCCCTGGCAGGCAATGCAAATTTTCTGCCAGTTATGCAATCAGGGATAATTTCTGGTTGGAAATGGAGGGGATTGATCCTGGAGGCTCAAATGTTGGGAGATCATGGAGAAATACGGCCATTTGCAGAGTTGCAGGAGTCTTTTGCTTTAACTGGATGAGACAATTTTAGCTACATCCACTCTAGCCATTATATGGGGTCCCTAGATCGCTCTGAACTAACCAATGATAACTGAGAAACTTTACAAAATTGATTTGATCTTCAAGATCTGGGAAGGTCTACAATGTCTTCCTTTTATAAAGCCTTGAATCACAGAGCACAAATGGGACCCCTCCATTATGGAACAAATGGTCAGAAGAGTTACGCACACAATTTCCTATAAGTTTTACTTCTATTTCTAAGATTTTGTTTATTGTACAGTTAAGAGAAACTCAATTTAAGTTTTTAAATAGAGCATTTATTTCACAAAGAGCAGCTTTCTTGGCGCAAGTAACAGATTTGAATACATGTATTAAATGTGCAGAGGAAGTGGCCATCTTGGCCATTCTTTTTGGCTTTGACCTAAAATATAAGTTTGTTGGCAGAGGGTGTACTCATAAAGAAAGGGTCACCTCACAATTTCTGGTTTTTAATGCCTTGTTGGCCTTATTGCCTTTTGCCACAAAGATTTTGGATATGAAAAGTCCTTGTTAGCTAAACTTACTATATTATACTTCTGGAGACAGCCAGATGACTTTTTGGAGGAATAAAGTACACCATAGGAAAATTAGTTTCTTACCTGATAATTTTCGTTCCTGTAGTACCAAGGATCAGTCCAGGACACCTGGGTTGTGACTCCGCACCAGTAGATGGAGACAGACTAAAACTTGTGGGCGGAGCCATATATGCCCCTGTGCCAGTCACAGCCCCTCAGTCTTACGGAATGTCAAAGTAGAACACAACCAGAGACGTAAACAAAACTAGATACCGCTAACTAACGGGGAAAGAAAAACACCCCTTCTGAAAACGGACTCTCCAACCGAGAGAGCGAACAAGCGGAACAGAGCAAATCAAAACACAGAGCGGACTCTCCATTACTTCAGCGCAGCACTGCGGGCGGGATCCTGGACTGATCCTTGGTACTACAGGAACGAAAATTATCAGGTAAGAAACTAATTTTCCTTTCCCTGTACGTACCAGGATCAGTCCAGGACACCTGGGATGTACCAGAGCAACCTACTGAGGGTGGGAAGCAGAGAGTCCCGCTCGGAGTACCCTCTCTCCAAAACCCCCAGAATCGGTAGCCCGGACATCCAGCCGGTAATGCCGGACAAAAGTATGCAACGACTTCCAGGTGGCCGCCCTGCAAATCTCTTGAGGCGACACCTGAGAAGCTTCCGCCCAAGACGCTGCTTGAGAGCGAGTCGAGTGAGCTCGCAGCCCCACGGGAAGAGGTTTTCCCCGCACCAAGTATGCCGAACCAATGGCCTCCTTGAGCCAACGAGCGATAGTTGTTCGGGACGCTGCAGCTCCTTTCTTTGGTCCAGAGAACAGGACAAACAGATGATCCGTGACCCGAAACGGATTAGTGACCTCCAGATATCGGAGAAGGGATCTCCGCACGTCAAGCTTCCGTAACTCCCTCTCTTCGGTAGCAGAGGAGTCTCCGCATGCAAAAGCGGGCAACTCCACCGATTGATTCACGTGGAACGACGAGACCACTTTCGGAAGAAAGGAAGGAACCGTCCGTAAGGAAACCCCCGAATCGGAGATACGCAAGAAAGGTTCCCTACAGGACAGGGCCTGTAACTCGGAAACACGCCGTGCCGAGGCAATTGCCACCAAGAAAGCCGTTTTTAAAGTGAGATCCTTAAGAGTTGCGCGTTTCAAGGGCTCAAACGGCGCCGTGCATAGAGCGGAGAGAACCCAATTGAGGTTCCAAGCCGGATAAGGAAGACGTAACGGGGGGCGAAGGTGCTTAGCCCCCCGAAGGAAACGAGCAATATCCGGGTGAAGCGCCAGAGACTTACCTCGCAAACACCCAAGCGCCGCCACTTGGACCCGTAGGGAACTGCACGCCAGACCTTTGGCCAGACCCGCCTGGAGGAACGCTAGAACATCAGAGATGGAAGCCGAAGTGGGGTCCACCCCTCGCTGCACGCACCAGTCCTCAAAGACTACCCAGACACGGACGTAAGCCAAAGACGTTGATTGCTTCCTGGAACGCAGTAGCGTGGCCACCACCGCATCTGAATAACCTTTTCTCTTCAGTCGATTCCTCTCAAAAGCCATGCCGCGAGACAGAAGTGATCCGCCTCCTCCAAACAGACGGGGCCCTGATGGAGTAGGGCCACCATTCCCTGGAACCGAAGGGGGGCCGCTACTGCCAGTTGTACGAGGTCTGCGAACCACGGCCGGCGAGGCCACTCCGGTGCCACCAAGATCACGTTGGCCGGATGCAACTCTATGCGCCGTAGAATCTTGCCGATCATCGGCCACGGGGGAAACACGTAGAGCAGCACATCCGTCGGCCAGGGAAGCACCAACGCATCGACGCCTTCTGCCCCCCGCTCTCGACGTAGACTGTAAAATCGCGGTGCCTTCGCGTTGTGCCACGTGGCCATCAGATCCATGTGGGGCACACCCCACGTTTCGCAAATGAGAAGAAACGCTTCGTCCCCCAGCTCCCACTCTCCGGGATCCAGACGATGACGGCTGAGATAGTCCGCCTGCACGTTGTCTACTCCCGCAATGTGAGACGCTGCGAGGTTGCTGAGATGTAGCTCCGACCAGGCCATCAAGCGCTGAGCTTCTTCTGCCACCTGGGGGCTCCGGGTCCCCCCCTGCCGGTTGATGTATGCCACGGTGGTCGCATTGTCCGACAACACTCGGACTGCCTTTCCCCGCAGCAATGGTAGAAAAGCCTGCAGGGCCAGACGGACCGCTCTGGTCTCTAGGCGATTGATAGACCACTGGGCTTGCGACACGGACCATAGGCCTTGAACTGAGCTCCCTAGGCAGACCGCTCCCCAACCGGAGAGGCTGGCATCCGTGGTCACCACTGTCCAACTGGGCACCAGGAGAGAGACTCCGGCGGAAAGATGACTGGGGTCTAGCCACCAACGCAGGCTGGACCTCGCGTGTCCCGCTAGAGGAAGCGGTAAGTGGAAATCCTCCGAGACCGGCTTCCAGCGGGAAAGCAAGGATGACTGTAAGGGTCGCAGATGAGCGAACGCCCATGGCACCAGCGCCAGCGTGGAAGCCATAGACCCTAGGACCGTAAGGTAGTCGCAGACCCGCGGCTGGCGGAGAGACAACAAGCGTTGTACCTGAGTTTGCAATTTGCCCCTCCGTTCGAGCGACAGAAACACCTTGCCCTGCTTCGTGTCGAAAAGAGCTCCCAGATATTCCAAGGTCTGCGTGGGTGTAAGGTGACTCTTGCTGAAGTTGATCACCCATCCCAGGGACTGCAACAGATGGAGGACCCTGGCCACCGCCATCCGACACTGATCCTCGGACTTCGCCCGAATCAACCAATCGTCCAGATACGGATGGACCTGGAGACCTTCTCGGCGCAATTGCGCCGCCACCACGACCATCACCTTCGTGAAAGTACGAGGGGCCGTTGCGAGCCCAAACGGGAGCGCCCGAAACTGGTAATGCCGGCCCAGAATGCAGAATCTGAGGAAGCGTTGGAACGACGGCTGGATGCCTATGTGAAGATACGCCTCCGTGAGGTCCAGGGAGGCCAGGAACTCGCCTGGCCGGACCGCGGCGATGACTGACCGGATCGTCTCCATTTTGAAGCGAGGAACGCGAAGGCATCGGTTCACCCCTTTGAGATCCAGGATTGGCCGGGACGTGCCGTCCTTCTTTGGTACGATGAAGTATATGGAGTAACGGCCTTCGCCTTGTTGGCTGACCGGGACGGGGGAGATAGCTCCCAAGTCCTCTAAGCGGCGGATGGTGTCTAGCACCGCCGCCTTCTTCTCGGGAGCCTTGCAGGGTGACACAAGGAACTTGTCCACTGGAATGCGAGCAAAATCTAACGCGTAGCCGTGTCTTATCACGGTGAGGACCCACTGGTCCGACGTTATTCCGGCCCATCTCTCGTAAAACGACAGCAACCGCGCCCCGACGTTGGGAACGGCGTGCTGAGGCTGCGGCGGGAGAAGGGCCGACCCCCTTTCATTGTGAAGATTTGGGCGCCGTGATGGCCAGGGCACCCCCTGGTCTGCCAAAGCGCCTCCCACGAAAGGACTGCTGCTGCTGCCACTGTGGAGTACGGGATGAGGAAGATCTGAACGAGTGCCCCGACGACCGTTGAGGTCGCGCCTTCCTGGGCCCACGAAAGCGGGACCTGGCTGAAAAAGAAGGCCGCGATCTGGATCTATCTTCGGGTAACCTGAAAACCCTATTTTCCCCCAGGGAAGCCATCAAGTCATCTAATTCCTTGCCAAACAGCAATTTACCCTTGAATGGCAGCGCCCCGAGGTGAGCCTTAGAAGAGCCATCCGCCGCCCAGTTGCGTAGCCACAGGAGGCGGCGCGCCGAGACAGACGCCACCATGGATCTAGACGAAGTGCGCAGCAGATCGTGGAGTGCATCTGCGCCATATGCTATTACCGCTTCCAACTTATCCGCTTGCGCTGCCTCGTCTGCCGAAAGATCCGCATTGGCTTGAAGGACCTGAGCCCAGCGTAAGCCAGCTCTCAAAGCGAAATTCGTACACATGGCGGCCCGAATTCCTAGCGCTGAAACCTCAAAAATCTTCTTGAGCTGTACTTCCAGCTTCCTGTCCTGAAGGTCCCGAAGGGCTGTCGCACCCGTAACCGGGATAGTAGATCTCTTCGTTACTGCCGAAACCGCCGAATCCACCTTGGGAAACTTGAGAAGGTCCAGCGCATCCTCCGGGAGCGGGTAAAGCTTGTCCATGGCCTTGCTGACCTTCAGCCCTAACTCCGGAGTGTCCCATTCACGGAACATGATGTCCGTTGAAGAAAAATGGAACGGAAAAGCAACTGCCGGACCCGTGAGGCCTAACAGGACCGGATCCATGTTCGCTTCCTGACGAACCACCGCCGGAGGGGGGTTTATTCCCAGTTCCTGGATAATGGCTGGAATTAGAGGTGGCAATTCATCCCTACGGAAGAGCCTGACCACTTTGGGATCGTCTCCTTCCACTGCCTGTGAGCCTTTCGCGACGCCGGACGTAGCGGAGCCGTCCGCTCCCACATCGTCGGGTCCCTTCTGGGTCTCCTCAGGGGAATCAGCGTCGTCCTCGGGGGAGGAATCGGTGTCCGCCTCCTGTGGGACGCCACGTGGAGGCCGCTTCCCCCGCAAGGCGCCCTGGGGCCCCTCCGCGACCCCCGAAGGCTTCCTGGACCTCTTCTGCGGTGGAGCTGTGCGAGCCTCCCTCCGGCCGCGCTTGCTTTTTTTGTATTTCAGGACCTTGCGCAACAAAAGCGCAAGGTCCTCCGACAGCGAGCTCGAATCTGAGGAAAAATCAGCAGGACTCCCCGGGGACCCTGTGTCCCCCGAGGGACCCCCTCCGACCGCGACCCGCTGCGGGGAAAGCGCGGGAGGCAAGGCCGAAGGCCCTGCCGTTTCCCACGCCATTTCGCGGCCCGAGGCCAAAATGGCCGCCACTCCTGCGCTAAGCGGGAAAAGCTCTTGGGGCTTTTCTACGGCGCCCCCCCCCCCCCCCCCCCCCCCCGCGCGGAGGCGATCGCGCGGGCCGCGAACGAGCCCCCCGAGGCGCCCCAGACGACCCCTCTCCGCCCGGGATGCAGGCCGCGCACAGACTCTCGCGCGCCGAGCCACAGGCCCGGCAGACCGAGCCGCGAGGCATGCCGGCGAAGAGGCGCGAAAACGGGGCAGCAGGAGCGACGAAATTAAACAAAAAAATTCGAACGGCCTCCCCCCGTCGGCGGCGCCCCCCCCACGAGCGGCGACGCGAAGCAAGAGAGAGCCGGCACAGAAATAAAAACAAACCTTTTTTTTTTTTTTTTTTTTTTTTTTTTTTTTTAACAAAAACGCCTGTCGCTGTCCACGGTCCTGGAGCCCTAATCCAGCAGGGGTGAGTGAACCGGGCTCCCCGGTGTCACCCCTGACGCTGCTACTAGGCCAGCTGGGTCCTCGACCCTAACAGCGGCCTCAACCAGGGGGGGGTGGTCCCCTCAGAACCTCACAACCCCCCTGGGAGGCAGGGCGAAAGGGACCTAAGGGACAATTTAGAAAATTACCCAAACAGAAAAACACCGTAGCCTAAACTGGCCTAAAGAATAAAAAAAAAGAACCGACCCTGACGGAGTACCAGAACCAGGGCAGGCAGGGCTGTGACCGGACCTGCACCATCTACTGGAGACAGAGTAAGACTGAGGGGCTGTGACTGGCACAGGGGCATATATGGCTCCGCCCACAAGTTTTAGTCTGTCTCCATCTACTGGTGCGGAGTCACAACCCAGGTGTCCTGGACTGATCCTGGTACGTACAGGGAATTATTAATTATGGAACAGATGTCTTATCAATCAGAACATCCAAGGAAGAAGAAAATGACTATGGATATATGGCTCCCATATTTCTTAATGCTCCCACACAGACCTCAAAGCCAGATTCGAAATGATTTCTAAAAGATCAATAAGTATCTTGCCTTTAAGAGGTTGCATTCAACTAGTAGTCTCTCCTTATACTACTCTCTGTTTCTGGTATAGATAATTTACCAAGGGAAGGAAAAGGAGGAAGGATTGGGGTGGAGAGGGATGGGAATGGGATGGGTTCAGTTTTGTTACATTGTTGTTACTATTTATTATCAGGGACACATTTGTAATACTGATATGGTATATATACTATTGGAAAACTGTGAAAATTAATAAAACAGATTTAAACTTATAATTGCTATGATAGTAGGTTACATTTACACATGTAACTTTTTAAAATAGCCTTCAATATTTGCTTACTTACACTTGATATCCCACCATAGCTTTGCCCTTCACCTGCAAACATCCTCCTAAATTGCTGATCTATTCATAACAAACTAAACCAGCTACATGACTTACTAATAGAGAAGTATGCCAATATGCTGTAGCTCAGAGACCTGGGCACGGACACTAATGTGCCCTAGCATCTCCAAGTCTGCCCACAAAGCTACAATTTCTCACACACCCCAAAGAAGATGGGTAGCAATAATTCACAATGAATCACTGGTCTTGGTCCACTCCCTCACATGGGAATTTGAAGGTATAAAATCAATGCTGATGTTCACCCTAAACAGGGGATTTTCATGATATATCACCCGCCACTGTCATGGGATGCCGGGCTGAAGTCAGAAGCACACTTGCTGAAGTGGGACAGGGCTGTAGGGATGGACTGAAACTGGTATTCTGCCTAGCCAACCCCCTCCCCTGCAGGTTAAGCCCTTGGGTTCTGGGGCCGGCAGGACTTGTCTCCTGGCAAACATCATGGCTGGTCATGGCTGGAAGCTGGGCTAGTGCTGGGCCTTGGCAGGAGCTGGATAGAGACAGGCTGAAGGCTGAGCCGATACTGAGGACCTGGATGCAGACTTAGGGTGAATAAAGGGACAGGCTGGGACTGGATTCAGGCACAGACTGAATACTGGGACTGACTGGGGCTGAAAACAGAGCACAGAATGGGGACTTGCTGAGAGCTGGAACCAGGTATTGAGGGCAGGCAGGAGCTGGATATAGACAGAGCTGAACCAGGGATAAGGGCAAGGACTAGGAAACAGACAAGGAATTTGACAGGGCGGCACAAAACAGAACAAAGACTGGGCAAAGACAGGACTGGACGATGACAGCACTTAGAAAAGGACTGGATTAGACAGAACACACAACAATAAATAGAGAAGCCCAACAGAGGACAAGACTGGCTAGGAGCACCTAGCAGTCCCAGAGGCCATAAGGTTGGCAGAAAGGATCAGGAGGCCAGAGAGCAAGGCAAGGAGGCCAGGAAGGCCTCAGAACAAGGCAAGGAGGCCAGGAAGGCCTCAGAACAAGGCAAGGAGGTTCAGGATGCTACAAGGCAAGGCAGAAGGCCCAGAGAGGCCACAAGGCAGGGCGGAAGGCCCAGAGAGGCCACAAGGCAAGATAGGATAGCAAGGAGGTAGCCAGGTCAAGGAGCAGGGGTGACTCAATGAAGAGGCACTGGGGTATTGGACAAGTTGGGTTAAATAGGGCTGGAGCTTCAGGTGAACAGAAAGGAGGTAACAGGCAAGGCAGTGAGAGAAGAGCCCATGGAGGACTCTTGGTGGAGAGAAGACTGAACAGCAGACTGAACCTTGGCACAGGGAGATTGCATAGCAGGTGAAACTGTGACAACAATCTGGCATAGATGAAGCCCTACAACATTCCCTGGATCTAATTCTGGAACACCCCAGTACCATAATGTCAGGAGATTTCAACATCCATTTGGATGGTCAAAGACTAGTTACTGCATGTGAATTCCTGACAACAGAAACACTTTGCTTAACCCAGTAATTCAACAAACCAGCTCATGAAGTGGACCACACTTTTGTTCTCCACTCAACAAAAAGGAATGATGCAGAGCATAGTGCCTCACCAAAGAGGAACTTAAATAGATAAACAGTCAAACTATCAACATCTTAGAAAAATGTTCTTACATGCAGAGTACTAGATGATGTATATTTTATGGTTTCTTAAGAACCGCAAATCAAACATATAGTGTTACCTGTAAATGTACACAGTTCTTTGGGGGCTAGATGCACCTCTGATTATAACAATATTTAAGCCACTTATAGCCACTCAGCAAGCCATGGAAATGAAAGTTTTTAACGAACTGGAATTTTTAGGTGGGGAAATTGGCCCCAGACTGGCCACCTTATGGAACAAAAGGCAAGCAGACTGTTTCTGTAATGATCCTGTCATTCTATAACCTTTAGAGCTGGAACTCCCGTGTGCAGTCAAGAGCTTCCATTCGTATCATATTTGCTATGTCCAAGAGACAGATAGCCATAACAACACATTACACATGAGCAGGGAGAGGCTTTTCAGTCTGCAGTTTTCCACATGGCATGCATGGAGTTCTAGATAAGATGGGAATAGCTATGTAGAAGGTAACATACTGTCCCAAAAAGCTGAGTATGCAATGGGTCAACAGAGGCAGCCAAACCTGCAGAAGACAGCCAGTAATCATTGCTTGTGCTACAAAAAACCCAGCCAAAAGCAGTAGGAAAGGCACTAGCAACCACAGAAAGATCTGAAACCACTGTGCTGGGAAAGGCGCCTAAGACTACTAGGTTTTGTGTTTCAGCATCTTACAGCAGAGTCAGCCTTCTGAAATGATAAAGCACACACTAGCACTTGCACTAATAATGTTCTTGTCTACAACTCTTCAGCACACTTAGCACTGTGGTCACAGAGCTCCCCTACAGATTGTATTTGACCTCCTGGTGGGTAGCAATGGGTGGAGGGGATATTAGTTAGTTAACTTTATTAGAGATACACTGACAAGTGTTCTAAAGCTTCTGCAGTGCTTGGCAGCAGGGTGCAGCATAACACTGTGTTACCAGAACTATTCCAATGTCCTTCCTGTGCTATACCCTAACATCTGATACCTTCCTTTCTTCTTCTTTGGATCAATGTAATAGCTCTGCCAAGTTTCATCTGTACACACAACTGGTCTGGGAATTTGCATGCAGCTCTCCAAAACAGAAGCCTTTCACTTTCATCTTCCCTATTGCCTTCCATCTGTTGCCACTCAAGCACCAGCATCTGAAAGAACTAGATTGCACCCTAAGGGGCCAATGCAATAAAGTTGTGTAGAAAGCAGGCGCTGGACAGTCAGCATCCGCTCTCTTAATGTGCCCCAGGCACCCCCAAAGGGGGGGGTGCCATGCAATATTTAAATTAGGGGGTCGCATTAGCAAGGAGGCGCTAGGGTCGCATCCTTGCTAACGCGAACCCAATCGGTTTTCGTGATTTGGCGGACAGCCATCACAAAAACCAATGCCGAGTTCATCGGCGTCTGTTTTCCTTGCCGGCAGACAGCCGTCACGAAAACAGACGCCGATAAACCCAGCATCAAGTTTCGTGACTGCCGTCCACCGGTCACAAAAACTGATACCGATAAACCCGGCGTCAATTTTCGTGACGGACGTCTGCTGGTAAGGAAAACTGAACCGATAGTCCCGGCGGACGGCAGTCACGAAAATTGATGCCGGGTTTATCGGCGTCAGTTTTCATGACTTGGCTATCCGCCAGTAGGAAAACAGACGCCAAGGGTTCAGGAAGCGAATGCTTGTTAGTCAAGCGCCGTTTCCTGAATTCGACTGTCTATTTTTATTTATTTACTTTGTTTCTTTTATTTTTCATCCTACTTAATATCACAACGATATTAAGTAGGAGGCAGTTCAGAAAAGCAGTTTTTTCTGCTTTTCTGTCCTTTTTTTTTTGATGCGCTCAGCTGTTAACACCTGCTCCAGGCAGGCGTTAATAGATGACAGTTAAATGTGCGACTGAGATGCACATTTTTTTTTTGCATCGGGAGTGAATGCCTAATAGCCTCATTCACATTCGTTTGCATGGGATGAGCGCTGTTAGATTCGCTCCGCGTTGGACGTGCATAGCATATGCACTAATCCCCTTATTGCAATAGTGGATTGATTAGTGCCTATTCTACCCATGTCCGACTGCAGGTTAACAGTGTGTTCGGCTGAGCTGACTGTATTGTATCGGCCCCTCAATATTTCACATTCTGCTAGGCTATGTTCTTGCATTGATCCATTAAAACGATTACTGGTTTACTCAGCAAAGTGACTAAATTCTAGAAGCTAGATTTGGAAAGAACTTAAGGGCCTTTGTCTGTCTTTACCACCATATAATTCAATATTAAAAAAAAACCAACTCAAAATACTTGTCCGGATAGGTTTTACATAAAATCGGTTAAGTACTTAGCTGTGTCCGTGGTAATTGTAATTTTAGTTTTCAACCAGATAAAACATATTCCATTAAGTGGCAGCCATTTATCTATCCTCATTAAACACGAGATAACTGCTTATATTTAATACTTAATTGGCTTCAAGCCTGCCTGCTTCTCTGAGCTTAGCAGCAAGGGCAGGAAATCTGTGTTAGGGCAATTTTAGCAATTGTATCGGCCTGACTGTAAATAAATGTTCACTTTTCACCAACACTTGTTGAATCAATCTATTCCTTTGAGAAAGGACAGCAACTGGTGTTTGGTTACCTTCCACCTGTCATCACAAAGTGATCATCATATCACAATCTGTAGCACATCCAGTGCCAAGGCAGAACTGTCTTATGCCTGAGAGGTATACACCATACAGCACAGGCAGCAAACAGAACATTTTCAAAAGCACAAATAAATTAAAATCTCAGTGCACAAGAAACCTCCTTACTGAGCTGGAGCAGAAAATGACCCAAATGTTGGATTAACCTGCTGGGAATTGGTGCTGATTGCAATGGAACTTTGGAGCTTTAAATTCTAAAATTCTAAACTTGGGAGCTCCTCCAGATCATGTAACCTATAAGTGTTAATCCACTGAAAACAACAACCTTTAGAGAGGAAGCAATAACTGTGCACTGTACTTATAAAAGACAATTAATCACACAGTGTGTTCCACTTAGTGCCTTGCATCTCCTGCATCCCTCTGTATATTACACACATCAGGTGCCAGTTCTTCGGAGCCCCAGGTTCCAATAAATGAATACACATTGTCACTAGGACTGCTTTCAGTTAGGAGCTATAAGTTACTTTCTTGTGCTTCACATAAAATTGATAATTGTACACAGAAATATGAAACACAAAGGAAAGAGAAAGGGAGGGCAGTAATTGCTGAGGCCAAGGAAATCATCATTTGGTCATTTTTATTTATTTATTCGTTTTTATATACCAATGTTCGTAAGAAACATCACATCGGTTTACAGTAAAATGTCAAATACACAATGAATAACAGCACACTTTTGAGGCCAGGGACCCTCTGGGGGTGAAGGAATAGGAGATGGGAAAGATGTGTGCTATCTCCAAAAAGAAACTCTTCCTTTCATGAATGAGAATTATCAGACATGGTAAGCAGCTATACTCACTGAAAATGATACTTTAAAGTAGATAATTTTTTTGCATCATTTAAGTAACTCCTCACTACCTCCTGGAGACAATCTTGTGGTAAGTGTGTCACTAGCAATAACACACACCTTACATGGATCTACTGCATACCACCCTGTGTAATATGTGACACACTTGCCAATGTAGCTGCTCTCCAGGGAGCCAGGAAACCTTGAGACAGGATGTTTCTTTCAGGAGCAGATAATGTTGGACAATGAAACTATCTTTCAATGACATATCCAAACAGAATCATCTGCAGCCTTCTATTTCATTGCAATTACTTTTTTTCACCAAAGACCCTTAAAGAACCAAAAAAGTGGCAAGTTAGATGGAATGTTACCATGCTTGCTTCTGAAGAACGACCTAGTGTGTAGGTATGTAGAAAGTAAAATTTCTTTTAAGTGTTTTAACCAGAAGAAAATTTTCAAACTCCCTTTCACTTCTAGTACATCAACACATATGCCATATACTTACTGTTTCTATGGAACACAAAGGACCAATGTAAGAATTATCCAAAGATGAAGTTGTACAACAGCTTGAGACCATACAAGTGACAAGTTCCTTCTTCAGATGTCAAAAGACCTACGTAGTCTTGAAAGCTCATGAATGCCATCATCTTTTATTATTCTTACATTGATCCAATAAAAGACATCTCAGCCTGCAAAGAATCCAGTTTTCTCCAGAGATATTAGGGATATTAGAACCTTGTATTGTATGGACCATAACAGAATAGTAAGCAAGACAAATGGCCCCTTTTCATACCTGAGCAAGTCGTCTGAGGAGAAGCTCAGAAGAAGGACGGTTCCAGTCCAAGAAGATCTGAGGGGCCAGTGTGACAGTCATTTCAAGAACTCGCAGCAGGCTGACTGAAAGGTCAAAACAGGTAGCACACACTTTGAGCTGTCTGCTGTCCACAAAGTTTCTCTCTAGACGCTCTGCTGCTTGTTGGATCTATTCATAGAAAAAAAAGCAATGATCAGAAATCAAACGGATACATAAGCTGCAAAAACTCAAGTATCAAGAGTGCTTTTCCAATCTAACAATGATTATGTAATCTAATCCTATGTTCTAAGGGTTTTCCCTTCCTCTCATGTGTTATTACCTCTCTACTAAAAGAACCCATGGAATGTGCAACAAGGACACATATTAGAAACTCTACCACTACATGCACTATTACACAGAACTATAAAACATGAGGGCATATAATGACCCCAAGCTCTATCTAGTCTGCCCAAATCTACTCCTGCTGCAGTACCATAGATTCTAGTTGATCTATATTTCCAAGACAAGTGTATAAAGTTGTCATCTCGTTTTCACATCATAGACAGGAAACTCAATTGGTTACAGGATCAAATCAAGAGTATCCAAATGAATCATAATCTCTACCAATAAAAGTGGGGAAATAAAACAATGCAAACGCTATGATGCAATCAGTATTCAAAACAAAAACAAAAATAATTTTGTTTGAAAAAAAGATCATATGGAGATTTTAATGTCAATCTAACTTAAGTCAATATAATCACTAATGAGCTCTATGACACTAAAATGTTTGCACATTCCTCAAGAGTACGTTCAGGTTGGCTTTCTCCTCACTTTTTCATAATCAGGAATTCTCTGCGCTTTTCCCACTCTTTCTTGAACTCTAACACTGTTTCTGTTTCCAGAAAATCCGCTAACAACGTGTCCTGCCTTTAGCACTACAAATTTTGCAGCATCCGGCGTGAGCACCTGCACAAACTACCAGTACTAGTTTTCTTTGCCCTGGCAGGCAACTACTCATAGGCATCACTCTGAATGGTACCCTAGCAGTAAGAAATGTCTGGATGTCAGTGCTAGGCTTACTTCCTTTTCTGACTTCAGCATAAGACACTGTTCCAAAGGGACAAATGGCTCAGGCAGAAAGCAGCTACTCAGAAGTAGCTTCTCCAGGACAACACAGCATAAAAAGTCCCCTTCTCTGAGAAGGAAGGAAGATGCTGATGGAAGAACATCTCAAGACATGATTTACTGGGACACAGCCAGCATGGATTTACCCAAGGGAAGTCTTGCCTCACAAATCTGCTACATTTTTTTTTGGAAGGGCTGAATAAGCATGTGGATAGAGGTGAAATGGTAGATATGGTGTATTTGAATTTTCAGAAGGCGTTTGACAAAGTCCCTCATGAAAGGCTTCTAAGAAAACAAAAAGTCATGGTATAGAAGGTGATGCCCTTTTGTGGACTGCAAACCAGTTAAAAGACAGGAAACAGAGTAGGATCAGATGGTCTGTTTTCACAGTGGATAAAGGTAAACAGTGAAGTGCCTCAGGGATCTGTACTTGGACCGGAGCTTTTTAATATATTTATAAATGATCTGGAAAGAGGTACGAGTGAGGTGATCAAATTTGCAGATGACACAAAATTATTCAGATTAGTTAAATCACAAGTGGATTGTGGTAAACTGCAGGAGAACCTTGCGAGACTGGAAGATTGGGCATCCATATGGCAGATGAAATTTAATGAGACAAGTGCAAGGTGATGCATATAGGAAAAAATAACCCACACTGTAGCTACATGATGTTAGGTTCCATTTTAGGAATTACCACCCAGGAAAAAGATCTGGGTGTCATAATTAATATTACATTGAAATCATTGGCTCAGTGTGCTGTGGCAGTCAAAAGGGCAAACAGAATGTTAGGAACTATTAGGAGAGAATGGCAAATAGAATGGAGGATGTCATAATGTCTCTGTATCGCTCCATGGTGAGACCATACCTTGAATACTGTATGCAACTCTGGTCATCGCATCTCAAAAAAGATATAGTTAAACTGGAGAAAGTACAGAGAAGGGGGACCAAAATGATAAAGGGTATAGAATGGCTGCCCTATGAGGTAAGTCTAAAGAAGTTAGGGCTGTTCAGTTTGGAGAAGAGACGACTGAGGGAGATATGATAGAAGTCTACAAAATAATGAAAGGATTTGAACAAGTTAATGTAAATCGGTTATTTACTCTCTTAGATAATAGAAGGGCCAGGAGGCACTCCATGAAGTTAGTAAGTAGCTCATTTAAAACAAATCAAAGAAAATTCTTTTTCACTCAGTGCATAGTTAAGCTCTGGAATTCATTGACAGAGGATGTGGTTACAGCAGTTAGTGTAACTGGATTTAAGAAAGGTTTGGATAAGTTCCTCGAGGATAAATCCATAAACTACTCTTATGGTAATTAATAAGCCATAGTAGCTTGAGATCTATTTAATGTTTGGGTACTTGCCAAGTCCTTGTGACTTAGGAATGGCCACTGATGGAAACAGGATACCGGGCTTGCTGGACTCTTTGTCTGCCCCAGTATAGCATTTCTTATATTCAGGATGGAACCAAGTCATCAAAGTAAGTTGGTCCAGGCTTCATGGTCCTCAGATAGGAAAGGAAGGACAATCTCCAATAAAGCTGCAAAAGCATTTTTCAGAGAGAAATTTGGAGGAGTATTGAATAGGAATACCCTCTTCTTGATAATCCAAGCATCTTGGATACTCTCGTTTTAGCTAAAAGTCTTATCCTGCTCAACCAGGAGGTATCACAATAGGAGCACTGATATTTGGGTAATAATTTCCTGATCCTTCAAACCCCCCCTACACTAAACTTTGCAGGGCCTCCATTGTCTATCATGAAAGGGAGGAACAAACCCCTGACAGATGGAGAGATCATAGGAAGACTCTCTCCCCTCGCTATTTAAAAACATTTAAATGCCACATTTTCCAAAGTCCAAAGCGGTTCACATAAAAACAGTCATAAATATAAAAAAGAAACATTAAAAGAAACAAGACAGAAAACAATAAGATGCAAAAAGGTCCCCCACCCCTGTGGCCATAAAGCCTTCAAAAAAGCAGTTCACCAGTATCAGGAATGATAAACACTAAGGGTCTAACAGACCCTAGCTCCATATCTGGAGACCTGGAAGAAGCTGCTTCGACAGCTTCCCTGGCTGATTGGAGGCTGTGCTATCAGAGTATAGCACCTGGGAAAAGCATTTTTTTTTTAATTGAAAATTTGACTCCTTAAACAAAGCAATTGTTTGAATTGCCATAATAAAAAGTAAAAAACATTTTACCCCTCATCCATGGATCCTTACCTTCCTCTCCCTCCACATACAACTCAAACAAAATGCACACACAAATAAAAGGGGGTTTGTGACAATACAGAATGGCGCCAACGCCGCACACTCCATCAGCGCCTATTCCAAACGGCAGATGTCTGTGGTGTCTGTGACATCACGGCCCCAGCGTCGATCCTACCGATGCCCAGCATCATCAATTCCCATCAGTGCACTGGCACTTGGATGTGCATGGACATCTGATTCTTTGGTACATGGCATTATCAGTGCATCAGCACTGTTGGGTGCTCTGACTCTCTAGCTACTCCTTTAAGACTGCCCTGCTGAGACAGGCTGGCAGATAGGCAGGAAGGAAGGCCACATCATCTAGGGCATCAGAGGAGAAAACTTATTGCCACCAGGAAAACAGTTTTGAGCGTGATATCTTTAATGGTGGCGTTGCGTTGAGGCTCAAAAGGAGGTCCCGCAAGAGACCTGAGTACCAGATTAAGATTCCAAGAAGGGAATGGATCCCTAGCTGGGGGCCGTAGATGTTTCGCCCCTTTGAGGAAACGGGCTGTCCCAAGAGAGAGGAATGGTCTGCATACTGAAGGAGTGAACCCAGGGCAGCGACCTGTACTCAAAGAATCGTAGGCAAGTCCTTTATCCAAACCGTCCTGAAGGAACGCCAGAATCTGAGGAACCGAGGCCCTCGAGGTATGGATATCATGCGCTGTGCACCAAGCCTCACAGACCTTCCAGACCCTCACGCAGGCGGCCGAAGTCGAGGTCTTCCGGGACTTGAGGAGAGTCGAGACTACTGCATCAGGGTATCCTTTGCGCCGGAGGCGGCGCCATTCAAAAGCCAGGCTGCAAGACAGAAGTGTTCTGCCTGATTGAAAAATACTGGCCCCTGATTGAGCAATCGCGGAAGATGGCCCAACCGGATCGGGACGTCCACTGCCAGATGGAGCAGATCTACAAACCAAGGGCGCCGTGGCCACTCGGGAGCCACCAGGATGACGGGACCCCGATGAAGCTCTATTCTCCGAATGACCTTGCCCACGAGAGGCCAGGGGGGAAAGAGAGTAGAACGTGGTCCGGCCAGGGGAGCACTAGAGCGTCTACTCCTTCTGCCCCGCGCTCTCGCTGGCGGCTGAAGAACCGAGCTGCTTTGGTGTTGAGAGACGTCGCCATGAGGTCCAGGCGGGGTGCCCCCCATCGATGCAGAAAAAGATTCATGGCTTCGGAGACAGACCACTCTCCGGGGTCCAGTTGCTGACGACTCAGGTAGTCGGCCTGAATGTTGTCTACACCCGCAATGTGTGACGCTGCCAGACACGCTACGGGCTTCTCCGCCCACGACATTAGGCGGGCTGTTTCGAGTGACACGTGCCAGGCTCTTCGTGCCTCCCTGGAGGTTGATATATGCTACGGTGGTCGCGTTGTCTGATAGGATCCTCACCGCTCGATTCTGCACCAAGGGTAAGAAATGCATGAGAGCCAGGCGCACTGCCCTTGTTTCCAGCCGATTGATCGGCCAGGTTGCTTGCTCCTTCGTCCACTGCCCCTGCGCTGAGCTCCGGTGGCATACTGCCCCCCAGCCGGATAGACTGGCATTGGAGGTGACCACCACCCAAATCCGGTATCTCGAGAGAAATGCCTTGGGCCAGATGCCGCGGGTCCAGCCACCAGCCCAGGCTGTCCTTGGCAAACTGGGGGAGAGGAAGGACCAGCTGGTAATCCTGCGAGACTGGTTTCCAGCGAGAAAGCAGGGCCGCTTGCAAGGGGCGGAGGTGCGCAAAGGCCCATGGAACGAGATCAATCGTGGAGGCCATGGAACCCAAGAGCTGCAGATAGTCCCAGGACGTGGGAGCTGGTAACACAGTAAAGTGCTGTATCTGCTCCCGGAGGGATTGGGCCTTGCCCAGGCGTAGGAAGACCTTGCCTTGACGCGTGTCGAAGCGTGCTCCCAAGAAATCCAAGTGCTGCGAGGGGGTGAGGGAGCTCTTGGAGAAGTTCACCATCCAGCCAAGGGACCGGAGGAGATGGACGACCCTAGAGACCGCCGACTGTCCCTGGGAAAAAGACTTCGCTCGAATGAGCCAGTCGTCCAGGTAGGGGTGGACTAGGATCCCCTCCTGTCTCAGAGCGGCCGCCACCACCACCATGATCTTTGTGAACGTCTGTGGGGCAGTCGCCAGCCCAAAAGGGCGGGCCTGGAACTGAAAGTGCTGATTCAGAATCTTGAAGCGAAGAAACCTCTGATGGGCCTTGAAAATGGGGATGTGGAGATAGGCCTCTGTCAGATCGAGAGGGGCAAGGAATTCCCCTTGATGTACTGCCGCAATCACGGAACACAGGGTCTCCATGCGGAAACGGAGGACTCTTAAGGATTTGTTGACCTCCTTGAGATCCAGGATTGGGCAAAAGGACCCGTCCTTTTTGGGAACGACGAAGTAAATTGAATAATGGCCCGAGCCCACCTCTCCGAAGGGGACGGGAGTGATGGCCCCGAGGCTCAGAAGTCTGTCCAAGGTCTGTTGTATCGCCAGTCACTTGAGGCTCGACCCGCAAGGCGAGAAGAGAAACCTGTCCCTTGGGCGGTGGGCAAACTCCAAAGCATAGCCGTTCTTTAAGATGTCTAGGACCCACTGGTCCGAGGTGATGCGGACCCACTCCTCGTAAAAGCGAGAGATCCTTCCTCCGATCCGCGGAGTTGAGGAGTGGGTGGGCTCGGCATCATTGAGCGGGCTTGGACGAGGTTCCCTGACTCGTCCCCTCCCGAGCGGGCCTGCAACCACGAAAGGAATGGGGCCAGGACTGGGATCGGTGTCCGGGGCCCCTGCTGTTCGTAGCCGCAGTAACGACGCTGCGCCCGGGACTGAGTTCTGGAGGAAGTAAAGGACCTGAGGTTTCGCTGGCGGTCCCCTGGCAGCCGCTGGACCGAATTTTCCCCCAGGGACTTGATGATCTGGTTGAGATCTTCACCGAAGGGGAACTTGCCCTTGAAAGGAAGAGACCCTAACTGGACTTTGAGGAGGTATCCGCAGACCAGTTGCGAAGTCATAGGAGGCGCCGTGCGGACACCACGGAGACCATGGATCTTGCCAGGACACGGAACAAATCATACAAAGCGTCCGCCCCATAAGCTATGGCGGACTCTAGACGGCGCTTCCTCGGGTGATAAGGCCTGCGAGGTGAGTAGCTGTTGGACCCAGCGGAGGCTCGCCCTTTGCGCCAGGGAGCTACAGATGGCAGCGCGAATCCCCAAGGCTGAGACCTCAAAGACCCTCTTGAGGTAGACCTCCAGCTTTCTATCCTGGGTATCCCGCAGAGCTGTGCCGCCCGACACCGGTATAGTCTTCCTCTTGGTCACCGCCGAGTCCACCTTCGGGACCTTAATCAACTCCAAGAAATCCTCTGGGAGAGGATAAAGTTTTTCCATGGCCCGTCCGACCTTAAGGGATGTCTCGGGAGTATCCCATTCCCTGGCTAATAACTGCAGAAAGGTGGGATGGGTGGGAAAAGCCCGGGACAGAGGGCGCAAACTGGCTAGGACCTGATCTCCCTTCCTGGCGGACGAGGCGACGACGGGAGCCGGGGGTCCTGGCGGGTCAGGTGGGGGGTCAAGGTCCAACTCCTGAAGGGTCTGCGGGATAAGATCCTCAAGCTCTTCCCTCCTAAAGATGCGGAGGACCCGCGGGTCATCGCACTCTAGCTGTGCCTCCGAGGTTGGATCGTCCGGATGAGACGGGATCTCCCCCAAGATCCGGGAAGGAGCCCGCCCCCCCCCCCCCCCCCCAGCGAGAGGGGTGCGAAGTGGACCCTGGAAACCCCATGGGAGGGCCCTGGCACCCCCCCCCCCCGCTGAGTCCTGGGTCCCCCTGTGGAGCCTCCGCTAAGCGGGGTGTCTTGGCGGGAGGTGGGTCCGGCGTGGGTGCCCTGGGAACCTCCAGGCGCTGCATTGTGCATAAGCACAATGAACTCCGGAGAAAAAGGTGGGATACCCGGGGAGGGGGGGCGATTGGCGAGGCATCCAGGGGCCCCTGGGCCCCTAAGGCAACAATAGGAGTGAGGATCGGTGGAGGGAAGTCGCCGGGATCCTCTTCTTCCTCCCCTGATGGCTGCTGAAAATGATCGGGAGAATTCAAATTGGCCGCCGATCCCGCTGACAGCGGCGAAGGGGCCGGCCCACGATGCCCGGATCGTGCTGAGGCGCGGGGAGAAAGGACGTCCAGCGGCCCAGAGGTGCCCTCCCCACCAGGGAGGCACCTGGAACAAACTCCCTCTCTAGAAATCCTCGACCCTGGCTCGCCACAGGCTGAGCAGCGGGACGGCCGCGGCATGCTGACAGGCAGCTGGGGGAGGGGGAGAGGCGAGCCGCAGGGAGGCCGACGGAGGAGAAAGAATCGCCGCGGGAAGCAGGAAAGAAGCCCTGCGCTCCCCCGAGTGCCCTCGGATCAGCAGCAGAGGAATGTCCCCTCTCTGCTGCGGCGGCTCCGGGAAATGAACGTCTCGGGGCCGCGGGGCAACTTGCGGCAACGAGGGGGAAGAGGCTGGCACCACCAGCTTTCCCAACAAATAGCAGCTTCCAAGCTGAAAAAAAAAAGAAATTCACAAAAACAACCACTTTCCCAGAGGCAGAGGAGAGAGACTGAAACAGCCCTGCCTGCAAGTCCCGGAGAAGGAAAACTTTCCTCGCTCCTCCCTTTTTTTTTTTTTTTAAACTAACTTGATCCAACCTGAGAATAAAACAACTAAAGAAAGAAACCACTGAAGAAAAACCCTTCATGTTCAGGTTCCCCTACTCCTATCTGCTGGAGTCAGAGATATACTGAGCTCCTGCGGAGGGTGCACAGGTACTTATGCCAGAACCCTTCGAAGCCTTGTCTGACTCCATCTGCTGGACGGGGGACATAACCCATCTGGACTGATTCTGGTATATTCAGGGAACCCTGATTTTATAACTTGCGCACACAAGTTATAAAATTGGGTGTACATGTGCGCGCGCCAGGTAGCGCGCGCATCTTTTTAAAATCTACCCTTATGAGTGTTTTGGTTAGTCTTCTTCATTATTTTGTTCTTTATAGGTGTCCCAGTTGTCCAGACACTCTCAATTTTATGGGGTTTGTTTTTTTTTTTAAACAAGTGTACATTTTTTTTTTTTTTAATTTTCATGCATTGGTTATTCTTGACCCCGATGCAGGCAGTATTGCTGAATCATGGCAAATGTCAACTATGTTTTATGTATACATTGATTTCACAATAAAGATTGCATTTCACTCATTGTTTTATCATTTTCATTATGTATATTTTACTATTTATTTTTATACATATGTTTATTCATTTTTTGCACAGCATACCTATTTGTAATTGTCCTTCACCCCTGGTATCTTTACCTGTATCTCTTTGATGTTTTGTGCCTCTCTCTTGTACCATTTGACAAAACTCCCCCATGAGAGACTCCTCAGGAAATTAAAAAGTCATGGGATAGGAGTAAGTGTCCTATTGTAGAATAGCAACTGGTTAAAAGACAAGAAACCGAGTAGACTAAGTGGTCAGTTTTCCAAATGGAGAAAGATCATTAGTGGAGTACCACAGGGATCAGTAGTAGGACCGATACTGTTTAGCATATTCATAAATGATCTGGAAAAGGGAATGAGTGAGGTGATCAAATTTGCAGATGACATGAAATTATTCAAAGTTGTTAAAACAGCAGTAGCTTGTAAGGAACTGCAAAGGCCCCTTTTGAGACTAGGAAACTAAATTTAATCTGCAATTTAAATGCCCAATGTGGAAAGGTGCAAAATGATGGACAAAGGTAAAAATAATCCTAACTACAAGTACAAAATGTTGGGTTCTGTATTGGAACCAGGAAAAGGACTTTGGAGTTCTTGTGGATAATACACCACTCATCAGACAAGTCACTATCTGTGCCATTTTCCTCTACCGTCAATTCCCGACTCCATGCTTTCCACCTGGCTGCGCCAAGTGCTGGGAGTAATTTTCCTGAACTGGTAAGTCACGCTCCCTCTCTCGCCGTGTTTAAATTCTATCTAAAGACCCACTTTTTTGAAGCTGCTTTTAAATCTTAGGCCTGATTTTCTGCTTTTAGACTCTTTAACTGACTTTCTTTTTCTTTAATCTTAGTTTTTGGGTACTTGCCAGGTTCTTATGGCCTGAATTGGCCACTGTTGGAAACAGGATGCTGGACTTGATGGACCCTTGGTCTGACCCAGTATGGCATTTTCTTATGTTCTTATTATCTTACTTTGTGAACTGCCCCAGGTCTCTTGTCCTGTACGTTTGTCTTATTAGATTGTAAGATCTATTGAGCAGGGACTGCCCTTTTTGTGAGTTGTTTGTATAGCACTATGTTGTTACAGTTATAGAAATGTTAAACAGTATTAATAGTAGTAGAAATTGTCAGCTCAGAGTGTGGCAGCGGTTAAAATAGAATGTTGGGAATCATTCGTAAAGGAATGGAGAAAAAAAACTGATGAACCAGTATGGCAAATCTTCTGTTAAAAAAAGCAGATGTACCAATTCAAGAGAAAATGGCACAAAGAGGCTGTTAGGTTTCTCTGCATGTCTGTTTCTCGTTTTTATCATTTGGCATTAATACAAGCTAAAAATATATTAGTTATATTAAATATATTAAATATTAGTTGAGCAGATTAACCAATCAGATAATTGAGCCAGACAATTAAACAAACATGTTATTAAATTTGCCTCTAAACCTGTAGATCAAGTGTCCAATAACTAAGGCCTGGATTCATCATTCATCGCTGAATGATGAATTCAGCGAAAATGGAAGGCGGGGGGGGGCGAACCTGCGAAAGCCCGCAGTCTTCGCACCACCGCGGTGTCTTCGCTGCCGGCTTTCGCACAGAGTAGCACCACCGTGAAAGGTGGTGCTATTCGGCGTGCTACTGGCGATGATAACGTTACTAACCTTATTGCCGCCAGCGAAGACACCTCCGAGTCTGCCTCCTCACCGCCCCGACTCTGTCCAGACTCGAATTTTTATGCTATCGCACACGAAAAGGGCGATAAGGCTTTAGTAAATAACCCCGTAAGCTTTCAGCTGATATTTTTTTCAGAAAAAAAATTTGTACTACCATAAAGAATTTCCATTTGATAATCTTTCCTTAGGAAGTCATTTGGAAGTCTTACATAATTACAACCCTGTTTCAATGATGCCTCATACCACTTTTTCTGCCTTTAACTTGCTGTCCCTAGTTGGTGTTCGGCAGTTACTTGAATCTAGGAGGCTAAAACAATTCTCTTCCACAACACATTTGTCAACAACGCTAATACCACATTCTCCTAGTTTATGCAAATGTTTTGCAGTTATTCTACCTCTCTGCAGCAGTAAGCTCACCTCCTGAATCATGCCGATGAACTCTGAGAAGGCCCAGTTGAGCTGGTTGAGCACACTGTTCAGGAACCTGGGTGCCATTTCATGGTTGCTACGCAGCAGCTCAGCCATGTGTTGTTGCAGGAGCTCGGAGGGGCATGGCTCTGCAAGGGTCACAAGAAGCCATCAGTAAACCAAACTCTGGTCACAAGGCCAGATCCTTGAACCAAAGCAGATAACAGAGGAGTCATTTAGCAGAATGGCCACTGTATGATGGGAGGAACTTGGGATTCTACATTCACACTTGCTGGGTATGCCAGCTCTGGAAGGCTGTATATGTGCAAGTGATGAGGGATGTCGTCGCTTGCAAAAAATCTAAAAGAAAAGTTTGTGCAGACATCTCAGGGGATCTTTATTCTTCTCCTTACACCAATGCACAAATCCCACACCTGATCTGAGGAGCTTATTTTATTTAAACTTAGCTCCACCAGTTTCTTTCGGTAACTTTTCATCTTCCAGGTCATCAGTTTGAGATGACCTAGGCATGGATGCAGAACAGGACCTTGACTGAGAATATCTTACATAGTAACAAGGTAACTGCCAACAAGGTGTTTAGGGTTCTGTCACTCTGCGCAGATTACCAAGGAGGCCTCATCCAAGTTGTAAAAGCAGATGACCAGACCTCTGTCTTCCAACTTTATTCATTCCTTCTTGCTGTGCACAAAGGGCCTTCCCAGCTGTAGAAGCAAAAGAGCGAACTGCTCCTGCCTACCACCAGCATGAATGAACTTGATCAAACTTCAGTTGATGTAAACAGTCAGGTAGATAAACCATACGTTTACTGTAAGATATATCCCCAATGTATCCCTTGAATGCACTACTGACTGGCTGTAACTGGCACTCCGTGCCATTTACACTTATGCAGAAGTGTTTCACCAAACGTTATCAAAGTGTACCTGGTTATTCATTTCCATCCTAGCCACTAGGGAACTTCTGTATTTATCCCATTTCTTTTTGAATTACAATACTGTTCTTGTTTTCACTGCCTCTTCCAGGAGAGCATGCCATGCATCCACAACCCTTAACTGTGAAAAAATATTTTCTGGCATTGCTCCTGAATCTACCCCCTTGGAGCTTCAGATCACGATCCCTAGTTCTACAGCTCCCTTTTCAGTGGCGATAGCTTGATTCTTGTCCATTATTAATTCTTTTCAGGCATTTAAAAGACCGTATCATATTTTCCCATCTCTCCTCTCAGGTATACATATTTAGATCCTTCAGTCCCACCTCATATGGCTTTTGTTGCAGACCCTACATCATTTTGGTTATGTTCTTCTGGACTGCTAACCTATCTCCATCCTTTTTATGACACGGCCTCCAAAACTGAACACAGTATTCCCGATGAGGCCTCACCAATGAATGACCTGTATAGGGGTATTATTGCCTCCTTTTTCATGCTGATTATGCCTCTCACCCTAGTCACCACCTTGTCACATAGCTTTGCTATCTTCAGGCCATCAGACACGATTGCCCTGAGGTCTTTCTCCTTTATCTGTGCACATCAGTCTCTTGTTCCCCCATCATGTATAGCTCCTATGGGTTTCTGCACCCCTAAAATCAGAGGGATGCAGAAAAAAAAAAAAAAAGGTGTTAATGCCATTGCGCAGATCTTTGGTGAGGCCTCACCTGGAGTACTGGAGACCATATCTTCAAAAGGCTAGAGACAGGTTGGAAGTGGTCCAGAGAAGGCTGACCAAAATGTGTTAGGTCTGTTTCAGAAGATCTATAGGGAGAGGCTGAAGGATCTAAATATGTGTACCCAGGAGAAGAGGAGGTGTAGGGAATGATGCACAAACTTCAGTCATTTTCTGTTGGAAAGGAAACTGTACAACTAGGGAATCGAAATATGAAACTGGGGGGGGGGGGGGGGGGGGGAACAGGACTGAGAAAAATCAGAAAATATTTCTTTACTGAGAGGGTGGTGGCTATCTGGAATTTACTCCTGGAAAAAGTGGTGAAGGCGAGAACAGTATTGGAATTCAAGAGGGCATGGGATAAACAGGAAAATTAGGTCTTACCTTCGATAATTTTCGTTCCTGTAGTACCAAGGATCAGTCCAGACTGCTGGGTTATGCCTCCCCTCCAGCAGATGGAGTCAGAGAGAAAACTGAAAGCACCCCCTAGATATACTGGTGTGCCACCTGCGATCCCTCAGTATAATTGATAACAAAGCAGAAGGAATCACCCCTCCACCGAGTAAGACCTCAAACTTGTCAACCACTCGTCAACCACTGACCAGATCAAGTAGAAACACCTCCCTAAAAAAATAACAAACCTAACCGCTATTGCAATAAAATTGAAGTGGAAACCAACTTACCGTATAAAAACAGAGAACGGATAAATGACACTGTTAGGAACACGTAACGCAGACAGAAGTACGAGTGGACTCTCCAGCATCGGGCGGGCGTCTGGACTGATCCTTGGTACTACAGGAACGAAAATTATCGAAGGTAAGACCTAATTTTCCTTTCCCTATACGTACCAGGATCAGTCCAGACTGCTGGGATGTACCCAAGCCGCCTTAACTGGGGTGGGACCCGGAGAGTCCCGCTCGAATCACACTGCTCCCGAAAGAGTCCTCCGCCGAACCACGCACATCCAAGTGATAATGCCTAGCAAAAGTATGCAAGGACTTCAAAGTGGCCGCCCTACAAATTTCCTGGCTAGAAACACACTGGCTTTCGGCCCACGACGTCGCCTGAGAACGCAGTGAGTGAGCCTTAAGTCCATCCGGAACCGCCTTACCACAACCAATGTATGTGGACGCGATTGCGCTCTTCAACCATCTAGCAACAGTTGTCTTGGATGCCTGAAGACCCTTCTTGGGTCCATGCCACAACACGAATAGGTGATCTGATCTCCGAAAATCATTAGTAACCTCCAGATACTGTAGAAGTACCCGGACATCCAGACGCCGCAAGTCCCGACCTTGAGACGACCGGAGTTCCTCCTCCGAAAAGGAAGGTAATTCCACCGTCTGATTAACATGAAAAGCCGATACCACCTTTGGCAAGAAGGAAGGAACGGTGCGTAAGGACACACCCGAGTCAGATATGCGCAAGAACGGTTCCCTACATGACAGCGCCTGGAGCTCCGAAACACGACGCGCAGACGAAATGGCCACTAAGAAAACAGCCTTAAGGGTTAAATCCTTCAAGGAGGCCCTCTTAAGAGGCTCAAAAGGGGCCGAACAGAGCCCCCGGAGAACCAAGTTCAGATTCCAGGAAGGACACGGGGTCCACAGAGGAGGGCGCAAGTTCCGAACACCACGCAAAAAACGCGCAACATCTGGGTGACACGCAAGAGAATAACCTTCAACCGTACCTCACAGGCAACCCAGTGCTGCCACTTGAACCCTGAGAGAGCTGTAGGCCAAGCCTTTCTTCAAACCATCCTGCAAAAAAGAAAGGATATGGCCCACCGAAGTCTGTCGAGGTGAAATCCGTAAGTCACAGCACCACGAGTCAAAGACCTTCCATACTCTAGCATAGGCAAGGGTAGTCGAGGATCTGCGCGCCCTAAGGAGAGTAGTAATAACCGCCTCTGGATAACCTTTCCTCCTCAACTGCCGCCACTCAAAAGCCAAGCCGCCAGACAAAAGCGATCCGCCTGTTCGAAAAATACTGGACCCTAGCGAAGCAGATTCGGAAGATGACTGAGACGCAAAGGCCCGTCCACCGCCAGATTGACGAGATCCACGAACCATGGGCGTCTTTGGCCACTCCGGGGCCACCAGAATCACCAGACCCCGATGGGACTCTATGCGTCTTAACACCTTTCCTACCAGGGGCCACGGCAGGAATACGTAGAGGAGAACGTGCATAGGCCACGGAAGCACTAGCGCATCCACCCCTTCCGACCCGTGGTCTCGCCATATGCTGAAGAAACGCGCCGCCTTTGCATTTAGATGAGTTGCCATCAAGTCCAGATGCGGCAACCCCCAACGCTGGGTTATGAGACCCATCGCAGTGGCCGACAGTTCCCACTCTCCGGGATCGAGGTGCTGCCGACTGAGAATCTGCCTGAATGTTGTTCTCTCCTGCAATATGAGTGGCCGAGATGCGGGACAAATGACGCTCCGCCCAGGCCATCAACAATGACGCCAATGACGCTTCTGTCGCGACCGGCCGACTTCTTGTGCCTCCTTGTCGATTTATATATGCCACCGTGGTTGCGTTGTCCAACAGAACTCGCACCACCCGACCGCGCACCAACAGAAGGAGCTGACGTAACGCCAGACGGACCGCTCTGGTTTCCAGCCGATTGATGGACCAAGAGGCCTGACGTGGAGACCACGTCCCTTGGAGCGCTCGGGACTGACACACAGCCCCCCAGCCGGAAAGACTGGCATCCGTCGTCACTGTTATCCACGATGGTGGTTCTAAGTCCATCCCTTGCAGAAGATGGACCGGGTTCAGCCACCAATCGAGGCTGGACTGGGCTGGTTCCAGCAATGGCAACTCCATGTCGTACAACTCTAACCTGGGATCCCATCGAGACAGAAGCGCTTTTTGTAAAGGCCGCATATATGCGCAAACGCCCACGGCACCATCTCCAGCGTAGAAGCCATATGTCCAATGACTTGCAAATAATCCCAGGCCGTGGGTAACGGTAGATCCATAAGGTTCCGCACTTGTGACATCAAATTGACCATCCGCTGATGTGGTAGAAATACTTTGCCCATCAGAGTATCGAAGCGAGCTCCCAAAACTCCAAGTGTTGGGTCGGGTTCAGTCTGCTCTTCTCGAAGTTGACTACCCAACCCAGTTCCTGCAGTTGCTCCACCACCAACCGAACCGCCCGCTTGCACAAAACTTCCGACTTTGCCCGGATGAGCCAATCGTCGAGATAGGGATGAACCAGTATTCCTTGCCATCGCAGGAAGGCTGTGACGACCACCAGTATATCTTGGTGAATACCCTGGGGGCCATTGCTAACCCGAATGGGAGGGCACAAAACTGAAGATGGTCTCCTAGCACCATAAACCTCAAGTACCTCTGATGATGCCTCCGGATTCCAATGTGGAGATACGCCTCGGTTAGATCCAAAGAAGCCAAAAATTCTCCCTTGTGGACGGCCGCAACAACAGACCGCAAAGTCTCCATACAGAAACGAGGAACGTGTAAGGACTTGTTTACCCGCTTCAAATCCAAAATCGGTCTGAACGCGCCCTCCTTCTTTGGAACCACGAAGTATATGGAATACCGCCCCGTCCTGCATTCGGCCGGGGGGACTGGAATCACCGCCCCCAATGCTTGCAACCGTTCCAAGGTTTGGGCAATAACCAGCCGTTTTTCCGGAGGACCGCAAGGAGACGTCATGAAAAGATCTCGGAGTGGACGAGCAAAATCCAATTCGTAACCGTGACGGACGACGTCGAGGACCCACTGATCCGAGGTGATCTTGACCCATTCCTCCCAATACAGGGACAAGCAATCCCCGACGAGCGGTATGGAGGAATGGGCCTGCGCGCCTTCATTGAGTAGCCTTGGTGGGGGCAAACCCCTGCGAGGTTCCCGACCGCTGAGGCCGACGGCCCCGAAAGGAAGGAGACCAAGATTGAGACCGCGACGCTTGCTGCCGCTGAGAAAAAGAAACGCCCCTTCCCATCCGGAACCGGCGCTGACCCCGCAGTCGTCCCCTGGAATTCCCAAAGGAACGCAGATGCCGGGGCTTATCCTCCGGTAATTTATACACCTTGTTGTCTCCCAAATCCTTGATGAGCTGATCCAGCTCGGCTCCAAACAACAACTTGCCCTTGAAGGGAAAAGCGCCTAAACGCGACTTAGAAGAAGCATACGCCGCCCAGCGATGGAGCCAGAGCAGCCACCTGGCAGAAACCGCAGAAGCTATAGTGCGCGCCGACGTCCGCAGTAAATCATATAAAGCATCCGTTGTGTAGGCCATCGATACAGTTGGCCTGCTCCGCTTTGTCTAGCGGGAGATCCTGCGCGGTAAGCAGCTGTTGAACCCAACGAAGAGTGGCTCTCTGCACCAGACTGCTACAAGCCGCTGCACGTACTCCTAAGGCCGCCACCTCAAAGATGCACCTCAACATGATCTCCAGCTTTCGGTCCTGGAGATCCTTCAAAGCTATCCCCCCCGTCACGGGGATGGTAGTGTGCTTGACTACGGCCGCTACTGCCGAATCTACCGAAGGAGACTTGAGAAGGTCCAAAGACTCCGCCGGCAGTGGATACAACTTGTCCATAGCCCGGCTAACCCGCAAAGAAGCTTCTGGCACCTCCCATTCCTTAGAGACAATCTGCAAAACTTTGGGATGGAAGGGAAAGGCTTGCGAAGGGGCTTGCAGTCCCGCCATTGCCACGTCCCCCGTGGAAGTGTCAGCTTCCTGGTGCGGGCCCGATATTTCCAACTCTTTTAAAACGTGCGAGATTAGATAATTTAACTCGTCCTTTCCAAACAACCGAAGGACTTGAGGATCATCCCCCTCAAGAGCCCCCTGGCCGTCAGCATCCCCCGCCCCTGGCACCTCCGGGATATCCGGAGCGGGATCCGAGACCCCCTGATCTACTGCCCCTTGTGAGCAGGGGCAACGAGCCCCTGCAGACCCCCGATCCGGGGCTGCTGGTTCTGTCCTGGGGATCTTAGGAGGACTGGGACCCTCCGGCACCCACCCTGCTTCCGCCTCCAAAAAGGCATTGTGCATGAGCAGCACAAACTTGGAGGAAAAGGGAACTGGCCCTTTAAGAGCTTCCTCCACGGGTCGGGGGGCTCCCGAATCGGTCGTACTCTGGGGACTAAGGGCTGGTGGCGAATCAGGAGGGGAATCCTCCACCTCCGAAGCCATTTCCTCAGCAGCATGTGAGAGCCGCATGGTCAAAATGGCTGCCGGCTCCCTTGCCGATGGGGGCGGGCCCAAAACCCGGGACCCCAGCACACGCCGCTGCCGCGCCGGAGACACCCGAGAAGAAACGCTGCGGGCAGCCACCCCCTCCGGGGTCCCAAGGCGAAAGCGCGGCAGGCCGGGGCAGTAACAAGAAGCTCACTGCCTGCCTCCAGCAGGACTCACGTGGCCTCTAAAAGTTTCATAAATTTCTATTTGTGCTTTTTTTTTTTTTTGTGAGGAAATAGCACTGCAAACAATCAGCCCCCTTCAGAGGCAAGCCTCTGGAAACCAACGACCATAAAAAAAGGGGGTGGGGAGGGTGACCAGCCCACTGGTAAACTCTCCCCCTGCGCCTAGTGGGACAACACTAATCCGGGAAAATATTTGAGGGCATTGCCCTGCAAGGCCTGCCTATAACCCTATTACCACGCTGTGCGGATGACAGAATACAACAACAAGCTTTGTTGGGTTTTTTTTTTTTTACAGTAAAAAAGAAGGGAGATAAAACTATTTGATCTAGTCAGGGAAAGCTTAACAAAGAAAAACCTGGAAACCCAGAAGAATTTGGATGAGACCAGGACCGCAGGTAATGCCTCTCGATCTGCTGGAGTCAGAGAAAATACTGAGGGATCGCAGGTGGCACACCAGTATATCTAGGGGGTGCTTTCAGTTTTCTCTCTGACTCCATCTGCTGGAGGGGAGGCATAACCCAGCAGTCTGGACTGATCCTGGTACATACAGGGAAACTGCAGATCCTTAGAGGTTAGAGGAAAGGAATGAAGATCTGGGGTAACTATATTAGCTTTAGGTGTAACATTTCTGCATGGGGGGGGGGGTAAGGAGCATGGAGCAGCAGTTACTATCCTTAACATCAGGCACTGGCAGGGTAACTACCATTAAGCAACTTGCTGGGCAGACTTGATGGACTGTTGGTATTTATCTACCATCAATTACTATCAGGCCGATACTGTAAGCTGTGCGGGAAAATGGGCACTCAGGGTTGAGCACCCACTTTCCCAACGTGCGTCCAGTCACCTATCCTGGGCGTGCGAAACTGTATTTAAATGAGGGGTCGCTCTAAAAAGGAGGTGCTATGGACACTAGAGCATCCCTAGCACCTCCTAAGCAGCGGAAACCCAGGAGAAGTGAATGTCAGCGGGATCAGAAAAATGACGCTCATTTTTATGAGCGTCCGTTTTCCAAACCCGCTGACAGTCACAGGTTAGGAAAACGGACACTCGTAAAATTGCAGTATGAAGGCTTCTTAGAGTTTTATACTCCATTTTTAGCAGCAGGCTTCGCAAGGCTCTAACAGTGAATGCTGAGATAAACCAAAAAATAATGCAACAAAATAGAGGCTCTCTCTTTGGACCTTTTTGATGGATATTATTTTTTATATAAAGCTACTCCTCCTACTTTTCTGTCATCTCTATCCTTCCTAAAGAGATTATAGCTTGTATAGCTTTATCCCATTCAGGAAACTCACTGAACCACACCTCGGTCATGACAACAATATTCAAGTCTACTTTCACCATTAGTGCCTGCAGATCTGGAAATTTATTGGCCAGACTATGAGCATTTGTGTGCAAAAATTTCCTCATGATCTCCTTTTCTGCTCTTTTGCTGCATAGTGGACTATTGAGCCAATTTATTTTGTTATTTTCTACACCCACTTCATGTGTTTGTTGGGGGCGACATTCCAAATCCCTTGGCTTCCATCTGCCACCCATTTCCTATAGTTTAAATGCCTAACATATGATCTGAATTTCTCACTTAGGATTCTTTTCTCTGACCAGAAAGATGTATACCATCTTTACTGTATTGCCTTTCACAGTCTCATATGCGGCCCCAGCCCCTAATATATCTTAAAATGTCTTCTTTACACCAGGGTTTGAGACACTTACTGAAGTTATCTATATGGCTTAGCCTTTCCTCTCCCTTTCCATGAACAGGTAATACTTCAGAAAAGGCTATGATTTTCAACAGATGCAAAAGCTGCTTCCTCAGCATATTGTAATCTCTCTATACCGCAGAGATGCTGCTTCTAGTAAGGTCATTGGTACCCAAATTGATTATGAAATCAAATTTATAGGTTTTACTTTGTTCATTGCATTCAAGTATCTGGTTTACTTTTCTGCTAGCTGAGGATCCTGGAAGGCATTTAACCACCATAGATTTCTCAAAATGTGCTCCCACGTTCATGCGTTTAATAACAGAGTCTCCCAGCAGAAGGGCTTTTCTGTTGGACATTTGACAGTATTCTGGGGCTGAAGGACACCTGGGGTGTCATTTTTATTTCTGATACCAATTTAGTTTCCATTTCTGGAACATCGTCATGTTCCAATGTAGAAAATGCATTTTGAAAAGGTATCATTTCTGGGTTTTCAAATCCTTTGCGGGGAGAGACTTAAAGAATAAAGTAGAATACACAAAACATGCATACAACCGTGCACTAATATGTGCATACAGCTAAGCACACTTTATTACATCGAGAATATAGTTAGCCAAATACCAAGCATAGGATCTGTTAGAGTACCCTACCCCAATTGACAGAGTCATACCTTGATAGCTATTTCAGATCAATAAGGTATACAGTAGGTGCATTAAAGGCTATTAAATAACTCCCTGTACAAGTATGGTCTGGACTAACTTTCTGAAGTGCAGATATTAGTAGCCTTAACCTCAAATAGTAGCCAGTTTCATAACTGTGGAGCCACAGTTGGTCATCCACAGAAATAGGAGGTGCAAATGTACCTGAGTGCTTTAGCACAGAAACACTGCAAGCAATTTTCAAAGGGAAATACCCGAGTACTTTCCCTTTGAAAATGAGCTACAATGCCTATACACTAAAAGTACAGAAGCACACTGTCAATACTGTGGGCTATTCAGAAATGTTTCTCGTTGGTGTACAGCATTAATTGTACCTGTGGTATGAAGAACACATTATTTAAAATTAAGGATAAAGAAACATCTAAGCTGCATAAGAAGGGGCAATCCACCCACCAACTCTGTCATTAAACATTTCAGTTCATGTAAGCTTAATGATCTGAATGGTTATATGGACTGGTTAAAAAAAGGAATTGCCAATAATCTTAGACATTTTAGATGTGTTTTTAAATATCAGTTAGCTTTGTTTTTTTGTTTGATGGTTTTGGGAATGTTGTGGAATATGTAATCATTCATTACTGAATTATTTTTGTAACCATTTCATGTTAGCAATTGTGATTTATTGACATTTATTTTGCAATCATTTTATTTATTTAAAATCTTTTCTATACCGTCGCTAAGTTATATACCATCGCAACAGTTTACATGTAGGCACATATTTAATGTAGGTAAAAGTGTAGTATAGTACATTCTAACAGGTGCCGTTAAAGGTTCGGTTACAATATATCATTAGACAAAATAATTTTTAGAGAAGTGGGCCATGACCGAGTGTACTAAAAGTACTTTTACGGGTAAATTTATCATACATAGTGTTATCAATATGCTAGTTGTGATGTGGGGTTCATAGACTACTCTACTGTATCGTCCTAAGTACTGTGTGTCGGTGCTTATCTGCTTTTATGATATTCAGTCGTGGATTCCTAGGGGATATTGTGTAAAATTACTTTTTAGCATTGATTCAATAGACCAGAGAGGCTTTAGAAGTTGTACTGAATGTCTGCATGTGCTGCGGTTTGTGTGTATATATGTGGATCCCCTCCATGCCCTTTTAACTTTATAATGGTCGGATCTAAATGCACCAAATTGTGTGTGCAGTTAGTAGATGAGAGGCATTAGACTTTTCTAGTTTTGAAAGTTGGTGAATGATTTGTGGAGGCTCAGGAGGAGAGAAGAGTTGGCACATTAGTCATAGAAATGCACGGGGGTTGATCTGAGCCTATCTACAATGTCACACCTTCTACTGATTTTAAAGTTTGATCATGTTTCTGATTATGTAATTTGGGTAATTCAGGTCCTGGAATCATTCTGGAGTGCCCCCTGAAAAGCCTGTGGTAAAACATATATTGGGGCTGTATTCAAATCCATGGATTTGACTCATGAAGCTGGCTCAGGTGGGCTCCTGAAGGTTGAGAGATTGTAAGAGCGGTGTTACTCACTCTGAAGGCTGGGTAGATTGCCATCCTCTGGCTTTGTTTTCAGAAGGTGAGGGAGACGAGTGTATCTGTAGCCAAATCCACAGCCCTGTGGTGAAAATACAGAGGAGAGAGGTGAGCCCCATATTCTTGATACAAGACAGAGATAGAAGTGACTGCCAGCGTGTTTCTGCCAGTCCAATCCCTCTAGGAGAGATGAGGAGGAAGAGGGAGAAAAGGACCTTTTCTACCCCTCATCCCATACCAAAACAGGAGAAAAATAGGGGCAGAAGATCAAAATTTGGAAAGAGAGCGAGCCTGGGGGGGGAGGGGGAATAAGAGATAAATAGAACTTCTAAAAGAGAATTACCCTGCAGTTTCTGCACAGAAGTAAAAGCTAACATTTTTTTTTTTGCTAATCTTTATTTATGAGCATTCAAGTGGACTAATACGGCAGCCACACTACTTTACCTCCAGTTTCTATGAGAGGCAAATGCCTCAGAATTCAGAGGAAAAGTGAAAGCATTTTAATGATAAAGAGTATTTTACATTTGCAATTATACCTTAGGAAATGTATCAAATGCAAATTTTGTATTGCAGATTAAACACATAAAGAAAGAGAATATATAATGCCTAATATTTTACTGCAAACAAAAACACAGTAGGTGGAAGAGAACAAAAGATTTACCCTCCAGAGTCGCACCAGAATCCAATTAGTCTGGGCCCAAGGACGCTGCTCATATGGGGCAAGGAGATTCTTCATCATGGTTATCCGTCTGGCGGAGGAAAGGCAAGTCAATATGAAAGTTATGGGGCTGCCCTTAGACCTATCCTCCCTCACACAGAAACATTCTGCTGACTTCAGTAACAAGCCTCATCCTATTTATGGCACATAACAGGCCATATACCTCCTCCTGCCTTTACCCTGCCCAAGAATAACTTACTATTTCTGTTCACTATTATGATGATGATGATGGTCAAAATTTATCACCTTCCAACAGATATCAAAGTGATTTACAATAAAATTTTACAATGCAATTTAAAATGAAGTAAAAGCACACAAATAAATAATGGAGAAATTACTTACCTGATAATTTCATTTTCCTTAGTGAAGAGAGATGGACTCAGGACCAATGGGGTATAGTGTATTCCTGATAGCAGTTGGAGACGGATCAGGTTTCAATCTGATGTCAGCCCCTAGTACATATACCCCTGCAGGAAGTGCAGCTCTTCAGTATTCTCCTCGAAAAGCATTGTGGATATATGTATGACTGAATAATTTGAATAACTTGATTATCTTTATAACTAGGTTAACTTAAATAATTTGAACTGGTTGAATTGGATATAGCTAAGGAAAACGAAATTATCAGGTAAGTAATTTCTCCATTTCCTAGCGTGTAGCAGATGGACTCAGGACTAATGGGATGTATAAAAACTACTCCTGAACTGGGTGGGAGGCTGCCCGTGACCCACTTAGAATTGTCCTTGCAAATGCCGTGTCCTCCCGAGCCTGAACACCCAGACGGTAAAATCTGGAGAAGGTATGGATGGAGGACCATGTTGCCGCCCTGCAGATCTCGGCAGGCGACAGCATTCTAGTTTCTGCCCAGGATACTGCCTGGGCTCTGGTAGAATGGGCCTTGATCGGTAGAGGTGGTGGCTTGCCAGCTTCTACGCAGGCTGCCTTGATGACTTCCTTGATCCAGCGGGCAATGGTTGCCCGCGAGGCCGCTTCCCCTTGTCTCTTTCTGCTGTGAAGGACGAAAAGGTGGTCTGTTTTTCGTACGGGTTCCGACATTTCCAGGTATCTGGATAGGAGTCTGCCGATGTTGAGGTGGCGTAGACTACGGGCTTCTTCCGAATTCTTCAAACCATCCGTCGTTGGTAGCGAGAGACCACTTTGGGGAGGAAGGAGGGAACCGTGCGTAGTTGGATGGCTCCCGGGGTGAACTTAAGGAATGGCTCACAGGAGGACAGTGCTTGTAGTTCGGAGATGCGGCGGGCTGAACAAACTGACAGCAAGAACACCGTCTTTAAGGTTAACAGGCGGAGGGACAGTCCTCGGAGAGGTCTGAAGACGGTTCCCGCTAGGAAATCCAAAACGAGATTGAGATTCCACAGAGGTATCCGGCCACTTTAGTGGTGGACGAATATGTTTGACTCCTTTTAGGAAGTGTGACATGTCCAGGTGAGAGGCTATGCTGTTGCCCTCTCTCTTGGAGCCTTAGCATGACAATGCGGCCACCTGTACCTTGATGGAGTTGAGGGATAGCCCCTTCTTTAGTCCGTTCTGTAAGAATTCCAGGATCACAGGAACTTTAAATGAGCGTAGCTTGATGTTGTGGTCTTCGCACCAGGCTACAAATACTCTCCAAATCCTTATGTACGTTAACGATGTGGAGAACTTGCGTGCTCGGAGGGTGTCGATTACAGCCCCCGAGTATCCGCTCTTTCTCAGGCGGGCCCTCTCAATGGCCAGACTGTAAGAGAATTGAACTGGGTCCTCGTGAAGGATCAGACCCTGTTGTAGCAGGTCCCTGTGTGGAGGCAGGGGTAGGGGGTTCCCTGCCAGCAGCCTTCTCATGTCTGCGTACCAGGGTCTTCTTAGCCAATCTGGAGCCACCAGAAGAACTAGCCCCCTGTGTAGTTGTATCTTGTGAATGATTGCTCCCAATAGGGGCCACGGCGGGAAGGCGTATAGCAGGATCCCTGGTGGCCAGGTCTGTACCAGGGCATCGATCCCCTGGGACTGCGGTTCCCGCCTGTGGCTGAAGTATCTGGACACTTGGGTGTTGGATCTGTTTGCCAGAAGGTCCATTTCCGGTGTTCCCCACCGATTCACTATCATTTGGAAGGCTGCGGACAACAGCCTCCATTCTCCTGGGTCTAGATTTTCCCTGCTGAGGAAGTCCACAGTGATGTTGTCTTTCCGGGCGATGTGGACGGCGGAGATCTCCTGGAGATTTGCTTCCGCCCACGCCATCAGGGGGTCTATTTCTAGGGACACTTGTTGGCTTCTGGTTCCCCTCTATAGGTTGATGTAGGCCACTGTTGTGGCGTTGTCTGACATTACTCTGACCGCTTTGTCTCGAAGTCTGTGAGCGAACCGCAGACAGCCTAGTCTGACTGCCGGCGCTTCTAGGCGATTGATGTTCCATCCCGCCTCTTCTGCGTTCCACTGCCCTTGGGCGGTTAACTCCTCGCAGTGTGCTCCCCATCCTCGTAGATTGGCATCTGTGGTGAGTAGGGTCCAGGTTGGAGAGGATAGTCTTGATGCTCAGCTCATGTGGTTGGCCTGCAGCCACCACCGTAGCTGGTTTCGGACTCTGCCCGGGAGTGATAGATGTACGGTGTAGTTCTGGGACCGTGGGCGCCACCGTGATAGAAGTGAGTGCTGTAGGGGCCTCATGTGGGCTTGCGCCCATGGCACAACTTCCAGTGTGGATGCCATCAGCCCGAGGACTTGCAGGTAATCCCATGTTGTGGGATGAGGATCATTCAGCAAGGTATGTAGCCGGTTCCACAGTTTTAATCTCCTTGCGAATCGGACTCCTAGGTATTCCAGCGACTGTGAGTGTTGTAGGAAACGTTTGTTTGTGTTGACCACCCATCCTAGGCTCTCCAGTAGAGTTATGACTCTACTGGTTGCTTGGTGGCTTTCCTCCGGGGACTTTGCCCTGATCAGCCAGTCGTCTAGGTAAGGGTGGACGAGGATTCCTTCCTTCCTCAGTGTTGCCGCCACCACTACTATTACCTTGGTGAACATCCGGGGTGCTGTGGCTAACCCAAAAGGTAGTGCCCGGAACTGGTAGTGACGGTTCAGGACTTTGAAGCGTAGGTAGCGCTGGTGTTCCTGATGAATTGGGATGTGTAGGTAGGCCTCCGAAAGATCCAGGGATGTGAGAAACTCTCCCGGTTGTATCGCCCTTATTACGGATCGCAGGGTTTTCATGCGGAAGCGGGGAATCCTCAGGTGGTGGTTGACCAACTTGAGGTCCAGGATGGGCCTGAATGTTCCCTCTTTCTTGGGGACAATAAAATAGATGGAATAATGTCCAGTATTTATTTCTTGTGGAGGCACTGGGGTTATGGCCTCGAGGGCCAGTAGTCTGGACAGTGTAGCTTCCACTGCCGCCCTCTTGAAGAGTTTGTGGCGGGGGGACTCCACGAACTTGTCCGGAGGGGTACGTAGAAAATTCAGTTAGTACCCCTCCCGAATGATGGCTAGGACCCACTTGTCCGAAGTTATCTCGACCCATCTGCGGTAGAATATGGTTAGTCTGCCCCCTATGGCTTCTTCCCTTGGACGGGTTGGCTGAATCTCATTGTGGGGTGCGGCTGGGGCCTGTACCCGAGCTGGTACCCTTCTTGTTGTGCTTGTTCTGAAAGGACTGGTTCCTGCTCATATGGCAGGGCGCTTGATAGTTGCTCCTGTAAGGATTGAAGCGCTGTGAACTTCTGCCCCTGGAGGACCTGGGGAAGAGTCGCTGGTTTCTCTTCATTTTATCCTCCGGCAGGCGCAGCACTGGGGACTCGCCCCATTTGTCGGCTAATTTCTCTAGTTCGCTGCCAAACAGGAGGGATCCTTTGAAGGGCATCCTTTTGAGGCGCGTTTTGGAAGATGCGTCGGCCGACCAGCTTTGGAGCCAGAGTTGCCTTCTGGCCGCCACCGCAGATGATACTCCTCTGGCCGCTGTACACACTAAGTCGGAGGCAGCGTCAGTGAGGAATGATACTGCTGGTTCCAAGTCTTCTCCCGGGGTGATGTTCCTGGTTTGGGATAAGCAGGCACGTGTCACACTGTGCAGCAGGCCGCAATTTGTAGAGACATAGCAGCTACGTCAAATGATTGTTTGAGGATGGATTCCAGATGCCAGTCATGTGCATCCTTGAGCGCTGCTCCTCCCTCTACTGGGATAGTGGTGCGCTTAGAGACTGCACAGACCATGGCATCAACTCTTGGGCATGCAAAGAAGATCTTTGTTCGCCGGGTCCAGGGGGTACATGGCTGCCAAAGGTCGCCCCCCTTTGAATGTGGACTCCGGGGCATTCCATTCCAGGTCAATCAGCTCTTGTGCCGCTTGTAACAGAGGGAAATGGCGAGAGGTCAGACAAAGACCCTCCAGCAGGGGGTTTGGTTTAGGTTCCCCCGAAGTACCTGGGCCCGGGATAGCGAGCTCCGTCAGACATTGGGTGACCAGGTCCGGGAGCTCGTCCTTTGTGAAGAAGCGTCTCATAGTTCGGTGAGGCTCTGTCCCCGGAGGGAGCTCCCCCTCTTCTAGGGGCTCAGCTTCCTCTTCAAAGATGTCCGTGTCCCCATAGGTGGGGCTTCTGGGTACTGGAAGCCTGTACCTGGGTCTTGAAGGGCCTAAGGGTCCTCCGGCGGAGCATGTGGCTGACCAGCTGGAGGTTTAGTTTCCATTTGAACAAAGGCGTGAATCCCCTTGAAGAACTCCGCCCATGAGATCAACACTGGATCCAAGCTGAGGGGCGCTGGTTCCCTGGGGGTCCCCATCTGTGGGGAGGTCCCACTGGGATCTGCTAGGTCCGGGGTACTCCCTGAAGAGCTAGTACTCCGCCCTGGGTGGGACTGGCCCTGAACTGGATCTCCCAGGGCCTCCTCACACTGCGTACACAGGGTGTCGGCCTCCTCGCTTTGTGCAGCTCTGATGTGGCAAGCTGGGCAGAGACCTTGAGCCTTTATCCCTGTTTCTGGTGGTGCCATGGCTGTCGGCGCATAAATTCTTATGCGCTCCGTGCACTTAAGATGAGCATGTGAGCTGTGCGAGCAGCTGTGCGTCCAGCCATAGATATGCGCCCAGTTCTGTGCGTGCAATTTATACGCAGAAGTTTTTATGTGCGTGTAAGTGTATGCGCACAAGTGCTTTGTGCGCCTAGCTCAGTTTTGTGCGCTTGGGCCGAACAGCGAACGGCACGGTGAATAGGGCCAAGATGGCGACGGCGAGCATGCGGGCAATATGGCGACCCCCCTCGGAGGGTCTCCACGTGGGTAGACCCTTGGAAATAGCCGGGGCCTGGCCCTGCTAGGGCGGATCGACCCGGTGGCACTGGTCCCGGCCGGTGACCTGTGCTCTTCCTCGATCCTCGGAGACCGGATTCAATCAGAAGATTTCTACCTTACCTTGTCTTCGGCGCTTCCTGGTTTCGTCCCAGGCGGTCTCCGGCTGCGGGGGAAGAGAGCAAATACCTTCACCGCCACGCTCAAGGGTTCACCCACTGCCTCTCAGCCGCGCCCGAGGATCGGGGGCTAGGTCCTTGCCGCGATTCGGCCGCCAGACCGAGGCTTACCTCCGAAGGACCACGGAAATCACCTTGGGAATCTCAACTGGGGGAGGGACCCGAGGGTATCATCGCAGGAGAGCGGGGCTCATCTTCAGGTAGGTTTCTTCTTTAAAATTTGGTTTTCTTCTTTGAATTTGGTTCTAATGCTGTGCGAGCATGCAGATAGTCCCTAACTGCTATGGAGAAGGAAAATACTGAAGAGCTGCACTTCCTGCAGGGGTATATGTACTAGGTGCTGACTTCAGATTGAAATCTGATCCGTCTCCAACTGCTAGCAGGAGTACACTATACCCCATTGGTCCTGAGTCCATCTGCTACACGCTAGGAAAAAAGGCATTATTTGTCTTTCCCAGCTGTTATTTTTGCTGCTCTGAGCTGACATATGGTGATGCATATTTTTGTTTTGTTTGTTAGTCTTGTATGATTGTTTTTCTTTTAACTATTTGTTGATATTTATTTCAGTTTTATAAGAACATAAGAATATAAGAAAATGCCATACTGGGTCAGACCAAGGGTCCATCAAGCCCAGCATCCTGTTTCCAACAGTGGCCAATCCAGGCCATAAGAACCTGGCAAGTACCCAAAAACTAAGTCTATTCCATGTTACCATTGCTAATGGCAGTGGCTATTCTCTAGGTGAACTTAATAGCAGGTAATGGACTTCTCCTCCAAAAACTTATCCAATCCTTTTTTAAACACAGCTATACTAACTGCACTAACCACATCCTCTGGCAACAAATTCCAGAGTTTAATTGTGCGTTGAGTAAAAAAGAACTTTCTCCGATTAGTTTTAAATGTGCCCCATGCTAACTTCATGGAGTGCCCCCTAGGCTTTCTACTATCCGAAAGAGTAAATAACCGATTCACATCTACCCGTCCTAGAACTCTCATTATTTTAAACATCTCTATCATATCCCCCCCCTCAATCGTCTCTTCTCCAAGCTGAAAAGTCCTAACCTCTTTAGTCTTTCCTCATAGGGGAGCTGTTCCATTCCCCTTATCATTTTGGTAGCCCTTCTCTGTACCTTCTCCATCGCAATTATATCTTTTTTGAGATGCAGCGACCAGAATTGTACACAGTATTCAAGGTGCGGTCTCACCATGGAGCGATACAGAGGCATTATGACATTTTCTGTTTTATTCACCATTCCCTTTCTAATAATTCCCAACATTCTGTTTGCTTTTTTGACTGCCGCAGCACACTGAACCGATGATTTCAATGTGATATCCACTATGACACCTAGATCTCTTTCTTGGGTTGTAGCACCTAATATGGAACCCAACATTGTGTAATTATAGCATGGGTTATTTTTCCCTATATGCATCACCTTGCACTTATGAGGATTTTTGTGCTTTCAAAACTTTTGAAAACCTGGTTATTTATCCAAGCTTTTGGGTAATGTGATTTACGATTGATGGAGGGAGGTTTAAGGATCAAATTGATCTCTCTAATCATTGGGATCACAAGACGACTGAGCAATTTATGTAGCACATATTCACAATTTACCTTACGAGATACTGTGGTGCCTAATTATTACAGTCTTTAAAAACACCACCAAAAGCTTAAATTGACAACAATATTGAATCTTAAGCCAATGAAGCTCCTGAAGCACTGTTGTAACATGATCACTCACTTTCAGGCCCCCAATTAGTCTAGCTGCAGTGTTCTAAATTAGCTACAGTCAGGCTAGTAACTTTTCTGGGAGTCATACATTACTATATATGTTACAAAGCAGAGAATGTGATATAAGAACTTACTGCTCCTCAGGGATCCTCTCAACAGCTCGGAGTGAATGTGGGTAACAGACATAGCTAGCAAGGGCTTGCATGAGAGAATCTTTAATATCTATGCAGAAAATAGACAGAAATGAATGAAAAAGGACACTGAAAATGACTTTCTGAAGCACAGAGCTATGTGTCAAGAAATATGATATGCCGAAAAACACAGTTTTCTCACTGGGTCCAAGTGTAAAAACTGCTTCCATTTTATCTCCATGTTTATTACCGGATTTCTTCATTGATAAATCTGAAGCAATTTCTGTGATTCTCTATAGGTATGCCATGATAAATATTTTGTAGCCGAATCATACTACTACTTTAAGCCGCCTTGACAATTACTTGAAAGACAGGCTAAAAATCCAAATTATTATTAAAGTAGTTAACATTCATTTGTTGTTCTGAATACTGGGAGACTGTTCCCCACCCAAACCAATAAAACATGTAGGGTGCGCTCTGGAGCGTGTGCACCAATCATGTTCTCATCTCTAAGTATCACAATGCACAGCACAGACAGACGCTCCTTTACACCCATCTCGGACTGACAGTGTGAGATAAACAAGGATTCGAGAAAACAGCTTTCAGCAAAAAGAAAACCAAGAGGAGGAATGAGAGCTAAGAAACATGCAATGCAATGGTTCCCAAACCTGATCTCAGGGACCCTTAGCCAACTGGGTTTTCAGGACATCCACTATGAATACTCATGAGATTTACTTGCATATAACTGAGGCAGTACATGCAAATACTGTATCTCTCAGGCATATTCATTATGAAAATCCTGAAAAGCTGACTGGCTAGGGATTCCTGAGAACAAGCTTGGAAACCACAATATAGACAATACATTAAGGAAAACATCCAGTTCTGCTTTAACTCCACTTCCACTTCCCATACAGGCCAATACAGTAAAGCGCGGCCGCGGTTACCCTGCTTCTAACCCGCTTTGTACCCACAATTTAGCCGCATAAGTCCAACCCGCGATTCACTATCCCTTTTAACCCATCCTTACCGCTTCTTGAAATCAACAGGTAACCCTTTCTGCCCGCAGCATGTATATGATATGTAAACGATCAGATTAGCTATTCCCTCCGATCCAGTAACGTGCGCCCTGATTATCGTCTTTTTAACCTGCAGTTTTGCCGCGTGTTTAACCTGCTAATTTACCGCCTACCCTTACCCCTGCGTTAGTGTGGAGCGTCAGGCAAGCCCCAGCAGAGAGAGACAAAATTTCACGGGCAAACTTTCCTGTGAGGCTTCAGCAGCCCGGAGCAGATTGGGCGCTCCTCTTGCGAGGCAGCTTCCAGCAGCCCCCGCCGGTGAAGGTGCATGAGCGCATGCAAATGATTGCTTCACTGCCTGACCCCCTCAACCCCCCCCCCGGAACAAGACCTTTAGAGGAGCCAGGATTGGGCAAACTTTCCTCCAGCCCCCGCTCACCTGCCCTAGTCGCGTCCATGGGTGCCGGTCTCCCGTGCGAGCGCGCTGACAGCTCCGGAGCAGCCCCAGTCCTCTCTCCCCTCCTCCCGGGGGCAACCGGCAGCGAGAGTGGCTTCAGCAGCCCGGGGCGGATCGGGTGCTCCCCATGCGAGGCAGCTTCCAGCAGCCCTCACCGGCAAAGATGCATGAGCGCACGCTGTGACCTGAGCACCCGGCTGGACGTCCGAGGTCACGGCGTGCACTCATGCACGTACAGGCGGGCGTTCATGCACCTTCGCCGGCGGGGGCTGCTGGAAGCCGCGCCTCACTTGGGGAGCGCCCAATCCACCCTGGGCTGCTGCTGAAGCCACTCGGGAGGAGGGGAGAGAGGACTGGGGCTGCTCCGGAGCTGCCAGCGCGCCCACACGGGAGACCAGCACTCATGGACGCGGCCAGGGCAGGTGAGCGGGGGCTGGGGGAAAGTTTGCCCGATCCTAGCTCCTCTAAGGGTCTTGTCCTGGGGGGTGAGGGGGTCAGGCAGTGAAGCAATCATTTGCACAGGACAACAAAACAAACTGCACCAGCCCTTCTCCTGTATCCACTTCCTGGTACCTGTCATTTCAAATGTCATTTGAAATGACAGGTACCAGCGCATCCAGGATACTGTATAGGCACTGTATAGCGCTCTATACAGTGAAATGGATTGCGCTTCATGGACGCGGCTTGCATTTGCATGCCATTTAAATACTGTATCGAGCGGTATGTGATCCAGACTGTGCGTGCGGCACTACCGCACTCTTTCTTCCGCGTCCTTACTGTATCGGCCTGATAAAAAGCAGTGAGGACGAAATTACTGCACTACATAGGCAGGCTCCACCTCACAGAAAGAGCAGCAGGCAGGGGCAGCTCAAGACAACCTGCTGCCTGAGGCGAGGAACGAGATGGCGCCCCCCCCCCACCCATCCACAATGTTTTGCCTTCAAGCAGGACAACTCAGGATGAATCCTGGTGGCAGCGCTCAAAGGACTCTCACTCACTGGGCTGGCTCTAGGGCAAATGGTGCACCCACCATCCCCCACCCCAATTGATCCCTGGTCCTCAGGAGGGGTGGGGGCCAAAATGTAAGGAAGTCAGAAAGGTGGAGGAAGAAAGGCAACCAACTCCCCTAGATTGACATGGATTAGCAGTGGTGGGCTCACTTTCTCTCTCCCGTCCCTTCCCCAATACTCCAGTGCCGGCCTTTGAAATACAGAAATATACATTCTCTAAATATAGAAATGCATCTATAGAATAAAAACATTTTTTCATTTTCTAATCAATCATGTATCCTGGGATCACAAATCACCAGCAGAATTGAGCCAAAAAAAAATCTGACAAATTTCAAATTTTTTCTAAATAACCAAGAAGTAGAACATGCTCTAGACTATATATATACCTTGGCCTGACATTATCTATCTGGTAACTTGGCTGTAAGACATTACAAGAAAATCTCCTAAGGGCCTTTCCTGCAATAAAAATGTTCCCTCTTATACATACCCACACATACCCTCTCATACACACACACACACACGATCCTCTCATACACAAGATCCTCTCACACACACAATCCTCTCATACACACACACCCAGCCACCCTCTCATACAGTCTCTCTCACAGGCATTCACTCTCACAGGGACAGTCTCTCACTCACATTTGTGCAGGTAGATTTTCATGGGAACAATTATCTGCATATTTTTAAAAATTCAACAGTGTGCACGTGCTTCCTCTCATTGCAGGAGAAAGTACAGGCAGTTACTTTAGAACATAAGAACATAAGAACATGCCATACTGGGTCAGACAAAGGGTCATCAAGCCCAGCATCCTGTTTCCAACAGTGGCCAATCCAGGCCATAAGAACCTGGCAAGTACCCAAAAACTAAGTCTATTCCATGTTACCATTGCTAATGGCAGTGGCTATTCTCTAAGTGAACTTAATAGCAGGTAATGGACTTCTCCTCCAAGAACATATCCAATCCTTTTTTAAACACAGCTATACTAACTGCACTAACCACATCCTCTGGCGACAAATTCCAGAGTTTAATTGTGCGTTGAGTGAAAAAGAACTCTCTCAGATTAGTTTTAAATGTGCCCCATGCTAACTTCATGGAGTGCCCCCTAGTCTTTCTACTATCCTACTTTGATCCACATATCTACTTTGATCCACATTTAGGGTGGGCAATTGTTAAAAAGCCCATTTACTGGTGGAAATGCCTTTTAAAAGTACTTTTACAGCATCTTTCGAACATCTGTACCTCAAACTTTTACAAACCCAGTTTAAAAATTGCACAACACGTGGAAAAGGAAAAATTTTGTTCCTGTAGTACCACGGATAAGTCCAGAACAGCTGGGTTTTGCCTCCCCTCCAGCAGATGGAGACAGAAAAAGACTTTGCAGACTCTGTCCTATACCTCTGAGGTGCCACCTAGTGTCTGTCAGTATTATACTGTACCCAAGCACAAATTATATAAACCATAACGGCAACCAGAAAACCACTTCCCCCTGAAGAGCAGAGAAAATGAAAACACCTGAAACTTCATGAATGAAAACTTGCCCAATCCTTTCCCTAAAAAGGGGGGCAGTCGGTAAAAACTGGCAGAAAAATTGATCAGCTACCGGCTGAGCGTACTCCCCATTTTCCCCTCGGGTGGGCATCTGGACTGATCCGTGGTACTACAGAAACGAAAATTAGCAGGTAAGAACCAATTTTCCTTTCCCTGTACGTACCCGGATCAGTCTAGGACAGCTGGGATGTACCAACTCTTTCCTAACCAGGGTGGAACAGAGTCCTGCTCGGAGTACACTGGCTCCAAAAGAACCGGGCTCTGGGGCCCTGACATCCAGTCGATAATGTTTGGCAAAAGAATGAGGAGACTTCCAGGTAGCAGCCCTGCAAATTTCCTATGGCGACACCTGCTGACATTCAGCCCAAGAAGCCGCCTGTGATCGAGAAGAGTGAGCCTTAAGACCAGACGGAATTGGGTGACCCTGAACCAAGTAAGCCGACACTATAGCCTCCTTCAACCAGCGTGCGATGGTGCCCCTGGAAGCCTTATGCCCCTTTCTGGGTCCACTCCGCAGCACGAAATGATGATCCGAGCGCCAGAAACTTGGTCACCTCCAAGTAACGCAACAACACTCTCTTCACGTCCAACTTCCGCAATCCTTAGACTCTGCAGAGGAAGAATTTAAACCTGCGAATGAAGGGAATTCCACGGACTGGTTCAAATGAAAAGAGGATACGACCTTCGGAAGAAAGGAGGGAACTGTTCAAGGAAACTCCTGCATCAGAGATCCTCAAGAAAGGTTACCTGCAGGACAAGGCCTGTAGTTCAGACACCCGCTTCACGGATGATATAGCCACCAGAAAAACCTGTCTTCAAGGTCAGATCCTTCAGTGTCACTTGCTTCAAAAGCTCAAAAGGGGCATTACAAAGGGCTCTCAGCACCAAATTCAACTTCCACGAGGGACAAAGGCTCTTAACCGAAGGACGTAGATACTTAGCTCCTCTTAAAAAACGTGCCTCACCAGATGAGAGGCTAAAGCAACCCCTTGCACCTGCAGAGAATTGAAAGCCAATCCTTTGGCTAAGCTTGCCTGTAAGAAACCCAGGACCTCTGGAATTGACGCCCTCCTCAACCTACGCCTCTCATAAGCCATGCTGCTAGACAAAAGCGATCTGCCTCTGCAAAATAAACGGGGCCCTGACGCAATAGAGTCGGAGACGGACGAAACCTCAGAGGACTGTCTACCACCAGATTCAAGAGGTCCGCAAACCACAGGCGCCTCGGCCACTCCGGAGCCACCAGAATCACTCTGCCTGCATGCCCCTCGATTCGGCGAGAACCTTTCCGACCAACGGTCATAGTGGGAAGACATACAACAGAATGTCCTTTGGCCAGGGTAGGACCTACACATCTACCCCTTCTGCCCCTGGTTCCCTCTGACTGCTGAAGAACCGGGGAGCTTTGGCGTTGTCGAACATTGCCATCAGGTCCATGGTCGGTCTGGACCACCGGGCGCAAAGACGATGAAAGGCGTCAGAGTTCCCATTCCCCTGGATCCAACTGGTGCTAGCTGAGGAAATCCGCCTGGTCATTGTCCACTCCGGCTATGTGAGCGGCAGCTATCCGGTAAAGATGTTGCTCTGCCCAATGTATCAAGGGCCGAGCCTCCGTCGCCACTGGATGGCTCCTGGTTCCGCCCTGACGATTGATGTAGGCCACCGTTGTCACATTGTCGGACAGCACCCTCACCGACTTGCCCTCCACCAGCGGAAGGAGGGCCTGGAGCGCTAATCGCACAGCCTTGGTCTCCAAGAGATTGATGGATCAGGAGGCCTCTATCCTGGTCCATTGGCCCTGGTCTGCTGTATCCCGACAAACCACTCCCCACCCGGAGAGACTGGCATCGGTGGTCACCACGACCCAACAGGGAATCGCCAAATTCACCCCTGGCGCAAATTGTGCTGCGAAAGCCACCACAGAAGATTGGAACGCGCCCCGTCTGTCAGGGGCAGGACAAGATGGAAATGCTGTGAGAGGGGATTCCATCGGGAGAGCAAGGCTGATTGAAGAGAACACCTATGCGCAAAGGCTCAAGGTACCAGATCGATCGTTAAGCCATTGAGCCCAGGACCGGCAAGTAATCCCAGACCCTGGGTCGAGGTAGAGAGCGCAAGGACTCCACCTATGATGCGACCTTGGAAATCCTCTCTTCTGTCAGAAAAACCTTTCCCAAGACCGTGTCGAAGCGAGCCCCCAGAAACTCCAAAGTCTGGGAGGGAATCAGATGACTCTTCTCGGGGTTGACCACCCATCCCAACGAGTCCAACATCCAGAACACCCGCGCCACCGAGGCTCTGCATAGGCTTTCTGACTTTGCTTCAATTAGCCCATCGTCCAGATAGGAATGCACAAGTATCCCTTCCCGTCGCAAGATGCCGCGACCACCACCATCACCTTGGTGAAAACCCGGGGCGCCGTGGCGAGCCCGAACGAAGAGCGCAAAATTGAAAATGGCGCCCGAGGATCACAAACTGCGGATATTTCTGATGGCCCGAGCATATCGGGATGTGCAGGTACGCTTCCATTAGGTCCAGCGATGCCAAAAACTCTCCCTTGTGCACCGACGCTATGACGGAGTGAAGAGTTTCCATCCGAAAACAGGGTACCTTCAGGGCGCAATTCACCCGCTTCAAATTGAGGATGGGTCGGAAGGTACCCTCCTTCTTTGGTACCACGAAGTAGATTGAGTAGCACCCACGCCTTAGCTGCCCTTCGGGCACTGGAACTATGGCACCCAGATCCTGCAGGCGCTGTAGAGCGTCTCGCACCGCCCTTCGCTTTAGCTGGTACGCGCAAGGGGACACTATGTAATGTTCCTTGACCGGCCGGGCAAAATCTAAGCCGTAGCCATGTTCTATGAAGCTTAGGACCCATTGGTCGGAGGTCAATTAGGTCTACGCCTCCTGGAAAAGGGATAACCTTCCCCCAATTCTTGGCATGGAAGGGTGGACCGGCCTCACTTCATTGCGCGGGTCTTGGAGCCCCCATGGGACTGCGGAGCACTGTCTCTGGCAGGTTGGCGGCCCCGAAAGGACTGGTTCCAAGAAGCCTGATGGACGGTGCCCTGGCGAAATGCCAACCTGGTGGATCTTGAAGAGCGGAAACGATTTCCACGAAATCTCGCCCGCTAAGGAAAAGAACCTTTGGATCGAGGCCTATCCTCCGGCAACCTGTAGACTTAGTTCTCTTCCAGAGACTTTATCATGTCCTCCAGCTGTTGCCCAAAGAGGAGCTTCCCCTTAAATGGTAAAGAACTCAGCTGCGCTTTGGAGGACCCATCAGTCGACCAGTTTTGGAGCCAGAGAAGCCTGCGGGTGGAAACCGCTGCAACCCTTGTCCTGCCCGAAGTGTGCAGAAGATCATACAGGGCATCCGCACTATACGCCACCGCTGCCTCCAGACGGCTAGCACGCAGCGCTGCCGCATCCAAGAGGGAAGCTTCCGCCTGCCAATCCGGAACCCAGCGGAGACAAGTCCGCTGCGCAAAACCTGCTACACATAGTCGCCCGGACTCAGAGGGCCGAAACCTCAAAAATTTTCTTCAGCTGCAGCTCCAGCTTGCGGTCCTGGAAGTCTTTCAATGCAGTGGCCCCCGTGATGGGAATGGTGGTCTTTTCCGTGACCGGGTAAACTGCGGCATCCACCTTAGGAACTCTGAGCAGATCCAGAGCTTCCTCCAGAAGCAGGTACAATTTGTCCATAGCTCGACCCACCTTCAAGCCAAGGTCTGGAGAGTCTCACTCCTTAAACAAAAGATCCGTGACAGACATATGAAACGGAAAGGATCCAGCCGGACCCTGGAGGCCCACCATGACTGGATCCATAGCTCCGAATCTGGAATCCTCAGGCAGAACTTCAATACCAAGCTCATCCAGAATGACTTGTATCAGCGGTCCCAATTCATCCCTCCAGAACAGTCGCACCACCTTTGGATCATCGTCCTCCACCATAGGAACCCCATCCGGTTTGGCCGGCTGAGGGTGAAGATCCAGATCTGGATCCTGTCTGTCACCCGGAGCTGGTGGAGGAGACTGATCCTCATCTGACGTGTCTGTCTGAGAAGTCTCCACTGGATGGGACAGAGACCGGAGAGGGCGCTTTGCCTTGGGATCATCTCTGCCACCGGATGACCTGGAGCGTTTGCATGAAGAGGACCCTCTCCCTGCTCCCGATGAGGGTGCCCAAGGCAACTTAGTACATGATCTTTTCTCTGCTTTGCGGGACTTGAAGAACCTTTGCAGCATTCTAACAAATTTGGAGGAGAACGAGGAAGACGACCCATCCAAATCTTTGTCCTGCTCCTCCTCCGAGGAATCCTCCTGCGCATCCAGAACTGTGCCCCCCCCCCCCCCCGGGGCAGCTGGCCTCAGGGAAAGTGGTGGCGGAGAGGGCCCCTCTCCTAGAGCCGCCAGCGTTGCTGGCTCCTGGTCCCTCATGGTTTGCAGCAGAGCCTCCGACCCTGCACTAAGCAGGAAGGGATCCAAGCCTTGCCTTCTCCGATCGGGCCTCTCAGGCTCCCGACGCAGCCTGGCGCTATCCCTATCAGCCTTGTGCTGATTTCTCTGCGATGGACCTTGCAGGCCATGCCACGAGGCATATCCCCGGCTTTGATTTAATCGGTACCCGAAAAAAGAACCGTGGCGACTGAGGTGATTTCCAGTCAAAAAACAGGCTGGGAAAGCGATAAAAAATGGCGAAAAAGCAGCGAAAATGGAGCAGACGCTAGGCTGGAGCACCCAAGACAAGAAAAGAAAATTATTACTTACCTGCTAATTTTCGTTCCTGTAGTACCATGGATCAGTCCAGACAGTGGGTTATGTCCCCAATCCAGCAGATGGAGTCAGAACAAGCTTTGAGGGGGCGTATCCATATATACTACTACCCCCTCTGCAGGAGTTCAGTATTGAGTATATCAAAGCCAGAGTAGAAACGCCCGAAGGATCAAGTTTGTGGAAACAGATAATGAAAACAATTGTAACCGCAACAAGTAACTGCAAACACCCTACCAACTTGTAGGGAGCTGTGAAAAACAGCGAAAAGAAACGACTGTGAAGACACAGAACACTGCGAGCAAGAAGTAGCGCAGAGCTGAGCAGGATCAAGAACCCAAACGCGGTGGGCATCTGGACTGATCCATGGTACTACAGGAACGAAAATTAGCAGGTAAGTAATAATTTTCTTTTCCCTGTACGTACCTGGATCAGTCCAGACAGTGGGATGTACCCAAGCTTCCCTAAATCGGGTGGGGTCCTGCGAGGCCTGCTTGGAGAACCTGCTCGCCAAAGTGTCCAGAGACCGAAGAGGCGAGGTGCAGACGATAGTGCCTCGAGAACGTGTGTAACTATTTCCAGGTGGCTGCCCTACAAATTTCCTGCGAGGATACCGAGCGAACCTCCGCCCAGGAAGCCGCCTGAGAACATGTAGAATGCGCTACGATTCCGGGTGGGGGAGTCCGACCCGCCCCAATGTAGGAAGCAGCGATGCCGGCCTTCAGCCATCTGGCAATGGTAGTCTTCGAGGCCTGAGACCCCTTCTTAGGACCGGCCCAGAGTACGAAGAGATGGTCAGAGATCCGGAACTCATTTGTAGCCTCCAGATAGAGGCGCAGAGTGCGCTTGACATTCAAGAGACGGAGAGACTTCGGCTCTGAGGAAGAAAAGGACGGCAACTCCACCGTCTGGTTCACATGGAATGCAGAAACCACCTTCGGAAGGAAGGAGGGAATGGTGCGAAGCGAAACTCCAGAGTCGGAGAAACAGAGATAGGGCTCTCTACACGACAGAGCCTGCAGCTCCGAGATGCGTCGAGCGGAACAGATGGCCACAAGAAATACAGTCTTGAGAGTGAGATCCTTTATCGTTGCGCTGCGTAGCGGCTCGAACGGTGGTCCCGACAGGGAGCGAAGCACAAGGTTAAGACTCCAGGAGGGACAAGGGTCCCGTAACGGAGGACGCATATGCTTGACACCCTTGAGAAAACGAGCAATGTCAGGATACTGTAGAAGAGAGCCCCCATCGCTCAACAGCGAACCAAGGGCGGCCACCTGAACCCGTAATGAATTATAGGCGAGCCCTTTTTCCACCCCCGCCTGTAGAAACTGAAGGATCTGAGGTACAGAAGCCTTAGCGGGTCTCGTGGCCTGGCTGGTACACCACAGCTCGAACACCTTCCAGACTCGAACATAGGCCGCCGACGCCGATGTCTTTCGTGCCCGCAATAGCGTGGATACCACCGCCTCCGGGTAGCCCTGACGCCGGAGGCGGCGCCTCTCAAAAGCCAGGCCGCAAGACAGAAGAGTTCTGCCTGCTCGAAAAATACCGGGCCCTGATGTAGGAGCTGGGGGAGGTGCCCCAGCCTGATTGGCCCGTCGATCACCAGCTGTAGCAGGTCCGCAAACCAGGGTCGCCTGGGCCATTCTGGGGCGACGAAAACCACGGTCCCCTGATGGCTTTCTATTCTGCAGAGCATCCTGCCCACCAGGGGCCATGGTGGAAAAGCATAGAGCAGAAGATGTGGCGGCCACGGGAGGACCAGGGCATCCACTCCCTCCGCGCCGCGCTCTCTCCGGCGACTGAAGAAGCGTGGAGCCTTGGTGTTGAGAGCGGACGCCATCAGATCCAAGTGGGGGGCCCCCCACCGATGGACGAGAAGTTGCATCGCTTTGTCGGAGAGAGACCACTCTCCGGGGTCCAGCAGTTGACGACTGAGGAAGTCCGCCTGGACGTTGTCCACACCGGCGATGTGCGAGGCCGCATCAGCAGTGCCGCCTCGAGCGCGACCTGCGGGCTGCGCGTGCCTCCTTGTCGGTTGATGTAGGCCACGGTGGTAGCGTTGTCCGATAGGATTCTGACTTCCCGGTTCCGAAGAAGCGGGAGGAAATGTCGCAGAGCTAGCCGGACCGCTCTGGTTTCCAGACGGTTGATTGACCACTTCGCCTCCACCGTGGACCACGTCCCCTGTGTGGCGCTTCGATCGCAGACTGCACCCCAGCCTGCTAGACTGGCATCGGTGGTCACCACCACCCAATTTGGCAGATCGAGGGACACGCCACGGGCCAGGTTCGGCGGATCCAACCACCAGCCCAGATTGTCCCTGGCATTCTGCGGGAGCGGGAGAATCATCTGGTAGTCCTGCGATACTCGTTTCCAACGGGAGAGGAGCGCCCACTGTAAGGTCCTGAGGTGCGCGAAAGCCCAAGGTACAAGGTCGATGGTGGACCCCATCACTCCCAGGAGTTGCAGGTAGTCCCAGGAGGTGGGCTCTGGTAACACAGAGAACCGACGTGTATGATCCCGCAAGGATTGAGCTTTGTCCTGGCGCAGAAAAACTTTGCCCAGTAGGGTGTCGAAGGTCGCCCCCAAAAAAACCCAAGCGTTGCAAGGGCATGAGGGAGCTCTTGGAGAAGTTCACTACCCATCCCAGGGAATGTAGAAACCGTACTACTCGAGTCACCGCTGAGCGTCCATGATCGAATGACTTCGTCCGGAGGAGCCAATCGTCCAGATAAGGATGAACCAGGATGCCCTCCTTCCGAAGAGCTGCCGCCACGACTACCATGATTCTTGGTGAAGGTGCGCGGTGCCGTCACCAATCCGAACGGGAGAGCCGTGAACTGAAAACGCTGGTCCAGAATTTTGAAACGAAGGAAACTGTGGTGGTCCGGGCGGATGGGAATGTGCAGGTAGGCCTCCATTAAGTCCAGGGAGGCGAGGAACTCCCCCCGATGCACCGCCGCAATCACTGACTGGAGCGTTTCCATGCGGAACCGAACGACTCGAAGGGATTTGTTGACTTCCTTGAGGTCTAGGATAGGCCGGAAGGAACCATCCTTCTTTGGTACGACGAAATAGATGGAATAGTGGCCCGAGCCCACCTCTCCGAAGGGCACGGGCGCAATAGCGCCTATCTCCCGGAGTCTGTCCAGAGTCAGCTGCACCGCTCCTCTCTTGAGGTCCGAGCCACAGGGGGAAAAGATGAACCTTCCCTGCGGGGGACGGACAAATTCCAATGCGTAGCCGTGTTTTATGGTATCCAGGACCCACTGGTCCGAGGTGATCCGTGCCCACTCCTCGTAGAAATACATTAGTCGGTCCCCAATCCTGGGGACAGGGGAGTGGGCGAGACTGGCATCATTGTGAAGACTTGGTATAGGGGTTCCCGGTTCCGGGAGTAGTGCGTGCGGGCCGACGCCCGTGAAAGGAGCGCGACCAGGGCTGAGACCTGGGGGCGGATGACCGGGAGCCCGCCTGTCTGTATTCCCTGTAGCGCCGTTGCGCTCTGGTCCAAGAAGAAGAAAATGCTCTGGATGGTCGAAACCTATCCTCCGGCAGCCGATGAACAGCGTTCTCCCCCAGGGACTTGATGATCTGGTCCAAATCCTCCCCGAAGAGGAACTTGCCCCTGAAGGGAAGAGAGCCCAGACTCGACTTAGAGGACGTATCAGCCGCCCAATTGTGTAGCCACAGTAGTCGTCGTGCTGCCACTACCGAAACCATGGATCTTGCGAGGACCCGAAAAAGATCGTACGAGGCGTCCGCCCCATACGCCACTGCGGCTTCTAGCCGATCTGCCTGGGCAGCCTCATCGGACGGCAGGTTCTGAGACGTGAAGAGTTGTTGCACCCAAAGGAGACTAGCCCGCTGGGCAAGCGAACTGCACATCACCGCCCGCATACCCAGAGCGGAGACCTCGAAGACCCGCTTAAGGAAAACTTCCAACTTACGATCCTGTGTGTCCCGCAACGCCGCACCTCCCATCACTGGGATAGTCGTCCTCTTCGTGACCGCCGACACTGCGGAGTCCACCTTTGGGACCTTGATGAGGTCCAGAAAATCTTCGGGGAGCGGGTACAGCTTTTCCATAGCCCGGCTGCTCTTCAGGGAGGCCTCCGGGGTGTCCCATTCCCTGGTGAGAAGTTGTAAAAATGAGTCATGAATGGGAAAAGCCCGAGCCCTCGGCCGGAGTGCCGCCAGGACAGGATCTCCCTTCCTTGAAGAAGTGACGACAGCGGGAGCTACTGGGGCAAGCGGGTCCAAATCTAATTCTTGGATGATCTGCGGGATGAGGTCGTCCAGCTCTTCCCTCTGGAAGAGGCGTAGGGTACGCGGATCATCCCCCTCCTGCGTGCAGTCCCCTTGTCCCCCGTCCGGGAGGTCAAGTCCATGTCCCGCTGGGTCTGGCACCGCCCCCACTGCCGCGGGCGTGGATCGGACCCGGGTAGGAAGGCGGGAGGCCCCCACTCCCGGAGGGTCGGGGGGGGACCGGCGTCGAGGGCGACATCCGAGGGATCTTAGGAGGGGGGGGGTCCCACAGGTGCTTCCAGCCCCTGCAGATAAGCGGTATGCATGAGCAGGATAAACTCCGGAGAGAACCCCGGCCTGCTCGGGTGTGCTTCGGGGGCGGCGTGGTTTCTGCTCCCTGGCTCTGGGTGCTTGGTTCCTGCACCAAAATCGGGGGAACACCCCCGCTGGTAGAGTCCTCCAGGGATCCGTTCTCCCTCGTGGCCTCCAGGGATCCGTTCCCCCTCGTGGCCTGCGCCTCAGGGCGCTCAGAATGTAAAATGGCCGCCGTTCCCGCCAAAAATGGTGGAGTGGCCGGCCCGCGCCGCCCGGGCAAAAAAGAGAAATCAGTCAGGGACTGTGAGGTACCTTCCCCCCCGGGAAGGCATCGTGCACAGATGCCCTCCCGGGAAATCCGGGACCCCGGGTCTCCGCAGGCGCACAGCGGGACGGCCGCGGCATCGGGATCGCTGTAGGAGAAAAGAAAAAGCCACGGGGGGGGCCACGCGCACAAAAGCGCCGCTGCGGGGGGGGCCCGGTCGGCCCGCACTGCCCGCTGTCCGAAAATAGAGGAGGGTGCCGCGGGGGGGGCCTTCCTGGCCACACGACCCGCCCCAGACATCTTTCCCTAAATGGCTCAGCAGCCCATGAGGAGCTGTAAAATGGCCGCGGGTGAGGGAGTAAAGAGCGAAGAGGCCGGCTCCACCGGCTTTCGCGGGCACCGGGGGCTGAGCTGTGAAGGAAAAAACTACAAAGGAAAAACAAACTTACCCCTGGCTGCAACGAGAAATAAACAGCAAGGCCGGAGAGAAGAGACAAGGAAGATAAGCCACTCCCCAGAAGCTGAAAGAACTCTGCCTTACTTTTTTTTTTTTTTTTTAAACTTAATACAAACTTGATACAAACTTGATCCACAGAAAAAGACAACAACAAGCCATAATCAAGCAAGAAAGTGAAGAAAAAGGAAAAGGAGGGGAAGCCTGATTTCCCTACTCGCATCTGCTGGAGTCAGAAGATACTGAACTCCTGCAGAGGGGGTAGTAGTATATATGGATACGCCCCCTCAAAGCTTGTGCTGACTCCATCTGCTGGATTGGGGACATAACCCACTGTCTGGACTGATCCAGGTACATACAGGGAAAATACACATTTTAAATCTTTTTTACCTGGTCGGGATGGGTCCCGCTGAGGGTGAGTGAGCAGGGACCCCCAGTATCACCCTCAGCTGTGGCAGCTTCAGGGTCACCAACCCTCTGCTCTCCAGCCTCAAATACCAGGGGGGATGGTCCCACCAGGATCTGCCGACCCCCCTGGGAGGCTAAATGCCACAATCTCTGTGACCTTTTTTTTTTTTTCAAACTAATTTAAAGATAAAGGGACAGTACCTAAACCTTCCTCTGAAAAATACCTGTGCCAACCAAACCAAAATCAGAGAAATTTAATCCTAACACCAGACACTAAGCTTTGCATCTCCACCATCTGCTGGAGACAGATAAATACTGACAGACACTAGGTGGCACCTCAGGGGTATAAGGACAGAGTCCGCAAAGTCTTTTTCTGTCTCCATCTGCTGGAGGGGAGGCAAAACCCAGCTGTCCTGGACTGATCCGGGTACGTACAGGGAACTAACATTTTAAGGGGCCTTGGTTCTCTGATTTTCCATAGCGTCCTATTCAATCTCCCATGCATACATTTCTTTGCCACGCACCACCATCCCTAACTACACCCCACTGTATATATCACAAAGGTCACATCCCTCCCTATGACACCAAGCACCACCAAAGATTCAGACCCTTATCTGAAGCCATATCTGAATTATAAGGGGAGGACACCATATACACAGCCATGCAAACCACAACACACAGTCATTGGTACAATCACAATTTCATAAAGACTCTCTTTGGATACAACCCAGGAAAAAATGCATCAGAAAAGATACCTGTATGCACAAAAAAACCCCAGTAACTATCTTCTGGATAGACTTTTCAGTTTAAAAACAATCTAAGAAGTAAATTCAGTTGGAGAGAGGGCCTTAACCTTAAAATAAACAAAAAAATTCCACTATACTGCCATACAAGTGAAGCACGTTCTCTCACACATGCTCTCACGTTCTCTCTCGCACACATACACGCGCGCACATTCTCTCATGCACGCACTCTCTCTCCCCAGAACATACAGAGGCTTCCTCAGGCCTGCACAGCTTCTCACATACACATGCAGTCTTATATGCTATTTGCTCACATATATGCTCTCACACATACATACATGCTCCATCTCAACATACATATGCTCGCTCTCTCTCCTGAACATACCAGCTGACAGGGCCTCTTCCCTTTGGCCATGCAGCCTCGCAGACTACAGGCTTCTATTTTCTGCCTTGCAACACAGCTGACAGGGGCCTCTTCGCTTCAGCCATTCAGCCCGGCTGACAGGGGCGACTTCTTTTCCACCACATGGCCCAGAAAACGTTAGCCTCACAACCACGTGACTGGCCTGAGCAGCACACTGGGGAATGCCCAAAGCCCCGATAGGCAAATCCGCCCTGACAGGCTCCTTTGAAAATCCAAAGAGAAACCAGACAAAGCCAAGAGTAGGGAGAAGGGAACCAGGCCGGGACAACCAGGGACTGAGGGAACTGGGATCGGGAGGGGGGTGTCATAGATGGGGAGAGATGCTGAGCTGGGTTTGGGGTGGGGGAGGGGGGAAGTGTCGGGCTCACACATATCCAGAACCGGGGCCTGGGGCCTCGCTTTCTTAGGCTCTGGTCCACTTTGAGCAAGGAGGCCATGGTGCGGGAAGCATAGCAGGCTGCCTGCAAGGAGGGGCCCAGTGCACACGTGTGTGCATCTCAGGCTGCCAAAGTTCTCCCACCAGCACCAAGGAATAATACGCCAAAAATGCGTGCTGGGCCAGGAATTGACGCATGGGCAGCCGCAAATTACATTCAGCTAACGTCCTTCTTTTGCTGCTGTGGGAATGGGATCCCGCGGTGGCCTTGCAGCTCTGGGCCTCCTCTGCTCCACCCGTGGGGATGGGAACACAGGTCCCATCCCCACGATGGCATTACTGAAACAATCCTGGGTGGGTAGGCCATGGCCCACCCATGGCTATGCCACTGAGTGAGAGAGTGTTTAAAGCATATAAAATAAAACACATTCTGGACATGGTTGAAAACGATGGCATGTCTTAACAGCTGAGGAGTGAAAATCCAAGCCCTTACTTTTGGGGGGTTTTTCTGTGCAGAGGCTGAGAGAGCTCCAGCGCGACCCAGTTGCAGCAACAGCAGCACCGCGATCAGTACTACACGGACCTTTCCGCCACCTCTGAGAATGCGGCAAGACTAGGGGACAGTCGCACCTTAGCTTCAGCCCTGCTGCATGCTCAGTGAAGTTGTGCAGCCTGAGGCAGAACAAAAAGGTGAGCCTGCGCGCCGCGGTGAGGTGGGACGCTCATGCCGCTCTAGTTTCGTGAGGCATTGAGATGAGGCAGACGCTGCAGGGGCATTTTTCTTTTGCAGGTGGGGGGGGGGGGCATTTTTTGCCGCCTCAAAATTCTGCCGCCTGAAGAAGCTGCCTCACTCTGCCTCATTATAGAACCGCCCTGCCAGCAAGAATGGAATAACTGCACCACACAAGCAGGATCCACCTCAGCGAATGAGTAGTGAGGACTGTTCTCTGCAGAATGAAAATCTCAACTCAGGATTTTTATTTTAATTTGAAACAGTAACCCTTAGAAAAACTTGCTGGTTTTAAACATAATTTACTGAGGACCAGATTTATTAGGACTTTTTTCCCATTCTCTGTCTACGGAGGAAAACAACTTAGGGACTCGTGCCCTGAATCTACAGTAGTCATTCACTCAGGCCATGGATGACCCATGTTTTTTATGTATTTCATTTTTAAAATATAAACTTGCTTTTCAACTGAGATCAATCACAAGCCACGAGAGATCTGAGTAATTTTGAAATTTGTTACAGACACATCAGCTTTACCACATAGTGACGCCCTATGGCATCACTAGGAAATAAATATGAAGTGACGCCCTATGGCATCACTTCATATTTATTTCCTGCCTTATCTTCTTTCCAGCTTGTTGCAAGCTTCCAAGTTCTCTTCCCTGTTGATTGTAACTTTGACTCATTCCTACTTACTGTTTATCTTTCGTTTACTTGAATAGTTACCCCAGTTTTTTATTCTTGTTAATTGTAAACCGATCCGATATGGTTATTTACTATGAAGGTCGGTATATAAAACTGTTAAATAAATAAATAAATAAATAAATAAATAAATAGTCGTATCACACAGCAGGCAGTGCGAGTGAGAATCAAGCCTTACCTGTGCCTACAATCCTCGGGTCTGCAAAATGCTTGGCAAGAATAGCAGCAAGGCGGGTTAATGTGTCCTCATAGCCTGCAAGGAAAACATTGTCAGAGCACTGCTGAAAGAGAAGACATTTCAGCTCAGCTATGTGAACACTTTTCTCCTGTAAATTGGAACAGAGCAACACTTCAGCAAAATGCAAAACTAGGCAGCCAACATCAGCAGATCAGGATGGCTGACAACTTTCTGTAGCCTTACCTTGTCACCGAGGTTACCTACAGCTGGTATCGCTCTCCTGCAGCAAACAACAACGTGAGTCACTGCGGTTCTCATTGTACACATCATAGATACAAACTGAAGAAGAACCCTTTAGTACATCTGACCCTAAATTAGTTACAGTAGTGTCAGTATTCAAAGAAACCTAGGCAAATTCAGCCAGTTATCTTTAGGGGAATATTCAGCTAAACTTTACAGGCTAGATTTTCAGCCGAATATTATCCTAAATCTAGCCAGTCAAATTTGACCAGCTAGATTTGGTATAGTTAGGTTCCTCAGCTAAACTTAGCTGCTTAATACTGAAAATCAGGTAACAACTGGCTAAGTCCTCTAGAAAAAACAACCACCTATGGATCCCTCTCTGCATCAAAATCTCAAAATTATCCCCCCTTTCCCATGAATGGTTAAAATAGAGAAAGTAAACAGAACAGTATGGACTAAGCAGTACTGAAAAACCCAGGTTCATTCCCTACACCAACATTTAATCTGTGCCAGTCAACAAGACACTTAGGAGTAGTGCAATAAGCATTTTCCCTACAGAGGAGAAAACCATAAGTAGATAAGATGTGACATGCTGAGTAAGCCCAGCATCCTGTCTCTGACAGTGGCCAGTTCAGGTCATTAGGAAGTACCTGGCAGATCTCAAGGAGAAGATCCAGTTCCTTGTTGCTCACCCACAGGGATAAGTGGGGAGTTTTCCCAAGTCTATCTGGCTAACAATTATTTAAGAATTTTCCTCCAGGAACCTGTCTAAACCCTTTTCAAACCCAGTTATGCTAGATGCCTCTGGAAACAAATTTCATAGTGTAATTGTGTTTTGAGTGAAAAAATACTTTTGCCAATTTGTTTTAAAAATGTGCTACTTCCTAGTTTCATAGCATATCCCTCAGTCCTAGTACTATTTGAAAGGGTAAATAATTGATTTACTTGTTCCACCCCACTCATGATTTTATAAACTATCACACCCCCCTCTTAGATCTCTCTTCTACAGCTAGAGAGTTCTAATCAGGTTGCCCTTCTCTGTATCTTTACTATTATATCTTTCTTGAGCTGGAGCAAGCAGAACTGTACACAGCACTCAAGGTGCAGTTGCATCATGGATCTATACAGATGGTACTTAGTTTCATTCTCCATGCCTTTCTGAAATCATTCTTAACATTCTATTTGGTCTCTTGACCGCCACTGCACACCGAGCTGAGGATCTCAACATATTGTCCATAACGATTCCAAGATAGTTTACCCATGTTCCATATTGGGAGTAACCACCCAGGATTGTGTACTTGTAAATTAGGATTGGTTTTTCCCTATATGCATCACATTAAATTTAATCTGCCATTTAGATGCCTAGTTCCCCAATTTGGCAAGGTCCTTCTGGAGTTCCATACAGACTACTTGGGTTTAAGCTACTTTAGATAATTGTGTCATCTGCATATTTGATCACGTCACTTGTTGTTCCCTTGTTAGCGGACGATATTAAAAGGCATTTAGCCGGATAACACAAGTTATCTGGCTAAATGCTGAGGTTTCAGCATTGTCAGTACTTATTCAGCTAACTTTTATCACAGAAGTATCATTCAGCTGAAAATAGCCAAGTAAATAATGGGCATTTTGGGGGTGTTCAGGGATGGGATAGGGTGAGACAAGTTATAGCCAGGAAACTTATCTGATTAACTTTGAAATTAGGAGTTGAATACGTTTTTCAGCTAACTCCAGCCATTCCCAGAAGCAGGTCTAAAGTTATTTGAGAACATGTTCCTGGATAATTTAAGGCTTAACCACTATATTCAAAAGAATGCAGCTGCATAAGTGCCAAGAAAATTGGAAAAAATAAAAATCCAAGCCCAGGCTGGTAGCCAGGACCCTCCTTCAACCCTAAATGGTATTGAAATTTGTGCGGGTAGGCAGGTGTCCCTCTCCCTGCCTCAAGAAATTAAGTTGCAGCCAAAAGGGCCTGAGGAGGCAGGCCAGCCCTTCCCATCCGCTCATAAAACACTAGGGAGCCCCTTCCTCCTAACTCCTCTTCTAGTCCTCCCAAGCCAACCCCAACCCTACCTCTGTTGGCAGCACCTCCAAATGTGGATGGCCACTGGGGAACATGTTACTGGCATACAGCTCCCAGTGGCATCACCCTTTGCCTCTACAGCAATACTTCCCCCCTCATCCCTCCTCTCAACCACACTGCCTTACTCTCCTCCCTTCCTCTCACATACCTCTCTTCACCACCTCTTAATCATTTTTCCTTCCCTCCCTGTCACTCCCTTCCCACTCCCTCCTCTCCCCATCGCCTCCCTTCTCACCATATACGGATAGGGCTTACTCTTTTGTTAACAGGGGTTGGGAACTCTGCCAGAACTGCAGCCTTCATCATGCCACTGCAGGGTCTTCTTTGTCTGCTGACAGGAGTGGGGAACCAGCGTTGCAACTTTGGACTCCATGACATTCTTATCACCTGCAACCTACTTCTTATGTGCCAGATGTGGTGGTCTCCATTCTAATGATGCTACCTGCATTGATACTCCGCCTGGGCTGCAGCCACTTCACATGGTGGAAGATTTACTTTTTGAATGAGCCCTGATGCACTTGACTGGGCCATGTGATACTAGAGTTTTGTTTTTTTTAAGTGGGCCAGATAAAAGACCTTGGCAGGCAGGATTCAGCCCGTGGGCAGTATTTTTCGGAACCTTGGCCTTATCCTTCTTCTTTTACTAGATCAATTATCTAATGGCACAAATGACTCCCTTGGAGCTTTCTTTTTTTTTAAATTTACTTGGAAAAAATTTTCATTAGCAGCTTTTGCCTCCTTGGCAAGTCTCTTCTCAATTTCTCTAGTGGCTTGCTTTAACAGTTTACATCTAATTTGGCAGCTCTTATGTACCTTATTTTCCTCCTTAGGCCCACTTTCCATTTTTAAAAGATGTCTTTTTGGCTTTGATAAAATCATTCCCGCACTACTTAGCCATGCTGGCAAGTGTTTGTTTTTCTTTTGACCTTTCTTAATTTGTAGTATACAATTTATCTGAGCTTCCAAGATAATGTGTTTAAACATTCTCCATGCCTCATGCAAACTTAACACTTGTAACTGCTCCTTTTAGTTTCCTTTTTACTAATTTCATCATCTTATCATAGTCCCCCTGTGAAGAAAATACCAGAATATCTTAAGGTCTCAGACAACATGGAATCATGATCTGGGTGGAGCCTGCTGGGAAGGTGTGTATCTATCTGGGCCCAGGAAGGAATAGGAAGCCCCAGGGAATGAAGGAACCTAGAGAAGGGCCAGACAGAGACTAAGCATTCTTTGTTTATAAGCTGCGAAGGTGTGCAGAGCTGTTACTTTTTCATTGTATATTAATAAAAGAGCATGGAAAACCAGCCAGAGCCTAGCCTGCATCTATTCTCTAGCCATTCTGGCCGCACACAGTGCCACATCCCCATTTTAAAGCTTGCAGTATTGTTGCAATAGATTTATTTATTTTAGTAGTAGTTTCATGTATTATTTTATCTCCTGTGCTTAATCTGTTTGAAAACTGTAAACTCTTATGGGACAGACACACTGCATCCTTGTGGCTGTTCAATCATAACTATTAATTTACTTGTTTTACCAATGGATGCTTTAAAGCAGTAGCTCCCAAACCTGCCCTTTGGGACCGCCCCCCTCCCCCCAATACAATCAGGTTATTCACAAAGGATAATGCATGAGTTAAAATGTGCATATAATGGAGACAGTGCGTGCAAATCTATCTCATACATGCTCACTGTGGATAGCCTGAAAACCTGACTGGCTGGGGATCTCCCTGAGCGGGTTTGGGAACCACCCCTTTAAAGTATTAAAGTCTGTATGGCAGAACAAGGCGTCTGATTACCTGGAAGTTCCTCCATGCTACTGACAGGGCTGAAGTAGTTCTTAAGAGCACTGTAACTGTTCATTGCCACACTCAGGTAGAACTCTGGCATGAAGGCAAAAAGGGAGCCGGTCCTGTCGCCATGTTCTATGGTCTGTATGCAGACCCGCAGCAGCCAGTAAATGTCCTGCATCTTCTCCTGGATGGAAAGAAACATGTATCTGTGCCCATAATTATACCATGTTAATACTCTGTGCTGCGGCACTGCACAGCTATCCGTCTCCTTACCTTGGAGTAGATGGTGACATTGATCCAGGCTAGACGACGGCTTAGATGATTCAGTTTCTCCGAGAAAACCTTCTGACTTTTCACCAGTTCTTCCTGGATGTCTTTTCGCTGGAGGGATCAGACACATAATACTAGCAATGGAATTTCAGTCATACCATAATCATTATATAATATCCAGGAGGCAAAAGAGGCTTTCAAGAAACTAGATTCCCTGCTCTCCACCATTAAAAAGGACATGGACAATGGTTCTAACCTGAATGGGAATTCAAGCTTTTTTCCTTCAATTGTGGGGAGGCAGTTAACTGAAAAAAATGGGTGGACCATCCTTAGTCCACTGGTGAAAGGCTTATGCAAGGTGTTCAAGTGCAGGCACACTACTTTTAATTAATTATTAAGTCTTATTTTTATTAACCCTGTTTTTGTAATTTTATTCTAATTATTTAATATTTTTGTGTTTTATTTTTTACTTGGAATGTAAACCGTAGTGATAGAAATTTGTTTCTGTACAACAGTATATAAAAATTGTACACATAAATAAAATAAATAAATAATTGCCGGCAAAGTTTTCCTGTAAAACCAGGAATGTTGAACCAGACACAGGTTCAACATTCATTTTATCAGGTAAGAACAAACTGTCACATGGCTGATTCACAATATGTTCTTGTGCCTTTCTAAAGTAGACGCTCATTCAAAGCTCAGTCACCTTGTGCTTCCTGTTGGGAAACTGGGCTTTGGGGCATCAGGGTCAGTCAGGCAACCTTCTTCCTTGACCTCCAGCTCAGTTGGAGTCTGTCTCATCTTAAGGAAGTGTCATGCTGAGAGGCGAGATTGGGGTTGCAGTGAGAAGCAGCAGGCGCTGCCACTGCACCACATGGCATTTTTTTCCCAAAACTCTAACCAGCCACAAATCTGAGGCTCTCTCCAGAACCCCAGGGTAAAGCTACTCCGAGCCTGTGCAGCGGACATCCTTATACAGCAATAGCAAAACTTGTTCTCATCTGGGGATGGACTGTACTGCCTCTGTTGCTGATACACTTTCAGTGTCTTCAAATTACAATACTTATTTATTTTTAATTTTTATATACCGAAATTCCTGTATGAGATACAAATCAATCCGGTTTACATGGAACGACAGATCGCCCGGGGCTTACATACCCGACCAAGGCTTTTACATAAAACAGTAAACAAAAGGCTTTTTACATAAAACAGTAAACAATGAGTCTCCAAAACTATACATATAATGATTAAACAGTGGGTCTCAAAATATTAATGGTAATCATTATTAATTGTTAACAATTAATAATTAAACAGAGAAAATTGCCTGGGGCTGTAGGTGCAAGCTTAAGGCTATTTTCTTGAAATTGAACAGTAGTTCGCCAAAAGTTTAACTTGAGGACAATTGAACAAGGTGGTGAGGGGGGGGGGGGGGGGAGGGAGCAAAAGGAGGGTAACAGATGAAAGTGTAAATGGGAAGCCTGCTAGATAGGAGGCTCAATGGGGGGGGGGAGGGGGGGAGAAAGAGGAGGGGAGGTACTGCCTGTCAAGAGAGTTAGCATTAGAAGGCTTAAAGTTAATGTATCAAATTAAGACAACCAGGTTACATTAAGGGTCTGGGAACGCTTGGCTGAAGAGCCAAGTTTTTAGCTATTTTTTAAACTCCGATAGGCTAGGATCCAGGCGTAGGTTCGGGGGGGGGAGGGGGGGGGGGGAGTGCATTCCATTACTTACTAACAAAAACTATATAAAAGGAGTGTTCTGAATCTTGTATATTCAAATTGTAATCCTCTATGGGATGTTTATTAAAAGCAGAATTTAAAGTATATTAGATATGCAAAGATTATTAATAACAGCATTTATTTATTTATTTATTTAATTTCTTTTACTATACCGATGCTCAAGACCAGGTCTTATCGTACCGGTTTACAATGTAACTGAGGGGAAACCAATTAACATCTAGTTAGAAAGTAAAGTTACATTAAACTTTAAAAAAGCATAAACGAATTAAGTCTTAATAGGTGCAATACCTTTAAACTCAAATTTAAATTTTCCAAAATTAAACATTCAATAGAAGCATTACACTCAGATCATAGTTTCTGAACTTTCACTATCTTTAGGAGCCAATGTAATAAAACCTACTTTACTCACATGGTAGAAACCCACAGAATTGCAGGTATAGTAAGTTAATGGGATGCAAATCATGCAGGAGTAACTAATGCAGAAAAGTACTTTAAAAAATGCTTTAAAAACAGGTGTAAAGAGGTAGGTGCTAGAAGTTGGAAGGAGTGTGACCAAAATAGCCATGCATGTAAGACTCGCACTCTGTTCCCTGACCAAGGCATGCCAATAGAAATGAAAGGGTAAGCTGTCTGGGGAGAGCATCTACAGCTGACCAGTACAAACGTCTGGCACTCTGTATCCAACTTCCAGCACCTGCCTCTCTGGGTAGGCATGAATAGCTGAACAGTATGCACTGGTACTCTGGCACAATGACTTTGCATGAGAGATTGGCACTTTGCATCCCTATCTGGGAACAATCTCACATGCAAAATCCCTTTGGCAAGGGGAGGGGAAGAAGATGTGTGAGGGGGCAGGAAGGAAGGAGGAATGTGGGTGAGGGCTGAAAGGGAGGGTATGAGGGGAAAGGGAGAGGGAGAGGGTGGTGGAAAAAGGAGAGAAGTACAGAGAGAGCAAGACTGTACACACACAGACCCCACCATCTTCCATTACTTACTTCCCCAGGAGGCAAATGCTGGGAAAGGGGGAGGGGGGTGGAGGGGTCCCAGGGGTGTGGCAGGGTTTCCAGCTTCCTGGACATATTATCACAGACATCTACTACTCCTTTGGGTACCCTGACCCCTGCTTCCCATCTTCCCCAGCATTTCAAAGGAAAGCAAAACTGCAAAAGGAACACCCTCCTTTGTCTCTCTCGGTGACTGGCTTAACGGCAGTGTGTGTGTTGAGGAGGTGGTGTATATGGGTAGTAGCATTTTTACCCTCGCCTCATCTTGTGTATATGGGAGTGTGGGTAGGTAGTGGTGCAGAAGGGGGTAAGTCGAGGGGCAGGGATTATAGTTGCAGAGTATGTGTGGGTGTGCACATGCACTACCCCTTTCTAATCTCTCCCCCCATGCATATATATATATGAGCAGGTGGAGACCATTGTGTGTGTCTGTGTGTGCGCGCGCCTGAGGTAACTGAATTGCTTCGGCTGACATAACGCTGGAAATTTAACTCCTGGATCTGGGGTACAGTAAATAATACCTCGATTACTGGTTGCCAATGTTATTCTATTGCTGTTCTCATGTGGAAGCGTCTTGCTGCTTCTGCCACACAGGGCACATTAGAATAACAAAGGAAAAGAGAGGCAAAAATAATACAATGGTGCTACAACGGAACAAAGAGAGCAGTACAAGCAAAGAATAATTGAATAAATAAATAAATGATAAATATACCACAAAATGCTATTTTAAATATATATCTATTAAAAAGGTCTTTATTCATAAAGATACAAACATGAAAATACAAAAACATCTTAACAGAAACACAAATCCATATCTCCTCCTTGCCTCAGAACTGCAAATCTTCAAATGCATGGTTAAATCTGACACAATATTCAGCGATGGGTACTCTATGTCCAAGCTGCACCAGACTGCTTTTCTATGCAGGAATCACAGAAAAAAAGGTCTCTCTTTATTTTCCTAGTTTGAGCACTGTTCTGTGCCAAATTGCTGTATATCTGGCCTGAACCTTGCTAAGGTCCAGCCTCCCTTGCAAAAAAAAAAAAAAAAATTCTCTCTCTCTTCCACTACTCTGTACAGCTATTTCACAATTTCATGTAACACAATCCTTACCATGTTTCCAACACTTTTCTTCCTGAGGCACGTATTCCTGGCTGAACACTGTTTAGCGCAGAAAATCTCATTGCTGGCACCATATGTGAGATAGCACAAGCGGTCTAACTTCCCAGAGGACAGACAAATGCTGGAGTTTGGCTCTTCTTACATAAAACGTTATTTTCCACAAGCAAACTGTCCAACATATATGGCTTACCTTCAGTACACAAACAAAGGAGAGAGGAGACTCAACTCACTCAATAAATCTAACAAATCAAATGTCGACGAACTTGTTATCCAACAATTAATTACCCGGCAAATGACAATATCATCAAGGTTATTGCTCTAGTATTGTAATCTGCAGCCTCTCGCCACGCAATGGGCCGCAGACTGTTGTCAGCTTACAGAGCTTCTTTTATTGTAATCATTTACTGTCATTTGTCCACCCACCAATTACCTTTATTCAAAAAACAGTCCTATAACCATGTTAATCTTTTTCAATAGTTTAAACTTTAACAGAACGGAACGTTCTTTAAATATCAAGTTCAACAAGATTGAATACTTAGCCATAAATTTTTCATCGAGCAGCTACAATGCTTTGCTGTTCAATTTAAACGTCCCAACATGTTTCGACTGAAATATCAGTCTTCTTCAGGGGAATTATGATATCTCGAATCAGGCCAAAATATTCCGTGTACCCTAAAAATTAAAAACCATAAATTAAAACCACTCAAAGCAGACCACACAGCCAAAATCCTAGTATAAACTATAATCCATTGTTTAAGAGTCAGGAGATATACTCCACTTACCCGGACCAAGTTTGCAGGTCTCACTAGGGATTCGAAAATGGCGCCTCAGCGTCCTAGTTGATCTCTACAACCGTATTCACTCTGAATTTAAGCACATCCCACTAGTTCTAACAACCGGAAATCCGGATCCTCTAAACCCAATGAACTCCAATTCCCACAATTCTACGCTCTTAAAACGCCACGGTTTTTAAAACACTGACCAGTCAATGTCTTTATTTAATCCATTTGGATCAACAGTATTGAAATAATAAATCCATTTTTGCTCTCTTTGAAGGAGGTAACCGTCGAAATCACCTCCACGACTCTTAGGCAGAGGTTTTTCTATTACGGCGAATCTTAAGACATTGAACGTATGCAAATGTGAAAGGCAGTGCTGTACTACCGGCGCTTCAACCTTACCGCGTGTAATGGCACTCCTGTGCTCAATCATGCGGGTCTTTAAACAACGTTTGGTTTTGCCAATATATAAACGAGGGCATGGGCACCATAACCCATAAATCACACCCTAAGACTCGCAATTGGTGAGACATCGAAGCTGAAATTTGCCATTAGCAAAAAACGGTAGAACACTACCTGCAAAAGATTGAGTGCACACAGTGCAATTCCCACAAGGGAAGTGTCCTTTAATCCCGAAATCTCTGATCTCTCCATCATTCTTTTCATCTGCGAAGTCTGAGTGTACCATCATGTCTCTCAGGTTTCTCCCTCGCTTAAAGGCAAACCTTGGGAGTTCATTGAACCCATCATGTAAATGTAGAATGTGCCAAAATTTTTTTATGATATTCTGAACTTTATATACTTGTGAGGAGAACGGCAACACACAAACCAACCTGTTATTGTCATGTTGTACATTCTTAGGCAAAAACAGTAAGTCTCTATTGATCCAGCGTGCTCGTTTGTAAGCCCTCCTAACAATCTGAGGTGGGTAACCTCTTTGCTGGAAATTCTGGCTCATCACTTGAGCTTTCGATTTGTACTCTCTGATGTCTGAGCACAGTCTTCTCAATCGCAAAAATTGACCATAAGGTAAATTATTGCGCAGATGGTGAGGATGACAGCTGTCATACCGTAGCAATGTATTTCTGTCAGTCGGCTTCCGATATATGGAAAATTCAAACCCCACAGGTTGTAACATGATTAAAATGTCCAAATATGCTACTTGACTCTTATTGAAGTTATACGTAAACTTCAAATTGTTATCACAACCTTCCAACCATTCCATAAATCTTGTGAATTCACTAAGCTCACCCTCCCATACCACCAGAATATCGTCAATATATCGTCTCCATAATTTTATATGGTTGTTAAAGGGATTGTCTTGCACAAATCTTTCTTCGAAATTCCCCATATATAAGTTAGCCACGTCAGGCGCCATCGTGGCACCCATAGCCACCCCTTTCTTTTGAAGGAAAAATTCCTTATTAAACATGAAAAAGTTTTGTTCCAGGGCTATTCTTGCCAAAGTTGTTAAAAATGTGGATGGAATGCGAGATGTCACTTCACTCAGTTTTGCCGCAATAATTTCAATAGCCTCTGGCTGCGGAATATTCGTATAAAGCGAAACCACATCAATAGTGGCTAGCGCCAAACGATCATTGGGGAATAATTGTGCAGTCAAGGACTCTAACTGGGACATCAAATCAGACGAGTCCCTAACATATGATGGGAGTCTACTCACCATCGGTGCCAAAAATTTGTCGACGAAAATTGATAGTGGTTCCAACAGCGAACCTCTGGTGGACACAATGGGTCTACCTGGGGGGTTCACTAGTGTCTTATGGACTTTCGGCAGTATATACAACACCGGTATCTTTGGGAAGTCAACTGTCAGAAATCTTTTTTCACGGGAAGTGATCCAAAACCTGGAAAAAGCCATTTCGACCAAATAATCAATGTCTTTTTTCATTTCTACAGTGGGATCTTCTAATAATCTGGAATAGTAAACGGGATCATTCACCTGACGCATCACTTCAGTCTGATAATTCTCTGCATCCATCACGACCACTGCCCCACCTTTGTCGGCAGCTTTGATGACAATTAAAGGATCTTGTTTGAGTTCAATTAATGCACTCTGTTCAGACTCAGAGATGTTGGATTCTGTTGTAAATGCCAACTTCTGTAAATCACGTATCTCTTTAACCACTAAATCTCTAAACGTGCTAATAGCGGGGTCCATAATTCCCGGGGGACACCACTTAGTTTTAAGAAAAACTATCGAAGAATCACTCTGACATGCCTGGTTACCAAAATAAACCTTAAGCCAAAGTTGGCGAATAAATTTGTACAAATGTTTCTCAACCTCAAATAGATCAAATTTCACAGTAGGTACATATGACAGCCCCTTCTCTAGCACAGCTATTTTATTGTCGCTTAAAATGCAAGAAGATAAATTAATTACCGTTGATTCACTTAATCTTGATCCTGCTGCGAGCGAGTAACTGGACGGGATCGGGTTTGTTGTTGACTCGTTTTGGATCCTCGACCCACAAACTTGGAGTTTTTTTGCTCTTGGAACTTCACTCGTCTGTTCTGTTTGCCATCATTGGAATTTGTACCTTCTTCACCAGACGACTCAGACGACGATGAACTCAAATTATCAAAATTGCGTGGCTTTTTGTTCTGATTGCGTTTGTAGTTCGGTTGCATCCAATAGTACACAGAACCCTTTTGATAATCACGTTCATCGCGTAAAAATTTCTCCATTTTAGACTGATTTATTATTTCAATACTGTTGATCCAAATGGATTAAATAAAGACATTGACTGGTCAGTGTTTTAAAAACCGTGGCATTTTAAGAGCGTAGAATTGTGGGAATTGGGGTTCATTGGGTTTAGAGGATCCGGATTTCCGGTTGTTAGAACTAGTGGGATGTGCTTAAATTCAGAGTGAATATGGTTGTAGAGATCAACTAGGACGCTGAGGCGCCATTTTCGAATCCCTAGTGAGACCTGCAAACTTGGTCCGGGTAAGTGGAGTATATCTCCTGACTCTTAAACAATGGATTATAGTTTATACTAGGATTTTGGCTGTGTGGTCTGCTTTGAGTGGTTTTAATTTATGGTTTTTAATTTTTAGGGTACACGGAATATTTTGGCCTGATTCGAGATATCATAATTCCCCTGAAGACGACGGATATTTCAGTCGAAACATGTTGGGACGTTTAAATTGAACAGCAAAGCATTGTAGCTGCTCGATGAAAAATTTATGGCTAAGTATTCAATCTTGTTGAACTTGATATTTAAAGAACGTTCCGTTCTGTTAAAGTTTAAACTATTGAAAAAGATTAACATGGTTATAGGACTGTTTTTTGAATAAAGGTAATTGGTGGGTGGACAAATGACAGTAAATGATTACAATAAAAGAAGCTCTGTAAGCTGACAACAGTCTGCGGCCCATTGCGTGGCGAGAGGCTGCAGATTACAATACGAGAGCAATAACCTTGATGATATTGTCATTTGCCGGGTAATTAATTGTTGGATAACAAGTTAGTCGACATTTGATTTGTTAGATTTATTGAGTGAGTTGAGTCTCCTCTCTCCTTTGTTTGTGATTAATTTAGGAGAGGTAGTTGCTTCATAATTTTTGATTACCTTCAGTACAGTCATAATGAATATTTACCTTCAGTATTCACATTCCTGCAGGAGCTGCCTACTCCTGAACCCCGGGGCCTGTCTGTTCCCAGCTAGGCCTACACTCTTATCCTTGTTTTCTGTGGACCCACCCATAGAGCTACCTTATTTCTAGCTTTTAAGGTGGACCAGTTTATATGCTTGGTCTAGCATTGGTTAAGGAGAGTTTTCAGGGACACTATTTCACATTCCCATATAACAGCTTGTTTATATCATCATCATGTTTAACTAGTGCCCTCTGTTTGACTGGGAGCCAATGTAAGTCCATCAAAATTGGTGTAATATGATCATGGTATCCCATCCCACTCAGCAGCCGGGCCACTGCATTCTAAATGAGTTATAAAACCTGAAACGACTTATGTAGCAGACCAACCATTACAATAATCTAGCTGTCCTTTGACTAAGGTTTGTAGTACAGTGTGAAATAAATCCCTGGAAAACATTTTTTAAAGGCTTTAAAAGCTTCCATTTATAAAAAAGACCCACTGGTTAACTTTTTAATTTGTGATTTAAAAGTCAAACTAGAATCCAGGAGCACCCCAAGAATTTTCCCCTCATTTTCTATTGGTTATTTACTCTCTCAGATAATAGAAGGACCAGAGGGCATTCCATGAAGTTAGCAAATAGCTCATTTAAAACAAATTGAAGAAAATTCTTTCACTCAGCGCCTAGCTAAGCTCTGAAATTCATTGCCAGAGGATGTGGTTACAGCACTATAATCTTCAACTGTATTAACCAGACTATTTTGAATTTTTAAAAGCATTGGTTAAAAAAAAACAAAAACAAGTCAAAAAATTCACAACTAGGCTGTTCAATACTAACAATTAGCAATTTAGCACTCAAATTCTTTACTAAGGATAACAGTCCCAGGGGACAGTTAATCAACCTAAAGAATAATTTTATATAGTAATCAGTCTTGGCTCGTTGACAAAACGCCCTTTATTCTTTTTACATGGTTCTATAACTCAGAGATAGAATCTAGTCTTTTTCTCTACCATCTTTCAGTTTCTGTCAACAATGGTCTTTCATCAAGAAGAAATGAAGGAAACCAAGGAGTATTTCTGTCCTTATGCCTACATATTACCTCCTGATAACCATATCATATATGTTCATTAATCCCTTATTCCATTTAGTAAAAGCCTCATCCCCACATAAACCCCGCAATCCTCACTAGCGAAGATTCTTTCCTAGTGACAATTAAAAGCTTCCATCTCTATGTGCAGGTGAACCATTTTCCTTAACAAGGGCTAAGCAGGTACCTTACCTGGTGTCTAAACTTTAAATAAGATTAAATAATGCTCTGACCAATAACACATCTAAAATAAGAACATAAGAAATTGCCATGCTGGGTCAGACCAAGGGTCCATCAAGCCCAGCATCCTGTATCCAACAGAGGCCAAACCAGGCCACAAGAACCTGGCAATTATCCAAACACTAAGAAGATCCCATGTTACTGATGCAATTAATAGCAGTGGCTATTCCCCAAGTAAACTTGATTAATAGCCTTCAATGGACTTCTCTCCAAGAACTTATCCAAACCCTTTTTGAACCCAGCTACACTAACTGCACTAACCACATCCTCTGGCAACAAATTCCAGAGCTTTATACTGAGATCAATAATTACATGTGCCCACTGCTGATGAAAGATCAAAAGATCTAACAAATGGCTGGCACGATGTGTACAAAAATTGACTCACAATGAACTGCCTGGAAATTATTGGCACATGTAGAATTTGTAGCATTAATATGTAGGTTAAAATCCACCATTACAATAGCCTAGCACAGGGATGGGGAACTCCAGTCCTCGAGTGCCACAAACAGGCCAGGTTTCAGGATATCCACAATGAATATGCATGAAATAGATTTGCATATAACAGAGGCAGAACAAGCAAATCTTTCTCATGCATATTCATTGTAGATATCTTGAAAACCTGGCCTGTTTTTTGGCACTGGAAGACTGGAGTTCGCCATCCCTGGCCTAGCATAGCACAGCTGAAGACTGGCCAACAAATCCAACAGGTCAGACAACAATGAAACTGACAGGCCAGGAGGAGAACAATATATAATACAATAATGCCATTCTGTAAAACTAAATAATAACACACAAGGTGGCAAAGCAACAGAATCATTGCTATTTACAGATAAGTGTTCTATAAATCACAGGAACTCCCCCAACTTGTTTAATCAGACAAGCTTGTTGCACATAAGAGTAACCTAGAGGATACATATGGTTTAAAAGCACTACATCAAAATCATGATGCCACAATTCTCTAATGAGAAAGAACATTAGCCACATAATCTGTCTTATTTTGAATCATCAAGCATTTATAGATCCAAAATGCAAATATAAGGGAGCATTTCCATGTACAACTCCCAGTTCCTGATGTATAGGGACTAGGACCCTCACCATAGGGGCTGTCTTTTCCATATGATAACTCACCATATCTTCCCTGATGCATATGAACTGGAATAAAAGTTGCCAGTAAAAAACACCAACAAAGTGGCATGAATTATATGCTGTATCTTATATTTAAATGTTACAGCTGTAAATAAAACAGCTTCACTATCTTAACACAGCAGTTATGATAAAACTTTTATGAATCTCTACACACAAAACCTAGTTAAGTGATCAAAATCCAAGGTCCATAAGTCCGGTGGCCCACAAAGACGAGGGTCTGCCTAATAGGCCTCCTTTTTATAGACAGTTCAAGAGGTATCTGATGATGCTATACATGTCAAAAGAAATTTAAGGAAGAAAATGGTCCCCAACTGGACAACCTTGAAATGCATGACCAACAAAGCTTGCCTCTTCAGAGTTCAGAGAAAACCAAGATCTTCTATTCATAAAATAAGGCATCTAATTGACAAAAAAAAAAAAAAAAAGTTTTCAAAATCCAATTCCTTTCAGGTTCCAACACACAAACAATCAATGGTCTGTACCATCATTTCCTCCTGAGATTGCTCCAAACGTTTTGTCAAATTAACATCTTCATGTTCTAGGGGCTCTCTCACTCCACTGATCCCCAGAATATCCTGAGAAAACACCAGCACATATTGCACTCTCGCTGGAGTGGCAAAGCCTCTACAGAAAATTTCAAAATTTCCACAAAATATCTATTTGACATGTCCTTAAGATTTCCTGCGGGCACACCCTGAGGACATAATCACTGCTTTACTATAAAGAAAGCTCAGTCATCTGAGCCAATGCCTGAGAAACTGCTTGGTTCTGTGTGTTCTTGTGAGTTGCTATTCTCAATGCCACTTTTGTCTCTGACACGGCCTCATCCTTGACCCTGCCTTGCCTGCTGCCTGTCCTGACTTCTTGTTTGCCTCTGGACTCTGATTGAACTCCGCCTGCCCTTACCTTGGCCTGTCCCCTGACCATCGACCACAGCGAATCCCACCTTTAACCTATGACAGGGCTTCTCTGTCTGAACATCTGAAAATGAAAACAAGTCACTCTTACGAAGCACGTGAAGGCATTTCCAGTCCCAATCCACCAATGAGTTGCAGGGTCCTGCCTTGATCATGTGATGACATCAAGTGTTGTCCCTGGGCTCCTATTTAGGGGCTGCCTGTAGGCCACATGAACTGAGCCTTTTACCCTGCGCAGCACGAGCTGCAGTATTCTTACATCAACTGCCTGCGTGGAATCTAATTTGACTGTCTATTCTGCTGCTGGCATTTCCAGTCCTGATACATTGCTGAGTTGCTGGGTCCCACCCTGATCAAGTGATGTCATCAGATGTCGCCCGTGAACTCCCATTTAGGGGTATCCCATAGGTCGCATGAACTATTTTACCCTGCGCAGTGTGAGCTGCAATGTTCTCACATCAAATGCCTGCTTGGAATCTACTTTGTGCAGTGTACTTTACACCAACACTGCTTTTGACTATCTAACCAACTGTTATCGTTTCCAGTCGCTGATGATCATGTGATGTTGTTGGATTTCACACCTGGACTCCCATTTGGGGAAAACAGATAGGCGGGCCTTTACGTAAGGGCCCGCTTAAGGTCCTGCCATTTTGGTGCTCCTTGGTGGGGCCTAGTGGTCAGGGAAAGATGTTGGTTGGAATGCAAGCTGCTTGTGTTATTTTGCTGTGAATTCTTTTATTTGGACTACTTTGTTTAGGGAAGGGTTAGCTTCATTGTTTTATTGTTCTTGTGATGTCAATTTCGTTTGGGATACCAGTTGTGATGGAATATGTTCATAACTAACAGACAAAATCTTGTATTATAACCTAAAGCATCCACTGGTGACTCGATTACCTCTTTATTGATAGTGACTTTTATGTAATTAAAAACCCACCCCATGTTTTCTTTGCTGAGAATATGCCATTTAAGTATAGAGCAAATGTTGCTTACCTGATGTAACAGGTGTTCTCACAGGACAGCAGGATGTTAGTCCTCACAAATGGGTGACATCGAGGATGGAGCCCACCACGGAAAACTTCTGTCAAAGTTTAAACAGAACTTTGACTGGCCCCTACTGGGCATGCCCAGCAAGGCACTGACCCTGCAGCCAGCAGGGGTCTCCCTTCAGTCTGATTTTCAAAGCTACAGGCAGTGCCTAGAAAGTAAGAATAAAACGAACCCAACACCGCGGGGAGGCGGGCAGGTTTCGTGAGGACTAACATCCTGCTGTCCTGTGAGAACACCTGTTACATCAGGTAAGCAACATTTGCTTTCTCACAGGACAAGCAGGATGGTTGTCCTCACAAATGAGTGAGTACCGAGCTGAGGATGTCCCGACTTGCACCAAATGTACCCAACGGTGTGCAGCAGGCACAATAAGTGAGGAGAAATTTGGGAAAGGGCATCCGCACCCAACCGGGTAGGTGGAAGGGTGTTGGTACATCAGGTTGGAAAAAGGTTACGCAAGACAGACTGGCCGAAGATGGAGTCCTGTCTTCCAGCCTTGTCCAAACAATAATGGGCTGCAAAGGTATGGAGAGAACTCCAGGTTGCAGCTTTGCAGATGTCAGGAAGCGGCACCAATCGAACGTGTGCCACTGACGTCGCCATGGCCCTCACAGAGTGTGCTTTAACATGGTCTTGAAAAGGAATGCCAGCTTGCTCATAGCAAAAAGAAATGCAGTCCGCCAACCAGGAAGAAAGAGCCTGCTTACCCACAGGTTGTCCCAACTTATTAGGATGGAAAGAGACGAATAATTGAGTGCTCTTCCTATGGGAAACTGTACGGTCTAGGTAAAAAGCTAGAGCTCGTTTACAGTCTAGGGTATGCAGGGTCTGCTCTCCAGAGTTGGAGTGGGGCCTGGGAAAAAAGATAGGTAGTATGATGGATTGATTGATATGAAACTCAGAAACTACCTTAGGTAAAAATTTAGGGTGAGTGCGGAGTACCGCGCGGTCCTGCAGGAGCTTAGTGTAAGGCGGATAGGTAACTAGGGCCTGTAATTCACTAACCCTGCGAGCTGAAGTAATAGCCAAAAGGAATAACACTTTCCAAGTGAGATATTTAAAGTCACAGGAGTGCAGAGGTTCGAAAGGAGGTTTCATAAGACGACCAAGAACCAGGTTAAGGTCCCAGGATGGGGCCGGAGGACGCAAGGGCGGCTTTAGATGGAGCAAGCCCTTAAGAAAGCGTGTTACTAGGGGTTGTACTGAAATAGGATTACCCCCAATACCCTTATGGAAGGCGGCTACCGCACTGACATGCATTCTGATAGAAGAGGTTTTAAGACCTGATTCAGAGAGATGCCATAAATAGTCCAAGAATTTGGAGATTGGACAGGAAAGGGGATCAAGGGACTGAGAAGTGCACCATGATGTGTACCTTTTCCATTTGTATGAGTAAGACTTTCTTGTGGAAGGCTTTCGTGAAGCTATCAGGACCCGAGAAACGGAATCTGAAAGGTTGAAAGGCTGAAGGACTAACCTTTCAACATCCATGCCGTCAGGGACAAGACTTGGAGGTTGGGATGGAGGAGGCATCCGTTGTTTTGAGTGAGCAGATGCGGGTCCTTTCCCAGAGGAATGTGCCTGCGGATGGAGAGATCCTGGAGTATTGGAAACCATACTTGGCGTGGCCAGTAAGGTGCTATCAGGATCATGGTTCCTCCGTCCTGGCGTAGCTTCACGAGAGTCTTTGACACAAGAGGGAGTGGAGGGAATGCATAGAGCAGACCGGTTGTCCACTTGAGGGAGAATGCATCCCTCGGCCGAGAGTGCTGGCTCCGAATGAGAGAGCAGTAATCGTCCACTTTGTGGTTCTGAGGGGACGCAAAGAGGTCTATGCGGGGAGAACCCCACTTGTGAAACAGAGAGGTCGCTACCAGAGGATCGAGTGACCACTCGTGTGGTTGGAAGACACGGCTCAGCTGGTCTGCCAATACATTGTCTACTCCCGGCAGGTAAGTGGCCCTGAGGTACATGGAGTGGGAGAGGGCTTCCGCCCAGATCTGCGCAGCTTCCTGACACAGAAGGAAGGAGCCTGTGCCTCCCTGCTTGTTTATGTACCACATGGCCACTTGGTTGTCCGTCTGGATTAAGATTATCTGATGAAAGAGATGATCTTTGAAAGTGCGGAGCGCATAGCGGATTGCTCGAAGTTCCAGGAAATTGATCTGGTGTTCGGCTTCCTCTTTGGACCATAACCCTTGGGTTTGAAAGTCGTCCACATGGGCTCCCCAACCGATGTGAGAAGCGTCGGTGGTTAGGATTACTTGCGGATCCGGTGGAAGAAAGGGTAAGCCCTGAAGGAGGTTGACCTGAGTCGTCCACCAGGTTAAGGATAGGCGCAGCGCTTGTGTGACTGTAACTATGGAGGACAGAGGCTGAAAAGCTTGAATCCATTGGTGTCGTAGAGTCCATTGTGTTACTCTCATGGCTAGTCGGGTCATGGGAGTGACTTGAACCGAGGATGCCATGTGCCCTAGGAGAATGAGGAACTGGCGAGCCGTGGCAGTGTTCTGAGACTGGAGCTGGCGAGCCAGGGACATTAGGGTGTGGACCCTCTGAAGAGGAAGGTAAACCTTTGCCTGTAAGGTGTCCAAGTCTGCCCCAATGAAGGATAAGGTTTGAGACGGGACTAAGCAAGATTTCTCGTAATTGACGAGAAACCCTAAGGAAAGGAGTGTTTGAATTGTCAATTTTAGGGAGGATTGAGCTATCTGTTGGGTGGAGGCCCTGATTAGCCAATCATCCAGGTATGGGTAGACGTGGACACCTTCCTTCCTTAGGAATGCTGCTACCACTACGAGACATTTGGTAAAGACTCGTGGGGCAGAAGCTAGACCGAAAGGGAGGACACGGTATTGATAATGGTCGTGGCCTACTAGAAACCGCAGATATTTGCGATGGGATTGTGTGATCGCAATGTGGGTATAAGCGTCCTTGAGGTCAAGAGAGCACAGCCAATCCCCTCTTTGTAGCAGAGGGAGCAGCGCGCCTAGGGTTACCATTTTGAACTTCTCTTTTTGAAGGTATTTGTTGAGGGCTCGAAGGTCCAAAATGGGACGTAGTCCCCCTGATTTCTTTGGTATTAGGAAGTATCTGGAATAGAATCCCTTGCCTCGTTGAGAGGGAGGAACGGGTTCTATAGCATTTGATTGCAGAAGAAGGGATACTTCCTGTTGTAATTGAGCCAAATGGGTGGATAGACTCCACGCTTGAAGAGGCGGGGAGTCTGCCGGAAGAGTTATGAAGTTGAGGTGGTAACCCTGTGCGATAATTGTTAGCACCCACTGATCTGAGGTGATCTGCAACCAAGGTTGTAGAAAATGGTACAGTCGACCTCCTACAGGGATGTCCGGAAGAGGGGTTTGGCATGTGTTCCCTACAGGGGAGTCAAAGGCCAGCCGCAGGCCCAGGAGGAGGGGCTACAGTAGGCCTTTGTTTCCTAGGCTGACGCGGCTGAGGCCTAGTAGAGGATCGAGCTGGACGAGGCCTGGCCGATGGAGGGTAATAACGGCGTGGTCGAAAGAATGACTTCTTAGAGTCTTTCTTTTGCAGTTGCTTGGAGGTCAGCTCAGGTGGGACAGATGAGAGTTGTTTCAACGTCTCATGGTGGTCTTTTAACTCCGCCACAATCTGCTGAATTTGCTCTCCAAACAAATTATCGCCTAAGCAGGGTAAATCAGCAAGACGATCCTGAACCTCTGGGCGAAGGTTGGATGATTTTAACCAAGCCCAACGTCTGGCTGAGATGGCTGTGGCTGAAACTTTTGTGGAAGCATCGAATATGTCGTAGGCAGTCCTAATCTCGTGCTTCCCTGCCTCAAATCCCTTGTGAAGAAGGGCTTGAAGCTGCGGTTGGTATTGGTCTGGCAACGTGTCAGCATAGTCTTGCATCTGCTTAAGGATGGCTCTGTTGTACTGAGTCATGTAAAGTTGATATGAAGCTATGCGTGAAATCAACATAGCTCCATGATAGACTTTCCGTCCAACACTATCTAGGAACTTGTTGTCCCTGGTAGGTGGGGTAGAAGAGTGTGGCTTAAGACGCTTGGCCTTCTTCTGCGCGGACTCAACCACAACAGAGCGATGATCCAGTTGAGGTTTTTGGAAACCTGGTGCTGACTGGACAAGGTAGGTGGAGTCAGCTTTTTTGTTAACTGGTGACACTGATGAAGGAGATTCCCAGTTTTTCTTGAGCAGATCCAAAAACACCTGGTGTATAGGGATGGAAGCGATGATTTTTGGAGCATCCAGAAATTGAAGGAGTTCCATCATCTGGTGTCTGTCATCAGCTTCAGATTGTAGTTGAAAAGGTACAACTTCTGACATCTCTTTCACAAAATTAATGAAAGATAGATCCTCAGGAGGAGATCTTTTTCTACTCTCTGTAGGAGATGGTGGCGAAGGCAAATCTGTGTCAGAAGATGTATCATCATCATCACCCCAGGTATCGTAGGGATCAAGTGGGGCTTGTAGCCCTGATGGACCTGGCTGAGGCTCTGAAGGCATCGATGGAAACCGAGGTGGAATCGGTGCCGTAGGTGGAACCAGAAATGGCATCGATGGCTTCGGTGCTGCCGATGGAATCGGTGCCTGGCGTGGAATGGATGGAACCGAAGGATATATCGGTGGAGATATACCAGAAGGCACCGATGGAACCACCCCGGAAGGGGGAATCCGGAACGGTGTTTCTCCTGCCGATGAAAATCCAGTCGGAGACGGTGGCGTTGTCGATGGTACTGGAATCACCGATGGAAGGGCCGTCATGAGCGCCTCCATGCGGCTCAGTAGCGGTGCTAGCGCTTGTATCAACGGCTCGGTGGTCGGTTCCCTCCTCGGTGGTGAAACCGGTGCCGGTGTCGGGGGCGGCACTGGAACCGGTGCCGGAGACGGTGCCGATGGAGGTTGCAATTTCTTCATCGCTTTCTCGATGGCCTCCTGGACCAGCCGGTCCAGTTCTGCCCGGAGACCAGGGGTAACCATACCCGGCTCGACGGGAGAGGGAGGCTGAGGCAGGGCCGGAGGGACCACCGTAACCGGTGGGATCACGGCCCCCGCACCCCGGGAGGGTGAGGGTTTCCTCGATGCCGGCGAACGAGACGTGGAGGGTGTCCGGTCTGTTCGCGGCTTCTTTGTCGGTGGCTCGGCTTGAGCAGAGGTCGATGGCTGTGGATCCTCGACAGGCCGAGACTTGTGCCGTCGATGGCGGTGCTTTTCCTTCCGATCCCCTCGCCCATCCGGGGAAGGGACGGGAGTCGACGGCCGAGAAGCGATCGATGGCGGACGGTCCCCGGAGGGTTGACGATGATGGTACAACTTCGACGGTGCCGGTTCCGATGACGTCGATGCTATCGATGGCGTTGGGGTGGGTGCATGGAAGAGGAGCCCCATCTTCTCCATCCTGGCTTTGCGACCCTTGGGTGTCATTAAGGCACATTTGGTGCAAGTCAGGACATCATGCTCACTACCCAAACACATTACACAAACCCTGTGGGGGTCTGTGATGGACATAGTCCGGGTACAATCCGGACAACGGCGGAACCCCGTTGCCATGGCCTGAAGCCAAAATTTAGGCTGGGGATCGGTAAGTGCCAACAGGCCTCAAGGGCCAAAATCGACGGTAGTCGATGGAAAAAGGCAAAAAACTTACCGGGTTCCGTAAGATGACTAAAAATTTGTCGAAGGGAGACCCCTGAGGGGCAAATTTTCTTAGGAAATTAACTTCCAAATTCCTGTCAGGAACGTGGTTAGAGAGCTCCTTTCACCGCGTGGCAACTGCTGCGCGGAAAAAAGAAGACTGAAGGGAGACCCCTGCTGGCTGCAGGGTCAGTGCCTTGCTGGGCATGCCCAGTAGGGGCCAGTCAAAGTTCTGTTTAAACTTTGACAGAAGTTTTCCGTGGTGGGCTCCATCCTCGATGTCACCCATTTGTGAGGACAACCATCCTGCTTGTCCTGTGAGAATGAGGTGGACATAATTGATTCAACACTATTAGATCAGAATCAATATGCCAAGATTTTGTAATTAATAAAACATCTAATGAATTTTGAAAAACAACATCTGATAAATAAGTATCCTTATTCCTTACAGATCTGGCATTCAAATATCCAGATTGGAAAAAAGATTCATGAATTTCACAGTGTCTGCTTAATAGTATCTCCTGGCATTTATTAAATGGGGTCATTTGTCTTTGGGAAACTCTCTGCACAACCTTCTTTAGATGCTATGTTTAGTATATCGACAAACCAAGGGGCTCTTTGTCACAAATTATGTTCTTGACAGAGCAGTTAGTAAATTTATAACTTTTATATAAAAGACTGATAATAGTTGGTGATTTTAAATTACATGTAGATGAGTCTTCTTTATATGCAAGGGAATTTGTGGCTAATATGGCTGCTAAAGGACTGCTACAGGCAATTCAGACACCAACACATAGGGATGATCATAAACTAGATCTTTGTTCTGTTATGAAAGTAGTTTAGACCAGCGATTCTCAATCTTTTCCCATCGTGACACACCTGACGGACAATGCTCACATGTCTGAAACACAGTTCACAACAATCCACAGCTGAACTAAAAAAAAGCCTTAGTATTATTTTAGTGTTAAGTATGACACAAGGGAGTGAAAAAGAGTACTTTCTCTGAACAGAAATTACATACATTTTTGTACAAGCTGTGTTCTCTGTCCCCTGTCTTTAGCTGACACTTCTGGGCCCAAGCAAGAGAAGACCAAATCAGTTATCACTGGCCAGGAAGAAAAAGAATTGCCATTTCTTGCTGGGTTCTGGCAGGAATAAGGGCTAGAGCTGTGTCCTACTGGGCCCAGTGGGTGAAGAAGTCTGCACCCTTCCTTCCCCCCAACACAATTATAAATTATGCATTTATAAGAGACTTTACATGAAAAAAAGACATTAAAAGTACAGAGAGGTAAAAAAAATATCACTTACAACATGTATATTAAATTTACATGTACTGTTGTGGTGCCAACCAGTAAAAACTATTTAACAAAAAGTAAAAAAGAAAAAAAAAGAAAAAGAAAGAGACACTTGAAATCCATATGGTATTAAGAATACTCACAGGATCCAGAAAACGCGACCACATCACTCCCACTCTTCTCTCTACACTGGCTCCTGATAAAATCCAGGATAGAATACAAAATACTATCCATTATACACAAAACTATATATGAAAATCAAACAAATTGGCTAAGTGCATCCATAAAATTACACTCAAAGACAAACCTACGCTCAGCCAACAAAGAGCTTTTAAAAACCCCACCTGCTCGATCCAAACAACTGACAGCAACTCGAAAGAGAGCAATAACCCTAGGTAGTCCCAAACTCTGGAACGAACTCCCAACTGAACTTAGAACACAGCTAAACTCAAAAACATTCAAAAAAGAACTTAAAACCATGCTGTTCACCAAAGCATACCTTAATAACCTTTGATCTAGCAGACAAATCTACCCCTGACTGTAATTAAGATGTATATTTGGACTTCCAATTCATGTTTAAAAATCGTCAGACTGTTACTTAAAGAAGCGATCTAGTTAAACAACCACAGGAACCTTCTTTGGAAATTTTGTTAAATATCATTCGATATTATCTAAACTACCTACAATGTGTTAAAAAACCAAATGTTATTACTTAAATTTATATACGTTATGCTTTTTAAGACTAACAACCATAAGATCTGTTAGCAAATTTATTACATCAAATCTTTGTAAGCCATTGTGATGGCGAAACTGAACGACAGTATATAAAACTCGATAAATAAATTGTAATGTGTTCAGTGTGGGCTTCGCACTCAAGAAAGCCATGAGTAAAAGGATAACAATATAGTAAACCTCCATACCAAAGCAACACTAACTGCCAGCACGCAAACAGTAACAACCCCTCATATGAAAAGGCCTTAAAACACCCATTCACCTCATATTAGGAAAATAGAACAAGCCAGGCTACTATAGATCCCTACAAAGAAACTACACGTTGGCAGAATACTTTACCTCGGTCATATATGCAGAATAGACAGACCCTCACCAAATACAGAATAAAAAGAGCAAAAGTATAAAAAAAACCATACTGACAAAAACTGAATCAGAAAACCACAACAAGCTAAACTATATTCAGTACAACAATGGAAATCAACATTCCTCAGAAAAAAAATCAAATAAAGTCAAGAAATATAAAATCAATAACAATAAAATCATACTAATTAAAAGAATACATATTTCACAACAGCTGAAGAATAGAATAACATCCACCAATGTTCCAAACAGCAATAAAACATTTCAAAACAGCAGACACAAACATCCAATAATTAAAACTAATAGGGATTAAAAAAAAAAAAAAAGACCCTGCTCTCCATACTTAGGACCTTTTGATTTCCGGGTGCCTTGAGACTGTCTTGGATTAGCAAGAGGAGAGGAGTGGGGCTGTTGCTCAAACTTTTTCCTCTCTCTCTCTCATATATGCATATACACTCTTCCTCACTCTCACATGCTCAGTCTCACTCACACAAACATACAGGCTGTCACTCACTCATGTGCTCAGCCTCACACAGGCACACACAGGCTGTCACTCACTCATGTGCTCTGCCTCACACAGGCTGTCACTCACTCATGTGCTCAGCCTCACACAGGCACACACATGCTGTTTCTCTCCTCCCGGAAACACAAGTGACAACATCAGCTTCAGCTTGTCCCCTTCCAGCCCCTGTGGCCAACAGGACTCTTTCTTGGGGCTGCAGGAACTGATGCTGTGCCTCTTCAAATTTGACTCGCACTGCTCCTTCTCAATTAGTCCTTGCACCTTTGCCTACTTATGACAGTGGCATGATTTCTTGTTCCCATGCAGGTCCACCTCACTTCCTCTTCCAGCCTGTGCCACGCACACGGCCTCCTACCCCCCAGGGCAGTAGGTGGCCACATAGTACTGAAATCGGCTCTGCTGCTATGTTCATCTGGGCTTGAAAATGCCGATAGCCCGTGCGCAGGAGGAGAACTCTGCATTCCACTGGAGCAGAGGAGGGGGAGGTAGAGTATTCATACCAGCAGGAGACCAGGGAGCACAGTATTCTGGCTGCAGAGGTGGCAACACACCAGCTTATGCTTTGCGACACACCAGTTGAGAATCTCTGATTTAGATAATTTGGTGCAGAATGCTCAGAATCAGACTATTCTTAGGAGTGATCATACTTTAATCTTGTTTAAGTTAAAGAACAAGGAATTAGAATATTTTTCAAATTCAGGAATGAGTAAAACAGGCCAAAAGACAGAGTTGAATAGTTTTCAAGAGGTTTGGGAATTTAAGAAGAATCAATTAGAAAATCTGGATGCATGACAGTCTGTTGATAGATGCATAAACATTATGAGACCTCGTCTTGCATTTCAGCACCCTTTTCAGATATGTTTGTGGAGAATGGGTCTTGTGAATATATTTCATATATATTGAATGATTGACAGGCTGTCAGATTTTTATCTGCACTGTGAAAAAATTAAAAAAAAAAAAAAAAAAAATACCAAAAATCCCAAAAACAAACTGTGGGTAGATGATAGAGAAGACAGGCAGTAGTTTGTAAAACAGCTTGCTGATACCCCTTAATTAAAAGTTTGGGCTCAAATTGGTGCATTTAAAAAGTATATTTTATACCTCGTCTCTTTTTCTACTATTGTTGATATTTTGAGCAAGGTTGGTGTTAAGACTCCAGGAGCCTCCCCTGTGTAAACCCTTCACCTCTGATCCGAAGTGACTCCAGAAAGCCTCCGGCAGCATCCTTTTCCAAGGACCTGGGATAGATCTTCCTGTAAACTTGGATGTCCTTTATAGGCCCCCTTGCCGGGACTTCCTGTGGCACTGGCTGATGATATCACATCCTTCTGGAGTATATAATGAAGCTTCTTGCAAACAGCCAGCACCTCGGCAACAGGCCTCCTGAGTAGCCTGCTTCTCAGTGCTAGTTCATGGCCCTGCTCCTGAGTTCTTGGCATGTCCGGTGTCTGCTCCTTCCTCCATCTCGTCTTCTTGTGTGTTCTGCCTCTATTTCTTCTTCTGCCTGCCCTGCTTCTTCAGATTGACTTCTTGGGCCTGACCTCAGCTTTGGACCAATTGCTTGCCTGCTGTCCTCCTTGACCCTGCTTCAACTCTCAGATTCTGCCTTCTGCTGCCTGTCCTTGCTTTATTCTTTGCATTTCCTTGTTTGCTGCCTGCCTTGACCTTCATTTGGACCTGAACATTTTCCCTTGCGTTGCACTTGGGACCCACCCAAGTCCTGCTGGCCATCCGCACCAAGGGCTCAACCTATAGGGACGACGGTTGGTATAGGTGAAGTTCCTGCTAGTTCCATCCTGGCCCTTCTGCCCTTGGTCAGTGTGGACCACATGGGTTAGCCCATGTGCCTGAATCAACCATACCACCGCACAGGGGTCCACAACTGTAACAGTTGGCACTTTTTGTGAACTGGCATAAATCAGCACCAGGGTAAAACAGTCTAATTTTGTGAAGGAAGATTTCGAAGAGAACAGAGTTGGTGTAAGCATTCAGATAATAAGAAAGAGGAGTATTTAAGGATTTTAAAAGTATAAAGGTGTACAGCAAATTAGGCAAAAATATTTTATTATAAATATTCAAAGAGCTGTCAATCAATCACATGAACTGTTCTATACAGTAAAAAAAAAAAAATAGTAAAAAAAAAAAAAAAAAAAGGTAGAAGTTGTTACTGCAGATACAATAGATAGAAAGCGGTTAAGTTGCAATCCAGTTTGGGGAAAAGTGATAATACAACTGCAATATACCAACAAGTCACCAACATACCTAGTGGTTGGTCAGAGTTTAAATTGGTAACTCCAGCAGCGGTAAAATTTCTGGCCTCTAAATTAAAATCCACATACTGAAGTTTGGATCTTTGCCCTTATGGATTTCTTCAGGGATTGCAAGACATTACTTATGAGTTGCTTTCTCAAGTAATAAATAAATCATTGATGGAGGGTGTAGTGTTTGCTTCCTTTTTAACAGAACACAACAAGTGCAGGCTGCTGACTAATGCTTGTCTTGGAAGGTATTGTCTGCAGGGTCCCTCAGGGTTCTACGTTATTGCCAGTGATCTTTATTTGCAACTACTGGGACAGTTATTAGCTTTGCTAGGGGTAAGATTTTATGTATACTAATGATATACAGGTATTTTTATTCCTTGTTACCCTTCCAATTACTCAGTTTATTAATGGTCTTCAAAATATATGTATCTGGATGTTAGAGAATAAATTTGTTTGAAACATCCAGAAAACAGTTCTTCTTTGGATTGGATGGAATGATCTTCCAGGAAATGTTTTTCAATTAGCTTTTAATGATATTGAGCTACCTATTGTAACAGACTAGGAATATCGGGATGATGTTGGATTTCAAAACTGAAGTGGAAGGCACAAATAAGAAATGTTTCTAGACTTGCATTTTTTTAATTAAAATTAAGGTGTTTGAATATTATTTAACTATTAAAGATTTTAGAACAGTCCTGCAAGCATTAGTAATTAATTAATTGAATTATTGCAATAGATTATATATGGGCTTATCTTATAATCTATTGCGTGTACTTCCGTTGGTACAAAATGCAGCAGTGTGTCTTCTTACTGGGAGTAGAATGAGAAAATATTACCAAAATTAATGTAACGCCTTTGGCCCCGACAAGATGGCGAATCAAATTTAAGATTTTAGCGATCATTCACAAACTTCTCTTTCAGGAGAAACCTTGCAGTTTGGATAGATTGTTAATTAGGTAGGCTCCAGTTTGTTTATTGTGCTCTTCTGTTCAGAATCATTTAAATGTCTCATCTTTATGTAATTATAGGTGTCAAGAGACTAAGGTAGTGCATTTTCTTATGGTAGACCAGTAGTTTGGAATGCTTTGCCTATGGAACTTACAATAGAAATGGAGTTGAAAAGTTTTAGAAAAAAAACTAAGCGCATAGTTTTTCAGGCAAGCTTATTAATTATTATTAATATTTGTGGATGTAACAGAATATAAAGACATGTAAATAAATAAAACTAAAGAAAAGAAAATAAAGAAAAAAATCTCTAAATCTGGGATTCTAAACCCAGTCCTTGGGATATATCTAACCAATCAGATTTTTAGGATATCCACAATGAATATATATGAGATACATTTGCATACAATGGAGACAATGCATGCAAATGTACCTCTTGCATGCTTATTGGGCCAGATTTTAAAAGGGTTACGCGCATAAGGTACGCGCGTAACCCTTTTAAAAAACCCCTGCACGCGCCGAGCCTATTTTGCATAGGCTCGGCAGCGCACCCAAGCCTCGGGTCTTGCAAAAAGGGGAGGTCGGGGGTGTGGCCAGGGGGGGGTCACTGTTTTGGATTGGGGGCGTGTTCGGGGGCATGTGGGCGGTCCAGGGGCGTGGCCTGCTGTGCCGGCGTGCGTAAGTTACTACTGCCCGGAGGCAGTAGCAACTTTTCTGATACAGGTGGGGGGGGAGGGTGTCTAGATAGGGCCGGAAGGGTGGGAGGAAAGTTCCCTCCGAGGTCACTCTGATTTCGGAGCGGCCTCAGAGGGAACGGGCAGCGCGCGCAGGGCTCAGCGCGTGCAAGTTGCACAAATGTGTACCCCCTTGCGCGCGCAGACTCCGGATTTTATAAGATATGCACTACACGCGTATCTTATAAAATCCAGCGTACTTTTGTTCGCGCCTGATGCGCGAACAAAACTACGCGTGCGCGCTCTTTTAAAATGTACCCCATTGTGAATATCCTAAAAATCTGACTGGGTAGGTGTGTCCCAAGGACTGGGTTGAGACCCCTGCTCTTAACACTTCCAGCTAGTAATTTCAACTGTCAGAAACATGGTTAAGAAATGGAAGTATCAACTTCCATATCGAAGTGAACAGAAACGCTGGGTTGCCATCGTTTGAAAAAGTTGTGTCAAATCTATGATAATTCACCCTTGAAAAAGGACTGGCACAATGAATTAGCAGTCCGAAACACGGCCCCGTGTCAGGTTACCAGCTTCTTGTCAAGAGACGAAGGACCATCACGAATAGTGAATATTGGAACACCAGAAGTTAAGTACTTCATTCTTTTAGAGTTTTAATTGCATAAAAATTTTTTTCAAAAAAAGAGAGATTGTCGGGACTTTTCAACCAAGAATGACCTATGATTATATATAAGGCTGAGTCTAAATAGCGTGAGCTTATACGATGAGGCCTAGTATGATGGTCATGACAGACAAAAAGGTTTTTTGGAGTGGAGTCTTAGAATGGTGTCTTAAATTGGTGTAGTCATTAAGAAATGGAAGTTACATGGAACTGCTGAGATCAACACAACATTTGGAAGACCAAGACAAATCTGACAGATCTGCCCAAAAATCGATCACATCTGCAAAACAGAACCCACAGATCAATGTAAATGAATTGCTGAAAAGTTTAGCTGCCACTGGAGTAGTTGTCCACAGGTCCACGGTACAGTATTGCTTATGCAACAATGATCTGCATGGGAGAGTTGCCAGAAGAAAACCTTTTCTGCAATCTCATCACTAAAGTCATCATCTAAAGTACACAAAACAAAACCTTAATAAGACTGAATCTTTTTGGAACGATGAAACTAAAATTAACTCTTCGGCCATAACCACACAGGAAGTGTCGAAAAGGGTAATATAAATAAAATAAATAAATAAGATACATTTGGCGAAAAAAGGCTGAAGCATTTGAAAAAGAGAACACTGCCAATTTTTAAGCACAGGGGTGGAACTGTTATGCTTTGTGGTTGCATGGCAATCACTGGCTTAAAAATATTGTACAGGTGGAAAGAAGAATATATTCAAACATCAACATATCCTAGAAGCCAATGCCCTACAGTCAGTGAAGAAATTGAAGCTGAAAAGAGGTCTGATATTTCAGCAAGACTATGATCCTAAACATACCTGATAAACATGAAGTACTTACAGGAAAGAAAAATGAAGGATGTGGAATGGTTTTCTCAATCCCAAATCTTGATTATTATTGAAAATCTATGGGGCAATCTCAAACATGCAATGCATGCAAGGAGACCTAAGAATATTTCTGAGCTAGAAAAGTTCTGCAAAGAAAAGTGGGAAAAAGTTTCACAAGCAAGACTCTTTCAGGCCGATGCAATATAGTGCGCTCAGCCAAGCGCACTGTTTAACCCGTGGTTGGACGTGCGTCCACAATACCTTATTCTATAAGGGGAGCAGCCCGTTCAAAACGCGCATCCAACCCCCTGCGAAACTAACAGCGCTCATCACATGCAAATGCATGTTGATGAGGCTATTAGTGATTCCGCCCAATTCAAAAAAAAAAAAAAAGGGTGCCTGACACGCACATTTTTACCCTCAGAAATTAACGCCTGCTCCGGGCAGGCGTTAATTGCGAGCAGCCCAAAAAGTGTACAGAAAAGCAGAAAATACTGCTTTTCTGTACTTCCTCCAACTTGATATCATGGAATATTAAGTTGGAGGAATAAAAAGGACAACCTTAAAAAAAAAAAAAGTACTGGCGGTCAGGTTTGGAAAAGGAAGGCTCAATTAACAAGTGTCCATTTTCCTACCTGTGGCTGTGCACAATTTCCATCGGCGCCTTTTTACCGCAGCACCAGATTTAAATATTAACTATTAAATCTGGTGCCCTGGAAAAGTTGATTGACGTGCGTTGGGAGACCGGGCACTCAATCATAGCGCCCATTTTCCCCATGCCAATATTGCATCGGCCTGTTAGCTAGCTACTGAAAATATTTGGAAGCTGATATTTCTGCCAAAGGTGTTATAAAGTACTGACTGAAAGCATGCACCCTCTTTTGAATGTGCTAAATTCACTGTTTTCTTATTTTGAATCTTAAAAAAAAACCCAACAAAAAAAGAAAACTGCAAAAAGATAATTATGCCTTCAAATTTGCAGATGTCGTCATTCATATCTTTGTACCATGTAGAGGCTGTATCAACTTCTATTCACTTAGGGATTCACTGAAACATACAATTTGACCTGGATGCTTATATGCACACAACAGTATCATAAGAAGACTACATGTGTTGAGAACACAGATTGAAACAAAAAAGCACAATCAAGAGCTCTCACCCTCTTAGGACAACGGATGATCTTCTCCTCTGTATCCTTCAGCGCCATGGCATACTCATTCACATCATCTGAGACACCTACCATCTGAAAGGGGAACAGAACAGTAATCCCTTCCCTGACTACTGTCATTTTCATGTGGATGGACAGCATGCATTTACAAAAACTTTATTTATTTAACATTTTTATATATCGAAATTCATGTAGCAAAGTTACATATCAATTCGGTTTACATTATAACATTAAACAGGCATGACAGAATGCAATTACATCGAACAGGTGGATAAACTTGGATCAAATAACTGGGGATTAAAGAACAAAGAATACAATAAAGAATGAGGTTCTAGAAAGGACCTGGCTAAATATACAGGAGTCACGGTACAAGGTGCACATATTTGGAAAGATTGAGTGGAAAATTATTGGTATGGATAGAAAGCTTGTTCGAATAGCCAAGTTTTGAGTCTCTTTTTAAAGGTGATAGGGCAAGGTTCTTTCCGGAGATCTGGAGGTAGAGAGTTCCATTGCACGGGGCCTGCTGTGGATAGAGTACGTTTATTTAATGAGGTTTTGATGGTTGGGGCGAGGAGAGTATCCCTATAGGCTGTATAGAAACTTTCTCAGTTTCTGAAGGGTTCCCCTCATTAACTTTCATGAATTTGAAAGAACATAAAATAAATGAATTCACAAACACACTATTGTTCTCCAGACTCCTATCCATCCAACCCTAATCAAAAAGCTGTCAAAGTAGGGTCTTACCCCTTTCTTCCTCCCATCCAGTTTTCATCAGGGAGCCATCATGCCTAGCGTCTACTCAGCTTTCATGCAGGAGTCATTATGATCAAACTCTTTTTTTTTTTTTTTTTTGCAATAAGCCATCATATGCAGCCTTGCTTCTTATTAATCTTATCAAGGAGCTGTAGCATATAACCTCTACCATTTTTCTCCCACATACCTTTTCTTATGGTTAGGCCACGTTATATACAGCGTTCTCTTGGTTAACAAACCATAAAACGGAGCATTTTACAGCTAATTTCAATAATATTGAATAAGATCGTGTCACTAAGTTTTCCCACCCAATGGATCTGAGAACTAATATGGCATCAATCTTCGCCCCAGCCAACTTAGGCAACAGAAGCCCATATTAGAGAGAATCAAATCTAACCTTCCTGCTTGGCAATGTGGAGAACTAAACACACTAAACTATTAGTTTATTGGACTTACATAATGGTTGCAAACATAGTGCAAGGACTCAAAGGAAGCTAGGAGTGCCTTGTCACAGCTCCAGGAGTAATATCTAGTCATTGTCCCATGCTGCTGAGGAATGGAGGTAGCAGCAGCAGACTGGATGTGCCTCTGAGAAAGTTTCCTGCCCACTGTCTGAAAGTGATAACAGGAAAGGGCCCAAGGACTGAGAAAAAAACAAAATGCCATCCTAACCCGTGGGAAATATTTCTGTTCACTTTTCAAGCAGTCAGAGGAGATGGCATGGGAACAGTAAGAGAGTGGTAAGCCCTGACATCGCTCTAGAACAATTGTCTGCTTACCTTCCCAAGCTGCTGATGGACACTAAGGTTGTACATCATGATGATTCCATCCAAGATTTCCAGCAGTGAATTCTCTGTGATTGGATGAAGTGGCTCCTCTGCTGGCCTTCCTAGTAATAGACCCTCATTTCCTTGACTACCTTCAACTGCAATAAACCCCCCCGAAAAAAAAGAAAGACTATCAAAAAGGGATACAAAGGTTGACTAATCTCAACTATCAGAACATCACAAGCAGGGAATGAGAAATAAGCAAGATAGACAAGCCAACAAATTGTAATTGCCATCGATACTGCAATGTTCCCTGTGAAAGTTTCCATTCTTCCTTTCTCAAGGCATACAATTAATAATAGAATAGTTCCTGTCCGAGATGGCTCTAGGGGCATCGGTGGAGCAAGCATCTCCAGTAAAACATGTATACCCTTAAAAGAAAGGTGAAACAGGGGAGATGATAGAGACATTTGAATACCTCACATGCATCAATGCACAGGAGGCAAGCTTCTTTCAAAGGAAAGGAGATTCTGGAATGAAGACAAAAGGAGGTAGACTAAGGAGTAATCTACAGAAGTATTTCTTTAGAAAGGCTGATGGATGCATGGAACAGTCTTCCAGTGGTGATGGTAAAGGAAAGGACAATATTTGAATTCAAGAAAGCATGGGACAAGCACAGGGGATTTCTAAGGCAGTGGTAACATAAGAACGTAAGGTCCATTGTCTCCAACAGTGGCCATTCCAGGTCACAAGTACCCAGCAGATCCCAAATAGCTGATTTCTGGTATCTCTGATCTATTTCTAGCATCTAACTCCCAGAGATAATCACTGGCTTTCCCAAGTCTACCTGGCTAATAACTGTTTATGGATTTTTCCTTCAGGAAGTTGTCCAACCTTCTTTTGCACTCCACTATGCTAATTGCCTTGACCAAGTCCTCTGGCAACAGATTCCATAGCTTGATTGTGCACAGAGTGAAAAAATACTTCCTATGATTTGTTTAAATCTGCTGGTTTCTAGTTTCATCGAGTGTCCCCTTATCCTAGTGTTGCATGGAAGGTTAAATAACCGTTCCTATTTACCTGTTCCACCCCACTCATGATTTTATACAATCATATCCCTCAGTCATTTCTTCTCCAAAGTAAAGAGCCCTAATTTGTTTAGCTTTTTTCCATTCCCTTTATCATTTCTGTTGCTCTTCTCTGTACCTTTTCTATGTATACTATGTCTTTTTTAAGATGGGGCGAGCAGAACTGTACACATACTCTCAGTGTGGTTGCATCATGAATCTATACAAATGCATTATGATATTCTCGTTCTCTATTCTTTTCCAAATAATTTCTAACATTCTATTTGCTTTTTGACTACCACCAAATACTGAGCTGAAAATTTCAAGGAATTGTCCACATGGATTCCAAGATCCTTTTCCTGGGAGGTGACTCGTAAGACAGCACCTAGCACCATGTACCTGTAATTGGGATTATTACTCCCTACATACATTATTTTGCACTTGACCACATTAAATTGCATCTGCTATTTAGAGGCCTGGTCTGCTAATTTCACAAGATCCTTCTGCAATTCCTTACAATTCACTGCTGTTTTAACATCTTAAAAACAATTTTGCATCATCTGCAAATTTAGTCACCTCACTTGCTGTTCCCTTTCCCAGATTATTTATGCATATACTAAATAGCACAGATCCAGTACAGACCTCCTGGAGCACGCCAATAAGAATCTCTTTGGAAAGCTGACCATTTAGTCCTACCCTCTGTTTCCTGTCTTTTATCCAGTTACTAATCCACAATAAGACACTGCCTCCTGTCCCATGCCCTTCCAGTTACTTAAAAAGTATCTCATGAGGGACTTTGTCAAATATTTTCTGAAAACCCAAATATACTGTATCAACCGGCTCATCTTTTATCTACATTTATTTATACCTTGAAAAAAATCTAGTAAATTGGTACAGCGAGACTTCCCTATGCAAAAACCATGATGACTGTCCCTCAAACTATGTCTATGTGGTCAGTAATTTTGTTTTTAAGGACAGTTTCTACCATTGCACCCAGCACTAACGTCAAGCTCACCAGTCTAGAGTTTCTGGATCACCCTTGGAGCCCTTTTTAAAAATTGGCATCACATTGGTCACCTTCCAAATACTGTGACTGTTTTAAATGATAGTTTGCAGAAACAGGTCTTCAATTTCATGTTTGAGTTCCTTCAGAACTCTGGGGTGAAAACCATATGGTCTCAGTGATTTGTTATTCTTTAGTCTGTCAATTTGATTTATTACATCCTCCAGTTTTCACAGACATTTTGTTTAGTTGCTCAGAGTCATCACCATTAAAAAATGTTTCTGATTAGGTGGAACTAATTTACTTCTCCTGGTCCTCCATGACTACTCATTTTTCTCCTCAGTCATTTAGCGACCCAAATGACTTCCTCACTACAAGTGTATTTGAAAAAGTTTTTACTATTTTTTACCTCTATGGCAAACTTCTTTTCAAACATTCTCTATTATGCTGTTTAATTACTGTTTTACATCTAACTTGCCAGTGTTTGTGCTTTTCCATATTTTGCTCATTTGGGTCTGTCTTCCATTTTTGAAAGGTGTCCTTTTGGCTATAATTGCCTCTTATCTCGCTATTAAACCATACTGGAAACTATTTGGTTTCCTTCTACCTTTCTTATTTGTTATTTATTTCCATGATTTATCAATTATTAAATGGATTATACAAAGAATTATAAAAATTAACATAACTTAAAATCAGCATAATTTATACATCTTATCATATAAAAAATAAAAACATCCACCTTTATGTTAAGATCATTAATATATTTCCTCTAGATAATCATCATTAAACAAATACATTTTTAATTCTTTCCAAAATTGTTTCAAATAGGACAATGGAAGACTATTTAATAAAATAGGCACAGATCAGGAGTGGGAAAACTAAGGCCTGTGAGCCAAATCCAGCCAGACAACAGATATTTTTTCCAGCCCTCCTCTTCGATTTGCCCCATTAGATCTAGCCTGCGGAACCTTCAATGTCATCAGCAATGGCCTGAATCGCAGGCTTTTGTAGATGACTTCCACCGGGATGTCAGTGGATGGAGGTTATGTCCCCCCTCAGAGGGAGCAGCGGGGTAGGAAAAAGAGAAGCAGTGCCCAACCATAGAGGGGTCCATGCCATCGCCAGCAAAGAAAGGAAGAGGCCGCTGGTGGATCCCATCCCACCGGCGGTGAAGAGAAGAGGCCATGTGGCTGCCGGGGAGGCGGCGAAGAGAAGAGGCCCATCTCTGCACCACTGGGCGAAATGAACCAGTATGTCATCTCTGCAGGTCTCAAGCAGTATTAAAAGCTTGCGAGGACAGCACGTTCTCTGTGCTGATCTTGCAATATACAAGTTCAGCATGAAGGAAGTGCTACAACCACGTTTTTTCAATACAGTGTGGCCTGCAGAGAGGAGCAGCAGCAGAGCAGCTTCAACAATGGATCGGTTTCTCCCCAGCACATGACAATGATGACAACAGCATCAGAGGAATAAGAGAGGATGTGAGGCTGCCATGTGTATATGTGTGAGAGAGAATGAATGGTTGCCTAGCTGGGGTCTGTATGTGTGTGTGTAAGAATGAATGGGTGCACGCCTGGGGATCTGTATGTGTATGTGAGAATGAATGGTTACCTGCTTGGGGGGCTGTGTATATGTGAGAATGAATAGGTGCTTTCTTGGGGGTCTGAGTGTGTGTGAAAGAGAATGAATGGGAGCATGTATATACGGGTGGATGAGAGCGCATTGTGTGTATTTATGTAGGTGATACAAAAAGAGTGCATGTGTGTGCAAACCCCCCCCCCACCACCACCACCACCACCCCCTTCTTGCTCTCTGCCTGCTAATCCCTGACAATCTCTGGGCATCTGGAAATAAAAAATTCCCAGGTATGGACAGCAGGAAATTTTTTTTTTAAATCCTTACTAGTTTTAATTATTGGGTATTATTTGATGTGTCTGTTTTGAAATGTTTTATGGGTGTTTGGAATATTTTTATATGATTGTTTAACTATTTGATGTTATTCTATTTGTTAATTGTGTTGAATTAATCTCTTTATTGAAATGGCTGTTCATGGACATTTAAGAGGGATACAACCTTCTCCCCCCCCCCCCCCCCCCTTTCACAAAGGGGGACTCCGGCCCTGTGCTCCAATAAGCACCAATAATGTGGCCCTTTTTTTAAAAAAAAGTTTGTTCTCCCTTGCACATAACACTCCTTATGTGTTGGAACCATCAAATTGCCCATGCTCAGATGACCACAGATCCTGCCTAGAATGGATAGACTATATTTTGTCTGGGCCTAAAGCATGGTAATTTTAAACAATATCTATACTTGCTGCAAATTTTTAACCTTTTGAATAGCTCCTTTTAGTTTTTTTCTAACATATTTCCTCTTTGATTATAGTCTCCCTTTTTACAGTTAAATACTATTGCAATATTTTTCCTTAGTATTCATCAGCCAGTGATTATGTCACATGCAATTACATTATAATCACTGTTGCCAAGCAGATCCACCGCCTTTCTCTCTTGCACCAGATCCTGCGTTCCGCTGATAACTAGATCCCTTTCTAGTTGGTTCCATGAAGCAGTCATTGATGGCAGCTAGGAATATACACTTCCCTTGTATGTCCTGATGTGACATTTACCCAATCAATACTTCGGTAATTTAAGTCTCCCATTATTATTATGTTGCCCATTTTACTAGCCAGTCTAATCTATAGTGTTTGGGTATTTTGGCACACACAGTACTTCTGAATATTAGGGTCTTCAAAAGATTTTACTGTTTCTTGAGTACATTCATGCCTCATAGATTCTCAGGTGTTTGACGTTTAGCTTCCATTGCTCAATGCACCTGAAGACTTCATATCTCCATGGCTGAGGGCTTAGAATATGCTTATAGGGTCTGAGAATAACTTTGTGATTTGTGGATCAGCAGAATATAAATTGTCTGAAATAAATAAATAAATAAATAAATAAATAAATAAAGCATTGCCTATGCTCTGGCTTCAATCCTCAAGACTGCTGGTTACTTAAGTACCCCGATTGTGCATTACTGCCTCAAGCATGGTTCCAGATCATGAGATAACTTGTATTGCTTATTTTGATCACATACATAGGAATTTGTATTGGTTCTGGTTTTATTCAACATTTATATAAGCAATATTGCCAAAGGACTATTGGGAAAGATTTGGAGTGTCAAAATAAAACTCCAAGAGGGAGACTCAGACAACATCAGGAAATATTTCTTCACAGAGAAGGTGGTGGAAGCATTGAATTCCCTTTTCCAGAAGAGGCAGTGCGGACAAAAATAGTAAACAAATTCGAAACGGCCTGGGATAAACACTGCAGATCTTTAAAGGCTAGAGGTTGAAAATGAAGAAAAGGGTGTATGGGAGTAACCTGCACAGAATGATAGTTACTACCCTTATCATAAGGCTTGGGGTTAATCTGCATGGAGTGGCAATTACTACCCTTAACAGAAATGTGCGAGTAAACTGCAAGGAGAGGGAGTTACTACCATAAAAAGCTTGCTGGGCAGATTTGATGGGACATTTGGTTTTTTTCTGTCATCATTACTATGTTACTATATTTGTCATTCTGCAGATAGTTATAGAAGTTATAGAAAAGTTGAGACGTGATTTAAGGAAGCCAGGTGACTGGCCTAGAGTTTGGCAACTAATATAAATATTGAATAAAACCAGAACACACAAATTCCTACCTATGTGATCAAAATAAGCAATACAAATGATCTCAAGATCTATGCTGCAACAGCAAGAGAAAATGTAGAAAAAAGGATTTGCATTCACAAATAAGCGGGGGAATAGCTTGCTTGTTGCCGCAGTTACTACCCCAAACCAAATAAGCCTGATACTTCACTTGGAATACATATCCAGCGCAGCTCACTGCTTCAACGGCAGGGGGAATGAAGAAAAGAGGATTTATATTCAGACAACAACCAACAAGGACTGAATTGCACAGGCTGGGTAAACAAATAAGAGTGGGAGTAGCTTGCTTATTGCAGCGGTTACTACCCCATACCAATTAAGTTAGATACTTTACTTCGATGCGGCTCCAACACTGCTCTCTGCATCAATGGCAGGGGAGAAGGAAATTGGAACCAAAAAGTTACCAATAAGGGCCAAGAGTAACAGATACGTCTGAGAAAAATAAGTGTGAAAGCTTGCTGGGCAGACTGGATGGGCCATTTGGTCTTCTTCTGCTGTCATTTCTATGTTTCTATAATATTTAATGCTAAAAATAAGAGGTCATGCATCCGGGTAGCAAAACCCTCAGAAAAAGTAAAACAAAATATGGGAAAAAGTTCTGTTGTGCAGTAACTGAGAGGGAACTGAGGGTTATCATATCAGACAGACAATCTAAAGGTGGCCATACATGTGACAACGCAGCAGCAAACCTAGAAGTATGCTATGGTGCATAAAGAAAGGAATAACCATCAGAAGTGATACTGCCTTTGCATAAATCTCTCGTGACACCTCGTTTAGGGGCCGATGCAATATCATGCCCGCAAAAAAAGTGCATCCAACCTGGACGCATGTTTTTTGAACATACGCACATCCCCTTCCTCTTGGGTGCTCGATGTAATACTCAAATGAGCTGGGGTGCTAAAAGGGATGTGCAATGGATAAACTGCATGTCCTTAGTGCATCCATGTCATTGAGCGCCCAGAAGAGGTGGCTGTGCGCAGGTAAGGAAAATGGGACAAATAGTTGTTCTCTAAAGACGCTACTTGTAAATATTTGATAAGCTCTGTTTTGCAAGTCCATGTGAACAAATCCCTGAAAATGCTTTGCTACTAAATTCTGTGTATACGACGAATATTTGATCCAGTCCCTCCCGAAGCAGTTTGTCTAAAACAGGGTCCGTGTCGGGGGACTGCTAATGTATTTCTTTAGCACTGAACTCTACCTTATCATACAACTATAATAAAACTTCCTGAGAACAACAAACTGGTGGAATTAAGTTCCGCAGGGTATTAACCTCCTCCCCCTCCCCCATATTGTACTGGTTGTCAGTCGCTGCCAAAAAGGGGCAGAAAGGACTCTCTTTAGCTCAGACCTTGTGCTTGAATCTTAGCCAAGAGGCCAAGAAGCACATGTTCCATCACTAGCAGGAAAAGGAAGGATGATGCAGCTGTGGATACTCACTGTCTTCTTCAGTCCTCTGCTCCACGTTTAGGCTGCGTACTTTGATCTTTTCTAGGGACCCCAGAGGTCTTCGTGGGTTCATCAGGCTGACGGCTGCAGTGCTCAGAAATCGGTTTGCACGGCCTAGGGTGGGGGAGCTCAGCCAGCTTGGTCTGGCCAGAGCATTACCAAGTACCATTGCAGGGCTGGGACGCTGATAGATGGAGAAAGGATGCATATATAGAGTTAGGGCACTGTACTGAGCAGATACCTAGTATGAATACCTGTGTGAATAAAAGGCTGGCTGTGCTGTTTTATTAATTGTGTGACCTACAGAGCTGACTCAGCTGTTTGTAACCCGTATATTATTTTCAATGCTGTGATTAATACCTGTGTGGCAGATGTTGCTGACTCCTCATCCTCATCCAGGTCATCCATGCTCACAGCCTGCAATTCTGCAGGGTCAATAATAATATTTGCCTTTGAAGCCAGGTCATCTGAGACAAACCGAATGTGAGTGAATAAAAGAAAAAGAGAGAAAGAAGAAAGATGAAAGATATTTTATCTCCTATTATTTTAAAACTATCAATTGTCAGTACATAGTGAAAAATATAAAATTTCTAGTTTACAATACAAAGATAAGCTTGGCTGCAGAGATCATTGTTCCATTGATTTTGAGACACGTTGCTACTGGACTAGTTTGGCAAAGTTTCACCAGCAAACACTGTGCTTTTATCTGTATTGAGACATTTCAGCTTAAGAAGATGCTACATAGTTGCCGATGAGTAACAAAATGAAATTCTTTTGAGACGATCGGGTCCATTGAAGCAGCGTAGCCGTCTGTTTTGCTTTGTGAAAGATTTGTTACATCATCTTTTTAAATTAGCTACAATAAGCTATAAAAGCAATTGCTCTATGATCACCCTCTAAGCAATATTGTAACATCATTCTCCAATACAGTCAGCATAGCAGAATTATCAAAATCCTATCTTAGTAGTATAATTCTTCACAGAAATAGAGAAAAACAAGGCTTGATTAAAGCAATTTTATAACAGCAATTATATTGAAATTTACAGTGTTGTTAAATAACTGTCTATAGACACGTATCCAATTTTATTAAAAACAAAAATTGAAGTTTGTGATAACAGTTAAAATTGAATTTAATAAAATAATTTTTATTAAAAATTAAAATTAGAGATTATAAGACCGATGATTAGACCAATTGGCCATAAGAAGTTTCTGTTAATTCAGATCTCCTGCCAATACTGAGGTCTTATCTCTATATAAAAATCTCTATATAAAAATCATTGTCACAGCACTAATTTATTGTTAATAGAGACAAACCTCATTTATTTATTCACTTTGTAGCCCAAGCTGATTCATATAGCTAGTTAATTTTTTCATTTTGAGTGTATACTAGTTATATCCCTAATTTTGTTGCTTGATATGATTGATGTTAACTGTGTTGGATATAAGCCTTCTAAGTTTATGTACTATAGTTGTGGGCTGTTGTTCCTTCTATGCCCTATTGTTCCTTTTTCTTCCCTAGGGCCTTTGTCAAGGTTTCTTCTTCTCAAATGGGGAAAGGGGGATGGAGTTGGGTGGTGGGCAAAGGAGTCTCTAGTGTCTTAGGTGATCTTATTAGGAGGGGTTTAGTATGATCAGTTTATGGGAAGAGGGGATTGGGGGTGGGGGGGAAAGATCTCGAATGGGCTGAGAATGTGTATACTCCATTTATCTGGGGGTTTTTTCCACGAGCAGATGGTGATCAACCGCCGGAGGGGTAGCCCTTGCTGGGATGGCCATCTCTCTTTCTAAGATGGTAATGTCTTGGTCAGTTCTTCCTATTTGTATATACTGATGGCTAGTCGGGGAACTGTTTTACTATCCTGGAATGTTTGTGGTATTAATTCCCCCATTAAAAGAGCAAAGATCCTACAGGCCTTGAAACAAAAAATCAGCGGACCTGGCTTTTTTTCAGGAAACTCACCTGACTGATGTGGAACATGCCAAATTACGCCAGGGATGGGTGGGGGCGGTTCATTTTGCATCTGCTGTTCTAAATCTGCAGGGGTGGCCATCTTAATTCGGAAGAATTTCCCATTTAAAGTCATGAACGAAATTAAAGACCCTAATGGTCGATACCTGATTCTAGAGACCGAACTTAATCAAGTCCCTATGGTGTTATGTTGCGCTTATGCCTCAAAGGCACATCTGGCCCCCTTTTTCCAAGCACTACATCAATTACTCCTTCCCTACATGGATCAGGTGTTGGTGGTCGGAGGGGACTTCAATGCCCTACGAGACCCTGGGTGGGATAGGACATCGGCAGCCTCCAATACGGGTATGCCCAGTAAGGGACTCCCGTCTCTTAGAAAATGCTTTACACCTGATCGATTCCTGGGAGAACACTTTACCCCTTTGAGAAAGACTTTACTTATTTCTCCAGGGTGCATGTGACCCAATCGCGTCTTGATATTTTCTGGTCAATGCACATTTCTTTTCCAAGTTCTCCTCTGCCGGGATTGGGGACATTATTCTCTCTGATCATGCTCAGATTTGGCTGGAGTTGACAGCAGCGCACACTTACCCTTCCATGAAGCAATGGCGCTATCCTTATTTTTTGGCAGAAGATAGTTCCTTCCAGGTATTTTTGAGGGAGAAGTGGGCGGATTTTGCAACACTGAATGCCCAACACAGTGAGGATCCTGTCTTGTTTTGGCACACTGCTAAGGGTGGTATTGCGGGGAGATGATATTTTTATCTGGCCTACCGGAAGAAATCTTTGGACAAAAGGCTTCTGTTACTTAGTGCACAGCTCCAGAAGGCTAAAAGGGACTGCTTGCTCTGCAGTCTCCTCATCATAGAGCATCCTATGTCACTACAAACGGCAATCAATTCCCTTTCACATCAGCGGGCGAAAAAGAGTGTCCTGTATTATCAGTTTCAGTTGTACAAATTTGGGAATAAGTCAGGGAAAATGATGGCTAATTTGATCAAGTCGGCCAGGGGTTCTCGTCATATTCCAGCTCTTAGGTCCGCAGGGGGCCAAGTGGTTAACAATACACCTGTCATTTTGGCGTCCTTTCATAAATATTACTCTTCTCTTTATGAGTCTGAAGGTTGGAACCCTGACACTTGGGATGCGTTTTTGGAATGCTTTAAACTTCCCTCCATAACCTTGGAACAGCAGTGTTTGAACGAGCCCATTAAGACTGAGGAGGTGCGATTGGCGATTCACGGCTCCAAGAAATTAAAAGCTCCAGGACCCAATGGATTTGGCTCAGAGTTTTACAAATGCCTTGTGGAACCTCTTACTGACCTTCTCCCTTTGGTGTTTAACGCCTTGAAAGACCGGGGGTCTTTTCCCCCTCATGGAAATAAGGTCCTTGTGACTCTCATTCCAAAGCTGGGAAAGATCTACTGTCACCGGCCGCATATCATCCTATCTGCTTGTTAAACATCGATCATAAACTTTTGGCTAAAATCTTGGCGGATCGGTTGGGGGGGACATCTTACCGCATTTAGTTAAACCAGGTCAGGTGGGCTTTGTTAAGCGTCGTTATGACTTCACGAATATCCGGTGGGTCACTGCAGCAATGGCGCTATGTCAATGCTCAGATATCTCCTACCTTATGGTAAGCTTAGATGCCGAGAAAGTCTTTGACCGGGTGAAGTGGGGTTATATGTTTTGGCTGCTCAACTTAATGGGGTTTGGGGGAGGGGGGTTTCAGGCCATTCAGCTTCTCTACCATGACCCAGCTGTCTCTCTTTAGGTGAATGGGATGTTGTCCTCCCCTTGTCAAGTGTTACGAGGCACGCATCAGGGTTGTCCACTGTCCCCCCTGCTCTTTTTACTCACCATAGAGCCCCTGCTACTGGCAATACAGGAGTCACCTCTCATCCGCGGTGTGCAGTTCCACTCCCAGACTCAGAGGGAATTTTCAAATATGCTGCTTTTGCAGATGTTTTAGTTTTTCTCACCTCCCACCAACATTCGTTGCCGATCCTTCTGGAACTGTTTCAGGCCTTTGGCACTTTCTCCGGTTTGCAAATTAATTGGGACAAGTCGGAAGCATTGGCCTATCAGCCGCTCTTAAATAGTACTGGAGTGGTCCCTTTCCTTTACAGTCGCCCAGAAATTACATTAAATATCTTGGGATCCATCTGTCCACCGACTTGACAGCCATCTATTCTCTCAATATATCTGGATTACTCACATTTACGCGCAACAAATTGTATCATTGGAGAGAACTCCCTTTATCTCTGGGGGGGGGGGGGGCGGTATCAATCTGTTTAAATTGATTATCCTGCCTAAGTGGCTGTATGTGTTGCAGAATTTTCCGCTCTCCCTTAAGCGCAGCAACCTGGGGACGTTCGATAAAATACTGCGTGTTTTTCTATGGAAGGGAAGGAAGGCACGAATCCCGTTGTTGTGGCTAAAGTTGAAATGGGGATCTGATGGGATGGGAGCACCGGATCTCTTACGCTATAATATTGCAGTTAACTTGCGTGTCCTTCGAGATTGGGTTTTGGGGGAATCTATTTTCATGAACCTCCTGGCCGAAAACACATTAGTGGCCCTGCTGGACCTTAAATTTGTGCTTATGGGCCCCCAGCAGGCTCTCCCGAGTGCATTGATCCAGGACCAGTTAATAGCGCCGATTAGGAAGGCATGGCGGTTTTTGACTAAGCAGCTAAGCATCCCCACATTATGCGCGTATTTGTTACCCATAATGGGGAACCCTGAATTTTCTCCTGGCTCTCACTCCCTTAGTTTCTGAGAATGGCGACTGAAGGGCATTATTCAGTTGGGTCATGTGTTGGATGCCAAGGGCACGATGCTCTCATTTGCGGAGCTCAGAGATCTCTATGGGCTAACCAGTGGTCACCTGTTTGGTTATTTTCAAGTACGTCACTACATAAAAACTCTTTGCCACCCTCCACTAGGTTGCCCTGCCATTTTCAGGCCCTTGATAAGTTTCTTTCAGCTTGAGCACCAGCGTGCGCCATCTCTATCAACATTTTATCAGGGGCTGCTGCGAGGTCTCGCTAAGGACATGTATCTCACATCAGTGGAACGCTGGGGGCGTGATGGGCTTTTCACAGTGCCTGTAGCTACCTTTACTGCTTGTATGAAGATTTTGACCAAGGGTACTGGTAATATGTACTACAGAGAAATGCAATTCAAATTTCTGAGGAGAGCATATGTTACCCCGCAACTAGCTTTTCATGCTAAATTGACTCCAACAGTGACATGTTGCACTGCCATTCATCTTTAGGGACTTTGTCCCACACGTTTTGGGCCTGCCCTTGCATTCAAATTTACTGGGGTAAGATTGTGAGCTATTTGCAGCGTCTTTTGGATATCCATCTCCCAGTTTTCCTTATATGCTCTTATTTGATTGCATTCCCTGACCGTTTGTTCGGGGTCTGGGCCCGTGCCTGTTTTTAAAAAAAAGAAGCAGCTATGGGGAAGAAGGTCATCTTACTTAATTGGCGAGAGCCGGATCCCTCTTCTTTCTGGGCCTGGCACATCCATCTCCACTGCATGATGCAAATGGACAATTTGGCTTTGAAGTGTGCCCGCAGCATCATCATCGGTTTTTACAAATCTGGGATGCAGCTCTGCCACATCGTTCCAGAAGCTTGGTACTTAATGACTGACTGAAGATCGTGATGGACGGTATTCCTGCTCGTGGATAGTCTGTGGACTGCTTGGAGGAAGTATACAGATGTGGACTGTGTGGAGGATGGGGGAGCTATCACTGGTGGGAGGGGTAGAAAGGGGGATGGTGTTTTACCCTAAATTTTGTCTTGCGATCGGGGATGTATAAGAAATACTGCATCTCTGGTTTCTGTTTGGTCTACCAAGTTGTGTCTGTTCAATAAAACCGTTTTACACTAACACCTAAGTGCATCATAATTTGCCTTTTATAGCCAATATTTCCAATTGAAAGGCTAAATTGATAACTAATTCTGCTACTTTGCATCATACTCTATGTTATGTAATATATTGTTTGTATTTTAATAATGTATGCAATGTTGTAAACCACTATGAATGCTACTCGAATTCCAGTCTATAAAACATTAAAATAAATACATACATAAATACATAAGACCACTGATCATTTTAGTAGCCACTCTCTGGACAGACTTCAACCAGTTTATATCCTTTTGAAGGTGCCGGTTCCAAAATTATACAGAGTATTCCAAATGAGGTCTCACCAGGGACCATTACAGAGGCAATATCATTTCCCTTTTTCTGCTAACCCTTAATGATTATCAGATATAATCATCCCTAGGTTGCACTTCTATGCTTAAAAGAATTTTATCCCCAATACTGTACCTTTACCTAGGGATTTTGCATCCTAAATGCATAACTCTGCATTTTTTTTTAGCATTAAATCTTAGCTGCTGGACCCTAGAGCATTCTTCAAGCTTCGCAAGATGCCTCCTCATATATTCCACACCTTTTTGGCTATCTACCCTGTTGCAGATTTTGGAACCATTGGCAAAAAGACAAACCTTTCCCAAAAATCCTTCTGCAATGTTGCTCACGAAAATGTTGAAAAGAACCAGTCCAAGAACTTTACTTCCTTGAATTTCTAGCTTTGACCTTCACGTAATATTTACATTAAACCAATGCATCTCTCAAGATTACTGTTTGTGGGGCCACCCAAGTGGCTCAGTAATAGTGTGGTACACTGTCATATGGATCTCCGAGTCAGGTCTTCCGCCTCCTTTTTGAAATAAGGTGTGTCTGCCTCTATTGTCCCTCCCAATGCAGCCCCCTCCTGCAAAACACGGACCGTGTTGGGGAACTGATTTTAATGTCACTGATCTATATTTTGAAGCCTTGAATAAATATGGTACATTTGAACTCTTATGTTCTGTCCAGAAAGTTCTATAAAGGAAGGAATTCAAGAAATTGCCATGCTGGGTCAGACCAAGGGTCCATCAAGCCCAGCATCCTGTTTCCAACAGAGGCCAAACCAGGCCACAAGAACCTGGCAATTACCCAAACATTAAGAAGATCCCATGCTACTGATGCAATTAATAGCAGTGGCTATTCCCTAAGTAAACTTGGCTAATAGGCGTTAATGGACTTCTCCTCCAAACACTTATCCAAATCTTTTTTTTAACCCAGCTACACTAACTGCACTAACCACATCCTCTGGCAACAAATTCCAGAGCTTTATTGTGTGTTGAGTGAAAAACAATTTTCTCCGATTAGTCTTAAACGTGCTACTTGCTAACTTCATGGAATGCCCCCTAGTCCTATTATTCGAAAGTGTAAATAACTGATTCACATCTGCTCGTTCAAGACCTCTCATGATCTTAAAGACCTCTATCATATCCCCCCTCAGCCATCTCTTCTCCAAGCTGAACAGCCCTAACCTCTTCAGCCTTTCCTCATAGGGGAACTGTTTCATCCCCTTTACCATTTTGGTTGCCCTTTTCTGTACCTTCTCCATTGCAACTATATCTTTTTTGAGATGTGGCGATCAGAATTGTAAACAGAATTCAAGGTGCGGTCTCACCATGGAGTGATATAGAGACATTATGACATTTTCCGTTTTATTAACCATTCCCTTCCTAATAATTCCTAACATTCTGTTTGCTTTTTAGACTACTGCAGCACACTGAGCCGATGATTTTAAAGTATTATCCACTATGATGCCTAGATCTTTTTCCTGGGTGGTAGCTCCTAACATGGAACCTAACATCATGTAACTACAGCAAGGGTTATTTTTCCCTATATGCAACACCTTGCACTTGTCCACATTAAATTTCATCTGCCATTTGGATGCCCAATCTTCCAGCCTTGCAAGGTCCTCCTGTAATGTATCACAATCCGCTTATGATTTAACTACTCTGAATAATTTTGTATCATCCGCAAATTTGATTACCTCACTCGTCGTATTCCTTTCCAGATCATTTATTTATTTATTTTGGAGCTTTTATATACCGAGGTTTAGCAATTAGCCTTCACCCCGGTTTACAGTAAAACAAATTATTACAATGAACAGGACATGGAACATAAAGTGGCAGAGATTACATCGAACTGTTAGAAGAATATCATAGAACAAATCTTAAACACTTGAACAAGGTTACATCGTGATTAACTAAACTTTAACGGCAACAAGAACTGGGAAACGGGTTTCTAGAAAAAAACAGGACTAGAGCAAAGCAATATGAGAGAAGGTGGGAGGACGGGAGAAATGGATCGCTGCATTATACGGTTGGCATGTTAAGGGGATTGAGAGGAGAAGAGCGGAGAAGGGGGGGAGGGAGGGGAGGGCATTAGGCGCTCTTAGTGTGTTCATTCTGTATGGGAGTTGCTGGTGGAGGGGTTATGATGTTTAGCCCACGCCATCTCTGAATGTTTGGCTAAATAACCAGGTTTTCAGTTCTTTTTTGAAGGATTTGCTGTCGATTATTGAGTTTAGGTATTGTGGTAAGGAGTTCCATATGATTGGACCTGCAATTGAGAAGGCTCTGTTTCTCGTGCTCGTGAGCTACGCCGATGGAAGTGAGGGTATGTCCAGGAGTAATTTGCTGGTAGTTCTGGTGTATCGTTGAGGTTTGTGTTGATGGATCATGTTTTTGAGTGTGGTGTTCTCCGTTTTGTATAAGGCGTTGTGCACTATAGTAAGGGTTTGAATTCGATTCTCTGTTCGATTGGGAGCCAGTGAAGATTTTTTAAAACAGGGGTGATGTGTTCCGATTTTTTTTTGCCTGTTAGGACTCTGGCTGCGGCATTTTCCAGCAGTTGGAGTGGTTTTAGGGTAGATTTGGGAAGACCTAACAGGAGCGAGTTGCAATAGTCAAGGCTGTTGAAAATCAGTGATTGTAGTAGTGTTCGGAATTCCTGATGGTGGAGAAGAGGTTTTAGATGATTTCGGACGTGCAGTTTGTAGAATCCTTCTTTGGTTTTGGTTGCAATGTTCTTTAAGTTGAGATCTTTGTCAATCCATATGCCGAAGTTTTTTGTATCATTTTTTTATCAGGATGTTAATGTTGTCAATTATAAGGGAGTGTGTATTGATAGTTTGTTCTGATACATTTCTTCCTATGCAGATGCATTCTGTTTTATTCATGTTTAGGCACAGTTTCAGTTGGTTTAGCATGTTTCTAATTGATGTTAGGTGGTTTGCTGCGGTGGAGAGTGCCTCTTCTAGTGTGTTGGAAATTGGGATGATGAACTGGATGTCATCAGCAATCATATAGTAAGTTATTCTGAGACTGGAGATGAGGTGGCATAGAGGGAGAAGATATATGTTGAAGAGGGTTGCGGATAGGGCGGACCCTTGCGGTATGCCGGTTTCGAGGGGAAAGGGGTTTGATGAGTTGCTGTTCATGGAGACCTTGAAGAATCTGTTCTGTAGGTAAGAGGAGAACCAGTTGAGGGTACTTCCTGTGAGGCCGATGTTAGCAAGTCTTGATAGTAGGCTTTTGTGGTCAACTGTGTCAAAAGCCGCAGATAGGTCAAGAAGTATTAGAAGATGGTTTATTTTGTTGTCGAGTCCTCTTAGGATTTCATTCGAGAGGTTGACGAGTAGTGTTTCTGTACTGCAATTTTTTCTGAATCCATGTTGTGCATCGTGTAGAATTTTGTTGTTTTCAAGGTGTTCGTTTAGTTGAGACAGAGCTGCCTTCTCGGTCAACTTAGCAAGTAGAGGAAGGTTTGAGATCGGACGGTAGTTATTCAGGTCTTTGGGGTCTAGGTTCTTCTTTTTTAGAATTGGAGTTATGGTTGCAGTTTTTAGTACGGTTGGCAGCTCACCTTCTTCGAGTGATTTGTTGACGATGGCGGCTATGGTTGGGGCGATGATATGAGCCATATCTTTTAGGTTACGTGTAGGGATGGTGTCCAGGTCATGACGAGCAGGGTTGAACAATGTGGCGAGTTCTTGGGGTATATATAAGAACTCGCGTGTATATGTAAGAACTCGCCACATTCTTCAACCCTGCTCGTCATGACCTGGACACCATCCCTACACGTAATGGCCTTTGGCCATGAAAATCCAAATACAATACATCTACCGGTTCACCTTCATCCATATGTTATTAACCCCTTCAAAAAACTGAAGCAGATTTGTTAGGCAAGACTTCCCTTGGGTAAATCCATGTTGACTGTGTTTCATTAAACCATGTCTTTCTACATGCTCTACGATTTTGATCTTGAGAATAGTTTCCACTATTTTTCCCGGCATTGAAGTTAGGCTCACTGGTCTATAGTTACCCGGATAGTTACCCAGATCGCCCCTGGATACAGTATCTTGAACCTTAAGCACACATTTTATTTTTGCTGTCACAGCAAATGTGTACTTCATGCTTCTCACATTTGAGTTCCTTTGTGAAATGATATAAGGGGTGTCTGCCTCTATTGTCCCTCTCGATGCAGCCCCTTTAGTGAAACTGTGTCGGATGGATTTAGGGCCCATGATACAAGGTTCCAGAAAGAGCCCTGGTGCATGGCTCCTATCTCAGAATCATTGATATAATGACCAGGGAAGGAACAGTGGAAGGATGGGCCTATTAAAATAGGGGGAAACCCCCCAGGTAGTTGTGAATAAAGGCTCATGGTACCAGAATCCCAGGACTGGTTTCAACTGAGCTAGAAGAAAGAGGGGAATGGAAGAACTACTGGGCTAAAAAAAAAAGAAAAATAAGTATCACTTTATCTTTTTTGTCTATTGATATTTATTTCCATGCATAAAAGAGGAACAGAAGATGAAAAATGGAACAGGATACATAGGGAACAAAAAGGTTTCTGAGAAACAGTTAAAACAATAGAAACTAAAATGTTTGAAAATATTGTTAAAACAAATACAGCACATGGTAAAAAATATAAATTTATAGGGACCTTACCGGGAAGAATGATGAGTGAGAAGAAATCCTGCTGCCTACACTGCTCAGAATATACCTTTAAACCCAGAAAATTTTGCTCTTAAATGCTCAAGCAAAGTTTAGTTTCCCTGCCCGGAAGAAAAGGAATCTGTTGAGGGGAACCGAAGCAAAGAAGAGTGGAGCAGATCTTCCCATCTGCACTATTTCAGTGTCTGCTTCTGACCTTTTCTGTCTTCTACCCCTGTCAATGTCACTGTAAGCATCTCCTGCTTTTCCAAGTCCAAACTATCCCCTTAATTCTACCCCTCTAGTCAGCATGGCTATACTCACTCCCGGAGTATTTTCTTTTCTTAACATCAGAAAAGTGGCTCAGAGGCAGAAAGGGGTCAGGGGAAAGGAAAATAGGAATGAGGAGACAGTTATAGAAAGAAGAAAGGTACGACCACCACAGACAAACCCTGAATGGCCTCAGGCTCATCACAGGACTCAAAAGATAGGTCTCTTTCCTCGTGTTCCCTCTCAGCTCTCATTTCTTCCACCTTCTCCATCTCTCATACGTCAGCCTACCTCCCTCTCTCTCTTTGCCCTCTCCCTACCAATTTCTCTCACCTCCTTCCTCACTTACCAGTAGACTCAAAACTTCAATTTCAGATTTAATTACATAAGCATAAATTGTAGAATGACCCTTTTATGTTATGCAAAATATAGAGATATATAACAAAATGACCAAATGCTTCAGTCCAAAGGCCATTTTTAAAAAATCACTAATAAATTCAATAGCTCTCTAGAATTAGAGCATCAGAACATAAGGGATAAGCAATTCAGGGGACCCAGGAGATATGTTCCTTAGTAAGACCATGGCAAGAATAATGACTGTGACACACGAGCATAGGCTGCAGTCCCTTGGCTAAAGAGGACTCACCTGTAAGAAAAACTACCCATGAGAAGAGTGAAAGAGCCTTTCTGCTCTCATTCCCATCTCTCAGTTTATCATACAGCTATATGGGTTTGATGGTGTCCAGAAGCCATGGTGACACCAGCAGGAGAGAAAGAGCAATAGAAACAGGGTCACAGAGATAATATAGAACAATGCCTCTGTATAGCTTTCCATGAGAACATATTGCAACCAGGTGCAGGTTGGGCTGTGCAGAAGTAGAGCTGGTGGCAACTGCTGTGGCCCAATGTCATGGAGGAATAAAGCCAGTGGTAGCTGATAAAACCCTAAGGCTGTGCAGAAGCAGAGTTGGTGGTGGCAGCTGGTGCAGCTATGAGACCATGGAGGAGTTGAGCCAGCAGCAGCTACTGTGACTCTACGCTGTATAGGACAGAATGCAGGTGTGCTCCAGAGAGGGAAGGAAGGGGAAGAGAGTATAAAGAGAGGTAATGGAAGTAGAAAACCAAAAAGGAAAAAGCAAAAGGAGAGCAACAAAGTTGAGATCAATAAAGGTGAAAAGAAAAGGTGAATATGAGTGGGCTGGCTCTCTGGGCTTATGCCACAAATTCCCATTTTCTAGAGTTCGGAGGAGGAAGTATTTGGGTTTTCTGCAGTGCGGGCTGCGGTTCTCTTTGTATCTCCATGTATTATCTGTTCCTGTGCTGTGTACAGGGTTGTTGGTCTCCTGGGGACAGGGGTGGGGTTAGGGAGTGGATAGTTAGGATGTGTGGCTTGAAAGTTAAGATGGATGAATGATGGCTGGAAGTGTTGGGTTGTCTGTGAGTGAGTTAGTGGATGAATGGAGGTGCTTTCATTGGTTTAAAAATGAAGATTGCAGGCTGGTGATTCTGTCAGAGCAGTGGGGAGGACATGACAGTTGTTTCAATTTTCTAACTGAATACTCGGTCTCTGGTTTTGCCTTGTATTTGTATGCTAATGTTCTGCCTATGAGCTGCATATCTTCTTAATAAAAATGATTCTGCTAAAAAAAAAAAAAAAAAAAAAAAAAAAAGGTGAATATGTTGAGGGAGGGCAGAAAAGAGGAGATGAAGCGATGGACACAGCTGGGAAATAGGTTACAGGAATCACATGCACTACAACCACTATGTGGCCAAGAATGACCAGGGCCAACCTAGCTGCCACTTAGCCCTGTTGAAGGAGAGACCATATTAGGCCCATGAACTATGTGGCCCTCTCGACAGACAAATATTTTCTCCTAAAGCAAGCCTATCCAGACTCCTATGAACTGAATCCTTTGAGATGGAAAAGGATTTGACTTGACAAAGCTAACCAGAAAACCCCAGGACACGAGGAGCCAAATAATCTGCTCGAGGAACTCCAGAATTCCTGTCAGAGATGGACCTATCCCCAACCAATCATCCATATACAGGAATATACAGACTCCCTGTTAAAACCATACAGCCACCACTGCAAGGCTTTTTGTAACACTCTCAGGGGTACTGAAGTGCTCCACCTCAACAACAGTGATGGCACCTTGCATATGCTCTGCGCCCAACAATACCCAATCCAGTTAAAACAGCTCAGCACCAAGGATAAGCTCAGCATCAAGGATGTGCTCTGTGCCATGAAGGATAATGGCACCTGTGCCAAGGAGGCCATTATTCATTTTGCATCAAGGAGGGCTCCACCTTGGCAGGGTCCTGCACTGACTGAACTGACTTTCATTTTGATACCAAGGGAGATGGGTCCAGAGGTGATCCTGTATGCTGCTTAGGCACTCTTCTTATTGCCTCTACCAATGTGTCAGTGATGTACATTCAGCACCCACAAATACAGGCCTTGAAATTTATTTTTTTTTTTAATTAGAGCGGAAACGTTCTGTTGAGGGGCTGTTGACAGCAGCAAAAAAACAAGAGATGCAATAAGGCAAAGGAGGCCAAAAATGATCCAAAATCAAAAAAAATATGAGAAACTGGAAAACATCCACATAGTGTTCCTTGAAAAAGAAAGACTGTGGGTTCACGAGGCAGTGTGCAAATACTCAAAATCTTTACTGAGCTGTGAAAGCTGGATCTGTGTCAGCGCCATCGGATGTCATTCACGTGTTATGGCTAATTCATGCCTGCTTGTCAACAGAAAAAGAGGGGGGGAAACAGAGTATAAAGGGAAAGCTCAACACGGGTCCTAGACAGAGTAAAGAGAAACTTGCCAGATTTTATCATCCATGAAACAACCAGCAGGTTCGACTCAACAACACTCCTAATCCACAAAACAGGGAGAGGAGCTGCACACCATTCATGAAGAAGATGGGGAGGATTAAGAAATGGATTGGAGAAGTTAAAAAAAAAAAGTAAATACCGTAGTTGAGGGGGGGGGGGGGGGGGGGTCTGGGATACCTGTCATATTTAAAAATATAAATAATCCAGGAAGTCAGGGCATACATCCCATCCTTTATATTTAAAGGATGGATTGAGCATTTATAGGTATACATATAAAACCTCTTTCCCTCTCTGAACCTAGAATTATTACACAAGAGGTATTTTTGCATATCATAGATGGGTTGGCAAGGAGCACTTCCATTTCTGTGTCATGGGCCCATAATTACTTAATCCAGCAGTGAGGGAGACAGCAGTTCAGGTGTCTCAGAAGCTAGGCTCCTTCCAAGCTGAATTCTCAAGCCAATGTCAACATCCAATTAGTGGTGTTCCTCCATTCTGCAAAATCTAAAGTTTATCACTGCACCTGAGTTACTATTAAATCCCTTATACTAAGACCTCACCTTTAAGGGTTTTCTTCAAGTGTGACAGAAGTCCCCCAAGCCTCTGAAGGTCAAAGTAATCCACCTTGCCATTATAGAATAACTGAGGAGGAACATAGGCATCTGAGGAACAAAACAGAATACAACAAAAAAAAAAAGTAATATACGGTAGGAGATTTGTAATAGTCCACATACATTTGCACACATACTTTACATCAATTTTCAATATTTCACGTTTCATGATACTTCAAAGCAGATTACATTCAAGTACTGTAGGTATTTCCCTGTCCCCAGAGGATTTACAATCTAAGGACCTGATTTACCAAGCATTTCGCTCATAGACACAGAATGGGAGAAAAGTCTTAATAAATCGGGTCCTACGTTTGTACCTGAAACTATGGAGAGTGAAGTCACTTGTCCAAGGTCACAAGGTGTGTGAGTGGGATTTGAACCCTGGCTTCCCTAGTTTGCAGCCTGCTGCTCTGACCACTATGCTACTCCTCGTCTTTCAAAGGGAAAAGAATGCAATTACTTCATTTTGAAAGTTAGCCCACCAAAACTACTCTCATACAATTACACCAGCTAATTTGCATGCAAAAAAAGCAAAAATATGTGCATAAATGCAAGCTCCTCCCCAATCCCACCCCAGGAACACCTCTGCTCTCTGTGGGTAAACGTACGCACATACTTGCCATATGCACAATGAGTTTATCTACTCTTTGGACAGGCAATTTTATAACACACCATTTCCACAGAAATGCCTTTGAAAATGATTTTTCCTATGACAGTGGAACAGAACCTGATGTCTTATCTCTCATCTTGAAATAAAACTCCTCTCTTAAAATAGTAAACAGATTAGTAGATTTATGGGATTGAAAAAGAACTAGAAGACCTGTAGGGACCTTCATTTTCAGTTTTTATTGTTCTTTATTTTTCCCAGGGAATTTATCAGGGTTTATTACAAGAACAAAAACAGGAGAAAATCAGATGAAAAAAGGACTCATTTTTCCAGATAAATATCGAAGTTTATTTTGGTTGACAGAAGCCAAGACAATACAGTATTAAAAAGGTGCTTCTAGTGGATATGGCCTGCTTCAAATGCAATCATGGCACCAGACAGCTGGCACTTTGGCTGCTTTGGGGGTGAGGAGGTGGGACTTGAAACATGGTATGGGCGGCACTGAAAGGCAAGGGATTTCACTGGTAGGGATTGGAAATTGAAACACAGCATGTGCTATGGCCTACACTGACTTCCAGCAGTGGTGGGAGGCCTTAAAACATTGTATCCACAGCTCTGAAGCAGCTTTTTAATCATCCTAAAATTATGCTGAATATCTGTTTAAACCGATTGTCATCTTTGGAAAAATCCATAAGAAATTGCCATACTGGTTCAGAACTCTTGTTTATGTTGACTACCCATCCTAGGCTTTCCAGAAGGGCTATAACTGTTGGTTGCCCGGTGGCTCTCCTCCGGTGACTTCGCCCTGATCAGCCAGTCGTCCAGGTAGGGATGGACGAGAATTCCTTCCTTCCTGAGTGCCGCCGCCACTACTACTATGACCTTGGTAAAGATCCGCGGCGCGGTGGCTAACCCGAAGGGTAAAGCCCGGAACTGGAAGTGCTGATTCAGGACTTTGAAGCGTAAATAGCGCTGGTGATCCCAATGAATTGGGATATGTAAATAGGCTTCCGACAGATCTAGGGAGGTGAGAAACTCCCCTGGTTGTACTGAATTCCTGACAGACCGTAGACTTTCCATGCGAAAGCTGGGGACCCGTAGGTGTCGGTTGACTGACTTGAGGTCCAGGACGGGCCTGAAAGTGCCCTCCTTCTTGGGTACTATGAAATAAATGGAATGCTGACCAGAATTCATCTCTCCTGCAGATACTGGGATTATGGCTTTTAGGGCCAGTAGCCTCTGTAAGGTCACTTCTAGTGCCGCTGTCTTGAGCAGTGAACAAGGAGATTCCACAAACTTGTTCAGCGGAAGCTGAAGAAAATCCAGGTAATATCCTTCCAGGATGATGGCGAGGACCCACTGGTCCGAAGTAATCTTGACCCACCTGCGGTAGAAGAGGGTTAGCCTGCCCCCTATGGCTGCTACCCTCGGATGGGTCGGCTGATTGTCATTGTGGGTTGCGGCCGGGACCGGAACCCGAGCCGGTTCTCTTCTTATTGTGCTTAGCCCGAAAGGGCTGGTTCCTGGCCCGAGAACGAGGTGCTTGATAGCGAGCCCTGTATGGGTGGAAGCGCTGAGAGTTTCTACCTCTGGACGGTCTAGAATGCTGGCTCCTCCTCGACCTGTCTTCTGGTAGACGGGGTAATGGAGAGGCACCCCATCTATTAGCCCAATTCTCGAGATCGCTGCCGAACAATAGGGAACCCTTAAAGGGCATTCTTGTGAGGCGTGTCTTGGAGGAAGAGTCGGCCGCCCAATGGCGTAGCCAAAGCTGTCTTCTGGCTGCCACTGAAGATGATACTCCCTTGGCTGCCTTACGGACGAGGTCGGAGGCTGCATCAGTTAGGAATGCGAGAGCTGACTCCATGTCTTCTCCCGGGGTGTTGTTTCTAGCTTGCGATAAACAGGAACGCGTCACCACGGTACAGCAGGTCGCGATTCGTAGGGGGACATGGCTGCTACCTCAAAGGCTTGTTTCAGAATGGTGTCCATGTGCCGGTCCTGTGCATCCTTGAGGGCCGCTCCCCCTTCCACCGGAATGGTGGTGCGCTTCACAATTGCATTAACTATGGCGTCTACCTTGGGGCACGCCAGCAGCTCCTTGGACGCCGGGTCCAGAGGGTACATGCCTGACAAGGCCCGACCCCCTTTAAATGATGCCTCCGGCGCTTTCCATTCCAGATCGATTAGCTGCTGTGCTGCTCGTAGGAGGGGAAAGTGGTGAGCCGGTTGGCGGAGGCCCTCTAACAGGGGGTTCATCTTGGGGTCCCCTGGGGCATCCTGTCCCAGAATGGCCAGTTCTGATAGGCAGTGGGAGACCAGGCCTGGAAGATCCTCTTTCTGAAAGAAGCGTCTCATAGTCCGATAAGGTTCTATCTCCAAGGGAAGTTCACCCTCCTCGGGGGGCTCCTCATCTTCCACAGAAAAATCCGAATCCCCATAATTGGGGCTGTCAGGTGGCGAGTGCCCATGCCTAGGTCTCGAGGGTCCAGGGGCCGGATCATCCAGAACAGAAAAACCCATTTGAGGAGCAGACTGCATCTGGACAAAGGCGTGAATCCCCTTAAATAATTCCACCCAGGAGAGCGAGGCCGGATCTGGCCTTAGGGGCACCAGGTCTCTTGGGTTCCCTGGCTGCTCGCCGCGGCCTGCTAAGTCCGGAGTGTTCCCTGAGGAACCGCTGGGCTGGGACCGGTCCTGGCCCGGAACTCCCATGGCCTCCTCACATTGGGCACATAGTGAGTCTGCTTCCTCGCTCTGTGTGGCTCTGAGGTTGCATGCTGAGCAGAGGCTTAGAGCTCTTATGCCTGATTCTGGAGGTGCCGGCTCTGCGGACGCATGAGCTCTCTTCTGCTCCATTTCGCCTTTCACTTCCTCCCAGCCAGAGTAAGATACGTGTCGCCTAAGGATGTGCGCTTATCAAAGTGCGCTTAACAGCCTGCGCTCCAGAACGGGCGTCTTACTATGAGCAGGCGCCTTATCAATGTGCGCTTATGAACGGGCGTCTTACTATGAGCGGGCGCCTTATCAATGTGCGCCTATGAGCGGGCGCCTTATCAATGTGCGCCTATAAACGAGCGTCTTATCAACGTGCGTGCGCTAAACAACGCGCGCCTATCGCGTGCGCTAAACAACGCGCGCCTATCGCGTGCGCTAAACAACGCGCGCCTATCGCGTGCGCTAAACAACGTGTGCCTATCGCGTGCGCTAAACAACGTGTGCCTATCGCGTGCGCTTTGCTATGTACCGGGCGCCTATCGTGTGCGCCAACAACGTGCGCCTAGATGGTGAAGGCGAGTAGAGCAAAACGGCAACCTCCTAAGCGGGGCTGCCTCGTAGGCAGGCCCAGTCAATCCACACTTCCTCGGAGACCAATAAAGACGTACGCCTTACCTTGTCTTCGGCGCTTCCCGGCTGCGACCCGGGCGGTCTCCGGCTGCGGGGAGAGAGGGTAGATACCCTACACCGCCGCGCTCGAGGAAGGGCACCCGCTGCCTCTAGGCCGCGCCCGAACTAGTCTCGCTCGGGGGCCAAGTCCACGCCGGGACCGAGGCCGCCTCTAGGCCGCGCCCGAACTCGTCTCGCTCGGGGGCCAAGCCGCGACCGAGCCCTTCTCACTCGGGGGCTAGGACCCAGCCGCGAACCGGCCACCGGACCGAGGCTCCTACCTCCGAGGGACCACGGAAGTCAGCTCGGGAAACTCAAGCGGGTGAGTGACCGCCTGGTATCACCACAGGAGTGCAGGGCTTGTCTTCAGTAGGTTTCTTCTAGGAATTTAGTCGTTGAAAATTTGGAAACACGCTCAGCGAGCGTGAGGTAACTTCAAACTGCTTTGGAGACGGAAATTACTGATTTGCTACACTTCCTGTGGGGGTATATGTACCCGTGCTGACGTCAGATCCGTCTCCAACTGCTAGCACGAGCACACTATACCCATTTGTTTTGAGTCCATCTGCTATACGCTAGGAAATTTCATTTTTTAGTTCCTTCAGTACCCTAGGATGCATACCATCCGGTCCAGGTGATTTGCTACTCTTTAGTTTGTCAAGCTGGCCTACTATAACTTCCAGGTTCACAGTGATTTCGTTCAGTTCATCTTACTCATCACCCCTGAAAACCATCTCCAGAACTGGTATCTCCTCAACATTCTCATTAGTAAACACGGAAGCAAATAATTCATTTAGTCTTTCTGCAATGGCCTTATCTTCCCAGAAGACAGTATGATGAGGGGAAAAAGACAGATAAAAATGTAAGGGCTAGGGGCTCAATTTAAATATCTGAGTATGTGACTTTGAAAGTTTTATATGTATTTTAATTTAGTTGTCTGAGTGTGCTTTATAGAGTTTCTTCTCAGGCCTGCCACAACTCAAGAAGCAAACTTCAAGGTGCGTCAAAATCCCCCTCTGCTACCATTGCCCAAAACCTCACTCTGGCCCTCTTGCTGCAGCAGCTCCCTAGCTCTTCACTGCCACCCTCTGCAACCATGGATCAGTCTGTGGGCAGTGGCATATTCACAACATCTTTGATGCCTCCTGTTCTTCCTGGATACACTTCCAAAGTGAAAGGAAGAGATGGAGGGGGCACATGACAGCTCAAGGTTCCTGCATTCAGACAACTGACAATCGTCCAGTGTATGTTTGAGGAGCTGAACAGATGTGTTAAAAATGGAGGTGGCACATCCAAAATTTCTGGTTTTCAAATTCAGCCAAAATATTCCCATTTTCTTCCAATGAGTCAAATTTCTTGACTTTCTGTCCCATCTTTGCAGTTATTTATGTGCTTTTATATACTGAAGTTTAGCTAGATGCCTTCACTCCGGTTACAGGTAAAACAACGTATTACAAGAGAATATAATCAGTGCGACAATATATATGTCTAACAATATAACTGGTGAGGCGTGACACATGATTTAACACTATATCTGGTGCTACAATATATATGTACATTTTGCCCCCAGAATGACAGACAGACACAGCCCTTGTTTACATAAATCTTTACAACATTTCATATGTTGGAAATATGAAAACTTTACTGTTATTGCTCACTGTGGAACAGGTACTTGATGTTATAAGCATTAGTGTCACTGCAGGAGTGGTTAGTATCATTATTTGTATAGCACCTAGCACAAGTACACAGCAGTCTACAGAAACACAATGGATAATCCTTATGCCTTGATTATAATCTAGTAAAGACAAACAGACAAGAAACACAACAAAAAACAAAATATGAGGTTCTGAGTTAAAACAATGAAGCCATGATAGGGAAGAAGTAAATCAGGGTGTTGTAGGATTGAGGAAGGGGAAACTGAGGGAAGTAGGAAGTAATGAGCCTCTTCAGAGTTTTTAAGAAAACATTTGGTAAGTGGCTTCTTTATACTGTACAGTATTACCTTCACTGTAGACTGCTGTCAAACTCTTAGTCTTAAACTCATCCCAGCAACGTCTGAGGGCTGTGATAAGGCGATGCAAGAAGCATACCATGTACTCCGGAGGACACAGCACTGTTGGATTCTGGCAAGATAGAGGTCCAAAGACAAGAGTAAAGAATACAGCACAGCTCAAAACAAATTCCTCATATTCTCTCCACTTATAATATATCACAGTCCTTTAAAAGCATTCAGACTTACCAGGAGATAGCACAATACAGATCATTTTAACAATGGCCAGTGTCATCACAATCTTTGCAACTGTTAGACTACAATAAACCACAATAGCTGAATGCATGTTGATACTAGGGGTCAATTTAGAGGCAATGACTGAAAAAGAGTTTAAGTAAGGAACTTGGTACCAAGCTATATTTGGTGTAATACAGCCCAGGATTTTGTACAAATATTGGGTGTCTGCAATCACATATGCATAATTATTAATCAAACATCACTTCACTTTCATTATTAACCCCCTAGCTTTACACATTCATACATAACACAAAAAGCTAAAAGTTGGCACTAGTCCAGGTCTGAGATTTAATGCCAAAATTAAATTGATTTTTTTTTTCTGTAACAATGACAAAATCTGACTTAACTGAATTTCCTAGCGTGTAGGCAGATTGACTCAGGACCAGTGGGTTATGCTCCCCTGCCAGCAGTTGAAGATAGAGCAAGCTGACGTCACAGTATATATAACCCTGCATTGACCCCAGCCTGCCAGTATTCTCCGTCTCCAGCAGATGGTGAACGTGCATCTCCTTATGAAGATTGCTTTGAGCTTTTTCAAAGGAGAAATTTGAAATTCTAAATTCAGGAAAAGAAAGCAGTGTTCTCCTGCAGTGATACCTAAAAGGTCCCTCCCCTGGATAAGAATTCCTGAGATGATTTCCTTGGTCCCTCAGAGCTGTGCCTTGGTCTGGGAGTTGAGTTTCCCCAACATGGACTTAGCTGCTAGTTCAGTTGACAGGCAGTGGGTGCAGGAGGCCGAGCACGGCGGTGATGGCAGATGCCCTTTCCCCCTGCAGCTGGAGACCATCTATGTACTCAACCGGTAAGCGCTGAGCTCAGGCAAGGTTTTAAAAAAAAAAAAAAAAAAAAAAAAAAAAGGGAGAACGTTTTACCTGAATCAGAGACAGAGGGGTTTCAGGACTTCCTCCAGTCTCCATTCTCGGTGTACCGTGCCAACATTTGTTCCCGCTCCCATTGGGGTTGGGTTTGGGGAACTGGGCAGTCCCCGGTGTGTAGGCCCCGCACTTAGGATTTTTTCTTGCATACCGCGTGGCAGGCCGTGGCAACCGTTTTTGCGTGCTCTTGTGCATGTTATGCTGTCCTCTACAGGCCGTCGGTGGGCGCAGTGTGTCAGCTCTGTTCACGCATTGTGCACTCTGTTTTTGGGCATGCTTTTTAGGAGCACAAACTGTTTTATGTGCTTAACTTGGCGCATAGGTTATATGTGCACCTTGCCGTGTTTTCCAGGCGCTTATTTTTTGGGCGCATTTTATTTTTGAGCGCAAGCCATTCCGATGCATGTTTACCGCAGCATTGGCACTAATAAGCAAGAAGCCTAAGCATCTTCCTATTTGTGTTGCCTGTCATATTAGGGCTTCTCAGCCTGACCTGGCTTCTAACCTGTGTCAGCGCTGTTCAGATGCTCAGGGAGAATTGTCTTCCTCAGATTTTGCTAAGCTGGCTCTTCCCCTTCTGATGATGGGTTGGTCACGGCCTTGACTGGGGGGACGCCAGATCTTTGTTCTTCTCTTTTGTATTCTCCACTGGTGAGGGCAGTTCTGTGGGACCAGCTCCAGTTCCTTCTGGGCTTGGTCTGGACCCAGCTGCTTTTTCTTGGGTGGAATTTTTTCAAGGCTTGCAAGCCTTTCTTTAAGCACAGTTCTCTGCTTTCCCCATTTCTGTCTGGTCGGACCCTCAGCTGGGGGCTCCTAACTCTTCCAGTCCTATGCATAAGCGTCAGCACTCACTTCGGCTCCCTGCAGGTGTTCCCGACAGGAATCCAATGGCACTGATGAGGAGGTTGATCCTGATTCCCTGGAAGATGGGAAAGTTCCTCCAGACCTGGAACCATGTTGTAGTTCTTTCTTAGAGATGAACTACAGCCCTGATTTCCCAGACCTTGAAACAGTTCGGTGTTCCTGATTCGGATGCTATGTCAGAGCCGAGGAAGAATCCCATTTTGGTTTTTTCACTGTGATGGATGCCATCCAGGAATTGATCTGCAATGAGATGCCCCAGAGGCAAATTTTAAAGGTGGTCGGGCATTGGAAAGCCTGTACCCCCTGGATCCAGCTGTGAGAGAGCATTTGCTTTTTCCCCAAAGTGGATGCTCTGGTGTGTGCCATGTCTAAGCGGATGACTATCCCTACAGAGGGAGGAGTGGCCTTGAAGGATGTACATGATAAAAGGATTGAGGCTATCTTTAAGCAAGCCTTTGAGGCAATGGCGATGAATTTACAGATTGCCTCCTGTTGCACCCTAGTGGCGAGATCTTGTCTGCTTCTCTCAGGAGGTTGATGAATCTGGAGGGATTTTCAGATATGTTATGGAGACAGGTGCCACATTTTTAGCAGATGCAGGCTGGGATATGGTCCAGACCATGGCCAGAGGAGTGGCTTCGGTGATAGCAGCCAGGCGTCAACTTTGACTGTGAAATTGGTCAGCTGACACAGCTTCCAAAGCCAGTCTTATCAAGATACCCTTTAAAGGCTCACTCTTCTTTGAGAGCGAGTTCAAGAAACTGGCCAGTAAGTGGGGTGAGTCTCCGGTGCCTCAGTTGCCAGAAGATAAACAGTTACAGTGCCCCTTTTGGTAGGAGAGGTCGTTTCCAGGGTTCCAGGTGTTTTTGTCCCTACAGAGAAAAAACTTTTCAGTGGACTCTGCCTTTCGGTAGATCTCAGTCCTTTCGTCCCCGGCAGCCCAAGAGAGGAGCGGGCTTGGGTGGTGGACCTTCCCCCAAGTATCCTGATGAAGATTTGCCGACCCACCTTCTGGAACACGAAATAGGGGGACTCTCTTTTATCAGAGGTGAGTTGAGATCATGTCGGACCAGTGGGTCCTGGAGGTGATGTGTGATGGGTATGCACTGGTATTTTGCAGTATTCCTCGGTATGTGTTCATGCCACTCCCTGTCGAAGATGCAGGCAGTGGAGTTCACGTTTCAAAGGCTCCTCAGACTGAGGGCTGTGGTTCCGGTGCTCATGTCTCAAGAAAGTATGGTGTGCTAATTCCATTTATTTTGTTGTGCCCAAGAAGGAGGGCTCCTTTTGTCCCATCTTGGATCTCAAGAGGGTCAACCAACACTTGAAGGTGACATTTTCGAATAGAAACCTTACGCTCTGTATTAATGGTGGTGTAGTCAGGGGAATTTCTGACTTCCTTGGATCTGTCAGAGGCTTACCTTCATATTCCCATCCAACTGGAACTCAAAACACTTTCTATGCTCTGCGGTGTTGGGATGCCATTATTAGTTTCAGGTGCTGCCTTTTGATCTAGCCACCGCTCCCAGAACATTTTCCAAGATTATGATGGTGGTAGCGGCAGCCTTGCAAAAAGAAGGAATCCTGGTGAATCCATATTTGGACGACTGGCTGATTCGAGCCAACTCTCAGGAAGAGAGACGCCTGATGACACACAGGGTTATCTCCTTATTGCAGGAGCTCAGTTGGGTGGTGAATCTGACCAAGAGCAATGTTCAACCATCCCAGTCGTTGGAGTATCTGGGGGTCCTGTTCAACACAGGACAGGACAGAGTTCGGTTTGGTTACATATTTAAATTATAAATATTTATGATGGTACACTGCAGCTCACAGAAAAACTCCAAGCCCTAGTTTATAGATGCTCTGTTAACCTTCAAGTGATTCACCTTGCAAGCACACAGACACCAATGCAAACACATTATTCTAAGATTTTATTCCAGACAATTTAAATTACTGTGTGTAGTTATATTACAGTTACCATTCCAAAACAACTAGGAGCAATATACCATTACTTTGCTAGTAAATAAGATGTCCTTTACCATTTTCTAAATATATTGTAAAACATGTGCATATATATTAGACACATGGTACCAAATACAAAATAGAGCTGAAATAGCATGTTTAAAACTAGTAATAGCACCAATTGTCAAGGCATCAACGCTGGCTACTGTCCATTTATGCATCTTCCAAATACATTCAGAATTTAATCTTAAGAAAAATCTGTCTCAAATGAAAAGAACAGAAAGTCCACAGACCTTGAGATACAATTAGTTCCTGAAAACCATGTCTTAAGTTGCAATGTACGTCAAAGCCGATATTCCCATAAGAATAACGTTATAAATGGGGGATTCATTCCAGCATCATGGCCCAATACCCTATTTTCACCAAAATTTATTTATTTATTTATTTTTAATTTTTATATACCGATGTTCCTGTATAAAATACATATTGCACCGGTTTAAATAACTCAATGTATTAATATATAGTACAGTAAAATGCAACATTTTAAAGCACTACATTTATGTCACTTTACCCTCCATTGCCTCAGGTACAAACTTAGTACCCGCTTCACTAAGGTTTTTTCCCATAGACATAAGATGGGAGAAAAGCCTTAATGAATCTGGACCTTAGATTGTGAGCCCTCTGGGGATAGGAAAATGCCTACAGTAACTGAATGTAATCTGTTTTGAAGTGCCGAAAAGCAGAATATAATATATATATATATATAAAATAAAAATATCTGAAGAGTAAAGTGCCAAGGCATGCCTACAGGACATTACATTAACATTGCTCAGAGAAAAGGAAGCCCTTGGCACTCTTTCTGCTGATGTCACCTTGCTGGATCGTCATCCGCATGTCAATAAACAAGAGAAAAATCAATGGAGAAAGTCTCATTTTTTGCACTATTTCTCCTTTTTTTATTCATTATAAAACACACTGAAACATTCCTAGGGAAAATAAGGTAATGATTGAAAACAAAGGTCCTTATGTATGCTTGGCTCATAATAAAAGCAGTTAAATTTAATACAAATTCTCTTCTAAGAATAACTTTTTTTTTTTTAATTATTATATTATGTTTTTGAAATTGTAAGCCACCCAGAACAGATGTCTGCAATTGGCTGCCTAAGAAATTGCCTTGTGGTACGCTATAAACTCTACCCCAATAATATTCAATTTTTTTTCCTTGTGAAACATCTTGGAATCTAACTGAAGAATTTCTTATACACTATTTTCCTTGGTTTAATCAAAATAAATTAGCATTAAACAAATCAAACCAAAACATGACACTAACTCAATTTCCAGTTGTTGATATTCCTGAAAAGATTACCTTAAAAAATCATAAAATCAAAATATCAAGGGCTAGACGTAACCTTGGTATTTTTATTGATCCTGTACTTTCTATGAACAATCACCTGAATGCTGTAACACAAACCTCATTTTCCAAGCTCAGATTATTACAGCATCTGAAGCCATTACTTGAATTCAATGACCTTTGTGCTATCTTGCAATAGTTTCTTTTTTCTGGCATTGATTACTGTAACTCTCTTCTCGTATGTCTTCCCGCATGCCATACACCCCCTTCAAATTATCCAAAATGCTGCTGCAAGACTCCTAATAGGAACCCTCTTCCATGATCACATCACTCCATCTCTGCAATCTCTGATTGGCTCCCAATTTCTTACCGCATACAATATAAGTTAATAACCATTATTCACTCATTGATTAACAATGTACACTTGCCATGGTTCGAAGCAGCTATGAAAATTTATATTCCCTCTAGAGCTCTTCAATCCTCTGGCCAAACTTTACTATATAACCCCTCTCCGAAAACAGCACACCTTGATGAAACCAGGGAACATGCCTTCTCGTTAGCAGGTCTCTTTCTCTGGAACTCACTCCCGAAGGGAATAGGAAATATAAAAGAACCCAAATTGTTTTAAAAAGCTTTAAAGACTTATTTGTTTAAGAAGGCATATGAATGTTGAAACAACTTGTTTTACTTCTAAGATATGAAATCCATGTTTTTGTTTTTATATTATTGTTGCCATTTGTTATATTGATTGTGAATGTATGATTGTACCCCGACCTGAATGTAGGAAGGGCGGGTAATAAATGTTTAAAAATTAAATAAAATAAATAGAAATTAGATACATAAATAAATAAATTGTCAATGCATACCTGCTGCGAAACATCTGGGGGCTCTGATAAAGAGTGCATGAGGAAAGATTGGCAAAGACATTTCCTGTACTTTTCCTATAGACAGGGCACTATTGATTATTTTATTTACAAAATAGTCTCAGCCGATGAGGTCAAACATCTAGGGTACACGTTATACATTAGTTGGCAGAAGATGATCGGTGGAGGGAGATAGGTAATAGGAAGAAGACAGCAGACAAAAAGAAACGAAGAAGAAAAATAGATCACAGAACAATGCTCAGATAAGTGTGTATACACACTGACATCATTCACAAAGAGAACAACAAAAACAAAGATTGAGAGAAGAAAAGAAATGTATAACATACAGAAATAGAAAACAGAAAAGAAAAAGACAAATAACAAGGAATTTGCTATTAATAAAGTTTACTTAGGGAATAGCCACTGCTATTAATTGCATCAGTAGCATGGGATCTTCTTGGTGTTTGGGTAATTGCCAGGTTCTTGTGGCCTGGTTTGGCCTCTGTTGGAAACAGGATGCTGGGCTTGATGGACCCTTGGTCTGACCCAGCATGGCAATTTCTTATAGCAAAAATAAACTTATGTTGGATAATGAGTGTCAATTTGGAAATTTTTCAACTTTGAATCATAATGCGAAATACCTGTATATCTCACATTTATTTACCTCATGCTTCGACTAGAAATGGCTAGGCATTCAGGCGGAAAACTCATAATGAACCTAAATGCCTGGTCATTTCCGATCCAAGCATGAGGTAAGCAAATGTGAGATATGTTCTCCATTCAGGATAGATTTTTTTCTTAAGATAATTAAACTCTGAATGTATATGAAAGATGCACAAAAAAAGAGAACAATAACTAATCATTAAATATTCTGCCTTTTTAAGACAGGCATCCATCTAGCAATTGCCTGCAGACATTTAGCCACAATAGAGGGAATAGAAAAAGCTGGATGGGTCAATAGAAAATATCAACAAGGTATTATCCACAGAAAAATGGTACTGTATCCCAAAAGAAGCTATTAGCTGAGTTAGTGGCAGCATATTATCAGGGACAGCAGGAACTGAACCCACAGCGCCGGGTATTCATGGCTAGGGGATCCTGCAATGGAGCTACAGGGTCTCTGGCTAATCAAGAATCCTGTTAAAAAAAAATACAAAGCTAAGCAGAATTAGAGAGACCCACCTCCAGAGGCTCCATATTAGATCAGCACTAGTTTTTAATCTTTCTTGACCAACAAGATCAGCATTAGATGTGTCCCAAACTGAGGGCTGGATATAAGGAATTCTAGACTGACACACTTTTGCTGGTCCAACAGGCCTCATAGAGCTTGCTCCATGATTCTATTGCTTGCCTGGCCTGGCTTCCTACTTGTTTCTAGATTCTAGTTGTCTCCTGGTTCCTACTCCATTACTGGTCCTTGGCTCTGTTCTGGTTTCCTGCCTCCGCTTGGTAAGTCCTGGCAGCCATCTGCCCCAAGGGCCAAACCATGAGGAATGGTGGTTGCTTCAGACAAAAGAACACTGACTCCAGAGTGCCCTGCCTTTCTAAGGTACACACACCCCTGCCCAGGTGGGCTACCTCCCTTCTACCTTTAGCAGAATGGGGTGTGGCACATATAAGAAAAGAGTGACTGACAAGATCATTGGGGACTTCTTCTCTCTGGAGATGATTGTGAATCTATTCATCCTCAATACATCTTCTTTTCCCAGGCCTTTTGAAAAGAAAGGCACTGCTTCTCAAACCAGCAGCATCTGACCCCCCTGGGCCCTGAGGTTCTCAGTATCACAAAAAAAAAAAAAAATCAACAAGAGGCAGGAAAGGTGGCAACTAAAACAGTTACCAAAAACATGAACAAAACTCTATATGAGGTAGGGTATTCTGTCTCCTTACTTCTCCCAGTCTCTATGCAGAAAGACCACAGAGTCCTAATCCAGAAAATAATCATAGTAACATAGTAATGATGGCAGAAAAAGACCAAAATGGTCCATCTAGTCTGCCCTGCAAGCTTCCCAAAAGTAGTAACTGCTGCTCCGTGCAGGTTACCCCAATTTTTCTCTTAAGGGTAGTAACTGCTGCTCCGTACAGGTTACCCTCATGTTTCCCTTAAGGGTAGTAACTGCCGTTCCATGCTGGTTTAGCTTTTTTATTTATTCCCATCCTCTAGCCTTTTAGGGATCCACAGTATTTATCCCATGCCCATTTGAAATTCTTTACAGTTTTAGTCTTCACCACTTCCTCCGTAAGGGCATTCCAGGCATCCACCACCCTCTCAGTTAAGAAATATTTCCTGACATTAGTTCCAAATCTTCCTCCCTGGAGTTTCAAATCGTGACCACTAGTTCTACTAAATTGTTTCCAACGGAAAAGGTTTGTTGTTGACCATGGATCATTAAATCAAAAGTGTTACAGCATGGGATATGCTGCCCCCTTAAAAGATAAAGTTAAGCTTTGAACTGAAAATCCAAAATGAAAACAACAACTAAAATCCAAATGAAAATCTACAACTAAAATCCACACTCTCAGATAGTGGTGAGGGTTTATAAGGCTCTGAGCACGCCATCTACTTCTCTCTTCATGGGGGGAGCAAAACCCAAACTTCTCCTTCATTACTCTCTTTATACCTCCCCAGAATTTTGCTTTACACCTTCTGGCAAGGAAACCAAAGGTTCCCTACATAAATACTATATATTTTTTTATATATACATATAAAAGCTTTGCTATAAAAGGTACATTTCAATGCCATCAACGAAAAGGCATGAGTTAAATAAACCACAGACATAGATCTGCAACTACATGGCTGAAAAACATCTTGATCTTAGGGTAAACTATAGTTTGGGGGGGGGGTTTTGTTTTTAGATTAACAGGAACTAGGCCTCCCTTTCAATGATAGAGTAATTTGCATTAGGACAGAGATAATTGGCTGATTGCCCAGAATTTTAAGTCATAAACATCATTATTAGTTGTTTCTACACAGTAAAAACCCTCTGTACTGCAACAGTGGGAACTGGATAAAAATGATCCTAGGCTATAGGATCCTAGGCTATAGATTAATCTAAAGAAGGTGGTTTAGAAATAAGAGGTAAAGTTGTATGCAGTTTAGTGACTTTTTAAACAAAGAATTAAGCTAAAGCTTCAGCATATGAGCATTTCACATACAGTAGACATAGAAATCATATTACGAACCCCAAAAAAAAAACCCAAAATGCGTGGATGGTTAGCTACTGACCTTAATTGTTGAGCAAAAGATTTCTTTTTAGAAGACTCAAAGTTTTATATTGTTACAATTATTTCAAATACAATTCTTTATTCTTGATATTAATAGTTTTTCACCAGCGCCTCTCAATACATTTCAATTTAGTTTTAAAAGTGGATACCTCAGCAGAAAGCCAAGAATGATTAAAATACTCCTGAGAACTGCACTTAGTAACTGGAGCAACAGTATACAATATCTTAGTCATGGATACATTTATATAATCAAGTAATTCATCAACCTGAGAAGTGCTCAAACTGCAACTCAGCAACCAGCCATCAAGTCTGAAACAGACATATCTTTTGTATCTTGCCTAGACAGCACAGGACCAGAGATAATAGAGGGAGAAGAATATTTTTTAAAAATTTAATAACCTGACCGGTACTAACATACATCTTAAATTGGAAAAAAAAAAACTTTTCTACAGTAGCTACTCCAATAAAAATTAAGTTAAGAATATTCCCAGCTGAGCAAGTTCGAAACTGAATAACTTGCATAAAACCAAAAATTAATTCTTCACTCACTATCAATGTTTAGTGGCAGAATCAGCATTACAACCAATCATCAATGCCTTCACTGTCCTAAACAATTCCTGAGGGTAGATAATCGCTGTTTCAACCTTTAATGAATGACAACTTTGCGGACAGATAATTTTTACTGCCAGAGACTTGTATTGTATACCTCTAGAGTTTCTCCCAAATGTATTTTATGCCATTGGTGTCCAATCTGCTGAAGTTGCCAACCTGACTCTGAACTCATTTCAGAGATGCTATTGCCTCTCCCACAAAGGCTACAAGGCAGCGTACACATAAAACAAAAAAACAAAAAAAGGAGGATAGGCTAAAAACAAAAACACATTTTAAACATTCATGAGTCAAAGGCTTTCATAAAAAGCCAAGCTTTGACTATGAAAGACAGGCAAATCATCCAGGAGCCTATGAACATAAGGTAATGATTTCCAGAGTAAGGGACCCAAACAAGAAAAAGTTCTCTAACGTAGTTATCAGCTTAATGCCATTTGCTATCTGGAGGAAGACTTTCTGAAATGAAAAAAGGGGCCTTCTTGGCTGGTACACATGAATACAGGAAAACAAAAAAATAGGCAATATAAGCACATTATTATGGGACTCAAAAACACAAGAAATTGCCATGCTGGGTCAGACCAAGGGTCCATCAAGCCCAGCATCCCGTTTCCAACAGAGACCAAACCAGGCCACAAGAACCTGGCAATTACCCAAACACTAAGAAGATCCCATGCTACTGATGCAATTAGTAGCAGTGGCTATTCCCTAAGGGCTAGATTTTAAAAGCCCTCCGCGCCAGCGCACCTATTTTGCATATGCCGCCGGCGCGCGCAAAGCCCCAGGACGCGCGTAAGTCCCGGGGCTTCGTAAAAGGGGCTGGAAGGGGCGTGGCGACGGTTCGAGGGCAGGCCGGGAGGGCGGTCTCGAGTCCCCCGGCACTGCGGCCTGTGCCGGGGGATGCGAGGCAGCACACGCAAGTTACGCCTGCTTCAAGCAGGCGTAACTTGCCCAACAAAGGTAGGGGGGTGGATTTAGGTAGGGGAAGGGAGGGGAAGGTGGGGGGATGCGGAAGGAAAGTTCCCTCTGAGGCCGCTCCGATTTCGGAGCAGCCTACCTCGGAGGGAACTGAGGCAGGCTGCACGGCTCGGCCGGTTGCGCGAACACAAGTATGCGCGTGCGTACTTTTCAAAGATCTACCTCAGCGTAAACTTGATTAATAGCCGTTAATGGACTTCTCCTCCAAGAACTTATCCAAACCTTTTTTGAACCCAGCTACACTAACTGCATTAACCACATCCTCTGGCAACAAATTCCAGAGCTTTGTTGTGCGTTGAGTGAAAAAGAATTTTCTCCGATTAGTCTTAAATGTGCTACTTGCTAACTTCATGGAATACCCCCTAGTCCTTCTATTATTCAAAAGTGTAAATAACCAATTCACATCTACTCTTTCAAGACCTCTCATGATTTTAAAGACTTCTATCATATCCTCCCTCAGCCGTCTCTTCTCCAAGCTGAACAGCCCTAACCTCTTCAGCCTTTCCTCATAGGGAAGCTGTTCCAACTCCTTTATCATTTTGGTTGCCCTTCTCTGTACCTTCTCCATCACAACTATATCTTTTTGAGATGCGGCGACCAGAATTGTATACAGTTTTCAGGTTGTGGTCTCACCATGGAGCGATATAGAGGCATTATGGCATTTTTCGTTTTGTTAACCATTCCCTTCCTAATAATTCCTAACATTGTTTGCTTTTTTTTTTTTTGACTGCTGCAGCACACTGAGCCGACTATTTTAAAGTATTATCCACTATGATGCCTAGATTCTTTTCTGGGTGGTAGCTCCTAATATGGAACCTAACATCCTGTAATTACAGCAAGGGTTATTTTTCCCTATATGCAACACCTTGCAATTGTCCACATTAAACTTCATCTGCCATTTGGATGCCCAATCTTCCAGTCTTGCAAGGTCCTCCTGTAATGTATCACAGTCTGCTTGTGATTTAACTACTCTGAATAATTTTGTATCATCCGCAAATTTGATAACCTCACTCGTTGTATTCCTTTCCAGATCATTTATATATATATTGAATAGCACCGGTCCAAGAACAGATCCCTGAGGCACTCCACTGTTTACCCTTTTCCACTGAGAAAATTGACCATTTAATCCTACTCTTTGTTTCCTGTCTTTTAACCAGTTGTAATCCACGAAAGGACATCGCCTCCTTTCCCTTGATTTTTTTAGTTTTCGTAGAAGCCTCTCATGAGGGACTTTGTCAAACGCCTTCTGAAAATCCAAATACACTACATCTACCGGTTCACCTTTATCCACATGTTTATTAACCCCTTCATAAAAATGAAGCAGATTTGTTAGGCAAGACTTCCCTTGGGTAAATCCATGTTGACTGTGTTCCATTAAATCATGTCTTTCTATATGTTCTATGATTTTGATCTTCAGAATAGTTTCTACTATTTTTCCCGGCACTGAAGTTAGGCTCACTGGTCTATAGTTACCCGGATCGCCCCTGGGGCGATCCGGGTAACTATAGACCAGTAACTGGAGGGTGGCCATTACAATGGCCACCCTCCAGTCTTCAGGTACAATGGATGATTTTAATGATAGGTTACAAATTTTAACTAATAGATCAGAAATTTCATTTTTGAGTTCCTTCAGTACCCTAGGATACATACCATCCGGTCCAGGTGATTTGCTACTCTTTAGTTTGTCAATCTGGCCTACTACATCTTCCAGGTTCACAGTGATTTCGTTCAGTTCGTCTGACTCATCACCCCTGAAAACCATCTCCAGAACTGGTATCTCCCCAACATCCTCATTAGTGTAAACAGAAGCAAAGAATTAATTTAGTCTTTCTGCAATGGCCTTATCTTCCCTATCAGCCCCTTTAACCCCTCGGTCATCTAAAGGTCCAATCGACTCCCTCACAGGTTTCTTGCTTTGGATATATTTTAAAAAGTTTTTATTATGAGTTTTTGCCTCTATGGCCAATCCAATTTGAAAGCAATGGAAAGACAAGCGTATGCATCTCTGCCACAGAAACTCGGTCTTATTGTGATGTAGCTTTAATTTATAGCATGCCAGCCAGTGCTGAATCTTCTGGAGGCATTTGTTCAATTTAGAGACAGACTCACAGTAGACTTGTATGTTGTCCGTGTGTATTGTATAATGAAAGCCCAAAGAACCGATCAGTTGAGCAAGGTATAATGAACATTTTAAACAATACTGATGATAGAGTGGAGTCTTGAGAAGCACCAGACATTAAGGTCCAGGATAGAGATATGCTGTATCCCCAGCATACCCATAGACTTCTCCCCTGAAAGGAGGCAAACCAGGTGTGTACTGTACCCTTGACATCGCTGGATCGCAACTGCATCAGCAAGATCTTGTGATCCATGGTATTAAATGCAGCAGATAGGCTAGGACTGCTTCTTACTCTCCCTAGACTTAAGTGTAGGCTTCTTGGAAAATTATTTACCAATGCTAATAATGCTGTCTCAGTGCTGTAACCAGCATGAAATCCAGATTGGCTTGATGCTCAACTATCAATATCTGCCAAATAATTGGCAGATGCAACTGCTTTTCCAATTAATTTTCCCAGAAAAGGTAAATGTGAGATTAAACATAAATTAGAAGAGAAAAATCAGAGCCCAAGATGGCGGCATAAACGGCAGCAGGGAAAGATGCTCTCTAGAATTCTGTTACCCGATACAAGATGCCAGCAAAAAGGAAGAGTAAGAAATGGGTATATCCCTCTGAACCCGCCTTAACAGATGGACAGAAGCGTATCACTTCCTTTGCTACCTCAAAGTTGGAGAAAACGGGGGAGGACATCCCCGCTTCTGTTTTCTGAGAGGGAGCTCCGATGCCGATTGGGGAAATCACTCTCAGTCCCCCGGATTGCCGACCTCCGCCGGCCCCTGCAACTCTGACGTTCCTCCAGGAAACATCGCAGGTTGATGACATCACCCATCCGAAGGGAGGGGGACGCCGAGATGAGGATCATGCGATGTTACAGTGAGTTTCCTCTAGCCTGTTGGTTTCAACAGATGCCAGGGAGCTGGAAGTATTGGAACCATCTTTGTCTCCAGAGGAGGAAGAATGAAGGATTCTGGTGGTTCAAGTGGCGGAAACACCAGGGCTGCCAACAGTCCGGGAAGGGAGTGAGTCTTTCCAATTACCCCCTAAACCGGCTATTGTAACCCTGGACACATTATGGGACCTTGTGGCTAGCCTAGGAGGGCTAGTCAAGGACTGTGAAAGTAAATACAAAAACGTTGATATAGAGTTACAAGCCCTGGACCTAAAGATGGGAGGTCAAATTAAAGATTTAGGAAATAAAATGACTGAGTTGGAGCATAAAACAGCACAAGTATATATGGTGAACGTTAAATTAATAAAAGATATGGCAATACAGTCTAAAAGACTGGAATCGCTGGAGAATTTCACCTGACACTTGAATTTGAGATTTCTTAACTTCCCACGTGTTTTGGGAGAGGACATTCAAACCACCTTAAAAAAACATAAGATAGTGTTTGAAATTTGAAGAGTCTCAATTGCCGTTAATAAATAAAGCTTATTTCCTTATGAAGTCAATGAGGAGAAATACGGAAAATCAAATGGAAGCTTTAAAAAATTTAACACAGTTTATAGAGAGCTCTGCTGTAGAGGTTTTGGGTAGGGGAACTTCGTTGGTATCCTTAGTGACGGAAAGAGATGTTAGCAATATAATGAGATGTTATTTTCAAAATAATACAGTAGAATTCAATGGTCAAACTGTTAAGATTTTCCCCGACTTGGCTAGACCAACCCAAAATAGGAGGAGGGAGTTTATTCATTTAAGACCACAAGTGTTCGCCTTGGGGTTTACATTTTTATTAAGATACCCCTGCAGGTGTCTGATAAGAAATAAAGATGAGAGGGAAGATTCAAATGGCTGCCTAGAAGGTTGTGTCGAGAGAGAGCTCCTCAATTTTTGCAAGTTTTCCGCTGTTTCAACGATGCCTCACACAAAAAGAAAGGGGAAAGTAAGAATAGAGACCCCGACTATTCTTAACGCCACCTTCTCACAACCGTTAACTGAGGGGTTCCTCTCACCGCTAAGTGCAACGACTCCGGGTGAAGTATCTGCTGATGGCGTTGGGGAGATGCGAATTACAACGCCACAGGATCATTACACCTCCCTTAGCCCCGGAGCACCCTTGACACCTGAACTGCCGTTACCTGTTCTATCTCTGGACTCGGAGCCGGGGACACCCCGAGAGAGCGTGGTGCTGCCGGACCCCATCGGGGGGAGAAACGGAGAAAGAGGAATGAGACCACAGGTCTGAGGAAACAAAGATGTCCCACCGGAGAGTGAGAGGAGAAATGGCGGAGGGGAAGTCCTGACTATGGAGCCTCTAACCTCAACACCCAATGGCAGCGAAGGTAAGGCGGCGGCCTCTGCTATGAGGCAAGAACGCCGCTTTCAAATTGAAAAATCTGCTGTTCGCTCTAGTGTTGAGGCAACACAAAAGATAACATTGGAAAACGTATGGCTTGTTCTGATGGAATTAAAAACATCAATGGCTAGTCTTGATACAAAAATAACAGAAATTCAGAATCAGTCTAAACAATTGGACTTAACTGTAAAAAAAACACTGAGAAGCTAGAGACCTTGGAAAACCGCGTCAACCAAGTTCAAAAGATCCAATTTGGATTAATGAAAGGAGAAGTTGCAAATGCAAGGAGAACTGAAATCATAGAAAATTTCTGGTATAACCGGAGAATATTTAACTTTCCCATTGTAAAACTAATTTCACCTAAAGAGCAGTTTAAAAAATTTGCAGTGGAAAATTTACAATTACTTTTTGAGAATATTCCATCTATAGAAAAAATATATGTTATAGTCTGGGAAAAGGGAACCTGAAATTGGGCAACTTCAAAATCAATCACAACAATTGAATAATCTTACAGATTTTTCGGAAGGATCGATGCAAGATCAAGTGGAAAAACGTGGAACATTATACATAAAGTTCCAAAGAGCTGAAAACAGAGACAAAATACTAAGACTTTTTCTTTGTAACCGTGATAAACCTTATTTAACACAGAAAATGTGGATGTTTCCGGATATTGCCAGGCTTACGCAGATTAGGAAAAGGAATTTCCTACAGATGAGCCAAGAGGTTAAAAATCTAGGGGCTCAGATGACTTTATATTACCCCTGTAAATGTATAGTTAAATATTTGAATGAAAGATATGTGTTTCTAGAACCACTAGAGCTTAGGAAATTCCTAGATCATGCTCCTAAATAAGATTTATCAATCGGATCATAGGATATGATAATGGAATGCTCTTAGTTCCTTCTAATTTCTTTTAAGTAAATGGAAATTTCCTTAATTTTGCTCCAAATTGTACATCTTGGATCTTCTCTTAATTCCTTATAAATGGTCTTTTTCCTATTTTATATATTGGACTCTGGCTAAATTATATTTCTTTTTGAGTATTGAGATAATACTTTAATCCTAATTTAAGATTGAGCCCAATATGTATAAGTATTACTTTTGTTGTTGCAATGTAAAGACCTATTCACTGACAAGTTTAAATTGCTGTCTATAAGTTGTTAAAATTGCATAAAGAAAATAAAAAAAGACAAAAAAAAGAAATAAAGATGAAAGTTTTGTATTTACCTTGGTAGAACAACTGAAGCCCTTTTTACATGCCAGAAGTGTTGAAGTCATGCCTGGGCAAGGACACCCATGACAATCATGAAAATACACTCCAACTTTATCGTTAAGCCAGTTTTCAATATGTAATTTCTCTTTTTCCTATTATGTAACTCCCTATAATTTGGGCCTTTTTGTTTTTTCTTAAATTCCTCGCTGAAAAGAACTTATAATAAGATGTTGATCCTAGGGGGTGGAGTCAAGATGGCGCCTCGATCAGCAGCGCACTGAGATCGCTCCGGTGTTTTTCTTCTAAAGGTTTCTTCTTTCTAAACTCAAGATGCACCCGAAACGCAAAGGCAAGCAGAGGGCTTACCCTTCTACATCCTCCCTACCTCCAGGGCAGAAGACCATTCCTCAATGCACTGCAAAACAGTCAAAGATGGGTTTGAGTGGTCCGGCTGTCGGGTCGCAGGAAGGAGAATTCGACCCGACCTCGGAAGTATTTTCCCTCAGGCCCTTGGATCAGAGGCTACCTCTGCTGAACGAAGAACCTCGACACCCCACCCGACTGGAAGCCCCGATGAGGACCTCTGAGTTAATTGGGCAGAGGGGCTAGTGCCGGGGAGATACTGTTCAGACACCCAGAGGAACCGGAGAGAATCTTGCCAGAGGCCCTTTGCTGGAAACTGAAGAGGGACAAGTCAACGGAAGTGGTGAGAACCTAGATTCCATTCCCTCTATTAGTCCTGGCTAGTTTGTAACACTGATTAAACCGGAGATAATGACATTAGACTCCTTGTGGTCTTTAACATCCACCCTTGCAAAATCTTTATCGGAATGTTCTGCAAATATAAATTCTTTATCATCTCAGATGCGTTTAATGAATGAGAATTCTGAAAAATTCAAGCAGGAAGCAGTGGGAAAATTTCAAAAAATGGAAGAAGATATAATCTAAGTTAAAACTGTTCAATCAACTATGGTGCAGAACTATGGGGCTATAAATAGAAAAATAGAGTATCTGGAGAATGCGATGAGACATCCAAATCTGAGGATTTTAAACTTCCCCAGAGTGTAGGAGAGTTACCCTCGTTTGACTACTTGAGATTTCCACTGAAAAAAACTCCACCTTTGGATAAGGTGTACTCCCGATACGAAAAGCTCAACCAAAGCAAACAACCCCTAATGTTCTTGAAAATCTAACTGATTTTTTTGAATCATCAGCATATGAAATAGCGGAGAGAACAACTTTATTAATTTCCTTCTTTAATGAAAAAGATCTTGGAGACATTATGCATGCTTATTTTAAAAAGACCAACTCCAACTTTATGGGTGCAAGCATAAGAATATACCCCGATATAACGAAGACAATGCATCAGAGGAGGAAGGCTTTCCTGGATTTGAAGCAAGAGCTACAGGTACTGGAAGCACCTTTTTTTCTTGTGCTTCCTGTGCAAGTGTATTGTAAAATACAAAGATGATAGTTTTGGTTTTTTTTACCAGCCGGAGCAACTGTAGAGTTTTGCGGATGGGAAGAAAGCTCTACTACAATTGAGTAATAATTTGTCTAATCCATAATATAGAGAGGAAGGTTTTTGCGAGGTTCCTTTATTTCCTTAATTAAAAATTTCTTAGATATCTCCTAAAATTTATAGTAACTATCACCCCTCCCTACTTGGGGTCTAATGGGTAATATAATGGATAGAATTATTTCCTTTATTTGATTACATAGTTCAATCAAAACTATAGTTAATTTTCTGTATTGTAATACCATGTTTCAAATCAAAGTGTATACTTTGTAAATTTTTGAAAAATAAAGAGAAATTGAAAAAAAAAAATGTTTATCTAAAAATATAATTTGTATAATTGCTTTATAAGTCTTTTCCTTTGCCTATCAAAGTATGATGTAGAAGAAAAAAATCAGAACAGCCCTTTTACAAAATAGGATAAAACACTATTTCCTTTAGCTGAGAAGGAAAAATTCCTCTACTAGGGAGCAAGTCATTATCAAACTTAAGTAAGGTACTAGAGCTTCCCTTTTTATTTATTTTTTAAATTATGTATGGATGAACAGCATCTAAAGGTGAGCCACTAGGCTTGGCAATGACAGCAACTTGTGAAAATCCTTTTGTGATAAAGAATAGAATGTTGCCAGAGGGGCTATAATTTGCGTTGGGCTTCCCCAACTAGAGACAGCCCAGTGTTCAGCATCCTATCTGCTCACAAGGGGAATTGATTCACTAGTAGCAGTAACCAAATATTTTGAATTTTAAAATCAAAAACATGCTAGGGCATCTTCCCTTGAGTTATCACTAGGGATGTGAATCATTTTTTGACGATTTAAAATATCGTCAGATATATTTTAAATCGTCAAAAATCGTTAAAGGCGATATATAATAGGAATTCCCCCGATTTATCATCAAAAATCGTAAATCGGGGGAAGGGGGAGGGGAAGGGGGAGGGTGGGAAAACCAGCACACTAAAATAACCCTAAAACCCACCCTGACCCTTTAAAATAAAATCGCCCACCCTCCCAAACCCCCCCAAAATGTCTTAAATTACCTGGGGTCCAGTGGGGGGGGTCCCGGTGTGATGTTCCACTCTCGGGCCACGGGTGCGTTGATAGAAATGGTGCCGGCGCTACCTTTGCCCTGTAGCACCCCTGCCATTAATGTAACCTTTTGGTTCTATTTCCCTTCCACCCCTGCCATTAATGTAGAGAGCAGTGCTGGAACTGCTTCTAAGTGAAGTATCTAGCTTAATTGATTAGGGATAGTAACCGCCGCAATATGCAAGCTACTCCCAGGCTTATTTGTTTACCCAGCCTGTGTAATTCAGTCCTTGTTGGTTGTTATCTGAATATAAGTCTACTTTTCTTCATTCCCCCTGCCGTTGAAGCAAAGAGCTACTCTGGATATGTACTGAAAGTGACAACTATACTACAGAATGGCAGTTTCTACCATGAGAAACTTGCTGGGCAGACTGGATGGACCATTTGGTCTTTATTTTCCATCATTACTTTGTTACTATATTTCCAAATATGGTTACCTTTTGCTCATTTGAATTCTGACCTAAAGTGCTCTCCAAAGCCAGTAAAGAAATGTATTAAGTTGGTCCAATAAAAACATATCACCATATATATTTTTCTATTTATTTTGTCGACCTCTATTTCTGTGAAGTAGCTATGTTAGTAGACTCTGTAAGAATTTTAATAATCTGAAAGAGGTCATATGGTCTATTCAGATATGAAGATAATTAGCAAAGTATTTATTTATTTAAAAATTCTTATATACCGCCTGTACAATTTGTGGTGGATCTGAGTGGTTTACAAACAGATTAAAACATACATAATTTAAAACATCATAGTAGGCGAAATAACTAATTACAACATCACATAGGACAACTTAGCAATACATGGGAACAAACAGAGCAGGACGTTGAATTAATAAATAAGTAATAGTTGTTTAGCTAATTGTATGCAAGGGTGCATAGATGAGTTTTGAGAGCTTTTTTGAAGTCTTTGGAATTTGCAATAAGACTGATATGATCTGGGAGAGAATTCCATAAAGTTGGGACTGGCCACTGAAAAGGCGCATCTGCGGGTCAGGTCTAATCTGGCTGTTTTTATGGTGGGGACCTCAAGTATACATTTATCTAACAATCTTAATTGGCGAGGTGGATGGTATAATCTTAGTATAGAACATAACCAGATGGAGGAAGGGTTGTATATTAAATTGTGAATTATGGACAGAACCTTGTATTGTATACGGTATTGTAAAGGGAGCCAATGGAGAGACTGAAGGACTGGAGTGATATGTTCTCTACGGGGGTATTAGTAATTATATTTGCCACGGAAATTTGAATAAGTTGGAGGGGACGGATAGAGCATGCTGGAAGACCCAAATATAAGGCATTGCAGTAATATAATCCTGATAGTGCTTGCACAACTTAACGAAAGTCAAATGAAAAAAGTAGAGGTTTTAACTTTTTGAGTAATTGTAATTTGAAGAATGATTTTTGTAACTAATACAGAGATGTTGGTAGTCATTGATAGACTACCAAATCATCATTACTCCTAAATTGTGTGTGCAAATGAATAATTGGAATAGTGTGATTGCCAAAGGTGAAATTTGCTGGGGGACAACAAGATGAGTCTTGAATAGGGGATAAGAGTAACTCTGTTTTTGCTGTATTCAGTTTTAAACGGTTGTGTGAAAGCCAGGTATTTATGTTTTTTACGTAATTGTATCAAGGAAAACGTTTTAGACCAGGAATCAGTATAGGGAACGATGAACTGGATGTCATCAGCATATATTTTAAATTTTTTGTCAAGACTAGCCATAAGATGAAAGAGTGGGAGCACGTAAATGTTAAATAGGATAGCGGACAGTGAGGATCCTTGAGGGACTGCAGAGTTAGTGTAGTACCAGTCAGAGCTGAATTCACCAAGAGTGACCGTTTGTAGGCGGTTGGTTCGAAATGATTTCAACCACTGAAGGACACAGCCTGTGATTCCTATTTGTTGAAGATTCGAAAAAAGAATGTCATGGTTTAATGTATCGAATGCAGCAGTATCCAAAAAAACTATAATGTAATTTTCTGTATTGGAATCTGAAATGAGCAAGGATTCAGTGCTGTGACCTTTTCTAAAGCCGTGTTGTTGCGGATGTAAAAGGTTATTGTCAGTAATGCATTCTGATAATTGATGAAGGACAACAGATTTGATTATTTTTGCAAGTGAGGCAATGGGACGATAATTAGTAATGTCTAGCAGGTCGGCATTCTTCTGTTTGGTTATTGGTAAGATGGAAGCTTGTTTTAGAGTGGCTGGAAAGGATCCAGTGGAAAGAGATAAATTGACTATATCTGCTATAAAAGGGGAAATATGTTCTTTAATATCTTTTAGCATGTATCTTGGACAGGGATTATATGGACTATTTGAGGCTTTAGATTTAGAAATGATACGAGTATTTATTTTATTTGTTTATTTTTTATATACCGATATTCGTGGTAGCATCATTCGTGGAATCAATATCAAAGTCAGAGAAAGAGCTGATGGCAGGGGAAAGTGATGGAATGGGAATTGGTAGGGTTATGAATTCTGATGAGATTTTGTCTATTTTTTCTTTAAAATGCTAGGCAACATTAATACAGAAGTCTGGAGATGAAGGAGTAATGGCATCCTGGCATATAGTGGTGATTGATTTCACTCTACTAAAAGTATAATTTCTTAATCTCCCAAATTGTATTATATAATTTTAACTGTTGTTATAGGCAGTTCTATCAGAATCAGCTTGCGATTGTTCATCTGTTCTTTACAAAATATGTACAACTTTTCAGTTATCAACTTACCCCACGATTGTTGGTATTTTCCTGCAAAAACTTCCGAAATTTGTTTAGAAAGATATATCTGGAGGCTTCTCCCTAAAAGGAGAGAATGCATATCTATAGTTCAAAGAACTCAGATTCAGTTCCTGTAGCACATACAATTACATATTTTATAATGTCCTATTCCAAAATCCCTGCAATCACAGTATCTATTGCCATGTCATGGCTGGTATGTAACAGGAACATTCAACCTCTCTCATAAGTCCCTGTAATTTTATGCCAAAATGTATTATATGAACATAGAATCCTCCAACATAGGCACTGTTATTTTGTAGGGATGTGCATTCGTTTCATACGTTTCCTATACAAGCATGTAATATGAAATGCATGAAACATATGAAATGAATGCACATCTAACTGACATGTTATGGGAACGTATGAAACGAATGAAATGAATGCACATCCCTATTATTTTGTGCTGTTTTACAATATAGTTGGTAAAAACAAAAACAAAAAAAACATTCTTTTTTCTTTACTTCCAAATCTATCTACATATAATGGGTCCTATTTTCAAAAATGTTTCTCTTATTCTGAGGATAATTTTCAAAGAACTATGTGGCCACATGGAGATCTACAATGGTATTTTATAATACTAATGTATTAGATACATGCAGATTATTTATTTATTTATTTATTTAACACTTTTTTATACCGACCTTCATAGTAATAACCATATCGGATCGGTTTACATAGAACAAGGGTATAACTGAAGCAATAAATAAAATAGTAATTAACAAGAGAGGTGAATAAGGCAAAGTTACATTTAACAAGGAGGAAAAAACTTGGGAAGCTTAAAGCTGGAAGAAAGAAAGGCAGGAGGAATAATAACATATGCTGCAGGGTAGCAGTACATGTATAAAATACATGTACTGCTACCCTGCAGCATATGTGCATATGTATGTTTAAGCGCGAATACATACAATGCACTGAAAGCAAGTATTTCAATGCACCGAACATAGACATTTTCCACCAATTCTAAAAATATACGCACATATTTTATGCGAGAAAAAGTAGAACTTGCTCATGTAAAACCCAATTAATGCACTGAAGTCAGTATATTTTAAAACATGCGTAACTGAAATTACCAGTTTGACGATTCCTCCACCAGTTCGTCCAGTCCTTCTCCAGGTCATTGAGACCCTCCTGGTTCTTCAGCCTGAACTCCCTTCAGTTCACCCAGACCTCCCACCCAGCCAACAGTGTACAATAAACAAGTCTGATATCAATTATGCAAGATAATTAGCAGGTGTAAATTTATTCAAGTTACCTAATGTATGTGTCATAAAATAGTAAACCACCCCTTTTTCTTGAGTGTATATGTGCACATGCATCATCATAATGCACATGCGTACTTTCAGTTTATAAAATAGCAAAGACTCAAGTACAGGCTACTTATGTGTGTATATGCTGATTTTATGTGCGTAAGTGCTTTGCACCCCTATGTGTAGGGAAAACTCTTAAGAGGGTGCCTTTATTAATTATGAGCACCATATTCAAAATCCATTTAGACGGATATCGTAATAGTTATCCATCCAAATGGCTTACCAGGCTATATTCAGCCTTTATCTGGTGAAATTCTAGCCAGCTAATAATTTAGGTGGCTAGAATTTAGCCAGATAAATTAGGCGCAGTCCAGGGGTATAACTGGGAGGAGTTGAGTTAGCCAGCTAAGTTAACCGGATGACTTAGCTGGCTAAGTGTGGTCGAGTCAAACAGCTGTCCTAAAAGCTGGCTATAGTTAGCCGGCTAACTAATTAACCCATAACTTCATCAAAAAGTCTTAATGCAGTGATAACGCCTGCGCTAAGAAAAAGGGACACGTTTAGGGAAATTTGGGGGTTACTGCTTACTTTTCTCTCTCTCTCCCCTCATCACAGGCCTCTTCCCCACTCTCCTCCCACATCACAGGCCCTTCCCCAGTCTAAAAATGCCCAAAAAGGAATCTGCAAAAAAAATTGCAAATTGTGTTATGGGCATAACGCATATCGCACAGCTTAACGCTATTGAAAAAGGTGTAGTTATTTTCGGCATTAAAACTGCACGATATCATGCATTATGGCTTTGCACTTTGCGAAGCCAGCTCACTTTTGTGGAAATCCACCCCAACTCCTCACCAATCCCTCCCCTTTAAAAAATTAGCATTGCGTCATGTGTTATGGTGCTTATCGCGTGCTTTAACACCATAACACATTTTAAAGAATGATGTGGTTACATGCTGCCTCATAAGTCCCTCAGTTTTTTCCATATTGAGCTTTAGCAATGTAGTCGACTCTCCAGGAGGCAGATGGGATTAAATGTAGGTAAGCAAACTGGTTTTCTCCATTGACAAGCAGACATGAATTAGCCATAATATATGGGGGAGTCTAGACCAACTACTGAAATAAACCACTCAGATCTCAACAGAAGCGAGTGGAGTACTGGTAATTAGGCTATACAAAACTGTTTATCCAAAGTCACTATTTCCTTTGAGACATGTTGTCAAGTCAGAGGGATGTGAAGGTGTGAATGGACAAGTAGCAGCTTTGCAAATGTCTTTAATGGAAGTAGCCCTTAGATGAGCCGCTAAGGTCACCATGGCTCTCACTTGATGAGCCTTGAGAGAGTATGGAATCTGCAAGCCAGCCAGCACATAACAGTGCATGACACAATCTGCTAGCAAATTAGAAAGAGTTCTTTTGGCAATTGCCTGTCCTCATCTTTTAGGATCAAAAGATTCAAACAGTTGAGAAGTTGGACAATAAGGTTGCGTCCTTCTCAAGAAATATGCTAAGGCCCTCAAAGTCCAAGGACTGACAAGTCATTCTCCTCTATATGCATGAGGTCTTGGAAAGAAAGTAGGCAGCACAATAGTTTAATGTGGAATGCACATACCACTTTTGGAAAGTTATTTGGGCAAATGCATAGAACCTCTCTGTTGTGAAAGAACTGCAGGTAAAATGAATATGAAACCAGAACCTCTTTGTGCCTTAGTGAGAGCAGAAAAGAATCTCCAGCTAAGAAATGGTCCAGTGGAAAGAGTTTCATAAGTTGAGTGGAGGGTGGAGGCAGTGGAGGGTTATGGACCAGAAACTTGGAATACCACAAATCTCTCATGAAATTTGATACTAACTGGTGGAGAGAAATTGGAGCTTCTTCCACCTACTGGTGATATGTCACAATGGCATTGGGAAGAACTTTAACGGAAGAGACACTTAGGCTTGAGGATGAGGGGGAAGAATAAATATTGAAGCAAATTCCTCAGGCCATAGAAAAAAGAATCCAGCCAGCTGGTCCCATAGCGAGATCTGTAGGATCTTATGGTCGAAGACTTTTTAGCGGAAATCATGTCATCCATTTCCTTAGGAAGTAGGAGGCAACTGCGCCTTCAACATCCACACCAAAAGGGCCAGTGATGGCAGAGCCTTCCGCCTGCCTGTCTGATGAGAATCAGAGCTCCCCAACAAAACTGGAGGCTGAGCTGATAGACTATTGAGATATGGATATCACACTGGACATGAGCATTCTGGTGCTATGAGAATTAATCTCATCTTGTCCTGAAAGACCTTCTGGATAATACTGGCAACGAAAGGGTTGTACCAAGTCTACAAAACTTATACGGGCATTCCCCAAAGACTGAACAACTCATCCACAACCTTTTAATACAAGAACCACTTGTGAGGTTGAAGCATTCTGCTAGGTGGTCTGTCAACACATTTTGGACTCCTGAAAGATACACCATCTGGAGATGAGTGTTGTGACAAGCATTCCTTGCCCAGATTCAGAGAGCGTCCTTGCAGAGGGCATACAAGTCCATGTCTCCTCTGCTTGTTCACATGGAACTTGGCAACCTGGTTGTCTATCTGAATCAATATTCTCTTGGCTGACAGCAGGTGGGAGAATGCTTCAAGCATATATTGGATAGCTCACAGCTCCAGCATGTTGATCTACAGATGGCTCTCCGCTGTGGAGCATAACCCCTGGGTCCAGGCATCTTCTGTATGCATCCCTCTTAGTGGAGGTGTTGGTAGAAAGGACCATTTGATGCTCTTTAATGTGCAGTGAGATTAGTCTTGAGAAGCTCTGGGCTCATCCACCAGGTTCATCTCAGGGGTTACAAAGATTTGGTGGGATAATGGTTAATACAGCTGATCTCACTTGTTTCAGACGGTTCATGAAGGCCCCACATATGCAGGCAAGTCAAGGGAACTAAATGCATCACTGCAACCATGAATCCCAGAAGAACCATGGTTGATCTTGCTGGTGCTCAGTCCTACTGTAGAATGGAGCTCACAAGACCCATCAGTAAAGTGGCTTTTTCGAATGGCAGAAATGCCTTCTCCTTGACTGAAATGAATCCCTTAAGACAGAGTCAGGTTAGACTTGGGAAGTAAATCAGGAACCACAGAGTGTGAAGAAGTCAAATGGTTGCTTCTAAGGACTCAGAATTTCTGTCTGAGATGGAACCATCACCAAGCAATCATCCATGGAAAAGAATATACAGTCTTTCTGCCAATGCAAAGTCAACATTGCCAGGTATTTTATGAACTCTTTTGGAGCTGCTGAGAGGCATCTTGTACTGGTGGTGCATGTCCTTCACCACAATTCTGAGGAACGTCTGGTGAGAAGGGTGAATGGGGACATGCACATAAGTGTTTTTCAGGTCCACAGTGCACATCTAATCCCTTGGTTTAAAAATCATCTGGAAGGGGGTTCATCTTGAACCTCTCCCAAACCAACAGTTTTGTTCAGTCCTCAAGTCCAGAATAGGTCTCAATTCCCCCGACTGCTTGGGGATCAGAAAATCTTTGAAAAAGAACCCCTGGCCACATTCCTAAGAAGGGACACACCATCACTTTCTGCTGCAGGAGTGACTAAGTCCAGCTGCGGCTGGGCAGATTGAGCGTTTGGAGTCAAGCTCTTTGGGTCAGGAAGGCAGGCCTGAAGGACATCAAATAACAGTCCCTGACCTAGGCTGTGTCTACTGCTGGGCCTTCAGTTGACGCCTTTCCTCCTGCCAGTCTCTAGATGGCAACTGCTGCTGTTGGAGAATAGGAGGAGCTAGAGGGCACTGAAAAGAGCAGAAGAGGCATCTTTGGAAGAATGGACACTTGTAAGAAAAGTATTGTCATTGGGCTGGGCGGTCTCCTGCTGCCTCTGACAAATGTTGGATGGACTAATGCTCCTTAAATCGGAGTCATTTTCTCCTTCACCCTGTTACCAAACAATTTGTTCACAACATCAACCAGACAATAATACACATCTTCACAAAGACTATTCACTCTCAGCCATGCAAGTCTTAGAACTCTGATGGAAGCAACTGAAGTCCTGGCCATGTATGGAGCGAATCAGATGCTTCTCACATTCTTTTATAGCAGGAGTGGCCAACTCCAGGCTCAAGAGCCACAAACAGGCCCAGTTTTTAGGTTATCTATAATGAATAAATATATTTGTATATAATGGAGGCACTGCATGCAAATCTCTCATATGCATCTTCATTATGGATATCCTGAAAACCAGATTTGTTTGTGGCTTTTCAGAACCAGGGTTGTCACCCTTGCTCTATGGCTCAATGGAATTCATCCTGTTCAGTGTCTGAGAATGCCTTCAAAGGTTTCAGTTTCTGCACACATTCATTCAAATACTGTACCATGTACACTGATGAGCATCAGTCTAGGTGCTAAGCATGGGTACCTGGAAGATCATCTTCCCAAACTTGTCTAATATCTGTGTGTCCTTCCCAGGAGGGGAAATACATTAACTGCTATTAATCATGTTGTCTTAGAGAACAGCCACTGCTATTACTGGCATCAGTAGCATGGGATCTACTTAGCGTTTTATTACTTTCCAGGTACTTTTAGCCTGGATTGGCCACTGTTGTAAACAGGATGCTGGGTTTGATGGACCCTTGGTCTGACCCAGTATGGCAATTTTTTATGTTCTTAGGTTAGAGTGATCCCACATGCATGTCTCACATTTCAATGCATACTCCACCACCACCAAACAGTGCGGTAGCTGAACCACCACAAAACAAGCCTGCACCAGATCTGACATACATCAGAAGTTGAAGAACTGAAGCAGCCCAAAGACATTTGCTCTTAGGTTTACTTCCTTCCCAACACTGATAGAAAGCATCTTTGCCAGCTTATCCAGGTCACATAAGTAGCATAGATCTTCTGGAAGAGATGTATGCACAGGTAAGACTGATAAAGCATTGGAATCCTATTCCTCCCCTAACCTCGATGACTATGGCAACTGGGGATAAACATTTATTTTATTTTAAAACATTTGTTAACCACCTATAACAGACCACTCTGAGCTAAGTGATGTACAATACATAATTACTTGTCATAACACTTCCAAAAATTAAAATTATTATTAACAGCTAATACAACTAAAATAACTTAATCACACACCTGAGATCCAGTTAACTGCTGAGAAAGCTTTGTGAAACTGTTTCCAAAAGACTCCCAGATCTTCTAGAGAATGTAATGACTCAGGTAATGAGGTCCACAAAGTGGGACCCATTATTGAGAAGGACTAATTTCTTGTTTCACTTAAAACAACCTACTTTAAGAGAAAGAACGCCAAGAAGGACTTTTCCTGAGAATGGAGGGATCGAGATGGAAAATAATTATTCAACAACCCAGCAAGATATCTAAGACATTGCATTTTCAAAGATTTAAAAATCAAAATCAAAACTTTTAACTTTATCCACTGATGAATAGGAAGCCAATGACGTTGACACAACAGCGGTGTAATATGCTCCCAGGGAGAGTCCCGCATGACCAAACAGGCAGAGGAACTCTAAGATCTGCAAAGCCCTAAGATGCAAAGCCCAGCAAGGCCTATATAAAGGTGTTACAGTAGTCAGTAGTCTATAAACCACCTCACTGAACAATGGTTCTAAAATCACTGGGATCTAAAATATAATGCACATATTGAAGCATTCTCAATTTAAAATAACAAGACCGTAATACAGACTGGATATGCCCTCTAAAACTAAGATGGGTATCAAAAAGAAATCAAGATTTTTCACTGATTCTGAAAACTGGATTACAGAACATTCATTGTTAACACACAGCTTTGACTTATTGGGGAAGGAAATAGGCGGCAGATGTAAACAAAGCCTCTGACCTAACTAAATTTAGTAATAAATTATTATTACTCATCTAAGTATTAATAACTGATAAAAACTAGAAATATACTCAAATACCGATGGAAGAGAGCACCAACTGGAAAAAAAAAAGTTGAATATCATCTATATAGACTGAAAATTCAAATCCCAATTGTTCAATAAGAAAACAAAAATGTGCCAGATAAAACATTTAATAATGCAGGCGATAGAATTGAACCCTCACAGCCAGTGTCAACCCATTCCAAAAATGTATCATTAAGAAAAACCTCTGCTGCTCCAAAAAGGAAGCTGCTGGAAAGAACTCCAAGTGTACAGATGCTAATTCTTCCCTTTCTGATCATGAAGGGATCCTCCTAGAGGAGGCAGATTTACATCTGCAAGATGAGAACTTACTCCTATCACTAGAAGGCCCTGAAGTAAAGCACGAGCAATTGGGGGGCTTTGAACAGTATCACTATGTGAAAAGATATCCTCCATCCTGGATAGGAAAGGCTCCAACTTCCCACCCCGATCCTCAGGGTTAAAAATAGCAAAGAAATTCTTCATAAGCTCTGATAATTTGGCTACCACTGACTGATGGATCCTCTGCACTGGAGAAGAGATCTCCTTTCAGAAACTCAGATGGGTTCCTCTTCACTAAGGCCTGCTGATGCCAGCAGCACCAAGTGGCTGGCTCTGGGGCACTCCATGACAAATGCATCAAGACTTCCCATTAATAAATGCTATGTTTGATGGGTAGCACCACAGACACCATCTTCTTCATTGTAGCAGGACTTTTGTTCTTCAGCACCAAGGTTCTCTGCCCCAACAAGAACTGGGTTTTAGTAGGCCATACTGTGGAAGAGCTACATGCCCAAAAAATAGGCGGCACCCTGGACCATGCTCGATTCAGAAGAGGTGGCTTGGAGCTATGGGGTCTTTTGTGCCATGAACGAGAATTGCACCTATGCCAGGGAGGTCCTGTCCTGGCTTGGGGTCAAGGATAACTCTGCTCTGGCACAGGCTTCTTCGGTGTCAAGAGAGAATATTCTAGAAGGGATCCCTCACATCTCATTAAGTGCCATAGTTGTCGCCCTGCTTCTATGCAACACGTTCAACCACTTACTGTGATGGATCCAGGAACTGGCACCACACAGAGGGGAGGGGTGCAAGACTTGCAGGAGAAATATTCCACTTTGATTTCTGCCCCGAGTCTGTCGATGCTTCACGCAGGGAGGAGGATTGGCTCTACTGCACGTTCTGCAGGGCCTCCATTTTCCAGTTGCTGTATTCTTCCATATGTGGGGACATCTTGCCACAAATGTAGCAGTTGGCAGAGTCATGAATCGGCTCCAGAGAGCGATAGCAAATTGAATAAGAATCTGTGAAGGACATCCAGAGCCCACAGATGTAGGCCTTGAAGACACTGATCGTGATTTTCTTGACCCTGAACTTCTCCATTTCACAAATTGTTTTTATATATATATATTTTTTTTTAGAATTGAAAAGCTCTGTGGAGGGGCTGATGAGGTAGTGGCTTGAAAAAGAAAAACAATGCAATGAAGCAGAAAAAAACCAGCCAATCATAGAAAAAGGCAAGAAAACAAATTAGATAGAATGATTGGAAACACGTCCATGCAGCAGTTCAGCAAAGAGACGGAGGGGCTTAAGAGGCAGTGCATGAGAACTCCAGCACATGCTCATTAAAGTCTTTACTGAGCTCTGAGAACTGGATCCATTTCAGTATTGTCAGATGTCATCACCCTCACACATTATGTTTAATTCATGCCTGCTTGTCGACAGAAAAGGTAGGATGTACATTTACACTCTGCTCCTACAGAAGGTATCAAAGATACTGCTCTTTTCAGTAGTTCCTGCAAGAATGAATCAAACTGAGTGCATATTTTAAGGTCTCAAGAGCTCTGTTTACACATGAGTTCGTGCAGTGCATGGTACCCCTTGCAATCTCTGGTGTTTTTACACATGAGCATATACATATCCCTCACAATCTCTGGCATGCTGTTTGCCTGTGAGTATGGTACATGGGACCCTTCTCAGTCTCAAGCACTTTTACAAAAACATCTAAACTACAAGAGATCCCTTTGTTATCTCTCATGATCTGTGACTGCATGTGCTATACAGTGGTACCTTGCAGACTCGAGCTCTGTACATCAGTGCATGTATTACATGGATCCCCTTGCAGTCTTTTAGCATTCTGTGATTGCGTGTGCTGTGTGTAATCTCTTTGCAGTCTCTGTAGCTTTGCTTACCCCACTTTTGTCTTTATTGTTGAGGAGCAGCATCAGTATTTGTACCTGGAGCTCTTCCACCACTGTCCACAGAGAGAAAGAATTCAGGCACTGTACTGACAGCATTAGACATGCAATGAGTATAGTATACACTGCCTTCTAACCAGCCTCTTGTGCCACCACGAGAGATTGTCATGTCAAAGCAAATACATACTAAGAGGCATGCAACATCTGTTCAATGGGACTTTCTGCCATATGCTCGAAAGGCATGAGGTAACTACTGCTGGGACAGGTACAGACTTATTGTCTTTCCACTACAACCAGGCTAAAATTTCTTGGCTGCAATAAACTAGCCAGAATTAGCGCTAGACAGATATACAGCAATACACAGGAAGAGCAATATCTGTACAAAAAACTAAAGTGGACAAAAATATGAAATTGGCCCTCTGACCTACCTTGCCTCTTTTTCTATCCTCCTCCCAATGCCCCATCCTTACCATCCATCACCCTTTCCTCTCTCCCTCTCTTACATACCCCCTCCAGCACTTTTCTCTTAGCCATTTCCCATTTTGCTCTCCCTCCATCACATCAGGTCTGGCTCTTTCCCTCGCTCCTCCACCTCAAGCCTTCCATCATGGCAATAAGCATGGCAGGTCAGTGAACTTGACACAAGAGAGAAAATATGCTTACAGACCCTGTGACTGCTCTTTTCACCAGGTTCATAATGGGGCAGTGAAAAGTGCCAATAAAATATACCAGCACATATGTTGCTTCAAGCTCTGCTGTGTGGTAATCTTGAGTTCTGCACACTAATCATTTACTGGCTTTAGGTCTAACAAAACAAACTGCAGGAATCAGGAGAATGATAGTCCACATTTAGTAATTTTGAAGGCATTTTAATTATCTAGAGCATTTTCAGTATGAAATGCAATTTGTCTTAACAATGGATAAGAAAGCAAGTTTGCTTACATATAAACAGGGTTTTCCATATCTGCAGGATGACTCGACTATTGCACATGGGTGATGTCATCCAATGGTGCCAGCACAGACCCAGCTTTCAGAGCTCAATAAAGTGTTACTGAGCATGCACAGAAATTCTCATGTCCACACTGCCTCATAAGCCCCTCAGTATCTTCCAGAATTTATGCTTTAGCAAGTTAGTCGACTCTCCAGGAAGGTGGAAAGGTATAAGGAACGGCCAATTCCTCCTGCTACCTAAGGAGAACCCTGTTTACAGGTAAGCAAATTTGCTTTTCCCATCAACAAGCAGGCATGATTTGCTTTTCCCATCAACAAGCAGATTGTGATAAATTGCAGGAAGACCTTGTGAGATTGGAAAATTGGGCATCAAAATGGCAGATGAAATTTAATGTGGATAAGTGCAAGGTGATGCATATAGGTAAAAATAACCCATGCTATAGTTACACAATGTTAGGTTCCATATTAGGTGCTACAACCCAAGAAAGAGATCTAGGCGTCATAGTGGATAACACATTGAAATTGTCGGTTCAGTGTGCTGTGGCAGCCAAAAAAGCAAACAGAATGTTGGGAATTATTAGAAAGGGAATGGTGAATAAAACGGAAAATGTCATAATGCCTCTATATCACTCCATGGTGAGACCCCACCTTGAATACTGTGTACAATTCTGGTCGCCGCATTTCAAAAAATATATAATTGCGATGGAGAAGGTATAGAGAAGGGCTACCAAAATGATAAGGGGAATGGAACAGCTCCCCTATGAGGAAAGACTAAAGAGGTTAGGACTTTTCAGCTTGGAGAAGAGACGGCTGAGGGGGGATACGATAGAGATGTTTAAAATCATGAGAGGTCTAGAACGGGTAGATGTGAATCGGTTATTTACTCTTTCGGATAATAGAAAGACTAGGGGGCACTCCATGAAGTTAGCATGTGGCACATTTAAAACTAATCGGAGAAAGTTCTTTTCCACCCAACGCACAATAAAGCTCTGGAATTTGTTGCCAGAGGATGTATTTAGTGCAGTTAGTGTAGCTGGGTTCAAAAAAGGTTTGGATAAGTTCTTGGAGGAGAAGTCCATTAACTGCTATTAATCAAGTTTACTTAGGGAATAGCCACTGCTTTTAATTGCATCAGTGGCATGGGATCTTCTTAGTGTTTGGGTAATTGCCAAGTTCTTGTGACCTGGTTTGGCCTCTATTAGAAACAGGATGCTGGGGCTTAATGGACCCTTGGTCTGACCCAGCATGGCAATTTCTTATGTTCTTATGCCTCAACTTTTCTTTTCTGTTAGTATTTTTCAAAGAAAGATCATAATTGGAGAAAATTCTTTCACTCAATGCACAATTAAGCTCTGGAATTTGTTGCCAGAGGATGTGGTTAGTGCAGTTAGTGTAGCTGGGTTCAAAAAAGGTTTGGATAAGTTCTTGAAGGAGAAGTCCATTAACTGCTATTAATCAAGTTTACTTAGGGAATAGCCACTGCTATTAATTGCTTCAGTAACATGGGTTCTTTTTGGTGTTTTGGTACTTGCCAGGTTCTTGTGGCCTGATTTGGCCTCTGTTGGAAACAGGATGCTGGGCTTGATGGACCCTTGGTCTGACCCAGCATGGCAATTTCTTATGTTTTTATCGTTCCAAACCATGCGCTCCCAAGTGACTGTCGTCTTTCCTCCATCAACTAGTTTAAAAGCTGCACTACCTCCTTTTCAAAGGTTAGTACCAGCAGCCTGGTTCCTCTCTGGGAGTTCTCGAAGGGACGCATGCATCTGTGCAGAAACCTAGAAGGCCCTATTATGTAGGAAAATCTTCTCCAGCTTGGACAGGAAGGCCTCCAATTTCTCTCTCTGCTCCTCAGGTCCTAAGGAGGCAAAGAAATTCTCAACAGTTGGGCCCCTACAACTTGGGGAATTTTTTGCGTAGGAGTTGGAGAGACATTCTCATCTGAAATCCTTACTAAAGGCAGTCTACATCACCATGGATGAACTTTGAGACGCATCCATCACACCTGCCACCACCATGGCCAATTCCAAGGGGCTCTGTACCGATTATATCAACACTTCCTGACGGACAGCGCCATGGATCATGGCTGGCTCCAGTTGAGCCATCTGGTGGGGGGAATAGCCCTATAGCAGGATTCCTGGGCTTATGCACCGAAGTGCTCCTCTCCGAAGCTTCCAATAGAACCTTGGTCTGCTGCACCAAGTGAGGCAAAACCTTCTTGCAGCATGACTTCTGTGCTGAGGACAACTGACAGCACCCTGGTTGGCACCAGCTCTGTAAAGAGTAAGTGACTTAGCACCACAGGAAACTTCCATGCCATGAAGGATGCAGAGAGCTCTGCTCCCACAGGGCTCTGTGCCGGAACAGATATCTCCCATCTCAGCATTGGATAAGGGTCTCATTTTGATGGTGCCCTGCGCCAATGGCACCAATCACCTCTTTGGCTCCCAGGGGATGACCTGAAAGATTTACCTATATTGTTTAGGTGCTCTTCTCAGTGCCTCAGGCTTCTATGCAACCAGACCCAGGAACCAGCACTAAGGTATGGGGGAGCTGTCCCATATTTGAGGGATCGGGAGTGGGAATGGGGTGGGAAAATCCTGTTTAGACTCCCTACTTCGTGCACCCAAAGACACCTCGCTCCCGGATGAGGAGCAGCTTGATTGCCAAGCCTCAAACCAGGGCTTCAGGTTCTTACCCACCTCAGGTTCTTACCCACTTAGGGCCTCAATCTTCCAGGTGCAATACTGCAACCGCAGAAATCATGTTGGAGCCTAGGCATGTGTGTCAGTGATGGACATCCAGTACCCACAGACACCAGCCATGAAGCTGCTGACTTACAGGCTTCTTGGCTTTGGAATTCTCCATACTCATCAAAAAGAAAACTATATCCACTAATGTCCTCTTTTTTATTTGTAAAACTTAAACGTTCTATTGAGAGGCTGCAGAGACTATGTAGAAAAATAAATGTAACACGCTAGATACGGGTACAAGGCCCCAAGCTGAAAAAAATAGGAACAGACAGGGACACATCCTTATGGTAGCTCAGACGAAGAAATACTAAGGGAATCATGAGTCAGTGTGTGCATGTGGGAATTCCCTTGCATGATCAGTAAAGTCTTTATTGAGTTCTAAAAGTTGAGCCCGAGGCAGTGCCGTCAGATAACATCGCCCATGTGTAATGGCTAATTCATGCTTGCATGTTGACGGAGAATACACAACTATATTCTATGGGGAAAACATCAAAATTTTCCTAAAATCTACAGCAAAAGCGCAATGATAAGATATGCAAGCACAAAAAAGGAAGCAGTCTGCATTCTTTGCTGGAAACCTCAAATAGGGCATGTATTCCTCATAAAAACTCCTCAGATTCTTTACTAAAATACTTTGTGTTTTTAGCCTCTGCCAGATATTTGTTATTTGAATATAGAAAGATAATTATGAAATTAATCATCTATTCTTGGATGCTGTAATTTCATTTCATTATATGAGTGCTCTTTTGATCAACTGTAATATTAATGTAACTGGAAAATGTATAATTTATTTTTTTTAAAGGCAAAAGCATTTAGAGTAGGTAATTAATTTATTCCGGATTTTTAGTCCATTTTTCCAAATGATGCTCAAGGAAGCTTTCGGCATTATTAGAATTCAAGTACAATATCTCTCTACCCCGGAAAGTTTACAGTCTAAGTGGATACTCAAGGCAACTGAATATAATGTGACTTGCCCAAGGTCACAAAGATGGTCAGCTGGGTAAGTGGATTTTAACCTAGCTTTCCCTAGTTCTCAGTCCGTTGCTTTACCCACTAGGCTATGCCTCCTTTCTGTGAATTTCACAAGAATCAATCTTGCTGTGAGTCCCTCACAGGAAAAAACTTATAACCCAATTATTGCCATCCAACCCAGTGACAAATCTACAAACGAGACCTTCCAAATCTATTTTAATCGCATACGCTGTAATTTGTACCCATAAGGAGACCTTCTCACTCCTTACCTTGCCATCAGGTATTCCTTATAAAAACCTTACCCCACCATGAGACCTCTCAACCTCATACTGCAGCCCAGCACTCTGACTTATCCCACACACTGGCACCCCAACACTGTGACTTACTCTCATTAACCTTAGCACATTGCCAATCAATTCTCACTGTGATTAGCCCAGCATTCCCCACACACTCTGCATTTCAAGTGTCATAAGACAAGAAAATCAGAAAATGACAATCAGGAAAATAACAAGGGAAAAAACTAGAACAAAAGAAAGACAGCTAGTTATAAACTGTAAAAAAAAAAAAAAAAAAGGGAAGAGGAAGCTTATTTCTTAGCTCTACATGACTCCACTATAACTGCATTTCTAAAATGCAGTTCTGTGCGATTCTGCTACATTAGTACAGGCAAGTCAAATTTACAGCAGACGGTAATTTGTCATTAAAGAGAGTCTTTTCTGTGTTAGAGTTACAGTACAAAAGCTGGGGAAAAGTACCTTTTTTTGATATTGAGCTTAAACATAGAAACATGAGAGCAACTAGTCCACCCAGTTTTTTCTCGTTTGTAGGCCATGATCTCTGGTTTCTATTTTCAATAAGGTCAAAGATTTTCTCAAAGTTCCTTAAGAGTGAATCCCTAATAAAGAAAGTTTTGCAAGCACAGAAAGCATAGAGCTACTATATTATAAGTAACAGATCTTCTAACATACATCCTGCAATACTCAGTGGTCTTAGCACAGCTAGCATGTACAAAATAAGCCCCCATCCTCTGACTGCTGTCAGTTCCTATTTATTTATTTAGATTTTTATATTCTGCTTTTCGGCACTTCAAAGTGTACATCAAAGCGGATCACATTCGGGTACTATAAGTATTTCCCTATCCCCGCAGGGCTTACCTGAGGCAACAGAGAGCAAAGTGACTTGCCCAAGGTCTTAAGCAGAGACAATGGTATTGAACCCTGGTTTCCCTGGGTCGTAGCCCGCTGCTCTAACCACTAGGCTACTCCTCTACTCCTATTGTTAATGTAGTACAAGGGACAGTAACCCGCAGCTCTTTAACTTTATGCAGCTCTTTCACAGCCTCACTGCAGCTCAGTATAAGTGGCTTGGCAGCATCAGCAACCCATGCAGGCCACAGGGGCAGGAGGTATCTCATAAGCCCACATGGGTTGCAGAGGATGAAGGCATTGTTATGAAGTGGAGGGGCATATTGGCATCATCAGCCTGAGTGAAGGAGACAAAATCTGCTGTGTGAGCTTCAGCTGCAGTATCATTGGTCATGCAGGAGTCAGGGGAAGGTTATTAACCTCTGCAGGCCCCACCTGAAAGAAATAGCGTCATTAGCCAATGCAGGCCAAAGATCAGAAGGTGATTTCTCCAACCTGCACTGGTGCGAGTCTGTGGGAGACCACCTGAAGTGGCATCATCAACCCATGGGGGGTAAAGGGTCATAGGTTGGGTGTGATTGTGTAGGAGGACTGAGGTGGTATTATAAGCCCCTCGGGGGCAAAAGGAGAAGAAAGGTGGCATCTTTGGTCCCTGCTGGTTTGAATTTGTTGGATGAGGAGACTTGAGATGTCTTGCCTGCTGGTGTAGTGCCCACTGGCCATTAGTAAAATGTCTGCTAGATACAAGCAAATGTAGAAGTAGCAGCAACGGAAGGGCTGGTGCTGCCTCTACCCCTATCCCAGATGTAATCACCTGCAGGCCCCACCAACATGTAGGGAACAAACTGCCGTCCCCAGCCAGATACAAGCAGCAGCTCCTGCCAAAGTGAAAGTCAGTCAGTACAATTTTCGGCTCTGAACAAAAATGTATTTTACTCGTCTCATAATTCTGAACTATGTTTACTGTATGCCGATATTATAAGTGCCTGTGGTTTGGACTGAATTCATACATGAGAGAGGGGGTGGACTGAAAGAACCTGTTGGAATAGGAGCATTAAAAAGAGTGCTGGAAATAGGAGAACTGACGAGAGAAAGACCAACTGCTAGGGAAATGGAGTAGGATTCAGGGAGTGAGTGACCGCTGGGAATGAGGTGGGGGGATTGAAGAGAGATGTGGTGATTGCTGGGGAGAGAGGAGAAGAGAAGGAGGAGGAGATTTACATGAACAACCTGATTTATGACATGGTTGCACCTCTCAAACAGTAAAGTGGCTCTTCTGTTTGGAAAGATGGCAGATCCCCAACGTGGTGTTGCAAAAGATCTGAAAGTTAACAAGAAAGCTCTGCCTCTATGTAATATAAAATATATGAAAAGTGGAGAAGACAAATAGACCTACCATCCCGATTTAATTTAAAAAAATGCTAAAATGTAACAATTAGAATCATTAGGCTACTCCCCTACAATTCTCCTGAACGAAGAGCAGCTGTGTTTATAATTCAATGGCTTTCATGCACTGCCTCTGACTGGCAGACAGACACATAGGACATTCCATATATAGCATAAATCAATCTGATGCTATTCTTTGTGATGCAAGCTATAAGAGTGCTCTGCACAGAGCTACTCCAAGAGGTTAAGGTGTACAGCCTAAAGAATTTACTAAAGAAAACTGATCCAGGGCGAATGTCACTACTTTGCCACGAGGAACTGGGATACACTACACAGTGGGGCGGATTTTAAGAGCCCTGCTCGCGTAAATCCGCCCAGATTTACGCGAGCAGGGCCTTGCGCGCCGGTGCGCCTATGTTCCATAGGCCTACCGGCGCGCGCAGAGCCCCGGGACTTGCGTAAGTCCCGGGGTTTTTCGAGGAGGGCGTGTCGGATCAGCGCTGCGTTTTGGGGGCGGGACGTGGCTTCGGCCCGGGACTGTCCAGGGGCGTGGCCGCGCCCTCCGGAACCGCCCCCAGGTCGCGTCTCGGCGCACTAGCGGCCAGCTGGGATTTACGTCTCCCTCCGGGAGGCGTAAATCCCCCGACAAAGGTAGGGGGGGTCTAGATAGGGCCGGGGGGGGTGGGTTAGATAGAGGAAGGGAGGGGAAGGTGAGGGGAGGGCGAAAGCGAGTTCCCTCCGAGGCCGCTCCAATTTCGGAGCGGCCTTGGAGGGAATGGCGGCAGGCTGCGCGGCTCGGCGCGTGCCTGCTACACGAAATCGGCAGCCTTGCGCGCGCCGATCCAGGATTTTAGCGGCTACGCACGTATCTACTAAAATCCAGTGTACTTTTGTTTGCACCTGATGCGCCGACAAAAGTACGCGAAGGCGCGCTTTTTTAAAATCTACCCCAGTGTGTGAGAGGCACAGGGTTTAAGTTCCTCCTGGCAATGTCTTCCATTAAAGTGAGATGTTCATAAGACATTAAGGTTCATGCAGCACAGACCTTCAATACGCTTCTTTAGCCTCTGGCAGCCTCTTTCATAGGCTCGGCGTCTCATCCTTTCCTCTGCAGACTCATCCTTCAGTTCTTTGCTCTCCTTTCCCTAGGATTTAAGGTGAGATACATTCAATACACCAATGCTCCAAATGCTGGGAAAAAAGCTTCATGCAGCAAAATATGGCATTAGCAATCCATATCAAAGAGGAACAATAAACTGGATATATAAATATATCAGACTTAATATCCATACTTCTGGCAATTTCATCAAATTTAACAAAAATGCTTGAACAGAAAGAGCAATAGTATCATTCAATCATACATAAATATCATCATCCAAGCATAGATGCTTACATAGTTATCCTGTGGACCGCACTGCCACAGTACATTGTAGAGGCAAATAGTATAAATGGGTTCAAAAAAGGCTTAGACAAATTTATGAAAGATAGAGGGGGCAGCAGCTATTAAACTAAACCATCCAGGATGGCATCTCTAAACCATAATTGCTGGAAACTTTTCCTATTGATAAGTTTACAGTGAGGCACAGGGAGATAAAGGGGACTATGAAATAAAACTCACAGTAAAAAAAATTTGTTATCATGCAAGTAGGTAGAAATTTGATGTACATGCTAAAACATTTAATGTGTGATGTAATAAATGTTAGCTTAGAAAAACTTTATTTTTCAAAACTGAATTTGATCTAGCTTCAAGTCCTTTTCATGATGTTAGAGAAACTGAGCTTCAAAAGATAACCCCCCTCTATACCCGCAAGAAATCTTTAACACACCAACATGACCAATTTTGTCAGGTGTCTAAGGCATACTCATGATGTGCCAAATTGTGCAGCCTGAGCCTGCACGTCCCCCAGGCCATGCCCTTCAAGACATTTTGAAGTCCCCTCAAGCATCGACCTCAGCACCTAAACTTAAAAAGGAAGAATCCTCTCATGGTCTGTTACATGATTCAGTACAGGATAGACATAGGTGTCATTCCCCTCCTTGTAAATTGGAGATAAGTTGCATTCTTTGGCTCTAAGGGATATTGGAGCTATGCAGACAAGATGTCAACACAGACAAGAACAAGAATTCCACTATGGTACATGGTAAGAGATCAACACTATCAACTGAATCTCTTTCCAATACAAATAATTCCAGTCACTATCCATTAGCACAGGCACCAGAGACTTATTGGCGCACAAGCCTATTTAACGCAAAGACATTCCTCTCAATGCCAAAGAAAGCAGATGAAAACGACATCTACAAAGGCAAGACACCAAACATGCATAAAAGTACCCTTCTTCCAACACACATGCCAACAAATCAATAATTCCCATTTTCTTGAATGTTAGCACTCAGAATTCCCCTTTCTGCAATCTTTAATACGTAAGGGTGCATTGAGAGAATTCACTATGAATCCAAACTAGTTGGAGAAGGTGAAAAAATTGTTTTGTAGAATCTGTATGATGCGATTTATGGTGACGTCTGCCTGATGCACCTCATTCTGGTGATTGAAGGGGCATTGTTTTAGCGCCATGTGCTGTAGGAGCATCCCAGATTATTCTATCTCTGTGGGTGCGTCGTGCGATTGGCTTCGCGCCGTATCTGCTCCGTGCGCCTGAGATGCTCCGTGTGCTCCGGTTGCTCCATGCGATGCGTTGATGATGCATCATCGCGGCAATGCGCCGTAGACGCGCCATACCCATGCTTTGTCCATTTTGAAGCGTCGTGTTGAGATTTTGAGGACGCAGGCTCCGAAAGAGTACCCGCCGGTACTTTGCGCTGCAAATCCTCTGCCGGACCCCCGACTTTTGAACAAGGCCTTGAGGGTGTGTGAGACCCTAGCCTGGAGCATTTTTCGAGCCTCTCAAGTCCTGCTGGTCCCAGCGAGGACGCCCGCTTCGGGTGGGCCTTACCCGATTTCGCCGGTCCCGGCGAGGAATGGACGGAGGATGGTGGGGCCGAAGATCCCATGTGGAGCCTTTCCATCTTCGCGGCCCGGTGTTGCTGGGCCCGCAGAGACATCCTGCCGCAGTCCCGGCACGACTTTTGATCGTGGTCCGGGCCTAAGCAAATGTAGCAATAATTATATGTCCATCCGTGATGGACATAATTTTGCCACATTGGCAATATTTGAAACCAGACGGCTTCGGAGCCATCTGGGATGGGAATTCGTGAGAAAAAGACGCAGTAATTTGACGAAAAAATATCCAGTCAGAGAAAAAATTCACTAAGAGAAAAATCCACGCGTGCAAACGGCTCGCGGAAAAAAAGAAACTGAAGAGGTGAGGGAACCGCGCGGGAAGACGACCGTGCAGACGCACAGAGTTGAAAACTCTGTGATCAGCTAAGAGAAACTCCGCCTACCCGGGATCACGGCGCTTCCCAGACAGCATGGCTAATTCATCCTGCTATCTACGGAAACACCATTTACGGTAAGCAAACTTGCTTTTTCATCTCAGCGCCACAGCATGTCCTCACCCATTTGTGTAGCTAATTATTGTCCTGCTTGCCCACAGAGCATTGGTGCTATGTAAAACAGGTAAGTTCTACCATATATTTTCATGTCATCAACTGCTTTTTTTCCAGTACAGATTTTATTTAGAGGCAATTATGGAAACTTCTCTCTACCTGAAACTAAGAAAGGAATTAGTAGATGTATAACCTGCAGAAAATTCAGCAATTATATGAATCAGGGCTGATTCTGCTCATTACTTTGTCACTTCACATGCAAAAGCATTCACAGATATGTATGAACATACACACCCACTACCCCATGTACCATTATAAATGTGTGTAAACCACATCAGAAAGTGCACACCACTTAATCCCAGAAACAATTCTTATGTCCAAAAACATTCTCACTACAGCAGCTGATTTTCTCACCCTTCCTGTCCACATGTGACACAGCACAGCAAAGTTTCCTTTTAAGTGCTCCAATGGACAGCAAATACACTAAGTAAAGACTTAAGTTGTTCCAGCACTGCAAAAATCAAAGTATGAGGCATGGTGTCCTAATAGCAAAACCAAAAACAATTGTTACACTGGTAATTAATTCATGAATTAATCTCGCCAAATATATGTAGGCCCCTCACTCTAAGGGTCTGTCAAAGTCATACAGACTCCTGAATTAGGTATAGGGCCACCTTGCTTTAATTGTAAACTATTTAAATTTTTGAACTTTTTTGCAGTTTTTTCTTTTTTTAAAATGTCAAGCAAAATGATCACTACTGGGCATTAAATCACCGCTGTTCATAGCACAAAGGTATCAAAAGATACGAGAGGAACCGCAATACTCATCTGTTGCCAAATTTTGGCTGGTCTCCCTCTCCCCGACACGCGCGTGTTTCGAACCCGAAGTTCTGCCTCAGGGGGATGTCCTTCTGTATCTGGTACTCAAAGAATTACCCGGCTTTCAAATCGCGATTAGCCTCCTTCACTCAATTTCTTGGCTTCTTTAAAGCTATCTTCATTTTCCAGCGGCCGCATCTCACCGCTCTTGTATTTTAAATGGCGTCCCATTGAAGTGAAACTTTTATACCCTGGACCGGAACTAACGTCACCGTGCATGGTTTTCCTTCACGTCGGAAGTCCCTGGTACGTCCCTATCATCTCCAGGGAATTGAGTCGTTTAAACCACGATTTCACAATACTCAGAGGTTTCACAGTGTTCAAAGAAGCATATGCTTATATATCCAAACGGGCATTACTAGGCTTCACAGTCCGCGTCTGCCATAACTCAACAATAGGTCTACCCAGAACGGGGGAGTCCTCTATCACGTCCGCTTTTGACGTCACCGGGGGTGTGTGAGTCCAAGACAATCAATGTCAGTAACTGATCAGAGATTTCTGCAAACAATTGAATCTTATATTGTAGTATACTATTTTGATGGTCATCTCGCATTCGGGAGCTTGATACCAAGACTCTCTTTATGCAAAATTCTTGAGGGAGAACGCAAGCATAAGATTCACTATATTTTATCGGTAACAAGCATACCAGTAGAAAAGAGAACAGCGGGAACTAGATCAAAGAGTACCAGTTTATCTTTTCATTCAGACCCGCCGGGTCTATTGTATTGAGCCAATAGATCCAGAACTGTTCCCGCATGTTTAGACGGGCTTGGATATCTCCACCCCGTGGGCCACAATACACCTGTTCCACAACTAGCCACTTCAAATCAACAAACTTGTGTTGGGCATTGATACAGTGTTGTACCAATGGTGCCGTAATCTTTCCCGTCTTAATACAGCTTCTATGCTCGATGAGCCTGGTTCTGATCTTCCGTTTTGTACGGCCAATATATAGCAAATTGCATGGACACTGAATAGCATATATGACTTTCTCAGAATCACAATCTGTACGTGTGTTCAATTTCAGAACCCTGTCTGAACTTGGTACTTTCCACTGACTACCTTTCCAAGCCAGACTGCACATATCGCAGTGGCCACACTCCCGGTGGCCACCAGTTGACGGGGGTATATTAGTGGATGTAAAGGTGGATTTAACCACCATGTCTCTTATATTCTGACCCCTGAAAAATGCGAATCTTGGTCCCTTGTGAAAGATAGAATGTAGAGACAAAATGTTCCAGTGTGACTTGATAATGCCCATTACTATATTGGCTTGTTTGCAATATTGCAGAGTGCATGTGGTCTTCTGTGAGAAAGGACGCTGCTGGTATTGTAGCAATAGGGATCTATTTGCATATAGCGCCCTCTTGTAAGCTTTCTTCACAACTATATTCGGGTATCCACGCTGAACAAATCTCGCTGTTAGTTCTGGAGCTTGTACCTTGAATTCAGCTACTGTAGAGCAAATGCGTCTTAAACGTAAGAATTGCGAAATGGGAAGTCCCTTCTTCAAACCCAAGGGGTGATCACTCGAGTATCTAAGATAATTGTTACGATCAATTGTCTTCCTATATAGGGTGGTTTTTATGCGATCCTTATCACGTTGGATCAAAATATCCAAAAATGCAATGGATTGTCGGTCTATATGTGCAGTAAATTGTAAATTGTTATCAACACAGCAGAACATCATCCTTGGAAGAAAGGAGAAAATGTGCTGGAGTCAGAGGAGAACCCAAATCTTCCACAGCATGTTCTTGCCTTGAATGCTGGAACACATACAGTTCACAATGGAAGAAGGTGATGGTTCCTCCATAAAGTTATGTCAGGACACCCTGGATTCCCACTCTGCCATCTCCCTAGAGCCCCCGTTTTGCCATTGCATCTGGAGAAGTCTTCCCCTTTCTGGTGTCTCATTCTGCTCATCTGTAACATTATTATTAGCAGCAGTAGTAATATTAATTAATAAACCCTCAGAAAGCACTGCATTCATCCATACAGGGGCTCTCTTTGCAGGACTGCACTGGTGAATGCCAGCACCAAAGCTGTACACACACATTTTATCAAGGGAAGCCATGTACAGGAAGATGCAGCCTGTACCCAAGGCCTGGCTATTTCTTACCTCTTTGTTGAAGCGGTTGGGCCACCAAGTAGTTGGAATAAGTTCCTGTAGGCCAGCCTCCTCCACTCTCAAGGGACTCTTAATGTAGAAGAAAACGACTGAGCGCAGAACATCAAATCTTCAACACAGTTAAAGGAGCAACAAAAGAGAAACTGCTGCATGCCTTCCCTACAAAGCTCACTGCTGTACTCTCTTATTTGTTTTTCATCATGCAGGGAGCCTCTTTTTGCCCCTTTTCATCCAGTTCTCATCATGAAGCCATCATACATGATCAATAATATTTCCTTTTATTTTAAACTCAATTTCCTGAAACCATTTAAATGCCGATACCCGGCGGGGGGGGGGGGGGGGGCGGCTAAAATGAATGCTGAGTTTTCCCAAGATAGATATTATTAGCACAGCAAAACTTTGCTCTTCCCTCCCAGGATATGCGAGTATTACTTGAAAAGCAATAATAATCTCAATCAGCAGAACCCTGAGGTGCATGCTCAGCAGTGAGAGATCGAAGCCCAACATGGCTCTGCTCTCAGTAAGCAATCAAGTTCCAGTACATCACCATATACTGTAGAGAAAAAAAAGCTGTATCATCTCCTCTCCGTGGTAGCCCAGGAACATTCCGCTCCTGTGATTCAGATGGAAAAGGATACAAAACATTGTTGAGCAGAAATTTCCTGGATTTCTCATGTTTCAGGATGGCAATGGTGAGGCGTAGGTAGTGAATCTGAAGAGAGAGAGAGAGAGAGAGAGAAAGTGATCAGTAAGAAAACACCAGGAAACTCCAGGATAAAGGAACAGTATAGACTGTTCTAGGATTCTGCCTAGGCTTGGAAAAAAAATCATTAGTAACAAAACCTAAGACCTGAGGGCAGTGACAGAAGCAAACAGACTCTCATATGATGCTTCCACCTACTGCCACCACTGTTTGGTGCTTTCAATGCAATGAGGCTGTCAGTAACTCTTATGTGGAGCTTCCATTCTGACATAAGAAAAACTAACAGCAGCATCTTACCAGGAGGCAGAAGTGATAGAATCACCTGAAGATCTCCTTTATCCTCCTTCAGCATGAAGAGGGAGACAGATGAGACAGAAATGCCTGAAGATATTCTTTAATCCTTGTAGGCCTAAGACTACAGGTTGAACCAGTAGAGTCAAGAAACAAGCAAGTTGATATTCTGTAGGATCTGGCTAGTAAAGCTATTCAAGGAAGATGTGAAGATACATGGGATATCCAGATTCAAGGTTTCCTGATTAGGAGGCTTTAATATACTATGAATCTTTAAGGGTAGCCTGTACTACTGAAATTAAAAATAAGATAAGATAATAGCAACTCTCCCTTAACATTTCCTTTTTATAGGCTGAGCAGTTTCCTCCTGCTACTTTTGGTTTTCCACCTCAGCCAAAACCAGGGCTTGGAACTGGTACATGAACTTTCATTCACAACTACCTTGTGATTTTATTTTCTTCTATTTTATATCCTCCTCCCTCCCAGCTCACCCAAGCCAGTCCTTGCAGCAACAGTCTTCAACCAGGTGCTATGCCCCAGAGTTCCGTCCAGACCCCTTAAATCATGGGCCCTAATTCCAACCACTATGTGTCACTGCTGCATGACGACTGGGATGTCCTCCCACCAGTGGCTATGAATGCTGCTTCCACAATATCCCCAAGTCCCAGCCAGACTGGGGAGCAGAGGACCAGATTTGAGAATCAAAAACTGTACATTTCATTAATAATGGATTTGTTATCTTCATAATATTATTAAAGCTTGATGGGCTGAAGGAGAGAAGGAATGCACAAGATAGCAGTTTAATTCAGGAAATCGATATTTATTTATTTATTTTTTATACCCCGCTGTTCCTGTATAATATACATATCACACCGGTTTACAAGGAACTAAAACTGTCGCCTCGGGGGCGGAATACATAAAAGGCATAATATAACAGATATAGTACTACTCAGAACATATGTACAAGGGAGATAGGGGATCAGGGACTATAATGTCATTGTATTTCATTATATTAGCATGAACTTCAGCCTAACCTGATATTACTTTCAGATTTTTTTTTAAACAGAGCATTTGTTTATTTTTGCTTTGGTTCTAATTTCATGTCTAGTTTAGTCACAGTTTTAGTTTGTCAACAATATCAGACAGACCATTTAATTTAAATTTAGCTACATTTTTTTTTATTTATATTCTACCTTTTGTAACTGGTCCACCACGTCAAAGTGTTAAATTCAGGTACTGTAGATATTTTTTTGCTCCCAGAGGGCTTACATTCAGGGAGGATAACTTTAAAAAAAATTGCACGAACCCATAAACGCATGCACATGCGTGAATTTATTTTTATCATCAAGCACACACCATATAAAATATGTACAAGCATACATATACATTGCACATGAATGTTGTATGTACATTTACGAATGGTTTTTCATTTGCGCACAAATTTGCATGTGAATCATTCACATGCATGCTTCTGAAACACAGAACTTCCAGTTCTTCCAGGGCAGGCTTGTTACAAGATGTCACTACCAACACACCAATCAAACTTCACCACCAAAGGCATCGCCCAACTGGCATCTCTGCTAGTGGATAAGGAGAGGGAGTTGTTTCTATCCCTGGAGTCAGGAGGAACCAGTGGGTGAACAAGCAGACCTGGACAGGGCCTGTAACATGCATTCAACCAGAGAGCATCATACCCATGCTGGGTAAGTAGAATGTGGGTAGTAGGCATGGAGGCTGCTTACGGTGTTGTGTGTGTGGGGGGGGGGGCGGGATTTCTAAGTGGGGAGCTATAGGGGGCATGTGGGATGGGGTGGAAGCTGCTTTTAGGAGGTGCGTAGGAGATCACTAAGGGGGAAAATAGTAACAGATGTACATTCAATTTATAGCATAATCACTTGTGTTGCAAGCGTGAAATCGTAGGCAAAGATTACAAAGGATGATAATTAACAGTCATAAATACAGTAAAAATTATGAAGTAGAACTTCTTCTGGGACATAGTATACATTTAAGGGTGGCCCAAATGTGCTCTTTATTGTTCCAGATCTATCCCTTTTTAATTAGCAATTACTGAAAGATATTCCCAATGGCTACACTGCTCAGCTTGCTGCCTCATGTAAAGGAGTATCCATGGCAATTCATGTAGTGTCCCTGTTCTGGTGTACTTTCAATCCTGGGGGCAGCACACCGCTTCTATGTACATTAAGAGAGTGCAAAGAGTCATGCAAATCACTGCAGGCATCAGTTAGAAACCAGATACATACCAGTACGTATATACAGCAACAGCTACACTGCACACTAAACTTTGTACAAGGAAGTGTTACGCTCGCTGCCCGCAGCAGCCCCGCAGTGCGACCCTCTCACCTTTCTACACAAGCTTCAGGCTCCAGCTCCTCGTCGCTGGCGACAGTGGGCCGCCAGTCCCGACCTCAGACTTCCGCCAGCACCTCCAGCCCTGCTCCACTTCCCGGGACCTCCAGCCAGAATGCCTCCATCCGTCGGGCCTCTCCGCGGGGTTTGTGGAGAGACACCGCCAGCAGCGCCACTGCACTCCTCCCTAGGCACTCGCGCACACCAGTGAAACCTTTAAAAGGCCCAAGGCGGGAACCTGGCTGCGGACCCGGATGCTGACGTTAGTTCCCTCAGCGCTTAAATGCTCAGGCCTCGCACTGAAGCATTGCCTTTGCAACAGGTCTCCTTGGTCTCCTGTTCCTGGCTTCCTCGTACTCGTTTCTCCATGAGCCTTGCTTCATGTTCATGTTTCTCCAAGTTCCTGTTCCGTGTTCGTCTCGTCTGTGTGCTGATTGACTTCCTGGTTCTGACCATTGCTACGCCTGACCTTGCCTGCCTTCTCCAAGCCTGACCACTGCTACGCCTGCCTTCTCAGTGCCTTGACCATTGCCTCGAATGACTTCGCCTCAGACTTTGAGTTCAGAGTTCCACGTTGCTTGCTACACCTTCCAAGTGCCGCCAGCTTCCATTCAAGCTAGACAGTGACGCCTCTGTCCCTATCCTCTGGACACGGGCTATTAAGGCTTCGGCCTTCCTTTGCTCAGGCACCTTCAGTTCCTTCTTGTTCCTTCCTTGGTGCTTGTGTTCCTGTTCCACATCTTGTCCGGGATAGGACCACGCCACCTGCTGGCTGCTGTCTCTGGGTTGAACCATCTACTACTGTACTTAACCTTGAGGCCTGCCTAAGTCCTGCTGGATCCGGCACCTGAAGGCTCAACCCGAGGGGAATGTGGGCTGGTATAGGTGAAGCTCCAGTGGCCTCCATCTTCAGCCCACTCCGCCTGCTGACCCCATCTCAGCCCAAGGATCCACCTCCCACGCAACAGGAAGGGCAATCACAATGATAAAGGGGATGGAATAGTTCCCCTACGAGGAAAGGCTAAATAGGTTAGAGCTCTTCGGTTTGGAGACAAGATAGCTGAGGGGAGATATGAGAGGTCTATAAAATAATGAGTGGAATATTGGCATATTCTTGAGATAGATGTTGATATATGGAATTGGATAGTGTTGCCTATATTTCTCTGGTTTCATACGACTCAAAGTTAAAAAAAAAAAAAGTGAAATGGAACAAGTAAACTTAAATCTGTTGTTTACTCTTTCAAAAAGTACAAAGACTAGGGGACATTTGATGAAGACACTAGGTGATAGATTTAAGACAAATAAGAAAATTTTATTTATTCAATACATAATTAACCTTCATCCTACCAACATATTTTACATCATAATCTTACCAACTGGGGTCCAAATGGACCTCATACAGTTTTATTGATTGCCCTGTGTGTCACGACTAGTTCTATGTGCCCTTGATGAACATCTTCCTCTTGCAGGAATATCATTTGGTTGACTAACAACAAGTGGCTAACCGGATTCGGTGTCACTATGTTCCAATTGCTCTGAAATGTGATCAACCTCAGAGTTGTCTGTATCTTCAAAATCAGAGTCGTCGTTATCCTCGAAAATTGCTTTCAGAACATCTGCAGTTCTGAAAGCAATTTTCTGCCTAGAAGCCCCTCTTGTAGACATTTTTACCAACTGAAAATGCAAAGAATCAGTAGTTATACATTTTTAAACTTGCTTAATTGAAAGTCGCAAATTCTGGGGTCTTTTTGGACCCCAAATAATAAATAGCTGCTATAGGAAGAATAAAGTAGAATAGTTTAGAATAACATTTGAATCAGACTTACTGTATGCTAAGTGACAAATTCCTAACATGGTGGCTGAAAATAATTTCTGGTGTTTATATAGCAGAAGCACATTAGTGTATGGGGTCCAGTTGGTAGGATGAAGGTTAAACTATGGAATTCATTTCCAGAGGATGTTGTGAAAGCAGTTAGTGTAGCTGGGTTTAAAAAAGGTTTAGACAAGTTCCTGGAAGAAAAGTCCATAAACCATTATTAAGGTAGACTTGGGAAAATCCACTAATTATCCCTGGGATTAACAACATGGAATCTATCAACCTTTTGGGATCCTGTCATGTACTTGTGACCTGGACTGACCACTGTTGGAAACAGGACACTGGACTTGATGGATCTTTGGTCTGACCCAATATTGTAAATCGTATGTTGTTAGGTTTGTATTCCTATTTCTCCATATAGATTGAGGACCTCAAGAAGGCGGCGCAGAAGCTGCACCAGAGGTGGATGGACCAGCTGCATGGCAGAGGTAAATTTATGATAGAGTCATCAGGAAGCATTTCATATGGTCTATGTCCCATTTCCATTACTGCCCACACTATTGGCCTACCACTCAGCAAGACTATCTTTGCTATGAGCTTTAACAAACCCTCATGCAAAAATAATTAGATCTTGAAAGTTATTTGGCTTACAGGTAGCAATATCATGAAACCCAACTTGTAGAACACCCTCAGGCCTAGAAAGAAATTCTTGAGGGTGTTATGATAGGGGCATATACTTTCATAGGTAATTATTTTAGGAGTGGGATCTATCATGGCCCTTGATGCCTTGGTATGTAGACCATGCTAACGACCCTGACACAGTTTCTACCTCCAAGCCCCATATCACTAACTAGGCAGCACTATGTTGTAACATACTGCTCAACTGAAGCTTTCAAATCTCACTGAACCATTATATGGCCTTTCCAACACCTATGATGTAGGTGTCCTGCAGCTAGGAGCACTCCCCTTTGTCTACCCTTCTCCAGAAAAGAAATGCACTCTAATTGCCTATATGATTGTGCATATCACATCCTAGAACATATGAGCACATGAAATGACACTTATTTTGTGTTCTCTTCATAGATGCCACCTTGTCAGATGAGGAGGAAGAGACTGAAGATGGCGATGAGGGTCCGGCCCCTCCCGACACCGAAGCCAATACCACTGCTGAGGAAGAGCAGGCTATATTGCCATTATCCCTCCCTCTACCACCATCACGGAACCCAGCTGTGCCATCCAGCTCCTCTTCCAACCCCCCCCCCCCAAACAGGCAATTCTGAAGCAGAAATTCCTCTCCCCATCCTGGTAGGGACTCCCTCCTCTTTCTTCCCTTGGATCTAGTGACACAGGGACTCAGTTGAGCCAGCCATTGCTAGCCAAGGGAGGGCCAGAGCCCCAAGCTACCCCTCCCACCATCATCTGTTGACCTGCCAGTAGTGTCTGAGCCTACATCTCAGTGGCTGAAGCACATGCTCTAGGCCAGGAGCCAGTGTCTCAGGCAGTTTTTGATCAAGGAATGCAGATGATGGAAGAGGTGCGAGTGGTTTGAGCTAACTTCATGAGTCTAGTCACTAAGGTGGAGTGACGTGCCAAGACTTCTCATGATTGGGATACGGCCATACCGGCTTTATCTTGTTAAGGAATGACAGAGTGGACAGAAAAGGGGGGAGTAGTAGCTCTATGTCAAAAACATCCAAGCAACTGAACTGCAAGAAAGGTTGGGTAGAGAAGAAGCATTATGGGCCATCCTAAACAAAAAAAAAAAAAAAAGTCGATGGTGCATCCATTTTTACTGGAGTGGTTTACAGGCCTACGACTCAAACGGAAGAACTAGACAGAGATCTGGCCAAAGACATCCAAAAGGTGGGAAAGAAGGGATAAGTGTTGATTATAGGAGATTTTAATCTGCCGAACGTAGACTGGAGAATCCCTTCTGCAGAATCTACCAGAAGTAGAGATATAATGGATGCCCTGCAAGAGGATCTGTTCAAACAAATAGTATTGGAACCCACGAGGGATGGAATTTTACTTGACCTAGTGCTCACTAATGGGAGTATTGTCTCTAATGTCCAGGTGGGAACCCACCTCCACACCAGTGATCAAATGGTATGGTTTGATATCGCAAATAAGTTACACAGAAGTCACACGAAGACCCAAGTTTTGAATTTAAAAAATACGGACTTTGTTGAAATGGCGATGTACCTGGAGGTAGAACCAGAAGACTGGGAGAAAATGATGGAAGTGCAACCAGTGGGCCAAACTACAAAGAGCAGTTATAAAGGCAACAAATCTATATATTAGAAAAGTAAACAAAAGAAACAAGAAAACAATCTGGTTCTCAAAGGAGGTGGCTGATAAAATAAAAGCAAAAAGAACAGCGTTCAAGAAATACAAAGGATCCCAAAAAGAGAAACACAGGGAAGAATATCTGGTGAAACTGATGGAGATGAAGAAAGAAATCAAGAAAGCAAAAAAAAAAAAAAAAAAAAAAAGTCAAGCAGAAGAAGAGATTGCCAAAGAGGTAAAGAGGTGACAAAACATTTTTCAGATATATCAGAGAAAGGTCCGAAGTGGTATACTGAAACTGAACGGTGACAAGTGGGGAGAGAGGAAGAAATGGCCAAAATATTGAACAAATACTTTAGTTCGGTGTTCACAGAGAAGGCTCTTGAGAAAAACCATCTCTAGTTAACAAGACTATGGATGTGGGTAGAGTAGATGAAACTCCATTTACAGTCGAGAATGTATGGGAAGAGCTAAGTATACTGAAAGTGGACAAGGCCATGGGGCTGAATGGGGTACATCCCAGGATACTGGAGGGAGATCAGAGATGTGCTGGCAGATCTGCTGAAGGACCTGTTCAATAAATCCCTGGAAACAGGAATGGTACCACAAGACTGGAGAAGAGTGGTGGTGGTCCTGGCTTCACAAGAGTGGGAGCAGAGAGGAGACTGGAAACTACAGGCTGATTAGCCTCACCTCAGCAATACGAAAATTAATGGAGACTCTGTTGAAGGAAAGGATAGTGAACTAACTACAATCCGGTGGGTTGCCTGACCAGAAGCAACATGGATTCGCAAGGGGAAGATCTTGTCAGACCAAGCTGATTGATTTTTTTGATTGGGTGACTAGAGAATTAGATAAGGGAAGAGCACTAAATATGATTTACTTAGATTTTAGTATAGCTTTTGATATGGTCCCACATAGGAGACTCGTGAACAAAATGAAAAGCTTGGGAGTGGGTGCCAAAGTAGTAGCGTGGCTTGCCATCTGGTTGATTGACAGGAGACAGCGTTTAATGGTAAATGGAACCTACTCTGAAGAAAAAATGGTGTTAAGTGGAGTGCTACAGGGATCAGTTTTGGGACTGAAACTGTTCAATATCTTTGTGAGAGACCTGGCAGAAGGGGTAGAAGGTAAAGTTTGTCTATTTGCAGATATACTAAGATCTACAACAGAGTGGACACAACTGAAGGAGCAGAGAGAATGAAAAGTGATTTAAGAAAACGAAGAGTGGTCAAAGATTTGGCAGCTGGGATTCAATGCCAAGATGTGCAGTCATGCATCTGGGGTGCAGCAATCCAAAAGAGTGAAAGACTAATGAGCACAGATTGGGAGAGGGACTTTTGTGTGATAGTGTCTGATGAACTGAAGATGGCGCATCAATGTGAAAAAGTGATCGCTAAAGCCAGAAGAATGCTGGGCCGCATAGAGAGAGGAATAAACAAGTAAGAAAAAAAAGAGAGGTGATAATGCCCTTATACAGGTGCTTGGTGAGGCCTCAACTGAAGTACTGCATTCAATATTGGTGCCCATATCTCAAAAAGGATAAAGTCAGGATAGAGGTGGTCCAAAGAAGAGTGACCAAAATGGAGAGGGGTCAGCATTGAAAGGCTTATGAGGGGAGGCTGAAGGATCTAAATACATACACCCTGGAAGAAAAGAGGTGCAGGGGCACTATGATACAGACCTTCAGATATCTGAAAGGTTTTAATGATGCATAATCGTCAAACCTTTTCCATTGGAAAGAAATCAAAAGAACTAGGTGTCATGAAATGAAACTGCAGGGAGGATGACTCAGAACCAATGTCAGGAAATATTTCTTCACAGAGAGGGTGGTGAATAGCTGGAATGCCCTTCCGGAGGAAGTGAAGATGAAAACAGTCAGGGAATTCAAAGGGCATGGGATAAACACTGTGGATCCCTAAAGGATAGAGGTTGGAAATAAAGAAATGGGGGTAACTGTGCATGGGGGTAACTGAGGGTAACTTGCTAGTTTGGCAGTTGCTACCCTTAACAATTAAGCCTCAATTCTGTTAATGCAACTCCATCATTGCTCTCTGCTTCAACGACAGTGAGAAAAGAGGAATTGAATTCAGACAGCAACCAACAAGGGCCTGGACTTTTAAGGCTTGGGAGAACTAAGAAACTTTGATGCATCTCCAACATTGCTTTCTGCTTTCATGACAACAGATAAGGGAAACAGGATACAATCCGCATCCAAGGGCCCTGACTTTTACGGTCTGGTAAACTGATAAGCATGGGGGTAACCTGCATAGTGCAGAAGAAACTGGAATACGTTTGCTGGGCAGACTGGGTGGATCATTTGGTCCTTTTCTGCTGTCATTTCTATGTTTCTATATGTAACTCGCTTCCTCATACTGCCAAAATGAGGGCCACATTTATCTTCTTTAAATCCAGGATGCGCCTGAAAGACCCTCCCTTCTTTGGAACCACAAAATAGATGGAATACCTCCCCAGAAGTTTCAAGTGATCTATTGTTTCTCGGACTTCCAACTGCTTTGCAAGTGGACCTTAAAGGGAAAATGACAAAGGCATGCCTGATGGGATAAGCGTAGCTGTCTTATCACCTGAGAGGACCCACTGGTCTGTGGTAATTTTGAACCACTCCTTGAAAAAAAGCAATAAATGCCCTCCGACAGCTGGAATCCGAGTGGGCCAGCCTCGCATCATTGAAAAGGCTTTGCACTTTCTGAACCTGTCCCAGACTTGTCCTTGGTGGCTCTAGGATGCCCTCAAAAGGACTGCCCCCAGGACAAGGACCTGGCAGAAAACTGGCACTGTGGCCCCTCAAATTTTGGACTGACTGAATCGTCTGTTGCCCCGAAATCTAGTCTGCACCAGTACCAACTTTCTACCCTTAGGCTTGTCCTCCAGCAACTTGTACACCTTGGTTTCATCCAGATGCTTCATAATCTTGTCCAAACAACAACTTTCCTTTAAAAAGAAGTGCTCCAAGCTGTGACTTGGACCAAACATCTGCTGACCAATTTTGCAACCATAGCAGACGCCTAGTGAACACTTGACAACATCATAATCCATGAAGAGGTCCCAATTAGATCTAAAAGGCATCAGCTCCATATGCCACCACTGCTTCCAGCCGATCCGCCTGTTGCACTTCCACTGCTTCCGCAGGATGCGACTCCTGCAACTGTTGGACCCACCAGAGGCACACCCTCTGCACCAGACTGCTGCACACCACAGCCCTAATGGCCAGAGCTGAAACCTCAAAAATTTGCTTGAGATGGAGCTCCAACTTCGGATCCTGCACATCTCTCAATGCGTCAGAACTCGCTACCAAAATAGTAGTTTTCTTGGTGACTGCAGACATCGAGGCATCCAGATTGGGCAGAGACAACTCCTCCAAGGTGTCCTCCAGTACAGGATAGAGCTTCGCCATAGCTCTTCCGACTCACAAACCAGACTCAGGAGTACCCCACTCCCTGACCACCAGCTTCTTCACAGACTTGTGGAAGGGAAAAGTCTTAGCTGGCCCAAAACAAAATCTGTGGCCTCCAAAAAGCTCGGGAGTTGAAAGGAGCTCATTGCCTATGTTAAATGGATCAGGATCTGAGCTCTGCATATAGATCACCCACAGCTAAGAACTAATCTGCCTTTATTGGAGAAGCTAAACTACAACAGGTAAGTTTTTCTGGCTGAATTCAACTGCAGAGACCTTACTTTGAAGGGGAATAATGTTTATTAATAACGTTTTGTTCTTTTAATTTTTGAAAAAGGGATTTTTTTGCATTGCTTTTTTTGTTTCATAGGCATTTTTTCTACTTAGTTTTAGAAAGGTAGAGTAGAAGGAAAGAGCACCTTCCCACCCAGCCCTACCTTCACTTCTAACTTTATAGACTAACCCACTAGTAAGGGGGGAGGTGGATATTAGCTGGCAGAGTATCACAAGGAAGTAATTTAGATAAGTTTAATTACTGTGGAATCAAGTAAAGTTTCAGGAGGAGATTCATTAGTAATACTATTTTTCTATTTAGATATTTTTATATTATGCTTTTCGTCACTTCAGAGTAGTAGATATTTCAGGTAATTAATTTTCAGGATAAGAAAGAAAAATACTGGTTGGTACCAGAAAAAAGGAGTGAGAGCAAGTATATTAGCTCATTCTATATTTTGTGCAAATAGAACAAATTAAGTACATTTCTTGTGAGCTAATTGGTAGTACTGTGTTAGAACTTGTGGGAGCACAGAGGAGAGAATCACCTTGCTGATGGCTGGAAAAAAAAAAAATCAATAAGTACCACTTTGGGAAATTTTAGAACTTAAAAAGTTTGGGGGACAAGTAAGCTATTGGAGCATACTCTTTAGTGTGTTTTTGTATTAAATAGCTAGTTAGAAGGCAGGCAGAAGCCAGGAGTTTGGGTGCTTTGATTTCCCTCCCGCCCACTTACCCCTAACTCATCCTTTCATTTATAGGTAGGAGACACTTTCACAAACAATAAATTAATCAATCAACCTTTTAACTTAAACACAGGCTTGCCCCAGGCCTTATCAAGAGGTTAATCATCCCCTTGTAAGTCACTACCAGATAAATAGTGAATACATTTAAAAGACTCAACTCCCATAGCAACCTAAACTTAACTAGGAACTGAATAAAATTAAGAAGGCGGCAGCAGTCCAGCTGCAAGGGGCGGGGGGATGTTCCAGTCTTTTGCATCAAGTGTCACATATATGATTTTTTACCTGCCGGTGAGAGACTGTATGTGTGCACCTGGTGCATAGAGCTCCTGTCTCTCACAGAATGAATCATAACTGGAAGCTAGAGTGGCAGACCTGGAGGAGCTGAGGCAGAGAGAGAAGTGTATAGATGTGACCTTCAGGGACACAGAAGCCAAGTCCCAACTCCAGTCTGGCAGCCCTGGTGCTGCCTTGGAGGAGGAAGATCCCCTGGTCAGACAGCATTAACCTAGGGAAAGCAGGAAATGATCCAGTAGAGATTAAATGCCTACCAGTCTTTATATAGGTATCTGATAAAACATTCAATACCAAGCCTATCCCTCTCCATGCAGATAGGGCATTTCTTCTTTTCTGAAGGCTCCCAGTTCCCATCTGCCAATCCCTTCAAAGGATGAACCACATTTAGATCTCTCAAAGATCTACTTTCAGTGGACATCTGCCTGCTAAAAGACTGCTTAGCCTTCTGTTCTATAAGACATCCATAATTATATGCTTTTTGAGGAGTCTTAGACCAAAAGCTCTTCGCTAACAGTCACTTCTAGGTGATTAAATAAACTGGCACCCTCACCCTCTTCTACCACTGGTAAATTTTTTTATTGTAATATTTTATTGGTATGTTGATGGTTTTGTGTTTTATGAATGTGTGCTTTGTAAACCGCACTGAATCTGAATCGTGAGAAGATGAGATATAAGATTTTTAAATAAATAAATACTAAATTGAATTCAGGCAATTGAAGCTGGCCTATCAGCTGGAACTAAGACTGAGGTGTAATTATCATTAGCTGTTTCCCATTCATATTGAATTAAAAGGTAAAGAGTTGGTAGGAAAGAAGAAAAGAGTCTGAATAGAAAATCTGGACTGAATATATTTTAAGACACTGAATACATATCAATGACTATGAGATATACAGCAAATATCAAGTCCATTTCCAAATGGAGAGAACTACTGGTTCACAGGGAATAAGGGCAAGCCTATATATTAATCATCCATACCTCCGATGATATTTTATTTATTTTATTTAACAGTATTGTTTTCTGCAACCTCCAAAACATTGAGAGGTAGATCTTCAAAAAATACGCGCGCGCGAACAAAAGTACACCAGATTTTATAAGATACGCGCGTAGCCACGCGTATCTTATAAAATCCGGGGTCGGCGCCACGGACCCATCGGGGTAAGGCCGCTTAAAATCTCCCTTCCCCCCGCTGGGCCCGCGAACGACCATGCGGCCTACCGCTCCGTCCCGACGCCGTTCCGTCCGTCCAGACCTGCAAGCAAGGCCCGCCCACAATCCACCTACCTGCAGCCAATCAGGAAGGCACCAGAGGGACTTTAAAATCCATACAGCCCCGGCGTCGCGCGCCTAAGGAGCGCGACAAAGGGGCCTGCCCCTTTGAGCGCCCCTTCGAGCAGTCCCGTTCGACAGACCGGAAGGACGTCTCCCTTGTGTCTGTCATAACCTGCCGTAGATACTGCGGTCGGAGTAAGTCTCAAACGGTTAGTCATACAAGTATCGGCAGTAATATCAAAGTGTTCCTGCTTGAACCAGCGGGTCCAGCCTAAGCTTAGACAAGCGTAACAGTACGATCATTTAAAACTACTAACAGTAAGGCTAGCAAACGTTATAACACCTGTCAGGGAGCCTCTGGTAATCTGATTCTGTACGACAATTAACTCTATGTGCTTCATGTGTCTGTTGCTTAATATTGTGAAGGCTATTTAGCACTCTGTACCATCCTCGCTCTCTTTACCAATGCGTTAGCGGGATTAATGCGTTGTTTCTGTGCTTAATCAGGACCTCTTTTAGAAGTAATCCACTCATATGCCTCTTTGCTAGTTTTAATGCATATGCACGTTATCAATATCAGTGTTTTACATCCTTTGCTCTCCAGACACCTTTAAACAAGATATTCTCTGTCAGAACTGTTTAACCCACTGTACAACCGGCTTTATTAATCATTATTGCCGGAAACAATATTAGAATGGTGCTTTATCTGTAAACTGTATGACAATAGTTCTCGGTACCTTTCTGCCTTACAACTGTCTCACCAAACTCTACACTTTTAACACACTGTAGGTTAACAATGCCTCCTTTAAGTGGAAACTGTTCTCTATCCTGCCACCTGGGACACAACCCATTTTTTCCCTTTACATTCTCTTATCAGACCCCACACCACCAGACTAAGCTCAGCAAAAGAAGGCTTATCCCAATATACACCCTCACACGCACTCAAGCCATCAGTTTATCCCTTATCTCCATTATTCTATTTAACGCACAATCACTCCAAAAGAAAACCCATCTACTACATGATATTCTCACAGATTCTAAACCAGAAATATGTGCTGTCACGGAAACCTGGTTTAAACAACATGACACGCCCCTCATCAACCAGCTACCCTTAAAAACCTACGATGTTTTCTCTATCCCTCGGAAAAAGAAAAGAGGTGGTGGCATACTCTTGGCTGTAAAAAAGGAGTTTCAACTACTACCCCAGAATTGTGATATTCCAAACCAGTACGAAATCGGCTTTTTCAAATCTAAGTCGCTCCAACTATGTCTCATTTATACGCCCCCAGGCCTACTGGAGAAAGATTCATCTCCTCTTATCGAATTTTTTGCAAATTCTCTATCCCCTGACATACCCACAATTCTCCTAGGGGACTTTAACTTACACGTGGACACCTCCCCGCAATCTCCAGCATGCGAAGCATTCCTTTCCTCTCTTGAAGCAATGGGTTTCCAACAAATCGTGAACGCTCCTACACAAAGCTGGCCACACACTTGATCTGATCTTTGTCAACTCCCCCATCAACATAAACAATCCCCCTACATGCATCACAGTACCTTGGTCTGACCACTCCCTGATTCAGACTAAACTCTCTCTCCCGCAAATGTCCCCCATCACACCCCAGCAGCCCTTTTCTTTTAAATTTCGCAAACCATGCGATATAGATACCATCTCACAAGCATGCGCTGACATAGACAACCAAATTGACGCCTCATCCCCAGACAATGCCTTCTCTACCTGGATCAATCTCACCCTCAACATTGCTGACAAACATTGCCCTCTTATAACGAAAACTATTAACCCAAACCGTAGAAACAGAAAACCCTGGTATACGCCTGATCTTAGGAATCTGAAAATCCAACTCAGAACAGCAGAGAGGTCATGGCGCAAATATCAATCCCCTGCAACCAAAACTTTATACTACCAGCGAATGCATGAATATAGAAACTCCATCCTCCAGGCTAAACGTAGTTACTATGCTAAAAAAATACATGGTATGCAATACAACCCTAAGGCCCTTTTCACCATGGTGGCAGACCTCACTTCTATTGCCCCCACGCAACTACCAGCCAATCCCTCTAAAAACCGTTGCAATGAATTAGCTCAATTTTTCAAAAACAAGGTCTCCTCCATCACTGCACAATTCTCACATAATAACGTCAATATTTATCTGCCCACCATCAACTCTCCAGTCTCCCTCTCGTCTTTTGACTCTTCATCCTCTCTCGAAGTACAAAACATCCTTAAAAAATTAAAACCATCATCTCATCCTTCTGAAACTATCCCTACTAAACTCCTGCTAGCTATCCCCGAGGTGATTGCCAAACCCCTCTCAAATATCCTTAACTGTTCCCTAGAGCATGGCACAGTCCCCAATGTTCTTAAACAAGCAGTAGTGAAACCACTACTCAAAAAACCTAATCTTGACCCCGACACTTTATCTAATTACAGACCTGTCTCTAATTTACCTCTCCTAGCTAAAGTTCTTGAAAAAATTGTCAACTCACGGCTCTCAGATCACCTGGAGCAAAACAAGATTCTCCCATCCACACAACACGGTTTCAGAAAGCAATTAAGTACTGAAACCCTGCTACTCTCTCTACATGATACCCTCATTAGAGGTACAGACTCAGGTTCTTCTTATCTGATTGCCATGCTTGACATCTCAGCGGCATTCGACACAGTCAATCATGATGTCCTCCTTAACATCCTCAGGAGCATCGGGATCACTGGCAATGCCCTTTCCTGGATACGATCGTATCTCCAGGATCGCCTTTTCACAGTATTAGTTGATAACAATGAATCTGACCCCATCAGTCTTCCCCAAGGTGTGCCCCAAGGTTCCTCACTCTCCTCCACCCTCTTTAATACATACATGCTCCCCCTTACCACCCTCCTCACTAACCTCCACATCAAGCATTTTATTTATGCAGACGATGTGCAACTTATTTTCCCTTTCTCTGACTCTCTCCTTACTGCCCTTCGCAACTGGGAATCCTGTCTCTCAGCCATCAACAAATTACTAAATGACATGCAACTAGCGCTAAACCCCAGCAAGACTGAACTTTTAATTATATCTAACAGGCCACCGCTCCCAGACATCCCACCTGCATACTCTTCCACAACTTTCCCATCACACGTTCGCAACCTTGGTGTTTTCATTGATAACCATCTTACATTCAAACCTTTCATTAAATCTATCATTAAGGAATGCTTTTTTAAGCTCCAAACCATAAAAAAACTCAAACCACTGCTACACTTTTCTGATTTCCGCACTGTACTACAGTCTATCATTTTATCTAAGGTAGACTATTGTAATGCACTCTTTCTAGGCATCCCCGCTACCCATATCAAACCCCTACAACTACTACAAAACGCTGCCGCCAGGATACTATCAAACACTAAAAAAAGAGATCACATCACCCCTACACTTATCGAACTTCATTGGCTCCCTATACACTCTCGAATTCTCTATAAAGCCTGTTCCATCATCCACAAAAGTCTGTTGAACTCTAACCTGAATTGGATTAACCCCCCACTCCTCCCCCGTACCTCGAATAGACCCACACGTACTGCCCTCCAAGGAACCCTACGTGCACAACCTATCAAATCTTTCAAATTATCATCCACTATAAACAGAGCTTTCTCCCTAGCCGGCCCCTCTATATGGAACTCCCTGCCTCCTGATATACGCCTGGAATCATACACACCCACTTTCAAAAAAAAACTGAAAACATGGCTCTTCCAGCAAGCTTACCACACATCACCTCCCATTACATAAATCCCTACTGATTAAATAAGTGATTCTCCTAGAATCTGATATGCGACTTATGATTTATTTCTCGGATTACGTTGTATGCCTATCGATTTTGTACTTTGACTCGGCTATTTATGTACTTATCTATTGTATATAGTTTTGATGATATGTATATAGTGATTTTGCTGTTCTCAATTTTATGTAAGGGCCCTGCCCAAAAGTTAACCTATTTGCAATGTTATATGTAAGGGTTCTGCCCAATGGTTCCTGTTTAACTGTAAACCGATACGATGTGTGAACGGCTATCGGTATAAAAAAGACATTAAATAAAAATAAATAATAAATAAATTTATTTTATTTAACAGTATTGTTTTCTGCAACCTCCAAAACATTGAGAGGTAGATCTTCAAAAAATATGCGCGCGTGAACAAAAGTACACCAGATTTTATAAGATACGCGCGTAGCCGCGCGTATCTTATAAAATCCGGGGTCAGCGCGCGCAAGGCTGCGCAAAATCGGCAGCCTGCGCACGCCAAGCCGCGCAGCCTGCCTCCGCTCCCTCCGAGGCCGCTCCGAAATCAGAGCGGCCTCGGGGGGAACTTTCCTTCCGCGTCCCCCCACCTTCCCCACCCCCCAGCCCTACCTAAATCCCCCCCTTACCTTTGTTGGGCAAGTTGCGCCTGCTTGAAGCAGGCGTAACTTGCACGCGCCGCCCTGGCATCCCCCGGCACAGGCCGCAGCGCCGGGGGACTTGGGACCGCCCTCCCTGCCCGCCCCCAAACAGTCACCACGCCCCCGGACCCGCCCCAGACCGCCCCCTGCTCCGGACACACCCCAGACACGCCCCCTCCCGCCCCTTTTACGAAGTCCCGGGACTTACGCACGTGCCAGCGGCCTAAGCAAAATAGGCGTGGAGTGCCCTGCGAGCGTAAATCCGGGAGGATTTACGCGCGCAGGGGTTTTAAAGTCTACCCCTCTGTGTGGTATGGATAACAATTCTATAAACACACCAAAGAGAGATGCAGAGAAAGTACACAGTCCTTGCATCTAGAAAACAACTGTAATGTAGATTTTATTTGCATGGCAACTCCACTTAGAGATGTTTTAAAAAACAAAGCTCCGCCTTATATAGGAGAGTGCCACCTACAGTCTGCCAGTATTTCATAATGACAAAGCAAGATGGCTCACATAAGACACCATAACTACATACACTAACACCTAAACAAGAAAAAAGGGAAAACGGTACCAAACATGTCACCGAACCCCTGTGAGATCGGAACCTATAGAACCACGCAGGTCAAAAAATTCAAAAATCTGCAGAAAAAGGGAATGGAAAGGCGAGCGGACTCTCCCCTCACTTGAACCACTCTGACAGGGCGGGCCTCTGGACTGATCCGTGGTACTACAGGAACAAAAATTATCAGGTAAGAAACTAATTTTCCTTTCCCTGTACGTACCCGGATCAGTCCAAACTGCTGGGATGTACCAGAGCTATACCTATAAGAGGTGGGATCCAGAGAGGCCCGCTCGTAGCACACCTTCTCCAAATCCATCCGAATTAGTAGCCTGCACATCCAAACTGTAATGCTGCGTGAAAGTATGCAGAGACTTCCATGTCGCCGCCCAACAGATCTCTTGCGGAGACACGAAATGGGATTCCGCCCAGGATGCTGTTTGCGACCGAGTAGAGTGAGCCCGAAGGCCTACCGGGAGAACACGGCCCTTCATCAAGTAAGCGGAGCTGATAGCTTCTTTCATCCAACGAGCAATAGTAGTTTTGGAAGCCATGTGGCCCCTCCAGGGCCCATTCCAGAGTACAAAGATGGTCCGACGTGCGAAAATCATTGGTATCTTCCAAGTAACGTAGAAGAGCTTGATGAACATCCAGTTTCCTCAAATCACAGGACAGAGGATCCAAACGGTCCAGATCCCCAAAAGCTGGAAGCTCTACCGATTGATTGACATGAAAAGAAGATATCACCTTCGGGAGAAAGGATGGAAATACCAGAATCGGAAATCTGCAAGAAAGGTTCCCTGCAAGAAAGAGCTTGGAGTTCTGACACCCACCGAGCTGAAGTGATAGCAACAAGAAAAATTACCTTCAATGTAAGATCCTTCAGAGCTGACCTCCATAAAGGTTCAAAGGGCGCCTCACAGAGAGCTGTAAGAACTAAATTGAGACTCCAAGATGGACAAGGCTGGTGAAGAGGCGGATGTAAATGCTTAGCTGCTCGAAGAAAAGACGCCACATCAGGATGGGCCACTAAAGTTGCACCCTGCACCTTGCCATGCAAAGAACCAAGGGCAGCTACCTGTACATGTAGGGAGCTACACGATAATCCCATGGACAGCCCTTTTTGCAGGAAACACAAAATATCGGATATAGAAGCTCGGATGGATGAAACATCATGAGCAAGGCACCAGGTCTCAAATACCTTCCAAACTCTAACGTAAACCAGATTAGTGGAAGTTTTGCGTGAACGGAGAAGAGTAGCCACCACCGCAGGAGTATAACCCTTGTCACTTAGACGGCGCCATGCCGCAAGACAGAAGCGATCGGCTTTTTCCCAAACAAACTGGCCCTTGGTGAAGCAAATCTGGAATCCCGGGAAACCGAATGGGACCTGCCGACACAAGATTGAGGAGGTCTGCGAACCAAGGACGTCTCGGCCATTCCGGTGCCACTAAAATCACCGGCGCTGCATGACGCCCTATCTGATGGAGTACTCTGCCGATTAATGGCCAGGGTGGAAACACATACAGAAGAACGTCAATGGGCCAGGGTAGAGCCAGAGCATTGACCCCTTCCGCTCCAGACAGCACAAGAAGAACCGTGGGGCTTTGGCGTTCCGAAACGTCGCCATGAGATCGATGCTGGGCGTTCCCTATGCAAGGCATATGCGGTGAAAAGAGTCCTCTGACAATTCCCTTTCGCCGGGATCGAGGGGGTGTCGACTGAGGAAATCCGCTTGTATGTTGTCCACTCCGGCAATATGAGATGCCACAATGCAGAGTAGGTGATGTTGTGCCCAGTTGAACAACTGAGCAGCTTCCTCTGCCACAGGATGACTCCGAGTCCCCCCCTTGCCGGTTGATGTACGCCACCGTGGTCGCATTGTCCGATAACACCCGGACTGCTCTCCCCTGTACAAGAGGGACAAAGGCTTGTAATGCTAACCATACAGCCCGGGTCTCCAACCGATTGATCGACCACAGGGACTCTTCGGGGGACCAGAGGCCCTGCATAGACTTCCTTTGGCACACCGCTCCCCAACCGGAGAGGCTGGCTTCCATGGTGACCACTGTCCATTCGGGAATCTCCAGGGGAACTCCCCTGGATAGATTGTCCGTTTCCAGCCACCATGTTAGGCTGTTTCTCGCCACTTGTGTAAGTGGCAATGGAAGAAAAAACTGTTCGGATACTGGGTTCCATTGGGACAGTAACGCATACTACAAGGGCCGCATATGAGCAAATGCCCATGGCACCAGCTCTAAGGTCGACGCCATGGATCCAAGAACCTGTAGGTATTCTCAAACCCTGGGAGAAGTCTGGAGCAGTAGACTCCGCACTTGAGCTTGTAATTTGAGGATGCGATCCTTGGTGAGGAAAATGCGGCCCCTCCGAGTATTGAAGAGCGCTCCCAAATACTCCAAGGACTGAGATGGAACGAGTTTGCTCTTGGATAGATTGATCACCCAGCCCAGCGACCGTAGAAACTGAGAACTCTGTGAATAGCATTCTGTGGCTAAAGCTGCTGACTTTGCACGAATCAGCCAGTCGTCCAAGTAGGGATGCACCAGGAGACCTTTCCTCTGGAGGTGAGCTGCTACCACCACCAACACTTTGGTGAACGTCCGTAGCACAGTCGCCAGACCGAAGGGAAGGGCTCGAAACTGAAAGTGCTGTCCCAGGATGCAAAACCTCAGAAACCTCTGGTGATCCTGACGAATCCCTATGTGGAAGTAAGCCTCCGTGAGATCTAGTGAAGCTAGGAATTCTCCCTTCCTCACCGAGCTAATGACCGACCGGAGAGTTTCCATGCGGAAGCGAGGGATCTTTAGACACTTGTTGACCTCCTTGAGGTCTAGGATGGGACGGAATGATCCTTCCTTCTTCGGTACTACGAAGTATATTGAGTACCGACCTGTCCCTTGCTCTTCTGGAGGAACGGGAACTATGGCCCTTAATTGCAGAAGCCGCTGCAATGTGCCCTGAACTGCCGCTCTTTTGGTAGCATATCCGCAGGGAGAGATGAAAAACTGATCTCGGGGCCGCTGTGCAAAATCTAAAGCGTAGCCTTGTTTTATCACAGCCAGGACCCACTGATCCGTGGTCACCTTGGTCCACTCCTCGAAGAATAGGGCCAGCCTGCCCCCTACCTCCGGCGTTGAGGAATAGACCAGCGGTCTTTCATTGGGAGGATTTTGCTCCTGAGGGAGGGAGTGCCGCCCCAGGTCTGCCAAATCTTCGGCCATGAAAGGACTGTGTATAGGGTTGTTGCTTCGCCGGAGCCGAACGAAAGGACGAAGCGGGCGGTTTAGAAGGGCGATACAGGAAAATTAGTTTCTTACCTGATAATTTTCGTTCCTGTAGTACCAAGGATCAGTCCAGGACACCTGGGTTGTGACTCCGCACCAGTAGATGGAGACAGACTAAAACTTGTGGGCGGAGCCATATATGCCCCTGTGCCAGTCACAGCCCCTCAGTCATACGGAATGTCAAAGTAGAACACAACCAGAGAACTAAACACGCTATAAACCGCTTAAAAACCGGGGAAAGAAAAACACCCCTCCTGGAAACGGACTCTCCAACCGAGAGAGCTAAACAAGCGGAACAGAATAATTCAGAACAAAGAGCGGACTCTCCATTACTTCAGCGCAGCACTGCGGGCGGGATCCTGGACTGATCCTTGGTACTACAGGAACGAAAATTATCAGGTAAGAAACTAATTTTCCTTTCCCTGTACGTACCAGGATCAGTCCAGGACACCTGGGATGTACCAGAGCAAACCTACCGAGGGTGGGAAGCAGAGAGTCCCGCTCGGAGTACCCTCTCTCCAAAACCCCCGGAACCGGTAGCCCGGACATCCAACCGGTAATGCCTGATAAAGGTATGCAACGTCTGCCAGGTAGCCGCCCTGCAAATTTCCTGAGGCGACACCTGCGAAGCTTCCGCCCAGGACGCCGCTTGAGAACGAGTCGAGAACGAGTCGAGTGAGCCTTCAGGCCCACGGGAAGTGGTTTTCCCCGCATCAAGTAAGCCGAACCAATGGCCTCCTTGAGCCAACGGGCGATCGTTGTGCGTGACGCTGCTGCCCCTGTCTTTGGACCAGAGAACAGGACAAACAGATGATCTGTGACCCGAAAAGAATTAGTAACCTTCAGATAGCGAAGGAGGGATCTCCGCACGTCAAGCTTCCGTAATTCCCTTTCTTCTGGAACGGAGGACTCCCTTCCCACAAAAGCTGGCAACTCCACCGATTGATTCACGTGAAAAGACGACACAACTTTCGGAAGAAAGGAGGGAACCGTCCGCAAAGAAACTCCGGAATCCGAAATACTCAAGAAAGGTTCTCTACAGGACAGGGCCTGTAACTCGGAAACACGCCGTGCCGAGGCAATCGCCACCAAGAACGCCGTTTTTAAAGTGAGATCCTTAAGAGTTGCGCGTTTCAAGGGCTCAAACGGCGCCGTGCAGAGAGCGGAGAGAACCCAATTGAGGTTCCAAGCCGGACAAGGGAGACGCAATGGAGGACGAAGGTGCTTAGCACCCCGAAGGAAACGAGAAATGTCCGGATGAAGTGCCAGGGACGTACCACGGACCTTACCTCGCAAACAACCAAGCGCCGCCACTTGGACCCGTAGCGAACTGCACGCCAGACCCTTGGCCAAACCTGCCTGGAGGAACGCCAGAATGTCGGAGACGGAAGCCGAAGTGGGGTCCACCCCACGCTGCACGCACCATTCCTCAAAGACCACCCAGACACGGACATACGCCAGAGACGTTGACTGCTTCCTGGAACGCAGCAGCATGGCTACCACCGCATCTGAGTAACCTTTCCACTTCAGCCGACTCCTCGCAAAAGCCATGCTGCGAGATAGAAGTGATCCGTATCCTCCAAACAGACGGGGCCCTGATGGAGCAGGCCCGCCATTCCTTGGAGCCGAAAGGGCGCCGATACCGCCAGCTGGGCGAGGTCTGCGAACCACGGCCGGCGCGGCCACTCCGGTGCCACCAAGATCACCTTGGCTGGGTGCAATTCTATGCGCCGTAGAATCTTGCCGAACATCGGCCACGGGGGAAACACGTAGAGCAGCACATCTGTCGGCCAGGGAAGCACCAACGCATCGACGCCTTCTGCCCCCCGTCCTTGAAGTCGACTGTAAAAGCGCGGGGCCTTCGCGTCGTGCCACGTGGCCATGAGATCCATGTGGGGCACCCCCCCACGTTTTGCAAATGAGCAGAAATGCTTCGGCCACAACTCCCACTCTCCGGAATCCAGGCGATGACGGCCGAGAAAAATCCACCTGCACGTTGTCAACTCCCGCAATGTGAGACGCTGCTATGTTGCTGAGATGTAGCTCCGACCAGGCCATCAAGCACTGAGCTTCCTCTGCCACCTGGGGGCTCCTTGTCCCGCCCTGGCGGTTGATGTATGCCACAGTGGTCGCAGTGTCCGACAACACTCGAACTGCCTTCCCCCGCAGCAACGGCAGGAAGGCTTGCAGGCAGGACCAGACGGACCGCTCCGGTCTCTAGGCGATGGCCAGACCCCTGGGCTGGCGACACGGACCATAGGCCTTGGACTGCGCTCCCCACGCAGACCGCTCCCCAACCGGAAAGGCTGGCATCCGTGGTCACCACTGTCCAGTTGGGCACCCGAAAAGAGACCCCAGACGACAGATGCTTGGGATCCAGCCACCAGAGCAGGCTGGACCTCGCGTGTTCCGTGATCGGAAGCGGTAGATGGAATTCCTCCGAGACCGGCTTCCAGCGGGATAGAAAGTAGGACTGTAATGGTCGCAGATGAGCGAATGCCCAGGGAATCAGCGCCAGCGTTGAAGCCATAGGCCCTAGGACCATAAAGTAATCGCAGACCCGCGGTTGGCGGAGAGACAATAGGCGTCGTACTTGAGCTTGCAGTTTGCACACCCGTTCATGCGACAGGAACACCTTGCCCAGCTTTGTGTCGAAAAGAGCTCCCATATATTCCAAGGTCTGCGCGGGTGTCAGATGACTCTTGCTGCAGTTGATCACCCATCCTAGGGACTGCAGAAGGTGGAGGACCCTGGCTACCGCCATCCGACCCGAGCCTCGGACGTCGCCCGAATCAACCAATCGTCCAGGTAAGGATGGACCAAGAGACCTTCTCGGCGCAGCTACGCCGCCACCACTACCATCAGCTTCGTGCATGTACGTGGGGCCGTCGCGAGCCCGAAGGGGAGCGCTCGGAACTGGTACTGCCGCCCTAGTATGCAGAACCTGAGGACGCGTTGGAATGACGGATGAATGCCGATGTGAAGATATGCCTCCGTGAGATCCAGGGAGGCCAGGAACTTGGAGGCCAGGAACTCGCCGGGCCTTACCGCAGCGATGACTGAACGAATCCATTTTGAAGTGAGGAATGCGAAGGCATCGACTTATCCCTTTGAGATCCAGAATCAGTGTGGACGTGCCGTCTTTCTTCAGGACGATGAAGTAGATGGAGTAACGGCCCTTGCCGTGTTGGCTGACCGGGACTGGGGAAAAAACCTCCCAAGCCGTCTAAGCGTCGGATGGTGTCGAGCACAGCAGCAGTCTTCTCGGGGCCTTGCAGGGCGAGATAAGGAACTTGTCCGCTGAAGTACGAGCACAATCTAACGCGTAGCCGTGTCCTATCACTTTGAGGACCGACTGGTCTGACGTTATGCCGGCCCAGTCCTCGAAAAATGACAACAACAGCGCCCTGACGTTAGGAACGGCGTGTTGAGGCTGCGGCAAGAGATGGACCGACCACATTTCGCTGCGAAGCCTTGGCCCCTGTGATCGCCAGGGCTCCCCTCAGTGGCCAGAAGCTGATGGGCTCATCCCAAGCCAGCCCGAAGTGCAAATCACTCCAGACTGCGGCCCAAGCCCCGGGCGGAAGCCCCGAATGCCTTCTTCAATTGCACCTCCAAATGTCAATCCTAGAGATCCCATAAGTCCGCGGTATCCCGCATCGGGATGGGAGTGCGCTTCGGGACTGCTGACGTGGAAGAGTCCACCTTAGGGACCCGCAACACCTCCAAGGCCTCCTCGTGCAGAGGGTGAAACTTGTCCATTGCCGGGGGAACCTTCAGCCCCAAGTCCAGGATGTCCCTGTCCCAATGCCGCAGGTCCATAGTCAAGAGCGGGACCGGGAAGGTGGTAGAGGGCCACGCAGACCTGACCCACCCTGAATCCACGGAGCCTCCTCTAGCCTCCCCCGGAGGCGCGAGATCCCTAACTTTTCCAGAATGACGGGGAGGAGAACAGCTGGACAACCCTGGGAACTGGTAACTGCCCCTTCGGACGTCCGGTGCTAATGCCTGGCTCTGGGCGAAGGGTGCCTGTCACTCTCTGCCCCCCTCGGGGGCGGGGACGAGTTCTCCGAGCCCTCCTGAGCCGAGGACGAGACAGAGGACTCCCAATCGTCCCGAGGTGGAATGGTCCTCAAAACCTTTTAACTCGCGGCCCTCCGGCCGGGGCCCACCGATTGCCATTCCTGAGGCCTAGAAAACGGCGCTACGAGACCCCCAGCCGTTAAACCACTGAACGTTTGCGCGCCCTATGGGCCCCAAAGGCCCCGCGCATGCCCAACGACTCCTGCCCCCTTTCCCGAGGGACCCGCGGGAACTGAGGGACGCAGAGGGAACCGTTGAGGAGAAGTGGAGGCGACGATTTCTGCCCCCCCCCCCCCCCCCGAAGGTTCCCGCCGCTATCGGGACCGCTGCCGACCGGGGCGGCAAAACGACTGCCCCTGCCGCGATCGGGACGCTGCTGCCGCGATTGGGACCGCTGTACACCGTGGCGGCAAAATGGCTGCCCGAGCCGCGATTGGGACCGCTGCCGACTGCAGCGGCAAAATGGCTACCCTTACTGCCTCAGGGTCCCTGCGTGTCGCGATCGGGACCGCTGCCAACTGCAGCAGCAACAAATGCCGGTCTAGCCGTCCCAGTTCCACAGCACCAGGCGAATGACCCGCCGAGCCAACCGCCGAAGGAGGGGCCACCCGCCGCTCAGGCGCCCGCCGTGTCCCGCGCCATTTCGCGGCCGCCGAAGGGGGCCCCCTGCTTCTCAGGCGCCAGCCGCGGCCAAAATGGCCGCCACTGCCGCACGGAGCGGGAAGAGCTCTTGAGGGCTTTCGTTCGCGCCCCCTCCCCCGCGCGGCGGAAATCACGCGGGTTACGAACGAGCCCCCCCCGAGGCGCCACGGACGATCCCTCACCGTCTGGGAAGCAGCGCGCGCGCCGAACTGCCAGCCCGGCAACCGAGCCACAAGTCAAGCCGGCGAAAGAAAAGGCGCGAAACGGGGACCAAGGACCGCCGTAGGGAAGAGACACCTCCAATAAAATGCAGCGAACGGCCGCCCCCCCCCCCCACCAGCGGCGCCCCCACCGGAGAGCGGCGACGCTACGAGAGAGAGAGAGAGAGAGAGAGCCGGCACAAATAAAACAAACCCTTTTTTTTTTTTTTTTTTTTTTTTTACAACAAACAAACCTGTCTCTGTCCACAGTCCTGGAGCCCTAATCCAACAGGGGGAGTGAACCGGGCTCCCCGGTGTCACCCCTGACGCTGCTACTAAGAAAGCCGGGTCCTCGACCCTAGCAGCGGCCTCAACCAGGGGGGGTAGTCCCCTCAGGACCTCACAACCCCCTTGGGAGGCAGGGCGGACGGAACGTCAGTGACAATTTGGTAAACAGAAAAATTCAAAATTCAAAATTAAAGCACCCTAGCGAAACTGGCCTAAAACCCAAGAAAAAAGAACCGACCCTGACGGAGTACCAAAACCAGGGCAGGAAGGAGCTGTGACCGCACCTGCACCCTCTACTGGAGACAGAGTAAGACTGAGGGGCTGTGACTGGCACAGGGGCATATATGGCTCCGCCCACAAGTTTTAGTCTGTCTCCATCTACTGGTGCGGAGTCACAACCCAGGTGTCCTGGACTGATCCTGGTACGTACAGGGAACTCCGATTACCTCTAAATCTGGCTCGAGAAGAGAAGGAACTGCGCGAGCGAGGTGTGTCTTCCAGCAGGCGATGCACCTTATTCTCACCCAGCGACTGAATCATGTCGTCCAAGATTTACCAAAAAGTAACTTACCCTTAAAGGGCAAGGACCCCAGTTGGGCCTTATAAGACACATCTGCCAACCAGTTGCGCAACCACAAAAGCCGACGAGCCGCGACCGCTGACACCATGGACCTGGTGGACGTCCAGAGGAGGTCATGAAAGGCATCAGCACAATAAGCCACCGAGGATTCCAAACAGTTCGCCTGGGCAGCTTCTTCAGCCGAGAAATCTACATTGGCCTGTAATTGCAGCACCCAGCGAAGCCCAGCTCGCATAGCAAAATTACTACAAATAGCCGCGCGGACACCCATGGCTGAGACCTCGAAAATCCGTTCGAGCTGCGCCTCTAACTTCCTATCCTGGAGATCCTTGAGTGCCGTTGTTCCCGTGACAGGAATCATGGTTTTCTTTGTGACAGCTGACACTGCAGAGTCCACTTTTGGAACTCGCAGTAGCTCTAAGGCGTCCTCCGGAAGAGGATAGAGCTTATCCATGGCTTTACTAATTTTTAAAACGAGCTCTGGGGTATCCCATTCCCTAAACAATAAATCAGACACTGAAAAATGAAAGGGAAAAGCAGTAGCAGGACCTCTCAGGCCCAACAAGACAGGGTCCATCTTCCCAAGCTTGGATTCCTCAGGAGGGCTGTCAATGCCTAGCTCAGAGAGGATAGCAGGAATAAGAGGTGCCAACTCGTCTCTACGAAAAAGGCGAACTACCTTAGGATCATCGCTCTCAGCCGCCTGAGTGCCCCTGTCCGCCAGTGGTGGATCTGGCTCCGGGTCATCCGCACTCTGCGGGATCTGGGGTTGAGAATTCGGATCCAAGGAGTCTTTATTCCCCTGCGGAACTCCAGAGCGGAGAGGACGCTTAGGCTGAATAGGCTCCGTCCCCTTATTTACTGTATAGCCGCCTGGGGCTTATGGGAATCTGATTTTCCCCCCGCCATCAGCTTGCCTGCCTTCCTAGCCTTAAAGGCTTTATGTAAGAAAACAATAAAGGAAGACTCCAAGGAGGTGTCAGAAGTCCCCTCAGGACTGTCCTCCGGAGCTGGTGAAGCAGGCTATTGTAAATCCCTATTTTCTAGGGGCCGCGGCTGAGGAGACAACTGAGGAGGAAAAGACCCCTCCCCCATAGCAGGCACAGAAGCAGCAGTGCGGAACAACTGTAAAATGGCCTCTGTGCCAGCACTCAAAGGGAAAGGATCCTGAGGTAACAGACTCTCCTGCTGCAGGTGAAGGAACCCGCGGGGGGCCTGCTTTTAGCAGTCTTTTTAGTAGTTCCTGCACCGGAGGAACCCTCTCCCCCCAGCAAACACTGGGAGCACAAATTTTGGTGGAAGAGCTGCGTGCGGGCCGAGCCGCACGCTCTACACGCAGCTGTCCTCGGCATCGGTGAAGACAGAGGGAGTGAAAAAAAGCACTGAAAAAAAGTTGAAACACCCCCATTCCCCCCCCCCCGAGACCAAAAACACGGCGAAAATCTCCCTCATGATGAGAGGAAGGAAGGGAGAGCCTGCCCGATCAAAAGAGAAAGTAAGAAAAAATTACTTCAGAACTTTTTTTTTTTTTTAAAGTAAAAATAGCCTACCGTGGTCCAGGGTGCTGATCCTTGGGGGGTGGAATGAGCTGGGCTCCCCGGTATCGCACCCCCGTTGCCTGAATTAATAGTTAGGGTCCTCAACCCCCATTGGCAGCTGCCTCAAACCAGCAGGGGACGGCCCTCTCAGAGCCTAACAACCCTCTGGGAGGCGGACCAAAAAACAAATCCTTTTTTTTTCAAAGAAATTTAAAGCAACAGGCACTAACAATCATGAAGAACAGAGAAAACTAACTAAACTAAAGTTAATCAAATCAAAATAAATACTCTGAGCAGACCGTAGGTTTTGCACCTCCAGCATCTGCTAGAGACAAATACTGGCAGACTGTAGGTGGCACTCTCCTATATAACGTGGAGCTTTGTTTTTAAAACATCTCTGTCTATCTGCTAGAGGGGGGGCAAAACCCAGCAGTCTGGACTGATCCGGGTACGTACAGGAACATACTGTTTTTGTAAACTAAAAACAAAATTATTTTAAAATGTTTTCTGTAGCTTAGAACTCTGCTGAGAATGAGTTACCACAGAAATTACTCTTTGTTCACAATGGTAGTCATTGTCCTATCCCTCTAAATTGTGACCCAAACAGAAAGTTTAATGGCACCCAGAACATTGCAACTGAATCTCACTGCCCCACTTGTAAATTTGGTATTAGACACGCTGACAGAACTAAGAGGGTTCAACCAAGCACATCAACACCATATGAGTTCCAGCTGTGATCTCTCAAACTTCTGAGGAAGTGATATGACATTAGAAAGGGCCAACAGTGGTACTGAAGTTAATTGGCAATGAGGAGGAAGATGAGAATTGCATATGAAATGAAAGGATGAAGCAGTGAGGCAACAGAGGAGATACTGCAACTAGAAGGGTTACAATGACCCCATCAAAATAGATGAGATTTCAAATATAAAGAATGTAAAAAAAAAAACAAAAAAAACCACCCACAACACTTAGATATAATGTACCTGTAGAAACAGAAGGCCATGAATTAATACTATCATAGGATTACTAGTAATGGCTTTAATTTACTATTAAATAGCCAGAAAGAATATACTCCCAAATACCAGGATCATCTTCTGAGACAGATGCTCTTTTGATTCTTAGCCAGACTAGTACTCATAAGAAGATTAATGGAGCCTAGTGTTTGACAGCTTTTGCTATGAGGACACAAGAGCATCTGCTTACCTGTAGGCCCAGGTCAGGAATGATGGGGGAGAATCGGTAAGCACGTAATAGGGACATCATTAGCTGCTTTAGGCATTCATGCACTTCATAGTCCTGGAAAGTGAAAAAAAAAGCCTTTCTTTAAGAGCAATTTCTGACAAGTAACTTAGCATCTCTGACAAGTAACTGGGAAGGGAGTGCATCTACAGCACTTCAACAGCCAAGAAGGGAGGGGAAGCCTGCAGGATGCTGCTAGCATAAGAACATGGAGGTGGAAAAGCAGGTCCGAGATAAGATGACACCACTGTGCCAGCAATCACTGTTTGGAATACAGAGTTATCATGGAAGTTTTCAGCAAATTTCATGGGTAAGAACCTTGAATTGCATGCAGCCTCTTCAGGATCCTGTAAACAATGCTCAATTTAAAAATGAGGTGATATATTTCTTTTTCTGAATATTACACATTTCTTTTGAAATTTTGAATGAGTATAATCTTCTATGGCAGCACACAGTTTTCTTCATGCTGCTATATTTTATTTAAAAATTGATATACTGCAAATCAGAATTTCTAAGTGGTTTCCATAGTTGCATTCATAAAAATGCAAAACAAAAACATAAAACTTAATGAAAACAGAATAAAACACATAAAAACTAAATTAAAACAAAACAAGTTATGCATTTTCCTTCTTCGTTACATAACCCAGTATTAAATTGTTCACTCTCTGCTCTTAAATATATTATACAGATATTATAAGACATTGTTATTAACCAGCTAGTAAGCTATTCAAAAGTCTCCTTAACAAAATTAAGCCTTGAGCTATTTTCTAAATTTTAGAAGAGAGGTTTCTTCCTTTATTAAACAAGATAACAAGTTCCATAGCTCAGGGCCTTGCACATAAAACACTCTCTCTAGTGATTCATCAAGTCTTACTACTTTCAAAAAGAAAAAAAAAAAAAAAAAAAAAGGTACATCCAGTAAATTGTGGGCAGCAGATCTTAGTGGTCTCAATGTTGATAAAACTTCAAAGCATTATTAAAAGTTAGCAGGCACCAAATGATTAAGACCCTTAAATACTAGCATTAAAATGTTAAATTTTATTTTCCATTTTACCAGAAGCCAGTGATATTTAGATAAAATGGGAGTGATATGTTCATGAGCAGAGACCCCCCCCCCACCCTCCCCCAGACCACCCTAGCAGTGGAATTTTGTACGTACTGCAATGTCTTGATGGAGGACAAAGGTAGACCAATATACATGGTATTGCAGTAGTCCAAAGAAGAGAGAACCAGAGAATGTATGACCACTTTTAAGTCTGTTTCTTGTAAATAAGGAAGAAGTCTACGAAGCACATGTAATTTGCAATAAGCACTTCCAGCCACATCACCTATTTACATGGGAGAACTCCCAGGTTACACACAGTAACATCCTGGTCACAGGCTTCTCTAAAAGCTACAGCATATAGTCAGTCTCAAATATCAATGCAAATGTGGAAAAACTGACTTTTGCAACCTCAGGGAAAGACTTACCTCCATGAGCAGCCACATGAGCTCCAGCAGTTGCTGGATGAGGGGATGCTCTTCCACAGACCCTCCCCCTTCCAGTATGCTCAGTAGAAAGTTCATCAGAGCATCTTCCACCAGGTACACTTTACACTGAGGATATAAAGCAGCTGGTCAGCATGAGACACAAAGTGCACTGCCCTCGAGATATGGACAATAAGAGAGCGATGAAAAAAATCTTGGATGAAAACTCAGTGTCTGGAGCTGGCCCAGAAGAGATGCCATGGCTGGGCCGAACCCAAGAAGAAACATGTCTCTTCCCTGCTGCCAGGCTGCAAACAAGACAAGCTGGGGGGAGAGAAAAAAGCTGGCAGTAGAAGAAAGGGAGAGAGAAGCTGGAAGAAAGAGAAAGGAAAAGTAAAAAAAAAAAAAAAAAAAAAAGGCAAGACATAAAAATAAAATCAAAAACAGCAAAAAACAAAAATAAATAAAATCAAAACAAAAATTCTAAATAATGAAGCTTGACAAAATGTATCCTAGTTCCCAAGGGACACTGCTAGATCCTGGGAGTTCCAACTGCCAGTGGAGAACCCAATCATATCATTGACAACCACCCTGCTCCCCCCCCCAACCAAACAAGTTGGGGGGGGGGTGGTCGTCAATGATTTTTTTCCATACCCCGCAAAAAGAAAAGAAGTGGAGGCCTATTCTTAATCGCAAAAAAAGAACTAAAACTTACACCTCAAAATTGCAACCTTCCTAATGGATACGAAATTTGTTTCTTCAAATTTAAACTCCTCCAAGTTTGCCTTATTTACACCCCTCCTGGTCTCCTCGAAAAAGATCCATCCCCACTTATTGAATTCTTCACTGAATCACTTGCCCAAGATCTCCCTACTATCCTCCTTGGAGATTTTAACCTCCACGTTGACTCTATCCTGCAATCTCCCTCCTGTGAAGCTTTCATCTCCTCGCTTGAAGCTATGGGTCTTAAACAAATCATCCACTCCCCCACACATAAAGCTGGCCATACCCTAGACCTCATCTTCACAAGCTCTGTTATCAATACCATCAACCCCCCCATCATGCATCACTGTACCATGGTCTGACCACTCTATAATCAAATCTACACTTGCACTTCCACCTTCTACCCCCTTCTCCACCACCCCAACCACACTCCTTCGAATACCGAAAAGCCTGCACCCTAGATACCCTCACCACAGCATGCGCAGACATATCTAACCAAATCAACCTATCGTCAGCTGACAAAGCCACTTCCACTTTGTTTGATGTCACCCTCAACATTGCAAACCAAACCTGTCCTATTGTGACAAAAACTATTAAACCTATCCAAGTAAACAAAAAACCGTGGTACTCACAGGAACTCAAAAATCTTAAAACCCTCCTCAGGACCTCAGAAAGACGATGGCGGAAACACCCCACATCAGCTGCCAAAACAACCTACTACCAATTCATGCATGACTACAGAAAAACTATTCTCGAAACTAAACGAGAATATTATGCAAAAAAGTCCACAACCTCCAATACAACGCCAAAGTTCTCTTCACGATGATCACCAACCTCACCAAAATCCCAACACAACCTCAAGAATCCTCCTCCAAAAAATGGTGTAACAACTTAGCCTATTTTGTTCAAAACAAAGTCACCTCTCTCTCTGCACAATTTCCCCTCAACCCTGACAATGTGCATCTCCCTACCAACAACCTGTCAGCCACACTTTCATCCTTTGACTCTGCCTCCTCCTCAGAAATAGAAAACATCCTAAAAAAAAAAATGAGACCATCATCGCACCCCTCTGAAACATATAAGAACATAAGAAAATGCCATACTGGGTCAGACCAAGGGTCCATGAAGCCCAGCATCCTGTTTCCAACAGTGGCCAATCCAGGCCATAAGAGCCTGGCAAGTACCCAAAAACTAAGTCTATTCCATGTAACCATTGCTAATGGCAGTGGCTATTCTCTAATTGAACTTAATAGCAGGTAATGGACTTCTCCTCCAATCCCAACCAAGCTCCTCCTCGCTATTCCCAAAATAATTGCTAAGCCTCTTGCTAACATCTTCAATCTTTCTTTGGAACAAGGTTCAGTACCTTCCATACTCAAACAAGCAGCAGTTAAACGCATTCTGAAAAAACCTAACCTTGTCCCTTCTAGTTTATCTAATTTGAGACCTATCTCAAACCTCCCATTCATCTTGAAAATCCTAGAAAAGCTCATCAACAATCGCCTTTCTGACTACCTTGAACATCATAACATCCTCTCTACCACACAACATGGTTTCCGGAAACACCAGAGTACGGAAACCCTACTTTTGTCTCTAACAGACATAATCAAAGGCATGGACACCGGTAATTCCTATCTACTAGCTATGCTGGATATATCCACTGCATTCGACACCGTCAATCACGACATACTTATCAAAATTCTTATCAGTATCGGAATATCAGGAACCGCACTAGCCTGGATTAAGTCCTACCTTCAAAATAGGCACTACACAGTAATCATTGATAACAATAAATCCGACCCAATTAGCCTTAACCGAGGTGTCCCCCAAGGTTCCTCACTTTCCTCAACCTTATTTAACATATATATGCTCCCTCTATCCAATCTCATCACCAATCTTAACATCAAGCACTTCTTCTACGCAGACGATGTGCAAATTCTTCTCCCGATCACTGACACCCTGCAATCTGCCCTTCTAAAGTGGGAATCATGCCTTAACTCTATTAACCACCTTCTCACTAACATGCACTTAGCTCTCAATCCTCAAAACGGAACTACTTATCATTTCCAACAAATAACCTGCAACCCCTATCCCCCTACCCCACACCTCCTCCACCTTCCCCACCCACACTCACAGCCTGGGCGTCATGATTGACAACCAACTCAACCTTAAACCTTTTATCAAATCTATCCTAAGTGACTGTTACTTCAAGCTGCAAACAATTAAAAAACTCAGGCCTCTGCTTTATTTCACAGATTTCCACACTGTCCTACAGGCTATTATTTTCTCTAAAATTGATTACTGTAACTCTCTTTTCCTTGGCCTCCCCTCCTCCCACATCAAACCTTTATAACTCTTACAAAATGCCTCAGCCCGCATCCTTACTAACTAAAAAAAAAAAAAAAAAAAAAAAAGAGATCATATCACACCCACGCTCATGGACTTACATTGGCTACCAATAAAATCAAGAATTTATACAAAACCCTATCCCTCATTCACAAAAGTATTCTAAATGAAAACCTCCACTGGATCAACCCTCCGTTCATACCATTTACATCCACAAGACCAATTCGGTCCACTCTTCAAGGAACGCTCCGCCCCCTTCAATCAAATCCACCAGACTCACTTCCACAACAAAAAGAGCTTTCTCTTTCGCAGGCCCCACACTATGGAACTCCATGCCGCTTGAACTATGAACAGAAACTTCTACCCCTAAATTAAAAAAAAAAACAAAAAACTGAAAACCTGGCTGTTTTTACAAGTCATTCCCGCAAGTTCCTTCCACTGAATTGTAAATCCTTAGATCTGTAAATACCATGATATCACTATGTTAGTCATCATGTAAATATCTACTTTATCGATATGCTTTTGCCTCTATTATTTATCCAGTTAATCAATTTTATCTTTATTTTTCTCTATCTTGCCTTTTGCAAAATCTCCTCAATGTCAACTGTAAATAACGAAATAACCTCTCCTTATACAATTAATTTTGTATCATGTTCCTTATATAAGCTTATTTAACCAATTTGTTGTTCCATGTTCCTTGTAAAGGCCTCACCTTTTCATGGTGACGCTCTCTTAGTTCCATGTAAACCGATACAATGTGCAAACGGTTATCGGTATATAAAAATTACTAAATAAATAAAATAAAAATAAGTGCACTAGCATGCCAACCCGCATGTTAAAACCTAGTTGTATCCTCCAGCAGTGGTTCTTAAACCTATACCAAGGTCCCCAGTCAGTCAGATTTTCAGGATATCCCTAATGAATATGTACCATGTCTTGTAAAAGTCTTCACACCCTTGTTCATTTTTCACATTGAATTTTTTTTTAAACAATCAAAATGCATAAAAACCAGGAGCTTGTTTCACTGATCTACACAACATACTGTACATTTTCATTGTGAAAGAACAATTACAGAAATGTTCCAAAAATAAGCAAGAATACATTTTAAAAAATTGTTGATTGTTTAAGTCTTCACACCCTTTGTCATAACAAACCCAAATTAGCTTTGGTTAAAAAAATTGCTTTAACAAGGCCCATAATAAGCTAACAGAGCCCACTTGTGTCCAATCACAGAAGCTGAGCTGATTCAGTACTCCTGAATGAAGAATCAAGTGGTTTCTGTTGAATGACGTGAATTTAAAGCAAAGGTCAAAGCATGCTGAACAAAGAGCTTGCCAAAGAACGCTAGGATAACATTAATCAAAAGGTGCAGATTTGGGGAAAGCTATAAAAAATTTCAATGTGCTTGAATATCTCTTCGGGCACTGTCTGCTTCATAACTGCAAAGTGGAAACAGTTTGGCACCACCAAAACACTACCTTGGTCAAGATATGCTTCCAAACTCAGTAGCGATGGGTTAAGGAGACTACTGCCAAAGGTCACAGAGAGGCCTACAATTACGTTAAAAAAAAAAAAACTGCAGAAGTCTCTGGCTGAGATTGGGGAAAACCTAAACTGTTCAGCAAATTCAAGATTACTCCACAATGGAGGGTGGCCATTGCTGAAGAAAAGCCATATTATGTGCCACATACGTGTTTGCAAAGAAACACTCAGAGGACACTGCACACATGTGGGAAGTTTTGTGATCTGATGAGACCAAAGTGAAACTTTTGGGTCTCAGTGGCATAAAAAAAGCACAGCATTGTCCGGCTAACACCATCCCTTCAGTAAAGCATGGTGGCGACAGCATTATGGTGTGGGGATAGGAAGGTTTCTGAATATCGAAGGGAAAGATGGATGCTTCAAAGTACAAAAATCCAAATGGCTTGGGGCAGGAGAAGCCTAAGCACAGATTTGAAATCTATTGCCCTATAGAAACAGAGCAAGAATATACAGGCCATGCCATTTTCACCTGTTCCAGCGAGGATAGGGAGCTTAGTTCCAAAATTAAATTGCTTTCGTTTGGACTGTCATCATTGAGATGGGGAAACAATGTCACTCTTAAAACATCCTATAATACTAATCTCTACACGGATAGAAAACTGAGCTGTTTTGTATGGGCAAGCTAGGTATGGGATTGTAACATTTTGCCAAAAAAATATTTTGTTTTATTTTTAAACTTGACAGTCAATAAATGAAGAGCTATTAGAATGGCTGAGATGAAAATGCCCAATATGCTGTCAGTGATGCTGCTATGGTTACAAGCACAATAGTGAGTGAAGAAGGCCAGAGAGAGAAAAAGCTAAATAGCTACACAGATGCAGGAGAAGGGGGGGATGGAAGGCTCCAGCCAGGCTGTCCCAGCAGTGGAGTGAGGGCCAGGTCAGAAACTGTTGAACTGGGCACCAAAAAGCAGCAGGAACCCGCAGCACAACAGCAGCAAGGGCAGACAGCCGCCAGTTAGAGGAGTGGTGGCAACAAGGCCTATAGTAGGTCAAATACTGTTGAGTCTGGATGCAGCCAAAGAGAACAGAACCACAACAACTACAGCGACAGAGAAGATTACTACAGATTTTCATAGGTTCCTACTTGTGAATAAATGATTAGATAAATACATTTTACAGTATGAATTCTCTTAGTACCAACCCAATGGTTAGATTTTCAGGGCCCATATTAGTCAGGATGCAGAGGGAACCATGGCTTGTGGTCTTTGGCTGAGGACTCTTACTGAATTGGAATTGGAAGCCCAAAGGAAGTGGAGGACATTCATGGGTTAAAAAAAATAAATAAAAAGTCTTAATTATTCTGAATACCCAGTAATAATTAAGAAAAATCTAGGGATCAACCAGAAAGGAGTGGACTCCTACTAACCTATCTCACAGCTACCCTTTCAAGCAAAGGCTAATTTGCTGAAATTCTGGCAAAATGAACTGCCAGTTTTTGGCTTAGAAACACAGAGATCCATATTTAACGCCATTGGTTCGACTAAGTTCAGATTTAGTCAGACAAATGGTGGGATTTGAAAATCCTGCCGCACTGACCGGGCCCCAAGATAGCTGGACAACTGTTCACCCCAGTAAAACGTTTTCAGCTAGCTCGAGGGCTAGGCAGGAGCATTCCAGAGCACAGACAGCTATCTGGATAAGCTAGCCAGATAAGCGCCGATTTTCAGCATTATCCCACTAACACAGCCAAGACAACTTTAGGACTGCCAAAGAGCAGCACACCCAGTAAAAGGAGATTACAAAAAGACTTGCACAAAATTATATTACCAGCTTGGTGTCCCCATCTTTATTATAAGTAAACTTTACTCTTTCCGAGTAGCTCCCCATTACAAGCTGCCATGTCCCACCTGCACATGGAAGGCACTTACCATCAGAGGAGAAAAATGATTGAAGATATGAGCTAGTGTGATGAGAACAGTGGGCTCTCCCTGAAGCTCCCATGCTGCAGGGTCTCGCTCCACCAGCTTGCCCTCCTACAACAAAGTTATAAGATTAAAAGAGGTAGTGAACTCTCACAAAGAAAATGGATGATGCTCAAAACTATATCAACCCTTCTGCCTGTTAAGGTCATCGAAGCATGGTATGCTTGATGTTCCTTCAGTTAGAGCTGCTCGCCTTAGAGTCACTAGAGAATCTGCCTTTTCTATAGCAGCTCCTGTTTTCTGGAACTCTCTTCCAGTGGAATTAAGATTAAGCGTTTGCATCAAGACATACAGATTATTTTTTTAAATCTTATTTAAGCAGGCGAATTGCTAGGTTTCCAGGTACTGTTGCCTAAGTTTAGTAGGTATTATATGCTAATGAGTTTCTCCTCTTTAGATGCGACACACGTGAGTTTTGGATGCAGCATATTAATGAGGGTTTTTTTTATTACCAAGAAGCTGTTAAGATCAGAGCGAGTGTTGTCATGTCTTATATTTTTGGTATTTTATATATTACTGCAATTTGTATGGATTTGTTTTTGTACAATGTTTTGATAATTTGAGTGTTTTTATTTTTACATTGCTTAGGCCACGTGTGTTAAGCAATAAATACATTTTAATAAATGTAAAGAAATTAGCACAAATATTGACTAAAACCTAAAGCAAACCAGCCGCAGCTGAAATTTGAGGCAATTAGCAGAGCTCTGTGGGAAAAGGGGAACGTTTGGGATTTGGATTTTTAGAATTACTCACCTTTTCCAAATCCAAGCTCAAGACAAGTTACAGTTCAGTTACTGTAGCTATTTCCCTGCTCAAGGGGGCTTACAATCCAAGTTGTACATTCTGGTTATTGAGAACTTCCTGATGCCCGCAAACCCCTTTTAGCCTAGCTTTGGCCAATCTGGTTCTCCCAGAGAGAGTAACCATCTTTGTTTCTTTTTAAGGCCCCTAGCCCTGCTTATTCTAGTCCCCTCATTGGCTCTGTTATGGCTCTGGCCCTTCATCTCCCAGATGTTGACAGTTCAAATCCTACCAGCACCTTCCCCCTGACAAGACCTAAAAGTATCAGCAATAAACCAATCAGATTCAAATCTATATCACTTTAGTTGTTCTCCAGCTCAGAATCAGATAAAATAAGGCAACTGAAAGTTAAAATGTAGATCTCTGCATAAGCAACAAAGCAGAACTATCTGAGACCTATTACAGGAGGTACTATAGTAACAAATTCTCTCTCTTTAAACCAGATAGGCCTGGCCCATCACTACTAAAGAATCAATGAGAACAAGGAAATTTAATTTCTTATACACCACTAATAAACTATGTACATTTTATATATATAATCCTTGACAGTTCACCATACAACTATGTACATTTTATATATATATATATAATCCTTGACAGTGCACCACACAGAATTTGTATACTTTAAATCACAAACAAGTTAAATGGACATAAGCATACATACTCACAAAATACATTAAAAACCAATTCTTGACTCCCAGTTGTGACTGATACACTCAATTAAAAATTTGAGTCACATGCTAAACATGGATCTTACTCAAAATGTTAATTTACTCAATCCAGGATTTCATATAGATGCAACATTTACCAATGAAAAAGCCTGTGCATTATTTATTGTATGCATTTGTACTCCAGTAATCATAATAAGTGCTCATAGTGGATTACAATCAGGTATAAATACTTCAATATAAAACATTCACCAAAGATAGCACAAGCAAAAATAAATCAGTCAAAGTGAAAGATACATCAAAAACCAAACAAGACAAAAACACAATTAAAATTGTCACATCAATTACAAATGAAATAAAAACATGTACATTGCAGGAAGACAAAGCAAGAAATAAAGTAGCTCTCTATGGACATAACCATCAAATCTCAGCAAACACCTTCTCAAAAAACAATTTTAACTATTTTTCAAAAGTGAAGAAAATCCATTTCCAAACAAGTCTCAAGAGGCAATGCATTCTATAGAACTAGCTCCATAAATAAAAAGATATATTCCTAGACTCACTAAGACGCAGAACATAAATGCCTGGGATAGAAACTCAGCTGACCAGACACTTCTAGGATAGCAAAACTGACCTCTTTCTGTACATACAAAGCATAAGGTACTAGCATCAGTAAATTGCTGTTCTGAAGAATACTTAGCACAGTGCCCTACATTACTGGTTGCCTTATCCTTTTCTGCTGTTATAAAAGGATCAAAGGCTTTCCTGACAGTCCTCTTGTTTTGCAAGAAAGGAAAAATACTGAGAAATGTAACTACAAAATTAAGTCTTGCTTATTTTTCAAAACTTCTTTTTTTGTTAAAAAAAAAAAAAAAAAAAAAAAAAGAGAGAAATTACTACTTACTTGATAATTTTCTTTCCTCTAAGGAAAGCAGGCCAATTCACACCAGTGGGTTATGCATTCCTACTAGCAGTTGGAGACAGAATAAAGCTGATGTCACAGACATATAGACCTGCATTGACATCAGCCCGCCAGTATCTCTAGAAAAGCCAAACTGTGAACGAACTGATTATACTGGAACATGACTATTAACAGTCAATCACTCATGCTTCCAACCGACTGGGAAACAACTGAGCTCAGCAAAAAAAGATTCACACCAACTAATCTTAGGGGCTGGTTATGTCACTTAACAGTCCTTCAAATGAATGAACAGAAACACTCTTCATCTTCTGCAGATAAGGGAAGAACTAAAAGCAAGTAGGCAACCCAGGATAGGTTGTGGATTGGCCTGCCTTCCTTAGAGGAAAGGAAATCATCATCAAGTAGTATTTTCTCCTTCCTCTGCACTCAGGCAGGCCAATCCACACCAGTGGGATGTACCAAAGCTATTCCCAAAAAGGGTGGAAGGTTGCCTGCAGTCCCGTCAACGCCGCACGCACGAAAGCAGCATCCTCCTGAGCCCCAACGTCCAAGCGGTAATGCTTGGAGAAAGTGTGTAAGAAGGACCACTTGCTGCCCGGCTAATCTTGATGGGAGACAAACAACCAAAGTTCCACCCACGAAACCGCCTGAGCTCTAGTGGAGTGTGCCCTGACCTACTAGGTAATGGGATATCTGCATCCACATAGGCAGCCTTGACTTCCTTTACTCAATGGGCTATAGTTGTCTGCATTGCCAGTTTCTCCTTGTTTACCTCCACTATGGAGCACAAACAGTTGATCAGATTCTTGAACAAGCGAGTAATCTTCAAGAACCGCACATGATGCCGCTTGACATCCAAGACATGTCAGATAATCCCGCTCATCTTTATCCCTGTCCAGCGTGGACAGGGAAATAGACCTTCAAATGAAACTCCAAAACCACTTTTGGCAATAAAGAAGGTACAGTCCTAAGCTGTTCCACCCCCAGAGTCATTCACAGAAACAGCTCATGGCATGAAAGAGTTTGCAGCTCAGAGACCAGCCATGTCAAACAGATTGCTACCAGAAAAACTGTTAAGGTGAATAGCCGCAAAGAGAGACTACGCAGTGGCCGAAATGTAGGATCTGCCAAAAAACACAGGATCCAATTAAGGTCCCAAAGGGCAAGTAGCCACAAGAGAGGATATAAATGCTTAACTCCCTTCACAAACCTGGACACATCTGGATGGGAAGACAAGGGTTTACCATTGGCCCACCCCTTATAACAAGCAAAGGCTGCTACCTGCACTTTCAGAGTATTTAAGGCCAAGCCTTTAACCAATTTTCCTGCAAAAATTCCATCAGTGGAATTTCAACTTTAAGAGGGTCAGAACCTCACCCCTCACACCAGCTCTCAAACACTCTCTAAACCCCAACAAATTAAAAATATAAAAAACTTCCTTACCCTAAGTAAAGTGGAAATCACTGTAGAAACATAACTGTGCTTTAGCATCCGAGCACTCTCAAGAGCCAAACCATAAAACAGAACAGACCCAGATTGTCATGCAGTATTGGCCCCTGATGGAACAGATCCCTCCAGAGTGACAGTCAGAGGGACTGTCCACCAGTAGCCTCTGAAGATTGGCCTCCGGGGCCAATCCAGAGCCCCCAGAAGTACGGTTTCGATCTGACTCTCAATCTTCCAAATGACCCTGGCTATCATTGGCCATGGTGGGAAGGCAAGTAACACCCCACTCCGAGGCCAAACTTGAAAGAAAGCATAGATTCCCAGCACTATCAGATCTCTTCTGTGACTGAAGAACCGTGGTACCTTCATCTTGGTGGAGCTCACCATCTAATCCAGGTTCGGCCAGCCCCAATGAGTCACTATGAGCTGAAAGGCCTTGTCTGCCAACTCAAACTCTCCTGAGTCCAAGACCTGTCTGCTGAGGAAGTCGGCCCATACACTGTCCTTCCTGGCAATGTGGGAGATGGATATGTCCTCAAGATGTTCTGCCCACACCTTGAGCACATCTTCCTCCGCAGACACCTGTTGCCTTCTGGTTCTGCCTTGATGATTGATGATGACTATTGTCATGGCAATGTTCAACATTATACTTACAGCTTGACGAATCGCAAGCATGCCAGTTGAATTGCACGAGCTTCCAATGGCAAGTGGAGTCTCACTGTATACTCCTGTGACCACAGATTCTACCAAGAGAGTAATGCATGCTGAAGGGGCCGCATGTGCACCCTCACCCAGGTAAGACAACATCATTGGGTGAATAGTCCTTCTCAGGCTCTGAACTTGAGTAATTAACTTCTGAATGTGACTCTCTCACAGAACACTTTGCCCTGCTCTGTATCAAATCACACGCCGAGATACTCTAGCGTCTGAGATGGCTGTAAATTGCTCTTGGCCAAATTCACCACCCAGCCTAGCTCAGGAGATCCCCTTGCAAAATGCCAAGTGACTCTCTTCTGCACTTGTGGCCCGAATCAACCAGTCATCCAGATATGGATGGACTAGAATGTCCTCCTTGCACAGAGAACCCACTATTACCACCATGACCTTGAAGGTGGTCCTGGGCACAGTAACCAGCCCAAAGGACAGGGCCTGAAATTGATAATGACATCCCAGAACAGAGAGACATAGGAAACTATGTTCCTGGTGAATGGGAATATGCAAATAGGCCTCCATCAGATTGAGAGACAAATTCCCCTCTTTGTACTGCCATAATTATAGAATTAGAGTTTCCATCCTGAAGTGAATCACATGATGTTGATTGACTCCCTTTAGATCCAGAATGGACCGAAAGGACCCCCGTCTTCCTTCTTGGGAATGACAAAAATGAATAGCACCCCAGGAACAGGAATTACAGCCTTCAAATTCCAACAGCTTCCTTAACATAGCCTTCATGCTACTTTCTTATGTAGAGATTTGTATGGAGAGACCATAAATGCATCACAAGGAATTCTGAGAAATTCTAGAGCATAGTTGTCCCTTACCACCTCCAGGACTCCATGGTCTGTCGTAATCTGGGCCCATCTTTGATAAGAGAGAAATAACATAGAAACATAGAAACATAGAAATGACGGCAGAAGAAGACCAAATGGCCCATCCAGTCTGCCCAGCAAGCTTCCCTCATTTCTTCTCCCATACTTATCTGTTTCTCTTAGCTCTTGGTTCTAATTCCCTTCCACCCCCGCCATTAATGTAGAGAGCGGTGGAGGAGCTGCATCCAAGTGAAATATCTAGCTTGATTAGTTAGAGGTAGTAGGAGTAGTAACCGCCGCAATAAGCAAGCTACACCCATGCTTATTTGTTTTTACCCAGATTATGTTATACAGCCCTTATTGGTTGTTTATCTTCTCCCCTGCCGTTGAAGCAGGGAGCTATGCTGGATATGCGTGAGGTATCAGTTTTTTTCTTCTCCCCTGCCGTTGAAGCAGAGAGCTATGCTGGATATGCATCGAAAGTGAAGTATCAGGCACATTTGGTTTGGGGTAGTAACCGCCGTGACAAGCCAGCTACTCCCCGCTTTGTGAGTGTGAATCCTTTTTTCTTCTCCCCTGCCGTTGAAGTTATGCTGGATATGCGTGAGGTATCAGTTTTTTTCTTTTCCCCTGCCGTTGAAGCAGAGAGCTATGCTGGAAATTCGTGATGTATCAGTCTTTCTCCGATGCCGTTGAAGTAGAGAGCCATGCTGGATATGCGTCGAGAGTGAAGTATCAGGTACATTTGGTTTGGGGTAGTAACCGCCGTAACAAGCCAGCTACTCCCTGCTTTGTGAGTGCGAACCCTTTTTTCTTCTCCCCTGCCGTTTAAGCAGAGAGCTCTGCTGGATGTGTGAAGTAACAGTTTTTCTTTTCCCCTGCTGTTGAAGCAGAGAACTATGCTGGATATGCATTGAAAGTGAAGTATAAGAATGGAGTGATCAAGCTAGTTGAAAGGCATCAGGAATAGAGGAAGGTGGAGGTAGTAATTTGGATATTTGGTTTGGGGTAGTAACCGCCGTAACAAGCCAGCTACTCCCGTCTTTGTGAGTGCAAATCCTTTTTTCCACATTTCCTCTTGCTGTTGAATCTTAGAGTGATGTTGGAGTCACAGTAACCATGTGTATGTTTATTGACTAAGGGTATTGTCTCCAGGCAGTAGCCATCATTCTGGCGAGTCACCCACTCTTCATTGGCGGCCTCTTGACTTTATGGATCCACAGTGTTTATCCCACGCCCCTTTGAAGTCCTTCACAGTTCTGGTCTTCACCACTTCCTCCGGAAGGGCATTCCAGGCATCCACCACCCTCTCCGTGAAGAAATACTTCCTGACATTGGTTCTGAATCTTCCTCCCTGGAGCTTCAAATCGTGACCCCTGGTTCTGCTGATTTTTTTCTTATGGTAAAGGTTTGTCGTTGCCTTTGGATCATTAAAACCTTTCAAGTATCTGAAAGTCTGTATCATATCAAATAGATACCCGCCTATCTCCTGATTCAGTAGGTGAGCCCCTTTACTTTCATTGCAAAGATTTAAATGCTCAAGACCCAGAGCCCACATTCTTATTATGCTTCTTAGAATGAAATGACCAAGATTTTCTGAAGGGATGAAACAGACAGGAATCCCTGGAGCGGTCCTTGGCTCCAAAAGGACATGATGCTGCTTTTCTTGTCCTCGGGCAATCGAGGAACCTTGTAAGACTGAATCTGGAAATAGTGTCTACTGACCAGTTTCACACCTACAACTGACGCCTAGCCAACATCATGGAAGTCATCCCTCTAACGGCCATCTGCAACAAGTCACAGCCCGCATAAGCTAAGAATTGGCTCCCGGTTCCATCACTGATGCACCACTGGACCCCTGCTCCTTGGGTCTCCTGAGAAAGACGCAAACCAGATTGAACCAGACAACAGCAAGAAGCAATTTACAAATTCATGGTCATGGTCTCAAAGGCATGGAGTCAATCCTCCAATCCTGAGTATCTTTTAGAGCTGTCCCTCCTTCAAATCGGGATGGTGAGTCGCTTTGGTAATAAGCATCCACCTTCGGGAATCACAACTGTTCCTTTACCTTCAGATTTAAGGGATACAAACCCATCAAAACGAGCCCCTCTTTAAACCTTGTCTCTGGGGCATTCTACTCAAGGTCAGTTATCTCTTGAATTGGATCCAGGAGGGGGAAAAAACAGGACACTTTGTGTCTTCAGGGTCTGAGTCAACAGACTCGGCAACTCATCTTTGTGAAAAAAAAAAAAAAAAGTCCGATTTGGCTCCAAATCAGGTGAAATTTCTCTCTCTTCCAGAAGTGAGAAAGCCAAGTCCCCATCGGAACCATCCGTCATGTCATGATCCTCATCCCCCTGAACATCTCCAGGGATAGTCTGAGAATGTAATCCATTCTTAGTAAGATGTTTTGCCTCCACTGGGCACCCCTGCAGAAAAGCCTGCAGTCCCTGGAAAAATTCCAACCAGAAGGATGGATCTTTCCCAGGGCCTATAGGCCCAAATATGGCACTGTCCAAACCCTCTCTCGGGGATGCCCATGCAAGTACTTAATCAGGCTCAACTTTGCTTAGCTTCCGAGATTAGGGTGATGTGGTCATAGGCCCTGTGCCATCAGAAACAAGGGGGATGGAATTGTCTGGTGTGTCGCATTCTGGCCCACTCCTCTCCAGAGCCACCACAGGTCGAGGGATATCCGAACATCAGCAAAATCTGTAGTAGCCAAATCTCTTGAGCATCTAAACAGTGCTGACACCGGTATAGAGAAGGTGATGGCTGGATTGCCCTTATATGGCAAGCCTCACAGATAGCAAGATGCTAATAAATTGTGTGTCCCCATGGTGCCATAGTTTTTCTAAACTCAGTTCCAGGCCTTTGCACACACCAACAGCGCCCACATGCACCAACGCAAATATGCGCTCAAATCTAGGCCGAGGCCTTACGTGCCCAAGTGCACGTGCATGCACATCAGTACACAGCCAAGAGGCGAGAATACGCGCACACAACTAAGTGCGCAAGAAAAAAATCTGCTGCTGCAGCCTACCACACAGCTGATGAACCGAGCCTGAGAAGCAGGGCCTAGCCAAAAGCTGCTCAACCCGCCGCCACTCTTCACTAACTCCCCAGATAAGAAAAAAAAAAAAAAAAAGGGAAACATCAAGGGAAAGGAGGACCCGGTAAAGAAAAGGAAACAAAAAAAAAAAAAAAAGAGGGGGGTCTAAAACTTCCCTCCTAACTTTATCTGAGCTCAGCCTCTCTGCTGAGAGCATAATCAAGTCACCTGCTACAGGGTGAGAGGGAACAAGCTTTCACCACTGAGCATGTCCTTGTCCTCTTTTATGCTTTTTTTTTTTTTTGTCTACACCTGACCAGGCTTCCAGACTTAAAGTGCTCAGAGAGGGACCAAACGGGTGTCACCTCAGCAGCTCAAGCGGTGCATTTGAATCTTCTCTCTCGTTTTTTGGTTTTTTTTTTTAATCACTACAAGCAACTTCCAAGGAAGCTGCATGTCCATCATCTGCTGGAGATGGAAAATACTGGCAGGCTGCTGTCGGGGCAGGGCTATACATCAGGGATGTCAGCAAGTCAGATTTACTCAGTCACCATCTTCCAGAGGGGGGGGGGGGGGGGGGGGGGGAGTGCCTAACCCACTGATGTGGACTGGCTAGTTGAAGAAATTGTGAAGGGGGGAGCTAATTACACAGAAGTCAGAACACTGATTACAGTCTTATTTCCAGAGACTCAGTAGCAGGGGAGTGAATAGCAGGGGAATGAATAACTCAGTAATTGCATTTGTTGGATCAAGTTTTGAAAGAAAAGAGTGGTTTGCAGCTATCACTTTTCCTGCTTACTAAAGATGCGAAGGTGGTGAACTAAGGACAAGGAATGCTTCAGGCAATGAATGACAAGCTACAGGATAGCCTAAGTAGCATCAGAAACATGCAGAAAAAAAATATAAAGCACCATAACCACAATCTTCTTCCTGAGCAGAAATGAGGCCTGAATCTGCAAGCTCTCTTGCTAGATTTATTACATTGGTCTGTTTGATTAGAGCAGTGCTACCCAGGGTGCAGACTAATGGAGGGTGACAAAGGTTCCTTCGACAGCAACTTACTGGCCCATCTATCCCTATGTGGATCACATTCTTCAAGAAGCCCAGTAGCCGGTACACCTTCTGAAGGTCAGTGCTAGGAGGATCCTGCAGAGGGCAATAACCTTCCACTGGATATGTGCTGAGCATTAAGGAGAAGCAACATACTGCATAGCAATGGATACATTTAATCGTTTAATTGAAACCACATGATTAATAAAATAAGCAACAATGGGAAGTTGAATATTTCCTGGTGGTTAATTTTAGAGTGAATGTGTTAGCCCAGCCCATAAGCAACAAACAAGAAAAGAGCAATCTCATAAGAATATAAGAAATTGCCATGCTGGGTCAGACCAAGGGTCCATCAAGCCCAGCATCCTGTCTCCAACAGTGGCCAAACCAGGCTACAAGAACCTGGCAAGTACCCAAACACTAAGATGATCTCATGCTACTGATGCCAGTAGTAGCAGAGGTCATTCCCTAAATCAACTTGATTAATAGCAGTTAATGGATTTCTCCTCCAAGAACTTATCCAAACCTTTTTTAAACCCAGCTACACTAACTGCACTAACCACATCCTCTGGCAACAAATTCAAGAGCTTAATTGTGCATGGAGTGAAAAATAATTTTCTCTGATTAGTTTTAAATGTGCTACTTGCTAACTTCATGGAGTGCCCCCTAGTCCTATTATCAGACAATGTAAATAACAGATTTACATCTACTCGTTCAAGACCTCTCATGATCTTAAAGACCTCTATCATATCCCCCCCAGCCGTCTCTTCTCCAAGCGGAATAACCCTAAACTCCTTAGCCTTTCCTCATCGGGGAGCTGTTCCATCCCCTTTATCATTGTGGTCACCCTTCTCTGTACCTTCTCCAGTAAAACTATATCTTTTTTGAGATGCGGTGACCAGAACTGTACACAGTACTCAAGGTGTGGTCTCACCATGGAGTGATACAGAGCCATTATGACATTTTCTGTTTTATTAACCATTCCCTTCCTAATAATTCCTAACATTCTGTTTGCTTTTTTGACTACTGCAGCACACTGAGCTGACGATTTCAATGTATTATCCACTATGATGCTTAGATCTTTTTCCTAGGTGGTAGCTCCTAATATGGAACCTAACATCATGTAACTTCTGAATGGGTTATTTTTCCCTATACGCAACACTTTGCACTAGTCCACATTAAATTTCATCTGCCATTTGGATGCCCAATCTTCCAGTCTTGCAAGGTCCTTCTGCAATTTATCACAATCCACTTGTGATTTAACTACTCTGAATAATTTTGTATCAGCTGCAAATTTGATAACCTCACCCGTCATAGTCCTTTCCAGATCATTTATAAATATACTGAAAAGCACGGGTCCAAGTACAGATCCCTGAGGCACTCCACTGAGAAAATTGACCATTTAATCCTACTCTCTCATTTCCTGTCTTTTGACCAGTTTGTAATCCATGAAAGGACATTGTCTCCTATACCATGACTTTTTAGTTTTCTTGGAAGCCTCTCATGAGAGACTTTGTCCAACTTCTGAAAATCCCAAAATACACTACATCTACTGGCTCACCTTTATCCACGTTTATATTAACCCCTTCAAAAAAATGAAACAGATTTGTGAGGCAAGACTTCCTTTGGGTAAATCGAGGTTGACTGTGTTCCATTAAACCATGTTTTTCTATATGCTCTGTGATTTTGATCTTTAGAATAGTTTCCACTATTTTTCCCAGCACGGAAGTCAGGCTCACTTGTCTATAGTTTCCCGCATAATTTTCCTAAATGAACCTTTAGTGCAGAAGCAACTTCTGGCTGTTAAAAAACTTTTCCTAGCTATTAAAGATTAATACTGTAGGTACTCAAATCACAGGATGACTGTGTCCCAGCATTCTGTATTCCCCTTAGGGAGGTGACTGTAATGTTTAAGAAAAAGAAAAAAAAAAGGGGGGGCAGTGTAATTGGTACAGCTGTTGCTATTAGTTTTTTAGTATCCCTGAGCAGCCATGTCATAAGCATGGTGAAACTGCGAATGTCTCCAATATTAACCGTACCGGCCCCTGAAAGCAGACAATAACCCCGTCTAAACACTGGCAATGTCTGGCAGAGGTCCCCATGACTTTGGCCAGCTATCAAAATCACCTAAAATAGGGAACAAAGAAGCTAAGTATCACATATTGCAATATTGTTTTTAAGAGTACCAGTCATTTGGTTGCTGTGAATTCAGCTATTTATTGGAGACAACTATTTTGTTTCGAGGAATACCCACATAGACTATACAGCAGCTACTAAGGGCAAACAAAGAAAAAAAGAGGAAAAAAAAGCAATATTTCCAGTATATAAATCTGGGAAATTATTAAAATATTGTGCATTTGCTGAATTCGCGAGAGCGAGAGAGCGCGCGAGAGAGCGCAGTGGGAATGTATTCTACTGCCTAATGGTTAGGCTTTCTGGATTTCAGAAATATTCATTTTAGTCATCAGTAGAGCCCAAAAGGAGCTGCAGGCATTTGTAGCTACAACTAGAGACACCATTGTACTGCTGGAAGTATAGGCAAGAAATCAGCACTTCCTGCAGCTCAGATCTCCCCTTAGATTCCGTAGATTGTTAAAGTAAAATCCCCAAAAAACAGAAGCCCTAAATACGGTGCAGTATTACTGAACTTTTGCACCTAAAACTTAAAAAAAAAAATCCAGTTTTTTTACATTTAAATTAATTACTACTCAAAGACTGTGATTACACCTTTATTATTTTGATAATTTAGTATGCAGAATTTTGCACATTTTTTACATTGCGTGTGCAGAATTTGGCCAGGAGTAGGATCCTAATTTAATTACGCATCTAAATGTAGGTTCCTAAAAAGCAATCAAAGGAACAGAGGCCTGGATTTATCAAAAATGCGGTAAGTACCGCATGCGATAGCAAAGGGGCGTGTTTTATGATAATATAGCATTTATCGCAATTTGCGCTAATTACCTGTGCGAAGAGCTAAGTTAGTGCAAATTGCGATACCATTTTCAGATTCTGCGATAAGTGCCAGACCTGTTGTATTTCCTGCATTCAACCACTCTCTCTCTTTCTCTCTCAGGCGCTGGACCCGTCAATTCACCTGAAATAAGCCTTACGAGAGACATCGCAAAGGGCAATGAAACCTTACCGCACAGTCACGGCAGCTATCGCACAGCCTAACGCAATTCAAAATCGGCATTATGGCTGTGCGATAGCTCTTCGCAGACAGGCTAACCCAGCCCACTCTCCGCCCCCAACTCCTCCTATTTTCTGAATTTGCTTCGCACCATACGATATGGTGCTATCGCATGCGTTAAACACGTTTTCGCATGCGTTAAGGGCCTATCGCATGCGTTAACAGGGCTTTTCGCATGCGATAAGCCCTTAACACATGCGAAAACGCCTTATCGCATTTTGATAAATGACCCCCAGAGTTTGGGCAGAGAAAAAAAAAGTTAGGTATTTAGCACTGATGTGCAGTACTAAGCACCTAGCTTAGGTGCCATAACTTAGGGCCTAAACTTCGACAAATAGTCGACTGAAATCATAGGTTCCTAAATCTGGGAGCCTACAATTTAGGTGCTTAATTAAATCACTAAAGCATTTCTAGAAAACTTGAACCAAATGATTGTTTAAACATTCAGAAGTCATTTTAAAAGGATATCGAAGAGGGCGGCTTCCGAAGTTAAAGGCAACAGATTCTTTGAAGGACAGGCTGATAGCTGGGAAATACGCCATTCCTGGTCCCATGACAATGTTACTGAAAGCTGTACCCAGGGACACACCGTTTCTGAAAGACAGGCGACAGGCAAGTAAGCACCCAGCAACTTCATACCAAGAAACTCATTCTCCACCTTTGCACAACACAAACATGGCAGAGAAAAATCCTTTTTAAGTTGTACGAGTAGATTTAAACTATTTTCTACCCAGCTCTTCTTGAGGAGCCATCATACAAATCCTTCCCCCATTCCTTTCCATCTGGCTCTCAAAGTGTTATGCACAGTTTCCCTCATATAATTCATAATAAAAGGTTTAGGGGGCACCTGATGAAATTATTAGGAAACATGTTTAAATCAAAAGCACAATATACATAGCTATTCTATGGAACTTACTGCCTTAGGATATTGGGCAGATATAGTATGAGAAGTTCAAAAAGGGATTAGACAAGTTTTGGTTTTTTTTTTTTATCTCAGACTATTTAACACAAAACTCAGGGATGTCACCGTGGTTCAGTGCACCCCCTCAACCATGACTGCTAAAAAAAAAAAAAAAAAAAAATTTAGAAGAGTATGACAGAACATGAACAATTCTACACACATCTTGTTTCTTATATACTGCATCTAAGCCCATGCTGCTTGTCATTGTCAGAAACAGTGAGTGACATGCACCTTTGGTCTGATTCAATATGGCAGTTCTTACTCTCTCTCTCAAACTCATCAGGCATCCACAATGCACTTTCTAACCTTATGCCATCCCATCCTGCTCCTAGGTTGTCAATATGCATCATTTCTCTCCTTATGCCTGTCCATTTGACTCGACTCATCAGGTTTCAAAAATTCTTAAGTATATAACAAGCTATTTTCTCTGCAACTAGTGCAGCAAATTTTCATAAATGAGGTATCACTTGAAAACTATGATGATATCTACAGACCTGTTCATAGGTCAGAGTAATAAAATTTGACCTTTAATCTCAGTTTTTAAAAAGATGGAATAGTTATATTACATGCCACATTGAATGTGAGGGTGGATACGGGCCAACTAATCTGCACAATTTCCTTCTGTTGTAATATCATAAACTCAGTTGATCTCTGGTTTTCTATTCGCCCAACTAAGGATACTCTGTGCTTATTCCATGCTTTCTTGAATTCTGCTACCGTTTTGCCTCCATTAGCTATGCAGAGAGACCATTCCATGCACCCACTATCCCATCCACAAAGAAATATTTTCTAAATTGTACTCCCAGGTCCATCCTATTTAATTCTCATATAATGACCTCCTCTTCTAGAATTTCCTTCCAAATGAAAAAATGTCTGCTTCTTGGACATATTTTATGCCTCTAAAGGTACCCAAATGTCTCTACCAATGCCCCTAGGCTCCTAAAATTGAGCAGCCACAGGAAGAAGTACATAATCAGCCTATTGCCACATAATCAACATTCTTGAAGCCTTCCCATCCCTTAATTGAACCATTTGATGAAAGCTACAGGATGCCTGCCTTCAGTTTCAGCTATCCCTCTGTTCCTGCTCCAGACCCTCCCATCACAAACAGCCTGCAGGCAACAGAATGGGGGGGGGGGGGGGGTGAGGCAGAGAACTAAAGAGGCCCATCCAGTCTGCCCAGCAAGATGTTTAGGGTTTTAACTACTGTACTGTGCAGGTTATTCCTGAACAAAAACGTTACACCAAAATTACCACCCATTACCTCCAATCTTCATTTCCTTCCTCCAGCCACTATGGATCCTTTTTATTCCATGCCCTTCTGAATTCCACTACTGTTCTTGTCCTCATCACATCTTCCAGGAGGACATTCCAACATCCACTACCCATTTCTGTGAAAAAGGGTTTTCGGACACGTTCCAGAGTCTAATTTTTGTGGATTATTACTGTGCCCTGGAATGCACCAGCACACTCCATGCCAATGAGACAGACAACACCAAAATTGGGATTAAGGGAAGAACAAATTGCTCATCACCATAAGTATCTTCTGTGCCAGGAAGGAAGAGGATACCCATGTAGAAGGATCTCATCTCATCTCTGCATTGAGGAAAGGTCTGCCCGAGCGGAGCCAAGCACCAACACTGGTTTTCTTTTGGTGCCCTGGAAAGTGAACCTTCACAATGCTTAGCCATTTTTCTCAGCACTTAATCCAGTGTTTTCTTCTAAGCAGTGTCCAACCGCCGACTTGTGACTGATTTGGAGGTCAGCATCAGAGAGAGAGGAGGGGGGAATCTTCTTTGACTTGCAGGAGCTAGCACAATTGAGACTACTACCAGGAGTCCCAAAACATTTTGCTCCGAGAGTTGGATCAGTTCCGCAGTCTAACCTTGAGCCAAGACTTCAAGGTCTTATTCAATGGCACCTTCCATAAGGCCTCCATCGTGAAGGCATGGTACTGCTGAAACATTGGAGACATCCAACCACAGCTAGGACAGATGGAAGGATCATGGTCCTGGTAAAAGTACAGGTCCAGATCCAAGCCCAAGCCCCAAAAGCAAACAGGATGGGTCTTCTTTCAACTTTTTTTTTTTTTTTTTTTTTTAAATAGACTGAGCAAAGATTGAAGGGGGGGGGGGGGAAGAGACATAAGAACTGCCATACTGGGTCAGACCAAGAACCTATCAAGCCCATCCTATTTCCAACAGTGGCCAATCCAGGTCACAAGTATCTGGCAGGAATCCCAATAGTAGATAGATTCCTTTTGGTGGAGAGTATTAGATCGGTTGGGGGATATGAATTGGTAGTATGAGTTGGGGCTATGGAGGGTGGTCCATGTGAAAAAAATAAGAGGATCCAGTCACAAAAGGTTTACCCAGAGCCCTACAAGTGGGTACAACAGCCCTGAATCCAGGAGAAGCGCTGGCCAAAAGTGAAGAGCAGCAGGGCAGGTGGGACTGAACAGGCAGGATGGAGAAGGAGAGAATGTCTGGGGGGAGAAGGAGAAAGGAAAATTAGTTCTTACCTGTTAATTTTCGTTCCTATAGTACCACGGATCAGTCCAGACTGTGGGATGAGCCTCCTTTCCAGCAGGTGGAGACAGACTAAAACTTGAAGGAGGCCCTATATCAGGACAGAGCCTATCCTGTAACCCTTCAGTATAACCATTGTCAAAGCAGAAAAATAACAAAATCCAAACAGGATCAAGCAAGTACACATAAAGCTCAATGGAGCAACTGCAGAACAATGTAATAAACATGGTATATCTATACGCTCTTGCATATACTTAGCATGAAAAAACGAACAAGGCTTCCGGTGTAAGTGCTCAGTATTCTTGCGCAAAAAAGAAGTAATAGAATCTGCAAACCTGCAAGAAACAAGCTTCGAGAGGACATAATAAAGACAGACAGGGAAGGGTGTCTGAACTGATCCGTGGTACTACAGGAACGAAAATTAACAGGTAAGAACTAATTTTCCTTTCCCTGTATGTACCCCGATCAGTCCAGACTGTGGGATGTACCAAAGCTTCCCTAATCCGGGTGGGACCGAGACAGTCCCGCTCGAAGCACTTGCAGCCCAAAGGAACCGAAAACCGGAGCGTGCACATCCAGACGGTGGTGTCGAGCAAAAGTATGCAGGACGTCCAAGTGGCAGCCCTGCAAATTTCCTGTGGAGAAACAGATTGACTCTCCGCCCAAGAAGTAGCCTGAGAGCGCAGAGAATGAGCCTTCAGGCCCTCGGGAACCGGTCGACCTTGGCAAAGATAGGCCGAAGAGATCGCTTCTTTCAACCACCTCGCAATAGTGGTCTTAGAAGCCGGCTTACCCCTGTTGGGACCACTCCAAAGGACAAAGAAATGGTCCGAAACGCGAAAGTCATTGGTAACCTGGAGATAGCGAAGCAGGACCAGTTTGACATCTAGTCGACTGAGATCGCCCCCAGTCTTACCCGCAATCTCCTCTGGAGAAAATGCAGGGAGTTCTACCGACTGGTTGACGTGGAAGGTGGAAACAACTTTTGGCAAGAAAGAAGGAACCGTCTTGAGAGAGACCCCCGAATCGGAAAAACGCAAGAAGGGCTCCTGACAGGACAATGTCTGAATCTCGGAGATCCACCAAGCGGAGGAGATAGAGACCAGAAAGACAGTTTTTAGTGTGAGGTCCTTTAGCGTAGCATGGCGGAGAGGTTCGAACGGAGCCGCACAGAGAGCCCAAAGGACCAGATTAAGACTCCACGACTGGCACGTGGCACGAGAGGGGGGGGCGGAGATGTTTAACGCCCCTCAGAAACCAAATCACGTCCGGATGGCCCGCTAGGGAATGACCTTCCACCCGACACAGGAGAGAGCCGAGCGCAGAGACCTGTACGCGCAGAGAACTGAAGGAGAGGCCCTTGGAGAGACCCTTCTGAAGAAAAGAAAGAACCACGGAGACCGGGGCGGAGCGCGCTGGGATACCCGACTCCGCACAAACAGACTCAAAAACTTTCCAGATGTGCACGTAGGCCAGGGGAACACATACAGGAGGACGTCCGCTGGCCAAGGAAGAGCCAGAGCATCCACGCCCTCTGAGCCGTGCTCCCTCCAGCGGCTGAAGAACAGATTGGCCTTGGAATTGCGCAGGGTCGCCATGAGGTCTAGGTGGGAGGGACCGCACCTGTCCACTATCAGAGCCATGGCCGCATCCGAGAGTTCCCACTCTCCCGGATCGAGCCATTGACGGCTAAGGAAATCGGCTTGGACATTTTCCTTGCCTGCAATGTGGGACACCGCCAGGCACTGCAGATGCCGTTCCGCCCATGTGAAGAGACGGCTGGCTTCCAGGGCCACCAGGGGATTGCGAGTGCCCCCTTGGCGATTGATGTAAGCCACCGTGGTAGAGTTGTCGGAGAGGACTCGTACTGCCTTGCCGCAGAGCAGGGGGAGGAACTCCTGAAGGGCCAGGCGCACCACCAGGGTCTCCAACCGAATGATGTGCCAGCGAGACTGAATCGGCAACCAGGATCCCTGGGTGGACTGGGAGAGACAAACTGCACCCCAGCCCGACAGACTGGCGTCCGTGGTTACTATCGTCCACTGTGGCGCTTGGAGAGGCATCCCCTGGAAGAGATGAGGGAGCGACAGCCACCACTGCAAGTCGTCGACTGTAGAGTCCAAGAACGGAAGAACCATGTGAAACTGTTCTGACACCGGCTGCCAGCGGGATAGCAAAGCTTTCTGTAACGGACACATATGAGCAAAAGCCCAGGGGACGAGGTTGATGGTGGAAGCCATGGATCCCAAAACCTGCAGGTAGTCCCAGGCCGTCGGGGAAGGTAGAGCAATCAGATTCTGAATCTGCTCGATCAGCTTGACAGCGCGTGCACGCGGTAAGAAGACCTTGCCTACTCGGGTGTCAAAGTGGGCTCCCAGGAACTCTAACTCCTGGGAGGGTTGAAGGTTGCTCTTGGAGAAATTCACTATCCACCTGAGGGAAGCGAGAAGAGATAATACGAGATTCACCGCCTGTTGACAAGAAGCCGCCGACTTGGCCCTGATGAGCCAGTCGTCCAGATAGGGATGGACAAGGATTCCTTCCTGGCGCAGAGCCACCGCGACCACCATCATGACCTTGGTGAAGGTGCGAGGCACTGTCGCGAGACCGAAGGGAAGCGCCAGAAACTGGAAGTCCTGGTTGAGAACATGGAAGCGAAGATACTTCTGGTAGTCGCGGTGAATCGGAATATGGAAGTACGCCTCTGCAAGATCGAGAGAAGAGAGAAACTCTCTGGGGCGAACCGCCGCTATGACCGCTCGCAGGGTTTCCATGCGGAAATGAGGAATTTTGAGGGCCCGATTGACCCTCTTGAGGTTCAGTATCGGGCGATAGGACCCATCCTCCTTGGGGACAACGAAGTAAATGGAATACTGGCCAGCGCCAAGCTCCCTCTCTGGGACCGGGACCACCTCGCCCAGATCCAGGAGTCTGGTGAGGGTTGGTTCCACCACATCCCTCTTGGACAGCCCGCATGGAGAGAAGAGAAAAATATCCGGAAGGTCGCGAACAATCTTGAAGGCATACCCATCTCTGATAATGTCGAGGACCCACTGATCCGACATGATTTTGACCCATTCCTCGAAAAACAGGGAGAGGCAGCCACCGAGGTAGGGGACAGAGGAATGAGTCAGCTGAACTTCATTGTGTGGCAAGCTTGGGGGTGGAGCGTGCGGGCTGGCTCTCGCGAAGGGCCGTCACCCACGAAAGGACTGAGACCAAGACTGAGCTCGAGAAGAAAAACCCCTCGAGGAACCACCCCACCCGTGCAGAGTATAACGACGCTGACCCCGGAAGCGAGAACAGGAGGGCGTGTAAGACCGGGCAGGTTTAGGAAGGTCCTCCGGGAGCTTATGGACCTTGTTGTCTGCCAAGGAGTCCATAAGCTTCTCAAGGTCCTCACCAAAGAGCATCTTACCTTTGAAAGGCAACTTGCCTAAGCGGGCTTTGGAAGACTTATCGGACGACCAATTGCATAGCCAGAGGAGCCTCCGGGCATACACCGCTAAAGCCATTGCCTGAACACGAACCAGATCGTAGAGTGTGTCTGCCCCGTAAGCGATTACGGCTTCTAGACGCTCCGCCTGCTCCGCCTCTGCCGGCGGGAGGGTCTTGGGTGCAGAGTAATTGCTGAACCCACCTGAGGCCTGCCCGCAGCATGAGACTGCTGCAGCAAGTCGTCCGGACTCCAAGAGCCAAGACTTCGAAGATGCGTTTCATGTGAGCTTCCAGCTTACGATCCTGTCCGTCCTTGAGTGCCGTTGATCCCTCCACCGGGATCGTGGTATGCTTGGTGATCGCTGAAACATAGGAGTCCACAGAGGGATTCTTTAACATTTTCAAACATTTCTCCAAGAGGGGGATAGAGTTTGTCCATGGCATGCCCCATCCGGAGAGCCCCCTCAGGGACCTCCCATTCCCGTAGGATCAGGAGCTTAAGCATGGGGTGGAAGAGAAAAACGGTAGCCAGAGCCCTGAGACCCCCCAGGACTGGGTCCATATTTTTGGGCAAGGATTCCATCAGATTATCCACAGTGGGCCCCTCCAAACCCAATTCCTGGAGGACGAAGGGGATGAGGGGCTCTAACTCCTCCTTGCAGAACAAGCGAAGGGCTCTGGGGTCTTCTCCTTCCAGAGGAGGGGTACCCTCCGGATCCGGGGAAATGGCGGGGTCCAGGAACCCTGGATCCACCAGGTGGTCTGGAAGGGGGGGGCACCCCTGGGACCACCCGCACCTGCCCCTGGGCTCCTCAGCCAGGCCAGCCGTCAACGGCGTGGAGGGGGGCGAGGGGGGGGTCTTTCAAAAAAATCTGGCCCCCCAGCCTCAGGCAGCTCCGAAAACGGAGCCGCTGAAAAATCCAAGATGGCCGCCGTTCCCGGGTTTTGCCGACTCGGGAACGGCCTGGCCATGCCGGAGGAAGACGATCCCCGGGCTAAATTTGCTTGTCCTGCCGAGGAGGGACCTTCCCCACCCGGCAGGCAAGCAGAGCAGAGGCCCTGTCACAAAAATTGCAAAGAGGGCTGCCCACAAGAGAGGCAGGCTGCCTGCCGCGGTATGGGAGAGCCGCTTCTGAAGAAAAAAAGCAGGCCCGGAGTGAAGCCTCCTGCTTCACTCCGGGCCTGGAGTGAAGCAGGCCCGGACTGTCTGGCTGCCGGTTCAAGGCCTCCTGAGACAAGAAAAGAAAAAAAAGACTGGTCTACTACTGCTGCAAATAAGTTAGAGGTAGGGGAATACCTGTAACTTAAATTCAAACTTTAAAACTAATTTTAATTTTTTTTTTTTTTTTTTTTTTACTGAGTGCAGCAGTCGGGTTCTAAACCCTCTCAGCAGCCAGATCGGGGGGGAGAAGACTAGACCCGGAGAGACACTGTCCCCACACCTGGAAGCGGATACGGACTCAGGCTATGCAGCGCACAAGGGGCAAAGCCCCCTGAGCCCGGCAAGAGCTGGGAGACGGATCAGTCTCCCTCACAGAAGAAAGAAAAAAAAGTCACCAAGAGCAAAAATTTTTTTTTTTTCAATAGGAAAAGAAGACTACAAATAAGTACTTGCTTGAGCCTAAGAAAAAGAAGGAAAGGCTGACTAGCCTAAAGCAGAGAACCGAAGGGTGAGCTGCTACACCTGCTGGAGACAGACTAATACTGAAGGGTTACAGGATAGGCTCTGTCCTCATATAGTTTATCCTTTCAGTTTTAGTCTGTCTCCACCTGCTGGAAAAGAGGCTCAACCCACAGTCTGGACTGATCTGGGTACGTACAGGGAATGTTGAGTTAGAAGTTGGAAGATTGGGCATCCAAATGGCAGATGAAATTTAATGTGGACAAGTGCAAGGTGTTGCATATAGGGAAAAATAACCCTAGCTGTAGTTACACGATGTTAGGTTCCATATTAGGAGCTACCACCCAAGAAAAGATCTAGGCGTCATAGTAGATAATACATTGAAATCGTCAGCTCAGTGTGCTGCAGCAGTCAAAAAAGCAAATAAAAGGTTAGGAATTATTAGGAAGGGAATGGTTAATAAAACGGAAAATGTCATAATGCCTCTATATCGCTCCATGGTGAGACCACACCTTGAATACTGTGTACAATTCTGGTCGCCGTATCTCAAAAAAGATATAGTTGCAATGGAGAAGGTACAGAGAAGGGCAACCAAAATGATAAAGGGGATGGAACAGCTCCCCTATGAGGAAAGGCTGAAGAGGTTAGGGCTGTTCAGCTTGGAGAAGAGACGGCTGAGGGGGGATATCATAGAGGTCTTTAAGATCATGAGAGGTCTTGAACGAGTAGATGTGACTCGGTTATTTACACTTTCGAATAATAGAAGGACTAGGGGGCATTCCATGAAGTTAGCAAGTAGCACATTTAAGACTAATCGGAGAAAATTCTTTTTCACTCAACGCACAATAAATCTCTGGAATTTGTTGCCAGAGGATGTGGTTAGTGCAGTTAGTGTAGCTGGGTTCAAAAAAGGTTTGGATAAGTTCTTGGAAGAGAAGTCCATTAACTGCTATTAATCAAGTTTACTTAGGGAATAGTCACTGCTATTAATTGCATCAGTAGCATGGGATCTTCTAGGTGTTTGGGTAATTGCCAGGTTCTTGTGGCCTGGTTTGGCCTCTGTTGGAAACAGGATGCTGGGCTTGATGGACCCTTGGTTTGACCCAGCATGGCAATTTCTTATGTTCTTATGTTCTTAAGGGAATAGAGAAGGGGGAAATAATGCCAGAAAGGAGTGGAATAAGGGAGAGAGAATATCTGGAGGGAGGGAGACGTGGGGATGGACAGGAAAAAGAGAACACTTAGAGGGAGGGGGAGAAGAGAAAAGCTTGAAGGATAATGCTGGCAGCAGGGATAGAGGCTGAGAGGGAATGCCTAGAGAAAGGGGGAGAGGATGTCTAAATGAGGAGGGACTCAGCCAGACAATTTTTGCCCAAGAAACCTACAGCTGGTCCTGGGTTAGGGAGTGTGGTTTGTAGCAGATGGGTGCATGGTTTTGGCAGAGCTACAGTTCATTCATGTCTACAGATGGGGCAGGGCTTGAACCCAGAACTGAATGGATGACAAAATATGTCAGTTTGATGACAGGAATACCCCAATAAATTACTACAGTCCCTATTATCTATATTCTTTTAGAAACATAACCTTCACATTTGGACACTGCTCCAAATGACTTAACAGATGCTTTAACACCTCCCTCTAATGTACTAATTACATCTCGCCCAATGCATGCTAGCATTCCTCTGGCTCTGGCCAATACCAGTTGCACTGTTTTGCAACATTAAAATTAGATATGAGCACCCAAGGATCTCTCCCTTGTTTGGTACGTATCAGTACCTTTCCACTTGCTTACATGGAAGTACAGCTATCATGCACAAGCACTCCTCAAGCTTTTTTGAGGAGATTTTTAAGGAACCTATTACAGACATAGTCCAAGGTGCAGTCTCCACTGAATGGCAATTTTATAACCTTTCCAATCTCCCTCTTCATCTTTCACTGATCCATTGGCCCTTTTCTCATCATTCATCGTCCACTCCCTTTGTCTTTCTGCCTGCATCTCATTTTCCCCCCATTTTAATCTCACCCTTTCCATTTCCCCATCTGCCCCCCTTCATCTCCCCTATTTCTCTCTTCTACCTATCCCCTCCTCTATCACTTCTCTCCTCCTTTAGCAGACTTGCATCCCCAATCACTTTTCCTCTTACCAGTACTAGAGGCAGAAGGATCCCATCATCACTGCATCTAACACCCCCTCTGCTTTTACTGGCTCTGGCTTTTGCTACTCAGTCTCCATGGTGATTTTCAAAAAAATGTTCCACACTATTAGGCCAACAGGGGGACAGACAGCCTGCAAATTTCATATTTAAGAATAGACCCAATGAAGGAACAGCAGAGCTGAAGAATCATGAGGTCATGAGAGCAGAAGGATAGACTTCTACTGCTATGACTTGAGTGGCAAGGGAGAGGAAGATGGGAGCAATAGGAATAAAAAGAACACAGATTAGAATGACAAGCTGCTGGAGAATGGAGGGTGGTGGGAAGTAGATGGAAGTGGTTGATATGGACTCCTCACTACCCACTTCTAATTTGTTCTTTAAAAGGAAGGTAGATGGGCGCTACCAATTGTACTAACAATTGTTCCTCTTCCTCAGAGAATTGCTACCACATACACATGTAATTTATGAAATCAATCGTGATGGGCCATTATTGCATGTGTTAGGGCATTATCGCACGCATTAACTACCACTTTGCCAATCGAAAATATAAATTAGGGAAAGGGGAGGAGTTTGGGCGGGGTTTAGGAAAATCCGGGTCCTGTAGCACAGCAGATGATAATGTAATCGCACATTATCGCCCGTATTAGTGCCAGAAATAGCTACAGCTATTTCATTGGCGTTTCGGGGGCAATACTGTGCAGCGCAGCTGCAACCGCGGCAGGCAAACACACACTGCTGCGATGCGGCTGCTTGCTCACTATCGCTTCCCTGGCCTTTTTTTCATGGCTCATGATTCTGCTATATAGCAGAATAATGAATCCAGGGATATATATGCAAAACTGAAAGGAGATCCCAATGCAGATCTCATATTTAATGCAGGAGACCAATGTCTGTACAAGCAACTCCATGCACTGTGTCAAACCTTGAAATTTCACCTACATGAACCAGATTCAGTAAAGTGTACTCAAACATGGAACAGACTGCTTTTTGCTAACATCTTCTTGCAATTTCTTTTGTAGGTCTATGTTTCATTGTTCTGTGTACATGGCAATGAAATATAACCAAACAAAATAGGATCTGCATTTGCCTAATATAATAAATTTTTCATCTTAAAACAATCCACAAATAAGAGTATCAGCCTGGTTTGCAACTGCAAAAATATACCCATTGTAAAGAGATATTGTAGACTACCATCTCTCCTCTATTTCGGTGAGCAACATGTCACCCCCCAACCACCAAGCCTGGATCACAGTAAATTGCAGATCATTCTTCTCTTACAGGCAAAAAGAAATAGTCCCTTCATCCAGATCAATCAAACAGCTAACGATGTCTCCAGCTGCCCAGGACTAGAATAGGAAAAAAAAGAAAAAAAAAAAAAAATCAGTCTCTTTCATTCTTTAGGTTTCTTTTCAAGGTTTACGTTAATACCTGCCTGATGGGGAAGCTCAGAAGCTGAAGTATTATATTAAAACTCACTCCTGTATTTCTGGAGTCTGTGTGTAATCAGTGACTAGGCAGTGCAATGGACTGCAGGCACCCAAATCTCAATTCAAAGTACAGAAAGAAAGAGACCAGAAGATGCCAATTTCCTAAAAAGGCAAAAGGAACAGCCTGTGGCACTCACATCTGATAACCTTCACATGCAGAATCAGCATTGCATATCTGCAGACTTCCACACACCATGCTGCACCTTTTTTTCCTGTGGGCTGTCAGGCAGAGCTTTCCCAGGTCCTCTCCCTGCCAGCTAGAGCTCCTTCAAACCCATAATGTGCTTCTGCTCTTCTCAAGGACCGTGGAGGAGCTTTGCCTCACAGCTCACAGAAAAAGCATTGCAGTCCTAGCTCTGCCTTGAAGGAAGAGCAGAGAGGCAAGCAAGGGTCTAGGAAATGTGAAAACAAAAAGAGTACTGAGACAGGTAATAAGGAAAAGGCTATGGAAGAAGGGAAATAGGTTGGAGTAGAAACAGATTGTAAATATATCGGTGGAAAGGGATCAAAGTATGTGGAGGAAAAGAGACAGGGAAGGGAAGAGAGTTACAGACAGGGATGTGGCTAGAAGACAAGAAGATGTGATAATTTGGGGAAGTGGACAGACAGCAAAGAAGAGAAAGATGACAAAAGTAAAATAAAATGAGTTTAATGATGAATTAGACAGAAAAAAAGAACACACCATCAGATACAAAAATATTTTTTTTAAAAACTTTGTTTTTAGGTTGCAACACAATGATTTTGCCACAAATATACATTAAGAACATAAGAATTGCCATGCTGGCTCAGACCAAGGTCCATTGAGCCCAGCATTCTCTCTCCAACAGTGGCCAATCCAGATTGCTAGTACCTTGCAGATCCCATAAAGTAAATGTAAAGGAAAATTGGTTCTTACCTGCTAATTTTCATTCCTGTAGTACCTTGGATCAGTCCAAACTGCTGGGTTTTGCCTCCCTTCCAGCAAATGGAGACAGAGAAAAACTTGTAGAGAACCCCTCTTAGCCTGGTGTGCTACCTGCATCTCCTCAGTATAAACACAAACAAACAAACATAACAGTATAAAACGACAAAAATTGCAGCAAATTGCAGATCAAGCAAGAAAAAAAAAAAAAAAACAACACAGGGAACTGTCAAACTGGTTAATGAAAAAACCAAAGAATAAACTTGTAGTCTTTTTCTGATTTCTTCAGCAAAAAAACACATAAACAGTAGAGCGGACGCTGAAGAAAAAAATAAGAGATAACCCCCTTAAAGGGAGGGCATCTGAACTGATCCGTGGTACTACAAGTATGAAAATTAGCAGGTAAGAACCAATTTTCCTTTCCCTGTACGCACCTGGATCAGTCCAGACTGCTGGGATGTACCAAAGCTTCCCTATACAGGATGGGACATTGAGAGTCCCACTCAAAGAACACTACTGCCAAAGCTGATGACATCCGGAGCCTGGACGTCCAAACGGTAGTGATGAGCAAAAGTGTGTAACATCTTCCAGGTCACCGCCCTGCAGATCTCTTGTGGCGAAACCAACTGACACTCATCCCATGAAGCGGCCTGAGAGCGGAATGAGTGTGCCTTTAACCCCTCAGGGATAGGTCGGCCACAACAAATGTAAGCAGAAGAGACAATGTCTTTCAACCATTGGGCAATACTCGCCTTGGACGCTTGTTATCCCTTTTTAGTGCCATTCCACAAGATGAACAAATGATCCGAAACCCGGAAAGAATGTGTGACCTCCAAATGGCATAAGAGAACCCTCCTGACATCCAAACGCTTTAACTCCCTAGCGTGCGGCACCTCTGAATCGATGTGAGAAAAGACAGGAAGCTCCACAGATTGATTCAAATGGCAGGATGAGATCACCTTTGGAAGAAAGGATGGAACGGTCCTAAGAGACCCCAGAATGAGAAATGAGCAAAAAGGGCTCCCTGCAAAGAAGGGCTTGGAGCTCGGAAATCCAGCGAGCTGAGGTCCTTTAAGGTAGCCCGATTAAGGGGCTCAAAAGGAGCATCACACAAGACTCTAAGCACCAAATCGGGCATACAGTACGGACCAGAGGATTCAAATGCTTCGCCCCCTGAAGTAAAACGGACAACGTCCGGATGTGACGCCAGAGATCTTCCATTAAGCTTGCCTAGGAAACACACCAAGGCTGCCACTTGGACCCAAAGGGAATTGAAGGACAACCCTTTGGATAAGCATTTCTGTAAGAAGCCAGAATCTGCACCACCGAAGAACGATGGGGGAAGAACGCCCTGCTCTTTGCACCATAATTTGAATATCTTCCATACTCTAACATACATCAACAAGGTAGAAGGTCTACACACTTGTAGAAGGGTAGTAATTACATCCTCCTGATAACCTCTCTTTCTTAATTGCCTCCTTTCAAAAGCCAGGCCGCTAGACAAAAGCAATCCGCCTGATCAAAAAATATAGGGCCTTGACTCAGTAAATTAGGAAGATGACCTAACCTCAGGGGACCATCCACTGCAAGATTGACTAGGTCTGCGAACCACGGGCGCAGAGGCCACTCCGAAGCTACCAGGATTACCCTCCCTGGGTGAACCTCTATCCGGCGAAGAATCTTGCCGACCAGCGGCCACGGAGGGAAGGCAAAGAGGAGTATCATGGTCTGCCACCGAAGCACCAATGCGTCTATCCCTTCTGCTACTGAAAAAGCGAGGGGCCTTGGCATTCCTTTGAGTTGCCATCAAATCCAGATGGGGTAATCCCCATCTGTGAATGACGAGGTCCATCGCCTCTTCGGAGAGTTCCCACTCTCCGGGATCGAGGCTTTGTCGACTCAAGTAATCCGCTTGCACGTTGTCGGTGCCCACGATGTGCGATGCTGCCAGAAGGGTGAGATGCTTCTCTGCCCAATCCATGAGTTGCTCCACTTTGGTGGCCACCTTTTGGTGCCACCCTGACAGTTGATGTGGACCACCGTCACATTGTCGGACAGGACTCTGACAGCCCAACTGCACACCATCAGTAGAAAGAGCTGTAGCGCCAAACGAACTGCTTTCGTTTCCAGGCAATTGATGGACCCATTCGTCTCTTCCAGCGACCATAGTCCTTGGACTGCCCATGACTGGCAGACCGCTTTCCAACCGGAGAGGCTGGCATCTGTGGTCACTACCACCCACTAAGGAACATAGAGATCCACTCCACGACCCAAGTGTTCCCGAATCAGCCACCAGCCAAGACTGGATCTGGCAGACTGTGTGCAATGGGACTTGAAACTCTTCAGACTTCGGATCCCAACAGGAAAGCAATGCTCTCTGTAACGGTCGCATATGAGCAAACGCCCAAGGGACCAACTCCAGGGTGGATGCCATAGAACTGAGGACCTGCAAATAGTCCCAGACCTTGGGGATAGGAAGCAACAACAGCTGGCGGATTTGTTGCATCAATTTGGAGATCCGTTCCACTTGGAGGAACACCTTCCCCATGTGGGTATGGAACCGGGCTCCCAAGAAGTCCAGTACCTGAGATGGAAGAAGGTTGCTCTTCGCCTGATTGACAAACCTTCCCAGAGATTCTAGGAGACACATAACTCTGTTGACCGCTGCCTCGCAAAGGACTTTCAACTTCACACGGATGAGCCAGTCATCCAGATACGGGTGAACCAGCACACTCTTTTCCGAAGAGCTGTACCACAACCACCATAACCTTGGTGAATGTGTGAGGCGCCGTCGCCAGACTGAAAGGCAGAGCACAAAACTGGAAATGGCTGCCGAGGATCTTGAATCGAAGGAACCTCTGGTGATCCCTGCAAATGGCTGTGTGTAAATACGCTTCAGTCAAGTCCAGGGAAGCCAAGAACTCGCCGCTGCGGACCGCCTCAATGACTGAGTGCAGGGTCTCTATCCAGAAACGTGGAATTTTGAGGGCTCTGTTCACCTTTTTCAGGTCTAGGAATGGCCGGAAGGACCCCTCCTTCTTTGGGACGATGAAGTACGTGGAATAATGCCCTTTCGAGCATTCCGCCTGGGGGACTGGGACGATAGCCCCTAGACCCAGAAGCCGGTCGAGGGTCTGCCATATGAACTGCTCTTTCATGCGAGAACCACAATGGGAGACTAGAAAGAGGTCTCGGATGGGCCAAGCAAATTCCAACACGAAGCCGTGTTTGATTACCTCTAGAACCCACTGGTCGGAGGTTTTCTTGACCCATTCCTCGTAAAAACTGGACAGCCGTCCTCCCACCCTGGGAACCGAGGAATGGGCCGACCGCATCTCATTGAGTGGACTTGGCTCCAAGCGGGCCTTCAGCCTCGAAAGGAATGAGACCAGGGTTGCGCCCTGCCCGCAGGCTGTCGCTGAAACGAAACCTGCACCCTGCTCTACCGGAACCTCTTCTGTCCCCGAAAACGAGAACGGGCCGTAGAGAAGCCCCTGGAAGGTCTAGGCCTGCTCTCCGGGAGCCTATGAACCTTATTTTCCCCCAGCAAGTTGATCAACTGCTCCAAATCTTCCCCAACAAGAAACTTTCCCTTAAAAGGCAAAGAGCTGAACTGGGCCTTGGAAGAGCCATCGGCCGACCAGTTGTGTAACCACAGAAGCCTTCTGGCTAAGACGACAGACGCCATGGTCCTGGAAGAAGTACGTAGTAGGTCATATAAGGCATCCGCCCCATATGCAACCGCCACCTCCAGGCGCTACGCCTGGAAAGATTCCTGAGGTGGGAGGTCTTGTTGAACCCATCGTAGGCTCGCCTGGAGCATAAAGCTATGGCAAACGGCCGCACAGATACCCAGAGCCGAACCTCAAAGATCCTCTTCAGAAGAACCTCGAGCTTCCTATCTTGGAGATCCTTAAGAACCGCCGTTCCAGCCACCGGGATCATGGTCCTCTTTGTGACTACTGACACAGATGTGTCCACCTTGGGAAATCTCAGGAGTTCCAAGATCTCTTCGGGCAATGGGTACAACTTTTCCATCGCTCGACCAACTCTAAGGTCTGCTTCCGTAACATACCATCCCTGGTCATTAACTGTTGAAGCATGGGATCAAGAGGAAAAGTCCTGGATGGAACCCGTAACCCTTCCAGGACTAGACCCACCGAATCCTGGGGAAGGACTTCGTGAGGAAGCTCCACACTGAGCTCTGCCAAGACCCACGGAATAAGCAGGTCCAACTCCTCCTTATGAAACAGGCAAACCACTTTAGGATCATCGCCTTCCAAAGGTGATGCCTTGCCCGGGTCTTCATCCGGATCCCCCCCCCCCCCAGGGAGGGGCAGAGGGGCTGAAAAGGCATCTGACTGACCAGCGCCCGCGGCATCAGTCATGGGGGTCCCTACCCCGGGAAGGGAAGAGCTCTGAAGCTTTTTCACGCGTAGGGATCCCTGGGAATCCTGACCCCTAGGAACCTTATTTGGGGGCCCCTGCAAGGAAGCCCCCTTCTGATGGGCCTGGGTGGCCAGAAATGCTTTGTGCATTAAAAGCACAAAGTCCAATGAAACGGCCTCAGGACAACCCCCCCCCCCCCCCAGGGGATTGTGCTCTCCATCAGAGTCATCATGAGACCGATCCTGCAGGGCCTCAGGGCTGCCAGGGACTTGAGAAAGATCGGGCGTGAGCTCCCCTCTCCCCGACGCTCTTGCCTGCACGTCGGCAAAGGTTTCCAAAATGGCCACCATTCCCGCGCTCAGCGGGAACAGGTCGGCCTGACTGCTCTGACGCTTACTAGCCCCACGGGACTTAGGCAGCCGATCGGAGGTGCCCTCCTTGCCAGAAAGGCACCGAAGACAGAGCCCAGAGTGGGAGAGTTGCGAAACGGACTCCCTACAGGCTACACAGTGAGACAGACGCGGCACAGAGGGCAGGAGGAGGGGGGGTGGAAGAGGCGCATCTAAACAGACTGGAGCAGAAACAACCAGAAACGTGTGCCCTGCAGTCCGAGCGCTCCTGCAGGAAAACGCCGTTGCAGAAATAAACTTCCCTGCTTCGCCCGCGTCTGCCGATAGTCACTGCTTCCCTTCTGCTTTTTTTTTTTTTTTTTTTTTTAAAGAAAACAGGCAGAGTAGCAGCCTGAGCAGGAAACCATAAGAAGGGTAACTGCTGCTTTTTTTTTTTTTTTTTTTTTTAAATCAGACCGGGACTGAGGGGGAGGGACCGGACTACCGGTAATCACCCCCAGTGCCTTACCGTCTTGGAGCCACACGGGATCACCAACCCCAGCTCCTGAACACCTTCAACCAGGGGGGATGGTCCCTCTGGGACCTGCCTATCCCCCCTGGGAGGTTGCTCCTGCTGTTCCGCTTGATCTGTCATTTTTTTTTCTTTAGGACTTAAATTGGCCTTTTTTTTTTTACAAGAGATTTGCCAACACCTCAACAAAAGGTGAAGACCGCAGGTTTTGCACCACCTCCATCTGCTGGAAATAGGGGGTGCACATTTGTGCAACTGCCTGTTCCATCCGAGGCCGCTCCGAAATCGGAGCGGCCTTGGAGGGAACTTTCCTTCCGCCTCCCCTCACCTTCCCCTCCCTAACCCACCCCCCCAGCCCTATCTAAACCCCCCCCTACCTTTGTTGGCAGATTTACGCCTGCAAAAGCAGGTGTAAATCTGCGTGCGCCAGCGGGCTGCTGGCGCACCATCACTCGACCCGGGGGCTGGTCCGGAGGCCTCGACCACGCCCCAGGCCGGCGCCACGTCTCTCTCCACCAATTGATCTTTATCACTTTTCAATTTCACTATACCACTATGGACCTTTCTCTGATGTATCTGAAAAATGTTTTGTCACCTTACTTTATCTCCTTGGCAATCCTTTCCTCCGCCTGACTTTTACTTTCTTGATTTCTTTTTTCGTCTCCTTCAGTTCACCAGATAATCCTCCCTGGGTTCCACTTTTTGGGATCCTTTATATTTCTTAAAAGCTGCTTCTTTTGCTTTTATTACATCAGTCACCTCCTTTGTGAACCAGATTGGTTTCTTATTTTAGTTTACTTTTCTAACATATAGATGTTGCTTTTGTAATTGCTCCTTTTAGTTTGGCCCACTGTTCCACCTCTCCTACTTTCTCCCAGTCTTCAAGTTCTGCCTTCAGATATTTCCCCATTTTGAAGCTGCATATACCGTGTGAAATCTGATGCACAATTAGTAGAGCATTATAAAGCATTTTCACATCAGTTTGATAATTTTACATTTTCTGTGTTGGAACAGCTGCATGTAAACAAATTGAGAGGTGATTGGAATTCAATATTATTACTCTGAACAATGAATATGTTTTCTGAACACTGTTGCCCCTTTTGAGTTAAGAAATTAAATAGCGTTTTGTTAATTGCTCCCATTTGATTGGCTAGATAGACCAATAGAAAAATTTAGAGGAAATTTAAAATAGTTGTCTTTAAAAATGTTTAGGTGGTTTGGTCTGACATTTCTGATGCACTGATTGAGACAATGGAGTTTTTATAACTGTAGTAAATGTTTCCATCCTTTTGGCAACATGGAGCCATTATTTTATTTTTAAATTTTTTTTAGAAATCTCCACTGAAGAAGGCATTCATGTAATGCCAAAACATCAGCGGTGTCTGGAAATCTTGGATGATTTGGTGCCAGTTTGTGAAGACTCAGTTCCACTGCTAGAATCTTCTGGTGTTTCAAGGGATATTTTGAAAAAACTAACTGCTTTCACTGACATTTAACTACATTGTCTTTGGGTTCTTTGACAACAATGTAATAAGTTTCCAAAAGGTTTATCAGGACAAATGCTATTTGCATATTTAAAAAAAATTACAATTTACATTGCATGGTAAGTTATACTACAGGGAAGATTTACTGAAACACCGCAAAGACATTTTTGTCTATTATACCTTGCTTACATCACTAAAAAAAATATTGTTGCTTCACTCCCATTTGTTTAGCATACTATTAGATCGTGGAGAGTGTATGTTTTCTTTTAGATTTTCAAATTCTTAAAGAAGCCACAAGAATTATTAGACAAAATAGTGTTTTCCTAATCATAAGCAATAGAATGAACAAAGAATTTCAGTAACAGAGGAGGATATCAGCTCCATACTCTTGAATGACTAAGACAGCCGTGGAAGTAACAAAGCAAAGCAGCACACAGTGATTTTTGTATTTGTTTTTTTAATCAATCTTCTGGTTCACTGGAGCTAACACTGGGTCTGAGGAGGAAAGGGAAAACCATAGTTGGGTGTTTTTATTCTCTTGACAGACGTCTCTGGACCTACTGAAACTTAGGAGGCCTTACAAGTAGCAGAGATTGGCACTAATGCAGTATATTTGCCAGTTTGATATTTTCTGGTGTGCTGATAGCTGACATGCCAATTATATGGATATGGGGGAAGGATATGGGGAAAATATAGCACAATTATTAGCTGTTAAAAAGGAAGAAAGAGTGGGAAGATAGACTTGAAAGGCTGAGGGGGAAGGGTTTGTTTCTGTTATTTGTTTCTTTAATTATTATGCAGGCTATAAGGGTATGGTAGTATGGGAACATATGCTTTGTCAGGTGTCGTGGGGTTTTAGTATAATGGAAATTTACAGCTTGAGTGCCTGGATCTTGGGTGAGAAAAACAGACTTGGGGTTCACAAAGGCAGGAGGTCTCACTCCCTAGAGTTAGCATCAACAAGGACAACCCTTGGCTTTTGCTGGTCAGAGGTGGTATTCACCCAATTGGTGAGAAAACCAAACCGTGTTCCACTAAGGATTAGATCTAAAATAGCTCCCCCTCTTGTCTGTTCTTGTACCAGCTTTTCCATGAAGCAGTCATTTTATTTCATCTAGTACTTCAATCCCTAATTTTAAATCAGAGACTACTGCAATTGATTTGGACTTCCAGCAGCAACTTTATGCCCATTACAAATGATCCAGAATGCTGCCACCAGAATTTTGACTGGGACACAACTCAGAGACCACATTATAGCTGTATTGATCGATCTTCGCTGTTTACCCATTCCATATAGTATACAGCATAAAATTGTAACCATCATTCACAACCTGATTCAGAAAGATTCATTTATTTGGCTAAATGCTGCCCTCTGCCTCTATAAGCCTGCCAGGCAATTCAGATCTTCAAACAAAAAACATCCTAAAGTCCCAGTTGTCAAATGTGCCAGGCTTGAAGTCACTCAAAAAAAGAGCATTTTCTGTGGCAGGTCCACTTCTGTGGAACTCTATCCCAGACACCCTTCATGATATTGCATAAAAAATAAAACAAAAAAAAAATTTTTTTAAAAGGCTTTAAAAATCTGTGTGTTTACTAAGGCTGATAACTACGCCTTCTTGATCAAGACTTGATTACATACACACACACATTTTTATTCCATTTGACTATTTATATTATGGTGTCTTTTTTTTTTTTTTTTTTTTTTTTAATATGAATGTTTTTAACCATGTAAGCCACCTTGCATTTAAAGAGTGCGGGTTACAAATATTTTAAAATAAATCTAGAAACTTTACCTCCTTGGCATGTTCCCTGCGCCATTGTCTCATCCACGCATAAGACTCTGGAGCTCAGCCTGCCTGTGTGGTATTGCATGAGGAACAAGAAGTATTTCTGGAATGCAACCCTGGAGGTTCTAGATTTCAGTTTCTTACCTAAGAGCCTAAAATATACTCTTCAGAACTTCCCTCCTGCACTTTCCTATGTCATTAGTACCATGTATCATGACACCCTGCTCCTCCCCAGCACTCTCTAAAATCTTATCCAGGTGGCGCGAGACATCTGCTACCTTTGCACCAAGCAAGCAAGTTACCAAGCAATCCTCACATCCACCAGCCTCCCAGCTATATACATATCTAATGATCGAATCATCCACTATAATGGCCACCCTAATCCTTCCCTCCTGGGCACATGACCTTGGAGATACATCCTCAGTGCAAGAGCATAAGGTATCACCTGGAGGGCAGATCCTACCTACAGGATCACTTCCTGCCAGAACACCTTGCTCCTCCAAAGAAGCTTAAGAGCTTCTTGACTGGAATTTATTCTTTTAGATAACACATGTGGTATTACAATTTTGTTTGCTTTAATAAAACTTGATTTAAAAAAAAAAAAAAAAAAAAAAAGCAGGGTCATGCATTTGGATTGCAAACACCCAAGGGAGCGGTACAGTACAGAGAATGAAATAATTCTATGCATGGATCAAAATGAGGTATGGGGATGATCACATCTGATGATCTCAAGATGGCCAAATGCGTGAAGTAGTAGAAGGCAATGGCAAAATCCAGAAAGATGCTTGGCTGCATAGGAAGAGGAATGGTCAGAATAAAAGGAGACAATATTGCCCCTTTAGAAGTCCCTGGAGAGAACTCATTTGGAATACAGTGTACAATTCTGGAAACCACACCTTCAAAAGAATAAAAAATGGAGTTGGTCCAGAGGTGGCTACTACAGTGCTCAGAGATCTTTGCTATAAAGGAAAGATGGGATGGGGAGATTAGAAACATTTAATTACCTCAGAAGTAGCAATGCACAGGAGGCAGGCCTCTTTCAATGGAAAGGAGGCTCTGGAATGAGGTGTCATAGGATGAAAGTGGAACAGACTCCCACTGGAGTTGGTGGAGACAAGGACAGTAACTGAATTCAAGCAAGCATAGGACAAGCTTAAGGGATCTCAGAGATAGTGGTAGGGCTTGTAGAGATGAGCATGGTCTTTTTCTGCCATCATGTTTCTATGAAAAATCAGAATGAATGACATTCCATGGGATTCTGTTAATGAGCATGCCAGAATGCAGCATCCCACTACCAGCTTTAGGGAACACATTAGCCAGGGCTTCAGGTGATAGCCTCAGACTACAATGCACAGTCCCCCATGGATGGGTTTCATATCCTTACATGCTTACCTTCCCATAGTTTGTCGTTGTCACATTCCATTTCCGCACACGGTTTCCATCGTAAGCATAAGAATCTGGGGTATCGCCAACCCCTTCCTATTTATAAAGAGAGCTAACATGAATGTGTAAACTACAAAAAGGTATAATGCATCTAACTTTTCCCTTGCTTCCTTCCACATCACCCCTCTACCCTCTGTATATACTCATACACCTCTAATGTACCGGGCCCTGCTGCTCAGAGTCTCCCCTCAGACATCTGGATGTACATAACCTGACCACATAAGTTATCACTGCCCATCTACCCTCAGCTACAGCTTGGCTGAGAAATGTGGCATGAGGATACATGCTGGCACTGCCTACATACCTTCTAAGTATATTATGACCCTAAGAGATGTGGAGTTAGGTAAGTTAGCATTGCTCACTTACCTCCTTGCTATAGATTACTCTAATGAGACAAGTTGTCTTCCAGTAGTACTCATCTTATTTCATGGGTACACCCTGCCCCTCTGGGAGAAGCAAAGTGAGGGTACATTATAAGGTATGCACCGCTTAGTTTCTAGGCCTCTCTTAAGGAGATGTGGATTAAGTACATTTGCTGGTGCTGCCTGCTTACATCCTGGCTACAATCTAAAATCAGGAAGATGTAGAGCACGGACACACACCGACACTCCCAATATATCCACCTGCTATAGCCTGTGTCGGGAAGATGAGGCGAGGACATACACTGGTACTGTCAGTTTTCCTCCTAGGTACAGCCTGTGTCAGGGAGATGGAGTAAGGATACACACTAGCACTACCCACTTAACGCTGGGGCACAGCTTGTATCTGGGAAAAGTGCAGTGATGACAGATACTGGCGCTACTCACTTACCTCCTGATTAAACCTGCAGTTTAGGGTGCACCAGCCAATCTGCATGAGGCCCTGGGAGGAGATCAAAACCTCATAGAGCCATTTACCTGCCATGAAATAAAACCAAAGAACCACAAACTTCATGCAGCAAGTCCCAAAGAGATAATGAAACACTTAAACCTGCTGAGCTATTCTCTCCTCACATACCAACCTTTAAGGACTCACACAGGACAAGCAAACACTTCAAAAAGGTTTGTGCACATTATTATTTATGTATGTTTGTATTTAAACTAGGCCTTATACGTAAAACAAATAAAAATAAATATTTATTTCTATCCCGCTTCATAAGCAAGTGCTCTCAGCAGATTATGGCATATATATTAGAAACAAATAGATCACAAACAACCAAAAATGTAAAACACACTGTATAATATAATAAACCATGAAGGGCATAACAACTGACTGGATCATCAAACTCATATCAATAGAACTGTAATAAAAAGAACTACTTAACCTAGGGCAGGACTTCCCAAACCTGTCCTGGGAACCCCACAGCCAGTTGAGTTTTCAGGATATCTACAATGAATATGCATGCGCTAAGTTTACATATATTGAGTCTCCATGATATGCAAAGCAGAGTTGCTTACCTGTAAACAGGTGTTCTACAAGGATAGCAGGATGTCAATCTTCACACACTGGTGACATCATCGGATGGATCCCAGCCCAGAACTTTGATCTCAAAGATTCTAGAGCTTTCAAGCATGCCCTATTGAGCATGTACAGCTGTAGTTATCATCCTGCCCCCTAGGATCAAACCATGATATAGCTAATACATGGAGAAACCAACTCCCAAGGGAAGGGGGTGTATTTCATGAGAACTGACATCCTGCTGTCCTCTGTTACAGGTAAGCAACTCTGCTTTCTCAGAGGACAAGCAGGTAGTCCTCACATATGGGTGATTCCCAAGCTATAGGCTACATGTGTAGAACAAAGCAGGCATAGGCCTGTGAGGCAGCTGACCCAAAAATGGGTTTAGGTGTGAAAAAAAAAAAATTGGGTTCTACAAAAGAAAACCATAGAACAGACTGAGGCACAAATACCCAAATAAATAGTAGAAGATATGATGTGAAGTCCATCCAGAAGCATACTTTGCCTCACAGGACTATTACAGTCAGGATTTTGAATCAGCAAACCCTGACAAGCAAAGTAGTTCTAGATCCTCCTGGATATAGGAAAAGACTTAGAAAATCAACCAAGAGAAGAACTCTTGTGCGGTCTTCATCTATATTCCTTCAGTCTCACAAGACAACTGGAAAAAAAAAAAAACTGGGGCCAGAAAGCCTGCCAGAAAGAAACTGTAAGCCAATAGCATCTGAAGGACAGAATGCATTTGCAGAAGCGCACCCAATGATTAGCTGATAAGGCATAAGGGGCAGAAAAACCCAATCAACACAGAAACATAGAAATGAAGGCAGAAAAGGACCAAATGGTCCATCCAGTCTGACAGCAAGCTTATGGTAGTATTTGCCGTGCGGGTTACCCCCATACTTAGTTTCATAGACCGTAAAAGTCGGAGCCCTCATTGGTTGCTTTCTGAATCCCATTCCCCTTTTCCACTGCCGTTGAAGCATGGAGTTGCATTTACAGTATGTAGGCTTACTGGTTAAGGGTAGTAACTGCCGCAACAGCAAGTTACCCCCATGCTCTCTTTTCTTCATTTCCATCCTCTAGTATTAGGGATCTACAGTATTTATCCCATGCCCCTTTGAATTTTTTTCAGTGTTTTTCTTCACTACCTCCACTACCTCCTCCTCGGAAAGGCTTCCCATCCAGCATCCAAGCATCCACCATCCAGCACCCTCTCCGTAAAGAAATATTTCTTGACATTGGTTCTGAGTCATCCTCCTTGAAGTTTTATTTCATAACCCCTAGTTCTACTGATTTGTACTCACTGTAGAGAAGTTTTGGAAATTATATAGAAGTGACATAGATAATCTTGTTTCAATATGAAAAAAATCCTCTATTTTCACAACAGTTGCCTCGCTTAAAATCCCTTTTGGCAACGAATTAACATAATGCATATATGGAAAGATATGCACGTCTTAAACCAAATTGGTTTTTCAACTCCTGAAATGAAAGGATCTTTCCATCTACGGCCAAAATTTAAAGCCACTTTCTTTATAATTTTGGAAAGGCCAGATAGATTAGAAATAGGTATGTCAGGATCAAGATTATATTTAAGTATCAGATAGAATCTTGCTGCCTTGAGCTCATCCGATAAGGAGCTTGGAAGAAAAAAACGGCAACAGTGGCCAGATCTGTAGCAGACCTTACCTGCCAAAGTACCAGACAGATCTGACCACTCAGGACAAACATCAAGAGTGTCAGGGTATAAAAGACAATCCCTGAAATGGGATTGCTAGCTCAAAAACCCCAAGTAGGGACCTAAGCTAGGCCTGAAGATCATCCATGCTCCACCTTATCAAGAAGCCTATCCACGTCATCCACAGGATAGCTCAGGTGACCAGGGAGGCACTTTGGTATGAAACAGCTAAAGACAGTACTGTCCAAAACCTGGTGAAAATAAAAACAGGGAAAAGGTACTGTACTGTTCCCTGCAGGCGTACACCAAGGTAGACCATGACTGCCTTAGCTTTTCTCTCTCCCTCACCCCAACATTCCAACCAGAAGCTGGAAGGAGTGAAGATCGCAAGGAGATAGACCCTGGGGCTACAGGGATAAGAAAAATAAATAAATAATATAGCCTAAACAACTCACTGCTGATTACAGTAGGGCGTACCCTCCCTCCCCCCGAGGTAGACTGCTCAGCATGATAGGAACAGATGAAACTGAGAGTGAACTTCCCAGGAATGAAATCCAGAAACCTTCCACCAAGAGACAGAAAACAGGGATACCAATGGCATCAAGGGTGACCACAGCACTCGATGACAGTCCTGGTCCGGATTGCGACACTCGCAGTCAGTGCCACTACTCTGCCACAACGAGAGCCTAAGGTGCTCGATGGCAACTATGGCAGATGATGGTACCCGCTGATGCCTACGGCACAAAAGGGCTCCTGCCCCCCAGCAAGGGCAATTGACAGCATGCATGGTGCTCAATGGCGCCCTTACGGTGTGGAGGGTGGTCACATACATCGATGGCATCCAGGGCGCCCTGGCACCTTCATGCATCTAGGGTGACCATGGCACTCAATTGAAAAGGAAGAGAAAAAATAAAAAATAAAGACTACCGTAAGGAAAAAAAAATAGCTGCAGCTCTAAGGGGAAAAAAAAAAAAAACTGAGGAAAGCAAAACACTAAATACCATGACCACATGGCTCTGCAGGAAAAAAAAAAAAAAGTGTGAGGGACACTGCTAGGGGGCAGAGTGATAAATACAGTTGCAGATACTCAGTAGGGCATGTTTGAAAGCTCTAAAGTTTTTTAGATCAACGTTTTGGGCTGGGCTCAATCTGATGTCACCCACGTGCGAAGTCTATCATCATGCTTGTCCTCGGAGAAATTTATTTCATAGTAACATAGTAATGATGGCAGAAAAAGACCAAAATGGTCCATCCAGTCTGCCTAGCAAGCTTCCCAAGGCAGTAACTGCCACTCCGTGCAGGTTACCCCCAAGCTTTTTCATTCACTCCCATCCCTCTAGCCTTTAGGGATCCACAGTGTTTATCCCACGCCCCTTTGAAATCCTTCACAGTTTTAGTCTTCACCACTTCTTCAGGAAGGGCGTTCCAGGCATCCACCACCCTCTCCATGAAGAAATATTTCCTGACATTAATTCTAAGTCTTCCTCCCTGGAATTTCAAATCGTGATCCCTAGTTCTACTAAATTTTGCAATGGAAAACATAGAAACATAGAAATGACGGCAGAAAAAGACCAAATGGCCCATCCAGTTTGCCCAGCAAGCTGCCACACTTATTTTCCCATACTTATCTGTTTCACCGACCACTAAGTTCAGGGCCCTTGTTGGTAATTGTTTGATTCGAATTTCCTGCCACCCCTGCCATTGATGCAGAGAGTAATATTGGAGTTGCATCAAAGGTGAAGCATAAGGCTTAATGGTTAAGGGTAGTAACCACTGCATTAAGCAAATTACCCCAATGCTTGTTTACCCAGACTGCACAGATCAATGCCTTGTTGGATGTTGTCTGAAAATAAATCCTCTTTTCCACATTTCCTCCTGCCTTTGAAGCAGAGAGCAATGCTGTATATGCATTCAAAGTGAAGTATCAGGCTTAATTGGTTTAGGGTAGTAACCACCGCAATAAACAAGCTACCCCCATGCTTGTTTATCCAGACTGTATAGTTCAGTCTTTGTTGGTTGTTGTCTGAATACAAATCCTCTTTTCCACACTTCCCCTTGCCATTGAAGCAGAGAGTAATGTTGGAGTTTCATTAACCATGTGAAGGCTTATTGAGAAAGGGTAGTATTCACCAGGTAGTAGCCACCATTCCAGCAAGCCACTTCCATGGCTCTTCTCTTTGTTGTTGACCATGGATCATTAAAACCTTTCAAGTATCTAAAGGTTTGTATCATAATCACCTCTGCTCTTCTCCAAGGTATACATATTCAGGTTCTTCAACCTCTCCTCATAAGTCATTCGATGAAGACCACCCACCATTTTGGTCGCCCTTCTCTGGACCACCTCCATCCTGTCTCTGTCCCCTTTGAGATAAGGTTTCCAGAACTGAACACAGTACTCCAGTTGAGGCCTCACCAAGGACCTGTACATTGTGGATATCCTGAAAACCCGACTGGCTATAAGGTTCCCAGGACAAGTTTGGGAAGCTCTAACTAGGGAAACAGTGGGGACAGTGTAAAATAAATAAAAATTGAGGTACACATATCACTCACAAATACAAGACACTGTCACAAGATATATATAATGAGGTCCATGCTTAGAAGCATTTATCCATATAATTCAGAAGTTATCCAGCTAAATGATTATTTGGGCACTTATCCAGCTAAATTCTAGTTGGACAACTTATTATATGGCTAAAACTTGGCTGGATAAGTTATAGGCATTCCGGAGGCTGTTGTAGGCTAAAAACACCCCTGCAGGGTATAATTGGGAAGAGTTGAGTTAGCTGATAGGTGTATCTGGCTAACTTTAGGATAGCTGGGTATATTCAATGGCAAGCTCGCACCACTCAATATACAGGCCAGGTTAGCCAGATACTTTTATCTGGGGAACTAGCGAGCCGCACAGCATCTGAATATTATATATATATGCCAATAATAATCTAGATAATATATGTAAAGCACTTTGGAAGGACTGGGCCTGACATTAGTTCCAACTTCAGTAGAGAGATTACATCAAGGAAAGAGATATATTGTATATATGTTATACATAGCTGTCTCCCGATTCCAAAATGAGAAGGAAAGCCCACAGCTATCACTCAAACACTACAAAGAATGTTTTCTCAATTTTGTCTTAATTTATCCCCAAGTCTCCTGCTTCACAACTTCCTAAAGGGCTAAGAGTCAGGATAATAGCATCACCCTAGAAGGATCAGTCTTTTCCTGGTCTCCAGCTCACAAAATATACCCAAAACAGCAAGGGCAGTTCCATTACACCTCATGTAAGAATCTTAATGTTCATACAGCTGCTGCCTCACTGGGCATATTCCACAATCTTACCACAGGGCCAGCACTATGGCCCAGCAGCAGTGCAAGGTGCTGCCATATGGAAGACCTGTATTCGATTATAAAGTCAGGCTTCTACTCTTTGGCCAGCTGTGACAAGGCTGGCTATGTAGATAATGTTCATAGTCCTCAGAGGATGGGAGGGAGTAACAAGCAATCTTAGCAAGATTCAGTGTGCAGGTATACAGAGTTTCAGAGATTTATGGCCCCAGCTAAGGACTGTCATTGCACTGGCTTGACCAGATAGGAGGGAGAGAGTTAAAAATGAGGAAACAATTTAGTTAGTTGTGAATGAAGGTTGATGACACCATAGCCCTTAAGAGATCAGTTCAGACTGAGCTGGAAATCAAAAAAGGAGCAGGTGCCATGGGACAAAAATATAATCAACTCTCACTGGAGCACACAGCTAACCTGGGTGCGGATCAATACAAGTAAGCTCTTTCCTACAAGAAAAATGCTAGCATGCAATGAGCTGGGGTATTAAACCTGTCCTTAGTAATGCCATTGAAGTGTACATGGTGAAAAAAAACCCAGCACCATCTCACACATGTTCCTATGTAGGCCTGTGTCATTCCTGCTTACCTCTGTATACGCAGGTTGTAGCTCTGATAGAACTGAAATTACTGTGTCCAATCACCTAAACAAAGAGGCAAGAACAGGTGGTTACAAAACCAGCATCCAAGGCATTAAATCCCCGACTTCTGAGGTCACTAGATGTACAGACTACTCGCTCCACACTCATGGAGTGTCATGCAGCCCTACATGAGTTTGTTTAATATTCAGCTCTGGCTGCTGCTCTTTGGTCTGCCTGAGCAAGCTTCAGGTCTCCTCCATGAATCTGGGCAGCCCATATACTGATCTCGTGGAACATCATATGGTTGGTTTACAGAAGCATTAGGTGGTGTTCTGGAGAAGTAATAAAATTACACTGGTTTTGACAATGATATGCTCTGCCTCTAAAATGTGTATTCTCAATTTTGTCCCAGGGACTTCATAACTAGCCATATTTTCATAACAACCATAGAGAATTTGCATGTAGGAAATAACCTCATACTCTTCATAAACAGTCTCCTCTAGAATGGCAGAAACCCATCCCACTCAAGCTCTATACTCACCCCCAGGAGGTCATCATCAACGAGAAGCAAGCCCTCAAAGCCATTGGTGTGATCAAGAACCACTGTGGAGGGTCCCAATCTTCCTTCTCCTACTGGATCTAAAGTAAACAACAGTTATATTTTACAAACAAGAAGGCACTTCCCAAGCTTTCCTGCCCATCGTTACACTCCGGACAAGCTGAAATACTTCTGTATGACACAAAGAGGCAGTGAAATGAAGAGATATAAAGAAACCTATAGTGCACAGAGTAACACTACACTGTTCAAAAGCACTCTGCGTCAAAGGAGGCATTTAGACTCCAAATAGTTACTTGTAAAAAAAAAAAAAAAAAAAAAGTCTTCATACCCATTTTTCACAGTGTCTAAAAATTATAAATAAAATCAATGAAAGACCTACTTTAATGTATTGATAGAATACACTCTACATTTTCATCATGAAAGATCAGTCATAGAAATATTCAAAAAAGGTCTTCATACCCCTTGACTCAATATTTGGGGGAACTCCTTCTGCAGCAATAACAGCCATAAACCATTAAGGATAAGCATCTACCAACTTTATACATTGGGATGGTACAGTTTTTGCCTATTCTTATTGGCAGGATAAAGTTTATGCATTCCCACCAGATGTTGGCATTCCCACATCTGGTGGGAATGCTCCAAGATTTAGCCATACTGGCAGACTATTATGGAGTGGCTGAGATCAATCTTATATAAGCCACTTATACTGGACCCAATTAATATTCTTTTATTTGCCCCTGTGGCTTATTTGGACTCCAATCAGCAGAAATTTTGCTCTCACTTGATGACTGCTTCTCAACTGACACAACACTGGAAGTCTGCGACAGTGCCCACTTTGCCAGAAGTATTGATTAGGCTGCGCAAACATCAAAAGGTTAGCTTACTTGACGGCGGTAAAGCACAATCAGTTAATCTCCTTTCAAAAAGTTTGGAAGCTATTTACGAATAGTGACATTTTGCCCCCATAATTACAATTAGCATCTTCTATGTCACCTATCCTATCATCTAAGGCAAGCTGGAATATTCCCAGTCCCAATCCTTAAACTAGTGAGTTAGAGTTCTTAAAATAACAAGTTGGAGCTCTTATACACCTCATATGCTATTTCATGACATTCTCATTGCCTATGAATCTGTACACAGAACAATGACGATATCATTAAATGTGATCTGTTACCTGGGGTATATGATTTCAGCATTATGCACTTACCTCAGTCTCCCAATTATCATTATTCTTATACAGCAATTATAATACCTAAGTATGCAACTATTGATGAGATACTATAAGAGGACAGAGATGTTCTGCTCTATTAGTTATATGCAATTTATTATTATTATATCGAAAGCTGCTCTTCCTTTCCGGGGGGGGGGGGGAGGAGTGGGAAAACTCAATTCAATCAACTTTATTTCCAATCATTGTATATCAATTAACTGTCTTTGCACTATATTGGCATTTCCGGTTGTTGTGTTATGCTTTCTGTAATTCTATGTATGTGGGGCTGCCGAAAAATCAAATCAGAGTCTTGCAATTATTGCAAATTCAGCAGCACATCTGATTACAAAAATTCCATCACAGGAACACATCACTCCCCAACTTAGGCAATTGCATTGGTTACTGGTTCCCCAACGGGAAAAATTTAAAATTTTTCTTTTTAAATCTCTCTGGGAAGTCCCCCCGCTTACATAACCAAACTGTTTACATGGTATCGCCTTTCTTGTGCCTTATGCTCTGTTACAGTGCATCTTTTGGAGATTCCAACAATAAAGGAGATCCGATTACAAACACTAGAAATCAAGCATTGTTGGTAATAGGTCCAAAGCTTTGAAACGATTTAGCAGCAGAACTGTGTTCACTTGATTTGAAAATTTTCAGAAAGTCGCTCAAGGCCCTCTTATTTATAAAGGCCTTTGATTGATCCAGAACTGTGCGTGTCTTACTGTTCTGGACCTTGTCTTATTTTATGTTGACTATGTTATCCGCTAAGCATGATTTTATTATTATAAGCAGACTAAAAATATTTTACGTTAATAACTGTACTGTAATTGATCCTGTAAGATTGAGACTAACATGTTTACACACCTAAATTTTTGGTTAACTATTAAAACCTGAAAATGGTTTATAGATAACATTCTTCAGAGCCTGTCCAAATGAAAAGAAATAATCAATTGCTGGTAGAATAAAACGACTGTACTAAGGTTCTAAAATCAGAGGGATCCAAAAAAGAGGTCTAATATGTCAAAGTAGCTTTAATTTAAAATACCCAGAGGAGAGAACAGATTGCCGCTGGGCAGTATAATGCAGGAATTCCTAAAATTTTTGCTTGTTCGACAAACAAAAATAGGATCCCCATTAACTAAAACGGAGGTCAAACTAGTTGGTCTTGTTTTCCGCGAAAACCACAGGGCTTTTGATTTAGAAAAAAGCTTGAATGAGCTAGGCTTTCACTTATACAAGTGTCTCATTTAAGAGAAAGTTCAATTTAAGTGAGTTGCCTCTCTGCAGAAAAAGGTTTGGTGTAAAAATGTGGATTATACAATGGACTCATCATATTTGTGTGCACAACATTTTAAGTTGTGCAAAACCCAGATAAAAAAAGTATTTTTAAACAATCTCCATACCTCATGCAGACTTAAATACTCACAACTACTCATTTCCTTCTATTTCCTCATTTATTCATAGCAGTGCTTTACAATCAAAGCTGGAAGCTAAAGTAATACAGGGAATATTTCTATCACTAGGCCCAGATGACCAGAACTTTGAATATCTCCTCCCATCATCAAACTCACAGATCATCTCCCACTGGAGCATCTTCCTTCTGTCATGAGCTTTGCAAAACATCACAACCCTACCACTTGGTGCATCACTTACCTTACCATCCAACTCCTGTAGCAAACCCTGTACATTTCCCCCCATCACCAGCCTTGGAGCATATCCACATAACACCACTCACTTCCTGTCAAGCTTTCGGAGCATCTCCCATCCCTACCATCCACTTCCTACTGCCAAGTTCTTGAAGCTAGGGCTGTCCAATCCAGGAGAGAACTCCCTCTGAAAATACCAGGGAGAAGGGACATCCCCTCCAAAGATGGGCTCTCTTCCTCCCCATAATTCCTTCCTGGGTCCTCATCCCCTCTACTCCTATATTCAGCCCCTCACCTCACCTTATTCAATAGGTTTCAGTTCCAGGCCCAGCAGAGATTTTAAGGTGGCATTGGCAATAGAAGGAAAAATCCACACAGGGTCTCTGAACTGGCAGGCAATCACAGGTCCTCCAGCAGCCCCACCCTCTCCTTTCACATAGGTTTACTGTTACTAAGAAAAGACTCTTGCAATAGGCAGGATCACCACAGGCCTTGCTAGTAACTTCCAACTCACAGACCCCATGCTGATTTTTCCTACTACTGCTGCCACTACCTGAAGATCTCCACCCATCAGCCCAGATTTTAGTGTCCCTTATTGCAAAGATGCTCCGTGCAGCTGCACACTCCAAAACCCTTCCCTGCTTGGAACATCTCTCACCTGTACCATCCACCTCCTAATGTCCGGCTCTCTGACCACCTCTTGCCATTTGGCTCTCTGAGCAATTAGGACCTATACACCATCCACCTCATGGACAGTCTTACCCTTATTGTTTTCTTCATCATCACTGGTGAGCAGCTGCTCCAGATGCTCCTGCAGGTTCTGGAATGACAAGGGCTTCCTGGATACAGAAAGGGAAGACGTGTTCAGCATGCACTGCATGGAGAATTAAAGAACATCTTCTAAATAAGCTTTCAACTACTTATTTATTTATTTAGGTACAATCTTGGAGTATTGGGAAATTATGGTTTCAATTTTTTTAAAACCCCCATTACCACCCTCATGCATTTTGCACCCAATTTCTGATGGCAATTCTGATTTGAGCAAGGAACACAGTAAACAATTTGCAAGAATGTTTATCATGCTTGTTTATGTGTAAAACATCCAGTTATGCTATAGAAAAGATGAGCATATATATATATATATTAAATACATCTAATATTTAAAAAATTACAAATACTAAAACTACAGAAATATATAGAGGCATTTGCACTAAGCATTTTTCCCCATAGATTAAAAAATGGGAAAATCCATTAGTAAATCAGGCCCACAGTAGAAATAGGTGTGCTACTAAAGGACAGCCTGGGGACAGTGCGATGCTCAGTGGCACTTAAATTCTCTTTATGGCAGCGTACAGACCTACTCACTCAAGATCAGTGTGCTGGGTTGAAACTGATTGTTCAAACAAACTCCCCAGTATATCCAATCAATCTTTAGAATGATACTGCCATATACACCCTTGTTTATAAAGTGAATTAGTTTGGTACATCACTTGGACAACAAAACTTACAGAGAATACTTTGAGTAGTGTTAAAACATTCGATTGAAGATTCTTTTGAGAGAATAACCCCTAAGGAAGGTGCTAAATCGAAACTTGTACAGGTCAGGGACTTTCATTTGTCACGAAGAAATATCGGGTCATAAAAAAGAAAAATACTTAGCATAGAGAGAGTATCTTCATTTTGGTGGTGTATATGATGCAGTTTCGCACAATAGGAGAAAGTTTGAACACATATATAGGTACTTATAAAAAATGAATTTTACTGCTAGAATTTACACCATTATATAAAAAAAAATAGGATGGAGGAGGTTTGTTTATGGTTATAAAAAGACATATAGTGAGGCATCCTGGATGGAGGCACACTGATAATACATGAAAACTACCTCATTCCATTCAAAAACATTTTTCTAACAAATGTTTTTGTATTAATTCACTTTATAAACAAGGGTGTTTATGGCAATATCATTCTACAGATTGATTGGATATACTGGGGAGTTTGTGTGTGAATAAAGAGAACTTAGACATGGTAATTTGCTTGGAGCACATCTGGGGACCTAGCACAGGGGAAAAAAAACAAACAAAAACTAATCTAGATTCAGTTTCCAGCTCAGGTCTTCTGCTCCCCATCTCATCCAGGCTTGGAAAGATGTGGAGGCATCACTAACAGCCGGAAGGGGAAGGGAGTCTCAGTCACCATGCAAGGACTCTGGAAGCGGGCGCCTAGGCTGTCACTGCAGTAACTGCACTAGCTTAAGTTGAATGGGGATACAAAATCCCTGGGTAGTTGTGGTGCCAGATCCCAGACTAGAGATCTAAACATAATTTAAAATGTTAATTGTTTAAACAAGAAGGGGCTGGCAGCCACTCAATACAACCCTTTCTCCCTGCACGGAGATGTGTCAATGCATTGGTGTATGCTCCTCAAATTGGCCAACAGTAGTCTGGCCCGCCCCAACATGGGGCCTAAGAGAGCCACACAACCGGTCCGAAGCATCAAAGGCAGCCACAGCCAAATCTGCAGAGTATCTCCCGCCCATACCTTCCTCCCATCATCAGCTTTGCACAGCATGTCCAACCCCTATAAGCCTGCTGCACCACCCACCTGTACTATCCACCTCATTGAGCATCCTCTGCCCTTACTGTCCATGTCTCATCACCAACCTCTAAGAGCATTTCCCCTTCAATATCACTCACTTTCTGAGAGTCTCCTATCCCTACCACCCATCTTCAGGCTTTTACAGCATCTCCCACCCCTACTACCAACCTCCTATTCGCAGGCTCTTAGAGGACTGGTCCTAAACCAATTGACATCTGGAACAGAGATTCACTCCCTCCAAAAATTCTGGGGGAGGAGGACATTCCCTCAACCATGGGGGCAGGCCACGAGAGCTGCACAGCCAACTGAATAGTACCGAACGCAGGTGCCTGCCAAACTCATTCCCTCAGCCGTGGCCCAACTCACTCTCACCTGCCCTGGCAGCTATTATTAAATGGACTAAATGGTAAAACTTTACTTACTGTTTATGATTTTACATCCTTACCCCAGATCCTGCTCTGAAGAATGACAGCAGAAAGGCAACATCATTTCTTCCTGTTAATCCCAAGGGTGGCCAACTCCAGCTCTCAGAACACAAAAACGGGCCTGGTTTTCAGGATATCCACAATAAATTATGCATGAGATAGATTTTCATACACTGATGGTAGTGCATGCAATCTCTCTCATGCATATTCATTATGAATATCCTGTGGCTCGAGGATTGGGCTTCCTACTTATTCTGAAGCAAGGCTGGGACCTAGAATCATCAGCCTTCATTCCTAATTAACAGGGCAGGAAAATTGGTTCTTACCTGCTAATTTTAGTTCCTGGAATACCACCTTTCAGTCCAGACAAGTGGGTTTATTGCAACCCTAGCAGCAGTTGGAGGCAGAAAACTAAAGTCTGAGGCACTGCTACAAACAGAGTGCCACCTGCAGTCCCTCAGTACTGAGCTGTACCCAAGCCAAGATGTGTAACTCCAAACCACCAGGATCTCTTCCTGGAAAAACTTGGTTGCTTTGGCTTTCTTCCGTGTTGCCATGAGATCGAACAGGGGTTCTCCCTACCTGTGCCGAAGGACTGTAAAGGCCTCTGGCGACAACTTCCATTCTCCTGGATCCAGTTGTTGCCTGCTAAGATAGTCCATACCTGCTACGTGAGACACGGCGAGAGCCGCTAGATGAAGCTCCGCCCAAAGAGCTCAATGAACCTCCTGAGCCACCAAATGACTCTTCGTTCAACCCTGCCAATCGATATAGGCCACTGTCGTTGTATTGTCCGAGAACACATGTACTGCCCAGTCCTCAATCCAAGGGTGAAAGAATAGAGCCCTCCACACTGCCCTTGTTTCCAGACGGTTGATCGACCAAGACGCTTCCACTAGGGACCACTGCCCTTGGGCCGGCAATCCTTGACCACACCGCTCCCCAACTGCTGAGACTGGAATCCGTGGTCACTACCATTCTGTCCGGAACCTTCAGATCAATTCTCTTCTCCAAACTGGACCTCAATTGCCACCACGAGAGACTGGACATGGCCTCTTCCCTGGAGAGGCAACAGCACTTGAAACTCCTCCAACATTGGATTCAGATGAGATAGGAGAGCTTTCTGTAAGGGACGCATGTGTGCAAAAGCCCGTGGCACCAGATCTAGCGTAGAAGCCATGACCCTAGGACCTGCAAATAATCCCAGACCTTGGGGACCAGCAGGGTCCCTCAAACAAACCACTTGCAACTGCAATTTGAAGAATCCTTTCTGGAGGGGAACACCTTGCCCACCAGGGTGTTTAATCTTGCACCCAGATAGTCCAAGGACTGAGAAGAGACCAGCTGATTCTTTGCCAGATATATCTCCAGCTAGGGGACTCCAGGTGCTCAGTCCACTTGCCAAATGGAGGCGAAGCACTCCCGCTTCAGGACTTCGCCCGAATGAGCCAATTGTCAAGATAAGGATGAACCAGTATCCCTCTCTTCTGAAGGCCACCGCCACTACAACCATCACTTGTGAACGTTCTTGGCATCATAGCCAATCCAAAGGGCAGGGCTTGAAACTGAAAATGCTCTCCTAGCACAGTAAAACAGCAGAACTCTGATGATCCACCCTGATGGGAATATGGAGATATGCTGTCAGATCGAGAGAGGGGCCAGGAACTCCCCCCCTTAGCACACTGCCGCAATTCACTGCTCACGTCTCCATCTGCAAACATGGGACCCACAAGGTCGCATTGACCCTTGACAGATCCAGAATGGGGCTGAAACCCTCCTTCTTGAAAAGAAGCCCTCCTTCTTGAGAACACAAAGTATACGGAATACCTTCCCTGACATACTCCTTGAGCGGCAGCAGGGACAATGGCTTGGCGGGTGAAGTTGCAATGGGAAACTATGAAGGCCTCCTGGGGGGGGGGGGGGGGGTGTCAAGAAAAATTCTAACGCATAGCAGTCTATATTACTTCCCAGCACACACTGATCAGAGGTAATTCTGGTCCACCCTCATAAAAAATGGGGACAACCTTCTCCAACAGCCATGAGGGAGGAGTGGACTAGCCCGCCTTCATTGGGGTGGGCCTTGGCACCTCTGGACCCCTGTCCGGAACCCTCTCTGGTCGGACTATGGGTCCCCTGAAAGAACTACTGCTATCCTGAACCCTGCTTCTGTGAAGAACTGTCTCTTACCTCACGGATGCGTCCATTTCCGCAACTCAAAGGAACTGTTGCCCGACTAATTGCACTATCTTATAACTTGCTTAATCTCATATACACTATGTAAATTTGATTAATTTCATATATACTGGGTAAATTCGTACATAATTCTTATCCAGTAAGCACCCTCTCCTCCTTTGCCCTTCTCTCCAGTTAGAATTTTGTTTAACTTAACTTTAAAAAAAAAAAAAATTTGTTAGAATTTGTTTAACTTATTTTTTCTCTAACAGCCTAGTTCTACATTCCCTGTTATAATGTAACTTTTTGTTCTTTTGTTGTTGTTTGCTCTGTTAACTGGTTACCCCTAGTTTACTGTAAACCGGTCCGATAAGACCTGGTCTTGAGCATCGGTATATTAAAAGAATTTAAATAAAAAAAATAAATAAGAACTGGGCAAACGTCTGCTGGCACGAAATCTCATCTCACAGAAGTGAGAGCGAGAATGTCTTTTTAGTGCCCTTCTTATCTTTGGGAAACCTATTCCCCTTAAGAGTCTGCCAGATGCTTCATCAGCTTTTCCAGGTCCTCACCAAAGACAATAACTGTCACTTACAAGGGAGATTAGCAAGCTGTGCTTTCAACCAAACATCTGTTGACCAATTGCGTAGCCACAGAAGCCTTCGTGGGGACACCATGTTCCTACCCGAAGTGCAAAGCAAATCATAGAGGGCATCCGCCACATAAGCCACACCTGCTGCAGGTGAGCATCCTGGCCAGCAGCTGCAGGGGTACCTCCGGCAGTCGCCTGCGCCTTCTGCACCCAGCACAAACAAGCCCTCTGCATAAGGCTGGTGCAGACTGCAGCCCTCAGGCTCAGAGCAGAGACCTTAAACAGCCTCTTCAACAGGATCTCCAGCTTCCAATCCTGGAAATCCTTCAAAGCCACCGACCCTGCCACAGGAATGATTGCCTTCTTCGTCACCACCAATACCACCACATCCACATCTCCAAGATGTTATCGGGCAGGGGGTACAACCTGGCCATAGCCCTGGCCAACTTCAAACCAGCTTCCGGGGAATCCCACTCCCAGTCAATCAACTTCTTCATCTGCTGCAGCAAGGGGAATGTCCTCGGTAGCACCACTCCACCCCCATCCAATCCCTGAACCGCAGTAGAAAGTGGGGGAGGGGAATCCCTGCTCTCCACATCCAAGACAGGACTCCTGCTATGTGGAGCTAAAATGGCCACTGTCTCTGTGCCCTCCGCGGCCTCCTGCACTGGGCCTGCACCCGTGTGCAACGTCTGCCCCTGGGAGTCTGTGTCGAGGTTCCCTCGCCTCCAGAGAAGGGCCGCCTTGAGGTGAGAACACCTCCTTCCGCAGGCCTGATGGGATATCCTGTGCTCAACGGGAGTCAGCATGGCACTCGCAGCTAAAACATAAACAGAGGAGGAGAAAAAAACAAAGCCGCTGCAGCTGCACCGCTGTCTGGGCTCCGGGTGCTGAACGGACAGGACAAGCCACGCAAGCCTTCCCCCCCCCCGACGCTGAGCCGACAGAGCCGCAGCAAGGGGAAACATAGCCACACAGATGGCCCTGAAAGGCACCCAGCCTCCCCATCCCCTCAAGGAAGGACCAAAAAAGATACTCTTGCTTCTGGGGCTCCAGACATGTCCACAGGCCAGCCTTGGTGGGAGGCCCTCAGGGGGAGCGAGGGAACCAGGACCCTCATGGCTTTCCCTCCCCCTGGAATCAAGGGTTGAGCCTAGCCAGGGTATCCAACCCCCCAGTTCGCCCTGCTCAACTACAGAAATGGCCCACGAAGGTACCCTAGCACTTCTGGGAGCTCCGGATCTTCTTTTCCCTACTCTGTTATTTTTTTTGTTTAGTTTTTAAACTAGCATACTGCAGGTTTGCACTTCTACCATCTGCTGGAGACAGAGAAATACTGAGGGACTGCAGGTGGCACTCTGTTATGTAGCAGTGCCTCAAAGTTTTTGTTCTCTGCCTCCATCTGCTGGTAGGGATGCATAAACCCACTTGTCTAGACTGATCTGGGTAAGAACAGGAACTGTCTTTATCCCATTTTATATCCCCCCACCAACTTTAGTCTGGTCATTGCAGCAACAATCCTTGGCCAGGGGCCATGCACCAGGGCTCCGTCCAGAACTCTGCAATCTCATGCCCTACATCCAGCCATTAGATGGCACTATTGTGCGATGACAACTTCCTCTACCCATGAGCTATGAACACTACCTCCACAGCCAATCCAGGGAGCTGGCAATCAAACTCAAGTCACACTGCAAGCACTACACAGTACTGCCACTGAGCCATTCCACTAGCCCAGTACAATGTTTTTAAATACAGCTCATATGGTCACAAAGCATTGCCAAGAAAGCATTACCTGAAGGTCTCAGTCTCTTCCTATCCAGAAGGGTGATGCACTTGGTAGCCCAGTTAAAATTTTTCATAAAAATTGAATTTTCTATGAATTCTTTGCACATTACAAACTTCCCATAAATGCTGCCTCGCCACAGGACAGGTACAGCACAGGCAGCAACAATGTAAACTTCCCTCACACATACAAACAGGTAGAATATACACAACAACTATGCAACCTTTACTCATATACTGCCCCATCACAGCACAGGCAGTAGCAGTGCACACTTCCTACATACATATTATTTCCACCACAGAACAGGTGCGAGTTTCACACACACACACACACACACACAGACACACACAATGCACCACCAGCAGCAATACTGGTTTCCACATACTGGCCTACTGTACTTGATTCCTGCTCTGAAGTGACTACCTCTAGTAGTGAGAAGGTAATCCAATCTCCATATGCCCTTTCAATCCTTGGCCTAGCTGCTAAGACTGCCAACAAGGGTGTCAATTAATTCTAAACCAAACAGCTACTAAACCAAATGGAATTAATAATCAATATAGAGAAGACTGAATTCCTACACTTAGAACGAAAAAACACAGAAATTAAACAAAGCCCCATCACACTCAAAAACAACCAACAAATACTACTTGCAGAAAAAGTACGGAATCTCGGAGTAATAATTGACACTGAACTAAGCTTAAAACAACACATATCTCTGAAAGTAAAGGAAGGTTACGCTAAACTCATGGTACTCAGAAGACTCAAACCACTCCTAACAACTGCTAACTTTCGATCAGTACTACAAGCGTTGATATTTGCAAGCACCGACTATTGTAATGCACTTCTACTAGGCCTACCATACACCTCACTAAGACCACTACAAGTTTTGCAAAACACAGCAGCAAGAGTTTTAACCGGCAAAAACAAAAGAGAACATATCGCGGAAACACTGGTTGAACTACACTGGCTTCCGATCGAACAAAGAATCCATTATAAAACATTGTGCACCATACATAAATTAATACATAACGAAAACGCAGACTGGTTAAATCCAGCCCTCCGAGTACACGTCCCTAATAAAAACCTAAGATCAGCAAACAAAGCCCTTCTGACCATACCATCAGTCAAAACAGCAAGACTAACACAAGTAAGAGAGAGGGCACTATCTTTGGCAGGACCCATACTATGGAACTCCATGCCCCAGGATTTAAGACTACAAAAGGACAATAAAACCTTTAGAAAAGGTTTGAAAACCTGGCTATTTAAACAAGCCTTCCAGAAAGAGAAGGGAGAATAGAAGCCAGGAATGGGCAAAGCACTATTATTTAAACAACCATACACACTGCAGAAATTCACTAAGTGTGTAGTTTTAACTCATAGCACACCATGACTAATGGAAAAGTTACATTTGTAAAATTAGATCTGTTATTAAAACTGTGAAGGAAAGATATGGACATGATTAATCACATTTAACATCTAACATTGATAAACTATGTTACCGATCCTTATGGCACCTATGTAAACGGATAAATGGTAGTATCATTACTGTTATGTGCCTTAATGTAAACCGTTGTGACTGTCACCAAACGATGGTATAGAAAAGACGTTAAATAAATAAATAAATAAATCAATCAATCAATCAATCTGTATGGTGTTCTTTTAGTGATGTGGACACTGGTCCTTTAGAAACTGTGCTCAGACCACCAACTCATTCCACATAGGCCCACCATATGGTTTTCAGTTTTTGATTTAGATTTGGACCCATGACCTACAATTCAAAGATTCTGTAACTCTATTCTATTCCAATCTCATGATCCAGTTACAATAAAGCCTCTGCTAGCTTCTGACTTCCCAAGATGCAGTAGTAGTAAAATGATCTGGGGAGTTCTTTAGTACTGTAACCTCAGACTCCTTCAAGTTATTTCCAGCCCCAAAGTTGGCTGAAGAGAGAGCTCAAGGTCTAAATATAGCTGCTGGAAAGCAACTCGATGTCAGACACACGACTACATTTACTCACTGCCAGAGGGCAGCCATGGCACACCGAAGAACTATTCAGAAAACAGGAGAGTGATGGCTCACAGAGGAGAACAAGGCAAGAGTTCCAAGAGTCTGAGCAGATACAGAGGACAACTGCAGAGTTGCATCACTGCTTTGATTGTGTGGATGTGGGTGTAGATGCGGCCGCCAACGTGCTTTGTGCAAGAATGGGAGAGGTGTCATCAGGTGGGATGTACAGTACACATTAGTCCACAGCACAAGGGCTATTACTCAGATATAAAAAACAACCAAAAAAAAAAAAAAAGGCAACATGTTTCATCTTTCTTGTTGAGATTTGCTTTTTTCAATCTTTCTATTTTCTAATAAACCTTGAGACAAGTATGGATGCTGTACCCTATGCTGTGAGCTTCTTTTCATTGACATTTCTTCAAGATAGTTTGCAGGCCATGCTTTATAGAAGTCCCAGTTTCAAAATAAAATGTATATATAGGAGATTAACAAAACAGGATAAAAAGATTAGGCTGATGAGGAACCCTATGGCACAAGTGCAAGTAACTGCATTCAGCCACAGTGAGCAGAACAAGAAGCAATTTCTCTGGCATCGTTTGCTGATACAAACATTTCTCTTTTCCTTTAAAAGCTTTGTGATCCCTTTTACTGAACCAACACAAACATCCAAAGATAATGACTAAATGAGCTTTCAAGACTATCTATGAAATTTGAAAAAGAGACAAATGTTATTTTGAAAGCTCAATTACATCATCTTTGGTTCATTTTTATGGTTTTCCCAATAAAAGACTGCACAATCTACTGAGATTACAAAAGAAACTAGAAAGGCTTTTGTTAAATAATGCTGCCTGTAACCGTAAAATCAATGAGAACATTATTTCATTGACTACAGAAGGTACAGATCCCGCACATGGAATGGACTCAGCATGGTATCCCTCTCAATCTGAGGAAGAACACATGTGCTAGGTGGGGTCACCGCATCTGTGCTGGTATGGTTGCAGACTTCAATTAGTATATAATAAAATGGTGTCCTTATCAATTTCAGGATTCCCAGTATCAAAACACTCAGCAGGGTCTGCAGCCCTGAGCAGATGACAGCATCACTCCCCTCCCCTCCCAGCAGCTTGGAGTAAGAGGGGAGCACCCTCTGTCCTTTCCCTCCCTCCATCACAGCAACTCTGAGCAGCGGGAGAGCAAATCCTTCCACCCACAGCTTTCAATGGGAGACAGCCTTGTCCTCCCTCCATTTCTAAGAACGCTGGCAAGAGGGAAAACAATTGTACCTGTAAGCTGCGGCTGGACGAATCTTTTCTGCACTGGGGAAGATGCGGTGAAGGTAATCGCTCAGCAACCTCTCATTCACAATCCCTGTGGCACAAAATAACACAACTATGCTTTAGGCTTTTCCAGCACTTCTAGCTTTGGGTTTAAAAACAACAGTGCCTCCTAGATACATATCCAGGAACAGTTAAAATGCCCTTTCTCCTCTTGAGGAGAAAATTTATCCATGGCTTTCCTCTGAATTGTTTAATTTGGAGATGGTGTATTTTTCTTGCTCTGGCCACTTCTGCTATTATTCTTTCTGCACAAAAATGACTAAGGGGTGGGAACGGCTCTCTTATGAGGAAATGCTAAATAGGTTAGAACTCTTCGGCTTAGGAGAAAGACAACTGAAATGCAATGTGATTAAAGTTTATAAAATAATGAGAGGGATGGAACAAGTTGATATGAAATAGTTATTTATCCTTTCCAAGAGTGCTAACACTAGGGTGCTCTCTATGAAGCTAACTAGTTGAAGATTAATGGAGAAATTATTTACCTGATAATTTCGTTTTCCTTAGTGTAGACAGATGGATTCAGGACCAATGGGTATAGTGTGTTCCTGATACCAGTTGGAGACAATCTGACATCAGCACCAGTACATATACCTGTGCAGGAAGTTCTGCGCTTCAGTATTCTCCTCGCAAAGCAATTGTGGATATGTGTGTGTCTGGATAATTTGATTAACTCTGTTAACTGTTTAACTTGAATAACTTGAGAAACGTGATCAACTTGAACTGGTTGACGTGGACCATGGCTGGAGACCGCCAGTGCCCTCAACCGAGAAACGCCGACACCCAGTAAATATGGGTGTCCTAGCTGAAGGGAAGCGTGGCTTACCCGTGTTTGTCTTGCTCTCAGGAATTGTCACCCGAAGTTTTCGTGTATAGCGGCTGCCATGGGCGAGATACTGAATCCATCTGTCTACACTAAAGAAAACGGAATTATCAGGTAAGTAATTTCTCCATTTCCTAGCGTGTAGCAGATGGAGCCAGGACCAATGGGATGTACAAAAGCTACTCCCGAACCGGGTGGGAGGATGCACGTAGCCCACTTGGTACTGCCCTTGCGAATGCTGTCCTCCCGAGCTTGAACGTCCAGTCTGTAGAACCTGGCGAAGGTGCGAATGGAGGACCACATCACCACCTGACAGATCTCGGTGGGTGACAGCATCTTCGTTTCCGCCCAGGACACTGAATGGGCTCTAGTGGAATGGGCCTTGACTTGTAGAGGTGGGGGCTTGCCCGCCTCTATGTAGGCCGTCTTGATTACGTCTTTGATCCAGTGGGCTATGGTTGCCCACGAGGCCACTTCCCCTTGTTTCTTCCCGCTGTGAAGGATGAATAGGTGGTCCATCTTTCGTACGGGTTCCGACCTTTCTAGGTATCAGAATAGAAGTCTGCCGACATTAAGATGGCGAAGACTGTGAGATTCTTCCGAGCCCCTATACTCATCTGGAGATGGCAGGGAGATTGTTTGGTTTAGATGGAAGTGAGAAACCACCTTTGGGAGGAAGGAAGGGACCGTGCGTAGCTGTATGGATCCCAGTGTGAACCGGAGGAATGGTTCTTGGCATGACAGTGCTTGAAGTTCGGAGATGCGATGGGCCGAACATATTGCCACTAGGAATGCTGTCTTCAAGGTTAGGAGTCGTTGAGGCAGACCTTGGATAGGTCTGAAGGAGGCTCCCGCTAGGAAATCTAGTACTAGATTGAGGTTCCATAGGGGTACCGGCCACTTTAGGGGTGGTCGAACCTGCTTGACCCCTCTCAGAAAGCGGGAGATATCCGGATGAGATGCTAGGCTGGTGCCAGATATGGATGTACGTGGATTCCTTCTTTCCTCAGTGTCGCAGCCACTACCACCATGATTTGGGTGAACGTCCGGGGGGCTCTGGCTAGCCTGAAGGGTAGCGCCCGGAACTGGTAGTGGTGGCCCAGGATCGAGAAGCGTAGGAAATGTCGATGCTCTTGATGAACTGGGATATGCAGGTAGGCTTCCAACAGGTCCAAGGATGTAAGGAATTCTCCCGGCTGTATCGCCCTTATGATCGAGCGCAGGGTTTCCATACAGAAGTGTGATACCCTCAGGTAGCGGTTGACAGACTTGAGGTCCAGTATGGGCCAGAATGTTCCCTCTTTCTTGGGGACGATAAAATAGATGGAATAGTGTCCAGTATTTTGTTGTTGCAAAGGCACCGGCGTTATGGCCTTTAGGGTGAGTAATTTAGCCAGTGTGGTTTCCACTGCCGACCTCTTGGAGGGTGCGTGGCAAGGAGATTTCACGAACTTGTCCGAAGGGATGTTGTGGAAGTCCAGATAGTATCCATCTCGAATGATGGTTAGGACCCACTTGTCCGCCGTTATCTCGACCCATCTTTGGTAGAATAGGGCAAGCCTGCCCCCTATGGCTTCTTCCTGTGGATGGGTCGACTGATTCTCATTGTTGGGTGCGGCTGGGGCCTGTGCCAGAGCCGGTGCCCCTCTTGTTGTGTTTGTTCCGAAAGGAATGGCCCCTGCCTGCGGGGCAGGGGCTTGATATGTACTCTTGTAGGGTCTGAAACGCTGTGATCCTCTGCCCCTAGGTAATCGGGGAGAGGGGCGTTGGCTTCTTTTGTTCTTGTCCTCCGGTAACCAAGGTACTGGGGATTCGCCCCATTTGACGGCTAACTTCTCCAGTTCGCTTCTGAACAGGAGGGCTCCTTTAAAGGGCATTCTCGTGAGTTTCGTCTTGGAGGTTACGTCGGCTGACCAACTTTGGAGCCAGAGTTGCCTTCTGGCTGCCACTATAGATGAGACGCCCCTGGCTGAGGTGCGTACCAGGTCAGAGATTGCCTCCGTGAGGAAGGATACAGCTGGTTCTAGTGCTTTGCCAGGCATGGCGGCGTTCCTGGTCATTGATAAGCAGGCGTGAGTTACCACGGCACAGCAGGCAGCAATCTGTAGTGACATAGCGGATACGTCGAATGTCTGTTTTAAGGATGGATTCCAGACATCTGTCCTGGGCATCCTTGAGTGTCACTCCTTTGTGACCGCGCAGACCATGGCGTCCACTTTGGGGAACACTAGTAGCTCTGTGGCTGAGGGTTCCAGTGGATATAGGGCTTCCAGGGCCCGCCCCCCTTTGAAACTGGCCTCCGGGGCATCCCATTCCAAGTCAATCAGCTGTTTTACGGCTTGCAGCAAGGGGAAATGGCGGGAGGCCTGACTGAGCCCTTCTAGGAGAGGGTTCGTCTTTGGTTCCTCTGTGGCACTTGTGCCTGGAATGGCGAGCTCCTTCAAGCTGAGAGCCACTAGATCTGGTATCTCGTCTTTGGAGAAGAAATCCCTCATGGTTCACTAAGGTTCCGTTCCTGGAGGTATTTCCCCTTCCTCCAGGGGGTCTTGATCTTCGTCAAAGGTGTCCTTGTCCCCTATGGTGAGGCTTTTAGCCGGGGGGAGCACGTCACTGGAAGGCCTGGAGGGCCCTGGGAGGCAAGGGTCCTCTGGTGGCAAATGTATCTGTGCCATCGGTGGTGGTTGCATGTGGACAAAGTTGTGTAGACCCTTAAAGAATTCTACCCAGGAGAAGCATCCTGGGTCTAGATTAAAGGCCGCTGCATTCCCCAGGGATCCCGTTTGGGGGGAGGGTTGTGCTGGAGATAGAAAGGTCCGGGGTACTATCAGTGGATCCGGATTCCTGTACTGGCTGGGGAGGGCCTTGGCCAGATTCTCCCAGGGTCTCCTCGCACAGTAGGCACAGCGCCGTGGGCTCCTCTTGCTGCGCCGCTCTTGTGTGGCAGGCTGGGCAAAGGGCTTGTGCCTTGGTTTTCTTGGCCGGTGGTGCCATGGTTTTGTGCATTTAAGTCGTTAAAACCCCGGTCTATGCGTTTAATGTGCGCGCCAGGAGGCTTAGTTATGTGCTACGGGTGTGCCCAAGATGCACGCGCCGCTGTGCGATCAGTCTTAACTTGTGCGCCAGGCACAGTTGTGCACGTCGCTGTGCATATGGCACCTATGCACGAACCGCTGTGCACACGGTTCAGTTAGGCGGACAGAGCGGCGAAATGGCATCTGCGACCACGCGGGCAAGATGGCAACCACCCCGGAGGGTCTCCACATGGGAGGGCCCTCGAATCCGATCGGGGTCTAGCCCGGACTGGGCTGATCAACCCGATGGCACAGACGCCGGCTGGCGATCTGTGCGGCTATCCGAGCCTCAGAGACCGGAGACTTAAAAAAAGTTTTCTACCTTACCTTGTCTCAGTGTTTCCCGGTCTCGTTCCAGGCGGTCTCCGGCTTGGGGGGGGGGGGGGGGGGGGGAGAGGGAAAGTACCTTCACTGCCGCACTCAGTATTGCACCCGCTACCTCTCAGCCGAGTGCAATGGGGACTAAGTTCACGCCGGGAACCGGCTACCGGACCGAGGCCTACCTCTGAGGGATCTCGGAAATTACCTCAGAGATCTCAACTAAGGGAGGGACCCTTAGGTATCACCACAGGAGAGCGGGGCTCGTCTGGAGAGGTAAGATTTCTTCTTTGTTTGGAATTTTCTTTCTTCTTTGGTTTGAATACTCTAAAGCTGTGCAAGCGTGTATAGAGTCCTGAACTGCTGTGGAGACGGAAAATACTGACGAGCAGAGCTTCCTGCACGGGTATATGTACTGGTGCTGACGTCAGATTGAAATCTGACTCCATCTCCAACTGCTATCAGGAGCACATTATACCCTTTGGTCCTGAATCCATCTGCTACATGCTAGGAAAAATATTTTTTAAAGCATTTGTTTTTCACTCTTACTATGGAATTTGCCGCCATAAAATGTGATAGTAATATAGCAGAGTTGAAGATAGGTTTAGATAAGATTCTAGAGGACAGGACCATTAACTATTATTTAGCCAAGTAACTTAGATGTCTCTACCTCCTGCTTCTGGAGTTAATAAACATGAACATACGAAATTGCCATGCTGGGTCAGACCAAGGGTCCATGAAGCCCAGCATTCTGTTACTAACGGAGGCCAAACTAGGCCACAAGAACCTGGCAATTACCCAAACACCAATAAGATCCCATGCTACTGATGCCAGTAATAGCAGAGGCCATTCACTAAGTCAACTTGATTAATAGCAGTTAATGGACTTCTCCTCCAAGAACTTATCCAAACCTTTTTTAAACCCAGCTACACTAACTGCACTAACCATATCCTCTGGCAACAAATTCAAGAGCTTAACTGTGCGTTGAGTGAAAAATAATTTTCTCCGATTAGTCTTAAATGGGTTACTTGCTAACTTCATGGAATGGCCCCTAGCCCTTCTATTATTCAAAAGTGTAAATAATTGATTCACATCTACTAGTTCGAGACCTCTCATGATTTTAAAGACCTCAATCATATCCCCCCCCCCCCCCCCCCCCCCCCTTCAGCAGTCTCTTCTCCAGGCTGAAGAGCCCTAATCTCTTCAGCCCTTCCTCATAGGAGAGCTGTTCCATCCCCCTTATCATTTTGGTCACCCTTCTCTGTACCTTCTCCATCGCAACTATATCTTTTTTGAGATGCAGCGACCAGAATTGTACACAGTATTCAAGGTGCGTTCTCACCATGGAGCAATTCAGAGGCATTTTGACATTTTCCGTTCTATTAGCCATTCCCTTCCTAATAATTTCTAACATTCTGTTTGCTTTTTTGACTGCTGCACCACACTGAGCTGACGATTTCAAAGTATTATCCACTATGATGCCTAGATCTTTTTCCTGGGTGGTAGCTCCTAATATGGAACCTAAAATTGTGCAACTTCAGCAAGATATATTTTTCCCTATATGCAACACCTTGCACTTGTCCACATTAAATTTCATCTGCCACTTGGATTCCCAATCTTCCAGTCTTGCAAGGTCATCCTGCAATGTATCACAATTCGCTTGTGATTTAAACTACTCTGAATAACTTTGCATCATCTGCAAATTTGATAACCTCACTTGTATTCCTTTCCAGATCATTTATAAAGTATATTGAAAAGCACCAGTCCAAGTACAGACCCCTGTGGCACTCCACTGTATACCATTTTTCACTGAGAAAATTGACCCTTAAATCCTACTCTCTGTTTCCAGTCTTTTAACCAGTTTGTAATCCATGAAAGGACATTGCTTCTTATCCCATGACTTTTTAGTTTTCTTAGAAGCTCTCACGAAGGACTTTGTCAAATGCCTTCTGAAAATCCAAATACACTACATTTACTGTTTCACCTTTATCCACATTTATTAACCCCTTCAAAAAAATGAAGCAGATTTGAGAGGCAAGACTTCTCTTGGGTAAATCCATGTTGACTGTGTTCCATTAAACCATGTCTTTCTATATGCTCTGTGATTTTGATCTTTAGAATAGTTTCCACTATATTTCCCAGCACTGAAGTCAGGCTCATTGGTCTATAGTTTCCCGTATCGCCCCTGGAGCCCTTTTTAAATATTGGGGTTACATTGGCCACCCTCCAGTCTTCAGAAACAATGAATGATTTTAATGATAGGTTACAAATTTTAACTAATAGATCTGAAATTTCATTTTTCAGTTCCTTCAGAACCCTAGGATGCATACCATCCGGTCCAGGTGATTTGCTACTCTTTAGTTTGTCAACCTGGTCTACTATATCTTCCAGGTTCACAGTGATTTCGTTCAGTTAGTCTGACTCATCACCCCTGAAAACCATCTCCAGAACTGGTATCTCCCCAACATCCTCATTAGTAAACATGGAGACAAAGAATTCATTTAGTCTTTCTGCAATGGCCTTATCTTCCCTAAGAGCCCCTTTAACCCCTCAGTCATCTAATGGTCCAACCGACTCCCTCACAGGTTTCTTACTTTGGATATATTTTTTAAAAGTTTTTATTATGAGTTTTTGCCTCTACAGCCAACTTCTTTTCAAATTCTCTCTTTGTCTGTCTTACCAATGTTTTACACTTAACTTGACAATGCTTATGCTTTTTCCTATTTTCTTCAGATGGATCCTCCTTCCAATTTTTGAAGGATTTTTTTTTTTAGCTAAAATAGCCTCTTTCACTTCACCTTTTTACCATGCCAGTAATTGTTTTGCCTTCCCTTCCACCTTTCTTAATGCGTGGAATACATGTGGACTGCGCGTCTAGGATTGTATTTTTAAACAATGTCCATGCCTGTTGAACACTTTTAACCTTTGCAGCTGCACCTTTCAGCTTTTTTTTTTTTTTAAACTATTTTCCTCATTTTATCAAAGTTTCCCTTTTGAAAATTTAGTGTTAGAGCTGTAGATTTACTTAATTTTCCCCCTTCCAGTTATTAGTTTAAATTTGATCATGTTATGATCACTATTGCCAAGTGGCCCCACCACCGTTACCTCTCGCACCAAATCTAAAATAGTTCCCTCTCTCGTTGGTACCTGAACCAATTGCTCCTTGAAGCAGTCATTTATTACATCCAAGAACTTTGTGTCTCTAGTATATCCTGATGTTACATTTACCCATTCAATATTGGAGTAACTGAAATCTCCATTACTACTGCACTGCCAAATTGGTTAGCTTCCCTGATTTCTCTTAGAATTTCATCATCTGTCTGACCATTTTGTCCAGGTGGACGGCAGTATACTCCTAACACTATACTCTTACACAACACACATGGGATTTCTAGTCATATAGATTCTACTGAGCATTTAGTCTCTTGTATGGTCTTTATCCTGTTGAATTCTATACCCTCCCGGACATAAAGTACACACCCCCACCAAGTTGATCCTTCCTATCATTGCGATATAATTTGTACCCCGATATAGCACTGTCCCGTTGATTATCCTCCTTCCACCAGGACTCTGTGATGCCAATTATATCAATCTCATCATTTACTGAAAACTTTTTGGATGGGTGCTCTCACATTAATTCCTACTTTTATAGCTAACAATTTTAATATTCACATTGAATACTCTTTTCCCAGCTCTTCTGTCCCTGTTTTTCCTCTTCTCAATATGCCTCCAAGGAATATAACCAATCACCATCTTGATCTCATCTTCTATAGATGCTATTATGAGGTAGATATTGAGAAGGGTCAGTGAGCTTGAAATTTGCCTTAATAACTTTACTCAAATATTCAGCGGCACTTATCCAGTAAGAACTGTCACTGATTATACCTGAGGAAAGTTATCTGGGTAACTGCAGGCCAAATTCCTTTGACCAGACTTACCTAGCCAACCTTTAATCAGTGCCATCTAACTATCAGTTCAACAGGCCCCAGAACACCTGCAGCACCGTCTCTTTATCCAGCTAAAATTTAGCCAGGGAGCAGGGGATAATTTACAAAATCTGTTTTTTTTGTCCAGGTAACTCCATAATGTACCCAACAAAGCCTTTGAACAATCAGTCAATTTCACTTTAAATTGTGCTCAGTCATTCTCCTTACCCTTGCTTCCTCTAAACATTTCTCTTCCCCCTCCACCTAAAGCTCATCTTTGCCACCATCTTTACTTTGGAGCATTTCCTTTTTAATTCCACTGTCCTTTCCTATCTTAGTCCTTAGAAATCAATTCCACTGCAGTTCTTTATTGTATTGTTTTCATTGAATTTATCGTTACACCAACAAATGCTCATAGCGATGTACAAAATAATTCGAACCAACCTTTTAAAATAAATTCTAAAATATATTTATTTTATTTATTTATTTATTTTTGGTTTTTATATACCGATGTTCCTGTATAATATACATATCACACCGGTTTACAAGGAACTCAAACTGACGCCTCAGTGGGCAGTTTACATTGCAACAAGATAACAATATAACAGATAATATGGGGGGGGGCAGCGGAACTTGGCAAAGGATACAGAGATTAAGCATAAATAGCTAAATAGAGGTAACTAAATATACAAAATACAGTAAACAATGTACATAACAAGTCACCAGCCTATCTACTCAGTATCTTAGAATCTATGAAATAAAATAAGTGGTGTAGGTTTTGCATCCTACACCACTAAAACCATATTAATATACCATTCTATTGCCAGCTCTTCTCCTCACACGATATCAAGTCTGTCACCACACTTTGAATATTTTACTCTCCTCTAACACTTAACTAGTTTTCACCCTTTTCATTTGACTGAAACTAAACTGTTCTCAAGAGGGACTGAAAAATATGTTCGCCTACTGGTCTCAGGCAATTGTTTCTTGCTGCTAGCAAGAACCAGCAAACACCTCCACCACTCCTGAAAAGCAAGAGGTCAGCGAGGAACACCCCTACCCCAGCGGAGGCACGCTCATCTTGAAACAGTAGCAGAAGTGCTAAATGGCAGCACCTGCCAACCCCCTACTGCCAAATAGGAGCAGGAGATGCAACGCCAAGAAGCCATTCCCAAAATGGAGAGGAGCAGAAGGAAAAAAAAAAACCAAACATGTTGGAGCCTGGAGTGAGGGGAGGAGAAGAGGAAAGTGAGATGAGATTAAAGGAAGAGAAAGAGGACTGCACCGAAGTTCCCTAGGGATGGGGAGGGAGGAAATGTGGAAAGAGAGAGAGAGAGGGGGGGGGCTGCACAGGGTCGGGTACAGGGTGTGTATGCTCCAGGAAAGAACTTTACTCACCATGTACACCTGCCACATCTTCCCCCCAAACATATAGATACTGATTGGAGAGAGAGGAGCAAGAGTATAGAACAAGTGCATTTTTCCCCTGCCAAGTAAGTTGTGGAAACAATTTTTGAACACCTGCTTCTCCATCTCGGATTATTTGGTAAGTTTCAAGCTCTCTCACGCAACTATTCTCATTTTTCTTGATCTCTCAGCTGCCTTGGATTCTGTTGATTTCCAGTCTTCCTTCCACTATATCTTTGCTGGGGCTTTCTTGTGTAGTTGACAACTGGTTCTGTTCCATCTTTAGACATGAGCATTTTGGTTAAAAGCTGCTTTTTTTTACCCATTTCTCACTTGATGTTGGTGCTTTCTTTCTCCAAATCTCTACTGGTCTTAATCTCTTTTCACAAGTGATACTCAACTCTCTCATTGCCCCATCTTTCTCCCCCAGTTTTGTCACAGCTCTCCTGTCTTATTGCTGTCTCTCCCTGGAGAACTTCACACTCTCTCATCCTTAACCCAAGAAAAACTGAAGTCTTGTAGTTTCTGGAGTGTGAAAGAAACAGGAAGAGACCCAACTTCTGGCACTTTCATATCTCAGAAAACAAAAAACAAAAACACCCAGCTTCATCTCTCTACTATATTTTTCCTCCTCTTCTTCATCATCACTTCCTTCACCTCTCTCAGATCTCCTTGGGCTCCTATTCCCCCATCCCCCAGCACCTAGTTTGGCTTTCCCTCACCACAAAAGTACAGCACCTTGAATACTGTTCAACTCTTCATCCACTTTGTGTCTCTCTTCCCCAGCAACCTTTGCTCTAATTCTTACTTCCTTCTCACACTGTACAATGGACAGTACCACATTGGGTGAACACAAAGGGATAGATGCCTTGATCTTTTTCAAAACTTTTTATTGAAGCAGAGAAAAAGATCAAGGCATCTATCCTTTTGTGTTCACCTGACGGCTATTATAGATCGCCTACCTCTTTGTTTTCTTGGATCAGTACCACATTGGCACTAAAGCTGCAGACCACAAGGGGAGACGAAGTGCCGTTGATCCCACCTCCTCCAGCTTATTAATCATGAGCATTCACCCACTTCGAATTCCCAGACACCAATGGCAATGTCCTGTTCAAACACAAATCAAACATTCATAGCACCAAGTACCTGTGACCTTTGGTTTCTCTGGTTCGGAGGTCAGCTTGTAGTTTCGGCGTGGAAAGGCAGTTCCTGTGCCCCGTGACATCTTTTACCTCTCTGTAAACAACTTATGTCAAAGGAGCTGCAGCAGAAAACAGGGAAAGGCTCAAATAGTCAGACATCCAAAAGTAACACACCAAACATTCTCCCACATTGGTGGGAATTATGTTAATCAGGCAAGAGTCGTTTACATTGTACTTTGTGAACAATATTAGAACACTATGCTCATTGATTAATCATGTTGTTTTAATCACCGCTCCAGAAAAGCGGTCCAATTTCTGCCATGTGTCTAGGAAGAAGAATTTAAAGCTTACAGCTTGTCTCCAGAACGAATGCCCACTCTGGATTTAGTGTAGTTTGAAACATTTGTTTGTAGATATCTCAGTTAAAATGTATTAATTCGCCTTTTATTGAAGGAGTATTTTCTGAAGCCCTTAAGCATGATTTAGTATGGCTAGTTATCAAGAAGCCGGCATTACATCCAGTTTTCATCCCATTTCAAATGTACCTTTTTTAGCAAAACTGCTAGAAAAATGTGTCCTAGACCAGCTTGAGGATTTTCTTGATACCTATCAATGTGAGTTCAGGAAAAATACAAAGTACTGAAACATTGCTTGTATCAATTCAGAATGCTATCCCAATTCTGATAATGATAAATCTGTTAAAATAGTGCTACTGGATGTTTCTTGTGTTTCGACACTATTTCACATGAAGTTCTTCAGTGATTGGTTTCCTGTGGTATAAAGCAGAAAGTCATTCAATAGTTAGGTCATTCCTTACTGGAAGCTGGAGCCCCTAAGACTGTGGTGTGCCCTAGAGATCTGCTCTATCGGCTAGTTTAACAGCTACCTGCAGCCTTTAGGTTCTTCGTTCTCTACCTTTGATATTAAATACTGAATTTATGCGGATGATGTGCAACTTATTGTGCGCGGGGAAAACAAGGGTTACACGCAGAAATGCCGGGCCCAAGAAAAGGGGCAGAGTTGAGGTGGTCGGTGCAGCGGCCATTTGCCACTCTGCCGGTGTGCGCAATTTACGCCAGCTCAGGAGCTGGCTAAGTTCTGAAATAAAGAAGATATAAAAAAAAAAAAAAGGGACAGGCCCTGAAAAGGGGTCAGGGAAGAGAGGGGGGTAGAAAAGGGTTCCTCCCTTAATTGGAGCGGACCAGGAGGGAACTGAGGGAGGCCCGATCTCGTCGCCATGGATAAACTGGCCAAATCTACCCCGCTGGCGCGCCCGTTATAAAATCACGTGTCCATGTACACGCTGCGGGTAATGCGCGCATATGGAGGCGCTTGCGTATTTTTTCAAAATCTACCCCTTAGGGGTAGATTTAAAAAGGTTGCGCGCGCACACGTACACCCGATTTTATAACTTGCACGTGCAAATTATGAAATCCGGGGTCGGCGCGCGCAAAGGGGTGCACAATTGTGCACCTTGGGCGCGCCGAGCCGCACTGCCTTCCACCGTTCCCTTCCCCTAACTTTCCCTCCCCCGCTGTGTCGGAGGCCTCTGGCCCCACCCCTGCCCCTTTTGTAAAGCCCCGGGACTTACACGCGTTCCGGGGCTTTACACGCGTCGCCGGGCCTTTTTAAAATAGGCCCAGCGCGTGTAACCTTTTTAAAATCCGGCCCTTGGTGTCTTGCATTAAAGCATTTAGCACTGACACTTTAAAGTTGGCAGCATGTTTGATTTTGTCTTTAAAGTTACTTTTGTTTTATCGAGTATGTATTATAAGATGATTTCAAACGATTTACAATTTTTTAATTTGCTTTCCCTTTATTTATTAAAAAATGTATTAACCCTCAAACATTTCTAGGTGGTATACAATTAAAAACATCCATAAATAAAACAAGAATATGTCAAACCATCAAACTATCAGCAATAAAACACGTAGATGGATCGGTGTAATCAAGATTTTTATTGAAGCTTGCCCGACTCTGGCCGAGTTTCGCTCAAAGAGCTGCCTCAGGGGCTTACAAGCCACATGAATTGGCTTAAAACAACGCAAGATGAAATCAAGAGGAGGTTCCTTAGGTTTCAAAGCAGAGCTTTAAAAATATCAGTATTGCATACCAATTAATGAAGACAAACAGAGGAAAAAGCTCGCAAAATCAGCGCTCAACAGCGGATTCTCGCAAGCTTCAATAAAAATCTTGCTTACACCAATCCAGCTACGTGTTTTATTGCTGACAGCCATCTTGGATCGGCTACCGGTTTGTTAAACACCGTTCTATGTAACATGTTGTTTGTATATGTAAACCAGAGTGAAGGCAACTCTGCTATACCTCGATATATAAAAAATGCTAAATAAATAAATAAATAAAATAAATAAACCATCAAACTATACACACATTTACACAGAATACGATCTAAGCTGATTTAGACCTTATGCCATCACCCGCTTCCTCTCAAATAAAAACCATCGTGCTATTGCTTCACATGCTACATTCATCAATTGCTCAAATGTCTGCTGAAAGAAGGCTTTTACCATGTGTATTTATTATGTATGTTCCTTTTGTAATCCGCTGAGTACTTCAGATCATAAGTCCTCAAATAAATTATAACAACCTGTAACATCCATAAGAACACTTTGATCCATAGGATTTTTCTGCTGTGTGTGCTCTCCTATACTTTTTGGGACATGGTACTATCACTTGTGCAGATGGATTTCTTCTCTAAAGCCCCCCTCCCTTTTTTTTTTTTTTAAAGAAAGTCTCTTCGGTTGGGAGAAACAACTTAGACAATATCGGTATCCAAGGGTTTTTTCTTGTTTTGTAACATTTGCTCAAATAGCTCTTGCACTGGCAAAACGTTTGTCATTTTACAGTTTTGGATCAAGGAAGAACCATCGCCTGTGCAGCTGTGGTATATTCATATGCTTGAATGGAAACAAAGTGAAAAACCGGGTGCCAAAAATCTGCATAAACGCCTTCCTAAAGATTATGTTGCAGTTTGGTAAAGGTTTGTTTCGCGTTTGTCAAAATAAGAAAGCTGTATTATTACAGAAGGTTTTGTATGTTTAGCCCTATCCAGGGGTAAGATGTGTGCATGAATTGGATGTCTGTCATGCTTTTATTGCTACTTCAGCAGCAACATTTAGAAGGAAAAGGATATACTTGTCAATCCTTTTGTTTATTTTTGCTGTATATTTTGCAGGTGCGTTGCACTGCTATATTTAAATAAAATGATTTTTTTAAAAACGTTTTCTAAAATGAAGTTGATCGGCCAGGTTAGGTATTTAGTTGATAAAGGGGGCTTCAGGATTATTGTGCAGTCACTTGATTATTATATGTTGGCTTGCCAAAAAATTTGTTAAATGTATTACAGGCTCTTCTTTAAGAGATCATGTGTCACCCAAACTTCAGGAACTTCATTGGCTGCCCATGGCCTTTAGGCTTAAGTTCAAACTAGTTGATCTTGTATTCAAAGCACTACATGATGATGCACCTTGCTATTTAACTAACTTGATTTCCAAGTATGTCCCTTAGCATGCCTTACGCTCACAGCACACTGTCTGCCCCGACTATAAAGCAAGTCCACCTCAAACAGTTGAAAAATAAAATGCTTTCCATCCTTGCTCCAATTTTATGGAATTTACTCCCAGATTGTGTGAGAAATTTCCAATTTACAAATTTTAGGAAGCAAGTCAAAGCTGTTTAATGTCACACAAGCTTTTAACAGATATCTAAAGAGTCTTAGCTGTTTTGAATGTGCCTGGCAACAACTTTTTTAAATTGGATTTAATGTTTTATTTTTTTTCTTTTATGTTGATTTTATTATGTTACTTACAATGTATGTTAACTCTATTACCCTCCCAGAACAAAACATTTGATGTGGGCTATAAGCATTTTAAAATGAATAATTACTACTGCAAGTCTGTGCTATGAGACCAAATTTGTTTTATGTCCAATAGTTTCTATACACTCATCCAACAGTTTCTAGAAATCTAATGGCATCTCTCTGCATAATGAAGACCTACCGCTTGACCAAAAGTGTTTGTTACACCAAAGTGCATATTACTGCAATGAAACAAATACAATCTGGGTTGCATTAATCTTAGCCTATCTCACATACACTGCCCCATCACAGAACAGGCAGCATAGTTTCTTCACATGCAAGCCCCAAACAGAACACTAGCTGCCTGAGTTTCATCTGAAATTCAAAGTTTTGTCTATTGTTTTTTTTTCTGCTTAACTTTTTAACATACTGAACAATACAGAAAGGATTCAGCAAAACACTGCATATTCATCTTAACATTTGCTCTACCCACCCAAGAAAGGAAATGTCTGTTCCACTCCTGTAAATCTTTATGGATCTTGTCAAAAATAGAGGAATAGTTAAGCTTATATAAATCCCCTTCCTTGCGCGGCACATAAATACCCAGATATTTAATATAGGAATCCGCTCATTTGAGGGGGGCAAAGCAATGTAGGAAATCCTTAGGATCACTCATTCCTATTGGGAATACTTCTGATGTTCGAAAGTTCACTTTGTAGCCTGTTATCCTCCTAAAGGATGTAAGTAGTGAAATCAAACACTTACCTCCTACTTTAGGATCAGAGAGGTAAGCCAGGACATTAGCAGCATACAAGGAAACAGTATGCATTTTACCATTCACCTTAAAACCTTGAATCATCAGATCTTTGGGGTCAAGATCTCAATGGCCAGGTCAAAAAGCAGAGGGGACAAAAGGCATCCCTGCCTGGTAGCCTTCTATACGGGAAAAAATTCTGACAAGCACCTACTGATAATTATACGTGCCCTAGGACTAGCATATAAGGCCCTAATCTCAGCAGAGAACTGAGGGGGAATGCCATATTTGTCAAGCACACCAAATAGGAAGGGCCACTGCAATGTGTCAAAGGCCTTTTCGGCATCCAGTCCGATAACCAGATCTGGTATCCTGTCCCTCCTAAGGTCATGATATCAAAAAATCTTCGCGTGTTATTAATAGAAGAACGCCCTTCACGAAACCTGTCTGATCTATACCACCAAGTCTGGCAGACAACTTTCTAAGCATAACTGCAAAATCTTCACCAGCAATTTATCAGTGTTGAGCAGAGAAATCGGTCTGTATGATTCAGCCTCTAATCGGTCCCTGCCTTTTTTGTATATCAAATTGATAGTTGCATCCGTCAAACTTCCAGATGTCTCTGGGTGAGCCTGCAAGTGCTTAAAACAATAACTGCAAGGGCCCCCAGAGTTCCAGAAGAAAGCTCTTATAAAATTCTAGTGGATATCCGTCTGGGCCAGGACACTTTTTCCCAAGCAGATCATAAACTGCTCTCCTCAGCTCGTCCCCCGAGATTGGTGTCGCTAAGCCCTCTCTTTGTCAGTTAGACTAGGCAATTGCACCTCTCTCAAACATTGGAGTTCCTCTTCCATGGAAATAGGAACCTCCAAAGAATATAATTGTACAAAGAAAGCATGTAATCTGATACTAATCTCTTAACAAATGTGTAATAGCCCATGTGACTTACATATTCCCACAATTAATGTTTGTTGCTTATGGCATCTTAACAGTCTGGCTAACATAGAACCCGCCTTGTTCCCATGTTCACAAATTCGCTGCAGAGTGTAACACATTACTCTTTCAATATTTCCCCATCTGTAATTCTTTAACATATGCTCTACATTTTTCTAACACTCGATATGAGTGTACGTTATATGAGCCCGTATGTTTATGGGACCATTCCAGTTGTTTTATCCATCCCTCTACGGAACTCTCCCTCTTAAGCCTCTCTTTCTTGGAGTGTGCAGGAAAAAGAATTATTGTCCCACGCAATACATTAAGCGCTTCCCACAACAAAAAGTAGTGAATAGCCCTCAACACTGTGAATCTCAAAAAATTCTCTAATGACCTCTCTGATCAAAGAACAAAATGACTCCTGCCACAGGAATGACACATTCAGTCTCCAACTTTTACCTTCTTGAAAAGATTAAGAATATAAGAAATTGCCATGCTGGGTCAGGCCAAGGGTCCATCAAGCCCAGAATCCTGTTTCCAACAGAGGCCAAAACCAGGCCACAAGAACCTGGCAATTACCCAAACACTAAGAAGATCCCATGCTACTGATGACAGTAATAGCAGTGGCTATTCCCTAAGTCAACTTGATTAATAGCAGTTAATGGACTTCTCCAAGAACTTAGCCAACCCTTTTTTTAAACCCAGCTACACTAACTGCACTAACCACATCCTCTGGCAACAAATTCCAGAGCTTAATAGTGCATTGAGTGTAAAAGAATTTTCTCAGATTAGTCTTAAATGTGCTACTTGCTAACTTCATGGAGTGGCCCCTAGTCCTTCTATTATCCAAAAGTGTAAATAACCAATTCACATCTACCCGTTCAAGACCTCTCATTATTTTAAAGATCTCTATCATATGCCCCCTCAGCCATCTCGTCTCCAAGCTGAACAGTCCTAACCTTTTCAGCCTTTCCTCATAGGGGAGCTGTTCCATCCCCTTTATCATTTTCATCACCCTTCTCCATCGCAACAATATCTTTTTTGAGATGCGGTGACCAGAATTGTACACATTATTCAACGTGTGGTCTCACCACAGAGCGAGAGGCATTATGACATTTTCCATTTTGTTAACCATTCCCTCTTAATAATTCCTAACATTATTTGTTTTAACTGCTGCAGCACACTGAGCCGACGATTTCAAAGTATTATCCACTATGATGCCTAGATCTTTTCCCTGGGTGGTAGCTCCTAATATGGAACCTAACATCATGTAACTACGGCAAGAGTTATTTTTCCCTATATGCAACACCTTGCACTAGTCCACATTAAATTTCATCTGCCAGAAGTATCGGATTGTGATCAGAGATGAAGCTAGGTAATAAATCCACCAGCCCCATTTTCGAAACCAGGGAACTAGAACAAAGAAAGAAATCTATTCGACTATATGTTCTATGTCTTGGCGAAAAACATGTATAGTCTCCCCTATGGGGTTTTGCATTCGCCACACGTCACAAAGTCCCAATTGCTTTATTAAAAGTTGCAGGGAGACTGTTGCCCACGATACTGTAGGCTGGAAGACCTGTCCTTAGGAGAGGACAAACAAACATTCCAATCTCCACCCATTATTAGCGGCGCAGAAAAGAAAGACTCAACCGTAACACCAACTGACTATAAAACTCTCTGACCTTCATTGGGTCCATAAACAAAGATTACAGTAAATTTTCTCTCATACATCAAACATTTCATCATCACATATTTCCCCTGGGGGTCACTAAAACCTTTCTCCACTTATAATGGCAAAGCTTTATGTAGAATAGATACCCCCCCCCCCCCCAGGTCTTACAGTTATAAGAGGGATACTCAGCTCTACCCACCCAATCACAAAAAAGTTTGGCATGCTCCACATTCATGAGGTACATCTCTTGAAGCAAGGCTATCTGAGGCCCTCTTTTCTTAAGGCATCCCAGTAATCAACTTCTTTCAGTCGGAAAACCAATACCGCACACATTAAGGGATATCAAATTTATAGGTAAATCAGCCATATCTCCCATTTCTCCAGACATCCTGGCTAATCAATCATTATTGAGTATACCATTTCTTTCATTATTGAGTATACCATTTCTTGTTGTACATCTACAAATAAATGAAAGGTAACTTTCCCACTCTGTATGTTTGGTAACTTTTTAAAATTAAAACCTCCATTCCCCGTTCCTCCTATCCCATTCTCCAAAAGTGAGCCATCCCCAACACTGGCCCATTGACATGTTCCCTGTCACAGGCACAACCAATGCCCACCCAAGACCCATGTTCCCCTTTCCTATATAGAGAAATACTAAGCAGGTGAGGGAAATGGCGAGACCAACTTGCTTCTCCATTAATCAACCCTCGAATCTTTCTACCTCTCCCCCACCTTAAACCCCTAAAACCTTGTGTCATTACTGTGCCTCCCTCTGAGGCCTGAGCTACCCGGTGGATAACTCTTCTCCTCATTAAGCTGCCACCCAGTCTTTAACCATAAACAGTCATTGATTTGGGGGGGGGGGGTGAATAACCCAGAAAGTTTATCAGTGTCCCAACTGCTGGACCACCTCCAGTCTCTTTCTTCCCCCAGGCGCAGAGCACGAGTTTCGCATTCATATACCCTCCATCTCTTTGGTTGGGCTCCACACAACCAAGTACTGACTGCATAGTCAACATGCTGGGCCACGAAATAAACATCTCCAGTCTGGAATATCTGCGGCATTATGAAGAAAAGTAAGTGTATCCAAGAAATATTCCATGCCTTCCTCCCACAACCAAACAACAAAGCAAATTCTTGTTCCCACCAATCGCAGTAAACTGTTAAGGACTTGTTCTCTCCCTCACTCAGCCACTGCTCCCGCTAAACTTAGAAAGAAAAAAAAAAAAAAAGAGCGTCTACTCGGGTCAATGTTTAGCTCCCTCCGCCGCCTCCAGCACATCCTTGCAGGAAGGCCTTCACATCTTTTACTGTTGCAAACACAGTAATCTTGCCTTCTTGTGTAACTGCTTACTGCAGCCTCTTCTGTTGAAGTTTGCACTTAATTTCAGCAAAGTCTTGCCAGCATTTCTGTACATCGGCAGAAAAATCTTGAAATATATAAAAATTCTTTTGCCATGAAAATTCAGCGCCTTGAGCTTTATGCCCGCATCCAGGATCCTGCACGTACCCCCAAAGTTGTGTAAGCGTATAATGACCGCACTGGGCCGTGCGTTTTCTTTAGGCATTGGTGCCAAAGTTCTGTGCACACGATCTATTTTTAGACCGTTAAGCTTGCATGTAATATTAAGGAGCTTTGGGAGCCACACAGAGGAAAAAAAAACCACACCACGTCAGACCCCTCTGCTCGCTCAGGGAGCCCCACAATTCTTATATTGTTACACCTACTCCGATTTTCAGCATCATCCTGTTTTTCCATTAATTTCTTCTGAGTACATTCTAGTACTTCTAGCCTTTGTCTTGTTGAACCTGAGGGACATTTCCAACTCCTTCACTTTCTCTGTCATATTATCCAACCTCACTGACGCTTCCCCGACTGTAGATACGAACTGTGTAATTTGATCAACTACCAACGCAAGTTTTGTGCCCAAACTCACGTGAATTTTCTCTCCCAGCTGCTGAATTGCCATTTTAACTGCTTCAGCCAGCTCAGCGGGAAGGCCCAAATCAGCCATATTGCCTTCATCCGGCACCGTTTCTCCTGTGCAAGCAGATTTGTCCACCACTATTTCCTGCATGATTGCTTCACTCGCACCACTTGCCGCATCATCGGCAGAGATTTTTTGGCCGTTTTATTGGCCATTTGTGAAGCTCCCCGGAGAGACTAGAGAGAAGTTAGGGAACAAGAAAAATACTGTAGAGTCAGAAGCCACTGAGAAACACTGCTGCTTAGCTCAGGCTCATCACGAGACTCTTATCTATTGTTTTTTTGATGTCTCCAAACAGCAACTCCACAACATTTGGCAAATTTATTACCTTATGTAGCTGGCAGAAACCTGATGTCATCTCAAGCAGCACTGTTAGCCACTTCCCCATTAGCTTCTGGTAAAAAGTTAGCTACTAGGCTTAGGGCATTCAGATGTTTTGTCCCTCAACTCTAAAACAAACAGGGTCAATCCTGAGCTGTGGCAGAAACTTAAAGGCCTGGCTGTTCCAACAAGCCTTTTAGTAGTAATAGAACTGAACCATTATTTGCTGGCTGATTTAGGTTTTTGAATGGGTTGTTGGTATTGTTCTATTTTATTGTATTTGTATTGTTGCTTTTAAATGTAACTTGTTTCAAGGTAAACAGGGAAAGGCAAGAAATCAAGGCACAATAAATAAGAACAAATACAGTACAGGCAGTGTACTGTACCACAATGCTCAACACTTTCTTCCATTACCTGCCTTGCTGCCCCAACAATGCACACATATTTGGCAGCCTTTGTATTTTCTTCTCCCTTACATTTCTGAAACTTTAAAACTCCATTTAATATATTGTGTTCTATATTATTTGTCTTTATTTTTGTGCTCTATATTGTCTTAATACTTGAGTTTTTCTTTTTTTGATCTCATCTCTTCTGAACATTCCTCACCCTACCCTAGACCCCTTTTGTTTATTCTTCCTTTATTGTCAATTTCCCCAAGTAACTAACACTTCAGTGACTGAAGTCACCCTCCTCTTTATCCCCCACTAACCCAGGAACCCATTTCCTTCCTCTCTAACCCCACAGTAAGCCTCTCTTCTCTTTATTTTCCTTCATTAAAACATTATCCGTCCTGACCCACCTGTGAGCCCCTTGCACTCATCTTTGCTCCCTAGTATCTCCTCCCTTTCAGTAAGCCAACCCCTCCCCCTAACACTCTTGATTCCCTTTCCCCCTCCCCATTTCCCTCAATGAACCCCACTTTATCTTTTTTCTGTACCTTCTCAAAGAATCCACTACTCTCCTCTTTCCGTGTGCCTCTCACTACAGTGAGCACCTCATCCTCCTCTCAGTGAACCCCTTTTCTCCCCCAAACAACCTTCTTCTCCTCCCCCTCCCACCGAGTCCCTCTCTCTCATTCCCTCATCTTTCCCCCAACCAATGAGTCACTTTCCTTTTCCCTTCCCCACCGTGAGTCTCTCTCACCCTGCACCCCTCTCAACCCTCATGAGTTTGCCTCCCTTCTCTTCCTCCCTGTCCCCCTTTCAGTAGGTCTCTTTCGCGCCTCCGCTTCTCCACCTTCGACTCCTTACCTCACCTCCGAAGTTTTATTGTCTACTTCTGCAGACTTCCATGAAAACACGACCCAATCCGTCTTCCCCAGCCCCGAGGGGAACACGCCAGCTCCTGAATAAGCCCCTGAAATGTCAATGCTGTGCGTCGGCGGCGACTAATGACGTCACGGGGCGCCGGTGACTTGCAATGAGAAAGCGCCGAGGCGGTACTCGCACGTTAAGAGGAGATCGCATCACCTCCTCAACCGGAAGGAGATCGAGTTAGATGTGTATTTTTCCAAATTACGTGTCCGACTTTTCTTCTGGCTGCTGCATTTCCTGGGTCCGAAAACGGGTATTTTCTTATAAGACCCCTTCGTATATAGTTGTAGGCAGAGGTCTAATTGGGGTTATGGTTGTGGAATAAATGGGGATAGTTGAGGCTTCTGATATCGTTTATTGGCCCAACAAAAGAATAAGAAAGATGGTGTAGTATATTTACATTTAAGATTGCATTAGACATTCAAGGAAAAGATCAGGCGGGGAATATTTTTGGTTGTTGTTGTTTACTAGCCCACAGGGTAACTGTCTGACGCCCTTCTGCGCTATCCTTGCTTCGTGTATTGAAACCGTTCCCAAAAGCACGTCAGGTACAAAAACTTAGATTGTAAGCCCTCTGGGGCTAGAGAAATACCTACAGTACCTGAATGTAAACCCGTGTGATATCTCAATTGAGATCGAATGTCGGTATATAAAAAATAATAAATAAATAACCTGATCCTTCAGAGATGCATTATGTGGGTCCTGGACCCTGGCAGAACTGAACCAAAAAAAAAAAATCTATAAAATAAATTTCACGGTTTTCTTAATTAACTTAAGTACTAGAGCACGCCCTAGAGTAGGGATGAGCAAACAAAACTACAGTACCCTTTCAATGACTGCAATCAGTTACTCCACCAAATTTGGTTACATCTCTTCTATGTGTACCCTGGATTCCTGGTTTGGTATTAAAGCCTCAACCTAGTTGCCAAGTAAGGAAACAACCACACTGCCAGCCAGTGTCAGACAGAAACACTTGTGTATTACAAAGACACACACACCTGTAGTTGCTCTCAGTGTGTGGGTGTGGCTTGTCTGTATTACAGAAATAGTGTGAGTGTGTGTGTGTCTTTCCATGTCACAGAGAAAGACACCTATGTACATACTTTCTCAGACAATGTGGGTGGGGGTGTCAGACACAGCAAGACACCCATACCCATTCTGTCATGCTGCTGTTTACACGCACACACACACACTTAGTGAATACCTTTCAGCCAGCACTGTCGCATCATTATGTAAAGTTTTTGCTGCCAGCCATTCCCCTTTGCAATTCCCATTCCTTCTTGGCACCCTTTCTCTCGAAGAGACTCTTTCCACAGCTAGCTGCCCTGTTAGAGGTAAGCTCAGCAGACAGAAGCCTCCTGAAAATACATAGGCCCTTCCTCTTGGTTCACCCCATCCTTTTCCTCCATTTCTTCATACTCTTGCCTCCACTCTAGCACATTCACATTGATCTTATACAACACAGTCTGATGCTTTTTTTTTTATTTATTTATTTATTTATTTATTTATTTATTTATCACTTTTTTATACCGACCTTCATAGTAATAACCATATCGGATCGGTTTACATAGAACAAGGGTATAACTGAAGCAATAAATAAAAGTAATTAACAATAGAGGTGAATAAGGCAAAGTTACATTTAACAGGGAGTAAAAACTTGGAAGCTTAAATAGCTGGAAGAAAGGTAAGGCAGGAGGTAATTATGACATAAAACAATAAATAATATGGGTTATGGCTTAAGGTGCTTTAACTTGGAAGTGCCAGAGTCCATCGTTCGAGAGGATAGAAGACCAAAACGTCCAGGTGAGTAAAATGACGACTAGTGATTGTCTTTTATAGTTTCTCAGGCTGGGTGCTGCCTACCTAATCTATGGGAGGGGGGGTGGGGGTGGGGATCAGAAGTGATCCATGTAGTTCCTCCAAGGCCTAAAAAAAAGAAAGCCCACACCGAGATGGGGAAGAGCCACTAACCCAAAGCTGCACAGCTCCAGCTGGAATACTGCTTTCGCACATGAAGTCGCTGCAGCCAAGGCAGGTGACCTTGCTACCTTTTACCCCCCCAGCCCCTCCCCACATGCAGTTAAAAATTATGCATTTATAACAGAGTTTACATTGAAAAGGACATTCAAAATACACTCTTATGAGGTAAATATATCACTTACAACATGTACATTATTTTTACATACACTGCTGTGGTGCCAACCAGAAAACCCTGCAATCAAAAATAAAAGGATACTTGGATCCCATGTTGTATTAGGCTTATTGTAACACATGCTGGATGTGGGCTCAGTTCTCAGAAGACCTTGGGCAAACAGAATTACAATTACAATATAGTCTCCCAAACCAAAAGAGCAAGAACTGCCAGCACTCAAATAATAACCACCTTACCTATGAAAAGGCAATACTGCAAAAATTACACCAGACCCAAACACACCTCCTATTGGGAAAATAGAACAAACCAAGCCACTATAGATCCCTAGACAAAAACTGAATGCTAGCAAAATACCTTACCTTGGTCACACATACAGAATACAGACAGACCCTCACCAAATACAGAATAAAAAGACTAAAAGGTATAACTGAACCAAATCACAGTGAACCTGGAAGATGTGGTAGCCAGATTGACAAACTGAACAGTAGTACATCACCTGGACCAGATGGGTATAAACCCCAGGGTTCTGAAAGAACTAAAAAATTAAATTTCAGACCTATTTCAATTCATTTGTAACATCATTAAAATCATCCATTGTACCTGAAGTCTGGAAGATGGCCAATGTAACCCTGATATATAAAACGGGCTCTAGGAGTGCTCTGGGAAACTATAGACCGGTGAACCTGACTTCAGTGCCAGGAAAAATCGTGGAAACTGTTATAATGAATAAAATCACAAAACATTTAGCTAGACATAGTTTAATGGGATACAGTCAGCATGGGAAGATTTGCCTCACAAATCTACATTTTATTTTGAAGAGGTGAATAAACATGTAGACAAAAGTAAACCAGTATATGTGGTGTAGTTGACTTTCAGAAGGTGTTTGACAAAGTCCCTCATGAGAGGCTTCTAAGAAAACTAAAAAGTCATGAGATAGGAGGCGATGTCCTTTTGTGGATTGCAAACTGGTTAAAAGACAGGAAACAGAGAGTAGGATTAAATGGTCTGTTTTCACAGTGGAAAAAGGTAAACAGTAGAGTACCTCAGGGATCTGTACTTGGACCAGTGCTTTTTAATATATTTATAAATGATCTGAAAAGGATTATGACAAGTAAAGTAATCAAATTTGAAGATGACACAAAATTATGCAGAGTAGTTCGATCACCCGTGGATTGTGTTAAATTGCAGGAGGACCTTATGAGACTAGAAGATTGGGCTTCCAAATGGCAAATGAAATTTAATGTGGACAAATGCAGGGTGATGCATAAAGAGAAAAATAATCCTTGCTGTAGTTACACAATGTTAGGTTCTATCTTAGGAGATACCACCCTGGAAAAAGATCTAGGCGTCATGGTGAATAATACAATAAAATCGTAGGCTCAGTGTAATGGGGTGGTCAAAAAAGCAAACAATGTTAGGAATTATTAGGAAGGGAATGGCAAATAAAATGGTAGATGTCATAATGCCTCAGTATCACTCCATGGTGAGACTGCACCTTGAATACTGTGTGCAATTCTGGTTTCCACATCTCAAAAAAGATATAGTTGCATTGGAGAAAGTGCAGAGAAGGGTGACCAAAATGATAAGGGGCATGGAACAGCTCCCATATGAGGAAAAGCTAAAGAAATTAGGACTGTTCAGTTTGGAGAAGAGATGACTGAGGGGAGATATAATAGAAGTCTACAAAATCATGAAAGGACTTGAACAGATTGATGAAAATTGGTTATTTACGCTCTCAGACAATAGAAGGACTAGGTGACACTCCATGAAGTTAGCAAGTAGCTCATTTAAAACAAATAAAATAAAATTCTTTTTCACTCAGCACATAGTTAAGCTCTGGAATTCATTGCTAGAGGATGTGGCTATGGCAGTTAGTGTAACTGGGTTTTAAAAAGGTTTGGATAAGTTCCTAGAGGAAAATCCATAAACTGCTATTAATCAATAAGGAATAGTAGTTTGGGATCTATTTAATGTTTGGGTACTTGCCAGGTACTTGTAACTTGGTTGGCCACTGTTGGAAACAGGATGCTGGGCTTGATGGACCCTTGATCTGACCCAGTATGACAAATCTTATGTTGTGTTCTTATAACTAGAAACATGCACACAAAAACTAAACTGGAATCCGCAACAATCCAGACCCTGTATGAAATGCAATAGAAAAATAGAAATATCATTATTCCTCATAAAACATCAAACAATGAAATCAAAAAATATGAATCATCAGTAATAGTAAAATCATACTAATAAAAAAAATGTTTCAAAACAGTTGACTAAAAATATCCAGTAATTAAAAACTCATAAAAAATTGTTAAAATTTCCCAAATACCAATAGACACATCAGATAACACCCAATATAAAACCAATATGATTTTTAAAAATCCCCTATTCTATACTTAGAACTTTTATTTTCCTGAGATTGTGGATTAGCAGGTATAGGGGAGTGCACAAACCTTCTCCTCCCCCATGCTGTCTGACATACACTTGTGCACTCCCTTATACCCACACTTGCTTGCTCTTTGACACACCATGCATGCTCGCTGACACACACACACATGGTCTCTCATGCATGCTGGCACACACACACTCCCTTACACATGCTCATTGTCTCACCTTCACACAATGGCACGCTCAAGTTCACACATGCTCCCACACCCCTTCTCTCATGCCCACTGACACACTACCACTCTCACTCTTCTCCCTTGCTGCCTCTGAATATATTAAAATAATATATTTTTATTTTCATTGGTGGTCAGGAAGGATTCAGGCAGGCTACCTGCTGATGGTCTGGAGGTGTCCCTTGGTGTGGGAAAATGGGCAGAAAGGCCCTGATACAGGGGGGAGAGAGTTTTTTTTTTTACCACGGCTCCAACAAAAGGGGAGCCAGTTGTAGAGATCATTGACAGAACTGCAGATGGTGGTGAGGCAGTAACAGGAGGTTTGCGGGCTGCCCTCTGTCAACAGAGACAGTTTGGTGTAAGGGGAACTGGTGGAAATGTTGAGTGATGAGAGGAGGGGGGGAGAGTTGTCCCATAGACTAAGTATCAGCTGAAGCCACGGGAAAAAGAAGAAAAAAAAAAATCAGACGTGCAGGCCTATGGAGCTGCAGCCATGGAGAAAGCAAGAAGTGAGTGGAGAGTCTCATGGAAGAGCTGCTACAGGGCTTGGTGTTGATTGCAGCAGCTCCACAAACATGGGGCCACTGCGATCAATGACTGACCAGCCCATTGGGGTATGTCTGGAGCTCCAATAGTCCAATCTGCCCCTGGTCCCATAGGTCCTTCTGAAGGGTCCTATGTGATCTTGAAAGCTCCAGTACAACATCATTTTTGTTGGTCCAATAAAAGATATCACAGACTGCAAAAACTCCAATAGTCCCAGTCACTAGAGTGCAGTAAAGTGTCATGGTCAAACTGAAGCCACAAAGTAAGTCCTGTAAAAATCATTACATAAACTATAATCAAACTATACTTCGTTGTACGTACCCAGATCAGTGCAGACCCCTGGGTTTTGCCTACCTGCCAGCAGATGAAGACAGAGAAAGTTTCATTAATACTGTACATAACCCAGTGTGCCACCTGCAGTCCCCTCAATATTTCTCTGTCTCCAGCAGATGGTGGATGGTGTAAAACCTGCAGTCTGGAGTATATAAAAAAAAAGAAAAAAAAAAAAAGATTAAAAGACAAGAAATTTCTGGATCCTCCCAGAGGGTTGTGAGGTCCTGGTGGGGCCATCCCCCCTGCTTTGAGGTGGATGAGCAGGGGGGTTGGTGACCCTTCTGATAGCTCAGTCTGGAGGTCCATGGGGTGGAAATTTGGTGGTCCAGATCCCTCATCCCCCACGAGACAGCGGTGGAACCTGCTGGCAGTTCTCAATACAAGGCCAGTGGAGCAGGGAAGTATTCCTTTTACATGGTTTGTCTTGGGCTGGGTCACTAAAGTTTGGTGAAAGGAGACAGATATAGCCAGTGGTCTGGCTCTTTTCTGGTCTGCCATGCGGCCTGCGCTCCTGGAACCGGAATCTCTGTACCAAAGTAAAGTATTGGTTTCTAGGTATCTTTATTTGTTCTCAAAGGGACGGATATTCAAAGCTTTACAGCATGTAGAGTGGCTTACGCGCGCCAGGCCTATTTTCAAAAGGCCCGGCGACACGTGTAAAGTCCTGGGGGCTTTACTAAAGGGGCGGTCCGGGGGGCAGGGTCAGAGGCCTCCGACACAGTGGCCATTTGCCGCTGTGTCGGGGCTCGCGTGCCCCAGGGCTGAAGTAAGTTTTGAAACAGAAGACAGAAAAAGGTATGGGTGAAAGGGCAGGGAAGGTAAGGGAAGGGAAGGTGGGGTGGAGGGGTAGGAAAGTTCCCTCCGAGGCCGTGCCGAGGCAGTGCGGCTCGGCACGCGCAAGGTGCACAATTGTGCACCCCCGTGCGCGCGCCGACCCCCGATTTTATAACATGCACCCACCTGTTTGGGGTTTTTTTTCATATCTGTTTTGTCTTTTTGATGCACTTTAAATTTTGTATGGTTTCCATTATATTCCACCTCAAACATAATATGTATGAGTGAGGAAAGAAAATCTTTAAAAATAAAAAAACTCCTGATAAATCTCACGCGACGTCAATCATTTGTGAATTGCCACAGGAACTAGCGGCCTAATGTCTGGAGAGGCAAATCCAGGCAGCTAAGGGTACAAGGTCTTCTGCTTATGCCAACCACCTTCCCTTCAAGTTGAGCCCTCAGGTGCTGATGGCCAGCAAGGCATAAGAAACAGGGGTAGCTCTGATACAAACAAGGAGCAAGAAGCCTGGAGCACACTGGGAAGATGGAACCCCCAGAAAACCAGGTTAAGCAGGAACGCTGGAAAAAAAAAAACTGGAAACAAAAAAGTCTTCTAGATTCAGGCAATAAAGAAGAAGCCAAAGTATGAAGACCAGGAAGTAGGACCAAGTACTGGCAACTAACTAATAAAAAGCCTGAGTGTAAATATAGACCTAGGCAGGAAACAAGATGGCTGTTGGGGGGGAAATGAAGGACACAGAGTTAGGAGGACTGGATAGATAATCCAAGCAGTTTACAGTACCACTTGCAGGCTGGAGGTGAAGTCGGCAATGGCTTATTAAATCCCCCTTCTCCTCTCTCATCAACTTGCTATCTTTCTTTCTTGATCCATCTTTCACTTCCCTTAATCTTGGGAACTTTAACCTCCACTTCATTGACCCCTCTTAATCATGCCTCAAAACTCATTTCCTTAACCTCCTTATTTGATCTCCGGCTCTGCTCTACCACTCCTATTCACCAATATGGTCACTGTGTTGACCTAGTTCTTTCTTCCAACTGCTGTCCCTCAGACTTCTCTACCTCAGTTTGTCCCCTCTCAGACCATTATCTGATAACTTTCATATTAAATCACCCTTCCCCACAGCCTTGTCTGGTGTAGAGACCCATTGGGTAGAATTCTGCTGCTTGACATTTCCCAGGCCAGTTCCTTCTGCAGGATCCTATGACCAACGGAGCTGAAATATGGGCTAAAAGCACATCTGAATCAAGAGTAGATCTGGTTCTCTTCTCCAGTACCGTCACTTATAGGAGTAGTTCATTGCTGACAGGTTTGTCCCCAGCACACGCACTTAGGGGTCTGGCAGTTCAAGTACTTAATATAAGGCACAAGTACTTAATATAAGGCAGTTCAAAAGCTGGCTGACCTGCCCCCAGCCCGGTTACTTTTCCGTAGCTGGGGAGGATTGCTACTTCTCCCCTTTGTAGGAAATGCACAAGCTGAATTACTCATTTTTCAATGCCAAGGATTTCAGATTTTCTTACCTCCTCCCGCTGCAGTCCAGTTGGGGACTTTCGCTGCTGTTAGATGCCAGCAGCTTTCCCTCATGCTATCCCCTCCTCAATTTGGTTTCCCCACCAGCTTTGTATATCTGGTAACTCCTTTTAATCAGGTCATCACCTGGTTCCTCGTCTTACACAATCTCCTTTTCCCTCAGCCCTGTGGCTCTCTGGGAAATGTAGTTATCCCCTCCCCCCACTCCCATTTCTGCCTACACTGGCTTCCTCTTTCCCTACACTCCCCTTTAATCTACCTCATTACAAACCTCCCTCCTTTTTTTTTTTTTACTGGTCCCTGGTTCCTTCCCATTTTCACAGGGTATTGCAACTTGGGACAAGAAGTCTGCATTTCTGCGATCCCTCCTGGCTAATGCTGTACTGTAAATTTAAAAGGTTGCAGGACAATGTACCACATTGTGATGCGAGCATTTGAAGTACACATCTGGTTGAGTCATTTTAGGGGGGCATGATCTGTGATCAAAGTGAAGGTTCTACCCAAGAGATAATATTTGAGAATTCCCACGGTCCACTTAAACACCAGACACTCTCTCTCTCTCTATGGTGGCATAATGTTTTTCATTCATCTCTAATTTTCTGCTGATAAGAGGACTGGATGTTCCTCATCCCCCACTCTTTGGGATAATACTGCCCCTATCCCTATGTCTGAGGCATCTGTCTGCAGTATAAATGGGTATTGAAAAGCAATGCTCTGCAATACTGTGTTCTAACAATTTCCACTTTATTTTCTCGAAAACCCTTTCAGTCTCGCTATCCCACCTAACTTGATTCGGGTGGTCCTTTATTAGTAACTCCATTAATGGGGCCGTGAGAGCTCCATTAATGGAGTTACTAATAAATAAATAAATCTTCTATAATAGCCTGCCAAGTCTAAAAAGGCTCTTACTTGTTTCTTTGTTTTAGGCCAGGGAGTTTTCTCGATGGCCTCTATTGTCTTTAGCTTGGGTCTTATACTCCATGCCCTACCACATGTCCCGAATTCTGAACTTATGCTTTCCCAAGCACACACTTTTTTGGATTCTCTGTTAATCTAGCCTAGCACATGGATTGCAGGATGCCTGTTAGATGTTTTATGCTTTAGATGTTTAGATGCTTGCCAAGTTTTTGAAAAAATTATCACATCATTTATATAGGCTTCCACTTAAGCCTGTTGTGGCCTTAAGACTATGTTGATCACCCTTTGAAAACTGGCAGGAGCCCCATGTACTCCAAACAGAAGCACTTTAAACTAGTATAGGCCCCCTGGGAGTGATAAAGGTTGATTTTTCCCATCTCTTCTGTTTTAATGGGATTTGCCAGTATCCCTTGGTCAAGTCTAGGGTTGGCAGGTATCAGGCACCTCCCTGTTGCTCCAGGAGATCAATTCTGGGCATTGGGTATGCAGCGAAGCAGGAGGTGGCATTTACTTGTTGAAAATCAATGCAAAACCGTGTCATTCCATCAGCCTTTGGGACCAAAACCATGGGACTAGCCCATTCACTATATGATTCTTCACTCACCCCTAGTTCCAGCATCTCTTCTAGTTGTTTTTCAATTTCTTTCCTTTTGGCATCGAAGATTCTATAGGGTTTCTGTCTCATTTTCCCCGGCTCCGTGTATATTGTATGTTAGATTATCCTAGTCCTCCCTGGATATTTAGAAAATACATCCAGAAATTGATCTGTCACTGCCTGCATCTCCTGTTTCTTTCCTGGGTGAGTGTGAGGCCAATCTCCTTTCCTGCCATCTGTCCTACTTCGGGGCCCAAATCCATTTCCTCCTCCTCTCCCTAAGCCATATCTTTCAACCCAGGGTTTTAGCACGGTTACATGGAAAACTTGAGTTTTTTTTCTTCCCTGGCTAACCTCATAATCCACTGGTCCCATCTTCCTGCAGATATTACAGGGCCCTCGCCAGCTGGCTATCAGGCGGTGTGGGGAAGTGGGTACCAATACTAGGACTTTATCTCCTTCCTTAAATTCCTTCATTTGGGCCCCTTTATCAAAATAGCTTTTCTGGCAAACCTGGGCTCCCTGTAGATTATCCCTGGCTATTTTGTGGGCCTTATACAACCTTTCCTTCAACTGCACCACATAGCTCACTATGTTTCTAGCGGGAGGCTTAAGGCTTCTAGGACACCCTGTGGTTGTCTTCCGAATAATAATTCAAATGGGTAGAACCCTGTGGAGGCCCAAGGCACTCTTATGGCAAACAGAAGAAAGGGAATCAACTGGACTCAATTGTGGAGGTCTTCTTGAATACATTTGCGTAGCATGCCCTATAAAATGCTGTTAAACCGTTCTAACAATCTGTTTGCGGATGGTAGGCAGCAGTTTTGATATGCTGTATGCCAAATGAGGCCCAAACCTGTTTGAGGAATTGTGACAAAATTTGTCCCTAAATCAGTCAGAAGCATTCTGGGAAACCCCACCTGACAAAATATCATAACCCCAATCTTAAAAAAGAAGAACCTAGACCCCAAAGACCTGAACAACTACTGTCCGATCTCAAACCTGCCCCTACTTGCCAAATTGACAGAGAAAGCTGCCCTGGCTCAACTAAATGATCACCTTGAAAACAACAAGATTCTACACGATGCACAACATGGATTCAGAAAAAACTGCAGCACAGAAACTCTACTCGTCAACCTCTCGAATGAGATACTAAGAGGACTCGACAACAAAACAAATCATCTCCTAATTCTTCTTGACCTTTCAGCGGCTTTTGATACCGTTGACCACAAAAGCCTTCTATCAAGTCTTGCCAACATCGGCCTCACAGGCTGTACCCTCAATTGGTTCTCCTCCTTCCTTCAAAACAGATTCTTCAAGGTCTCACTGAACAACAATTCCTCGAACCCCTTCCTCTTGAAACCGGTGTACCTCAAGGATCAGCTCTATCTGCAGCCCTCTTCAACATATATCTTCTACCTTTATGCCACCTCATCTCCAGTCTTGGATTAACATACTACATGTATGCAGACGACATCCAGTTCATCATCCCAATTACAAATTCAATAGAAGACGCCCTCTCCACTGCAGCAAAACATCTAATACTAATCAGAAACATGCTAAACAAATTAAAGCTATGCTTGAACATGAATAAAACTGAATGCATCCTCATAGGAAGAAACATCCTAGAACAAACCATCACTACACACTCCCTCAATAGACAACATCAACATCCAGATAAAAAACAATACAAAGAACCTTGGAATATGGATTGATAAAGACCTCAATCTTAAAAAGACCATCACAACCAAAACCAAAGAGGGATTCTACAAACTGCAAGTCCTGAAACATCTAAAACCACTCCTACACCATCAGGAATTCCGGACAGTTCTACAATCGCTGATCTTCAACAGCCTCGAATACTGCAACGCGCTCTTACTAGGGATACCCAAATCTTCACTAAAACCACTCCAAACTCTACAGAATGCCGCTGCCAGAATCCTAACAGGAAAGAAAAAAACAGATCACATCACCCCTGTACTAAAAAGTCTTCACTGGCACCCAATCGATCAGAGAATCGAATTCAAAACCCTTACTCTAGTACACAACAGCTTACACAAAACGGAAAACAACTCACTTTACAGCATGATAAACCAACTCAAACCTCAACGTCTCACAAGATCTACCAACAAACTACTACTGGAAATACCAACACTGCCTTCGGCTAAGCTCACGTGCACAAGAAACAGAGCTTTCTCAATCGCAGGACCTCACATCTGGAACTCCCTACCACAATACTTAAGCACAATAACCGACTGCAAATCCTTCAAAAAAGAACTGAAAACCTGGTTATTCACAAAAACGTTCAGAGACGGCGTAGGCTAATCCCTTAATACCATCTTCAACATCACCCATACAAGATAAATACACCATGAATCCATTTTGCTCCCTCCTTCCCTTTCCTCCACTCTACTCCCCTCCCCCCCCCCCTTTCCTCCATCCCTCCTTACCCCATCCCCTGGATACATTCCTCACACCCCCCCCCCCCCCCGACACTTAATCTTGTACATAATTACATATGTTCTTTCCCAGTTTCCAACTTGTGCTAGCAAAGCCTCCAATTCGAGCTAGCAAAGTTTCCAATTTGAGTTAGCTATGCTAGCAAAGTTGCTAATCTGCTCTTGACAACCTTGCTCAAATGTTTAAGTCAGTCACCGACTATTAGCCATTTAGTTTGAGGTCACATAAACCTCTGTTTTTTCCCTTATACCATTCCATGTAACCTTTCTTTGTTCTTTTTGACCGTTCTATGTAACAAATTGTTCTATTGTAAACCGGGGTGAAGGCTTATTGCTAAACCTCGGTATATAAAAAAAACCTCAAATAAATAAATGAATAAATAAATATCCAGATTAGTTCCTCTGCTAGGACCTTTACTGATATGGAACAAAGGGGAATGGCCCAAGGATCCAAGTGGCATAATCAACCATGACTAAAATATAATGATGGCCATGCACACTTTTCTCTAAGGGACCCACTATATCTACTGCTACCTGATTCAGGGGCTCAGATATTTATGGCAGGGAAATCAGGGTCCATCCTCTGGCATACTGGAGAAGATATACAAAAATCCTTTACAGCCTGGGCTATACCCAGTCAATAGAAATGTCTAGTGAAGCGTGAGAAGGTTGTCTTGCTACCCAAGTGTCTGGCCATTGGGATATCATGAACGAGGGACATCAATGTACTCTGGAAAACTTTGGGGATTATCAATTGTTTTTTTCCTGCCTGCCGGCCTGATTCAGGGATTATTCAATAGAAAAGATTGTCAATAATTTCACATAATGGATACACTTCCTCTCCCCTTTTATTTTTTTTCTCTTCTTCCATTCTGTTTTAATTCACACATCATTTCTTGTTCTCCCTGAAATGTGGCAGTTTCTTCCAGTGGGAACACTGAGAGGAGAGGATCACCTTGCTGGTGGCTGAAAGGAATCAGTAAGTTTTTGCTTGGGACATTGTCTTTTTTAAAAGTATTGGGGCAGGGTTAACTATTTGGGAATATTATTTAGTGTGTTTGTGTGTTGTGCCTTTAATAGTCAGAAAGGCAGTGAATAAACAAGCTAGACTTTGTATTTTTAAATAGTCAATAAGGTAGCTAGTAAGCAGTAGGTAGTGTGTTTATTTTTAAAAGTCTGCAGAACTGAGTGTTCTGCAGACTTTTAAAGAACTGAGTGTTTGTATTTAATACAAACTGAGTGTTTGTAAAAAAAAAAAAAAAAACCCCACCAAAAAAAACAAAACCCCAAAAAGTAGCCAGAAGCTAGAAATAAGCTAGGAGCAGTGTATACCTAAGTAAAAAAGTTGAATACGTCATCTCAGTTACTCACCTTAGAAAGGTGTTGAGGTAGTGTGATTGGGTTTGAATAGGGACCAACATTTGTTAATCAAGAGAGCAGTGAGTCACTCTGGCTGACTAACTGAGACCTTCAGGGACACGGTAGTCAAGTCCCAACTTCAGACTGGCAGCCCTGGTGCTGCCTTGGAGGAAGAAGGTCTAATGATGGGAGAGCACCAACCAGGTGCAGCAGGAAAGGATCCTGTAGCAAGGACCTGCTCTCCAGGTGATGCATTGTCCTTTTGCACTGAGGATATCTCCCCAAGGCCTACTGCCCAGGAGGGAAGGGTTAGGTCGGTCATCATAGTTGGTGATTCGATTATTAGGAACATAGATAGCTGGGTGGCTGGTGGGTGTGAGAATCGCCTGGTAACATGCCTACCTGGTGCGAAGGTGGCAGACCTCATGCGTCACCTAGATAGGATTTTAGACAGTGCTGGGGAGGAGCTGGCTGTCGTGGTACATGTGGGCACCAACGACATAGGAAAATGTGGGAGGGAGGTTCTGGAAGCCAAATTTAGGCTCATAGGTAGAAAGCTTAAATCTAGAACCTCCAGGGTAGCATTCTCTGAAATGCTCCCTGTTCCACGCGCAGGTCACCAGAGGGACGGGAGTACAAGAAGGGGGTATTAGGAGAGTGGATACAGGAATTGATAAAAATAAGGTCTAGAGTGTGCCCAGCTTTATGGGTGGGGGATGAGATGATTTGTTTAAATCCAATAGTGTGGAGGGAGTTGAGGAAGGCTTCGCAGGATGACGAGTGGGAAGGAGTCTACATGGAGATTACAATCTCGAAGTATGATGGCAGGGATTTCAATATTGATATTATCTGCGATAAATTCTATGAGCAGGGAAGGGTTGGATTCAAGGAAGGAAGGGGGGGGGGGGGGGGGAAGTAGACTAGGCAGAGTTGTAGTTCCGGGGTTTTGAACAAGCCAAGTTCAAGTTTAGGGGGGGTGTCTACATTAATATATTTGAGTTTTAAAGACTTTTGGGCTGCCAGAAGGCTTCCACCTCTTTTTTTGGGTCTTGGGATGGAGAGGATCTCATATGCGGGTTTAGGGAGCTGGTTAAGGAGAACAATATCAGAGTCTTTAAGCCATGTTTCTGTGACGGCACAGATATCAGACTTGCAGTCAATTAGGAGGTCATTAAGGATGGGGGTTTTTTTGGAGAGGGATTGGGTGTTGAATAGGACTATGGAGAGGGTAGTGAGACCTAGTAGTTGAGTCAGGGAGGAGATAAGGATGGGGATAAGGGACTTACGGATGGGGGGGGGGGCTTTGTGGAGGTGAGGGAAAGGAGGTATGAAGGTTGGGTGGTGTATGCGGGGATAGGGAAGGCTGCCATTACAGAGTGCTAGCTGTATGAAATATATTAATTGCAGTGCTGGGAAGGAGTGATGCAGTAAAGATAGTTAAATCAAACCATAAAGGCCGCAGAGTGAGTAGGCTGTGAGCGAGCTATTAAAACAGTGTACATCACAGAAGCAATGTAAGATAAGGTGAAGCACACTCAGCAATGTAACTTTCAGGGGGAATTACTATCAAATGTACAGTGTGTCATAAGTTTAGTTACAGCGTATTGAAGGTCGGGTAGGTAGGGATGAAGGGCTGAAGGGGAGATGGCAGGAGGGAAGGAGGGACGACAGGAATGGACGGGATGGTAAGGAGGAGCAAAAGGGGAGCACAAAGGGGCGCACCAAGGAGCAGGCCCCTTCAGCGTGCAGCGCCTTGGGTCAGCAGGAGGCTTAAGGACCTGTGTTGTCCTCCTCCTCCTATGACGTGGGGGGCGGAGCATCATCAATGGGCAGCGAATCTAGGCCTGGTGAGGCCTTGCTAGAGGTAGGCCCTTACCCCGACGGGTGCGTGCCGATCACGTGAGCCGCTGGTGCCTCATCCGGGGGGGGGGGGGGCGGATCCGGTCCAGAAACCTCAGAGTTGGGTCCGGAGGCAGAGTCGGGCCTCTGGCAGGTCTTTGAACTCCCTGTGTGTGTGGAGCCTTCAAGTAATGATTTGAACTCCCTGAGAGATTTATGCCTCAGGTAATGATATTGAACTCCCTCAGTGACATAGCCCTCAGGTAATGATTTGAACTTCCCGAGAGATCCGGACCTCGGGTAATGAATATTTCTTTGTGCCCCGCGACGTTATTATGGACACGTGATTACGCGATAACGCTGCTGATGAGATTGAGGTAAGCAAAAAAAATTGAAGAAATAGCTCTCGCCATCATTGGGGTAGGTTATAGTTTTGTTTTATCATAATATATTATTGTTATCCATTTGTGTGCACTTATTATTTTATTGAGCTTTCTCTTGCGTGTTCTATATCTTTATTTTTTTTTCTCTCTCAAAGAATTAGGATTTAACCCTTATTTGAGCTATAGTGCAGGGAGCTACACATTTACAGCTTGTTTTTATAGTTTGTAATAAGATTTGTATGTTGTCCATAGTAAGCTAGTTTTGTTTGAAGACTGTAGTGTTTCTCAGCCCCGGTCTCTTACAACTGTTGTTAGCAAGTAAAAAGATTTTTTTTTGGCCAATTGTCCAGCATACTTAATGAAAACTTATTAAGAAGTGATACTAGTTCATTTGCCTGTATAGAGTTAAATTTGATATTTTATCCCTATTGTATGTAATGAAATACTGTAAATACTGTTTATTTCGGGAAAGAACATATGGCAGGATGAGGTGAAACATGCAGTTAGTTTCTGAGTGCCTCTCTCTTTGAACGGGGCAGATGAAGATGTTTGAAATTGTTTATACAGAGATCTGATAGAGATGAGATAAGATTCCTTTTTATTTTTCTGCTTTAATAAATTAAAAATCCCGTGGTTAGAATAGATTAGGATTTCTTTTTTAGGTAAAATATTCACAGTAGTTTCTTTAGTAAATGAAAAAGTCTTCCCAGGTGATTAGACTTAAAAAGAAAGCGTTTCTGCTATTTGCCTTTATTTTGGATATTATCTATTGGCATTCCTGCTTCCTGCTCTGCACTATAAATTGTGAGGCATATTTGTGCAAGATGTGCTCATTTGAAGCTATTTTCACATAATAATTAGATTGAAAGGCTATGAGTATTTAATTTATTATCAGAAAAGGATATTGCTTTTCCTTGTTTCAGAATTAGAAAACATTCTTAGGGGAGTTAATGGTAGATTTAAGAGAACTTATTGCATTAGGATAAAAATTCTGATTTGAATTTAGAGATCATTAACTGTCTTTTCCAGAGAAGGGTGGCAAATGTCAGGAACGGAATTGTTTGGAGAACATCGGGGCTCCTCTATTGGGGAGATTGGCAATTTGATTGCTGAAAGAGCAATTACTAGTGTTAAAGTTTAGAACTTGAAAGGACACTGGCGGTTAAGGGGTTAGCAGCAGAGAGAAAGTGGGGGGTGAGTGGGTGAATGCAGGAAAAGTATTTCTCAGGAGAAGATAAACAGAGGAGAAAAACTCCATTCAATGAATTAATCTTTCAGTTAAAAAAAAACAGATTGGTGAAGAATTAAAAGATATTAAGAATAATAACAACCTTGGTTTAGCAAGAATGTTTAATTTCGTTTGCAGTGAATAAAAATCTATATCTTATCAGTACAGGGAATACAGAATTGAATGAGCTTTTCTTTTTTTGGAAAGAGTTTTGTTTGTTTGAATAGAGCGTTACTACTAAGTTTTTTTTGAAGGTGCGTGTAAGTGAGTCTGATTGAATAACATTACCATGTCATAACGTACTGTATGTTAAAGTATGTTAGTTAAAGAGTATGTTATATCCTAATGATGTCAGATCACATCCCTGTTTTTCTAAGTGTCAGTAATAAGAGTTAATCACACAAAAATAAATCCTGGCCAGTATTAAATGACTACTGAGAGAATTAAGGCTGTTTTGAAAGTACAGGTTCCTGGGACATTGAAAAAGCTACGAGCATTCCTTGGCATGATATCATTGGTGGGGGATGGTCTCAGCAGTCAGGGTTCTGGCTATTATAATGCTTCCAAAGATTTGGTCATCACACCGGCACACTTAAAGCACCCCCCCCCCCCCCCCCAAGCCCTTTCTTGCAAATCCAAATTGATTTTAACAAATTGTATAGGAATTGCCTTGATGTCAAAATTACAAGTCTGCATTAACAATAATTTGCTTTTTCACAGAGTGGGAGGAGTCTTTCCCAGTAGTGAAGGCAGATATCTCTGTAGCTAAGATTCTGCTGAGAGAATTTATTCCAAGGTTAAAAACTAAAACTGGTATTATTCCACACCACAACTTGGGGTAGTGCCTTCTAGAGGCATAACAATAGAAATAAGAAAGTAGCTTCATGACCGTTATTTGCTGAATTAGGGCATATTAGAATGTTTGGTTTTAATGGAACTGTAATTTCACTGTAACCACTACCTCAATTTTGTTGTATGCCAGGCTTATATTTTTCCAGGTTGACTCTGCCATGAAAGATGTGACATTTGAAGATGACATTTTTCCCAGTTTGATTTCTTTTTATTTTTAAACAGATCTATTTTAAATCTGACTTTTGTTTTATTCTGGATTGATCCAAACACTTCTAATTCTTGAGCTCAAATATGTGTTAATTGTTGTTTGTCTTTTGTGTTGTGTGTCATGACACCTGAAGAATGTAATGGATGAATTTGTGTGTCAGTTCAGTGAAATATATGTTTTTATGTAATGTCTGAACACCTAAGTTGTTTGTGGTTCTGACTATTGCACGTTACCTAATAATAAAGAGGAAATATTATAGTAATAGTATATATGTAAGGATTACTAGATGCAGGGAGATATGGCCATGATGGAATCTTCTCACTGATTAATTTGGATTTGTTTTGATTTTATATTAGGTTTTGATTCGTAACATACACATCTCACTTAATAATGAATTAAGAGGCTATGCTTCGATGTCAAAAGAAATACACCATACTAAGAGAACTGTATACGCCATATGTCATCAATTTCAGAAATCATCCCATCCTTTGCCACAGAAGCCATCTTGCACCCTTCATTATATGAACTGAACTGTTTACACTTCTTGCCTGAATTTCTCTTTGTTTTGTTCTATGCCTTACACCTTTGTTTTATGAGGCAATGTACTCTTATTTGACATGTGATAACTGAGTGTCATAACAAAAATATTTTTATGATATACCTAGTCAATATCTAGTTAGGTATCAATTTGCAGATGCCATTATTTAGATTTCCAAATTAATGATAACAATCTGAGTTGATGCAGGTTTTATTAGTCCCTACATTCCAAGTGTTTTGCAGCATTTTCCAGTCCTATAACTATTAATACATATATGCATTTACTTACAGAGTCAGCTCTCCTCTATCTTTATCTATGGAAGCTAGTCTGATCCCATTCAAGGTTCAAAAAGGATCAAGAGGGGTATATAATTATTTTTTCCATTTTTTCTTGTTTTTATTTTCCTGACTTTCTTCACTCTCCTGTGCAGGGACTCGCCCAGGTTTGGTAGCTCTACAAAGACATTATTTTGTATGTGGACATAAAACATACCGAGCACTTCAGTGCAAGTGTTCTATCCTACACACACATTATCTGAATTTGTCTATAATTCCAAATGTTTACTCTAATTATTCCTGATTGAAGAGAGAATTGCAACAGTCATTAGATCTCCTTAATTCTAACAAACCCTCCCTGCTTACGGAAGGCCAAAATGTAGGTTTAGCCATTACAGATGTCATACCATTTCCTTTTTCAATTTATGGTACAAAAATACAGCGCTTACAAGTCATTTTTAGAAGTTATGGCTTATGAGTTTGAATATGCTTTTGACAGAACTATTAATGAATTATCACAAACATGTACAAATAATTATCTGTTATTATCCCAGGGCTGAGTATGTGCTATTGTAAAAGGACAAAGGTTGTGTTTCCATTGATAATTTTGAATTAGTATTTATTTATTTATTTATTTTTAATTTTTATATACCGGAATTCCTGTATACAATACAAATCAGTCCGGTTTACATGGAACGAAAAGATAGCCCTGGTCTGGGAAGTCAGATCAGGGTTTTTTTACAAAGAACATTGAACAATAACATATAATACATTCATAATACAAAGAACATTGAACAATAACAATAAATCCTTAAATATTTTCGTAATTTAATTAAAATTAGGCCAATGGCATGTTGAACTTAAATTAAATGTAAGGTAAATTGAAATTTAATTTTGCATAAAATTGCATATTATTAACTGTAACACAGAATATTCCCAAGTTCAATCAGGATGCGGCGCTTAGTTACATTCTGGAGATTGGAACGCTTGCCTGAAGAGCCAGGTTTTTAACTTTTTTTTTAACTCTGGTAGACTGGGTTCGAGGCGTAGGTCAGGGGGGAGAGCGTTCCAATGGTGTGGTCCTGCAGTTGAGAGTGCTCTTTTTCTTAGTAATGATGTTGCTGGAGGGGCGAATAATGTGCCTCTGTAAGCGCTTCTGATGGGTCTGGAGGATAGGTGTGGACGAAGTTGAGTTTGGAGTGATATAGGTGCGATGTTGTGTATTGATTTATGAATAATGGTGAGGGTTTTAAAAAGGATTCTCTGTTTGATGGGTAGCCAGTGGAGGTTGCTCAGAATGGGGGAAATATGTTCTCTTTTATTGGTGTTTGTTAGGATTCTGGCAGCGGCGTTTTGTACCATCTGTAGAGGCTTGATACTGTTAGCGGGGAGACCAAGTAGAATTGCGTTACAGTAGTCGAGTTTTGAAAAAATAATGGATTGAAGGACGAGGCGAAAGTCATTGAAGTGAAGGAGTGGTTTTAACTTTTTGAGGACTTGTAGTTTATAGAAACAGTCCTTGGTGGTGGTGTTTATAAAATTTTTTAAGTTAAGTTGATTGTCAAGCCATGCTCCTAGATCCCTGACTTTTGAGGAGAGATAAATGTTTAATGAGGAGGGTTGCGAAAGGCTGGGTGAGTAGATACGTGGGTCTTGTGAGATAAGTATCATCTCTGTTTTGCTGGAGTTTAAAATCAAGTTTAGGTTGGAGAGGAGTTGTTTAATTGGTTGTAAACAATCCTCCCAGAAGGAGAAGGTTTTTTGAATAGATTCTGTGATGGGTATGAGGATCTGGATATCGTCTGCATAGAGGTAGTGCGTAAGCTTGAGATTTGATAGCAAATGGCAGAGGGGGAGGAGGTAAATGTTGAACAGGGTGGGTGAGAGAGATGAACCTTGTGGTATGCCTTGGTCTGATAGGATGGGTTCAGATTCCTTATTGTTTATTCTGACCTTGTAGAACCTGTTTGATAGAAACGATTTAAACCAACTGTGGGCAGTGCCTTTAATTCCTATGTTTGATAGTTGGTCTAAGAGTTGTGAGTGGTTTACCGTGTCGAAAGCTGAGGATAAATCTAGAAGAACCAGTAGGTATGATTGTTTTTTCTCCAGATTGGTCTACTTGGTGGGAACAACTAGTAAACTGGCTCACATCCCTAAGGGAAATTGCAGGGGTTTTTCTTGTGGTTTGCTCTGGTCCTTCTTATAGTTGTGATAGCAGTGTGAATATGCTTGCCTACCTGTTTATTGTTTTATGGGCCTAAACAAGTCTCCTATCACCTTAAACACAGTCAACATTCAGGGGTCAAGTATGACACAGTACCTCAATGCTTCTCTCGATACTGCAGCTTCCTTGGAAAGAGACCTCCTCAGGATGAGTCATGTTGACAATGACGGTTAAGATCAGAGTACACCCTCTGACAACCTAACACAGTCGCATGGCTCTGAGTGTGACGATTGTCCACAATCATCAAGAGGGGAATGAAGAGTTAGGTTATTTGTTAATTGCTGCTTTAAGAAAAAACTACCTCATGTTAACAAGTAACTAGAATAAGAAGGCCTGAAGAGAGAAAAATGCAATTGTCAGCCCAAAGCTGAGAACGGCGTGAGAATGCAGGGCAAATGTGAGATAAGAAAGGTGCCAAGAAAGTTAAACAAAGGAAGTACTACGTAAGCAGAATGCATGATGTCTGAAAGGCACATGAAGGAAAATTACCAGCAGACGTAGGGGATGAGCAAGGGGAGGGGTAGAGCCAAGTTTAACAGTGTATAAAAGAGTAAATGGCATTGCTCACAAAACAGTATATTCTGTAAATTGGGCTCCTTTACTACCATAAGGAAAACACAATCTTGATTTCCTTATAGATTCCTCTATCCGAACTTGTATGTATGCATGAAATAAGCAAATACTGCCATTTCTTATATGATCTCTAAGCTACTTAATAAATGTTATGTTTCTGAAACTGAAAGTCTGTTTCATCACTGGCTATCTATAGGGAAACCAGGTAGGATAAGTTTCAAGGGTTTTAACATTATGTAACCCAATAATTAACTAATTAGGAAAAAATATCCTCCCTCTCCTTATTTGGGAACTTTTGATTCCAGTCACCCTGAGATTGTCATGGATTAGTCAAGGTGGAGAGGCATACTCCAACTCACGTTCCATCACACACTGACACATATGCTCCGTAACTCACATACTATATCACATGTTGACACATGCTCCGACACAGATATGCTCCCTCACACACACATGCTTCCTCACACACTGACACGATCTACGACACTCATGTTCCCTCATGCATTGACACACATGACATGACAGTCCCTCATATGCTGGCTGACTTGTGCATTCTCTCACACACTGACACACTCTCCCTGACTCACTCTTCTCCCCACCCTCCTCTGTATAGAAAAATAAATTTTTACACTTACATTGGTCAGGGAAGAATTAGGCATATGGCCCTCCAAAAATAAGTATTGGGTCTACTTCCTGTTGCTACTGCCAGCAAGAATAGTTTCCACTGTCACAGCAATGGGAGGAGAGCACTCAGAGCCATGAAAGCAGATCCATGGAGGGGGCCACTGCCACTATTGCTGCCGCCACATGGAAAAAATGTATGATTAGGAGAATATCAGAGAAGAGGAGCTGCCTGCTGCAGAAAAAAAAAAACCCAAGACTGCTACAGAGCTGGTGCTGGTGCCTCACCTCTATTTCAGCCTTCTCCACCAACCTCGGGAGGATGGCGTCCGTAGCGTCTCCTTGCCGCACCCTCCGGCATCCCCGGAGTGGCATTGGCGCGGCGTCCCGCTATGTTGACCTAAGGCCTCCTAGGGCGCGCGCACAGCTCTCGTCTTATAGCAGTGTTGGCGTGAACCTCGGGGGCACCCCCCTCGAGTGGCGTCACTGCTTCCAACTACAAAAGATTGCCCATTTGCTGACTCTCGCAGAGTTAGCAATGGATTGGATTCATTCCGATCTGAAGCTGCTCTGCTGCTTCTGCTGCTGCTGGAAGCTATCTTCACCCTCTGGGGTTCTACTAACTTGGGTACCCGCTCCTCGGGGGCCCTTTGCTTATTTCCAGGTGCCTATCCTGAATCCAGGTACTCGCTTGAGGGCCTGTATCTATCCTGGTGCCTGCTACCAATTCTTCTACCTGCTGGAACACTACCTATCAGCTACAGAGAGTGAGTACTACTTCTCCCAGTCTGTTCATCTACAGCTCCTCGTTGTCTATCTGCATCGGGCCCTACACCACCATTGTGGAACAGGACTCCTCTGCCGAGGATCACAGACTGTTGCTACCTATCCTCTCTCTACTGCTTATTAGGAACTATCTACTCAGCTACAAGGGAATGTGTAATAACATCTGCCAGTCTGTCTCTCCTACAGTGCCTCACTGGATATCTGCATCGGGGCCTTATACCACCATTGTGGGAAGGGTCTCCTCTGCCGAGGATCACAGACTGTTGCTATCTAATCCACTCTCTACTGCCACCTCTGGTGAACCATATAAGCAGCATAATAAAGATATATTCTCTGTGTTTGTGCATCTGAGTCTAGCCTGGTGCTATAGTTCCCTACGGGGCTCCTCCCCATGGGAGTCACTATCACTGTTGCCCCTAGGAATCTACCAAACACCTTGATATAACACTGAGATCAGCCAATGAACCAACGGTACGTGAGAGATCAAAGAAAAGAAGGCACTTGTTGGGGAGGGGACTGAGGAACACCATTACATTCATCGCACTGGCCCATAGCACCCCCAAAGTCAGGGCATGTGATCTCCCAGGTCAAACACCTCAAAAGCTGGCTATGAATGCAGGGCAAGGTGGCCGTGGTAGGGTGGTTTGAGGGTACTTTTGTTGCCTCAAAATCTTGCCGCCTGAAGTGGCTGCCTCACTACAGAACCACCCCTGGGCATAATGTGTTCATCAACAGACGCACCTGCGCCCAAAACTTCTGAATATGAACCTCCTGCAGGAAAACTGCCCTGCTTCTTGTCAAACCGAACACTGAGATACTCTTAACAACTGAGATGGCTGAAGACTGCTCTTGGTCAGGATCATCAGCCAACCAAGTTTCTGCAACAAGGAGATCACCTTGTGAGTTACCAGGCAGCTCTCTTCCAGAGTCTTGGCCGAATCAACCAGTCGTCCAAGTATGGATGTACCAGAATCCCATCCTTCCTCAACTCTGGCGCCACCATCACCAGTGCTTAAAACAGATGACGACCCAAGACCATGAATTACAGAAAACACTGGTGCTCTAGTTGGATGGAATATGCAGGTATGCCTCGAACAGATCCAATGAGGTCAGAAACTCCTCTAACTGCACGGCCATTATCACTGAGTGCAAAGTTTCCATGCAAAAATAAGTCTCCCGCAAACAACGGTTGAGTCCTTTGAGATTCAGGATGGGACGAAAGGAACCCTCCTTCTTGGGCACAACAAAATAAATGGGATATTGGCCCTTATTTTCTTGAGATGTGGGCACTGAAACCACAGCCCTCAGATGGCTGAGCCTTGACAATGTACATTCCACCACCTCTCTCTTCTGTGGGAAGTGGCAAAGACACCATGAACATGTCCTGAGGAACACTGTGAAACTCCAGTGCATATTCATTTCATATCACCTCCAAGACCCACTGGTCTGACGTGATTTCAATCCACTCTGATAGGGGTTTGCCTCTCTCTCTATTTTTTGTTCTCAGGGGTGGATGGGCACATCTTCATTGGGAGCATTGGTGGGGTCCGCTACCCGAGCCTGCACCCCCAGCTGGGCTGTCTAGGACGAAAGGCCAAGTCCTCTGAAAGGTCGAAAATGGTTGGATCACCTCGCATGATCTCTCATGCTAAAGGAGCACAGGGTCTGTTCTTATCCTCCGGCAATCGAGGAACGAGACTCACCACACTTATTGGCCATTTTCTCCAACTCACTCCCAACCAAGAGCGAGTCTTAAGAACATAAGAAAATGCCATACTGGGTCAGACCAAGGGTCCATCAAGCCCAGCATCCTGTTTCCAACAGTGGCCAATCCAGGCCATAAGAACCTGGCAAGTACCCAAAAACTAAGTCTATTCCATGTTATCATTGCTAATGGAGGTGGCTATTCTCTAAGTGAACTTAATAGCAGGTAATGGACTTCTCCTCCAAGAACTTATCCAATTCTTTTTTAAACACAGCTATACTAACTGCGCTAACCACATCCTCTGGCAACAAATTCCAGAGTTTAATCGTGCGTTGAGTAAAAAAGAACTTTCTCCAATTAGTTTTAAATGTGCCCCATGCTAACTTCATGGAGTGCCCCCTAGTCTTTCTACTATCCGAAAGAGTAAATAACTGATTCACATCTACCCGTTCTAGACCTCTCATGATTTTAAACATCTCTATCATATCCCCTCTCAGTCGTCTCTTCTCCAAGCTGAAAAGTCCTAACCTCTTTAGTCTTTCCTCATATCGGAGCTGTTCCATTCCCCTTATCATTTTGGTAGCCCTTCTCTGTACCTTCTCCATCGCAATTATATCTTTTTTGAGATGCGGCAACCAGAATTGTACACAGTATTCAAGGTGCGGTCTCACCATGGAGCGATACAGAGGCATTATGACATTTTCCGTTTTATTCACCATTCCCTTTCTAATAATTCCCAACATTCTGTTTGCTTTTTTGACTGCCGCAGCACACTGCACCGACGATTTCAATGTGTTATCCACTATGACACCTAGATCTCTTTCTTGGGTTGTAGCACCTAATATGGAACCCAACATTGTGTAATTATAGCATGGGTTATTTTTCCCTATATGCATCACCTTGCACTTATCCACATTAAATTTCATCTGCCATTTGGATGCCCAATTTTCCAGTCTCACAAGGTCTTCCTGCAATTTATTACAATCTGCTTGTGATTTAACTACTCTGAACAATTTTGTGTCATCTGCAAATTTGATTATCTCACTCGTCGTATTTCTTTCCAGATCATTTATAAATATATTGAAAAGTAAGGGTCCCAATACAGATCCCTGATGCACTCCACTGCCCACTCCCATTCACTGAGAAAATTGCCCATTTAATCCTACTCTCTGTTTCCTGTCTTTTAGCCAGTTTGCAATCCACGAAAGGACATCGCCACCTATCCCATGACTTTTTACTTTTCCTAGAAGCCTCTCATGAGGAACTTTGTCAAACACCTTCTGAAAATCCAAGTATACTATATCTACCGGTTCACCTTTATCCAAATGTTTATTAACTCCTTCAAAAAAGTGAAGCAGATTTGTGAGGCAAGACTTGCCCTGGGTAAAGCCATGCTGACTTTGTTCCATTAAACCATGTCTTTCTATATGTTCTGTGATTTTGATGTTTAGAACACTTTCCACTATTTTTCCTGGCACTGAAGTCAGGCTAACCGGTCTGTAGTTTCCCAGATCGCCCCTGGAGCCCTTTTTAAATATTGAGGTTACATTTGCTATCCTCCAGTCCTCAGGTACAATGGATGATTTTAATGATAGGTTACAAATTTTTACTAATAGGTCTGAAATTTCATTTTTTATTTCCTTCAGAACTCTGGGGTGTATACTATCCGGTCCAGGTAATTTACTACTTGGAAGTCGCATTGGCCAACCAAATTCTCAGCCATAACTGACGCCTGACTGCAATCACTGAAGCCACCCCTCTGGCTGAGGTGTGGACTAAATCGTGGTCCGCATCTGCCAGAAAGGCACCTGCTGGCTCCATAATTGCCCTGAAATTCACTCCAACCTCCTGGGAGAGAAGTAAAAGCAAGTTTGCTTACTATAAATGGTGTTTTCCGTAGATAGGGTGAATTAGCCATTACTGCCTGTTCTAAACATCAAAATCACAGAACATATAGAAAGACATGGTTTAATGGAACAAAGTCAGCATGGCTTTACCCAGGGCAAGTCTTGCCTCACAAATCTGCTTCACTTTTTTGAAGGAGTTAATAAACATGTGGATAAAGGTGAACCGGTAGATATAGTATACTTGGATTTTCAGAAGGTGTTTGACAAAGTTCCTCATGAGAGGCTTCTAGGAAAAGTAAAAAATCATGGGATAGGTGGCGATGTCCTTTCATGGATTGCAAACTGGCTAAAAGACAGGAAACAGGATTAAATGGGCAATTTTCTCAGTGGAAGGGAGTGGACAGTGGAGTGCCTCAGGGATCTGTATTGGGACCCTTACTGTTCAATATATTTATAAATGATCTGGAAAGAAATACGACGAGTGAGATAATCAAATTTGCAGATGACACAAAATTGTTCAGAGTAGTTAAATCACAAGCAGATTGTGATAAATTGCAGGAAGACCTTGTGCAACTGGAAAATTGGGCATCCAAATGGCAGATGAAATTTAATGTGTATAAGTGCAAGGTGATGCATATAGGGAAAAATAACCCATGCTATAATTACACAATGTTGGGTTCCATATTAGGTGCTACAACCCAAGAAAGAGATCTAGGTGTCATAGTGGATAACACATTGAAATCGTCGGTGCAGTGTGCTGCGGCAGTCAAAAAAGCAAACAGAATGTTGGGAATTATTAGAAAAGGAATGGTGAATAAAACGGAAAATGTCATAATGCCTCTGTATCGCTCCATGGTGAGACCGCACCTTGAATACTGTGTACAATTCTGGTCGCCGCATCTCAAAAAAGATATAATTGCGATGGAGAAGGTACAGAGAAGGGCTACCAAAATGATAAGGGGAATGGAACAACTCCCCTATGAGGAAAGACTAAAGAGGTTAGGACTTTTCAGCTTGGAGAAGAGACGACTGAGGGGGGGGGAATATGATAGAGGTGTTTAAAATCATGAGAGGTCTAGAACGGGTAGATGTGAATCGGTTATTTACTGTTTCGGATAGTAGAAAGACTAGGGGGCACTCCATGAAGTTAGCATGGGGCACATTTAAAACTAATCGGAGAAAGTTCTTTTTTACTCAACGCACAATTAAACTCTGGAATTTGTTGCCAGAGAATGTGGTTAGTGCAGTTAGTATAGCTGTGTTTAAAAAAGGATTGGATAAGTTCTTGGAAGAGAAGTCCATTACCTGCTATTAAGTTCACTTACAGAATAGCCACTGCCATTAGCCAATGGTTACATGGAATAGACTTAGTTTTTGGGTACTTGCCAGGTTCTTATGGCCTGGATTGGCCACTGCTGGAAACAGGATGCTGGGCTTGATGGACCCTTGGTCTGACCCAGTATGGCATTTTCTTATGTTCTTATTGTCCTCCGGTCCTCTAGATGGCAGAGATCCTCAAAGCCCGTGTGTGACCTCTCCCACGCAGCTCCCTGCTTGCCTCAGTCTGTTATCCAAGCTTATACTGCATGGTTAAGAGACTGTCCAGAGAGGTGGGTGAGTTAGCATGACTAATTCACCCTATCTACAGAAAACACCATTTACAGTAAGCAAACTTGCTGTTTTCCCCCCACAGATAAGCAGGCTGAATTAGCCATACCACCTGGGAGTCCCCAGCTGGAAGGTTGAGCCGGGGCATGGTCTCGAAGTGATGCACAGTTCATTCAGATTCTTGTAGGAGATGCGCTCAACCTGGTACACCATTGTGGACATTCTCTTTAGTTGTTCCTGCCAGGATGGCTCGGCCCACCACAGCGTCTGCAACCGCCTGCTGTTTGAGACAATAGTGTGAAATGAAAATATGCAGCAACAACCACGTGGCAGCTTTACATATGTCCTGGATAGGCACCTCGCTTAGGTAGGCAATGGAGGCCGCCATTGCTCTGACTTGGTGAGCCTTTGGTGAGGTAGATGGGGTTTCCGCTCTTCTGTTGTAAGGAAACAGGATGCATTGGGAGATCCAAGACTATAGGGTTCTCTTGGAGATGGGGAGTCCGGGGGTGTTCCGGTTGAAGGAGACACAGAGTTGGGAGGCCCTAGACTCCGAATATGTGTGCTGTTTGTAGTAAACCAAACACTTATAGATGCTGTTATTAAATTTTTTTTTCTTATATATTTAATTTATAAGAGGAAAAGACCTCACCACTGGTTTTCTACTGAATATTTAATCAGATTTTCATACCAGTTAGTGCAATCATGGGTCTAAAAAACCTTATGTCGTACATAAGAGTAAACGAGGAGGGGATTGTTTGAAACTTTTGTATCACCAGGAACAACAGTGGATATTCAAGTTAAGTGAAGAGCCAGAAAAATTAATTATAACAGCAGCAATTTTGTCACACTAGCTATAATTGTTTGATTGCCATTAGATACTGGTGTTGTCCTTTATTAATAGTTGCTGTTTGTAGTAAGCCAAAGCACATTTGCAATCCAATATGTGAAGTCGTCTTTCCATTTCAGATTTGTATGGCTTCGGGAAGACGGTCAATAACGTGATTGTCTGGTTGAGGTAGAATGCTGATACCACCTTGGCGATGAAGGATGGATGAGTTCTTAATGTCACTTTATTGTGGTGGAGCTCCAGGTATGGGGGTAGATTTTCAAACCGCGCGATTCGGCGTACTTTTGCTGGCGCATCAGGCGCAAGCAAAAGTACTCAGGATTTTAGTAGATACGCGCGTAGCCGCGCGTATCCGCTAAAATCCTGGATCGGCACGCGCAAGGCTATCAATTCCGTATAGCCGGCGCGCGCCGAGCCGCGCAGCCTACCCCCGTTCCCTCCAAGGCCGCTCCGAAATCGGAGCGGCCTCGGAGGGAACTTTCTTTCGCCCTCCCCTCACCTTCCCCTCCCTTCCCCTACCTAACCCACCCGCCCGGCCCTGTCTAAACCCCCCCTTACCTTTGTCGGGGGATTTACGCCTCCCGGAGGGAGACGTAAATCCCCGCGCGCCAGCGGGCCGCTAGCGCGCCGGGACGCGACCTGGGGGCGGGTCCGGAGGGCGCGGCTATGCCCCGCGGACCGCCCCGGGCTATGGCCATGCCCCTGGGCCCGCCCCCAGAACGCTCCCGACACGCCCCAAAAACGCCGCGCGGTTCGGGCCCGCCCCCGACACGCCCCCCTCAGAAAACCCCGGGATTTACGCGAGTCCCGGGGCTCTGCGCGCGCTGGTAGGCCTATGTAAAATAGGCTCACCGGCGCGCAGGGCCCTGCTCGCCTAAATCCGCCCGGATTTGGGAGGATTTAGGCGAGCAGGGCTCTTAAAATCCGCCCCATGGTGAATAGTAGACCAATGTTTGCAGTTCACTGACCCTCCTTGCTGAGGTGAGGGTGACTAGGAAGAGGACTTTCCAGGAGAGGTACCTCATGTGACTGCTGTCCAGATGTTCGAAGGGCGGGAGCATCAGCTGTTCTAGAACTAGGTTGAGGTCCCACGGAACTGGTGGCTTTTGAACCAGTGGGCACAGCCATAGAATGCCCTTCATGCATCTAGAGACGAGTGGATGGCATGACTACTCTGTGTTCTCTGCACTACTTCGAGTATTTGATCTAGGCTTGGTAGTTTTTCTTAGTGGAGTACTTCCTGGAGGACACCAGTACATCTTGAATTGGAAATGGTAGGTTTAGGTATGTTAATGTTCTTTCAATCTCCACGCTGTCAGATATGGGGGGGGGGGGGGGGGGGGGGGGGAAACGTGGGATGAAGCAGGGACCTTCCGTCCCCTGGCAGCAGGATCAGAGCGTGCCCAATGGGCACTGGCTGCCCGATTGATAGGTAGGCATACCATGGTTGCCTGGGCCACATCGGGGCTGTGAGAATGAGATCAGCTCTGTCCATGATGTACTTCTGGACAGTCCTCAATATGAGCAGGATGGGGGGAAAAGGTGCAAAGCAGTCCTTCCATCCACGGGATGAGGAAAGCGTCCTGTGCTAGGCGGTGATTGCTGGGGTAGCCGAAGTGGATCATAGGCACTTTCCTGTTGTTTCCTGTAGTGAAGAGATCTATGGAGGGGTGGCTCCATGTTTCAAAGGAGTGGTTCACCACCTCCTGGTTGAGTTCCCATTCATGGGGATGGAAAGTCGTGCTGAGTCTGTCTGCTCAAGTTGTCTGTGTGGACCATGACTATTTTCCCCCGCAGGGCATCCCTGGACGTGCGCAAGGTGTACCTGATCGCTCGCAGTACCAACGGGTTTCTTTGCTGCATTCTCTCCCAGTCTGACCATCGGCCTTACGTTTGAAACTGATCTACATAGGCTCCCCAGCCTTTGCTCGAGGTGTCTGGTCACGATGACCTGATAAGTCAGCTGTCGGAGGGGCTTTCCCATGAACAGTCACCACTGGAAATCCCTTTTCATGCTCGAGGTGACCTTTATCCGTCATGACAGGGGGGGGATGGGTCAGAGGCAACCAGCCGCCAGTCGATGAGATAAAGAAACAGTTGTATTCCCTGTTTCCTGGGATGGGCCACAACCACTGCTAGGCACTTAAAGATTCTCATGGATGATGACAGTCCAAATGGGAGTACTTTGTATTGGAAATGGTGACAATTGATGTACACCCCACAGGTACGGTGGATGAAAATGTGGACATACGCATCCCTTGGATCTAGCGCACTCCTCCGGTTGTTGAGCTGTAAGAGGGGTAGGAAGTACTTGAGGGACGTCATCTTGAACTTTCCCTTGCGAGTGAATCTGTTGAGCATCCGTAGGTCCAAGATGGGGCAAAATCCTCCCAATTTCTTGGGGATGAAGTATTGGGAATAAAATCCCTGATTCTGCAAGGAGACAGACGCAGTCCTGGTAAAGCAGTCTGGAGATCTCCTCCTTGAGGGCATTCCTTCTGCGCGCTCCATCCCCCTGCATCCGTTCGAGATGCAGGTCGGTATTGTCTTGAAATTCAGGATGTAGGCCTCCTTGATGGTCTGCAGTACCCAGCGGTGGGTCTTAATTTCCTCCCAGAAATCGGAAAAAATGGGAGTGTCTTCCTCCCACCATTAGCAGTGGAGATGGTTTGGGTGCTCCTAAAACTCCTGCTGGGTCTTGGAGCTGGTTGGGTCCAGGGACCCACGTGGCTGAGGCAGATTGCGTTATCTACTGCTGCTCTGTGCTTGCTGTGGTCCCCTGGATGGTTGGTACAACTGCAGGCGAAATAAGGGGTAAGGTCTGCCCGAACACAATTGAGCATGTGTTCTACAGGGGGTGGGGGGGGGGGGGGCAGAATAGTATCTTCTTCCGGATGATTGATCTCCCTAGAAGTCAGGTACTGCACCACGACGTTCTGTTCTTTTAGCTGTGTCACTGTCTCCCGCAACTTGTCCCCAAAGAAGTTGTCTGGGAGACAGGAGAGGTCGACGAGCTTCTCATAAACATCCTCCCTGATAGCACTTGCCCGTAGCCATGCCAAACATCTGGCTGCGATTAGCTCCCGCAGAGATTCTGGCTTAGGTATCAAATGCCTCGTAAATGGTACAGAGCAGGTGGCGTAGGCCTTCCTCCATCGCATGCAACTGGACCGGGAGATGTAGAGTATGGGTCATATGTGGGAGCCTCCTGAGCTGTATCTCAAGGGGGGCTTAGTACTGGCCGGTCGGTGCCCTGACTCGGTGAAGGTGGAATCGTGCAGGGGGGAATGCTCTTCCTGCCCATGCTGCTGTTCCAGCGATGACCGAAACAGTGTCCATAAAAACATGCCATACTGGGTCAAACCAAGTGTCCATCAAGCCCAGTATCCTGTTCCCAACAGTAGCCAATCCAGGCCATAAGAACCTGGCAAGTACCCAAAAAGTCTAAAGTGTCCATATTTGCAAGATTTGTGTCATTGCCTGGAAGGCCAGGGATCCCTGTGATTTAGGGGAGGATTCCTTCCGAGGCCCTCTGGGAGGCAACGCTGCCAGGATATCAAAATCTGGGCCTCTAGGCTGCATGTTCCTTTTTTCCCCCAAGGGCTCTTGGAAGTGTGCCCGCTTGTTCCTTTTTTCCCCAAGGGCTCTTGGAAGTGTGACCCTTCTCGCTTGCACTTCGATGCTGAAGTCAGGTTGGAAAAGATCCTGGAAGAATGGGAGGATCCTGTCGACTCGTGGACTGATGTCGGTTCCAAATCCGAGAACACAAGCTCCAGATCCGGAACAGGGGCCCCCATATGCAAGGCTCGCTGCTGGGCTGTAGGAGACAAGCTCTTATCCACTGGAGAGGTATGCAGGACCCGATGGTCTGAGGGTCTCCCCTGCTTCAATGCACTCTTCACTTTCAGGGATGGATCCCTGCATAGGTGCATCGACCAACGCCCTCCGGTGCCTCGATCCTGCATCGTGTTTCCTACGTTTCAGCACATATGCGTAGTCATGGTGTCATGTGTCGCTTCAATGCATCGGGCGCCTGAGACTTGCGTGTGCCTTGGAAGCTGCAGATCTTCCAGTGCTCCCTGTGTCAAGGCGACATGGGCACGCTTCCGCAGGGCCCTTTAGTCGCCCAAGGGTCCTGCTGAGGAGGCCCTTTGTGTCCATGCTCTCGGGGGTTCTTGGCTGGGCCCTGGAGAGGACTGAGTGGATCTCCGCGATGGTTCTGTAACACCCAGTCCTGATGCTGCCTCCTTCAACTTCTCTATCTTCGCCATCCACTGCTTGCGTGCTCTAGGGGACATGCGGCCGCAGTCCCTGCAGCTGGAAGGGTCATGGCCAGATCCCAGGCAAATGTAACAGAGCACATGGCCATCTGTTACCTACATCACTTTGCCACATTGGCAAAACAAAGCCAGGTGGTCTTGGGATTCCCACTTTGCTGTTTTGCAGCAAGGTGAAACAAAGTATGCGGAGTTGTAGCCAAAAAATGGTAACAGTAAAGGAGAGAGGAGCTCCACGGGCAGCCTGCAACATGGAAGAACAAGACTGAGGCAAGCTGGGAACCGCGTGGGAGAGGTTATACACGGGCAGACAGAGCAGAGCTCTATGTGCTTTGGGGAGCTCCGCCACCTAGAGGACCGGAGGACGTTCCCAGGCAGTATGGCTAATTCAGCTTGCTTATCTGCGGGGAAAACAGGAGTGACAACCAGGGAACAATAAGAAGCTATCTGCAAGGTCATCACCACTGCTTCAAATGCTTGCTTAAGGATGCCCTCAATCCTTCCATCATGCGTATCTTTCAAGGCCGCTCTTCCCTGCACGGGGATAGCCATCAGCTTAGAGACAGCACACGCAAGCACATTCACTTTCAGAAAACGCAACCGCTCTCAACACTGGAATCCAGGGGGAGGGGGGTACAGGCTTTCCAAGACTCGACCCACTTTGAAATTAGCCTCCAGGGCACCCACTCAAGATCAAGCAATTCTTGACCGGCTTTACGCAATGAAACCAAAATGGGATTCTTCTTTGGCTCAGGCATGGAATCAGCCCCAGCCTCTCTCAGAGTCTTTAAAGTCTGAGAAATCAGAGCTGGTACCTATGAAAGATCCGCAACATAGTCCTATATTATTCCAGTCTCAGAGGAAGATCCCCATCCTCCAGTGAGTAAAGATCGGCTTCATATTCCGTGCCATCTGGATCCCTATCGGGAAGACCGGCTGCTGATCTAGGTATACTTCGGCATTTAGCCACCGCATCAGGCATGCGGGAGGTCACCACCTGTGACTTTGACCTGGCAAGATTGGTTGGGGCCAAGGACTGTGCCTAAAGAAAGGATTGCAATGCTTGAAAAAATTCCACCCAAAAAAAGGCAGAAGGAGCCATGCCAAAGCTAGGAGGCACCTGTCCTGTGGCCCCTGAGCTACCTTCCTCCGTTGATGAACCAGTTAAGGAGTTCCAAGGTCAGGCACCCCTTCTGACATGTCTTTACCCAGGCCTTCATCAGGCTGGAAAGAACTGGGCTTAGAAAAAAAATCAGATGAAGGCAATTCACCCTGAGCTTCTAAACAGTGAGTGCTGGCACAAGTTAGAGGGACTGCCAGGCTGGGATGCCTGAATATGACAGGCAGTACAGAGGGAAAGGGGCTTACGTTTTTTAGTTATAGGCACCATCAATCTGTCAGTACGCTTAACAAGAAACTGAAAGGGGTGTGTCCAAGCTGAATTCGCACTGTAAAAATTATGCATCTAAAAAACTTAAGAGCCCCACAGGTATTTTTTTTTGGGGTTTTTTTTTTTTAACTTTACTTGAGCATAGCCCATCCCAGCTGAGTACAGTCGGTCTCTGGCTGCGGGAGGAGGGTATATACTATCACCGCCCATGCTCGGCTTCCTGCACCCACTAACTTTCATCTGTTTCTCAACAGCTAAGTCCATGCCAGATGAAACAGCAGCTACCAGACCAAGGCACTCATCTGAGGGACCACAGAAATCACCACAGGAATTCTCAACTAGGGAGGGACCATTAGGTAATCCCACGGGAGAGCAGGGCAAATTAAATTTCCTTCTTTTTCTCCTTCTAAAACTTAAAGCAATCCCCAGTATGAAGATGCACATCTACTATGTGCTGGAGACAGAGAATACTGGCAGACCAATGTCACTGCAGGAGTGATGTCTCCATCTGCTGGTAGAGGTGCATAACCCACTGGTTCTGAAGTCATCTGTCTGGATGCTAAAAAGTTTAAGAATGTAGTCAAGGCATCTAACATAGCTGGGATCAAAAGGGGTTTGAACAAGTTCCTGGAGGAAAAATCCCTAAACCACTGTTAGCCAGGTAGACTGGTTAGATATGGCTCCAGAAGAGGGTTGGGAAACACTGATTTAACCACTCCTAATGTACATAAGAACATAAATTGCCATGCTGGGTCAGACCAAGGGTCCATCAAGCCCAGCATCCTGTTTCCAACAGAGGCCAAAACCAGGCCACAAGAACCTGACAATTACCCAAACACTAAGAAGATCCCATGCTACTGATGCAATTAATAGCAGTGGCTATTCCCTAAGTCAGTGATGGCCAACCTTTTGCGCTCAGTGTGTCAAAATTCATAAAAAAAACCAAGCATAACTTGGGTGGTGTGTCACCTCTAGAAAAATCCATAATTTTGTGATATTTGTAGCTCTAATATTAATAACAAAAAGTTATAATTTTAATATATGTTCTGTATTTATTAATAAAGCAAAAACAAATAATTCTTTACCTTACCTGCTTAGTGACTTTTTTGTTGCTGAATTTCGTTGGCTAAATCTTCAATTAAAACACTCTCTCCCCCTCCACACACAAACTCTTACTCCCATGGATTTTCTCATACACACTCATGCTCTCACACTCACTGGCTCACACACAAACACACACACCCAGGCAGGCTCCCAGTCATTCTCACACCAGTCCCGCTCCATCCTCCAGGCAGGCACCAATTCATTCTCACACACACACACACACACACACCCTCAGGCAGGCACCCATGTATTCACAGACATACACCCCCAGGAAGACTCCCATTCATACACATGCACACACTAAAGGCAGACCCCCCTCTCTTTTGCCAGCAACCTCAGAACCTCTCTCATTCCTCTGCTGCCACTGTCACTGCTGCCGTGAGGCTATTGGGGAGGTGCCGATTGCTGCTACTGACACTGAAGCCCATTCTGCTGCCTCCTCTGTGCAGGCCCTGTGGGCTTCCACTTTCTCCATGCTGATCTCGTACATTGTGAGATCCGCATAGAGAAAGTGATATCCTTGCACATTCCCAAAGATTACATGTGCCAATCACTAAAAAGTAATTTATTTTGTTTTTTACCCTTGCTGTCTGATCTTCGTTTTCTAATTGGTTGGTCACAGGCTTTTTTTCCCACCTTCCCTTTCTTATTTTTTCCCACCTTCCCTTTCTTATTTTTTTTGCCAATTCCTTTTATATTGTCTTTTTTTCTGTTTCTTTTCTCTCCATCTTCTTCCCTCAAACACACAGGTTCTCATTCTCACATGCATTTCTCTCTCACACACACACAGGCTCCCACTGTCACATGCTCTCTCATACAATCATTCATACACTCAGTCTCTCACTCCCACATGCTGTCTTGCTCAAGCACAAGCTCTCACTGTCACATGCTGTCTCTCACACACAGAGGCTCTCACATGCTGTCTCTGCAAACATTCAGGTCCTCACTCTCACACACAATCTCTCAACTCATCTCATACACACACACACCCTCTACAGACCCTCAGCCTCTCTCTCACCTCTGGGCCTCCTCTTTGCGGGTCACCGCAGGATGGGCTCTGCAGTGGCCCTGCTACCGGGCCTCTTCTTCTTCTCGGGCCACTGCGACTTGAGATTCGCGGCTGCCCGTAAACGCAAGCGCTGCTCCACTTCTGCACGCGCTGATGCTTCCTCTCCTTCCTGCCCACGCGGCTCCGGCAACGTTTACTTCCGGGGACGCACAGGCAGGAAGGAGGAGGAGCATCATCGCGTTTAAACGCCATCTTTTTCTTGGCCTTGCTGATCTGCCTGTCGCTGCGCCTGGGGGCATTGGGGGGATAATAAAAAACTAGTTTTAAAGGGTCGGCACAGCCGATTAAAAAAAAAGGCTCTGCGCAGCCGATAAAAAAAAAAAAAATTCCCGATAGTCCACAAAACGCTGCGCGTGTCAGCAAAAAGTCTCGGCGTGTCATAGGTTAGCCATCACTGCCCTAAGTAAAATTGATTAATAGCCATTAATGGACTTCTCCTCCAAGAACTTATCCAAACCTTTTTTGAACCCAGCTACACTAACCACATCCTCTGGCAACAAATTCCAGAGCTTTATTGTGCGTTGAGTGAAAAAGAATTTTCTCCGATTAGTCTTAAATGTGCTACTTGCTAACTTCATGGAATGCCCCCTAGTCCTTCTATTATTCGAAAGTGAAAATAACTGAGTCACATCTACTTGTTCAAGACCTCTCATGATCTTAAAGGCCTCTATCATATCCCCCCTCAGCCGTCTCTTCTCCAAGCTGAACAGCCCTAACCTCTTCAGCCTTTCCTCATAGGGAAGCTGTTCCATCCCCTTTATCATTTTGGTTGCTCTTTTCTGTAACCTTCTCCAGTGCAACTATATCTTTTTTGAGATGCGGCGACCAGAATTGTACACAGTATTCAAGGTGTGGTCTCACCATGGAGCGATATAGAGGCATTATGACATTTTCCGTTCTATTAACCATTCCCTTCCTAATAATTCCTAACATTCTATTTGCTTTTTTGACTGCTGCAGCACACTGAGCCGACGATTTTAAAGTATTATCCGCTATGATGCCTAGATCTTTTTCCTGGGTGGTAGCTCCTAATATGGAACCTAACATTCAGATCGATACTCTAAGGCCGCGATAGAAACAGTGCAGCAGTGTCAGGCGCACCCTCATTCCCCGCACGCACAGTTCTCTTCACCTACCGCTCGATACTCTCTTCAAATTGCATGCAAATGCATGCCGCGGCTGCGAAGCCTTAGGCAAGCGTTAGGCCCGCGCAACCCATTTTACTGTATAGAGCGCCTAATACAGTATCCTGGGTTCGCGGGCCTAACGCTTCATGGCCGCGCTGGTATCTGTTATTTCAAATGTCATTTCAAATGACATTTGAAATGACAGGTACCAGATGTTCCCCGATGCTCAGCAAACTTTCCCCCAGCCCCCGCTTACCTGCCCTGGCCCCGTCCGGTCTCCGGTTCAGCCCCAGTCCTGTCCCCTCCTCCCGAAGCAAAAAAAAAACAAAACCGAAAAAGTAGCAAGGCTCGGGCCTGCTACGGTAGTCCCTTCTCCTCCCGATTTTGGTGCTCAAGGCGGCCGTGCATTCATCCAGGCAGAGGGAGCCGGCGGCGAAAACGGCCTCCGGCTCCCTCTGCCTGGATGAATGCACGGCCCCCGCCGGCAGTGAATGAATGCCCGTGACGTTGCGACGTCACGGCATGTGACTGCCTTGAGCGCCGAAATCGCACGGGCATTCATTCACTGCCGGCGGGGGCCGTGCATTCATCCAGGCAGAGGGAGCCGGAGGCCGTTTTCGCCGCCGGCTCCCTCTGCCTGGATGAATGCACGCCCACCCGGCCGCCTTGAGCGCCGAAATCGGGAGGAGAGGAGAAGGGAGAAGGGACTACCGTAGCAGGCCCGAGCCTTGCTACTTTTTCGGTTTTTTTTTGCTTCGGGAGGAGGGGACAGGACTGGGACTGCACCGGAGACCGGACGGGGCCAGGGCAGGTAAGCAATGTTTTTACACTTTTTTTACACCATTTTTTACACTTTATTCCCGTTTTAATTTTCGAACACCACACTAACACCAAGTAGAGGGTAGCGGTAAACTAACACGTTAAGGCCGCGGCAAAATAGCGGGTTACAAAGGAGATAATCTGAGCGCACGTCACAGTATCGGAGGGGAATAGCTAATTCCTTCATTATACAGCTAATTCGTTCATTTACATATCATATACATGCTGCGTGCGGAAAGGGTTATGCGTCTGTTTTAAGAAGCGCTAAGGACGCGTGAAACTGGAGACTGTATGGCTGGATCGCCTTACGCGTCCGAATTGTGCGCTCCCAGCACGTTACAGACGGGAAATCTTCAACCGCACATTACAGTATCGACCTGATTGTGTAACTACAGCAATGGTTATTTTTCCCTATATGCATCACCTTGCACTTGTCCACATTAAATTTCATCTGCCATTTGGATGCCCAATCTTCAAGTCTTGCAAGGTCCTCCTGTAAATGCATCACAGTCTGCTTGTGATTTAACTACTCTGAATAATTTTGTATCTGCAAATTTGATTTCCCCACTCGTCATATTCCTTTCCAGATTTTTTTTTTTTTTATATATATATATATATTAATATATATATATTAGTCAAACGCCTTCTGAAAATCCAAATAAACTACATCTACTGGTTCACCTTTATCCACATGTTTATTAACCCCTTCAAAAAAATGAAGCAGATTTGTTAGGCAAGACTTCCCTTGGGTAAATCCATGTTGACTATGTTCCATTAAATCATGTCTTTCTATATGCTCTATGGAAAACTAACAGAATTGGAACTGGCACTAGCAAGCCAGCATTCTCCAAGTTCCAAATAATAATAATAAAGCAAAAGAAGCAGCTGAATCTGAAAAACTGTGATGATCATCTTTATTAATTAATTACTATGGCACAGCATTGAAATTTTACAGATTCCTTTCAGACACCAAGTGCAATACACAACTTGGAACAAGTGAATTTCAGTACAAGTATTTCAGGAAGATACTAATTTTATGATAATAAAAATATATTGACTATGCACTAGAACAGTGTTTTCTACATTTTCAAGCCCAAAGCACACCTACATTACAAAATGTTGTATGGCATACCAGTCTCCATGGAGCAGACAGTGTGGACATAAAGAGGACTTGGCAAAAAAAAAAAAAAAAAAAGAGTTACAGAAGCACTAAAAGTCCCACCACTGTCTTCCAAATTTTAAAACAAAGGGCAGGAGGGGACAGAGACATACCTGAACTCATCACAATGGACCAAAGGTAAAAGTTAGTGTGGTAAGGGCATCTGGTTCAATTAACCTTGGCTGCTTTATGTGGCTGCCAGAGCTCCTCCATTGTCAACCAACACTCAGTGTCCTGAGCATACTCTTCCTATTTCACTCAGCCTGAGGAGGAGAGATAGAGGCTAGAAGGATTAAAAGGAGGCAGCTAAAGAGGAGAAAGATGAGGTGGTGCTGTGTGCACTGCACAAAGCAGGTCCCAGCTCTCCATCCCCTGCATGCTATTAACTACCAGACTGCAGGGCTCATGCTACAGCTAGGAAGAAGAGGCATACTCTCAGAAAGAAGCTCCCACATGTTTAAGAGCAACTACTAGTGTCTCTTCTTGCTGAGAGCAAAGCCTAGGTGCCGACCTGGATCAGAGCATCAGGCAGTGGTGATTTTTTGAGACACATCTAACCAAGTCTGAAGGCACAAATGATTGGGAAACACTAAACTAGAACTGATATGTAAAGTGATATATTGCAAATACATATTGTGGATATTCTGAAGATTAGATCTAGTACTGTTATGTTATGAACGGTGCTTACCACCCATGTTTTTAGAAGCTTTTAATTAATGCTGTCTATTGCTAATGTATATACAATGTATTATTGTAAGTGAAAAAGATGTTGATATTGTTTATCTTCATGTATTATGTATATTGTTTGTAATCCACTTTGATTGATTGAAAGGCAAAATATAAGTGAGTGAGTAAATAAATAAATAAAGGTTGTAGATAAGCTGTTAGAAGTCACAATAGCCCTTTTCACAGAATTAGGGTATGTCTTTTCATCAAGAATACAAGAACATAGCACAGTACTGTTCCTATACACAGCACTGATAATCTATTTAAACAAATATATATAGCCATATATGCTTTCTTATATACATCTTTTATTCCTGCAAAATTATTTACATTTTACTAGACTATAAAGCACACTTTAAAATTTGGTGAATACTTAAGACAGATTTGATGGGTTGCAAATATACGAAAGGTTTTTAGCGAAGTTCCTAATTAAAAGGGCGTGTTTGCGAGTGTCTGTCTCAGAGCATACACTGCTGTGTTTCATGGCACATTGTTTCTTGGATTGTTTCACAATTTTTCATAGAACCCTGAAACAAGCATATAGTCAGCCTCAAACTCATCCAGCATTTCAGCCGTGGATGATTAGAATACAGTCAAGCTGCTCTATCAGAGCAGTTCATCTATTTCCACTGTAATACCAGATGGTAACAAGAAAAGCAGAAATCAGGCACACCTAAAAAAATAAAATAAAAAATAAAAACAAACAAAAGTTTAGTATAGATGAAGTTCTCTGCATGAACTGAAACCTTGTTCTATACTAAAATGTCTGTTTCTGCTATTCTGGCTTCAGTATCCTGACATTACCACTTCGTCAGCACTCTGCTAGATTACCCTGTAACTTGCTGTAAACTGCAGGACTCGTGAGGATGTAATACCATCAGACTTGAATGTTTTGCACACAGATTCTAACAAGCCACCTAACTATTTAGAAATTTATATCGCTTAGCTACATTTTCAGCTCCAAATTTGTTTATTAATTTCCTTCTGAACTTTGGATCCTTTTCCTCCAAGAGCATGTCATCCTGAAAGGTCCAGAGAGGGTACCCATCAGCCCGTCGTTTGTTCTTCAGAAAGTACTTTGTGGCTTCCAGTTCACCACTGTTTTTCAGTAAAGCTTGCGTAATAACTGACAAACTAAAGCCAAACTCCTCCATTAATCTTTGAATGCATCCTTTAAGCTCCTCCTCCTCAGTCTTGGGAGGTCCCGATGTCATTTCTCCTTGAGGGAGGGGATCAGGGTCAGCAGAGTCCTCACTCATTACATTCATCTGTGTCTCTTTCACAGTTTGTGGCTCAGGGCTTTCAGTCTGCTCTTTATCCTTCTCAGGAGATAATGCTTCCACTATTTTAAGGGTCTTATCGTTTACCTGTATAGAAGTAACCAAAGCAATGGTCAAGTCAACATTTATCTCATAGATCAATACTCTTATTGTTCATGTAAACAAAGAAAATATCTGCTTCATGTTCATTTGAACACAATGCTGCATCTTATAAAAAATAAATGACTGGTGTAGTGTTTCAATGCAATCCATTCTCCAGATTCTCATCAGCTTAGCTTCTTGGATGAACAGTACCCAACTGAAAAGGTTAAGTATTTTAACCTAGTTTATTTACTAGGTATGCATGGATTATGAAACAGGCATGATACTGTACATTTTTGTGGGCCATCAGTTCTCCAAAAGCATTTAATGAGGCACAAAGCCAATAATAAGCTTTCAGCTGAATGAGAAGTGTTGATAAACTACTGTGACATACTCTGAACCTTTAAACCTTCACTATATATAATGACTTTAACATGTAGACAATATCCTTGCATTAGTAAAAGTAGCTTCAAGTGTGAGAACAAATATACTTCCAAGTCCTCACCATTTCTTCAATTCAAAGATATAAAAATAATAAAACTTCTTTTGTAAGTAGACCACCATATCAACTTACTACTTTATAATGGACAGGTTAGAAAGTTTTACACATGCTTGCTAAGAAAATTCTAACCCTCCTCTTCATGGCTGCTTATACCAGACCGATGTCACAGTGCTATTCAAAAGCACTCCACTCATACCAAATAATGTATTGTTAGAGCAACACCAGACTAGTCAATGAAGCTTGCATACATAGTAGAACATAAGAAATTGCCATGCTGGGTCAGACCAAGGGTCCCATCAAGCCCAGCATCCTATTTCCAACAGAGGCCAAAACCAGGCCACAAGAACCTGGCAATTACCCAAACACTAAGAAGAAAGGAAAATTAGTTCTTACCTGTTAATTTTCGTTCCTGTAGTACCACGGATCAGTCCAGACTGTGGGTTCAGCCTCCTTTCCAGCAGGTGGAGACAGACTAAAACTGAAAGGATATCCTATATGAGGATAGAGCCTATCCTGTAACCCTTCAGTATAACCAATGTCAAAGCAGAAAAACCAAACCCAGAATAGGATCAAGCAAGTAACCATAAAGCTCAAAGGAGCAACTGTAAAACAATAGGATGAACATGGTATAGCTATACGCTCTTGCATATACTTGGTGTTTAGAACGACCAAGGCTTCCGGTGTAATTGCTCAGTATTCTTGCACAAAAACCTGAAATATTAGAATCTGCAAAACCTGCAAGAAAACAAGCTTCGAGAGGACAGAAAGAAACCAGACAGGGAAGGGCGCCTGGACTGATCCGTGGTACAAGAAAACAAAGAGGTAGGCGATCTATGATACCGTCAGGTGAACACAAAAGGAATAGATGCCGTTATCTTTTCCAAATACTTTATTGATGCAGAGACGTTCCAGATAAATTATCTGGAACGTCTCTGCATCAATAAAGTATTGGAAAAGATAACGGCACCTGATCCGTGGTACTACAGAAACGAAAATTAACAGGTAAGAACTAATTTTCCTTTCCCTGTACGTACCCGGATTAGTCCAGACTGTGGGATGTACCAAAGCTTCCCTAAACTGGGTGGGACTGAGACAGTCCCGCTCGAAGTACTTGCCGCCCAAAAGATCCAACAACCGGATCTTGCACATCCAGACGGTAGTGTCGAGAAAAAGTATGCAAGGACATCCATGTGGCGGCCCTGCAAATTTCTTGTGGAGAAACGAGTTGACTCTCCGCCCAAGAGGTGGCTTGAGAGCGCAGAGAATGAGCCTTGAGACCCTCGGGTACAGGTCGACCTTGGCAAAGATAGGCTGAGGAGATGGCTTCCTTCAACCACCGCGCAATAGTGGTCTTAGAAGCTGGCTTACCCCGATTGGGACTGCTCCAGAGAACGAAGAGATGGTCCGAGACCCGAAAGTCGTTAGTAACCAGGAGGCAGCGAAGCAGGACTCGCTTGACGTCCAGCCGGAGATCATCCCCAGTCGTACCCGCAACCTCCTCTGGGGAGAACGCTGGGAGTTCCACTGACTGGTTGACATGAAAGCTAGAAACGACTTTAGGTAAGAAGGAAGGGACAGTCTTAAGAGAGACCCCGGAATCGGAGAAGCGTAAGAAGGGCTCCCGACAGGACAACGTTTGGATTTCAGAGATCCGCCGAGCGGAAGAAATGGAGACCAAAAAGACAGTCTTTAGCATAAGGTCTTTTAGCGTTGAGCGACGGAGAGGTTCGAACGGGGCTGCACAGAGGGCCCGAAGGACCAGATTGAGACTCCACAACGGACAAGTGGCACGAGAAGGGGGGCGAAGATGCTTTACGCCCCTCAGAAAACGAATCACGTCCGGATGAGCTGCCAGGGAATGACCTTCCACCCGACCTAAGAGAGAGCCGAGCGCAGAAATTTGAACTTGAAGAGAACTGAGGGAGAGGCCCTTAGAGAGGCCCTTCTGAAGGAAAGATAAGATCACCGAGACTGGGGCGGAACGCGCTGGGATACCGGATTCCACACAGCCAGCCTCAAAAACCTTCCAGATATGCACGTAGGCCAGGGAAGTCGACTGTTTTCGGACCCGAAGCAAGGTGGAGATGACCTCCTCCTTATAGCCCTTACGCCTCAGGCGTCGCCGTTCAAAAGCCAGGCCGCTAGACAAAAGCGATCGGCCTGGTTGAAAAATACAGGACCCTGCCGAAGTAGGCTAGGGAGATGACCGAGGCGGATGGGTCCGTCCGTCACTAGGTTGACGAGATCTGCGAACCACGGCCTCTGTGGCCACTTGGGTAATACTAGAACCACGGGTCCCCGGTGGAGTTAGATTCTTCTCAGGACTTTTCCCACCAGGGGCCACGGGGGGGGGGGGGGGGGGGGGGGGGGAACACGTACAGCAGGACGTCCGCTGGCCAAGGAAGAGCCAGAGCATCCACGCCCTCTGATCCGTGTTCCCTTCAGCGGCTGAAGAACCGATTGGCCTTGCAATTGCGCAGGGTCGCCATGAGATCTAGGTGGGGAGGACCCCACCTGTCCACTATCAGATCCATGGCCGCCTCTGAGAGCTCCCATTCCCCCGGATCGAGAGCTTGACGGCTGAGGAAGTCGGCTTGAATATTTTCCTTGCCCGCGATGTGGGAAGCCTCCAGGCACTGTAGATGTCGTTCCGCCCAAGAGAAGAGAAGGCTGGCTTCCAGGGCCACCAGAGGACTGCGAGTGCCCCCTTGACGATTGATGTAAGCCACTGTGGTAGAGTTGTCGGACAGAACTCTTACTGCTTTGCCGCGGGGAGCAGGGGGAGAAACTCCTGGAGGGCCAGGCACACCGCCAGGGTCTCCAGCTCATTGATATGCCAATGAGTGACTCGGCGACCAGGTTCCCTGGATTGGGAGAGACAAACCGCACCCCAGCCCGACAGACTGGCGTCCGTGGTCACTATCGTCCATTGTGGCGCTTGGAGGGGCATCCCCTGGAGGAGATGAGGAAGCGATAGCCACCACTGCAAGTCGTCGACTGTAGAGTCCAAAAACGGAAGGACTATGTGAAACTGTTCCGACACCGGCTGCCAACGGGACAGCAAAGCTTTCTGTAACGGACGCATATGAGCAAAGGCCCAGGGCACAAGGTCGATGGTGGAAGCCATGGATCCCAGGACCTGCAGGTAGTCCCGAGCCGTCGGGGAGGGTAGCGCAATCAGGTTCTGGATTTGCTCGATCAGCTTGAGGGCGCGTGCACGCGGTAAGAAGACCTTGCCTGCTCAGGTGTCGAAGTGGGCTCCCAGGAACTCCAACTCCTGGGAGGGCTGGAGATTGCTCTTGGAGAAGTTCACTATCCACCCGAGAGAAGCCAGGAAGGACATCACGCGATCCACCGCCAGTTGACACGAGGCCGCCGACTTGGCCCGGATGAGCCAGTCGTCCAGATAGGGATGAACAAGGATTCCCTCTCGGCGAAGAGCCGCCGCAACCACCACCATGACCTTGGTGAAGGTGCGAGGCGCGGTAGCGAGTCCGAAAGGAAGTGCCCGTAACTGGAAGTCCTGGTTGAGAACATGGAAGCATAGGTATTTCTGGTAATCGCGGTGAATCGGGATATGGAAGTAAGCCTCGGCAAGGTCGAGAGAAGCAAGGAACTCTCCGGGCTGGATCGCCGCAATAACCGCTCGCAGAGTTTCCATGTGGAAGTGAGGAATTTTGAGGGCCCGATTGACCCTCTTGAGGTCCAGGATCTGACGATAAGGGCCGTCCTTCTTGGGAAGGACGAAGTAAATAGAATACTGGCCGGCGCCACGCTCCCTCTCTGGGACCGGAACCACCGCGCCCAGAGCCAGGAGTCTGTTCCACTGCGTCCCTCTTGGACTGCCCGCATGAGGAAAAGAGAAAGAGATCCGGTAGGTCGCGGACAATTTCGAAGGCATACCCGTCTCTGATGATGTCGAGAACCCACTGATCTGACATGATCTTGACCCATTCCTCGAAAAAGAAGGAGAGGCGGCCGCCTAGGGGAGGGACCGAGGAACGAGTCAGCCGAACTTCATTGTGTGGCAGGCTTGGGGGTGGAGCATGCGGTTTGGCCCTCACGAAAGGGCCGCCGACCACGAAAGGGCTGCGACCAAGACTGAGACCGGGAAGAATAACCTATCGAAGAACCACCCCGCCCGCGCGGAGTGAAACGACGCTGGCCCCGGGAAGCGAGAACGGGAAGGCGTGTAGGACCGGGTGGATTTAGGACGGTCCTCCGGAAGCTTATGGACATTGTTGTCCCCCAAGGAGTCCATAAGCTTATCAACACATTGTGTCAGAAGTAGAGCAATGTGTTGCGTCGGGTCACGTATACAATGAAGCACAACACGCAAGGTTCCTTATTGAATTAATTTTGATGAGTCATTTGAACTATGAGTGATTTAAAGACTGGAACAAGCGGCGGTGATTGGTTGTAATGTTTTGCACTATCAAGAGGCTGGTCAAAAGCAGTTCTGGGAAGGTGTGCCCACAGCTGAAAATGACTTTGGGTTATATCGATGGTATAATGAAATGTGGTGAAGATTGACATTTTATGAGAGTGGTGGAACAAGAATAAAAGTCTTAAGAAATGAAGTTTTGAGAGATATAACCTGCTATATGAGATTCGAGTCCCTGAGGAAGCCTGATTGGGAGGCGAAACAAGGAGATCCTTTGTTAAACACAGAGGAATATGGGAATAAAAATGATGTGAATAACCTTTATGTAGTAATAATTCTATACACCTGACATTGTTATAGTGATGTAAAATATATGCAGGTAATTGATTGTAATCTTGGATCATTGAATATCATTTGTGCAATACAGATATTTTTATATTGGTTGGTGTGTGATTGATGGATGAATGTGTGAGTTTAGATTTTAAATGTCTAGATAGGTAACATACCTTGTGATTTCTAATAAATGATAAATTATAATTTACATGTATGTGGTCTCTCTGTGATGTGATATGTTTATGTGATATCAGAGAGTTTAGCTAAAAAAGCATTTTCCCTCTATATAATTACCTTGTTGGCTACATCTGCTGGAGACAGACAAATACTGAAGGGTTACAGGATAGGCTCTGTCCTCATATAGGATATCCTTTCAGTTTTAGTCTGTCTCCACCTGCTGGAAAGGAGGCTCAACCCACAGTCTGGACCAGACCTGGGCAAGGGGCGGCCTGCGGGCTGAATCCGGCCCGCCTACGGTCTGTGACCGGCCCGCCCACTGCTGAGAGCAGACGGAGAATGAGGCACGCTGCCTTCCCTCAAGGGAAGGCAGCGTGCCTCATTCTCCGCTCCCTCGCTCCCCGATTGGCCGGCCAATCGGGGGAGCGAGGGAGCGGAGAATGAACTGTTTTTTTTACAGCATTCGGTGGGGGGGGGGGGGGGGGGGGGGGGGGGTGAGGGAGTGACTTGAGCGAAGACACGCTGTCCGATTGGCCGGTGCTGGGCAAGGCTTACCCAGCACCGGCCAATCGGACAGCGTGTCTTCGCTCGAGTTTCTTCCTACCTACCTACCAGTTCCGCCTTCGTGGTCTTTTTCAAGGGTCCCCAACCACCGGTCCGTGGGAGTTTTTTGCCGGTCTGCGGCGCGCGCTCCCGGTCTCTCCCGCTGCCGTTGCCGCTGGGCTGTCAGCACGTTCAAGCCCAGCGGGAACGGCAGCAGTGTTAGAAGCTGTGGTACCCGCGGCTGGCCTTTTCTTCTTCCCGCGCCTGCACCCCCCCTCCCGTGACCCGGAACAGAAGTGATACACGGAGCGGTGCGCGGGAAGGAGAAAGAGCCGTGCCGCGTCGGCTCCCGAGCAATTGAAGCAGCCAGTAATCGAGAAAGGAGTCAGCAGCATGAGCCTCCCGCGGCCGATGGGATTCTTCTTTCTTGGCCTTCGGGGGCTGCTGCAGCTCCCATTTGTGCTCCGGTAGGGGGGAGAGGAAGTGAGAAAGAGAGAGAAGCAGCCAGCCAGCCTGTGTGTGATTGACTGGTCAGAGAGCTGATGTGTGTGTGTATGTGAGAGACAATGAAAGTGATTGCTCAGGAAGATGACTGATGTGTATGTGAGAGTGTGAGACATTAGTCAGGGAGGTGACTGATGTGTGTGTGTGTGAGAGAGAAAAAGCATGGAAGTGAGAAGTCTGGGTATGTGGGAAAGCATGAGCGTAAGAAGCCTGGTGTTGTGGGAGTGAGAAACCTGGGTGAGTGTGCATGCATGAGAGAGAGAGACTGCTTGGTAAGGTGACGGTGTGTGTGAGAGAAAAAGACTGGTGTGTGTGAATGTGAGAGAATGTGATTCAGGGAATGAGAAGCCTGTGCACGTGGAGAGTGAGCATGGAAATGAGAGAGACTGGTGTGTGTGTAACAGAGAGAAAGTGATTATGGGAATGAGAAGCCTTTGCATGTGAAGAGAGTGAGCATGAGAGTGAGAAACCTGGGTGTGTGTGAGACAGCATGGGAGGGAGAAGCCTGTATATCTGAAAGAGAACTTGGGAGTGGGAAGCCTGTGTGAGTGTGTATGCATGAGTGAGATCAGGTGACTGGTGTGTGTGTGTGTGTGTGTGAGAGAGAGAGAAATAAAGTGATTATGGGAATGAGAAGCCTGTGCATGTGAAGAGTGAGCATGGGAGTGAGAGACTGGTGAGTGAGTGTGTGGGTATGTGTGTGTGAGAGAGAGAGACAGAGAAAGTGATTATGAGAGTGAGAAGCCCATATATGTAAGAAGAACACGGGAGTGGGAAGCCTGTGTGTGTGTGTGTGTGTGTGTGTATGGCATGAGAGAAACTGTTCAGGAAGGTGACTGGTGTGTGTGCCAAAGACTGTTTGGGAGATGATTGGTGTGTGAGACACAGAAACTGGTCATGGGGGCATGACTGGTATGGTGTGTGTGTGTGAGAGACATGGGCACTAAGGAAGAGGACCATAAGTATAGAGCTTAGCTTCTACTGCTGCTTCTGGTGTGTGCCACGGCCTGCAGGGAAGGGGAGTAGGAGAGCTGCTGGAGGGGGTAAGTAAAGATGGCTTTAAGTTTATTTTTCTTGACTGCCATTTTAATTGTGTGATGTCTGCTTTTTTGAAATATTTTATTGGTGTTTGGAGAATGTTTAATAGTTTTTATGAGTTTTTAATTGTTGGATGTTATTCTGTTCATAGCTGTTTTGAAACATTTATTCTGCTTATTAGTATAGTTTTACAATTATTTCTGTGTGGGGATCTATAGCTGCTTGCTATTCTGTTTTCCTAATAAGAGGTGTATTGGTTTTTAGGACCTGATTTAATATTTGTGGTGTTGCCTTTTCATAGATAGGGTTGCTCCTGTTTTGTATTCCATAATACAGGTGTAACTGTGTGTGGATTAGTTTATGTGCATTACTACGGATCCTGGGAGTATGTTAGGTCGGTTCTGTGTCTGTTACCGAGATGAGATATTTTGCTAGCATGTAAGCGTTTGTATCGGTCTTATTTGTTGTGTTTTCTCAGAGGTCTTTTCATAAGTAGGGCTATTGAGAACTGAGTTAATTATATTAGTCCGGCCCTCTAAAACCATCCCAATTTCTCATGCGGCCCCATGGGAAAATTAATTGCCCACCCCTGGTCTGGACTGATCCGGGTACGTACAGGGAACCCATGCTACTGATGCAATTAACAGCACTGGCTATTCCCTAAGTATAATTGATTAATAGCCATTAATGGACTTCTCCTCCAAGAACTTGAATACTGTGTACAATTCTGGTCGCCGCATCTCAAAAAAGATATAATTGCAATGGAGAAGGTACAGAGAAGGGCTACCAAAATGATAAGGGGAATGGAACAGCTCCCCTATGAGGAAAGACGAAAGAGGTTAGGACTTTTCAGCTTGGAGAAGATACGGCTGAGGGGGGATATGATAGAGATGTTTAAAATTATGAGAGGTCTAGAACAGGTAGATGTGAATCGGTTATTTACTCTTTCGGATATTAGAAAGACTAGGGGGCACTCCATGAAGTTAGCATGGGGCACATTTAAAACTAATCGGAGAAAGTTCTTTTTTACTCAACGCACAATTAAACTCTGGAATTTGTTGCCAGAGGATGTGGTTAGTGCAGTTAGTATAGCGGTGTTTAAAAAAGGATTGGATAAGTTCTTGGAGGAGAAGTCCATTACCTGCTATTAATTGGGTTGACTTGGAAAATAGCCACTGCTGTTACTAGCAACGGTAACATGGAAGAGACTTAGTTTTGGGGTACTTGCCAGGTTCTTATGGCCTGGATTGGCCACTGTTGGAAACAGGATGCTGGGCTTGATGGACCCTTGGTAGACCCTTGATAGATGCTGGATCTAGACTAAGGGGCGCCATGTCCCTGGGGAGCCCTGTTTGAGGGGGGGGGTCCGCTGTGCAATGCTAGGTCCGGCGTACTGCTCGAGATGATGGAGCCTGGTACCGGCTGGGGAGGGCCATGAGTTGGATCCCCTAGGGCCTCTTCGCACTGTATACACAGGGCAGTGGCCTCCTCATGCTGTGCGGCTCTAATGTGGCATGCTGCACAAAGGCCCCGAGCCTCGAGTTTCTTTTCCGGTGGTGCCATGGGTTGTGCGTGTAAAATACAGTTCTGCGCTCCGGTGTGTGAAGTTGTACGTGTAGGTTGGGTGAGCGCTCAGGGAGATGTGCGCGCTGTTGTGCGCACAGGTCGAAGTTATGCGCCTGGCACAGTAAGCGCGTCGCTTGTACACAAGGTACTTGGGCGCGCAACGTTGTGCGCACAGATCGGAACGGCAGATAGGGCAGTGAACAGAGCAAGATGGTGACGGCGACCACGCGGACAATATGGCGACCACCTTGGAGGGTGTCCACGTGGGAGGACCCTCTGATCTGACCGGGGTCTAGCCCTGCTAGGGCAGATCAACCCGGTGGCACTGGTCCCGGCTGGTGACCTGTACGTCTCCTCGAGCTTTGGAGACCGGAGACTTTTAAATAGATTTCTACCTTACCTTGTCTCGGCGCTTCCCGGTCTCGTTCCGGGCGGTCTCCGGCTGCAGGGGGAGAGGGAAAATACCTTCACCGCCACACTCTAGGTTGCACCCACTGCCTCTCAGCCTCACCCGATGTCGGGGGCTAGGTCCCCGCCAAGAGTCGGACGCCGGACCAAGGCTTATCTCCGAAGGATCGCGGAAATCACCTCGGGAATTCTCAACTGGGGGAGGGACCCAAAGGGTGTCACCGCAGGAGAGTGGGGCTCGTATGTAGAGGTAAGATTTCTTCTTGATTTGGTTTTCTTTGGTAAAATTACTCTAACGCTGTGCGAGCGTGCATAGAGTCCCTAACTGCTATGGAGACGGAAAATACTGAAGAGCTGCACTTTCTGCAGAGGTATATGTACTAGGGCTGACGTCAGATTGAAATCTGACTCCGTCTCCAACTGCTATCAGGAGTACATTGTACCCATTGGTCCTGAGTCCACCTGCTACACGCTAGGAAAAAAAAAGTTAATGAAACTGTAAAAATATATTAAAAAAATAAAAGTTGGGAAAGGTAGGGGACAAGTTTTCTCCAGGCCCCCTTAGAAAAATTTGGGCCGGTGTCCGGGTTCTTAGTAAGATTTTTTTATCCCTGCCTATAAGCTATAAGTAGCTAAACCACATACACTGCTACAACAGTATTAGATGAATTTACAAGATTTCGATTTATACCTCAATTTCTTGATTAGTGGTCTCAAAGCGTCCAATGATTCCTTCCTCTGCTGACAGCTCCTTTTCTGCTGCTTTCTTTTGAACCTTCAAAACTTTATCACTATTCAGATTGCTTTCCTCCTGCATTTTAGCAGCTTTCCTCATATGCAATTTTGCTGCAATTAAAAAAAAAATACGAGATTAAAAACAAAGTGGGCCATGCTGTTAGTCATCTCGATTTCCCTCTCCCTAGAATCATCATTTCTTTTGCATAAGAACCATTTTACATTTGTTTTTCATTAAACATCTAGAGATGATTTTTCTCACAAAATTCCTCCAACTGAATGTCCGAAGAAAACATGCCTTAGGACAAGTCAAGAGGACCTCTGGGAAAAAAAAAAAAGCACGTCTCCAACCATGCCATAAATTATAACCTAATCAGACTTTTCACCATCGGCACTGTTTACTGGTCAACTCTAGGAGTAACACAGCAGCTTCATTTTGAAGCCTATTTGAAATCTGTAGGAATGGAATGGCGTGGCAGCTGCTGGAAATCTCCATTAGACCAATTAACCTGCACAAGAACATAAGAAATTGCCATACTGGGTCAGACCAAGGGTCCATCTAGCCCAGTAACCTGTTTCTAACAGTGGCCAATCCAGGCTACAAGTACCTGGCAAGTACCCAAACACTAAGTAGATCCCATGCTACTGATGCCAGTAAAAGAGTGGCTATTCTCTAAGTCAACTTGATTAATAGCATTTAATGGTCGTCTCCTGCAAGAACTTATCCAACCCTTTTTTAAATCCAGCTACACTAACTGCACTAACCACATCCTCTGGCAACAGATTCCTGAGCTTAATTTTGCATTGAGTGAAAAAGAATTCTCTGATTAGTTTTAAATGTGTACTTCATGGAATGCCCTCTAGTCCTGTTATTTGAAAGTGTAAATAACAGATTTACATCTACTCGTTCAAGACTTCTATCATATCCCCCATCAGCCGCCTCCTCTCCAAGCTGAACAGCCCTAACCTCTTCAGCCTTTCCTCATTGGGGAGCTGTTCCATCCCCTTTATCATTTTGGTTGCCCTTCTCTGTACCTTCTCCATCGCAACTATATCTTTTTTGAGATGTGGCGACCAGAATTGTACACAGTATTCAAGGTGCAGTCTCACCATGGAGCGATTATAGAGGCATTATGACATTTTCTGTTTTATTAACCATTCCCTTCCTAATAATTCTTAACATTGTTTGCTTTTTTGACTGCTGCAGCACACTGAGCTGACGATTCTAAAGTATTATCCACTATGATGCCTAGATCTTTTTCCTGGGTGGTAGTTTCTAATATGGAACCTAACATCGTGTAACTACAGCAAGGGTTATTTTTCCCTGTATGCAACACCTTGCACTTGTCCACATTAAATTTCTTCTGCCATTTGGGTGCCCAATCTTGCAAGGTCCTCCTGTATCACAATCCGCTTGTGATTTAACTACTCTGAATAATTTTGTATCCGCAAATTTGATAACCCCACTCATATTCCTTTCCAGATCATTTATTTTTATATATATACACTGAAAAGCACTGGTCCAAGTACAGATGCCTGAGGCACTCCACTATTTACCCTTTTCCACTGAGAAAATTGACCATTTAATCCTACTCTGTTTCCTTTCTATTAACCAGTTTATAATTCACGAAAGGACATCGCCTCCTATCCCATGACTTTTTAGTTTTCTTAGAAGCCTCTCATGAGGGACTTTGTCAAACGCCTTCTGAAAATCCAAATACACAACATCCACTGGTTCATCTTTATCCACATGTTTATTAACCCCTTCAAAAAATGAAGCAGATTTGTTAGGCAAGACTTCCCTTGGGTAAATCTATGTTGACTGTGTTCCATTAAATCATGTCTTTCTATATGCTCTATGATTCTGATCTTGAGAATAGTTTCCACTATTTTTCCCGGCACTGAAGTCAGGCTCACTGGTCTATAGTTACCCGGATCGCCCCTGGTGCCTCTTTTAAATATCGGGGTTACATTGGCCACCTTCCAGTCTTCAGGTTCAATGGATGATTTTAATGATAGGTTACAAATTTTAACTAATAGATCAGAAATTTCATTTTTTAGTTCCTTCAGTACCGTAGGATGCATACCATCCAGTCCAGGTGATTTGCTATTCTTTAGTTTGTCAATCTGGCCTACTACATCTTCCAGGTTCACAGTGATTTTGTTCAGTTCGTCTGACTCATCACCCCTGAAAACCATCTCAGGAACTGGTATCTCCCCAAAATCCTCATTAGTAAACACGGAAGCATGGGATCTTCTTAGTGTTTGGGTAATTGCCAGGCTCTTGTGGCCTGCTTTGGCCTCCGTTGGAAACAGGATGCTGGGCTTGAAGGACCCTTGGTCTGACCCAGCATGGCAATTTCTTATATTCTTAATCCAATAACAAACATCTGCAGACTCTGCCATGAAAAGTTCACAGGCATGATGGTGGTGATTATTTATCCTCTCTGCAACAGAAAGGGTCAGAAAGAGGATAGGAAAAAGAAGAGCATACATATCCATGCATACTTACAAAGGAATTGGAAAATTCCTGTTATATATTTCCCACCTCTCCCCCCCAGAGGAAAGCTGAAGCACAGAGAGAACTAGCTGCCAACCATAAAGGCCACTGCAAAATCTGCATCTTAAAACTATGTCCTGAAATTCAGTGCAGTTTCTTAACACAGAAGCTCATTTTCTTTTTTAAATCCCAATGCAGTAAGAAAATAGTATGCTAATGTACTGGGAGTTTAAAAAAAAAAAAAAGGCATACAGAAACATAAGATGTGTGCAAAGGTATACGTAAAAACATAAAATATGCCAGCCCAACATCATGTGTCCAACAGTGCCCAATCCAAGACACAAGCACCTGGCAAGTATCCAAACATTAAACAAATCCCAAACTACTATTCCTTATTGATTAGTAGCAGTTTATGGACTTCTCTAGGAACTCAACCAAACTTTTTTTAAACCTAGTTATACTAACTACCGTAACCACATCCTCTGGCAATAAATTCTAGAGCTTAACTACATGTTGAGTGAAAAACATTTCTATGATTTGTTTTAAAAAAGCTACTTACTAACTTCATGAAGTGCCCCTTGTCCTATCATCTGAGAGTAAATAACTGATTTACATTAACCTTAGTGTACAGCAAAACGATTTATGCATAGAAAATGTGTACAAATGTTTTCCACATATAAAGTATGATTTGTGCGCAAAATTGCATTCTGCACAGAAAGCATTTTTGTGCATAGATCATATTTTGTGTTGTAAAAACATGTTTTGTGCACAAAAAGCATGCTTTCCACACATAAAAAATGAGTTATTCAGACAAAAAATGTTTTCAGCATAGAACATGTTTTTTTGTTCCCATAAATCATAAGTTAAGCATAAAAAACATGCTTTTTATGCACAAAGTATGTTTTCTCCACATAAAATACCAACTGCAGGTCCCAGCAGCAGAACTCCAGCTTCTGCCCATACATAGTACATGACAGCACAAGAGGACCAAATGGTCTAGTCTACCCAGCAAGCTTTTTATGGTATCTGCCACACAGGATACCCCCATGTTTCTCTTAAGGGTAGGAACTGCCGCTCCATGCAGTTATCCCCAAGCCTTATGATAACCCAGAAAAAAAAATTACTACTAACAATTTTTACTGGGTGATGAGACTCCTTGAAAATTCAAACAGTGCTGCTTGACGTGCTTTGCTTATGGACTTGGCTGTAGAAGCATTCCTGTGCTTTTTCCCTTATATCTTTGTGTCGGTGCCCCAGACTGTAAAAGTCAGGGCCCATGTTGGTTGTCATCTGAATCCAATTCCTCTTCCTCCTCCCTCCCCTCCCCAGCTCCCAAAGTGGAGAGTGATGTTGCATCAAAAGCATCAAGGCTTATTGGTTAAGGGTAGTAATCCCATGCCTTCTGTTAAGGGTAGTAACTCCACCATGAAGTTTCCAGCCCACCTCTCTGCATTAGAGGTGAACTGCTAATGCCATCACTAGCATGGAATTTCCACACAAAGGCTTCCAAGTTAAACACACTTGTTGGCAAAACTTCTTGCTACATTGGCAGCAAAGTTTGTGTAGAGACGTCTTAGGACTCCACTAGATGACCCTCAATCCCAGCCCTTGGGTTAGTCAGTAGAGGGGAATACCATTCTTAACAGCATCTCCCCACGGGAATGCTGGAGTGGAGAGCTCCTGGTATACAAGGAGGATTTAGGAGAGAGTAGTGTATGGTCATTCTGACTTGGAATTAAGGAGTGAGGAGCTGGTTTTCTTCACTCCCAAGTTTAAGTTTAGGCATCCTGGCCTGATCTTTCATTTGGGAGAACTTCCTTTATTGCACCCCTGGCTTGTGAGGATCTGCCTCTAAATGGGAGAGAGACTATTTTCAGAAGTTTTGGAACTCTGGGTTGTAACCAAACCCAAGTGAGGACCTGATACTTCTTGGAATAAGGACATGCCTCATATCCAGAGACAAGGGACCAGAAGAACTGCTGTACCCCTTTCACTGCCAATGAAGGAGCAACCGTGAATCATCATCTTAGAGGAGAGCTGTGGACTTTAATAGTGTGTGTCTTTTTCCCTTAAATTTGTGAGTAAGTTTTTCACCACCCTTCCTCACACTGTAGCAGAGTTATAACAGCCCTGTTCTCCCATCAAGAGAGATCCCCAGGAGGAGTTTGGAGTGCAAAGAAATGGCAATGCAAACTTCTCTGGAGACCCACCTCTGGTAATTCCACCCTTTAGGACACAGACTGGTCTTTGAAGACAAGCACGCCAGTGGATCTCTGGTATATGGGGGGGGGGGGGGGGGGGATGATCCCATTTACACCTTGTCCCACTGGGACACTTAATTCACCCCATGAGGGGATAAACCCTATCTCAGGAGCCTGTACCAAGGACAATTTTACAGAGAGGTATGAGGAGTCTAGTGAGGAAGAGAGCCCAGTTCTAACACGTGTAAACTTGGAAATTTTTTTCAAAGTAATTGGACTTTATTTTGAAGAAATCACAGTGAACTTACATTTTTTGAGCACCCAAAACTATGTCCTGTTTCCTGCAGCCTCATAGCAGGGAGGGGTATAACACCACCAAGGGTTAGAGAGTCCAATTCCAAGCCATGGGCCTAGGAGGCCAGTCCCCCGATATTAAGAATCCACAACCCGGGTCAAAAAGGCCTGGTGAAAGTATTATTTGGACTCAACAGTTACTCTGAATCCGTGCTTAGATCTCGAACCAGGTACTAGTAGTGGAAAAAGCATTTGCAGGTCCTCATACCTGCAGTTTTGTCCGGAAGATCCTCGATGCTACAGGTCTCCGTCTCCTCCTCCGGGAGCCGGATAGGAGCTGGGCAGGTATTACCTTGCAGTGATGTCTCCCCTTCTTCAATACGGTGGGTTTCCGAATGGGGCTGCAGAGTGCAGTCTCCGGCATGCGGTTCCTCCTCACTCTCATTCGGCTGCGGGCAGCGGGAGCAGTGCGGGAACACCACGAGGGGAACAAGGGTGCGGACCTCCAGCTGGTACGAGTCCTCGCGGCCCCGCAGGTGCTTGAGGTAGCGGTCGCGCATGGCTTGCCAGGAGTGACGGGTCAGCTGCAGCCGCTGCAGCTCCTTCCAGATGGCGTTGCCGGCGTACCCGCTCTCGGGAGCCGCATGGTCCCGCAAGTAGACCAGGATGGCCACATCCTCGGCCCGGGAGAAGGCGGTGCGGCCCGAGCCCAGGAAGCGCGGCAGCTCGTGAGCGCAGCAGGTGCCGGACACGTTCCCCGCCGCTCCCCGGAGCTGGTAGTCGCACACGTCCAGCTTCTCGTTGCGCTCCACGCAGTCGGTGACGTAGCGGACGGAAATGTACGCGGAGCCGGAGGCCTCGCTCTCCCCGGCTGCCCCTGCCGGGGGCGCCTCCCCCGGCTCCCGGAGCAGCACAGCCCCCGGCTCCTGCAGCCGACACATCACGCCGCCGCCGTGCAGGATGAGCGGGTGGAGCTGGCGCTTAGCGGCGCACGGGCGTAGATAGAAGCGCATAGGGCTGCCATCCTCCTTCACAAACAGCGTGCGCGAATGGTTGAAATCTGCAGCCATCGCGCGCCACCACAACCGCCAATCCCCTGCTCTCGGGGCCTTTGACGGCAGATGCTTGCGACAAATTCAGTGGCGCTTTCCGGCCGAGCCCCGGCTCACCGTGATTGGTCTGAAGTGGAGGTGTGTCCGTCGTCTGCCGTTTGCGTACCGGCCTAAGCGTCAGACGTTTGGCGGTTCGCCTTTTGAGTGGATTAATAGGTGTGCAGACTGGGGAATGGTTTGTGGATTTTCCGTGTTGCACCATTGCTCGCTGACCGGTACATGCCCACCTCTCCCACTAGCCGTTTGCCTTAACTAGCTCAGGGAGCCGGGATCCAGTCGCACTCGTGTTTTTGGGGGTTCAGCGATGCGGGCAGAGTAGCCTGGAAACCCTGTTAGGAGTCCTATAATACGCCAAATCCCACGGTTTTTACTAAAGCTTCCCCTTCCAGTCTCTAGCTTGCTCCTAGAAATGGGATGCTAAATACCGTACAGGCTATCTAATCCGTCCATCCTCAAAACTATTCCGCTTTAAAATCCCTACAACTCCTTCAGCGATGCCTTGTGCTTATCCCATTCTTTCTTGAGTTGACGTATTATGCTTCAGGCCGATGCAATAGGGTGCGCTGGTGGCAGCGCATACATCCCGTTGCAAAACGGCAATTAGCATGTTCAAAACGCGAGTAGGTAATAGCGCTCATCACATCTAAATGCATGTTGATGAAGCTATTATCTGTTCCCCCGATGCAAAAAAAAAAAAAAAAAAGTGTGGGCACATTTTTACCGCCCAAAATTAACGTTTTCCTTGAGGAGGTGTTAATTTGTAGCAGTGGCGTAGCCAGAATTGATTTTTTGGGTGGGCACAAGGTTAACATGGGTGGGCTGTAGGCATGCAGGTCTACTAGTTGTTTTTTTACTGATAAATAATGGCAAATTATGCAGCATAGCATTCACATCTACGCCTAAGTATGAGGTTTACTTGATACAAACATAATTCACGGTGATTTGTGGTACTTTAGCCTTCTTATTATTACAATTTTATACACGGCTCCTACCTGTCCATAAATTTTGAGAGAGCGGTTGTGTTGCTTATATTTAAATTGCTAACATCTCAAAATATAGATATATATTTTTACCTTTGTTGTCTGATCTTTGTATTTTTCTAATCAGTTGGTCCTGGTCTCTTTTTCCCATTTTTTCCCTTATAGCTCATTTCCTAATTCCTTTTCAGTGTCTTTCTTCTATTACTGTCTTCTTCCCTGCCACACACACACACACACACACACACACACGCTTTCTCTCACAGACTCCCTCTCACACACTCAAGCTGTCACTCTCATATGCTCTCCCCCACAAGCTCACATTCAAGTTCTCACTTTCTCACCCCTCCCCAGGCTTATATTCTTATGCACACACAGACGCACATCCAGGCACCCATTCTCACCCACACACACAAACCCAGACTCCCATTCTCACCCACAAACCCATGCTCCCAGTCTCACCCACACATATTCAAGCTCCCATTCTCATCCATACATATACACATTTAAGGTCCTATTCTCACCCACACATACACACATTCAAGCACCCATTCTTATCCACATATTCAAGCTTCCATTCTCACCCACATACACACCCAGGCTCCAGTTTTCACCCACACACACTCCCATTCTCATCCACACATACACATTCAAGCACGTGCACAGCTTCCGCTTCCTCCCCCCAATGCAGGAAGATCAGCTGCCTCTCCTGCTGCCACCCGTTCTCCTGCTATCTTCGGGTCAAACGGTGAGCCGAACTTCCTGTTTGGGGGAGCGGAAGCGCTGCGCAAAGCTTCCGCTTTCTCCCCCAAAGCAGGAAGATCAGCTGCCTCTCCTGCTGCCACCGGCCTCCTGCTATCTTCTTCGGGCGGTATGGCCCGCCGACCTTCCTGTCGGGGGGGGGGGAGCGGAAGCGCAGCGCACAACGTCCGCTTCCTCCCTCCCCCCCCCCCCAAGCAGGAAGATCGGCGGGCCATAGGGCCCGACGCCCGAAGAAGATAGCAGGAGGCCGGTGGCAGCAGGAGAGGCAGCTGATCTTCCTGCTTTGGGGGAGAAAGCGGAAGCTGTGCGCAGCGCTTCCGCTCCCCCAAACAGGAAGTTCGGCGGGCCGTTTGACCCGAAGATAGCAGAACGGGTGGCAGCAGGAGAGGCAGCTGATCTTCCTGCATTGGGGGGAGGAAGCGGAAGCTGCGCGCGCGCTTCCGCTCCCCCCCCCGAACAGGAAGGCCGGTTGGCCATACGGCCGCAGCAGCGCTTCCCCACGTGTGCCGTGATGGCGCGCAAGGCGTGGGTTCTCTTGTTCGCTGTCGCGGGGATGGGATCCCGCGACAGCCTTGCAGTTCCGGTGCTAGTTGGGTGGGCCTGGGTCTAAGTTGGGTGGGCACCTGCCCACCCAGGCCCACCCGTGGCTACGCCACTGATTTGTAGGAACCCAAAATCATGGCAATATTAAGTTGGAAGAACTAAAACAATTAGAAATGTGCCCAAACCCCCCCCCCCCCAAAAAAAAAAGTTTAAAGAATAAAACCAACGGTCACATTAGGAAAAGGGCCTCTCAATTAACGAGTGTCCATGTTCCTAACCTGCTGACAGTCACCTCTCCAGGGTGCCCCCTGCTGAGGGGGCACTAGGGGCATGCAGTTTAGACTGGCGCACATTAAGGGGCCGATGCAATACAGTACGCTCAGCTGAGCGTGAATCGCGGGAAATACACTTACCGAGCATTGGAGGGAACGGAGCGCAATGAGGGACCCCGGTAAGGGTGAAATAGAGAAGATGGACTTTGGATTTTTCCGTGAGGAAAATTCTCACAGAGCTCCTAAACGGAAAGGCAACTGCTGCGCGGAAAAAAAAAGAGACTGAAGGGCCACAAGGTTAGAGGCATGCTCAGTGTGCCAGTCAAAGTTCTAGAAACTTTGACAAAAGTGTTCCGTGACAGGGTTCCATCTGATGTCACCCATCTGTGAGGACTACCATCCTGCTTGACCCAGGAGAAAAAGTATTCACCGATCCTGAAGGAAGGTACATAATAGTTCTGGGAGAAGTAGATAGTACAAAATTTATTTTTTTGTAATAACCATGTGCTTAAGTTAAAGCAGGGTGAGCTTGTCTCACCCCGTGAAAATAACGGGCGGCAAGAGAGCGAGGCCCTAGTGAGGAAGAAAAACAAAGGGGAGGAATTAGAAAGGAAGGGGGGGAGGGGGCTAGGTAGGGAGCCAATAGGGTATAGGAATTTTAAAGGCAGACCAGGGATTGGACGAGGAAAGTGAGTCAATGGGAGCAGCCGTTACTGAGCCTCAGTTGGCGGGGAAACGGCAGATGCAGCAGGCAAGAAGCTTTCCCTCCCTCCCGCCCAGAGGTGGTCGTTGTGGTATTGTTAAAGTGTATTTGTCGCAGTGGTGGCGATAAACCTGAGCCCAAATGTTGTTGATTTATTGTATTGTTAAAAGGTATGCAAAAGGGGGGGGGAATCTTGTGCAGTGCGGGGGGGGGCTGCTGCACGAGCTGGCCAATGAGCAAGAGGGGGGGCCGATGCTCAGAGGCGATATCACTTACCCACGCTCGGACGAGGTGGGGTAAGAGGTCTGGAGGATACAGGCGGAGCTCTACCACTCGGACGAGGTGGGGGGCCGGTTAAGAATGATGTTACAAGGGGGGGGGGGGGGTCATGTTTTAGCTTTGTTATAAAGTTATGGGGCTCGGGTCTGGTGTAAATAAACTGCGGCCTTTATTTGACCAAATAAAGATGTTTGTCGTTTTTCAGTGAAGCAAGGAAAGGGGGGAATAGGGGGGAATGGGGGGGGGGGGGTGTAAAAGGAAAGCGAATATTGCCTCTCCCAGTTATATGCCTAATCTTACTTTTTTTCACTAAAATTATTTCCTTTGCTTGCTCAGTTCCCTGATTATCTGGTTCTTTTGTGTGGAGATTTCAATTCGTTGGTAGATCCATGTATTTATTTATTTATAGATTTTTCTATACCGGGGTACGTAAATAACATCACCTCGGTTTACATTCAAACAGTAATTCAGCATTGTGCTTTACATTATAACATGGTAACTGAACGAATACAATATAGTATATAACTTTGTATTAACAGAATATAAGCAATATATGAGAGATTGTGGCAGTTAGGAAGAGTAGTTGAGGATTCAGATCATTGATAGTAGGCTTTTTTAAATAGCCAGGTTTTAAGGTTTTGTTTAAATTTTTTGTGACAGAGTTCCTGGCGTAATTCAGAGGGCATGGTGTTCCATATTGTTGATCCAGCAATGATGAAAGATCGTTCTTTTGTACTAGAAAGTTTAGTCAGATTGGGTGCTGGGATATTTAGTTTGGCTAAATTCTGGAATCTCGTTGGGCGGGAAGACGTTTTGAATTGTATTGATGCTAAATCTCCACATCTACCTGGGAAATGTTACCTAATTACTGGTATACCTTTCCTTTTAAAAGAACCTCAACTTTTGGATATTTGGAGGGAACTATACCTGATTTTTCTTTCTACTATCATTCACATCAGACTTATTTCCATCTTGTTTATTTTTTAATATCCCGTACTGTATTTTCTAAAGAAACTAAGGCAAACATAGGCAATTTTGTTTTGTCTGATCATGCACCTATACCAGATACAGTTGGGCACCTGTTCCTCACCAGCATTTAAATGGCGCATTAGCCCTTGTTTGTATGATAAGGATTTTAAACTGTATCTTATGTGTAAAAGGGAAGAATACTTGGAATTTAGCCTTTCTTCTGAAATAACACTAGACATATCATGGGAAGCAGGGAGGGCAGTTATGAGAGGCACTATAATTGTTTATTCCATTGGGAAAAAACAAATATAGGGATAGTGAAATATTGAGACTTAACATGCAGTTGACTAGACTTGCCTATTCATATTTCCTTAAAGCAAGATACTGTTCAAACCCAGATTAAAAATCTTAGACACACTTTGACCCTACTGCATCAAACAGCATTGAAATCTTACTATGGCTTACATAGTAAACTATTTTGTTATGGCAATAAAGCTAGTAAATTATCTCAGTTGGTTCATAGCTCCAAGCCACAACACTTTATTTGTCACATGAGAAATAGGCAAAATGTTGTTACTGATATTGAGGAAATTTCAGATATTTTGATACAGTTTTATTCAGACCTATATTCAGCCAAAACTCGGGGTGAAGATAGGGAGAATTTATTTAGGAACCTGCCATTGCCTTAGTTAATGGAATCACAGGAAGGTAAACAACTCTGCTTTCTCCAAGCACAAGCAGGATGGTAGTCTTCACACATGGGTGAATCCCTAGCTACAGGCTGCTTCTCAACACAAGATACAGACACCCAACCAGGTGCCAACAGGCACAACACCACCGGTGCTGTTGGTAACAAAGGGGGAGACAGCCTGAACCCAAACGGGCCCTAGCTTGGGAGAGTTGGGTTATACACCTCAACTAGGTTCCTGAAGACAGACTGGCCAAACCTATTGTCACATTGGTCATCCATATCCAGACAGTAATGAGATCTGAATGTGTGGCGAGCACTCCACGTCACAGCCTTGCAGATCTCCTCCACGGGAAGTGCTCGCTGCCATGGCTCTGACAGAATGAGCCTTAACATGACCCCCAAGATGCAGTCCCACCTGGGCATAACAAAAAGAGATGCAATCTGCTAGCCAACTGGATGGTGCCTGTTTTGCAATGGCAATGCCCAACCTATTTTCATCAAAAGAAATAAAAAGTTGGGTGGACTGTCTATGGGCTTCTGTCTGCTCTAGATAGAAGGCTAAGGCTTGCTTGCAGTCCAAACTCTGCAGTGCTCATTCACCTTGGTGCTAATGGGGCCTGGGAAAGAATATAGGCAGGATGTTTGACTGGTTAAGATGGAAATCCATCACCACCTTAGGCAGGAACTTAGGGTGCATATGCAAGACCACCCTGTCATGATAAAACTTAATATAAAGTGAATAAGTCACTAAGGCCACCACCAAAAATATGACCTTCCAAGACAGGTACTTCAGGGTCACAAGTGTGCAGTGGTTCAAAAAAGGAGTTTCATCAGTTGAGCTAATATCATGTTGAGGGCCCAAGACACAGTGGGAGGCCTTTGGGGAGGCTTCAGTTTAAGCAAGCCTCGCATGAAGCGTACAACTATAGACTGTACAGAGATGGGCATACCATCTACACCTTGGTGGTATGCGCCAATTGCACTAAGATGAACTCTAATGGTCTTTAAGCTAGCCTCCAATATGTGTAGGAGGTAGTCAAGCAATTTTTCTGTGGGGCAGGAGAATGGATCTAGTGCCTTCTGCTCACACTACATGGAAAATCTCCTCCATTTCAGTCTATAGGTCTTTCTAGTGGAAAGCTTTCTAGAAGCCACCAGGACCCAAGACACATCCTCTGAAAGATCAGGCAGCTGCAGGATTAGCCTCTCAACATCCAGACTGTGAGTGACAGGGCCTGGAGGTTGAGATGCCGTAGCCTACCTTGATCTTGCGTGATGAGATCTGGGGAAGTCCCCAGACTGATAGGTCTCCAGATGGACAACTCCTGTAGGAGTGGAAACCATATCTGTCTTGGCCAATGAGGAGCTGAGGATCATAGTCTCCCTGTCCTCGCAAACCTTCAAGAGAGTCTCATACAGAAGATCCTTGCCCCAGAAACAGGCGAAAGCATCCAAGGCTAGTTTGTCATCTGACCTGTACAGAGAGCAGAAGCAAGGCACCTTCTTGTTGCAAGGGAATGTGAACAGATCTACATCTGGGCTCCCCCAGAGGCAGATCATCTGATTCGCTACCCCCGGTCCAGAGACCAATTGGGGGGGTCTGAAAGCTTGATTCAGCTTGTCTGCTACCACTTTCTTCATCCCGACCAGGTACATGGCCCTGAGCACCATCCCATGGGACAGAGCTCACGATCAGATATGGACTGCCTCCTGACACAGGAGGTACGATCACGTGCCTCCCTGCTTGTTGACATACCATATAGCTAATTGGTTGTCAGTGTGCATCAGGGCAACTTTGTTGGGACAGCTGATCTCTGAAAGCCCATAGTGCATATCTGATCACCTGAAGCTCCAGGAAGTTGATTTGATAAGAGTGTTCCTGGGCAGACCAGAGACCCTGAGTGCTGAATCCATCTACATGAGCTCCCCACCCCAGGGTGGATGCATCTGTGGTTAGGACAATTTGGGTAGAGAGGTTTTGAAAAGAGATCCCCCATTTCAGATTTGAAAGTACCTGCCACCAGAGTCCCGGAGAGATGGGTTGACTTGGTTGCAGTCCTGGAGGCTGTGAGTGGACTGGCACCATTGTGACCTCAGGGTCCATGTGCCAACATGCCAAGAGAGCGTCATGGATGGTTGCGGCTATATGGCCCAACCACCTCAACATGTGCCAGGCTGACACCTGCTAGATCTGTTGGATCTCTTCCACAATGGTTGTCGAGGTGACTGCCCTTGGGTGAGGCAGGAAGACCTTGGTCTGAGCAATGTTTAGCAGGGCTCCTATGAAGTCCAATTGAAGTGATGGGCTGAGATAAGACTTTGGGTAGTTGAGAATGAACCCTAGTGACTCCAACACATGGACCTGGTGGCCCCTGCCTGAGACAAACTCTTGACCAACCAGTTGTCCAGAAACAGGAAAACATGCACTCCCAGCCTGCAAAATACCATGGCCAGGTATTTTGTGAAGACCCTTGGGACTGATGCAAGCCCAACACCCGGTACTGGAAGTGCTGTTTCCCACAACAAATTGGAGATACTTCCTGTGACCAGGGAAGATCTCAATATGAGTATATGCATCCTTTAGGTTGAGGGAGCATAGCCAGCCCCCTTTTAGCAAAAGGGGGATCAAGGTGCCCAGGGAAACCATCTTGAACTTTTCTTTCTTTAGAAACTTGTTCAAGGCCCTTAGGTCTAGGATGGGACGGAGTCCTCCTGCTCTCTTTGGAATCAGGAAGTACCTAGAGTAAAATCCCCAGCCTCTTTGCCCTGGTGGTATGGGCTCAACTGTTAAGAGGGAGGAGAGCTCTGCTAGTAGTACTTCCTGATGCGCTACCGGACCCCAAAACGGGCATGGAGGGCAATTTGGCGAGACTCCCAATAGATTCAATTAGTACCCAAGACAGACAATGGATAAAACCCACTGGTCTGAGGTTATACTGGGCCAGTGGTTCACAAAGATCCGCAGCCTTCCCCTGACCAGAGGGCCCATCATCCCGGGTATGGGCAACTAGCGAATGCTCCCTGTGACCAGGTCAAAACCCAATCCCCGGAGTTGACTGAAGAGCCAGCTGGGGCTTGGGGACTCTCTGCTGCCTAGGATGGCTGTGGGAGCCCTGATGGTGTTTACGGGAGCAAGATGTCAGAGGATAGTACTTCCTTTGACAAAAGAAATACTTCCTTGCCCCGGTTTTGCTGGCCTCATAGAAGACGACAACGGGTCTGGAGTACTGGCGGATAGTTGTTGGAAGGTTTCATGGCTGGACCGGAGCGTCCCTCACCCTCTCTCTGAAGAGATTCTCTCCAGTACACAGCACATCTGAGTCATTCCTATTACTCTGGTCAGAGATCTGAGGCCCACAGCCATGCCATTCTATGGCTGCCGATTCCCACTGCAGAGACTCTCAATGCCACCTCGAAAACATCGTAGGTCACACGGACCTCGTGTTGTCTGCATTCCAGGCCCTTATGCTGTTGAGGCAGCTGTTCGGCCACTTCCTGCACCTGCTTCCAGATGTCCCGCAAGTACTGACTCATGTTGAGCTGGTAGGCAGCAATGTGGGCAATGAGCATGGTGCCTTGAAACACCTTCCTCCCAAGAATGTTCACTGCTCTATTGTCCTTCCCTGGGGGCACTGAGAAATGAATCCTAGATCACTTGGCCTTCTTGAGGATGGATTCGACCACCAATGACTGGTGGGGCAGCTGACGCTTATCGAATCTGGCAGCCTTCTAGACGAGGTCGATCCCGTCTGCCTTCTTATTAATAGGAGGCACTGTGAGGGGTGTTCTCATACACTCAGCAGCAACTCCTTAAGAATCTTGTGTACCAGAACCATCACAATCTCCTTAGGATGCTCCTTGGAGAATCTCAAGCATTTTATGCCTGCATCCTCCTCTGTCAATATCTGAAACAGGATGGCTTCCGCCATCACCCTCACAAAACCTGCAAAGTTTAAATCCTCAAGCAGAGACTTGTTTCGCCCCTCTGGAGGCAAAGATTCTGAGGGGAGAACCTCAGAGCTTTCAGAGGAGGACTCCAAAGCGTCATCCCCCCAGGGGTCATAGGGTTCCTCATCCTCACTGTAAGCCACAGGGGATGGGTACCTAGATGCTCGACCTTCATCCAAAGTGCAGGCACAGGTAGAATTGGATGGGAGTGGCAGGCCTTGGCATATCTGCTGGCCTCAGTGGAGCTTCCTCCTTGGAGGAAACCATCAACAACCACCGTATCAGTAGGGGGAGGCGGGGCACTGATACTCTCCCAGGAACCTCAGCCAGCTGGGTCAGTAATGCACCAATGAGCATATTGAGCTTCTCCAGTAGTGCTCTGAGGATGGGCAGCACCAGGTCCAGTGCTATCTGTGCCACAGGACCGAAACCCAGCAGCGCCTTGTCCACCCTAGCTGGACTCAAACCTCCAGCTCCTTTTCAAACATTGCTGATGCCAACACTGCTGGGAGGAAGGAGGGGTGGCCAGATCCTCTTCGTACCTTTGAGGTGGATCGGTTACTGGCATCAGGACCAGTGGAGACCATCATGGACCCCTGGTAGCAATGGAAGATTGGCATTCCTTGCCATAGGGTCGCTTTGGAGGCATTGCAGCAAAAGCTGGTGCATCCTCGTGCCTGGCACCTTGCATCGACGAGGACCGGTGCCAATTCTACTTCAGCATCCCTCGATGCTTGGCCCAATCCATCAGTACGGCTCCTTGGTCCTTTGATGCTGATGGCTCAGACCTCTTTGACCTGAAGAGCTTCTCCATCTTGTCAAGTCGAAGCCGATGTCCCTTCAGGGTCATCTAGGCACATAAGCAGCAACCCCAGAATTCATGAGATGCCCCCAGGCCGAGGGCACATCTCTTATGTGGATCTGTGATGGATATGATTCTCTGGTATCGGGGGCATCGCTGAAAACCAGACATGGCATTGACGGACAAAACAAAAAGGGGCATAAACCGAAGAAGATTCAAGGAAGATTCTATATTATTGCTTTGAAGATCGTTTGTCTCATTTTCTGTCCCTCCTGATGCAGCCACTGCGAAACAGGGCCCGTGTCAGGGGACAGACCTGTGACTTTAATTGGGAATAATAAGTTTCACAGACAAGACTGCCTGACGATTCTGTATCATATAAATATAAAAATAAAATTACTATATGCATTGAAGGCATATTTTGTCTATAGATGAACTTGTGTTTTGAACACACTTTTTTCGTTTGCGGTTTACCTTTCTGGTGTATTTATATCCTCCGCTATTGTGTTAGTTAAGAACATAACAGACCATAAAGAGAAGTGTACCATCAATGACTGTGTTGGAGATATGGGCCTCTGGAACATCTGTCTGGGACTACCAGCCCAGGGGTTGTCCCCAGGCTACAAACTCCCTCTATTATTCTTTTCCTCCTTTATTGCAGTCCACAGGCCACAGGTACCGGGGTACAGTCCACTGAGAAGGAGATTCAACCTCTGGGGACAAAGGCAAACTGGAGGGGGGGGGGGGGGGGAACTAACACACAGTCTCTCTGTCTCTTTCTCTCTCAAATGTACTCACTATTAGGATGCCCTTGCTTTATGGGCACCTTTTAGTCTCACAAACGACACAGAATACTGCAACCAAAAATATATTCAATTAGCTGCAAAATGTCTTCAATTGATCTTCACAAACTTAAAAAAATGCACTTCTGATCTCACTCCTTCACAGCTGAGTTAGTCCATGCAGATGGCTGGCACTAGGCTAAGTCCTAAAAACTGCAAAAAAAACCATCTTTCTTTTCATGGGCAGGAGTGATGGAAAAAATTCCTCCAAACTAAACAGAAACAATATATTTTAAATTATTCCTCTCACTTCTCTACTAGCAAGTCACTACTGTCCCTCCTGGTAGTGAAGGCAAAAAACCACAGCTCTCTTGCCCTGACCCTCTTCAGACAAGGGAACAATTCTCCTGAGGCAGGAGCAGACTCCACACAAAAATCTGCTTCTCAAAACTCTTCTTCCACTCCACTCCCAAAGTCACGCTGTGCAAGACTGGGGGGAGGGGGGGGGGAAGAGTGTGCGGACTGGTAAGAAATAGGCCTCCTCCCCTGCATCAGGCTGTGGGGCTTAAAAAATGGGAAATCTACTCATTAATCATATGGTGCAAGAGGGTCAGATGCCTCCCACCATGCTGCCAAACACCATAGTGCTGCCAAAACCAGGATAAGATCTAAATACTGCATCTTATAGGCTGATCTCCTTATTGAATCTGGATATAAAAAGATTTATGCCAAACTGTTAGCTGTTGCACTTCCCGGCCGCGTTGGCTCCTCCAACCTCTCCTGGCACCAACAGAACCCTGGTCGAGCATCTCCACCGACTTCATCACAGACCTACCTTCATCAAAAGGTCACAAAGTCATCTGGGTCATCATTGACCGATTTTCGAAAATGGGTCACATCATTCCACTCCAGAAACTTCCCTCAGCTCCTGAACTGGCTAAACTCTTCCTCAAACACATCTTCCGCCTACACGGGCTACCCAAAGAGATCATCTCAGACCGAGGTCCGCAGTTTGCCGCCAAATATTGGAAATCCTTGTGCAAGAAATTTGAGATTACTCTGAGTCTGACTTCCGCCTATCATCCCCAGGCGAACGGCCAAGCAGAAAGAACAAACAGGTCCTTAAAAACCTTCCTACGTTCTTACGTTAATGACCAGCAGGACGACTGATCCAACCTGTTACCCTGGGCTGAGTTATCCCACAATACTCATGTCGCCTCCACCACCTTTCTCTGTGGTATTTGGCCGCCAACCACATCTGCCCTTACCAGTCCCACTCTCAGTGCCTTCACCTGTGGCCCAGTTGACGGCCCAGACGATAAGACTGTTATGGAACCAAGTCAAAGAAAGGCTGGGCCAGGACACCGTGCGAGCTAAGCGCTCTACCGACGCACCACACTCTTGTTCCGACCAGGACAAAAAGTCTGGTTAAGCACCAAGCACATCAGACTGAGACTTCGCTCTCGACTCGCCCCCAGCTTTATTGGACCGATCCCTATCATTCGTCGCATTGGTGCTGTGACCTATCAGCTACGACTTCCGGAATCCATGGGTATCCACAACACCTTCCACGTCTCCCTGCTAAAGCCATTGGTGTTATCATGGCCTTCTCGAAGATCCCCCTGCTTCCATTCAACTCGAGGCCGAACCAGAAGATGTGATGCAAGTTAAAGAGGTCCTCGACGTCCGTAGACACAAAGGCCATTGGGAGTACCTCTTGTCGTGGGAGGGCTTCGGACTAGAGGAGAACTCCTGGGAGCCCTCCCACCACAACTACAATAAGAAACTTCTCCCCGAGTTCCATCGGACTCACCCTGAAAAGCCCAGGCCGGTAAGGGGGAGGCCTAGAAGGGGGGGGGGTACTGTTGCGCTTCCCGGCTGCGTTGGCTCCGCGGCTGGGCCCGTTCACCTGGCGTGACCGTCTACCAGCTCCTCCCTGACTCCCAGCTCCGCTCAGCCACAGCTCCAACAAGCGTCACCGGACTCTCTGCGGCCTACTCCCTTGCAGCTCTCCTCACGCCAGGGCTCGGTGTCTCTTTGGTGTTGGCCGTGCCCCCTGGCGCACGTACAACTCTCGCTCTCATAAAGATCCTAGCGCAGGAAAACCCCGGGCTACGCCCATTCCTGACATCACGTAGGCTTGGTATATATACACCAGCCTGGCCCCTAGCTCGGGGCCTTGGCAGTCGGGTCGTACACTCCGGTATCTCTAGTTTGCCTTCCTGTGTTCCAGTGTTTTGCTCATGTGTCTCCTGTTCCAATCTCTCTGTTCCAGTGTCTCCTGTGTCTCCAGTTCCAGCGTCTCCTGTTCCTTCGTCTCTCCATCCCTAGTAGTACCCTTCGGACTGATCTCACGGTACTGACCTTTGCCTGTCCTGACCTCTGCCTGGAACTCAGATTACTCTTGTCTGCCACATGGAACCAGGCCTCCTGCTTGACCTGACTACGCCCGGATTGACTTCTGTTACCGACCCTGCCTGGCTGACCATTCTGCACCAAGACTCTGGCCTTACTTCTCGCTATACATTCGGACACTCTATTTTGGCCTCCTGCGACCTCTGGACTTCCTTGTCTGAACACCAACCGCGCACCCTTGTTCGTGGTGGGCACTCCCTTGAACTTTCTCTCTAGGAGACCCTGCAAGGCCCACCTAAGACCAGGCGGTTCAGGTAACCAAGGGCTCAACCTGAGGGAACCCCGGGTTGCTATTGGTGAAACTCCAGCTAGCCTCTGTCTCCTCCTGTGCTCTGCCTCCTGGTGGCAGGCGCTCTCTGGGTCTGACCAGAGCGTAGTACCAATCCTGCACCAGGCCAAGGGTCCACTCCCAGCACAACATTAGCCAATAGATTGAAATATATTATTCCTAATTTTATTTCCCCAGAGCAATCTGTGTTTGTTTTTAAGAGGTCATCCAATTCAAATATCCGTCAATTGTTATTGGCCATGGAATTCAGCATTTATTCTAGACCCATAGATCCTTTAGTGGTAAGTTTCAATGCTTAAAAAGCATTCAAAAGGTGTCCTGGACATTTTTACATTCTGTCTGACTAAAAATGGTTTTGTGGGACCAATTTACATGGCTATAATTCTTATATTCTAGCCTGACAGCATTTATAAAATGTTAATGGCGTAAATTCACCCCATTTACCATGGCCCAGGGTGCAAGACTAGGTTGCCCTTTATATCCAAATTTTTTTTTTTTTTTTTTTTTTTAACTTTGGAGGCACTTGTTAGAGAATTAAAAGACGACATTTGAGTGCAGGGAATGCCCATAGGTGTTGAATCCTTGAAAAATTTCTTCGAAGATGATATGTTAATAACCTGTTGCGTTCGTGCCTGTTCTTGCCCTCGCTCAACCCTCTCTACCTCTGAGGCGACTCCCTTCGGGTCTGATGGACAGATGCCGCTGTGGCTTCTCCTCACCATTTCTTCCTGGAGTCCCTGGGCTGGCCTGAAGCTGCGGATCCGCCATGTTCCAGATGACGTAGGGCGTGCGCTCCGAAGTTTGTACCAGCAAGGGCGCGAACCTCGGGGGCATCCCCCCGTAGTGACGTCATCTACTTCCAACATAAAAGGTCTTCGCTTATGCTTACTTAGCGAGTTAGCAAGGACTCCGTTTGGACTAGCTTCGGCTATCCAAGACTACTTGCACTCTAGGGGTTTGATTGCGGGGATCATTCCGACCTGCTTCATCTGCCACTGCTCTGCCTCTTTGAACTTACCAGGGGTACCCGCTCCTCGGGGGCCCCCGATCTCTTCTCTTGTTTTAAGTTTGCTAAGATGGGATCTGGTACTCGCTCCGAGGGCTTACGTCCCTGAACGCTCAGAAGACTCCCTACTGCCTGAAAGCGATCGTAGACGTGAACATTGTGAGTTTCCTTTCCAGTCGCATATAGGAACCGTTACTCGCTCCTTGAGGGCCCATGTTTCTAGAACTGAAGACTCTCTTCTGTCTAAGACGCTATCGCAGGTACGGAGATCGTGAGTTATTACAGATTGCAGATAGGAACTGGTACTCACTCCCCGAGGGTCTATATTCCTAAAACCTTACGAAGACTCACTTCTATTTCAGAAGTTATTTCATAAGGAAACAAAAGAATAGATGCCCAAGAAAGTCTTTGCCAATTCTTTAATAGGTGGAGACGTATAAGGTAAGTTAAAATTGCCCAACTCAGGCCGGGTTTCGCCACATTCCAGTGGCTGCCTCAGGGGCTACAAATGAACATATTTATTTCTTTTTGGTTCTTAATCACATTCTGTTTCAGTTTTTGCATTGCATCTATTTTCTCATGTCAATACACATTACCTTTTAATGTTAAACAAACATTATGCATTTATTCAACCGGAATACTGCCTTTAAAATTTAAGACTCATGCTTTAATATAAATGTTCAACATGTAGGGGTTCCCTTCATGTAAGACTATTTTAAATTAATGATGGTTGAATTGTTCCAGCAAGCTTATACATACAAGTTATTGCATTTCATTAATTTTTCAATTTACTGTACATTACTTTTTCAGTTTTTATTTTTTATAGCTGCCATTATATAAAGTTTTTTTTAAAAAAGGGTGCTCATCTCTCACACTTCAAGAGCTGAGTACAACATACTGCTACCTTACAGTCTACGCTCAACTGTTGCTAACATCTTCTTCCTCAGGAATTGTATCATAACCATTGTATCATAACCGTAACATAACCATTTGCTGTATAGTGGGCCTACACCTCCCTGGAGGGAGGTGTAGGCCCACTATACAGTGGGCCTACACCTCCCTCCAGGGAGACTCTCGTATATCAGATTGCCACTCTGTACGGAGATTCATAACAGATACTATTTCCTCCTCTCTGGAAGAACAGATCTTGATGGTTGCTGACCTCTCCTCTCTGGGGAGCAACTCCATAGCAGCTCCTATTACAGATTGCTACGCAGCAGTCCTAACCAATAACAGACTAACTCCTAGCAGACACTCTAACAGATTGATCTTTCTGCCTCCTGGCGGGGTAAGCCATAACAGACTGCTAACCCCTCTCTTCTAGAGGAGTCAGATTACAACAGATTGCTACTCCGCCCTCCTGGCGGGGAAATCACTAATAGATTGCTAACTCCACCCCCCCCCCCCCCCCCCCCCCCGGGATGATCGACACCAGATTGCTAACTCCGCCCTCCTGGCAGGGTGATCGCTAACATAACTCTGATGAAGGCATGTTACTCTCTGCCCATTGTATTACATACCATCCAAGAATTTGGACATTGTTCAGGCCTACAGTTAAATCTTGATAAATCAGAGGGCTTGTATATTAATGGTCAATTGCAATCTCAATGGCCAAATTTTCCCCTTAGTTGGGCTAATCCTCTATTATACATTCCAATCCGGCTCAATGGTACCCTTGTAATGTTATGCCACTAATTGGCAAGTTCCAGCAAAAGTTGGAATCATGGCAACATTTTCCAATATCTCTTGTGTAGGGTGGTAGTGGTGAAAATGGTTTTGAAACCTAAGCGTCTCTATTTACTCATGGCTCCATTCTCTTGCGAAAAGATCTACATCTGATTCTCAAATTTACTTAATTTTTCTGTTAAACCGTAAACCTCAGTTGCACTGTCTAAGCTTATGGCTTTGGCTTCTTTGCTTATTTCCAACTTTCCATGATCTGGGCATTTCTGTGTTCTGGGATATCTTGAAAAGTCGGTTCTCATGAAAAGACATCAGAATTTGCTCTTGACCAAAAGCTGTTTGGTGGCTAAGAAGTGTATTTTAAAAGTTTGGCTCGATGGAACGGGCCCTCTGCTAAGTGTTTGGAAACTGGCTATGTTGGAATTACTACTTTTGGAATATCGCTCTATGAACCCTTCATGTTTTAATTCTTTTACCAGCTTCCGAGCTACCTAGAAGCCATTTTCCCTGGTGCTTCCTGCTAAACTCTGGGATAAACTTCAGTGAGAATCTAACCTGCACGTTACTAGTTCATACACATCTAATACGCATCCTATATGTAGTTATTGTTTTTGCTCCATGGTAATGGGGAGGGGGGGAGGGGGCAGGAAGGTGAATGTTACCTTTCTTGATTTGGGAAGTTCACATAGTAGACTGTTCCACAGTGACGTTTGTATCATGTGGATGTGTCAGTGCTTTTTAGGCTTTGTCTATTATTCCTGTTGGTGATACTTTTTCGCTGTTCGTGCCTACTGGCTTACAGAGGCACTAGTTTTGTTCGATTGTCACTTACTGTTGTTGCTGGAAATTGAAAAATCTAATAAAAATACAAAAAAAATTGGAAATCAGTTCCACTCTTCTCCACACCCCAAAACTGCAACTCAAGTGCCATACAACAACTGAAAAAAAATGCCAAACTTCTCCTCATGCTCTGCCTGCTTTCATTCAGGCTTGCTAATCAGTCCAGGCAGCCTGACAGGAAATACCTGCAAGGGATGATCTGCAAACTACTCCTACCTCTGCCTAGTGTGGCTGGGCTTTGCAGGTCACTAATAATTGCTCCCATGTACTTTTGCCAGCAATGGTCAGTGGGAGGGGGTTTGGATATTCTGCATTCCTCCTCTGCCATAAGCCCACCTTTTTGGGGGAAGACTTGTGTGTGATATAAAAATCCCCATGAACATACTCCGTTTTCAGTGGGTGGAAGGAGATTGGCAAAAGAAAGGAGGAAGGAGAGGAGCTACAAATGGTGATGCCCTCATCCTTGGGGGTCCAGTGACCTGAAGGAGTGCTATTGTATTTGAGAAGGTTTTTGGAGAAGGGCATCCACCCAGGATCCCAAGAGGCTGCATCAAAGGATCTTCTTGTCCAGGTTACCTGTTAACAGGGTGAGAAGAATTTATGGTTTAAAAAGAGAATCAAGAGACTTCTGAGAATTTGGATTACAGTTTGACTTGTTGGGAACCTGTTAGAAAAAAATCACCAAGCTCAAAAATATCCTCTCTTGACCTGCCTATGCTAGAGCTTCACTCTTGTTATCCTACTCTGCAAGGGGAGGATACGGAAGGTGGCGTGAAAGAAGGGAGAGTGGTGAGAAGATCAAAAATGAACAAGGAAACCATTGTTTAAATATTTTTAAACGATTTATTTATAAGGCAGACAACACTCAAAACATGTTCAGTGTCAGCATTAATTGTGTGAATCATGTACGTCAACCTTAAACATGCACAGTGCACCATAACTTCCCCCCTTATCACCTCTGTTCAAACCAAAGAACATCAAACGCATCTGGATTTCTCCTTAGATTTCCAATAAGGCTCCCATATCTTTTCGTACATACTGGTTGTCGTCTGCATTAATGTGAGTTTTTCCAGCACTGCCATGTCATGCACCTGCTTATCCCATTGGACAATTGACTGTGTTGATGTCCAGTATGTGGCAATTATGTAACGCGTTTGTATGTTATTTTTGATCTTTGTGATTTTGGCCTGGATTCTCCTATTTAAAATTAAACTTGTTATTTTGAACATCATGCTGGACTCTTATTTCCCCCTTTGCCCAGTGCACTGGCTGAATGAATGGACAGTAGTTTGATTTTTCTCTTTCTATCCATATTGCTAATTCTGGCTTTCTTGCTGTCATATTGGACCCTCTTGCTCGTACTAGGGATTATCCAGCTGGAGTGTGAGTCCTTGTCTTCAATAGTGACTGACTGTGCCAGGGGCACAGGAAGATAGCTTCCCATCCAACCGAAGTTGGACCTGGACCCGTAGCCCCTCTGGTTGATGCTCACCGCACAAACGGGGAACCCACTACATTAGGGACAAGGAAAAGAGTTAATGGGGACCTAGAGGGTCCCTACATATGCACATTTCTATTTATATCTGATGGTCTTTTTATTCTGTCTTTGGGGAAGGTCTGTCTGTCTTGCACATGTGTCACTGAGATGAGGTAGTCTACTAGTGTGTAGTTTCTGGGTAGGGATCTATAGCAGCTGGCTTATTCTGTTTTCCTAAGAGGAGGTGTATGGTGTAATATTTGCAGTGTTGCTTTTTCATTGGTAGAGTTGTTATTGTTCGAGTACTGGTAGTTACTGCTGTTTTGGTATGGGTTGTTTACTATATTATAACTGTGATTCAGTTTACTCATGGCTTTGAGGGCCAAGCTTATACCTAATGCACAGTACAATAGGCCATATAGGTTCCAAGTGCTAAGGAAGTAGACTCAGGAACAATGTTAGGGAATATTTGCTCAGAGAAAGGACAGTGGATACATGGAATACCCTCCCAAAAGAGGTGGTAAAGACAAGAATGGTAATAGAATTCCAAAGGGCATGGGATAAACACAAATGTGTTTCTAATGGTAAGAGCAGGAGTGGGCAATTCCGGTCCTCGAGGGCCACAAACCAGTCAGCTTTTCAAGATATCCCTAATAAATATGCATGAGAGGGATTTGCATGCACTCTGCCTCAATTGTGTGCAAATCTATTTCTTGCATATTTGTTAGGGATATCCTGAAAACCTGACTCGTTTGTGGCCCTTGAGGTCCAGAATTGCCCACCCCTGGGCTAGAGGATGAAATGAAAAAAAAAAAAAAGGGATAACTTTTTGTTAACTTAAGATGCAACATATCTGAATGGGGCTGACCTGCACAGAGTGGTAGCCTCTACTGAAGCAACTTGCTGGGCGGACGAGGTGAACCATTTGGGTCTTTATCTGCCCTCTATTATGGAATGGGGATAGGTAGAGAGATGGAAGGGGCAGAATGGAAGATGAGAATGCCCTTTCCAAAATCCTAGACCTGCCTTTGTGTGTCTTGTATGAAATTCACTCAAATTACTATTTACATGTATAGTTAAATTGAAAAAAAAAAACCAGGACAATTGTGAATCCTATTTTTATTTAAACAAGACAAAAGACATTAAAAAAACCCCCACACGACTATTCTGTACTGTATAGCAGGACATCTGGCCATCCTAAATGGACTACATTTTACTAAAGGGACTGGCCTGTCCCTTTTGGTTTCCCTCCAAATTCTTCCAAGTCCTACTATGCTGGGGCACCTTCCTCTGACCTCCTCCTATTTGTTTTCTGAAGCTGGAGCAGTCATACGGTTTCCAGTAGATACCACTGCTCACTACTAGTGATGCAACAAATCTTCCGTTAGCTGCAGAATCCAGCCTACACATCTCCGCTGCCAAACCATGGCGGAGGGAGAGGCGTTTAGCAACCGGCAGACTGCCCATTCCCGAGGCACGAAGCATTGCATAGGCTCATTTCAGGAATGGGGATAGCCGGAACAGTGGTGGAGCGGTTTCAGAGACGAGCACAAACTTCAGAAGTCCCTGCTAAGTGAAGTGTTTGCTTGCTGCATTTTATCCTCCTAACTGCAAGAAGGAGCTTTCTCCTGAAATGCTGCTTTTTGAACCCTCAGCCCTAATAAGCTTATGTGAAGTTTATTCTTTGATTAAGTTCTAAACTAAACTGAGTTCTGTTATTTTGTAATTCCTGGCATTGTTTTTATCCTTAACAACTCCCCATTGCAACATGAGCTGGGGCATGGAGAAGTGCCTGTTAATGTGTCACTGGCAGTAAATATTTGGAGAGCACCAGAATGGGGGGAGAGACAGTCAGAGCACAGGTCAGCTCCAGACAGGCCAGTGATCTGTGTGGAAGCCCAGCCTGATACGGAATAGGGAGCTTCGCCCCAGGCATCCTGCAGCTCTACTGCGCTGACTTGACTGGAAGCATGTGGTATGGCATCCGATTGCTGCTGGCACTGGCACTGTGCTCCCCCAGGGGTCTCACCAGAGGTAAAGCACTCTACTTTCTCCTCCACTGGGGCCTCGAAGGAAGGGCATTCTGTTTCCTCCTCCTCATCCCACCTGGAGTCTCAGTGGAGATAAGGGCACTCTGCCCCATGACCCCTGGTAAGGTGCTGTGTCCCTCACTCTCTAGGGTTTCAGCAAAGGTAAGGCACTGTGTTTCCCTTCTCCCCAGGATTTCACCAGAGGTAAGGCATTGTGCTCCCTCTGGCCCCAGTGTCCCCCCCAGAGTTAAGATGCTGTGCATCTGCCTCCGGCTCTCTAGGGATAAGACACTGTGCTCCTCAGCCCTTAGGCTCACCAGTACCTCCAGCTTCCTGGCTTCTGGGAGGTTGTTTTTTTTTTTTTTTTTATTATGCTAAATCTCCAGGACAGATTGCTCTGAAATCAAGCTTTGGATAGGGTTATAGAAGACAGTTTTCAAAGCCGTTTATCTGGATAAATTGCATTGGCTGAAACTTACTCTCCTCTGCCCTGCTAAAAGTACAGCAGCTGGGTCTTATAGAGGCATTCTCTGGGGCATGTTAAGATCAGAAGAGTAAAACAGCACGCGTGCATTTGGTTTTCAAAATGTATGCACACTATTTTACCCCCATCCCTCTTGGCTGCAGTACAGAGACACTTTTAACACATATTTTGCGGCTGCTCATTTTCAAAAAAAAGGAAGAACGTAGGGGTAGTTACCCTTTAAGATTTGCTGCTAAGTAATTGGGATAAAAGTGCCTGTGTATACTGCAAACAAAGCAGACTGATCAAAACTGCCCTTGCATCTCCCCTTCCTCCCACCCAGAGGAAGTAAAATCATAGTAGTGCCATCCTAATGGTGTACTCCTCTTATGGGAAGGAAATGTGTAGGCCCTTGTTTAGGAATGTTTATTAATAAAATGCTCTTTAGTCATTATTGAAAGGGAAAATGCTGACTAAAATAATATAAGATCAGCAAAAATCTTTCTAGCATGCTGTTAATTGTTAATGATGTGGGAGAGGTTCAAATGCTCTAAAGCAAAAAAAAAATTGCTAACAATTGTGGGCCTGCAGATTAAGACGGAACAATGGTCATTTTTAAACAGGCGCGCGGGCACACACGTGCGTGCGTTTGCCGGCTCGTGTCCAGAGAAGTCCATTTTATAACATACACGCACATGCTACAAAATAGCCTGGATGTGCGTACTTGTGCACACAATTTTAAATGGACACGTGCATGTGCGCGCAGATCCCATATCTACCACGTAAGTGGGGGAATTTTACAAGGGACGTGCCGATGCCATTTGCCATTTTCCCAGTTCACTCAGTTTAGGGATAGGACTTGCAAGCCCCCTAATTTAACAGCTTCCCTCCCCCCCCCCCACCCCGTTAGTCCTGACCCTTAAAAACCCCACTGAAGTGACTACATTTTTTTGTTTTAAAAGTTGCACACCATCCATAGCAGAAGTAAATGTATGCGGCAGGGGACCCAAGGGCGCACAAAGATGTGTAAGTATTTACGCAGTCATCTCTTGGCCAGACCTTGCCCCCACCCCTTTTTAGAAAGTTTTTACTTGTGCGTGCAGTGGAAGAGACACACGTCCTCGGGCGGCTTTTAAAATCTGCTCAGCGCGCGCCGGCCAGACTTTCGCGAGTATCTCCCAGGTTATGGCGGGCGCAGGGCTTTTAAAATTGGCCTTTATGCTATTAGAAGGAGAAGGTTTTGTCTGCTATCCTTAAATTACATTACTGGTCCTCTTCGTTGCATTATGCTATGAGCCGGCTGGGTGGCTTGAAAGGTGTGGGTTTGTATGTGACCTGAATACTCCTTTAGTGGGCAGAGAGAAACTGCAGGTCAAAGAGGATCTACTAAAATGATACAAGACCTGCAACAGATCCTGTAAAGAAAGGTTTTAGACGCTCACAATTAATTCACTGGCGGAAAGGAGGGAAGGGGGTGGGAGCCGAGGCATGATAGAAACGTTATTTCATAGGTGGAATTTTCCATAGAGAAAGAGTTTGGAGGACATGAAGTTGGAAAGAGAAAGGTTCTCAGAACATGAAAAAAATATTTGTCAACTAAGAGGGTAGTTAATGCCTGGAACAACCTACCATCAGAGGAGGCGGAAACCAGTGCTGTGACAGAATTCAAGCATGCATGAGACCGATATAGAGTTTCCAAGCCCTCTGGAAATAGTGGGTATGCTGTGTTGCTGCTCAGACTCACTATTTTCTGTGGCCTTAGGACAGAGCAAAGTAGCACGGGTGGTTTGCTGGCACAATTTTGGATTTTGGCAGCAGCCGGACAGTACAGGCATACTTTCTTCTGCCCTACTCCTCTTGTGGACCTCCTTGGAAAGGGAAGGCAGGAGTTGAACCTACCAGGAAGGGGAGCCAAGGAGGAGGCCATGCAGCCTCAAAACCTTATGCCCTGAGGTGGGGGGAGGTGCATGGAAAACGGGGCATAGGGCTCTTGATCTTTGGAATGAGATGTTAGGAGGAGAAGGAGATTTATTGGTGCACCATGGCCCCTTCCTTCTGTCTGTGAAAGGGTGGAGAGGGGGATAAATCTTCCTTGCTAAACTGTCTGCAGTTAAAAACCCAGTTAGCAAGGGAATTTTGTGCTGCATCTAAATATCAACACAAAATACTATGGTTTGCATTTGACAGATAAGCACTATAGGCAAAGGGGCGGATTTTAAGAGCCCTGCTCGCCTAAATCCGCCCAAAACCGGGCGGATTTAGGCGAGCAGGGCCCTGCGCGCCGGGAAGCCTATTTTACATAGGCCTACCGGCGCGCGCAGAGCCCCGGGACTCTCCGAGGGGGGCGTGTCGGGGGCGGGCCCGGTTGTCGCGGCGTTTCGGGGGCGTGTCGGCAGCGTTTTGGGGGCGGGTCCGCGCCCTCCGTACCCGCCCCCAGGTCGTGGCCCAGCGCGCAGGAGGCCCGCTCACGCGCGGGGATTTACGCCTCCCTCCGGGAGGCGTAAATCCCCCGACAAAGGTAAGGGGGAGGTGTAGACAGGGCCGGGCGGGTGAGTTAGGTAGAGGAAGGGAGGGAAGGTGAGGGGGGGCGTTAGAGGATTCCCTCCAAGGCCGCTCCGATTTCGGAGCGGCCTTGGAGGGAACGGGGGTAGGCTGCGCGGCTTGGCGCGCGCCGGCTATACAAAATTCATAGCCTTGCGCGCACAGATCCAGGTTTTTAGCAGATACGCGCGGCTCCGCGCGTATCTACTAAAATCCAGCGTACTTTTGTTTGCGCCTGGAGCGCAAACAAAAGTAGGCTATTCGCGCTCCGTTTAAAATCCGCCCCAAAGGTTTTCACCTTCTGTGTAGGAGTGGTAAGGCAGAGGCAGACCCTCTCTTTCTAGCTGCTGTAGGGAGTAGGACAGGGAAAGAGCTAGAGCCCCCCCCCCCCCCCTGCTGCCATGGGCACTAGGAAATAGGATGGCAGGCGTAACAAGGTAGGGGGGGATGGCTTAGCGAGGAGAAGGGGAAGGGAAAGAAGATGAGGCCATCGCGGAAAGATTAAATAATTTCTTTCCTTCGGTGTTTACTGAAGAGGATGTTGGGGAGGTACCCGTACCGGAGAAGGTTTTCATGGGTAATGATTCAGATGGACTGAATCAAATCATGGTGAACCTAGAGGATGTGGTAGACCTGATTGACAAACTGAAGAGTAGTAAATCACCTGGACCGGATGGTATACACACCAGAGTTCTGAAGGAACTAAAAAATGAAATTTCAGACCTATTAGTAAAAATTTCTAACTTATCATTAAAATCATCCATTGTACCTGAGGACTGGAGGGTGGCTAATGTAACCCCAATATTTAAAAAGGGCTCCAGAGGCGATACGGGAAACTAGAGACCGGTTAGCCTGACTTCAGTGCCAGGAAAAATAGTGGAAAGTGTTCTAAATATCAAAATCACAGAACATTATAGAAAGACATGGTTTAATGGAACAAAGTCAGCATGGCTTTACCCAAGGCAAGTCTTGCCTCACAAATCTGCTTCACTTTTTTGAAGGAGTTAAACATGTGGATAAAGGTGAACCAGTAGATGTAGTATACTTGGATTTTCAGAAGGCGTTTGACAAAGTTCCTCATGAGAGGCTTTTAGGAAAAGTAAAAAGTCATGGGATAGGTGGCGATGTCCTTTCGTGGATTGCAAACTGGCTAAAAGACAGGAAACAGAGAGTAGGATTAAATGGGCAATTTTCTCAGTGGAAGGGAGTGGGCAGTGGAGTGCCTCAGGGATCTGTATTGTGATCCTTACTTTTCAATATATTTATAAATGATCTGGAAAGAAATACGGTAAGTGAGATAATCAAATTTGCAGATGATACAAAATTGTTCAGAGTAGTTAAATCACAAGCAGATTGTGATAAATTGCAGGAAGACCTTGTAAGATTGGAAAATTGGTCATCAAAATGGCAGATGAAATTTAATGTGGATAAGTGCAAGGTGATGCATATAGGGAAAAATAACCCATGCTATAGTTACACAATGTTAGGTTCCATATTAGGTGCTACAACCCAAGAAAGAGATCTAGGCGTCATAGTGGATAACACATTGAAATCATCGGTTCAGTGAGCTGTGACAGTCAGAAAAGCAAACAGAATGTTGGGAATTATTAGAAAGGGAATGGTGAATAAAACGGAAAAGGTCATACTGCCTCTGTATCACTCCATGGTGAGACCGCACCTTGAATACTGTGTACAATTCTGGTCGCTGCATCTCAAAAAAGATATAGTTGCGATGGAGAAGGTACAGAGAAGGGCGACCAAATGATAAAGGGAATAGAACATCTCCCCTATGAGGAAAGACCAAAGAGGTTAGGACTTTTCAGCTTGGAGAAGAGACAGCTGAGGGGGGGATATGATAGAGGTGTTTAAAATCATGAGAGGTATAGAATGGGTTAATGTGAATCAGTTATTTACTCTTTCGGATAATAGAAAGACTAGGGGGCACTCCTTAAAGTTAGCATGTGGCACATTTAAAACTAATCGGAGAAAGTTCTTTTTCACTCAACGCACAATTAAACTCTGGAATTTGTTGCCAGAGGATGTGGTTAGTGCAGTCAGTGTACCTCGGTTTAAAAAAGGATTGGATAAGTTCTTGGAGGAGAAGTCTATCACCTGCTATTAAGTTGACTTAGAAAATAGCCACTGCTATTACTAGCAACAGTAGCGTGGAATAGACTTAGTTTTTGGGTACTTGCCAGGTTCTTATGTCCTGGATTGGCCACTGTTGGAGACAGGATGCTGGGCTTGATGGACCCTTGGTCTGACCCAGTATGGCATGTTCTTAAGGGAGGGAAAGGTGCAGGGGAGCTAAAATAAAATTCCCTCCAAGGCCGCTCCGATTTTGGAGTTTCCTTGGAGGGAATGGGGAAAGCCATCGGGGCTCCCCTTGGGCTCGGCGCGCGCAAGGTGCACAAGTGTGCAGACCCTTGCGCGCGCCGACCCTGGATTTATAACATGCGCGCAGCAGCACGCACATGTTTTTAAATCGAGTGTACGTTTGTGCTCGCAGGGTAGCGCGCACAAATGTACCCCCGCGCACGTAGGATTTAAAATCGGCCCCTATGTGTTACAAATGTATTTATTTTGTTTTGATTTATATTCCACTTTTCAGGCACTTCAAAGCTGATTACTTTCAGGTACTTTTCACTATAATATCTAAAACAGACTAACTCTTACTAGGGATTCTTAAAAAAAAAAAAAAAAAAAGTACTTTCTCTGAGTATCCAAAGGTAAAGACTTTATGTAAGGATCCCATATGTCATGAAAAATCCTTTGTGATTTACTTGTTTCAATGTTGCCTTTTTAAACTTTATATAACAGCTCTAACATTCTGGCTTTCCACGTTATGTCAGGAACCTCTTTACCTAACCACTTAACTCAAAATACATCTCGTTACAACTAAACACATTTTAAACAATAATATTTTATGCCATCTAGTTAGAAACACATTCTCTGGCAAAATGTCCGAGAATGCAAATTCTTTTAGAACAGGTATTTTTCTGGTTAATGTCTTCATTTCTCCAATTATGTTCTTCCAAAACTGCAATTCTCCAGGACATTCCCAAAGACAATGTACTAAAGTAGCATTATTCTGACATTTCAAACATTGACCAGACTCTGCTATTCCAGATTTATATTCATGCAAAGGGGAAAAAATGTTTTATACAATACTCTCAATTGTAATGTACGTAAAATTATATTTTCTGTAACCCGGTATATTAAAGCATTGCATATATGCATATTTGCTTCATTTGAAGATAAATTTTGGGATTTTTGCCTTACATCAGTCATTACTTTAAAAATGTTATCTTTATGATTATGGAGAAGTTAAAGACCTGACAATGACCCTTTATTTGTCCTTGGAAACTAGGAGATGTTTACTTATTTTACTCTTTAGTAAATGTAGTGTTCATATAGTTCCTAATCTGAAAATAGACAAAAAGATTTCAGTCCCCAAAGCCAAAATTTCTCTTTACAATATCCAAATACTTTTATTTGTTTAGCATTTTAACCCACAAAAACAAAAAGCCGTACACATTCATCATACAAAATGTCAATACATAACAAAATAAAATAAAGATAACTGATACATATGATTGTTTGACGTTTTGTATTTAAACCACAAAAAACATCTAAAGATTCACAAAGCAAACATGAAAAACATACATCTACACTAGCTGAGGGGACTTTAACGGGCCGATACAGAAAAACCCATGGGAGAGCCGGCGTGCGCCTAGGCCACTCTCCTGGGCACGCGATTCAGAAAGAAAAAATATGCAAACGAGGGCCCGCAGTAAAAGGAGGCGCTAGGGACACTAGCGCGTCCCTAGCGCCTCCTTTTTGACAGAAGCGGCGGCTGTCAGCAGTGGCTGACGCTCAATTTTACTGGCGTCGGTTCTCGAACCCGCTGAGAGCCACGGGTTCGGAAAACAGACGCCGGCAAAATTGAGCGCCCGTCTTCCAACCCACGGGCAGATTTAAAAAAATTTTTTTTTTTAATTAAAAATTTTTGGGGCCTCTAACTTAATATCGCTATGATATTAAGTCGGAGGGTGTACAGAGAAGCAGTTTTTTCTGCTTTTCTGTACACTTTCCTGGTGCCGGCCAAAATTAACTCCTGCCTTTGACAGGCGTTAATTTCTGAAAGTAAAATGTGCGGCTTTTGGCTGCACATTTTACTTTCTGTATCACGCGGGAATAACTAATAGGCCCATCAACATGCATTTGCATGTTGCGGGCGCTATTAGTGTCGGGGGGGGGGGGGGGGGGGGGTGGCCGCACGTTTTTCACGCGCTATTACCATTTACTGGATAAGGGGTAAAAATAGCGCGTCGAAAACGCGCATCCAACCGGGGACTAACTGCGCTCGGTCTGAGCGCACTTTACTGCATTGGCCTGTAAGTTTGTAATCCCCGTTGAATTGGATGACTGTCCTCACAAGCCTTGATAGATTCAGGGCAGGGCAAGACATTCATTAAGAAGGAATTACGGTAGCTCAGAAAAGAAAGCAATGATCGCTTGTATCTATGGGGATCAGCAACAAAACCCAACTGCCAGGTGATGCTGACGCTAGCCAGGGTAGAGATGGGAGTGCTTCCCAAGCTCCCCTACCCAGTGGTTCTGGGGGCGTGATTATCCCCATTTTAAGACTGTTTGGACCTGGATTATTGCTGGGTTAACCAATGCTAAAGGAGGTAAAGTAAAGGAACTTACTGAGACAAAGGAGGAATAACTGACAACTCATGAACCCTTAACTTACGCCCCAAGTTGGGTGGAAAGGGGAAACCCAAGAAGATTAGACAGCCCCAGCATAGGATGGAAAAGGAAAATAGGAATGTGTGTTTTCTCAGTAGTATACCCCTAATAAGGGCAAGCACTCAACCTGATGGGTTTTAGATGAAGGGGAGGATATGTGAAGGGGTATACAGGAGGAAACACCAGAACACCTTAAAAGACCAAATCCATAGATCTGGCCCAGTCCACCTTGAACCTGATTCAGCAGGAAATCCTGGTCTGGGGCAGAGGTACGTAAGAAAAGAGTATAATTAAGCAGGCTCAGGAGGGAGCAGGTGGCTCAGGGGGGAGAGAAGGAAGCCTAGAGAAAGAATACTGCTGAACTGTAAGTTGTATTACTACATTTGTTTGTTGAACTGCAAAGCATAATAGAGCTGATTTTGTTTGTTTCTTATCTTAAATAGAGAAGTTTACAAAGATTTTTTTTGTCAGATTCCAGCCTGAGACTGTCCTCTGGCTACCCCAAGATTGCTCATGATGTCACTAAGAAGGAATAAAATATATCAGATAGCATTTCTCTTTTTGTATGTAAGAAATTTTAAACTAAGGTGATGAGTCACTTGACTCGCCAAATCAATATCTGCATAATTGTTGGTATCCAATAGTGGGATTAATTTACCTATATAATGAGGCTCACTGTGGGAGGGGGCAATATCATGGGAGGTCTTGGAAATGTCTGGGGGGGTGGGGGCTGTAGTTTTTCACATCTTACTCCTCCTAGTGAGGAAAAGGTACTTGGCTTGCCTGATATTTTTAGCTGGGAGATACGTCATTTGTTTGGCTGATGTTTTGAGATTTTAATTCTCCCCTTGTTTTATTAATATTATTGCTGGTTGATTATAGGTTAGTCACCAGCTGAGGCTGAGAGATCTGGTAGGGGTTACATCATTTTTTTTTAATTAATATTTTTTATTGAATTTCCATATAAAATACAGAAGACATTTGATAATTAGATGTAAATCAATATGCAAAACATATTTCTGAAAAATAAGAAAAATTTGATTATCTTCAACATTCATTGTGCAAAGAAAATAGAGACACACATCGATTAGTGGAGCATCACAACAAGAAATTAACATTAAAATAAGATACCTGTCTAGCCCTCATTGTTAAATTATTAACCTCCCTACCTATGGGGGCATTTAGGAGTATGAATTCAAGTACTCTCTTAACTGTTCTGGATGAGTGAAAATATAACTAGAATCTTGGTGGGTAATTATACAACGACATGGGTATCTTAAGACAAACTTGGCCCCCCTATGCAATACCTCAGCTCTCATCGCTAAGAATTTTTTCCTGCGAAGTTGTGTGGGACCGGCTATGTCTGGAAATATTTTTATACGTTGTCCATAGAACATTTTATCCTGATTCCTAAAAAAGGATCTCAAGATTGAGTCTCTCTGTGAGAAAAACAAATTGGACAATTAATGTCGCTCTCAATGATATATTCACCTCGAAAGATTTTTCCAATATGTCAGTTAAATTAACGTCTGTTTCAATTTCTTCTTTTGAATCATTTAATACCTCACCACTCTGAATAGGAAGATAAAATATCCTAGATAAGGCAGGAATAGAGGAATCTGTATATTTCAATACATTTTTTAGATAACTATGAAATAAATCAGATGGAGAGATAAGATTTATCTTTGGAAAATTTAGAAATCTTAAATTTGAACTTCTAGTCTGATTTTCAATACTCTCAATTCTATCCAAACAGAATTTCTCTGATCTTATTAAATTAGTTTGAATTTCACTATTATCTAATTTCTCTTTAACCACCTTAATTTCTGCTTCCAATTTTCTCACCTTCTGTTCTACTTCATGATTCAATTGTAAAGCTTGCTGAATTCTATGAGACAGTGTATTAATTGACTTATTCATTTGAATAATCATTTCACCAATTTCCCTTAGAGAAAATTCTTTAGGAGTTATTACTTGAAATACACCTTCTCCTCCCCCCATAGTGTCCTCCATTTCAGATGTGATATTATTCATCCCCTCTAGTACCCTGGGACCCACTTTCACAGGGCCCTCCGGAGTCTCAGATATATTCCCTGAGCTCCTCTGGGGACCAGAGTTCGGAATTATTGTAGATGTTAAGTCAATATTTCTGACTTGCGGAGGTTCAGGTCTCACGGGAGCCCCGGGGCTTAAAGATGTCTCATTGGGCTTTGGGCTCAACTCTTGCTCCATATTGACACCCCCTGCAGCCATCCCCGAGGTTGTTGAGGACCTTTTGAAGCTTTCTTCTATTCGCGTTTGATAAACACCAGGCACTGGTGTGGAATTTAACTCTTTGACCCTAGCTTTCCTTTTGGTGTGTGGCATTATTAGGAAATCACAAAGAAAACACCAAAACAGACAGTATCTTCAAATAGGTACAATGTGTGTCTCTATGGCCGCCGTGGATAAATTCCGCAAGAATAAAAGGCAAATACCTCGACTATATTTCCAAATTTTGTAAAGTAAATCCGGGCCTTCGCCGGCCAAAGCCGCGTGCCCCTTCGGCGCGCGGCTTAGGTGATGCGCCGGGGCAAAAGATCTTTTAAGCTGGAAAAGTCCCTCCTCCCACGGTCCGGGGTCCAATCAAGATGCAGGCAATTCGTGAAGGCTTACCAGCCAAAGACAGAGTGTTCCGGCGGCCAGGGGTTACATCATTTTTTATTGGCATTGATTCTGAAAGGAATTTATGTGCATATAATTTGATTTCTGCATGAAAATGAACCAGGGGCTAGTGTGTATGGAAGTATACATGTTACTCCATTACACGTGTCTTGTTTTTATGTACACTCACAAGAGATGTTCCCAGGGGCAGAGATGGGGGTGGGTAAAGGATGTATGTACACACGTTCCATTTTCAAAAATATGCACACAAATCTACATGCATGACATTCCACTTGCTCGGGTCGCTTTGAAAAGACAGGCTAAAACTTGAGGGTCCTTCCTTCCTACAGGCTAATGGCAGAGGCAGCATTTTTCTCTTGGGTAGTTTCAGTGGTGGGTGAGGAGGGAGGACCTGTGGCAATCTCCACTGGCCTATGTACACAGCCTTTTGACCCCTCACCTCCTGGCTAGTCCAAGTCAGACAGTGATCCACAAGTAACAGCAGCATTATTGGTCACAAAAGTCAGCATGAGACCTGCTCACAGGCCCTGATCCTTCTTCATGCAGGGCTTCCTGTTAGCACAGAAACTCATGCCATGGCAGTACCACTGCAGGTCCTGTGAGTGTGCACTGACTCTCAGGCCCCAAGCTGACTTCCACTACTAATGTTGCTGCTTGAAGAGTGCTGCCAGACACTTGTGACCCCAGCTGAAGGTTTTATGACCCCTATCTGGGGTCCCGACCCACAGTTTGGTAATCCCTGTGAGACTGTTTTGTTTTTTTTGTTTATTATAGCCTGCTGATCTACAAATCTCAGTGGGTAACAGTACAACATTTACAATAGGCATAAACAAAACCTATAATAATCAAATTGGAACCTTTTTCTTCTGAGGAGCATCTCCTCTAAGAGCATACAAAAGATTTTAGATTGTTCGGGGCTATTTTCCCTTTGCCACAGGTCCCCTCCACTTGTAATACCCCAGGGGTGAGTTCTTTCTATGGGGGAAAGCACATGCTTGTGGCCCAGGCAGTGTGGTGTCTTCCTTTCTGGTGTGCAGCTGGTTAGTGTAATTCTAAGGCTGATCAGGACACAGATTGGGTGTTCAAAATTAACTTTACTGATATAGTGAAAAGGTAATCAATGTTCCAGGCAATGTAAATGTCTATACAAATGAACGTCCCCTCTCTTTCCCTGTGTAAGTGCTGCGCTCTGGGTTCCAGGGGAATTCCTTTTAAGTGAGAGATTAGTGGTCCCCTACTCCCGAAGGGTCCCAGGTTGTAACAGATTCCCATTGAATTTTCACAGTCCTACCTGCATCGAGCAAACTTCACACTGTGTTCCAACCTGCACCTGTGTGCCGTTCGAAGATCCTGTTGAGTTCTTCACTGTTGCTCCTCAATCTTATTTGAGGTTTTTCTTCTTCTGAACCTCCCAGAAGGGAAGGCATTACATCATTCAAACATGAGAGAAGGGGTAAACAACTTCCTCTCACCGTAGATAGGGCATCTCACTGTTTCAATATCTTCTAAGTCCACTCTCTCTGCCGCCCTTTACTGATTTTGGAAGATTTCTAACAGGGCTCAGTAACCTGGTCTCTGGATCCAGGGAGTAATCTTTCCTCAGAGCTCCAGACTGTAACGCAGGCAGCTATTCGTTAACACAGTCCAAATCCTTAATACATTCTCTTGATTAGCATCTGACCTGGCAAGAAGTACACGGGCAGATGGTTTTTTTTCTCAAAATATCTGTGGTGAAGCTGTAGGCCTCACCCAAAAGAAAGGAATCCATTCCAATTGGGCTCCCCTCTCATCAAACTCTCCTCTCCAAGACTCTTGAATCTCAACCTGCCCCCCCTAATTATAGCAGAATCCACCCATTCAGCTATCTCATAGAGGAAGAGCTGTAAAACTTTACAAAACGCAGCTGCCCGCATCATCACTGACACAAGCCGCCATGAGCACATCACTCCAGCACTTCAATCATTACACTGGCTACCCGTGGCATCCAGAATATATAAATCCTTGACGCTGATTCATAAAGCCATCCACAACAGAGATATGAATTGGTTCACTGATCACCTACAATTCAAAACAATCCACCCAACCAGATTCCAGCATTTAGCTAAACTGAAGATCCCTGCACCCAACCTGACTAATCTTTCCACTACAAAAGAACGTTCATTCATCATTGCTGGACCCAGAATATGGAACACTATGCCATCAGAATTACGCCAAGAATTTTGCTACAAAAAATTTAAACAAAACTTAAACCTGGTTATACAAAAAAGCCTACTATTCTTGAACTGAGTCCTTTGCTTTGCATTCTAGTTAGTCCCACAGACACTCATATTCTGATATTTATCTTCATTATACAAAGTTTTATATGGATTTGTATTCTTTCAGTTACCATGTTATATTGTAAAGCTCTATGCTGAATTAATGTTTGAATGTAAACCGAGGTGATGTTACTTACGTGCCCCGGTATTTAAAAAAAACGGAATTCCCCCTAGCAAGTTCTTTCTTCAGGGACCAGGTAACATCTAGTGGTCAACATGTAGGGGTGCCAAAGATGAAGGCAAAATGTACAGTAATAAATAAGCACATTAACACATGTGTGCATGTTATAAAATCGGGTGTACATGTGCGCGCGCCGGGTAGCACACCCACCTTTTTAAAATCTACCCCCATGGCATTAAACCATGAGTGGATTTAAATCTAATAGAAGAATTTTAAATTTGACACACCAGCAGACATGATAGAGGAAAAATGATTGATGGCGTTTGATACAGTACCATATGAAAGTCTCATTATTGAGAAGAGGGATTTAAGGATAATGTTTGTAATTGGGTTAGAAACTGTATAAACAAACTACAAAATTAATAGTGCATTCTAAAAGAAATAAGGGGTCAAGTGAGATTTCCACAGAGAAAGAAACTGCAAGTGTGCCAGGTCTCCAAATTGTCACATTACAAACACACAGAAAGACTCAATTTTACAGAAGGACGTCAGTAGAGACAGTGCAAGCAAATTTATTTCATGCATATTCATTGCAGAAATCCTGAAAACCTGCTTTGCTGGAAGACCTTCAGGACAGGTTTAGGACCCCCTGCTTTAGCACAAGAAGGAGTAGGACTCAGGAGCAATACCACAAAATATTTAATGGAAAGGTTAGTGAATGGCTGGAATTGCCTCCAAGTGGAGGTGGAGACAAAAATAGCCACAGAATTTAAAAATAGTCTGAGATAAGCACAGAGGATAAATTTCTTCCAAAAGAAGTGAGGGGAAAGCCAGAGTCCCAGTGGAGTCTATGGCATTGCACCAAGAATTAAATTGGGCAGACCAGATGGACTTTTATGGTATTCATCTGCAACTGTATTCTCTGTTTCAATGAATGATGTTGTAGTGTATGTATGCAGAATGTGGATGTATATCTATTATCTAACATTCTATGCTGCCTTGGCTCGATGGTGATTTTGTGATTGATTTCTCTTTACCTGTAGGCCAGCGGAGTGTTCTTAATGATTATCAGCGGTCCAAGGGCGTAGAGCTAGTGAACCCCGCACATATCACTGCCTTGGTAGATGAGGAGTTCAGCATTCATGTGGAGGAGTGTGCCAAACGCTGCAGTGAGCTGGTAGACTGCAGGTAGGTGCATGGGGGTCACATTGAGACAATGGGGGGTGAGGGGGGGGGGGGAAGGGTGCCTGGGCAAGGCTTATAAGGCAAAAATTGGTGTATGTGAACCAGTGTGAGGCATGTCAAAGAGGCAATATCCTTTGTTTAAGTAAAAGGGTGACTGCTCCAGACGATTCGTTTATATAACTGTTGCCCCACTGCACTTGGTGTTGTGAGAGGGGTGATATCAATTATTCTAGAAAAAGCAAACTGGTAATCTGCAAATTTGGGGTAGGGTAATAAGATGCCCCGGAACTCAGTATTAAAAGCTTTTCCAAATCAGCATTGTTTAACATTATGATACCCTCTTCTGACCTAACTTTCCCCTTCCTCAAGCAACCTGATCGAAAGTAGCCCATGGAATGCAGCCTGTGTGACAGGGGGCCTGGCAGCAGTTCATTAAAGATAGAGAGAATAACTTGGTTCTCTAAAAGACAAAAAGGTTCCTATCCACTAAATTTTCCATGGCTAGCAATAGTGCATTTTACACTTAAGAGTCTTGCATGCAATGTGCAGAATCTGGTTCAAATTTATGTCTTACTGAATTCTATATATTAATCCTTCACACATCGCTTTTTTTTTTTTTTACTGCCGGTATATAATGGTACTTACAACCACCACTTTTTCCTCTCTGCATAAGCCCCTGAGAAAGGATGGATGGGGATGGATTAGAGAGTAGAGTCATTTTCTGCTCTGTTCCAGTCTCATCCCTTCCCTCCTGATCTCTGCAGGATATTGCCTGAGAGGGGAGAAGTTGGAAACAGCAGGAAATAAAGGGCTGCTCTCTGAAAAGTACTACAATGTAATGCCCCCTTGACCCTTAACTCACAGGGCATTCCTGGGTCTGGGACTGACCTGGAGGAAGCCCCCCTAGGGCAGACTCCATCGGTCCTCACGTTCTTGGTGCCTGGTTTCTCCACCTAGGGATTTCCCTCCCTTCACCCCAGCAAAACAAATGGGACTGTGAACAAGGCTGGCAGTATGTACAAATATATACAGGTTTATTAGACTATATAAGTATATACATTTCTACATGACTAGGTACATTGTTAATAGGATATCAAACTGCACACTTATCTACTCATGGTTAGTAGTCTAAGGCCACACAACTATATACATTCCTATATTTAATATTTGGAAATTTGGGGTTGTTAGCCCTCATAGTATACCACCATATAGAATAGAAGGAACCTCTTGAGTTTCTGCTTAATCCACCAAGTCACACCCATGTGAAAAGAGCAACTGGGCTGGTGGGCAGTGTTGGCCTGGGGGGGTCCATTGTATCTAAACCGCTGCCATCTCCTCTGTGCCACTTCTGCTCTGCTGAAAGGTCTGTGCCAACACTGGGGTCCACACCTTCCTGGGGTCCTGACTCTACCTGCTGGTCTGCTTCTGGGGTCCATGTCCTCCTGGGGGACCACTCAATCTGCCACTGCAGTCCATGCCCTCCTAGGGGACCACTTGACCTGATGCTGGCATCCCCTTGCTCAAGGGGAGACCCAGATTCACCTCCCAATCTTCCCCCCAGATCTTCCGCTATCCTTCAGTTCCTCTCACTTGGTAGGAGGGCTTTTCCTGGCTTGAGTTTACAGCTCCACTAGGCACATAGCTTGCTTAGTATTCAGTGATAAGCTCCGCTAAGCTCATCGCCAGTCATTCATTGTTATCCAGGATAGAGGATTACCTTCTCTCCACCAAAAGGCCAAGACTCAGGCAGGATCATGGGAAGAGAATGTATGCACACCCTTTCATCCTGCCTGGCTTTTTTTCTGTTGTCTAAGAACTGGGTAACCAAGGGTCTGACTCCCCTTTTGGTCAGGGTGAGAATCTGTTTCCTAGGACTGTTTTTTCAAAACATTTCTCTCATAAATCCCCCTCTCATTCAGAATTCTCCAATGTAGGACTTTTCCAGTCAATAGTTCTGCATCATATTAAAGTGATGTTTCCTGCAAGTTCCCAACAGTAGTCCAGGGGGCTGTGACATGCAAATTTCCCCGAGTCTCTGACTTATCTATTCAATGGTCATTTAAGCACTTTCACAGTAAGGGTTTGTAATGCTTCCTCTGGTCAGTAAACTCCAAACTCCATCTCTCCAGGAACCCAATTAGAAGTCATGTACAACTTTTCCTCTACAAGTCCCCAGGCAGGGTTTGAACCTGGTTGGAAGGCAGAATCCCTCTCCACTGAGCCAGCAGCTTAACTAACAAAGGCTGGCTTCAAAAGTTCACCTTAAGTCTCTAGCCTTGTTTTTCCATCCTCAGTGCCATCCAAGAGAAAACAAAACTCAAAGTCTGGCCCAATGGGCCTAACTGCCACCTCCCACCGTTCCTCTGGGATATCCAACTTGTCCCAAGAGATACAACCACACGCTTGGCAGTTCCTGGTAAAGTATCCTTAAAGTAAGTAAATCCAAACAAATTGGAGCTTTTTGTAGGCACAAGCTCACCTTCTTTGTGATCACGGTTGCCATCCTTCTTCACGTACAGCTGTTGTGGGAACATCCAGACTCAACATCTCCCAGAGTAAACAGGTAGCAAGGTCCTTCCCTCCTCAGTCCCCAGCAGGAGACTGAGACTGCTCTGCTAGGGAGTCCTTTTTATACCGTGTAAACTCCTCCTCCAATAGTAAGGGATTGGCTCGTGGGGGACCCACCCTCTGTTTGACCATCCCCCTGTAGCCAGGGATTGGCTTCTGGAGCTCCACCCTTTATTTCCCACACCTGCAGTTTTTCTCTCTCTATGGTTACAGGGGGAAGGAACCAGAGTGTATCCTTGACTCAGTGTCACCGGGTTCCCCCCCCCCTTTTCTAGGATCTTTGGTTCCTGGGACTTTGGCCTACCTTCCCAGGTTGGAACATAGACCCCGTCACAGGGTTCTTTTTTTTTTTTTTTTAATTTAAACTTTATTAAATTTTTCAGAAATTATGACAAAACACTGTCATTCAAAAAATATGAGTATCAACAGAAAAAAAATAAAAAGGAAGAAAAACAGTTCTAACATATAATATATCCTTGTTAACACTCAAAAGTACAATGAAATTAGGAGGGATCAACTCAGAGCAAAAATCAAAGCAATATTTACTTTCATATATATGTGTATACTGGCAACTTAACCCCATTAACTACATTTTTGCAGCTAACATTGATTGTTTGCTTGCTTACTTGATGCTCGGAAGTAAGAAGTATCTTATTCTTTCAGGTCTATAAAATATATTTATAAATCTATGAGGTAAGTAGTTTTGGATTGTTCCCTTTGTATAAAAGTAAACTAGAGCAACTAGAAATTATTACCACAAGATCTAATATGATGCTACACATCAGCTCACAAGAAATTTAATTTGTTCAATTTGCAGAAAACACAAAATTACCTAATTTACTTGCTTTCTCTCCTCTTTCTGGATTCAAGCAGTATTTTTCAACTGATGACTAGTAATTTATTCTGAAAATTAATCACCTGAAGTATATACTATGGTGGTATTAAGCTCTCCCTGAACTTTACTTAAGTGTTTTGATTCCACAAATAACTAAATTTATCCCAGAGCTCTAGAAAAAAAAATGACACCCCAGAATTCTGAAAATAACTAATAAATAAAATTGCAGATTTATTACTAATAATTTCTAACATTTCATTCAAATCAGCTATGAGGACTGGAGGGTGGCCAATGTATTGCTCATTTTTTTTAAAAAAAAGAGCTCCAGGTTGATCCAGGAAACTACAGACTAGTGAGCCTGATGTCAGTGCTCACCAGGGACTTATATAGAAGCAATATCACCTTTTTTTTTTCTGCTGACCATTCCTCTCCCTATGCAGCCAAGCATCTTTATGGCTTTTGTTGTCACCTTATTCACTTGTTTGGCCACCTTAACATCATCAAAGATGATCAGTCCCAGATCCCATTCTTCTCTTGTGCTTAGAAGAATTTCACCCCCCTATACTGTACTTCTTTCCTTGGGTTTTTGCATTTTTTAGCATTAAATCTTAGCTTTCAGACCCTAGGCCATTCCCCAAGCTTTTCTAGATCCTATATCATGTTTTCCTCCCTGGCTATCTATCCTGTTGCAGATTATAGAATCATCAGCATCATCGTCTATGCGTACTAACGTTGATAACCAATAGGTTGCAGGATGAGGGTAAAGTACAAGTGAGTGAATTCTTTGCTGTCCATTCTGCCCTGTGAGCATTTCTACTTTATCATCAGTGCTGTTAATACAAGCACAACCAGATGTCTTCAGCTGCAGATCAGAATCCAGGACCTGTGGTGCTGCTGAGAGAACCAGAAAGGAGTGTGGTAATAGAAAGCAGGAGTGCAACGGGGTTACATAAAAGTGGAAGCACTGCTGGTGTTACCAGTTTGTGAGGGGGAATTAGCAATAACCGTGATAACAATGCCAAAATAATAAGACTCACAAAATTAAATAATTCTTGTAGACCTGAAAGTTACCTGGATAGACTATTTTAATTACTATAATTACAATAATAGAAATGTAGATATTTGCTTGTATTTGGGATCTCAGAGAAAATTTATAAACAGAAAGTAAGGCTCTGCTAGATTATCTTTGCAAGCAAATACAACAGAGCTTACTCTGGCAGTTAGATGAAAACTGTTTCTTGTAGATCAGATGGACAGATAGTAAGTCTGCGCCAAAGACTTGCTTCATGATGGTGATGACAACTCCACAGTTCATGTTTTAAAGCCTTTTTGGCAGTGTCCCTCCGACAATCACAGGTGATGTCATTCTGGTCAAACATGGGTCACATTGTGTACACTCTGGACAGTCACTGTAACTTTCCACCCAGGATCTGCTTTGGCTTCATGAAAAGATTCTCCCCATGTTTTGGTAAAACAGGAGAAAAAGAGATGAATGGCCTTGCAATGTCTGCATGAACACAGGAGCTATAGAGTTTCAGCAAATATGTCGATCTTGTCTTTTTCACTAGCAACAGCATGCTGTAGTATTCCATCATTGTTAGTATGAGTTGTCAGAGAAGTTAGCAAGAGTAGCTTTTTTTTTAGCCTATAGATTTGTCTGAAACCTTGTCCCTTGTATCATATGCATTACATTATTTCAACAGAACCAAACTAACTGCAACACTAGGATGATGACATATGCTTCCCCCCCCCCCTTTTGCTGTTCTTCACAGTTAGCATTAACGATGCCTCCACCCCCTCACTACCTCTCAGCAAGAGTATTGCAGATGTTGTTTGACTAGAAAAATATCTAAAATATACAGAACCCTGAACACAGGTTAGTTAGATATGGCTCCCACAGACCACAAAAGTACATAAAATGTATTTTGCAATGTAAAAGTAAACCAGAATATTTATTTACAGGATATAAAGCATAAAACAATTCTGAAATAGCTAAATAAAACAGTTTTACTTTCACTGTATTACAAGAAAAGTAGAATGCAATATTCTATATGATCACTAGCAGACACAGCACTAAGTAAAAGCAAGCAACATTATACCTTCTGACTACTAGAGCTCACAGAAAGACAAAGGAAAAATTGCTCTAGGCAGCGATCCTCATTATTTTTCAAGCAGGGGCCATTTTGTCAAAAAATAAACTTTAGTGACAGAGCCGAGATCTTCACTGCACTTATTGGTGGCAGGCCCCAGTGCCACTTGCAGCACACAGACGCAGGATAAGGTTGCAAGAGGTACAGACAGAAATGATTCCTTGTCTTACAGCACTGAAGGTACTATAAAGGTATACTTCACAACAAAGGGAAAACGCTTGTATCTAATCCAAAGCCACAGTCCAGGTCTTTACTCAGTGATGCCTTCCAGAAGGCGACACAAACACAGTTTGAGACTTCACAATATTGATCCATAGAATCTAATACTTCACACATAAGCAAGAATTCATGGGGCTCCTCCAGGATTCCACACTGTGGTCTGCCACCGTGCCGTCTAAATGCTGGGCACACCTGTGAGGTATCCCAGCAGCCCTTTTGAGTCCTCTGAGAACCAATCTGGATCCTCAGGGATGGGGACATAAAGAAAGCTATGTTTTGTGCCAAAGTTGGCTTTTTCTGAGCCATTCTGTGGCTCTGTGAGCAAAACCCCAGCTCAATACCCAGGAATACACTTTTCCCCCTACCAACTGACCAGCACCTTGGGCAAGAGGAATTCCTCCCCAATTATGCACTGGACCTAGGCGGTACCTTTTCTGATGATGTGATTGGCTCTGCCACTCAGGCACACTCAGAGTGTCTACCTCCTCCACAATATTTTATTTCACCATCCCCCCCCCCCCCCCCCACATACCACACATTCTCCCCCAACTTTATCCCAAACCCCAGTCTCAACCCACACCCGCCACCTGCTTATTGAGAGTCGCATAGTGCAGAGAGAAAACAAAACAGCTGTTGCCATCAGCAAGTCTCCGGAGAAGGTAAGGGGAAGAATCAGAGAACTGAATTTAGGGTCAATGGAAGCCACCACTGGCTCCCACAGCTTACAATGAAGAACACTGATTCTCAAGCCTCAGTGAAACAGAAAAAAAGGACACTGTCCAGTAGAGATGAAATCCTGGCCCTCCCCTGCTGTGCATGATTCCTCTGGTACTTAGGACTGGGAGTTTAGGACTGCAGTTCTCATAGAAACATAGAAATGATGGCAGAAAAGGACCAAATGGTCCATCCAGTCTGCCCAGTAAGCTTATGGTAATATCTGCTGTGCCGTGTAGGTTGACCCATGCTTATCTGTTTCCCAGACCATAAAAGTCAAGGCCCTCGTTGGTTGCAGTTTGAATCCAATTCCCTATTACCTCTGTGCTTATCAGTTTCCCACAATAGCCCTCGTTGATTGCAGTTAAAACCAATTTCCTGTTATGCCTTGCTGTTGAAGCAGAGAGCAATGTTTGAGTTGCATCAAAGTATCCATTCTTATTGGTTTAGGGTAGTAACCCCCGCATCAGCAAGTTACCCCCATACTTGTTTCCCCAGATCATAAAAGTTGGGGCCCTCAGTTGCTAAATAATCCAATTCCCCTTTTTCCTCCATCTGTTGAAGCAGAGAGCAATGATGGAATTGCATCAGCAGTATTAAGGCTTATTGGTTTAAGGGTAGTAACCGCTGCACCAGCAAGTTACCCCCACGCACTCTTTTCTTCATTTCCATCCTCTAGCCTTTAGGGATCCACAGTATTTATCCCATGCCCTTTTGAATTATTTCACTGTTTTGGTTTTCACCACCTCCTCCAGAAAGGCATTCCAAGCATCCACTACCCTCTCCGTGAAGAAATATTTTCTGATGTTGGTTCTGAGGCATCCTCCTTGGAGTTTCATTTTGTGACCCCTAGTTCTATTGATTTCTTTCCAACGGAAGAGGTTTGATGTTTGCACATCATTAAAACCTTTTAGGTATCTTAAGGTCTGTATCATATCAGCCTTGCTCCTCCTCTCTTCCAGGGTATACATATTCATATTCTTCAGTCTCTCCCCATAGGCTTTCTGATACTGACCCCACACCATTTTGGTAGCCCTTCTCTGGACTACCTCCATCCTGTCTCTATCCCTTTTGAGATAAGGGCTCCACAACTGAACACAATGCTCCAGATGAGGCTTCACCAAGGACCTGTACAAGGGCATCACCATCTCCATTTTCTTACTGGTTATTCCTCTCTCTATGCAGCCCAGCATTCTTCTGGCTTTAGCTATTGCCTTGTCACATTGCATCGCCATCTTCAGAGCGCCAGAAACTATCACCCCAAGATCGCTGTTCTTGGTATGTGTACATCAGCCAGTCATATCCCCCCCCCCTCCCCCCAATCTCATACCGCTCTTTTGGATTACCACATCCCAGATGCATGACTTTGCACTTCTTGGCATTGAATCCCAGCTGCTAAATCTTTGACCACTCTTCAAACCTTTGTAAATCACTTTTCATTCTCTCTACTCCTTCAGGCATATCCACTCTGTTGCAGATCTTGGTATCATCCACAAATAGACAAACTTCATCTTCTATCCCTTCTGCAATGTCACTCACAAAGATATTGAACAGAACCGGTCCCAATACCGATCCCTTTGGCATTCCACTTAACATGGCTCTCTCTTCAGAGTAGGTTCCATTTACCATTACACGCTGTCTCCTATCAGTGAACTAAATTGTAATCCACCACCACTTTGGCGCCCACTCCAAAGCTTCTCATTTTGTTCACAAGCCTCCTATGTGGAATTGTATCAAAAGCTTTGCTGAAATCCAAATAGATGACATTGAGTGCTCTTCTTCGATCCAATTCTCTAGTCACCTAATCAAAAAAATCTGATTTGTCTGACAGGCCCTTCCACTGGTGAATCCATGTTGCCTCGGGTCCAACAACTTACCAGATTGTAGATAGTTCAGTATCCTTTCTTTCAGCAGCATCTCCATTAATTTTCCCACCATCGAAGTGAGGCTAACTGGCCTGTAGTTCCAGCCTCCTCTCTGCTACCACTCTTATGAAGCGGGACCAAAACCACTCTTCTCCAATCTTGTGAGACACCACTCCCATTTCTAGGGATCAATTGAACAGGTCATTTAACAGACCCACCAGGATATATCTGAGTTCTCACAGTATCCTGGGATGTACCTCATCTGGCCCCATGGACTTGTCCACATTCAGATTTCCTAGCTCTTCCCATACACACTCTTCTGTAAAAGGAGTTGAGTCTAGCCTATTCCCTTCTATGGTCTGGTCAACCAGCAACAGTCCTTCTCCAGGGTCTTCTTTAGTAAAGTCAGAAATGAAGAATTTGTTTAATATTTCCGCCATTTCCTTGTTTGTCTTGGCACATTGCTCCTCATCACCTTTCAATTTCACTATACCACTTCAGGCTTTCCTTCTTTCTCTTATATAGCTGAAAAATGTTTTGTTACCTTTTTATCTCTTGGGCAATCCTTTCTTCCGCTTGACCTTTTGCTTTTCTGATTTCTTTCTTCATCTCCCTCATTTTCATCAGGTATTGTTCCCTGTGTTCCTCTTTTTGGGATCCTTTATGCTTCCTGAACGCTGATCTTTTTGCCTTTATTTTTGCAGCCATCTCGTTTGAGAATCAAATTGGTTTCTTTTTCTTTGAACTTTTGCTTACTTTTCTAACAGATTTGTTGCCTTTATAATTGCTCCTTTTAAATGTGCCCACTGTTGTTCCACCTCGCCCATTTTCTCCCAGTCTTCTAGTTCTTCCTTTAGGTACATCCCCATTCTGTCAAAGTCCGTATATTTGAAATTCAAAACTCGGGACATTCTTATTTGCAATATCAAACCATACCATCTGATGATCACATGGATTTTTAAGGACAGACCCAAAGGGTCAGAGAATCCCCCTGAATCCAAGGAGTCAGATGAGAATCACCCTATCTACACTGATAAACTAGCTAAACAGAGAAGTTTATTTATTTATTTATTTATGATTTTTATATACTGACGTTCAATAAGAGATATCACATCGGTTTACAATAAGGTACAGAAGTTAAACTCATGCTGCAGTTGTTCCTCATCCCATTTCAGTCTTTGGTCTTCTCTCCATTTTTGCTGGTTCTGGATCCTGTAGGTGGAAGTCCCAGACTCACAGAAGCTCACAATTATATGAAACTGATCTACAATCTTTAAAATGTGAATTAAAATAAGTAGTTCAAGGCACCAGGCACACTTTTCTGTGGTTTGATTAGTTCCCTATCCCCAAACAAAAGCTCAAAATTAATTTTTTTTTCTCATTCTCTGTGCCCTCTTTGACTGGGGCTAGTCAGACAGAAAAGCTTTAGTATTGGCTGTTCTAGCTCTGTAAAATTACAAAGTTTTCTCCCTGTCAATCACTGGTAGTAGCTTTACCTCAACTTTTTCAGTGCAGGGCAATTAGCAGGATCCTGCAGGGAGATATACACAGCTTACTCTAATGGTTACTAGCATTTTCCTAGCATATGGTCACATCACCCAGACCCTCTGTACTGAAGAGACCCTCACTGTATGTGCAGCTTGTCCGCAGGCACAGGAGTGACAGCCCTCTGGGGATTTGTACAGTATGGGAAACGACCAACAGGCACTCTGTACCAACTCAAAACTGGGAACCTGCAGGCTCTGGGTCCAATGCAGAGAATTTCTAGCTGTGCCAGCAAACTTCAATTTATAGGTCAGTCAAACTCCCCTGGTGGAAACTGGCCAGGTTGGTTAAATCCTGCCTGTTTGGCAGCCCTACTTGTGTTTATTAAGCAAAAGCATAGGATACTTTCTATTGCCCTCAAATATGTCCCACTCAGTTTTTAAGACTCACCTAATTATTTTCCTCTTATAACTCTATGTGTAAGACTCATTCAAGATAACCTTGGCTTTTCAGAGCTTTTGACTATAACTGGAAGACTCAAGGCTGCCAGCTGCTGCCCTGGACCCAACACTCAGCTCATACGCACATCCAGAGAAATGTTCACTTGGACCTTTACCAGAAGAAAGGTAGGAAGGCAGCCACCCAGGAGACAGAGTTTGGCTACCGGTGCCCCTTACAATCTACTTCGAAGCCTGCATTTTTTAAGCTTTTCACTGGCCAAATTCACATGCGTTTCCTCTCGAGGAGCACTGCCTGGACTGAGTGGCATAGAGTGCTCAGGAGCTGTGCAGTCTCTATCCAGAACACTTAAAGTACCTTGTTTCTGACCTGCAGCACCACCTGCTATAACAGTACCCGAACTCCACACACACACAGCTCTACTACTGCACCTCAGTCTTGCAGTAGAGCACCCCTTGCTATTCTAATATTGACTGTCCTCCTGCCTCACAGCTCTGTCAGTATGCTTTTGGGGCCTGCATTGCTGTCAAGTCCTTGGGTACTTTTTACCTGGGGTCTTTGTCCCAACTTTCCAAGTGCCATTTTTTACTTTGAAAATTGCTGTGCATAAAAAGTATCTGCAGACATTTGATTCTACTTTTTCTGACAGTACTTTTTCCATACAAAAAATAACATGCAAATATTTGACAATGTGATGTGCATGTATTATTTCATCTCTCTGGCCTAAACACATCCCTGGAAATGTCTCCTCCTATAGGAAGGCACACTGTCAGCCAGGTTAAGGGAGGTAATTTTCAATGCTTTCCTGGGTAAATGGCTAGTGAAAATTGCCCCCTTAAGCTATGACCTGCATTATAACCTGCCAAGAACCTTTCCTGTTGGGGCTTTGTCAGCCCAGAGTCTTTCAGGCCGATGCAATATCTGTGCATGGAGAATGGGCGTCGCTCTCCTAACACACGCCAATAGCCCTCTCCGGGGCACCCGATGTAATATGCAAATGGGCTGCCACGGTAAAAAGGAGGCGCCAGGGGAAATTCTGTGCCCCAGCGCCTCTTTAGCAGTGGGCGCCCAGGAGAAGTGTCTGTCAGTGGGTTAGGAAAAACGGATGTTCAATTTTACAAGCATCCCTTTTCCTAACCTGTGCACAGCCACCGGTTAGGAAAATTGGCGCTCGTTAATTGAGCGTCCCTTTCCTAACATGATCGCCAGCACACTTTTTTTTTTTTTTTTTTTTTTTTTTAAATAGTTCTACTTTTTCAGTTCCTCCGACTTTATGTTGCCATGATATTAAGTTGGAGGAAGTACAGAAGAGCAGTAATTCCTGCTTTTCTGTACAATTTTTGAGAGTAAAAATGTACGTGTTGGGTGCATTTTTTTTTGCATCGGGGGAAATAGCTAATACCCTCATCAACATGAATTTACACGTGATGAGCGCTATTAGCTACACGCTCTATTGGATGCACGTTTTGGATGTGCTAACCCCCGTTTTGCATTGCGGGTTATGGACGCACATCCAAAACGCGTCCAATCACGTGTTGAGCTGTGTGCTGCGGCCAGCACATGGCATTGCATCGGCCTGTTAGTGTGCTTATTTTATGCATTGTCAGCCTGATGCTGCTCATCGACACTGAATTCCTGATAAAAGAAAGGTGTTAGCATGTTGGTGTAGGTGTGGATTGCGTTCTCCAGGGGAAGTTGCAGTTTCTGGGTCTAAGTTTCATTGCCAGTGTTGCCTGTCTCTTCCCATAGATTATGTGCGAGACTGTATCACAGGAGCTGGAGTCAGCTACAGAGGGACTGTAGCCAAAACTGAGATGGGAAAAACCTGCCAGCACTGGAGGCTGCAGTCCCCTCATGAGCACAGGTACTGAGGGAGCCACATGTGGTCATTTCTCGGTGATGGAATGAGAAGGCAAGAATAGGGTTGAGTCAAAAAGACAAAGGTGGTGAGAAGAACGCCCCCCTCCCTTGGGATAATGAGGGAGGATGGATAGATAGAGGGAGACTCTCTTCCTCTGTCTCCTAAGGGGTAGAGAGGTGAAGGTGAATTGATGGGGGCAAGATGTCTGCCTCCCTTGCCTCGGGCACGTTGCAGGCATCTCTTCTGTCTTTAATGGTAACTGCCTTTTTCACACCAGATTTACTGCCACTCCCTGGAATGGATTGGAGGAGAATTACTGCCGAAATCCTGACGCAGACATACCAGGACCCTGGTGTTACACCACTGATCCGAGTGTGCGGTATGAGGTCTGTGGGATCAAGAAGTGTGAAGCAGGTGCATCATCAAGCTTTCTCTTTCCACACACTGAGAGAGTGTACACTGCAACATACAGGGCTCCAGAGGGTAAACCTCTGTGGGACAATGAGTAAAAGGCGATGTTATCTCTTGCTGGGCTGCACACCTCCTTGATATGAATACCACAATGACGTTGTGTTGGGCTGAGCTGTGGCACCTCCCTAATATATTAATATCATAGTGAGCTGTGGTGTCTTTCTGGTGGAATTACCAAGCAGCAGATAGAGAACCAACATATATTTTGTAGAGATGTGAATCGGAACCAGAATCGGATCCGATTTCAGTTCCGATTCACATCTCTAATATTTTGTGAAGAACTGACATCTCCCTGGTATTTTCCCTGCGTGGCATTCCCTCATGCTGAACTATGACTCCTTGCTGGAGACAGCACTGGAGAGATGGTACTGAGTTCTAGTCTCTTCTCTTGCAGCGGTGTGTTTATCCTGTAATGGAGAAGATTATCAGGGGCTGGTGGATCATACAGAATCTGGGAGAGAGTGCCAACGCTGGGATCTGCAGACTCCACATAAGCATCCGTTCAGGCCAGAGAAGTATGCACTGTGCCAACCAGGCAGGCACAATATCAGTCATGCAGTATATTGAGCTGTGGTGGATAGGGAGGGGAAAAAAAACCAGCCAGATAGTATATGTGGACTGGGGGCATAATACTAGCCAGAGTGTGTACACAGGCTGGGGGTGTGGGGGCGAGGGGCATGCCAGTCATAGTAACATAGTTAATGACGGCAGATAAAGACCAAAATGGTCCATCCAGTCCGCCCAATAAGTTGCTTAGGGTAGTAACTGCCACTCCTTGCAGATACTCCCATGCAATAGTGTTAACTTTAGGTGCAACAGAAGTTACCCCATTTCTTCATTTCTATTCTCTAGCCACTAGGAATCCTCTGTGTTTGTCCCATGCATAAAACCAGCCTGGCAGTGTATGTGGACTTGGAGGGGGCACAGTATCAGCCAGGCAGTGTTCATAAGGTGGTGAAGAAATGCATTCAGTTATCCAAATGAAATCTCTTGGTATTTGTCCTGCAGAATGCATTAGGTAATGGAAAACCAGGACGTGGTCATGCTAAGCTAATGAGGACCTAGACTTTGATTGGGAGTGCTCAGACCTCATCTATTTTCCGTCAATGCTCTGGGAGACAATAAGCGCTCCTTAAAAGTATGATTTATGTGATGAGCAGATAAAAGTGAGGTCCATTTTTATGCTACCTGAAGTATGTAAAATGGAACTAAAACATTTTGATTGAATCCTTTCTTCCCAACAGAGCAAAAATGATTCATCCCTTTTAGGTTCTGCACCAGTTTCAATGGTACCTTTGCTGTTCTGATGCTGCTGCTTCCCTCTGCTCCTCTCCAGATATTCTGATAAAAGTCTGGACGATAATTACTGCCGGAATCCAGACGGCTCGGAAAGGCCCTGGTGTTATACGACAGAGCCCAATGTTGAGCGGGAATACTGCCACATCAAAAAATGCAGTAAGGCCTGAGGGTTTTCACTAGATGTCCTATGGGACCTTTGGAGGTTGGGCTACCACATGGGTAGGACTGCCATGTTGAATCATGAAGCAGTCCCAGCACACAGCCTCTGCTTCTTTATATTAATCACAGGCTTACTGGGGCACAGCAGACATATCTGTGGAAGATATTGGTGGGATGTCTTAGTCCTAAGTTTTAAGAGATGAAATGGGATGAATGCAGACTGTGGGATGGCCAGGTCATCTCCAAGATTATTGGGAAACCTCTATAGGATGCTGTAATCTCCGGGGCTGATATTCAAATAAGCGCTCAATTTACCCAGTTCGATGTTCAGTGGCACTTGTCTAAAAGTGTGACTGAATATCCTGCTAAATCAATCTATCCACACAAATTTTGTGCAAATAGGTTTAGGGCAGGTATTTGTGTGAATGAAGTCGTCTGCACAAATTTAGCCGGATAGCACTGAATATCTTGGGCAGGGAAATGACTACAGTACAGAATTGTAACATGCCTTGAGCTCAGATTTGGGAAAAGGTGAGCAATTAAATCTAACATCCAAATCCAATATCATGGTACTTGGCTAAATATTAAAAGCCCATCCTATAATCAATCCAACCCAGCTCCTTTTTTCACCTGGCCAAATGTGTGCATTAAAGGGTGGGGAGACTTTTGATCAGCTGAGATTTAACTGGCAAAATCACAGTTTCAGCCGGGTACATCGTTTGAATATCAGCCTCTTTGTGTATTGTTCAGTATTTAAGAAGTTGCAGTAAAATGTGATAACTTGATATTTTGTGAACATTTTAAACTGCTTCTCTGCAATTCTCCTGAAACCCTAGTGGTAGTCAAGAGTCAGGAAGAAGGGGTCCTGGGCAGGATCAGAATGGGGTCAGGCAGGGTTCAGGGCAGGGCAGGTGTGAAGTGGGGATTTACAGCTCAGGCAGTTGGCAGAGTCCAGCAGATGGGCTGTGTAGCCTGGGCCTGTGGTTCCAAGCACCATTGTGCTAGTGAAGGGCAGGGTGATCGGAGAGTTGGGTGGGATCGTGGAGGCTGAGGGTACAGCATGGGAATGGGGTATCTGGAGTGGGACAAGGTTGCAGGGAGTTATTTGTAAGTGAACTCAAGTGTTTCAGTGAGCTTGACTGTCTATCATATCAGTTCTTAGTAATAGCTAACTCCCAAACCATGAACCCTAGCTTTCCCCTAGTATAAAATGTTTTGTAATTATTTATGAGGGTGAAGATACAGATGAAGTCCTAGTATAACAAGTTACAGATTGTACTGAAAGGATCGGAAGATTAATACGATGGGCAAAAGAAACTAATCTTCAAATGCCATGACTTTTCTTACTAACGGAAATAGAGGCAACCTTAAACCCACAACTGGTTCCAATCACCTTGAAAGTAGCTTAGGAAGGTGAAGCTACTAAATGCGGACCAACCAACTCTTACCGCAGCCCAACCTCTGGCAAACAGAAACCTGGAATTAAGGGTTCAATTCAAGGAGTGGGATAAGAAAAAGGGAAAAACAATAGATCCTTGACTACCTGCAAATCCAAATAAAAAACAAAGAAAATAAAAAAAAATGTAAATGTGTTTTACAAAACCTATAAAAAGAACAGCAACAAATGCATTAGACAATAAATCAACCCATATAGAATGGATCATAGAAAAAAAAAAAGAAAAAGCATCTGTCTCTACTGAAGCTATTCCCGACTACAGGTACAGGAGCAGACTTAACAAATGCTTTGGGAGCCCTAGGAAAGAAGTGTATCCAATCTTTCCACATAGAAAATGGGTTTGGCTATCATAAGATTTGGGTTTTCTCGGGGAAAGCCCCCACTCCCACTGGTGAAGACGAGTTTGAACTATCTGGTTGGATCAGGCTATGGGACTGCTCTGGGTCTTTGAAGTGACTAAGAATGATAGTCTAAGAAGTGACGTGCATTAGGGCTAGCTATGGTGAGTTGTGTTGTGTCTCCCAAGGGAGTCGAAGAGAATTACTGCTAGTGTAGGTTTGTCTCTGATGATGAATGGGGATTTGCCGTCTGATGGAGTTTCTGTTTAAAGCGCCGGTGTCAGCAGGGGAATGGGGGGTGTGTGTGTCCCAAGTGACTTGCAAGAAAGTGCAGCTCTCACCCTGAGTCTGTTTATTCCCCTTCTCTTGAAGCAGATAAACAGCGTCTCCGTCATGTGGAAATCACCAGCAACTGCTTTAAAGAGAAAGGAGAAGGTTATCGGGGGAAGGTGAATGTCACCACCTCGGGGATCCCCTGCCAGCACTGGAATGCACAGACTCCGCACCGCCACCACTTCCTGCCTGACAAGTACCAGTGCAAGTATGTAACAGGCAGGAGGGAATAGAGTACACTGCATGTAAAACAGTTTCACTCCATGTAAAACAGTTTCACTCCATGAAGTTAGCATGGGGCACATTTAAAACTAATCGGAGAAAGTTCTTTTTTACTCAATGCACAATTAAACTCTGGAATTTGTTGCCAGAGGATGTGGTTGGTGCAGTTAATATAGCTGTGTTTAAAAAAGGATTGGATAAGTTCTTGGAGAAGTCCATTACCTGCTATTAAGTTCACTTAGAGAATAGCCACTGCCATTAGCAATGGTTACATGGAATAGACTTAGTTTTTGGGTACTTGCCAGGTTCTTATGGCCTGGATTGGCCACTGTTGGAAACAGGATGCTGGGCTTGATGGACCCTTGGTCTGACCCAGTATGGCATTTTCTTATGTTCTTAAGTCCATTAACTGCTATTAATCAAGTTTACTTAGGGAATAGCCACTGCTATTAATTGCATCAGTAGCATGGGTTCTTCTTAGTGTTTGGGTAATTGCCAGTTCCCTGTACGTACCAGGATCAGTCCAGGACACCTGGGTTGTGACTCCGCACCAGTAGATGGAGACAGACTAAAACTTGTGGGCGGAGCCATATATGCCCCTGTGCCAGTCACAGCCCCTCAGTCTTACTCTGTCTCCAGTAGATGGTGCAGGTCCGGTCACAGCCCTGCCTGCCCTGGTTCTGGTACTCCGTCAGGGTTGGTTCTTTTTGATTTCTTTAGGCCAGTTTAGGCTACGGTGTGTTTTCTGTTTGGGAAATTTTTTCTAAATTGTCACTTAGGTCCCTTTCGCCCTGCCTCCCAGGGGGGTTGTGAGGTTCTGAGGGGACCACCCCCCCCTGGTTGAGGCCGCTGCTAGGGTCGAGGACCCAGCTGGCCTAGTAGCAGCGTCAGGGGTGACACCGGGGAGCCCGGTTCACTCACCCCTGCTGGATTAGGGCTCCAGGACCGTGGACAGCGACAGGCGTTTTTGTTAAAAAAAAAAAAAAAAAAAAAAGGTTTGTTTTTTATTTCTGTGCCGGCTCTCTCTTGCTTCGCGTCGCCGCTCGTGGGGGGGGGGGGGCGCCGCTGACGGGGGGAGGCCGTTTGCTCGATTTTTAAATTTTTTCGTCGCTCCTGTTGCCCCGTTTGCGCGCCTCTTCGCCGGCATGCCTCGCGGCTCGGTCTGCCGGGCCTGTGGCTCGGCGCGCGAGGGCCTGTGCGTTGCTTGTCTTCCGGGCGGAGAGGGGTCGTCCGGGGCGCCTCGGGGGGCTCGTTCGCGACCCGCGCGATCGCCTCCGCGCGGGGGGGGGCGCCGTAGAGAGGCCCCCAGAGCTCTTCCCGCTCAGCGCGGGAGCGGCGGCCATTTTGGCCACGGGCCGCGAAATGGCGCGGGAAACGGCAGGGCCTTCGGCCTTGCCTCCCGCGCTTTCTCCGCAGCGGATCGCGGTCGGAGGGGGCCCCTCGGGGGACCCGGGGTCCCCGGGGAGTCCCGCTGACGATTCTTCGGATTCGGGCTCATTTTCGGAGGACTTTGCGCTTTTGTTGCGCAAAGTCCTGAAATATAAAAAAAGTAAGCGCGGCCGGAGTGAAACTCGCAAGGCTCCACCACAGAAGAAGTCCAAGAAGCCTTCGGGGGTCGCGGAGGGGCCCCAGGGCGCCGTGCGGGGGAAGCGGCCTCCACGTGGCGTCCCACAGGAGGCGGACTCCGATTCCTCCCCTGGGGCGGACACTGATTCCCCTGAGGAGACCCAGAAGGGAGCCGACGAAGTGGGAGCGGACGGCTCCGCTACGTCCGGCGTAGGAAAAGGATCACAGGCGGTGGAGGGAGACGATCCCAAGGTGGTCCGGCTATTCCGTAGGGAGGAACTGCCACGGCCATTCTCCAGGAACTGGGAATAGACGCCCCTCCGGCGGTGGTTCGTCAGGAAGCTAACATGGATCCGGTCCTGTTAGGCCTCACGGGTCCGGCAGTTGCTTTTCCGTTCCATTTTTCTTCAACGGACATCATGTTCCGAGAATGGGATACTCCGGAGTTGGGTTTGAAGGTCAGCAAGGCCATGGACAAGCTTTACCCGCTCCCGGAGGATGCGCTGGACCTTCTCAAGTTTTCCAAGGTGGATGCAGCGGTCTCAGCGGTAACGAAGAGATCTACTATTCCAGTTACGGGAGCGACAGCCCTTCGGGACCTTCAGGACAGGAAGCTGGAAGTACAGCTCAAGAAGATTTTTGAGGTTTCAGCGCTAGGAGTTCGGGCCGCCATGTGTACGAATTTCGCTCTGAGAGCTAGCTTACGCTGGGCTCAGGTCCTCCAAGCCAATGCGGATCTTTCTGCAGACGAGGCAGCGCAAGCGGATAAGTTGGAAGCGGCAATAGCATATGGCGCAGATGCGCTCCACGATCTGCTGCGCACGTCGTCTAGATCCATGGTGGCGGCTGTCTCGGCGCGCCGCCTCCTGTGGCTACGCAACTGGGCGGCGGATGGCTCTTCCAAGGCTCACCTCGGGGCGCTGCCATTCAAAGGTAAGTTACTGTTTGGCAAGGAATTAGATGATTTAATGGCTTCCCTGGGGAAAATAGGGCTTTCAGGTTGCCCGAGGATAGATCCAGGTCGCGGTCTTCGTTTTCAGCCAGGTCCCACTTTCGTGGGCCCAGGAAGTCGCGTCCTCAAAGGTCGTCTGGGCAATCGTACAGGTCTTCCTCCTCCCGTACCCCACAGTGGCAGCAGCAGCAATCCTTTCGTGGGAGGCGCTTTGGTAGACCAGGGGGTGCCCTGGCAATCACGGCGCCCAAGTCTTCACAATGAAAGGCGGTCGGCCCATCTCCCGCCGCAGCCTCAGCACGCCGTTCCCAACGTCGGGGCGCGGTTGCTGTCGTTTTACGAGAGATGGGCCGGGATAACGTCGGACCAGTGGGTCCTCACCATGATAAGACACGGCTACGCGTTAGATTTTGCTCGCATTCCAGTGGACAAGTTCCTTGTGTCACCCTGCAAGGCCCCCGAGAAGAAGGCGGCGGTGCTAGACACCATCCGCCGCTTAGAGGGCTTGGGAGCTATCTCCCCCGTTCCGGTCAGCCAACACGGCAAAGGCCGTTACTCCATTTACTTCATCGTCCCAAAGAAGGACGGCACGTCCCGACCAATTCTGGATCTCAAAGGGGTGAACCGATGCCTTCGCATACCTCGCTTCAAAATGGAGACGATCCGGTCAGTCATCGCCGCGGTCCGGCCCGGCGAGTTCCTGGCCTCCCTGGACCTCACGGAGGCGTATCTTCACATAGGCATTCAGCCGTCGTTCCAACGCTTCCTCAGGTTCTGCATTCTGGGACGGCATTACCAGTTTCGGGCGCTCCCGTTTGGGCTCGCGACGGCCCCCCGTACTTTCACGAAGGTGATGGTCGTGGTGGCGGCGCAGCTGCGCCGAGAAGGTCTCCTGGTCCATCCTTACCTGGACGATTGGTTGATTCGGGCGAAGTCCGAGGATCAGTGTCGGATGGCGGTGGCCAGGGTCCTCCATCTGTTGCAGTCCCTAGGATGGGTGGTCAACTTCAGCAAGAGTCATCTGACACCCACGCAGACTTTGGAATATCTGGGTGCTGTTTTCGACACGAAGCAGGGCAAGGTGTTCCTGTCGCACGAACGGATGTGCAAACTGCAAACTCAGGTACGGCGCTTGTTGTCTCTCCGCCAACCACGGGTCTGCGACTACCTTACGGTCCTAGGGTCTATGGCTTCCACGCTGGCGCTGGTTCCCTGGGCGTTCGCTCATCTGCGACCATTACAGTCATCCTTGCTTTCCCGCTGGAAGCCGGTCTCGGAGGACTTCCATCTACCGCTTCCCCTAGCGGGACACGCGAGGTCCAGCCTGCTCTGGTGGCTGGACCCCAATCATCTGTCCGCCGGAATCTCTCTCCTGGTGCCCAATTGGACAGTGGTGACCACGGATGCCAGCCTCTCCGGTTGGGGAGCGGTCTGCCTAGGGAGCTCGGTTCAAGGCCTATGGTCAGTGTCGCAAGCCCAGTGGTCTATCAATCGCCTAGAGACCAGAGCGGTCCGTCTGGCCCTGCAGGCCTTCCTACCGTTGCTGCGGGGACAGGCAGTCCGAGTGTTGTCGGACAATGCGACCACCGTGGCAGACATCAACCGTCAGGGCGGGACACGGAGCCCCCAGGTGGCGGAGGAAGCTCAGCGCTTGATGGCCTGGTCGGAGCTACATCTCAGCAACCTCGCAGCGTCTCACATTGCGGGAGTCGACAACGTGCAGGCGGACTATCTCAGCCGTCATCGCCTGGATCCCGGAGAGTGGGAGCTGGGGGACGAAGCGTTTCTTCTCATTTGCGAAACGTGGGGTGTGCCCCACATGGATCTGATGGCCACGTGGCACAACGCGAAGGCCCCGCGATTTTACAGTCGACGTTGAGAGCGGGGGGCAGAAGGCGTCGATGCGTTGGTGCTTCCCTGGCCGACGGATGTGCTGCTCTACGTGTTTCCCCCGTGGCCGATGATCGGCAAGATTCTACGGCGCATAGAGTTGCACCCGGCCAATGTGATCTTGGTGGCACCGGAGTGGCCGCGCCGGCCGTGGTTCGCAGACCTCGTACAGCTGGCAGTAGCGGCACCCCTTCGGCTCCAGGGAATGGCGGCCCTGCTCCATCAGGGCCCCGTCTGTTTGGAGGATGCGGATCACTTCTGTCTCGCGGCATGGCTTTTGAGAGGAATCGGCTGAAGAGAAAAGGTTATTCAGATGCGGTGGTGGCCGCGCTACTGCGTTCCAGGAAGCAGTCGACATCTCTGGCTTATGTCCGTGTCTGGGTGGTCTTTGAGGACTGGTGCGTGCAGTGTGGGGTGGACCCCACTTCGGCTTCCGTCTCCGACATTCTGGCATTCCTCCAGGCAGGTCTGGCCAAAGGTCTGGCGTGCAGTTCCCTACGGGTCCAAGTGGCGGCGCTTGGGTGTTTGCGAGGTAAGGTCCGTGGTACGTCCCTGGCGCTTCACCCGGATATTTCTCGTTTCCTTCGGGGTGCTAAGCACCTTCGCCCCCCGTTATGTCTTCCTTGTCCGGCTTGGAACCTCAATTGGGTTCTCTCCGCTCTATGCGCGGCGCCGTTTGAGCCCTTGAAACGCGCAACTCTTAAGGATCTCACTTTAAAAACGGCATTTTTGGTGGCGATTGCCTCGGCAAGGCATGTTTCCGAGTTACAGGCCCTGTCCTGTAGGGAACCTTTCTTGCGTATTTCTGAATCTGGGGTTTCCTTGCGGACGGTTCCTTCCTTTCTACCGAAAGTGGTCTCGTCTTTTCACGTGAATCAATCGGTGGAGTTGCCCGCGTTTGCGTGCGGAGAGTCCTCTGCTCCAGAAGCGAGGGAGTTACGGAGGCTTGACGTGCGTAGATCCCTTCTCCGATATCTGGAGGTCACTAATCCGTTTCGGGTCACAGATCATCTGTTTGTCCTGTTCTCTGGGCCAAAGAAAGGAGCCGCAGCGTCACGCACAACGATCGCCCGTTGGCTCAAGGAGGCCATTGGTTCGGCGTACTTGGTGCGAGGTAAACCTCTTCCCGTGGGGCTGCGGGCTCACTCGACTCGATCTCATGCAGCGTCTTGGGCGGAAGCTTCGCAGGTGTCGCCTCAAGAGATTTGTAGGGCGGCCACCTGGAAGTCGTGGCATACCTTTATCCGGCATTACCGGTTGGATGTCCGGGCTACCGATTCCGGGGGATTTGGAGAGAGGGTACTCCGAGCGGGACTCTCTGCTTCCCACCCTCAGTAGGTTGCTCTGGTACATCCCAGGTGTCCTGGACTGATCCTGGTACGTACAGGGAAAGGAAAATTAGTTTCTTACCTGATAATTTTCGTTCCTGTAGTACCAAGGATCAGTCCAGGATCCCGCCCGCAGTGCTGCGCTGAAGTAATGGAGAGTCCGCTCTGTGTTCTGAATTGCTCTGTTCCGCTTGTTAGCTCTCTCGGTTGGAGAGTCCGGTTCCAGGAGGGGTGTTTTCTTTCCCCGTTTTTAGTAGCGGTTTATAGCTAGTTTTGTTTACTTCTCTGGTTGTGTTCTACTTTGACATTACGTATGACTGAGGGGCTGTGACTGGCACAGGGGCTTATATATGGCTCCGCCCACAAGTTTTAGTCTGTCTCCATCTACTGGTGCGGAGTCACAACCCAGGTGTCCTGGACTGATCCTTGGTACTACAGGAACGAAAATTATCAGGTAAGAAACTAATTTTCCTGTTCTTGTGGCCTGGTTTTGGCCTCTGTTGGAAACAGGATGCTGGGCTTGATGGACCCTTGGTCTGACCCAGCATGGCAATTTCTTATGTTCTTATGTTCTTAGGCCGATGCGGATCCTAGCACACAGGTTAATAAGTGCTTAGACGCATGTTCTGGACGTGTGTCCATAAGGGGATCAGTGCATCCAAAACGGGCGGCCAAACTCGCACTTAGCTAATAGTGCTCATCACACGTAAATTCCATGTAGATGAGGCTATTAGCTATTACCCTGCACTGCAAAAAATCCCTGTGCACCCAAGGCACACTTTTTAATCCATCAAATTTTATGCCTGCCTGGATCAGGCATAAAATCTTCCAGTGCATCAAGGGCTCAACTTAAAAACAAAAGAACTGTTTTTCTGTAGTTCCTCCTAATTGGTATTGTTGCGATACTAAGTAGGAAGAACCACAGAAAGCAGCACCATGCAAAAAACAGTCTTGACAAACACAAAATTTTGGGGGCGCACAATATACACCCACAATATACATGCTCAGGGCCATGCATATTGTGCATGCATATTGTGCCAGTAAATTAGCTGCTGCAGGATATAACGGACGCTCATAAACTGAGATTCCGTTTTGGCAACCTGCACACACAGGGCACTTAATATTAATTTATTCACTGCTTCACTTATTGCCGATTGGTCCTTTTCACTAATAAGTGTCAGCAAAAAGACCAATCCCGTTTCAGAAGGCTGCCCTGAAAGTGGATTGGTCCTTTCGCTGACCCATATCAGCACAAGGACCAATCCGGAACAGCCTTGCTGGGGGCTGGCACGGAGCTTTGGTCAAGCAGTTGTGGACACACAGCCACTTCTTCCGGGCTCCCGATGCAGAGCAAATTATCCATTGCGCATCCCTTTTAGCATGGCAGCTCATTTGTGTATTTCATCGAGCGCCAAGGAGAGGCGGATGTGCGTGCGTGCAAAAAACATGCATCGACTTTGGACGCACGTTTTTATGTGCATGATATTGCATCGGCCTGTTTGTGTATAAATGTGGAAAGTATCAGTGCAAGTGCATGCATGCCAGGCAAATGAAGTAGAAGGCATGGTGCACATTTCATGTCTGTCTGTGTAAAATTAAGACCCAAAAGGAGGAAGATAATGATACTGACTGTGGCATTTGTAGTGTTATGTGGGTGAGGTAGCTAGAACTGCTTGGGATGAATAGTACAGATAGGATGCTGGAACTAGTTGGGGTCAGTTGTAGTGGTGTGCTTGGGAGTTGGGACTGGGCGTGATAGTTTGTGCAGAGGGTGGAGTTTTGGACTGACTAGTGAGGTGTGTAAGGAAGGTCTGTGATTGAATGTGATTTATTTGTCAGTTGCCTGATGCCAGGCTTTAGGCGACTTACCAATGATACGTGCATGAGGTGGGAGGGGTGAGATCATGATGAGTATAATTGGTGAATTGTCCATCTCTGAAAAGGGGACTGATTGTATAGAATTGGAGGAGGATGTGAAACGTTTTGTGGTGCAGTGGTAGGATGCTGGGATTGGCTATATTGAGTTGTGCTGTGCGGGAGGCTGGGATTGATTGTGATGATATGTATTGTACTGAGGAGATGACTGTGGTGAACTGTGAGATTGTGCAGGGGATTGGGATTAGCTATGGTGAGTTGTAGTTTTGTGAAGAGCATTGGGGATCGCTATGCTGAGTTGTGAGGTCATGCCGGACATTGGGGCTGGCTGTGATGAGTTGTGTTGTGTCTCTCAGGGGATTGGAAGAGAATTACTGCCGGAATCCAGATGGCTCAGAAGCTCCCTGGTGTTTCACGACTCTCCCGGGAATGCGCGTGGCTTTCTGTTTCCAAATTAAACGCTGCAATGATGATGTGGCAACAGCAGGTAAGTCATGATGCTTTTTCCCTGCCTACTATCCTTTTCTGAGAGAGGATCTGTACCATCAACAAGAGGCCCCATACTAGTATAGCACAAGTAACAACAGAAATACCAAACTTAGACATGCCATTAGAAATTCAATGACTTGTTATATTACACAATGGGCCAGGCCCGCTTCAACAATTCTACTCATCCCTGAAATGGGAAGAAATGTCCACCTCAATTCTGCATATTTCCTGTTAAAGGGTCCTAGCTTTAGCATATGCAATTCAGAAAAATTGGGCAAGATCCGCACTCCAAGATATTTGAATTCACAATTTGAAACTTTAAAACTTAATAGCATATACTGTAGCAATTTTCAAAAGCCTTTCAAAAATTGCTACAATATATGCTATTGAATTGTCAATCGGTTTTACCTGCTTTAAGTGCAGTTAAAATGGGCTTTTGAAAATTGCTAAAATAGTATGTTGCGTTTACATTTTCCTTTGAAAATAACCCTGAATGAGTTTAGGCCCTGTAGGGACAAGAAATACCTCCCATACAAAAAGGAAGTAGAACTGTGGAGTGGGGGGGGGGGGGTGTTGGGGCCAGGAATGAACTCTCTCACACTCATTTATGCGAACACATTCGCAAATAACATAAACCCAGAGAAATTCAAACAACTAAAGAATAAGAGATAACAACGGAACCCTTGGTTCAACACCCTACTAAGAAACATGAAATCTGACCTCAGGAAACTTGAAAAAGAATGGCAAAAAGACAAACGTCCCATCACACAGCAGAGATACCGCACACAACTAGCCTCCCACCCCATGATTCCTCCAGTGTTCTTCATCTCCCTCCAGTGGTCCTACAGCTCCCAAGTCTCACCCCCAATCCACAGTGGTCCTTGAGACTCCCATTCCCCTTCCAGTCACTAATTCCCCCTTCCTGGAAATGTATCCTCTCCCTCTTTGGCCAGTAAGTCACAGGCTTACTCTTTCAGCTGGAATCAGCCGGCTGTCCTCTGCCTTGGGAATGGCAGCAGACTGGCAAGCATCACCCACTCTCCCCCTCTTCCTTAGACAGGGTGGAGGAGTGAATTCTGCTCTTTATCTCATCAGGGGAGGAAATAAGGGAGCAACACCAAGTGCTCTCCTCACTCACTTTCTTCCTCTTCCTCCCCCCACCACACACCCTTCCTCCCCTTGCTAATTGCCTTACTCACAGACTAACCCCACTCTTATCTCACTCATACCACACAATCTCTCTGATCCTTCCATTCACATCTCACGCACTCTTTTGCCCCCTCCCCCACATCCCCTGCACTCCCTTCCATCTGATCTCCTCACTCTTGCCCTTCCTCCACCCTCATTTTGCTTTCCTCTGATCCCTTCATTCACTCTTCTCCCTCCCTACCATCACCTCACTCACTTTCTTGCCACTTTCTCCTCCCTTAGTGTGGTCACCAGTGTCAAAGGTGGAAGAGCCCCGGAAGCCAGCATAATAAGCAGCAACCTGGTCAAGAAGATGACACACCTCCACTGACAGGCATTCAATTTGTGTCTCTTTGACCTTGGCCATTATCCTTCAAGGCCTCCTCAATTGCTCCAGGAAATTGCACAGCAATCAAGGCCATATGGCTGCCCCATCTTTGGGGCCTGGGGGGGCCAGAAAGATCTGTGCCACCTCTGGCTCTGCTCTGTTTCTGCAGGTGAACGGAAGCGATTTATACCACCAGCTCTCCTCCGTTTCTGTGGGGAAACCAGAACTGGTTTACCCCCTTTGGCTCTACTCCACTTCTTTGGGTCCCAGAAAAAAAGATGGCAGAATGCTATTCCCTGTACGTACCAGGATCAGTCCAGGACACCTGGGTTGTGACTCCGCACCAGTAGATGGAGACAGATTAAAACTTGTGGGCGGAGCCTTATATGCCCCTGTGCCAGTCACAGCCCCTCGGTCTTACTCTGTCTCCAGTAGATGGTGCAGATGCTGTCACAGCCCCTGCCTGGCATGATTCTGTTAGTCGGTCAGGTTCGGTTATTTTTTAGGTAACTTGGTGTTTTTGAGGTAAGCTTCGGTGAGCTTCTCCAAGTAGGTGTTTTCTTTTAGTGATTATAGCTGTCTGCCCTGCCTCCCAGGGGGGTTGAGAGGTCCTGAGGGGACTACCCCCCCCCTGGTTGAGGCCGCTGCTAGGGTCGAGGACCCGGCTTACCTAGTAGCAGCGTCAGGGGTGACACCGGGGAGCCCGGTTCACTCACCCCTGCAGGACAAGGGCTCCAGAACCAAGGACAGCTGCAAACTGTGTAAAAAAAAAAAAAAAGGGGGGGTTTTTTTGTTTTCGTTGTGCCGGCTCTCCGTTTACTCGCGTCTCAATCTCCGCTCCGTTTTTAGGGGGGGGGGCGCCGGTAGCAGAAGGGAGGTCGCCGGTTTTGAATTTTTAATTTCTTTGAAGTTTCGCTGCGTTTCCCGCCCATTTTTCGCCGCGATTGCCGGCATGCCTGCGGCTCGGCTTGCCCACGAAAGAAGGAGTGTCCGGATCGCCTCGGGGGGCCCGGCCCTGAACCGCGCGATCGCCGCCGCGCGGGGGGGGCGCGGCTGGTAGGCCCAAGATTTTCTTCCCGCGCTGGGCGAGTGCGGCGGCCATTTTAGATTACAGCAGCGAATTTGCTCGGTTCTCGGCAGGGGATACAGCTCCGCCCCCCGCGTTTTCTCCGCTGCGGGGTCCGGCGGGGGGGGTCCCCCACGGAGGGGCCTCGATATCCGGTGGCTACCGCGGATGTTTTCTGCAGATTCGGGTTCCTTTTTCATCTGTTGTTGCGCAGGGTTTAAATATCAGCATAGTAAGCGCAGCCGGAGGGGCGTCGCGGGGGGGGGGGGGGGGGCACCCGCTGGTCTGCTCCAAAGAAAAAGAACACTATGGGTGTTGCGGAGGGCTCTTGGGAGCCCTCGCGGTGGAAGCTTCCGCCGCGTGGCGTACTTCAGGTGTCTGAGAAGGAATCTTCATCGGCAGTTGACTCAGAGTCTCCAGAGGAGCCCCTGATGGGGCCCGAGGAGGCGGCTGCGGATGGTCCCGTCCAGCCCAGCGCGGGCAAAGGGACACTAGCCGTGGAGGGGGAGGACCCCAAGGTGGTGCGGCTCTTTCGCAGGGAAGCACTGTCCCCGCTGCTTCCGGCAATTCTCAGGAACTGGCAATAGAGGCTCCGCCAGTGGTGGCCCATCCAGAGGCAAACATGGATCCGGTGCTCTTAGGTCTTGCGGGCCCAGCAGTAGCATTTCCTTTTTAACTTTCTTCGACAGATATCCGGTTCAGTGAATGGGATACGCCGAAGTTACGCTTGCAGGTCAGTATGGCCATGGACAAGCTTACCCGCTACCCGAGGATGCGCTGGAACTCCTTCGACTGCCGCAGGGGGATGTCGCAGTCTCTGCGATGACGCAGAGGTCGACCATTCCGGTTACGGGAGCCACGGCTCTCCGGGATCTACAGGATAGGAAACTGGAAGTGCAACTCCAGAAGATTTTGGAAGTGTCTGCCCTGGGTGTGCGGGCTGCCCGACTTCGCTATCCGAGTGAGTCTGCGCTGGGCAATGGGCCCAAGTTTTTCAGGTGAACGCAGGTCTGTCGGCGGCAAAGGCATCACAGGCAGATAGGTGGAGGCAGCAATTGCGTATGGGGCAGTTGCTCTCCACGGTTTGCCGCGTTCATCCGCTAGGTCCAGAATGGCGGCTGTATCTGCGCGTTGCCTGCTGTGGCTGCGCAACTGGGCTGCAGATGGTTCGTCCAAACCGGCTGCCTGGGGGCAGATTCAGGGCGCGCTCCCTCCTCTCGGCATGCCGTTTCCGAGGACCCAGGATTTCGCGTCCTCAATGGTCTACCGGTCCTTATAGGTCAGCTTCCTCCCGGATCCCTCAATGGCAGCAACCGGTCCTTATTGGTCAGCTTCCTCCCGGATCCCTCAATGGCAGCAGTCTTTTCGGGATACACGCTTTGGTAGATAGGGAGGAGCCCAAGTCTTCACACTGTTACGCGGCCGGCCCATCCCTCACCTCAGCCCCAGTACGTCGTTTCCAATGTAGGGGCGCGGTTGACCTTGCTGGTCAAGGAGTGGACCAGGATAACGTCGGGCCAGTGGGTCCTCAACGTGTTAAAGCTCGGCTACGCATTAGATTTTGGTCGTTTCCCAGCAGTCAAGTTCCTGGTCTCGCCGTGCAAGGCTCCCGCAAAGAAAGCAGCAGTGCTAGACACCATCCGGCGCTTGGAAAAGTTGGGAGCCATTTCCCCCGTTCCGATCTGTCAGCACGGCAAAGGGCGTTATTCCAATTACTTCATTGTTCCAAAGAAAGTTGGCTCTTCAAGCCCTATCCTAGATTTAAAAGGGGTGAACGGAGGCCTGTGTGGGCCTGACTTCAAAATGGAAACTATTTGGTCGGTGACCGTCTCTGTGCGTACAGGAGAATTCCTGGCCTCACTAGATCTCACAGAGGCGTACCTTCGCGTAGGAATTCAACTGTCGTTTTTAGCGATCCCTACGGTTCTGACGTCCTAGGGCGGCATTATCGATTCAGGGCTCTCCCGTGTGGGTTCACAACGGCGCCTCATACGTTCATGACGGTGATGGTCGTGGCGGCGGCGCAGCTACGCCGGGAGGGTTTTCTGGTTCATCCTTACCTGGACGATTGGTTGATTCGGGCGAAGTCCGAGGATCAGTGTCGGTTGGCGGTGGCCAGGGGCCTACACCTCTTGCAGTCTCTAGGCTGGGTAGTCAATTGCAACAAGGGTCAAGTGGTACCCACGCAGACCTTGGAATACCTTCGACGACACGGTGCTGCGTGTTCCTGTCGCAGGAACGAAGGTGCACACTGCAGTCTCAAGTGAGGCGTTTGCTGTCGCTACACCTACCACGGGTCGGCGATTACCTGATGGTCCTGGGTACTATGGCCTCCACTCTCGCGTTGGGCTCCTGGGCGTTCACTCATCTACAGCCATTGCAGTCGTCCTTCCTATCCCGCTGGAAGCCGTTTTCGGGGGAATTCTACCGTCCACTTCCACTTGTAGGCCGGGCGAGATCCAGCCTGGTGGCTCGATTCCAGTCATCTGACCTCTGGAGTGTCCCTCCTAGTGCTCAACTGGACAGTGGTGACCATGGACGCAAGTCTCTCCGGATACGGAGCGATCTGTCTAGGTAAGTCCGTTCAAGGCCTATGGTCAGCGTCTCAAGCCCGAGGGGCTATCAACCGACGGGAGACCAGAGCGGTCCGTTGGGCGCTGCACTCGTTCCTGCCTCTGCTGAGGGGACGAGCGGTCCGTGTTTTGTCGGACAACGCATCCACAGTGGCCTACATCGATCGCCAAGGAGGGACGGGAAGCCCACATCCATAGCCAAGGAGGGACGAGAAGCCCACAGGTAGCAGAGGAGGCGCGGCTCTTGCTGGCTTGGTCGGAACTAAATCTCGACAACGTCGCAGCCTCTCCCATCGCATGGGGTCGACGACGTCCAGGCAGTTTTTCTCAGCCGTCATCGTCGAGTTCCCGGGGACTGGGAGCTGGCGGACTGGGCGGTTCGCCTCATCGGCAAGACGTGGGGTATCCCCACATGGACTGGATGGCCAGTGGCGAATTGGCTCCGAGAAAGGGGAGCAGGAGGAGTCGACGTTTTTGGTGCTTCCCTGGCCGACGGATGTCCGGCTGTACGTTTTCCTCCGGGGCCAATGTTTCGGCAACATTCTGCGCCGCATAGAATTGCATCCATTCAACGTGATCAGGGTGGCTCCGGATTGGCCTCGCCGTCCGTGGTTCGCGGACCTCATTCAGTTGGTCGGGGACGGCTACTGGGCGTCCCATGCGTCTCCAGGGGTTCGCGGGGCTCCTCAGTCAGGGCCCCGTCTGGTTGGCGGACGCGGTTCCCTTCTGTCTCGCGGCATGGCATTTTGAGAGGCCTCGGCTACAGGGGACATGTTACTCTGACGCGGTGGTGGCTATGCTGCTGAGGTCCGGGAAGCAGCCTACGTTCTTGGCATACGTCCGGGTCTCGGTAGTCTTTGAGGAATGGTGCGTGCAGCGGAGTGTGGTATCTGATCTTCTGGTTTTCTCCAGGCTGGTCTGGCCAAAAGCTTGGCATGCAGTTCCCTGCGGGTCCAAGTGGCGGCGCTTGGTTGCTGGCGGGTCCTGATGTCTCCCGTTTTCTAAGGGGGCTAAGCATTTCCGTCCTCCATTGCTTTTCCCCTGCCCGTCCTGGAATCTTAATTGGGTTCTTTCCACCTTGTGCACGGCACCGTTTGCCCCTTGAAGCGGATGAATCTTAAGGATTTCACATTGTAGACTGTATTCTTGGTGGCGCTTGGCTCGGTGCGGCACTTCTCCGAGTTGCAGGCTCTCTCCGGTAGGGTCCCTTTTTGCGTATTTCCGCTTCGGGAGTATCCTGGCGGTCGACCCCTTCCTCTCTACCTACGGTCTTTTTTCTTTTGAATCAGTCAGTTGAACTGTCCGCTCTGCGGCCGGGAGCTCCTTTGATCCTCTAGCGAGCGACTTCATGAGGCTTGCTGAGCGAAGATCCCTTCTACGCTACCTGGAGGTCACGACTTCCTTTCGGATAGCAGATCATTTGTTTCCTTTCGGGTCCAAGGAACGGGAGCCACAGCATCCCACACGACGATTGCCTGTTTGGCTAAAAGAAACCATTGGGTTGGCATACCTCGTGTGGGGAAAACCGGTTCCTGGGGGGCCTCCTCAGGGCTCGCTCGACGCAGTCCCAAGCGGTGTCTTGGGCGGAGTCTTTGCAGGTATCGCCTCCGGAGTTTGCAGAGCGGCTACCTGGAAGTCGTTCCATACCTTCATTAGACATTACCGGTTGGAGGTTCCAGCTACTGTTTCCGGGGGTTTTGGAGAGTAGGTACTCCGAGCGGGACTCTCTGCTTCCCACCCTCGGTAATTTAGCTCTGGTACATCCCAGGTGTCCTGGACTGATCCTGGTACGTACAGGGAAAGGAAAATTAGTTTCTTACCTGATAATTTTCGTTCCTGTAGTACCAAGGATCAGTCCAGGATCCCGCCCGCAGCACTGCGTAGTAGTAACGGAGAGTCCGCTCAGTGTTTTCTTAGCTACCCTGGTCGCTTGTTTGCGCTCTGCTGGTTGCGGAGTCCAGTTTCGGAAGGGGTTTGCGTTATGTTCGGTTTCCTTAAAGGTAGTTGTTAGCTAGTTCTAGTGGCGTTTCTACTTTGACATTATGTAAGACTGAGGGGCTGTGACTGGCACAGGGGCATATAAGGCTCCGCCCACAAGTTTTAATCTGTCTCCATCTACTGGTGCGGAGTCACAACCCAGGTGTCCTGGACTGATCCTTGGTACTACAGGAACGAAAATTATCAGGTAAGAAACTAATTTTCCTTTCTGGGCTGTTCCACCAGAAATTAAGCCATGAGCAACCGACACAAAAGGGGTTGAATTAGTGTAAGTTTGAAACTTGTGAACTGTAGTGCCACTCATCAAGGCAGGGTTGAAGTTTCAAATTTGTACTAATTCAAACCATTTTTGTGTCTCTTCTTTGCTCTGCAGTTTCTCTTCTGTAACACCTTTTCCTCTCCTGTTTCCTGTACAACGGGAGGGTAGGGGTAAATTAGAGAGCAGAATGGCTATTATCTGCTTTGTCCTTTCCAGTTCAACCCTCCTCTCCTCTTCGCTGCAGGCTGCCTGAAGGGAAGGGGCTGGACAGAGCTGTAGCCAGGCTATTTGGCACCTATAGCCAAGTAAAAAAAAGAGGGCGCTCTTAACCTGAACTTAACACACGACCCCCACCAGCCAGGACACTCTGCTAAATGGGGCTTTCATTTTCATTTTGATCCAGCAGTTTCCTCCTATCTCTATGGGCCTTCAGCTCACTCGGAACCAATACAGGGATCCTGGCACCATAAGCCTACATTAAAAAACTGAACTGAAAACCCCCAAGAAACCAAATTCTGCATGCAATACCAGAGAAAGAGAAACAAAAATACATTTCCTCCTGTGTTGTGCAAAATAAGATATCCTGAGCTGCACATTCCCAAAGTCGACAGGGTCCATCCACTAAACTGAATATAAAATGCTTTTTTCTACTCTGGCTGTCTGGAATTTTATTTTTCTAATCACTTTGGTCCTCATCTCTTTATACTGCTTTCCTCTTCTTGGTCTCCTAACTCCTTTACAGGAGTTCATTTTCTGTTTCTTCTCTCTCCTGTCTCTTCAGTACCTCCCTATGCCTCTGTCTAATATTTAACTTTCCCTTTTATTCTCCTTTTTATTTTCATTTTCTTTATCTCTGCCTCTCTATGCACTCATCTAGATTTCATCCTTCCAGTTCTCTGTGCCAATCCTACACTTCCCCAAATCTCCCCTCTATTGCCCCCTCTCAGTCCTCCATCTTCCCCTCACTGAGTTGCTCCTTTTACCATCTCCATCTCCCTTTGTCCTTCCCCTCAACAGTTGCATCCTTTCTTATGCTCTTGAACCTCCCTCATCTCCAAATCCTCCTCTTCCCCTCCCCCCTCTCTCATCTTCCAACCAATCATACCTTCCACTCTTCCCTAGGGCTGATGTATAGGTATTATGTACCCTACGTACACCTTACAGCCTTGCACCCACCTCCTCCCCGGTTGCACCCTCCCCATTCACAATTCAAAATTAAGCATTTATAGTAACATAAGAAAGGACTTTGAGGTAAAAAAAAAAATCACTTATAGCATGTACATTATATGTACATGTGCTAGAAAAAAAATAAAAAAAGACACTTGGAACCCATATGGCATTAGGCCTATGGTAATGCATGCTGGGTGTAGGTTTGGCCCTGGGAAAGCCATGTATTGAGTTGCAATTACAATATTGTAAATCTGCCATATCAAAACAGCCCTAACTGCCAGCACTCAAACAGTAAATATCCTACTTATGAAAAGGCAACACTGTAAATATTACACCAGGTCCTAACACACCAAAATACCTCCTATTAGGAAAACAAAACAAGCCAGGCTGCTACAGATCCCTACACAGAAAATACACACTAGCAGAATACCTCACCTGTCATTTGTATAGAACATAGACAGACCCTCACTAAATTCAAAATAAAGAGACCATAAATTATAGATAGACCTTGCTGGTGGCTGAAAGGAATCAGTAAGTTTTTGCTTGGGAAATTTTCTTTTTTAAAAGTATTGTGGCGAAGTTAACTATTGGGGATTATTATTTAGTGTGTTGGTGTTTTTAATAGTCAGCATGGCAGCGAATAAACAGAAGTTAGTGTTTGTATATTAAAAAAAATAAAATAAATGGTAGCCAAAGCTAGAAATAAGCTAGGAGCAGTGTATACCTAAGTAAAAAGGTTGAAAAGTTCAGTTCAGTTACTCACCTTGGAAAGGTGTTGAGGTAGTCTGATTTGGTTTGATTAGGTACCAACATTTGTTAATCAAGAGAGCAGTGAGTCACTCTGTGTTATGTAACCCGAGGAGAGTGTGGACCCTTTGCCCGAGGGGGAGTTGGTGCTATCTGCGAGGGCAAACCCCCACAGGTCCCCACCGTCGGGAGGCGAGGCTGACTGAAGAAAGGGCTGGCTGGAGCTTCACCAATACCAACCCCGTTCCTCGCGGGTTGAGCCTTTGGGTGCGTGGGGCTGGCTGGTCTTAGGTGGGCCCTTGTGAAGACTATGGAATAGTCGAGGTTCAGTCCGATGTCGGAAGCCAGAGAGTCGCCAATAGCCAGTCCAGAGTCAGAAGCCAGAGAGAGTTACCGATTGCCAATCTAAGTCAGAAGCCAGAAGATCCGTCTGTGGAACCAAGGGAAGGAGCAGGACGAGGAACAAGGCTTGGAAGCAGGAACAGGAGTCGGAAGGCAGGAAGAGGACTCAGAGCACCAGGAAGACCTCACCAAGGCGAGCAGACTCATTGACAAGTCGATGATCATGAAGAGGAGGCTCCCATATATACTGCTAGGCTACTGACGTCATTTCCGGGGCTGACCTGCTTCTAATGGTGCTGTCCCTTTAAGAGTGGTCAGGAGGCGCGGCCGCGCGCCTAAGGAGGGCCCAACCCGGAAGGGCTGCCTGCGATTTCGACCCCTTACTGAATAAGGGGTAACGCTTCTCCAAGCTGAAAAGTCCTAACCTCTTTAGTCTTTCCTCATAGGGGAGCTGTTCCATCCCCTTTATCATTTTGGTTGTCCTTCTCTGTACCTTCTCCATCGCAACTATATCTTTTTTGAGATGCGGCAACCAGAATTGTACAGTATTTAAGGTGCGGTCTCGCCATGGAGCGGGCCTATTTCAATTTTCTTTTTTTAACTTTTGGGACCTCCGACTTAATATCGCCATGATATTAAGTCGGAGGGTGCACAGAAAAGCAGTTTTTACTGCTTTTCTGTGCATTTTCCCGGTGCCCGGAGAAATTAGCGCCTACCTTTGGGTAGGCGCTAATTTCTGAAAGTAAAATGTGCGGCTTGGCCGCACATTTTACTTACTGAATTGCGCGGGAATACCTAATAGGGCGAGCAACATGCATTTGCATGTTGCAGGCGCTATTGGGTTCGGGGGGGTTGGACGCGCGTTTTGGATGCGCTATTACCCCTTACTGAATAAGGGGTAAAGCTAGTGCGTTGAAAACACGCGTCCAAATACCATCGGAGTGCACTGTACTGTATCGGCTTGTACGTAAGATGATCAGGGTTGATACTGGACACAGGAGGATGAGCATCCAGGCAGGTCCAGATGATCCAATCCAAGAGGACAATGAGCAAGTCCAGGTCACACTCTGGATCGGGGCAGGCAGCAAGCAATAAGTCGGAGAGACAGTCCGGGTCGGGGCAGGCAGCAGACAAAGGTTCCAGGGCAAACTAATCCGAGAGGCAGGCAGCAAGGCAACCAGGTCCGAGAAGCAATCCGGGTCAGGACAAGCAGCAGACAAGATCCCAGGCAGGAAAATCCACCAAAGCTCCAGCACAAGCAAGCCTGTAGCCGAGGCAATGCTGTGCTGGAGAGATCTCTTTAAATATTAGTTTTTCCCGCGCTAATGCAGGAACGTCCGGCTGGGCTGCTGACAACAAAAAGGGGGGCAGAGTCAAATTGCGAGTCGCGCGGCACTGTGCCGAGCCGAGCGATACAGTCTAGCTCCACATCGCGGGAGCCTGCTGGAGCTTTGCTGAATGGTAACACTAACATTGTGTAACTATAGCATGTGTTATTTTTCCCTATATGCATCACCTTGCACTTATCCACATTAAATTTCATCTGCCATGTGGATGCACAGTTTTCCAGTCTCACAAGGTCTTCCTGCAATTTATCACAATCTGCTTGTTATTTAACTACTCTGAATAATTTTGTATCATCTGCAAGTTTGATTACCTCACTTGTCATATTTCTTTCCAGATCATTTATAAATATATTGAAAAGTACGGGTCCCAGTACAGATCCTTGAGGTACTCCACTGGCCACTCCCTTCCACTGAGAAAATTGTCCATTTAATCCTACTCTCTGTTTCCTGTCTTTTAGCCAGTTTGTAATCCACGAAAGGACATCGCCACCTATCCCATGACTTTTTACTTTTCCTAGATACTTCTCATGAGGAACTTTGTGTACCATTTTTCCATGAATGTATATCTAAACATCATTTTGTGACACCTGTGATTGTATACATTGATTAAAAGCTTTTTTGGGCCGATACAGTAAAGTCCGCTCTCCCGGCGCGAGCATAGGCCACGCTCCTGTGCACACGATTCAGTATTCAAATTAGGGCGGCAGTAAAAAGAGGCGCTAGGGACACTAGCGCGTCCCTAGCGCCTCTTTTTGGACAGGAGCGGTGGCTGTCAGCGGGTTTGACAGCCGACGCTCAGTTTTGCCGGCATCTGTTCTCAAACACACTGACAGCCACGGGTTCGGAAACCGGATCCCGGCAAAATTGAGCGTCCGGTTTTCAACCCGCGAGCCATGGGCCGACTTCAAATTTTTTTATTTTTATTTTTTTAACTTTTTGTACTGCTTTTCGGGACCTCCGACTTAATATCGCCATGATATTAAGTCGGAGGGTGCACAGAAAAGCAGTCTTTACTGCTTTTCTGTGCACTTTCCCGGTGCCCGTAGAAATTAGCGCTTACCTTTGGGTAGGCGCTAATTTCTGAAAGTAAAATGTGCGGCTTGGCTGCACATTTTCCTTTCTGAATCGCGCAGGAATACCTAATAGGGCCATCAACATGTGACATTCGATGCAAAAGACTGGGAAGCCCCCCTCTTGCTGTTGGACTGCTGCCTAATCTCAAATTTGATCAGTTCCTAGTTAAGTTTTAGGTTGCTATGGGAGTAGGAGTGTGTCTAATTAGGATCCTTTAAATGTATTAGTGAATTCACTATATGTCTGGTAGTGGCCTATAGGGGAATGATCAAACTCTCAATAAGGCTGTTTTTTTCTTTTTTGTTGTTTTGTGTGAGTGACACCTGCCTATAAATTAAAGGATGAGCTAGGGGTGGGAGGGTTGGAAAATACAAACAGTCTTACTTCTGTTAGTCAGCCAGAGTGTTAGATGCACTGGCCGCGGCTGGCCCCTCTTACCTCTCCCACGGGCATCAGGAGTTCTACTAAGAGACGGCCCTGCCGCGCACCATCAGCTCCGGGCTCCTCCGTGGTTGCTGCTGCTACAGAAGCCGCCTCCCATGGCAGTCCCCGGTGAGAAGTTGTACATGTGTATGCGATGCAAAGATCCAAGATATTCTCCAAGCTCGACCACAAAGGAGTGTATAACTTAGTTCGCATCCGCTCTGGCGATGAATGGAAGATAGCCTTTAATACCCGGGGTGGGCCCTTTGAATACCTGGTGATGCCCTTCAGCTTGTGCAGCCTTTGCTGTCTTCCAAAACATGATGAACGATATTCTGCGTGATCTACTCTACCAATGTGTCGTTGTCTACTTAGACGACATCTTGATATTCTCCCAGGATCTGCAATCCCATCAGGAGGATGTCAAAAGAGTTCTGCAGAGACTTCGCGAGAACCGCTTATACGCCAAGTTGTCTAAATGCGAATTCCACAAGGAATCCATGCCCTTCTTAGAGTACATTGTCTCAAAACAAAGGTGTCCAGATGGACCCTCAGAAGCATGAGAGTATTCAAAAATGGACACAACCCACTGGCCTAAAAGCTCTAAGATGATTTTTGGGATTTACCAACTACTACAGGACCTTCATCAAAGATTACTCTTCATTGACTGTTCCATTAACAACGATGACTAAGAAGCGAGCCAACGTTGCCACTTCGTCTACGAAAACTGTGACAGTATTTCAGAAATTAAAAGATGCCTTCTCAAGCTAGTATAGCAGCTCTTCTCGCTTTTGAGGCGCCAAAACTCGGTACAGGTGAGGCTGGTGGATTGTCTATCAAATGTTGAAAGTGATGGTGCCCGTCGAGGATGTTGCTTATGGCCGATAAGAGACATTTGCATAGATAGAGGAAAGAATTGTAAAAATAGAAGACTCATCTATAGCGCTGGGAACTGTATTTATTATGTGATTTATCTGCTTGATTACCCATCAGTAAATAATTTATTTTTGGACACTACACCTAAAGTCTCCGGTGTTTTTTGTTTATTTATGCATTTTTTACAATCTTTGATAGCAGTACATGCATTTCTTTTAATTGAACCATTAAGCAATATTTATCTCCATGCTACAATGGTAGTAATCCATAAGAAAACAAGACAAAACTTTTATAAGAAATTCACATAAGGTTATTCAAACATTCCGGTTCGTTATAAAGAAATTGGGAGAATCAATTTACTAGGAGTTTTTCTCAGAAGAAAAGAAAACTTTTACATATTCAAGGGAAGGACAGCTCTACTATGTAATCCCATAACTGGTTTAGTTAGCACCCTAATTTACAGAGTTATGTGCATCAAGAAAGGATCTTAACTGCTGCGGATCAAAGAATACATATCTCAAGTTGTTAAATTTCAAGACACATTTACTGGGATAACGAATGGTTATCTGGGCTCCCATATCCCTAGCTTTCTGACACATAGTTGGAAATCTTTTCCTTCTTTGTTGCGTTATTTTAGTCAGTTCTGGGTACATCCATATCTCATATCCTAGATACAATTTTTCTCTATTCCGGAGAAATAATTTTAGGATTAAATCTTTATCTGCCACAGATGAAAAAGTGACCAACAACGTCCCACAATAACCTACTTGTTCTTCAGACGGTTGTTCCAGGAAATTTGTAAGATTTCCCTGCCCTACTCCCACCCTTGGGATGTCATTCAATGCATGTAAAAATACATGCATTGCGGCACAACATACATTCTTATAGTGAATTTCTGGGGAAATTCTGCTCAAAATATTTAAAATTCTGCATCTAAGTAATAACTTTTTTCTGTATTAATTTAAAATGTAATTACTTAAAGACTATCATATAAATTGTGTTATTTTGACCAATATAAAGTTTGCAGAATTTTAAGTTTTTTTGCGCAGAATTCCCCCAGGAGTAATATATGTGTATTATTTTTTAGGGGAAAATGTACACACAGAAATAGGCAGATGCAAATCTGTGGGAGTACTTTTTGCTAAGGCAATTTTCAAAGTGAAAGCTTGAGAGTACATTCTCTTTGAGAAATGGTGCAAAATTCTCAGAAAAAAGTACCTGTAGACTTTGCACGAAAATGCACTTTTGAAAATTTCCCCTTAATGGGCTAAAGAAGCTTTTCACTTTTTAATGAGATGTTAAGAATTGAGTTCACTGCCCCACCAGCTCCTCAATTCCTATAACTAACCTTGACCATAGTGTGCCTGATTCTTTGCAGGATCAGAGTAGTGTCTTCTAGATTATCTCAAAGACCAAAAATCTCACATAATCATGGCTCTCAGCACAACTTATCTCTGGGATAAGCAGATAAAGGTGCTTGGAAAGTGGCTCTGAGAAAAATTGAGGAAAAGAATTGGGATCCTGACTGCCATTGTCAGAAGCGTGACACCCTGCAAGCGCTGTGTACAAAGGCATGGCGAGATAAAACAAATGCATGGCGCTCCAATGGGATCTATGTAATTGTGCCCTGGGCAGCCTGAACCCAGCTCCCCACACCAGGGGACGTTTCAGTCACAATTACTTAACAAATAGACAAATTATAAAGTATTTCATTTTACTATGTAATGCTGTTTCCCTTCCCAGACTGCTACCACGGAAATGGAGAGCTGTATGCTGGCCAAGTCAGTAAGACACGGAAGGGAATCACGTGCCAGAAGTGGTCAGAACAGTGGCCCCCACAAACCTCAGTAAGTGTTTAAACTCTGCAGCAAGTTAAGAAATGCAGTCTGTAAAACCAGAATACAGGTTCATACTGAAGGGATTCTGCTGCAGGAGACAGGATGTAAGCCTTCAGGCTATACAACTGAAACACAAGTTTCCTGAACATACCCAGATCAGTCCAGAAAAGTGGGTTGTGTATCCCTACCAGCAGATGGAGTCAGAGAGCAAAAATTTGGGCACTACTATATTACAAGAATGCCACCTGCAGTCCCTCAGTATTTCTCTGACTCTAGCAGCTGGTAGAGATGCACACCTGCAGTCTTAGTTTTTGCTTTGAATTTTTTAGTTTAGTTAGAGTTTAGTTTTTTTCTGTCGTGTTCTTCGCTTCCTGAGGTGCTAGGCACCTTCGTGGGCCATCCCTCAGTGGAAGCCAGGTGCCCTGGGGATTGGATATCCCTGGCAGGTGGTCGCCCGCATCGGTCAGCGTGTGAAGACTAGGGGCTCCTGGTTTATCACCCCTGTAACTGCTGCAGCTGCTCCATCAACCCCTGCAGAAGCTTCTGACTCCGTAAAGTTATTAAAAAAAAAAAAAAGTCTAGCAACACTGGTTCTGAGGTAAGGAGTCTCTGCAGGGGGGTTCCGGTTTTTAGTATCTGTGGGGTGAGGCTGTCTGCGGGCTCCCTCAACTCCCGGGGCTCCAGGGAGCTGCAGGAGGCAGCGGGTAAGTGTTGGTGCGATCTGAGCCGTGACTAGGGATCAGGGCTGGTCCCGTGGCGCGGCTGAGCGCGTATAGCAGGGCAGTGTCTTTTTTTCCTCCGACTGCCTTGCCCTACTGTTTTCTGCAGCGCGGCTGCACGCAGTCTGCAGGCCAGATTATTATTTTTTCTCCGGCTTCCTTACCCAGCCTTTCCCGCGTCTCGGCTGCGAGCGGTTTCGCTCAGACCCGATTTCTTTCTTCTCCCCGTGCTCCGCGTGGCTGCATATTTGGGGGGGATGGGCCCGCGCGCCAAATCGCCGGCCTGCCACGCCTGTGGCACACGCAGCCAGGCCCTGGATTCAGCCTCCTTGTGCTCGGTCTGCTCCCCGGAGCTAGAAGGCCCGTTGGATCTTGATGCCCTCCCCTGCGGGGAAGTCGGAATGAGTTGCACCTTGGATGCAGGGAGGAGGATCCCCCTCCCATTTTAGCCCCGGTGGGGGAGATCCCCACGGCGGGGGGCTGGCGATTCGGCACCCATGGATATCCCGGAAGGGGATGGAGACCCGGAGGGGGTTCTCCCCTGAATTTATTTTCCTCATGCATCGAGCCTTTCTAGCAAGAAAGCACTCGGCTTTTAAGAGGCCTGGACTTCCAGATGAAGTCATGGCAACCCCGTCTAAGAGAGGTCGGGGTAATGAGCCTCAACAGCGTCCCGGGGAGCGGCCTTGCCCAATGGAGGCTGGCCCCCGGGGGCCACAGGACCCGCCTTCGGGATTAACATCGGGCCTTGGCTCAGGGCCGGTCACTGGGATGGATCCGGATCCATCGCCTGACCAGGGAGATGATACTGATAACACGGACAATCCCGATACCCCGCCTGCAGAGGGGGATGATCCTAGTGTGGTACGTCTCTTTAAACGAGATGAGCTGTGGCCCCTTATTCCCCAGGTCCTGGATGTCCTGGGGCTTAAAGTTGCCCAGGAGGAATCGGATAATGAAGGTGTTAATCTAGTCCTCAATGGCATAAGGGGCCCTACGTCATTCTTCCCGCTGCCTAAGAAGTTACACAAACTGGTGATGTGGGAGTGGGAGGCCTCAGATGCAGGATTAAAGGTGGGCAGAGCTATGGTGAAGCTGTAACCCCTGATGACGGATGTGTTAGACCTTTTGAAAATTCCAAAGGTAGATGCTGCGGTCTCTGCGGTCACAAAGAAACCACCATACTGGTGACTGGGGCTACCGCCTTGAAGGATGTACAGGACCGCAAATTGGAGATCCAGTTGAAGCGGGCGTTTGAGGTGGCAGCTTTGAGTCTTCGGGCAGCAGTATGCGCTAGCTTTATGCAGAGGGCGTGCCTGTGCTGGGTCCAGGAATCGGCTTCTGGTTCTGGAACCGGCGGCAAGGGTGCGCTACATTCTGCACGCTTGGAGGCGGGCATCGCATACGTTGCAGACACACTGTATGATCTGGTGCGGACTTCGGCGAGAAGTATGGTGTCCTTGGTGGCGGCGCAACGCCTTCTCTGGCTCAGGAATTGGGCTGCGGATTTGTCTTCTAAGTCACAGCTCTGCAATCTGCCTTTCAAGGGCAAACTTCTTTTCAGGGAGGAGCTGGATCAGCTGGTGACGTTACTCGGTGAATCCAAGAGCCACCGGTTGCCAGAGGATAGGAGGTCCTCAAAGAAGACTTTTCCATCGTGCTCTGACTTTCGGGATTCTCGCCGCTATAGAACCGGCAGATATACCACTCCGGCGGCTTCTAAACCAAATTCTGGATGCCAGCAATCCTTTCACGGAGGTCGCTGCTCCGGTAGGGACACAGGAAATCTTGGCGCTGGAACCAATAAAACCCCCCAATGAAGCCACGAGCACCCATTCCATTGTCGAAGCTGTCGGAGGCAGATTATCCAACTTTTACACGGAATGGGCAAGGATTACCTCAGACCATTGGGTTCTAGAGGTCATCAAAGATGGGTACGCTCTAGAGTTCTCACGTTTGGTTCGGGAAGTTTTGTGGAGTCCCGGGTGCCCTCACGCAACAAGCAGGACGTGGTCCAGGAAACTCTACAACGGCTTCTCAACCTCAGGGCGATTGTCCCAGTCCCGGAGGCACAGCAGGGACGAGGTCGGTACTCGGTGTACTTTCTGGTCCCCAAGAAAGTGGGCACGTTTTGTCCCATCTTAGACTTGCAGAAGGTGAAACGTCTTCGTGTCCCTCATTTTCATATGGAGACACTGCGGACGGTGATGGCTGCGGTTCACAAGGGGAGTTCCTGGCGTCCCTGGACATCACGGAGGCATATCTTCATATCCCAATCTGGCTGAGTCACCAGCGATTCCTGTGCTTCAAGGTCTTGGGTCAACATTTCCAATTTCGAGCCCTACCGTTTGGTCTCGCGACGGTTCCTCACACGTTCACCAAGGTGATGGTGGTGGTAGTGGCCTTCCTACGAAAGGAAGGGATTTTGATCCATCCTTATCTGGACGACTGGTTGATTCGCGCAAAGTCACGGGAGGACTGCGAGAGATCAGTCAACAGGGTCCTATTCACGTTGAGGTTGCTCGGATGGATTGTCAATGTGCAGAAGAGCCACTTGGTACCCACCCAAGAGCTGGTTTACCTGGGAGCGATATTCGATACCTGTCAAGGAAAGATCTTTCTGGCAGAGGACCGTGTGACGAAGTTGCAAGACCAGCTTCACGCCCTCCTTCTTCGGGACAATCCCACAGTGTGGCATTATCTCCAGGTTCTGGGTTCCATGGCGTCCACCTTGGATTTGGTTCCATGGGCATTTGCGCACTTGCTTCCGTTACAACGTGCACTTTTGTCACGATGGAGTCCGGTCTCGAAGTCGTTCCACCTGTCAATGCCACTTCTTCCAGAGTCCAGAGCCAGTCTGTCATGGTGGCTGTCGCGCGACAATCTGGATACGGGGTGGACTTGGATCCCCCGAATTGGATGATCATCTCCACCGATGCCAGTCTTTCCGGTTGGGGAGCAGTGTGTGGACAGAGGTCGGCCCAAGGCCTCTGGTCGAAGATGGAAGGCTCGTGGTCCATCAATCGCCTAGAGACAAGAGCGGTACGCCTGGCTCTGCAGGCATTCCTTCCATGGATACAGGGCAGAATGGTACGAGTGTTCTCCGACAATGCGACGATGATGGCATACATCAGTCGGCAAGGCAGGACAAGGAGCCCTGCGGTGGTGCTGGAGGTGCGGCTTCTGTTCACCTGGGCGGAGCGTCATCTCAGAGGAGTTGCCGCTTCTCATGTCGCAGGAGTGGAGAATGTACAAGCGGATTTTCTCAGCCGACAGCAACTTGATCCAGGAGAGTGGGAGTTGTCTCCCGATGTGTGGAACTGAATTTGCGCCAGATGGGGCGTCCCACAGTTGGATCTGATGGCAACGCAGACGAATGCGAAAACAGTTCTCTTCTTCAGCCATAGTCGAGAACTGGGCTCGGTGGGGCTAGACGCTCTCGTTTGCCCCTGGCCCATGGGAATTCTCCTGTATGCCTTTCCTCCCTGGCCTCTCATCGGTCGCCTGCTCTGGCACATAGAACTCCATCTAGGACAGGTGGTTCTAGTGGCGCCGGAGTGGCCGCGTCACCCGTGGTTCACGGATCTGGTTCGCTTGGCTCTAGAGGGTCCGTTACCGCTAGCGCATCTGCCGCAGATTCTTCGGCAGGGACCAATATTTTCGGATCAGGAGGATCACATCTCTCTCACGGCTTGGCTTTTGAGAGGCGACGTTTAAGGTTGAAAGGTTACTCTGAACTGGTCATTTCCACTTTGCTGCAGGCCAGACGCCTGTCCACCTCTATGGCCTATGTCCAGGTCTAGAAGCTGAGGCATGGTGTCACCAATGCTCCTGCGATCGTTTGCAGGTCGATGTTTCTCGGGAACTGGATTTTCTGCAGCAGGGACTCGCTAAGGGGTTTAGCTTTCAATTCCCTTCGGGTTCAGGTTGCAGCGCTCGGTGCATTGCGGGGCAGGTTCAACGGCTTCTCACTTGCACTGCATCCAGATATAGCCCGGTTTCTCAAGGGGGTCAAACATTTGCGGCCTCCTGTACGTTCGGTCTGTCCAGATTGGAGTTTGAATCTCGTGCTGTGGGCCCTCTGTGGTGCTCCCTTTGAGCCTCTCCACAGGGCTTTGCTGAAGGATCTAACTTTGAAGACGGTTTTTTTTGTTGGCCATTTGTTCGGCTCGTCGGATCTCGGAGTTACAGGCTCTGTCGTGCCAGGATCCGTTTTCTTCGGATTTCCGATGATGGAATGTCCTTGCGGACGGGTACCGGCTTTCCTCCCTAAGGTGGTCTCGGCCTTTCACATAAATCAGACGGTGGAGCTACCGGGATTCTCACGATGGTCTCGTGAAGCATCTCCTGACAGGGAGCTTCATCTTTTGGACATGCGGCGTGTTTTATTGCGCTATTTGGAAGTCACCAATGACTTCCGACGATCCGATCATTTGTTCATCCTCTTCGGGGGTCCCAAGAAGGGAGAAAAGGCGTCTAAGGCGACTATTTCGTGTTGGATTAAAGAAGCTATTTGTTCAGCATACCTTGGCCGAGGACGCCAAGCGCCTTCAGATCTCAGGGCTCATTCCACCAGAGCCCAAGCTACTTCCTGGGCAGAGTGTCAGCTACTGTCACCTCAGGAAATATGCAGAGCGGCGGTGTGGTCCTCCTTACACACTTTCACTCGGCATTATTGCCTGGATGTTAGGGCTACTGATGCCCCGTCCTTTGGGGAGAGTGTGCTGCGTGCAGGTCTTTCGGGTTCCTGCCCAGTGTAGGGTGGCTTGGGTACAACCCACTTTTCTGGACTGATCTGGGTATGTTCAGGAAATGAAAATTGGTTCTTACCTGCTAATTTTCATTCCTCTAATACCACAGATCAGTCCAGAGGCCCACCTCTTATCTCAGATACCGAAAGATTGTTTTAGCTAGCCTGTGGCTATGTTTTTCTTGGAGTGCCGGTTTTTTTGCAGACATGTTTGATGGAGCAGTTGTTCTGGCAGTTGTTTCGGTTTATTGTTTTACGTTGGGTGAAGTGGTTTGCAGGGGTTTCTCGACCCTTCGCCCGTTCGTGTTGTTTTGGTATGCCTGGGTACAGGCCAATACTGAGGGACTGCAGGTGGCACTCTTGTATATATAGTAGTGCCCAAAGTTTTGCTCTCTGACTCCACCTGCTGGTAGGGATACACAACTCACTTTTCTGGACTGATCTGTGGTATTACAGGAACGAAAATTAGCAGGTAAGAACCAATTTTCATTTCACACCACAGGACAGGTACAGAAGCAGTGCAGGCTTTTCTCACACGTACTGCCCCATCACAGAAGAGGCAGAGCACAGGGAGCAGCAGTGCAAGCTTCCCTCACACACGGCCCCATCACAATATAGGGATACCATAGGTGGCAGCATGGAAAGAAACAATACAAGCTTCTCTCATACATACTGCACCACCACAAAACAGGTACAGCACAACCAGCAATTGTGCAAGCCTTCCACTGACCCACATGAAAACAGGTACAGCATAGACAGCAGCAGAGCAAGTTTCCCTCATACATACTACTGTCAACTATATTATAGGGATAGCAGAGAAAACAGAAGTGCAAACATTCCTTATGCACAGTGAGGAATCTTCATTGATAGAAAGTCCATGTGTGATGCAATAGAGTATAGCAATGGGTGCATACTACCAGCCATCTGGCCATAATGAAGAAACAGACTGTGAAATACTAGCTGAAATTTAAAAAAGCAAATCAATTTGTTAACACAATAAAATGGGAGATTTCAATTATCCAAGTAATGGCTAGGTCAGTGTCTTATCGGGAAACTCTGAAGAAAAACAAAATCACTGGCCATATAGATAGACATGGCTTAATGGGGAAGCATCAACATGGTTTTAGCAAGAAGTCTTGTCTTACCAATCTTTTACAGTTTTTTGCAGGTGTAAATAAACATGTAGATAAAGGTGAGCTGGTTGATATAGTGTATTTGGATTTTCAGAATGCATGTGACAAAGTCCCCCATGAGAGACTCCTTAGAAAATTACAGAATCATGGGGCTAGGAGGCAGTGTTCTATTGTGGATTTTTAACTGGTTAAAAGGCTGATGCTATGAATGACATGAGCTTGAGCCCTTCTTGCCATGGCACAATTGATGCAATCTCGAGGGCAGGGTCTTAAGGTCTGCACTGACAGTGAGTGAACGAGTCTTTGCGTGGGCCAGGCTATGGTAAAGTCCAAATGTCTGAGATTACGTGAAGATCCGAAACTGGACAAGGCTGAAGGACCATGCTAAAGCAGAGGGCTGACATTGAGCAAGGCTGAAGCTGAAGACTTAGGCATGGAGCAAGGCTGAGGCGAAAGCTGAAGACTTAGATGTGGGGCAAGACTTAGATGTGAGGCAAGACTGAGACCGAAGCTGAAGACTTGGACGTGGGGCAAGACTGAGACCGAAGCTGAAGACTTGGAAGTGGAGCAAGGCTGAGACTGAAGCTGAAGACTTGGACGTGGGGCAAGGTTGAAGCTGAAGATTTGACTGCAGGGTTGGACAAAGACAAGGCTGCAGGCTGGGGCGGAGCAAGGCAGGAGCAGTGCAAGGCTAGAGCCTGGCAGGCTTGAAGACTGGAATAAGGCTCACAAGTGACCTTTGCTGAGGCAAAGCTAGAATGTCTGAGGAGCCCCTTTATAGGGCAGGAAGTTGTGATGTCATCCGAGGGCACCATGGGCTTTTCCCGCTGTGGGCCATTTAAATGAAACAGTGTCGCACGTGTGTCTAGGAAGTTGTATCGCAGGAACAGCGGCATTTGCCACACATCTGCAGCATCCAGCTGCATGAGACTGCTGGCGGCACTCAGGGTGAGTGAAGCCGCTCGTGGGGCCATCCCACTCACTGGTAAATGCATCAATACCCCCTTCCCAAGCCTCTTTTCGTTGGCTTTTGGGGAGATGTTGAAGGTATATCTTTAAACCACCAAAAGAGTGGGAAAATAGAATATAATTCTATTAATCAAAAAAAATTATATACAAATGAGAGCCAATATCATCAACAGATAAGAACATAAGAACATAAGAAAATGTCATACTGGGTCAGACCAAGGGTCCATCAAGCCCAGCATCCTGCTTCCAACAGTGGCCAATCCAGGCCACAAGAACCTGGCAAGTACCCAAAAACTAAGTCTATTCCATGTTACCATTGCTAATGGCAGTGGCTATTCTCTAGGTGAACTTAATAGCAGGTAATGGACTTCTCCTCCAAGAACTTATCCAATTCTTTTTTAAACACAGCTATACTAACTACACTAACCACATCCTCTGGCAACAAATTCCAGAGTTTAATTGTGCGTTGAGTAAAAAAGAACTTTCTCCGATTAGTTTTAAATGTGCCCCATGCTAACTTCATGGAGTGCCCCCTAGTCTTTCTACTAGCCGAAAGAGTAAATAACCGATTCACGTCATCTACCCATTCTAGATCTCTCATGATTTTAAACATCTCTATCATATCCCCCTCAGTCGTCTCTTCTCCAAGCTGAAAAGTCCTAACCTCTTTAGTCTTTCCTCATAGGGGAGTTGTTCCATTCCCCTTATCATTTTGGTAGCCCTTCTCTGTACCTTCTCCATCGCAATTATATCTTTTTTGAGATGCGGCAACCAGAATTGTACACAGTATTCAAGGTGCGGTCTCACCATGGAGCGATACTCAAAGGTGTTATAATCTCCTGTCTCTCACCCACAATGGGCCGCAGGCAGTCATCAGCCCTACAGAGCAGATTTTCATTTAATCATTTACTGTCTCCCATTGTAATTAATTCCAAACATTTTTTATTTTATTATTAAAGTGCTAAAGAACTTTTTATTATTAACGCATCTTTTGTAGCAATAAATTGTGCAAAACAGCTAAAGTGCAAAAAATTCAAAAAATTATACTTAGCCCAATAGTCGACCACTCAAAAAAGTCACTGCTAATTTTTTATCTCCCAGACGTTTTTATTATTAATGCATCTTTTGTAGTAATAAATTGTGCAAAATAGCTAAAGTGCAAAAAATTCAAAAAATTATACTTAGCCCAATAATCGACCACTCAAAAAAGTCACTGCTAATTTTTTATCTCCCAACATGGCACATGTTTCAACTGCAAAAACAGCCTTCTTCAGGGGACATCATCACTTGTAATTTGGGCACATATATTCATCGATCCTAAAGTATACAACATAATAAAACAAAACAACAATTTTAAAATTTCACACACACCATCCAAACCACTATCTCATTTCCTTCAAGTTGGTTCAATTCTCCTCCTCTATATCTAACCACCTTTATCCATCTAATAATATAACACAATATACATTCCCATCAATACTGACACCAAAACAATGTCCATTTCTATTCAAACTATTCTTAATACTTACCCGGACAAATTTTACCGTCTCTTATAAGATCAAAACCACTTCCCAGTTACCGAATTTTAAACTACCCACACTCATACGTCACCGGAAATCCTATCACCTCTATCCAACTACAATACTGCATACCCCATAATCCTTCACTACCTCAATACCAACTCTCACCCTTACTTCCTTAACCAATTTAAATACGGTATCCAAGCTATACCCAGTATACTCCAAAAATATGCTTAAGGGAATCCCCTAACTTTATTAGTCTTATTAAAAAACAGACCAATCAATTTCTTTGTTTAAGCCTTTTGGAAACACTGTATTAAAATAATAAATCCATTTCTGTTCATGTTGTAGAAGGTACTGATCAAAATCACCTCCTCGATTCGCTGGACAGGGTTTTTCAATAACTGCAAATCTCAGTTCATCAAAGACATGGCTCTTCGCTATACAATGTTGTACTACCGGTGCTTCAATTCTATTTCTTAATAGAGCACTCCGGTGTTCTATCATGCGCGTCTTAAGACTGCGTTTGGTCTTACCAATGTATAGCATTGGGCATGGACACCACAATCCATATACTACCCCTACAGATTCACAAGTAGTTAAAGATGTTAGTTTGAATTTTTTTTTTCCAAAATCAGGCAACGTATCTCCCACAAAAGATTGTGCACATACAGAGCATTTGTTACAGGGATAGTGTCCTTTTATAGCTGTACCATCCAATAGATGCTTCTTCGTTTCATCAAAAAAATCAGAATGCACAATCATATCCCTGATATTTCTGCCTCTCTTTAAAGCAAATCTTGGAAATTTATCAAAACCAGAATGTAGTCTCAAAATATGCCAATACTTCTTAATGGCATTTTGTACTTTGTGAATCTGTGGTGAAAACGATAGAACACACACTACCCTGTCCAAATCTTGTTCCTTAATTGAAGGAGCAAATGGTAGTTCTCTGTTCACCCACCGTGCCCGCTTATACGCTTTCTTGATGATATGTAGGGGATATCCTCTCTGTTGAAAACAAATAATCACATTTTGGGCTTTCAGCTTGTATTCTGAGGAGGAGAATTGAACCAACTTGAAGGAAATGAGATAGTAGTTTGGATGGTGTGTGTGAAATTTTAAAATTGTTGTTTTGTTTTATTATGTTGTATACTTTAGGATCGATGAATATATGTGCCCAAATTACAAGTGATGATGTCCCCTGAAGAAGGCTGTTTTTGCAGTTGAAACATGTGCCATGTTGGGAGATAAAAAATTAGCAGTGACTTTTTTGAGTGGTCGACTATTGGGCTAAGTATAATTTTTTGAATTTTTTGCACTTTAGCTGTTTTGCACAATTTATTGCTACAAAAGATGTGTTAATAATTAAAAAATTCATTAGCACTTTAATAATAAAATACATTTTTTGGAATTAATTACAATGGGAGACAGTAAACGATTAAATGAAAATCTGCTCTATAGGGCTGATGACTGCCTGCGGCCCATTGTGGGCGAGAGACAGGAGATTATAATCCCTTTGAGCATCTGTTGATGATATTGTCTCTCATTTGTATATAATTTTTTTTTTTATTAATAGAATTATATTCTATTTTCCCTCTCTTTTGGTGGTTTGACTATTGTGAGAGGAGAGTGGCTTCTATAATTGTTTGATAACATAGAAGGTATATCTTTACCATCAAGGACTTCGGGGTTTTCGACATGACCTCTACTGATTCTTTGGATGAAGCTGGAGAAATATACACTGGTCAATCTTGTTCTGCGGACAGAGATCTTTGGAGGGACAAAGACAAGCTTGTGAGTTCCAAGGTCATCATGTTGAATGAGGACAGCCTCTGCTGTTTGGACTCAAACCCCATGATGACAGAATTCGGAGATTTGACGTGACCAGCAAAATTGCAAGACACTCGGGTTCCTGGTTGTCTTTCATGATCTAGGCTAGAACAGGATGTATTCAGAAGCAGCAGATCTAGTACCTCAAGCAAGGTAGTCTCGAGTGAAACACCTGGGGGTAGAGCAGCACAATGGTTCCAATAGGATGGACTCCTGTGGGTGATTTGTACGGTGCTCCAGTCGATGGATGTTTTATGGAGTCTGAACCAGGCTAGTCCAAGTAAGAGAGGACTGGATGCTTTAGATAACACATAGAACTGAAGTTTTTCTTGGTGAGACCCTATTTGCATAGAGATGGGCAAGGTGGTCGTGGTCACATGACTGGGTAAGGGCTCTCCTTAAATGGAAGAAATAATGCAAGTAGTAGTCAAATTGGTAGTAGGGCAGCCACATTGGTATAACAGTGAATCTTGAATAAAGTTGCTCCTGGTTCTGATATCAGTTAAAGCCTTGGTTTGAACTGAGTATTTCCCAAAGGTAAGGGACACTGGTGGAGCAGGATGGTGGAGAACTGCCGTCCCAACTAGACTTGTTTCTTCAGAGTTTCCCAGTCTCTTGAGGTACCAACCGACAAAATGTCCTTGTGCTGCACAGTAGAGGCAAAGGTTGTGCGTCTCCACCTATGTTTTCCTCAAGCAAAACTCGTGTGCTACCCAATTGCATGGGTTCTTTGAAAGCCACAATCTTCAGTGGTTCTAGTGTGGACTCTTAATGATTCAGAGGTTTGGGAGTTATGGGAGTAACCTGATGGAAGGGCTTCTTTTCTCGAGCTTGTTCCTGAAATCTCAATCTATTCGAATAGCCAAGGCAATAAGTGCTTCAAGGGTTGGGGGAAGGTCCCGAACTGCTAGTTCGTCTTTTATTCTCCTGAATAAAGCTTGCCAAAAAATGGCAGTTTGACTGTCTTCACCTCAACCAAGTGCAGAAGCTAGGGTACGAAATTCTACTGCTTACTCACCGACAAAGCAAGCGCCTTAATGAATACAAAGAATTTCTGTATCAGTGGACAAGAGGCACCCGGGCTGGTCAAAAATCAAGTGAAACAATTGTATGAAGTTACCGAAGTTCCTGGGAAGTAAGTTATTTTGTTCCCACAAAGGAGAAGCCCAGGCAAGAGCAGGTCTGTCCAGTAGGGAGAGGATATACGTAATCTTGACATGGTCAGAAAAGAAACAAGTCGGCTTTAACCCAAATTGCATCTTGTAAATATTGGAGGAACCCTCTGCACCCCTTAGAGTGCCTTAGACAGAATATAGCGGCTCTGGACCATTCGACATCTCCGAGGTACACCTCTGTTTAGACACTGTTCCTTCTCTCCCTCCCCAGCAGAGCGGGCTGTGACAATGGTATGCTATTTTTTTCATTTGCCTAGCTACACCCCCTTTTTTAATGTGTGGTAATAGACTCTTTTGCTTGATAATTGATTTAAACTGTTCAATGGTGGAAGAAGTGACGTCACCTCTGGAGATGGCGGCTTAACCGCGGAGCTCCTGTCCCGACCTCTCAATCTCTTTGTATCCAAGCATTTTCTTGCCTTGAAACGATTACCGTGCCCTGGCATGTGAGTTTATCTCCCAGCAATGTCCCAGCTGAGGAAAAAACCTGATTTGAAGAAGTTTTCCTGCTCGAATCAGGTGGTGTTGCAGGCTCTCTGTCTTTATAGAGGAAGACATGAGGGTGATGCCCCGGAGGTAGGCCCCACTGGAGGCTCTAATCATGCCGCAGAGATGGAGGAAGGGATGCCGATGTGAGCCAAATTTCAGTGCGAGTATTAAATTGGAATTCAGAGCGATGGTCACCAAGTCACGAGGTGAGGTTGCTGAGCTGGGGCAATGTATGCCTGAGATGGAGACACGGGAGGGGGAGGAGGAGCAGGATGTTGATGCTGTGTCAAGCCGGGAGGAAGTAGCAGGTCTCTCCTGCTCATTGCTGGGCCTGGAAGATTGCATGGAGGATTTAGAAAACAGGTTCCGGAGGTCCAATTTGCACTTTAAAGAGGTACAGGAGCTGCCAGCATTTGCAGACTGTTTTCAAGTCATCATGAGTATTTGCACGCAATTGCTGGAAATGGAGGACTCAGCTGCAACCCTGCCCCCTATTAAGCTTGAGAGAGTGCACAGATCTCTCAGTCAGCCTAGGGGCAATCTCTCTCACAACATAGTTGTCTGCTTTCACGTCTTTTTGATTATGGAGAAAGTGGCCATGATAGCTAGGAAAAAAGGTCAGATTCTTTGGCATGATCAACAGGTGGAAATTTTTCAAGACTTCTCGATGACCACTATTTGCAAACGCAGGGTGTTTCGCCATGTTCTCAATATACTAAAGCGTGAGGACATTAAATATTGTTGGATTTTTCCCTTTGGTCTTTAGTTCTCTGCAGGTGGTTCCACCACCAAAGTGAAGATGGTGGAAGAGGCAGTGGTCTTTCTGTGTAAAGCAGGGATATCTGTCCCTGATGGAAAGATTGCAGAGATTTCTCATATTCATCTAGAGAAGAAAGGAGATCATCCTACGTGGCAGAGGGTTCCGGGATCCAAGAGGTGCCTTAAATGACAACCGAATAATCACTTGTCACCTGGAATGGCGAGTGTCAGATGAGAGACAGTAATATGGGGCATTCTGGCTCTTAGATGTTGTGTCCGTCGGTCTCAGATGGCTTCCACTGACTCCCTGTACAGTGGAGGATCAAGTACAAAACTGTAGTATTAGTGCATAAACTACTTGTTCTAGATGCCCTGCCGTGGACCAGTGCTCTGTCCTGGATTTATAACCCTGGCAGGTAGCTGCGTTCCTTACAAAGGGGCTTGCTAGATATCCCCTCAATACATCATGCCAGGTTTGTGGACACTAGGGAGCGAGCTTTTCAGTTGCTGCTCCCTGTATTTTGAATACCTTGCCTCAGGAGCTTCGGCTGATGGATTGCAGCAAGACCCTTAAAAGCATGGCAAAGACTTTTTTTTTGTTTAGGCCAGCATTCTTACAAGCTAGTAATGTCCATGTTCAGAACATGCAGATGCACCTCAGGATTATGGAGGTCTTCGATTTGTTGTGTTTTTGTTTGATTGATGTTAAATTTTATGCGTGTTGATATGCATGCCACCCAGGGCTTCGGTATAGGCAGCATATAAATAAATAAATAAATACAGTCTGTGTGGTCCAGTAGCTGAACTGGAACATTCTCCTGGACAGACGAGCTTCTGCTGACTCCTTCCAAGCAGCAGCTCTCACAGCCCTTACTCTGACTCCAATCTATGAACCTTAAGGCAAATATTCAGCGAAATGCAAGGAGTTTGGGACCAACTTCCCTTTCACTACCCTTCACCTGTCTTGTGGTTATTTCAATCTCAGGATCCTCCTGGGACCCCCAAGAAATTTCCCTCCTCCTGGAAGGCGTGAGGGTTCCAGTCATAAGCCTCAGCCACTTTCCCAGAATGGAAGACTGGATGAAAGAGATATGAGCCAAAGAGGACTCATGAGTTACAGTATGGAAAAGCACACTCCATGCAAGACACCTACTCTTACACATTCTCTGCACATCTCTTTCATCATACATTCAGCATCTGGGAAAACCCATGAATATAATAAGGCACACTGAGAAGACAATTTTACAGTAATAATTGACAAGTGCTCTCTACTCTGCAGCTTTGGCATTTCTGATAATTCTATTTATGCTGGTGCCTAGAAAAGGTAGTTGGTGTCTCCTTCTGCTGGGAAGCTCATACTGGAGGTTTTGTTTAGGAATGTTGGAGTGGGAGGCGAAAGCAGGGAAAAAATCAGGGGTGAGAGCTTTTTTTTTTTAGGGATATTGGGGAGAGGGATTGGGGGATGGAGAGCCAAACACCTTGCAGTCTCAGTTCTCTAGCACAATCCTTTACTACCCACAGGTTGATTCCCCCTATCTCCTTCCCTCCCCAAATGTTAATTGGCCCTTGAACTTTAGGTAGTTAGTGCCAGGAACAAAGACTAGAGGATGCTCCATGAAGTTAGTAAGTAGCACATTCAGAACAAATCAGAGACAATTCTTTTTCACTCATTGCAAATTTATACTCTGGAATTCATTGCCAGAGGATGTGGTTAAGGCGATTAGCATAGCTAGGTTTTAAAAAGGTTTGGACAAGTTATTAACCAAATAGACATTAGGGCCTGATTTTAAAAAGCATTTACGTGCGTAAAACTGGATTTTACTAGTGTAAATGCACTTTACTCGAGTAAATGGCTTTTGAAAATTGCTATGATAGTATGTTACATTTACGTGCATAACTCCTTTGAAAATTACCTTCTTAGGGAATAGCTACTACGTCTTTCTGTCCGGTAGCAGCATGGGACCTATTTACTTTTGGGATTTTGCCTGGTTCTTGTGACTTGGATTAGCCACTGTTGCAAACAGGATACTGGACTTGATGGACCCTCGGTCTGACCCAGTATTAACTCTTAAAGATAATGATAGACAGAGTATTATCCATGGTAGCCTTCCAAACCCAGCTCCAATTATTGAGCTGGCCTCATTTTATGAAAGTCAAGCAGCAGATACAGATCAGTAATCCCAGCAGATGATCTACATATAAAGTGTCTACTAGAAATGTAAAGTAGGTCAGAGTGTTGGAGGAGGGATTGGAATTTTGGACTTAAGCTTCGCAACACTATGATTCTTGGACTTAGGCTTTGCAACTCTATAATCTAATCATGTGTTCTCCCTACTAGTACTGTATCCATATCTGGGAGTCTTGAACCTGCTCTGATCTCCTCTTTGCCCTAAAATAGTATTTTCTAGTAGTAGCACTATGTTCACCTCTTAATGGTCTTGACACCTCTGATGATCTCTCTCATCACTTAAGCAAAGCAGATGGGACTTTGATACCTTGCAAAGGGAGGGTATTGTGTGTTGGACTAAAAGTGAGCAGAGGGATGGCGATGAGGATGAGGGGCGGCAAAGCAGAACATTGTTCTTATGGCAGGTTTCTTCTATCTTGTTAGGATTTCTCCTATAACACATCCTAATTCTGGTTTGGAGGAGAACTACTGTCGAAACCCAGATGGGGACAGCCATGGGCCCTGGTGTTACACAATGGACCCCAGTACTCAGTTTGATTATTGTGCCATCAAACCCTGTGGTAAGTTGGTAGGGCCATGGGAATGTAGGGGTCTGGGATTGGGCACAGATGGGAGATTTCTGAGATGTAGTGTAGGCTGTGGTGGTGGGAGATTTCTGTTAGTCTTGAGGAGGTAGATCTCATATGAATTGTCCTGGGAGATGATGAATGAATGGCGTGACTGTGGTTGATGGGACAAGAGGCTGATTATAGGATAGTGAACAAGACAGCTATGGTAGTTGTGGCTTGTGGGCTGGGATTCTCCACAGACGCATTCTTTATTCTTTATTAATGGCATGTTTGTGTTAGACCTGCATAGAATCCATCTGCTGAATTTTTTTTCCCATGTGCTGATGGGATGTTGCTCTGGGACAGATTAAATATGGAGATCTACCTTTGATCCTTGCTGACACCCTCTATTGTTGGAAATATGTAGATCTTAAGTGACCCTAATAGCATTGATGCCCTGAGGTTTCATTGGAGTCAGGTCCCTAGAAATAAGTTAGAGCCAGAGTTGTAGAGGGTTCTGATCTTTCTTGATTGAATTCTGTCAGAACTAACATTCATTGTTGCTTTTTCAGCTGGTGACAATAAACCTTTTCCGATTGGAGATGCAGGTAATTACAGGAAACACCATCATCATAAACATAAAGTAACAATACATTTTCAGTAATGTTGGGTGACAGTATGAGTGGGCTGCATCTGTATCCTGAAAAACCAGCAGAGGTGGCCAAGGACTAATCTATGAAATTCAAAAAGAAACCTCACTCTGTATCCACTTCCACAACTTTATCACTTGACTGCCACATAAAATATCTTTAAGGAAAAAAAAATGATCTAAAAGGAAAATTTAATTTTCATCTATTGAGATGGGTAAAACAAAAATATTTTTCTTTTTATGATTTTTTTTTTTTAAAGCTGATTTGTTCATATCTGTTTTCTCTTCTCTATTAATAAGGGTCTCTAGTCAGGAGGGGGGTAATCTCGCTGACAGAATCGCTGCCTGTGGAGGATTCTGGACTCAGGATGTCATTGGCTTAAATATCCACAACCCCTCGGCAGCCAGTGACTGACACCAAGAGGGTCCTGACACTGACCTAAGAAATGCTGTACACTGAAAGGACAGAAAGCAAAACAGGCCGATGCTAATAGCTGGTTATATAGATGTGATGGCTGATCTGCATGGTGAGGAGAGGCCTCTCCTCACTTGAATACTTTCACCATGCAGTTAGGGTGGCAGCATAGAAATTATAGCATCAGCTCTGCAGTGGTTTGTTCAGTGATTCAGAGGAAGTGTATTTATGGGCAGAATCTTATTAACCGTAATGTGCACTTGGGTCCCTGGGAAGAGGGCAAGTGTTTGTGTCAGTGCTGCCATGCTTCTTATGTGCCGCCTGTCTTTAATTCTGCCTGCCCTTTGCCACCGGTGTAAGGAATTTTGGCAACCAAGAGGGCTACAAAATTTGTTGAAACCCCCCCCCCCCCTACTCTGGATCTTTGCTGCCTTGCTGTCTTCCTCCCTCTGCCTTTCCACACCTGTCTTCACCACCTACCACTAGCTCAGGTCCTCAGTGCTGCATTGATGGCCATGGCTCTGGTCACCGTTTCTATGAATGTGGGGACTGGAAGCATTTGTGTCCTTTACATTCTAAACAGTGGCTCTGCTCTGCCTTCTCTTTGGCAAAACTTTATGTAACCCCCAACTTAGCATAATATATTAGAGGCTGAAAGTCCAAACTTTCACTGGTTACTGGGGTTTTTTGAAAGTGATCAACCAGATAGTGTAGTGCAGGGGTGAGCTAACATTTTGAGCCACAGCACCCCTTCCATTCATGCAATTGGCTGGGCCCCCCCAGGATGGGTTATTATAAATATAAATATATATATATATATATATATCTTTATATTCACACACATAGACATGCACAGTGAAATGTATTCACCAGGCAGCCACACTGCTAACCAAAGTCCTCATTTTGTATCTTCAAGTTTCTGAAAGGAGTAAGCTCACTCACACAACACACACACACACACACACACACACAGAGAGGCAGAGAGCCCGTACTCAGACACAAAGAAAAATAGATTCCTCATACCCAGACACAAACACCCCACACACAGACAGGCAAGGTTACCCCATACCTAGACAGAGAGACAAAGACACCCCACACGCAGGCACAGACACTCCACAAAGAGAGACACAAGTTAAACATACAGATAGGCACAGAGATACAGACATACCACACCTGGACAAAAAACAGAGAGACACCATCCCCCAGACAGAAGACAAACAGACACCGAGAGAGGCATAGACACAATACACCGAAACAAACTCAGACAGACACAGAAACACAGGCAGACAGACCATACATACAGCCCAAAGCATACCAGACAAACACAGACACATACTCTACACCATACCGGTAAGGGCTGGAAATGTTTTCAAAAAACACAGATGTCAGCTAAAATTTTTTTAGGAACAGAAAAATTCCATCCTACCCTGCTCAGCTTTTTTTTGCTTTTTTCTCATTAACTTTTCCTATTTTACTCTCTCTTTTAATATTTTTGTTTGCTCATCCTTTTATTTTCTCATGTTTTGATTTGCTTATTTAATTTTTTTTTACTTTTTGCCTTTATGCTTTTTCCCAGCCTCCTTCCCATCTCCCTCCTCCACTTCCTCATTTTCTATGGCCTCTTTGCTCATTTCCCTCCCCAGTCTGACCACTTCTTTTCCTCCAACGGGCCAACAGCTGTGATCTCTCTTCCTGGGTAAGGACCTAGCAGAAGCAGGAATTCCTCCTGGGCTGAGGCCTGAGGGTGGTAGCTCTCCCTAGGTCGTGGAACACCACAGTAGCTGTTTCCATGTCCAGTTCTATCACAGAGTAAGCAGCTCCCTCCCTAGCCCACCAACAGAGACACATGGCTAAGCCACTGCATGATTACAATGATGTCACTGTGTTCTGGCAGCTCCCTCCCCCCCAAGCTTGCAGTGCCTCCACAGCACAAAGACTCAAAAGTACAGCCAGTTTTTTCTTTCTTGATTGGTCAGTGTTCCCCCATCAGGATTGTTCAAGACCCCCTGGCTCCCAGTTTCCTCACTCCTGGTATAATGGATCAGGCTCAGAGGGTGCTCTTTACTGGACAGGGAAACTGGATGAACAGAGTCTCCCCCCTCCCTAAACGAATGGTGTCCTCAAAACAACAACACTTCATAGGCACTTCCATCTCAGTCAAATCGAAACTCCGAGACAAAGAGCTCAGTCCACAATTTGCATTGGTGGTTCCAAATATGCCAAAGCGTATTAGACTAAAAAATTTCTCTATTACTGTTCAACAGTTTCCATAGGCTTTCACAGTAAAACAGGGAGACAGTAGCAAAAATAATTTTCATCAACACAACAAATTTCCTAGTGAAAATAATTTCTGACAACATCCAGCACAGTTCACCATCAGCAGACATTTCACTTACTCAGTTCTTTCAGCTGAGATAAATAAGACTTCCATGAAGCATGCTGTTCCTTCTTTGCTTCGGTTCACATGATCCTCCAAAAGGCTCTTCAGAAAAAAAAAAGCTAGGCCACAAGCCAAGGAATATAGTAAGAGGTCAATATTCAAAAGCCATTTAGATGGATAACTGAAAAGCTATCCGTCTAAATGGCTTATCCGGCTATTCAGCCTTCATTCGGCTAAATTCAAGCCAGCTAATAAGTTAAGCAGCTAGAATTTAACCAGATAAATTGGGAGCTTTCTGGGGGCATAATTGGGAGGAGTTGTTAGCCAGCTAAGTTAACCGGCTAACTCCGATATTCAGAGTTAGATGGTTAACTTAGCTGGCTAAATCTGGTCGGGTCAAAGAGCCGTCTTAAAGTTAGCTGGCTATAGTTATCCAGCTAAGTACTTAAGATAGCCGGCTATATTCAATTGCACGTCTGCACTACTGAATATGCATCCAAAGTTAGCCGGATAAGTTTATCCGGCTAACTTTGCTATCCAAACTGTGATTAAATGTAGACCTCTAAATGATTTATTCCCTTCATGGAAAAATGTACCTCCACTGGTTTCAGCCCCAGAGAGCCAAAAACAGACAGAAAGCAAGCAGATGCTTCTCAGAAAAACTAGGAGTTAAGTGAGGGTGGGCCTTCAAGTCTCAACCCCTTATATCCAGTAGACTTCACTTCTATCATCGACATGGCTTAAAGGAACAAACTAGTTCCCTGTACGTACCTGGATCAGTCCAGACCGTGGGTTATGTCCCCAATCCAGCAGATGGAGTCAGCCCAAAGCTTTGAGGGGGCATCACCATAAGTACTACTACCCCCTCTGCAGGAGTTCAGTATCTTCTGACTCCAGCAGATGCGAGTAGGGGAATCTGGGCTTGCTCCCGATCACCTATAACCTTTTTGTGTTTCCCTTGTTTTGGGGCTTTATTCTCTGTCTTTGGTTAGTTTGTTTGGATCAAGTTGTTTAAAAAAAAAAAAAAAAAAAGGGACAAAGTTAATTACTTAATTGGAGAGGCGTGGCTCCCTGTTGTGCTTCTCTGTCTCTCTCTCTCTCTCCTTTCCGGCGTTAGTGGCTTCTCCGGGGTAAGTTGCTTTCCCTGTACGTACCAGGATCAGTCCAGGACACCTGGGTTGTGACTCCGCACCAGCAGATGGAGACAGAGCAAAACTTGTCGGGCACCCCTACATATAGTAAGGCGCCACCCACAGCTCGTCAGTCTTACTCTGTCTCCAGCAGATGGGGCAGGTCCACCCACAGGCTCTGGTGATCCTGGGTAGCTAGTCAGGAGAGTTGGTTAAAAAAAAAAAAAAAAGAAGAAGAAAGAAAATAGGGGGAAGAGTTTCCTAAGATTTAGGGGATTTCAAGAAGAGGATCCCGTCCAGGTCCTGGAAGCCTCCCAGGGGGGTTGGAAGGTTCTGAGGGGACCATCCCCCCCTGGTCGAGGCCGCTGCTGAGGGCTGAGAGCCCGGCCTGCTCTGGCAGCAGCGTCGGGGGTGACACCGGGGAGCCCGGTTCACTCACCCTCGTTGGAGTGGAAGCTTCAGGACCGAGGCCAGCAGCAAGTACATTAAATTTAAAAAAAAAAAAAAAAAAAAAAGTTTTCTATTTTTCTCTGTGCCGGCTGGTCGCTCTCTCTCTCTCTCGCTCTGTGGGGGGTGCGGGTGAAAGGGGGGACCACCGTGTCGCCGGATCGCCGCGGTTTCTCTAGTTTTACCAGGTTTTTTTTTTCTTTCCCGCGCTGCCCGACACGCGCCGCTGACAGGGAGAATGCCGCGAGGTTCCTCATGCCGCTCGTGCGGCTCGGCTCGCGTGCGGGTGTCGAGGGACGGGCTCTGCACGACCTGCGTCTCTGGGGGCGAAGGGCCGTCCGAGAGCGGTCGGGGGGTCCGGACTCGACCGTTGCGTTCGCCGCCGCGAGAGGGGCCGGATGCAGGAGGCAGTTCAGAGCCGTTCCCGCTTAGCGCGGGAACGGCGGCCATCTTGGATACAGTTCGCAACGCGACAAGAAAGGCTGTGGAGCAGGCCGCGTTGCCACCGGCGCTTTCCCCGCAGCAGCGGGCCCCCGGGGGGGGACGGATCGCCAGCGAGCTGCCCTTCCGAGGAGGCGTCCTCGGATTCGGAAGCTTCTGTCTCTTCCGGTTTCGCGGGACTGCTGCAGCAATTATTAAGGTACAAAAGATCAAAACGGAAGAGGAAGCCTGGGAAAGCTGGTCAGCGAAAGAAACGGGCGGGGGAGGGCGCCAGGAGGCCCGCGGGCCCGCCCAGGGAGCGTCGGTCCTTAAGGGGAATTCCCCAGGACACGGAATCAGACTCGGTCTCGTCGACGGCGGAAGAGCCGGGCGAGAATCCAGAGGGTCCGGACGCGCCCGCCGACCCGGGGGCGGGGTGCCCCGGGACGGCCAAAGGAACGCCAGCAGTAGAAGGTGACGACCCTAAGGTCATCAGGTTGTTTAGGAAGGAAGAGCTGGCTCCGCTGATCCCGGCCATTCTGCAAGAAGTGGGAGTAGATGCCCCCCCTGTGGGGTCGCGGTCAGACGCCGCTCGGTCGGACGCCAAGATGGATCCTGTGCTCTTAGGCCTTACGGGACCGGCAGTGGCTTTTCCTTTTCACTTCTCTGCGACCGATATTCTGTTCCGGGAATGGGATACGCCAGAATTGGGTCTGAAGGTCAGTAAGGCGATGGACAAGTTGTATCCCTTACCGGAAGATGCGCTTGAGATGTTGCGTTTTCCCAGGGTGGATGCGGCGGTCTCGGCAGTGACGAAGCGCTCCACGATTCCAGTTACTGGGGCTACGGCTCTGAAGGATATTCAGGATCGGAAACTCGAAGCGCAGCTCAAGAAGGTCTTCGAGGCTTCAGCCTTGGGAGTCCGCGCGGCTATTTGCAGTAACTTTGCGTTACGAGCCGGTTTGCGCTGGGCCCAGGTACTCCAGGCCAACACAGGGCTTTCTGGAGGAGAGGCGGCTCAAGCGGATCACCTGGAGGCGGTGATCGCGTATAGTGCGGACGCAATGCATGACCTTCTGCGGACGTCAGCCAGGGCCATGGTCTCGGCGGTTTCGGCGCGCCGGTTGCTGTGGCTCAGAAATTGGGCGGCGGATGGGTCATCCAAGGCTCATCTGGGAGCCCTTCCTTTCAAGGGGAAGCTGCTGTTCGGTAAGGAGCTGGACGACCTGATGCAGTCTCTGGGAGAGAACAGGGCGTTCAAGTTGCCGGAGGATAGGCATCGGAGTAGGACATCCTTCTCCAGTAGGGCCCGTTTTCGGGGGCCAAGGAAGTCACGACCGCAGCGGTCGTCTGAGCCCTCCTACCGGGCTGGCTCTGGATCCTCGAGAACATCGTCGTGGTCTCAGTCCTTTCGTGGCAGAAGATTTGGGAGGCGAGACGGTCCCCGCGTCTGGGTCGGGGCCGAAAGCCTCACAATGAAGTTCGGCTGGTCCGTTCCCTGCCGCCGGCTCCTACGACCGTGCCGAACGTAGGGGCCAGGTTGGAGCGGTTCTACGGGGCATGGACCAGTATAACGACGGACCAGTGGGTCCTCAGCGTGATAAGACAAGGCTACGCTTTAGATTTTGCACGGATTCCAGCGGACAAATTTTTGGTCTCCCCTTGCAAGGGTTGAGGCAAGCAAGCGGCCGTCCGGGATACGCTGGGGCGGTTACAAGACCTGGGTGCAATAATACCTGTTCCCCCAGGGCAACTTCGTCGGGGAAGGTACTCCATCTACTTCATTGTGCCAAAGAAGGAAGGTACCTTCAGACCCATCTTAGACCTGAAAGGGGTCAACAGGTGTCTTCGCGTTCCACGCTTCAAGATGGAAACGATTCGATCAGTGATCGCCTCGGTGCGTCCCGGGGAATTCCTGGCGTCCTTGGACCTCACGGAAGCTTACCTTCATATAGGCATTCAGCCGGACCATCGGCGGTTTCTGCGCTTCTGTATCCTGGGCAGGCATTACCAGTTCAAGGCTCTCCCCTTCGGTCTTGCCACCGCTCCGCGAACGTTTACAAAGGTAATGGTGGTGGTGGCAGCCGAGCTTCGCAGGGAGGGGTTCCTGGTACACCCCTACTTGGACGACTGGCTCATCCGGGCCAAAACAGAAAGCCAATGCAGACTGGCCGTCGACAGAGTCCTACAACTCTTGCGTTCCCTCGGTTGGGTGGTCAATCTCGCCAAAAGTCGCCTCGTCCCCACCCAGACACTACATTACCTGGGGGCGCTATTCGACACGAAGCAGGGCAGAGTGTTTCTGTCCCAGGAGCGGGTGTCCAAGCTTCAGGGCCAAGTGCGCAGGTTGATGTCCCTGCGGTGCCCATTGGGTCTGCGATCATCTCATGGTATTGGGATCGATGGCGTCGACGCTGGCCTTGGTTCCCTGGGCGTTTGCTCATCTACGGCCATTGCAATCCGCATTGCTTTCCCGCTGGCGGCCGGTGTCGGAGGATTTTCACATGCCTCTTCCACTATCAGATCAGGCGAGGTCCAGCCTACTCTGGTGGCTCAACTCCGACAACTTGACACGCGGAGTGTCCCTCATTCTACCCGCCTGGACAGTGGTCACTACAGATGTCAGTCTCTCCGGCTGGGGGGCGGTGTGCATGGGACACTCGGTGCAGGGACAGTGGTCCAAGGATCAGTCACAGTGGTCCATCAATTGCTTGGAGACCAGGGCGGTGTTGCTGGCACTGCAGCGGTTTCTCCCGTTGGTGCACGGGAAAGCGGTCAGAGTATTGTCGGACAACGCGACCACAGTGGCGTACATCAATCGCCAAGGAGGAACAAGGAGTCAGGCCGTCGCGGAGCAGACGCGACAACTGATGATCTGGGCGGAGAGGAATCTCAGCAACATCGCGGCGTCCCACATCGCCGGGGTAGACAATGTCCAAGCGGATTTTCTCAGCAGACATTGCTTGGACCCGGGAGAATGGGAACTGCCAGAGGGCGCTTACCACCGCCTCTGCGAGAGATGGGGAACGCCTCGTCTGGATCTGATGGCCACCGCTCAGAACACCAAAGCCCCGAGGTTCTTCAGTCGACGGAGAGAAAGGGGGGCCGAAGGGGTGGATGCTCTGGTCCTCCCCTGGCCCACCGACGTTCTACTGTACGTGTTTCCTCCTTGGCCTCTGATAGGCAAAGTTCTTCGGCGCATAGAGATGCACCCCGCGGAGGTGATCATGGTAGCGCCCGAGTGGCCACGGCGACCGTGGTTCGCGGACCTCATACAGTTGGCACGGGAGCCCCCTCTCCGATTCCGGGGGGAAGCAGCACTTCTACGACAAGGTCCTGTCTGTTTGGAGGACGCGGATCACTTCTGTCTCGCGGCCTGGCTTTTGAGAGGAAACGCTTGAAGAATAAAGGGTATTCGGATGCGGTGGTAGCCACCTTACTGAGCTCTAGAAAGCGTTCTACATCTTTCGCCTATGTTCGAGTGTGGACAGTGTTTGAGGATTGGTGTAGAGCTCGGGAGGTGAATCCTGTGCTACCGGCGGTACCGGATGTTCTTGCCTTTCTTCAGGCTGGTCTTGCGAAGGGGCTGTCTTGCAGTACACTTAAAGTCCAGGTGGCGGCGCTTGGTTGCCTCAGAGGTAAGGTGCATGGTAAGTCCTTGGCGCAGCACCCGGATGTGGCGCGTTTTCTTCGGGGAGCTAGACATTTGCGGCCACCATTACGGCACCCTTGTCCTTCTTGGAATCTCAATTGGGTGCTGTCTGCTCTGTGTTCGTCTCCTTTTGAGCCTCTTAAGCGTGCGACGCTGAAGGATCTTACTCTCAAGACGGTGTTTCTGGTGGCAATCGCATCGGCGAGACGTGTTTCTGAATTGCAGGCGTTATCTTGCAGGGAGCCTTTCTTACGCTTCTCTGAGGCGGGGGTCTTGTTACGGACGGTTCCCTCCTTCCTTCCTAAGGTGGTGTCAGCTTTTCATTTGAACCAGACGGTCGAGCTGCCCGCTTTTCCGGAAGGGGAGCGGGCTGATCCGGAGGCTAGACTGTTGAAGAAACTGGATGTCCGCAGAGTCCTGCTCCGTTATCTGGAAGTCACGAATTCTTTTCGGGTTTCGGACCATCTCTTTGTTTTGTGCTCGGGGCACAAATGTGGGGGGGCGGCTTCCCATACCACGATTGCGCGCTGGCTCAAGGAGGCCATTGCTTCAGCGTATATTCTGAAGGGGAAGCCTGTTCCTGCGGGTCTGCGGGCTCACTCGACGCGGGCTCAAGCCGCCTCTTGGGCGGAATCTTCGCACGTGTCGCCCCAAGAGATTTGCAGAGCAGCGACTTGGAAGTCATTGCATACGTTTGCTAAACACTACCGATTGGATGTTCAGGGGCTGGATTCGGGGGGTTTTGGAGAGAGAGTTCTGCGAGCGGGACTCTCGGAATCCCACCCTCGGTAATTCAGCTCTGGTACATCCCAGGTGTCCTGGACTGATCCTGGTACGTACAGGGAAAGGAAAATTAGTTTCTTACCTGATAATTTTCGTTCCTGTAGTACCAAGGATCAGTCCAGGATCCCGCCCGTGTAGTCTGGTTTTGGAGTTCTGAAGAGGAGAGTCCGCTCGGTTGGTACTCTATGTTTTTTGTATTGTATGTTGTTGGAGCCTCTGGTTCTGGAAGTTCTGATCCAGCTGGGGGTTTTTGAATCGGCCCGGGTTTTCGGGCGGTCTAGTTAGTTAGTTGGAGTTCAATTGATGCTTTGACATTACGTAAGACTGACGAGCTGTGGGTGGCGCCTTACTATATGTAGGGGTGCCCGACAAGTTTTGCTCTGTCTCCATCTGCTGGTGCGGAGTCACAACCCAGGTGTCCTGGACTGATCCTTGGTACTACAGGAACGAAAATTATCAGGTAAGAAACTAATTTTCCTTTGCTCTTGGGAGTGTTAGGATCTGAAAGGGTCCATCCTCTCAATGGAATAGGGCGAACAGGGGGTTGGTAGCCCTGCATGTGTCTGCCTGGAGTTGGTGGAGGTTGAAAACCGTGATCTGGTTCCTCCTCTCCCCATGGAGTTCCTCCTGATGGCTCACGGAAGAGGACCAGTGCAGGGAAGTACTCACTTTATTCTTCCCTTCAGGGGGGGGCTGTGTTTGCTGGGAAGATTGAAGAAGGCCTGCCCCTTTGAGGTGCAGTTGTGAGTTAGCTGATCCTGGGGACCTTGGTGTGGCGGGAAGCCAGCTCCTTCGGCTCAGGAGAGCATTAATGGCGCAAGAGCGGTGCATCAGTGGGTCCCAGGACTTTGGTGTGCCATCGGGAGGCCAGCCCCTTCAGCACAGGAGAGCATTGGGGGGAAATTATGTGGCTGTGGGCAATGGGTAAAGGTGCAGGTGGTCACAGGCTCGGAGCAGCTGGAAAGCTGCATGTATCTATGATGTCTGCCAAGGAGCGCGTGAAGTGCTGTGCCTGTGGAGAGCAGCGCTCTCACTTGGCCACCACAGGCCCATGCAGGAGCTGTGAGTCTGGTTGAGAAGGCAGTTCAAGCGCATGACTTCAGCGGCTGCGGCAGATCAGGCCTTTCCAGTCAGCGCAGGAACAGCAGCCATTTTGAAGGCAATTGCAGGAGAGCAAGGCAGATTGGGGAGGATGAAGTCTCTCCTCCAGCCTTGTCCTCTGCCATTCCTGAGGCTGAGCAGATAGATGAAGATTTGGAGGGATATGGAGACCTCTTTGAGAGAGATTCTGAGGCCAGGAGAAAGTGCTTTCACTCCCATAGTCCCCCGGAGAGAGTTAAGGCTAAGGTGGGGAATTCCCAGGAGGGCGATCCTAAGTAGGGCAAAAAGGTGCCTGGGTGCAGGGCTGTTCTGGCAGGAGGACCACTTTGTGCATTGGAAGAATGGGGCTTTCAAATGTGGATGGGGATCCACCTGCAGTGCTTCCGGATAGCGACGCTCAGGCTGCGCTCTTGGACCTAGTAGTGGAGGGAGAAGACCCAAAGTTGGTTCGACTCTTTAGAAGAGAGAAGCTGTTTCCTCTCATCCCTCATGCTCTAAAGGAGCTGGGGCTAAAGGTACCGCAGGAGGAGTCTGATCATGAAGGAGCAGATCTGGTTATGGATGGGTTTCAAGGGCCAGCGAAGGCTTTTCCCTTCCACTTAGTTGATTTAAAAAGCTAGTGGTATGGGAGCTGGAGACTCTGGAAGGTGGGAAGAGCTATGGCGATGCTTATCCCACGACAGAGGATGCACTGGAACTGCTACAGCTGCCAAAGATGGATGCGTCTGTCTTGGCTGTGACTAAGAGGACCACTATACCCATGTGGAGTCAGCAGCTCTAAAGGATGTGCGGGGTCGGAAGTTGGAGATTCACTTTAAGCGGATCTTTGAGGTCTCAGCGCCGGGCATTTGTGCAACAATTTGCAGCAGTTTCTTGGCACATACCTGTTTGTGCTGGGGTTCAGCAGAGTCCGGTGAACAGCCATTCAGCATCCTCATCTTCAGGGTCCACCAAGGAGGAGGAGCGCTTGGAGGCGAGCATAGCCTACATTGTGGATTCCTTGTATGATTGCTACACACGGCGAGAAATATGATGTCTGCAGTATTGGCTAGTGACTCCTGTGACTGAGGAATTGGTCGGTGGATGTTTGGTCCAAGTCGCAGCTGGAGAGTTTCCCATTTAAGGGCAAACTCCTTTTTGGAGAAGACCTGGAGCAGTTGGTCAAGCGATTGGGCGAGTCTAAGGGGCATAGGTTGCCAAAGGATATGCCCAGGGGGGGGGGGTGCAAGAAGAATTTGCCCCCCAGGTCAAGATTCAGGAATTTGATGAGATCGCAGGGTCGAACAGATCGCAGTCTTTTCACGTTTTATGCAGACCCTCTCAAGACAACTCCACCCATGGAACAGGAGGGAATAATGCTGCACAATGAAGCGAAGTTCATCCACTCTTTCCCCAGAGGCTATCGGAGAATACCAGAATAACTAAGGACCAGTGAGTCCTGTCAATCATGAGACAGCTATGCCTTAGAATTTTCTCGCCCACTGAGCAAAACTCACATGATCTCCCCTTGCAGCTCTCGAGCAAAAAAGAGGCTGTACAGTCTACCGTGGATTGCATAAGACTCCTGGACGCAGTAGTTCCAGTGCTAGCAGAACAGGGCTGAGGAAGGTTTTCAATCTACTTCATGGTTCCAAAGAAGGAGGGGACCTTCTGTCCCATTCTAGATGCCATATTTCCTAGTGTGTAGCCAGATGGACTCAGGACTAATGGGTATTGTGCTTTCCTGATAGCAGATGGGAGACTGAGTAAGATTTCAAAGCTGACATCAGCCTACAAATACCCGTGCAGCGTGCTTAGCTCTTCAGTATTTCTCCATCTCGATAGCAGATGCAGACACTATCCCAAACAGAAAAGGGTTACATTTACAGCAAGAAAGAAAGAAAATTTACCTTAAGAAGAGAGCCCCGCTTCTCCTGCGGTGAAACCTAACGGTCCCAGTCGAGACTTTCCTGAGGTTGATTCTCGATATCCCTCAGAGGGTGAGCCTTGGTCCAACGGTCGAATCCCGGCATGGACTTAGCCCCCAGGGTGGCTGAAAAGCAGCAGGTGCAGATTCGAGCGCGGCGGTGAAGGTATTTCCCTCTCCCCCCCCGTAGGTGGAAACAGCTCGGCACATGACCGGTAAGCACAGAGACCAGGTAAGGTAGAAACCTTTACTTCTAAGTCTCCGATCTCCAAGGCTCGAATAGCTGTACCGTCCTTCCTCCAAAGAGGCTTTTTTTTTTTTTTAAATTCTTTATTTATGTTATTTTCATTTCATGTGTACAGGAAAACATAAACAATTCAGATCATAACAAATACATCGATAATTCCCAAAAGTAATTTCAATTAAGAAATCCATCTTAAATTGTGCATCTGAACTAAAACAAAATATCAACTTTCATTAGGACAAAAAAAGAGGCTGATTTAGGAACTAAAGTAACATATGGAGATATTTATCTGAAAATATAATAAGTAAACCATAACCTAGTCAATTGGACTACTTACATACATATGCCCTGTTAAGTTACTGACTATTGGTATTACATTTGAAGGAGATGACTCTGCTATAGGTACTACTGCTGAAACCGTAGATTGTTGGGCCTCTATGAATTGTTGAATTGCTGGAGCTGGCCCTGTGAGAATTGCAGGAATCCAAATTTTTATATGTCTATATGCTTAATCCTTTCGGGGCATAATTCAGCAACAGATACTAACAAGAACCCAACATAAAAAATTACTCAGTGAAATGCCCGATAAATCACCACTTTTTACTAACTTAAAAAAACAGCGATAATTAGAGAGGGTAAGGTTGGGGGGATATGAGTACAGTGTAGAAGGTGGACGAGGCAAAGTGTAGCAAGAGGAGGTGACAGGCAGAGAAAGGGGATTGAATTGAGACAGGCGGGGAAGAGGGGACTGTGGGAGCATGAAAGAGGAAGTAGGGTACAGGGAGAGGGTATGGGTGAAAATGTGGAGAAGGAAAATGTGGGGAGAGGTGGTTTTTGAGTACCCTATAGAAACATAGAAATGACGGCAGAAGAAGACCAATTGGTCATTCCAGTCTGCCCAGCAAGCTTCACACTTATTTTTTCTCATACTTAACTGTTTCTCTTGGCTCTTAGTAATCTTATGTTCTAATTCCCTTTCACCCCACTATTAATGTAGAGAGCAGTGATGGAGCTGCTTCCAAGTGAAATATTAAGTTTGATTAGTTGGGTAAGCGCCAGCATAGCTCTCTGCCATGAAGCAGAGGGCAATGCTGGATATGTGTGAAGTATTAGTTTTTCTTTTCCCCTGTCATTGAAGCAGGGAGTCATGCCGGACATGCACCGAAAGTGAAGCATGCCTTGAAAGTCACATTAACTATCATCAATATTGAAAAGCCTAATAATTGGTAATACCTATAGCCCATGAACCCATCCCTGTTTTTTCTTTTTTTTCTTTTAATTGGGAGATGGATGCCCTTCATCCTTCTACTCTGTGAAGGTGGACACCTACCACTGGCCACTGGCATCCCGCTCCGTGAATGCCTCTGTGGCTACTGCCGCTCCATGCAGTGTTTTACTACCTGCTCTTTATATGCGTCCTCTAGAACTGATGGATCCCATCCCTGGTTTTTTTTTAATTATTTATTTAATTGGGAGATGACAGCCCTCCATCCTTCCGCTCCGTGAAGGTGGACACCTACCACTGGCATCCCGCTCCGTGAATGCCTCTGTGGCTACTGCCGCTCCGTGCAGTATTTTACTACCTGCTCTTTATATGTGTCCTCTAGACCTGATGGATCCCATCCCTGTTTTGTTTTTTGGTTTTTTTTTTATTTAATTGGGAGATGACAGCCCTACATCCTTCCGCTCCATGAAGGTGGACACCTACCACTGGCCACTGGCATCCCGCGCCGTGAACGCCTCTGTGGCTACTGCCGCTTCCTGCAGTATTTTACTATCTGCTCTTTATATGTGTCCTCTAGACCTGATGGATCCACAATGTTTATCCCATGCCCCTTTGAAGTGCTTCACAGTTTTGGACTTCACCACTTCCTCCGGAAGGGCATTCCAGGCATCCACCACTCTCTCCTTGAAGAAATTCTTCCTGACATTGGTTCTTAGTCTTCCTCCTTGGAGCCTCAGCTCGTGACCTCTGGTTCTGCTGATTTTTTTCTGTTGGAAAAGGTTTGTCTGTGTCTTTGGATCGTTAAAGTTTTTCAAGTATCTGAAAGTTTGAATCATATCACCCCTGCTCCTCCTTTCCTCCAGGGTGTACATATTTAGATTCTTCAATCTCTCCTCGTATGTCAACCGATGAAGACCCTCCACCTTCCTGGTCGCCCTTCTCTGTACCGCTTCCAACTTGTCCTTGTCTCTTTGTAGATACGGTCTCCAGAACTGAACACAGTACTCCAGGTGAGGCCTCACCAAGGACCTGTACAAGGGGATTATCACTTCCCTTTTCTTACTCGATATTCCTCTCTCTATGCATCCCAGCATTCTTCTGGCTTTTGCAATTGCCTTGTCTCGCCGACTTCATATCATTAGACACTATCACCCCAAGGTCTCTCTCCTGCTCCGTGCACATCAGCCTTTCCCCCCCCCCCATCGAATACAGTTCATTCGGATTTCCACTCCCCAAATGCATGACTTTGCACTTCTTGGCATTGAATTTCAGCTGCCATATCTTCGACCACTCTTCCAGCTTCCTAATATCCCGTCTCATTCTCTCCACTCCTTCCGGCGTGTCCACTCTGTTGCAGATCTTAGTGTCGTCCGCAAAAAGACAAACCTTACCTTCTATCCCTTCCGCAATGTCGCTCACAAAGATATTGAACAGGACCGGTCCCAACACCGATCCTTGCGGTACACCACTTAAACCGCTCTCTCTTCAGAGAAAGTTCCATTACCATCACGCATTGTCTTCTGTCAGTCAACCAGTTTGCAATCCAGGTCACCACTTTGGCACTCACTCCCAAGCTTTTTGTTTTATTCACCAGTCTCCTGTGGGAACCGTATCAAAAGCTTTGATACGTATCAAAGCTATGCAGAGAAAAAGGAAAATGAGGATTGGGAAAGGAGGAAGTTTATATTTGGGCTGTTGAACCCTTGTTGCATTTTCTTGATTGTACCTGAAGACTAGAGAGTGGCCAATGTAACTCCAATATTTAAAAAGGGCTCCAGGGGTGAGCCAGGTAACTATAGACCAGTGAGCCTGTCTTCAGTGCCTGGAAAAATAGAGGAAACTATTCTCAAGATCAAAATCTTAGAGCATATAGAAAGACATGGTTTAATGGAACACAGTCAACATGGATTTACTCAAGGGAAGTCTTGCCTAACAAATCTTCATTTTTTTGAAGGGGTTTAAACAAACATGTGGATTAAGAAAGGTGGAAAGAAAGCAAAACTATTACCGGCATGGTTAAAAGGGAGGTGAAAGAAGCTATTTTAGCCAAAAGATCTTCATTCAAAAATTGGAAGAAGGATCCAACAGAAGAAAATAGGATAAAGCATAAAAATTGGCAAGTTAAATGTAAGACATTGATAAGACAGGCTAAGAGAGAATTTGAAAAGAAGTTGGCTGTAGAGGCAAAAACTCACAGTAAAAACTTTTTTAAATATATCCGAAGCAGAAAGCTTGTGAGGGAGTCAGTTGGACCGTTAGATGATCGAGGGGTTAAAGGGGCACTTAGAGAAGATAAGGCCATCGCAGAAAGATTAAATGATTTCTTTGCTTCGGTGTTTACTGAAGAGGATTTTGGGGAGGTACCCGTAATGGAGAAGGTTTTCATGGGTAATGATTCAGATGGACTTAATCAAATCACGGTGAACCTAGAAGATGTGGTAGGCCTGATTGACAAACTGAAGAGTAGTAAATCACCTGGACCGGATGGTATACACCCCAGAGTTCTGAAGGAACTAAAAAATGAAATTTCAGACCTATCATTAAAATCATCCATTGTACCTGAAGACTGGAGGATAGCAAATGTAACCCCAATATTTAAAAAGGGCTCCAGGGGCGATCCGGGAACCTACAGACCGGTTAGCCTGACTTCGGTGCCAGGAAAAATAGTGGAAAGTGTTCTAAACATCAAAATCACAGAACATATAGAAAGACATGGTTTAATGGAACAAAGTCAACATGGCTTTACCCAAGGCACGTGCCTCACAAATCTGCTTCACTTTTTGAAGGAGTTTAATAAACATGTGGATAAAGGTGAACCGGTAGATATAGTATACTTGGATTTTCAGAAGGCGTTTGACAAAGTTCCTCATGAGAGGCTTCTAGGAAAAGTAAAAAAAGTCATGGGATAGGTGGCGATGTCCTTTCATGGATTGCAAACTGGCTAAAAGACAGGAAACAGAGAGTAGGATTAAATGGACAATTTTCTCAGTGGAAGGGAGTGGACAGTGGAGTGCCTCAGGGATCTGTATTGGGACCCTTACTGTTCAATATATTTATAAATGATCTGGAAAGAAATACGACGAGTGAGATAATCAAATTTGCAGATGACACAAAATTGTTCAGAGTAGTTAAATCACAAGCAGATTGTGATAAATTGCAGGAAGACCTTGTGAGACTGGAAAATTGGGCATCCAAATGGCAGATGAAATTTAATGTGGATAAGTGCAAGGTGATGAATATAGGAAAAAATAACCCATGCTATAATTACACAATGTTGGGTTCCATATTAGGTGCTACAACCCAAGAAAGAGATCTAGGCGTCATAGTGGATAACACATTGAAATCGTCGGTGCAGTGTGCTGCGGCAGTCAAAAAAGCAAACAGAATGTTGGGAATTATTAGAAAAGGAATGATGAATAAAACGGAAAATGTCATAATGCCTCTGTATTGCTCCATGGTGAGACCGCACCTTGAATACTGTGTACAATTCTGGTCGCTGCATCTCAAAAAAGATATAATTGCGATGGAGAAGGTACAGAGAAGGGCTACCAAAATGATAAGGGGAATGGAACAACTCCCTATGAGGAAAGACTAAAGAGGTTAGGACTTTTCAGCTTGGAGAAGAGACGACTGAGGGGGGATATGATAGAGGTGTTTAAAATCATGAGAGGTCTAGAACGGGTAGATGTGAATCGGTTATTTACTCTTTCGGATAGTAGAAAGACTAGGGGACACCATGAAGTTAGCATGGGGCACATTTAAAACTAATCGGAGAAAGTTCTTTTTTACTCAACGCACAATTAAACTCTGGAATTTTGTTGCCAGAGAATGTGGTTAGTGCAGTTAGTGTAGCTGTGTTTAAAAAAGGATTGGATAAGTTCTTGGAGGAGAAGTCCATTACTGCTATTAAGTTCACTTAGAGAATAGCCACTGCCATTAGCATGGTAACATGGGGATAGACTTAGTTTTTGGGTACTTGCCAGGTTCTTATGGCCTGGATTGGCCACTGTTGGAAACAGGATGCTGGGCTTGATGGACCCTTGGTCTGACCCAGTATGGCATTTTCTTATGTTCTTATGTTCTCATTCCCCCCTCCGAGCACATCCCTGGCCCCCACACACACACTCACCATTCCCTCCCAGCACATCCTGGCCCCCACACACCACTATTCCCCTCTCCCCACCCCCCTCCAGCACATCCCTGGCCCCCACACACACACACTCATTCCCCTCTCCCCACCCCCCTCCCAGCACATCCCTGGCCCCACACCACACATTCCCCTCTCCCAGCACATCCCTGGCCCCCACACACACTCACTCATTCCCCTCTCCCCACCCCCCTCCCAGCACATCCCTGGCCCCCACACACACACTCACACACCCCTCTCCCCCCCCTCCAGCACATCCCTGGCCCCCACACACCCCACACACACACACCACTCATCATTCCCCCTCCCAGCACATCCCTGGCCCCCCACACACACACTATCATTCCCCCCTCCCAGTACATCCCTGGCCCCCCCACACACACTCACTCATTCCCCCCTCCCAGTACATCCCTGGCCCCCACACACACACACTACTCATTCCCCCCTCCGAGCACATCCCTGGCCCCCACACACTCACTCATTCCCCCCTCCGAGCACATCCCTGGCCCCCACACACACACACTCATTCCCCCCTCCGAGCACATCCCTGGCCCCCACACACTCACTCATTCCCCTCTCCCCACCCCCCTCCCAGCACATCCCTGGCCCCCACACACTCACTCATTCCCTCTCCCCACCCCCCCCCCCCAGCACATCCCTGGCCCCCACACACTCACATTCCCTCCGAGCACATCCCTGGCCCCCACACCACACTCATTCATTCCCCTCTCCCACCCCCCTCCGAGCACACCTGGCCCCCACACACTCACTCATTCCCCTCCGAGCACATCCCTGGCCCCACACCCACATCATTCATTCCCCTCCCCCACCCCCCTCCGAGCACATCCCTGGCCCCCACACTCTCATTCCCCCCCCCTAACCCCTCGGAGCACATCTCTGGCCCCCCACACTCTCATTCCCCCCTCCCAACATACTAATCCCTCCCCTCCTGATACCTGGCTGTAGCTGCACAGTCTGAAGATCCCTTTGCTGTTACCCTCCAATGCCCTGCTGCTGGCCTTCCCGTTCCAGGTCTGCCAACAAAAAATGTGCTCCTGAGGTATCTATCAACAAGGCTTGCAGCTCACTATTTGAATCCTGCTCTGATTGGCTTACTGCTGCAATATAGGGATAGGGGTGCCTGCTATGGACAGGCTTCATCGCAGCAGCAGCAGCAGCCAATCACTGTAACATCAGAGTACAAGTCCCGCCCATCAAGCCTAAAAAAACGCGACTGGCAGAAAAAATAGCCCAATTAAAAGCAACCAGCGAATCGGGGGAAAAAAACCCGCGAATGACTAGGAAAAGAAGCCCAATCTCGCGGTAAATAAGCGAGGTTGGCAACACTGGCGCTTGCGCAACGATTCTGAGATGGGCGGAGCACTGTCGCGCGGCGGTTGTGCAATCCTGCGCCTGCGCTCTGGTTGCCCCGCGCATGCTCAGTGTAGCTGTTGGCCACCGGAGGACGGTTTGTTTGTAGTGCTGTGCTCCGATTTTCTTTGGCCTTTCTCCCGCGATCCCGCGCGCTCCGGTGCTCTGATGGCCGAGGAAGGCAGGTCTTACACCGGTAAGTGCCTCGCAGTAGCGGTGGGCGACGTCACGGGTTCCCAGAAGCTGAGCGCGCGGTCACCGGTCGCTGTTGGTAGGGGGGTCAGAGCGCCGTGGTGACGTCATAACAGTAACGGCTTTCAGGCTGTGCTTTGCCGTGGTATTTGAGACTATATGACGTCATGCAGCTTTCTGTGATGTATTTATGACAAAAGAGCATGCGTGAGTGTCTAGTTTGTGTGTCGTGACACCCGATTTGTATATGAGGCTGTGTTTTGCCTGCGTCATCATTTGACGACGTATGGTGGTGTCTGATTCTTTGTTTATTTCTTGTAAATCTGTATGGAGTCCGTTTTCCAAAAACGATCGAGGTGGAAACACGTGTAAAACAATGGGGCTGAATTTTCAAAAGGTTTTTACACGAATGACTCCTTTTGAAAGTTCACTCCATAGGGTTCGGAGGCCATAGAAAGGTGAGGAGTCATCCGTGCATCCATTGCCAGATGGGATTAAAGAAACCGTCCTGGCGGCCTTCCCCGGGGAAGGCCAAGCGTGTGCCCAACCATGGTGAAAGCTCACTAGGCAGGACCCCAGGTCTTGTCGTGGCAGAGCACAAGTTTAGTGTGCGAACAGGATGCAGCTACGTGTTCCTGGCAGCATTTCACCCCTACATTATTATCAACTGAAATATATAGAAATATACTCTCTCCTCTTTCTAGCTCAGTACTTCTTCAGACAAGGTGCACCTCAGTGCCATAGCAAGTGGAGCGAAATCCAATATCCACCCATCCTTTAGTGTCAGTTTATGAAAGGCTTATAGCACCCGAAACCTCCGGTAGCCGAAGCACTAGTGCCATGGGATCTTAATGTGATGCTCCTGCAGCATGTGAAGCCACCCTTTGATCCACTAGAGTTGATCATCTGGAAAATGTTATTCCTTGTTGTGGTCACATTGGCTAGGAGAATTAGAGAGCTTATTATTTTTATTTATTTATTTATTTGTTGATTTTTATATACGACATTCGTCGGAACATCATGCCAGTTTACATTGTATCAAAATAACAAGAGAGAGAGAAATACAATAAAAAGGGAAGGGGGGAGCAGTATGAAGGAGGAGAGAGGACAGCAGTAGGAGGATAGGGAAAGAGAGAAATTTGATAGGAACATTTGAAGAAAATAAATTAACAATAGACATGTACAGGTGGACTGGTAGGTAGACCAGTGATGGCAGTGGCAGGGGGGGGCCCCCAATGGTAGGGTATGCTTAAAGGAGGGTGAGGGGAAACTTTTATAACAGAATTTAGGCATCATTGCTTAGGGGGGAGAAACACTATTTCCTGTATGTACCCGGATCAGTCCAGACAGTGGGTTGAGCCTCCTTTCCAGCAGGTGGAGACAGACTAAAACTTGCAGGATGCCCTATTTCAGGACAGAGCCTATCCTCTCACCCTTCAGTATTCGTCTGTCTCCCAGCAGGTGCAGCATCTCCCCTTCGGTTCTCTGCTGTAGGCTAGTCAGCCTCTTTATTCTCTTTAGGTTCAAGCAAGTATTTCTTTTGGTTCTTGTTTTAAAAAAAAAAAAATTATAGAAAGTGAATCTGAAGGAATTTTTGCCTTCTTTAGTGCCTTTTTGTGTGGGAGACGCTTGTCTCCCAGCTCTTGCCCGGCTCAGGGGGGCTTGTCCCCTTTTGCAGGAGGGGGTTCCCTGCTTAGTCCTGAGTCCGTGTACGCTTCCAGGTGTGGGGACCGACGCTCTCTGGGCCTTATTCCCCCTCTGGCTGCCGAGAGGGTTTTGAACCCACTGCTGCGCTCAGTAAAAAAAAAAAAAAGGAGTTTCAAAGTTTTAACTTTCAATAAGTTGCAGGTATTCACCTACCTCTAACTTATTTGCAGCAGTTGACCAGCTTTTTTAACTTTTTCTGGTCAGTATAGGATTAGAACAGGCAGTCAGAGAAGCAGAAGGCAGCAGGTTCCCGCCTGCTCTCTCCTGCTGGCAGGCTGTCAATCAAGCTTTGTTTTTTCAGCTTTTTTTTCCTCAGTTGAGGTTGCTATGTCCCGGCTGACAGCCTGTGTTTCTTGTGGGCTGTCCTCCTCGCGTTTTTCGCGGCAGGGCCTCTGCACTGCTTGTCTGCCGGGTGGGGAAGGTCCCTCCTCAGCAGGACAAGCAAATTTAGCCCGGGGCTCCACTCCTCCCGGCATGGCTAGGCCTTTCCTGGGTCGGCAGAGCCCAGGAACGGCCGCCATCTTGGATTTTTCGGCGGGGCCGATTTCAGTGCTCCCTGGGGCTGGGGGGCCGGATTTTTTATTTAACCCCCGATTTGGCTACCGCGGGTTCCCAGGAGGGGAGTCCTGACCTTCCCTTGCCCCCCTCCCACCGGTAAATCCAGGGTCCCTTTTTCCGCGGATTTCGTCCTCATGCACAAATCTTATTTAGCCAGCCTTCATGAGATGGATGAAACCCCCCCCCCCCATCTAAAATCCCTCACGCAGCACCGTTGACCTCTGGACCGGCTGCGGAGCCTCAGGGTCCAGTTCGGGTGCGGGTGGTCCCGGGGGTGCCCCCCTCCTCCCCTCCCCCGGTGTCTCCTGGGTCCTCAGACCCTGCTGCTTCCTCGGATTCGGCAGATGCCCCCCCCTAGAGGGGGATGACCTCAGAGCCCTTCATCTTTTTCGTAAGGAGGAGCTAGAGCCCCCCCTCCCTTTTGTTTTGGAGGAGCTGGGTCTGGAAAGTCCCTCCGTGGATAATCTCATGGCCTCACTTCCTAAGGATATGAACCCGGTTTTGGGAGGGCTTCGGGCTCGGCCTCGGCCTTTCCCTTCCACCCCATGCTTAAGCTCCTTATCCTACGGGAATGGGAGGCTCCTGAGGGTTCGCTCCGGGTGGGGCATGCGATGGATAAGCTCTATCCCCTCCCGGAAGAGGGCTTGGAGCTGTTGCGGTATCCATCAGTGGATTCTTATGTTTCTGCAGTGGCCAAGCACACCACGATCCCGGTGGAAGGTTTCACAGCCCTAAAGGATTCGCAAGATCGTAAGCTGGAGGCTCACCTGAAGCGCATCTTCGACGTCCTGGCCCTCGGGGTTCGGGCGTCTTGCTGTAGCAGCCTCATGATGCGGGCAGGCCTCCAGTGGGTCCAGCAGTTACTCTGCGCCCGGGAGCTTCTGCCAGGTGAGGCAGAACAGGCCGAACGTCTGGAGGTGGTAATCGCTTGCGTGTCGGACGCCCTCTACGATTTGGTCCGTGTCCAGGCGAAGGCGATGGTTTCAGCAGTGGCTGCCCGGAGGCTCCTTTGGCTTCGCCACTGGTCGGCTGATCAGTCCTCGAAGACCCAGCTGGGCACGCTTCCCTTCAAAGGTAAGATGCTGTTTGGTGAGGACCTCGACAAGCTTATGGACTCCTTGGCTGACAACAAGGTCCATAAACTTCCAGAGGACCGCCCTAAGGCTTCTCGATCCTTCGCGGCCTCTCGCTTTCGCTTCAGGGGTCAGCGTCACTTCGCTTCTCGAGGGCGGGGCGGTACTCCTAGGGGGTCTTCTCATGCGCAGTCCTGGTCGCAGTCCTTTCGTGGCAGGCGGCCCTTTCGCGAGGGCCAGCCCATGCGTACCACAGCTAAACCTGCCACACAATGAAGTTCAGCCGGCCCATCCCTCGGTCCCTTACCTCGGCGGACGCCTCTCCCTGTTTTTCGAGGAATGGGTCAAAATCACTTCGGATCAGTGGGTCCTCGACATTATCAGAGACGGGTACGCTTTCGACCTCGTCAGGGAACTTCCAGATCTCTTTCTGTTCTCCCCTTGCGGCCGGGCCAATAGGGACGTGGTGGTCCAGACTCTCTCCAAGCTTCTGGATCTGGGGGCGGTGGTCCCAGTCCCAGAAAGGGAAATTGGCGCCGGACAGTATTCTATTTACTTCACCGTGCCCAAAAAGGACGGGTCCTTCCGCCCAATCCTGGACCTCAAGAGGGTCAATCGGGCCCTCAAGATCCCCAACTTTCGCATGGAAACCCTGCGGGTGGTCATTGCGGCGGTCCGTCCAGGAGAGTTCCTTGCTTCCCTCGATCTCGCAGAAGCATATTTTCATATCCCCATCCACCGTGACTACCAGAAGTTTCTCCGATTCCACATTCTCAACCAGGACTTCCAGTTTCGAGCTCCCCCCTTCGGCCTCGCGACCGCTCCTTGCACCTTCACGAAGGTAATGGTAGTAGTGGCTGCGGCCTTGCGCCGGGAAGGGATTCTCGTCCATCCCTATCTGGACGATTGGCTCATCCGGGCCAAGTCGGAGACCTCTTGCCGGCGGATCGAGTCCTGGAGCTCCTTGCCTCTCTCGGGTGGATAGTGAGCTTTTCCAAGAGCAAGCTTCAGCCCTCCCAGGAGTTGGAATTTCTGGGAGCACACTTCGACACCCGAGTAGGCAAGGTTTTCTTACCTCGGGCGCGAGCCCTCAAATTGATCGGTCAGGTTCAGAATTTGATTGCGCTATCTTCACCGACGGCCCGGGATTATCTCCAAGTCCAGGGCTCCATGGCTTCTACCATCGATCTGGTCCCCTGGGATTTGCTCATATGCGTCCATTACAGAAAGCTTTGCTGTCTCGTTGGCAACCAGTGTCGGAGCAGTTCCACGTAGTCCTTCCCTTCTTGGAGTCTACTGCCGACGAATTACAGTGGTGACTGTCCCTTCCTCATCTCCTACAAGGGATGCCTCTTCAAGCTCCACAGTGGACGATAGTAACCACGGACTCCAGCTTGTTGGACTGAGGTGCGGTCTGCCTATCTCAGTCCACCCAGGGGACATGGTCCCAGACTCAGTCGCGCTGGCACATCAATCGACTGGAAACTTTGGCAGTCCGCCTGGCCCTTCAGGAGTTCCTTCCTCTGATCCGCAACAAGGCTGTACGAGTCCTGTCCGACAACTCCACCACAGTCGCCTACATCAATCACCAAGGGGGCACTCGCAGTCCCCTGGTAGCCTTAGAAGCCAGCCGCCTACTCGCTTGGGCGGAGCGACACCTACAGTGCCTTGCGGCCTCTCACATCGCCGGAAAAGACAATGTTCAAGCCGACTTCCTCAGCCGGCAGTCGCTCGATCCAGGAGAATGGGAACTCTCGGATGCGGCCATGGCTCTGATAGTGGACAGGAGGGGTCCTCCTCATCTCGACCTCATGGCGATTCTGCGCAATGCCAAAGCCAATTGGTTCTTCAGCTGCTAGAGGGAATACGGTGCAGAGGGTGTGGACGCTCTGGCTCTCCCTTGGCCGGCGGACGTGCTTCTGTACGTGTTCCCCCGTGGCCTCTGGTAGGGAAAGTTCTCAGGAGAATCAAACTCCACCGTGGTCGGTGATTCTCGTCGCTCCTGAGTGGCCGCGAAGGCCATGGTTCGTGGATCTCATCAATCTAGCGGTGGACGTGCCCCTGTGCCTCAGTCATCTCCCACGTCTCCTCCGGCAGGGGCCTGTATTTTTCGACCAGGCCGATCGCTTCTGTCTAGCGGCCTGGCGTTTGAACGGCGTCACCTGAGGCGCAAAGGTTATAAGGAGGAGGTCATCTCCACCCTGCTGCGAGCCCGGAAGCAGTCGACTTCTCTGGCCTATGTGCGCATCTGGAAGGTCTTTGAGTCCGCATGTACGGAGGCGGGCATCCCGGCGCGCTCCGCCTCGATTCCTTTGGTTCTTTCTTTCCTTCAGAAGGGTCTCTCTAAGGGTCTCTCCTTCAGTTCCTTACACGTTCAAGTCTCTGCACTTGGCTCTCTCCTGGGTCGGGTGGATGGTCATGCCTTGGCTGCTCACCCGGACGTCATTCGTTTCCTGAGGGGCGTTAGACACCTCCGCCCTCCCTCTCGGGCCACGTGTCCATCTTGGAGTTTCAACCTCGTCCTTCGTGCTCTCTGTGCGGCTCCCTTTGAGCCTCTTCGCCACGCTACGCTCAAGGATCTTACTCTTAAGACTGTCTTTCTGGTCTCTATCTCCTCTGCTCGTCGTATTTCCGAGCTTCAGGCGCTGTCCTGTCGGGAGCCCTTCTTGCGTTTTTCTGATTCCGGGGTCTCTCTCAGGACGGTTCCTTCCTTCTTGCCTAAGGTTGTCTCCGCTTTTCACGTCAACCAGTCGGTGGAACTCCCCGCGTTCTCTCTGGAGGAAATTGCGGGTACGGCTGGGGGCGACCTCCGTTGACTGGATGTCAAGCGAGTCTTGCTTCGTTATCTTCAAGTCACCAATGACTTTCGCGTTTCGGACCATCTCTTCGTCCTTTGGAGTGGTCCCAACCGGGGTAAACAGGCTTCTAAGACCACGATTGCACGGTGGTTGAAGGAAGCCATTTCCTCGGCATATCTTTGTCAGGGTCGTCCACTTCCTGAGGGTCTGAAAGCCCATTCTCTGCGTTCTCAGGCTACTTCTTGGGCGGAGAGTCAGTCTGTCTCTCCGCAGGAGATTTGCAGGGCTGCCACTTGGACGTCACTGCATACTTTTGCTCGGCACTACCATCTGGATGTACACACTCTGGTGTTCAGTTCCTTTGGGCGGCACGTGCTTCGAGCAGGACTGTCTCGATCCCACCCAGTTTAGGGAAGCTTTGGTACATCCCACTGTCTGGACTGATCTGGGTACGTACAGGAAAGGAAAATTAGTTCTTACCTGTTAATTTTCTTTCCTGTAGTACCACAGATCAGTCCAGACGCCCTTCCCTGTCTGTCTTCTGTCCTCTCGAAGCTTGTTTTCTTGCAGGTCTGCAGATTTCATATTTTCCTTGGTGCAAGATTACTGAGCATTTACACCGGAAGCCTTGGTGGTTATTTTATATCAAGTTTATGCAAGAGTGTATAGGTATACTATGCTTCTACATTCATCTATGGTTGCTCCGTTGAGCTTTTGGTTACTTGCTTGATCCTATTCTTGGTTTTATTGTTTTCTGCTTTGACATACATTATACTGAAGGGTGAGAGGATAGGCTCTGTCCTGATATAGGGCATCCTGCAAGTTTTAGTCTGTCTCCACCTGCTGGAAAGGAGGCTCAACCCACTGTCTGGACTGATCCGTGGTACTACAGGAACGAAAATTAACAGGTAAGAACTAATTTTCCTATTTTGGAGTCTTTGTTGTGGGGGAAGAAAGGGGGAGAAAGGAGAGGCAGAGCGGAGGAGGGGGGAAAGGGTGGGCTGCGGGGTTAAGTCAAGCTAAGTTTGGTCAATGTCTGGGTATGCTAATGTAAAGAGCCAGGTTGTTGAGCCCTTTTTTAAATTTAGACAGGTTCTAGACGGAGGGCCGAGGGCAGGTGTTTCCATAGGGAAGGGCTGACAATAGAGAAAGCCCTTTCTCTGGTTGAGGTGTGGTGTGCAGTTTTTAGGGAGGGGGGTTGTATAGGGTACCAGCAAGGTTGGATCTGGAGGGGCGGGTAGATGATCGGAAAAGAGGTGCATTCTCTAGCCAAGTGTGATTTTGATTGTCCAATAAATTGTGGAGGATGGGAGTGTTTTGTATTTTTATGCGTGGTTATGGGTAACCAGTGGAGGTCTTTTAGGTAGGGGTAATATGATCCGATTTACGTGCGTTTGTTAGGATTCGGGCATTAGTGCATGAAGAGACCACATCTCTCCCATTCTAAAAAATCTATACTGGCTACCAATACGTTTCAGAATTCTACACAAATCCTTCACACCATCAAAAACCATCCATAACCAAGCCCCTCTCAACCTTCAATTCCCACTCAAACTACACACCTCAT